>NC_142065.1:191956253-194718753 GCF_059756535.1 Pantherophis guttatus | reverse complement strand
CATGAGTAACAACTGAAAAACATTTTTGAGCCAATGTGTTAGAAATTGTAAATAGAATGCTGGATTGGTTACTAAGAGGAGAACTGGAATCTTGCTTTTAGCTTTTTTTTTAAAAAAAAAAAATTGCTACCCTCCAAACCTCCTAAATACATAATGAATATTTACATTGCAATAAAAAGACATATAAATGACATTCATTAAATTAATAATGATAAATATATCTCTTTCCATGAAATGGAATGAGTAATTGGAGAAAATTAAAACACTCTGAATTCATTAGTTCACCAGACAGGGACTTGGTAAGAATGCCAAACAGATGCAAGTAAACAAATGGTTGAATGAATTGTGCATTAACAATTTGTGTAGAGGTTGCTCTGTAATAGACAAAAGGGTCTTTTTTTCAGCTGTTTGGAGAAATAACGTGAAAAGTTAAACTGACAAATCATTTTACTTTTTATTTCCAGAACATTGTCATTGCATAGATTTCACATTCCAAGTGGTGCAAGTAAGGGAGCTAGAAGTTTCTGGGTGACAAGGAAAGTATGCGAGGAACACATCAATGAGAATTGCATCTGTTTGCTCAATATTTTTTTAAAAAATGAATTTTAGATCCATATATATCTATTAGAGATAATTATCTGGGCTTGAAAGCGAAATAGAGCCAAATTCATCAGATCTTCAGTGGCAGCCACTCTACCTTTGCTGTTTCTCTGTGAAAGCATGGTAGAGGGAACACAGCCAGAGTTGGAGGCTGTGGATTTAACAGAAGAGTCCATTGAGCCAACAGAGCTAGCCATCCCCACTGAGATACCATCTGTTTCCCTGGGGCCAGATGTGAGGCCGAAGGATAGGGCAGCACCAACTACAACAGAATATGGGGCTTGTGAGACAGCTGAGAAGCCCCATCTGCTGCCAGGACAAAGCGGGGTGAGGGGAAGACTGGTGGTCAGGGGGCTTTGGGGCCAGGAGAGTTTGACAATTGCCAGCAGGCTCCTCAAGTGCTCACCCCCTCCAGGAATCATTTTACAGTGGAGAGAGAGACATATCTCTGAAGATGAATGGAGCTACTCGACTGCGATAGAAAGTCAAACCTTAGACGTCTTAAGGGAGATGTTCGGCCCAGCAGAGTTTCAGGCACCAGGGACTTGGATGGGTTGGAAGAGAGCTGACAACCTGTCAGGTTCCAGATCAAGATGGGAAAGGAAACACTAGACAACAAGGTGGAGGTTGTTGTAAAGTTTTATCTTCCATGATCCGGCATTCTCCAACAATCACCCAGTGCAGTTTAAGTGAAATATTGTCAGCTCTAGCCTCTTCATGCTCCCACCACCATTTTAAACCCATCGCACCCCACCCCGCTACTCCACCCCCTAACTCCATCCCCAAACCCTGCCTCCGATGGAGGGATCCAGCTGCATCCCTCCTGGGCTAGTAATTAGCCACAATTAGTCCTGGGCCGTCGGGGCCATTGCGCCGGGGATATGCTTGGTAAGCCCCAATTAATGTTGGCTATTGTAGCCGGCGTGGCGTCTGCGCAGGCGTGGTCCTGTCCGCTTCTCAGCTGAGGGGCGATAGTACATCTGGTAGTATTGGAAGGGATGGTGGCCCTGGGAACAGTGGGCAGAAGATCCAACAGCTGTCATCAGGAGGAAGCAGCAGAGACAAGGCACGGCTTCCCAGGTTTGAATGTGGGGTGGCGCGACCTGTTGCCTCCGTCCCCGCCGGAATGGCAGCCCCGACGAAGTGGGGCTGACAACTGCCTCATTGAGAAATAAACATCCCAGAAGAAGACTATGGGAATCTACTTCCATGCATTTTCCAAGTAAACTACATAGATGTGTCCCTAAATGTCCCAATGGTTCAAACTCAACTCAAGGACATTTAAAAAAAAAAAAATACTGTAGATAACTATCTGTTCTGTTCTATGCCTTGCAATTTAACACAACAATTAGAGCACTGGTGAAAATCAAATTTTTTTACTACTGGTTCTGTGGGTGTGGCTTGGTGGGCATGGCTTGGTGAGCATGGCTTGGTGGGTGTGGTAGGGGAAGGATACTGCAAAATCTCCATCCCCTCCCCACTCCAGGAGAAGGATACTGCAATATTTCCATTCTCACCCCACTCTGAGGCCAGCCAGAGGTGGTATTTGCCAGTTCTCCAAACTACTCAAAATTTCCACTACAGGTTCTCCCAACTACTCAAAATTTCTGCTACCAGTTCTCCAGAACCTGTCAGCACTTGCTAGATTTCACCCCTGAATTAGAGTTTTTTTAATTGCATCCCATTTGCATGATTTATAGCAGCCCAGCAAAGTTGTGACCCATTAAGCTCTACACAAATTGATTTAGACATGTATTGCAAGATGTAGCAAAATCAAGATTGCCCCACAATTGAAGAGCCTATATTGAAATAGGTTTGCCATGTCATTTGCTCAAGGAACAAATCCATATCAAATCACTGTTTGTACAATTTATATGCAATAGATTCTTATGTATAAGTTATAGTCCTTAGTGGATCCTGTTACACAGCAATATCTTATGTATCTGTGTTAAGTATATATGTAGAACCCTTCACACAATCAATTAATATGTGATCCTCAGAAGATCATAGGCAGATAGATGATGTGCCAATATTCTTTTTATGAAGGAATCTTGGTCTTTCTCCAGGCTCCCTGGAAATCACAATTTCACAGTACATTATCTATTAAAAAACTTATATATTTCAAATCAGCATGCTGCAGAAGTTATACATTTGTTAAACATTATATACCTGATAATTTGTTCCTACTTTATGGATATGATGGCAACATTTGCCTAGCTGGAAACTTTTTTGTGCAAGTCCTAATGTGAAATGTTTCCATCACATATTTCTTTTAGTGTAAAATGGTGTGACCCTATCAAAATGGATTTCTTGTAAAATGGATAGCATAAAGGATAAGATCCACTAATGTCTGATACACACACACACACACACACTGATAAGAAAAAAGATTATAAAAAAGATTCTATCATCATCGTGTTTTCTTGTTCATCATCATCAATTTATCCCATATGTAACTTGCATTTGCCTAATCAATATGTCTTTTTCTCTTCTACCTCATCTCAATTTAAATCTGTCATGAGTCTAGTCATTCTATGCATCTGACAAAGTTAATTGCAGCTCACAACAGCTTATGGCTTTTTATTAAAATAATCAGAAACAGCATCATCAGACCACTACCTTTTTGATACCCTATATCAAGCTGGTGGCTTGTGGGTTAGATGCATCATGTGCAGGCCACACCTACCCTGGCTCCACAAAGGCAAAAAACATTGCGATACAGCACGGTACATCATGTGATGCGATCGAGTTTGACACGGGTGCCTTATATAGCAGAGAGAGAGAGAGAGACAGAGACAGAGACAGAGAGAGACAGAGAGAATTAATTATCTGCCATGAAGTTTGTGCTTCGAGTGGAAGTCTGGGTTGACCATCAGTTTCTTTTCTTTTTTTCGGATGTTCAACTTGTATGGTTGCAGGCACTTTCCCTCTGTGAAGTTAATTTTGTGTGGAAAATTTTCTAATAAACATTTTGGTTTTGAAAAAGTCTCTGAGAATACCACTCGGGACACTTTTTTAAAACCAAAATGTTTATTAGAAAAAGTTCCATACAAAATTAACTTCACAAAGGGAAAGTGCCTACAACCATACAAGTCGATTGTCTCTTTTAAGTAATCACAGAATTGTAAGGGAATACACCTGACTCTGACATGAACTGCAGTGTGTGGCATTCAACCAAGTCACATTCCCCTCACTGAAAATATGTTTTGACAGAGAATTATGAAGAGTTGTGTCATTCCTGAAAGCCCTCATGTAGTAGAGACCTGGATGAGCATTATAGTGCAGCCTTATGTTTTTCCAAAGGCTGACTGGATTATTTGAAAAACTGCAAATGAGTAGCACGTCAAATATTTCAGAGTGACAATTTATTCAGTCATTGGCTACCCTGCCCATATAAAATATGAGTTTATGTTGCTGTTTTAGCCGATGTAGGGAGATTAGATGACAAGTGAAGTAGAGGAAAAGGGATTAGAACTCTCTACAACATTTATCACACAGATTTACAACTCGCTTGTTCATTTATTTGTTTATTTGTTGCACTGTTGAGGAAAAACAGTACGGGACAATTACAAGGAAAACAATTTGGAATGAAAAGGAAATATACTTGTTCTGTTGAGTGGCATGTGCACAATCCAAAGTCTATACAAACAAATATATATGCCTCAGTAATAAAATGCATGGTTAAATAAATCAATATACAAGCAAACAATTAAAAGATGGGAAATAAAGCTTTTGAAACCATACATAAGTACACTGGTTCCCATATAAATTTTCTAAGATGTATGACAGAAACATTAAAACATCACATAGGGAATTCCCTACAAGGAGCAAATTCTTGCCCCAAAAAATTCTTTAAGTCTCATTTGTCTTGATGGGAAGTTAACTTTCAGACATTGAAATAAATTGGTCTTCAAGGTTCAATTTGATTTGGCATAAAGGGGACCATTTTCTAAGCCAATCAAACTTCAGTAGATAGTTGAACATGTTTGGCTAGATCAAGGCTATCCTTATTTATCTTATTTTTTAAGCATGTTCAGCATATAAAATGCAACTGCTTTCAGAATATATTTGGTTTGGTGCAGAGAGCCAAAAATCAGGTTTCTATTTCCACTTTCACTCTAACAAATTACAGGGAAAAGGAGCAACCAAGATGCTAAAAATATGCAGAATGGGAAGTTATCCATTCAACTCCATGGCTACATCAAGATGCTAATACAAGCAGAACAAACTGTTGTGACCTAGGCTTACTGAGTAATTGCAATACACAATTAGTGCCAAACAAACCTATTTTATTGTAAACAGCTGACAATTATGTTCATTCCCAGATGAGTCCCAATTAGTTGCAAAACAAGTCCTTCAGAAGAAGTCCTTCGGGATAATCACCAACCTTTATTTTCTTTGACACCCTGCCAAAGGCCTTACTTGGCAAAGCCCCACAAAGTTCAGAAACAAACAAGATGCTGAGTGGAAACAGAATTAGCAAAGTTACTTTCCTGCAAAAGGCCCGAGTGCCTCTGTTTCTCTTTTAAGCTTATGGGAGGGGCCAATCATCTCCTGGCCTTACTCCTGAGTTGTCCCTTTTGCTTTAGCTGCTCTTGCTTTCTGGCAGCTTTGCACATGCATGCACTAGGAACAGGCTCCTCCTGTTCCTCTGCCTCTTTGCTGTCTGATTCTGGGGGCTCCGGAGTGCGCACATCAGTCCCAGATGGCCCTGGCCTCATCTCTGCCTCTGACGCAGAGCCCTTGCCTGGGCCTTCCCCAGACTCCAGGACTGGCCCATGTTCCTCCCCAGCCTCCTCACTGTCTGACTCTGCTGCCAGCTCTGCAGGCTGCTGGCGGACCACAAACAAATATCTAGACTACTCAAATATTCCAATTAGGACTGAGCACATGGTGTCAGTTATAGAATACAATCTCATTTTGTTTTGTTTTGTTTTTGAGGGCAATAGTAAACTAACTAATGACTATAGAACGAAAGGACGTAACTGTCTTGCCAGACAGGCAATATAACAACTGGAGTAAGGATGAAGGAAATGGACTAGACTAGATTAATTTCAGTCTTTCGGAGGGAAAATAAATGCCACCAATTCACGCACACACACACAAAAAAAAAGATCTGAGAAGACCAATACAAAATATCCCAGTGAGAAATGTGGTAATTAAGAAAGGGGAAATAGAAAACTGTCAGGAAAGTAAATTGTCACAAGGCCCAACTTTAGATGATGTACACTGAATAAGGTCACATTACTCCTGGAGTTACTGCTTTAAAGGCCAACTTTCTGTTTTGCTCAGTATGCCAGCCCTGCTGTCTTCAAAGGATTAGAGTTATGGCCAAATAAGTTTTATATAGCACCATTAATAGACATGGTACTCTACATGGGAAGAAAAGGAGAGTGAAAAACCGAGAAAGTGCTACTGTTGTAAATTTGGCAGTCATTTAAAGAAAGCATTTGGCCATAAGAAGTATACTACATGAGCTGAAGAGAAATGCTTGTTAATAATAATGTTTCTGACTGCTAATAAAGATTCAGTTAACACAGCCTTATATGTCCTAGGCCCACCTCTTAAAAAATATTTTCTCTGTTGAAGATCACATTCTGAGTTGAGTGCCACCATGGAAACTTTGTCACAATGTAAGCAATAACTGGAGTTGACATTGTCTTGTGAGATGAATCATTATAGCAAACATCTTTTAGAAGTTGTACTTAAGAAATTCATTGGTTGCCTTGCTGGTTTTTAAAAAGAAGCATAAGTCATTGGTTCAGTCTACTTTTTAAAGAACTCAACTCATGAGTGTTATTTAATATGGCTTTTGTTGCTGCTGTTTTAGTCTTTAATTATTTTGATGTTGTTTTAGCAGTCATCTTTTGGGTTTTATTGTTTAATTAACAGATTAAAAGGTGCATCACTGCTATCAATGTATGTAGTTATAGTCCCATTTTTGAGCCCCATGTGTCAATGTGTCTAAACCAGAAATCCTTCACTTACCAGCCCAAAATATCTCCTGCTAAGTGTTAAGTGAATTCTGCACCATTTTATGACCGTTCTTGCCAAAGTTGTTAAGTTAATCACTGCATTTGTTAAATCAGGGTTAGGGTTAGAGTTACATGATTGTTAAATGAATCTGGCTTCCCCATTGACTTTGCTTGCCAGAAAGTCACAAAAGGTGATCACATGACCTTAGGACACTGTAGTCATCATAACTTGCCAATTCATGAAACTTTGACTTTGGTTTTGTCAATCAGATAGTTTTGTCATTATATAAATGGCTAGTTATTTATTAATGTGTAAAAGCAAAAAGTTGAAGCTGGGCTGTTTTTATCTTGTACTGTGCTAAAAAGAGTCAGAAGTCAACACCTTCCCCCCCTTCTTTTCCTTCCCTTAATGTCCTATTTTAATATTTTCTTTGTATTTTATATAATTGCCAATTCAATATCTAGTTTTTGTTTTAATTTCTAAGCATCTTTTGGCTAAGCATCGTATGGCTTCACTCAATGGCAGCTCACTGTTAAAGAGATATGCCAAAACAAAGCATTTGGTAAAAGAATGTCTACTTTAAGAATGCTATCAGAGTAACAATCATAGGATAACCACTAAAGAGAACAACAGGTTAGGGCTGAATGATAAGAAGAATACTCTGTCAACCCTGTTAAGACATTGCTGTGACAACCTGTGTTACTTTTTGCAATCCTTCTCAGACGTGAAAGGTTGTTTCTGGACCTTGGGGTGATATAGCCTTCTTTGTTAATTATTGTCTTACTTCACGGGTGTCAAACTCAAGGCCTATAGGCAGGGATGAAATCCAGCAGGTTCTGACAGGTTCTGGAGAGCTGGTAGTGGAAATTTTGAGCAGTTTGCAGAACCAGCACTCTGGGCTGGCCCCAGAGTGGGGTGGGAATGGGGATTTTGCAGTATCCTTCCCTGCCATGTCCACCAAGCCACACCACAGAGTTCAAACCTTAAATTTACTAAGGTTGAGAAATACTGGATAAGCTATAATAAATATACCATATTTTTCATAGTATAAGACACACTTTTCCCCCCCTAAAAGAGGCTGAAAATTTGGGTGCATCTTATATTCCAAATGTAGCTTTTTCAAAGCTTTTTTTCAGCCCTAACGAGGCGCTAGCGAGTGAAGCAATCTCTGTGCTTTGCCTGCTCCCTCTGACTCTCAGTTGTGCTTTAGAAGCTTTTTCTCAGCCCTAATGAGGCGCTAGCGAGTGAAGCGATCTCCGTGCTTTGCCTGCTTTCCTCATTGCTGCTCCCTCTCAGTTGTGCTTTAGAAGCTTTTTTTTTTAATCCCCAAGCAGGGGATAAAAAGCACGCACACATGCTCAAAACCAGCAAACTAATGTGCTGAAACTGACCAGACTAAGGACGCTAGCCAGATGAATACCTGGTAGGCAATTTTTTCCATCTATTTTCCTCCCCAAAAACTAAGCTGCATCTTATACTCTGAAAAATACGGTAATCTAGATAGCATGTTTAGAAATATTCATTTTTATTCTTCTGTTCTTTCACTTTCCCCTTTGAGCCCTCATGCTCCATCTAGTCTTTCCTGCTTTGTATCTTTCAAGCCCTTTCAAGGTGACTTGACTTATTGGCAAAGTACCCATTCATCAAGCTCTCTATGACAGTCTTCTAATCCTCTATTTCACAGAGATATTCTTTAAAGCACCTGGTACCTCTTGACAATACCTTCGAGCTGATATACCATCTTGACTTCTGAAAAGTGAATTGGCCCTGGAGACTCGGAGTGAAAAGTTTGTTTTGAAACAATGGAAGTATTAATATCATAAGAATCTCCCATCCTCAACTCTTGTGATTTGCATTATACAAGAGAATTTAAGAGGAAGCCAGCAATGGAGCTTTGTTTTCAATGTCTCAAAGTTTCAGTGCAATTTTCTTGTAGCTGAACATTTTAAACTCTGCCAGCATTCTTATTGTCATCACATTATTCAATTGTCTGGCAACTGAGATTTTGTTGTAATAGGTCTTTCTAAAAACACTTGCTGTACCTTTATCTCTGTGAAATAGAGGATTAGAGATGCTTCAGGTTGAGCTTGATTCCGAGTGACTTCCTAGACAAGTCTGTGTAATTTTCTTGACAACAATGCACAAGTGATTTGACATTGCCTTCTTATAAGTTATTACATTTTTGTTCTTGGCTTTTGCAATTTAAGATGTCCAACCTATAAGCTGGGTATTTTTTGATGGTCACCCATACAAAGACTAACCAACCTGTGTTTGTTGTTTGAGGTTAGCCAAAGTTGCCAAGATGCATTATGAAGCTAAGAGAACATTTATATTAATGGGGTGTCACAGTTATCTTTGATTAGCTATTGTTTTCTGACACATTTTTTGGGGCTATCTAATATATGGACATAGGAATGCAGTGGGTCAGTGGCTAAGATGCTGAGCTTGTCAATTGAAAGGTCGGCAGTTCAGCAGTTCGAATCCCTAGTGCCATGTAATGGGGTGAGCTCCCATTACTTGTCCCAGCTTCTGCCAACCTAGCAGTTTGAAAGCACGTAAAAAATGCAAGTAGAAAAATAGGGACCACCTTTGGTGGGAAGGTAACAGCTTTCCGTGCGCCTTTGGCATTTAGTCATGCCGGCCACATGACCACAGAGACATTTTCAGACAGCGCTGGCTCTTCGGCTTTGAAACGGAGATGAGCACTGCCCCCTAGATTCAGGAACGACTAGCAGATATGTGCGAGGGGAACCTTTACCTTTATCGCATATGGACATTTTATATGGAATGTGATTCCTGCAGAGGCAGCCAACCTGATGGAGTCTCTTCTACCCAGTTGCTGAGCCAAACGGCACAGCAGAAATTGCAGATTGCTAGACCATTTTCTTGCTAATATTTGATCTAAGGCAACATTTTTCAATGTGGGAGGAAATTAATTCTGAGTCATCTTGAAAAAGTAGGACTGTTTTCTTAGAAGAAAAAAATGCATAAAACTTGCAGATAGAATTGTCAACATTTCTTATATTACTGGAGAATGCTTATATTTCACTCAGACTGAACTAATCTGAAACCTTAGATACCCAACTGAGGAATGCTATTATTTGTGTATATTTAATGAGACAATAAAATAGAACATTTTTTTTTAATTCAATTTTTCTGCTTAACCCAATCAAACAGAGAGCCAGTTTGGTCTAGTAGTTAAGGCACCAGGCTAAAAAGTGGGAAACCATGAACTAAGTCCCATGAAGTTCAGCTGAGTGACTTTGGGCCAGTCACTCTCTCTCAATCCAACCCACCTTTACAGGGTTGTTGTTTTGGGAAAGAAAAAAGGTGTGTTAGGTACAGTAGTAGCCAAAATTGTGGAAACCTTTTGGGAAAAGTGTATTTTCTAAAACTAGCTAATAACACAACTTTTTTTGGGAGTAGTACCATAAAATTATATATCAATGGAAAGATAATTTAATCAAGAATGTAATGCAATCACTTTTATGAAGGATTTGCTATTAGAATAGCAGTTACAGTATAAAGAAGAAAAGTGAAACACGTAGTAAAAACAAGATATACAAAAATTATCACCATGTCAGTTAATACTTAATTGGGTAACCTTTAGCATGAATTATGGCCTTACAACCTCTTCCCATGGAGTGAACCAAGTCTTTTAGTTCTACAGCTGTAACAATGTGAAAGCAAGATTGAAGGATTGCTTCTATTAACTGGGTTTTATTGCTGGGTCTCTTCTGACTCACAAGTTTCTTTAGTCGGCTCCATAGATTTCCAATTGGGTTAAGGTCTGGGCTATTCCCAGGCCATTCCAGAAATAGAATATGATTATCTTGAAACTTCAAAAAAAAAAAAAAGTGGTGTTATTAGCTATCAAAGCTCAAAAATACACTTTTCCCAAAAGGTTTCCACAATTTTTTTTTTTAAATTTGATTTATATGCCGCCCTTCTCCGAAGACTCAGGGCGGCTTACAATGCATTAAGCAATAGCCTTCATACTTTTGTATATTTATACAAAGTCAGTTTATTGCCCCCACAATCTGGGTCCTCAATTTTGGCCACTACTGTACATTTGCTGCCTTGAGTTATTTGTTAAATAAGAAGAAGTAAAAATAATAAAGGTGGGATACAAATAATAAATAAATAACTAAATCAGAGGCTTAATATCATTCAAGGTCTGCCTGAAGAAAATCATAATCCTCCCATTTTACAGTTTTGCCTGCAAGTTGCTTGTTTATGGTAAAGGATAAGACATAGAGTGTTGATAAAGGTGAGCTAGAAACTACAGTGTAAACCACTGATCAGATTACAACCAAAGAACAAATCAGGAGCAATATCTATAACAACAAAACAACAAACCCAAGCCAGTTGTCATAGAGAACTTCTTCTTTTTTTAAGTTTAACTGAATGTGGATTTAACAAAGTGTAAATTTTGAACTAGACTAATCTAAATCTAGACTCACTGTTCTTTCATTTTACGCTCTGGACAGGTCCCAGAGTCAGGAATATTATCTAGCTTCATATTACATACAGTACAGTCAATTTTGATCTTGGAGGATCTGAATGGATGCATGCTTCAGAAAATAGAAACTGTTGTTGGTAAATCTGAGTTGCAAATTCTGGTAGACAAATAGCAACAAAAACATCTAATAGAGCACTAACTCTATGCTATCATCATGAGTAGACAAATTCCTTGTATGTCCAACCACACTTGGCCAATAAAGAATTATCTTCTCTTCTCTTCTCTTCTCTTCTCTTCTCTTCTCTTCTCTTCTCTTCTCTTCTCTTCTCTTCTCTTCTCTTCTCTCCTCTCCTCTCCTCCCCTCCCCTCCCCTCCTCTCCTCTCCTCTCCTCTCCTCTCCTCTCCTCTCCTCTCCTCTCCCATTCCATTCCATTCCATTCCATTCCATTCCATTCCAATTGTTATTTTTTGCTTTTGCAGTCCAGATCTGGTGGTTTTAACTATCTAAAGGGTGGTAAAGGAAGAGTTCATACATTTATTATTTATTTACAGAAGTGCATTCTGCTATGGAACATGTTGCTAAGTGCACCTCCACACACTTTTCCCTGCACCTCCATGTAAATATTATCCCCCAATTCACTATGGGACAAGTTGCCAAGGGCAACTACTGTGTAACAATTCACCCACAGGACAATTCAGTGCTGTATTAATCATTTCCTTCAGTTACTTTTATTAGTGTGACCATTTTTTTGTTAGAATTATTGTAATTCTTGTACTTCTAGATTGACTTTCTTTATTTTATTATTTCTGGCCACAGTTCCATTGAAATTAATTTAACCTATTTATATACTGAATTGTCCTGTGGCGAGTTGTCCCCTGGCAAGTTGGCCATGGTGAGTTGGTAGCACTGAGTTGGCTATGGCAAGTTGGCTCATTCTGTAACGTAAAAGACCTTAATCCCAAATGTAAGTAGGCTGTGAGTTGTAGACTGTCTTGGAGGCTACATTGATTCATTCCAGCTTTAAGATGCAATCTTAGAGGACTTTTGCACTATGCTTATTGTCTAGACTTAGACTGTGAGAGAGAAAGAGTAGGAGATTAAATTTCAAGGGGGCACTTAGCAGAACAGGTCTAAAAATGACATTTCTTTGAGCTCAAAGAGGAATGCGTACTCATTTCTCACATATTGTGGGTGACAAAATTTCAAATTTAAAACTGGCCTTTAGAGACGTATATTTTTCAATGAGCAACTTAAACAGTAGAGGAAACGTGAAATACCATTAATTCATGGGAAACATTTCTCTCAGGTATGAACATTAATTTTGTACTTCAAGTCCTGTTCCTACAATAAATTCAGATTGTCCCATTTATCAGCCATCTTACTATTTAAGATTTTGTGATCTGACAGAAATAGATTTACTGTTTCTGTCTCGCTTTTTCCTAATAAAGAATTGTATTTTATGACAATTTAAAAGAAAGGGAGAAGAAAAGGAAAAGGAAGAGGCAGAAGTACTTGCTACAGAAATAAAATAAAATATCCAAACAAAATTGCAGGTAAGAAATGTTGATGATGATGATGAAATTTATATATTCTGCTTTTCTAAAAAAAAAACAAAAAAAACCACAAATTAGAAAGTACTAAATAAACACGAGTTTTAATTAAAATAGAAATGTTTCTGTATAAATATCAAGCATAAAAATTCTAAGTAATAACTATAATGAAATGAGTAATATTTTCAAAGTAAATGTTAAAGTAAATATCTTAAAATACAGAGATGGTCTGCATGATGGTGATTAAGGATGATTATTGATGATGATGGTTTTACTTTGTGTAAGAGCTTTTAATTCCCCCTTTTAAAAGCAAACCATAAACTCCCTGATAGTATAAAGCCATGTGACTTTCTAGACTTCACTCAGAGTGTTGATCAATATCTTTAAATCCCACAAAATATTAGTTGTTGTGGTTTCTTCCATATACTTTATTCCCAGTCAGAGTGAGGCATGGGAACTCTATGTTTTCTGTGCTGAATTTTCTGTCTATATCATCTGCTTATGGCAACAGATGATGATTGCATCAGATGGAATGGCAGCATGGGGCAAGTGTAATTTGCCTTGATAAGCTACATGCTTCATTCATTGAAGCTTCCTTGTAATGGAAAGCATCTTTTCTTATGCTTTCCTCTGTGGAAAATGAGCTGCTGTGAATCCACAGAAAGCTATTTCCTTCAGCAAACAGATGTGTTCACTCCACTGTTTAGAAGTGACGTGGGGTGTGCCAAAGCTGCTAGGAAGGGTTACTTCACATAAATCTTCATCAAGCTGAAGGACCCCTTCAGAAATTTGCACAGCTCTATCAAATAGCACAAATGGAAAAGAAGGACTGAGTTCTGTGGATTAAAATGAAAAGGGAATAAATTTAAAGCATTTCTGCATGTCATATACTGATGGGTATAGTGTTCAAATTCTTTCTTCCTTCCTTCCTTCCTTCCTTCCTTCCTTCCTTCCTTCCTTCCTTCCTTCCTTCCATCCATCCTCTCTCTCCCACTTCCTCCTCCTCCTTCCCCTCCTCTTCCTCCTCCAGTTTGTGGATCATTGATAGACACCCCCCCCAATTTTATGAATTTCTGTATGTGCTTTCTAAAAATGCATAGCTGATAAAAATATTTTCTTGATAATAGATCACACTAATATTTTTTTACAATACATACGTTTTTGGTGAAACAGTCCAAAAATGTATTGCAAAACTCTGAATTTTAGTCAATGTTCTGATTGGATTTGGGTGATCTAAATTGGACAAATATGCAGAAAAATGCTAATTTAGCCACTTTTCTATAATCTATCTATCATCTTTCTATCAATATGAGGACATCCGTGTCATCATTTGTATGATGATGTCAAACTGCATACATTATTGTTTTGAAGTCATTGTGATCTATATCAGTTCTTCCGCAAAGAAGGAGGAGGAGGAGGAGGAGGAGGTGGTGGAGAAGGAGGAGGAGGAGGAGGAGGAGGAGGAGGAGGAGGAGGAGGAGGAGGAGGAGGAGGAGGAGGAGATCTTTTATTAAGGACCTGGATACAATAAGCCCATTATTGTACTCAGCACAATAATGACACTTTGACCTCAGAATTTGCTTTACGAAATGCAGTAAAGTTCCAAAAGTTCTTGTGAAATGTTCCCTGAAGTTCTACAGGAGAAATATTGCCTGCCAGCATAATGTCACTTTAAAGCGAAGTGCTGGGTAAATAGACTAAAAAAAGATATCCCTTATTTAGCATTGAAGAGTTCAGTTGCTTATCCCAAAGCCTTCATCAGAATAATATTGCATCAAAACATAATTATCTCTTTGAAGCAGCAGTGACTACTATTGCATAGCTAGTGAGTTAATTTTATTCTTCTAAATAATTCACAAAATGACTCTTTCTGCACTGACTGGTTGATAATGCAACAGTAAAAACAAGGAGCCATTTTTAGCAAGTGCTGAGCTCATGTGACATTGTACAAGCGTCTTTCATAACATGACTTATCACTCCAATCTGCAAAATGTATTTCCTTAGTTCCCAACCTCTGCATTATTTGGCCTTCAGCAGCCAGAGTTCATCCTTCCAGAACTTGAAGTTAGGACATTGAGCTTTTAGAGATGCCTTGTTCAGCCTTTAAACTAGTATTGAGGTGTTGGAAGGTGTTTATCATTTGGGAGTAATATTCTCAAGCATGCTGATTAGGATTGTTGGTGAATGTAATCCAACACATCTGGAAGATACCAATATATTTTATTTTATTTCTGGGATTTGGATGGGGACTTTCAGGCACCTAGGTAACAGATGGGAAAGTTGTTGTAGTTCCTCAAAAATATATTACCAATAAGAAACTCACATACCACTCTATATCTATCTCTATCTATCTCTATCTATCTAACTCTATCTCTCCATCTATTTCTCCCTTTCTAATCTATCTATCTATCTATCTATCTATCTATCTATCTATCTATCTATCTATCTATCTACAGTATCTATCTATCTATCTATCTATCTATCTATCTATCTATCTATTTTCAGTATCTATCATCTATCTATCTATCATCTATCTATCTATCATCTATCTATCTATCTACAGTATCTATCATAGATAGATAGATAGATAGATAGATAGATATTCAATTAGTGTAATTAGTGTAAATTTTAATAAGTCAAAATTCTATCATCTATCATCTATCTATCTATCTATCTATCTATCTATCTATCTATCTATCGTCTATATATCTATGTCTCTGTATGTATGTACATATATGCATATGTCTGTATACACACCCACAAAAGTTGTACTATAAACCATACTAACTGTCAATTAGAAGTAACATTTAGGAAATTAATAGCAATTTGGAAATCAATGTCTAAAATTAAAATCAAAATATGCTTTGATTTGCTGTTATTTTATAATATCTCTGACATAAACTGGGATTCATTCAGAAGAACTAGTCATAGCTGCTGCTTGAGGAGAAATATGTCTAGATTCTTAAAGGCCATGACTGTGAATGGACATTAGACATCTAAAGTAGGCAAGGCAAGTAACTTCAAATTGGTGAACTTCAAAGATATTCAGTGAAATGTCTTTATCCTTCGGAAGCCATAAATTTTAATAATGTTCTTGCAATTTTGTCTTCTCAAATAAAATTACATATTGCTTACTTGATAATCCAATTTATAAGCATTAGTGAGGATACAACTTTCTGAAGGAAGAGATTCTAAGGCATATGACTAGCACTGAATGGAAAAGAAAAAAATGATTATAAACAATGACTTTTTGTTGAATATTAGCTTTAGGTTAAGAAGGATTTTGTTAAATATATGTTTTCTGAGATTGCATTAAGGACAAATTACTTTTACAATTGGAATCTCATCTCATCTCATCTTATTTAATTTATAATCTAATCTGTTGTGGCCCATGATGTCCCAATTTTCCCATTTTTCAAGACATTAAGACTTTATTATAGTAGGGAATTTTAACATGAGGCCCAGATCTGTGAGCCATGCTAGTTAGACATGTCAGTTTAAAACTTTTCTGCCCAATCTTTACCCAAACTAACTGCCTTCTAGTAGTGTGGACTTCAGCTTCAAACAGTCTTGTTTTCTTGCTATCTTAAATTTCATTATAGGTGATGATGTTACCTAATTTGGTAATGAAATGTCCACAAATGTCTGAACCAAGCTCAGAGAGCACGAAGGACCATTGGTGAAATCCACATTTTTTTTACTACCGGTTCTGTGGGCGTGGCTTGGAGATGTGGGTGTGGCTTGGTGGGCATGGCAGGGGAAGGATACTGCAAAATCTCCATTCCCAAACCCACTCCAGTGGAAGGATACTGCAAAATCCCCATTCCCTCCCCATTCCTGGGAGAAGGATATTGCAAAATTTCCATTCCCACCCCACTCTGGGGCCAGCCAGAGGTGGTATTTGCCAGTTCTCCAAACTATTCAAAATTTTCGTTACCAGTTCTCCAGAACCTGTCAGAACCTGTTGGATTTCACCCCTGCCAAGGACTCCATAGTTCAACCCTGAGTTACAAATATTCTCTTCAGTTAGCATAGCCATTGCTGAGAATTCTGGGAGTTGAAGTTTAGAAGACTGGAGCAGGGAGAGTAAAAGATATTCAACTTCCTGCAAAGAAATATTTCTATTCAAAGTTTGGAAAAATAATATTGCTTATTTAAGAATTTGGGATATCTCCTGATAGAGAATAATAATATTGTTATTATTCCAGGAATAGGGTATGTCTAGTGTAGTGAAAAGAATGGCTCAGGGAGCAAAGAGAAAATATATGCTGCATATTGATCTGCTGCATATTGATTCTGCATATCTGCTGAATCAAGATCACATGAAGTGTTAATACCACTTTATAATACCTTGGTAAGGCCACACTTGGAATACTGCATTCAGTTTTGGTCATCACAATGTAAAAAAAATGTTGAGACTCTAGAAAGAGTGCAGAGAAGAGCAACAAAGATGATTAGGGGACTGGAGGCCAAAACATATGAAGAACGGTTGCAGGAACTGGATATGTCAAGTTTAATGAAAAGAAGGACTAGGGGAGACATGATAGCAGTCTTCCAATATCTCAGAGGCTGCCACAAAGAAAATTCTCCAAAGCACCTGAGGATAGGACAAGAAGCAGTGGGTGGAAATTAATCAAGGAGAGAAGCAACTTAGAACTAAGGAGAAATTTCCTGACAGTTAGAACAATTAATCAGTGGAACAACATGCCTCCAGAAGTTGTGAATGTTTCAACACTGGAAATTTTTAAGAAGATGTTGGATAACCATTTGTCTGAAGTGGTGTAGGGTTTTCTGCCTAAGCAGGGGGTTGGACTAGAAGACTTCCAAGGATCCTTTCCAACTTTGTTATTCTATTCTATTCTATTCTATTCTATTCTATTCTATTCTATTCTATTCTATTCTATTCTATTCTATTCTATTCTATTCTATTCTATTCTAAATTCGATAAAGGCATCAGGAAAGGCATCCAGTCATTAAATATTCAGCTCCATTGAGTCACCCTGATTCTACACTGAATTAAAGGATTTCAGTGTCATAAAAAGGAAAAAAAAATACTACATTGGAGTCTAGAAAGAATTAAAAAAAATAAAAAAACTGGAATTTGTCACTTCAGATAGTCTGTCACTACCAAAGGATTCCTTCCTTCATTAGTTTTTAATCAAAGCTTCCATCCATATAAGAAAGGCTGAATATGGATTGAGCATTTCATGTGTTCTCAGTATTGGAGAAAGAAAAAACCAGTCTGGATATATTTTCCTGCACAGGGGGAAAAAAAAATCAAAACTGGATGGTACATATTATGAACATTTCTCCATGAATCTGTCAGGTAGTGGCCTGTCTCTTCTTTTCCTTGAGGTATCCACCCCACTGATAGATAAATGCTTCAGGCCCTTTTTCTGATGAGCTGACACCACTATCTTACAAGTTCCTATAGTACTCCACTATTTTTGTCTTTCAGGTTCATCAGGGGTGTTGTTTGAATTGCTGAGGCAACCTCCCTTGGCCAGCAATTCAGAGAGGTTTATTCTCAGTGTCAGTATTCTTACTCAGTTGAATGATTGACTTTTATACCTGAAAGGCATTTACGTTTAATCTCCCGGAGGCCAGTCATTTATCCTGCCAAGATTTTCTATCACCAACTTGAGATAAATCACCAAACAGCTTTTAGAATGTCTTGTTCTTTAACACACTTTTATCTGAAGCATTAAAAAGGTACATGTTCTCAGAAACCAAGAATTTCCCAGTTGCATTTGGATATGGTTCAACCAAGAGGAAGAGGAGGAGGAGGAGGAGGAGGAGGTAGAGGAGTAGGAGTAGGAGCAGGGGTGTCAAACTTGTGCATCATGTTGGTCGGTTACAAGTCTTTTGTGCTTCATCCCCATATTCAAAGTTTACTAATCATCTAATTTCTCATATTGTCAAACAAATAAACATCCTCATTTATCATTTATTTAACTATGGCTTTATCGCTTCATAAAAATTATTTTCAAATATTATATTTGTAACTGACCGACACACTGTTTGCAATTGTAATGGATTTATGTTTTATGTTTTGTTTAAAAAAAATCAAAACAAAAACAAAAACAAAACTTGTGCGTCATGTTGTTGTCACGTAATGCATCACAACTTTTTCTCCCTTTGCTAAACCGGTGTGTCCAATGTGTGATGCATCCAGCCCATGGGCCATGAGTTTGACACCCCTGTACTAGAGGAAAGGATTAAAGGATTTCAAGAATGGAGGCCAGTGATGTCCATAAGGCATGGTCAAAAAGTCAAATAGATAGTCATGGCAGTAGGATTTAATTTCACACAGTCATGTGACACATGTAAAAATGCCTAGACCTTGGATCACACCATTGTAGTGTCTTGTTGACTTTTTTTTAATCATATCCTGTAGGCACCACTTATTAGAATGCATCAAATGATTCTTCTGCCTGTGCTTTTATTAATAAAAAAATTACATTGGTATTTTACAAATAATATTAAAAATAACAATGAGCATAAAAATATCTATAACAGATACAACATAGATTGAAACTCTATATCAAATGGTCCATGTAATCTGTTAGGTTAGCTTAACATAGTGGTATTGACATCACTGGAGCTTCAGTTTGTCAAGATTTCATCCATGTTTAATCCAAATTGTTGGAAATGACTTTCAACAGAACTTCTAAGGATGAAACTAAAAATGAAAAATAAATTTCATTTATTTTCAGGAGCCTGAGTGGCGTAGGAGGCTAATGCCTCTTAAGGCAGCATTTAACATCCAGCTGCCTGCAATTACTGTGAGTTCAATTCTTACCAGGCTCAAGGTCGACTCAGCCTTCCATCCTTTCTAAGGTGGGTAAATTGAGGACCCAGTTTGTGGGGGCAATAAGCTGACTTTGTATAAAATATACAAAAGTATGAAGGCTATTGCTTAACCATTGTAAGCCGCCCTGAGTCTCCGGAGAAGGGCGGCATATAAATCAAATTAAAAAAATAATAAATAAAAATGAGATTAGCAATTGTTACCACTGCTTGAGAATACCCAAAGGCTCATAAATATAGAAGCAATAACATTGGATATAACATACATGCCAGAACAAAATGGCACAGCCAAATAACTTTAGGCTTGAATCCATTGGTCCTAAGATTCACATACCTATGTTTATTGTTTCAAATATGAAGCATAAAGCTTATATTGTAGTCCAAACCATACTTCCAAAAATATATTGGAAGGAAGGAAGGAAGGAAGGAAGGAAGGAAGGAAGGAAGGAAAAGGGGAAGAGGAAGAGGAAGAGGAAGAGAATGGGAAGAGAAGGGAAGGGATGGCATTCCATGCAACTGCAATTTCTCATTTAAATCCATACAAATTTAAATTGTACTGATGCAAATCTGTTTTTGTAAAACAGATATTAAATGTAGCAACATAAGAACCAAGCTTTGATTTCTGTGTCTGTGTGTATTGTGACGGATAATGCTTTGTCAAGGTTAGTGGGTTGCAGGTTATATCTGCCTCTGTGAGATTCCTTGCTTGGGGCTGACTTGCTTCTCTCAACAGAACAATCTTGCAAAGGGCAACAAAATGACAGCAGGGGGACAGGGGGACAGGCCACGCTGAGGAAGAAGGTACATTGAAAGGGTCCCTTGCTCAGTTTTTCAACAAATGGAAACTTGTAGAGTCCCATGTTCTTCCATTCTGCGTCACCCGGGATGGCTCTTTATCTGATACATGCATGTAATCGTGTTATCATGGATAAAATGGGGAAAGCATCTGATTGAATAGAGAAAAACATATTCTCTGCACTGAAAAACATTTCTCTCAGGCCTTGCTTGTCAGTTTCCTACAGGCGTCTCTTTGGCCAAGGTGGGAACAAAATGCACATTTAGGAAAGCTGTCAGATCCGTGAATCTGCCATTTCTCAAGGGGGAAGAGGGGGATCCCTGCATTAACTGTTGCATTCATACTTTATGGCTATCTCCCCAATATATCCTGTATCCTGCCATTTAATGATTTAAACCTTCTAGCTGTGGACGCGGTGGATGTGGTGGATGTGGTGGGTCAGTGGCTAAGATGCTGAGCTTGTCGATCGAAGGGTCAGCAGTTCAGCGGTTTGAATCCCTAGTGCCGCATAACAGGGTGACCTCCCATTACTTGTCCCAGCTTCTGCCAACCTAGCAGTTCGAAAGCACGTAAAAAATGCAAGTAGAAAAATAGGGACCACCTTTGGTGGGAAGGTAACAGCGTTCTGTGTGCCTTTGGCATTTAGTCATGCCGGCCACATGACCACAGAGACGTCTTCGTACAGCGCTGGCTCTTTGGCTTTGAAATGGAGATGAGCACTGCCCCCTAGAGTCGGAAACGACTAGCACATATATGTGAAGGGAACCTTTACCTTTACTTTCTAGCCTGGCACCTAAGCAGCTTGGCATTTTTTCACCTTTTGGGGAATGTAAGGGGACGGAGGGCCATGTGGATTCCATCGCTCGAGAGCCAGGCAGAAGGATGACCCTGAGAAAGTTCCCTTATCACTTTCTCAGAGCGGCCGTGCAATAACATCTTTGCACCTGTGGATTGGCTAAATCCACACCGGACTGTTGGGAGGGGTTTCTAATTCCTTTATTCTAACTGCATGGCCTGAGGGCCCCTCAGAGCCTGCTTTCTTTTCGCCCTTCTATCACCTCTATTTAATAAAAGGTTCCTTTTGAAATGTCAAGTTTCAAGAGTCTTTACTTTCTTGAATAAGGGGGAGAGGCCAGGCCTTATAAAGGCCTTCATCTGACCAAATTCATTTTTTTAAGATTCTTATGGAAACAATGGAGCTTGACCAATAACACATTGGCTGCAATGCAGGGCGGGGTTTCCTTTGTTCCAAACAATCCAACATTCATTGAAGGAGAACAATTTTTGTAAGGTTAACCAGCTGCTTTGAAGAGAATTTTAGAGGCAAATGTTTTGCAATTCCCAAGTCATAGAACAATTTGCATTTTTTTCATGGAGAAAAACTATATATTTTTAAAGAGTCAGCACTGATTTGGTGGCACATAATCAATTGTATTGCATTACAATGCAGCATAATCCAAAAGATAAAAATAAATCAATAGAATGAAATCCATCTAGATAAAGATAAAAAAGAAATGAACCTCTTCCAGAAGAAACTGATATTTTAATGGTTTGCTTTTAACTTCCCTATAAGGATTGCAGATTGGTCAGTTTTAGATTTTCTCCTAAATATCTCCTGTTTGCCAAGATATGAAGCTTGTTTGATCCAATCTGATATTTTTTTTAAAAAAAGGATGTTTGCTTTACCTTTTCGGTGTTTTTTGATGTATTTTTTAAAATATTTTTTGGAAGGTATATTTATCACACTGACACCTTCTGCAAAATGTCAATAATACAATGAATATGCAATATATGTTTTTCATAAACAGATATGACTTTGTGCATATCTTTCACTCCTAATAATTTATCTTAGGGGTAATAAATACTGTAAAAGATGGAGAGCTGTGCTTTTCCAATTTTTGTCATATTTATTAATATTCTTCCCTAATTTTTTTTTTTTAACAGCTCACTGGCACTTTCCTTCTGTCTAATCTGCACAAACAGCATCATCCTTCCCAAAGCTATTCTGCAGGTGACGTATCTGAACCATTGCATATTGGACTTTTCTGTTCAGGGAAGGCTGATTCAATGAATTTTGCGAAAAAAATAAAAAGTGCTAGAATCTTTTCCAAAACACACCCCTGATTGTGTGAAGGATAGGTCATTTCCTCAAATTCTAAACCTTTTAGAATTACCTAGTACATCTCTATTGTGGAATGTTCTTTGAGCTTGGTTCCTTCTCCTTCTCCTTCTCCTTCTCCTTCTCCTTCTCCTTCTCCTTCTCCTTCTCCTTCTCCTTCTCCTTCTCCTTCTCCTTCTCCTTCTCCTTCTCCTTCTCCTTCTCCTTCTCCTTCTCCTTCTCCTTCTCCTCCTCCTCCTCCTCCTCCTCCTCCTCCTCCTCCTCCTCCTCCTCCTCCTCCTCCTCCTCCTCCTCCTCCTCCTCCTCCTCCTCCTCCTCCTCCTCCTTCTTCTTCTTCTTCTTCTTCTTCTTCTTCTTCTTCTTCTTCTTCTTCTTCTTCTTCTTCTTCTTCTTCTTCTTCCATATCTATCTTCGGATGTTGGTGATCATGTTGGTGATCCTATTTTTATCAACATTGATTCTTTATTTGAATATTACCCAGTTAGGTAACATCATCAGTACTAGTGCATGTGGGTTTTAGTCTCTGTTTATATACAGTAGCTTGCCCAGCCACTTTGATTGGGATGGTGGGGTTGGTAAGGGTATGGTTTTCTCCATAATAGTTCCTTGGTTAGGGCATTAGTTTCTTCTTTATTGTTTGTCTGGTATTAATCTGGGTGTTGGCTGCTGGAGAGGATGTGTTGTCGTCTTTTTGTTTCCTTCTTAGCTTTTGTATGTTGTTTTTTGAATGCAGCATATATGTGCTTTATCTCTCTGTGTCAATTGACGGTTGATTTGTCTGAATGCCAGGCTTCAGGAACTGCCCAGCATTTTGGACTTAATCTGTTCTAAGATAAACACAGTTTGAAATTAGGAAACTCAACTAGGTTGAGTCTTTCCATGTGTTATGAGATTAAGGAGTTTTCACTGTGTCTTTTGATGGCTTGTTGGTGTTCATGGATGAGCTTTGTTGGTCTTCTGCCTGCCTGTCCTACCTAGTGGTTGTTGTGATCCTTACATTATATAGTTCTTACATTACATTGTTTATATCACAAGCTATTATATATAAATAGGTAGTAATTCCAACACCCACTAGTACTGATGATGTTACCCAGTCAGGTAATAAAACCTCTGCAAGCAACCACCAACATAGGGAGCACCCAGGACTCCACATTTTAACCATGAACTACATATATTCTCTTCTATTGGAATCTTCTACTACCACTTTATTTTTTCTTGCCAGCAAGAGATGACATAAACAAATGTTTCAACCACAGCATCTTCAGGGCTGCACATGGTTTCCCCTCGGCTTCATAAAAATAAGTCTCTCATGACTGAACAGAGAAACGTTTTGGTGCCAAGCAGTGGTGGTTGCTTTTTCCTTTAATAATATATATTTCCATTCCATTCCCAAAAGAGCGGTCACTCACTTTGATTAATTCAGAAGCTGTAATCTCACTGTATCTTTTTCACAACATGGTTCCCAGAGGAAAGATATACAGGGCAGTCACCTGAAAGGAGTGGAGATAAATTCAGTGTTCAGGAATAAATATCTAGCAGTCAGCAAAAAGCTTAAGAAATCGTTGGTGTCATGGTGGCAAAATCTTCTTGTTCTGTAAATTCCTTAGGAAAGGTACTGAATTCCAAATCCACCTTTAGTTGCAGAAACTCACAGGCTCAATTTGAACCATCCTCTCTCCTCAGTCAACCTACATCACTGGGTTGTTGTAAGTAAATTCAGAAGGAGAAAGAATTCTATATGCCACCATGAAGTCTGAAATAAAATGTGTAACATACATACATTATATAACAAATTAAAAAGAGTAGAATAGAGTCGAGTCGAGTCGAGTCGAGTCGAGTCGAGTCGAATCGAATAGAATAGAATAGAATAGAATAGAATAGAATAGAATAGAATAGAATAGAATAGAATATTGGCCAAGTGTGACTGGACACACTAATTTGTCTCAGATGCATAAGCTTTCAGTGCAAGCAACAAAATGATAAATCATAAATCATAGCATACAACTAACAAAGTGATAGTTAAAAGATACCAGTAGGAGTAGGTAATAGGAAAGATGAGAAGGATAATAGTAATACAGTCCTGCTACATGGTTAAATATCCTTAGGCATAGACAATGCGGTGGGAATTATGTATTTAGCAGGTAATGGCATGGGGAAAAATACTGTCTTTGTATCTAGTTGTTTTGGCATGCAATGCCTATAGCATAACTAACTAACTAACTAACTAAATAAATAAATAAATAATTCTACCCAGAAGAAACCAAATTAGTCATTTTTTATGCAAGGGTTGCAAGGAAGTGACAAAACGTACAACTACATTTTTCATAGTGCTATGACAAAATGTATTATTATTATTATTATTATTATTATTATTAGTAGTAGTAGTAGTAGTAGTAGTAGTAGTAGTAGTAGTAGTAGTTAATCTTTAGTGAGATTCACAGCCTTTGAGGCTGGTTAATAGCTCAGCAGCTCGAGTCCTAACCAAGGACCTAGGAACTGTTAAGGTATCGTCGGAGGATGTAAGCTGTTCCGAGTAAGGTTGTTGTTGTTGTTGTTGTTGTTGTTGTTGTTGTTGTTGTTATTATTATTATTATTATTATTATTATTATTATTATTATTAGTTGATTGCACTCTCAAGCTGGTCGCTTAGACTGAATTTGGCAGTTTTATGGTCCTTCCCAAAGACCTGTTGTTGTTGTTTGATGGTGATAAACATATTGTTGCAAGATATAAGCTACTCTGAATAAAGAAGCTGCCTTTTGCAATTGACTGATGGAGATTTTGTCAATGCTAATGGCTTTCAAATAGTGCTTCAAATGTTTTGAGATTGCATCCAAAACACCTAGTACAATTGGTACCATCCTTGCTTTCTTTTGCTATTTTTGTTAATATTCCACTTCTATTTGCAGGTCTTTGTACTAAGTAATTTTCCCTACCTCTTTCTGTTATTGTGCTGTCTCCAGATACTACAGTGTCCAATAGTCATACTTTTTTCTTTCTTTCCTATCAACAATTCTTAAATGTGTGCTGTTATGTGGCACATGCTTGAAGTCCCAGAGGCCATTGGCCTCTTCTTCATTCTCTTATTATTTTATTTATTTTATGGTCCTACCAGTTCTTGCTTGCAGGCAAATGGCATTTCTTACAGATATTCCAAAGCATCATCGTTGCTACTATGTGGTCAGTTTCTGAGAACTTCTTGCAGCAGCTAACTAGGCGGTCTACTGTTTCTTTACCTTCTTTGTAAGATATGACATTTGCTGTCTGTTGCTGTCTGCTCATTATTATTATTTTGAAAAGTGTCTTCTCCAGCAAAGGCTCCTGTTGCTTGTTTATGTGTCTCTCTGTCAGGTAGAAATAGAAATTCATTTTGCTGTGTCTTAGAATTTTCCTTGATGCTTTATGGTGACAGGGAGGCTGTGTATCTCTGTCTTTCCACCGCTGCTATCTATTACACAACTCGCAGCCTCTCTACATGCACTTTTTGATCCAAAAACCCTTCCAGAAAGCTATTGTATAGGAAAAATGACCAGTTAAGCAGTCCTCCTCAGACCACCACTGAAATGTAAAAATCCAGGGAAACTGCAAAACTGCCAGTGAGAGAATGACATAAAATGATATGTTTTATACCTGAGCTTCAACAACCTGCAAGTGAATGTCATCCATTCTCCTTTTACAAAAGGTGGAAAAACACAATAAAGTTGAATAAAGATGATTGAAAAATGCAACTTTTTTTTTTGTTACAATACTGGCGATCAATGAACTTTTAATTAATACAGAGGTCCCAGGATAGTTTTAGGATGGGTGTCGGCAACCCGCAGCTCCAGAGCCGCATGTGGCTCTTTGACTCTTCTCCTGCAGCTCCCTGCCAACCTGGTCACGCAACCTGCTCTCCGCCCCAGACACTGGCCCAACTTGGCTATGCCTGACACCAACCTCACTAACATGAGGACTGGTGGGGTGGGAATGGGATCCGGGATGAGGGTACGATCGAAAGGGGGACAGGCCCACAGCTGAGGAGTGAGCACGAGCCATGGGGGGGGGCACTTCCACGAAGATGACCCTCCTCTTCCTTCTCCTCACACAACCACCTGGCTGGCTGTTGTGGGGCTGGGTGGGTATGCACAAGCAGGGATACCCTTCTCAAGCAAGCAGCCGGGCTCAGCCAAAGCACAGCAGAGGCACACATAGCAGGCAGGTTGACCAGCTGATGAGCGAGCATCTTTGGCAAGGGCTATCCGGCTTTCTCTGAGCCTGATCCCCGGAATGGGCATGAAAGTTTTGTTGGGGCCAGCATTCTTTTCCCACTGCCCTGAGGTTCTTTACTCCTCCAGCTGAGAAGTGCCGCTGGTGGCATCAATTGAAAAGCGTCCTCCAGATGGCAAAAGTCCCCCATGTGAAATTTAAAGCCACCCGGAGGACACTTTTAAATCAATGCTGCCAGCGGCACCGCTTCGTTCGCTTGCAGAGGGTGTCTTCATTCGCAAGAGAGAAAGAGAGAGAGGGAGAAATGAGAGAGAGAGAGAAATGAGGAAATGATGGAGGCAGAGAATGAGAGAGAGGAAAAAGAGAGAAACAAATGAGAGAGAGAAGGGTAGAAGGGAGAGAGGGAGAGAGACAAGAAAGAGCTGGAGGGACAGAATGAGAGAGAGGGAAAAGAGTGGGAAACAAATGAGAGAGAGAAGGGGAGAGAAAAAAAGAAAAAGAAAAAATAAAGTGAGAGGGAGGGAGGGAAGGAGGGACGGAGGGAGAAGGAGGGAGGGAGAGGCAAAAGAGAAAAACAGAAATGAGAGGGAGAGGGAGAGAGAGAAATGAGAAAATGATGGAGGGAGAGAATGAGTGAGAGGAAAAATAGAGAAACAAATGAGAGAGAGAAGGGGAGAGGGAGAGAAAAATGAGTGAGAGCTGGAGGGAAAGAATGAGAGAGAAAAGAGGGAAACAAATGAGAGAAGGAGAGAGAAAGAAAGAAAGAAAGAGAAAGAAAGAAAGAGAGAGAGGGAGAGGGAGAGGGAGGGAGAGGAAAAAGAGAAAAACAAATGGGAGAGAGAGAGAGAGAGGGAGAGAGAGAGAGAGAGAGAGAGAGAGAGAGAGAGAGAGAGAGAGAGAGAGAGAGAGAGAGACCCATTTCCCACAGAAAACACTGGGAGCCACAAAACCTGGGTAGGCATGGCTGGGGGGTCATGTGACTGGGTGGGAGTGATGTTCAGTTGGCCATGCCCATCCAGGTTTTGTGGCTCCCTGTGTTTTCTTTTCAATGGGAAATGGGTCCAAATGGCTCTGAGTGTTTAAGGTTGCAGACCTCTGTTCTAGGAAATGAAATAAGTGAGCCGCAGAGAACCTACCTAGCCAGGATTCCTTGATTTATATATGTGCTTATTTACCTTTCTATATTCCAAGGATTGAGGATAATTTACAGACTGAGAAGACCAGTAGATCTAAGAACTTTTAACTCTCTCAGAATCTTTAATGCTACTGATTTCCAGGACAGGGCAGGACAGGGCAGGGCAGGACAGGACAGGACAGAACAGAACAAAACAAAAAGTAGACATCTAGCCACTGTGTCTATCTGATGAAGGAAGCTGCAGTTTATGAAATCTAATGCCTTTTAATAAAGTTATATAATGGAAAAGGGTATTACCAGACTCCTTCTGACTTTCAGATATAGTGTGTGGCCTTCCAAATACTGCTATGATTCAAATTGGGAAATGGCAAGCAAAAGAATAGTAAATCAGCAACATCTGGGGGCCAAATTTATCTGCAACACAATCCTAATTTTCTGCCTGGGACAGTTTTCTATTCCCTGCACCATTTTTATGCCTGTCACATGCAGTGTTCCCATCACAAGCCTGATGTTATCTTGATGTTTTTTGAACTCTCCAACTTCAACCCCTGAAACACTTCTGGTGGGAGCAGCGAATAACTAGATGAGACAAAACACCACTAGGAAAGTTTGGAGGAATGGAAGTATAAGTTCTAGGATCCAGGTGTGCATTTCTTACCAAGAACTGGAAATTCAAATTCCATGATGCAAAACTCATGGCATTAAGCACACTCTTTCTGTTGCAAAAATAACCTCTCTTTTTTTTTTGATACATCAAAAGGCCGATGATGTGAGACTAATGTACTTTTATAGTTATTTTTAATTGATGACAAATCAAAGATCTTCAATTAGTATTCACATGACTAGGTTGGACAGGATGTGATTCAAAATCTTTACTTTATTCACTTACTTTACTTTATTCAAATTTCTATACCGCCCTTCTCCTTTCGGACTCAGGGCGGTGAACAGCCAAGATAAAAACATCTATACAAAACATCACAGTTAAAAAATAAAGTTAAAATAATTTATAAATTTGGCCCATAATTTAAAACTTGTCAATTTAAAATCAATATTAAAATTTTAAAACTAACCCTAAAATCAAGACAGACCGGCTAACTGGAAAAAATAAGTTTTTAGGGCCCGACGAAAAATCCGAAGGTCGGAGATCACTCGTATCTCTGGGGGTAGATTGTTCCATAGGGTAGGTGCCACCACAGAGAAGGCTCTCCTCCTGGGGGTCGTCAGCCGGCATTGTCTGGCCGACGGCACCCTGAGGAGGCCCTCTCTGTGGGAGCGAACCGGCCGGTGGGAGGCTATTGGTGGCAGAAGGCGGTCCCGTAAGTACCCTGGCCCTAAGCCATGGAGCGCTTTAAAGGTGATCACCAACACCTTGAAGCGCACCCGGAAGTCCACCGGAAGCCAATGCAGCTCGCGCAGGAGAGGAGTCACATGGGAGCGCCCCGTCGCTCCCATAATCCCCCGCGCAGCCGCATTCTGCACCAGTTGGAGCCTCCGGGTGTACCCCAAGGGGAGCCCCATGTAGAGAGCGTTACAATAGTCCAGACGAGAAGTGACGAGTGCTTGAGTGACCGTGCGTAGGGAGTCCCGGTCCAGAAAGGGGCGCAACTGGCGTATCAGGCGAACCTGACAAAAAGCCCCCCTGGCCACGGCTGTCATATGCCCTTCTAAAGACAGCCGCGCATCCAGGAGGACACCCAAGTTGCGGGCCCTCTCCGTGGGGGCCAATGATTCGCCCCCAATAACCAGCGATGGCGTCAGCTGGCTATACCGGGACGCCAGCAGCCACAGCCACTCGGTCTTGGAAGGGTTGAGTCGAAGCCTGTTTCTCCCCATCCAGACCCGCACGGCCTCCAGGCACTGGGACATCACTTCCAAGGCATCATTGGGATGGTCTGGGGTGGAAATGTACAGCTGAGTATCATCAGCGTACTGATGGAACTCCACCCCAAAACCACGGATGATCTCACCCAGCGGCTTCAATGTTCACCTCTTATTATTTCCTGAATGACTAGTTTAACCCTCTTTTTTATTTTGGAAAGGATATTGTTTATTATTGTTTATTGGTTCAATTTATATGCCGCCCTTCTCCGGAGACTCAGGGTGGCTTACAATGCGTTAAGCAATAGCCTTAATACTTTTGTATATACCTGCTTAGTAGGGCTTTCGCCCCCCCCCAAGCGGTGTTCTTTTTTATACAAAGTCAGCTTATTGCCCCCACAATCCGGGTCCTCATTTTACCTACCTCGAAAAGATGGAAGGCTGAGTCAACCTTGAGCCTGGTGAGATTTGAACTTGCAGTAACTGCAGGCAGCTGGTGTTACTTAATAGCACTTTAGTCTGCTGCGCCACCAAGGCTCTTGGATATTCCTTCTTTATTCAGCAAAAGTTAAAAATTGGGAAACCAATAACATTGCAAACTTGCTTTTAAGGGTGATGTTTAGCTATTCTTCAATATGCTTTTGTGAGTCAGTTTTTACAATGCATTGGAGACTTTTTCTGTTATGTAAAAATATAGTTTAATAATCCTGACGGTTAGAACAATTAACCAGTGGAACAACTTGCCTCCAGAAGTTGTAAATGCTCCAACACTGGAAGTTTTAAAGAAGAGATTGGATAACCATTTGTCTGAAGTGGTGTAGGGTATCCTGCCTAAGCAGGGGGTCTTAGAAGACCTCCAAGGTCCCTTCCAACTCTGTTATTTTATTCTATTATAATCGAGTGTAATTAGGCATTTCAAGAAAGATAAATGAAATGAAATGGGAATTTTAACCAATGTTTCTGAAAGTTTAACATTGCCATCATTCTGGCTCAGCAAAACAAAATAAAAAAGCCTGTATATTTAAATGGTAATATTGTGTTTTAAATGACTCTTCAAGACTTATTACTTTTTCTGCTATGTTCTTTTTCCAATAAGTAAAAAATGTGATTCCTAATCATGCTATAAAAACTTATCCATAAAGATCTCTTTCTCGTATCATTATGTTTTGCAGTTCCCTGTCTGAACTGACTCAGTTTGCTCTTGGCAGGAATCCTTTGTTGTTATTTCTGTTTGATTAGGTAGTATCTTTCCTGCTTTATGGGAGAATATTTGCAAATGGATAAGGTAATTATGTGAGCCTTTGAACCATTGTTTAAATATTTTGACAATTTCGCTGTATGCATCCGGATTTCCAAATGTTTCATTAAATACTGGTTAATATAATTGCACACATTTCTTTCTTGTTTCTCAGCAGTGAAACAATAGAAAATTACTGCTCAGAGACATAGAGAAAAAAAATTATATATAAAGAAATCAGTCTAGTATAGTTTGACAATAAAAAAAACTTACTGTTTTTGGTGAAATATTGAATGGTACTTAAACGTAGACGAATAAACAAAGGAGCACTGAGCATGTATTGAATTCCAAGAGTGGAGACAGACAATTGATTTTTCACCTTAGTTTCTAAGCACATGGTGTGTAAAAAAAATAATAAAAAAGATAGAGAACTGCAGATTTTATTCTGCTGGTTATTGTTGACTATAGAGCAGGGGTGTCGCACCATGTTGTTGTCACGTGACATATTGTGACTTTTTCCCCTTTGCTAAACTGGAAGTGGGCCAGTGCGTGACACATCCAGCCCGAGGGCCTCGAGTTTGACATCCCTGCTATAGAGAGTGTGGTGCTCATCTCCGTTTCAAGGCCATTGAGCCAGAGGTGTCTGAAGACATTTCCATGGTTAGTTGGACACTGTGCAGTGCTGATACTTTCCCACCAAAGTGGTACTTATTTATCTACTTGCATTTGTATGCTGTTAGGTTGGAAGGTGCTGGGACAAGGATGGGAGCTCACCTGTTGCATGGGGCTCAGGTCTCAAACCTGTGCTGCTGGCTTTCCAGCTGACAAGCCCAGCATCTTAACCGGTCAGCCACCATGCCGCATGACATGTGATTAGATTTAAACTGGCTCATGAATACTGTAGTATATTTTGTTAGATGAAACACCAAAGAAGCTACATGATTGCAGAAAAATTATCCAGAATGTATAAAGGTACCTCAAATCTTTGCTGGAAATGTGGACAACATGAAGGGTCATTTTATCATGCCTGGTGGACTTACAAAAGCCAGAAAATTTTTGGTACAGAGAATTTTAAAAATCAACATTCAATTGAAACCAAACATTTTTTTTCTTGCTGGGACTAATGGATAGACAATTTTTAAGAAAGCTATGGAACACTGTGTTTGTACATAATATCTGCTGCAAAACTATTATACCCACAAAAATGTGGTTCTTTGCATTTTCTAGATCATTTTTATGAAACATTGTTGCATCAATTCTGATGTTGATGTTCTGCCCCTTGATACTTCCTTTTAAAGATTAAAATGGTATCTACTGGTCTATTATGCTAATTCATCCTATTGATTTAAGGACCAAGAAAAATCCTTCCTTCCTTCCTTCCTTCCTTCCTTCCTTCCTTCCTTCCTTCCTTCCTTCCTTCCTTCCTTCCTTCCTTCCTTCCTGCCTTCCTTCCCTCCAGAGGTGGGATTCACTTACCTTCCTACCGGTTCGTAAAAATGTGAACACAGGTGCAGCCTTTTGCTCATGCGTAGTAATTGGACATTACGTCCGGGAGGCTGGACAGAGCCTCCCACAGTCGCCACTACCTGTTCACCCGATTCGGACAGAACCGGCTGAATCCCACCACTGCTTCCCTCCCTCCCTCCTCCCTTCTTCTTTCCTTCCCTCCCCTCCCCTCCCCTCCCCTTCCTCATATTTCCAAAGGACCTTTTCCCTTCCTTCCTGTTAATCTATTTTCTTCCTTCATATTGAGAACAGAGAGTCAACTTATGTTCTATCCTGATCAAATTGCAGTTTTGTTCTAGTCTTGCATTTCCAGGTTATTGCATTTTATTCCAGGCGTGTCCCTTTCTTCCCTGACTTTCATCTCATTTCGTCTCAAATGAGCCCAACAGTTCTGTGAGGCCTCTTGTGTCCACAATCTATTACAATTTCCTTGACAAAATAATAATAATAATAATAACAAAACAAAAGTCGGGTTTTCATTAAACAGCATGCTTGGCTTACTGTATTATTAATTAGAGATAGAGATAGAAATGACCTTTTTTAAAAATCTAATGTCTGGGAGGAAAAATTGAGTCCATGATTTTTGTACAGGAAGGAGAAAGCTTTCAGCTATTTCTAAAGGGAAGTATATATATACTTCATTTTTAGTAACAATTGTTCTCATGAAAAAACAACAACAAAGGAAAGTTTCCTCATAATTTCTTCTCTTGGAATATCATTAAAGTATGAAAGCAAAAACATCTGCAGGCCACTCACAAACACACATACATTCATTGTATGACCCAATTAAGAGTTATGCTGTAATAAGATGGGTTGCCAATAAGTTTGGTAAATAATAAATAAATAATAACCCAAATAAGTGTGCAAATACTGCACTTTATCCATTAGCATTCAGTTCAAACTCAGCTCACTTTTGGCAGAATTTCTCTGAAGTTGTCTCCACTTTGAAAAATATCTAAAGCAAAATTTCCATCAAATTTAATAACAAACTTTAGAATTTTTCAATGTAGATTTATTCCACAGCCTGTTACTGCTCACTGTTTAGACCTGCTTTTCAGAAGAACTGGTCGGAGGGGGAGGGAAGCTAATGGGCAAATCCACTCCTTTCTTAATCTTAGGTGGGATATCACTGAGCACAAATTTGGAGTCCATCCTTTTATTTAGATAAAGGTTCCCCTCGTACATATGTGCTAGTCATTCCCGACTCTAGGGGGCAGTGCTCATCTCCATTTCAAAGCCGAAGAGCCAGCGCTATCCGAAGATGTCTCTGTGGTCATGTGGCCGGCATGACTAAATGTCAAAAGAGCATGGAACACTGTTACCTTCCCAGAAAGGGGGTCCCTATTTTTCTACTTGCATTTTTTACGTGCTTTCGAACTGCTAGGTTGGCAGAAGCTGGGACAAGTAACGGGAGTTCAGCCCATTATGCAACACTAGGAATTCGAACCGCTGAACTCATCCCGTGTGCTCCCACAGAGCAGGCCTCCTCAGGGTGCCGTCGGCCAAACAGTGTCAACTGGCGGCCCCCAGGGGGAGAGCATTCTCTGTCGGAGCGCCGACCCTCTGGAATGATTTGCCCATCGAGCTCAGGATAGCCTCGGACCTCCTCTCCTTTCACTGTGAACTGAAGACGTGGCTTTTCCATTAAATAACTTGATCTGCTAGGGGTTGCACAAACTGTAATAATTTTAAATATGGTTTTTGAGGGGTTTTTAACTTATTTTGTTATTTTGTGATTTGTATTATTGATTGTTGTTGTAAGCCGCCTTCGGGAGAATGGCGGCATATAAATAGCAAAAATAAATAAAAATAAAATAAAATAAAATAAACTGCTGACCTTTCGATTGACAAGCTCAGCATCTTAGCCACTGAGCCACCACGTCCTTTTATTTACTCTAACACTTATTTCGTTCTATGTGTATACCACTGACTAGGGAAAAGAAAACCTGTCTCGAAGTTGTGTACTCTACAGGACATATTTAAAATGACTTTCTTAATAGTGCTATATTTACTTGCAATATGTATGTTCTGAAAGCATGGCAATTTTCCCAGATTATTTTCCTGAGCCTTTAAGAAGATATGGTACTTTAATACTTAAAGCAGTTGGTTTTACCCAGTCATAAGTAGATACAAATGATGATAAATTGGTTCTGGGTAGCAAAACTATGGCTAGTTTCTGCCTGAAGCTAGAAATACAGGTAAATAAATGTGACTAGGTACTACTAGTTGAAAAGATCACACTGACAATCTGGATAATGAACTCAGTATAATGTAGGAAGTTAGCACCCATCCCTCTCCTAGAAAAATGAGATATTTTAGGAATTATTAAAATGGCAGAATATTTCCCCTAAAAGGGAGGCAGAAACTCACCCCTCCACACACGTTTGTTAATGGGCCATTAAGGCACAGGCCAGTCTATTCTACATAATAAAGATCTACCTCCTTCAGGCAGAGCCATAGTAGGAATTGCCCAGAGCCCTTTCATTACATAATCACCCAGCAAGAGTCAACCAAACTTGGGACTCAAAAACACAGCCTACAGAGTTGCCCCTGCATGACCCCATGGGAGTCTGACAACCAATCAGAATACAAGCTCAAATTCAAAAGCCCAGAGAGGGCATAAAACCCAGGCACCCTCAGCATCTCTTCCCTTTTTTTTCTTCATCCAAGATCTTCAAGGCATCTGATCCTGTCCACTATTAAAACCATCTTCCCAAGCAGCCACCATGTTTCCAGTGTCTTTTTCCCCACTTGGAACTGAACCCAGAAGGATATTTCTTCCAACAATAGAAAAGTTTTTACATCTTTAAAACCTGTTTATCTAAGATAAACTTTAAAAACTGTTTATCACTTATATCCTACAGATAGATGATGGTGATGGTGATGATGGAGATTTTTTTTTAAAAAAAAATTAAGTGTGTCTGATATTTTCATTAATCATTTTTAATTATTTGAGAAACATTGATAAGAATCCAACACTGCATTGTTGGCTGGAATTAGTGCTATATAATTCATATCAAATGTTTGATCTTTAGTCCTTATATTCAGTAGGGGGAAATCTTGAAGTTTAATATCAACACTTCTCTAGTCTGCCAAATGTGGTTAAAAAGTGCCACTAGATATTTTTAAGCTATGGTTTATGATAAACAAGATTAAAATTGTGTCAAAGAGGAAAGAAACAGTAAGAAAATGAGCATAAGTTCAGCTAGTAAATATTCAGATCAACTATACATATCTTAATATATCTTACAGTAGTCTTACATAAGTTCCATTTGTAGGAAATTAGCACCCACTCCCCTCCTAGAAGAATGAAATATTCTGGGAACTATTAAAAAGGCAGAATATTATATTTCCCTGGATGAGAAAAGGAGAAACATGTTTTTAAAGACAAAGCAACTTCCTGCAACTCCCTGCACCTCCCCCCCTTAGCTCCAGGGTGAAGGGATTAAGACTCTAGCCATCTCACCACATGGAAGATTATATCACCCAGCAAGGCTCAACCAAGCCTGGGACACAGACAGCCTACAAAGGTAGCTAAGACCCCCTCCCCCTGGGAGTCTGACAGCCAATGGGATGCATTTCTTGTACAGGAACAGGAAACTCTAAGGCAGGGCCCAAGAGAATGTGTGTGTGTATGTATGTATGTGTGTGTGTGTGTGTGTGTATGTATATATATATATACATATATATATGTAGGTCTTTGGTTATTCAGGTTTTCTCCCACGTAAAATTGGAAGTGTCTTGGTGACGTTTCGACGAAGTCTCATTTGTCATCTTCAGGCTGGTGTTTTTGGTGTAAAATTGGACATTAGGGAGAAAACCCTAATAACCAAAGACCTACATACAAACACCCATGAAAACACCCATGAAAGCTTCATATATATACACCTACACCCATATTTTATGACTCCTCCCTGAAAAGGTCAAATATTTATTCCATGTTTCCAGTGTCTTTCTCCTCACTTGGCTTTTCACCACCCTGAGTACTTTGGGACTAGGGCGGTATACAAATTCAATAAATAATATTCCTTCCAACACATAGTTTGACCATTGTAAGATTTAATGGGCAATTTTCTGTGATTTCAGCAGACATATGTGGGGTCAAATACATTTTCCAGTTGAGTGTTGCAGATCATCACAGACATGAAGAATAAGGCTTTAGTTTTTGCCATTTCTTTAATTCCATTAATTTATTTTAGGGAGATTTTAGATGCATTAACCTTTATGAAGGATCTGTTTTCCTCCCAACATAAAAAAAAAAGTGCTAAAAATTGGGAATTTTGTCACTTGGTTTTGATGGTGTGATCAAGGGAAGGGGAAAAAAGTAGAGTTATATATGTGAGATGGCTATATAAATTGAACAAACAAACAAATAAATAACATAATCCAGATGGCTATAGCAAAACAACCTTAGATAGTTTCATAAAGTATTTTAAATACTTGGATAACTACCAGAAAATGCCATAGCTGTGATTTTTGTTTTTTAAGTCTTAGAAGAAAGCATAGCAAACCATATTTTTTTTATCATTACTAAGAAAACAACATGAAATGACCAAGAGTCAAGCTGGACTGGAGGAATCTTTACTTTAGAGATAGGAAATCACTTGGCAATTTCTTCTCTTCTCCATATTTTTCTATAGAAGGTTCAAAACAGCTCCCTAAAATGTTTCCTTCAAAACATCACAGAGGGTTAAAAAAAAAATGCTGGCTAACACAGTTGTTGCTAGAGAAAGATAAGGAGGAAAAAAAATCAGTGGGACACATTTTGTGTTTTGTTACTGCTAACAATATGTTCTGTTGTAAAAATGGTTGGATAAGTTATCTTTCCCTTGCGTCTGGAGAATTTTCATGAGATGTTTCCTCCAATTTCTCTGCCCACAAATGGAACTGAGTTTTAAAGAAACTAATTTGCATATATTATACACAGAGAGGAGGAGGAGGAGGAGGAGGAGGAGGAGAGAGAGAGATCAGTTCATGCTGGGTGAATTCTGGGAATTGATCTCCACATATTCTAAAGTTGCCAGGGTTGAGAAACACTGGGTCAAATTATTTACCTTCCTGGCTCTCATGTTGTCTATTCCAAGGAAGCCATCCTGCGCATTCCAAATGCTACTCAATTGAAACTCCCAGCCTCTGCAGTAAATACAGCCAAAGACAGGAATACTAAGGATTGTGTCCAACATCTACAAGCCTGTTGGAAGGAAAATCCCATCTGGTTCAGTTCCAAGCTGGGAAAAAGATGCTGGAAACAACATAGAGGCTGGAGATTGATTGGAAAGAGAGGTCCATTTATTGATGGACAGAACCACCAGGGTTTGTGGTTCTGGTGCAGCTGACCAATTGGTTTGATGAGTACATGGATTTTTATAAATTTCAGAGATGCTGCTGTTTGAGGGGGGGAGTTGTGCAATATCTGAAATGTTTTAGGAAATTATGCAAAGTAGTGAGCTCTGTGTCTTCTGCGAAATGGTAGTGGGTTAATCCTATTATGTCCTGAAGGGTCATGTCCTGTTCTTAATCCCATCATCCTGGAGCTGAAGTTCTTTTGTTTTGTAGATAGGCTGGTCCAATCTTTCTTTTTTTTTCATTTTTTTATTTAAAAATACAAACTAGACAAAACAAATAATAATAAAACATACAAAACATGTAAACATATAAACAAAAATTCAAATATATATCCAGTTTATCGCAACTGTACTGTATGTTCTTATTTGTGCTTTTGACTCCTCATTGTTTGGTCTTTCTCTTATGTCTATCTTTGTGGTTCATTGTTAACCTGTATTCGTAGTTTATGTTCCTATTTCTGTATTAGGTCACTCCACTTACTTCCTATTCTTTTTTCCCTTTTCTATCTTCCAACAAGGTGTACCACTTTTCCCATACTAGATAGTAATCGTGCTCCTCTCTATTTTGTAATTCCTTTGTGAGTCTGTCCATTTCTGCACATTACATGATTTTGCTAATTACTCTGTCTTCCGTTGGCCCAATTTTTCTTAATGGGCACAAAATATCTGTGGGGGAAGCAATTAAGAAAGACTGAGTCTGCTTTGTCTTTAAGAGCATGTTTTTCCATTGGGTAAATATAATATTATGCCTTTTTAATATTTAGAAAAATATTTCAGTCTTTTAGGAAAGGGGCGGGGGGCTTCCCACAAGCCCAACAATTATTTTCGCAGGAATCCATTCTTCAGGAACTCAAACATGCCTTTGTCTATTTTAGAACAGAACCCGCTTCCTTGGAAGACACAAAGACTGAAGCTACAGTTGGCAAGGAATAGGTTCTGTTGCTGAGTCGTAGAATCAGTTCCGAAGAAGCTTCTTGGATGAGAAGCGAGATATCTTCAGGCAAAAACAAGGAAATTCCAGTTGCTTTTTGAAAAAAGCACCTTTAGGAGTTCTAAAGCCAGATAGTCTTAACAGCACTGCTGTTGGATGGCTCACCCTCCCCATCTGGTCAGTAGTGAGTTTCACTTACCTTTGCTACCGGTTCGCAAATGTGAACACGCGTGTATGCGCAGAGCATCCGTGATGACGTCCGGGTGGTTGGGGCGGAGCCACCTGCTGCCGCTGCTACCGCTTCACCCAAACCAGGTAAAACCAATAGAAACCCACCACTGCATCTGGTGCTTTTTCTTTTCTAACCTTTAGAGAAATGTTTCCAAAATATACAGCATTCTTCTATCATCATTCTGTTGATAATAAAATACGTTCAAATTGCTTCCAATAACTTTTTTGAAAAAATAGCCAAACCTTGTAAATAATACATGACCTTGAAATTATCAGTTGTTCCAGGTTGTAGCCACCCACATTATTTTTATAATCCTGAATATAATTGATCTGGCATAGGTATCTGCTTTGAACATCTGATGCAATCAAACATTAAAAAAATGAGCAATATATGCAAGTATGTACCTAGGAGAAATCAATTCTTATGCATCATAACAGATAGTGCCCAATGATCCTTGTCCTGTTTTGCTGGAGATAAAGAAGGATCTTGACTGCAATATTTATTAATGAATACCGTATAATCCAATTTTGTTTTATACCCTGCCTTTATAAAATATGGGAAGATGTAACGTAAAATTCCATTCAGTTATTCAAAGTGCTAAAGAAGTCTAAGTAAAGGAATGTTATTGCATTATAATATATTTATTTTTGCATTCTATTTCTTATACGAGAGCTTCTTGAAGTATTTACAATTACAAAGTGCCAAATACATAGTAAAATATATAAAACAATATAAATCAATATTCAATCAGACAAAGATAATAAATACAAACAGGTAAGAAAGTAAAATCAAAATATTTGTACTGGGAAGGTTTATACTGTATGAACATAATCATACAGACAGAAATGGTGGATTGTTTCTAAGGCAGCTCATTTTTAAAAGAATAACTAGGAAGAAAACCTGTTAGCTATATTCAAATAAATCAAGTCCAGATATTCTTTCCTTTCTTTGCTTTGCTTTTGGCTATTTATTTATTTTTTTAAATAAGAGGATTGATTTTGTTTTGGAGGATTAAGCATTTTTGTAGCAGAACTTCAAATTAATTATTTCTTTTGTAAAACCATCAAATATCCCTGATCTCAAGGCAAAGTTCAATAATTCCAGTCAGATTTTTCATGTCTTTGAAGTGGAGTAGATAAATTGAACTTGTTCCTTTCAAATGTTTTAGTTCCAATGTAATTGTCCAGAGCTCCAGAGCAGGAATATTTATCTAATTCATTTATTAATCAACTATATATCACTGCTTATCTAACTAATGGAACTCTATCTACTGTAGCTATTTAGCTACTATCCATCTAATCCCCAACATTTATGTTAATGTGGTAACTGAATCAGACAAATGGATCCCCTTAGGAGATTGAAGCACAAAATAGGAGAAAAGCAGTTGTTACCCATTTGAGGATGATCATAGCTAGCAGTAAATATGGAGCTATTTTTACTTGAAGGTTGTGCAATCTTCAAAATGATACAATCATTTAAAAAGGGCCTGGTGACTCAGCAGACTGATAGCATTATGATTAACACCAGCTGTCTGCAATTACTGTAAGTTCGAATCTCAACAGGCTCAAGGTTGACTCAGCCTTCCATCCTTTCTAAGATAGGTAAATTGAGTACCCAGTTTGTGGGGGCAATAAACTGACTTTGTATAAATATACAAAAGTATGAAGGCTATTGCTTAACACATTGTAAGCCGCCCTGAGTTTCCGGAGAAGGGCGGCATATAAATCAAATTAAAAAAAAAAAACACCACATTTTTACAGAACAAAGTTTACCTTCATATAATAGTTTTTATTAATACAAGTGTTCTGATATCTGCAATTCTTTTTTTTAAAAAAATCATAAATTACATTCAAAAGGTCTTTTATTGAAGCAATTTTACTTTTTAATTAATGAACTAATGTTCATTAGTTTGATTGAATTTATTTTATTTCCATAGCTGCCCAACTGACCCCAGTGACTCTGAGCAGCTTACAATTTTACTGAATTTCACTTATACATAAAGATTTACACACACACACACACACACACACACACACACACACACACACACGTATATATGCATGTATGTATATATGTACCATATTTTTTGGACTATAAGATACACAGCTTTTGGGGAGGAAAACAAGAAAAAAATCTCCCTCTGCCTCCCAGCAATTTGCCTCCTTGCAGCAAACAGCCTGGTTAGCTTCAGCACAGTCTGATTTAATACAAGCAGTTGATTGGCAGTTGGATTGGCCTCCTGGAATACCGCCTATCAGTTGTTCCAGGCTGCAGGGATCGCCACCGCCCATTGGCGCCATCGGCGCCCATCGCTGCCACCACCTATCACTGCAGAGACTGAAGGGTGGGGGCTATGGCAAAATTCACTCTATAAGATGCACAGACATTTCCACCCACTTTTTTTGGGGGGGGAGTGCATCTTATACACCAAAAAATACAGTATGTATGTATGTATGTATCTCACATTCTTGCCTTACAATCAGGAGGCTATGAGTTTGATCCCAGATAGTGCAGATTTTTAACTGTCAGGGTGGAAATATAAAATATCTGTTGTGAGCTCCACATAGGCATCAGGAAGGGCATCCAGCCAGTAAACGCTCAGTTCCATTCAGTCATCCCAACTCCATTCCATGAATTCTTCACATCTATTTTCTAGACAGAATCCACATATCTCAATTGAGCTTAATATATATATATATAGTTAACATTGCTAACTGATTCTGAGAATCATTACTAATTTTTAGAAATCAAACCAATTTCAGATGTGAGATTTTAATTCTAGAATAGTTTCCAATTCAAATTAGATCAGAATTATGCTTAAAAACCAAAATTATTTTAGACATTGAGGCATACTCCCACAGTTTAGTCCTTCTTACAAAGAAGGAATCAAAAGACATTTTAAGTTCCTATAGCTGCTGATGTACACAATGCCATTGAATATATTTTGAAATAATGTATAGTTTAGCACAATTTAATAAAAACAACATGTCTGGTTCAGGGATGAAATCTACTTACCTTCCTTACCGGTCCTTACCGGTCCTTACCGGTTCGGAAGTGCAAGTGTCACGCACGTGCACTCACTTCACACTCTCTCACACGGGCATCACATGCATGCACAGACCCTCTGCGCATGTGCAAAACCTTCTGCGCATGCACAGAGGATAAAAAACCACATTACTTCCTGGTTAAAACTAGGAAGTAACGATACCCGGGCAGGTGGGTGGAACCTCGTGCCACCATCACTACCGGTTCTCCAAACCACCTGCCACAATCGCTACCGGATCACCGGATCAGGTCCAAACCGGGTGTTGTGACCCCGACTCCCGACCCTGTCCTAACAGAAGAAGAGGACTCAGAAGGTGATGGGGAGGAACTGATAAGGTCTCCCTCTCCAGGACCCTCCTCTCTGGCAATGCTTCAGGTTCCATCTGAAGGCCAAGATGAATAGCCTGGGATATGCCAGGAGGAAAGCATATCGGAACAACAACAGATAGGGAACGAGGATGATGAATCCTGGCTTGATCCCAGGCAGTGTCGGAGGGAGAAAGAGGCATGGGAGGGCCAGAGATTGAGCTGAGTCACTGAGCCACACCCCACACGGAATAAAAGTGGGTTTGATTGCTCTTCAGGCTTTGTGACAGTCAAAGTTAAAAACCTGACAGTCACATCACGTTACCTGAAATATGGCTTGTGCATATTTGGATTGGACCTTGGCTAACTCTTGCTTCGTGGATTACTTTTTGCTACTGAACCGGACTGAGGATAAACTCTCTCTTGCTTACTGTGAGTGAAAACTGACTTGGCAGGCATTTCGCATTTTACTGCCAAAACTCTTATCTGCAAGGGTTTCTAGTCTTATTGCTTAATAAAATCTTGGCAGGCGTGCCTGGTTGTGTGTTTGCCTGTGTGGGGAAGGGGAACAGAACACCGGGAGCATTTCATCCCTGGTCTGGTTATATCCTATAGAAGAAGAAATCCTTGGGTTGCAATTTGTTCAGGCAGCAATACATAATGTGAAAATGTAAACCTTACCAGCATATACATGATTTCAATTTTTTTATCTTTGAAATATTAGAAGGTCTAGTTAGACCAGGTGGTAAATCTTGAGTCATTTAACTCTGGTTTAATGGGTTCGTACTGTAAGGTTTAATCATTAACTTCCCAGCCTGATTTACTGAAAAAATATTTTTTTAGTATAATCCTGCTACACCTGGATTTGATTCTCAAGGGTTCTAACAAAGATTTCTTATTTTGCTATTTTATGATCATTCCTGGATATAGTATCACACAGGCAGCAATGTTTTATGGTTTAACACCTCTATATAGTTAAGGCAGATATTTATGATTATATTGATTTTGTCTGAGTGTCCTTGTTATGAATATAATATATCAGAAAACTCTGGAAATCTTTCCAGAGTTTTGAGATAAATTATCTGTTTATTTGGACTTCAGTATCATCCATACAGTATGCTTTTTGGAACAGTTAATAATAACAATTTCTGCAAGTAAATCAGCAGGAAGGAAATTACTGTTGCCTTCCATATTTTGACAGATGCATTTCTCATTTCCTCCATGTTATGCATAAACTGGCATACTATTCTATTAAGAGATTTTTGGAAAAATAAAAAATATAGTACTGTGCTCTTATTAAAAATATATTTGTTATAAAATAGATGCTTTTTTCAATCAGTCCATAGAGCTCTTTATAATCCTTCTAATGGTCCAGTATATCTTCCGTAGCATAATTGCCAGTATTGATTTGTAAACATAAAAAAGATGACAAAAATAATGTTTATGTATGAATATATGCCCATAGCATATGTTAAACATATGTATAGGTTGCAATGACAATTAGAACAAAGCTCTAAACAAACATCCAAATCGCCCAGATCTCTAAAGCTCATGGTTTTTGAATGGAAAATATCCTTGGTGCTCTCTGAGCTTGGTTGTTGTCTTGCAAATGCTTTATTATCAAACTAAGCAATATGATCAGTGCTAGTAAGGAGTGGGATTTGCTCTCAGTTCATATTATAGTGACTTGCTCTGTCAGTGATGTCAGGAAATGTTTGTTACCTAGTTTGTTACCTAGTTTGGGTAATGAGATATCTGCAAGAAAGCCAACAAACTCAAAGAGCAACCAAGGACCTCTCTTTTCCACCCGGAACTATAAATATGCTTCCTACTGTTGGAGAAATGTCCATCTGGGTTCAATTCCAAGTGGGGAGAAAGACACTGGAAACATGGAGGCTATTTGGAAAGATGGTTTAATGGTGGACAGGACCACATGGTTTGAGGTCCTGGGCAAAATGAGCAAATGGGTGTGTGTGTGTGAGAGAGAGAGAGAGAGAGAGTTATATCCTCTCTTGGACCCCGCCTTGGAGCTTCCTGTTCCTATGTAAGAAATATATTCTGATTTGTTGTCAGACTCCCATGGGGCCATGCAGGGATAACTTTGTAGGTTGTCTTGAGTCCCAGCTTGGTTGAATCTTGCTGAGTGATGCAAACTCCCCAGGTGACATGTGGTGAATTCTGTTGCTAGATGGTGAGAGGGCTAATCCTATCATGTCCTGAGGGCCATGTCTTAATCCTATCACCCTGGAACTGAAGGGGGGTGGGCAGAGAGCTGCAGGGAGCTGCTTTGTCTTTAAAACATGTTTCTCCCTTTCTCTTAGGTGTTGGTTATTACCTTTAAAGCCCTACATGGCTCAGGGCCAGGTTATCTTCGAAACCGCCTTTTACCGCATAGCTCCCAGCGACTGGTAAGATCCCACAGAGTTGGTATCCTCCGGGTCCTGTCAGCTGAACAATGCCGGCTGGCAGGTCCGCGTTGGAGGGCCTTCTCTGTGGCTGCACCAGCTCTCTGGAACCAGTTACCTCCGGACCATCCCCATCCTATTGGCCTTCCGAAAAGTGGTGAAGACCTGGCTTTTCCGGCAGGCCTGGGGCCGTTGATCTCACTCTTGTGATCTGGTGAGATCTGGCCATGAATGGTATGAATGAGCTTTAATGTTTTAATGTTTTTAATTTTTAAATGTTTTTTATTAGGATTTTAAATGTATTGTGAGCCACTCTGAGTCTTCGGAGAGGGGCGGCATATAAATTGAATTAAATTGAAAATTGAAATTGAATTCCAGGGAAATATAATATTCGGCCTTTCCAACATTTCCTAAAATATTTCATTTTTCTAGGAGGGGGGTGGGTGCTAATTTTCATCCCTACTTTATTGAAAATATTTGTCCATGGCTACTCTCAAATAAAATGGTAAGTCGCAGTTCCAAAATAGAGAATAGTATCCAATGTGTTCAATCTGTTGCTCTTGCTCAAAGGAGAAGTGTTTAGGTTCCACTGGCTATTCATTTTACACAAAACTGTAATATGTGTTTCCCCCAAAAGTGCTTAGGAGTTGCATAGTGTCCAAACTCTTAAGTCTGTCAAATGTAGTGAAAATATTCTTTTCCATTCTCTATCCATTTGCTGTCTATCTCTATATATTTATGGCCAATGTGGATGACTTGTTGTCTGCCAGGTGATTTAGATTTTATTTAGCTAGAAATAAATCATAGGAGTGAGATTTAATATATTTAGCAAAAAAATGGGGAAAAAAACCCCTCTCCATAAATAAAATTATTCTCACATATCAAAGAAACTAACCAACAAAAGGCCATTCAGGAAATATGTTTCACAAAGTGGATTACATTGTGGGATACTTTCTGCACTACATGTTTCCTGAACTACTTCTAGAGGGAGATGGGCTTCTGATGATGTTTGTCTTTTTTTTTTAATTTGATTTATATGCCGCCCTTCTCCGGAGACTCAGGGCGGCTTACAATGCGTTAAGCAATAGCCTTCATACTTTTGTATATTTATACAAAGTCAGCTTATTGCCCCCACAAACTGGGTCCTCATTTCACCTACCTTAGAAAGGATGGAAGGCTGAGTCAACCTTGAGCCTTGGAGAGATTCGAACCAGCAGTAAATTGCAGGCAGCTGTGTTAATAACAGGGTGCGTAGACCACTGTGCTATCAAGTCTTGGTGCATATGCTCTCTGTGTACATAAAAGAAAAGATACATTCATCAAGAATCAGTTTAAGTTGCCTCAAAATTCAAGCTCCTATTCAGAAAAAAACAAATTTGACCATAGACTATAATAAAATTGACTTCTTGTTTGGGTGAATGAGAGCCATATTGCAGTGATTACAGCTATCTAAAAAGAATAGTAAATCAAACTTAAAAATGTTCTTTAATGTTCAAAAATCTTCTGGCACACTGGAAAATTGAATGCTTCTTTTAGGTAGCCCTTTGAAGAATGAAAGTTGGTATTTTTTATGCTGTGATATACTTTTGTACTCTGTGTCTCTTTCACTTGGTCTTTCTATGAAAATAGCAGCTACCCAACGAAGTAAATTTGAGTAGAAATTGGGGGAGGGGGGAATTGCAGTGCAGAAACGAGCTACCAGACATCCCAACCACAAAGGCTTCATGGAGTTTCTTATGGGTAGAAAACTCATTGGCCATTCAGTGAATTCACTGAGAATTGCTGAGTGCTGAGAATATTCAACTTTATAAGCTTTCTCTAGCCATGAAAGGAATAACTACTACTTTGTGGCCTATGGTTGGAACTTAAGTTTCTCCAGGTTATTTCAGAAGCTCTTGATTCTATTTATGCTTAGAAATGATTGGACGATTCTGTTTGGAAAGAGAATGGATTCAGAGATTTAATCAAATCATTGTCAAATCATTTTTTTTATCTAGCCCAATTCCTTGCAGTCTGTTTCCCAAATGATATATTATATTCTGCTTGAGTGGAATATCAAGATTTGCTTGAAAGTCAGAATTGCACAAAGACATTTTTAAAAGAGTGGCATAAGTTTATAACATCTCTTCTTTTTAACAACCTTTAGATTTGTATTACTTAACCAGTTTGAGTTTGACTGTAACAACCTATGTATTGAAATAAAATGATTAAGAAAGGATGAGAATCTGATTGGAGAAACCCTAGTCAACACAGGATAGCCCTATTTCCTATTTTAGAAAGGAGAAGCACTCAAAATAATTCCTCAATATAAAAATGTTGCCTGATCCATGCCCTGTTTGAAAAAGCATTCAAAGTAAGATTCAGATTGATTGCTTTTCAGATGTAGTAGTGTTAAGCCTGACTCTTCACTTATTTACTTTAGATAAGGCATAGCTTAATTTAGATCTAGATCAATTGGAATTTTAAGTCTTTCCTTATCAGACTCAAAATTTTAAACATAATTAAATGTTATTTCCCTGTGTGCTAGTCTCCGTCTAAAGTTGGTCTTCAAAACGTTTGCTGGATTATATAAAAAAGAGAAGAGAACTGAGTATTATGTGTACCACCAACATGAAGCCTGAGGCTAAATCATAGAAAAGATGTTGATATAATGATTTATAGGGAGGTTTTAGTGGGACACACTTCCTGTCTCCTTTTCTAACTTCTGTGATGGCTTTAATTTTCTCTAGATGAATTAAAAGAAATAAATAAGTGGGAAGATGGTGTTCTCTAGCATGGTAGAAAATAAAAGTGGAAACAATGCAGTCAAAATAGTTTGATTTTTATTATATTTTGTTGCTCAGGGAAAAAAAAGATGGTGTGATCGACAAAAGGCAGCTATACTTGAGAATCTGGTAGGAAATAACTTCACTAGTGTCCTGTTGAATGGGAAATGGATTTTTTAAAAAATATAGCAGCTTCTTTATTAATGGATATGTCATCTACCTGTTCCCCTTTAATGAAACATCCACAACGTTCTATCAAATTGTACTTACTGTTACTGGAATATTTTCTGTCTAGTTCTGAAATGAGAGGGAGAAAGGGAGAGAGGGAGAGAGAGAGATTCAGACCATATATTTCCTTATGGCATTAAATTCCTTATTCCTTAAAGATCTTTTGGAAAGAAAAGAAAAAGGACAAAAAAATAATATATTTTCTCCAGCTCCATTCCAAAAAAGGAATCTCTACAGAGTTTTTCAACTGTTCAGTTGATTCAGTTAATCTCTTGGCCTATGTAGTCTTTGTCTCTTAAAGTGTCTTTAAAGCATCATTGAGCTGATACAAAAGCCTCTCCTTATTTTTGCTAAATCAGCACAACAATTTCTGAAGGATATTGAGAATTGCTATAAATCACCAACGAGGGAATGACCTATATTACAAAATGATAAGGCTAGTTTTGGGGGGGAAATCATAGAAAGATTTGTGTAAGCAGACAACAGAATATGTCTTTACAAAAACTGTTAGAGAACAGAAGTCCTATGAGTATCAAAGTTATTTGGGCAAGAAAGTAGCTGGCCCTGTGTGGCTACAACAATTGTGCTAAAATGTCAGCAAATAGTCTCATTTATTGAAGATGTATCTTCAGATGGGGAGAATGGCAAATACAGTACTTGTTTGCTTGTCACAGTTCTAATCTCTAGTAGTCAGCAGAGTCTGTAGAGGGGGAAGGAATTCAAGATGGCTTCCGCAATGTGCCATCAAAACCTTAAATATTTTTTACAAAACATGTAAAACAGCATCTGAGCTCTGATTGTGATTTTTGGGTTTTTTTCTTTCTTTCTTAATCTCCTTTCTGCAGATACCCTACTGGTTATGTTGTGTCTGTATGTGAATCTTTCTTTTTCTTTCTCTCATTCTTTCTCTATCTCTCCTGTGTGTGTTTGTGTGTGTGTGTGTGTTATAGTAAAGTTCATTTCTTGTTGGCCAGTTGTGTGCACATTTTTATCAGCCATATCATAGAAATAATTTTCTACAGTGTGGGATTCACTGAGTTTTTTTTTTTCCATTCAGGTTTTAACCAGCCTCAGTACTGCTTTTTCAGTGTTGGCCACTTGCCAAAAATTATCTTCAAAATAATTAAGTTTCTTAGCAAACCATTCTAAACCCTTGAACTGAACACATTTGAAAAAAACATATCTATGACATTTAAAAAAGACTTCTTTGCCTTTTTTCACTGTACCATATTTTTGTGTCTTATCAACACAGCTCTTGTCTAAGTAAGCATTTAGTGGAATTCATTATTTTATTTGCATTGTGTGTGTGTGTGCCAAAAGTATTAATTTGGTTGGATTCAATTCTACATATCTATTTGGGGTATTAAAATTTTCTGCATTTTAACCCAACTGTGAATAAAATATATCTAAACTTTATATTTATTTACTGGTTTTTTTTTTTTTTTTTACAGAGAGAGACGTTTAGATAGATTTACCTGAACCCATTTTTCAAAATGATTAACAAATAATAATAAAATGCAGTATATATAAAAGCTATATATTTAACTTTAATTGAATTATCAGGGAACCTGGAACTGGGTAGTAGAGAATCATTATACTTTTAATTACATACAATTACTTATATTCATTGTGCATAATTAATATTTTTAAATCACGTAAAAATCGTCCTAGTGACATCGATTTGGGAGGGGTTAAATTTTTCTGTTCAAACAATTTTCCAGAATATGTTTATGATTTTGATTATATGTTACAATATTTTTTAAATTCTGTAGCAATTATGTCCAGTGATTGGTTTGGTCTTTTCTGATTTTATTTTTAGACTGCTTATGTTGATGCTGCTTCCAAAACCAAATTGTGTATAAACATTCTGAATCATAATCTGCTTGGGTTAGACTCATTAAAATAACCTTGTTTTAATATTCAAGTGAAAAAAACAAACAAACCACAAAATAAGACTACACAGCAACATTGGGAAGATGGTATTAAGAAAATCGACAAATCTATAGAATAATCCAACTGTTCATTGACGATTTGAGATTTTTCTTTCTTTGTTTCTTTTTTTCATTTCATTGAAAATTATTAATGATGTTAGAAGTTTCAAATTTTCTTAATTATGAAATTAATTAGCCTTTTTAATCACAAGAAAGATGTTTGTGTGTATGTTTGTGTGTATGCGTGTAGAGAGAGATGAGAATAAAGATTAGGATCATGCTATGACAGACAACCACTGTGCTGTTTTGCATAATTACAGGTATCCGTAGGCAAAGAAGTTTCACATTTGATCTCCTACTCTAATTTCCATATATTTAACATAAATTCCTCAGTGGTTTTATCTGAGATTTTCCTACAAGAGAATGTTTAGTAAATGATACTTGATTCACATACATTCTGGCATTGCAACCAGTTTTAATATTTATTTATTATTTATTTATTGGTTCGATTTATATGCCGCCCTTCTCCGGACACTCAGGGCGGCTTACAATGTGTTAAGCAATAGCCTTCATATTTTTGTATATACCTGCTTAGTAGGGATTTCACCCCCCCTCAAAGCGGTGTTCTTTTTTATACAAAGTCAGCTTATTGTCCCCATAAACAAGGTCCTCATTTTACCTACCTCGAAAGGATGGAAGGCTGAGTCAACCTTGAGCCTGGTGAGATTTGAATTTGCAGTAATTGCAGGCAGCTGGTAGTACTTAACAGTGCTTTAGTCTGTTGCGCCACCAAGGCTCTTCAATATATATTCAATATATTCTTTATGTGGACACTGGAATACTTTCTGCTTTATATAGCTACTTCTATTGTACAAAAAGAAAAAAAAGAAAGAAACCATTCACCATTTTTAATTCACAGGATTAAAATAAATAAATAAACCCAACCCAAAAATGTTACAGAAGCAGAAATAAATGATAGGCAATCCTCGATTACATATCTGAGGTAAGCTCTCAGAGGTTATAAAGGCAGGTCCTCAAACCTTATAGAGACTAGCAAATATTTTCCAGCCCCCATGGAAACTTGTGGACACAACCAACCTTATTAAGAAAAAGATGGGCACAGCCACGAAAATAGCCACAAATTTTATATGGATTTGCTGATGGAAAGGCAGCTTTTCCTTGCCAGAAACACGCGGTTGTTGACTATTCTGAGTCTATTGCTTCTAAGTACATGATACTGCTGCTAATGAAAGTTTGATATATTTTCTATTACTAGAATGTATAAAGTGCCACACAGATCCATCACATAGGAACATTTGATTTGAAAGTCAAGCTTTATTTCAACATAAAGAATCTGAATCCACCCATTGTCCGTGTGCTAAAGTGGTCTCTAGCTTTCACTAATTTAACAATGCCATGTAATTAAAGGTGGAAGGCATGCATTCCTAAATTATTAATCTACACTGCTTCTTACCATTTTAGGGTTCCATGATTAAATAAATAAAACATTTGATTACAAAAATATTCACATAGCATGCTCTGTCTCCATTGAAACATCAGAAAGAAAGGCTATAACTGAAGGCATAATCCTTTCAAAAATGGCTGAAGTATCTAAGAAGTTCAGATTCTGGTATCCAGGGATAGAGAAGTTCTACATTTTCAAAACTGTATCTGAGATGCTTCAAGTCTGACATTCACAGTCAACTACTCAAAATGACAGGCAGATGGTGTTTGAAGTAAATACAAAAAACAAACCAAAAACATCCTCTCAGACATAAACTCTAACATGTAGCAAAAAAGTATTTTTTTCAACCCTTCCCTATTCAGGTGGAAAAAAATTATTTTTCGAAAAAATGGTTGTAGGTTCTCAGACAGGAAAGAGAGAATCAAGAAGTGACATATTACAGCTAGAAGTAAGTAAAAAAATAAGTAAGATATTATTGTACCGGAGGTTCCAATAAAAAGTTGTAATACTACAAGAACATGAGAAATTCAGAAAAGCAAAGAGAAACCTTTGGTTCATAAATCAATTTACTTTCATGGAATAGATAAAGAGCTTTAGTTGGAAATCTACATTAGCTTGATTTGATTATATCAAAGGGGTGAAGGGGTGTGGAGAGGGAGAGACAGACAGACAGACAGACAGAGACAGAGAGAAAAACAGAGAGAGAAACAGAGAGAAACAGAGAGAGACAGAGAGAGAGGAGTCATGAGAAATAGCTATGTCATCACTAAGAGTAGTCACCACTTAATGGCAAATAATAAGTCAATATCTGATTTATGACATCTGTTGATTTAACTATGCAATCTGAGTTACTGAATATTTAATGCTTCTTGGGAACTCTGTGTCTGCAGTCTGCTATATTTGTAAGAGATCTGCCCCATTTTTAAAATCTGCCCCAATTTTATGGTTGTTTTTTTTTTTTTTTGTTGGTAATATTTCATGAGAGTTTCCACTAAAACACTATTTGTGACAGATAATAGCAATTACTATTATTTTGATTGGTTCCACAGTTATCCAGATGTTTAGACTGGATTTAGCATTTTTATCCAGTGTTCTAGCCCATCCCAAGGACCTGGAACAGGCAGATGTTGTTTAAATGTATTAAGGTACTGTTGCAAGATACAAGCTGTTCCAAAGTAAAAATGCCTTTTCCAATGGGCCAAAAGTGATGTCAATGTTGATGGTGCTACATGTAGTTTTGGGACACTTTTTATATCACTTGGCCTTTCTTTTATCCCAGTTACATTTATCCAGTACTCAAGTAAGCCTTCTTTGTATGCTAGCATCTTTTTCACTGTCCTTATATTCTTCCGATGCTCTTTGAAGTGGGAAATATCATAGAAGTGGAGAATTTTTCCACCTCACTGCTATTGTCTAAGTCTAACCTTTTCTCTATGTGCTCTGATGGTTGGAATTTGGATTTAAACAATCTCATTGGTCTCAAATATTCAGCCTTTCTCCCTCGGTGCTACTGCCCCCACCACTTTCTTCCTCCTCCTCATCTTTACCAAATATCTGCCCAAAGGAAGGTATTATAGCATCAATTCATAAAACTTGTTTTAAATGCTTCACAGATTGTAAAGACAGTGTTCATCAAAGAAACATTTCCTAATTTAATTTAATGAATTTGTTTTGATATGAATCACTGTAGAGACTCAGGATGCAATTACATATATTTTCAATGGAATATGGTTTGCAGAACATATTGAGATGTAGCGCTGAATGCATGCCTAAGAATGTAGTATTAATAGAAGTTGTAGAGTGGATCATGGTCTTGGACCTTTTATTAATCTTACAGAATGACATAATTCAAAAGCTACTAAATATTTTTGGGGGGGTGAATCTCAAACTTTTGATCAACTAGATAGAGCTTTCAGACATGAGAGTCTGTAACTATGAAGCATTTTAGACCTAAGGGTATTATCATAAAAAGATTTCCTTGTTTCAAATGTCATATTTTAAGTTCATCTAATAAGCAACAGTCTCATAAGTGGTAGCCCTTGACTAACTGATGCTCAGAAACAAAGTGGGATTACAGCTGTTGAGTACTTGGATAAGATACCTCTAAAGAATTCAAGGGTTTAAACCAAATTGTTGAATCCATAAAAAACTAACACCAATGGGAAACCATATATTTTTGCCAAGAAAAATATATATGCCATATTTCATGGGTATACCATAAAATCACAAGGAATTGAGCAAATCCTAAGGGTAAGTTTTATTTATGAAATAATGACATCCAAATACTTTTATCTATATGGCAAAAGTGACCAATTTAATTTTTATTTTTTTTTAAAGCCCCAGAATCTTACTTAATAGCAATTGTTTAAAAATGGGTAAGGTTGGCTACAAAAAAACCTTAATTTTTTTTTAAAAAAGCACCACCCAAACAACACCCCAGATCCAAATTAGTAGGAAAAAAAAAGAAAATTTGTCCAATATTTTCAAGTAGAATACTGTCCTTTGCAGCCTTTGCCACCCATCAAAATGCACCTTACCCACCAAAAATGTACATTACTCTGATGTGTTCAGTGCAATAGAATTGCAACCATTTGTAACAGGTAGCAACGTATAAGCTGAATTTAATGACAAAGCTTGTCTGACTTGAAAAACATGACATTATAAACAAGTACAACATAAAATGACAGGGTACAACGGGAGTAACAAACATCTGAGCATGAAGCAATGGTGTAAAGATTTATCCTGTTACCTACGGTCTATATAAATCACCTTCTGACTTGCTATGCTGGCAATCTTAGTATGCAAAAAAGTGTCTGGGCATAAAAAAAAAGTAGCTTGAAAGGTTATAATGAATGAGCTTGCCATATTGGCACAGCAACAATTGAGGGAGGAGGAAAAAAAAGTGTAAGAGCATTTATGGAAGACCAGGATGAAAAAGATATTAAATTTGTAGTGGGTTTTGACCTTGCAATATGATAATAGGATGGTGGGAAGTGGAAAGTATTAGATCATTAAGAGGCTGGCAGCATTTTTGACTGGGAGACTAGTTTAGAAATAGGTTTTCCAAATAAAATAAAATTGAGGCAGCCTTCAGACAGAACAAGGAATAATGAAGGTTAAGCAGTTCAGGTTATATATTTTGATGAAGATAACCAAAGAGTCTTTGCTGCCAATATTCTAGATCCTAAACACATTAGAAAAACAGTCTCAAGTTTCTACCGTGTAAGCAGATTTGTTCTTGTAAGCAAGCAGGATACAAATAAGAAGTTCTGAACTTCTTTGATAGATTAGCCTATATATGCTTATACTTTGCAAATGGTTCCAGGTCTTCCACATCCAACACATCAGAGAAATGTACATTTCTGATAGTTATCTATACTTTATTTGCATGGCAAAGTCTGCAATGGGCCATATCCAACTGAAAAACACTGAATGAGTCATGTGACAATGAGATGGGCAGCTAATCAGGTTCGCCTGATTCGCCAGTTGCAGCCCTTTCTGGATCGGGACGCCTTGCGCACGGTCACTCACGCCCTTGTCACCTCCCGGTTGGACTATTGTAATGCTCTCTACATGGGGCTCCCCTTGAAGAGCACTCGGAGGCTCCAACTGGTCCAGAATGCGGCCGCGCGGGTGGTTATGGGTGCAACCCGTTGCGCCCACGTGACACCCTTCCTGCGCGAGCTGCACTGGCTCCCAGTGGTCTTCCGGGTGTGATTCAAGGTGTTGGTTACCACCTTTAAAGCGCTCCATGGCATAGGACCCGGGTACCTCCGAGACCGACTTCTGCCACCAATAGCCTCCCACCGACCAGTCCGCTCCCACAGAGAGGGTCTCCTCCGGGTGCCATCAGCCAAGTTATGTCGGCTGGCGACACCCAGGGGGAGGGCCTTCTCTGTGGGAGCCCCAGCCCTGTGGAATGAACTGCCCCCCGAAATACGAAAGATTTCCGACCTCCGGGTGTTTCGCTGCGCTCTGAAGACCCTGTTGTTCCGCCAGGCAGGGCTATTAACATAACATTTTAAATTGGGGTATTTTAAATTTCTGGGATTTTAATTGGAGCCTAATTATTTAATGATTTTAAATTTTAAATTGTTGTCGTGTTTTTTGTGTTTTAAATAGGCTGTACACCGCCCTGAGTCCTTCGGGAGAAGGGCGGTATAGAAATAAAATTATTTATTTATTATTTTATTTATTATATAAAATTAATAAATATATGTCTCAGTAAAGGAGAGTATTTGTAAAATGTGTAGGTTGAAATGAGGGCAACCTCATGCTCTATGATCTTGGTTGTTTTCTTGTAGATTTTTCATTACCCAAACCAGGCAAATCCATCAGTTCTTGTGCTAGCACTGATTATCATCACTAGCATTGATGATGCTACCCAGTTTGGGTAATGAAACATCTGCAAGAAAACAACCAAGCTCAAAGACCACCAAGGACCCTTCAAATAAATGTTTTAATAAAGAAGAACTATCTTAATCATTGCACAGTAGTTTCACCAAATTGACATAAGAAAGAAAAAGATAATTGTTTCTTAGCTTCCGTTGATACCAGTATGATTTTTTTTATCCATATTGTGCCTTATGCTTTTTACAGTTTCATCCATGAGTATGAGATTTGTATGCATGATAGTTACTCATTAATCTGAAATTTTGTACTGGAGTTTATATTTATATTGATCTCAAATCATGGTGGATTTGAATATACCCTGCAAGAGTGGGGCATGCAGGTAGAAATTTCCAGTGTTGATTCTTCTCAATGCTGAACTCTGAGAAACGTTTGGAAAATATCTCTTCCCCAGAGAAATTCTCAGAAATGGAATTTTCTCTAATTTATCTGCCAAGAAGAAATGTAATTTATTATTTGCAAACCTACATATTTTCTGTCTTTCAAATGTAGTCTCAAGACTAACAAGAATTCACAGTACACATGCATAAACATAACAGATTTTATAAGGAAAATAAGTATGGGGAAAGGGAACATTTTCTGACCTTATGACCTTCATCAAACTTAGTTCTATTTTGGTTTGTTTTTAAATAAAATACTTTAAGAGAGGAGTATCTTTTTCAGTACTGTAGCCTCTAAAATGATAACGTAAATATGGGTGAATAAAAATATTTTATTGGGATTTTGTTTAGGGCAAGGAAAAAGCCCATTTATTTTAATAATTAATTATTGATCGATCGATCGATCTATGCAATAAACTTGCAAGTAAGCATTAAACATTGTAAGTATGCTGCAAGGTTATAAAATAAAATGTTTCACACAACTAAAAATGGCCACTAAAATGTAGACCTTTATATGTAATAGGAAAAGTGAATTTGTTTCCTTTAGCCTGATTCCTAAAATCTGGACATCATTTTAAGCATATCCAATTTTATTCTTCAAAGTCAGGAGGAAACAAAGAAAGGGATATTTTCTTGTCTTAATGTAGCTTTTCTTAAGCTTCTTTTGCAGGTCACAAAACACTGGAAATTCTTTTTGACATTTTCTCTCTGAGGGCAGTCATACTAGATAATAAGCCTAGTCCTCACCTGTTTCCACTTTTTCTCTGCAGAACGATTATTAGATGAGAGCATCAAAGCTTCTCCTAGGTGTCCACTTACAAATAAATAAATAAACAATTCCTTTTTCCTCACAAATGTACATCCTCACAAATGTAAGAAGGGAAAGATAGTACGGCTTCTACAGAGCTTGGGTACCATCCTACCATTTTGAAAAGGAACGTAAGGAAAAAGATTTTTCTTCTATGTTTAGGAGACCATGGGAGTCACCATCCACATTGTGGGAATCATTGCTTGAAACTATTTTATTTCTCAAACAGGCTTTCACTACCACAGTAAGAAATAAATGCTTGGAATGGATTTCAGATGATAAATGGAAGAAGAGCTGCTTCTACCATTTAGGTTTTGCAACAAAAATATAGTCCAGAATTTCTCAGTCTTTGTGACTTCAAAATAGTCAGCAACGTCTTTTGTTTGTATTATTTATTGTTTCCTTCACCAAGAAGGAGACTAGCAGTTCAAGTCCAGTCTAGAATGCATAATAATATATACCAACAATTGCAGATTTAGTCTTCTTTTTGTATGCTTTTGTATGCTTTTGTGTTTCTGTTTGTGTGTGTTTCTCTCTGTGTACATTCTACGTTTCTCCCTCTCAGATTTTTTATACCACCCCAATAATATGACCTTTGGTAGTGTTCATAGATAAAATGTTCACCAATTAGAAACATAAACATAACAATAAAACTAATAATAATAAAAATCTAAGGACAAAATGTCATATATAATTCTATAGGTGTTTTCTACTTTAAGGTAAAGGTAAAGGTTCCCCTCAACGTATGTGTTAGTTCCACACTCTAGGGTGTGGTGCCCGTTTCAAAGCCAAAGAGCCAGTGCTGTCCAAAGACATCTCCGTAGTCATGTGACCAGCATGACTAAATGCCAAAGGTGAACGTAACGCTGCTACCTTCCCACCAAAGGTGGTCCCTATTTTTCTACTTGCATTTTTTACATGCTTTCGAACTGCTAGGTTGGCAGAAGCTGGGACAAGTAACGGGAGCTCACCCCGTAACACGGCACTAGGGATTCGAACCGCTAAACTGCTGACCTTTTGATCGACAAGCTCGGCATCTTAGCCACTGAGCCACCACATCCCTTGTTTTCTATTTTACAAAGCCTTTAAATAGTCATAACATAATTACAGGAACAAAGGGTCTTCAGTCTAGAAAAGAATAGAAAATCATAATCTTCTCCATGTGTCATGTGGCTTCTCTCACTGTATATGATGACTTCAACCACTATGACCCTTGATTGTGGCAAAAAAATAAAATAAAAAATTAAATGCATTTTTTCATCACCGGTTACCTAACTTATTTATTTATTATTATTTATTTATTAGTTCAATTTATATGCCGCCCTTCTCCGGAGACTCAGAGTGGCTTACAATGCATTAAGCAATAGCTTTCATACTTTTGTATATACCTGCTTAGTAGGGCTTTTTGGTTCCCCCCGAGCGGTGTTCTATTTTATACAAAGTTAGCTTATTGCCCCCACAAACTGGGTCCTCATTTTACCTACCTTGAAAGGATGGAAGGCTGAGTCAACCTTGAGCCTGGTGAGAATTGAACTTGCAGTAATTGCAGGCAGCTGGCAGCTAAGTGCTACTTTAACAGCAGTTTAGTCCGTTGCGCCACCAAAGCTCCTTATTTTAACTTTAACCTATTGAAATCAATAGTACTTAAACTATTACGCCAGTTCTAAATCTGGCTGACGCCATGTCTTTGTTTTAAAAACAGTAAATATATTTATAACATTTAGTTTATTTTCATGTGACACTTTTTGCCCATGCTGATACACTAGCGAACTGAAGCCATTTAAGCTTCGCAAGATTAATGTAAATCATAGTGAATTTTAAGATCAGATGTCCCAAAGGTACTTTTTAAAGAGGCAAAGGGACTTTCTTTCTTTTTCCTTGAAGACATTTCACTTCTCATCTAAGAAGTTTCTTCAGAAAACTTCTTGGAGAAGTGAAACGTTTTCAAGGAAAAACAAAGAACATCCAGTTGCCTCTTGAAAAAGCACTTTTGGGACAACCATGACATGGATAACTGAGAATCCCCATAGATATTTAAGATCACATTTTTTAACTTGATTTCTCATTTATTTTTATTTTTCTTAAAATTAGAAATCCTGCCAATTTATGAGAAGAAAATGTGAGCAGTTATGTGTGTGAATGTATGGGTGGATTGTATAAAATTGCTCTGGCATAGAAATTATTTTTTAAAGTTAAATTTTATGTGTAAGCAATTGCTAGGCTCTTGGATGATCCAAGAGAATTACACTGCAGTTAGTTTTGTTTGACAGATGTTAGCATTTATATTCCTAATCAGATGTTACGGTTTTGATTTTTGGGAAACAAGAACAACTTGCTTGCTTTTGATGATGTTCTTTTTGATATTTGAATAATATGAGAAAAGAAGTTAGACAGGTAATGTTCCCCAAGTACTGTATACATTATTATACAGCATACATATACTGAAAAATAAATTTCAGCAACCTGGAATATGCCTTTTATAGCATATGGTAGCAACATTAAAATAATTTATTTTTCTACAGTTCTTTAGAAAGGCTGAAAAACAATATTGCAAATGGGGATCTTGCTTTTTAACACATCCACTAAGCATATTTACGGGACCGCCTGTTGCCACCAGTAGCCTCCCACCAGCCGGTACGCTCTCATAGAGAGGGGCTCCTCCGGATGCCGTCGGCCAAACAATGTTGACTGGCGGCCCCCAGGGGGAGACCCTTCTCTGTGGGGGCACCTACTATCTGGAATGAGCTCCCCCCAGAGATACGTAGGATCCCGGATCTGCGCACCTTCCTCCGTGCTCTCAAGACCTTTTTATTCCATCAGGCTGGCCTGGCCTAATTTTCCCTTTTTCCTTTTTAAAATGTAAATTTTAAATCTGTTTCTTAATTATTGGGGTGTTTTAAATCTGTCTTGGGCCAAATTGTTTAATTCAGTTTTATCTTGCTTTTAAATTTTGTATTTATGTGTTTTATCTTGTGGCTGTTCACCGCCCTGAGTCCTTCAGGAATAGGGCGGTATATAAATAAAAAAAAAACCTAAAACTTAAAACCATAATGAAATATCCCTACTTGTTGATTACATTTCCAGCATAGCTTTGGAGAACATTTATACATGCTAGACAATTTTTCCTATGATATGTACCAGCTACACATCATTATAAAAATTCTCTTTAATACTATAACATGATTTAAATTTAAATTCTTTCAACCACATTTTTCCCCACACCGACCCATTTACAATTTATAAGCAAAGTTTTAGTCCATTTTATCATAAATTCTTTCACTTGTTCTTCTGTTTTATATTTTAATAAAAGTACCGTATTTTCCGGCGTATAAGACGACTGGGCGTATAAGACGACCCCCTACTTTTCCTGTTAAAATATAGGGTTTGGGCTATACTCGCCGTATAAGACTATCCCTCTTCCAACGCACACCAAATAAAAATTAAAAAAACATCAACTGGCTCACCCACAATGTAAAAGCAGCTGTGCTAGACCCAAAATGGCCCCTGAAACAAGCAGGAACCTCACACAGCCCCAAAAAGCCCCAAAAAACAACTTTCACGCTTTACACACACACAACACAACACAACACAACACAACTGGCTCATCCACAATGTAAAAGTAGCTGTGCTAGACCCAAAATGGCCCCTGCAACAAGCAGGAACTTCACACAGCCACAAAAAGCCCCAAAACCCAACTTTCACACTTTACACACACAAAATTCCACATACAGCTTTGTGAGATTTTGTGTGTTTGTGTAGTTAGAGTGAAACACTACAGAAACACACTAAATCTCAGAAAGCTGCACAAATATTATTTTATTTTATTTTATTTTATTTTTATATGAAAGCTAAATTTAAAACTTCCTAAACTTTAAATGGCTAGGTCTAAAAAAGAACTTAAAAAAAACCCAATTAACTATTTTTTTTTAAAGATCCCAAAGGGGAAAAAAACTTACGTACCCAATAGAACAGGGGTCTCCAACCTTGGCAACTTTAAGACTTGTAGACTTCAACTCCCACAATTCCTCAGCCAGCTTTGTTTTGCTGGCTGAGGAATTCTGGGAGTTGAAGTCCACAACTCCCTGCCTGCTTGGTTGTAGGCAGGGAGTTGCTTGCTGATGGAATGGATTCAGGCAAGCGAAGCAAGGCAAGCAGCTAAGGCAGTGGTTCTCAACCTTCCTAATGCCGCGACCCTTTAATACAGTTCCTCATGTTGTGGTGACCCCCAACGATAAAGTTATTCCTAAAACCATCAAAAATATGTGTTTTCCGATGGTCTTAGGCCAGGGGTCCCCAACCTTTTGGACCTCAGGGACCACCAACTTCATAATTTTAAATTTCGCAGACCACTAATACGAATCCAGTGCCCCGCTTGCTGAAGCACCTGGACTCCCAGTACGGGATGGGGTCCTTCAGGCACTCTCCATCCTCTCTGTCTCTCTCTCTCTCTGTCTCCCACTCTTTCTCTCTCATTCTCTCTTTCTCTCTCTCTCATTTTCGCTTTCTCTCTCTCTCCCTCTCTTTCTTTCTCTCCCACTCTTTCTCATTCTTTCTCTCTCCCCCTCTCTCATTCTCTTTCTCTCTCCCCCTTTCTCATTCTTTCTTTCCCCCACTCTTTCCCTTTCTCTCCCCTCTTTCTCATTCTTTCTCTCTCTCTCCCACTCTTTCTCTCTCATTCTCTTTCTCCCCCCTTTCTCTCTCTCTTTCTCCCACTCTCTTTCTCTCCCCCCCACTCTCTCTCATTCTCTCTTTCTCTCTGTCCCCCTTTCTCTCCCCCCCTTTCTCTTTCTCCCTCCCGCTCTTTCTCTTTCTCTCTCTCCCACTCTTTCTCTCTCATTCTCTTTCTCTCTCCCCCTCTTTCTCTCTCTCCCCACTCTCTCCCTCTCATTCTGATTCTCTCACTCTGATTCTCTTTCATTTTCTCTCCCTCTCTCTCATTCTCTCTCTGATTCTTTGGTTCTCTTTGATTCTGTCTCTTTCTCTGTCTCTCATTCTCTCTCTCTCACTCTCTCTCTCTGATTCTCTCTGTCTCTTTCTCTCATTCTCTTTCATTCTGTCTTTCTCTCTCTTTCATTCTTTGTCTCTTTCTCTCTCTGTCTTATTCTGATTCTCTCTTTCTCTCTCATTCTCTCTCTCTCTCATCTCATGGGCCAGCCAGTGTCTTGGGGCTGAGAGGAAGTCAAGCATCTCCCTGAGAGACTGAGGGCCGGAAGAAGTGTGGGAGCGAAGCACTACTTGAACTTGTGCGGCATGAGCATTTGCCTTGGTATATTTGCGCCAGCCGATGGCCAAGGCAGCCCTCATCTGTCTGCTGAAAGTGCAGCATCAGGATTCTGCCTTGCTATATTTGCGGCGCAAGGCAGCCTTTGTTTCCTGCTGCTTGGGACTCAGAGCGGTAAATAGCGTCTGATCCGGAGAGCTGCTGGATTTTGCTCTCTAATCCGGATGCCAAATCGGCCCCCTGCAAACTCTCGTCTCTCGAGGAGTGCTCCCTGAAGCGGGGCTGGAAACTTTGGTTGGACTGCTTGAGAGGAGAGCTTGCAGGGGGGCGATCTGGTGTCTGCAATGGAGAGCGGCATCCGGCTTTTTCTCTCCGCTGTAAGAGCGCTGTAAGAACGGCAGCCCTCATCTCCTAATGTTTGGGACTCGGAGCGGTAAATGGTGACTGGTCCAGGGAGCAGCTGGATTTTGTAGTCCCAAGCATTAGGAGATGAGGGCTGCCACTCTTACAGCGCTCTTACAGCGGAGAGAAAAAGCCGGATGCCGCTCTCCATTGCAGACATCAGATCGCCCCCCTGCAAGCTCTCCTCTCTCAAGCAGTCCAACCAAAGTTTCCAGCCCCGCTTCAGGGAGCGCTCCTCGAGAGATGAGAGTTTGCAGGGGGCCGATTTGGCATCCGGATTAGAGAGCAAAATCCAGCAGCTCTCCGGATCAGACGCCATTTACCACTCTGAATCCCAGGCAGCAGGAAACAAAGGCTGCCTTGCGCCACTCCTGACACAAATATACCAAGGCGGAATGCTGCTGCCGTACAAATGAAAGTTGTGCTTCACTCCCACAGCTTCCAGCCATCGCAAACACCGCTTCTTCCCGCTTCTGCCGCCCCCTCCCCCACCGCCACAACAGCACCATTCATTCCGGATGGCGAGGGCTGCGCTCGTTTTTCTGTATTGCACCACCATCAAAACCCCTGTGAAAGGGTTGTTTGACCCCCCCAACCACTGAGCTAAGGTAAGCAAGCCAGGAAAATGCGCTGCGCACTCCCACCCTTTGCCTGCGAGCCCGGACGCTGATCCGGACGGCTGCAGAACGAACTGGGCACCGGCTGTCATGTCTTTTCTGCTGTGCGGGGTTCGGCACCTGGGCTCCCGGGGTTTAAGCCTCTGGGCCAGCCCGTGCTGCTCCAGGATGTTCACTTCGGGCTCCTTGGAATCGCTGCCGGGCAGTTCTTCCCGTTGGGGCGATGGTGGGTGGCAGCGATCGGCGTCGCTTGGACTGCGGGAGCCACGGTGGACTCCTTCCCCACGAGGTATTGCTCTGCATTTCACCACCTCTTCCAGGCTCGCAGCCACCCACCATCGCCCCAACGGGAAGAACCACCCGGCAGCGATTCCAAGGAGCCTGAAGCTAACATCCTGGAGCAGCACGGGCTGGCCCGGAGGCTTAAACCCCGGGAGCATAGGTGCCGAACCCCGCACAGCAGAAAAGACATGACAGCCGGTGCCCAGTTCGTTCTGCAGCCGTCCGGATCGGCGCCAAGCCAGGAAAATGCGCTGCGCACTCCCACCCTTTGCCTGCGAGCCCGGACGCTGATCCGGATGGCTGCAGAAGGAACTGGGCACCGGCTGTCATGTCTTTTCTGCTGTGCGGGGTTCGGCACCTGGGCTCCCGGGGTTTAAGCCTCTGGGCCAGCCCGTGCTGCTCCAGGATGTTCGCTTCGGGCTCCTTGGAATCGCTGCCGGGCGGTTCTTCCCGTTGGGGCAATGGTGGGTGGCTGCGATCAGCGTCGATCGCTGCGCACTCCCACCCTTCGCCTGCGAGCCCAGGTGCCGATCTTCTTGGACTGCGGGAGCCACGGCGGTGCTCGCCGGGCTGGGTCTGGTGCGGTGGGCGGAGATGAAGGAGCAGCCTCGGTGGCAGCAGCAGCAGCAATTACAATGGGAAAAGCCGTGGGGAAAGGAGGACGAGGAAGATCTGGCAAGGCGGTGCGAGCACTTCATGGCTCCTCCGGTGAGCGGATTGCGAGAGCTGAGCGACTGGGGCGGAGACATGCGAAGTCGCATGGAGCTTCTCATAATGGAGACGCAGAGCCAGGTGTGCAAGGCGCTGGCCCAGGTCGACCGCGCCGCCGCTTTCACCGTGGACTGCTGGGAAAGGAAGGAAGGTGACCCGAATTCCGGGGTAGAGTGGGGACGCGTTCCTTTCTCGTGGGCCGCGCACTGCCTGGCACCTCTTGTAGGTTGGAACTAATTCAGAGTACAGCTTCCCCTCAATGTAGCCGGCGCTCCCAAAGTGTCATCGGTCAGCGCCAGCAACTCAGATTCGGGTACCCGGCGTATAAGACGACCCCCGACTTTTGAGATGATTTTCCTGGGTTAAAAAGTCGTCTTATACGCCGGAAAATACGGTAGATATATCTTAGCAATAACATTTTCATCATTTGTACATTTCCATTTCAAATTCCATTTCCATTGTTCATAACCAAAAATTATTTTATCTGCTTTAAATCTTTCTAATAATTGTATGAACGACAACCGTTGAGGATCCATGATCAACTTTTCTTCCCTTGTCTACATTCTCCTTGATAAAATTCTAATATATTAAAGTAAGTCAACAATTTATGCTTAATAATCATTTCTCTTCTATAAAATGTTTCCTGTGCTGAGAGCCATAAAGATATTTTTGGGCACAACCTAGACTTATTTTTGTTCCATATTTTCATCGTAGCCTGTCTGACAATTTTTTTTTTAAAAAAAATCTACATTAATTTTACAGTTACTGTACCATGCCACCAGGGGTGAAATTCAGCAGGTTCTGACGGGTTCTGGAGAACCAGTAGCAGAAATTTTAAATAGTTCGGAGAACCAGCAAATACCACCTCTGGCTGGCCCCGGAGTGGGGTGGGAATGGAGATTTTATACTACCATGCCCACCAAGCCACACCCACCAAGCCACACCACACCCGCCAAGCCATGCTCATAGAACTGGTAGTAAAAAAATGGATTTCACCACTGCATGCCACCCAAATCTTAAACTACATCTTTCTAACCCCAAAAACCTTCCATTTCTCAGCAACATCCATACTTTCATCCATACCAAATAGCAGGATGAAAAGTATAATTTCAAATCAGGTAAGCCCAATCCTCCTCTTTCTTTTGCATCTTGTAACACCTTATGGTTAAGTGATGCTTTCCCCCCCCCCACTTGCTGCATAAATTTACATAATATCTTTCTGTTATTGTTTTAACAGAAACAATACATCAGATGCCAAAACTGGTACTTTCTGAATAACATTTTAGGCAAGACATTCATCTTAATCACAGAAATTCTCTCCAACAATGAATTCTGTTTATTTCCATGTTAGTATTTTATGTGACTTTATAATGTGATATTTTTTACCATATTCTGTGGACACCTCTGAGTTTAATGATTTGATTGACTGTAGGAAGCATTTTTTACTTCCCAGTGCAACTTTTTATATATAACAACTGATTTTTGCTATAGTTCAGAACTATACCATATACTACAGTCATTTTATTATTATTTAGATCACATTGTACATTTTAGAATATTAAGGCTGTATTTTTCAAATCTGTTTTTAAAATAGTAATGCATGTAATGCATTCTACACTATAATTATATTAAATTTAAATTGTTTATAAACGTGCACACATCATATGAGTGAACATCATGCAGGAATAACTGTATTAAGTGATGCAACATTTATTCTTTGGCAGATATAATGCAGAAGAAGCACATAACAGGAAAAGCACATACAAAGAGAGCGCATTAGGAGAAGAATCCTTAAAATGCTTACAAATGTTTATGTAATTTTTTTAAAAGTCATGTGGAAAAGTGATCAAATGCAATTCACTGTATAATTGGTTAAATGAACCAAATAAAATATTCTATGGAGATTCTCAGTCATCCAGTTCATGGTTCTCCCAAAAGTGCTTTTTCAAGAGGCAGCTGGACTTTCTTGTTTTTTCTTTGAAAACATTTCACTTCTTATCCAAGAAGCTTCTTCAGCTCTAATTGGATGGTGGGGAATGGAAGGATTTATACTCCTTGCAGACGGCTGGTCATTTGCATTCTTTTTAGAGAGTCACTGAGGCCACTTGGAGGTCTATCTGTGTTCTCAGGTTTACCTGAGTAGTGCAAATGAATGTGGAGCCTTCTTGGAACTGCTGAACTGCTACAACACAGTCTTTTCAGCAGTTCCAAAAAGGCTCTACACATACAGAATAGCATACAGAACTGTATGCTTCTGAACCAAAGCTGGGATAAGAAGAGATGAGATGGGACATGACGAGAAGAGAAGAGCTTAAAAATGATTAAAAAAAAGAAGTCAGAATTTTTATAAAAGCTTTAACCTTATCGTTTTGGAGGTTGTATAGAACTGAGATGAAATTATCCTAGACTAATAAATAGAAATACATTACAGAGACCAACAGGAATAATAGTAGCTGTAGATTAGATTAAGAAGATCTCTCTCTCTCTGATCTGTCCCCGTACCCACACACACACAAACACAGCCAGTCGAGGGTTAAGGAAACACTTTGGAATGCACCCAGGTCTTATCTCCCAGTTGGCAGCGATAGACACACCGTCTGCCAAGTGACTTTATTTTCAAAGTAAAACAGAAAGATAAATACTCAAGAGTCCAAATGTCCGACACTTTAAATCTTTCTCTCAGCAGTTCCGGACGAGGCTTTAGTGACTATCCAAGGTTTGCTTTGTTCGTCACAAGGATCCTTGACCACCACCCTCTATTATATAGTCTCTGGGGTGTGGTCCAGGGACTCAGTTCTAATCCCTAGCACGCCTTCTAAGCTGCTGCAAACGTTTATCACGCCTTCGGAGGCGTGCGTCCAGGAATGATGTTTCTTTATCACTCTGATCCGAATCAGCTGTCTCCTCTCCCTCGGCCGGCACTTGAGACAATGCCAGAGGGGAGGGGCCTGGAGAGGGAGGCCTGGCTGACTCCTCTTCCTCATGCTCGGAGCTTTCTTCCTCCGATGGGACAGGCTCAGAGGGCGGGGCCACAACTCTCTCTCTCTCTCTCTCTCTCTCTCCGTCTGTCCATCCATCCATCCATCCATCCATGCAGATAAGTGTCAACACACGAGCAAAATCAGAAATTTTGAACATATATTTAATAACACAATACACAACCGTGAAACTGTTATCTTGACCATGATGTCTTGACACATGAACCATGATGTCTTGACACATATTTAATCATAACTGTGGTTAGGGTTAAAGCTTAGTAGTAGAAAAGGCACAGTACACAATAGGAAAGAGATATTTCATGGAAGAAAGAAATACTATATTGCATTCAAGAATGGGATGGGATGAGTTTCACATAAAGTCTGATGAAAGTTTTTGAGAACATAAAGATTTAAAGATTATGACCTTTCAGATAGACTATTACCTTGTAGATTTGTACTTTTTTAAAAAAACGACCTCCAACAACATGAACATTGCTGATCCTTATAATAAATCAGCACAGTTGGTTTATGATTAAGAATGTTGTATACCCTGAATGGAAAAAAATTGGCCACTATTAGCTAGTTGAGAAAAAAAATCGTAAATAAATAACTTTATGCTTACTAAAGCCCAAAAAACCCAGAATACTTTTATTTATATAACTGTGGCTAATTTAATAGTGATAGAATCATGTTAGCTCTATCTGGTGGATGTTTGCAAAACTGCAACTTGCCTGGAGTTATTCTCTCATCTGTTAACATGCAGAATCTAGAACTCACACAATAGTAAGAACATTGTATGAGAATCCTAAGCTTTTTGGCTTTAAAAATGCTTAGAGTTCTTGACTTCCAAAGACTGAATTCAATTTCAATCACTTTCCCAGATTTTCCATGGACATCTACTTCCACCTTGGAATATAAATTCTTTACATTTCTGTTAATTCTCAATAAATATCAGAAAGAGAAAAACATATTGGTAGGTACATCAGGATGAGAAATGGGAACATGGTTTATTCAGTGTGCTGCTCTGCACCCACATTTAGGTTACTCCAGTTCTAAAGGGAAAAATAGCCTCAGAAGAATAAAATTTTTGTTTGAAAAATAACAAAAAGAAGATATGAGTATAATTGGGACAGAAATAATGTTTGAAAATGTGGATGGACTTTCAAGCAGAGGTGAAATCCAGCAGGTTCTGACAGGTTCTGGAGAACTGGTAGCAGAAATTTTGAGCATTTCAGAGAACCAGAAAATAACACTTCTGACTGACCCCAGAGTGGGGTGGGAATGGAGATTTTGCAATATCCTTCCCCTGGAGTGGGGTGGGAATGGAGATTTTGCAGTATCCTTCTCCTGCCATACCCACCAAGCCACACCACGCCCACCAAGCCACTTCCACAGAACCGGTAGTAAAAAAAAATTGGATTTCACCACTGCTTTCAAGCCAAAATCAGGAAATAGACGCAAATTCATTTAAATTCAGCTTTTATCTAGAATGAATTGCCTACCAATGTGCTGCAATTGCCATTCCCCAGAAATAATAAATTATGTTGCAGAAAGACAGATTAGACATAATAGATATGTAGATGAAGAGAGAAGAGAGGAAGAATTTATATTTTAATTTATAACCATAATTTATATATATTATCCAGTGTTGGGATTCAAATAATTAACAACTGGTTTTCTGCCCTAATGACTGGCTGGGTGGGCATGGCCAGGGGGTATGACAGGCAGCACTTGGCCCCTTGCACCCCCCTGGAAGCAAAAACGGGTCATGGTGGGGGGGACATGCCACCTCCCCGTGCCCCATTTTGGGCCTAGTAGGCCTCCCTGCAACCTCCTGGGAGTGAAAATGGGCCACGGGGGGCAGTTCTCAACCCCCATGCACATTTTGGGCCTAGGAGGCCTCCCTGCACTTACCTGGGAGCCAAAATGGGGCAGGCCTCCCAGGTAAGTGCAGGGGCAGGGAGGGGTGGGGAGGAGAGGGGCAGGGAGGGGAGGGGCGGGGCCAGCCAACAATTTAATTTCCGGTTTGCCAGAACTGGCCCGAACTGGCTGAATTCCACCACTGATATTATCAATCCTGATCAAGCTACACTTTTCTCCAAAGCTATACAAATATATACTTTTCTGAAGGCTCGATATACCTCTCCTCCTGAGAAGAACAGGAGAAACAAATGCCTCACTTCAATTTTGAAGAGAAAGTGTTTTGGATCAACAAAGTGTTGGGCTAAGTATAAGAAGCATTGCTTAAAAGATTTTTTAAAAATGCAGTTGATTTCTTTCCTTGATCTATTATCTCCAAACTCAGGAATACAGAATTAGGAATAGATAAAATACAAGCACTTTCCACAATTGTGGTTGCTATTTTACATTGTTTTATTACTGCTGTTTATAATTTGTTCTCGTTGTAAAGCACTTTTTTTCCTGTAAATAAACTTCTGTTAAATTTAAACTATCGTAAACTGTGTAAAAATGTGAGATGTGAATGCTTTTGGAAAAGTAAAAAAAAAAAAAAGGTTTACTGAAAAGCTTGAAGTACAAGAGGTTTAGAAATAAGCTGATATGCTTTTAGAAAGAATTATTTCCCAGTCTGCTTTGTTCGTTCTTTCTTTTAGCTTTCTTCAGCTAAATTCCTTGAAGCTGTAATCTGATCAATAGAAACATGGTACAAAGGGAAAGCACATATGGTACAATGCAATGTGTCAACGAGGCCATCAGAAAAAGCAACAAAAAAAGATCCCGTACTAGTTATCAAAAGCCAGATAATCAAAGCTCCATCTAATAATCAACCATATTTTATTGGAGAGGTGCTTGAAAAGTTCTTAACTTAAAGGACTCCATCAGGATGGTAACTTACTCAGCTGCCTTCATTCCCAAGAGATAGTTGTGCCTTAGTTCATTTCAGCATTCCAAGGGAATAAAACGGTGGATAAGATGGTCTCAGTTATAATTGAGGATTGATGGTTTAAGAGCCATGGTGGTGCAGTTGTTAGAATGAAAACAAGTGTGTGAATGATAGTGTGAAATGCTTGAGCAAGTGTAATTAATAACATAAAATATACATGTTCAATGGAGACTTCCTGTTTGCTGGATATTCATAATATGGACTGCATAAGATCAGAAACTCCTCTTTCTTACTGAAGGTGTGTGAATATGTCTTGCAGTAAATCACATCCATTTCCACCAGCAAAGGTTATATGTCATGAAGACTCAGTTATAGCTATCTAGTCTCTATACCAGAGGTCTTCAGACTTGGCAGGTTTAAGACTTGTGGCTGGCTGGAGAATGCTGGGAGTTGAAGTCCACAAGTCTTAAACCTGCCAAGTTTGAGGACACCTGCTCTATACTTATCCAGTAGAATGCTAGGGGAACGGTTAGCACATGGGTCTCTGGTGTTGTCTGTCAGCAATGGATAAACTATAAGAGATTCCATGGTATAACATTTAGCTGATGGACAATGTGGGTAGCAATTGAAATATTCATGGTGAATTTATTGGTAGATATGATGATAGGGATACGGTGGCTCAGTGGCTAAGACGCTGAGCTTTTTGATCAAAAGGTCAGCAGTTCAGCGGTTCGAATCCCTAGTGTCAGGTAATAGGATGAGTTCCTGTTACTTGTCCCAGCTTCTGCCAACCTATCAGTTCGAAAGCACATAAAAAATGCAAGTAGAAAAATAGGGACCATCATTGGTGGGAAGGTAACAGCGTTCTGTGCGCCTTTGCCATTTAGTCATGCCAGCCACATGATCACGGAGACGTCTTTGGACAGCGCTAGGTCTTCGGCTTTGAAACTGAGATGAGCACCGTCCCCTAGAGTTGGGAACAACTAGCACATATGTGCGAGGGGAACCTTTACGTTTATGGCAAATTTATCGGTAAGTATGATGAATTGAAAAGTGGAGAAGCTTGAAAGGATAACTCTCATGATGCCACGCGAGCTGTCATGGGTGCACCTAGGTAAACCCACATTACACCAATTCTCCGCGAGCTGCACTGGCTTCCTATTGGTCTCTGGTCACAATTCAAGGTGTTGGTTATTACCTTTAAAGCCCTACATGGCTTAGGGCCAGGTTATTTTCGAGACTGCCTTCTGCCGCATAGCTCCCAGTAACCAGTAAGATCCCACAGAGTTGGTCTCCTCCGGGTCCCGTCAGCTAAACAATGCTGGCTGGCGGGCCCATGGGGAGGGCCTTCTCTGTGGCTGCCCCAGCTCTCTGGAACCAGTTACCTCCTGAGGTCTGGACCTTCCCCACCCTATTGGCCTTCCGAAAAGCGGTGAAGGCCTGGCTTTTCCAGCATTGAAAAATCGTTGATCTCGCTGTTAAAAACTGGCGAGATCCGGCCATGAATGGCGTGAATGAGTTTTTAATGTTTTTAATTGTTAAATTTTTTTTATAATGATTTTTAAAAATGTATTGTGAGCCACCCTGAGTCTTCGGAGAGGGGCAGCATATTAATGAAATGAAATGAAATGAAATGAAATGAAGGTGAGATGTTAGATCACCTGCAGGGATTTGAGATATTTAATTTCAAGCAACCATTGAGGACCTGTATACTGAACGAGTCAAAAAGAGGGCTGTGAAAATATTTACAGACCCCTTGCATCCTGGACATAAACTGTTTCAACTCCTACCCTCAAAACGACGCTATAGAGCACTGCACACCAGAACAACTAGACACAAGTACAGTTTTTTCCCCTAACGCCATCACTCTGCTAAACAGATAAATTACCCCAACACTGTCAAACTAGTTACTAAGTTTGCATTACTATTAATCTTCTCATCGTTTCTATCACCTGTCTCCTCCCACTTATGACTGTATGACTGTAACCTTGTTGCTGGTATCCTTAAGATTTATATTGACTGTTTCCCTATGACTATCATTAAGTGTTGTACCTTATGATTCTTGATGAATGTATCTTTTCTTTTATGTACTCCGAGAGCGTATGCACCAAGACAAATTCCTTGTGTGTCCAATCACACTTGGCCAATAAAGAATTCTATTCTATTCTATTCTATTCTATTCTATTCTATTCTATTCTATTCTATTCTATTCTATTCTATTCTATTCTATTCTATTCATATAAACCCAGAATCCTGTTTTTCAAAATTCCATTGATGATATGTTACATGTAATGGGATAAAATGGGATAATTTGCAAAACTGGATAGATCATGTTAAAGATGCTAAAACTCTAGAAAAGGCAAAGATGTACAAATATTTGAACTTGCATCAACTCAAGACAAAGGCATAAAACTAGTGGCCCTGCCTTCCAAGCAGAACACTAAATGTGTATAATGTTTGATGGATTTTCTAACTATAAAAACAAAACAAATCTGCTTCCATGAATCTGTTACCATGAAATCCTAAAGATTTCTTAACTGGATTGTTCTGAAAACAATGGAACATAGCATGGTCTTTGAAAAGGAGGACGAGAGAAGCATATATGCTTCTCCGATAGGGAACATTATTATAAAATTGTGAAGAAAAGTTATGCATTGTGAAGAAAAGCTTTATACTGACTAATGCAGTTTTCCAGGAAAAGTACATTTTGGGGGATCAAATTATTTATTTAAGAAATAACCTTGCAAGACTGAAGAGAACTCAATGGGAATTATATTATTTCTGGGAAGATAAAATCATTAAGCACTGGAAAGATTCAATGGTTTATAACCTTTAAAATTCAAATAAAAACTTATTGAAGAAAACAAAACTCTCAAGGACAAACAGAAAACCTGTTGTCCAATTTTACAGATATACAAAGGAGAAACCATTGGAGAATTCTTAAAGAGCTCAAAACTAAGTGCATGCATAATGTAAAGCATAAAGCAAAACAACAAACACACAGCTTTTTAAAGAGATGCTAGGAGTGCAACTTAAAGGCATGAATTCCAAGTATTGCTTTAAGTCAATTTACACAACTATTATGGGCAAAGAATGGAGTGGTTGTTGTATATATCGTATATATCGCATAGATCCAGAAGATCTATGCTGTTTTCTTAGAGGGTATCTAGATAAATTTTGAGGGAAAGGCTCTTTAATGTTATCAAAGGTTGCAGCATCTTCAAAATTAGGAAGACTCATGATCCACCTTTTGACTTCCCACTATCCCATTCATGGACATTTTCTGCTGAGGTTCACCAGCCAAGCACAGAGGCACAACCACATCTTCAGGCCCCTCCTAAAGGCTAGCAGGGATAGGACCAATCTAAAATCTAATATTCCAAAGAGTGGGAAGCCACCACTAAAAAGGCTGTCTTCATGAGTCCCGTAAGATTACATTTCTTTGTAAATGAATATGTTTTCAAGGTGTCAAGCCTTTCATGGCTTGGGACCAGGTTACCTGAAGGATCTTCTTCTCTCAGTTGTTTCTTCTCTCAGTTGTTGTCCAATTTGGTCTGGTAGATTAGGCATCCTATGGCTCCCATCAGCCAAGGACTATCAACTGGCAGATACTAAGAGACATGCCTTCTATGCCGTCATTCCTGCCCTCTGGTACATTATCCATTCAGTGATTAGATTGATCCCAACCTTTTGGCCTTTCATATGGTCATGAAGATTTGGTTGTGTGCCCATGCCAACAAAGAGAAGGGCTTTCACATGGAAGAGTGGGTTGACTTATTTTCCAAAGCACCTGAGTGGAAGTTTGTCAAAGAGATATCCAACCTGGAACTAAAGAGAAATTAGTTGTTACTCCTGACAGTGAGAACAATTAATCAATGGGACTGCTTTCCTCCCAGAATTGTGGGTGCTTCATCATTGGAGGTTTCAAGAAAATATCAAGAAAAGATGGACAACCATTTGTCTGCAATGGTATAAGGACTCCTGCCATCACCCCTGCTGTGAGGGGTGGACTAGAAGACATCCAATGTCCCTTATGTCCCTAAGATTCTATTCTAATCTAGCACAGAATTAAATTAAATTCCAATGATTTGGGGCAGGCAATATGAAGAAGTGTTACAGAATACTGTATATTAGGCTACCTAATTCACCTACTGGATTATCTTCTGGCAATGAAATGGTTCTCCTTTTCTAGGGACCAGTTCACGTAATATGGTTTTCATTAAGTACAGGCTCTTACAGGAATAGAATGTTTATAAAGGGATACTACCATAATATTATCACATAGCAAGATGCCAAAGCATTTGTTTGCAGAAAAATATTGCAACAATGGATTCACTGTTCTAATGGGATATTATTTTATTTATGAAACTAAAGCCAATGAATGTGTGCCTAGCAGACAGGAGGATTCTGTCACATTTCTAGTATTTACCTGAAATATAGGATACATTCCAGTTATATAATGGGCCAAGTAAAAGAACAATATTTAGAATAGGAAGATGTTTTGCTATTTAAGTTTTCAAATCAAGAAGTAGCGTGAACAATTATCCAAGCGAGAAAATTAAGTTTCATTTTAAAAGAAGTTGACAGTGACATTATAAAAAATGATTAAGCCTCTAAAAAAAGAAGTAGAGACATTCAGCAAATAATAATATAAAAAAAGACCAGCTTCAGAACATGTACTAGTGACAAAAACATGCAACACTAATAAACTTTATGTTTGTATTACTGACACTATTAAAGATCTTAACAAGGCTTCTATAGGATGTATGGCATGTGTGTCTAAATGTGTCTAAATGTGTCTAAAGTGAATTTGTAAACATTATAGAAGAGCTATTTTAGTCTACAGTAACAAAAAATCAATACTTTTTGGAAAAAAAATAAGAAAACTTTTTGCAAAAAAAAAAAAAATCAATACTTTTTTTAAATGAGCCATGGTGGTGCAGTGGTTAGCGTGCAATACTGCAGGCTACTTCTGCTGCCTGCCGGCTGCCTGCAATTTGACAGTTCAGATCTCACCAGGCTCAAGGTAGACTCAGCCTTCCATCCTTCCGAGGTGGCTAAATTGAGGACCCAAATTGTTGGGGGCAATAGGTTGACTCTGTAAACTGCTTAGAGAAGGCTATAAAGCACTGCAGTATCTTGTCTAAGTGCTATTGCTATTGCTAAATCTTCTTCATTGTTCAAAATTTAGGAGACATAAGGAAGTTTAATTCCAGGACTGCAAAGATTAAACAGGATATAAAAAAATTAGAATAGAATTATGAAATATTTTATTTCATAAAAACATGAGGAATCTTATTCACAAGAGTCATTTAAAGAGACGTTGGACCTTCATCTGTTGGGAATGCTTTCATTTAGATGTCTATATTGAATAGGTCATTCAACCTGAGGAAGCATCTCTTTGAGCCTTCCAATTCTATGATTCTGTGCTATTCTTGTGTCTCAGTATCCAACCGCACAGCATCTAACTGTTTTATTTCCTCACCCCTTTTATTATCAATAATTTTATTTTTATGAGATTTAGAAAACAGAATAGAGCTGGAAGGGACCTTGAGGGTCTTCTAATCCAGCCCTCTGCTCAAGCAGGAGACTCCGTACCATTTTAGACAAGTGGTTGTCCAGGATGTTTTTAGAAACCTCCAGTGATGCAGCACCCATGACTTCCAAAGGCACACTGATTTTGTAAGGTTCCCCTACTTTTAAAAGATACAAAAATACAAAGAGTCTTTTGAAAGCTGTAAAGCTACAAAGGTTCCTCTACTTTTGAAGGATACAAAGGCTAATGGTATTGCTGTAACTTCTTGAGCTATCCATTGTTTCATTTCTTTGAAGTTCTCTTGGCTGTCATTCCTCATGGGAGAAGTTTTTTTATTTATTTATTTTTTTATAAAAGTTTTTTTTTAAAAAAAACAAACAAACAAACACATAATACATCAATCCTTCCGTGTGTCTTCTCAGTGTTTCTTTTGTGACTTCTTCTTTTTATTACTCCTCCTATCTTCATTTCTCCTTGATAGTTTCCATTTCTCTGTTGCGATATTTCCCCCAAATTACAATACATTTAAAATAACATTCTCCTTATTTAATTATCACAATCTTTATCTATATCTCTTTTTTAACCAATCATAAAATTTTCCCCATATCTTATAATAGTCCATATCTTCTCTCTCTTTAATCATCAAAGTTAATCTGTTCATTTCTGCACAGTCTAAGATTTTTTTTTTAATTACTTCCCTTCCAAAGGGATTTTCTCTTCTTTCCACCTTTGTGCAAATACTATCCTCACTGCCATTATTATATGTATAATCAAGTATATATTTTCTGTACTAATTTTCTCTGGTAGTATACTCAATAGGAACAGCTCAGGTTTTAAATCAATATGTTGTTGGATCATTTCTTCTAACCATGTCTTAATTCTGCTCCAATAATATCTAGCTTCTGGGCATGTCCACCACATATGATAATAAGATCCTGGTATTTGATGGCATTTCCAACATTTAGGTGATTTGTCTTTAAACATTTTTTCCAATTTTTTCAGAGGCATATGTCATCTATAAAACATTTTATATTGATTCTCTTTATATGCAGTGGACATTGTTAGTTTATAGTTCCTTTCCCATAACTGTTGCCATCTATCGAGCTCAATTGAATATCCACAATTTTTTGCCCAAGCAATCATTGTTTCCTTTGTAGCCACAAAGCTACAAAGGTTCCTTTACTTTTAAAGCACACAAACACTAATGGTATTGCTGTAACTTCTTCAGCTATCCATTGTTTCATTTCTTTGAAGTTCTCCTGCTGTCATTCCTCATGGGAGAAGTTTCTTGATTTATTTTTATCTTCACTAAATACATTGAAACATGGAAACTCAAGAAAGATGACATATATTGCAGAAATATTTGAACAATGGAACTCTGGGTTGTCACAAACAATCTCCTTGACCATGTCATTTTTTCATGTTTCGTTATTGAAGATTTATTCTTGTTTTAATTTTTTTAAACAGTTTCTTTTCCATCATGCTGTATGAGAATGAAATCCAAAGAAACACAGAAGTAAATTTCAACATAACAGTCAAAAGCAGCAATCATGGTTTGTGGAACCTAAATGGAAAAGGGTACGCCCTGCTGTCTTTCATCAACGAGTGTACTTGAAACATAATGATCAGGAAGTCAACTCTCTAAACTAAAGAGAAAATCAGCAGAAATGTTTGAAAGTGTAAATAAAGTCAAAACTGAACTGGATACAAATTTCTTTGTGTGAGTTGGCTCCCTATGACTACTTTTAGAGTTCCACCTTAATGCACAGCATCCTGCGAAAGGCAAGGGGGAAAAAGTGATATTTTTGGTCAAAGATTTAATTTTTGTCCTTAGCAATAAAAAAAATGTGTAAAGAGCATTGCTTGGGGATTTACCTGAAAAATACCTAAGAATGATTCTTCTTCCACCGTTAAAGTGCAGAACAGACGCCATTGGATGTCAGTAGAGATAAATGGCAAATAATCACATGGATGAAAGAGAGGAACCATCTGCCATGTTTTCTTAAAACTAGAAAATACAAAATGTGATTTATAAAACTTGCACAAGGTCCACTGATTTCTTTCTTTGCATTTTTACAATATTCTTCTGGTGTTCAAAAAGTCCTCTCTTTTCTACTAAAAGCTAAAGACTTTTAAATAAATTTCATTTTTAAATAAAAGCTTTTTTATTATAGTTTTTCAGTATAATAAAATTACCCAAGACAACAACAACAACAAAAAAAAAAGATAGAAAAAAGACAATAGAAAGGACATAAGAAATGAAAGGGAAAAAAAAAACATGTAACCATGCCTTCCATTCTTCTTTCTATTCAGTAATTATCATCTTCATCTTTTTCCATTCCTCTTAATCCCAGAATCCCAAAACAATAAATTCAACCCATTCTTTCAACAAAAAGTTCATATAAGATTGAAGCTACATGTTCTCAAGAAGCACTTGTTCACTATGTATTCAACCTGATGTCAAAAGCTCACTGACATTGGCTGATCCACATACTAAGAGGAATTGGACTTGATTTGTGTTTATAATAATTTGCCTGGGAATCTGTAGGAGAATGCAGGTGGAGATTGAAGGCAAGATTAATGTGGCATCAGTTTTATTTATTTATTTTTATTTATTACATTTTTATGCCTCCCATCTCCTCTATAAGGTGATTATAGAGCTTAGAGTCCTTCTGTTCCCACATGAAACCTAAGTCCAGTTCACTGTGAATATGGTTGACCATTAGATAAAGGTAAAGGTTCTCCTTACAGATACATGCTAGTCATTCCTGACTCTAGGGGCGGTGCTCATCTCCGTTTCAAAGCCAAAGAGCCAGCGCTGTCCAAAGACACCTCCATGGTCATGTGGCCGACATGACTAAATGCCAAAGGTGCACGGAAGGCCGTTACCTTTTCACCAAAGATGGTCTCTATTTTTCTACTTGCATTTTTTACGTGCTTTCGAACTGCTAGATTGGCAGAAGCTGGGACAAGTAATGGGAGCTCACCCCATTATGCGGTACTAGGGATTCAAACCGCTGAACTGCCGACCTTTCAATCAATATGCTCAGCATCTTAGCCACTGAGCCACCATGTCCCTTGACCATTATCTTTGACCATTATCTAGCATCAATTTGGTTTGACAGTTAGTAAATCAGATTCCTGTGTAGAGGTAGCAGGAAATAAACCTTGACTGCTTTGAATGCTACTCCTGATCCTGCTTTATTGCACCTGACAGAATCCCACACTTGAAAAATTGAGGGGAAAAAATCCTGAAGAAGGAAGTGTCAAACAATTTGTCTATGGAGATTCTTGGGCATCCAGGTCATGGTTGTCCCAAAGGTGCTTTTTCAAGAGGCAACTGGACTTTTATTTGTTTTTCCTTGAAGATGTTTCACTTCTCATCCAAGAAGCTTTTTCTTGAAGCTGGACTTTCATTCTTCTTCAGGCATTTCAAGAAAAAGTTCTTGGATGAGAAGTGAAAATCTTCAATGAAAAAAAAAAAGTCCAGTTGCCTCTTGAAAAAGCATATTTGGGACTATCAAACAACTTCCCTATTGTTCCTCCACCGTACAATACATGATTGTGTCCATGTACTCGTTAGGAACTGGACTTCATTCAAGTAAGGCTTTATTTTATTATAAAAATCAGCTCCAGTGGAACACAACATCTTGCCAGTCTTGATTGACTTCCAAAACTTAAGCAAATGATCTCATTAGTTTTTGGATGCTTAATTACTAAGAAATCCCAGCTAGTGTAGGAATTTGAGAAAAACACTGCAATGTAGGTAGCAGTAAACTAGGGGTACAAGGACTGCAATCTGATGCTATCATTATTGGAAATGAGTTTTATGGAACACAATATATTGATAGATTGATTAATTGATTGGTTCAATTGATTGATTGATTGGTTCAATTGATTGGTTCAATTTTCTCTGGAGACTCAGGGTGGCTTACAATGCGTTAAGCAATAGCCTTCATACTTTTGTATATACCTGCTTAGTAGGGCTTTTGGCCCCCCCAAGCGGTGTTCTTTTTTATACAAAGTCAGCTTATTGCCCCCACAATCCGGGTCCTCATTTTACCTACCTCGAAAGGTTGGAAGGTTGAATCAACCTTGAGCCTGATGAGATTCAAACTTGCAATAATTGCAGGCAGCTGGTGTTACTTAACAGCACTTAGTCTGCTGCGCCACCAAGGCTCTTTAGCACCCAATACAACATTTGTAGGACTTGCATCGCCAAGTTCAATATAATCAAATCTATTTTATTTGCATCACTGTTGCAGATTTGGTTAGATGACCAAGGTAAACAATTATAAAACATTTTTTTCTTCTATTGTACTGATATCTGGATGTTGGATGAGGGGCTAAAAAAGTGAAAGTTAAACTTGCAGCAGATATGAACAGTGAGTCCTGACTCCTTTTTCTCTACAAGTTGCACATCTGAAGAATACACATGTAGAGATCTCCATGAGTTAATTTCTAAGAAATAAAAATTCCAAAGCAGTCACATTTATATATGTATTTTATTTGGGCAATTAACAAGCTGTTCAATTATTATGGGCAAATAAGCCACAATTTCCCAATAAAGAAATTAAAGCAGGGCTTGGATTTCTAGAAATGTTAGATTTGGGGGTTTTTTTCTTTGCCAAAAATAAGATTAGTAAATAACTTTATAAACATGCTGTGTGATACTGAGGCATTAGTCTGAGATCGTAACTTTGAGACCTACTACATAATGCAAACAAGTAGAGACTCTGAATTTTTACTGCTCTCTGGGTATGCCCTGGATCCATAGAAGAAATTTTTGTTATTAATTCAGCCCACCAATAAAGCAAATATGGAATTTGTTTTATTGTTGACTAAATAACTCTTTGACCAAAATTGGATGCCATATTTTTTTTCTAAAACTTGGCAGAGTTTATTAGACATATACATTAGGTACAGTTTTGTGATTCAGATATCCCTAAAACATAAGAAACTAACTGTTCATTAAGGGGTAGTGGAAAAAAGACATTTTCTAAAACCACAGTTTGTTTGTTTTTTTTCAATTTTGAAATCAATATTGCCTTTTATTAGTATGATAGTTAGTTTGGAATAAAAAGTTTTCAAGCTGATGCCTTGATGATTTACCCCTTGAAATCCTGATTTGCTTGTTTCATTTTTTCTTTTTACAATGTCATTCTCATATTTCCCCCCAGTACTATTTGGAATACATTGTAATTCATCAGAGTTTAGCTGAAATGATTTGGTACTAAATTGAATTACTTCTAGAATGTGCTGAAGGCCAAAATGAAATGAAATCCCCATGCAATGGCAAAAAAAGAGGTGGAAGTGGGGCCAACATAAAACTAGAAAATGTAAGACTTTGGATGATTTTATTGGAGATTGCTTGAGTTCTGCAGGGTACTGTTTAAGATCAAATATTAAGACTTCCAGAAATTGAGCTGTGTATGTTAAAGATGCGACAGTCAGTTTGGTGTAGAAGTTAAAGCATCAGGCTAGAATCTGGGAGACTCTGAGTTCTAGTTGTGTTTTAGGCACACAGACAGTTAGGTGATATTGGGCCAATCACTTTCTCTCAGTCTTAGGAAGAAGGCAATGGCTTCCAAAATCTCTCCCAAAAAATATAGGGACTGACTTGAAGACACACACACACACACACACACACACACACACACACACACACACACAAATATCAGAGACAAGCAACTTCATTTGTAAGTCAAGAAACATCTCAGTATTGTGTCTCTGAAATTTGATGACAAAATGCCTGGTTTCAGTGGGCAATTGTAAGCACAAAATGCCCCCAAAAGATTGTGAATTATAGTAATCTGTGATACAAAACTAATCTACAGCATTTGTACCAGTGGTGGGCTGCAACCGGTTTAACAACTGATTTTGTGAGCGCACGCTTGCGCCAGTGGTGAAATGTAAAATTAGTTACTACCGGTTCTATGGGCGTGGCTTGATGGGGGGGGTTAATGTGACTGGGTGGGTGTGGCCAACTTTTTTTTTTACTTTTAAAACCATTTTTTCTACAACCTCTTCGGCTGAAGAGGTTGTAAAAAAATGCTTTTAAAAGCCTCTGACGATCCCAGCTGAGTTGCCTGATCATCAGAGGCTTTTTTTTTTAATTTTTAAAAGCATTGTTTCTACAACTTCTTCGGCTGGAGAGGTTGTTAAAAAAAATGCTTTTAAAAGCCTCTGATGATCAGGCAACTCAGCTGGGATCATCAGAGGCTTTTAAAAGCATTTTTTCTACAACCTCTTCGGCCAAAGAGGTTGTAGAAAAAATGCTTTTAAAAGCCTCTGATGATCCCAGCTGAGCTGCACGATAATCAGAGGTGTTTTTTTTTTTTTTTACTTTTAAAAGCATTTTTTCGGCCGAAGAGGTTGTAGAAAAAAGGCTTTTAATTTTTTTTTTAAAAAAAGCCTCTGATGATTGCACTGCTCAGCTGGGCATGGTGGGGTGGATGGGCAGGGATTTTTGCTACTGGTTCTCCAAACCACCCGCCACAATCGCTACCGGATCAGGCGATCCTGTCCGAACCGGAAGCATTTCACCCCTGACTTGCGCGCAGCATTCAAAATACAGCAATTTGAAGTTCAGCTGCTTACCTTCTAAAGCAGCCCCAATAAGTAGAACAGTGGAGGTGCGGAAATCAGCTGTGCCACATGAATCAGCTGAGCCAGAAGAAAGAAATATAGGTCAGGATAGGGTGGTGGCGGGTGAGCGGGGTCAGCTGATGGTCAGAACTACCAGTTTGCTAGAACCAGTCTGAACCAGCAGCAGCCCACCACTGATTTGTACCCTTAAAATGAGAAAAAGAAAATATTGTTTAACTGTGATCTCTCTGTAGTTCACTAAGTTATTGAAGCCTTCAAACCAATCAATGGTTGGTTCACCTTGCCCTTCTCAAATCTATTCTTTGCAGAACTGGACCAATAGATCATGATTTCTTCCCAAAATCTCAAGTTAACAAGAGTTTAAATAAAGTTTCAATAATATGTAAGGATTGGCCAGCCTTAAAACGCTATTCCATAATGTCTATTCCTACCATAGATCTTACTTTTGCCTACTTTCTATATAAGAAGTATATAGCACACTGATTTATTTCCTGTTATGGAAAACCGTGAATGACAGATACCATTCATAGGAGCTCACTTCCAAGCAAAAATTCTATAAAGAAAATACAAATAATTCATAATTCCCTTAGTCTACTTCCTGCCAATGCATCTTGTAGGAAATAAAAGAACTTTCTAGAATTAAAGGCCAGAGTTATCCATGCTTCAAAATTGGTTAAGAAGAAATGTTTTTAAACTCATGGAAATGCAAGCACAGAATCACCTTGTTATTTATCAAAACAACCTGACTTTTTAACTTTCTGCACAAACCCGAAAAAGGAACTTTAAAAATAGATTTCTGAAAAACATCAACATCTTCCATCTGCTCTGCCTCCCAAAAGTTCAGGTAAAGACTGAAAAGAAAAAAATAAATTTTTAAAAGAGATATTCCGCAAAGTGGTTCTGTACACAAATAAACTATGAATTCTTTTAAATGTTCAAGGAAAGATCAGTGACAAAATACAATATAAACATAAAATACAATATAAATAACATCAACAAGAACAAATGTGAATTCTATCAATTTGGAGATCTTAGAAAAGTATCTCGGAATCGCATATGGAAATATATTATATATATATATATATATATATATATATATATATATATATATATATATATATATATATATATTAATTGGATCAATGTTTACTCCATAGCTCATAACCTCAAAAACGTAAATTCTCATACTACTCATTCATCGAAACTAATTTTCTTTTATACTATTTTCTTATATTGACAATGTATTCCTTTATAAATCCCCAGGTAGTCTTTTGATTTAATTTTATATTCTGTAGACTTAATAAAAAGAAAACTTTAATGCAGCAATTAAACAGATGTCAGGTTGATTCACAAACAACTATTTTCACTTGATTTCCAATGTATTCTCATATTTAAATAATTAGCCCTACATATTCCCTTGAAATTAAACTATTAATTTCCTTTATTGTGCAAACACTCTTAGCAACTACATTATCAGAACTTCTGCTGGGAAAATTAAAAGTCCTACACGAAAAGAAGTCGCTTTGAAATTCAATTACTTGAGAGTTCTTGTTTGTTTGTTTTTTTCCAATGAGCTTGGGAGGGGTTAAATTGATACATTTTGAACCATAAGCATAATGACCTTTTTGCTAATCACCTTTGGGAACAGAGATCAGCTAATTATAACTTTTTCTTCTGCCGTTCACATCTTGAACTAGGTGTCAAAAGCTTGACCACGTGGCAACAAATTTTATTTATTTATTTATTTATTTTGTTTAAATTTGTATACCTCCCTTCTCCTGGTGGACTCAGGGCGGTGCACAGCCAAGTAAAAACATCCAATACAAAATTTAAAAATTTAAAAGAATTATACCCTTTGGCTGAAAATTAAGAACCTTACGACTAAAACCCATTAAACAATTAAAAAATATAATATATCAAAAATGGAGGGGGGGTTCACGCCAGCCCTGCTTGATGGAAGAAAAAAGTTTTTAGGGCGCGGCGAAAAGCCCGGAGATCTGATATCCTCTGTATCTCCGGGGGCAAATCGTTCCAGAGGGCAGGTGCTGCCACAGAGAAGGCCCTCCCCCTGGGGGTCGCCAGCCGACACTGCCTAGCTGACAGCACCCTGAGGAGTCCCTCTCTGTGGGAGCATACTGGCCGGTGGGAGGCTATTGGCGGCAGAAGGCGGTCCCGCAAATACCCAGGTCCGATGCCATGGAGCGCTTTAAAGGTGGTAACCAGTCCACCGGGAGCCAATGCAGCTCGCACAGGAGAGGTGTCACATGGGAGCGCCCTCTCGCTCCCATAATCCCCCGCGCAGCCGCATTCTGCACCAGCTGGAGCCTCTGGGTGCACCTCAAGGGGAGCCCCATGTAGAGAGCATTGCAGTAGTCCAGGCGGGAAGTGACGAGTGCCTGAGTGACTGTGCGTAAGGAGTCCCAATCCAGAAAGGGACGCAACTGGCGAATCAGGCGAACCTGATGAAAAGCCACGGCCGTCATATGCTGATGGCCACGGCTGTCATATGCTCTTCTAAAGACAGCCGTGCATCCAGGAGGACACCCAAGTTGCGAGCCCTCTCCGTGGGGGCCAATAACTCGCCCCCAATAGCCAGGGATGGCACCAGCTGGCTATATCGGGATGCCGAAAGACACAGCCACTCGGTCTTGGAAGGGTTGAGTCAAAGCCTGTTACTCCCCATCCAGATCCACACAGCCTCCAAGCACCATATTATCTAGACTGTCCCCATGCCACATTGTCCAAATTTGCCAGAGTTGTGATGCAATGTGGGTATGAGACATACCATGTGGCCAATCCAAGTATCAGCTGTTGACTGGTATCAGTCTTATCTTCACAAGTTTTCCTCTTCTTTGCTTTGCTGTTTTTCCTTTTTTTTAAACTATTGCTATCATCTGAATAAGGGATGTGGTAGCTCAGTGGCTAAGACGCTGAGCTTATTGACCGAAAGGTCGGCAGTTCAGTGGTTTGAATCTCTAGTGCCGCAAAACAGGGTGAGCTCCCGTTACTTGTCCCAGCTTCTGCCAACCTAGCAGTTCTAAACCATGTAAAAAATGCAAGTAGAAAAATAGCGACCACCCTTGATGGGAAGGTAACAGCATTCCGTGTGCCTTTGGCATTTAGTCATGCCGGCCACATGACCATGGAGACGTCTTCAGACAGCGCTGGCTCTTTGGCTTTGAAACAGAGATGAGCACCACCCCCTAGAGTCAGGAACGACTAGCACATATGTGCGAGAGGAACTTTTACCTTTACCTTATCATCTGAATATGTGATTCAAAAGTATATAACAAAGAAGATCGAGAAGTTTATCCTATTCTTCAGAGCTGAAGATGAAACTTATTCCCTCAAGTAGGAACTCACAAAATAGTCTTGTTAGGGTTCAGATTAATTTAACTCTGTCCTCTCTAGCCAGACCCCAGCACTGGAACAAGATCTTGATAGCATCTCTCACCTAGAAGGCCAGATGTATAGCTGAATTATATGATATCTGTCTTTGATGGAACTCCTCACCCAGAGGCTCCAGTATAGATATGAATAGGCAATACAAGATAGGTAAAACCTAGCAAACTATACAATTCATTAACATAAATATTTAAATATATGTATGCATGCATAGACATACATATATTACAAGATTACAAGAATTAGGGAAAAAAACCCACACATACAAATAGACAAAGTTAGCAAAATAATAATATAGAATAGAATAGAATAGAATAGAATAGAATAGAATAGAATAGAATAGAATAGAATAGAATAGAATAGAATAGAATAGAATAGAATAGAATTTTTTATTGGTCAAGTGTGATTGGACACACAAGGAATTTGTATTGGTGCATATGCTCTCAGTGTACATAAAAGAAAAGATATGTTCATCAAGAATCATAAGGTACAACACTTAATGATAGTCATAGGATACAAATAAGCAATCAGGAAACAATATCAATATAAATCATAAAGATACAAGCAACAAAGTTACAGTCATACAGTCATAAGTGGAAGGAGATGGGTGATGGGAACGATGAGAAGATTAATAGTAGTGCAGACTTAGTAAATAGCTTGATAGTGTTGAGGGAATTATTTGTTTAGCAGAGTGATGGCGTTCCAGAAAAAACTGTTCTTGTGTGTAGTAGTTTTGGTGTGCTGTGCTCTATAGCGTTGTTTTGAGGGTAGGAGTTGAAACAGTTTATGTCCAGCATGTGAGGGGTCTGTAAATATTTTCACAGCCCTCTTTTTGACTCATGCAGTATACAGGTCCTCAATGGAAGGCAGGTTGGTAGCAATTGTTTTTTCTGCAGTTCTAATTATCCTCTGAAATCTGTGTCTGTCTTGTTGGGTTGCAGAACTAAACCAGACCAGACCAAACCAGAACCAAACCAAACTCAATATGTGTTGAGTTAAAAGCTACAAAGTGGTATGGTAATCTTATTTAATATTGTCATACCTTGCCTATCAGGTATGAACAACCAGGTCCATATATGGAGGTCCAATTAAACTAGTTTATTGTTAAAAACCTGCACATGGATTTTCTCAACTAACAGTCAGCACTTTCTTTGAGATAGATAAGATTCAGTGGAATTCAAAGGGGGGACGGTGGACTTAGTCTGCTTGTGGCTACATAGGAATTCTAGGCTGATCCCTCTTTTAACTCTGTCCCCAGATTCTGCCACTCCTTCTCCTACAACTTCAGAGCTAATGAAGAAATATGATGACCTGAACTGCTTGGGCAAGCTGCATATTGGTGGGTGGGGAAGAGCTGGGATTTGTGGACTTTTCTTTTGCTGTGGAATTGACTGCAGCTCTCTTTGAAAGCAATATTTGTGTCTAGTCTAGACAGCAGCATTGTTCTCTCTCTCTCTCTCTCTCTCTCTCTCTCTCTCTCTCTCTCTCTCTCTCTCTCTCTCTCTCTCCACCTATAGAATAAGATAACTCTTAGATTTTCAGATAAAAAAAATGATCCTGAATTTGTTGCATTTGTTTTGGCAGTGGCTTTCCCCCAGCCTCCTTTCTTTTACTTGTTTTTATTTGTCTGTTTTATGTGCTTGGCACAAATCTCATGGAATTAATCATTCAGAGGCAGCACAGGAAGAAAGGGAGAAGTAATAAAGAAGAAAATTGCATAGTCAAATCCTCCCCCTCCCCCCCATCAAAAACAAAAAACACCCTTCATTCTTTTCATAGGCTGCAAAGCTTTATTGTCTTTAACGGCATAAAATCCATCGAACCAACCAATATCAATAGGAAGACTCCTAAGGATTTCCAAAGCAAAAAAGCACATGTTTAAAATTATTTCATTAAGCCCACATTTCACAGTGCAATGTGACAATCATTAGATTACATGGTATCTTGTGAGTTTCTATTCTGTAAAGACAGGCAGAGAAAATATGATTTTATTATAAATTTGCATATTGCACTATACACTATTCATTACTTTGAAGAGCTCTTTAGTTCCTTTTTTTGCTAATAATGTAACAAATATTTATTGTTCCTGAAGAAAAGTAGTAACTCTATTAGAAGCATCCAAGAGGTAATCCTGGCCAAAGAGCCTTTTTTACATGTGCATGCATGCTCAAAAGATCAGGAAATGGCCTTCAGGAAGTGGATTTACTGAAACTTCATGACATGGCTGCTATGCCGCACCGTACAACAGTTTTGGAAGTTCACATACATGAACTTGAGACATGTATGTACATGAGACGACATCGAAACCTGACATATGCTTTACATAGCTCTGCCTTTACATACCATATGGATCTATGGAATTTTCTATCAGTGATGAAGTATTTCCATTAAAACACATAAACCATAATTCTGAGTGCCTCGTATATATTTTATTCCTAAGCATGGGACTTGCTTTGCCTTTCAGACTAGAACATCTGAGGAGATTTTATTACACAGACAAGGCTAGTATGATAAGATGGAACAATGGCAGTTTTGAAGGATTTTCTCCAGCGCTACCCTGATCCTAGAGTTGTTTCATATTGAGTGGTCCAGCTGTGGTGGCACAGTGGTTAGAATCAGAGGTGGTATTCAGCAGGTTCTGACCAGTTCTGGAGAACCGTTAGCGGAAATTTTGAGTAGTTCGGAGAACCGGTAAATACCACCTCTGACTGGCCCCACCCCCATTTATTCTCTGCCTCCTGAGTCCCAGCTGATCAGGAGGAAATGGGGTGGGAATGGAGATTTTACAGTATCTATCCCCTGCCACACCCACCAAGCCACACCCAAGAACCAGTAGTAAATTTTTTTGAATCCCACCACTGGTTAGAATACAGTATTTCAGGCTATTTCTGCCAACTATCAGCAGTTTGATCCTCATCAGATCAAGGCTGCCTTCATTGTTCCAAGCTTGGTAAAACTAGGACCCAGATTGTGGGGGCAATATGCTAACTCTGTAAACCGCTTAGAGAGTGCTTTAAAGCACTATAAAGTGGTATATCAGTTTAAGTGTTTTGTTATTGCTAATTTCTTCCCTCAGGGTTCAGTTAACACTAACTACCTAGCCAGATCCTAAATTACATTCTTTCATGTTGTCGCTTAATTTTCTGTTATGTACTTCACAATTTCCTCTTTATTTTTCCAATTACTAAAGTAAATGTAAAGGTTTTTCCTGCCAGTCGTGTCCAAATCTATTTTATTTTATTTTTTAATTTGTTTGTTTGTTTGTTTTATTCATAAACATTTTGAATACAGTGTATTGTCAGGGTATATCATTTACAAAAGAAAAACAATATTCTTTTATTAACACATATACTGGTAATAGTAATAATGTAACAGAATAGGTTTGGCTAAATTTCTCTTTATATAAGCTTATTTCTAATTCTGTTAATTATATTGGCATATTTATAATTATAAACCATCTTTATATTTAATTCATACATAGCAATAATCTTTCTTCATCTAATTTCTACCTCTTATCTCTAACCACTCATAAAATCTATTCCATATCAAGTAATATTCTGTGTCTTCTTTGTCTTTTATTTTTAAAGTCAATCTGTCCATCTCTGCATAGTCTAATATTTTCTGAATTACATCCTCATCTGATGGAGTGTTCTCATTTTTCCAATATTGTGAAAATACAATCCTTGCTGCTGTCAATACATGCAAAACTAAATATATAGTCCCTTTATCATAGCCCTCCGTAGTCGTGTCCAAATCTAGAGGGTGGTGCTCATCTCTGATTCCTAGCTGAAGAGCCAGCATTGTTCAAAGACACTTATTATATGGCTGGCATGACTATATACCAGGATGCATGGAATGCTGTTACCTTTCCACCAAAATGGTACCAATTTATTTGCTTGCATTTGCAGGCTTTTGAACGGCTATGTTGGCAAGAGCTGGAGCAAGTGACAGAAGCTTATTCTGTCACATGGTACTTAGGTCTCAAAGTGTCAACCTTCTGGTTGAGAAACCCACCATCTTAACTGCTCAGCCACTGCACCCCCCCCCCCCAATAATTATTTGTCTATAAAGCTACATTGGCTGGCAGATCACTGAATATGCGCAACTGATATTTTCAATGGCTTTTAAAATTCTGGTGAGATGAATTTATTCAAAAATTCTGTTCATTCATAATTAACTGATTCCCACCAATGTGGCTTGTCTGTGATTACACAGACAATTTTGAACATGCATGAATGAAATAAGGTAGTGCTCAGAACTTTCAGGCAAGACCCAAGAGACTCTGTTCTTCCTGTGGAATGGCTTGTTGCAAAGAACGTTAAGTTTAAAAGGCCTGTCAATACTACTGGGAGGAAAAACCTGATTTCTCTAAGGCTTCAGTTCTAACAAAAGAAAAAGATTCTTAGAAGAAACAAGCACATCTAATGCATTCATAGTTTTGCTTTGGTACGGATATGTTGATTTATGCAAGGTGTCGTAACGAATCACCCCAAAATTAATAATAGAATAGAAGGAGACGCAAAATACAAAGACCAAGCCATTTAAAAGCAGTATAAAATGCCTGAGAAATTCTGATAGGTGTTGAGAGAACTAGACTTCTCTGGAGAAGAAGTCTATATTTCAAGTGTCTTCTTGGGGTGTGATGTTGATGATAGCTATCTTTCCTTTCACAGAGGTCAAAGAACACAAAAGGAAGGATCTCAATGGATAAAGATCATATGTACTTATATCAGGTGGATCTAAACTGTGAAAACCTTTGAAGGGCCAAAGGTGGCACAGAAATGACAAGATAGCCAGTTTTACTATAGGATGCTATAGGTGTGATTATTCATTGTCCTGCTGCAATGTTAATGCAGTACATGTTTTTTTTTCCTTTGCTTTCTTAACATGTCTTATTTTAACATGCTTTTAAGGGAATTTGAGGCTACTAACTCAATTATAGTCATGACTTTGTTGAGCTTGATTTGAGAGCTGTATAAGAGGACGGGCAGCCAAAGGCAGTGAAGCTGAACAGATGAGAGAATATCAAGAGCATATTGCAAAGAACAGGAGACATGATATCAGCTCATGGTATCTTTTACAATTGGCTGGCCTGAAGCTTGAAAGCAGATAACCAAGGTGCAGAAAGAAGAGTCATATATTTTCTGGTACTATCAACTGAAGCAAAAAAATAAAAATAAAATAAAAATGTGTGTGTGTGAGAGAGAGAGAGAGTGGGGGAGGGAGGGAGGAAGGGAGGGAGATTAAATTTATCTCTCAGGACAGTAATTTTAAATCATGGTCTGCAACAGGACTTTAAGAAGAAGAGATCTGGTCAATGAAGAATGGCTAGCAGCAAAGATGGGGAGAGAGACATCCACAGATGCTGTAAATCATAAATGATTAGTTGACAGGGAAAGGGTGGGATGGAGAGAATATGTGCACAAGAGTAATGTCTGTGGTGTCACTGGAGGCCGTTGAGACAATTACTGACTGTAAGAGGCCGGTGGCTGCTGCTAATAAAACTATTTCAAAGATACCATTTAAATTGTCAAAGGATCTGACAAAATGCATGTTAACACTCAGTGAGAATCTTGTACATCTGTGTTTCTGTTTCCCCAAAAAGCAGATTTGCCTTTTGGAAAGAAAAGGGGGTCACAGGAGACCATGGCGGAAGACAAAAATAGTCTGAAGCTAAAGCAGGTGAAAATTCCAGTCTTTGACTGCCTTCTCGCTGGACTGACTTCAAAATAGATTGTCAAAAGTAGCTCAAGGGAAGCTTGGAGGTTTGTGGTGGTGGTGGGGGGATGTGATGTCAGCCCCGCTGTTACAGGTGAACTTTAGAGAAGGTAAATCAGAAAGCAGGTACTAGTGAAACATGGGAATGTAATACTTGAAAAGGGAAGACATATCACAGGAAGGATGCAATAGGGAAAATAGGTGGCAAGCTTCCATAATGCTATTGGGGCATCTTGTGGCTTTCAACACAGCTCACTGAATTTATAGGATGACACACTAGTGTAATAAAAAAGGCCTTGTATTGCTGGATCCAAGCATAAAACAACTAGTTTACCATGTCCCTGATGGACTGCCATTCATGACATACAAGTTGTAATTTACTTTGCAAAATGTTCAGTGAGGCTTTGTGCAGAAAGAATAGATAGATAGATATGCATATGCCTGTGATGGGGAACCTATGGCATGCGTGCCAGAGGTGGAATGCAGAACCCTCTCTGTGGGCGTGCATGCCGTTACCAGCTGCTCTTCTTCCCAGGCACTGGAGCACCAGAAAACAGTCTGAAAATGGCCCAGAAAATGGCTGGAAAATGGCCCAAAAAAAACGGCCTGAAAATGGCCAAAAAAACCCCGGCCAAAAAACAGGCATGAGAGCACCAGCCAGCTGGTTTTCAGCTTTCCAGTGCTCCGGCACGCACCCATGCACACACATGCACACATGTTCTGGTTTGTGCACTTGGTGCCAAAAAGGTTCGCCATCACTGGCATATACCATTGGAAGCATACTTACCAGTATTATTTTTTTATAGAACTCTTAATATCTATGGAGGTTTGCAAATATAATTTAGTTTATATAAATCCTATATCGAGATCAGCTTGATTTTGTTTTGTAGGAAGTTAGTACCCATCCCTCTCCTAGGAAAATGAGATATTTTAGGAAATATTAAAAGGGCAGAATATTTTTCATAAAAGGGAGGCAGAAACTCAGCACACACACACACACACACACACACCTTTGTCAATGGGCCATTAAGGCCTGGGCCAGTCTATTCTACATAACAAAGATCTACCTCCTTCAGGCAGAGCCATAGTCGGAATTGCCCAAAGCCCTTTCATTACATCATCACCCAGCAAGGCTCAACCATGCTTGGGACTCAAAACACAACTTATAGAGTTACCCCTGCATGGCCCCATGGGAGTCTGACAACCAATCAGAATACAAGCTCAAATTCAAAGCTGAACAGAGGGTATAAATCTCTCGGTCTCTCTCTCTCTCTCAACCATGTGCTTTTTGCCCAGGATCTCAAACTATGTGGTCCTGTCCACCATTAAAAACCATCTTTTCAAGCAGTCTCTATGTTTCCAGTGTCTTTCCCCGCACTTGGAACTGAACCCAGATAGACATTTCTTCCAACAGTTCTCCCCCTCCTTCTGTTCAATTTTGTCCAGTTCTGACAATTTGCCTGGACAAGTCCCTGCAGTTTTCTTGGCAAGGTTTTTCAGAAGTGATTTTCCATTTCCTCCTTCCTAGGGATGAGAGAAAGTGACTGGCCCAAGGTCACAAGGTCAGCTGTTTATGGGCCTAAGTAAGGACGTGAACACATGGTCTTTGGTTACTAGCCCGCTACCTTAACCAGTTCACCAAACTGGCTCTCCAAATGTGATTTGCAGAGGAGTAAAATTAACTGTTATTTACATATAGCTAAATAATCTAATAATTGGTGTTAAGAACCAGGTATCTTCTGCACTGGCTCTTCACTTATTCCACCAGTTATTGCTTCTATACTATGTAGAGATTCCAATATTAATCTTTAAAACCTTCCACCATGAAATACTTTCACACTCTAAGAAGCATCTCAATGAGAGTTATTTTGAAAAATATTAACCATTTTTGTTTGATTTCTTACGTAATGAACGAGTTGGGCATTTATTTTAATTCAATCACCATTAGACTAATATATATCTTTGTACCCAAAAGCAACAAAATTATCAAATCTAACTAATTTTTCCCCCCAAACTCTTCATATTCCTTTGTTTTTGGTCAAACTGAAGGGGAGTTCATGAAGAAAACATCAATTCAAGTAAAGTCAATTACAGGTATGATAATAGAAAAGGGGATGGAGTTCTGGCCCCTCATATAGAGTTTACATCTTGACTTTTTTGATGCAGATGTCACTGACCAGTTACTTTATTGAAGTAGAAAGCACCTATTACTGCTAAAGGTCAGCAAAGCCAGCATGTGATTAGAATGTGTTTAAGATACCACAATAGTCCACTTTTCCTCTCAGCCATATATATCATGTTTTTTTTCCATTGAAAAGTATGAAAGAGAGGGAAAGAGGGAAGGAGATATATATTGTAACACTAAGAACAATCGTGAAATCTCTTGGTTCTCATAACCAACAAAAGCCAGTTGCCTTTGAATTATCACATATTTTAATAGAACTATAGAATATCAAAGTTGGAAGGGACCTTGGAGGTCTTCTAGCCCAATCCCCTGCTCAAGCAGGAAACCTTATACCATTTCAGACAAATGGTTGTCCAATATCTTCTTAAAAACCTCCATTGCTGGGGCATCCAGAATGTCTGGAGGCAACTTGTCCCACCAATTAATTGTTCTAGCTATCAGAACTATCTCTTTAGTTCTAGGTTACTTCTCCCTTGATTAGTTTCCATCCATTCTTGTCCTGCCTTCAGCTGTTTTGGCGAACAGGTTGACCATCTCTTCTTTGTGGTGGACTTAAATATTGGAATGCTGCTATCATATCACCCCTAGTCCTTTTTTTCATTAAACTAGACATATCCAGTTCCTGCCACCCTTCTTCCTGTGTTTTATTTTCCAGTCCCCTATTATCTTTGTTGCTTTTTTCTACACTTCAAAGGCACTTAATATCAGGGGTGAAATTCAGCAGGTTCTGAGGGGTTCTGGAGAACCGGCAGCGGAAATTTTGAGCAGTTCGGAGAACTGGCAAATACTACCTCTGGCTGATCCCAGAGTGGGGTGGAAAAGGAGATTTTGCAATATCCTTGCCCCAGGAGTGGGGAGGGAATGGAGATTTTGCAATATCCTTCCCCTGGAGTGGGGTAGGAATGGAGATTTTGCAGTATCCTTCCCCTGCCATGCCCACCAAGCCATGCCCACCAAGCTGCGCCCACAGAACCGGTGGTAAAAAAAATTGGATTTCACCACTGCTTAATATCCTCCATTTTGGGACAGCCTGTTTTCTGATTCTTCTTGCACAATTGTCTTTTCATCAAAGGTTCTATGGACATGTAGAAGAGGCTATCTCAAAAAGGAGCACATAATAACTGACAAGGAAGAAATGAGAAAGAAAACTTGGATAAGTTTTGAGTGGATAAAACTCAAGGCAATAGCTCAGAAAGGAAAAGAGAGAATGAAGGTAGCAGAAAAAGTAGATGGACAGAGCTTTTGATTCCAAGAAACAAACATGAAGAGATGAGTCCAATTCACAGAAGAGGAATAGAAGAAAAATGTTAGCTGAGTGAGAAAAGAAGGAAAACTTTAGAAAACTAAAGACAAAGGGAAAAATATAGCAGTTCACTGAACTTCAGGAGCTAGGACACTTGGATTATATTTTATTGCAATAATAAAAATTGTACAAAACCACAATAAAGACAGTTATTACCCCCACTGAGAATTCTGATTCTTCATAATGCTTCTGGAACACAACAGTAATGGAACATTGGTGGATCATATTTCTAACCTTGAAATTGTTTCCAGAGAGGCAAAACCAGGAATATTTCACAAAATACTTAATATTGTTTAAGGGTACAATCTGATCCAGTCAAAGGATCATAGGGTAATCTGGATTTCTCCTTCTGAGACTGATGGAGACCAAGGGCTTTCAAGGCCACCGTTCCTAAGGCCAGATTTCACAGTGTCCGAATGGTCAGAAAGAACCAGCTGCTGGATGCATCTTCTGAATCCAGTATTTCTTTGGAATATATTTAGTGTAGCAGCACCTTTCTTTGTAGTGAGCTGAGGTGGCGCAGTGGTTAGAGCAGTGGTGGGTTCCTCCCGGTTCGGTCTGGTTCGGCCGAGCCGGTAGCGGTGACGATATGGCGTCACCGAACCGGTTCTCCCACCCCCCCCTCACGTCATTCTTACCTTTTATTTGGTCCTACCCCCAATCTATTGCTGCCTCCTTAGTCCCAGCTGATGACTAGAGGGAAAAAAACTGTTTAAACTTTGCCGCGGGGCTTCAAAGGGCCGTCCTACAGCTGATCAGTGTTAAAAGCAAACAAATGAGTCAGGTCGTAAGTGCGAGGACCTTCTAGAAATGACTCTGACCAGCTAGCCACACCCACCTAGTCACATGACCTCCAAGCCACACCCACAAAATAAGCCATGCCCACAGAACCGGTAGTAAAAAAAATTTAGAACCCACCCCTGGGTTAGAGTGCAGTACTTCAGGCTACTTCAGCTGACTGCTAGCTGCAGTTCAGCAGTTCAAATCTCACTGGTTCAAGGTTGACTCCATCCTTCTGAAGTGGGTAAAATGAGGATCCAGATTGTTGGGGACAATAGGCTGACTCTGTAAAGCGCTTAGAGCAGGCTGTAAAAGCACAATGAAGAGGTATATAAGTCTAAGTGCTATTGCTAGTGCAAAAAAGGAATGGGAATCTTTAAAAACCAAAGTGTTTTATGTACTTATTTATTTAGCAAATTTATATGACTATCTATCTTAGAAAACTGACTACTTATAGACTGTCACCACCCCGGAATGCTTCAAATCAATGGAGAAAAACCTAAAGAAGGTGGACATTTTTCAGTATCTGGGAATCTCCAAGGCAATGGCGACATCAATGGCGAGGTGCAAGCAAGGATCAATGCAGCCTGGATGTATTGGCGAGAACTCACTGGTGTGCTATGTGACAGACAAATGCCAACCCATCTTAAATATAAAATTTACAAGACAACCATCTGCCCTGTTGCACTGTATGGCACTGAATGCTGGGCAGCAACAACAGGGACCAAAGTGATCTCCATGCCATGGAAATGCGAATGCTCTGTTGGATATTGGGCATTCCCCTTCTTGACCACATTGCAAATGACACCATTCAACAACATTTTAGTGTGTCACCAGTTATAAAGAAGATGAGAGAAGGCTGGTTCCACTGGTATGGACATCTTCAGAGAGCAGCACCTCCAACCATTGCCAAGACTGCCTACCAACTAGAAGTCAATAGCCGGCGATTTCACAGGCATCCAAAACAGAGATAGCAAGATCCACAAAGATATGCAAGCTGCGGGCCTGCATCCTGGAGATGCAACTGACTATGCAAAGTGACATTCAATGATCCGAAAAGCAGACCCTGCACCTGTGGGAATACGCTAGGATGAAGATATGACTACCTATCTTAATTTTAGGCTGTTGGGCTTTTATAAAGCTGTAAATGGCATTGCCAAATTCTGAAAAGTTTATTGTAAATGTTTCCACGTTAAGTTAAAAATGCATCTTATCCTAGCATTTCACTTTTCAAACAAGGCCTTGATCTCGTCCCTTTTTCTTGTTAGTATATTTCCAAATGACAGTGCTTTATATATGAATGGTAACTACTTTTTTTCACAGCAAAATTGTGTGTGAAAGAGCTCTTTGTCCTTAATATTGATGACGTGATTCTTATTTTTCACACCCAGGAGTGAACTGTATAGAGTGCTATCATTCTTAATCAAACAGCCTCCTCAAAAGTCACTAACAATTATAGTCAAACTAAGGTTGGTGCTTGTATAACACATATAAACCCTGCTTCCCATTAAAAAAAAATTAATCAATTCCCAATAAAATTCAAAAAAGTTTTAATGGCAAGTTACAATAAATTTAGATAAAACTTACATTAAAATGTTATATAAATGATACAAGATGTAATAGATAGTAACAGCAATACTGCGATACTTAACATTTTACGTAGGTATATATGGATGTGTGTGTGTTTTTTCAGAGTATAAAACACACTTCCCCCCCTCCCCCCAAAAGAAGGTGAAAATTTGGGTGCATCTTATACACTGAATGTAGCCCGCCCACCCGCTGGCCCCCACCCTTTGGCCTCTGCCTCCCAGCAATTTACTTCCTTGCAGCAAGCAGCAAATAGCAAACAGCCCGTTTCAGCTGCAGCACAGCCTGATTATAACAAGCAGTTGATTGCCGGTTGGATCAGCCTCCTGCCCCTCCAGCTCTTTCAAGCTGCAGGGATTGCCATTGCCTATTGCTGTACAGACCTCCACTGTTTTCTGCAAGGAGGCAAATTGCTGGGAGGCAGATTTTCTTTTTCTTGTGCTAATCAGGCTGTGCTGAAAATGAAAACTAAAGCAGGCTGTTTGCTGTTTGCTGCAACAAGGCAAATTGCTGGGAAGCAGAGGCAGAGGCAGATTTTTTTTCCTCCCCAAAAGAAGTAGGTGCGTCTTATAGTCTGGAGCTTCTTATACTCCAAAAAATATGGTATGTACCAGTATGTATGTATGTATGTATTCAATTTCTATAGCCTTATATCCTAGCAACATGTAATTTAACATATTATTGAAAGGCCAAAAGTCAGAAATCCTGAAATGTAAATAAAGAACATTTAGATCAGGGTTCCCCAACCTCTGGGCCACAGCTTGTTCGTAACTGGCCCATGGGCTGGTGCACACATAACATGCGCAGCTCAACTTGCAATAATGGTGGGTCAGTGTGCACATCTATGCGCACGTCTAGCTTGACTTGCAATTGAGCAGTGTGTGCATGCACATGTGCACCAGCCCTAAGCTCATGTTACTCAAGCTGTGTGCACACGCCAGCCCACCATTCATCCTAGTTAAGCAGCATATGCGCGCACACATGCTGGCCCACTACTTACACAGCCTGGTTCCCCTCTCCCTCCCAAGCTGGGCCTCCAAGCTGCAAAAACCAATGTTTTAGATAACTTTTTTTAAATAGAACTATTTCTAATAGAAACTTATATAACTTTTTTCTCTCTACCAGAATCTATTCTTCAAGGACATGACCTGATCATTATACCAATCTCTAAAAATTAAAAATTAGCCAACAATTAAATTAAATCGTAACATTTTGGCAATCACCCAATGTAGCCAATTATACCTGTATTGAAATCAAATATTTAATTGGGATTTGAAAGAGATAACATATGCAGATTGCTGTGGATAATTCTTGAACGATATATTATACACGTATAGAGGTTTCAAGTCAGTGTTGATTCATGGTGATAGCCTAACAAATCCTTGAAATTTTCTTGGCAACGTTTTTAGAAATGAGAGAGCTGAGAGAGAAGGACTGACTCAGTTGGCTTTGTGCATGAGGTGCAGTGGTGGGATTCAGCCAGTTCTGTCCAGATTGCACGAATCGGTAATGGCGACTGCGGGAGGCTCCACCCAGCCACCCGGACATAATGTGCGACTACTGTGCATGCACAGAAGGCTGTATGCATGTGCAGTGGTGGCGCGTACTAGTGAAGTGAGTGTGCACGCACACACATTTGAAAAACAGTAGGGAAGGGAAGGGAATCTCACCTCTGAGGTGGGACTAGAATTTACATCTCCAATTTCTAGAGTGATGCTTTAACCACTACACCAAATTGACTCTCAAATTCTTGAAGGTCCACTTCTGTTTTTACTTGCTGAAATTAATGCAACCCAGTTAGACCTATCTACTCCTAGACAATTTATTTGTGGATAGGACTGCTTTCTGTACCAGACCCCAAATTAACCAATGTCTGTCACTGGCAACAAGTAAGAGTTAAGTTAGCAGCACAGGTTTAGAAGGATACTTCGGAAGAAGTATATGACTTTAAACTCAGTGTCACAATGGTTTGGTGGAAGGCATGCTACATTTTCTATTTATTGTTTTAATTACACCCCCATATTTCAAATTTTAATTGATTTTAAAGGGAAACAAACTAGTTAATATGTAGAAAAAGTATTTTCTGAAAACTTCTTGTAATAACATAATATTACTGCAGTGACAGATTTTGCTCTGCCACCTTCTAACATAGGACATATTTTTTTTAATCTTTCCAGCCAGGATTACAGCTATTATGAATATTATCTTGCATGTAATCATTTTGTCAGTTATATAACCTATGGGTAAATTTATATTAAATTTCAAAATGTATTTCTTTTCTACTTTTAATATACAAGGTTTGTTGAAATTAATTTTGCTCGACGGTATCTGCTGGGGACCTGCTAATATTCTCAAAATGTAGAAAGACTGTAAGTCTTAATGTTCTCTTCTAGCATGGTTAAAAAAAAAAAAAAAAACCAGGCTGCCAGGAATATTTCTTTTTGAAATACTGTGCATTTAGGAGAGCATCAGGTTAAGGATAACTGTATGTGGATAATATGAGACTCTTGCCTCAAGCAGACAATTAGATGATGATTCTTTTTAATGTTATGTTGTCATTGCTAAAATGACTTCCCCAAACATGTTATTTCTTTTACATACTGATGCAAGTCAGACATGTATTCCCTGTAGTTCTTTTTCTATTTTCCCCAAAGACTTCATTTTGTTGAGCAGTTTCAGGTTAGATGGAAATTGAAAAACAAAACAAATATGGGAAGTTTTTAGGATAAATAAAAGTTAGTTGCACAGATAGAGTATTAACAGGGTGTGCTACCATTACTTGTCCCAGCTTCTGCCAACCTAGCAGTTCGAAAGCATGTAAAAAATGCAAGTAGAAAAATAGGGACCACCTTTGGTGGGAAGGTAACAGCGTTCTGTGCACCTTTGGCGTTTAGTCATGCCGGCCACATGACCACGGAGACGTCTTCATACAGTGCTGGCTCTTCGGCTTTGAAATGGAGATGAGCACTGCCCCCTAGAGTCTGGAATGAGTAGCACATATGTGCGAGGGGAACCTTTACATTTACCTCATTGTCCGGACAAATTTTTTCGATTGCTCCTAAAATATTCTAAAATGCTACATATGAGGACTTCATCATTTACTCACTCAAGATAAACTTAAATGCTTCAGAGTACTGTAGCTCTCAAAGAAGACTTAGTTTCTCTTGATAAGGAGAGATCACATGATCTGGGGAAATAGCTAGTCTGATCTATTTTGGTATAGGGTATTTTTTTCTTTGTTTGTTTGGGTGGTTGTTTTGGTGTTCCTTTATCGTTCTTGTTCAAGAACGTTCTTTATCGTTCTTTATCGTTCTTGTTCAAGGTAAGTTTTTTTTGTCCAACTATTGATTTATTCACAAATCTAAGAGAAAACTGTTTCTTGCTTACAGTAGGTAGCAGCATCTAGGCAACCTTAGTTGATCAAAAGAAAACAAAATTAATCAGTCTTGGATCTGAATAGGGCTCAGTGAGAAGGAACTCTAAGGGTGAAGTTTGCACTTTGAACTTAAAAAGAAATCCAAGAAGAAGGCAGTGGCAAACTATTATCTCCAGGAAAATGATATGGCATTGTTCATTTTACTTCACTTAATTAGCCCTTTCTTATTGCACCAATGGATCAATTAAAACTAATATTTCTAATAGTAAAACATATAGAGATTAGAATTCTTGGGAGAAAAGAACTTTGGAACTATAAAAAAAAAGTTGCAAAACAGAATCTTTATCCTTTCAACCACTGTTTTATTAAATGGAAAAAAAGTTTTAATTCAAATATATAGGTCATAAGCAGACATAATAAGGGCTAAAATATGATTTTGTACTTTTAAGCCATATGTCTTCCTGGTTGTCTGTCTGTCTGTCTCCCTGTCTGTCTGTCTCTCTGTCTGTCTGTCTCTGTCTCTCTGTGTGTCTTTGTCTCTGTCATTTTATGTCTCTGTCTCTGTCTCTGTCTCGCTCTATCTTTCTCTCTCTGTGTGTGTCTCTGTGTCTGTTTCTGTCTGTCTGTCTGTCTGTCTGTCTGTCTGTCTCTCTATCTCTGTCTCTCTCTCTCTCTCTCCCATCTCTCTCTCTCTTTGTGTGTGTGTATGTCCATACACACATTTGTTGTTTTTGTGTTTTTGAGTCCATTTTGACTATTAACAACTGTCTGGACCAGTCCTGTAACATTTTTCTCGGTAAGATTTTGGAAGTGGATTTCCACTTCCTATAGCTAAGAGAGTGCAAAGAGAGAGAGAGAGAGAGAGAGAGAGAGAGAGAGAGAGAGAGAGAGAGAGAAGCACAAGGTCACCCTGCTGGATTTGTGCCTAAATTCAGACTAGAACTCTCAGTCTTCTGGATTCTAGCCTGATGTATTAATCACTATACCAAACTGGCTCTCTTGTATATATATCTAATACAGTAGAACATTGAAAATCTTTTATTATATACACCACATACAATATTACTCCATACATAATATTTTTAAAACACTGTTGGCTGGTACAAATGAAACTGGTTTCCTACTAAAACAAGCTAACAAATCATTTATGGATTGTTATGGACAGTTAAAATGCAGAGACTTATTTCTAGAAGCATCCATGGGGTAGGGGATGCAAAATCAATCAATCAATCAATCAAGGGCCTCTACTTACTATCTTGATACCTGTTCATCCCCTTTATATTCTGATATTTGGTAAGTGCCAACTTCAAACAGCATTAACTACAAAGAAAATGGAAGACAACATATATCTGAAAAAAATACCTTCCTTAAATAAAGCTTCCAGTTTCCAACAGCTAAATTATATACATTTAATGTAATGGCCCATCTTTTTTTTACCATCTGCTATTTTTTCTAACACATTCTTTTTTCTTGAAACCCATATTGCGAGGATCATTTTTATTCCAAGCAAATGTCAAATGACTGCACGTAAGTTATAAATCAAGAAACATTCAGTTTCATACCATATTCTTCTCCATGCAGATATCTTATGTTTTTTTCCCCTGCATAAAAGAACCGTATCTCTGTGGATACCATCTTAACTCCATTTTAAGAAGATGGTTTCTTTATGGAACACAGTCCAAAGTATTGTATTTTACAAACATTTCCTTTCCCAAAGGCAATAGCTATAGGCCAATCAGTTACCACCTAGTTTTGTTTTAATTTATATGTGTGAAACCTCCCACTAGGAGTACTGCTAAGCAAAAATACAAAGCTGCTGAAGCACAGCAATTTTTTTTTACTTACAAGTTTTTTCACAGAGAGATGCTCAAAGCAGAAATATGGTACTTTGAAACTCTAGAGTCTACTAACTAAACTAGCAACTTAATAGATGCAGTTTGCTTTAGCCGGTGTTTGAATCTGCAAAGATAAAGCTGAAAACCAACAGCTCTCAGGGCAGAAATGTCAGTAAGGTCAACAGCCAATAACTCTTCATCTTCAAGCTATGAAATACCTCATAAAGACTCCGTTGAAAGGTGGGGAGTAAAAAAGCATATTTAAACTGCTGTGGTTACAAAAGGGAATTGCATTCTCACATTGACAGAGGACAATCATTTTATTATGTGTGGCTTCGCTTAGTCACTTCTTTATTCACACCGTTTCTGAGAGACTTTGGCTGAGTCTGGGCCCGCCCTCCTTGTGCCAGGATCAAGATGATTTGCTCTTTATCTTCTGAAGAGAAGTGACTATGCAGTGGGCCAATGAGAGCTGTGCAGGTAATCAACCAATTACAGGCCCTTCCTCTATTTAAATCACAATATTCCAGAGGCGGTTGCACCTTCTTACCAGATTCTTTTTTTAAAAAAAAAGAATACTTCTATTGCTTTTAAAATAATAACAGAAAAAGGGAAAAGAATTCAAAAGGAACAAAACAGGGGCATAACGCAGGTAGCCCTTGACTTACAACAGTTCATTTAGTAACCGTTCAAAGTGACAACAGCACTGAAAAGAGAGATTTATGACAGGTTTTCACACTTATGACCATTGTGACATCCCCAGGGTCATGTGACTAAAATTCCAATGCTTGGCAACTGCCTCATATTTATGACAATTATAGTGTCCCAGAGTCATGCAATCACCATTTTTTTAACCTTCTGACAAGCAAAAAGCCAGATTCACTTAACAAATGCATTACTAACTTAACAGCTGCAGTGATTCGGTTAACAATAATGGCAAGAAAGGGGATAAAATGGGACAAAACTCACTTAACAGAAGGTTTGGGCTCAATTGTGGTTGTAAGTCAAGGACTACCTGTATTGAGAAAAAAATAAGGCATATTTAAAAATAAGTGAAAAAATACAACAGGAAAAAAAAAGGTATAGAGTATATGTTGTTATAATAATAAACAATTGCAACATATTTATTTATTACATTTTTGCTGTCCATCTCACCATCAGGCAACTCCAGGTAATTTACAACAAAGTAAACACAACAATATTAAAATTATCTGATTATCTAATGCAAACATTATTCAAGTGATCCCAGGAATGACATAAAGGTCTAGAAGAGTGCAGTGATAGAAAAATCTAAGACTCCTAAAACTGTCAACACAGATAGGAAGGTCACAGAACCCTTAAACTACAAGACCTCTGGTTGAGATTGAGGAAGGCACGGACCACCTATAAGAGTGAAAAGGAAATTATTTTATAATACACTTGTGACTATCGTGCTTTTTTTGTTAACCTACTGTAGTTTGTATAAATAAGTCCATCTTTTGTTATATTTATCCATACACTCGCAGCAGATGTATTTATCCATACATAGACTTTGTATTGATAAATATTAGGAAACATAGGACTCATTGATTCAAAATACAGTAGGTTTCCTACTAGATAAATTTGACTCAGTTTCTCCTGCCTCTAAGGCATGTAGGCACTAAGGTGGAGACTTCATTGTGGGATATCAGAAGCTGCATCTCAGAAGTAAGAACAGAAGGAGAAAGGAAGAGGGATGTGAAAAGGTCCACAGTGTTTGTTTTAAGACTAGAAACTAAATGTTTTCTCTAGCAAGCCTTCAGAGAAACCTAGTGAGACAGGGTTCAACTGGTGGGAAAAGGCAACAAAATTACCCCATGAGGTTGTTGCTCCTACGTGGCTTTGAATATATTTTTTAAAAAGAACAGCAAAGTTTGACTACAGAGATAAGTCTATTTCAGTGATGGCTAACCTTTTCTGGACCAGATGTCCAAATGTGTGCATGCATGCCTGAACCCCCAAAATGAAATGCAGCGCATCCTCCGTGCATCCACCAGGCCCCCCACCCATGTGCATGTGTGAGCCCCGCACCCCGTGCAAGCGTGGCAGAGACCAGCTGGCTGGCAGGAGGCGCATGCGCAGTGGAAATGAACTGGGGCAATGGCTCATGTGCCCACAGAGAAGGCACTGCATGCCACCTGTGGTACATGTGCCATAGGTTTGTCATCATGGGTCTATTTCACTGGTGGGATCCTCCTGGTTTAACAACTGGTTCGGTGATCGCGCACTTTGCTCTCTGTGTGTGTACACAATTTGAAGAAACCTTCACTTCCGCATTTCTTCGGAGAAGAAGGAGAAACACAGCTGAGGCACAGCAATCTGTTCTGCTGCACGAATCAGCTGAGAAGATAAAAGTAGGAAAATAGCATGGGTAGGCAGATGGGCCCATCTGATCATCAGGGTAAACCGGTTTGCTCCCAGCTGATCATCAGAGCTACCGGTTCACCCGAACCAATCCAAACCGGTAGAATCCCACGCCTGGTCTATTTCCTCCAGCAGACAAAGTAGAAATGGCCGCTAAAGACTTTTTAAAAAAATATTCCATCATCGTTGTTTAGTCGATATATGATTTATTATCTAGTTAACAGGAACAGATGCACATCTTAAGTAATTAATTTGTCAGGTTGGTTTCATGCAATTATTGAACTGGTAAGGTGGAAATACCTGCTTTTCATATTCTGTGCCAGAAATGCATCTGTGGTTATTACCTTATATAGGACTGGGAAACAATAGACACCAAACAGTCTAGCTAGCTATGTTTTTTCCCTGGATAAGTTGCTTAACATGACATTCTTGTCTTAGCATTCACTTATTTTCTGTAGATAACTTCTTTCCTTCCCCTTCCTTTTAATAGTGACTAATTTTTTCCTTCCTTCTTTCTTGTAAATCTTAATTTACCCAGTTTACTTCTCTGTGCAATTTGTTACAATTAGCAAAACTTTATTAGATTCTGTGCTTAGTATTTTGCAGCCTCCCTGATTTTCACAAAAGCATCCAGACACATTAATCACAAAATAATTAATGCCATTGGTGTTGTATTTTTCTTACATGTTAATCATCCATATCTCCTTTTTTGCCATGTTAGTTAAAATTGAGAGACATACCTGAAACGAGGAGTTTCTACCTCAAATTTTAGCTGGAAATTAAAAACTTCCTTAGCTCTATCCATCATTTTAATGTTTCTCAGCATAGTATGATGGAACGAATTTGCAACACCGTAAAAATGGCTTTGGTTAAGTAACATGCTTCCATCTGGACCATTCAACTTTCCGTGACAGCCTGAGTTCCTTATTATGTCAATATACTTTAGTAATCCAATTTTTCACTAGTTATTCTTGTCACCTGCTTCTGCCCTTCTGGCTAGTGGCTTTTTTTGGTGGTGAACAGTGAATTATTATGTAGCAAATAATAGGTTTTGAATATTATTATTTTACACGCCTCTATTCTTATTCTTAAAATCAAAAAAATATGGCCTGGCAGTTGAAGAATAGAATAGAATTATATTTTAAGATGGAAAGGACCAGGTTGTCTTCTACTGCCTTTGAAGGCAATAGACCAGCTTTGTGACACATAGAAAGATATTCATGGAGGGTACTCTTATAATGGCAGAGCTATCAGCTTAATTGGTTGAAAACCCTAACCCTCTTCAACTTAATATTTGCCATCTTAGAGATACAATATACTTTGCCTCATGGTAGGGCTGATCCTCCTTCTGGAATTTCTAGAAAGGTGAGGAGATTGCTTATTTATGAATAATTGACCAATGCTATCAATGGTTATTTGTGGTTGCCATGTTCATGCAAAGGATTTGAAGCATTTCAGTTCCAGTGTTTTCCACAGAAACCATGTCATTAATGGTTCTGTAGATCTGTCTTGGGAACAAAACTGAATATCTAAAAAGCCATCAGCTTACAAAGTGTTATGTCTCAAAGGTTAATGCAATCTGTCTATGCTTTGCAATAAGTATACCTGCATATTTTATGACTATAGTGTCCACTCTGCTTTTTCCTCAGCCTTTTCCCCCCCTTCATCTCCTGACCAAGTATTCTGAAAAAATTGTGATGTTTTCATTGTCTTGGTCAATTGTTGTTTTCAGGTTTTGGATCAAGATGATTGTCTCTGTTTTTAAACATTTTTAAATACACTCCTAGCAATATTATGCAATATAACTAGGATATTAGAAAGAAGAGATTTTTCTTTGACTTCTGTTTTCCTTAGGGTTTTGAAGATAGGGAAATATTTTTAAAAGGTTATTGTCAATCAACATTGAAGAAAAGCAATTCATTCCATCTACTCAAAATTTGATTCCCAGATTCCCACAAGGCCTCAATTTATGTTAACTTGACATATCACTGCTTAAATCTAACATTTTATTCCAGAAAGCATAATACCCATCCTGATGCCAGCCTAGCTATTTTAATTGTAATGAATAATTGCCCAACCATATCCTTTTATATATATATACATATTCTAATACATTTATCAAGAAATAAGTTTTTTTCCCTTTATGGTTGACATATATGCTTTCAATATATCAATATTCTTTTACGAAGCATTCTGAAAAGATCTTATGATTTAAATGAAAGCAGAGCATAGTAGACATGTCATATCTCTGTATTTTTTCTCTCCCCATCTCAAGATGTTACACTAAACAAGAATGAATATCATCTTCACTTGTTTGGCCATCATCTTTCATATCATAATTTAAACATGTTTAAGATTTTAATATACAAATATTGGAAAAAATTACCATGGTTCAGAGACAGATAACAAAGAGAATATGGTTCTGTGCACTACACCTGCAGAAGGATTCAGTAGAACAGGGGACTCCAAACCTTGGCAACTTTAAGACTTGTGGACTTCAACTCCTAGAGTTCCTCAGCCAGGAGACCCCTGCAATTGAAAATAGTTCAGAGAAGGAGAGTGAAGATGATCAGATGGGTAGAGGGAATGGGTAGAGGGACTTCCTGAAGAAGAGTGAGAGGCAACATAGCTGAAATCTCTAAAGGACAAGACCAAGATCTTTTCTCTCTTACCCAGAAGCCAATACACAGAATAAAGCATTTATGTTACAGAAAAAATAGGTGTAGTTGAATGTTATGAAAATTCTTTAATATTACAAAAGGCTTCTTAATAGTAGTAAAAAAAAAAAAAATAAGAGGAAGAAATGACACAAATTTATCTGCTTCTCATTCACTCCCGTGCACATAAGTGTGAAAACTAAAATAAACCAATAAAATAAAATAAAAATGATGAAGTTAGGCTGTGTGTAGTTGTGTATCTATGTGTGCCCATGTATTCATCATCATATATATATATATATATATAGGCTGAGTCAAAGGTGTCTATTGTATATTTTATATAATTCCTCCAAATATTCATTTTTGTCAGCTGTTAGGTATATGCTTAAATGATCCTTTGTAACAATCAGAAGAGCTTAGTCACATGGATAAATAACTGGGAAATTCTACAATATTTGCTCAACTTCAGATTATTTTCTAATTATTCCTCATTAACTTCCCAAAGACTGTTCTTTGGGAAGATTGGGGCTATGGAAAAAAAACTGATGGGAAAGGACTAAATGCTAGAAATCTATACCACAGGCTTGATGGTTTAGAATGGTTATGTTCATTTTATATTCCTTTTCTAGTTGTGAAAATGTATGCATATCACTGAAACCTATTTCAGGTTATACGTGCATCTGAGTACTTTGTACTCTTTACATTCTAATTCTGTATGACAGCAAAAAGAATAGATTGAATGATTTCTGATTATGTAATAAAAAAAATGACAACAACAAAATGGGATATAGATGTCCCAATTATTTTGGGGGAGAGTGTATATTGGACTATAGTCTTGCAAATTTGAAAATAAGTGGGAAAGAAGAGAGAATTCAAAAACAATACAACAGTTTATCAAACTAACAGTACCTATTTCATTATTTATTTCCATTCCCACCCCCACTTTTTTTTTTTTTTTTCATTTCTATGTCTTTCCCTGAAATAGATATGCCATATTTCATCTTAGATCTCCTTTGGACTTCTCAGTGTGAGGCAGAATAATATCTCAAGGAAAAAAGTGGATGAAAGAAATGGTGTTTCATAAAGAATCACACTTTTAATTATACCACAATCAAGATTATTTCATACTCACTAATTAAAAGTAGCCCATGCCAACTATTCTTGGCACAACTCAAGTTGACAAGCACACATTCCTATTCACTTATCCTGTCATGGGCTTCAAAGTTGCTGCCTCTTGACAAAGCAGGGTACCATGCAAATAGATTTCATGCAGATTTGAGTTCAAACTGTAACTTTAAATTTCTCAACCACTAATTGCATTGACATTCGTCTTGATATGTCTTAATACCACCTCATGAGTTATCTTAAATTCACAAACTTTGCTTGCCAGAAAGGTAGAATTATCATCTGGATGATGATTTGATTCCAGAAAGCTCTACAGGGGTGGGGAGCAATGGCCCTTTTATGACTTGTGAACATCAGCGTTCAGAGTTCTAATGAGCTTTATTTCTCAAAAGATTATTAAATTAATTAACTTGTGGACTTCAACTCCCAGAATGGCTGGCTCAGGAATTCTGGGAGTTGAAGTCCACAATGAGGCCTGGTTCCCCACCCCACCTTAGCTTAGAAGAAGGGATCCAAGTTGATTGACTAAAGTTCTTTAACAAAAGTTGCTGTTGAGATTGTCTCTTGGTAATTTACATGGACACATCCATCCATCCATTTTTTATTTTATTTTATTTTATTTGCAAGAATAAGGGAGAGATTTGCTGTTATTTTTTTCAACTGGAGGTGATTTTTCTGTTTAACCTGTGACTTTGACATTCCAAGGTTGACTCCCATCCAAATACTAGTGGGACTGAGTCAAAATCAGCTAGATGTTGCCACATGGTGAATTGGTTTATTTGGTTATGCAAACTCTTCTGAAGAATGAAACTAATGTAATTGGAACCCCCTTTAATAATCTTTTGAGAAATAACCCTCATGAGAATTCTTTGGATGTATTGTTTTGTAATAATTGTATTACAATTAATTGTAAGCTTCTTAGAGTCATTGACTGAGATGGGCAGCTTGAATAAATGCATCAAAAACAAATAACAATATCCTATTTAAAGTTTCTACTTTTTGATTCTAACCGTTTTCTTAGAGAAAAAGAGAAGAAGCATGTTCTATTTTTTGAAATGAATAAATGGCAGCCTTTAGGTCACATCTCTCTCTTTAATATTCTTTTCTCTTGTAAGATTCACCTTTTTCAACTATTTCTACAGTATCTGTCAGGTTCCCACAGAGACAATGATGACTGGAAACTGCATTTTAGGCAATTGTAGCTATATAAAATAGTTTAAAATTACTGAAGCCAGCAGCATTGGTTGTAAGAATACTGTATCCGTTCAGCTTTAAATACTTCATGCAGACAAGGGGCAGTGCAATTTTAAATGAGTTAACTTGGATTTTCTCCTGTGTGTAGGTTCCCTAAGGTCTGTTTATGATGGATAATTGTTTACATTTTGGGACCTCTCATTCAGATATATCCCCTAAAATTAGGCTTGCATCTTCAGCTACTGCATTTTTTCCCCCAGAAAATCAAAATAAGAATAATTCTTTTTTAAAAAATAGCCAATGATCTATATCAGGGATGTCAAACTGGCAGCCTGCAGACTGGATGTGTCATGCGCAGGCTACACCCACCCCAGCTCCGTGAATGGGAAAAACATCACAAAATGTCACATGACGGCAACATGACATGGTGAGTTTGACACTCGTGATCTATAGCAATGTTTCTCAACCTTGACAGCTTCAAGGTGTCCAGACTGAGAAACACTGATCTACAGATTTGAGGAACCATGGCGTCATAAACTGTTTTAAAAAGGCAAGTAAGATAACTGCAAATGTTATTAAAAACATTATTCTTTTTATAAACCTCATTGAATCACTGTCATCAGCTCCTAAACTTTCACTATTTCAAGTGTTAAATCCTGACTTATGATCCATGTTGATTATATGCTTTTGATATCAATTCTGAGATTATGATTTTGTATAAGATTTTTTTTTCAATTAGGCCAAAGTTCAAGACAAAAGGAAACATCTGACATGCATTCTAGAATGTATGAAGACAGGGATGCATCTTATATAATTTGATTTAATAAAGACATTTCCCTTGATATATTCAACTTCAAATTTACTTTTGGAACCTTAATTAGGGGAATGTAATGGAAAACTGACAGTAAAGAATTAAAAATAAGGACTGCATTGTAAACTGAAAAGGTTCATCATTAAACAATGTGTAGTAAGTAATATGAATGTCAAAGGGTGAAAAAAGTAATTTATCTCTGTTGCTCCAATTTATTGTTTATTATCCAAGCTATATTTCTCACATTAACAGGCAGACTAAAGTCAACAGGATAGCTTTTATTTCTATAATTTTCCTCTGGAATATTGTATGCAATTTCTGAAATTTGTTCTATAACATAATGAAATCTAGCTTCTAGGAAGTGAAGCTCATAATTAGCAGTTTGGTTATTTAAAAATGTCAGGAAATAAAATAAAGGATTAGAAGCACTAAGGGAATAAAATGTCATAAACCAATCATCAATTTGTAAAAGAACGTGAATATGCTTCATGTACTGGCCAAATAGCAAAATGCAAATTGTTTCCACTTCATATTAGTTTTATATATCCTCATGAAGGTATTTTAGAACATGAGAGTTATTTGTATCTTAAAACATATATAGATGTTTTTGTTTAAAAATCCCAAATAGTTGTCAGCCATATTAAAAAGTTAAAGTTCCTTCATGCTGAACTGGACACTTGATGATTTCATGGCTACATTCATGACAACAGCCAAGAGATTGCTTGCCATGCTTCCTTCTGGAAGGTTGTTTCAACTTCTAGCATAGCCTACAGTCTTGAATATTTATGGGAGATTTCCTATCCAAGGATTAATCACACTTGATCCTGCTTAATTTAGGAGGCCAGAGAAGGTTGGCCAGATGCTGCTGCTTGCTGAGACATCAACCATATTAAGGATTTTTCTATTTATCCAATTTTAAGGATTGGATGGCCAGCTCTCAAATTCTGACTCTTTCCAGACAACATAGGATTAAAGAATAAAAGAGAACAAACAAAAATAAAACAAAAGACAAAGCACAGTGTTGGCGAACCTTTTTGGCACCGAGTGCCGAAACAGGAGCATTTGCACCTGTGTGCTGGAAACCGGAAGAGCAGCCACCTGGTGTGCATGTGCACGCCAGGAAGATGATCTTCCGGTTTCCGGCATGTGCATGCGCATTGGCCAACTGGTATTCACACCTGCATGCAAGCCAGAAACCAGAAGACCAGGTGTCCAGTGCACATGCACACACCAGAAACTGGAACCGGTGTGCACATTTGCACCGGGCAGCTGTTCTTCCAGTTTCTGGCACTTCTGCGTATGTGAAGACAAACTGGCCGGTGCACTGGAACCTGGAAGAGCAACGGCGACAGCTTGCGTACCCAGGGGGATGGCTCTGTGTGCCACTTCTGACATACGTGCCATAGGTTCTCCATCACGGGCATAGCATATCCAATGCTGAATCCCAGTCGTTTAGCATTCCAAGTACTAGAGATGGTCTCATAAAATGCCGGGGAAATGCCCAAACTTTCAAGATCCTATGGAGGATGACAGGATGATTGATTATGTCCTTTATAGGTATTTTGGCTACATTTTGCATCTTACCTTCCAGTACTTTTATGTGCTTTCATTATCCTCAGTGTAAATAATTAAGTTTCTATCCTGCTTTAGGATGGGAAAAAGAAATCACTTAAATATTTGTGTGTATTATTTTTCCAAGGCAGGGATTTTTTTATATTTTTCCTAGAATTTCCCTGCCTATCCTTTTGAGGTGCAATCCAAATTGAAATAATCTGAAAAATGAAAAATTCAGAGCCTATTCTTTTTGAATGATTCATTCCAGAAGACCAAAAATGAAAATGATTTTCAGCCAAGCTTGCTCTCAGGATAATTTCTTGATTGCTGTAGGCTTTGAGCAGAATAAGGCTGATATCCAACAATGCTGGAAATAGAATGTCCAAAAGACTTGAATATAATCCCTTCCATTTTATGGGCTGGATTAAAAACAATCTTTACAGCTGCCAGCTATTTGCTGTTGCTTGCAAGTTGCATTAAGATGTTTTCTTCTTAGCCAGTCTAGAAGCTTATCCCTTCCATTTTCAGAAAGGAAATATAGTCATATATTAACATAAGGAAGGAAATAAAAATAGCCACATGTGCTCCTATTATGTTAACTATCCACTCTGAATTTCCATTCTAATTTAGATATTGCGACCCTACTTGGATCAGGAGGCTCTCCTCACAGTCACTCATACCCTTGTCACCTCACGGTTGGATTATTGCAACACGCTCTACATGGGGCTATCCTTGAAAAGTGTTCTACAGTTGGTCCAGAATGCAGCTGCATGAGTTATAGTGGGTGCGCCTAGATACACCCACATTACATCAATTCTCCGTGAGCTGCACTGGCTCCCTATTGGTCTCCGGGTGCAATTCAAGGTGTTGGTCATTACCATTGAAGCCCTGTATGGCTCAGGGCCAGACTATCTTTGAGACCGCCTTCTACCACATAGCTCCCAGCGACCGGTAAGATCCCACAGAGCCGGTCTCCTCTGGGTCCCATTAGCTAAACAATGTCGGCTGGTGGGTCCATGGGGGAGGGCCTTCTCTGGGGCTGCCCCAGCTCTCTGGAACCAATTACCTCCTGAGGTCTGGACCGCCCCCACCCTATTGGCCTTCCACAAAGTGGTGAAGACCTGGCTCTTCCGGCAGGCCTGGGGCCATTGATCTCGCTATAATGATCTTGCGAGACCCAGCCACGAATAGGAGTGCACATGTTTTAACATTTTTAAAGTTTTTAATTTTTTAATATTTTTCTTTTTAACATTTTTTATGGGATTGTTTGCATTGTTTTATTCTTTGTTGTAAGCCACCCAGAGTCCCTTGGGAGTTGGGCGGCATACAAATGCGACAAAATAAATAAATAAACAAATGTAATAATAAGATTATTATGTAATCCATCTACCACCAGAAAAATCATAACTATTACAGTGAATAGCACTGTTTTAATGAAACCTCTGCACATGGATATTTGTTAAATACATTTCAATAGAACTGTTAATGTTATTGTTATCTTGATTCATTAATGTAGTTAATGTAGGATATTTTTTCTTCTTCTTCTTCTTCTTCTTCTTCTTCTTCTTCTTCTTCTTCTTCTTCTTCTTCTTCTTCTTCTTCTTCTTCTTCTTCTTCTTCTTCCCCCCCCTCCTCCTCCTCCTCCTCCTCCCTTTTATCATGTTGATTTGATCATAATTAAATCAACAGTAATGGAAGAGGACTTGCAAACTCTTATATTTCACATTAGCCAAATAAATAAAGACTGAATATATAGAAATACAATCCTCATTCAGAAACTTGATAACAGAAAATTTCCACAGATCTATTATAGCAAGAAAAATAAGTTTATCACAGAAAACAAAGAAGTAGTGTGTATCCACTGTTTACTGCAATTCACAGCAATCCATGCATTTAAATATGCATCTGTGCTCCAGGGTTTAAATCCTAGATTTTGCCCAGGATTCCTAGTAGACCTAACTCTAACCCTAACCCTAAATTCATTTAGATTGGCAATGGGATTTTCCCATGTAATTCACTGTAGAATTACAAACTCCAAAATACTGTTACTTTCCTTAGAAAACATCTAAGAATCCATGCCTAGCATTAGTTTTTGGCCATGATTCCAAGTAGAACTAACCCTAACCCTAGATTCAATTCATTTAATTGGTAATGGAATTTTCTCATGTAACTTACAATCAATTCTGAACCAAAAGCTGTAACTGTTACTTTCCTTAGAAACATCTAAATATCCATCACTAGTATTTATTTTTGTCTGTGACATAGACGTAGACATAAACGTAGATGTAACCCCAACCCCAACCCTCACCCTAACCCTAGATTCATTTAAATTGGGGTTTCCCCATGTAATTCACTGTGGTTCATACTCAGTTCTGAACCAAACTTGTAACTGTTACTTTCCTTAGAAAACCTCTAAGAATCCATCTCTAGCATTCATTTTTGGCCATGGTTCCAAGTAGACCTAATCCCAACCTTAACCCTTATCCTAATCCTATCCTTTGATTCATTTCCGTTGGCAATGGGATTTTCCCATGTAATTTGCTGTGGGTTATAATTAACTCTGAACAAAAAGTTGCTTTCCTTAGAAAACATCTAAGAATCAATCCCTAGCATTAGTTTTTGGCATTGATTCAAAGTAGACCTAACCCTAACCCTAGATTCATTTTCATTGGTATTTGTGGTTAAAGAAATGGAGTTACATACAGTTTTTAAATATACATCAATTCTATGAAGCATTTTAATTATATGTCATTTTCTATGAAGCATAAAACTACTCAACATTTGTTAAAATATACAATCTATAGCATGAGTTTCTATTCATACTTCATTTTCCATATACATTGTGTCTTTTTATCATTTTGGTGCTATTTCTACATCCATTACATCTCTTATGTAGTTTTGTTGAAAATATTTCCCCCTTATAGTGTCATAAATTTTAAAAGTTATTCAAAGCATAATAGACAACTACCTTTTTATTTCATTAGTAGTAATTTAAAAGGAGAGTAAAATAGAAAGTGGCAGTTTAATAAATTAATTTGACAATAATATTCCTAACCACATATTCTTTTTGTATGATCAATATAACATTAAGGCAACATTTTACATTTGTTACATTAATTTTCCTTCTTAAAGTCATGCTTTCTTAAACCCCAGCGCTTTCCACATTCAAAGAATTGTCTTTCAGTACTTTTAATATAACTTTCTTTTAAATTATAGTAAGCATGTGTTTATTTTCTCAGTGAATTTTAAACACCTTTTATTCATATGTCTACATAGACATATACATAGACATCAGGGCAAAGTGGCTGGATTTCTTGCTGTGATGCAAGAAAAATAATAGTTGAATATAGAAAATTTTTATCTGTATCTGAGTAAAATATTGATTAGGAACTTCTTAATGGTTGTCCTGCTCTTTCAAGAAACACAGTTCTAAATCCTAGCCCTTCAAAATAGAACATTAATTCAACTAGTATTTTTCTTTCTCAATAGAAGATTTATTGAATCCTATCTGAAAATGCCAACTATTTAGTATCTAAGGAGAACTTTTGTAATGAATAATATAATAATTTTGTTCAGGATAAATTTTTATCTGCAAGTAATCCAAAAATGATTTTTTTGCTAAATTAGAAATTCTATGAGCTTCACAGAATAACAGACATACCTAATAGATCTTTAGCACTATATGACGTGTGTGAATGTTTTAAAGTAATTAATAAATTGTTTTACCCAATTCACATATAAGTCACACCCTGAATTTATATGTAAATTAAAGTTAATATGTTTTTACATATTTTGTAATGGGAAATCTGATTACTAATCTGTTCATTAGATTTCTTGCATACTGGGTCTTTTGTCATCAGTCTGAAATTACTGGTTTGGAAACTTTTGTTTATATGAGAAATAAATGTAAACTACAATTCCATATACCTGGAATATATATATATCTGAGCCCGTGCTCAGGACCCAAATTCTTAATCTGAATCTGACCTTGAGGAAACTGCTTCAGCTGAGCCTGTGGAATGCTAGGCTCAAGAGAGACAAAGCCAGAGCAAACATAGCACCATCTGAATAACTGGAAAAGTCAGTTGAGATGATATTATTCTTCCCAGTCGCTGCACCAGATAAGTATTGATGAGAGTAGAACACTGAATTGACATCTTGCTGCAGCCTTATTTAAGAAGCAGCTCTGAAACAACATTGGACTTGGGTGTGACATTCATATTGATTTTACCCTTGAACCTCTGACCTTTGAAGTAGAAGACACTCAGCTCTCTGGTGTCAGAAGCCATCATGTAGCTTCAAGTAGCCATCTTGTAGCTTCAAGTAATAGACCCATAGCAAGTAATAGACCCATAGCAAGCAAAACTCTGAGGCAGGTAGATTCCTCAAAGGATATATCCTATTGGCACAGATCTGGTGAAAACTGACTCTGAAGGTTCCTGTGGTTTTCACCTAATTAAATGCCATCTTGGAGCTTCAGTCAAATCAGCTTCAGGGTTGACACATGGACTGACTTAAGATGATTCTTCTATTTCAAAGCGAGCTTTACAGGCAAGCTTTTGCTTTGTTTACATCCCTTTGCCTTCTTATTGATTCCTCAGTCTTGAAGTAAAACTGATAAACTCTTGCAGAACCATGTGTGAATGAAAAGTATAGCTCAGGGGTGGGTTCTACTTACCTTTACTACCGGTTTGCAATTGGTTCGCGCACATGCACGCGCTTCTGCGCATGCACAGAAGCGTTTTCATGATGTCAGAGTCAGTGGGTGGAGCCTCCTGCCGGTTTCACTACCGGTTCTATAGAGCCGGTGCGAACCGGGGACAGCCCACTACTGGTATAACTGTATAGGATCATACATTCTGAATTCAGTGGAACTTATTTTCTGTGGATATTCATGCTTCACATAATAAAAACAACTTCTCCCATCCCTGAGAAATGAAGTCTATAGCTGACCACCATGCTCTAAATAGAAATATTCAGAATCATTAAAATCTGCTGTGCCTTATGTTCTCTCCCTGTACCTGAATTGTCACAGCTGCTACCACAACGAAGCAAAGAAAAGTTCATTGAATTCTTGTACTTTGTCAGCCTTTAATAGTTTTGATTGCCTAATTATCTGCTCCAGTGCAATGGTAAAATGTTGCAACATTTCATTTTCCCCTCAAGGAATGAACACTGTCTCTGAAGAAGTTACCATCTGCTCTTTTTCTTAAAAACTAAGCTGGAAAAAAAATTCCATCAATGCTTCTACCATTGTCACCTTTATGTCCCTATTTTTTTTTCCTCCACAAAGGAATTGAATTCCAATAAAAAGTAGCTCACCATCTCATATATATAAAACAGAGCAGTTAGGCTTAGATTATTCTTTTTTCTCCCTTTACACTCAATTCTCTGTACCACATTCAAAGAATTTGGTTAGTGTTTCAGGTTTCAGAGATGATTTTCAGAGTTCTGTGGCTTTATTATATTTGTAAAATGGACTTTGCATACAAAACTTTGAGCTGGATATGGCAGTTATGGAATATGTCTAGGCCTAAACTATTCTCCCTGATTTCTAGAAGTCTTCACTATCTTGCCAAGATATTTCTTTCTATAATTTGGACCAATAAAAGGCCCTCTGTATATAAACATTAGTTATTACCTTATTTGTTAAAGATTAGAATAAGTCTTGGATATATACAGAGGTGAGTTTCACCGGTTCGCTGTGCACCGAAAATGTGAGTGTGAGTCAGTGATGGGTTGCCCCCGGTTCACACTGGTTCTATAGAACTGGTAGTAAAACCGGCAGGAGGCTCCGCCCACCGACCCGGACGTCATCAAAACGCTTCTGCATATGCGCAAAAGCTTCTGCGTGAATGAAGCGAGTGCGTGCGTGCGGCTCCGCTGCAAACCGGCAGTAAAGGTAAGTAGAACTCACCCCTGGCATGAGTGACTTCTGTGCATGCGCGCAGCCTTCCGTGCATGCACTTCCCTTGCACACGCGGCTTGCACACATGCACGCGGCTTAGAAAACGTGGCTAAATAGAATGGCATAGTGCTGGGGTAGGTAGGCAGGGGCGCACCTGCAGATCGCCACTACCAGTTCATTTGAACCAGTCCGAACCAGCTGAATACCACCACTGGATATATAAATGCTTTATGTTTTAACACTGCTTACAGTTGAACCATGGTGACACAGTGGTTAGAATGCAGTAATGCAGGCTAACTCTGCCACAGCCTGGTGTTCAATCCTGACCATCTCAAGGTTGACTCAGTCTTCCATTCTTCAAAGTTAGTAAAATGAGGGCCCAGATTAATGGGGGCAATGTGCTGACATTTGTAAACCGTTTAGAGAGTGCTGTAAAGCATCTTGGAGCAAATTATAAGTATAAATATAATGCTATTTACTTATTCTATTGAGAATCCTTATCTCAGGATTGGCAGCTTTTAGCGAACTTTTGTCTTGGAAGTTAAGTTGGGCCAGGTCTGGCTGGATTTCAATGAAAATAGGCTATAGGCTAGATAGAAAGGAATGTCATGGCAAATTCTTTTCTATTTTTATCAAGGAAAGTGCTCTGAGCAAGTCTGCAAAATCATCAGAAGGAGCTTGAAGAAAATATTACCTTTCTATCTTTTCAAATTCTGAACTGTGCCAGGAACTTAGAATTGCTTTCCATTACTTGATATTAACATGAATGTTTCAAAGGAAAAAAAGTGAAATAGGAATATAAATAAGTTATGATTATCAATAACTGTCAGAAACCAATTAAATATGGAAGATATGATTTCAGATTCATAACAGCCAAAGTTTATCATATGGAAAGGAAATTCGATTACTTTATCTGGCATAAAGAATATAGTCACAAATAAGAAATGTGTCTTGGGTGAACATCCTTAACAAATTGCAGAATACATTTCCAGTTCACACCTGCTTCCAGTCAGAGATCTTTGCTTCTCTAAATGACCATGCATTTTTTCCCACTTCTTCACTTTATAATCTTTTCTAATTCCAATAGTGCACTATGGCCCTCATTTAAATCAGCATCAAAGTTGCTATTGTTTGAAATAAAAGAGAGTTAATGGTTACCATTAATATTTTATGCAATAAAGTAAAACATGTAGAAAACAAGCAAATAATATTTGTACAATGTCTAAGACTTCAGTTATTTCCTTCCTTCCTTCCTTCCTTCCTTCCTTCCTTCCTTCCTTCCTTCCTTTCCTCCTCCTCCTCCTCCTCCTCCTCCTCCTCCTCCTCCTCCTCCTCCTCCTCCTCCTCCTCCTTCTTCTTCTTCGTCTTCTTCTTCATCTTCTCCTTCTCCTTCTCCTTCTTCTTCTTCCTCCTCTTCCTCCTCCTCCTCCTCTTCTTTTTCAATTTCCCTAATGAGCCATATCTGTTCTTATAGTTTATCTAACCCAGCTTGGTCACCACCTTTAAAGCGCTCCATGGCATAGGACCCGGGTACCTTCGAGACCGACTTCTGCCACAAACAGCCTCCCACCAGTCAGTTTGCTCTCACAGAGAGGGTCTCCTCAGGGTGCCATCTGCCAAGTTATGTTGGCTGGTGACACCCAGGGAGAGGGCCTTCTCTGTGGGAGCCCCTGCCCTGTGGAATGAACTGCCCCTGGAAATGTGCAAGATCTCCACCTCCGTGTATTTTGCTGTGCCCTCAAGACCCTGCTGTTCCGCCAAGCCGGGCTATCAATTTAATGATTTTTAAATTGGGTTTTAAATTTTTGGGGTTTTAAATTTCAGCCAAATTATGTAATAATTTTAATTATTTTTAACTGATGTTTGTCTTTGTGTTTTTTAATAGGCTGTACACCGCCCTGAGTCCTTCGGGAGAAGGGCGGTATAGAAATAAAATTATTTATTTATTTATTTATTTATTTATTTATTTATTTATTTATTTATTTATTTATTTATTTATTTATAAGAGCAGGTGAGGGTTCGTAGTACATAATCTTGGTTCAAAAATAGGGTGAGAATTTATTAGTGGTTATATTTATACACATTCAATAGAAACATAGGAATGCAGAATTCTTTTCTGTGTCAGTGTAGACTTTCATTGACTATTACATGAACTTTCAAAGTTCTTAACTTTGAAAGCTGCCAATCCAGATTCTCATCTGATTCTGATTGTTTGTTTCCCTGTACAATTCCCTCTGACAATTCTCTCTGCTAAGTGATACCTCTGGTTTTTCCTGTGTTTTATCCCTTCCTCTACACTTCTACATTTTTCCTGGGTTCAGCTCTATCCATATATTTCTCCCAATCAGTGGTGGGTTGCTCCCGGTTTGCTCCGGTTTTATAGAACCAGTAGTAAAAGCAGCAGGAGGCTCTGCCCACCTGCCATGATGTCATCATGGGTGATCTGTGCATGCACAGAAGTTCCTGCACATGCTCCCGTTGCAAACCAGTAGTAAAAGTAAGTAGAACCCATCCCTGCTCCCAATGTTTTATTTATTGCAACACTTTGATTTTCTTATTGCAGACCATGATTCATACTGTTTTTACATGAAAATTAATTCCTCACTTCACATGTGGTACTGTTTTTGCAAATTTGTTTACAGACATGGCCAAGTATATTACACGTGTTTGATTATCTTCAGAAAGTTCAAATGGACCAGAAAGCATTGCTCACCAATACCTTGGTTATTTCCCAGTTGGATTGCAATGTGTTGTACAAGGACTTTCCCTTGAAGACCATCCAGAAGTTACAACTCATTAAGTACCACAGCTGATACAGTACTGGGCACCGCTTGGTTTGCCTGTGTTGTACTATTGCTGTGAAAGCTGCATTGGTTCCCAATTTCTTTTCAGTGATGAAACAAGTTTCTAATTATCAGTGATGTGCAGTAGCAATAACCTTGAGAAACAGGAGGAGGAACTACAACAAAGACAATAGGCAGGCAGAAGAAACTTGTGTCTGAAACAGTAATGTACAGTAGTGGCCAAAATTGTGGAAACCTTTTGGGAAAAGTGTATTTTTGAGGTTCGATGGCTAATAACACTCTTTTTTTTTTTTTTTTTTGGAGTTTCAGGATAATCATATTCCACTGCTGGAATGGCCTGGGAATAGACTAGACCTTAACCCAATTGAAAATCTATGGAGCTGACTAAAGAAACTTGTGAGTCAAAAGTGACCCAGCAATAAAATCCAGTTAATAGAACCAATCCTTCAATCTTGGTTTCACATTATAACAGCTACAGAACTAAAAGACTTGATTCACTCCATGGGAAGATGTTTTAAGGCTGTAATTCATGCTAAAGGTTACCCAATTAAGTATTAACTGACATGGTGATAATTTTTGTATATCTCATTTTTTCTATGGTGATAATTTTTGTATATCTTGCTTTTTCTATGTGTTTTCTACTTTTCTTCTTTATACTGTAACAGCTATTCTAATAGCAAATCCTTCATAAAAGTTATTACATTACATTCTTGATTAAATTATCTTTCCATTGATATATAATTTTATGGTACTACTCCAAAAAAAAGTGGTGTTGTTAGCTAGTTTTAGAAAATACACTTTTCCCAAAAGGTTTCCACAATTTTGGCCACTAGTGTACTTTGAGAAAGCATCTCCCCTAGTTCTTTTGAAGAGAGATGGTGGTGTAATTAGATTTGTAAGATTGATGTCAACTTTTGAAATAGACCAGGTTAGGAAACCAAAAAAGTATGCATACTAAAACTCCTTTTACTAAAAGGTTACAGTAACAGAATCTTCACATTTTTACATCCAGATTACAGTCCTCCTGAGAGTTATCCTAATATTTATATATAAGTAATACTTATATATAAGTTTCTGTTACTGTAACCTTATAATACAAGTTTTATATAAGTTTTAGCATGCATAAATTGGGTCTATGACAATTCTCCATGCCCAATTCACCACAGCCAACTCACTGTAGCCAACTCACTGCTGGACAACTCACCATGGCTAGCACGCCATGGGATAACTCACCAGGGGACAAGAGTTACCCTAATGTTGAAGAAATAGTGGACTAGAATCATTAAAGAAAGGATGGCAAACAAGGAACAAAATGAAATGTTGATCCCCACCATTTTGATGCTGGGGATCTATTGTTCTGAGGGAAAAATGGTAGCTGTGAATAATAAGTAATTGTTAAAAGATCAGGAAATTTAACGAGTTGCATCATACAAGCTTCTACATGGCTTTTTATCATAACAGAACGATGTAGCTAAGATATACAGAACGATGTAGCTAAGATATATATATATATATATATATATATATATATATATATATATATATATATATATATATATATAGGAGACCTCATTTAGCTATTACAATTGGGACCAGGAACTTGGTTGCTAAGTGAAATGGTTGCTAACTGAAATCATAACTGTGCTTATGATCTTTCTTTAGTTTTCCTTTGCTTTACGAACCTGCAAAGGAAAGCTAAATGGTCACGAGGTATTTGCTAATTAGGACTACCCTGTGCTCCCTTAAATAAAGACCAGCCTTCACAGTGTTTTGCTTAATAAGGGAGATGAGAATGAAGGAAGAAAAGTAAGTAAGTAAGTAAGTAAGGAAGGAAGGAAGGAAGGAAGGAAGGAAGGAAGGAAGGAAGATTGGTTCTGGATTTCTCTGAGTTTACTGTTTTACAATTGTTTTGTTTTTTATGTGACTGTATTTAAATTATTTTAACCTGCCCAGATCTTTTTCCAGACTAGAATACTATAGACCCATGATGGCAAACCTATGGCACACATGCTGGAAGTGGCACACAAAGCCATCTCTCCAGGCATGCCAGCCATCACCCGTTGCTCTTCTGGGTTCTGGTGTGCACATGCGCCCTGGCTAGCTGGTCTTCGTGTGCATGGGAGTGCCAGAAACTGGAAGAGTGGCTACCTGAAGTGCCTGCACATGCCAGGAAGCTGAGCTTCCAGTTTCTGGCGCATACATGTGCGCCAGCCAGCTGGTCTTTGTGTGCGCACGCACATCAGAAACCAGACGACCACATGACCGGCATGAACATGCACACCGGAAACCAGAAGCTCAGTTTCCCGGCACGCGCATTCTCTTCCGGTTTCTGGTGGTCCCGTTTCAGTATCCATGCCAAAAAGGTTCACCAACACTGCTCTAGACCATAGTTGTAGACTTTTAGGGAAAAAAATAGTTTGAAATTCAAAGTTTGTACTACTTGTAAAGGAGGAAAAAAATCGTAAGACTATCTACAGTGCCAAAATTCTCATTCACTAAGATGAGAAGAAAAATTGCTTCTGATTTTTTTTTAGGAAAGTATACCTTTGACATTTGCAAGAGAAGTTACAGTTCTTACATTTAACTGGAAGTGTTTGAGAGATAGATGTGAGTGTGTTTCATTGCACAACTCTCTTCAGTGCTGGGCCACCACTCTGCCTTCCTTTAATTAAATCCCAAGTGAAGAGATTATGACAAAAATGTGGAGCCTTTTTGGGTCAGGACATGTGTGCAGTTCAGGAAGATGCAAAGTGATGGAGATGTGAGTAGAAAAGTAACATCCACAAAAATCTCCGTGACTTCATCACCACAGGCTAAGCTCGGAAACACAACCGAAAAATGTTATCGGGAGAAAAAAGCCCAAACTGCCTTGAGAATGAAATATTAAAAGTTCTTTTGCAGAAGAAAACTTTCAAATATTGGAAGATCAGTTTCAGCACATTGTTGGTCCATATGCTGAAAACTCATAATCCAAGTATGATAATTTTGTTAATGTCATCCTTGACATTCTTGACATCAAAGTATACGCTGTACAGATGTCATGTACATATGTCACTGAAGACTGAGTCAGTCTGGATGAAGATTGAATATTAAGGTATTCAGAAAGAACTTGAGAGAAACATGATCCATATTACATGAAAACAAACATCCTCTTTTACTTCTGACTGAACAGTTACAAAAGGTATCACTGAACTGACTATCCACTTAAATTTTCAGGTATGTCCTGACTCATTATTCTGGATTTTTTTTTTTTAAAAAAAATCCTAAGTAAATATAATGGTGAGCTTTCCTGTTACCAGAACATTTATGTGGATGTAGCTACATCACCGAACCTCTGATTCTGCCACAAAAGAAGGGCAGTCATACATTTCAGCATTATACAGATAAAATGAAATATATAACTTTAATGAAATGTAATGGAAGGTAGTAGGCTTAGAATCCCAGGAGAGAAGGATGCATTCCAGATGATAAGAGGCAGCTCAGTCCAGATATTTTGTGTGAATGAAAAAGGGTGAAGATAGCCCCTTCCTAATTCACAGAATATATGTCAGAAGCAGATAATAGAGAGCTTCAGTTGTCAGGTTCAAAAACCAAGAAAGACACAGGGTGATTCTTCCAAGCAGAGTTCTTTATTGTCCCACACCGATAACAGACTCTTCTCCCACACAAACTATCTGAATTAAGATGCCTCTTATTCATCTGAAATGTATCCCTTCTCTCCTGGGAGTCCAGTTTCTACATTTCAATAAACAGAACAAAATAACAAAGTTGGATGGGACCTCAGAGATCCTCTAGTCCAACCCCCAGTTACAGCAAGATATCCTACACCATTCAGACAAGTGGCTGTCCATTCTCCTTCTTAAAAGTGTCCAGTGATGAAGCACCCACAATTTCTGAAGGCAAGTCATTCCACTGATGAATTGTTCTCATTTTAAGGAAATTCCTCCTTAGTTCTAGGTTGCTTCTCTCCTTGGTTGCTTTTCACACATTGTTTCTTGTCTTGCCTCTGATGCTTTGGAAAATAGATTGACCTCCTTCTTCTTTGTGGCAGCCTCTCAGATATTGGAACATTGTTATCATGTCATACACACCCAGTCCTTCTGGGTGTGGATGGGGAGAAATAGGCTCAGACTCAACCCTTCCAAGACCGAGTGGCTGTGGCTTCCGGCATCCCGATATAGTCAGCTGGTGCCATTGCTGACTATTGGGGGTGAATCTCTGCCCCCCACAGAGAGGGCTTGCAATCTGGGTGTCTTCCTGGATGCACGGCTGTCTTTAGAAGACCATATGATGGCCGTGGCCAGGGGGCTTTCTATCAGGTTCGCCTGATTCGCCAGTTGCAGCCCTTTCTGGACCGGGATGCCTTGCGCACAGTCACTCATGCCCTTGTCACCTCCCGGCTGGACTACTGTAATGCTCTCTACATGGGGCTCCCCTTGAAGAGCAGTCGGAGGCTCCAACTGGTCCAGAATGCGGCCGTGCGGGTGGTTATGGGCGCACGTGACATCCCTCCTGCGTGAGCTGCACTGGCTCCCAGTGGTCTTCTGGGTGCAATTCAAGGTGCTGGTCACCACCTTTAAAGCGCTCCATGGCATAGGACCCGGGTACCTTTGAGACCGACTTCTGCCACCAATAGCCTCCCACCAGCCAGTCTGCTTCCACAGAGAGGGTCTCCTCAGGGTGTCCTCGGCCAAGTTATGTTGGCTGATGACACCCAGGGGGAGGGCCTTCTCTGTGGGAGCCCCTACCCTGTGGAATGAACTGCCCCAGGAAATGCGTAAGATCTCTGACTTCCATGTATTTCGCTGTGCCCTCAAGACCCTGCTGTTCCGCCAGGCCAGGCTATCAGTGTAATGATTTTAAATTGGGTGTTTTAAATTTTGGGGGTTTTAAATCTGAGCCAAAATTATTTAATAATTTTAATTATTTTTAATTGATGTCTGTCTTTGTGCTTTTAATAGGCTGTACACCACCCTGAGTCCTTCAGGAGAAGGGCGGTATAGAAATAAAATTATTTATTTATTTATTTATTTATTTATTTATTTAGTTAGTTAGTTAGTTAGTTAGTTAGTTATTTATTTATTTAGTTATTTATTTATTTATTTATTTTTCACTAGACTAAACATACCCAATTCCTGCAACCGTTCTTTATATCGTTTAGCCTCCGTCCCCTAAACATCTTTGTTGCTCTTTTCTTTCTAGAATCTCAACAACTTTTTTTATCATATGATGAATGGAATTGGATACAGTATTCTAAGAGTAGTCTTACTAAGGCTTTGTAAAGCGGTAGTAGAACTTCACGTGATCTTGATTCTATCCCTCTGTTAATGCAACCTAGGATTGCATTGACTTTTTTGGCTGCTGCCACACTTTGCTGGCTCATATTTATTCATATTTCAGCACATGAAAGGATTTAATTCTACATCTATACCACATGGGTAAAGTCTTGACAAAGTATCTAGATGCTGATATACATGACTGATAACATTTCCCAAAGGTGCTTTTTCAGGAGACAACTGGAGTTCCTTGTTTCTTCTTTTGAAGATGTTTCACTTCTCATCCAAGAAGCTTCTTCAGCTTTGACAGGATAGTAGGGAATGGAGGGATTTATATTCCTTGCAGACAGCTGGTCGTTTGCATCCTTTTAGAAGGTCACCTGAGTAGTGCTCCTGGTTCCTGTAGTCTGCATTTTTTTCTCTGGAAATCCATTCCTCCCACACCATCCCAAATTGTATAGCTAAAAGTCTGTAGAGATTCTCAGAGCTGAAGAAGCTTCTTGGATGAGAAGTGAAATGGTTCCAGAAGCAAAAACAAGGAAGTCCAGTTGCCTCTTGAAAAAAGCACCTTTGGGACAACCATGACCTGGATGACTGAGAATCTCTACAGACAGAAAATATAATGTACTAAATTCTGATCTATCAAATTTGAGAAAGAAATGGGATAGACTTTGGATTTATTGTCCAGGTTCTTAAACATGGTTGTTCACCAAGGTTATGTTTTGTGATGTACTCCTTTTAGAAGAAACCAATCTTGAAATAGTTTCTGGAACAGACAGCCTGGTAAAATAATCAATGCAAAATAAATTTTAATCTCTAGTGATTAATGTCTTAAGCCTTGTTAAAGGTCTTTCTCATATGCATAAAACATTTTCCATATTTCCTTTTTAGGAAGCCCAAGAGAATGTAGGACAGTTATGTTCACAGTTATTCTTTCAACTTTCATTTGTCATTTTTACAGGGACAACCTGATCCCGCATATTTTAATGCTTGTTTGCACATATAGCTAATGTGTGCTATAGCCTTTCCTTTCCCCTTCATCTGCTGCATTCTGTTAAAATTTTGATATATCCAACTGTGCATTATATGGCAATTCTCTCTTAAGCCCTCACAAGGCAGTCCTTGTAAAAATTATATATATTTTTTTTTAAAAAAAGATTACAAACTAAACTTGGAATTTAGTTTGTTATAACTCTGCCTAGAGTCACTAGAGATTTTTAATCTTTTTTTTTTCTGGATTAAACAATATTTTAAAAATCCCTTTGAATCTATTTCTTAAACAAGTTTCTAAAAGTTTATTTTCAGTTTATATATGCTAAGAAGCTCATTGTGCAGAGATGGCTGTGTCACATCCAACTATTAATTTGTTTGTTTTCAATGTAATTCTTATATTTTTTTTCTTTTTGACACATTTCTTCCTCCCCTCCCTTCTTCCAAATAAAAACTCCTTGGGTTGATCCATCAAAGAGGAATGAGATACTAGATTCTTCAATAGTGCAGGTCAGGCTAGATTAAGAAATGGGTACCTCAAGGATTTCAGGGATATTACTTTATTGTTACAGATTCTACTTTATTGTTACAGATTCTTGAAAGCTTGTTCAAACCTTCACTCTGCCCGCTTTTAAGACCACCCAAACCAATGCAGAATCCGCGTTCTGAGTCTCTTTTTGAGACTGAGCAACTGTTTCTCCTCATCTATCTCTTCTCGAGGATGAAAACTAGATTTTTACATAAGTAGTAGCCCTAATGGGAATATCTTATCTCTTAATAACAAGTGTAAATAAAATTCTTCAGACTGTAATGGAAATGAAAATAGAAGATTCTATGAATTAGGAGCTCTTTGCATATGTCTTATGGAAATTAGAGTATGAGTTTGTGTTTCAATATTACTATCTTTATAAAGGCAAGTCCTTTATAAAGGACTAAAAAGCATGATATTATCTGCCTGCCTGCCTGTCAGCCATCTATCTAATCTAAACATCCTATCTCCCTCAGATGCAATAAAACTCTAATTTAAAATAAACTAAATCACTTAAAATCCACTATGATCTACCTCAGGGATCAGCAACCTGCAGCTCTAGAGCCACATGTGGCTCTTTCACCCCTCTGCTGTGGCTCCCTGTCATTCAAAATAGGTGTCACAACCGCCGGGACACAATTTATTGAGCTTTTCAACCACTGGTAGGCCAACCATGGATAAATCCAAGAAAAGAAAAATTTCAAAAGAAAACAAAACATTTAATTCAACTACATATGCTAGTTTAATTGCCGCTCAAGAAATAGTCAGGCACAGGAAGGGTTTTGTGGCTCCTGGTGTTTTCTTTTCTGTGGTCCAAATGGATCTTTGAGCGATTAAGGTTGCAGACCCCTGATCTATCTGTTGTTCCCAATCGAACTTGATTTCTGCAAGAATGAAAGTCCCTTCCATTTCTAATCATTTTATTCTTGGTGTCAATTCTCTCTTTGTAACTGAAACATATTTTGTTCCTATGTACGCGATTATTTATACTTCATCAAAAATTTAGGATATATTGCACAGGAAAAAAAAAACAGAACAAAAGGAGGGAACAGGTACACATCAAATTTACATATGCCAAAGACTTTGGAGACACATTTAGAAATCATCACTTATATAGAAATATACAGTAGTATAACTCAAGGACAAAGGGAAGGTACGTTTGTGAATGTCAAAGGCAGCAGCCAATCACCTGTAGAAATAGGTGATAAGTGATGGTTTCATTATTCTTTTTTAAAATAGCTGAACAGGTGGCTCTTATTCTTAATGCATTAGTTTTTGGACCAGTGTCCTATATAGTGAACTCATATTATAAACTCTCAACAAGCAAAACTGTTGTCCTATCAGCTTCTTAATAACATGACTGAAACAGGTGACCTTCCTTAGCTTATGTCTTCATTTGACTTCAGCATGCCCCTTTAAATGTTTTTATAAATTATATTTGACAGGAGAACCATTGTTGATTAGTTAAAAAGGTAAAAGGACACATATGTGCTGGTCGTTCCCGACTCTAGGGGATGGTGCTCATCTCTGTTTCAAAGCCGAAGAGCTGCCAGTGCTGTCCAAAGATGTCTCCATGGTCATGTGGTTGGCATGACAAATGCCAAAGGCGCATGGAACGCTGTTACCTTCCCACCAAAGGTGGTCTCTAGTTGTTTACTTACATATTTTACATGCTTTTGAACTGCTAGGTTGGCAGAAGCTGGGATAAGTAATGGGAGCTCACCCCATTATGCGGCACTAGGGATTCGAACTGTTGAACTGCCGACCTTTCGATCAACAACCTCAGTGTCTTAGCCACTAAGTCACCTCATCCCTGTTGATTAGTAACTAACTTGTAATTAATTATGATTTGATTTTTTTTTTACTTTTCTTGTTTTGAATGAGTAACAAATTTCTGTGAGTTCGTTTATATATAACTTGCTTTCTCTCAGACAGCACAGTGTAAATAGATTTAAATATAGAAATAGATAAGTGGAGTTGAAAGATTCCCTGAATCTTTTCAGGTATAAAAATTCTTTAGGATAGTATTTTCTAATCTGCAAACTAGTCTGAATAATTCTCTTGTTACCGCAAGTTGAAGATAATTCCAGGAACACTGACAATGATACAAGTCAATTTCAATTTCATTAAATTGATGACTTTCTTTTAACGACCATTGGATATTATGAAGATTTATCCTCTGTAAATAATGCAATGTTAGCTTCTCCATTATTATAAATGAATCAAAATGAATTACTTCCAGATTCAATAATTTAAAGAAGGGAAAAAAATACAGTTAAAAGCACCATGGAAAATGTTAAATGCTGTCTGCAATCAAATTGTTCACAGGACAGGAAATAATTTCTTTAATACCAGTCCAGACTTGCTCTGCTAATAATTTCTACAATGGTTCTCAATTACCATTCAAATCTTATTTTAGAAATTTCAGACGTTGACATACTGTGAACCTATTGTCCTTATTCCATTAACTTTTCTTCCTAATTATAGGGTTTGTCCTTGGCATTGTTGCGCTATTCTGTGACTTATGAGGGTGTTCTCCATATCTCAGTATTATAATTTTAGAGAAAGATCTTTCATTTTTTCTTTTATAATCATAAGGTACAAAAAAGATTTCTATTGTTGACCAACTGCATATAACAATTACCTTCAACATTTCATTCTTTGATGCCATGCATGAGAAATATTTCAAATACTCAAATACAGATAGTCTTCGAACTAACGACCACAATCGAGCCCAAAATTTATGTTGCTAAGTGAGACATTTGTTCATTCTCTGTTATTAGCAATAGCAATAGCACTTAGACTTATATACCGCTTCATAGTGCTGTGTCTAGTTGTTCTGTTGTGCAGTGCCCTATAGCATCGTTTTGAGGGTAGAAGTTGAAACAATTTATGTCCAGGATGCAAGGGGTCTGTAGATATTTTCACAGCCCTCTTTTTGATTCATGCAATATACAGGTCCTCAACAGAAGGCAGGTTGGTAGCTATTGTTTTTTCTGCAGTTCTAATTATCCATTGAAGTCTGTGTCTGTCTTGTTGGGTTGCAGAACTGAACCAGACAATTATGGAGGTGCAGATGACAGACTCATGCACCTCGTGACAGACTCATATAGGCTCATGTATCATTACAATAATTCATTTTCACATTTTGAAAAGCCGAGAAGATTCCTGTAACACTGTATAAATTTCCGCATTCACTTTTAAAGCTGGTTTTTCATCACAGCAAGACATGAAGAGGAAGAAGTAAAGTGCCCTTTCAGTATCGAAAATTGACCATGAGTTACTTGTTTCGAGGCTATTAGTATTGCAGGTAATTTGTAAACCGTGTTCTTTCCTGGAATCAATAAATGTGTTTTAAGTTATTTCCTTATACTATTTAGCTGGGAGAAAATATTGTTTACAATCTGCAGTAATAATTGCCCTATTTCAATGCAGCAAGAGTGTGGGTACGTGAAAACCTGAGAAAACAAGCTTTTCAGCTTGTTGTGATTTAGATACAATGGGGGAGTATTTAGGATTAACAGGATTCTGTTGTTTTGTTTTGCTTTAACTTCCATAAAATATGAACTTGCTCATCACAAAAAAAAAAAAAGAAAAAAAGTGCATAACAATTTTACCAGAAGAAAACATAACTTGTGCTCAGTGGTGAAATCCAAATTTTTTTACTTGGCTTGGTGGGCGTGGCTTGGTGGGCATGGCAGGGGAAGGATACTGCAAAATCTCCATTCTCACCCCACTTCAGGGGAAAGATACTGCAAAAGATACTGCCTGGCCTAACTTCCTTTTAATTGTTAATTTTAAATTTGTTTTAAAACAATAGGGGTGTTTTAATCTATATGGGCCAAATTATTTAATGTGCTTTTACATTGTTTTTAAATTTTGTATTATGTGTGTTTTATCTTTTGGCTGTTCACCGCCCTGAGTCCTTTGGGAGTAGGGCGGTATATAAATCCAAAATAAAGTAAAGTAAAGTAAAAAATCCCCATTCTCTCCCCACTCCTGGGAAAGGATATTGCAAAATCTCCATTCCTGCCCCACTCCGGGGCCAGCCAGAGGTGGTATTTGCCAATTCTCCAAACTACTCAAAATTTCCACTACCAGTTCTCCAGAACGTGTCAGAATCTGTTGGATTTCACCCCTGCTTGTGCTTCTCATGTCAATTTTCTCTTGCCATCACATTTTAAATTCTTAGTTTCAGCATCTAGCCTCTACCACTAAATATACCATTTCCCTAATAGGAAGAAGGTTTGGAAGACATGATCTTTAAACTTTGAAAACATTGGGTTCAGGGGTGGGTTCTACTTACCTTTACTAACGGTTCGCAACGTAATAAAGTGAATGGATAGAATAAATAATCATCTTATCTAGAATAGATATATGAGTATCATATTATCATTCATCCCAGATTGTGAAGTGCCTTGGGACTAGGTATTATTGCAGTCCCAATATCATTGCAGATTCATAATTCATAAGCAGCATGTATGGTTTTCCTGTTTTTACAGTTAATCCTCAATTTACAACCTCAATTGAGCTTAAAATTTCTGTTGCTTTCTTGACACCATTGTTAAATGAATCACTGCAGTTGTTATGATAGAAATACGGTTGTTACTTTCCCACTGACTTTGTTTGCCAGAAAGTTGAACAATGTGACCACATGATCCCAGGCAGTGGTGGGATTCAGCCAGTTTGCACCTATTCGGGAGAACTGGTTGTTGGAAGAAATCTTATTTTGGTTTTTTTCCACTTTACAGGGCTAATCCTGTAAGGAAGGCAAGAAGGAAACATTCGGGTGATGTTTCTAGCCTAATCTTTATTGTCCTGCTTACAGAAATTGCCTCCCTGGTTAACCCTTATTACATTGTAGCAGCTAAGGTGAAGCACTCATCAACCTGAATGACATTGATTTGGTAATGCCCACACGGTCACATGACCATCGAGCCACACAGTCACATGACCACCGAGCCACGCCTATCCAGCTGTTCATTAGGGCAGAGAACCGATTGTTAAGTTATTTGAATCCCACCACTGATCCCAGGATACTTGCAACCATCATAAATATAATTCAGTTGCCAAGTGTCTGAATTTTGATCACATGACCATAGGGATTCTGCAAGCATGTAAATGTGAAAAATGGTCATAAGTCACTTTTTTCAGTGACATTGTAACTTTGAACGGTCACTAAATGAATAGTTGTAAGTCAAGGACTACCTGCATTTGGTAACAAATTGTTCAATTAACTTGAGTGACACCATTGTAGAATATTCAGTTTGGTTCATGGGGTTTAATATCATATGCTGGAGCAAAAAGGAGGAGGAAAGCTAACATTGAATGATTAGATTACAGTCCCAAAGGTGCTTTTTCAAGAGGCAACTGGACTTTTTGGTTTTGGGTCTTTCTTAGGTGAGAAGCAAAACATCTTCAAAGAAAAACCAGAAAGTCCAGTTGTCTCTTGAAAAAGGACCTTTGGGACAACCATGACCTGGATGATTGAGAAGCTCCATAGATGATTAAATAACAGTATATGAAGTGCAAAAAAAATTCCTTAATATTCCTTAAGCATACCTGTATATTTGCATTATATTAAACATTAATTGAACACTTTTCCATAAAATGTGCTCTGCTGGCCAGTTCCCTTCATCTCTCCATTATTAATTCACTATCTGATTTGATTGCACTCTTTACTTTCTCTAAGATCCTTCAGAACATTTGGTATTTATGTTATAATTCCACCTAATGAACTGCGTGGGGCTGAGGATGTGAAAGGCACCTTCTTGTTCAGAGTTTTCAGTTATTAAGTTGATGCTTGGGTAAATGAAATCTCCCTAATTTATTCTAATGCCCTGCTTTGATTAGGAAACTTGCAACTTTCAAACAAACTCCCCAGTGACATCTTGTGTTCGTTCTAATAGATTTACCTACAGCAGATTTTCAGTTTAGAAGAACTGTGAAGGAATACTTCAAAATGAGGTAGAGACAGAATAAAATTATATAATGTGCTATCATACAGAAAGCACTAGTTTTGCAGTTTGGCTGCAATTTGTGAAATCTTAAGATTTGTTTTCATACTTAGATTTTGCTACTGTTATATCGACCCAATGTTTCTAAAAAGAGTAATGCCACAAATATGGCATTTTATTATATTTTAACTGTAATATATTTATTATATTTTAACTGTTGGTATGATAATACTTAGCTGGTTTTGTACGATCCTAAAAGCTACGTAGCTTCCAAAATTTTTGGAATTTATCAAAACACAAAAATATTGGAAGCTACATAGCTTTTAGGATCGTACAAAACCAGCTAAGTGTTATCATACCAACAGTTAAAATATAATAAAACAAATACTACATAGAGAAGACGCATATAGTAATTCTCTAATTCAAAGGCATTTTTTAAAAAAAATGCTAAAAGATTATTATATCTGTGAAAAAATGTCTTTAGAGGCCAGACAAATGTCAGGTAGGAATTCAGGTAGGAGTTGCTGAGCATCGAGACAAACTTGCAAGATAGGATGTAAAATTGGCCAGTGAAGAAAGGAGACCTTCAAAACCATAGTTCTTATCTAGATGAATGGCACAGTTTCTTGTTATAGATTATGATGTAGTTCCAGCATCTAGCATCCATCTTCCAATATTTGAGGGGCTGCCACAGAGAGGAAGGGGTCAAGCTCCTGAAGGCACCTGAAGGCCAGACAAGGAATAATGGATGGAAACTGATTCAACCTGGAAATAAAGAGAATTTTTCTGTCAGTGAGAACAATCAACAGCTTGCCTTCAAAAGTTGTGGGAGCTTCATGGCATTGATGAATAGAAAGAAGGAATGAGGATTAAATAGCAAAGTAAATATATGTTGAAAGAGTAAATGAGTTGACAGGATGGGTGAAGATTGATGAAGCTGTTGCTGGATAGATGTGGTGAATAAAAGAGAACTGTGTAGCAAAATAAATATATGAAGAATTAAGGGGTTGATAATACAAATTAAGGGGAACTTAAGAAATCTATTGTTGGATATATTTGTAGGGATCTTCAAAAAGAGAGAGGTTAGAAGTTTAAGAAAGAAAAGGTTACATATGAAGTAGTGGTGAAATTCAAATTTTTTTACTACCTGTTCTGTGAGCATGGCTTGGTGGGCGTGGTATGGCTTGGTGGGTGTGGCTTGGTGGGCATGGCAGGGGAAAGATACTGCAAAATCTCCATTCCCACCCCACCCTGGGATCAGCCAGAGGTGGTATTTGCTGGTTATCCAAACTACTCAAAATTTCCGTTACCAGTTCTCCAGACTACTCAAAATTTCCACTACCGGTTCTCCAGAACCTTTCAGAACCTGCTGGATTTCACTCCTGATATGAAGCAATAAATGGATGTGCTGGAAACAAGGGTGGTTTGCAAGATACAATAATATTGAAAAAAACAGTTGGTGTACACCAGCTTTGGCTAGATTTTCCTTTTAATTTGCATTTTTGAAATATTGTTAAAGTATACACTGACACTACTGCCAAGCTACTGAGAAGAATTTTATCTTATGATCTTTCTTTCGATTATATTTCTTAATTGTTTTCTGCCCCTTGCACAGCACTAATTACCCATAAAGGTATGTATGAAATTTTCAGTATAAGTATGTATGCAATTTTCAGTATGTATAGAACTCTCCCAAAATTTTTATGTTGCAATTCTGGTCGGCTAGTCCAAAACAAAACAAAAAAACTGCCTTTTTTATTATTCTTACAGCCATTGTTATTCCAATGTCAATTATACTTTGTGTATTCCAATAATATACAATTAGTATGATTACAGTATAATAGCCATTGGAGGCTTTCCTAACTCAGTAATAATTATATATTTGGTTGATATATATACTTTTGGCCTTGGAGATTATTATCTTGCGGTATGGTTATTATTACCCTGTAAAAAAGAAGCACCATCAAATTATCATAATAAGCTCTGCTATTTTGTCAAGTCAGATATTAAAGATTCTTACTAAAGTGCCTCACTTATATTTTGCTTTTCATTTGTAGTTTATTCCATGGTTCTCTGGGTTTTGTTTTTTATTCAACAAAAAAATATTCTACTCATTCACAATTAATTTCTTAAAAACATTGCTAATTTGCATATCACACTCTTAAGCTATACTAATTGATATTGAACTCTGCCAAGGTAATTGAATGCATTTTCCTTACTTTTCTGAAAGTAGGGTTTTTTAAATTGATAGTCAATATGCAATTTTCAGCACAAGAGAAATTTCATGATACTGGAAGTCAAAGAGGAAGTAAGTGAACTGAAACTTCCAAATATTGTGTAAATGAAGTGTTATACTTGAGCTAACACATTTGCTTGCAGATTTAAGTACTAGATGTCTGCTTTTCCTGGTTAATTTGTGAAGGGCCAACACCTGAAATTAGTTCATAGATTGACATTAGTAGATTCATAATTCCCAACACTATAGCAAGTGAAGGTTTAGGTTGAATTAACAATATCATCAACAAAAAGCATTTATGCATTAAAACTTAACTGATTATTTTTTCCAGCTACTGCTTTTCCCACTCTGAGTTGCAATCTATAAGTTTTAGGATTGTGCTAAACTCCAAAGCTACTTCATTAAATAATATCCACACATATAAGCATGCACATATCCCAACTTACAACAAAGTACTCGTGCTTCCCTCATGAGGTTTTCAGTAAGTTGCAAAAGAGGAGCAAAGCAAAGAATTCAGAAGCAAAGATTGACAGTTGATGAGTTTCATTGGGTAGGAAATTACCCAATGATTATGGTTAGGGGTGAATTAAGACATGGAAAGCCAACAGAAATAGAAGGTGATAGACACATACTGGAGGTCTAGCATAAGAAAAGGGAACCATAAAAAGATTAATAGAAGAACTTCTATGCAAGGGATTGCCTACTTCTACCTGATTCATTGTAATTATCTTGGCACAGAGCATAGAAACTCATGCCAGGGGTGTCCAACCTTGGCAACTTTAAGATTTGTGGACTTCAACTCCCAGAATTCTGCAGCCAACCATGCTAGCTGAGGAATTCTGGGAAATGAAGTCCACAAGTTGCACCCTAGGCATAGAGTTTCTATGCAGTGCAATTCTATGCAATAACAATGAACCGGGTCGAGGTAGGATATGGAGTTAGAATTGGATTGTTTGTATAGTATAGCCTTAAGGAGACCTGTTATGTAAGAAAGACAACTTTAGTTTAAAGTAACACTCTCTATACTAGGAAATCCATCCCCCTTTAGATCAGTAACTTGATGTTATTTAAAACTTCTTCTGTATTTATGCTATATCTTCATAGGTCTGTAAGATTTTTTCTAATCTAATTATTTTTCTAAAAGTAAAAGGTGTGAAAATTCAGCAACTAGATGTGGCATGTTTTTCTTCCTTTTGGATATATGAACCTTTAGACGCACAAAACCTGCTTGTAGAAGGTATGGCAATAAAATGGATGAAAATTAATCCAATAAATGCTAAAAGTTAATCTTCTTTTCGGGAGGTTCTGTGTGGGAAATTTCTTTCAAATTTAGGACCAACTTCTATTCTGGCAGAAGCTACACAAATAAATACCTTCAACAGAGAAAACATAAAATTATTTCCCCCCTGAAAATTACAAGGCTTATATTGAGCATAAATTATTTTAAATTAAAGCTTATACACTTTCACAGTTAATTTACTTTGTAAGTGAAAGATATTTTTCCCCGTGATTCTAATAAACACTTTATAAAATAACTTTATTTATGAGGAATTACTAATCGGCATAAATAAGTTGGCTTTCCATTTAATAAATGCAGGCTAATACTGGAATGAGATGAAGCTATGTCATGGGGTGAGACTAATACTTATTTCAGCTACTGTTCTTGAGTAATCAACAGCAGCAGTTAGAAACGCAGGTTATTAGACTAATTAACACTTTTGCTTAGTTATTCCTAACTCAATACAACAGCTGTCATTCTCATGCTGATGCTAACTGAATAATCGTCAACACATCATTCTTAGGAACATAAGTCTAGATTGGCATCTGATCGCCATGTGACATTGTCCGTGAATGTATTTAGATGCTAAACCCTTTGTTCAAAAAAAGAAGTTTCATGCAATACAAAGCACTGTATTACTGAATTTTGGCAATCTATCTGCTCAAACATTTCCATTTCCTGTGGGTTCCCGCCTAGCTGGAATATGCTTTTCTGCAGTTTCCAAGTAACACATATGGTTTGTTTGTTCATTCATTCATTCATTCATTCATTCATTCATTCATTCATTCATTCATTTTCTATGGCTGTCCACTTGTATACAGTCCTGGGAAGGCTACAAGAGTTAAAACATCAGTACAAACAATTAAGACGGGAATAGAAAATTACCATACTTGGGGAAGTAATTATATTTTGCAAAAATAATTCAGGCTCAATGGCTTGGCCCAGTGCCTATGGAAAGAGCCAAATCACAAAAGAGAATGAATGAAAAGGCTCAGATGATTATAACTGTAGAGTCTGACACGGAGGGAAACATGTCTAGCTTTTATGAATCAAGATTGGCTTAAGGTTTAGGGCGCTTAAATGTCACAGGTAGCATTTTAGATTGTAAAATTAGTGACTAGTGCAGGTGATATTCTGTGTTGGGGACTGGGGAGTGATTTTATTATATCATACTATATTAATTTATTTGATTCTTTTTATTAGTTTTATTGTTTTAAATGTGGTTTTATATTCTGTAAGCTGCCTTGAGTCTCCATGGGCTAATAGGCAGCAATATAAATTCAATAAATAAATGAATAAATAAATAAATAAATAAATTAGGATCTACCCTTGTTGAGTGACCACACACACAAAGGTTGAGAATATATGTGGTAACTTTATTGTCTTACATAGTGACATTATATAGTTTGTTACTTTCAAGTTACAGCGTACTTGGCAGAATATCATTGGCTCACAGAATCTTCCAGGTAACTTAAATCATAGGTTAATCATTACTGCTTGCTTAAGCACTTCTAATATTTAGCTATAATTAAAATCTAACACACATCCCACTTCCTCTCCTCCTGTTCCTCTTGTTTACAGAGTTAGGGTCTTTATCTTCTAATGTCATTTCCTGGCACTTACATGCAAATAACCTTCCTTATCTGAGGTTTGCCATCCAAAATAGGAAAATCCCTGCACATATGCAGACTGCAGATTCCTACATACCCTCAACTTTTTAGTATAATAATAGAAACTATCTTTTCCTGTAATAACAAATCTATCCAAGATCAAAGTTTCATCTTTTTCCACCTAAAGCACTGTCAGATGTAAATGCCTTATTCTCTAATGTGTAAATAATATATGAACGGGGTATCAGGGGTTAACTTATTCTTCACTTCTTAATGTATTCATAATTCACCACTCCCACTTATAGCTCCACCCATTGTATATATAAGGAGCCATCTACACCCTTTTCCTCGCTTCTATCTGTGAATATTCAGTGAATATAGAATGCCTATTGTAAATAAAAGGAAATATATTTAAACCTTTAACTCTTACTAATATTATTGAGTCTGATCCTGAAAATATTGCAACAAGCTGGTAGCAGAGGATGGTTAATTGACTCAATAAAAAACTTAAAAATGTCTAAGAAAGATAGGCCCAACACCAGGGCCTACAGCAAAGAAATGGAAACAGAACAAGAAATAATCAACGAATCCACAAAAGCAATTTCGAGAGAATCCGAAGAATACACCACTGAAGACGAAGAAATAATAGATGAAATTGATGACCAGAAGGAAATCGAAATAGAGAATAACGAACTCAGGTCAGAGATATTAAAACTATTAAAGAGCCAGAAGAATGATGAAAGCCTCATCGCGAAACTCCAAGATATGCTGAAGAACAGCGGAGCAACGAGAGAGAAAAACATCACTAATGAAAAGTCTAAAGACCCAAAAATAGTGAGTGATATGACTGCAGAGAAAGTCATTACGAAGAAGAAAAACGGTGATCCCGCGCGAAATTTTGAATGGCAGCCATCTTGGTTTCAACAGGCCTCCAGGGTGAGCGAAGCAGAGCCAATCAAAATGCTCAATTCAAAATTTCTGGCGCGAAAAACGTTATCAAACAACGAAAACGAAAAAGAAGATTCAAACTCCTCAGAAGAATCAGAATCAGAAAGTGAAGATGATTCAACAAACTCCCAAATAAAATCAGCAATGAAAACGCTTTTTGCTGCATTTGGGCCAAAACTAAAAATTAACAAACAGCTACCGAAGAAGCGAGCGAGCAAGCCGATGCCTCAAGACCTGCCCGCTCCCATCCTGACTACGAGAACGCCGACGCCCGAACCCAGAGAGCCCTGCCGGTACCGCCCTACGCCACAGACCGAAGCAAGCACCAAAGCCCTCAGGGGAAGAGGAAGAGCAGCCGCCGTCGTCAAGACTCCCAAAATCGAGCCAGAGACCGATTCATCTGAAGAGGAGCAGAACGAGCGAGCCACAATGGAGAGAACCTTCCACGACGACTCCAAAGAAGAAATGGACAACGCGCATGCGCAAAACTACGCAGACGGTCCGGGAAGACATGAACTGGCGAGGAGACCATGCAGACTCGTTGCGAGCATCCCCATGCCGTTTTGCAATTTTCTACACTTGCGAGACCACGGACTACCTCAGGTTGTAAGTAATGGACACAATAATGTCGGAAATTTACCCAGTGACTTCCCAAAGCTAAGGGTTGATGGCGTTAATTTGCAAGAATGGTATCAACAGCTCCAGGTTGTCTTTATGAAGGAAAACTTATTATTTTTTATCACTAGTCCCCCAAAAAGACCTTGGACTCTAAAAATAGATTGTTTACACCATAGAGCATTTTTCTTAATAATATCTAGTGTGTCTCCTGCAATGTATCATAGCATTAAGCCAAATCTGACTGTTTCAGAAATCATTCAATGCATGTTTAATTTGTTTCACAGTGACAGTGTAGCTACCACCACAAGGATGTCTAAAGATTTCTTTTCATCTAGGGTAAAACCAGGGGTTTCCATAAGTGAGCATTTAATATATTTAAACAAAATAAGAGCTGAGCTGCATTTGAGGGGGGAGGTGATTTCAGACCAAACAATGAAAAGTGTTATTATCAACTCACTTGATTCTTCATGGGACAATTTTATGTCACATTTAGACACTATCAATCTAGGATATTTATCCATAGAAAGTCTATCCAATAAATTGATAGCAGAAGACAATTCAAGAAGGAATCGTTCTAGCAATCACACAGAACACAAACCATATAGGAAAGTAGCTTTCCAAGAAAAATATAATGAAACATTTAAATGCCACAATTGTGGATCCAGGGAACACAATAGAAGAGACTGTCCCAAAATTTCAAGAGAAAGGCATAGGTCAGAATATAGAAACAAATACAATTATAGACAGTCTTCCATAGATAGACATAGATATAGGAGCCCACCAAATTACAAAGAGAATAGAGGGGGCAGAGATAATTCAAAGGATAGAAAATCTGGCTCACTGAACGGGCTAAATAAACAAGACAACACTAACATACAGCAAAATGAGAACAATAATTGGCTTATTGATTCTGGAGCAACTAATCACACCACTAATAACAAAAATATATTGTCTTCATTTGCAGAAGATAAATTTGTAATAAAGGTAGCTAACCAAGAAAAGGTGCAAGTATTAGGTAGAGGGAATGTAACCTTGCCTGGTCTAGGAAAAATAGAGGGGGTATTGCTAATACCTGAGATACCTCATAACATACTAAGTGCTATAAAACTAAGTAGAGATTCTGACATTAACATTGTTTTTTCAAAAGGAAAAGCGATTTTTGGAGAAGAATAAAATAAATATAGGCACAGTGATGATTAAAGGAGGCCTACCTTATCTGATAACTAAGGAAAAATGGTTGCATAACATTGACTCAAATATGGAAGATTGTATTGAAGTAGATGATGAAAATATTAGCAATAGTGACAATGATGAGTGTAAAACATCTCATGATCACAAAGATGCACACAATGAAAAAAAACCAAAAATAGGTAAGCCAATTCATGATGAGTGTGCTCACATCTTACATAGGAAGTTAGGACATGCCAGTTTTCCTGTAGTACAAAAAATGACTGAACACGCAGAAGGTGTTAAAATAAAAAATTGTGAAAACTATTTGGAATGCTCAGTATGTAAATCTACAAAACTAAAAACTAGCCCCAGGCCAAGAAAATCTACTAGATCAACTAACAAAATTTTTGATTTAGTACACATGGACTTAGTTGGTCCATTAACTCCATCAATCACTTATAGAAAACGTTACTTCCTGACAATAGTGGACGATTATAGCCGCTATGGGTTTGTTTATACATTAAAACACAAAGATGAAACATTTCAAAAATTTAAAGAATTTTACAAACGCATAGAAACACAACACAACATCAAAATAAAACAAATTATGACAGATAGGGGATGCGAATTCATGTCTAAAGAATTCTCCCAATGGTTAAAAGACAAAGGAATGTTACATTACACATCTAGTCCATTTTCTGCGTTCCAGAACGGGATTGCAGAGAGGAAAAATTCCACATTACAAACCATGATTAGATGCACATTGGAAGATGCTGGCTTAAGCAAACAATTCTGGTCAGAAGCCTTACATTATTCAAATTACACACAAAATAGAACCTGGTCCAGCATTGTAAATAAGACACCATATGAAGTGATGTATAATAGAAAACCAAAATTAGCACACATGCATATATTTGGAGTCACTGCAGACGTACACATACCTAAACAATTAAGAAGAAAGGGAGAAAACGTATCCAGAAGACTCAGATTTATGGGATATGAAACCGGTACTAAAGGGTACAGATTCATTGATAACAATAACAAATTTATAGTCTCCAGAACAGCTGTGTTCCATGAACAGGCTAACTGGTCTAAATTACATCTTAATGAAATATTTCCAAATAAATATAAAGGTACAAAATCTCATGAAGAAGGGATCATAGAAAAGCAAAATATCAACAAAAATAAGAACAAAACCAAAATTTGGACAAATAGCCAACACAAAATTAAGACAGACACATTAACAAAAAAGGAAGCAAGATATTTGCATGATAACGATAGTAAACCTGAAAAAACCATTAGAAACACCAGAAATCAAATGCCAAATAAATACAAGGATTACATAATGCATATGGATGGTGAGCCAACAACACCCAATACATATGAGGAAGTGTTAAAACTCCCTCGTGAAGAAAAGGAAAAATGGGAATTAGCGATGAAAAAAGAGATGGAAAGTTTACAAGGATTAAATGTATTTACACCTGCAATTGCACCTAAGGATAAAACAATTATTGGTACCAGGTGGATATATAAAATTAAGAACTTAGAGGGAGGCAATACTCTATACAAAGCTAGACTAGTTGCACAAGGTTATGCACAGAAATATCCGGAGGACTATACTGACACGTATTCCCCCACAGTAAGAACAGAGAGTGTCAAAACAGCTCTAGTGGTAGCATCAGCACTCAACCTTGATGTATTTCAATACGACATACAGACTGCGTATCTACACGCTAAACTAGATAAAGAAATATACGTAAGAGCACCTCACAGTCAATACACAAACAAAAATGAAATTTGGTTGTTAAACAAGAGTTTATACGGGTTAAAACAATCTGGTAAACGATGGTATGATTGTTTAGTGAAAGTACTTAGAACCATGGACTTCAACGCTACTACTGCTGATAACTGTTTTTTTGTCAAAAAGGATGATGATTACATTGAATTTGTATTGATTTATGTGGATGACATTTTATACATAGGAAAACATAAAGAGAGAAGAGAAACCTTTGTAACCAAACTAAATGAACATTTCTCGTTAAAATCTCTAGGTAAAGTAAACAAATATCTTGGTGTCCAAATTAATAAGACTAGAAGGGGATTCAAACTTACTCAGAGAGATAAGATTGTAGAACTTTTAAATAAATGCAATTTAAACAATGCCAAACCTTGTGATACTCCTATGCAAACTGATTTTCTAAGAAATACTGATGAATCTTCCCCCGAATTCAAGGATAACACATTTTATAGATCAATCATAGGTTCACTTCTTTATATATCTAATTGGACTAGACCAGATATCGCCTTACCGCTCAATCTATTATCCAGACATGTCAGCAAACCAACAATGTATCACTGGGAAGCTGTTAAAAGAATTTTAAGATATCTGAAAAGTACACTAGACTTTTGCTTAATATTAGAACCTAAAGACAATAAAGAACCAAAGCTTACATGTTATGCAGATGCAGACTGGGCTGGAGACACCTCATGTAGAAAAAGTACATCTGGTTATATATTTCTCTTAAATGACTGTCCAGTTTATTGGTACACTGGTAAACAAGAACTAGTGGCCACTTCAACGACAGAAGCGGAATATGTTTGTTTATCCAAAGCTGCAAATAACCTTGTATGGTTTAATGATTTAATTTCAGATGTTTGGAAAAAACCTGTTTTGCCTTTTGTTATGCATGAAGATAATAAAGCAGCCATTGAAATATCTAGATCTGATGCCATTGGACAAAGGTCCAGACATATAGATATAAAATTTAAACATGTGAGACAATTATCTCAGGATGGATTTATTAAAGCAGTGCATTGTGATACCTCAGAACAATTAGCTGACATATTGACAAAGCCTTTACCTTCTAAGCAACACAAATATTTAACTTCTAAGTTGTATGTATTGTATTGTCCTGAATCTGAGTGTAATTGGTGTTGTATAACGAATCGGCATTTAGAGGGGGATTTGTCAGATGTAAATGCCTTATTCTCTAATGTGTAAATAATATATGAACGGGGTATCAGGGGTTAACTTATTCTTCACTTCTTAATGTATTCATAATTCACCACTCCCACTTATAGCTCCACCCATTGTATATATAAGGAGCCATCTACACCCTTTTCCTCGCTTCTATCTGTGAATATTCAGTGAATATAGAATGCCTATTGTAAATAAAAGGAAATATATTTAAACCTTTAACTCTTACTAATATTATTGAGTCTGATCCTGAAAATATTGCAACAAGCACAAAGTCCAGAAATGGTTTCCAATTTGAAGTAAAGGTATTTATGTTTTTTTTTCTTTAATCAGAGCAGTCAATTTAGCCATCTCTGCTAACTCCATCAGTTTTTGCAGCCATTCATCCATTTGGGGGTCAAGGTGATCTTCCATTTCTGTGCGTAGAGTAGTCTTGCTGCTGTTTTCCAAGTCTTATTCCATTAAACCCAAAAGAAAAGTCTCTGGTATGAGGGGATGTTCAGTAAAGAAGGCTGACAGACGGACAGAAAGATAGATGGATAGAATCCATGCCTGTGACCTTTATGGATGCAGAAGCTTAGGAAGCTGCGTCTCAGCTTTTATTTACTGGAAGGGCTAAATTATTACTTTAATTGTTAATTTTTACCCCTCGTTTTTCCATGATCACCTCTTCAGAGCTGTGGTGACAGTAGTTAGAATGCAGTACTGCAGGCTACTTCAGCTGATCACTGGCTGCCAGCAGTTTGGCAGTTTGGGTCTCACCGGCTCAAGCCTTCCATCCTTCCGAGGTTGGTAAAATAAGGACGCAGATTGTTGGGGACAATATGCTGATTCTGGAAACCGCTTAGAGAGGGCTTTAAAGCACTGTAAAGTGGTATATAAGTCTATTGCTATCCATCCCTATTTCTTCATTATAGTAATAATCCTATATAATAAGTTCAGTTGAGTGAACTTCTCTTGTTAAAGGGGACTAGGATCTTCCAGTTCCTTATTCATCATCTTAACCATTGCATCTCAGTGGTTTTAGATGAAATGCCATGAATTTGGATCACCCAGGTGCCTTATATTTCAAGGTTTTGCTAATCTGCTCATCTGGGGAACATAACAGCAACAGAATCCATATAAAACTATGGAAATGCTTAATTTGATAGAAGACCAAACTTATTAAACAACATGTGAAATAATGACACTATGTTTAGTTTAATAATTAAGCTACACTAAACTTATTTATTTATCATATTTATGCCTGCTGCAGTCGCAGGACTTTAGTAGTTTACAGTAATTGCAAGTAATACAAGCATTTAAATTACATTTCCATGGTTGGAACTAAATGCTGTATATATAAAATTTCATAACCGTAAATCAAAAATATAATAAAAAAGCCCCAATTAAATAAATGTCTTACATTCACCTCTGGGGGTAGGGGAGGAATCAGATTTCAGGAAATGGGGCCAATCTCCTTTCTTAGGAGAGAGCCTGCTCCATAAAGCAAGTCACCAACATTTCTTTCTGATTTGCTAGCTATGTTTTAGTCAGTATAGCAGCAATAGGAAAAGCACACACATACCTCTTAGCAGCATTCACATGCTATCATTTGTCATCGTGGCACATAACGGTAAACAGACATTAGAGATACTATCTAAAGGTCAAATCAAGAAAAGCAATTGATAAATTTTATCAATGACTGAATAATATAATAATGGATTAGATTCTTTAAGTAGTACAGCGGGTGACACAGAAGCTAGCTGCTATATCCCCCCATAGGTAGGATCTTCACCTGACTTTGAACAAGCAGGCTGCTGTTTCTTCAACCAGCAGGGGGCTCTTGTGTTTTTGCCTTATACTTCTTGTTTTATTAATAACTAGCTGTACCCGGCCACGCGTTGCTGTGGCCCAGTCTGGTGCTTCCGCTGGGCTAAAAGAGCGAGGCTGAAGTTCCAAACTCTCCATGAACATTTGGTGGGCGTGGCCAACTCAACTTCACTCACTTTCATCAGTCACATGACAGCCCCCGAGCCACGCCTACCCAGCTGGTGATTAGGGCAGAGAACCGGTTGCTAAAAAATAATGGGAACCACAAAATCCTCTCTCTCTGTCTCCCCCTCTCTCTTTGTATCTCTCTATGTCTCTCTCTCTCCCCCTCTCTCTGTATGTCTCTATGTCTCTCTCTCCCCCCTCTGTATCTCTCTATGTCTCTCTCTCTCTCCCCCTGTATCTCTCTATGTGTCTCTCTTCCCCCTCTCTGTATCTCTATGTCTCTCTCTCCCCCCTCTCTCTGTATCTCTCTCTGTCTCTCTCTCTCCCACCCTCTCTCTCAGTAGCTCTGTATGTGTCTCTCTCCACACCCCCCCCCATCTCTCTGTATTTCTCTATTAATCTCTGTCTCTGGCCCGGCCTCTTCTGCATCCCCTGCCTTACCTTTTCAGGCCAGGCCTTCACAGCTCTCCGCACCACAGCAGAAACTCGGAGGGCCCCTCCATTCTCCCTACACAGATGTTCTCTGGGGGCTCAATGGGGAGACGCATAGCAGGGAAGGGAAGGGAAGGGAGGGAGGGAGGGGGTGCGGTGGGGGTTTGAGGCTGGTTTAGGGCTTCCCACCCGAAGGAAGAAAGCGGCAAAGGCAGGAGCCATGCACACCCCACTGGACCCCTGCTGCTCAGTTCTCCTCCCTCATCTGCCAAGGGCAGGGGAATGATTAAATCTCCCGCTCTTCCAGGTGAAACGAAGGAGGGCCGGCCATCCTTCCTCTTGGCCATTTCCGCCCCCGAAGCCTCCCTGGAGCCCGTTTTCTGCCAGAGGCTGAAATTTTTTTGTAGGCTCCGTGAACTGCCAAAGCGTCCACCTGGGAATCAAAGGCGGCACTGGTCAAAAGTGACCCTGAGGCTCCAGTTGCCTCCATCTCCTGCTCACTGACTGGATTTGCATAGCGCCGGTTAGCGGCTGTCTTTCTGACCTGGGGGCCCATGGTAGTGCTGGGCCAGGCGCGATTCGGGCCAGGCGAGGGACGGAGGGTTCCCGCTCGGCAAACCCAGGAGCCCCAAGAGTGGCTGGCGAGGGGGATGGGCAGCAGCGGCAGGCGAGGCTTGTTCAGGGGGCAGGCGGGGGAGGGGGAGGTCAGAGCCAGGCTCGGGCGGGCCCAGCCCAGCCCTAGAAGTGCAGGCTGCGAGGGCTTCCCAGCGGGGAGCCGGCTGCCTACCTGCTGAGCCTGGTGGCAGGATATGTCCCTCGGTGTCTCTGCCTTCCAAATGCACAGTTTCTTAGAAGCAATATGGAGAGTCTAAATATAAGGAGCAGAAATCTGTTGAGCGTAATCAGGGCTGGGAGGCTGCCATGTTGGTTTTATGTCCAGCAGATGGCACTGTTTTTCAATGTTTTTCAATGTTTCTCAATGTCTTTCAATGTTTTCCAATGCTTTTCATGCTTTTACCTGTCACAGGTGTAACATGTATATAATATAGGTATAAAACAACACGCCCGTAGTTGAATGCAACGTTGTGTCAAAATTTGAAAGCAATCGGTGAAGAACTTTTTGAGATGTGCGGTTATGTACAAACAGACATTTACATTTTTATGTATATAGATTTACTCTTTCCTCTTTACATAGTTCTTTTCCTGTTTTTTCCTAGCCATTGCTCAGAACCAAACATCTGCTGCACTCTTTTCTCTTCATATATGTACAGTAGTGGCCAAAATTGTGGAAACCTTTTGGGAAAAGTGTATTTTTGAGGTTTGATGGCTAATAACACCACTTTTTTTTTTTTGGATTTTCAAGATAATCATATTCCGCTGCTGGAATGGCCTGGGAATAGCCCAGACCTTAACCCAATTGAAAATCTATGGAGCCGACTAAAGAAACTTGTTAGTCAGAAGCGACCCAGCAATAAAACCCAGTTAATAGAAGCAATCATTCAATCTTGGTTTCACATTATAACAGCTGCAGAACTAAAAGACTTGGTTCACTCCATGGGAAGACATTGTAAGGCTGTAATTCATGCTAAAAGTTACCCAGCTAAGTATTCACTGACTTGATAATTTTTGTATATCTCATTTTTTCTACGTGTTTCACTTTTCTTCTTTATACTGTAACTGCTATTCTAATAGCAAATCCTTCTTAAAAGATATGGCATTACATTCTTGATTAAATTATCTTTCCATTGATATATAATTTTATGGTAGTACTAAAAAAAAAAAAGTGGTGTTATAAGCTAGTTTTAGAAAACACATTTTTCTCAAAAGGTTTCCACAATTTTGGCCGCTATCTGCTCCGTGGTTTACTTTGAGCTTTCTAATTCAGTTTCTGAGTTTCATTTTCTTTTCTATGACTGTCCAGAGGGCCCCAATTCTAAATTTCTTTATTGCTCCTAGTTGTCTAACATTTCTGTCAGCAGCAACAAGTCATCTCCTCTTAACTTGTATTCTATCTTTGCTGTATTTTTTTAATAAGTTAATCCTTGATTTATGACTATTCATATAATGAAGGTTTGAAGTTACATGGAAAAGATGTTTTACAACTTGTTCTCACTGCTACAACTATAGCACCACCTCCTCCATTGTCATGAGATAGCAATTTGGATGCTTTATAACTGGCTCACATTTAGAAATTTACAATGATTACAGACAAATAATTACATGACTGGTGACCTTCCCATTGGTTTTAGACAAACAAAGAGAATTGGGAAAGCTGGATTCACTTAATAACTATATGATTCACTTAACAGCCAAATGATTTGCTTAATATCTGTGGTAAAAAGAATGATAATAAAATTGGATTTGGTCACAAGATAACTCCCTTAACAATCACATTTCTCAGTAACTAAAGTTCTGGCCTCATATCCCTGGCATATGGTGAATTTTGAGACCGTATATAATATGGATAGACATGAATTAACAAATGAAATGAAAGAAGATAAAGAAAAGGAACACCATATATTTGAATAAAGTTGATCTGACATTGTGGATTGGAGTTAATTAATACATTCAGGGAACTGAAGTTGACAGTTTAATTATGAAAAGGCTGAAAATTGTGTCAGAAATTGTGAAATGGTGTCATCTAGATTGTGTGTATTAAAATAAGCATCCATCGATTTGGTGATAGTTGCTTGTTACATAAGGGAAGAAGTAAATATGAGTTCCACATATTTATACATATACATGTTATGTACATGTAGGAGTAGCATTAGGGGATCAGATGCAATAAGAAGAAAATACAAAAAATGAATATAAATTTAAAACATGGTCAAGCTGACTGTATTTATTTTGTTCACTTATTTTCTTATACGATTTATATAGTTGCCTATCTCATGATAATGACTGGTTGCCTATCTCATGATAATGACTAGTATACAATGACTAAATGATGAAAAACTGAAATAATTGGTGAAGGATACAAAGGTGATACAAGGCTTTAAATGTGTAATAAATCCTTTTCTTAATACACATGGCAAAAAAAGAAAGAACAGAAATAAAGCAGAATTAATGTCAGTGACCGGAAACCACTTATGGACTTTTTGCTGGAAAAAGAAAAACGATTTATGGGTTTGAAGATTAGAAAGGGTAACCTATGGAAAGAAGACAATTATGAAATAACCTTAGAGAGAGGTAAAATATAAATGCATTTATAACTACTGTCAAAAAGATTGGAAGCTGCTTCTTTATAGTCATTTTCCTATTTCTATTTCCTTTCTTACTTATTCACTATTCTTCCTTACTTCCTTTGTTTCGTGCCTAATATTTGTATTGTTTTTATCTTTATAAGTATGTCTTCAGTAAAAAAAAAATATGTTTAACAAAAGAAACTAAAGTAAAAGTAAAGGATTGTACAAGTGAGTGCTTTGTATGATTTTTTTAATGAAAAATATTAGATGATATATGAATTCCCCAATAGAGTGAGTGTAAGGCAAACTCAAAGAAATAGAATATGGATGCTGCTTGGACCAAAAGAAAGTAAATTATATTACATGGTGTGACAGTGTGGATTTAGGCATATTAATGAGAATGATTTGCTGCAGATATTAGAACAGGGGTGTCAAACTCAAGGCCTGGGGGCCAGATCCAGCCCATGGAGTGCTTAGATCTGGCCTGCAGGGCCACCCTGGAAACAGCAAAGGACCTGTGGTGCCTCTGCCAGCGAAAACGATGCTTGCAAGGGCTGTGGGAGGCCCTCCTGAGCTCTGTTTTTGCTAGCAGAGGGTTGCAGGAGGCCGTTGTAGCTGAAAACTGAGCTCAGGAGCCTGTTTTCGCTGGCAGAGCACTCAAGCCACCACAGGCGCCCCTAACGAGTGATGTTGAGCTGGCCATGCCCACCCTGGCCATGCCCACCCCGGGCGCCTGAGGTCAAGCACAACCGTGATGCGGCCCTCAATGAAATCGAGTTTAACAGCTCTGTGTTAGAGCATATATGATGAAACTATAAGTGTGAATTTCAAAATGTATATATTAACAACAGAAGTCATTATATTTGACAGAGACATAGAATGAACAATTGCAACAAATATATAAATTGTAAACTGGAGCAAAGTGATGTTGTGGCTCCGTTGCCTGAGCCTGGGCTATCGACAGATGCAGACTCTGAGAGTGAGGGGGAGCAGTTGGCAAGGCCTCCCTCTCCAGGACCCTCCTCTCTGGCAATGCCTCTGGAGGACACCGAAGGCCAAACGATAGGCTCAGAGCCAAGCACATCCCCGCAGCCACAGGTGGACAGCGACGAGGAAGATAAGTGCTGGCTGGACCCTCAACAGAGGCGCAGGGAGAAGCGTGCACAGCAGAGGGGAAGGCATGCCAGAGATTAGCTGAGTCACTGGACCACACCCCACAGGGTATAAATGTGGGTGTGGTGGACAGTTCAGTTTGTGACGAGCAAAAACTGGAAATACTCCATGATCTCTGCTTTACTGGACTTTGCCTGCTTTATCGGACTGCATTTGGACTAATTTTTGTTTTCTGTGAGTAAAGTCTGAATTGGCAGCTAGCCACTGGGTTGCTGCCAGCTTTATCATCAAAGAGTTTTGTCGTGTGTCTTATTAACTCTGGGCTGTCTGTGGGGGTGTGTGCATGGTACGGGGACAGAACAAGGCCTGGGGGCCAGATGCAGCCCACGGGGTGCTTAGATCTGGCCTGCAGGGCTGCCTGGAAACAGCAAAGGACCTGTGGTGCCTCTGCCAGCGAAAACGATGCTTGCGAGGGCTGTGGGAGCTCTGAGCTCTGTTTTTGCTAGCAGAGGGGTGCAGGAGGCTGTTGTAGCTGAAAACTGAGCTCAGGAGCCCGTTTTTGCTGGCAGAGCACTCAAGCCACCACAGGCGCCCCTAACGAGTGATGTTGAGCTGGCCATGCCCACCCTGGCCATGCTCACCCTGAGCCCCTGAGGTCAAGCACAACCATGATGCAGCCCTCAATGAAATCGAGTTTAACAGCTCTGTGTTAGAGCATATATGATGAAACTATAAGTGTGAATTTCAAAATGTATATATTAACAACAGAAGTCATTATATTTGACAGAGACATAGAATGAACAATTGCAACAAATACATAAATTGTAAACTGGAGCAAAGAGATGAATTTGTATATACAGGTAGTCCTTGGCTTACAACCACAATTAAGCCCAAAATTTCTGTTGCTAAGTGAGACAGTTGTTAAGTCAGTTTTTCCCCCATTTTACGAGCTTTCTTGCCACAGTGAATCACTGCAGCTGTTAAATTAGTAACACGGTTCTTAAGTGAATCTGATTTCCCCATTGACTTTGCTTGTCAGAAGGTCACAAAAGGGGATCACATGACCCCGGAACATTGCAACCATCATAAATATGAGTTAGTCGCCAAACAACCAAATTTTGATCAGGTGACCACAGGGATGTTGCCATGGTCATAAGTGTGAAAAATGATTATGTCCCTTTTTTCAGTGCTGTTGTAACTTTGAATGGATGAATGAACTGTTGTAAGTCAAGGACTACCTGTATTAGGGGAGTGTTTCCTAATGATGTGAAAATGAATGGAAAAATTGTACCATGCAAATGCTAATACAATGCTGGTGATCATATATAGTGTATTGCAAGGAAATGTTTGTCAGAGAGAGAGAAAAAAGACAAATTGATAGATAGATAAGAAAGAAAGAAAGAAAGAAAGAAAGAAAGAAAGAAAGAAAGAAAGAAAGAAAGAAAGAAAGACAGAGTATAGATAGAGATAGAGATAGAGAGAAAGAGAGATGATAGAAAGAAAGATTAGATAGATAGATAGATAGATAGATAGATAGATAGATAGATAGATAGATAGATAGATAGAGATTGGACACACAAGGAATTTGTCTTTGATGCATATGCTGTCAATGTACATAAGAGAAAAGATACATTCATCACGAATCATAAGTACAACAATGATAGTCATAGGATACAAATAAGCAATTGAATCATACTAGGAAACAATATAAATCGTAAGGAAACAGCAACAAGTTATAGTCATACAGTCATAAATGGGAGGAGATGGGTGATAGAAACTATGACAAGATTAATAGTAATAGTAATGCAGACTTAGTGAATAGTTTGATAGTGTTGAGGGAATTATTTGTTTAGCAGAGTGATGGCGTTCGGGAAAAACTGTTCTTGTGTTTAGTTGTTCTGGTGTGCAGTGCTCTATAGCGTCGTTTTGAGGGTAGGAGTTGAAACAATTTATGTCCAGGATGAGAGGGGTCTGTAAATATTTTCACACCCTTCTTTTTGATTCATGAGGTATACATAAATTGTATACATAATGCATAAATTGCCATAAGAGAATGTTTCTGCTCACTTTGTGATATGGAAATGAGAATTGAGTACGCCAAAGAAACAAAACTAACTTGAACAGAGAGGAATTGGAGTGCTTAAGGCAGTCCATGGTAAAACAAGAAGAGATAAAGTCAACCATGAAAAGATGCTGAATGAGCATGGACCAAAAGCAAAAATAAAAGACAAGTATGAAAAATGCTTGAGAAGATTTGAAGAGAATGCAAAACAAGTATTTGAAGGAAGAATGGAAACACAACAAAGTTATCTTTGATGGAGCAATGCTTAATGTAGTATATGACTTTTTTGAAGCAAAGATGATTTCCAGAATAGACATATATGGACACGAAATCATGAAAATGTGACAGAGGCCAAAATAATTTTTAAAAAATTCATTATTGCTTTGATTGTCATTGCCTAAACTACAAGGAATCTAAACGTCTTGCAATTTGCACTATATTTTATCCCATCTGCAAAGTATTTTGAGGAGGTTAAACCATGCTGAAATGCCTTCCTGAAATATTCAGTCTTTTTTGTTCTGTTATCAGTGCTAACTCAAAAGCTGGTATTCATTCTTCTTTACAGACTTGCAGTTACTAACAGTTCCATATGGGCTGTTCAATGCTTTTTTCTTTTCTTTTTTTTCATTTTGCAAGAAAGCTAAAAAAAATTTTTTTCTTCAGTAGCAAGTTATTTCTTGCTCTTCAACTGTCCATGGAATCCAAAACAGCTGGGAAAATCTGTCGCTCGTTCTCTCTTCCTCTCTTGATCTAACCCAACCAAAACAATCTAATATTTCTGTATGTTTATTGCTTCTAACAGTAAGAAGAGAGTGTGAGAGGGATCTTGGAGTCCTAGTGGACAATCGCTTAAATATGAGTCAGCAGTGTGCTGCAGCTGCCAAAAAAGCCAACACAGTTCTGGGCTGCATAAACAGAGGGATAGAATCAAGATCACGTGAAGTGTTAATACCACTTTATAATGCCTTGGTAAGGCCACACATGGAATATTGCATCCAGTTTTGGTCGCCACAATATAAAAAAGATGCTGAAAGAGAAAGAGTGTAGAGAGTGCAAAGAAGAGCAACAAAGATGATTAGGAGACTGGAGGCTAAAACATATAAAGAACGGTTGCTGGAACTGGGTCTGTCTAGTCTTATGAAAAGAAGGACTAGGAGTGACATGATAGCAGTGTTGCAATAGCTCAGAGGCTGCCACAAAGAAGAGGGAGTCAAACTATTCTCCAAAGCACCTGAGGGCAGGACAAGAAGCAATGGATGGAAACTAATCAAGGAGAGAAGTAACTTAGAACTAAGGAGAAATTTCTTGACAGTTAGAACAATTAACCAGTGGAACAACTTGCCTCCAGAAGTTGTGAATGCTCCAACACTGGAAGTTTTTAAGAAGAGATTGGATAACCTTTTGTCTGAAGTGGTATAGGATTTCCTGCCTAAGCAGGGGGTTGGACTAGAAGATCTCCAAGGTCTCTTCCATCTCTGTTATTCTATATATAGACAAACCCCTGCTCCAGCTATAGCTGGTTGTACTTCCCATACAGTATCCAGCTTGGATAGCATCCTATTGTTTGCCTTAGTTTCAATTACTAATGCAGTGATTCCTAACCATGCATATACTTTAACTTAATAAAATAACCCACAGAACAAACATTTGGCAAAGCATCTCCATTTGGCTTAAGTATATATATATTTAAATTATGGTAGTATTGACTGTTCTGAAATAGAAGAGGAAATCAAATATTTCAGGATTCTGAGTGTTCAATACTACCATGATTAAGAAAATATTTCTTTATTCAAAGTAGAACCTTCATCAGGTTTGGGATATGGCAATATTTCCATTGGATTACAGTGGAAGTTTATCCATACTTGGATTCCAGCTCATATAGAAGTATTTGTAAATATATTTAATATTTCAATTTTCTAAATGATCTTAATTAAATAACCTTTATAAAATATAAAATAACCTTTCTTTCTCAAAAGAATAGTTTCGGGATTCAGAACTGAGAGAATGCGCCTGATTTGCTCTTATAATGAATATGTAGAAATATGGAATGATAAATAACCTTATAACGTAAATTAGAAAATATTTCTAATAGTCTCCATTAAAACATAATTGAAATAATGGCATTTAAGTAATTATTTATTAAGCATCCTTATTAGGTATTAGTTTATATCTCTGTATCACTGTAGCAGGAGCAATAAAAAAGAAATGGAAAGTAATAGAAATATACAATGAATTTATCTTATGGTGTTTTTATGGAAACTAATCTTAGCTATGCTATCTCTTTCTGTCTTTTGCATATTCCATAAAAGAATAGATAGATGGGTGTATGTCTGCTGCCTGCCTGCATATCTGCCCATCCATCCATCCATCTATCTACCTATCTATCTATCTACTTACCTACCTACCTACCTACCTACCTACCTACCTACCTACCTACCTACCTACCTACCTATCTGTATGTTGCCAATATATACAATGGAAATCATCATTATACTAAATCTGGGAGATTTTATAATTCCTTAGTTTATATAGGATATCTCTTCAAATTCCAGGAACAAAATAATATTAACTAAATATCAATTAACATAGAATGCATGGAGATAGGTAGACTGGAGCTGTTACCCAGAGTAGACATCAATTTGAATGATAAACATCCCTATGGTTATAGGCTATTTACATATCTAACTACGAGTCAACCTGAGCCCTGTAAGATAATTATTTCAGATAACATTTCCTCAACTAAACATAAAAATAAAATGGGAGGGCAAAAATCAGTGGGAGTGGAAGTGACAACTGTCTTCCAACCAGCTTCCCATTGTGTTTCCTTGTGGGAAATTGGCAGGGAGTATTAGAAACCCTTCCTTCCTTCCTTCCTTCCTTCCTTCCTTCCTTCCTTCCTTCCTTCCCTCCCTCCCTCCCTCCCTCCCTCCTTCTTTCCTTCCAGGACAGATGTAGTTGAGAAAGTCAGGATGTTATCTGGGGGTGTACAAGTGGTGCTGTGTGGGTTGGTAAGAATGTGTGGATTTGCACCAGAAATGCCATGAGGGTTGGGAAGGGCACATGGGTGACCGGCATAGATCATACATCAAATTGATACCCTATGATACTCTATTTCAGCAGTTAAAGTTCATAGCCACAAAAGTTTTAGTAATATATAGATATTTCTTTCTGTGTATATACCTCTGTGTATAATAGGGGATGTGGTGGCTCAGTGGCTAAGATGCTGAACTTGTCGATCAAAAGATCGGCAGTTTAGCAGTTGGAATCCCTAGTGCCGCATAACAGGGTGAGCTCCTATTACTTGTCCCAGCTTCTGCCAACCTAGCAGTTCGAAACCATGTAAAAAATGCAAGTAGAAAAATAGGGACCATCTTTGGTGGGAAGATATAACAGCGTTCCGTGCACCTTTGGCATTTAGTCATGCCGGCCCCATGACCATGGAGATGTCTTTGGACAGCGCTGGCTCTTCAGCTTTGAAACGGAGATGAGCACCGCCCCCTAGAGTCAGGAACGACTAATACATATGTACGAGGGGAACCTTTACCTTTATATACCTCATGTCTTTATTTTTATTGATGCAAAATCTATTTTGTGCATGCTAAATGTCTGGATGGTTACAATTACCTTCATGACACAAAATTGCCCTCAGGTAAGCAGTCACTTTTGCCATTTCTTAGCCATCCAAAAACTACTTTTTGCTCCAAGACAGACCACATCATGATCTTGCATCTTCTTTTTGAAGCATGGGTGTCGAGCCCCGTCCGTGACTCGCCATCGATGGGGGGGACTGGGGAGGACACCTGAGGTCTCTACGTTGTTGGCTTGAAACTACCGCCTTTGCTGGGCAAGATACATCCTGTGTTCCACAGCAGCCTGCTAAAGCCCATAACGGTAGATAATACACCTGCTTGCCTGCCAGGTCCGGTACATACCAATCACTAGGAAATAGATAAGATTCTGGACTCTAGGTTATATAGAGGCAATGTCCAATATTTAGTACAATGGAAAGGATACCCATTTACAGACGCTATGTGGGTAACGGTCCCAGATGTACATGCTGCATGATTACTAAGGCGGTTCCATCGCAAATACCCAGATAAGCCAGGAGGGCCGGGATACATGTCTGATGACAGTAACTCCTCTGCTCTATTCCTTACAGGTGAGCTCCTGGTAGAGGGGAACCGCCTGTCAAGCCCCGTCCGGGAGTCGCCATCGATGGGGGGGGGGACTGGGGAGGACGAGGTTGTTGGAGATACCCCTACTGATGGTGGGAAAAGATCAGATGGCGAACGGCACAAGCGACACATCGATGGTCAGCCGGTGATCACTTGCAACCATTGGAAGGCTTCCGGGCTCCGTCTCGGACTGGCTGATGACATTATAGATGATGCGCTGCCAAGCACGAACACAAACAGAGTGGCAGGAATTGCAAATAATAGTGACCAGCTGTAAGGGGGTATAGTGAACGGAACCGGATGGTGGTTTAGAGGGGGGATACAGGATAAATAGCGCTGCATAGAGATTGCACGTAATGCTGACTTTGTCCCTGCACAATCGGCTTGTTCCATGATTCAGTGGTGCCTGGCGATTAAAGAATTCACAATTGCATCCGTCTATTGGTTTTCTGTGACATCGCATGGACCGGGAAGAGACAGGCCGACAATGGGCTTCCATAGCAGAGGAACAAGAGAGAACAAATAATAATTTCTGTTATAGTGCAAGCTCCATCCTTTTTCTACAAATATTTTGACATGCACATGCATATAAGGGAAGAAATTTGTGGTAAAAATCCTGTGACAGGTTTAAAAAACACTTCAGATTCAGAAGAAGTTCCTCAGAGTGGTGCGATAGTCTAGAGGTGGAGCTCTCACCTCATGATCAGGAGGCTGTGAGTTTGATCCTAGGTAGAGGCAGATATTTCTCTCTCTGGGCACCCTGAGAATATATCTGCTGAACAAAACTCCGCCTTGGTGACAAGAAGGGCATCCGGCCATTAAAACACTCTGCTAGCTCCATTCAGTTGCCCAGACTGAATCCCTTGCAAGGGATTATGGGGTTGTTAAAAGATGATGATTCAGAAGAAGTTCCTATTTAAAAGTTTTCTAGCACACCTCAAAGACTTATTTATTTCTCGCTTACTCTCAAGATGCTAATTTAAATTACCTCTATTGATGAGATATTGCCTTTCCTTCACACTTTAATCTTACTGTCTTATTTTATATTCCTTCATATTCTTCTGAAATTACAACTTGCTTGCTGAAGGAGGATGCAACACCCACACTCACACAAGCCCTTCAGTTGAATGAGTGGTGCTGCTCTAACAACAATGGCTTCACTTTCCCAATTAGGCAAATTAATTAACAATGCTGAAGCAATGATTCCATAATGAAGCTAATTAACACAATGTTTTGTGCTCCCTTTCTAACACACATTTATCTCCAGATACTCTTATTAAGACCATAGATGCAATTAGTGGGTTTCCATTCCCAATATTAATGATGCACAATTCAGAAAACATATATATTAAGTGATTAATTATAAAAAGAGCTCTTTGCCAGTAGACTATGTCTACTAAATAAATCTACCATAAAGCTGGGCAGCCATTTATGTCCATAGACTATATTAACTCTATTAAGGCTGGAGCCTGTGTGGATTTGTTGGTAGTGAAAATAGATTGGAGACTAATAGGTTTATGTTTTCAGAACTTGGGAAGGCAGATATTATTTTCTTTTTTCCTGATTGGGAGAGAAACCTAACACCCAACATTGATTATATCAACCAATAACAAATTTATTCAGTTTGTTTGGTCTGAGCTATAAACTTCATGGCCAACTTTTAAATATTCTTGCTTCTTCCCACTTCCTGATAATTATGTGGTTGGTTGTTTATTTATATTTATTGGCCACCTGATTCCAGTAGATTCTTTTTGTAGCATCCTGTTTGATAAAGAGTTCTGGAGAACTTAGAAGACTTTTCCATTCCATGTTAATTGATGTTAATAAAGGAATTACTTAACCTGGATGATCTCTCTTGGTATCAGTGAATTTGAATTGTCTTATAATATAGCTGGCCTGATTTGACCAATGTGCTAAGTCATGTTTCATTTATTCAAGGTTTACGATCAAAATTACAATTATATGAGTTTATATATTGTACTACTCAACCATAGAGTACAAACCATAATTACTGGGTTCATGTAATAAGCTGAGCTAAAACCAGCAAACCATGTGATGATTAGGGGACTGGAGGCTAAAACATATGAAGAATGGTTGCAGGAACATGGTATGTCTAGTTTAATGAAAAGAAGGACTAGGAGAGACTTGATAGCAGTGTTCCAATATCTCAGGGGTTGCCACAAAGAATAGGGAGTCAATCTATTCTCCAAAGCACCAGAAGGCTGGACAAGAAGCAATGGGTGGGAACTAATCAAGGAGAGAAGCAATTTAGAACTAAGGAGAAATTTCCTGACAGAACAATTAATAAGTGGAACAACTTGCCTCCAGAAGTTCTGAATGCTCCAACACTGGAAATTTTTAAGAAGATGTTGGATAACCATTTGTCTGAAGTGGTGTAGGGTTTCCTGCCTGGGCAGGGGGTTGGACTAAAAGACCTCCAAGGTCCCTTCCAACTCTGTTATTTTATTTTATTTATTTATTTACGTACTGTAGTATGATACGTTAATATATCAAACCATGATGTGCAGTTCTCTTTGGGACATTTGCCACTACTAAAAAGCTTTTTTTTTTAAATTTGATTTATATGCCGCCCTTCTCCGGAGACTCAGGGCGGCTTACAATGCGCTAAACAATAGCCTTCATCCTTTTATATATTTATACAAAGTCAGCTTATTGCCCCCACAACTGGGTCCTCAATTTACCTACCTTAGAAAGGATGGAAGGCTGAGTCAACCTTGAGCCTGGCGAGATTCGAACCTGCAGTAATTGCAGGCAGCTGGTCTTAATAACAGGGTGCTTTAGACCACTGTACTACCAAGGCTCGTTTTAATTGTATTAAAGCTTGTATTAATGCTACTAAATGATAGCTACTATCTGTCTGTGGAGATTTTCATGGTTGTCTCAAAGGTGCTTTGGCCTCAACAGCTCGCAGAGAGAGTGCTAATGACCAGATGATTGCAAAGAAATACAATATTTCTATTCCCTCCCATCCTATGAAAATCTATTCTTCCTTTGTCCCACCACCCAGTCTCAACTGTCAGTACCTATCCTTCCATCCGCCCATCATCAGAATTGATGAAGCTTCTTGGATGAGAAGTGAAACATTTTCTTCTTCTTCCTCTTCCTCCAGTGGAATGGCTTGCCTTCAGAAGTTGTGGGAGCTTCATCCCTGGAGGCTTTTAAGAAGAGATTGGACAGTCATTTGTCTGAAATGGTATAAGGTTTGGACTAGAAGACCTACTCTGTTATTCTGAATATAGTCTTTCAAAATTCTCCAGGTGGAGAAATTTGTGGTCTCTTTCCTTGGGATATAACAAGATTGACAACTCGAGGTGAATGCAAATCATTGGAGAGATAATTGTATAATTAAGGATAGAACATTTATAGTCACACCTTGGCCACCTTGTAACTAAATTAGTGTTAGAATATTACATTCTACCTGTAAGAAATACTGTGAAACTCTCTCCTCCTTTAAAAGAATTTCAAAAGCAATTTCTCATTCATTAAATTGAATGAGAATGGGTTGTTAAAATGCACTTGTGCACTAATCAGAAATGAGACTGCTTCAGCTTGTAACTTTGTTAAGCTAGTCATTGCCTGTAATAAACTAATTTGAACTTGATGTGAGTTTGTTGCTCCTGACGGGCATCTGTGTTTTCATTAATTGTGACTTCGTAACATTCCTATAAGTCATGGGCCAAAATAGACAAGATATCTGGAAAGTCCAACTTGGTTAGAATAGGAACTGTTATCATTTATGAACACTTTCATTAAAAATGTCTGGACCATTATTAATTACAGGGAACTATATTGAAAAGGGTTGCAGTGTCTCAGTAGCTAAGAGGCTGAGCTTGTTGACCGAAAGTGCAGCAGTTCAGCGGTTCGAATGTCTAGTGCTGCATAATGGGGTGAGCTCCCGTTACTTGTCTCAGCTTCTGCCAACCTAGCAGTTCGAAAGCATGTAAAAAATGCAAGTAGAAAAATAGAGACCACCTTTGGTGGGAAGGTAACAGCGTTCCGTGCGCCTTTGGCATTTAGTCATGCTGGCCACATGACCACAGAGATGTCTTTGGACAGCGCTGGCTCTTCGGCATTGAAATGGAGATGAGCACTGCCCCCTAGAGTCGTGAACAACTAACATATGTGCAAGGGGAACCTTTACCTTTACTTTTACCTTATATTCATTCAGTAAGACCCTCCCCTGAACATATTATAATTAAATAAACAACAAACAAAAAAAAAATAACATTCCACCCTATATTCTGATGCATACAGTCCAAAAAAGGAAACTGTTCTGCCCCAGCTCCAGATCCCAAGGAATGTGACACGCACAAAGCTCCAAAAACTCCATTTAATACAAACAGACCCCTTTCAAAATGCAGGCTTTCAATGCAAATGTCCTGCTATGAATTACAGAGAATAAACAAAGTCCGACAAGGGTTGGCAACCAGCCCAGAAACCACGATGTAACAAGAAACCCACTCTCAAAATGCTCTGCATAGTAATTAAATGTTGTTTCCAGCAGCGTCTGCTATCTATGAGCGAACTTAAATAGGCTAAGGGAGTGGCCAATTAGCCCCAAGCCTTACTCTCGAAGAGACCTCTTCCTCAGTAGCCACTCCTGCCTTTTGGCAGCCCTGCATGCTCGAGCATTGAGAAGAGGCTCCTCCACTTCACTCTCTTCACTTGAAGGAGCCTCTGGAGGTTCTGAAGGCCCTGGCTGAGTCTCTGCCTCTGGCACTACATCCTCTTCAGCCTCCTCGCTGTCTGACTCGAGCGCCGGCTGCACAGGCTGCTGGCGCGACACCACACCAGCCTCCTCATTGTCGGGATCAGCCACAATCCTTGCAGGCCACTGGCAGGCCACAACAGAAACATGCAATCTAATTTGCTATCTAATTTAAGATAAGGTATAGATTAGTTTTAAGATTCTGTTTTTTTTCAGATTTACAGGAACAGACTGACTATAAAGTACAGACCGATTTGTTAGTGATGCTTAATCACTGCTATCGATGACAGATTTACATTAGAACAGAATAGAGTTTTGAATTTAAATTGAAAAAAATGTTTTTGGATCATTTAGGGTTGCTCATGTATCCTCTACTGGCAATTCCTTAAACCAAATCTGTCTCTTCCAGGATTATTATGCTGCTGCAAAGTCATATAGAATATGGTGGGACATAAAAATGGTAATAAATTAATTAATTCAATATGCAATTGAATTAATTTTTCCTTTTAATTTGGCACAGTGCTATCTCAAAGGTGACTTGAGTAGGTCTGTTGATAAATTAGTTTTAAATGCAACTGTTCTCTCAGCTGAAATGGAGACAACAACTTCATTTTATATCTTATTGTTTAAGACAGTGTTTATCAAACTTGGCAACATGGAAACATGTAGACTTCAAGTCCTAGAATTACCTAGCCAGAATGTCTTCGAGTTTCCAGGTTTGAGAAACCAGGCAACTGGCTTAGCTATAGCCTTTTTAGCAGGGTTATATTGCAATAGCCTATATAATTTTGGGTGATATTTTTAATACCTTCACAGCAGAATAGAATAGAATAGAATAGAATAGAATAGAATAGAATAGAATAGAATAGAATAGAATAGAATAGAATAGAATAGAATTCTTTATTGGCCAAGTGTGATTGGACACACAAGGAATTTGTCTTTGGTGCATATGCTCTCAGTGTACATAAGGAGAATAAATAAAATCTTTTATTCATCAAGAATAAAAAGATACAACACTTAGTGATAGTCAAGGTTACTAATAAGCTATCAAATCGTACTAGGAAACAAATAAAAGCAATATAATTGAAAGATACAAGCAACATGGTTATAGTAATAAGTGGGAAGAGATAGATACTAGTAAGCAAGAGAAGAATAATTGTAATACAGTCTTAGTAAATTATTTGACAGTGTTTGTTAAGCAGAGTGATGTCATTCGGGAAAAAAACTGTCCTTGTGTCTAGTTGTTTTGGTGTGCAGTGCCCTATAGCATATTTTTGAGGGTAGAAGTTGGAACAATTTATGTCCAGTATGTGAGGAGTCTGTAGATATTTTCACAGCCCTCCTTTTGACTCGTGCAGTATACAGATTCTTAATGGAAGGCAGGTTGATTGATATCTGAATTTCCTGAAAAGCAATGATGGAAGAGTATCTCCCCAACTGCCTCCTTTAATTGGTCTGTACTAGAGGGCATAAATCTAATCTAATTAGATTAGAAATCTAATCCCACAAGTAATTTTCAATATATTTGCTTCAGGCTATATGGAATTAAAAATGGGTGTTGGCCTATTGGTTAAGATAGTGGGCTTGTCAACTGGAAGGTTGACAGTTTGAGTCCTAGTACATCATGATGGAGTGAGCATCTTCTCCTGTCCCAGCTTCTGCCAATTTAAGTAGTTTGCAATCATGCAAATAGGTACCACTTTGATGGGAAGATAACAGCATTCCATGATGCGCCTCTGCATATAGTTATGCCAGCCACATAACCACATGGCAACAATGTCTCCCTTGACTAGGAAATGGAGATGAGCACAACTTCCTAAAATTGGACATGACTGGGCAGGGGAAACGTTTATTTTAGAAAAAAAAGATTAGATTTAGACTTTATGAGCTCCTGTATATTAAGCTAAGCATTTACTAAGGTGAGTTAACTTTTCGACTTCAGTAGATCTAGTATCTTGCTGCTTGTTCCTGGTCCACCTTGCAAACTTGGAATTGGATTGGAGAAATCTGATTTTAGGGAATTATATAAAGTCATGACAGAATGCAGAATCGTAAGACAAAATGGATGTTTTACTGTCAGGGGAAGACCAAGTAGACCAGCATTTTGAGAGGGAAGAAGGTTCTACATGTAGACTATTCTCACAATACTTCCTACCCTGTTCATCTCACATGGACCTTTTTGTATAGGCATCACATGGAAGGATACCTCAGAATGATGCTTGGTGAAAGAACTATGTAGGACTGGGTAACTGCCAGGGGTGTGTTTCACTTACCTTTACCACTGGTTCACCACAGATGTGCGCGCACGCTCACTTTGCACATGCGCTGTCCTTCCACGCATGCACTTTGCTCACTCGCGCACCTTCTGCCCATGCACTCGACCTCAAAAACATGCCTATATAGCACAACTTGGAGCCAGGGCAGGTGGTTGGGCCCACCCGCGATTGTTGCCTGGACTGGTCCGAAGCAGCTGAATACCACCTCTGGTAACGAAATAGCTTAAATATATTACAAAGTGGCATATCCAGAGACAGATGGGAAAATGTGGGCTTGCTGCCAATTTCCAAACAAAATGGTCTGTTGATCTTGGTATTACTATCCTTGGTGACAGTCATGTGTTTATTTTTTTGTCTATATAGATCTTAAGAGGATGAACAATGAAATGGAAAGACCTCCACTGATATCTCATCTCTAACCCTTCCACAAATGATTCTGAAGAATTGTTTGAAAGAGCTTTCCAAACACAAAGGAAAGCATGAGTGGGCTTTCTATCATCAACACTATCAATGGAAATTTTTTAACTTTCCCCAGTGACTTGTTTTAGAAATGATCTTCAAATACCATCCAAAGAAGTTATTAATTGTGCAATTATTCAATGCTGGAATGAAAGGTACCCTGTTAAAAATTCTTACATAATCTGAGCTCATTATGATTAAGTAGAAATGCCACCAACATTAATGCATTATTTAACAGGATGGATTTAAACTGCCAGATGAAGATCTGAGATCTGAGACTTTATCAATTTATCATTTCTCTTCCTCAACAATCATTTCTGAGAAATTCTGGATTTTAAATTAAAGAGGCATAGCCGTAAATGCAAGGCTCAAAGAAATAATGCCATTTCAAACTTATAATATACTAATTATAACAACATCAAGTTGTATCTAAAAATAATCCATTTAGGGAATAACAACAGTAAGCAAATCCCACATGCAGAAGAGTTGGTTACTTAGCTGCAAAATTGCTGCTGCTGCTGTTGCAATGATGAAGAAGATGATCATTGGTTGCACTGTCAGCCAGATGTTTATTTATATACCTATAGAGTCCTTCCCAAGAACCTGGGATAAGCAGATGTTGTTCTTTGATGGTAAAAGGTATTGCCACAGGATGTAAACTGTTCCAAATTGCCTTTTGCAATTAGTATTATTCTATACCTATAATATATTTTAAAAATTATTTTGTGGGGACAGTAGTGTGTACTTAATTATAAATATTTAAGTCATTCCATGATCTTTAAAAGATCTTTATCATCCTCTTTTAATAACCCCATAATCCCTTGCGAGGTGGGCAACTGAATGGAGCTGAGTGTTTACTGGCTGGATGCCCTTCCTGTTGCCAATGCGGAGTTATATTCAGCAGATATGTTCTCATATGTGCCCAGAAAGACAAATATCTGCCTCTACCTAGGATCGAACTCACAGGCTCCTGATTGTGAGAAGAGAGCTCCACCTCTAGGCCACCGCACCACTCTTTAAAGGTTCTTTATCACATAGTATAAATAGTATAAATCTTGCGCTTTATTAATTAATGATCAATATAGCAATAGCTCTTTGACTTATATACCGCTCCATAGTGCTTTACAGTAACGGTCCCCAAACTTTCCAACTCAGTGGACTGGTGCAGATGGTGGCGGCAGAGGGATGAGGGGATGGTTTCATGTGTGCTCACTGCTTTTACACATGCAGCTTTGTATGTGTGCACTCACTCACCACTTCCACAGCCCAGTTCCCAATGGGTGGTGGCCCAGCACTGAGCCGAGAATCAGGAGTTGGGGACCCATGCTTTGTAGCACTCTCTGAGAGATTTACAATGTCAGCGTATTTCCCCCAATAATCTGCGTCCTGATTTTACTGACCTCAGAAGGATGGAAGGCTGAATCTACCTTGAGGCAGTCAGGTTCGAACTCCCGGCTACAGGGAGAGTTAGCCTGGAATGCTGCATTCTAACCACTGCTCCATCATGGTTTTTGCTGTTCCTATTGATGGACTTGTGAAATATGTATACAAAGCTGTGCACAGCATAGAAAGTTATGAATACCACTGAAATGAATGTTCAAGCATTTATTTTAATTGTTTTAATTTTAATTTCTCCTAATTCATTTTTTTTAATGAGATGGACTAAACCCCTCTCATCAATGGAGTCTTGATTAAAGTTGTTTCTCATAATTCTCCTGTTAACTTGTTTCTATTGAAACAGATTCCTATTCCCATCATGGTTTAGGCATGGTAAATTCTAAAATAAGTGCCCTTTTAAAAATTAGATTGGGATTATCGTTTCATTATTGTTTATTTCAGTACTTAATAGACATTTCATTTTACAAAAAATAAAAAATAAAAAATAAATAAATCCACCAACTATTTGATTGCATAAATTAATGACAAGCAGGAGGATTTATTTTTGAGCAAGAGTTTATTAGAGTTTAATTGACTCTATCTCCCAAAACTTAATAACTCCTATCAGTGTCAATCTTTTTTCTTCCTTTTTAGGAAGATCTATTGCAAGTTAATTTTAAAAATTGAGTTATTTTCAATTATTTTTCACCTTTTACTGTAAGAGTCAAGTCTGGAAAAATAAGTTTGGAAAAAAATCACAACGAATTGAAGATTGCTGTTATTAAAAAAAAATGGGCATCTCCATTGCTCTATGGAGTAATTTGTTAGGTTAAAATAAATCTTTCCATATAATAATGTTCTTTCCATACTAGAAGCCAAAGTACTGAATTATCACTCTTAATCATATTTTAAAATTCAAATTTATTCCCCCCCCCTTCTTGTCCTCAAGCAATTGGGATTATCTTATTTTGAATCCAAGTTTCAAATTATGTTTAAACAGGAATAATTTCCAGGTTTGTCAAGATGATGTTCCAATTAGACAACAATGTGGTCAGAATGTAAGCGTGACAGAGGCAGCACTACGTCTACCATTTAATTGTGATGTCTCAAAGAAAGTTTGACACTATAAGTGTGTCTGTTAAAATGCTAAGCTAACAATTTAAGCAGCACAAAAAGCATGCAGAGAAATTTAAACATCTCTCTCCAGGCTCATGAAATCATATCTTAACAGAAAGGGGATAAATAGGCAATGCTTGCCAATGCTTTTTCTTCATTACACAAAATTGGTCATCAGAAAGTTCTTTTTACCCAATGTAGGTAAAACACTTTAAGTCAGTCCAAATCAGTGGTGAAATCCAATTTTTTTTACTACCGGTTCTGTGAGTGTGGCTTGGTGGGTGTGGCTTGGTGGGCATGGCAGGGGAAGGATACTGCAAAATCTCCATTCCCACCCCATTCCAGGGAAAGGATACTGCCAAATCGCCATTCCCACCCCACTCCAGGGGAAGGATACTGCCAAATCTCCATTCCCACCCCACTCTGGGGACAGCCAGAGGTGATATTTGCCGGTTCTCTGAACTACTCAAAATTTCTGCTACCGGTTCTCCGAACTGCTCATAATTTCTGCTACCGGTTCTCCAGAACCTGTCAGAACCTGCTGGATTTCACCCCTGGTCCAAATGACCCTGTAGTGATTGGGTAATGAGTTTGTGTCAGTATCCAAAGTAAAACCACTTTTACATAATTTGGGATAATTTACCCAGGTTTGGAAAGTACTGGTCTAAGGATTTATTTTCAAATGCTGGTTGCTATTGCTTAAAGGCACCATTATTGAAAGATATATCTTCACGATTACACCTTTTTTCTTACCTCCAGTCCATTGCTGAGGTCATGGGCCAGAGTTGACCCTAGTTGTTCTGGTATAGAAGTTGTTTTTCCTATTTCTCATCATACAAGGCTTGCCACTTGGTGAATCTATATACCACAGCAATGGGTCTGAGGCTGATCAGGTCAAGAACTGAAATTTACACAGGTTGTTCTGAATGAATGCAAATATACGTGTTCCAGGATAATGTTGCAGCATCCAATCTGGGTCAGTCATCAGGACCAGAGGTTTAATCTTCCAAGCTTTCAGACTTGTGTTGGAGCCCATCTTCAGGAAACAACTCTCTAGCACAAGGGTGTCAAACTCACGTCCCATGGGCCGGATGCATCATGCTCTGGCCACGCCCATGCCCAGTTTAGCGAAGGGGGAGAAAAGTCAAAATATGTCGTATGATGATGCCGTGACAATGCGAGTTTGACACCCCTGCTCTAGCAGAATGTGCCTAGAAAAGAGGTGGGGAACAATGGAACCCTTCATGATTTGTGGACTTCAACTCCCAGAGTTCCTGAGCAGTATGGATGGCTCAGGCATTCTGGGAATTGAAGTCTAGAAGTCATAAAAGGGGCATTCCCCCCCCCCCCAGCCCTATGCTGGAGAGATGTGCTACACAGGTTCTATTAGTCAAGTAATTCTGTTTCAGCTCACATTTCTTCTATATCCAGTAATTGGATGCTGCATCTCTACGGACATTTTGTCTTGAGTACAAAACTGTAAGAGAAGAGCAGGCAGGGCTGGGGGCACCAGGGGCTGTTTGTGTGTGTGTATGTATTAAATTCTGAATCTGCTGCACCAACTGGAGCTTTGTAGCTGACATATTTTGCACCTCTGTTTCCAAAGTGTCCTGATGGCATAGGAGTGTGTCTATCACACTATTCTATGCTGCTGCTCCAGCCTGCTGATCCAATGCCATGCTGGTAGTTCCCTCCCTCTTTCTTTCTTTCTTTCTTTCTTTCTTTCTTTCTTTCTTTCTTTCTTTCTTTCTTTCTTTCTTTCTTTCTTTCTTTCTTTCCTTTCTTTCTTTCTTTCTTTCTTTCTTTCTCTCTCTCTCTCTCTCTCTCTCTCTCCTTCCTTCTTCCTTCCTTCCTTCCTTCCTTCCTTCCTTCCTTCCTTTCTTTCTTTCTTTCTTTCTTTCTTTCTTTCTTTCTTTCTTTCTTTCTCAGCAAAAAACGTTTGTGAAGTTGATCGGTAGAAAGAATCAGGCTCATTTGTGTAGATTGTAGCAGAAATGATTTATTGAAATATACAAGAATCTGGTCAATTAATGATCAGTACCAAATTTGTGCTAAAAAGAGTCAATAGAATTCAAGGGGAATTGGCTTGGATCAAAAGGACTCTAAACTGATGTCATGCTTTACTCCCTCCCACTAGCTCCCTCCCACTAGGCATTTCACAACTCCTGGTTAACAATTTTATTAAGCAGTAATACTTTCAACTATTTTTAAAATACAATTTAATAGGAGATAGGTCTATCAGTCTTCTGATACATTATTATATCTCAAATTTAAATTGTTATTTATTCAAAAGAGAGGTCCTTGAGAAAGGAATGGAAAAATCCAGTTTCTAGGCAAGTTTCTTCTTAGAGGAGCAGCTTACCTAACTTTTTTCATTAGATAGGTTTATTGATTAGCCTATAGGCCATATCAAAGCACAAAGTTCAAGCACATATCACCAATAAAATCCTATACAAACAATTTAAAATAAGAGTAGGGTAAAATACAATAGTTATAGGATAAGATACAATATATTTTAACACATAAATATATAAAATAGAGTAAAATGACATAAAATTATATTTCGGTGTCACTCTTACAATCTACCCCATGTATGCAGATCTCAACCGGACCATTTTGTCTAAGTACTGCGCTGTATTAAATGTTATTTTCAAGTTCTGACCACACATAAAGTAAATTATTTTGATATGGGGATCCCAGCTTCCAGGCCTGTGGTGGTTCCTTCTAGTTCCTGGGAATATTGATCTCTTGATCTTCCATATTCATTCATTCATTCATTCATTCATTCATTCATTCATTCATTCATTCATTCATTTTATATCCATATCTTTTGGAAGACCAAATTATTGACATTCCTGTGGTTTCAGCTGTAAAGCAATAATCCTTGGCTGTACTTCTTCCCTGAATTCCTTGCTGATAATGTGAATCCTAAAGCAGCACCTAGGAATTCACGGGGTGTTTATTCCCATCAAGCTCAGCCTCAGGCTGCCTGAAGCTCCAAATTACTTTGAAATTGAGCCTTTTGAGTAGAATAGCTGATAATGGCTCAGGATTAAAGGCCTGCAATTTGATAGATGTCCAGCACTGTAGATACCATGAAGTGCTAGTGATGACAGAGAGGGTGAAAATTGCCAGAAGTGTTGAAGTCTGTGTTCAAGCGCTATTCCAAAGAGTTGTTTGAGAAGGACAGATGATCAGCAATACAACTATAAGGACAGTAAAACAGCAACAGATCCCGACCATTTTATTCTTCAGGGATCCTAAGGACCAAAAACAATCCGGAGCTTTTTCTCCCTTTTCCACTGACAGTCTGAAATAAAAAATCTAGATGCTGTGGAAAGAGATTCAAGAGAAAAGTGTTTTCTTTTTCTTTTTAATTTGCACCCACCCACCCTCATTTTGTATTACGGTGTTTCCCTGAAAATAAGACCCTGTCTTATATTTTTTTGAACCCTGAAATAAGCGCTTGGCCTTATTTTTGGGGAAGTCTTATTATTTTGGGACATGTGGAGGAAACCAGAGGAAGTGGCAGAGACCAGCTGCTCATGCTTTTAAATATTTTTGGGGAGGGCTTGGTTTTTTTGGGGGGGGGCTTATTTTAGCACATGCGCTCAAAAGCCCAATTGGGTTTATTATCAGGGGATCTCTTATTTTAAGGGAAACAGGGTAGAATTTTCTGAAGAGCACATATTTTATCACAATTGTTAACTGTCCCTTCTACAGTAACGACCAAATGAGAGGAAGTGACTGAAGTCCCATGGCACCATGTTGCCATGGAACACATTCTCATGGAACACAGTCTATATTCCTCTGTTCTCCATATAGTCCTCTGTTCAGAAGAGCAGTAGACTAGGAGGGAGAGAAATAGTCGTGCAAAACCCACCAGTTGCTTCTGTGATGATATCCAACATTATGTTGAGTGACACCATCCTTGCTGTTGAAGTACCGTAAAGGCAAGGTGTGAGAAAACACAATATACTGACTAAGCCAGTTAACAACAGACTGCAACAATGCAAACTAGTGCAATTTCACATTATTGTTCTCCCAAAGAAAACTCATTTATACAAATAGCATCCAGCTGTTTTTTTGAAAAACAAGAGTATACTGTTTATACCTTCTAATTCTTTAGATAATACCTGGACTCAGTCTTAGTCAAACAAAATTGTATTTCTCAGCCAACAATGATCTTTATAGCCTCCTTTCCCCCCCATAGTTGCCTTGTGGAGTCAAATCTACTGCCAAGTTAAGTTTGCAATCTCAAACTAGGTCAAGATTTGGTCTTTATTGGGAAAATAAGCAGAGAATTTTCATTCCTTGAGAAGGAAGAATATGCTAATCCAAATCTGAATCTGAATCTGAAATAGTCATTGAGTTGTGGGCTGCAGAGTGTATAATGGATGGATTTGGGATTATGGTAAAATAGCAGTGACAAAAGAAAGATTTTGTGACTCATATCTTTTCCTTCATTCTGTTGACCAAACTTGAGAATTTTCATAATTTTCATAAATCTTAATTTACCCAATTCAATCTAAGAGTGGCATATTTTTCATTGTATTTTGGTTAAAAATTTGAGGATCAGCTAATCTGTGGTTATCCATGGCTATATACAGGGTAATGATACTTTAAAAACATTACCATATATACTAATGGATATGCTCATGTTGTATAATATAATATTTAGCATATATTTTAGCACTTAAAATACTTGGCTTTTCTGTGAATATATATATATAATAATAGTCACTTTAAAAAAAACATGGCAACATTTCCCCAACATTTCTTTTAATCATGAAATTTAGATTGCTAGCTATTTCTTTCTTTTTCCTTTATGCTTACATTGCTTTAGATACCTCAGTTCTTTAAATTTTTCTTCTCTATGTAAGGCTATAATTTCATCTGTGCGGTCTGCACTTCCCTCTCGATAGACAAGTAAAAAGTGATTTTCTCTGCAATCTTCACAGAGAGAAAGAGGGTTCCCCAGTGGTTTCCATTTGAGCATAAGTGATCAACGATTTTGAAATAATAGTATAGTACATAGAAGACAATTCCTGTCAGAAATGTATTTCATAAACTTCTGATTAACTTTTTAAAAGTTTTTTTTAAGCAGAAACAAAGATGCTTGTCAGTAAAATAGAATGAACATCAAAGTACATGTTAGAAGGTTGTGAAGCACTTCTAAGGTCTTATTATGTGCTTATCTATGTGTTACTATTTTAGCCCTTTTTTGGCTGAGGATTGTTTTTTTTAAAAAACAAATCAAAACATTTCAGAGAAAAAATAAACAGAATATATGGACTGGACAGGGAAAACCTTTATCTTTGTATGTATAGAATGAGTGTGTCAAGTTTAAACCATTTTGCTTCTTTCAAATGAATTGGGAGGGAGGGAAGGGTGAAATAGATTGCTGAGAAAATGCGCATGGACCATGAGAGCCTGGCAACCATCAAGGTTACCACTGCAGGTGCTTGAGAAAGAGATGGGCTGTTCCCATAACAAAAGAACGTCTCATAATTGGACAATATGATCAGCCAGGGTTGGGGAGAAAGAGAAGCTATTGTTTAACTAAGCAATCATTTGAGCGGGAAAACCAGAGCTGGTTTTCGTTCTTCAGTACCAAATTGGTGTATCCAATAAAGTTTTACTTTTGGGGATTCAAAGTTTCTGAGAGTGTTTCCTTGCTTTGGGTTCATTAGTAGGACTGTTGACAGAATGAGACAGAGAAATGTAATTGCTTTTTTTTTCAACAATATTTCTCAATTCCAGTCTATTTCTTTTAGTGCTCCAAAATATGGTCTAGAGGATTAATTATGCAAACCTTGTCTTCTTCTTTTACTAATTTATTTCTTTATCTTAAGAGATTTTGTAGCAAAAGTATAAAAATGAATGCTGAAAGACAGTAGTGAAATAGGAGACAAAAAGGCAATTTGCTCTTTTTGAGTTTTGGTCCACACTTTTTTAAGAACGATACAGGATAAAAGTTACCTCTACTTAATACTTTGTTGTATCCTGCTGAGTTTCTTCTTTTTTTCTTTCACAGAAGCTAAGCAAATAAAAGACAGTTTAACCTGAGAAAACATGTCAAAATATAATTTATATAAAGTTACTCTCAATTGAAATCCAGACCACTGCAGCACATTCATTATTTTTAAAGACTATTCTAGTTAACATAGCTATGTTGTTAGTTGCAAAGTCATGTCTGACCCATTGTGACCCCATGGACAATGTTCCTCCAGGCCTTCCTGTCCTCCATCCTTTGGAGTCCATTTAAGCTCACGCCGACTGCTTCAGTGACTCCATCCAGCCAGCTCATTCTCTGTCATCCCCTTCTTCTTTTGCCCTCAATCGTTCCCAGCATTAGGTTCTTCTCCAGTGAGTCCTTCTTTCACATTAGGTGACCAAAGTATTAGAGTTTCATCTTCAAGATCTGGCCTTCTAAAGAGCAGTCAGGGTTGTTCTCCTCTAGGACTGACCGGTTTGATCGCCTTGCAGTCCAAGGGACTCACAGGAGCCTTCTCCAGCACCATAGTTCAAAGGCCATAAACAGTACTAAAAGGAGAAGGAAAAAAAAGCATAGCTATAGAAATCACAATTGTCTGATATACCTTTTTGTCAAGTATAACCATGACAAGTTTAATCTCTTCTTTCCAAGACACTTTTTTTTTTTAAAAAGCACACTAGTTGGTTTCTAATAACAACAGTGACAGCATGTCAAGCTCAGGGCTGTTGGTCATCTTGTCACATCCTTACCAAATGTATACACTGTTTTACTTGGTAGAAGCTGAAACAAGAGATAACACATTTTCTTACTGACAGTAGGGAACACGGCAATCCTGACAAGGGGGAGAAAAAAAGCTGAAGACTGAAAAGAGAGGTAGAGGATGATAGCAAAGAAAAAGGATGGTAAACCAAAAAGGATTCTAGGCAGTATTGGCTGTTGAAGGCTTTTTGGTTACAGGAAAGCCTCAGGCAAGACTCTTGAAGTAGAAGTCCAAAGATAACTGAAGAATGAAATGGACAATGAGAACATGTCTTCCTTGTACAGATGATTTCCAAGGGTGTCTGAAGAGAGAAAGGATGCTGAGAGAAACTGCCAGCCCGCATAATGAACTATATATCTAGCTCTTAGTAAGTTGTTGAAGTAGATGTAGAAATAGTATTCCATACAGATTGTACACAGTTGGCTGCATAAGTATCTAGAAGAGGAATAATTCATTATCAATGCATGACCAGGTACAGATAAATCAGGCTGGTGTTTTTTGGTTTTATTGTTATTTATCAGAAAAGGGAGGAAGGGGAGCAGAAGAAAATAACAATGCTATATTGAAATTAATGCTTTACATGAGTGTAAGCACAACTGGTGACGTGTCTTATTTTGATAATGAAAAAGGGGAAAATGTGAGACACTGATAATGCTGAAAATCAGGAAAATTATTCAGCCCCATAATATAACAATCACGAAAATCCAAGAATTTGTCCTTCCCATAAAAAAAATTAATGCCAGTAATTCATCTTCTTGAAATATCTTAAACGTATTAACATGGAAATTCCTCCAAGTCCCTTTATCAATCTTGAGGTAATATTGATTTTTTGGAGTTTGTATCTTTGCTTAGAAACTCACTTGGATTTTTAATGATTCTGTGTGTATATATGTGCATAGTTTAAATATTTATATCTACAAATACAGACTTTTATTTCTTGGAATATTTTTTCCAAAGAATTCAGACACCAAGTAAAGCTCCAATTATAGACATGTCATGCATACATTAGGGCTTAGAGTTGCTATATGATACTTTCTATAATTTATGCTCACACATTGGCATCCTTCAGTCTCAAGACTTTGGTATCTTGCTCTGGAAAGAGGTCCTAAAACAGCATCTAGTGTGACTAAAAAGGCCAATTCGAGAGTGGCAATCCCTTCCACACTGAGGGCAGATACATTCTGTCCCCTGCCCAGCCCCCAGATTTCGCTGGTTCCGGGATTGCCTCTTTGCTTCAGCCTGCCGAACAAGTGTCTCTTTGAATTGGAGAAGGCCATCCTGCGACTTTAGCCTCCAAGCTGAACGATCGGAGGTCAAGGTTTCCCAGTTGTTAATGTCCATTCCCAGGGCCTTTAGGTCCCTCTTGCAGATATCCTTATATTGCAGCTGTGGTCTCCCTCTGAGGCGCTTTCCTTGCACTAATTCTCCATACAGGAGATATTTTGGAATCTGGCCATCAGCCATTCTCACAACATGCCCCAGCCAGCGTAGACATCGCTGTTTCAATAGTGTATACATGCTAGAAATTCCAGCACATTCCAAGACTGCGCTATTTGGAATTTTGTCCTGCCAGGTGATGCCAAGAATTAATCAGAGACAGCACATATTATAGGTGTTCAACTTTCTCTCCTGCCGTGCATAGAGGGTCCAAGACTCACTGCAGTACAAGAGTGTGCTCAGGACGCAGGCTCTATAGACCTGGATCTTTGTATGTTCTGTCAGCTTCTTATTAAGCCATACTCTCTTTGTAAGTCTGGAAAATGTGGTGGCTGCTTTACCAATACCAATACCAATTTATATTATGATTGGATTATATAAATTAATTGTATAATTGTGTATTTTACTAAATAATATAATAATAAATAGGTTTGCATACAATAATTTATTGATCAGTTTTTAGGCTCTGAGTATCATTCAGCTGCTTTGTAAGTGATGGAAGGGATTATAATATCAAAGTTAGACATAACAGAAGGTTAAGGGCATCTTTGATAATGTCCATCTGACATGGTAAAAGGTAAACAAATGAAATGAAAGTAATATTACCTCTGGTAGATGTATTTTCTTAGACTAATTACAAAAATTAGTCTATGAGTCTTGTCATATATAAACAATTAGCATTTAATAGAGGACAAATTGGATAGTATGAAGTGGATTTGTCTGTAGGTTATATGCCTTTATTAGCTCTTTTTCATTTCATTAGCTCATTTTCATACTTAGAGATAAAGATAGTAAGCTCTTACGTGAACGGAATGTAACATGAGATAATGAGATATATTAAATATATTAAATGTAAAATATAAAATAAAGAAAAAGAAAACAATAAAAAGAACTAAGAGTCTAAGACAAAAGAAAGAGGGAAGAAAGATAAAAGCAAGAATATAATAATAAGAAAAGAAATATATAAATTAACTTCTAACCTTCATCACAATAAGTACAAACAAATTTAATGACTCTCCACCTCTTCTAAGTTACAAACAATTATCCTATATCCCATCTCACCTGTATAAACAAATCCATAAAACATCATATTTCATTGCTGGTGTCAGCAGGAAATTTATAAAGAGTTGCCAGAAGTAACAACATATATTCTTGTAACCTTGATCAAATAAATCAACTTCACAGTCTTTTCATTAACAACCTTCATACTTAGTAACAACAACCACAACAAGAGGACCTTGGAAGTCTTCTAATCCAACCCCCTTCTCAAGGAAACCCTATACCATTTCAGACAAATGGTTATCCAATCTCTTCTTAAAACTTCCAGTGTTGGAGTACCCACAACTGGAGGCAAGTCGTTCCACTGATTAATTATTCTCATTGTTGGGAAATGTCTCTTTTAGTTCTAGGTTGCTTCTCTCCTTGATTAGTTTCCATCCATTATTTCTTGTCTTGCCTGCAGGTGCTTTTGAGAATAAAATGACACCCCTTCCCTCTTCCTTGTGCCAGCCCCTTAGATATTGGCAGGATTTGATTTCATTTCTACTTTGTTCCTTCATACAGAATTCTTCAGGGCTTTAACAAACCTCTTTGATAAATCCAATAGGAAAAAGTTGTCCAGATCATTCACAAAGTTTGTGATTTGTATTTCCCTTTTAAATATTATAACCTCCGCCATTTTCTTTTGTAAAACAAGTGAAGCATCATTTTCTAAGTTATTCTCTTTGCCTGACAGTTGTAAACTTAGTTTTGATACCACTTCTATCTTGTCAGATAAAATTTGTTCTACATTAGCCAATACTCTAATAACATTTATCCATAAAAGCAGATATCATTACTGATATTGTTGATATTATGGCTACTGTTTTCTGACTCCATTCTTCAAAAGTTTTCCTTGTGTTTTCATTGATATAACATTTTTCATCATTTTAGGTTAGTATATTTTTCTGTACCTAAAATCCTTAGTTTCCTCTAATGTACAGTTATTAAATTCATGAAATTACTAATCTTTGTTATGTCTTGAAAAAAACAAAATGGGATCTATTGTCCATCAGAAGCTATTTGTTCTTTATAATAAATACCAAAATCTTATTGTAAATGTTTCAATATTTGAACTTCATGAATTTAATGTTCTTTAGTAGCCAGTTGTGAGCAAGACGGCTATTTCCATCATCTAGCAGCATTCAAACTTGTGGGACACCACTATCCTATAGTCTTTTGGTGAGGAACTGCTGTCCAGAATACATGTGGGCAATCTCCAATCCTCTCCTTTTCAAGAAGTTCCAAAGAATCTGTCTACTCACCAGCTCTTCGTTCTTTGCCATAGGCATTAGCTCCATTTTTTCCAGAGATGTCTTTAGTCTGCCATTCCTCCTCTGGAAGCCCTGGCATGTTCATGCTTTTTGGCAATGATAAAAAAGTGCTTTATCATTTCCTTTGCTTTCATTTATTTAGACAGACAGACTCCCCAGGCTATAATTTCCTGATGCTCTTCCAAGTTGTAACCAGATCTGATCCTGTTGTTTCTCTGCCTCTTCTGTTTGAAAAATGAACATGGAAGAGAAAGAAAGAAATAAGAAAGACTGAAATAGCATATAAAATGCTGTTGTTGGATGAGATCCTGAATACCGTAGTTTGCAGAAAGTGGTGGCTGATTGTAAGATGAAGCAATAAATATGATCACAAAGTGGAAGACAATTGTGTTTGACTGGGAAAATGATTGTTCATGCATGATGAAAACTAGAGCATAAACCAACTTTCAAACTCTCTTGGATTTGGAAGGACTAGCTAAAGTAACTATACCTTTTCCATCTAAGAGCTTGATTACTGAAATTTGCTTTACAAGAGACTACTAATGAAAACAGTTTGGAAACTGAATCTACTAAAAATAGGAAAAAAATGGAGCTACTTGCTTGATAACATTTAGTTCAGAAAAATTAAACTAATCTTATAGGACCTGCACTTGCTACCAGTTGGTAGCTGATACCAAATCAATGTATTTTTAAAGCCTCTGATTGTTTCTTTTCTATTTCTTTCTCTAATAGCCTGGCTGCCATTACTACTGTGCTAGTAGTACCTCTTGCTGAGTCCTGTTTCCTTATTTATTTATTTATTTATTTATTTATTTATTTATTTATTTATTTATTTATTTATTTATTTCAAAAAAAATATTTACTAAACTTTCTAACTCAGAAGCTTTTCACTTTTATCTTGCTGGAACTCACCTTTCGGAACAACCTGAAAATTGTCTTTGCTAACTTTCCAGGTGGGTGAAAATCAGCACATTTAAACTCAGAATAGCCAGACGTTGCAAATCTACAAAGAGCTGGAGATGGTTGAATTAATTTTGTTTCTGGCCAATAATGCAATGTGCATTCCAAGTAACCATTTTTGTTCCTTCAAATTAATAGATCTGATATCAAACTTATTCCAACAGACACTGATCTTATTTTTTCTTTTCCCCTAAAATAAGATTCTCCTTAGGAATCTCTTAAGAGACAGACAGTACAACAGTTCCACTTTTCCTCCCCTAACACTGCAGTGTCTCAAGTTCTTGGTGTTTTCTGAGTTTGTTTATTTTCCTGAATATATCTTGTTACCAGGCTAGGGAACATCAATGTATGGGAGAATGGGTTTTGCTGAGCGTAGTAACTTGCTCAGTCTGCTTTAGTTGGGGATATATTTTCTTCTTCAATAGTCCTTGATTAGGATGTGGTTCAAAGGTGACATACAGCAGGTTCTGACCAGTTCTGGAGAACCAGTAGCAGAAATTTTGAGTAGTTCGGACAACTGGTAAATACCACCTCTGACTGGCCCGGTCCCATCTATTCTTTGCATCTTGAGTCCCAGCTGATTGGGAAGAAATGGGGATTTTGCAGTATCCTTCCCTGCCATGCCCAACAAGCCATACCCAACAAGCCATGCCACACCCACAGAACCAGTAGTAAAAATTTTGAATCCCACCACTGGTGTGGTTCAGGGGTGGTATTCTGCTACCTTTGCTACTGGTTCGCAAACATGAGCATGCACGCAGGGCCTTCTGCACATGCACAGAGTGTCAAAAATGGGACGTGATGATATCTGGATGGGTGGGCGGAGCCTCCTGCAGCCACCGCTACCGTTTGCCTGAACCAGATAGAACCGGCTGAATACCACCACTAGTACCTTCCTGATTGTTTGGTGCTTTTTCTAGTTTTGTCAGCATCAGCTTTCCTGCTTTAGCTGCCATAAGAAACGGGGAGGGATTAGGTATGGAGCAAAGGGGGGGAAGAGAGCAGGAGGGGGTTTGTCTTTGTAGGAGGGGACTTCGTGGGAATCGAAACTAAATTTCAGAAGGGGATGGCCGACCAACTGTCTTGACATTCCTGATGGATGATGCTGCCAGACGTGTTGCCACCTGACCTTTGGAAGACCTTTAGATTGGCTGAGAAACGATAAACACGAGGGGGGGAAGAAGCTTAGTAGATGCATTTCGCGCGTTTTGATCACTTCCAGCTTTTCACTGGGATGTTAATCTTTTCATATTCAGTAAAAGTACCAGATTCTTCAAAATGCTTGAGTTTGGGGTTTTCTTTCCTGGATACTGAAGGAAGCATACCTGACATTAAGCTGGAAGTCATCTCAGTCATCCCGGACAAAACCCGAGGGGACTGAAAATCCAAAGTATGTCAGATCGAGGGAGTGATGACGAAGGGAAGATGGGGGCAGCGACTTCAACCGCCCTCCAGTCGGAAAGAGAAACTGCAGAATGGCTGGAAAAACTCCGTTTGGAACCGGAGGAAGCTAGATGGTCCAAAGGTGTGGGCAGACTGCCAGACTGGGGGGAGAATCCCCGGGGAGTGACGACTTCCAGACCCCGAAAAAGGGAGGCAGTGTGGATGCAACAGCAGAAGGAACGTCTCATGATAGATCAAGCCTTGCAGCTTATCCGTGATGTGGAAGAAAGCAGAAAAAACCGTGAGTCTTTTGAAACTCCTGTGGAGAAGGGGGAAGCAGACCCCAGGGGGGAGGCAGAAGAGACAGCCTGCGGGGGAGAGGAAGAGTTTGAGGAGGGAACATCCCAGGCTTCGGCAGCTCGAGGAAGAGATGCAGCCGGCCAGAGAACCCCAGCCCTGCAGCCCCCTCCCCGCAGACGTAAAAAGCCAAAAATCCCCCCCCTTCCTGGAAAGTTTGATGGAAATCCTAAAACCTTGGGATTTTTCCTGACCCAAGTGTGGAACCACATGCAGGATTGGGGGGAGGACTACGAAACAGATGCGGCTAAAGTCAGAAGCGTTGCGAATGCCCTAGAGGGAGTGGTGGCTGAGTGGATGGTAGTTCTCCACAATAACAACTCCCTCCTGCTGAGAAATTACAACCAGTTCATGAGGGCCCTTAGAAGACGTTTTGAAGACCATTTAGCTGAACGAAAGGCGAGACTCAGAATGAAGAGCATTCAGCAGGGCCGGAGGCCGGTGGCAGAGTATATCCAAGAGTTTCGTGAACTGGCACCTTATATGACAGGCTGGTCAGAAATGGCGCTTTTGGAGAGTTTCAAGGATGGATTGAATGATGAGATATATCGAGATTGCAGGAGCATGGGGGTCCCCGATGATTTGGATAGATGGTACATAGTAGCTGAGGATGTGGAGATCGAGCTGAAACGGAGCGAACTCCGAGGAAGGCGGATGGGGGACCAGTCATCCTCTCTCTACCGTAAGGGGGCGGCCAAGATGACTGGCGGGAAGACCGAATTCAAACCCAAGTCAAAGCCCTTCACCTGTTTCAAATGTGGGAAGGAGGGTCACCGGGCGGCCGAATGTTTCTCCAAACCACCGCCAAAAGCCACCGGGGCCAGCCAAAAGAAAAGCGATAAAATACCCGCCAAAACCCGCGGCACCACCCTGAAAGGAGAAGTCGTTGAGTTCACTCCCCGGAACCAGCGTGAGTTGGGAACTCCGACCAACGATGACGACAGCGACACAGACTCCGACTCGGACACCGATGAACGGGTGAGTCACACGGAAGAACCCTTACTCATCCCCGTAGAAGTAAGGGTGCCCTCCACAGGAACTCACGCGCAATTGTTAGCCCTGTTGGACTCGGGGTGCACTAGGTGCATAATTAGCCCCAAAGTAGTGGAGGAAATGGGACTGAGACTGAAAACTTTAAAAAGACCCATTGCATTTTGTCAATTAGATGGGTCGATTGCAGGGGGGGGCCCAGCTAGTTTTATGACCGAACCCCTCGAACTACAGTTGGGGAATCACATAGAAAAGCTCAGCTTTATTGTAGCCCCTGGCATGGAAAGGCCCCTAATTCTAGGGCTGCCCTGGCTTCGGAAATGGAACCCACGAGTAAATTGGAAAACGGGGGTCCTGCGCATTCGTACGGCAGAACCACCTCCGGAAAAGGAAGGCCCCTCCCTAAGGGACGACATAAGACCAGAAGGGGCCGCAGTAGCCATTAACTATATTGAGGGAGAAGAGAAAATTCCGAAGGAATATTGGGACCTCAAGGAAGTGTTTAGTGAAAAAGCTTCTGATAATCTGCCTCCCCACAGGGCCACTGACTGCACCATTGAAATACTCCCAGGGGTGAAGCTTCCCAAACCAAAAATATACCCCATGACACCTCGAGAATTGGAGGAATTGCGGAATTTTATTGACAAAAACTTAGAACGGGGATTTATCGAACGAGCCAAACCCAAGGTAGCAGCGCCAGTAATGTTCCGCGAAAAGAAAGATGGATCCTTCAGATTAGTTGTTGATTATAGAAACATGAACGCCATTTGCGTGGAAAATGTCTATCCCCTCCCACTTATGAAGGACATGTTGGCCCATTTAGGAAAGGGAAAATTTTTTACCAAACTTGATTTAAGAGAGGCATACTACCGAGTGAGAATAAAAGAGGGAGATGAATGGAAGACAGCATTTAATTGCCCACTGGGGTGTTTCCAATTTAGAGTACTCCCTTTTGGACTACAGGGGCCCCCGGCCGTATTCATGCAGTTGATCAACGAAGTGTTGCATGAGCATCTATATAAGGGGGTGTTGGTCTATTTGGACGATATTCTAATTTATTCTGACAACATGGCCGACCATATAAGATTGGTTCGAGCGGTCTTGAATAAACTCAGAGCAGCTGAACTCTATGCCAAACTTTCTAAATGTGAATTCCATCAAGACAAAATCGACTATCTTGGATATCGTATATCGCATGAGGGAATAGAGATGGATCCGGAAAAGGTCCGGGCAGTAATGGAATGGGCCGCACCACGCACCCATAAACAGTTACAGAGTTTCTTAGGGTTTGCTAACTTTTATAGACAATTTATCCCCTCTTTCGCAAAAATCGCACTGCCAATTACAAACTTGCTCAAAACAAAAGGGGAAATAAAACCCAAACCCTCGAAACCACTAGAATGGACTATGTCTGTCAGGCCGCTTTCGAAAAACTGAAACGGCTGTTTGCAGCTGAACCTGTGCTCAAACACCCCGACATAGAACAACCTTTTGTAATACAAGCGGATGCTAGCGACGTTGCCGTAGGAGCGATACTCTTGCAAAAGAATGAGAATGGAATATTACAACCCTGTGCTTACACATCCCGTAAACTATCTGAAACAGAAAGGAGATGGGCCATATGGGAGAAGGAAGCGTTTGCAGTCAGATGGGTGCTGTTAACATGGAGACAATTTTTGGAGGGGGCAAAACATCCTTTCGAGGTGTGGACTGACCATAAGAATCTAGAAGCATTAAAAACACCACGCAAATTGTCACCCAAACAGGCACGCTGGGCCCAACATTTCAAGCGTTTCAATTTCACTTTACGTTACCTTCCTGGGGGAAAAAATTTCATGGCAGACGCACTTTCCAGATTGCCACAGTACAACAGCATAAAGAAGGAACTGGTTCAACCAATGATCCCCTTAATGCAATTGGCAACACCTGTCACTACCAGAGCTCAGAGTAAAACCGATCCAGAACTCTCAGGGGATTTACTCGAAAAGTTACGAGAAGCACTAAAAGCTGACGAGTGGTTTAAACTCCACTCGAATGAATGCACACTTCGCGATGGACTAGCTTGGGTTGGATCGAAATTGTATGTTCCGACCACATTAAGACCAACCGTATTGAAATATGCGCATGATGCCAAAGCCGCAGGACACTTTGCGTTTGTCAAAACTTTACATCTTGTTAAGAGACAGTTTTGGTGGCCTGCACTAAAAAAGGACATACAGACATATGTGGCTAGCTGTCCAGTATGTGCCTCGGCTAAAAGACCTCCAGGAAAATCTCCTGGATTACTGCAAAGTGTGGCTAGACCGAACGCCCCATGGAAGGAAATATCTATGGATTTTGTGGTGGACTTACCCGACAGTGAGGGCTGCACTGTCATTTGGGTAGTAACTGATTTGTTTTCTAAACAAGTACATTTCATACCTTGCTCAAAGATCCCTTCAGCAAAAACCCTCGCAAAGTTATTTATTCGGCAGATTTACCGACTACATGGGTCTCCGAAAAGAATAATTTCTGATAGGGGTGTGCAATTTACTTCCAGTTTCTGGAGAGAATTTTTAAGATTGATAGGCTCCGCACAGGGGTTGAGTTCCAGTCACCACCCTCAGACAAATGGTGCTTGTGAAAGAACCAATGGGGTACTCGAACAATACCTTAGATGTTACGTGAATTACCAACAGGACAATTGGGTAGACTTGTTGCCATTTGCAGAAGTGGCGTATAACAATTCTGTGCATAGTAGCACCGGATTCACCCCTTTTAAGGTTGCATCGGGCCAGGATTTTGTACCCATTCCCGAGTTACCTCAAGATGATCCCCAAAATCCCTCTTTGATAGATTGGATAGAACAATTAAGGAGCACCTGGACAGTGACTCGGAAGGCATTAGATGAGGCACACCGAGCTCATAAGGCACAAGCCGATAAGAAAAGGTCCCCAGCTCACATTTACAAAGTGGGGGATAAAGTTTATTTGTCTACCAAATACTTACAAACCACCCAGAGGTCTAAAAAGCTGGGGCCTAAGTATGTAGGACCATTCCGTGTGATCAGACTGATAAATCCAGTGACAGTTGAATTAGAATTACCAAAAACCTTGAGACGAATACATCCTGTATTTCATGTTAGTTTATTGAAACCTGAACACTCATCTCCCCTAAGGGTTGATCATAGCAACCCTCCAATTCCCATCCTCGTAGAAGGGGAGCAACATTTTGAGGTTAAGGAAATCTTGGACTCTAGAAAACACCATGGTAAAGTCCAATATCTGATTGCCTGGAAACATTTTCCACTATCTCAGGCTGAATGGGTAAATAAACGGGATGTCCGAGCTCCCAAGAAAGTTCAACAGTTCTATGCCAAATACCCTGATAAACCTTGATCATTGTATATATTCTGTTTCTCTTTCTCTTTTTCTTTTTAATTAGGACTAACGTCTCTTCTGCAAGAGGGGCCGAATGTCAGCATCAGCTTTCCTGCTTTAGCTGCCATAAGAAACGGGGAGGGATTAGGTATGGAGCAAAGGGGGGGAAGAGAGCAGGAGGGGGTTTGTCTTTGTAGGAGGGGACTTCGTGGGAATCAAAACTAAATTTCAGAAGGGGATGGCCGACCAACTGTCTTGACATTCCTGATGGATGACGCTGCCAGACGTGTTGCCACCTGACCTTTGGAAGACCTTTAGATTGGCTGAGAAACTATAAACACGAGGGGGGGAAGAAGCTTAGTAGATGCATTTCGCGCGTTTTGATCACTTCCAGCTTTTCACTGGGATGTTAATCTTTTCATATTCAGTAAAAGTACCAGATTCTTCAAAATGCTTGAGTTTGGGGTTTTCTTTCCTGGATACTGAAGGAAGTATTAGCTTATCTGGGTGCTGGTTGCAAGGGATGACATGTTCTGGGCTGTTTGCTTCCTTCTTTGACTTCTGACTATGTATTAAATAAAGATAAGCCACATCCTAATACCATTTAAAAGATGTAACCCAGCTCTGTACCTCCAGCAACTATCCCAACGTAAATAGGAAAAAAGCCTCAGCTAAACAGTCAAGCTCTTTCTAATATGTATATTTCAACGACTATTTATTTTATTTATTTATTTATTTATTTATTTATTTATTTATTTATTTATTTATTTATTTATTTGTCAAATTTCTATACCGCCCTACTCCCGGGGGACTCAGGGCGGTGAACAGCCAAGATAAAACACAGATAGTACAAACATTAAAAGTCCATTAAAATTATTAAATATTTTGGCCAAAAGCAAATTTAAAACACCCAATTTGTAAAACAGATTAAATGATTTAAAAATTTAAAAGGGAGAGTTAGGCCATGCCAGCCTGCTGAAATAAAAATGTTTCGAGAGCACGACGAAACGTGCACAGATCTGGGATCCTCCATATCTCCGGGGGGAGCTCGTTCCAGATGGTAGGTGCCCCCACAGAGAAGGCTCTCCCCCAGGGGGCCACCAGTCGACACTGAAAAGCCCCTCTCTATGGGAGCGTACTGGTCGGTGAGAGGCTATTGGTAGCAGAAGGCGGTCTCGTAAATACCCCGGTCCAATGCCATGGAGCGCTCTAAAGGTGGTAACCAAAACCTTGAAGCGCACCCGGAAGACCACCGGGAGCCAGTGCAGCTCGCACAGGAGGGGGGTCACATGGGAGCGCCACCCTGCTCCCATAACCACCCGCGCGGCCGCATTCTGGACCAGCTGGAGCCTCTGGGTGCTCCTCAAGGGGAGCCCCATGTAGAAAGCATTGCAGTAGTCCAGGCAGGAAGTAACGAGAGCATGTGTGACCATATTGCTAATAACAAGTAGACAGGAAAGATCCTTTGGAGATCCAGTTTGACCTAGTGGTTAAGGCACCAGGCAACCAATTCAAAGTGCTCCTACTGATGGTACTCACACACAAGGACCCCCAACATCCATCTTTGTTCTGGAGCATTGTTTCCTCTCCTTCTTCAACAGTGGGGCATAGTCTTAATACCATCAGAAATTGGACATACACATTTAAGTACCTTATTTTACATACCAACCATAGACCTGAATCTACACTACTTTCTTCTTGATTCTTTACAAGATTGGTTTTGCATTTTAGAATTGGAAATGCTGTCTAATTCATCAGTTTAAAAAATGGCAAGCAAAGTCCTTGGATATATTGTATGTGTGCATGTAAGTCAGAGGTAAGTTTCAGCAGGTTCTGACCAGTTCTGGAGAACTGGTAGTGGAAATTTTCAGTAGTTCAGAGAACCAGTAGTAATAATTCTGACTGGCCCTGCCCCCATCTATTCTCTGCCTCCCAACTCCCAGCTGATCGGGAGGAAATGGGGATTTTGCAGTATCCTTCCCCTGCCACGCCTACCAAGCCACGCCCACCAAGCCATGCCACACCCACCAAGCCCACCTATAGAACCGGTAGTAAAAAATTTTGAAACCCACCACTGATGCAAGTCCACCAGAATTACTATAAATTATGAACTTCTGTTTCGATCCCTTTATTTACCCACACCAAAACCTCTCTTCAGACCTCCAAATATTGGAGTAACTCAATCATAATTAAAATATATAAGAAGGAGGATAAGACTAACTCAGCTAGCTATTATTCCATCATCTTGCTCAGGTTAATAAGCTATATGTGGTTTATCTCTTTAAAGGTTGCTAACTGGATGATCCAAGTGAAAATTGTAAGCAAGGGAACAAGCTGACTTCAGTCAGGTTTTTTGATAGTGAATCAATGCATTACTTGAAGTATCTATCAACAAAATATGCTAAGCAGTTCTTACTATGCTGCCTTATAGATTTTAAGATGCCTGCTCCAATTAAATAATTTAAGGCAAAGTCTTATCTTATGCTGTGCACAGTGTAATGTATACAAGAATATTCCTGCACAAGAATCAATAGGATCTAAAGTGCTGAGATCTACATTCTGAATCTCATACTTCATTGCTCTCTTTCAGTTAGAACTGGCACTATCTCTGCCAAAGCCCACTTAAGAATATGTCAATTAAAATAATGTTTCTAGCAAATTTTGGGAGTAGGGTCTCTGGCACAGGTCATGCTCCTGGACATTCACATTTTTCCATGGAAATACCATAGTTTGTCTAATCAGGCTTACTGCAGATATACTGTTTTATTTATGTATGTATTTATTTGCTTACATGTGTATTCTATACATGCCAGCCTGGAAAGAATTTGGGATGAAGATAAACCAAGATTTCAAGGTTTAGGTGCCAGAGCTTTTATGTCACATACCACTGCTGTTTCAATTTCATCACCTCTGAACATATATTTCAAATTTCTGTATTGTCATACACTTTCACAGGGCATACACTTTTATAAAGTCATCAGTTTGGTAAAGATTCCAGGAAATTAGCTACATTTTGTGTTATAGCTATTGCTTTTTTAATTGGAGTTTACATACTAATTGGAATTTACATACTATAAAATTTTGTAATATATCATCGTTTCCCATCCATTTTTGTCTCTTTTTCTCTTTTCTTCTTCTTTTTTTTTACTTACAGTAATGAGTGTTTTTATTTTGTGCTGTTTAGCCATCTGGACATTTTGTCCTGCTATTTTATTTTAAGTTTGAGAGGCATGGTGTCCTAGTGGTGAAGATGCTTGCTTCCCATTTGGAAGGCTGAGAATTCAATCCTAGGTAGTGGCTGAGGTTTCTCTTCTAGGGTGCAAAAAAAATAAAAAATAAAATCTGCTGCAAACTCTGTGTAGTGTCAGGAAGGGAATCTGGCCAGTAAACACTCAGCTCCATCCTTTTGACCTGACTCTACTCTGAATTAAGTGATTACAGGATCATAAAAGGGGAGATGTTGTTTTAAGTTGCTGTAATAAATCATATTTGTCTGTCTGTCTGTCTGTCTGTCTGTCTATATATCTATCTATCATATCTATCAAATCTGCTACCAATGCAATATTATTATTTCTGTAGTCCTGAAATATTTCTACAATATTTCAGGACTGTAGAAGTCCGGAAGTCTTCCTTGCTTTGAAATAATCTGCACGACTATTAAGAATAGTCCTTTTCTCTCCAACATTCAGGGAGGCTGTAAGGCAGTGCTTTTTCATGGAATTGTCACAATATTGTTCCAGTGAAACAAGAAGAGATAGACTCAAGAATGAACAGGTGCTGAATAAATGTGTATTAAATAGAAATGTGAGTGACCAGTATAGAAGTATGTTAATATCAATAACACTAAGACTTATATACCGCTTCATAATGCTTTACAGCCCCTAAGTGGTTTACAGAGTCAGACTATTGCCCCCAACAATCTGGCTCCTCATTTTACCCACCTCGGAAGGATGGAAGGCTGAGTTAACCTTGAGCATGGTGAGATTCGAACTGCCAAATTGCAGCAGATGGCAGTCAACAGAAGTAGCCTGCAGTACTGCACTCTAACCACTCCGCCACCGCATCTAAGGTGGTTTTGTCGTATAGAATGAATGAGAATAAAATCACAAAACAAATATTGGCAGAATGAGTTGAAGGGAGATGATTTACAGGAGAAAAAGGAACCAAGAAGTATGGTGCATCCTGTCAATCTAAATTAGTTTTATCTATGCTTTCTTTTTCTCATCCAGGTGACTTCATGGACAACTAGGCAATGCTAGAAATCGTTTGTTTGTTTTTTTGCCTTGTTTCAAAATACAAATCACCTGATACAAATAAAGCGAGAATTCCTAAGTGCATAAATTTAAAAACAAACAAACACCACTTATTGTTCTCTATCTGTAAATAAATTCATCTAACTCACAATAAAATCTAGTCGCTGACAGAAGCCCTTAAGAACCTATATTGATGCCTGTTTACTCAAATACACATTCCAATCTATTCTGTGAAATTCATTTTCAAGTAACTATTGTAGGATTTCAGCCTTAAAAGCCTATGAAGAAATGTAAACTCCCTACTGTCCAAATTCTGGCAAGAAAGTTATTTTTTTAAAAAAAATATAAATGTAAAGCAGGAACTACTAATTCTGTTAGAACTCTATTCATCTTTATTTCAATTAAACTCCAGGCTTTCGTTCCTTTAGTCCTGGCTCAAGTCAAAAGATAAGAGCTTTCAAGAGAAATAAAGCAAAGTGCAAGAAGATGTCTAATCCTTTGCAAATAAAAGTAAGGGGAAGATATAAAACTGGATATATAAAAATTCGACTTTCTTCAGCTGGTCTACTAAGCTACCTCCCTCAGGATGCCTTCTGGAACTGTTGGATTTCACCTTTCAGGATTCTCACCTCTCCTGGGCATTTCAGCATCTTCAAAGGATTGCAAGTATGAATTATACAGAAGTAACTTATCTGTAGCTAGATTGGCTGGGAAGTCTAGCAACTGAAGTCTGAAGAACACTGCTGTGTAAAAAATCTCACATTGCTTACTGCTATGTAGAGGCACCTTGATCTTGAACAGTGTGAAAGAAAGAAAGGGGGAAGAAACTCCAAATGTTTTCTTTTGCTCTCTTCCTTCTTAACCGTATTTGGGTAATGCAGGGCTTAACCTCACAGCATAAACCTCAACAAACCCGAACTGCCTTTTTAAAGGTGTTTTGCTAAATGGAATCCTTTTGTAATTTTCACCTTTTCAAAAATATTGATCCAAACTTCACCCCCACAGAGGATTAAATGGGAAGCAGCAAGAAAATTAGATCGGCTGCGCATGGGGCCAGGTAACCTACTAGCTTGACTTTATCTAGTTATGTGTACTTTCTTGCAGTCTGTTCTTCTGTAGTTGTTGTGATGAGCTCCCTAACTGGCTGCTGTGTTCTAACCTTTTGTAATCAAATGCTGGCCTTAAAAATGATTTAAAATAAAATAATAAAAAAACCAACAACTCCTCAAAGCATGAGTTTCTTCTTCCTCCCAACTGCTATGGCAGTAATCATATAGTGTCATCTCATTTTTATTTGCTACTAAGTTCCCAAAGGACTCACAAAGTTTGAAGTATTTTTTTTAAAGACTTGGAAGGGCAGCTAGAAGAAGCTGAAGAGTCTTTTTATTAATCTAGGTGTTTTATGCTTCAGTAAATGATAGTGGTAGCACACAAGGTTCAGGATGCTCCCTGACATATAGAATGAATAAATTACCTACACTGAGATAATACATGTGGATATCCAAGGAATATTGAAACGGGAAGGAGGGGAGATAAATAATGTGCATAAGTCTCATTCTTAGTCAAACAGTATGCATATATTTAGGATTCTTGCTGCTATGAAAAAAAAAGTTACAAAGAAAGAAATTATCTAGAAAAGTGATCCATCATTTGCATGAACATAAAGGGAAAAAAGTCTAAATACACCGGACAACTGTTGGTATCTATTCTACACACTAAATACTGAACACTACTTGCACTGTTCCCATTTGTGCACGTGAGATGAGGTATGATTGCTTCTTTACACATTGGCAAAAAAAACATTTTTCTTATGACATACAGGTAGAGATTCCAAGATACATAAAATTTAGATGTGAGCTTTGTCCTTAACTAGAACTTGGAGAAAATACTTTGGTTGTGGCAATGACCCTCAAACAGAAACCATGATTTACATTGAAATAATTTTGCCAGTTAGAGTTCTAGTTCTGCCTTTGGCAGAAAGCTAGCTGGGTGACCTTGGCCGCTCACACTCTCTCAACTCTAGGAAGGAGGCAATGGCAAACCACTTCTGAAAAACCTTGCCAAGACAACTGTAGGGACTTGTCCAGGCAGTGTCTGAGAATTGGACATGATTGAATGGAAGAAAAAAAAAATAGAGATATGTCATTCCCATGCTATTGAAACTTCTCTATAGATTCAACCAGTTTAATTTTGGTATAATAGCATCTAACATACCGTATTTTTCGGACTATAAGATGCACTTTCCCCCCCTAAAAGTGGGTGAAAATTTGGGTGCGTCTTATACACCGAATGTAACCCTGGCCACCCACCGGCCCCCACCCTTTGGCCTCTGCCTCCCAGCAATTTATCTCCTTGCAGCAAACAGCAAACAGCCCGTTTCAGCTTCACCACAGCCTGATTAGCACAAGCATCTGATTGTCAGTTGGATCAGCCTCCAGACCCTCAGCTGTTTCAGGCTGGAGGGATTGCCATTGTCTATTGCTGCATGGGCCTCTGCTGTTTGCTGCAAGGAGGCAAATTGCTGAGAGGCAGATTTTTTTTTCTTGTGCTAATCAGATTGTGCTGAAAATGAAAATGAAAAAGTAGGCTGTTTGCTGTTTGCTGCAAGGAAGCAAATTGCTGGGAGGCAGAGGCAGATTTTTTTTCTTGTTTTCCTCCCCCAAAAAAGGTAGGGGCATCTTATAGTCCGGAGCATCTTAGACTCTGAAAAATACGATACGTATAATTAATTATTAATTTCCTAAAGCCACTCCAAAAAGTAAATCTTTATAAAACAGTACTGCTTATCCTTTTCCTGTATTATTCAAAGGCTACTAAGAACCACTGCGGAAGCCAGAAATTTATAACATCATGCCTGAGTGTAACATGGTATGTGAGGACCCTTTCCAGTTGAGGATCATGACCATTAAATTAACATTTTAAGTTATTTATTTTTTAAAAAAAGTCCAAAAACATGAGATCACTAAATTTCCACACAAATGAGATCCTAAAACTGAGGTAATCAGACATCAGCTACAAATTTGATACCTGAAAATGTGTGAATTTTGAGCCAAAGCAATAAGGCTACATTGTTGGAATATCTGAAAGACCAAGATTAGGAACTAAACATCATGGAGAAAATCTATCTGCTCTCCCTCTCCCATTTGTGTCAGTGTTGACTCCTACAACTGCCTAGACAGGTGCCTGCAGTTTCCATGGCAAGATTTTCAGAAGTGATTTGCCATTGTATCTTCTGAGAGTTGAGAATGACTGGCTCAAGCAATGAATGGCTCAAGGTTACTCAGCTGGTTTCATGTCTAAAATGGGAGTAGAAGTTACAATTTCAGATTTTTGGCCTGATGCCTTTAACCAGAGGTGGTATTCAGCAGGTTCTGACCAGTTCTGGAGAACCACTATTGGAAATTTTGAATAGTTCGGAGAACCAGTAAATATAATCTCTGACTGACCCCGCCCACATCTATTCTCTGCCTCCTGAGTCCCAGCTGATCGGGAGGATATGGGGATTTTGCAGTCTCCTTCCCCTGCCATGCCCACCAAGCCATGCCCACAGAATTGGTAGTAAAAAAAATTGAATCCCACCACTGCCTTTAACCATATACCAACCTGGCTTTTCTTCCTTCTGGAAGTGCTGTGGGAACTCTTGATTTAAAAAAAAGAGTTTCACTGTGTCCGGTGAACATCATTCCTTCTGCAACATTTATGTCTATTTGAATTTGGGACGCTTAGATATTATTATAAATACGGTCAGGAATCAAAATAGTTAAGAGTACTTGCATGAAATGTAACTCAGAGATTTAATATTTGACACATGCATAGCTTTAGAAGCCTTCATTACTGTGAAAAGCTATGCGTGAGAAAAAGAGATGTTTCTTGACTTTAAGACAATCAACACTGACAATTTGTTTTGGTTCCATTAAATGGCTTTGTCTTCTAAAAGCCAAAAAAAAAAAAAGCATACTTTTAGTTGTAGCTGCAATCATTAAGCTTCATTGCAGTAGCCCTTCTAATAACTACAATCATCTTTATAAAATGAATCTGTAGAGTGATTCCAATCATCTGTATTGAATTTATGCCAATGAGTCTAAAATATAGCTTTCGGGTAGAGATTATATTGCAATGCTATTGTATCCTTCGTCCTCTTCAACAATAATACAGGAGCTACACCAAGAATGAAGCAATAATCTAGAGATGTGACAGAGACGAAGAGTGACAAAGTGTTTATCTCCTGTCCTCTCTTCAGGCTTTGTCTACATATTATGGATAAATATCCCACAAAAATGTCAGCAAGGCATGACTTCAGGAGAGTTGTTTGGAATCAAACACCCTAAAAGGTAAAGGTTCTCCTCGCACATATGTGCTAGTCATTCCTGATTCTAAGGGGTGGTACTCATCTCCGTTTCAAAGCCAAGGAGCCAGCACTATCCGAAGACGTCTCTGTGGTCATGTGGCCAGCATGACTAAACACCAAAGCAGCGGTGGGTTGCCCCCGGTTCAGACCAGTTTGCAAGAACCGGTAGTAAAACCAGTGGGAGGCTCCGCCCACTGACCCGGACGTCATTGTAGGTGATCTGTGCATGTGCAAATGAGTGTGTGTGCGCGTGATGCGAACCAGTAGTAAAGGTAAGTAGAACCCACCCCTGCACCAAAGGCGCACGAAACGCTGTTACCTTCCCACCAAAGGTGATCCCTATTTTTCTACTTGCATTTTTTACATGCTTTTGAACTGCTAGGTTGGCAGAAGCTGGGACAAGTAAATCAAACCACCCTACAGCTTTGCAAAACCAAAGTATACAGCCACACCATTATAAACAGCACAACTGTAGTTGTGAACATACTGTGTTTCTCTTCTCAGATAGGTATAGTTCTAAAGAACATGCTTGATATTACAAGATTAATGTCCATTGATTAAATTGAGATGGGGGGAAAAAAGCTATGGAATCTCCAACTTTAAAAAAAAAAAAAAGCCCTTGCAAGCTGGACTAAGGAATAGTTCCTGTGTACTTAAATTGTTCATAGGTTATCTAATCTTTAAAAGCTTCAGGGGGAAATTGAGTGATGGGCTTTCAGCATCTTTATTTAGAGCAGGCGAGCATGGTTTTATTTTCTCTTGTTTTTATAAAGGACCATGTTGTGTGGCCAAAGGTTCCCCCTCCATACATGTGCTGCATTCACTAGCAAACCTATGAGACGTCCCATCCCACCCCAGCATAGGAACTGCTCAAAGTGTCCTGGCAAGAAAACATTCTTTTTTGAGGGGGGGATTAATTTTATTAAATATACAATTTAAAAACATCAGACTTGGTGCGATTTGTCTGGTACATACTTTTCTAGCACTTTTTCTTTCATGTATATTACAATATAATATCATGCATATTCCATATATACTTTTTGTATGTTCAATCACACTTCAGTTACATACATATTCCCTTCGTACCTATTCAAATCCAATTTATTCCTATCTAATATTTCTTAGTTTTATTTTATTTATTTTTCTCCCCTTTCCTTCACTCTGTTTCTAATTCTCTATCTCCACATTCCTCCTTTTCTCTAGCCATTTATAAAATGTATTCCAGGTTACATAGAATTCCAATTCATCTTTATCTTTGAGCTCCATTGTTAACCTGTCCATTTCTGCACAGGTCAATATTTTGTTAATTATTTCTGTCTCCTGTGGGTTCTCTCTGCATTTCCAATTTTGTGCAAATATCAACCTCGCTGCTGTTAGTATGTCTACCATAAGATATATTTCTTCTTTTTTGTAATTATCCCTTTCTGGCAAGAAAAAATTCTTGACCATGAGTGGGAGACAGGGAGAAGGACCTTATGGGTAAACCAAATTATTTCTATTCCCTGACCATATCTCAAAGATAGTATGGCTAACATGCTCACCTAGGGATGTCAAACTCGATTTCATTGAGGCCTGCATGTGGTTGACCTCAGGGGGCTGGGGGTGGGGGCATTGCCGGTATGGGCCTGGCCAGTTGAACATTGCTCACATTGGGTGGCCTGGATGGAGCTAGGGGGATCCATTGTCTCCAGCGGAGGAAGGCGAGACCAGAACCACACCCATCCAGCCCCCTGAGGTCAATCCCGATGTGGCCCTCAATGAAATCGAGTTTGACACTCCTGTCCTTGAGGTTCTTGCTGCTATGGTCATTCTCCTTGGTCAGGTTGCTCATGGTGTGTGGGAGAGGGCAAAGTGTGTGGGCCAAGCCGAGGCACTGTGGGCTGGCCCTCCGCTATTTCCAGGGTGGCTCCACGGGCCAGATCTAACCACCTCGTGGGCCAGATCTGGCCCCCGGACCTTGAGTTTAAGACCCCTGTACTAATCTAATAGACATAGAAAAAAAATAATTTTCTATTGGATAGGTTTATCCAAAATATTCTACCGCTGTGATATAATTTCAATTTTTCCTTTGTCTTGTGTTGGCAATGTAACAAGCCCAATGTATATAAACTCTGGTTCTGCTTTTGATCAGGGTGGTTCAGCTTGCTGGGAACCCAGCATATATACCAGTGATGGCTAACCTTTTTGCCATTGTGTGCCAAAAGTGGGGAGAATGTGTGGGGGGGTCGCTCACGCACATGCCCACACCCATAATTCTATGTGCCCCGCCCCCACACATGTGTGTGCAACTCCCCCACGCTCCCCCCACTTTTGGCATGCGATGGCAAGGTAGGCCCGTTTTTTGCTCCCTCCAGGCTCCAGAGCCTTTCTAGAAGGCTGGAGAGGGCAAAAATGGCCTTCCCCACTCCCCAAGAGGCCCTCCGGAGGCTGGAAACAGCCTTTTTCCTGACTTCTGGTAGGCCCAAAAGGCCCGAAAATCAGCTGGCTGGCACGTGTATGCATGCCGGAGCTGAGCTCGCGTGCCCACTGATACAGCTCTGCGTGCCACCTGTGGCACGCATGCCGTGGTATATATCATGGATATATACCATTCATTAATTTCCTGCAAATAAGTTTGCATCTTCAAAATGATCCGGTTTCTCTAGGTGAGGCAGATTTTTGACTAAATTTAAATTATCCATTGTTTCTTGCCTTGCCTTCTGGTGCTTTCTAAAGTAGGTCTCAACTTGCAAAGCTTTCAAGTTGCCATGAGCAGGAGGGAGGGAGAACTGAAGTGAATTCCATACATTTTTTCTGACCGCAATCAGGAGGGTGTTAGGTTTCACAGCCAGCCAAAGTGGATAATTGGAGAATGTGATTTATGACATGGCCAGGGAGGGCGGGAGAGACAGGGTCATAGGGGGACATAAATCTGCGTGGGATCAGTCCTGACTGCATCCCAGTATTGCCGGAATGTTGCTCCAAATAAATGACTATATTTCCTTTGAAGTTTGGATCATGGCTCATGAATTAATTAGGGCATCTTTCGGAAACTTGAAAGTAGGTTGACCACAAAGAAGAGGGAGGTCAACTATTTTTCAAAGCACCAGAAGGCAAAACAAGAAATAATGAATGGAAACTAATCAAACAGAGAAGCAACCAGAACTAAGGAAAAATTTCCTAACAGTGTGCACAATTAACCAATGGAACGGCTTGCCTTCAGAAGTTGTGGGTGCTCCATCACTCAAGGTTTTTTAAGAAGAGTTTGGACAGCTATTTGTCTGGGATGGTCTAGGGTCTCCAGCTTGAGCAGGGGGTTGAAGTAGAAGACCTCCAAGGTCCCTTCCGGCTCTGTTATACTGTTATTCTGAGAAAGGCAAAGGAGTCAAAAGGATCCTGCTGTTTTTCTTACTCCATGATTCCTTCTCTCTGATTACTGCTGCTACTATTATCATTACAATTAATAATAAACATTTCTACCATTATTGATGGTACAGATCTTAACCTTTAAGAGCCTCGGTGGTGCAGCAGACTAAAGTCCTGTTAAGTGCTAGCACTTAGCTGCCACCTGCCTGCAATTAGTGCAAGTTCGAATCTCACCAGGCTCAAGGTTGAATCAGCCTTCCATTCTTTCAAGGTAGGTAAATTGAGGACCCAGATTGTGGGGCCAATAAGCCAACTTTGTATAGAACAACACTGCTTAGGGGGCCCCCCGAAAGCCCTAATAAGCAGGTATATACAAAAAAGTATGCAGGATATTGCTATAATGCATTGTAAGCCGCCCTGAGTCTACGGAGAAGGGCGGCACATAAATTGGACTAATAAATAATAATAAATAAATAACCTTGGATTTAAGGCAATCCTTTCCCCAAAAATTGATTCTTTGAAGTCAAAATAATCTGTTATCAGTATTTACAGCCAATATGAAACAAACGTCTGGCCTAAAAGGTAAGTTATTTGGGAAATTTTCCTTTCAGATAAACACAGTGAATCTATTAGAGTAAGCTCGAAGGGGAAAAAGAAAACTTAAAGAATATTCAAGGGATGTTTAAAGTAAAATCGGATTATCTCTCTCTTTTCTGCCCTGACACAGAGAATTTTATCAACCATCTTAAACTCACTTATTTTCATGACAGTAACTGGAAGCCTGGACAGGGTACAAATAAAAAGTAGGCATTTTATCTGATATCTGAAAACAAAGCATCCACGACAGCCATAGGAAGAAAAAGACAGATTGGATGGTCACTTGTTACACCCTCTTGGGGATATATATTGGAGCAGAAGCACCACTTTAGCTTATTTAAAACATGACATGAGTGTGTATTCTCCAGGCAGTCAGCTTGTAAACAATCCATGACAAACAATACTACCACGAGACAATTGGAAATGACACAGTCCATAAAACAAAGGGTACATTTGCCTTAAACCGGTGATAGCTCAGGTATACAATAGCTACATGGAAAGTTAGGCAGCCTATGCATTTTTCAAAGGAACAAGCATTTTCCTATTCCAGGAAAAGTTCCATCTTGTTTGGATGCTGCTCTACGAAAGGCAAAACAGGGAGCTCTCTTTTCCTACACAGGGGAGAGAGGAAGAAGACAACAAGCCAAGCCTGCCAGTATCTTTCCACTGAGCAAAAACAAATTCTCCAGGATAAATGTGCCACCAGATGCAGCTTAAATAAGTCACCCATTCTGGAATGAGTAGCCAACATAAATGGAGATTATAAACTGAGAAAGCTCAGTTAACATGAGCATCTGGGGTTGTTTGATGTGATAAGAAACGATAATGTTATTTCCCCATTTTAAATTAAACCAGCAATGAACAGGAGGAAGATATTTTGAAGCTGCCCTCTAACTGTACAATGCAGCACTTCCAGTTTTGAAATAGTATAGTTATACTGAAAGAAAGAGAGAGAGAGAGAGAGAGAGAGAGAGACGCTTGGTCTAGTGATTAAGGCACTAGGCTAGCAAGCAGGAAAATGTGTGTTTTAGTTCCATGTTAGGCATGAAAACTGGCTGGGTGACCTTGTGCCAGTCAGTCCAACAGAATTGTTTTGTAGGGGAAATTGGAGGAGGAAGGAGGAGGAAGAAAAATCATTTTTCCCTCTTTCTTTACAATTTTCCAACTAAAATTGTCTCTCCAGATGCTAGACATCCCCAAAACTGATACTTCCATTAACCCTTTTTGGGGGGCAATGGGATGAAGCATAGAGATGGAGATAAGACATTTTCAGCAAGTGCTTCCCCACAAATAGTCCTATTCTATTTTGTTCACGAATCAGAGTAACAAAAGACACCAATAGAGGAATAACAATGATCAAGAATTAAAATGAAAAGCTGTAAAGAAAGATTGAAAAACTGGATATGTTTAGCTCTGAAAAACAGCTAATTTATTAAATATCTAAAACACTGTCTCACAGAAGAACCCCAAGATGGCAAGACCTATTATCCCTTATTCCAGAGTGCTAGGTTTGGAATACTGAAACTAAGTTATAGGAATTCTATAGCTGAAAGTTAGAGATATAGATATGGTGGCCTTTCCTTTATTGGTATGTTTAAGCAGTAGATAGGCAGCTGCTGTCTGAAATTGTTTACCCAGAAGAATGGCCTGTTCCAAGTCTTATTCTATGCAGTGGTAACAAAACAGAGGAAAGCATGACTTTCTAAATAATGAATAGTTTTGGATTCAATAATGAGACTGCAGCTGTAGGACTGGGAAAGTCTGAAAAGTTCATAGCCAAAAGGAACTCTAGAGTCAGGTTTTCAGCTGACAACATCTACCGTTGTCAAACCCCATTTTAGCAAGTTCTATGAGAGTCTAACAAAAAACATTCTCAGTCTTATTACCCAAAACATTAGTTCTATAGTGGAAGTCAGATTTATCCTAGATCCGTGATGGCGAATCTATGGCATACATGCCACAGGTGGCATGCAGAGCCATATCGGTGGGCACGCAAACTCAGCTCCAGCGTGCATGCATGCACCGGCCAGCTAATTTTCGGGCCTTCTGGGCCCACCGGAAGTCAGCAAACAGGCCGTTTCCAGCCTCTGGAGGGACTCTGGGCAGGTGGGGAAGAGCGAACTGGTAGCATTTCACCACTGTACTGTGGTATCCAGATAAGCATCATCTGAAATATCCTTCTAAAATTATGCTTCAAATTAAAAATGTAAAAACTATGTGCCCAATTTTTGGGAAGAAATACGTTTTGTTTATTTATTTGTAAAATTTATTAGTCACCCATCAAATGTTAAAAGATGTATGATGATGGGCATTTCTGTGTTGTACAACTTAGAGTTATCAGAAAACTTTTTCAGTTCCTACGTCTCAAATTTTCTTACCTTTCATGTCGTTAGCGTGAAATGTCTATGGAGAGTCTCAGTCATCGAGGTCATAGTTTTCCCAAAGGTGCATTTTCAAAAGGCAACTGGACTTCCTTTGTTTTTCCTTGAACATGTTTCGCTTTTCATCCAAGAAGCTTTTTCAGTACTGAACTGAAGAAGCTTCTCGGATGAGAAGCAAAACATCTTCAGGGAAAAACAAAGAAAGTCCAATTGCTTTTTGAAAAAGCACCTTTGGCTTGAAATACTTGGTGATATATGCCTGAGCCTAGATAACTTTTTACTTAATGAAATTCATAATCTAATTCCATCCATCAGATGGCTGATAATGGTACTTCAAAATACTTAAAACTATATGACTAGTGGTTCAATTTATTATTTTATTAGTAATTTTCTTATTCTTACATAAAGAAATTTGGTGATTTCTACTTTGTATCATATTAAATTGATATTGGAAGCACTGGGAAAGAAAAATGGTTTTAGAATTAATTAACAGACGGGATATTCTCATAACAATAATAAATTCTATTATCTTATCTCGGATTTTGGTACCATTTTTGTCTTCTTGGTTTGTTCTAAGTAAACCACATGCAATTGTTATGTATTCTTCTTTTGTCCACAGATTCTGTTTTTCCCTCCACAATTGATTGTACTTTGTTCATCGGTTTTCTGATGACTTCAAATGCTGAAGTTTAGACGTTACGTGGGATGTATGTAGGTGTGATGTAGGAGATGGCCAGGCTGAAGGACAGGGTCAAATGCATCATCAGTTTGGGGGTCTCTACACCTCCTTAAGAAATTAAAGTTCAGCTCTCCTTGAACTCCATTGTCTCTTATCTGGTACCAATTTGCCTTGACCATCAGTAGTTCCGATCTCATGTATAGATAGTATGAAATAAACTTATAGTACTTTTGAACTCTATCCTGCTTTGTGACTTCTTGCACTTGACTGGCTGTCTGTTATCAAGTATCAAGTATTAATACATATTTTATATAGAACAAAATTTTGGAAAGAGTTTGAAAGGTCTACAAATGTTATGACTTTGTTTTGAAAACTCAAAAGGAGAGTAAGCGTCATTGAATTGAGGAGTTTAAAAAAAATCTTAAATGTTTTCATATAAGACACATGTTGATTAACCCAGCAGTATGGGGTTTCAGAATTTTTTTTTTACTTTGGAATAGAAGCGGTGCGTATTTTATGAAGTAATAAAAAAGCAATTTTTCCATTTTATTCTTCTTTTTGTTCGTGCTTCCTAATGATTCTGATGAATTTGCTTCTATCTTCCAAAGATAATTAATCCTTGTGCTTTCATTAGATGGTATTGACACTCAAAGAGAGCACAAATCATCAGATCAATTTAGTGATTCGGACTTTATTAACTGCAGCATAATCAAGGTTATAATTAGAATTCCTTTATAAAAAAAAAAAGGTAATAAGCACATTATTAGGTCTCTCTCCATCCAGAATGACCTGTTGTGAATTTCTTCTTGCAAATAATGAAGATTAAATCTTGTGTAACAAACAAATTTTTTTTTCTATTTGTTCTCCCTTCCCGTTTAAAGTCATTTTCTTACCCACATTCTACCTTATACAGTGGAGTTATTCATCCCCTTCTCATCAGAAACGTTAAACGTTTCTTTCACTTCATTACCTACCAAATTGTTAAGCCTTCTCCTGCCATAGAGTCATTACGCAATTATCAACGTAGATTGAAAATGTCATGTTATATGGCCTTTTATACATTTAAATTATTGTATTATGAGTCTATTTGTTTGTTTATTGTATTCTTTTGCCCTGAAGCTATTTCTTCAGTGGCTTGTACATAGTCTCCTTATAGCAATAGCAATAGCACTTAGACTTATATACTGATTTACTGTAAAGCACTTACTTACAGTGCTTTACAGTCCTCTCTAAGCAGTTTACAGAGTCAACATACTGCCCCAACAATTTAGGCCCTCATTTTACCCACCTTGGAAAGATGGAAGGCTGAGTCAACCTTGAGCCTGGTAAGATTTGAATTGCCAAATTTCTGGCAGCCGGCAGGCAGCAGAAATAGCCTGTAGTACTGCACTCTAACCACTGCGCCACCGTGGCTGCTTAAATTGTATATTAGAGTCGAATAAGTCCAATAAAGAAAGACTAAAGCAAAACCAACCAAAATATATACACACATATATCTTCCAAGTAACTGTGGTATCTTAAACCAGAAATGACCAGGATCTATATTATTTGACAGACAAGCAAAGCCAGATTTATCTATGGTAGCGAAAAATTAGAAGGAATACGGTAACACTTTTTCAGACTAACACATTGTGTTAAAGGCTATAAACCTTTGTGAGCTATAGTTCACTTCTTCAGATGCATCATTTAGTCACTTCAATCAACTGATGAAGTAAAGTACAAGTCACAAAACTTTTAAACCAATTTGTTACCCCAAATATGTCTTCTGATTTATTTTGTTTGTTACAAGAACCAAATGTTCCATCAAGGGAAAATACTGAAAAAAAACTGAGATTGATGGATGGGCTTATACTAAAGATTTCAGTGTTGGCTTTAGATATCTTTATGATATAGATGGCATTCCTACCCATTCCATATAGAGAATGCGATTGGATTTGTGGCTAACCGTACTTCACAATGAATGAAACAAACCATCTGGGCAAAAGTACTCCAGTTAAGGGTAGCTCCATCGCTTTCCACTCAGTTGTCATTTGCACATTTTATTATTGAATAAAACTCCAACTGTCATAGAAAAGTCATTCTATCATCTGAAAAATAAACAAACAGAACCCACTAATTTATCTGCTTTCCATTATAAACTACAAGAGGGTAAGTTAGATTGGACTACCTTTGAATTGACTGTAATGGATCAGGGTAGATCAGATCTGGAACCCTAATTAGACAGATAGTGCCATGCATTAGTCATTCAGCATTGTATGCAACCAGAATTACCCCTAAATTCTCTTAGAAAACAATAAACAAATCCTTGGTTGTGAGAAGCATTCTGTTGATTTTGTGTGTGTGACTGGTTTAAGATTTGGACTAAAGCTCTATGTGACATCAATAATGTCAGATTGAGGTGCCTGATAGCTGCTCATTGTAAGACATGACATAAAAAGAATTACAGACTGGACAGAATGACTAGGGAGGATGTGTGTTGACTTACAAACAGACCTCAGCATTGAAATATTGTCTTAAAAAGTGCAAAAACAGGGTGAAACTGTCAGTTAAAAAGATCTGAGCGATTGCTAACTTGTTATTTGAAGCTTAGTCTAGATAACAAAAGAATATTTGAGTATAGTCCTATCTATTTAAAAATAATAGCAACTCAGGTTTCATCTATCTAAAAAATAAGACTAGGAAAAGAAAATAGTTCACAGAAGGAAAATGATGGATATGCACGCAAGCAAACATACATTCCTTTGAATTGTACAAAAGAGGATAATTTTAATAATTGTTTTAAAGTTATGGGTCTTTTGAGAGTAGCAATTAAGATTGCTTGGAACTTGGTGAAGTATATGCTAAAAAATAACACTTTTCCAAGAACAGCATAGCAGAACTACCTATTTAAATCTTAACTCAAATTAAAGTACAAACTAGAGGGAAATGATCAGCAGTATATATCTTGAGCAGGGGGTTGGACTAGATGACCTATAAGGTCCCTTCCAACTCTGTTAATCTGTTAATATCTGACATTGACTCTTGTCTCTAACAACTGTTTTCCCATAAAGATCTGCTATGATTCCTTCCCATGAAGAATGGAAGAAAGATTAGGAGATTTAGCATTTGAATACAAAAAAGAGGTTACATTTTCTAGACCAAGCTAAATTCAAAAACCCTTGGAAATTCTTGGAAGCTGGTATTCAACCAGATGAAAATAAACTATATTTACACACCATTCAAAAGAAGCAATAAGAAAAACCTCTTTCCAGCAACCAATACCCAGATAACCACCAGGCTCAAGATTGAGTCAGCTTTCCATCCTTTTGAGGTAGGTAAAATGAGGACCCGGTTTGTGGGGGCAATAAGCTGACTTTGTATAAAAAAGAACACCTCTTGGGGGGGGGGGGCGAAAGGTATATACAAAAGTATGAAGGCTATTGCTTAACGCACTGTAAGCCGCCCTGAGTCTCCGGAAAAGGGCAGCATATAAATCGAACCAATAGATAGATAGATAGATAGATAGATAGATAGATAGATAGGTAGATAGATAAGCAGAGATTAACATCAGACAAAGATGCAGAAAACAATACCCGAATCAAGAAACTACTGAGGAGAAAACTACATACTGACACTTGCAGGGCCCGTTACTTGCTATATAAGTGGGGAGCAAACCCCACATTTACTAGCGCTGATGATATTACCTAGTTGAGTAATGAAATGCTTGCAAGTAAACAATCAAGCTCAATCAACAGAGCACCAAGGATTCCATAAGTATATTTCTTTATCTTGTTTCTCTTCATGCCTATACAGCACGATCTGCATGGGAAAAGGATGCAATTTATCCTCTCTCCCTTCCCCCCCCCCACTTTTTTTGAAGTTTCCTAGGCTAATTTGAACATAACTTCACAGAATTCTCTAAATATTTTTATCAAAACATTTTAAAACCCAATTTTTAAAAAGTACTACAGATAATCCTCGATTTATGACCACACTTGAGCCCAAAATTTCTGTTACTAAGTGAGACATATGTCAAGTGAATGTTGTCAGTTGCTCAGTGAATCACTGCACTTGTTAAGTTAATAACACAAGTGTGAAGTGAATCTGGTTTCCCCATTGACTTTGCTTGTTTGTTGTTGTTAGTTGTGAAGTCATGTCAGATTCATCGTGACTCCATGGACAAGGTTCCTCCATGCCTTCCTGTCCTCTACCATCCTCTGGAGTCCATTTAAGCTCATGCCTACTGCTTTAGTCAATCCTTCCAGCCACCTCATTCTCTGTCATCCCCTTCTTCTTTTGCCCTCAATCTTTCCCAGCATTAGGTTCTTCTCCAGTGAGTCCTTCCTTCTCATTAGGTGGCCAAAATATTTGAGTTTCATCTTCAGGATCTGGCCTTCTAAAGAGCAGTCAGGGTTGATCTCCTCTAGGACTGACTGGTTTGATAGCCTTGCAGTCCAAGGGACTTGCAGGAGTCTTCTCCAGCACCATAGTTCAAAGGCGCTCAGCCTTTCTTGTGGTCCAACTTTGCTTGTTAGATGGTCACAAAAAGGGATCACATGATCGTGGTTTTCCTCAACCATTATAATTATGAATCAGTTGCCAAGAACCTAAATTAGATCACATGACCATGAGGATGCTGCAATGGTTGTAAGTGTGAAAAATTGTCATAAGTCACTTTTTTCAGTGCCATTGTAAGTTCAAACTCTCACTAAACAAAATGTTATAAGTTGAGGACTACCTGTATTAGTTACATTGTCTTCTCCTTGCATCTCTCAGCTTTTTCCATAACTGAAACCTTCAAAGTCTTAATAGGATTTCTTAATATAATCTTTTTGGGTAAATTCATTTGAAGAGAATGAGTTAATAGTTCCTTTTCAAAAGAAAGGTTTGAACTGTGGTGGCGCAGTGGTTAGAATGCAGTACTGCATTCTTCTGCTGACTGCAGTTTGACAGTTCGATTCTCATTGGCTCAAGGTTGACTCAGCCTTTCATCTTTCTGAGATGGGTAAAACGAGGACCAAGATTGTTGAGAGCAATATGACACTGACTCTGTAAACCACTTAGAGAGGACTGTAAAACACTGTGAAATGGTATATAAGTCTAAGTGCTATTGCTATTGACAGGTGGAAGAAAAGCAAAAACATGGACGCAGATTGGGAGTTTGAAATCATGTCTTATCAATAGCAGAACTGAAAGGGGCTTGTTCTCGGTGAATACTGAAAAATGTAGATGTCACAGTGTAAGACCATCACTCACCATACTTCATGGTGAGCCTGTCATCTGTGGGTTTCTTTTCTTTTTTTTATGCTCTTGCTCCATTCCAATTTTGCCTTGACCTATAAAGTCTGAAATAATTTGAGCCTTTACAATATCTTGTCAAATATCTGCAGGGTTTTTCTCCCCTAAAGACACATTTTTTGGCCACTAAACTTACCATGCCTTTTACAAAACTTACCTCCTCTGGAGGTTTACTGATGCTCCAACAATTAAAAGTAACAAAAACAGTATTTTGTTTTGTTATAGATGCTAAAGTTAGGCAACCATTTTAACACAGAGTTTTAGAATGCAATAGACCTGTTCATCGAAGCTTTTAGAATGGTTCGGGGTCAACAATTTTGAGATTTGGAATAAAATAAAAATAAAAGTAAAAAGGTAATCAATTGATGACTATTTCATGTGAGAGGGATTTGGAGTCCTAGTGGACAACCATTTAAATATGAGCCTGCAGGGTGCAGCAGCTGCCAAAACAGCCAACACAGTTTTAGGCACCATAAACAGAGAATCAAGATCAGAGGTGTTAATACCACTTTATAATGCCTTGCTAAGGCCATACTTGGAATACTGCATCCAGTTTTGTTTGCCACGATGTAAAAAAGATGTGGAGACTCTAGAAAGAGTGCAGAGAAGAGCAACCAAGATGATTAGGGGACTAGAGTCTAAAACATATGAAGAATGGTTGCAGGAACTGGGTATGTCTAGTTTGATGAAAAGAAGAACTAGGGGAGACATGATAGCAGTGTTCCAATATCTCAGGGGCAGCCACAAAGAAGAGGGAGTCAAGCTATTCTCCAAAGCACCTGAGGGTAGAACAAGAAGCAATGGGTGGAAACTAATCAAGGAGAGAAGCAACTTAGAACTAAGGAGAAATTTCCTGACAATTAGAACAATTAATCAGTGGAACAACTTGCCTCCAGAAGTTGTGAATGCTCCAACACTGGAAGTTTTTAAGAAGATGTTGGATAACCATTTATTTGAAGTGGTGTAGGGTTTCCTGCCTGGGCAGGGGGTTGGACTAGAAGACCTTAAAGGTCCCTTCCAACTCTGTTATTCTATTCTGTTCTATTCATGGGCTTGGCAAAAAAACATCTGATGAGGTTTTGGTATTCTCACCAACAATCTTATAAGTTTCATTACCTCATAACTGTGTGAGTACTTTAAACTATTATTTAAATAAAGGCTTTTGCAGATTCTGTCTGGGTACATCATGGCTGATATTGTGCTTCATCGCATAGTCAGCCAGATGCTCTGACTGGATTTGGCTAAGTCAAGATACTGAGCTTGTTGATCAAAAGGTCGGCAGTTCAACAGTTCGAATCCCTAGTGCCACGTAACGGGTAAGCTCCTGTTACTTGCCCAGTTTCTGCCAACCTAGCAGTTCGAAAGTACATAAAAAATGCAAGTAGAAAAATAGGGACCACCTTTGGTGTTTAGTCAAAGACGCCAAAGAGTCGTTTTTGGACAGCGCTGGCTCTTCGGCTTTGAAACCGAGATGAGCACCGCCCCCTAGAGTCGGGAACGACTAGCACATATGTGCAAGGGAAACCTTTACCTTTATTATCATTTTATTTTTTTACTCCATGAAGGAATTCATTCATTCATTCATTCATTCATTCAGAAAATTAATCGACCACCCATCTCGCCACAGGGTAATTCTAATGCAATGCAAAGAGCAAATGAAAAGAATCAAATATTTGACTGGAATCAGTTCCCACTAGGAGTAAGATCATAAGATATAATAAGTGTTCAGCACAGTGGTATCAACATTTATAATTGATATAGTCAAAATATTTAGGGTTTTTTTGTAAAAAAAAAAATCCACCTAATGAGCCAATAACTGTAGGGAAGACTTTGCAAGATATTTTCCATAATCAACATATTTCAATATTGGATCTCTGGCTGTTGCTGTTGTTCTTTCAATCCCTTTTTGGCAGGTCTGCTCAGGTTTCTCAAGCCTACAAAAACAAACCCTCTTTTTAATTATTGTTATATTGAAAGTGTTGTGTTGTGTTGCTGATGGCAATTAGTTTGCATGAGAAAATCCCATAGAAGTTTAACATCATCCTTTTCAACAATTTCCCCAATGTTGTACAAACTTTAGTTGGTTAAATAATATGTTCTATAGAATTTTTTTTATACATACTTCTTTGAATAACTGCAGATGCATATCCATAAATGTACAGGGAAAATGAGTCTATCTATCTTTCCATGAATGGATCTGATCTGATCTTTATAATATAATTTCTTAAGAATAATTTTGAGGGGAAAGCATTCAGTTTTAAAAGCATTCATTCTCCTTTTATGTGACATTCAACACTGACCTTGTGCAGCTCCAGTAATATTATAAATCTATTCATAAAAATAGGGTGGAGATGATTTAAAATACTTGTTTTAAGGAAATATTCCTTTATGCATCCTGTTTCTGGATATCTCAGTGTTGTATTTGGATTTTGTCCTTTGCCTTCTGCCACTGATGGATAAAAGAAGGGAGGGAGGGAAAGAAAGGAAAGAAGAAAGGAAGGAAGGGAGAAAGAAAGAGAGAGAGAAAGAAAGAAAGAGAAAGAGAGAGAGAAAGGAAGGAAGGAAGGAAGGAAGGAAAGAAAGAAAGAAAGAAAGAAAGAAAGAAAGAAAGAAAGAAAGAAAGAAAGAAAGACCTTTAAGAAAAAAAAAAGCATCAAAATAGCTGGATTTATTCTCAGATTTGGATTGGACCTTTCCTGTAAATGATCTGAATAAAAACATATATTTTCTGCCCTACCAAAAGTGTTTGCCAAACTCTTAATGCATCTGAGCCTTTTTGTTCTTGTAAACTGACCTAAAGCCAATTTGTCAATATGTGAATTCAGGATTTATGTGCCTCAGGATAATATCTGACCTGAGACAAAAATGTGGCATGTTGGGATGAATTTTTTAATTGCACTCAGGGGGATATTATATTCAGGGAGGGAGGAAAAGGAGAAGTGCTTTACAGAGCTTGGGCTGCTCATTTTGTACTCAAAACTCTCAATTTTATGTGAGAACATTTGCTTTTTCGGCATTTTATAGAAGAGTTAATCTAAGCTCTTATGCTCTTAGATTAAAGGGCATAAAGCTCTTATGTTAAAGGGTAACTCATTGATAAAGTTTGTGAAACCAAGAATTGGGCAACCCAAGCTTTTCATGGTGCAAGACATACCATTGCTTATTAAAATCTGAAAGTTTGTGTTTCATTTCTAAATAAACATTAAAAATGCTTTTTTAAAAAAAATGCTTCACCTGGTCTCATTCATCTGTCTGTATATATGTTGGTATGTATGCCTGAGTATGTATATCTGCATAGAAATAGGCATCTACTACACTAAACAGGATCCAAGGTTAAATTATGCAGAGGCCTAAGAGACAGTTCAACACATAGTGGCAGGGTGTAAGATGCAGGTATGAACAGCAAATACTGAAAGTACCAATAGTTAGCATTGTATAGAAAAACAACTGCAATGTACTGTATTTTTCGGAGTATAAGACGCACCAGAGTATAAGACACAGCTTAGTTTTTGGGGAGGAAAATAAGAAAAAAGCTGATTGGTGGATGGATCGGCCTCCCAGAATACCCCAAATCAGCTGTTTCCAGAGGTGAATTTTAGCAACAGATTCGTTGGTTGTGAGCTCTGTGCCTTGCTTTTTTTTTTCATCCTCTGAAACTCTGTTTCAGAAAAAAAAACTTTTTTTTCTGCCTCTGAAAGCCTCCGAAACAGAGCTTCAGAAAAAAGTTCCAGAGGCTTTTTTTCTGAAGCTCTGTTTCAGAGGCTTTTTTTCTGAAGCTTCGTTTCTGAGGCTTTTTTCAGCCTCTGAAACCTCCATTTGAGAGGCTGGGTGGGGCTACATTCAGAGTAGCCCCAGATTTTCACCCTCTTTTTTTTGGGGGGGGGAAGGTCCGTTTTATACTCCCAAAAATACAATATATGGTTTAGAACCTCTCAAGTCCGGATGGGAGATAACAGAAAATCATAGAAAATAAGAGGGCTAAGATACAATAGGTTTTCCAGATCCAGACAGACAGGCAGGTACTATCCACTCAACCAGGCAACATGGTAGTAGACAAGGACCAGAAGACAGCTGTAGTGATAGATGTAGTGGTGCCAAATGACAGCAAGATCAGGAAAAAGTAATATAAGAAGCTGGACAAATATAACAACCTTCAGGCAGAATTTAAGAGTATGAGGAAACTAAAGGCCAATGCCCTCCCAGTGGTGGTAGGAGCACTCAGGATTGTGATCCTAAGCTAGGACAGTGATACCCACCCACACATAAACATTTCAGTTTAGATTCTGAACCATAACAATGCCAAAACAACGACATATGCATCATGACCTCACAATAAAAGCCTGCTCTTTAACTCTTGTGTTGAGATATTGTATAAAAATACACAAGGAACAGAGTTTGTGCTGAAACATTTTAATATATGAATTGTTATTTCTGAAGATAATAATAGATCTAACCATAAATATCCTTACTTGTTAAACTGAGGACAAACTAATCATGGCCTAGAAAATGAAAGATGCTCTCTTTAAGAAACAAGAACAGTCTGCAGAGAAAATGGGAAATTCCAAATCAACTGTAACAATTAAGATTAGGATCCAGAGAGAAAAGATCTTAAAACCTGTTACTGTGTTTCCCCAAAAATAAGACCCTGTCTTATATTTTTTTGAACCCCAAAATAAGCACTTGGCCTTATTTTCAGGGAGGTCTTATTATTTTGGGGCGTGTGAAGCAAGATGGGACTCCTCTTGCTGTCTTACCTGATTTCCAGCTCTGCGTTTAAATATTTTCAGGGAGGACTTATATTCTGGGGGAGGCTTATTATATCGCATGTGCTCAAAAGCCCGATTTGGCTTATTATCAGGGGATGTCTTATTTTCGGGGAAACAGGGTATGTATGTGTGTAAAACTCTATGTGAGAGGAAAAATTGAGCCTATCCTGCCCCAAATTCTTCCTCTTCCTCCTCTTATTGACTGTGAAAGCCCTTTCTGCAAGTGGCCGAACCTGACTGACTACAAATGCAGCTTTGTATTGAGCTGCCTGATCATAGGTAGCTTGGCTCTTGAAATTCCACCACTGATACTATCAGGAGTATCTAGATCAGAGGTTTTCAAACTTGGTAGCTTTAAGGCTTGTAGAATTCTTAAAGAATTCTTAAAGAATTCTACAGACAGCTTAGCTGCCTGGAGAATTCTGGGAGTTGAAGTCCACAAGTCTTAAGGCTGCCAAGTTTGGGGACCCCTGATCTAGATTAAAAGATGGGAAGGGTATCTCCAGCTCTAAATCAGGTCTATTTCAGCAGTTCTGACCTATGTGAAAGGCAGTGATTGATTGTTAATTGTTACATGGATAACCTGCCTTTCTTCTGAAAGTCAAGACAGCATATTGTCACTGTGCGTAGAACAGCCTTGTGAGTTTATTTAGGCTGCCTACCTAAAGTCACTCAGAAAATAAAATGTCTTGAACCTGAGTGTCCTAAGTCCCAGTCCAATAAGACAATTGGTATGATATCTAAAAGGAACATTGCCAGAATGGATTAAGTGTACATTACAACCAAGTTCTGGAAATGTTTTAATATCATCAAGCAAGCAATGCCAACTTGGCATCAATGAGAAGTCTCAGAGCATTGGTTGCTATCCTGGAAAGCCATCACATCTGCTGGAATATAATTACCATGGGGAGAATGTCTGCCAGGGATCTTGTTATACTTTAATAAGAATGTCCTCAAAGAAAGCACTACAGTGTCTTCTCTGGAGAATTACTTCATTGTACATTCAATACATCTAACAACCTGTGACAGGTACAGTTCTGTTTCCATATGGCCCACCAAGAAGTGGGGGGAAGGAGGACAAATGTCTTGCCTCCTAGCAACACTCTACCAAGGCAAACATAAAAAAAGAAAGAAAGAAAAATAAGAAAAATAAGAAGTCTTTGCAGGAAGACATTGCATGACCTTGTTGAAATAATAATGTACTGTCATGGCATATTTATCCTGTGCCAAACAAGCAAGTAGGGATGTTGAAGGATAAATATGGCCACTGTTGCCATAAACATTGCAAATGTGTCACACAAAAGTGTTTCCCACATCACTGATGGCAATCACTGTCATGGATCCTGTAGGTAAATGGATGATTAACTTCTTGGGCATTTTGCTCGTCATTGAATCAGACTATACAAACCATGAATCTTGTCGCTTAGAGCAAGATATATCTTGCTTCAGAGCTGGGGGTGGCTTTTAATTCTTATCCAGGACTGCCATTTTCCTAACAAATGGAGATTCAGTTTGTTTATTTTTTTCCAGTCTTTGTCCTGGCAGTAAAATTTATGTTATAAGAGGATTTGAATAGGAAGATTATTTTTTTGAGGGGAGTTTTTTTTTTTTAAATGAATTCTATAAATTCTCTTTATGTCTACCCTAAGTTCAAAGGCAACAACTGACAAATAAGTTACAGTGAGTTTGTTTGTGTTGCTGTTGTTTTGTCTTTAGCTATCCATGGAAGTAGACTTTTAGCAAAACATCTTCATATATCAGCAACATATGCAACTAAGATATAGTTGCATGCACTGTATGGTGTGCAGTGCACCCTCTCTATATGGTGATATTCATTCTCCCATTTGTTGATTCTGATCCAAAATCCCTCCACTGATGCTGTTGAATATGTCACTTCTACATAAGTAGTAATTTTCCATGCCATAAATTTAAATTTTAAATTATTTATTATAATTATAAAATTTAAATAAAGTTTAAATTTTAAACTTAATTAAAACAAGCCAACAACTCTGTGACTATTTATAATAACTCTGTATTTTTAAAACTTGGTTTCCTCTCTGGTTTACCATTCTACTGTTAAATGATCTTCTATATTTGAAAATATATTATATTAAATATATATATCATAGCAACTTTTCTTTTATGTACACTGAAAGCATATGCACCAAGACAAATTCCTTGTGTGTCCAATCACACTTGGCCAATAAAAAAATTCTATTCTATTCTATTCTATTCTATTCTATTCTATTCTATTCTATTCTGTTCTGTTCTGTTCTGTTCTGTTCTGTTCTGTTCTGTTCTGTTCTGTTCTGTTCTGTTCTGTTCTGTTCTATTCCAGGCAGTGTACAATAAGAAGATAAGCAATTCCATGTACAAATGTTAATCAGGATCCAGGGCAGTGGTGAAATCCAATTTTTTTACTACCGGTTCTGTGGGTGTGGCTTGGTGGGCATGGCAGGGGAAGGATACTGCAAAATCTCCATTCCCATTCCACTCCAGGGGAAGGATACTAAAAAATCCACATTCCCTCCCCACTCCTGGGGGAAGGATATTGCAAAATCTCCATTCCCACCACACTCTGGGACCAACCAGAGGTGGTATTTGCCGGTTCTACAAACTACTCAAAATTTCCGCTACTGGTTCTCCAGAACCTGTCAGAACCTGCTGGATTTCACCCCTGATCAAGGGACCCCACAATCCAACTCTCCATTTTGATGAAGGACAGGTTCTTGCACTTCTACAGTAAAAACAGCAGGGGTGGGTTCTACTTACCTTTACTACTGGTTTGCAACAGAGCTGTGCACGTGCACTTCTGTGCATGATGACATTGGAGTTGGTGGACAGAGCCTCCCGCTGGTTTTACTACCAGTTCTATAGAACCGGTCCGAACTGGGGGCAACCCACCATTGAAAAGCAGCTATGAAAAATTCAGAAATGTAATGCATGCTTGTAGCTCATCTTTTGAAACTGTATCAGTATGACTCATTATGCTTTCGCGAGGTGAAAATTTCACAAATAAGTAAACATCACATGCCAGCAGAGGATAGCTAAAAAGGATAAATGCTACTCCTCTTTTGGTCCAAGAATATCAGTATTCAAACACATTTTTTTTAAAAAAACAGTGGGAAGTGCTTTCATAAATTGATTTTCCCCCATTTAGTGAATGATAGCCAGTCTATGTTTAGAAAAAAATACCTTAATAGCTTTCAAACTTTCCATTTGCTTACTATTCAGAATGATAAGGGAGCAGGGCTGTTTGTTTGGTTTGATTTTTTTGGGTGGAGGTGGCTGTGAGGAGGGGAATTTTATTGATTTTCTGATTGTAGCAGGAGTCCAGAAAGCATTTTTTTTTTTTGGAACAAATGAGAGAGTTAAAATCAGTTTTTGATGACGACTCTGAGCTAGCTTGAAAGCAGCTCTAGATTACTATGTTCCCATGAAATCAGCAGTGACACAGATTTGAACTGTTTCATTTCCTTTTCCATTGAAGTGCAGTTGAAAGCACTGCCAGACAAGTTTTCAGCAGGAAAATTGTGAACATCCTAGAACAACCTAAATTGAAAAAATGCTAGGGAATTCCTGGAAGCCTTGCATTCAAACAAATCAGCCATCAGCAGACACACAGAGAAATAAACCACATTTATACAACCATTCAAAAGAGACAATAAAAAAGCTAAGAAGAAAACAAAAAGACCAGAACACATTGTCTTCAGCAGCCAACACTCAGATAAGCAGAGATTAGCACCAGGCAAACACTCAAGCAGAAAACAATACCTTAATCAAGGAATTTGATTCCAGGGACAAAATCACACTGACTGTCACTGTAAATAAACAGGAAGAAAACACCATACTCCTTAGCACTAATGATAGTATTTAATTGGGAAATGAAACATTTTCAAGCAAACAACCAAACTCAGCCAACACCAAGCATTCCACTGTCAAACAATTTTAATATTATGGCTCTATCTCCTTGTTCCTTGAGAGGAAATGCAGCTTTGTTTACCCCAAAGTCTTAGCTACTGAGATTCAGCTCCTCTTAAGAAAAACTCCACCTCTAGTGATCTGACAGAAAAGGAACAAGGTGAAAGCAGTGGTGAAATGCAATTTTTTTTACTACCGGTTCTGTGGGCATGGCTTGGTGGGCATGGCTTGGTGGGTGCGGCACCAAGCCATGCCCACAATACTGCAAAATCTCCATTCCCTCCCCACTCCTGGGGGAAGGATATTGCAAAATCTCCCTTCCCACCCCACTCTGGGGCCAGCTACAGGTGGTATTTGCCAGTTCTCCAAACTACTCAAAATTTCCACTACCGGTTCTCCAGAACCTGTCAGAACCTGCTGGATTTCACCCCTGGTGAATACCATATTTTTTGCTAGTCTCAACCTTCCATTCAGGATGGCATGAAGTGTATGCAAACCACAGGCTGCTAATGTACTGCTAGTGTGTTACTCTTTCTTGTGTGTAGAATGTAGATTTGTTGTAGGACTTGGAGTAAATTAGCAATGTTTCTTTCTCAGTATTTCAAGTTGGGTTTGTGAAATCATAGAGTAGATAAGTATGTTAGAAGTCATGTGATCCATTATTCTGCTCTGTGTTCACTGTAGTATTCAATAAAGCATCTATTATTCAAGATATCCATCTGCCAAAGTATTTGAAGTCTGCAAGTAAAGGAGAACTTACGTTGTAGGTTGTTTCATTGGCTGACAGCTCATATAGCCAGGAAATTCCTTCTGAACCTATTTCCTTGTATATTCAGTCCATTGGTTCTGGTCCTTTCCTCTAAAGCAACTCAAAATAAATCTATTTCCTCTTTTATGTGACAATCTTTCAGATATTTGAAGACTGCTATGATATTGTCTTCAGTTCTGGTTTATTCACGTTAAAAAAAAAATTAACTGTGGTTCAAAGGGCCTTGGTTCCCAGACTGCTCACCAACTTGTTAACCCTCCTTTTGTTTCCATTTCTCACAGACTTTTTCAATTGTGATGCCATTAATTTATCTTTTTTTTAAAAAAATAAGGCCATCCACCTTAAAGTAAAACTCTGAGAGACCCACAGTAACAATAAAATTATAAACCCCATTAAAAATATAAAACAAAACATTGGTGCCTTAGTTACCCCCCAAGGGGTGCTCAAACAGCCAATCCCAGACATTCCAACCAGGGTGAAATCCAGCAGGTTCTGACAGGTTCTGGAAAACTGGTAGCGGAAATTTTGAGTTGTTTGGCGAACCGGCAAATACCACCTCTGGCTGGCCCCAGAGTGGGGTGGGGATGAGGATTTTGCAGTATCTTTCCCCTGCCATGCCCATCAAGCCATGCCCACCAAGCCACACCACGCCCACCAAGCCATGACCACAGAACCGGTAGTAAAAAAAATTGAATTTCACCACTGATTCCAACTGTGTTCTGGTGTGTGGCAGAAAGGCCTTAATGATCTTTCAGAAAGCTGAAAGGATTGGACCTGTCAGATCATTGGGTGAATGGTAGAAGCTGCAGAAAAATAGCATGCTTCTGAGGTCTCAATAAACAACATTTCAGAGAAAGGAACTAAAGCATTCCTGCTCTATCTGAGCCGTGGATCTGAGAGATATTCCCAGGAGAGGCAGTCCTACAAATAATGCGGTCCTGTGCCATGTAAGGCTTTAAGTTGACAACCAGCACCTTGAACTACACCTAGAAGGAAACTTGAGGTGAAGGCAGCTCATAAAGCAGAGTTCTGGCATGGGTGAATCTAGAAGCATCAACACTGCTTGCACTGCTGCATACTGAATCAGTTGGGTGACCATCAAGAATAATCCCATTTAGAGTGCATTGCTATAATCCAAGTGGGAAATGACCAAAGAGGGAATGTTCTGTCCTCACTACATGTTAGTTTGTGTGCAGCTCAACATACAGCTAACCCATCTATTGTCCAATAAAACAGGCCATGTGCGTAGATCTGAATGCTTTACTGAAAGAACAGGATATGTGAAACTGGGAAAATAGGAATACATACAATGAGAACCAAATACAAGATAGACAGTATTAAGTTACTGCTGAACATAACAATTAATAAATACAAGTAATTTAAATCTCACCAGCGATTCTCTGTGTGTGGGATATAGATTTGTCCTCAGATGACCGTGTGCCACAGATTAAGATGGATTCTTCTTTGTGTTTCTGCCTTCTCCAAATGCTGAAAGAAATGGGCTGGGGAAGGCAAAAATACCCCTGTTTTGGGGGAGGCTCCTTTTTTGGCCTCCCAAACCCCCCACGCATTTTTGCCCTCCCCAGCCCCCAGGAGCACTCTACAGGCCTCCCAAACACTCTGCATGTGACACACAGAGGGCTTGGGAGGCCTGCAGAGTGCTCCTGGGGGCCGGGGAGGGCAACAAGTTTTTTACCTTGCTTACCTCTTTGAAATCTTGGTGCGTCTTATACCCCGGTGTGTCCAAATTATTAATTGGATATGCACCTGGTGTTATTGAATGAACTCACCCAAAGCTTTCATGTTGGAAAAGCAAGAGACTTGAGAATTTTACCTCCATTGAGAACTGATTTTTCAGGTAAGTACTTTCAGCTATAACATCTTTGGCATGGAATAGTAAAATTAACATTATCCCTGTCAAGCGCAAAGCATCTGGAGCATTCAATTAGTTGCAGTTGTTGTTGTTGTTAGTTGCGAAGTCATGTCCGACCCATCGCGACTCCATGGACAACATTCCTCCAGGCCTTCCTGTCCTCTACCATCCTCTGGAGTCCGTTTAAGCTCATGCCGTCTGGTTCAGTGACTCCATCCAGCCACTGCGTTCTCTGTCGTCCCCTTCTTCTTTTGCCTTCAATCTTTCCCAGCATTAGGCTCTTCTCCAGTGAGTCAGTACTGTAGTTGCAGTACAGGAGATTTATTCAAGCCCACACACAAGAATCTAGTCAACGAAAGGTCTGTATTAAATTGGTGCCAGGTAAGGGTCAATGGAACTCAGGAGGGATTAGACTTGGGTCGTTTGAGTCAACATAAAGATTCTAAGTGATGACACATTTTTCCTACAATACCATTTGTTTTCAATTCGTTTCCCTAAATTTCTTACTCAAAAAAATGCCTCTGACTTTCTCCTTCATTTTTGGGATGCAGAAATTTGACGCCTATTGTTTCTCACCTGACTTGTAGCTCTCTGCCGTATAATCTGATCTGACAAAGCTTCATCAGAACAGGTCAAATACATAAACAGAGGCAAAGCAAATTATGCAGATCATGACAAAAATGCGATTTAGGTATTTGCATCGAACATCAGGATCAAGGACATAATAGCTGGATTTGCATAATTACATAATTGAACATGTGCCAATTTGCAGAAAGTGTCATCGTGGTCTGCTGGGATTGCCATGCTCTTCATCTCATCTCTCGGAATTTAACTGAAATCTGGGAAGTCAGGAAGACCATTGCGGAGAAAGAACTGAAGTACAGCATATCGACAAATTCAAGAATAAACACTGATTTACAAATTAAAACATTTCACCTCATTCATCAGAATGTTACCACATAATGCTTCTCTTTGGGATATTCTTTTTTTTTTTTAATTCATTTTTACCATGAATGTAAGTTGAATATTTATTTATTTATTTATTTTGTTTATTTATTTTGTCAAGCATGTATTAGATATAAAGTATAAAGATGATTATGAATACATGAAATGGATATGAAGAAAAGGGAACATTAGGACAGGGATGGTAGGCACGCTGTTGCGCTTATGCACGCCCCTTACAGACCTCTTAGGAATGGGGTGAGGTCAACAGTAGACAGTCTAAGGTTAAAGTTTTGGGGGTTTGGGGGAAGAAACGACAGAGTCAGGTAGTGCATTCCAGGCATTGACCACTCTGCTGCTGAAGTCATATTTTCTGCAATCGAATTTGGAGCGGTTTACCTTAGGTTTGTATCTATTGTGTGCTCGTGTAATGTTGTGGTTGAAGCTGAAGTAGTCATTGACAGGTAGGACATTGTAGCAGATAATTTTATGTATTATGCTTAGGTCCAACCGAAGGTGGCATAGTTCTAAGTTGTCTAAGCCCAATATTTCAAGTCTGGTGGCATAAGGTATTCTATTGCAAGCAGAGGAGTGGAGGACTCTTCTCATGAAATATCTCTGAACTCTCTCAGTTGTGTTAATATCCGATATGCAATATATAATATTTTATTAAAAATATTAATAATATTAAAGAAGAAGAAGTAAATTTTGGGACTACAATAAACAATATTCATTGTACAGAGTTACAGTGAAACATAATAAGATCACATATATGCAGTATAGTGAACATGTATAGCAAAGTGATCTAACTTATAAGTTTAACAGCAAAAACAGAATTAGGTGTCATCCCAGAAGAAGTGCCTCTGCCCTGTATGAATGGGGATGGAAAGATTCCCCTTGTTGCAATTGCGGTGCTGATATGCTAACTATTATTAAACATATTGTGCAAGATTGCCCATGATTTGCATGCTCTGGTTCCTTAGAAGATCTGCATGAAGCAACGCCAGAGGTAATTGCCTGGATAACTGAATTGGACATCCACTTACGAGGCCACTCAATGCCATACCTCCATAAAAGTTTTACTTATACTTGGAACAATACGGGACATATGCGAGGCTGTTATTTGTGGATTATAGCTCTGCCTTTAACACCATTTTACCCAACAGGTTGTTTTTTAAAATGTCCAATTTGGGTATAAATCAGAGGATTTGTTTGTGGATAAGGGATTTTCTGACAGATAGGCCAGTGAGTAAGGATGGGATCTCACCATTCCTCTACTCTGATACTAAGCACAGGAGCCCCACAGGGTAATGTGCTAAGCCCCTTCCTTTATTCCTTGTACACACATGACTGCACCCCATTCCATAACACCAACACAATTATTAAATTTGCGGATGACACAACAGTGGTGGGGCTCATTAATAAGAACAATGAGTCTGCTTACAGGAAGGAAGTACAAGGGCTGACATTGTGGTGTAATGAAAATAATATCACACTTAACACCCCAAAAACTAAAGAACTTATAATTGACTTCAGGAGGAAGAGAGATGTAAATTTACTATTGTACATAAATGGTGAGGAGGTGGAGAGGGTGGGTAGTTTTAAATGTCTGGGCATTTATATCTCGGAGGACCTCTCATGGACTATGAATGCTAACATGCTTGTGAAGAAGGCACAGAAGAGGCTGTAGTTCCTGAGAATGCTCAGGAAGATAAATCTATCTCAGCATCTACTTCTGTCCTACTATCGCAGCACCATTGAGAGTGTCCTGACATACGGTATTCTTGCATGGTATGGGAGCAGGTCTGTAGCGGACAAAAAAGCTCTACAGAGAATTATTAAAACTGCCCAGAATATCATCGGACTCCAGCTACCAGCCCTGGACAACATCTTCGAATCTCGCTATTTGAAAAAGTTGCATAACATTCTCGGAGACTCTTCCCATCCTGCTTACAATCTTTTTGGACTGTTGCCTTCTAGTAGAAGATACAGAACAATTAAAACTCGGACCACATGTTTTCTGAATAGTTTTTATCCCAGAGCTATAATTGCACTCAACAATGAACTAAAGGGCCACCATCAGTTGAGCTCTTGGACAGTATTACTTGGTCTGTTGTGTGGATGTTTGGGTGGTTTAGGGGTGGGGAATTGTGGTGGGTGGGAGTGTGTTTGGGGATTGTTATGTGTGTTGGACCTGGTCTTTGGGTGTTAAGTGAATTTCGTTGTATGGGTATACTGTGTATACTGTCCAATGACAATAAAGTTATTTATTTATTTATAATTATGTGAACCGTTTATATATGTTTATTTCTCTTCTGTCATGTTCTCATCATACACTAAACAATAATAATAACAGTTAAGATGATAAATTGTGAAGCAGCTATTTGATTAAAAATTTGGCACTGGATTGTATCCAATGTAGAATTAAAGGTATTTAAGCATATTGATTCATGAGGTTAGATCATGCTTGATTCTATGATGGACTCTGGCCAAAGATATTGTTCCATCATTCTTTCCTGGAAATATTGATTGCCTATAAGAATCTGCAAGCTGCTGGGAAGTGACACTAAACTTTTTCAGGCTTAAATTTTCTTGATGGGAAAGAGGGTGAAAGAAAGGTAGGTATTTTTTAAAAAATTCATTTCAATGCATTGCTCATCTCTCCAGCTCTTTCAATGAAAACCACTTCATAACTATCCCAAGAGTCTAAATGACTTGTGTGTTTACTGATGCCATAGCACTTTTAAATCAATATGGTGGTGAATCTTCTGTATATAGATGTTCCTGAAAGGTCAGGAAAAGACATTATCTGCATACTATCTTTTAAAGATAGCCTAGAAATAATAGAGTTAGATCAAAATTCTGGCAAGTTCAATATATTATGTACTAAGGAGGAAAAAAAAACCCACCATATAAATGCATGCACACGTATATGCATCGTCATTGTATTCCATTTAAGAATAAGCAATGCCATTCAAAGCAGAGTAAGAAGTAATAAGCAAAGTAAATTAATAGCATAAGCAAGAAGAAAGTCTTAGTAGATGCAATTTATGCCAGAAACTTAACATTACACATCTTTATACCCTACTTATTCCATCACAGATTCCATGATATGCATGCACCTAATCATACTCTGACTTTTGTTCTCACCTCTGACTTTCTGAAGATCTTATCAACAACTCTACAAAGTTCCACATTTAGGCAAGCAAAACCAAATGCACAGGTAAAGAACAGGTGATACCTGGCTCAATACTAATATTGAGAAGGATCTTGGAGTCTTAGTGGACAACAACTTAAATATGAGCCAGCAGTATGCTTCAGCTGCCAAAAAAGCCAATCCAATCCTAGGCTGAATTAACAATAGAATCAAGATCATGAAAAATGTTATAATGCCTTGGTAAGACCATGCTTGGAATATTACATCCAGTTCTGTGCACTGGAGCTGAGCTAGGGCAACACTCAGAAGCCCACAGATATGGCTCCATGTGCCACCTGTGGCATGCGTGCCATAGGTTCGCCATCACGGGACTAGAAGATCTTTAAAGGTCCCTTCCAACTCTGTTCTGTTATTCTGTTGTGTTTTGTCCCTCTCTTTCAAGGAGAAATCTACTAAACATCATCTTCAGAACATTTAACAAACTAATTCCCCCTAACTTTCAAGGAATCCATGTGAAATGGACCTTGTGGTTTGCTTTATTGCTTTATTGCTTTTATTTGATTAGATCGCATGAGAACTCACAGTAAGAAGCATGAAGAACCCTGCAAAACCAGGGCAAAAGTTCTGTCCATGGATGCTAAGCAATAGCAATACATCTGGACACACACAGAGGTATTCTACTTGCTAAAGTGCTTTTCATTGTTACATTTCAGAAATGCCTCCCTTCACTAGTATATCTTGGAAATTAGATTGTCAGATGGAACAGCTGGGATTGTACACATAGGGCAAGAAATCATCTAAGAATCTAAAAAGAAGCCTTTATTCATTTGTATATGAAATCTCTGAACCTTGAATTTTCTGAACATTATGAGATAGTAATTTATAATTTAAGTAGATTAAGATACATTTTTATCTGTATGTATCTCTCTCACTTTCTCTCCCTCTCTGTCCCTCCCTCCCTCTCTCTCTGTATTTAAATGAAACAATTAATTTTAAAGTTAACGTTATGAAAGGGATTGGATGAACATCTTCTTGCTGATTATTCATTCTGCCACAGTTCTAAAAACTTCCACTTTTCTTGCTTATATTGGAAATTAATTCAGGTAACAAGAGAAGAAACAGAATATGTAAAGATACTTCACTGCATACTCAAACCCTTAGATACTTGCCTCTTGCCTCAATTCTCAATGATACGTCTTCATGTTCCAAGCAATCTTTTTGGTTAAACTGGTTACTTTTCCAATCTATTGAAATTATTCTGACAGCTAAAATTATTAATAAAGACTGCAATGTTTTACTGCGCCATCTGCAAAACTATTTAAATCTCCCTTCCAGCAAAAAAATGGCACAAGCATATGTGCTTTAAATTGTTAGTTATAACATAACTATATTAAAATATAGACTTTTGTCGGCAAAATGTAGTGGAAACTGCTGACCTCAAATTACCACTGGTACAAACTAAACAGAATAAGGAAAACTTGCTACTTTAATATTTCATGTTTAAATGATGAGCTTCTTGACTGTAACTCACTACAAGAATGCTAAAAAGAAAACATGGATAGCCTTCTAGAAATTGTATAAAGGATCTGTTGGAAACAGGGGTGAAATGCTCCCGATTCGGACCAGATCGCCCAATCCGGTAGTGATGGCAGCGGGTGATTCGGAGAACTGGTAGCAAAAATCCCTGTGCCTGCCCCCCACCATGCCTAGCTGAGCCGTACGATCATCAGAAGCTTTTTTTTTTAACTTTTAAAAGCATTTTTTCTACAATCTCTTCAAACGAAAAAAATGCTTTTAAAAGTAAAAAAAAAGTGCCTCTGATGATCGCGCAGCTCAGCTGGGATCATCAGAGGTTTTTAAAACCATTATTTTCTGCAACCTCTTGGCCGAAGAGGTGATAAAAAAAAATGCTTTGAAAAGTCTCTCACAATCCCAGCTGAGTTGGCTGATCGGCAGAGAAGTATTTTTTAAAAAGCCTCTCTGATGATCCCAGCTGAGTTGCTTAATCGGCAGAGGCTTTTGAAAGCATTAGAAAAAATGCTTTGAAAAGTAAAAAAAAAAAAAAGAAGAAGAAGAAGTTGGCCATGCCCATCCAGTCACATTACCCCCACCACTACCAAGCCACACCCACAGAACCAGTAGTAACAAATTTTACATTTCACCCCTGGTTGGAAGGTAACCTGTTTCTCCTAAAGTAAGACATCCCCTGATAATAAGCCCAGGCTTTTGAATGCATGCGTTAAAATAAGCCCCCCCCAATAAGCCCTCCCTGAAAATATTTAAATGTGTGCGCAGCTGGTCCCCACCATTTCCTCTGGTTAGGGTTAGGGAGACAGAGCTGGAAATCAGGTAAGATGGCAAGAGGAACCCATCTTGCTCCACACACCCAAAGTAATAAGACAGCCCCAAAAATAAGGCCAAGCACTTATTTTGGGGTTCAAAAAAATGTAGGACAGGGTCTTATTTTCGGGGAAACACAGTAGGACATGAACATTTCTGAGGTTACCTGGCCAATATAAAAAGGGCTTTTACTATTACAATGAAAACAAAATAAATGATCATTGTTTCAATTTTCATGGTACAGTATCTTTAGTCTATAAATATACACACGAGTTCTGATTATAACTGCCCAACTCAACCAAGCTTACAATTCTAAAATTATAGAACAGTGAAAACAACTAAAATCAATAAAACAGTCAGAACATCCAGAATTGCACAGATAATTAGAATATTTTTAAACCCTGGTAAATATCCCTTGGATTTAAATAGTATTTGCAACTTCCATTGCCATTCGTACAGATGTTATTAAGAGATGTACAAGATCTGAAATCATTTGACCTTGAAATGGCATTTGAAGTATTCCAAGCATGAAACAGAGCACATGTTCCACGATTCAAGATTTTGCTGAATCTGCTATTTTGTTCTAAAACCAATTAATCTTGTTTCAAAATCATGTTTGGGATCTTCTAGTTTTTCTTAGTGTTGCAACTGGACATTTGTGGTAAGGCTTGTGGCAATGATGATGATGATGATGATGATGATGATGATGATGACGACGATGATGATACTGTATTGAGTGGATATGTGATCATTGTTGTGCTGTTATGGTGTGGTGTGATGAAGTAGGAAATATTGAAGCCATATTTGGCTTTGCAAAGAACCATTCTGGGTCCAGAGTTTGCTTCTGCTGGAGGGGAGGAAGAGATCACATTAGTTGGACTATGCTTTTCTGAAGTGATGCTGGTCATTGGAGAATATATCTGGTTGATTTCCCATGAACCAGTCCAGATATTTCCTTCTATGTTAATAGAGTTTTATTTTATTTTCATTGTGATTAACCTTAGTCTTTGTTTAAATCTCCTACTCAGGATTGCCCTCCTGAAGTAAATCCTGTTTCTATTTGAACAAAACATAATTTTCCAATTCAATGTTGTTTTGAGATCTTCTACTTTTTCTTCATATTGCAACTGGACATTTGTGGTAAGGCTTGTGATGTTGTTGATGATGTTAATGATACAATGATAATGATGATGACGACAATGATGATGATGATTTTTAACCTAGCCAATACAGTTTAAATAATAATCTTCTCCTTCTTTTGCATTTTTTTTAATCTTTTCTTTCCCCCTGGATTAGAGCCAGGTTGTCAGGGTTCCAAGTAACACCCCCAACGAAAAAAGAACTATTGGAGAACACTGAATAATACATGGAATTGGACATATAAGTAGTTTGATTGCAGCTAAATTCTGCATAAAGCTTAGTTGAAGACAACCAAGAAAATATTCAAACTATTGGCAACATGGATTTCATTAAAAAAAAAAAAAAATCTAAATATTGTCAGTACTTGGATAGGAAGAAATTTCGGGAAGGTATGGTAGATTGGAAAGCCAAATGAAAAAGAACAAAACAAGAACTAATCTTAACATGTAAAGTTAAGATGAAGTTATTATCTGTTGAGCTCAAAGGAATCTTTATCTTTTTAACCGCAGCTATTTTTTCCTTATTTTTTTCCTGATCTATCCATCTACATTCATCTCCCTTTTCCCTATCTTTTTGCATTAATTAACCTGTTGTTCTCTGGTTAACTATTCTCTTTGATCCCATCATATCTGATTCCTGATTGCTATTTTTACAGCCATTCTCCAATATTTGTTATCTTGTTTTTTTCCATATTCTGGGAATGTGGGTAATAATTCTAGAGAGGAGATTCTTCAATGTTTACCCAATTTTCAAAAATAAGCCTGACGTATAAACTCTCAGAGAGTACTGCTTATGTCTTGACTTTTTCTCCATTAGTGTAATTTTTAATGTCATCTAGTCTGGCTTTTCTTCTCAGCACTCTACAAACTTTGACATCACTAAAAGCATGGATACTTTATTGGCTGCCAAATGCCATGGTATTCATTTCTTTACCACTTTTGAACAATGATCTCTATCTTCTCTGTTTTTGCCATTAGGTTATTTGCCCACATCTAGAAAAAATAAATTGAAATTCAGATTTTTATTTTTTTTTTTTTAAATTGAGACAGTGGGATGTTTTAAAAAACTATTATGGACATGTGTACCTTTACTAGATTTTTAGAGGATTTAATAAAAGAAATTAAACATGCTTGAAATAATTTAATCTGCAAATAATTAATAGTTCTTTCTACCTTCATCTACTCCTATAGTGAAATATCTTTTCAAAAGAGGGGAAAATATTTTTAAAATTAAAAAAAAAAATCAATAAGCAAGAAGTTCAGACTGTAAAATAAACAAAACAAGTTGTTAAAGCTGACCAGCTTTAAATTCAATTCAATTCCTTTGTAAAGCACACACACATTTATCTCTTATTTATCATTTCTTTCCTTAGGAATCTCGGGAAGCTGCCTTATCCTAATTCAGACCATCAATCCATTTAATTCAGGATCTAAAGCATCCACTAGCCCTGGCTCTTCAGGGTTTTGATTAGGAGTCTAAACATTTAAGGTGTCAAGGAATAATTTGTTAACTTGAATGTACCAAAAAGAGACAATCGGGTCTGGCAATAGCAAATGGATTTTCATGCCAGGGTACTAGCCCACAGGAAGTGCTATCAAGAGACGTGTCCTGCACCTCCGTTTTAAAAAGCTTTACAAACTTCAAAGGGGAAGTAGGTTTTAACTGCATATTTCAGTGGTCAGAATAGATAAGGTACCCAGCATGTCACTATATCTCTACAGTAACATATTACTTCAAGGGAAACACCTTCTTAATAAACAAAGGATTACAAAAGTAATGAGCCGAGGTGGCGCAGTGGTTAGAGTGCAGTACTGCAGCTACTTCAACTGACTGCTAGTTCAGCAGATCAGCGGATCAAATCTCATCGGCTCAAGGTTGACTCAGCCTTTCATCCTTCCGAAGTGGGTAAAATGAGGACCCAGATCGTTGGGGGCAATATGCTATTTAGTATACTGTCTTTGGTGTAAGCTGCCCAGAGTCCTCGGAGAGTGGGCAGCATAGAAATGTGAATAATAATAATAAATGAATAATAAAATAAATACGTTTTATCCATCCAGAATCCTAGATGGCTCTTAAAAAGCAATACTGAGGATGCCAAGCCAACTGTATGTAGATTTAAGAGTCTTAAATGAATCTCATGCTCATTAGTTCGAGCTAGTCTGAGAAACAAAAATAATAATATAAAATAAACATTTCACCAGCATATATTCAAAAGGACAAAAGATGATAACCTAGAGAGCAATAACAGAATTGCAACATGCATACAGCTAATCCGCGACATACGACATACCACAATCGAGCCCAAAACTTATGTTATCAAGTGAGAAATTTGCTAAGTGAGTGTTGCCCTATTTTATGACCTTTCTTGCCACATTTGTTAAATGAATCGCTGAAATTGTTAAATTAGTAATACGGTTGTTCAGAGAATGTGGCTTCCCCATTGTCTTTGCTTGTCAGAAGGTTGGACAAGGTGATCACATGACCCAGGATACTGCAACCATCATAAATATGAGCCAATTGTAAAGCATCCGGATGTGAAAGTCTGTAGAATTTCTCAGTCATTCAGGTCATGGTTGTCCCAAAGATATTTTTTTTTCAGGAGGCAATTGGACTTTCTTGTTTTTTAGTTTTGAAGACATTTCACTTCTCATCCATTAAGCTTCTTCAGCTCTGACAGGATAGTGGGGAATGGAAGGATTTATATTCCTTGCAGACAGCTGGTCATTTGCATCCTTTCAGAGGGTCATGGGAGTAGGAATGGATTTCCAGAGGAAAAATTGCAGACTACGGGAACCATTAGTATTACTCAGTAATTAGTATTACTAGAGAACATAGATAAACCTCCAAGTGCTTAGATCAGGGGTGAGTTCCACTTGCCTTTACTACCAGTTCACAGCGGGAGCGCATGCGCTTTTGCACATGTGCAGATCACCCATGATGATGTCGTGGTGGGTGGGTGGAGCCTCCCGCTAGTTTTACTACCGGTTCTATAGAACTGGACTGAACCGGGAGCAACCCACCACTGGCTTAGATGACCCTCTAAAAGGATGCAAATGACCAGCTTTCTGCAAGGAATATAAATCCTTCCGTTCCCCACTATCCTGTCAGAGCTGAAGAAGCTTCTTGGATGAGAAGCGAAACATCTTCAAAAGAAAAAACAAGAAAGTCCAGTTGCCTCCTGAAAAAAAGCACTTTCAGGACATCCAAATGTGAATGACCATGGAGATGCTGCCACAGTCATAAGTGTGAAAAATGGTCATAAGTCACTTTTTTCAATGCCATTGTAAATTTGAAGGGTCACTAAATGAATTGTCGTAAGTTGAGGACTACCTGTACTTGAAAATGTAGCTTATTCTGGCTGTCCCGAGGGCGATTTAAAAAAGAATAATGAAAGAATTTAGTCCTTCCTAATGCCTCTCCTACCTGTTGTTAGCGAAGCTGAGATGTCTCTTTGATATTACAGAGATGGGAGAAATCACAAGCCTCCCAATCATCTTCTTCCCTCGCTTTTACTACTAAGAGTCCTCCTTCTTCCTTAGGAGGCAAGTTCAGCACACCTATGATTCTTCACATGCAGCAAAAGCAGAATAATTACCAGAATCTTGTTTAACTACGTATAGCTTTACAGACGTATGTGGAACTTAAAACAGCTTAGGTCACAGTTGAAGTCTGTTGTATGCTTTGCAGAAAAAAAATATCAGTTGAAATGCTGACTATATCCCCCAGTTTATCTATTATTCTCAATTCATATTATCACCATACTTTATAACCATTGTTGCTGTTAGGAAAGGTTTAGAATTTTACTTGCAATGCCATTTTACTAAATCTGCACTTTTCTTTAGAAATGTAGTTATTTTTTGATTTTGACTGGCTCAAGGTTGATTCAGCCTTCCATTCTTCTGAGGTCAGTAAAATGAGGACTCAGATTATTGGGGGATATATACTGACTGTACAAACTGCTTAGAGAGGGCTGTAAAGCATGGTGAAGTGGTATATAAATCTAAGTGCTATTGCTATTGTGATTTTCAAATTACCACTTCTTAATATTTTGTGAGGGATTCAGTGGCTAAGACGTTGAGCTTGTTGATCAGAAGGTCGGCAGTTCAGCGGTTCGAATCCCTAGTGCCGCATAATGGGGTGAGCTCCCATTACTTGTCCCAGCTTCTGCCAACCTAGCAGTTCGAAAGCATGTAAAAAAATGCAAGTAGAAAAAATAGGGACCAGCTTTGGTGGGAAGGTAACAGCATTCCGTGAGCCTTTTGCATTATGTTGGCCACATAACCATGGAGACCTCTTTGGACAGCGCTGGCTCTTCAGCTTTGAAACGGAGGTGAGCATCACCCCCTAGAGTCGGGAACTAGCACATATGTGCGAGGAGAACCTTTACCTTTATCTTTAATATTTTGTGATGGAGTTCACACATTCATCCCCAGAATATTGAGAATATGAGGGTGGCATATAGTAGGAAAAAATGGCATGTATTAGAATAAAATGTTTATTAAAAGTATATATTAAGGAAAACTGTACATAAAATTAATTCAACTACCAAAGGTTTAGATTTTTGCACAGATTCCTAAAAATACAAAATAGGGCAGAAATGAGAAAAAAAGCTTTGTGCAGCACACAATATTCTCCAGAAAAATGTTGTATATTCTAGGCAAGATTTTGTAAGAGTATTAAGGAGACAGATTCAATAATTGAAAATATCTGCCTGAATCTTGAAAAAATTGGGGAAAAATAATATTATAACAGTCACTTGCTTTTTTACTTATAGCAGGCAAGAAAACATGGCAGCAGCATCAAGAAGGATAGCACTTATCAGCACCCCAGAAGGAAATATATAAGCCAACATTGGCATGCCATGATCCTTTTCATCATTGTGGCTAATGGAAATATTGGCAAATGGGATTATTGGTTGATAAAATCAGAAATGAGGAGGTGATAAGCCACCTGGGAAAGTCAAGGGAAATCACCAAAACATAAAAAAGCAAAAGGTAGAATATTTTGGGTGTGTGATGTGACACCCAGAAAAATACAGCATACTTTACTTAATCCTCCAAGGAAAGGCAAATGAGGTTCAGGCAGAAGAAGAACATCATGGCTTCAAAACCTAAGTGACTGGTTTGGACAAAACTCAACAACTCTTTTTCATGCAGCTGTTGATAAAAATAGGATCGCCAACATGATCGCCAATGTCCGATGATGGATATGGCACAACAAGAAGAAGATTATTGGCTAATGGGAATAATGTTGCTGCCTTTTGAACTTAACTCTATGTGTTCCTTAAAATCTCCAATGACTTACCTGAGGTTTAGCATGTCACCTGAACCTAGAAATCCATTCTAGCTAGTAATAACTGAATTTGAATCCCTGTTTAAGTAATGACCTTTACCTTATGCTAATTAGAAGCAGCAGCATCTATATAATTGGTGGAGTAATTGTTATCTAATCCCTAAATTTAAATTAAATAATGAAGAAGGATCATAAATGGTGTTGGGAGGTGATGGTATACGTGTTGTGGTCTCTCAGCAGCCTGCGGACCTGGCAACAGAGTTGGACAGTGAGGAGGCTGGGGTGGACAATGGGCCAGTCCTGGAGTAGGGGAAGGCCCGGACAAGGCTCTGAGTCGGAGGCAGAGATGGGGCCAAGCCATCTGGGAGCGATGCATGGACTCCAGAGCCTCCAGAGGCAGATAGTAGACAGGCAGAGGAACAGGAGGAGCCTGTTCCTAGTGCACGTGTGTGAAGAGCTGCCAGAAGGCAAGAGCAGATGAAGCAAAAAGGACGACTTGGGAGTAAGGCCAGAAGATGATTGGCCACTCCCATAAGTCTTAAAAGAGCAGCAATGAGCTGTTGGGTTCTTTGTAGAAAAGCAACATTGATTCCCGTGCTTCTTGTCAGTGTCTCTTGAACTTTATGGGGTTTTTGCCAAGAAAAGCCTTTGGCAGGTTGCCAAAGACATCAAAGGTTGGTGATAAGGCCGAGGGACTGGTTATTAAGAATTTTGTTTTGGACTAAGCTGAGAATGAATTAATTCTCAGCTGTTTTAATAAAACAAGTTTGTTGAGGACTGAATTGTGTTTGGTAATCACAATTTGGGCCTTCATCACAACAATATGTGATTTCCTGATGGCTACCAAAGAACTCTAATTCCTCATCTGGGCTCTAACATAATTAAATTGCAGAAGCAAATTTTGCAAAAATTGCAGAAGAGCCTTGATGGTACAGTGGTTTCTGCTGGTTCGAATCTCTCCAAGGCTCAAGGTTGACTCAGCCTTCCATCCTTTCTAAGGTAGGTGAAGTGAGGACCCAGTTTGTGGGGTCAATAAGCTGACTTTGTATAAATATACAAAAGAATGAAGGCTATTGCTTAACGCATTATAAGCCGCCCTGAGTCTCCGGAGAAGGGCGGCATATAAATCAAATTAAAAAAAAATAATAACAAGGTTGTACCTTGTGATAATATATTGGGGTATCTGGCCTGGTCTGCAAAATTTCTGCAGTAGAAGAGCTCATTCACTTTGCTTTTTGATGCCTGAAAGGCAAACAGTGAACTGTGGATTTTGCTGCTATGTTCAGATAGGCTATAAATATTTAATTTTGTCTATGGCATAATGGCCTTGTTAGGTTTTGTGAGTATGATAGATACCATGTAGAGCGTATTTGCTCAGAATGCCATCAAAGCAAAAGAAAAGTCAATTATAATCTATGTGCTGTTCAGCTAATGAAAACTTATCTCTCTGATTCCCACAAGATGGCAGGAATGCAAGCAATTAAATCAGACAGAGAATTAAATTTGGACAAGAGGATGCTGTATAAAAGACATTCTTGTGAACACATATGTCTAAAAACTAATGAAAAGTGTACTTCGCTTTTGTAGATTGTGAACTCAATTAATTTACCGAATCTAAATGTATCTAAGTTTCAAAGCAGGATTATTTTAGAGGGTCACAAGATCCGCAGCCTTGGAAGAAGCAGGCATATTTTGCATGCTTCCCTCCCTAAAAAAAAGTGGGAAGCACAGGGGAATATGCAAGTGAATTTTGCTCATCAAGCTTGATAGGAATGGCAGATTTTTCCATTTTTCAGCTCTGATATAATTCATTGTTTCTAGTTCACTATGACAAGAGCAGATTTGAAATGGAAATTCACAGCCCCTACCATGCATATCATTTTACAGTTGGTTCAAATGGTTTCCTGTTTGATGTGTAAAACTATAGCTGGATTTTGTTCCAATTTCCAGCGCTAGAACAAATTCAGGATGTTTGTTAGTCTTGACAACTGGGGTGAGAAAAACAAAAACAAAACAACTCATTGCTATTATACTTTAGAACATAGCAATTACTTTCCTGGACCACAAGATGATCCATGTAGTCTAATATTCTGTTCCAGTCTAAGCTAGCCAGATGCCTTTAGAGTTTCATAAATAGAGCAACAAGGTCTGCCTTGTTGTTTAACTTCGCCATCTGCTACCCAATAATATACTATCTCTGAATACAGAGTTGCTATACAGTTATCATAGTAAGCAGCTGCTGTATTTATTAATCCTATCTTATATATCCTCAGTGAATGTTGGAAATCCTTTTTTGTAAAGATATTTGATTTATGGCATGGAATTCATTCTAATGATAATTTGTTCAAAGGTAATTCCTATGGGATATTATCAGAGGTATAGATAACTAATAATTAGGGGTGGGAAAATCTGATCTGATCTTTTTAAAATATCTGCCTTTTTTTCCTTCTCATTCCATTTCCATCACTTTGCAAGTTTCAAAAATATACTGTTCTGATCTAGGCTTCCTTAGAAATTAAACAGCACAAACTTAGTCCCGGCAAACCTCTTTAATTCATATGGCTGTAAATTACTTTCATTTACAGTCTGCCAGGCTTGATAAACAGTCTTTCAGAGGAAGGTTATCAACACCCACCTATCTCACACGGAATGCTGCCAAAGAGCTAATTGCCAGATCAGGGCAAGGCCAAACTTGGCACAGAGTCACAAACAGAAGTTTCAAATCTTGAATCGGCCAGAGAAACTAATTGCTTCCTGCAAAAGCTCACATCCCATTCCCTTCTCTTTTATGTCTTATGGGAGGGGCCAATCATCTCCAAGCCTTACTCCCAAATTATAGAATAGAATAGAATTTTTTATTGGCCAAGTGCGATTGGACATACAAGGAATTTGTCTTGGTGCATATGCTCTCAGTGTACATAAAAGAAAAGATACGTTCATCAAGAATCATAAGATACAACACTTAATGATAGTCATAGGGTACAAATAAGCAATCAGGAACAATATCAATATAAATCATAAGGATACAAGCAACAAAGTTACAGTCATACAGTCATAAGTGGAAGGAGATGGATGGTGGGAATGATGAGAAGATTAATAGTAGTGCAGACATAGTAAATAGTTTTTGTTTTTTTTAATTTGATTTATATGCCGCCCTTCTCTGGAGACTCAGGGCGGCTTACAATGTGCTCAGCAATAGCCTTCATCCTTTTGTATATTTATACAAAGTCAGCTTATTGCCCCCACAACTGGGTCCTCAATTTACCTACCTTAGAAAGGATGGAAGGCTGAGTCAACCTTGAGCCTTGGAGAGATTCGAACCTGCAGTAATTGCAGGCAGCTGGTCTTAATAACCAGCTTAATAACAGGGTGCCTTAGACCACTGTACTACCAAGTTTGACAGTGTTGAGGGAATTATTTGTTTAGCAGAGTGATAGCGTTTGGGAAAAAACTGTTCTTGTGTCTATTGTTCTGGTGTGCAGTGCTCCATAGAGTCGTTTTAAGGGTAAAAGTTGACCCTGTTTCCTTAATTTTTCCTGTCTCCTGGCAGCTCTGCGCATGCGCACACTGGGAACAGGCTCACACTGTTCTTCTGCCTCACTGATGTTAGACTCCGGGGGCAGCAAAGAACTACCAGATGGACTTGGCCCCCTCTCTGCCTTTGACTCAGAGCCATCCTCCAAGCCTTCCCCAGACTCCAGGACTGGCCCACATTCTTCCCCAACCTCCTCACTGTCTGAATTTGCTTCTAGCTCTGCTGGCTGCTGGTGGGCCACAACATATACACCACTTCATTTATATTTTTAGTTCCTTCAGATATGCATAGAAGTACAGAATTTAATTCTGCAATTCAGTTCTCAGAGCAGTGTAATTATTATAAAGTTGTGTATGTTTTCACTGACATATTCATTGTTGTCAAGAATTTAATTATCTATGGAGATTCTGAGTCATCCAGATTAAGGTTGTCCCATGGATGCTTTTTCAAAAGGTGTGTATGTGTGTGTGTGTGTGTGTGTGTGTGTGTGTGTGTATATGTGTGTGTGTGTGTGTGTGTGTGTGTGTGTGTGTGTTTTTCTTCTAGCCAGGTTTTCCTTACGTAGCCAAGGTTTTTTTGTAGCTCCAGCTCAGTAGAATCTCATCTACTCGGTTCTGGGCTTTTTTCTTTTCTAACACCTAACAAGCTCTCACTGCTAGGTGGGAGACCTAAATAGATCCATTTCTAGCTCGTTAGCTGTCATCAGTAGGCCACACCCATATCCTCCCTGTAAAGGCACAGTAACAATTTTCTTACTTCTTCGTAGGGTTTATGTGTGTTTTTCTTCTATATATATATACCTTCTCTAAAGATATATATATATATATATATATATATATATATATATATATATATATATATATATATATATATATATATATATATATATCTTTAGAGAAGAAAACTGAGTTACAAATTGATTTGAAAATGCAAAGTCCTATTAAAATATAGGCAGAATCCATTTTCTCTTTCCTATTTTTCTGTCTTTTGCCCTCATTTCAGCATTATTTAATACATGTGGAGCTGAATTTAGCCCCTGTGAATTTTGAATGATTGCTGAAATTATGGCATTAAGTAAATTTATAATGGCACAATCTAAATTGACCTGATTTGCTTAACCATACCAATTTTCCTTGACTGCAATTATATATAGCAAAAGGCACAAGATCAGGGTAAAAGAAATGTAAACAGAGACTAGTCATGATGACTGTATCGCTTACAAAAACTAAGAACACATTTTCAAATCCTAATTCCAGAAGAAGGCTATGGTATTGTGCCTGGATTGTGGGTTTTACACAAAATCAATATGAATGTTGCTGCTGGATCCTTGGAACACATGAAAAAGAAGAGCAGATCATAATCAGGGCAGCAAAAAAAAAAAGAAAAGGAAGTGGAGCAAAAAAATAAATAAAAATAAACAGGAGCCAAAATATAACTCAGGCCCATCAATAGACATCAACAGACCAATATTCTGAGAACTAATATAAAAGTACCTCCATGATCAAGCAGTTTTATGATGTTTTTGAATATATTTATAATTGACACTATTCTTGCTCCCTTCTCTGGTCTTAATTTAATTTAATTTAATATTTAAATTTATATACCGCCCTTCTCCCGAAGGACTCAGGGTGGTGAACAGCCAGAAGTAAAAAATATCAAATACAAAATATAAAAACAATTTAAAAATGAATTAAGATCAGGGACATCAAACTCATGGCACATGGTCCAGATGTGTCACGTGCTGGCCACGCCCACCCCAATTTTAATGAAGGAGAAAAAAGTTGCAGTACATCCAGTGGTGGGATTCAGCCAGTTCGCACCACTTCGGGAGAACCCGTTGTTAACTTTCTGAGCAGTTTGGCAAACTGGTTTGTGGAAGAAGTAATTAGGGCAGAGAACCGGTTGTTAAATTACTTGAATCCCACCACTGGATACATCACATGATGACAATGTGTTGTCGCAAGTTTGACACTCCTGGTCTAGATTATTTCAAGTAATTTAATGAAATGGCATCCTTCTTTTTTTCTTCTTAAACTGGATTACCAGGCTCCAATTGTTTGTCTGAACAATTTCTTTTCTCTCATGGACCTGGGACATTCTGGATTTTTCCAGATTTGATTTAAACAAAGCTGATAGGTATTATTTTCAAATGTTGTCATATTTTATAGAAAAGATAAATTTCTTTTTATATATACATATATATTACTTTTTTAAAAAAACAAAACAAATATAAAGCATTCCATCTTTCCTTATGCAGTGTGTCGTCTGGGTACATACATCTCTGTGCTACATTGTTCATCATTTATCACAACTTTCATGTTCACATTTATATTAATTTTATAATATGTTAAGTACATTACACATTTAAATATTGTAAAAGTCCCCATTTTCTTCTTAGCATATTTCAATAATAATACTCTGTTAACATATACTAACAATTTTCATCTTATTTATAACTCTTTCTTAATATATTTTCTACTTATTTTTGGTCTCCTTCATTTCCAAACTCCATTTTTATTCTCCAACCATTGATAAAACACTTCCCATATCATATAATATTCAGCTTGCTCCTTCTCTTTAAATGCTAACATTAATCTATTCATTTCTGCACATTCTAATATTTTCCTTATCACCTTCTCTTCAATAGGAATCTCTCCACTTTTCCAAGGTTGTGCAAAAAGATAAATTTCTTGAGCTTCTCTTGTTCTTCAGCATAATGCCAGCCACAGCAAGAAGCATTTGCTTTTCATCTTAAGAATATCTTCAGCTACCTATCCTTGTTCTAAATCTCACTAATGACAACTATTTAATTGGCCACAATGAAAGAAGGCTATTGGACTAGAAAGTAAGATTATACAAATAGTGTTCAGTCCAATTCATCAAATCATTGGAAAATTAAACCCATCCAATTCAAACTGGCTCAAGCATCCAGACTGATTTAAAGTAAAGTGCAAACTCCCCATGAAACTTAAATTCATGGACAAAGAGCTTTTTAGTATATAAATTGGATTACTGCATTTGATTCCATAAACCAGTTCATTTGATGAATAGATTGGACACAGTGAATTGCCATTTTTTCTTGAATCAAATTGACCCAACAAAATTTTTTCTTGGTGGTGCAATGGTTACAATGCAGTATTGCAGGGTAATTCTGCTGATTGCCAGGAGTTTGATCCTCACCAGCTGAGGGCCCAGATTCTTGGGGGCAATATGTTTATTCTGTAAACCTCTTAGGTAAAGGTAAAGGTTCCCCTCGCACATATGTGCTAGTCATTCCTGACTCTAGGGGGCAGTTCTCATCTCTGTTTCAAAGCCGAAGAGCCAGTGCTATCTGAAGACATCTCCAAGGTCATGTGGCCGGCATGACTAAACACCAAAGGCACACAGAATGCTATTATGTTCCCACCAAAGATGGTCCCTATTTTTCTACTTACATTTTTTACTTGCTTTCGAACTGCTAGTTGACAGAAGCTGGGACAAATAACGGGAACTCATCCCATTACGTGGCACTAGGGATTCAAACTGCTGAACTGCTGACTTTTCGATTGACAAGCTCAGCATCTTAGCCACTGAGCCACTGCATCCCTAGAGAGTACTGTAAAGCACTATGAAGAGAGATATTCCCTACACACAGTCACTCATGCCCTCGTCACCTCTCGTCTGAACTATTGTAACACTCTCTACATGGGGTTCCCCTTTAGGTGACTCGGAGGCTCCAACTGGCGCAGAGTGCGGCCACGTGGGTGGTTATGGGAGCAACGTGGAGCTCCCATGTAACACCTCTCCTGCGCGAGCTGCACTGGCTCCCGGTGGTCTTCCGAGTGTGCTTCAAGGTTCTGGTTACCACCTTTAAAGCACTCCATGGCTTAGGACCTGGTTATCTACAGGACTGCCTGCTACCACCAACAGCCTCCCACCGGCCAGTACGCTCCCATAGAGTGGGGCTCTTCCGGGTGCCGTCAGCCAAACAATGTCGGCTGTCGGCCCCTAGGGGGAGAGCCTTCTCTGTGGGGGCACCTACGATCTGGAACGAGCTCCTCCCGGAGATACGGAGGATCCCGGATCTGCGCACCTTCCGTCGCATGCTTAAAACGTTTTTATTTCACCAAGCTGGCCTGGCCTAAATCTTCTTCTCTTTTAAATTTAAATTTTAAATTTTAAATACAAATTTTAATTTGTTTAATTATGGGGTATTTTAAAATTCAGTCAAATTATTTAATTCATTTTAATCTATTTTAAATTTTGTATCTCTGTGTTTTATCTTCTGGCTGTTCACCGCCCTGAGTCCTTCGGGAGAAGGGCGGTATAGAAATTTAATAAAAATAAATAAATATAAATCTAAGTTTTATTGCTATGGTTAGTTGAACTTAGTGGAAGAAATAAAGTTGCTTAGATCTTCATGGATGCATTTCAAATAAACAAAAGTTGCTTCCAAGGAAACGCTGCTTCCCCTCAAAAATACAGCTTGCAATTCTATAAGCAAAATGGTGTTTTGACCTGCCTGTTTTGACCAATATTTGCCATAACTAGACTACACTTCTATTCCTACACAGCAGCTACTTCAAAGTTCCAGTTCAGGTAATTGAAACAAAGTGAACTTGAAAAAATAGAATTACCTTTCACCTCATTGAAGACAATCCTGTCACCTTTGCAGTGTAAAACTCATTGTTGAGATAAATTCAACCCACATTCCATGTGTTCAGTAATAAGCCATTAAAACAGATGGTTGTATCTTCTGCAAAGAAATTGAAATAAATTCCACTAAAATATACTTTTCTCCTGCTCTTTTCAATTAATACAAAAATTGCACAAGGCATTTACGATGACAAAATGAACTGTGACTTTTTAGCTTCACTGTAGGCCATTAACTTGATTGAAGATGAAATATGAAATTTAATCTACCATTCAATAAATTGTACCATGTATATTTATAACCCTACTATAAAAATAGTACCATTGCATTACTCAAGATATAAAAAAAATAGTATCAAAAAGTCTTTTTTCTTTCTTTCTTTCTTTCTTCTTTTTAAATTTGATTTATATGCCGCCCTTCTCCGGAGACTCAGGGCGGCTTACAATGCATTAAGCAATAGCCTTCATACTTTTGTAAATTTATAAAAAGTCATCTTATTGCCCCCACAAACTGGGTCCTCAATTTACCTACCTTAGAAAGGATGGAAGGCTGAGTCAACCTTGAGCCTGGGGAGATTCAAACTTGCAGTAATTGCAGGCAGCTGAATGTTAATAATAGGCTATTAGTCTGCTGCGCCACCAGGTTCTTCTTTCTTTCTTTCTTTCTTTCTTTCTTTCTTTCTTTCTTTCTTTCTTTCTTTCTTTCTTTCTTTCTTCCTTTCTTTCTTCATGCATTTGTTAAACTTGTTGGATTAACATTCCATAAGGCTTAACCTGCAGGCTCTAACAATTTATGTACACATTATGTGGGCAACTTTAACTCTTGTGTTATTGCCTTCTCATAAATGAGTGACACAGGGCTGACTTGATCTCCTGATTTTATTTTATTTTTCATAAAGCAGACACATTGGAATTGCACTTTGATAGATAGCATAGATTTGGAAGTAAAACTGTCATGTCTGGTCGCTCCTATTGACCATAATTTGGTAAGAAGGGAATACATATAATTTAAGCATTTGTAATATGCACTCTTTCATGTGACTGCTTGAAACCCTGAAGAATGTAAACATCCTTCCTTCCTTCCTTCCTTCCTTCCTTCCAAAAGTCTGGAGTTTGCAGGAGGATGGGTGAAGAAAGGGTATGATGTTTAGGGGGAAAGCATGGATTTTATATATTCAAAACAAAACAAAACAAAACCCTGGAAAATAATAATGTATGAATTAATTAAAATTGCTTATTAAAATGCTTACAAATGTGCATGCATACAAACTATGGATTATAAAATGTGATTCCTCCTGAGGAAGAAATATTTAAACAGGAGCTTGAAAAAAATTGCAAACGTTAGAAAATATGGACTAAATAGATTTAGCTCTCCTTTATCTAAGGTAATTATAATACATATGAAGGGAAAAATTCTATAGTCGTATAGTAGTAGTGTATTAATTGCAGGAGGGAGGGAGGGAGGGAGGGAGGGAGGGAGGGAGGGAGGGAGGGAGGAAGGAAGGAAGGAAGGAAGGAAGGAAGGAAGGAAGGAAGGAAGGAAGGAAGGAAGGAAGGAAGGAAGGACTTCTAATTTGCAAATAAAGCCAAAAAGGCACAAGATGTCAAAGGAAAAATAAATACACACAACCCTTAAAAATCTTATATACAAGTATATAACTTGTATTTTGGAAAGTTTTTCAGAAAGAACCCGATTTTAAAATACTTATTTCAACACACTCTTTGTGTACTTGGAATTCTGTCTCCTTCCCATATGATGTTCTTCCATCATCACCTTGGCTGTAGTTCATGTACTTCTATGTGTTAAATGAAGACTTATCTGAGCTATCAAAAAAGCAGCATAGAGACATCATAATAAGTAATACATGAATAGAGTGAACTACACTTGTTAGATACATCTGGCTTTGTCAGCTTTCTCCTCTCATTAAAATCTCGCGGAGAATATATAATAGGGCAGTAAGATGAATTGTGAATGCAATTAGCAGACATAATTAGTGAAAAGCAGTCCAAACCGAGTTGGATCACTTTATGAAATCTTATTTATATGATGATGATGGTGATGATGATAACTTTTCTGATTAAATACTTTTCACATAAAATGGATATGGTGCCTCCTTGTACAAAAGCTTCCCAGCAGCCAGAACTCCTGCAGGTGGGAAATGCAAATCATTTAATGCTAATGGTTTTTAAAAAGCAGAAATTACTTTACTGAAACTGCTTCAAGTAGAGTTTCTGAATTTCATCAAATTATACCTTTTCATGAAACACGCTGCTAGGCAATAATAAACTAATTGTTCCAGCCAGAAAGGAAACCACAGGAGGACAACCTTATTGCTTGTCGAAGTTATGGTTTAGGTTCCATATCTCATCCATTGTTCAGCCAAAGTCTTTAATGTTTTCATGATCTGGCCAAATTAGGCCTCCGTGGGCTCTGAAATCCAATATGTAAACTGTTACAGAACAAGCTGTGTTAATTATTTTTCTTCGTCTAACTAACAGGAACTAATTGCCCTTTGCAAATTAAAATTAGAGATATAAGAATCATGTTGGAACTTTGGAATCAGATTCAGAAGTTTTGCCATGTTTCCATTCCATAGTGACATAATTCCAATTGCAATTAGGGACAAAAAAGCTTAATTTATTTAAAACTTATATTCTTTTCCTTTCTTGGTGACCACCAGATGGCCATATTTCCAAATCATGGCTGATTTGATTTTGGAGGATTTTAGAAAGCCAAAGTTTGCTATATATAACATCCTACTTAACCACTAAACACTAAAGGCTGAACACACTAACCTCTCTCAAACTCAATTACAATGTCATAGATACTTTGTCAAATGTATTGCTGAAATCAAGATCTAAAGGAAATTCTGAACTGTACTGTTGATTTGGTTTTGGGGTTGCTGTTGTTATTGTTGTTGTTGTTTTGGTTCCAATAGTTTTAGATCTAATTGACAAATTTTTCAGGATTATCTGTCAGTAACTAGATTTTTTTTAATTCTTTAAGGTCATACTTGTGCTATCTATTATAATCTTTAGGCAGTTTGTCTTGGATTAGATTCTTTTTGATTGTCATAGATTTTTTCCAAGCATCAGAGCAGAGGTGAAATTCATTTTTTTTTCCCTACCGGTTCTGTGGGCGTGGCTTGGTGGGCGTGGCAGGGGAAGGATATTGCAAAATCTCCATTCCCCACCCACTCTGGGACCAGCCAGAGGTGGTATTTGCCAGTTCTCCAAACCACTCAAAATTTCCGCTACCAGTTCTCCAGAACCTGTTAGAACCTGCTGTATTTCACCCCTGCATCAGAGCCTTTTTCAAAGACTCTTGGTTCCACATTATGTCCAAAATATTTAAATTTCATTGCTTCCAAAAGAGACACAGTGGTTCAGTGGCTTAATGACACTGGAGATGGTCTCAGCTCCAATGGTTCAGGTCCTAGCACTGCATGGTTGGGTGAGCTTCTGTCACTTGCCTTATCTTCTGTCCATCTAACAGTTTGAAAGCATGTTCTATGCAAGTAGATAGATAGGTACCACTTTGATAAAGAGATGAGCTAGTGCTCTATGCGGGCAGTTAGGTTTCTGAGAGCTCTGAACTTTTACTGGTCTTACTGTAACTATTACTGGATGATTTGTTCTTTTCTCCACTTTGTTCAGCCCATTCTCTTGGTTCAGTTTTCATAGTTATAAATTAGAACTGGAAGACCATAGCAATATATAACATAAGTATATGTAGAGACAGAAACTGAAGATCCAAAGACAAGGTCGAAACTTTGTTGAAAGTTTAAAACTTATAGAAAACTTGCTTTTCTATCCTCACTGTCTTCATAGTATATCTGTGTGTATACTTTTAGGTCAGTTTTAACTCCTGGGGACTGGACAAGTCCCTGCAGTTTTCTTGACAAGGTTTTTTTGGAAGTGGTTTGCCGTTGTCTCTTTCCTATTGTGAGAAAGAGTGACTATCTGAAGATTATCTATCTGGTTTTGTGCCAGGACTAAAACAACTGGTCTCCTGTTTCTAGCCTGATACCTTAACCTCTACACCAAACTATTTTTCTTATAGTGAATAGAAAGAGAAAAAGGTGTTTTATCTTCCTGTAAGAAGCAATGAATTCATTTCCCTATGAATGTCAAAGGAAAGCAAAGGAAACACTTTTCCACACCGCAGTCTTAACTTGCTTTTTTCCTATCCATAAACTGCCTGGAAATAAAACTATTTTTTTAAAAAAATCCCTTTCTGAATTTTTATATTCACTGTAGCCATGATGAGAGCTCTGTCCAGACTGCATTCCCCCTGGTTCTCAATTCACAGATTTAATCGCTTCTTTAGTGCTTCCATCCCTGTAAGGAAAGCAAATTCCAATCGTTTTCTTTCTGGGGGTGAGCAGCAGTGGTGGGTTGTCCCCGGTTCACACCGGTTCTATAGAACTGGTAGTAAAACTGGCGGGAGGCCCCACCCACGGACCCTGATGTCATGAAAATGCTTCTGTGTATGCGCAGAAGTTTCTGTTCTTGCGCAGAAGAGCGCACACGCAAGAGAGAAGCATGCACGTGCGCGGCCCCGTTGCAAACCAGTAGTAAAGGTAAGTAGAACCCACCCCTAGTGAGGAGAATATGGGGTTTACTCTTTTGTATGAGTGCCCCCCCACCAGTGGTGGATTTCAAAACTTTTTACTACTGGTCCTGTGGGTGTGGCTTGGTGGGTGTGGCATGATGGGCATGGCAGAAGAAGGATACTGTAAAATCTCCATTCACTCCCCAATCCAGGGGGAGGCTACTGCAAAATCCCCATTTCCTCCCAATCAGCTGGGACTCGGGAGGCTGAGAATAGATGAGGGCGGGGCCAGTCAGTGGTGTATTTACTGGTTCTCCAAACTACTCAAAATTTCCACTACCAGTTCTCCAGAACTGGTCAGAACCTACTGAACCCCACCTCTGCCGCCCACCCTCCTCTGCTTCTTCCTTGTATTTGATACCTTTCTGTCTGTCTTTTGGCAACTTTTGGTACCTTTGTCTCATCATATCAGCCAATCCCACCAGGTCAGGCAAGAAAGGTATACTGCATACCCTGTCAGTTACAAAATTTCAGCTGGGAAGGTCCAAGAAGAGAGCCTTCTCTGCTGTTGCGCCTGCCCTTTGCAACAGGGGTCTCCAACCTTGGCAACTTCAAGATTTGTGGACTTCAGTGACAGGTAGGACATTGTAGCAGATGATTTTATGTTGGTCAGGAATATCTTCTATCCAGTCTTAACTGAGAGAAATGTCCTGGACATGTATAAAAGATTCAGGCCCTCAAAGTGATACTGAACTTGCCATTCTGCAGATTTAGATACACACAAACACATGTATATGGATGCCACTGTGCATAACCCTGAAAGCTTAGAATTGGCCTCCAGAGATTCTCCAGAAATTGCTGTGAAATTGATTTTTTATAAGTCATACAAGGAAATACTATCTAAAGGAATGGAGGTTATCCTATTATTAGTATTTGCTTAGCTGAAGTTTAATGTAGATTTCATCTACATTTACGTTTTGGTCTTCAACATGCTTTTTCGAAAACTAAGCAGGGCTCTTTACCTTGTGTGTATCACTTGTAAATTTATAATCAACTTAATGAAAACAATAGAATAACAGAGTTGGAAGGAACCTTAGAGGTCTTCTAGTTCAAAATGTTGTACAGTATTAAAGACAAGAATGAAGACAATATGCCATGTGAAAAGGAAAATAATATAATAATATAATATAATATAATATAATATAATATAATATAATATAATATAATATAATATAATATAATATAATATAATATTATAATATAATATAATATAATATAATATAATATAATATAATATAAGATAAGATAATATAATATAATATAATATAAGTTTAAAATATAATATATATGTGTGTGTGTTTGTGTGTTTTTGTGTGTGTGTGTGTGTGTGTACAATTAATATCTCGAGTTTCTTCCCATGTAATTGTAAACATATCCTTAAAAGGGTAGTAGCGACATTTCGACGAAATCACATTTGTCATCTTCTGGCTGAAGTTCTCGGTTTGGTTCTTATGGGCAAACTGTGTGATCGTAACTGACGTTTTTCTATGAAAAGAGGCAAAGGTGTATTCTGATTGGTTGACAGTGTTGTTCTATTCTGATTGGCTGATGACGTAGCTGTATTTTGATTGGGTGGAAGCGCTGTTGCTTGGTTGTGGGTTAATGGATAAATTATGCTGGAAATGGTGGCAACACAGGCATTATGATGAATCTTTGATCTATGGTTTATATTTTGTGTTAAGATTCATCTGTCTATGAGAGCAGATTTCCAAATAGTACACAGATGGGAAGTGTCATCTTCCCGTGAGATATATATATCTTCCAGGAAGCACGAAGCCGAAAACACCAGCCTGAAGATGACGAATGAGACTTCGTCGAAACGTCGCCAAGACACTTCCAATTTTACGTGGGAGAAGACCCGAATAACCAAAGACCTACATACAAATACCCGCGAAAACCTGAGAAAACATATATATATATATATATATATATATATATATATATATATATATATATATATATATATATATATTATAAGTGTCATATATATATATAATAAATATAATATATATATATTATTTTATATATTATATATAATATGTATATAAAATAAATATAATATATAAAATATATAAAAACAAAACTGAATGTGCAGACTATTTAAAATAGTTAAAATATAATGATTGATATTAAATAATACCAGAATTAGAATTAGTTCCTATCAGAATTTTTTGCAGAAATCACATTCAGAAAGCACACACAGATAACTGATGCAGCAGGATTCGTTAAATAAGAAACTTCTTTATATACATAATAATACATGAGGCATATATACAATACCAAGAGCAGTTCTCAGAATCAGAAGCATAATCACAGAAGCACAGTTAACAGAAGGAAGGACAATAATAGGAGCACATAACTTATATTTATACATATCAGTTAACCTAAGCCACGCCCAGGCTCCAAGCTGTTTCTCAAAGAGCTCTCATTGGCTGATTTAGTTGCTATGCCTATACATTGGCTGACCTTGTTGCCTATTCCAGTCTATGAATATACTCTGACAGTTTCATTTAAACTAATTCATTCATCTTATGTTTCTTGAAATTGATTTAAAAACAATTACTACCAACCTGCCTTCCGTTGAGGACCTGTATACTGCACGAGTCAAAAAGAGGGCTGTGAAAATATTTACAGACCCCTCCCATCCTGGACATAAACTGTTTCAACTCCTACCCTCAAAACGACACTATAGAGCACTGCACACCAGAACAACTAAACACAAGGACAGATTTTTTTTTCTGAATGCCATCACTCTGCTAAACAAATAATTCCCCCAACATTGTCAAACTAGTTTATTTTATTTATTTTATTTTTATTTTATTTTTGAATTTGTATACCGCCCTTCTCCCTGAGGACTCAAGGCGGTGAACAGCCAAATAAAAACATCAAATACAAATATTAAAAGACAGTTAAAAAATATATATATAAATTTGGCCCCATTAGTTAAAACAATAAACCAAACAATTAAAAACACTTAAAAAGAATTAGGCCAGCCCGGCTTGTTGGAAAAGGAAGGTTTTAAGGGCACAGCGGAAGGCACTGAGGTCATGGATTCTCCTTATCTCAGGGGGCAACTGATTCCAGAGGGTGGGAGCCCCCACAGAGAAGGCCCTCCCCCTGGGGGTCACCAGCCTGCATTGTTTGGCTGATGGCACCCCGAGGAGGCCCTCTCTGTGGGAGCGCACGGGTCGATGGGAGGTCGTCGGTGGCAGCAGGCGGTCTCGGAGATAGCTAGGCCCTATGCCATGGAGCGCTTTAAAGGTGATAACCAAGTTAGTTACTAAGTCTGTATTACTATTAATCTTCTCATCTTTCCTATCACCCATCTCCTCCCACTTATGACTGTATGACTGTAACCTTGTTGCTGATATCCTTAAGATTTATTATTATTATTATTTATTATTATTTATTTTATTTCTATACCGCCCTTCTCCCACAGGACTCAGGGTGGTGCACAGCCAAAATAAAACATTGTATAGAAAATTTAAAAAACAATTTAAAAACAATTAAATAATTTTGGCCCAAATAATTTAAAACAACCCAAATTAAAACCGAATCAATTAAAACTGAGAGGACGGGATGAAGCCAGCCCAGCTAGATGGAATAAGTGTGTTTTTAGGGCCTGACGAAAAGTCCGGAGGTCTGATATCATGCGTAACTCAGGGGGTAGGTCGTTCCAGAGGGCTGGTGCCGCCACAGAGAAGGCTCTCCCCCTGGGGGTCGCCAGCCGGCACTGTCTGGCCGACGGCACCCTGAAGAGGCCCTCTCTGTGCGAGCGAACTGGCCGGTTTATATTGACTGTTTCCCTATGACTATAATTAAGTGTTGTACCTTATGATTCTTGACGAATGTATCTTTTCTTTTATGTACTCCAAGAGCTTATGCACCAAGACAAATTCCTTTTGTGTCCAATCACACTTGGCCAATAAAAAAATCTATTCTATTCTATTCTATTCTATTCTATTCTATTCTATTCTATTCTATTCTATTCTATTCTATGATTCATGCCAATTAATGCTAGAAAACATTCATATAGAAAATTCCATGTGTAACCATGACCCTCAAGGATTTTTGAAAGTAATTCATAAAATATAAAAGTAGTAATATTCATGAAAAATGCCAATCCAAAGCTGCAACTCTACTTATGGAGGATTAAGGTCATTAGCTACCTTTTAAAAATATTTTTCAAACTAGTTTTTTGCGTGTGTTGAATACCAGGCAATGCATTTATATATTTCTTCTGTTCAATGTGCTCTAGATTTTTATACAAGTTACCTGCATGTTAACTTTTATAATGTTAAAAAAAAAACCTATTGGACAGACAGCATGCATTTTGATTTTACATATGGAGATTTAATAATGAAATTGAACAACTCCCTCAAAAACATCAGATAAGCCATATAATGTTTCATGTCTACATGATGTTCATTCTTGAAACAAAGGCTTGGGTTCTTGTAGTTAATAATTTAAATTTTCATCAGCTTCCTCTTAATTCTTTGCTATTATAGTGATTTTAATAAAGAAACAAATGCAAATAAAAAATAAAATAATAAGAAAGAGAAATGAAAACAGAAAACCTAGAAACACAAATAGAAAAGAAAGAAAAATAAGGACACAGTAAAGAAAAAGAAAATAACTTTATATATTTGACTTTTCCCTTCATCAAAACAAATTTTGAACAACTTTAATAACACATCTCAACTCTTAAAATACAACAAATGAGATATTCTTCTCATATCTCATCTCTTACCTATAAACAAATTCATAAAGCCTCATTTCAGTCCTGATGTCAGCAGAAATCTTTTAAGGTTTACCAGAGATAACATATGTACTTAAAACTTGATCAAATAAACCAATATTTTTTATATATATATATATATATATATATATATATATATATATATATATTTATACAATATATAATTATAATTATATATTATAATTATATTATTTCCTTTTACTTCTAACAATAGTCTTCTCAAATAATCTCATAGAATTTGACTTCTTTTCATTTTTTTTTCTTTGACCCTTTCTCACGAACTTCTTCAAAACTTCAACAGGACTCTTTTGTAAATTTATGATTATTTTTTATAAAAATATTGAAAAAAATATCCATGTCATTCTTTCAGTTTGTTATTTGTATATCTCTTCTAATTATTAACAGATCAGCTATTTTGTACGTCCAATGTAACATCAGTTTCCATGTCATTCTGAAGTCTGACAAAACTGAGATAAGTTTAAATAGTTTTAAATTGTTTAATCACTGACCATGCCTGGATTCTTCAACTGAAAACAAATGTAAAGTAAATCAGCCTCTGCGGGAATCTTTTCTTTTTTTCCCCACACACACATATTAGTGGCTAGTTGGTGGATAAATAATTATGCTAGCTTCTTATGAAAACAGGCAGGACTTGCTTTTAATTGATCTTTTGAAAGAGTAGCAAATAGGGAAAACCCTTGGACAGTTGTCACTGAGTCTCTGTTGAATGATACAGCTATGGAGGTCTTGACAATATTTAGAGGATATTGGACAGAAACAGTTGAACTGAAGAGAGACAAGGCAAGACAGTGAGGAACAGCCACATATATGGATTAACAGAAACATTAATCTCAGAAATGATTGTGGTCCTTGCTGAGACCTTGAAGAGTTATTTCAGCACCTGGCTATAAACCATGAAGGATTGTAGGATTCTCTGATTATGTTTGTGCATCACATTAAACCATGATTTGTATTCATATATATTAGCTACAATGGCCATGTTCACATATTATGTGACATTCAAAGGAAACAAACCATCATATTGTTTCTTGCGATTTATGACCCTATTAAGATTCTAATAAAGGATGTGCTATTAAGAGGATGTGCAACAGATCAGGAAAAAGCTAATGCTAAGAAAGGAGAAATCTCTTCCCTCTTTCTGAGGTTTTGGGGAGCAAATCAAATGCTAAACTGCAGGACTGGGACTCCACTCATCATATCCATGCCAAGAATAATAAAGGAATAGTATAGCTTTTTATTATTTTTAATGCTGTTAATCAAATATTGAAAACAAAGCTAGTTTTATTTTTTTTTCCTCTTCAAGGCAACTCTGTGATCATTCATTTTTAAAGAAAGAGAAATATGTCAACTAAGAATGTCTTGTTTACAATAAAAGTTATTAGGGCTGGTTTTTGTTTTATTTTTAATATTAAGTATACGCACATATGCATTTTGCTCTAGGAATGACTAGCAGACATGTACCATAGCTGTATAAAACACACACAAAATACACACAGAGGAAAAGTTGTATAAGCAAATAAGATTTGTACTCATTTGAATGAAAAATTTGCTTTGTCTGCTGCTAGTAAAATTCTGTCACTGAACCAGATATGATTGATTCCTGCCTACATCTGTTCCCAGCAAATCCATCTTCAAATAGCTGCTCCAATGCAGTCAGTGTCCCGACACTTTTTAAATCACAGTTGACAATGGATATAGGCAACTGCTGAAGATTTAATCTTAACAAGATTTCCAGTGAACTCCTGAGGATACTAGTTTTAATTAGAAGGAGAATGACAGACTTAGAGTAGATTGTTTAGTAAAGTTCACTAAGTTACATCTGATTAAAAGACATATGGTAGACAGCTTTATTTTCCCTTTAGGAAACCTGTAGATTTGGAATAACTGAATCCCTTCCAACCAAACATTTCTTTATCTAAGTGATAGTCTTGCCAATCTTGAGACATATGGTACACTTTTCTTTGTCTTATATTGTTTACATTAAAAAAATCCTGTATTTTTCCAATAATATTTGTGGTAAGACTGAACAGACATGCTAAAGAATTCCCGAATGTTAAGTGAAAGTATTGGACAAATTTAATTTTAGCTCTTTTCTCTCAGAAAAATGTACAAAGCCTCCTATCAAAGCAATTTATTTCCTCTATTTCCTCAGAATTCTATTCTATTCTATTCTATTCTATTCTATTCTATTCTATTCTATTCTATTCTATTCTATTCTATTCTATTCTATTCTATCCTATCCTATCCTATCCTATCCTATCCTATCCTATCCTATCCTTGGAGTGTATGTGTTTTAACGTTTTAATGTTTTAATGTCTTCTTTTAACTTTTGTATGAGATATTGTTGCATTGTTTTATTCTCTGTTGTAAGCCGCCCAGAGTCCCTTGGGAGTTGGGCGGCATAGAAATGCGACAAAATAAATAAATAAATAAAATAAATCCTATCCTATCCTATCCTATCCTATCCTATCCTATCCTATCCTATCCTATCCTATCCTATCCTATCCTACCATGTTTCCCTGAAAACAAGACCCTGTCTTATATTTTTTGAACCCTGAAATAAGCACTTGGCCTTATTGCCATGCACTCAAAAGCCCGATTGGGCTTATTATCAGGGGATGTCTTATTTTGGGGGAAACAGGGTATTCTATTCTATTCTATTCTATTCTATTCTATTCTATTCTATTCTATTCTATTCTATTCTATTCTAGACATTCCATTCCATTCCATTCCATTATTTTAACTTTTTGATTTTTCTCCTTTATTAAAAAATTATTAAATCCCAACCTTGCATCTTTTGCTTCTAGGTGTGCAGACTTGAAATTCATATCAACTACATGATCTGCTTCCTAGTGATTTTGCCACTACTGTATGCTATAAGCAAACCATTCTGAACAGAATCAATGATTCTAGATAAGGAACTAACAATTACTTTTTGTCTACAACTATTTTCCTGGGTCTTTTGGTTTGTTTGTTTTTAAAATGAGCCCCAGTAGTAGGAGCATCAATATTCTTTCTGTCTTACATGATCCATCTATTTTAAAAGGGGTCTACTAGTTGGACAAAGTATAAGCACTCATGGAAATCTAATGTGAGTTTTGTCCAATGGTGGGTTGCCCCCGGTTCGAACAAGTTCTATAGAATCAATAGTAAAACCGGAGGGAGGCTCCGCCCACCAACCCTGATGTCATCAGAACGCTTCTGCGCATGCATGGCCCCTTTGTGAACCGGTAGTAAAGGTAAGTAGAACCCACCCCTGGTTTGGTCTAACCCAGTATGGGTTAGAATACAAAGCAAGATTCCTGGATGGGGTTGAGAGAGATTAATACTTATATTTTTATTGCATGAAAGGAAAGGAATGCTTGAAGTGGGGGGAGAGATTTGCCTCAGAAGTCCAGTATTTTTCAGCTGTTGGTGGAATACTCAGTCCAGAATGAAGAAAATGGAGCTTTAAAAATACTTTTGGGGAGCTGATTTTGAATTCATGTGCAGGCAATAGCTTGGAATTCAAGCCATTCTCAATATATAGGCATTCTCAATCTACAGACAGGAGTGATTTATGGAGCACCAGTTTGATTGGCGCAATACAAGAATCATTGGCCATGCTACCATCTGCCATGCTCATGAGTTCCTTAAAGCCTGACACTCCATAATCAATTCCATTAACAGCAAGCCTACAAACCCCTCAGAGTTCAAAACAACTGCACAGCCAACCAGAGACAGCACCAACCCTCAACCAACCCACGCAAGCCCCCCCAGCACTTCACCTCCCAATGACCCTCACCTGTAACCTCTCCATCACAAGACTCTCATTGGTGACCCACATCCGGGAAGTCTGATGGTGATGACAGCAAATGGTAGTCCACCAAAGAAGAGACTGGCCAACCAGAGCCTTTGGCAGAAACAGGGCCCTGAGTCTGGCGACGCCCAGCGTATCTCCAAGACTATGCATGTGCGGACTAGGTCGGAAGAAGTGTTGTGTTCTAAGTTCTCCCATGGGCCCGCTCCCTAGCGGGAGCAATGCATTCCAAACTTGTTCCTGATTGGCTGCCCGCTTGACAGCCAAATATAAAAGAGCTGTCAAATGGGCGTGTTCTGTTCTGTTGCTGACTGTTACTGTGAAGTGCACTTGTTAGAATAAACATTAACTGATGATATCTTTCTTGCCTCAGTCCTTGCAGCACCTCCTCGAGCTCGAATGAAGCACATCACAGTACCTATCACAAGACCCTCACTTGACACACCCATGTCTGACCCACCACAAAACCCACCACAAGACCCTGACCTGATGTAACCCTCACCTCATGTGACCTCACCATCACAACATCTACTGACGACACAAAGTCCTTATAAACAGAAGAACAATGACATTGACACCTCCTAAATTCCACTGAAGAAGTTACCTAGCCTGGTAACAAAATGTTCAGAAACCAACCCACAAGCTCAGAGAACGAACTCTACCCTCATCCTATACCCGAACCACAAATATTTGCCACTATCACAAATGTGTTCTAACCAAGGATGGGGAAAAAATGAAATCAACAATATTAAGATGTAAGGGAAAACAAATTTGACAGGTTAATTCATTAATTCATTCTTAGCATACCTATCTCCTTGTTTGCTTCTGCAGTTGGCACTGTCCCATCTATGGCTCCTCTGGCAGGTGGAGGTGGCTTAGATTTTGAAGGAATACCTACTTTTGGCATTCAGTAAAATGGGAGCAATTTGATGGCAAGATTCTTCAGGCACAGAATTATATGTAATATTTTAAGAGTAAAGCATGATTATATATGCCAGAGTAAGTAAAGAGAGTCTCCAAAGCTGCCTTTGGACTAAGTGAATTTGTCATTGATATTATCTTTGTGCACTTTTTCTATTTAGTAATAATGGCTTTTCTTTTTCATCTCATTACCAGCCTTCCTACGACTTCAGCAGAAAAATGTTGTCCCTTGACTTTCAACTCTTGTCCTCTTGTTATCGTCCTCCATTATGAAATAATTTCTCGGGAGTACAAAGATGAGCTTGGCAACTGAGAAGGCTGTTGCAATGACAGCACAATTTGCTTGAAAATTTGTTTGAGGCACAAGAGAGAGAGAGAGAGAGAAATACAATCATCCAGGGTTGAATTTCCACGGCATCTTAACTAGTTCAGTCCCTGAATCATAAATCATGGCATATAGCAGAAAAAATGATAATGAAAGAAATTATGTTATAAAGTGTGTGTTATTTCTATTGTGTTATTTCTATTGAACAGAATTTGTATCAAAGCGAATGCAGTTAAGTACACACATACAGAGGGAGAAAAAAAGAGTGATAGAAGCTTACATATACTCAATTCTATTTCATTTTAGTAAGCAACTTTGCACCAAGTAATATCAAAGGAAGACAAAAGAAAACAATAGAAGTTAAAATCAAAAGATTAAATGAAATAAAAAAATCTGAATAGGACCCACACAGATCTCTGGGAAGATGCTGTTCTTAAGGACAGGTACCACAACAGACAAAATCCATTTTCTGGCTCTTATTAGATTGCGTTGTTTAATTAATGGGACCATTAAACAGGTCAGACAAAAATATTTCTCACCATTGCCTCTATTCCCTGTTCTTCCTCTAACTCTCACCATTCTAGGTTATTTTTTTTAGATGTTCAGAAAAATACTGGCTTGCATCACTTTTAATTTTATATGGCACCCTATAAAAAAAATAAAATAAAATAAAGTAGCATGCTATAATGTGCTCTTTTGTTAACTTGGGGATATGTTACTTTCTTAATTTTTTAAAATTAAAAGTATGTATATTTCTGTGTGTGCAGGTGTAATAGCAATAGCACAGTGCTTTATGGCCGTCTCTAAGCGGTTTACAGAGTGAGCATATTGCCCCCAACAATCTGAGTCCTCATTTTACTGACCTTGGAAGGATGAAAGGCTGAATCAAGCTTGAGCTGGTAATATCCAAATTGCTGAACTGGTGGCTGTCAGCAGTCAGTAGAATTAGTCTGCAATATTTCAGTAACGTACTGTCCCTTCATCGTCTGTTAATTGATAATTTGATTTTTTCCCCCTTCTCTTTTTTCAATCTATATGCCAACTATCTTCCTGGTTTATTTGCATTTTCAAAAAATTTTTGTTTAGACCTCTTAATTTTTTGAGCTACAGTAAGTCCTCCTTTTCTATTATATTCAATTTATGTTTTTTTTTTTTAAATCCATTTTATTTCTTATATTCTTTTTTTGTGAATCTTTTTGCAATTCCATTTCTTATACTCCTCCTCCAGCTTTTTTTGAACTTGTCTTTTCTTTTTATTTCTAACCACTGCACAAGGGGTGAAATCCACCAGGTTCTAACAGGTTCTGGAGAACTAGTAGTGGAAATTTTGAGTAGTTCAGAGAACTGGCAAATAACACCTCTGACTGGCCCCAGAGTGGGGTGGGAATGGACATTTTGCAATATCCTTCCCCCAGGAGGGATGGAATGGACATTTTGCAATATCCTTCCCCTGCCACGCCCACCAAACCACGCCCACAGAACCAGTAGGGAAAAAAATTGGATTTCACCCCTGCACTGCACCACTGCATTCTAACCACTACACCACTAAACCCTTAAGTTTTAGGGACAGGGACAGAATAGTATAGTAAAAGGTGCCAGCTTGGTAGTAGGTGCCAAGAAAGCTGTTACTGGGTATATTGGATTCCAGGACACAAGGTTGTCTGCACTGGCTGAGGCCATTCCCTAGTCCAGTTGCCAGGGATCAAAGTTGCATGCAAATCTTATCTTCTGTGATTTACAGGTAAATATGAAGCTGAACTCAAAAGAAAAAAAAATGATCCCATCTATCTAAACATGGCTAACTTCCCAGGAGAATGGATAGTAGTATATTCATAATTCTTAGATGAACTTGTGGGTGCTACATCACTGGGAGTTCTGAAGACAAGATTTAACTAATTCATTATGTGCCATCAAATCATTTTTCACTCTTAGTGACCACATACATAGATATTCTCATTGATGATCTGTCCCTTCAGGTCTTTCAACAGTGCATTCATTGAGTCCATCCACCTTGCCACTGGTCACCCTCTTCTCTTTCTTTTCACCTCTCCCATCATAATAACCATTTGTGTTGGATAGTATGGGAACAATTTCTTTACTGGGCAGGAGACTGAACGAGAAGAGAGTATTTTCCTTATTTGGTGCATTGATTTGAGTTAAATCAATGCACCAAATCTATTTTTTTTTTTGTAAATATTTTTTATTATTTTTCAAACATAAGCATAAAATATAACTTTCAAGAGCAAAAACTCGATCCGGTCATAGATGGTTACCACACTTAAATTTCTTTGACAGACTCCATTCACAATTTTCCATTGCATCTTTAACAGGTAAAAGTTCAAAACATAAGAAGAATAAATTTTAACATAGATTCTAACATCCTTATCTATATAAATCTATTATATCAATACAATTTTAATTTCATATTTACTTTAGTTCATTTGTGTCTAAGTATCAATCCTGCTTATATCTGGTTCTTCTCCACATTGTCTTTATCATCTCTTTTACCATCAATTGCAAAATACTTTTTAACAATATTCTAATCTCTTATTCTAATTATTAACCACAATTTTATCACCTCAAATCTTAATTTCAAATTCAATACATCTCCATTTTTCTTACCATTTATACAACAAAATTCTAACTGCATTTCTTAGACTCTTGACCCATTCCATCAAATCTTGATATCTTAAATTTTATCATTACTTTTACACATTTCAAATTACACAGATTCATCCCTAAAATTTTATTTAAACTAATTGCTAGCATGTTCTCCTCCATACCTCCTTCTATTATTTGGCTAATTTCCAGCATGTTGTGTTTGGCTGATTTCCAGCCTAATCTCCTCCAGAGCACCCACTATTTTGGCTAATTTCCAGCATATTCTCCTCTGAGCCTCCCACCATTATTGGCTGATTTCCAGCATTTTATGTTGGCTGATTTCCAGCATATCTCCTCCAACTCTCCTCCTGTTGCTTGGCTGATTTCCAGCATTTTATGTTGGCTGATTTCCAGCATATCTCCTCCAACTCTCCTCTTGTTGCTTGGCTGATTTCCAGCATATTATATTTGGCTGATTTCCAGCATAATCTCCTCCAAAACTCCCACCATTATTTGGCTGATTTCCAGCCTATTCTCCTCTAACTTTCCTACCATTGTTTACCACCAAATCTTGATATCCCATTTTGACCTCATTCCTTTCTAGTATTGAAAAATGATAAATTAAATTCAGTGGCCAAGGACCAGAAGTCCATAATCAGATATTGTTCCTCTTACAGTTGATGCAATGGACTTACTCAGTATCTTCCATTCATGTATACCACTGAAATCATGTTAAAGGAAGAAAGGAGACTGCTTTAATTCACTAAATCTGGCCTGGTTAAAAAAATCACATGTAACAATTCCAAGAGAGAAGACTATGCTTGTTGCCTAGGGAAACTAGTCACATGGACCTGCCTAATCTTGTGTGAAAAGGTGTGCATGCTGCCTTCTGAAAAAGAAAATCAATTCATATTGAGGCCAAAAATATTTCAGAGCTATCTCTGTGTTTTGAAGCCAACGCAACGAACCTGAAAAAGTCCCATGTAGACTCTGTTCAATTTTTCAATGATTTCCTTGCATGAGTCTAGTATCACATAAAATTGGACTTTCACATAAAATGCATGAAAATTGCTTGCATGGTTCAACCACATTGCCTTTATAGGATATCAGTTCTGATCTTTACATCTCTCTCTTTTTTCTATTGAGAAAAAAGATGTGCCCACCTATACCAATCTTATCCACAAAAGGACGGTGATAAAACAAATAATTTTTCCTAGCTAAAGAAAAAAATATTCCTCAGACAAGAAAGTGTGTTTTTATTTTAACTGTAAATGAGTATAGATTTTCAAATAAAATGTGGGTGGGGGAATACATATTTTTAGGAGAGGCTAATTTGAATTCCCATATTAAAAATACATGGGTAGAAGCATCTGCTTTGTTTTATATTATAGCCCGGAGGGATACTACCAAATAGATCTGAGGCAAAGCATACACCGTTAAAATTAAATGATAGCAGCCAGTTTAATAAAATAAATAAATAAAAGAGGCTGGAATAAATCACTTTAAAAAACAATTCTTATTTAAGCTGGTCATTTTATCTACACTTCAGAGTTATATACCGTATTTTTTGGAGTATAAGACACACCAGAGTATAAAACGCACCTTAGTTTTTGGGGAGGAAAATAAGAAAAAAGCTGATTGATGGGTGGATCAAATACCCCCAATCAGCTGTTCCCAGAGATGAATTTTAGCAACAGGTTCCTTGGTTGTGAGCTCCGTGCCTTGCTTTTTTTTTTGCTTTTTTTTCTGCCTTTGAAACTTCTGAAACTCCATTTCAGAAAAAAACTTTTTTTTCTTGCCTCTGAAAGCCTCCGAAACAGAGCTTCAGAAAAAAAAAGCCTCTGAAGCTCCATTTGAGAAGCTGGGTGGGGCTGCATTCGGAGTATAAGATGCACCCAGATTTTCACCCTCTTTTTTTGGGGAAAAAGGTGTGTCTTATACTCCGAAAAATATCGTATATGCAAGATGGACAGCTATATAAATTTACCAAATAAATAAATATAAAAGGCAATAATCTGAAATATACAGTAGATCAGGTTTTTTTTTTCAAACTTGGCAATTTTAAGGTCTATGGACTTCAATTCCCAGAATTCCCCAGCCAGCACTCCATGTGGGAGTCTGAGTAATAAAAATAGTCAAGCTTGCATATATGGGAGGGCCAATTTAGGTTGGGGATTAAGGTGCTAGCCTACAAATCAGGAAACTGTGAGTTCTAGACCTCCCATAGACATGAATGACAGTTGGCCACTATCTCTCATGCAGTCTAACCCACTTCATAGGATTGTTGTTGTGAGAAAAAAGAAGTTGTTGCAAGAGAATTAGGTATATTCACCATACATAGAGATTCACACACATTTTTTCATTTAGCTGTAGCCTGATTTAGTGACTGTTCATAGTTACAATTGTAATGTAAAGTAACTTTGCAATCTATCCTTTGCTTAAGTTGAGTTGCCAATGGTGATTGCTAAATCAGGAGATTCTTCTATTTATTTCCACCAGTTCTCATTTCACATGATGAAAATGAATTTTTTTTTCAATATTTATCTGAAAAGATAGTAATTTTTTGGTGAAATTCTCATAAGGGAAGTTTGGTCACTTCGTATTTCTTTAATCAGGAGATAGTAACGTACCATCTCTTCCATTCTACAATTCTTTTGCCTTTCTTGCTGACTAATTCCCAGTAAAGGTAATCAGGAATGGATCTTCTGAATAGATTTTTGTTTTCGAGAATTTGCTAGAAAATCCCTCCTTTCCATAGAGAAATTTGGAGGGAAATACCTGAGGTTAAAGGCTTATTTTGGCCACCTAGAGAATGATTTCAGAAATGAAGAGGGAAAACAAATCCTTATATTTTACAAGATTTAAGGCATATTTTTGCTCCTGTAAAAATTCTGCAATTATTTCTACAACTGAAATGTAGAAACAAAGATCCTCAACATTTACTCCCACACTCTTGTGGGCAAAACAAGGATGCTACAAGACCAGAGGTAGCTCCCAAAATGATATAGTTCTTGCTTGCAGTTTTTGAACTCTTGGTTTAGAATGAGACTTTACACTGCCTTCCTTTAGACTTTAAGAAATTCATTTATCATTCAGTGAGAATATGGAATTTTATTTCAGAGGTATGAACCCTGACAATAATAACAAAATAACTTAGTCCAAACCTTAATCAGAATAACAACATAAAAATGCATACTTTAAAAAGAAATACAATGAAGAGTATTCTTGGCACTGTAAAATCAATTAGCTCCACAGCCACAATATGTTTGTTGAAATACTGAGAGTCTGAGATAAAGGTAGCACTGAAATAATTAGCTCCCTTGAGCTATATCCTTTTGGGGAAAAAAACCAGTGCTAACTAAAAAAAAAATCATTCTAGGATTTTATGGCCTCCATAGTTTGCTCATTTAAAAGCAATGGACAGAAGGACAGGCATAATTATGTTATTTTCTTATGGGCTCCCACTGGAAAATATATCATTACAATGGATGTACTTATCTAGCATCTTACATCTAAAAAGCTAAATGTGTGTTCTCTCACTCTGCCTCATGCTCTTTTTAGCATCAACTCGAGCTAATTAAAACTCATGATGAGTTTTCTGACACTAAAGGAAAGGGAAGCATTGATGTCCCTCACATACACGGAAAATTTCCTTTGTATATAGTGTCAAGATGTAGGAGGAAGTGTGACTGTTGTCCTTAATTAATCTTACTTCTATTGCCACTTTTTTTATTTCACTTATTTTAATTATTTCAAAGGATCCTGAGCCTGTCATCTTCATGTCCATGTGGGTTTTTTTATAAGATAGAAAAATAGGTGGGGTTTTTTTTTAGATCAACTTTTCAGTATGTTTACTGAGAATTTTCATTAATTTCAGTGTCTTTATGCCCTTATGCGTTTTTTTTTAAAAAGCTGATCTTTTTCCGGAGTCTGACTTGTAAATATATGTTGGTTTGTCAACTGTGGTATAAATATTTTACTTATCTATTTTCTTTTATTTGTTAACCACCCCAGTCAAATTACTGGAGAGGGACTGGAGGCTAAAACATACGATGAACGGTTGCAGAAAGGGAGCATGGCTAGTCTAGTGAAGAGAAGGACCAGGGGAAACATGATAGCAGTGTTCCAATATTTGAGATGTTGTCACAGGTGAAGCTATTTTCCAAAGCACCTGAAGGCCAGACAAGGAATAATGGATGGAAACTGACCAAGGAGAGATTCAATAAGGAGAAATTTTCTGACAGTGAGAGCAATCAACCAATGGAACAGCTTGCCTTCAGAAATTGTTGGAGCTTCATCACTGGAAGCTTTCAAGAAGATACTGGACTGCCATCTGTTAAAAATGGTGTAGGGTCTGCTTGGGCAGGACGTTGAACTAGATAACCTACAAGGTCCCTTCAACCTGTTAATCTGTATAATTGGTATAATTGGTAGGGAAGTGTGCAATGAAGTAAAAACCAAGCAAACAAGCAAACAAAGGAGAAAAAGACCCAATACAAATACACAATGAGTACCCTAACTGGAGATGAATGGTGGATGAAATACGTTTTTAGCAACTTATGCAAAATATGGGAAAATAGCATTGTGATTGGAAATGCAGGTATGTCCCACAAGAGAGGGACTGCCACGAAGAAAGGACTACCATCTTCTTCAAGTGTCACGTATTTTCCCATGGAGAGAAGAAACTCTCAGCAGATTCTTGGGATGATTAGATTAGACAGATGCAGTTGTTTTGGTTTTAAATTTGATTAAACTAACCAAGTTAAAGTGATGAATTTCATAAAATATCTCCATAATATGCCCAAAGGTGCCTCAAACATCTCCACACTTATCCACACACACATATACACCATACACAACCTTGAATATAATCATCTACTGGCTAAATGCTTAATTGTTGTAATGCTTTACTCATTACTAATTTCATCTCCTTTTTGGGTCTCATTAATTCTGCATATCTTATTTATCAGTGGTATAACACACCTCTGTAATTAGATAATGATTTTTACAAATGCATACAATAAACACTAGAGTAACTTCCTTGAAAGGGACGTGGTGGCTCAGTGGTTAAGATGTTGAGTTTGTCGATTGAAAGGTCAGCAGTTCAGCGGTTCAAATCCCTAGTGCCACATACCGGGGTGAGCTCTTGTTACTTGTCCCAGCTTCTGCCAACCTAGCAGTTCAAAAGCACGTAAAAATGCAAGTAGAAAAAATAGGGACCCTCTGTGGTGGGAAGGTAACAGTGTTCCATGTGCCTTTGGTGTTTAGTCATGCTGGCCACATGACCACGGAGACAGCTTTAGACAGCGCTGGCTCTTTGGCTTTGAAACAGAGATGAGCACCGCCCCCTAGAGTCGGGAACGACTAGCACATGTGCGTGAGGGGAACCTTTACCTTAACTTCCTTGTGTTATTTATTAAATATATTTCATGTATGCTGATTGTATTGTTTATATTTCTATTAATTTTGAGTCAAGATGGAGGAAAGTTCCACCCATTCCAAAACCTGGGAACAGATCCGGGCCTTAAATAGTTTATTGAATATCATCAAGGTGCAAATAATGGGATCACGGTAAATTACAGACTAAGAAGCCTTTACTATATTCAGGAAAGATGCACAAAAATGAATATATAAAAAGAAAAATATACAAAGATGTAAAAATTTTGACATTCCTGCAACTGAGAACCTAATTATGAGCCACAGTGGTTAGAGTGCAGTACTACAGGCTACTTCTGCTGACTGCAATTTGGCAGTTTAAATCTCACCAGGATCAAGGTTGACTCAGCCTTCCATCCTTCTGAGGTGGGTAAAATGAGGACCCAAATTGTTGGGGGCAATATGCTGACTGTAAATCGCTTAGAGAGGGCTGTAAAGTACTGTAGAGTGGTATATAAGTCTAAGTGCTATTGCTATTGCTAACTAAAATAAGATATTACAAAGCAAACAGCATACATTAGGTCAGTTTCTTCAATAATAACTACTACAAAATATGTATAAAGGTCATTGGTTCAAGTACACAAAATCCTTACTTTTCTTATTTCAACCCTGCAGTACAAAGGACAAAACAAAGTGTTTTGTTTTGTTTTTTTCATTTTAATTTGAGCTCAAGTACAATTTTCTGCATGATTAATATTTTCAATATTACTACTTTTTCATATGTTTGCCATGATATGAAAATACAAAAAGAAGGCAGTTTCAGATCATTTTGCCCATAGCATGGGAGTAAACATAGATGTTGGGGGTAGCATCAATTTTCCACGTTTATATATTTGTTTATGTGCTATCTGAATTTAAAATTTGAACTAATATTAACATTAAAGGCTGGAACAAAGAATAACTCTTTCATGTCCTTCCCTAAAGGGGTACTGTTGTGGCCCGCCAGCAGCCAGCAAACCTGGTAGCTGATTCAGACAGTGAGGAGGTTGGGAGAAATGTGGGCCAGTCCTGGAGTCTGGGGAAGGCTCGGACGAGGGCTCTGAGTCGGAGGCAGAGACGGGGCCAAGGCCATCTGGTAGTTCTTTGCTGCCTCTGGAGTTTCCAGAGTCTGACATCAGCGAGGCAGAAGAACAGCCTGAGCCTGTTCCCAATGTGCACATGCACAGAGCTGCCAGAAGACAGAAACAATTAAGGGAATAGGGTTGATTTGGGAGTAAGGCTGGGAGATGATTGGCCCCTCCCATAAGACATAAAAGAGAAGCAAACAGGATGTGAGTTTTTGCAGGAAGCAATTAGTTCCTCTGTCCGATTCAAGATTTGAAGCTTCTTTTTGTGACTCTGTGCCACATTGGCCTTGCCCTGCATCTGGAAATTAGCTCTTTGGCAGCGTTCCATGTGAGATAGGTGGGTGTTGATAACCTTCCTCTGAAATATTGTTTATCAAGCCTTGCGGACTCTAAATGAAAGTAATTTACAGCTGTATGAATTAAAGAGGTTTGCCAGGACTAAGTTTGTGCTGTTTAATTTCTAAGGAAGCCTAGGTCAGAACAGGTACTGCATAGTGGTTACAGTGATGGACTAGAAAGAAGGAGGCTGAGATGCCCCTTTCTCAGTGACTGAAACTTACTGGGTCACCTTGAACAAGTTCTCTTTCAATCCAATGTATCTTATAGATTGATCTTGAGAAAAATTGGTGGAGAATGTTAGGTATACTTTTTAGAACTTATGTATAAGGATGGGATGTGAATCTAATATGTGCATGAATAATAAATACTTGTCTAAGAGAGAGGAACCAAAGAGACGGCAAATGTATTTTGTCTAAGAAATAGGTTTTACTATGAATTATGATAAGAGCCCCGGTGAAGAGTGCAGTACTGCAGGCTACTTCTGCTGACTGCCAGCTGCCTGTAATTTGACAGTTCGAATTGCACCAGACTCGAGGTTGACTCAGCCTTCCCACCTTCAAGGTGGTTAAAATGAGGACCCAGATTGCTGGGGGCAATATGCTGACTCTGTAAAACTGCTTAGAGAGTGCTATAAAGCACTGTAAAGCGGTCTATAAGTCTAAGTGCTATTGCTATGGAATTGATAGTAAAAGCATCTTAAAATGAATCCCACTGACCTTCAAGCAACTTGATTAAAGTCCATTTTACCTTATTTGTCTTAACTCATATGAGACTCAGTCCTGAGAAGGTAGATGACGAATTGGGTGCTGAATCAGCAGTGATGATTTTGTCTCGGTCTCCTATGCTGTCTAATGAAATTGATCACTTGTGCATTCAAGATGGCAATTATAATTATCCCAACAACCAGTTAAATTCTATAGATACAGATCCGGGCAGACGGTCAAATTTCATCTAATCCAATTTGTGCTGATGTAGAACTTTCACTGATGGGCATTGTTGTTGTGGAGGTTCTGCTTCAAGTCTTGTGTAGAAGAATCCTCCTCCTTCTGACTCAGCCTAGGTCTTTAATGTTTGGTTAATTTCCTTTCTGATCATTGAATTCATTAATTTGAGCTCTATCTTTGAAGGTTCAGAAAATCTGCTGTCTCTTTGCTAGCCCGTTGTTAGACTATTATTGTATCATATGTTCATTTTTGGTAGATTAAACAAACCTACAGTAACTATTCTTTCAACCTGTCACTGTGGAACCTTTATTTATTTTATTTTTATGTTTAAAAAAATCATATCAGATGGTCAGCATAAAGTATTTCCTACATCTTTCTTTCCCCCCAGCTTCACTCAAACATCTGCTAACTGTTGTTGAAATAGAATACTAGTAAGTAGAGTTGACAGAAATCTTGTTTTCTTATAAACACTTGATTTGACTATAGGCAGTGTTTGATTCAGGCAGAATCCATAAGCTCTGCAGCAAACAGTTGTAAGGTAAAGACTTAAGAATAAATTTTAATGCATTGGATTGTAAAATCACAGAAGGTTAACTGGTTTTTAAAAAGCTAAGCAAGATTTGGATGGATATTTAATGCTTGGATGGGAAACTGATATAAAATTCCAGGACTGCAGATAGATTTAGGAATCAAAAGCATGAATTGGCCAGAAAGAAAACATGCCATATTACATCCAAGTTACCAAGAAAATAGCACAGATGTGCCGGTCATGCCCCAGCATATAACTTTTATATACTGTTGTTGCTCTCTAGCCCCATCTAGTGGCCATAGAGACAAATACCAATTATATTTTTTGAAGCTGACCCAATCCCTTTACCCATCAGCCCACACTCTCAAACAAGTGCATGCTGGGAAGCCAGACTCCATTTCTTTCAGCATTTGGAGAAGGCAGACGCACAAAGAAGAATCCATCTTAATCTGTGGCACATGGTCATCCAAGGACAAACCCACATTCTACACACACAGAGCATTGCTGGTGAGATTTAGATTGCTTGTATTTATTCATTGTTATGTTCAGCAGTAATCCAATATTGCCTATCCTGTATTCAGTTCTCATTGTATGTATTCCTATTTTCCTCAGTTTCACCATATCCTGTTCTTTCAATAAAGCATTCAGATCTACGCACATGGTCTGTTTTATTGGAGGATTGGTGGGTTTAGCCGCATGTCAAGCTGCACACAGACTAACGTGTAGTGAGGACAGAACAGTGCCCACGTAATTACTAAGAGTCAAACACAACTCAAGGGAGACTTTGCTTTTTACATTATAAGTCACATTGAGTCATCCATTTTGTAAGTACTGGGCCCCTAAGAATGAGTGCCCACACAAGGCTTCTTAATTGATCAAGGGGCTCAAACAATCTTGATGTTAAAGCTAACTGAAACAGGGATACCCAGTCTTGTGGGACGTCTCCCACATTTCATTCCAGGTGCTGATTGAAGTGACAAACTTTTATAGCCTTCAATATGAAAAAAAATGTGGGCAATTACAAGCAAAAAGGCAAAAATCCTTTCCCTGCTCCCCAGCCAGCAATATTTATGCAAGGGTGATAAACAAGAAAGTTTTCCAGGGATGGCTGAGGTCAAACCCATTATGTTGTGCTCAGTGGTGAAATCCAATATTTTTTTACTACTGGTTTTGTGGGTGTGGCTGGGTGGGTGTGGTGTGGCTTGGTGGGCGTGGCAGGGGAAGGATATTGCAAAATCTCCATTCCCGCCCCACTCTGGGGCCATCCAAAAGTGGTATTTGCCGGTTCTCTGAACTACTTGAAATTTCCGCTACCGGTTCTCCGAACTGCTCAAAATTGCCGCTTCTGGTTCTCTAGAACCTGTCAGAACCTGCTGGATTTTACCCCTGGCTGTGCTTGGTCTCAGGTTAGGGGAGCTATTGGATGTGTCTGAAGTATTGCCAACAGCAGAAAATTCACTTCCCAGATTTCCTGACTGTAAAAATGGGTTCATAAGGCCATACATATAGTTTAATATATGGAGGCCGTAGGCTAAAGACGTACCCAAGTTAGCAAAAGAGGAATAAGGATTGGACTCTTGATGGTTGAGAGACAAATAATTAATGTACTGAGTACAACTGGAATATAATAGATATGAAGGGACTAGGTATAAACAACTCATCTTGGGCCATGTCAAAGAAATACAGCAGTATTTTTGAGATTCCAGCAAGAAATTCTGGATGTTGTTTGTGGCTGGCTGCCACAATTATGTATTATTCCTAGAAGAATCAGAGAGGACTATATTAGAAGGTCTTTGCCTGATTCAGAATTAGGGCTTATAGGAGTGGCATGGTGAACTGTGAACTGAACACAGCTCAGCTAAAGCAAAGTTAACAATCAAGACAAAGGCCAAGAATCTTGGTAAGTAGACCTTTCCAATAAGGAGAAGATGGCAGATCATTTACATGCACTTTGAATATCTGGTCCCTGTGAGGAGACTACAGGCCAGCAGTTTTCTGCAAGTTTGACTGTAGGGAATCAATGGGATTAGCTATTTTGCTCACAATGTTGAACTCACAAACGACTCTAAGTTTCATAAACTTTACTTCCTAATCACTTTTGGAAATTGCTCATTAACTACGTCATAAGAGACTTTTGGAATGACAAGTTTGAACATGTCCTACAGAAGTTATATCAGATACAAAGCACCCCTGAACTTCATTTAGTCTGCATATGATTTCATTTTCTGAAGAAAGAAAGAATGAAAGCCCATCTTCCTGCTACTCCAAGAAGCATTGTTTAGCTAAAACTGCCCATGAATTGAGCTGCCTTCCATAATTTATTAGTTACTGGGAGTCAGTAACTAGTAACCTATGAAGCTGAGAATTTGGCTTTCCTGATCGTCTACTTGTGAAGAACTTTCTCCAGGATCCATTAAGGAGGAAATATTGAGTTTCTTTAAAAGCTCAAATTGGGACAGTTTGAACCTTACCCAGACAAACTTCCATTCTTGCAAGCATAATAGGGAGAATTGGGTACTTAATGTTAGAGCTCATATTTATATAGCTAGTGTGTGAAGGAAGCCATTCAAAATCCATTAAATCACCCTAATATACTGGACAGTGTAGACTAGGTAATAGATAAGAGCTCTTATCTCATGCCATTTGCCTGTATTATATTTATTGCCCTCAATCAGAAGCATAATATTCTGTGGTTGGTGAAAATATGTATTGCTAGAGTTCCAAAGAGCAATTGGCTCTTTGGAACTGAAATCCAGTAGATTTATGAGCATCAGAGGTAGCCTTTAATTGTTCAAGAAGGTCCTTGCACTTGTTATTAAGCCCGCCCCACCCTCTGCTCTCATGTATAATGTTACTGGGAGCATATGAGCTCATCAGCTTTATTAATAGCTGCAAACAGTTAACAGTTTGGTCATAAACAGAGCTTATTGTGTGTGCTATTCAAAGGTAGATTTTTGTGACTATGTGGGGGTGGGTGGGAGGGGGTAATTGATATTACTATTCCTCATCTTCTATCTTCATGTACTAGGAGTTCTGACTCAATTTTTTAATAAGATAAGGGCTAAAATATGAAACATGCCTTCAGGTCTTCAATGGTTGCCTCTATCACCCTCAAATAAAATAACCATGCAGCATAGGTACAATAAATTGATAAAATTAGATAGATAAAAGTAGAAAGCTCTTTAGAAGATGTTCATTGTAATAGCACCGTAGAAAAAGCAAAGAAGCAAATACTAAGAAACCATTTTATGTAAACAAAAAGAACAACAACAGTCCAAAAATTATGGGAATAGTGATATTAAGAAGATGGCTCTTCTTTGAATCATTGGGGTATAAAAAGAATGACAAAAACAGACTAGAAAAATTATGTTCCTATAGCTTACCAATAAACTATACTGCTGATCTCTGTGGATTTGATTTTGAGGTTTGGTCTGTCTTGTGGGTCTGACAACCATCTTTCTAGACTATATTGATTGCAAGTCAATATTTTCATTCATCAAAAGCAAAGATAATCCTTTTCAAGTGATGATGCTAAACCTTTCATTTTGTATGAGTGTTGCATTCAAAATCTGAGTTCCCAGGTTTCTTGTTTTCTTATTTTCCCAAGAAAAATAATAATAATAAAAAAATCCGCTTCTGCAACAAAAGTATTACATTATTTGCAAGAATTGCTACATGGAGAATTCGACAAGGTTATAAGTTAGAACATGCAAACCCCAAGGAGGCTCATCAATACATTCAAAAGGCAGCTCTGTTCAGATTAGTCTTTCCAATAAGTGATGTATTTTATGTTGATTAATATTGCATCAACATGAAGAGAGAGGAAAAAATGAAATTAGATGGGAAGCTTGTATCATATGGGATCACACGGCAATGTAATAAAAGCTGGTACAGCATTCCATAGCCTGGAGAAACTACAAAATAAGAATCCTTCATTATACATTTTCTTGCTGCAATAAAATGTATATAATACTGTATAACATTTAAGGAAAGGAATGGAGGAAAGATACACATTGGGCCATGAAAATGAATGTTATCACATGCTGTTTTTGTGGGAGATGTTATCTCTCTGTGTAAAAGTGATTTTAAGAGTAGGACTCTGACCTGAGAAATTATAAATGAAACAAGTGTTGTGACTATAATAATAATAATAAAAAAGAAATGTATTTTCAAGAAATACATTATATTTAGCAGATGTTCTCTTTTGACAGAGAATAATTCAATTTAAAGAATTAAATTTCTTGGACTTTTGCATATAGTGGAATATTCTATTGAATACACACACACGCAAACACAAACAGACACAGACTCCATACACACACAAACTAAAACACATATAAACTAGGCACTGATTAAATTAATTAAAAAAGTCTTATAATGCTATAAATCAAATAGAATTAACAAATTAACCTTATTTAAGAAGTCAGATATTATCTCATAGAAATAGTTGCCTCTAATACAATTTATAATTTATTAATATGCACAAAGAAAATTGAGATATACACCCATTTATTACAGTTGCTGTTGTCAGTCATGAAAGATTATATTTGCCATCTTTCCTAAATTGCCTTCTTTAAGATGCCTAAAAATTCCTAGATATTCTGAATTCTTCATTGTAATTCTGCAACAGAGTTAGAATTATGAATGATATTAATGCAATAGAAAAATCTGCATGCCAACCTACCTGTCTGTTGTTTGTAAACCTATGTATTTTCCAATTTGGGGCATCTGCTTAAGCCCAACATCACCTAAATAGTTCTTTAATATTCAAATGGTGTCACTTAAATAGAATTCCTGTTCAACATCTTTGCAGACCTTTTTATGTTGGCAGCAGTCATGTGTACAACCAATTAAATTACATCTTCAAAAAAGCCAACGTGGGAAATCTTGCCATTTCAATCAATACATATTGTAAAGCCAGCAGTATCATCCTGCTGGGATAATGCAATGACATTCCTTGGTTGCTGGTTTGGCTGCTGGCAGAGCACAGCCATGTAAACAAAATAATAAATAAATCAATAAATAGAAACAGATGCACAAGTAATCAGGTATGTCACTTTATTGATGCATTCCTGATTATCCCTTAATGAAGCAAGATATCTGAAGAAAGAATTCACACTAATGAATGTTTCTTCAGAAGCTAGGCTTGTCTGACTTTGACACCTGCCATCTGTGTGCAGTTTAATAATAGTTACTCCCATAGTACCATTTGCAGTAGAGTAATTCTGCTTTTTGAAAGGAATAGTAATGTGGAAAAGTTTGATCATAGAGGTCATCCACTCCTCTTCTGGATCAGCAGTTGTAGCATAACTTGAATAATTATTGTATTAAGGGTTGCCACAATATTGATCACTGATTGAAGTGTGAGTACTGTTCTTGCTGTACTGTTCATAAATATAAAAGCAATTCTATTTCTTCTTTTATTTTTCGTGTCCCGGATAATAAATGGTGGGATCGTCTCATTGAAGGTGACCAATCCCAGTCCATCTCAATTCACTGATGCCTAAGAAGTCAATGTGTAGTGATTTTTGTTTCATCTTTCATTGTGTCGAGTTTTCCTATATTTATGATTTTTATGTAACATGTTTCCACTGTAATTTTATCTTTGCGGCTTCAGGTTTCTTTTTCTGTAGAACAACATCCCCGTTTCTTGACTATATTTTTAACTGGCCAGGTATCTTGCTCCTATATATATTTAATCTGGGTGTTTTTAGTGGTTTTTATTGATTTTACTGTTCTTAGTTACTGAAATATATACTTTCCTGAATTGTAAGTCACCCGAAAGGCATTGACATTGATTATAGAAATTGAACAAATAAAATAAAATAGATAAAAATATCAGCAATTAGACATCCCAAAGGCTTTAATCTAGCCACATCATAAACATTAGTAGTATTTTGAAAGAGGCTCAGGCCTTCCTCATTAATACATGGAATGCTATCCAGCCTAAAGGGAATATCATCCAGCACTATAGCTTCAACCATATAATATTTTTGATCCTTATGGTTTTTCATAGAAATACAAGACTGGTTAACCATTATCTTCTCCTATGCAATATGAATTGATTCCTTTGTCACTGACACTACAGGGACCATCTGACTCCAGCATCATTTTTATATTCCTTCTGCTCAATCTGCAACATTTTACCATAAACTGCCCAGAATTGCTAGAAGCCAGGCTGCATATAAATTTAATTAATTACTCTTTAATTCAAGTTTGACATCCCTGTTCTAATTGGTGTAATATCCAAAATATATAAGATCCTGACATGTGTTTCTGGAGTGGAATCAATATCTCCAAAGAATTTCTCCAAATGAAATTATAGGAATCTGATTTAAGACATAATATCTCTGTCACATAAAATGATACACTTTGGAAAAACTCCACATTACAATGGATTTCAGTTTTTTCCTCCTCCTCCTCCTCCTCCTCCTCCTCCTCCTCCTCCTCCTCCTTCTTCTTCTTTTTTAAAAAAGGAAAATTATTTTAAAATAATTCATAAATGGTATTATTCTCTTTCACCATTAGTTAAAATTACTGAAAAAGGTCCACATAAATGTTGAAAGTATGGCAAAACAGGATAATGTAGCCAATTATGGAGGTCCTATAAAATTGTACAAAACATCTGGTGAGAAGTGATTAAAGGGATTAATAGTATGAATATGGGAAAATTTAATTAGAATCATAAGTTACATTTACTGTCATTATCTCATGAAACAACTGAAAAACTGAAAATAAGATAACTGTTCAATTCATACAACAAATTGTGGCTACAGCACAATTTTGGGAGGAAAAAAACAGAAGCTATGACACAGGATCTCTGGTGTGAAAAACTGGAAAATTATAATGAAAAAGTTGACGTACAAAAGGTAAAAGTTGCTTTTGAATCTGTTTGGGAAAATGTAAACCACATTGCAAAGCAAATATGTCCAAATTCTGCCATTTATTTATCTTTGTACAGGCAAAAGTTGCTACTGGAATCTTGATTTATTTTTATATCTTTTTAATATGTTATTATTGTGATTTGCCTAATTCATTAATTTTTTGTATTTTATTTGTGAAATCAATAAAAATATTATAAAAGAGCTGAATGACAGGATAGGAAAGATTTCAGCTGTTAGGTGGGTGATTTAAAAAAAATATAGATGGATTATTTAAAAATAAATAAATAAATAAATCTGATTTGATAAAGCTTGCAACCATTTTCAAATCAATCTACAGATGCTGGCTAGTGTATATTTTCAAAAGAGACAGGCCTTCTTCCCCTCATATCAAAAGAGAAACAAGAAGGAGGAATTCTTTTTTCTTTTCTTTCTCTCTATAAGTATCCTATTTGGTAAATAAAATTCTCCTTAGAATTCTTGTGTTGTTACTTTAAGCTTTTTTAAAAAATCCTGATAACACTTACTAATCTGAATTCCTTACACTGAAGTCAAACTTGTTCCTTGGTCTGATCATTTCTAGTCCTGGTTACTAGTCCAGAAGCTTAGTATAGCTTTTGATCAGAATAGTGGCCTGTTTTAACTGAATTTAGCTCATCGAAAGAGGCTATATTGGCTAAGTTAGCTTTTTAATGAGAAACTGAAAATTTTGGCCGTGCAAGTTGAAGAATTTTGGGAATGAAATCTATTTATCTGGAAGGCATCCAGATTAGAGAAGGTGAGCTAAATGTACCAATTATCTATTTCTCATTGTAAGAAACTCATTTGGAGAAAGAGTCAAAAACAAGCAATTTTTAAAAACATTGTAGATATCCTGTCTGAAGGGAGTTAAAAATAAGTATTTTAATGATTCTTCCACTAAGTCATATCACCTTTATGTCTTAAATCTTTTGCAGGTAACAAAAATTGTAGAAGAGTGAGTCAGATGCCCCAGATTGGAAAATACTTAAGAAGTCTAGCAGCAGTAACTATTTAACCTAATATACTGTATATATTTTAAGAATTCATTTCCATTATAGTTAGACACAGTTAATTTGGCCATGCAGTTAAATAAAATAATGACCCCCCTAAAACATAAAAACATTGAAATGGAGAAAAACAAAAAACTAAGTTAACCATTTTGTGTGATTTAGTATATTTTCAGTATATTGATATATTCAAATTAAAACTCATGTTAAAAAAGGGTCTGAGAAAAACAGTAAAGCTAAAGGTCAAAATTACCACTTTAGAAGTTCATTCCTAAACAAGATGATGCCATAATGACAAAAACTGTTTAAAATGTCATAAGACGCTCATCATTCGTGCATATTTGAATCATGAAGTTACATGACAATACATAAAGAAAGAGGTTACTTTGACTTATGTTTCATCCTACCATGTACACTGACCTTCCTCATTTATCAGCTGGAAGACTCAAATCCAGGAAGCTCCACTGGCAGCTGCACAAATTTAACTTCAATTCACAATGGAAAGCCAAGTAGGTCACTGAATACCCAGATGTAGGGAGATATATAAATGACTCCACAAAAAAGGTGTCAGGCTTTGAACAACCATGTCAACAATGGACAACCCTGAATAGGATTTGCATCTCACACAGCGTCTGCTGGGACTTTGAATAAATGGGGCATAATATTCTCTCTTCAGTGGGATTGTGAGCAGGGGTGGGTTCTAAATTTTTTTACTACCGGTTCTGTGGGCATGGTTTATTTTGTGGGCGTGGCTTGATGGTCATGTGACAATTATTTAAGATTTAGCAGAGGTACTGGTCTACTAGGCTTTTAACTGCTTGCAGAGCTGTACCGATCTACCCATTTATTTTTGCAGGCACTGATCTACTCATGTATTTTTTGCAGGCACTGATCTACTCATGTATTTTTGCTGGCACGGTCTACTCATTTGTTTTCTTTTAACACTGATCAGCTGTAGGGTGGCCCTTTGAAGTCCCGCGGCAATAGTTTAAACAGTTTTTTTCCCCTCTAGCCATCAGCTGGGACTCAGGAGGCAGCAATAGATTGTGGGTGGGGCCAAATAAAAGGTAAGAATAACGTAGGGGTGGGGCATGGGGGGAGCGGGAGGGCGGGGGGGCAGAACCAGTTCGGTGATGTCATATCATCACCGCTACCAGCTTGACAGAGCCGGGGTGAACCGGGAGGAACCCACCACTGATTGTGAGGTCCCACACAACCATTGTGACTGGTTGTAACCTGAGGGTATGTACCAGTCCAATTTCTTTTTAACAGATTTAACAGAATAACAGAGTTAGGAAGGATCTTGGAGGTCCTCTAATCTAACCCCCTGCTCAAGCAGGAAGCCCTGTGCCATTTCAAATGGTTATGAGAGCATTCACAACCACTGATTAATTGTTGTCAGGAAATGTCACCTTAGGTTTCTTCTCTTCTTGATTAGTTTCCATCTATTGCTTCTTGTCTATTGTCTTCAGGTGCTTTGGAGAATAGGTTGACATCCTCTTCTTTGTGGCAACCCCTAAGATATTGAAACACTGCTATCATGTCACCCCTAGTCCTTCTTATCATTAAACTAGACATACTCAATTCCAGCAATCGTTTTTTATATATTCTTTTTCAATTAAACAATGCTGATCTTCAATGGTTAGATGGCCTAGACATTGGTATTTGAAAATAGATATTTTTAACATTTATATTTTATTGTGTTTTTAATCTAGGTGAAATGTATGATATACCATATGCTAAATAAATATTATATTTCATCATGCATATGGTTCTGCAGTTAAATCTACTTGAAGTTGTTGCCTTTCTCTCTCAAGAAACAATTCAACAATTGATTGGAGAAATATCTGAAAAGTTTTGAATTTTATTAGTAAGAAATTTCATTCTCGCAACTGTGGGTTGAGACTGATCTCTTAATGTATAACAATAGCCCTGTGAAGCTCTCTTAGCTTTGTGATAAAAAAAAAGTTCTTTATTACTTTTCTTTTTATAATACTATTATATTGCATTTTCTATTTTGTTTGGTCTTATTGTATACTGTCCAAAATCAGTATGAAGTCAGGCAGTGCCTAAGCTGAGTAAATTGAAAATAAATTGAATGTAGAAAAAAAAAGTTTCCAATGAATCATAGACTCTAGCATTCATGGGCTTAATCAGAAGGATGAAAAGATACCAACGTATTTCTGTAAATGCAGAGTTTATGGAGTTAATAGTGAAATTTTATACAAGGTTTGGAGGTAAGAGAAGAATTTCTGAAAAGGTCTTTTCACAGATAGGCCACATAGAAATTAAATAAACAAGTCATGGTCCCACCTGCCTTTTTACAATCAATTGAATCTTTTGTTGTGTATTGCGAATCTGTTATTCTTTTAATGTTTATCTGCATGTAACCTGCTTGTTTTAAAATCATTGCATATTTATCAATTGTTTATTTCTATTTAAAACCCAGTAATATATAAAAGGTGACAAATTTTATGCTTCTTCATTTTATGGAGAAATATCCTATGCTATAGATTACAGGTTCAATTTGAAGAAATAACTAATAAAATAAAATCTAGGGGACAAACTGAATTACTTAATTACTGAAATTATCTAAAAATGCAAAGTACAAATACTCCTACCAATGGCTAAGTCTTATAGGAACCACTTGCTCCAGAGGGTTCATTAGAATAGAATAGAATAGAATAGAATAGAATAGAATAGAATAGAATAGAATAGAATAGAATAGAATAGAATAGAATAGAATAGAATAGAATAATAGAGTTGGAAGGGACTTTGAAGATCTTCTAGTCCAATCCCCTGCTTAGGCAGGAAACCCTATGCCATTTCAGACAAATCGCTTCTTAAAGACTTCCAGTGTTGGAGCATTCATAACTTCTGGAGGCAAGTTGTTCCACTGATTAATTATTCTAACTATCAACAAATTTCTCCTTAGTTCTAGGTTGCTCCCTTGATTAGTTTCCATCCATTGCTTCTTGACCTGCTCTCAGGTGCTTTGGAGAATAGCTTGACTCCCTCTTCTTCATGGTAGCCCCTGAGATTTTGGAGCACTGCTATTTTATCACCCCTAATCCTTCTTTTCATTAAAATAGACATACCCAATTCCAGCAACTGTTCTTTTTATGTTTTAGCCTCCAGTCCCCTAATCATTTTTGTTGCTCTTCTCTGCACTTTTTCTAGAGTCTCAACATTTTTTTTTTTTACATCGTGGCAACCAAAACTGGATACAGTATTCCAAGTGTGGCCTTACCAAGGCATTATAAAATGGTATTAACACTTCACGTGATCATTATAAAACTTAAAGTTTCGAGGGAGGGAGGAAAACAAGGCAAGACAACCAATAGAAGACAAAGTCATCCATGATAAGTGACGATTCATGTATGTGGTGGAATCCAGGCTGCCACCTATGAAAACAATATTGAAGCATGATGTCTCAAGTTCTATTCATTTGTTCAAATGTTACGACATCAAAAATACTTATGAAAAGACAAAAGATGTATGATAACAATACAACACTGCTCACATCTCTTTTGACAAAAGCCTCCAGTTCTGTGGGCATTTCTGGTAGAAGGTTATCAACTAACACATATTTGAGAATGCCCAAAGAGGGACAACCAGATTGACAGCATCTAGAAAGTTGTAGAGATAGTATGTTAAGAAGGGGAAAAAAGAGAGAGCAAGGCTTTTTTTTAAAAAAAAAAAAAAAGTAAGAAAAATCTATGCAAGATGTAATCTAAGAAAGACGAAGATATGCAAGAATTTATGAATGTTACATTAGAAATGAGAGGATATAAGAATAACAAAGAAATAAAGATTAAGCAGGTGGGTGATTTAATTACATGAAGGTTCCTAGAGTGGAATTATCTTAAATACTCTGGGAAAAAGCCCAAGGCAGAGTTAATGTCTTAAAGACTTTTCACGAGTTAAAAAAATTCAGCGTTATAAAACTCTGATGGAGTTTTTGTGTAAAATGGGGGGGGATATGATTTACAATTTTGATTATTAAATAGAACAGATTATAGAAAGAAGAGTATCATGATGTAGCTTGAGAGAGAGAGGTTAAAATATAATTGCACTTATATGTGAAGAATATAAAAATCACTTCTTTGTATCTTTCTTTTTCTTTTCTATATTTTTCTTTTCTTGAACTTTTTGCTTTCTCTTTGCTTTGTTTTTTCTTTTTTCCTTACTTTATATTAGTTTGTATTTCTTTTTTATCTTTTCTCTTGAGAGTTTTAATTATGTGTATAATTGAGGAAGAAATCTGAGAAAATTGCTATTGAGTAGGTTAATTTAGAACTCCTCCGGTGGAATCAAAGTTTGGTTAGAGGGAGTCAATATGCTTTTGGCAGAATCTTGCTCATTTTTCTTCCCATGCAGGTCGTTGAAAAGTCCACCTGAATCATTTCTGTGTGCTTGAGAATGTACTAACTATTATGCTGAAGTCAGAAGGTACTAACTTCTCCAAAGCACCTGAGCATAGGACAAGAAGCAAGGGGTGGAAACTAATCAAGGAAAGAAGCAACTTAGAACTAAGGAGAAATTTCCTGACAGAACAATTAACCAGTGGAACAACTTGCCTCCAGAAGTTGTGAATCCTCCAACACTGGAAGTTTCTAGGAAGAGATTGGACAACATTTGTTTGAAATGGTATAGAGTTTCCTGTCTAAGCAGGGGGTTGGACTAGAAAACTTCCAAGGTTCCTTCCAACTCTGTTATTCTATTCTATTCTATTCTATTCTATTCTATTCTATTCTATTCTATTCTATTCTATTCTATTCTATTCTATTGCCTTGGAAGAAGCCCCTATACATAGCATTTTCTACAGTTTCAATGGAATGAGGGATTTACAATTGATTGTGTTTGTTTGTTTCATTTTGCTTTTCATTGTTGAACAGCTAACATCTTTCACATTCCCCGTAACCACTTGGAACTGCTCCTGTAAGCAGTTGAGAAATATCCCTTGGGGCTTCAAAACTCCTTGGGAAGTTTACTGTGCTGCAGAGCAAAATGTTAGCCTCTAGCATCTCTTTTTAGAACTAATATATGATAACTTTCCAAGGCATTCTTAGAAAATAAAAACCATTGTATGAAGGCCAGCATTTCATTTTAGAAGTGTGCTTTTCTTTTCCACAAAAGGAAAGGGATTGAGACCAATTGGGGGAAGGCTACAGGAGATGGTGGTGATCAACTTGATTTTGAACAGATATATGATCTGCTATGGCCAATATTGCAGCTATTTTATAAACTATTTACTAGTTATAACATCATAACTAGTCATATCATCATAAGGACCATTGGGGCAGTATTTTTCAGTCAATTCATCCTCCTTAAAATGTGGTTGAAAAGGTGTGGAAAACAATAAAAAGTGAACAGAATTTTTTTTAAAAAAACCAGAACAGAACAGAACAGAACAGAACAAATACTTGGAAGATACATACTTGGATTGGAATACTTTGGATTGGAAGAAGCAATTCTTTACAGTATTTATAGCTATGGTTTTCCCAGTTGCAATGTATGGCTGTGAAAGTTGAACCATAAGGAAGGCTGAGCGCCAAAGAATTGAGGCCTTTGAACTATGGTGCTAGAGAAGACTCCTGCGAGTCCCTTGGACTGCAAGGTGATCCAACCAGTCAGTACTAGAGGAGATCAATCCTGACTGTTCTTTAGAAGGCCAGATCCTGAAGATGAACGTCAAATACTTTGGCCACTTAATGAGAAGGAAGGACTCACTGGGGAAGAGCCTAATGCTGGGAATGATTGAGGGGAAAAGAAGAAGGGGACAACAGAGAATGAGGTGGCTGGATGGAGTCACTGAAGCTGTAGGTGTGAGCTTAAATGGACTCCAGAGAAGGTAGAGGACAGGAAGGCCTGGAGGAATGTTGTCCATGGGGTTGCAATGGGTCGGACATGACTTCACAACTAATAACAATAATAGCCCTACTTGAAACAATTTTCTCCCTTCTAAATTATGGTATGTTTCCCTTCTCCACATATTCAACTCACATTAATTGATAAATCTGGGAATTGCCACTTCATTTTTGTATCTAGCAAATAGTCCATACAGTAAATATTTTTTCCAATCTTTTATAAAGTAGTTGTTCCCAACTGGGGCAGATTTTTTTTTCAGTTAATTCCTCTTTCTAAAATATACCCAATTCTCTTGAAGAGGTACTGATAGCTGCTTCTGCTATTTCTTCAGTTCCTTTTGTGGAACAACCATTGAAAACAGGAAGCAAAAAATCTCCCAGCATTGGAAAGGCAGAGTAAAGAGGACTGCATCTCTTATTTATCCTTTGTGTTGTTTTTAGAATGTTGCTGTGCTTAGACAAAATAAACTTGAAAAGAAGTGCAAGCTATCAGGAAAAGAAGACGTCTACAGTACAGGTATCTCTCTGTCAATTGAAATAGATATAAAATAATGAGTCCAGATGACATCAAAAGGAGAATGTCAGGAACTAAAGGACTAAGGGCATTAGGAAGAAACATTGGTGACTCATTTTTGAACCAGTTGTCCATCCCTTAACTCTTTTTTTTTTTAATCATCTATCAAGAATTGTAGATTCTTAGTGGTTCATCTGGGAGTTTGGCTTTGGGGATTAAAAATATTTTAAGTGCTGCTCTAACTTTTTACCAAGGAAAAGAAAGCAGACTACAATAATTGCTTTGAGACAACACATTCTTATTTTAATTCAACAAAGTATTCCCAATTTTCCTTCACCCTTCTTATAATACCGAGTGTTATCTTTTCTATATTCATTGCGTGTAAGCTCAAAGTCGACAGACTTGCTGTATGTCGACACTTCATCATCTTTCTCCCTCTTTCCAGAAATAAGATTATTGTCACATTACTATCAGTATAGCACGTATGTGCAATCACAATGAGTTGGCAAGCATATCCAGAGGATCGTATGTTCCAACATCTCCTGCAAATGCATTTAAAGAGTGATGCCAGTTTTTGGTTTAAAGGAAAAATTCCTTTCCCCTTGCTGGAAATGAAAATCCCACATCGCACACATACATGCAGAGAAAGAAGGAGAAAGGAGATACAGTAGGTGTTAGAAATAAGATTGCAGTTCTTATAATAATTTTATATTAATCTATGATCTGTCAGAAAAAATCTAGCTATGGTTATCAGTTGTTTCAATATTCTTTTTTAGTAGACTACTTCAATGTGTTGTATACAAGGTACCCCGTTAGACAGTTTGAAAGCTACTGGGTTTTTTTTTGCCAAATAGAGGTGCTCAAATTCTAATTGGAACAGCACATTCATGTTTATTAATTCACTGGATGTCTATCCAATGTAATGGCCCCAAATAATTTGAATCTAGGTATTTGAAGATTTGTCATAGAAATCAAGTCCAATATATATACATATATAATAAATAAATAATAAATAACTTTATTGTCATTGTACATGTATACACAGTATACCCATACAATGAAATTCACTTAACACCCAAAGACCAGGTCCAACACACATAAAATCCAAACACACTCCCGCCCACCGCAATTCTCCACTCCTAAACCACCCAAACATCCATACATATATATTGAAACCCTACTTTCTCTATAATTTCAGAAATCATTCACTTAATCTATTATTCTTACTGCAATTGAATTCTTTGGAATAAGGATGATTATATTCAACCATTTTATAGAGTAATATTTGCAGTCATATAAAGTCTAATGTTTTAAGATAGAGGAGAAAGTGTCAAGTGCAAAAAAAAAAAAAAAAAATCAGAAGATCCAGGCAGTTCAAATGGGTATAAAGATTTATTGCAAATTTAAGCTCTCTACAAAAATGTGAACTACTAGCAGTCAAAGCAAATTGGCAGTAGATAAGAGTCAATGGAATTCAAGGTGAGCTGAACTTAGATCTCTTGTGGGCATGAAGGGACTCGAGAATGATGACACATTTGACCCCTCCCTCAGGCTCAGCCTGGTCATCTCCTAGATCAAGAAATGTATCTCTTTAAAGAATCAGCTCAAGTGATACAGGATGATCAATGAATTAAATAAAAACAAAACAAGAACTAGGGAACTTTATCAGTCTTAGTGAGTGTTGGGTTTGCTCTGTTATATAAAATCGAACTCTGACCAACACAAGAAGAACAAACTATCACATGTAAACACAATGCTAACCTCACACACCCCTAGCAGTGATGTTACCTAGTCAAGTGAAGAAATGTCTACAAGCACATTATCCACATTATCGAGGGCCTATCTCGATGACGGACTTTGGAGTCCGGAGAGATGGCATGGAGCAAGGAAGAATTTATGGGGCTTTTTAGGGAAATTTTTAAAGATTTTAAGGGGTTCTGGGGGAGGGGGTTGTAATTATTCTTTTAAAGATATTGGGAAGATGACTAGGGCGGATTGGGGGGGAAATCCACCAGGGTCAGAGCCGTGCCCGGCACAGGGTAACGATTCGGGGGGCACCGGACGAGGGATTGGGAAAGGGATGGGGGACGATATCTATGAGGGCTATACCATCGGCACGGTGAATGGGAGGGGCAGATATGGTGGGAGCAGGGGACCACATCAGGTGCTGGGGGCTCGCACTTGCTGTCTGAGAGCAATTGCTTGCCCCGGTCCCCAAGGCTCTGCTCGGACACTAGGTGGCTTAGATACTCAGGAGCTGGGCCTTCGGCTGATGCTGTGCAATGCCAGGTCCGTGGTCAATAAGGCCCCCCTCATCCACGATCTTATACAAGAGGGAGGAGCGGACCTGGCGGGTATTAGGGAGACCTGGTTGGGCCCGGAGGGTGGCGTCCCTCTGGTTGAAATGTGCCCACCAGGCTTCAGAGCATTCCATCAGCCGAGGGCTCAGGGGAGGGGCGGGGGGGTGGCGGTTATTATTAACGAGGATCTGGGTCCGAGGGAGACCGCTGTGCCTCAGATAGCCGGATGTGAGTCCCTCCTTGTGAGGTGGGGCCGTGGGGTTCAGATGGGCTTGTTGCTTACGTACCTGGCTCCCTGCCGCGTGGCAACAGCCCTACCTGAGCTACTCGACGTGATAGCCACGGTGGCAGTAGATACACCCAGGCTTTTAGTCATGGGTGATTTCAACTTGCCATCCGTCGGTGAAGCATCTGAGGTGGCTCGGGAGTTCATGGCTTCCATGACGGCCATGGACCTGACCCAGTTAGTTCATGGCCCTACTCACAGGGGAGGTCACACTCTGGATCTGATTTTTGTCTCTGGCCAGTGGTTGAGTGGTCTTGTTATAGGGGATATAGACATGGAACCCTTGTCATGGTCTGACCACTCACTCCTTCGCCTAGATCTTCGAACCGCGACCCCTCGCCGCAGGGAGGCGGATCCAATTAGATGGATCCGCCCCAAGCGCCTGATGGATCCTGATAGGTTCCAGACGGAGCTTGGGCCATTTCCTGAGGATCTAGCACATGACTCGGCCAAGGACCTGGTAGCCGCCTGGGATCGGGCGGCTGGTGGGGCCTTGGACCGAGTTGTGCCTTTGCGGCCTCTGACCCGATGCCGATCCCGTGCGGCTCCTTGGTTTACTGAGGAGCTGAGGGAAATGAAGCGCCGGAAAAGACACCTGGAGAGCGGTTGGAGGGCCAGTCTCGCTGAATCTGATTGAACACTGGTAAGGTCGCATATTAAGGCCTACCTAGTGGCGATAGAGACGGCAAAGTCTAACTACTTTTCCGCCTCTATTGCGTCATCAGGGAATCGTCCGGCCACCCTGTTTAGGGTGACCCGCGCCCTGCTCCATCCGGGAGTGCGGGAGGATCCCTTAGAAGGCAGGGCGGAGGATTTCGGACAATACCTGTATGACAAAATCGCCCAGATCCGGGGGGATTTGGACTCTGACTGGGTAGATCAGGGCAGGGTGACGAGGAATAGTCTTGAGAATGTTATCTGGGAGGAGTTTGATGCTGTGACTCCTGATGATGTGGACAGGATTTTGGGGAGACTTAGTGCGGCCACATGTTTACTGGACCCGTGTCCCTCCTGGTTGGTACTGGCTTCCCGGGAGGTTACACGAGGCTGGCTCCAGGGTATTATCAACGCTTCGTTGAGTGAGGGTTACTTCCCCACCACCTTGAAAGAGGCGGTGGTGAGGCCTCTCCTCAAGAAGCCGTCCCTGGATCCGGCAATATTGGCCAACTATCGTCCTGTCTCCAACCTTCGCTTTATGGCGAAGGTTGTTGAGAGTGTGGTCGCACGACAGTTTCCGCAATTCCTGGAGGAAACATCTTATCTAGATCCATTCCAGTCGGGTTTCAGGTCTGGGCACAGCACAGAAACGGCATTGGTCGCGTTGGTTGATGATCTCTGGAGGGCTCGGGACAGGGGTTGTTCCTCTGTTCTGGTCCTGTTAGACCTCTCAGCGGCTTTTGATACCATCGACCATGGTATCATGCTGCACCGGCTGGAAGAGTTGGGGGTGGGAGGCACCGTGTTGCGGTGGTTCTCCTCCTTTCTCTCCGACCGGTCGCAGTTTGTGTTGGCAGGGGGGCAGAGGTCGACCTCGAGGCCTCTCATTTGTGGAGTGCCGCAGGGATCGGTCCTCTCGCCTCTCCTGTTCAACATTTATGTGAAGCCGCTGGGTGAGATCATCCGTGGCTTTGGGGTGAGATACCACCAGTACGCTGATGACACCCAGCTGTACATCTCCACCCCAGGCCACCCCAACGATGCCCTTGAAGTGATGTCCCAGTGCCTGGAGGCTGTACGGATCTGGATGGGGAGGAACAGGCTCAAGCTCAACCCTTCCAAGACTGAGTGGCTGTGGCTCCCGGCATCCCGATATAGTCAGTTGACTCCATCACTGACTATTGGGGGCGAGTCATTGGCCCCCACAGAGAGGGCTCGCAATCTGGGAGTCCTCCTGGATATGCAGCTGTCCTTGGAGGAACATCTGACGGCTGTAACCAGGGGGACCTTTTATCAGGTTCGCCTGATTCGCCAGTTGCGGCCCTTTCTTGATCGGGATTCCCTGTGCACAGTCACTCACGCCCTCGTCACCTCTCGCCTTGACTATTGCAATGCTCTCTACATGGGGCTCCCCTTGAGGAGCACCCGGAGGCTCCAGCTGGTCCAGAACGCAGCAGCGCGGGTAGTGACGGGAGCAGCATGGCGCTCCCATGTAACACCGCTCCTGCGCGAGCTGCACTGGCTCCCAGTTGTCTTCCGGGTGCGCTTCAAGGTGTTGGTTATCACCTTTAAAGCGCTCCATGGCATAGGGCCTAGCTATCTTCGAGACCGCCTGCTGCTACCAACGACCTCCCATCGACCCGTGCGCTCCCACAGAGAGGGCCTCCTCGGGGTGCCATCAGCCAGACAATGTAGGCTGGTGACCCCCAGGGGGAGAGCCTTCTCTGTGGGGGCTCCCACCCTCTGGAATCAGCTCCCCCCAGAGATAAGGAGAATCCAAGACCTCAGTGCCTTCCGTCGCGCCCTTAAAACCCATTTATTTAAACAAGCCGGGCTGGCTTAAGATGAAATTTTTAACTGTTTTTAAATGTTTTAAACGTTTTTAATTGGCAAATGAGTTTTAATTGGGCCAAATTTATATATCTTTTAATTGTTTTTAATATTTGTTCTGCATGTTTTTTAATCTGGCTGTACACCGCCCTGAGTCCTCAGGGAGAAGGGCGGTATAGAAATCCAATATAAAATAAAATAAAATAAATAAAAGCAAACAACCAAACTCAGAGAGCACCAAGGACTTCAAGTTCATCCCAGTGGGTTCATCCCTCTTCTAGTTGCAGCCCTTATCATCCATGGTGGCACAAAATGCACAGAATGCAGTACTGCAGGCTAACTTTGCCCACAGCAAGGAGTTTCATCCTGACCAGCAAAAGATTCCATCCTTCTAAGATCAGCCTTCCATCCTTCTAAGATCAACCATTATATAGAGTAGTTTTTGCAGTCAGATAAAGTCTAAAATGAGGATCCAGATTGTTGGGGGCAATATGCTGACATTATAAACTGCACAGAGAGTACAGAAAAGCACTATGGAATGGTATACAAGTCTAAGTGTTATTGCTATCACTGTAAAGCTATTTTAATTTTATCCTATGATCTGAGAGAGATAGAGAGAGAGAGAGATAATTAATATATTAACTGCTCTCTATTGTACAGCTGGTAGACATGGGCTGCAACAATCTGGAGCAGCAAAGAAGTAGAACAGGGGTGTCAAACTCGATTTCCTTGAAGGCCACATCAGGGTTTGACCTTGGGGGGCTGGGTTGGGCGTAGCCAGGGTGAGCATGGCCAGCTCAACATCACTCATGTCGGGGCACCTGTGGTGGCTCAAGTGCTTTGCCAGCAAAAATGGGCTCCTGAGCTCTGTTTTTGGCCATGATGGCTTCCTGCAACCCTCTGCCAGAGAAAATGGAGCTTGGGAGCACCACACGCAGCCCTCCCGAACTCCATTTTCACTGGCAGAGGCACTGCGGGCCGGTCCTTCACCGGTCCTTGAGTTTGACACCCCTGAAGTAGAATTTCCAATATCCTTATTGTTCTCTACTGGTTATCTGGAGTTTTGAACCCCGATTTAGTAGCCCTGCTTTACTGACTAGCAAAAATCCTCACGTATCTTTGCTTTTTGAGAAAGAAGCAACGGATGCTGCCTCATAGCAGTTGCGTGATAATTCAAAGTAAACATCAAACGAACAAAAACATCAGAAAAGCCTTGGAGTATACACACTACAGAGAATAGATTTTAATTGTCTCTTCATGTAGGGAAGTATAAATTGCTTTTAAGAGCTAATACTGATAGAGCAGTAGGGAAAGAGGAAGGGGAAAACGTCTTCATAATATATTAGCAGGCTTTCGTTGCAATGAGAAACTCTCTTAATGATATTATCACAGGATGTGATATTAACATTTTTGCTCCCTGATATAATAGACAACTGTAATTACATGAGTACTTTTCTCATCATATTAGAAGAGATGAAACAATAAGAAAGGAGGTTTTATTTAGAGTCTTCTGATTTTTTTTTTTTTTTTGAAATTGCTGGAATGTTAAGCTTGCAAAGAGTATTTTAAAAGGAAAAATAAAGATTGGAAAATCTGGAGAGAAAATCTGTGGACATTTCATGGAACAGAAATGGTAGGTGGCTTCAAACAAGTGTAGTTTGTTTCTGCATTTGGAAATATGTGATAGAAAATCTTCATGCACTCCTCATCCTTAGCAGACTGTGTGTGGTCTGCTACCAATCTCCACTCTATTTCAGTGCAAGAGCCACTACATTTTGGTTTTATCTGCAAGGGATAGAATGGAAATATCTACTCTGGCTTGATAAGGTGAAGTCTAAGGTTAAAGATTCCCTTGGACTGCAAGGTGATCAAACCGGTCAGTCCTAGAGGAGATCAACTCTAACTGATCTTTAGAAGGCCAGATCCTGAAGATGAAACTCAAATACTTTGGCCACTTAATGAGAAGGAAGGACTCACTGGAGAAGAGCCTAATGCTGGGAAAGATTGGGGGCAAAAGAAGAAAGGGACGACAGAGAACGAGGTGGCTGGATGGAGTCACTGAAGCAGTCAGTGTGAACTTAAATTGACTCCAGAGGATAGTAGAGGACAGGAACGTTAGAGGAACGTTGTCCACGGGGTCATGATGAGTCGGACACAATTTTGCAAGTAATAACAACAACAAGGTTAAAGATATTTCAGAATTAGCAAGGATTTATTGAATGAAAAAACTGATATTTTATTATGAATGTTAAATTTAAGAAACTAATTGAGACTTGAAGACAATGGAAAAAGAATTGTTCATGATTCCTGCAGTTGAGCTGCTAATCTGCCCAGCAGAAATATGTCTGCACAGATGCACAGTAGTGATGCAACCAAAAAAGGACGAAGAGTTCAAGGATACAGCCCAGCTAAACTAAATAAATGAAAGAAATGGGTGCTAATCCATAACTAACTTTACTTTTCCCTAGATGTTTATTTTGTTCTCTTGAGTTGAAGTTTTCTTTTTACTTGGTGGGCACAAATCAAAAATATGTGTGTCCTTCTCTTGGGATGGAAGTCAGAAGAAAAAAAACAAAGTGGAGTTTCAAATTGGATTCAGCATCAGCTAAAAGAATTATTATGTAGCACTGGAAAAAAATAATCACTTCATTTGCTGTAATTGTTTCCCTCTATCTTTCTCGCTCTCTTAACAAAAAAGGAAATAAAGCTTTTGGATAGGAATACTTTCTGTTTATAATAGATACAATATATTTTGTGAAATATATTTTGAATATATAGGATATATTCTATATTCCAGAAGGTGTTCCTAATTTTTCTTTTTTAGCTTAAACCCTTTTTAAAATTCATTTACTGCATTACTATTAATCTTCTCATTATTCCTATCACCCATCTCCTGCCACTTATAACTGTATGACTGTAATCTTGTTGCTGGTATCCTTAAGATTTATATTGACTGTTTCCCTATGACTATCATAAGAACCTTATGATTCTTGACAAGCGAATCTTTTCTTTTATGTACATATGCACCAAGACAAATTCCTTGTGTGTCCAATCACATTTGGCCAATAAAGAATTCTATTCTATTCTATTCTATTCTATTCTATTCTATTCTATTCTATTCTATTCTATTCTATTCTATTCTATTCATCAGTTGTTTCAGTTTTTCAACCAAATTCTATGATGAAAAGAAGGACAAATCAGCAAAATGATGTCACATTTTACAAACTTGCATTTTGATTGCAGAACAGTTTGTTTGCTATAGCTCTTTGATGAATGTACTTCACTTACAAACAGTATTAGAACTGGTGCTATATTAGGGGAATCTTTAGGATCAAAAGATCAAAAAGTAAAAAAAAAAGGAGGTTATGACCATTCAATCAGTGTCTCACTCATTCTTTTGACTTATGTTACATGTTAAATAAAAGCAAGATAGCAGCCGCCATCTTTACTTTTTTACAGATGCCTTTGCCCTATAGTATGCTGTACATTATGTTCAATCACTGATGGAACTCTTAGTCCAATGTTTCTAAATCTCAGCAATTTTAAGATGTATAGACTGTAATTCCCAGAATCACTTAGCCAGCTATGCTGGCTAGGGATTTCTAGGAGCTGAAGTCCATGCATCTTAAATCGGCTGAGATTGAGAAATACTGACTAAGTACAGTCTTCTCTATCTGGCTATTTTTTTGTTTGTTGTTGGTCTGTTACAGTAGTTATCAATAATTGGTTCTGGAAGATATGACAAGTACTAAAAGTGATGAGTACCAAATCACATGAATTACCACATGACCCTTTGTTTTGGTCAAGAAGGCTTCCTGTTTATCCCTATGTCAGTAGCCTTCCCAGCATGGACGACTTCCTCTCCACCCTCTGCAGCATTCCCCTGCTTCCTTTTGCAGCAAACTTCCTGGAATGGTCAAGTTCCTGTCCATTCTTCACAGCCATCCCCCTCTTCCTATTACAGCAGGTCGAGTATCAAACAAACTACAAGTATCCTGACTAGGTGGCTCAGTGGCTAAGACACTGAGCTTGTCTTTCAGAAAGATCGGCAGTTCGGCGGTTTGAATCCCTAGTTCAGGTCTCCTGCATGAGCAGGATGTTGGACTAGATGACCTCCAAGGTCCCTTCCAACTCTGTTACTGTTACCAGGACAACATTTTCACATCAAAATGCATCAAGTACCAAATTCAATGAGTTTGAAGCGGTCGAGAACTGAGGTAAACAGACAATGTCCAGTTCATTATATGATATATTTTGCCTATTTTTTTGTTCTTCTGTGCTTCTTCTTTTATTTTCCTTGTCCTTAAACTGAATGAGAAGTACAGGTAGTCCTCCACTTGCGACCACAATTGAGCCCAAAATTCTGCTGTTAAGTGAAACATTTGTTAAGTGAGTTTTGCCCCATTTTACAACTTTTCCTGCCACAGTTGTTAAGTGAATCACTGCAGTTCATAAGTTAGTAACCCACTTGTTAAATGAACTTGGGTCCCCCATTAAGTTCACTTGTGACAAGGCCGTAAAAAGTGATTATGTGACCTTGGGACACAGCAATGGTCATAACTATGAATCTCTTGCCAAGTATCTGAATTTTGATCATGTGACCATGGAGATGCTGCAACAATTGTAACTGTAAAAAAATGGTCATAAGTCACATTTTTCAGTGCCGCTGTAACTTTGAATGTTCATTAAATGAGCTGTTGTAAATCGAGGACTACCTGTACATTCTTTGCTATCTTTTGTTTTGTCTTAATCTGAAGCAACTTCGAACACAGTCTTTCTTTCTCTCTCTCTCTCACACACACAGATGTCCTCCTTGGTTAAATTAATATTGACATTTCTTACATTGTGTCAAGTTCTCTTCATCAATTGCATTATAATGACTTCACGCTGCAGCCTTACCCTTGACTTAACAATAAAAATGAAGATTAAGTTTACATGATTGCCTTCTAATATGAGTCTTAAACTTTCATGAAAATGAGTTTGATGCCATTTACTTAAAGTACGGTATATAACAATTTAGTCTTTGGAATGCATCTGTCTCAGCAATGGGCTGAAACCATCCATTATTAGAATGGGCATAACATTAAAAAAAAAAGCATAAAAATCAACTTGTACTTTCAATGGGAAAGAAATAGAGCATATAGACTTAAGGGCAAAATTGACAACTAAGGCTTGTGCTACAAACAATAGTTAAAATAAATCCAACTTATTGCAAAGTTTGACTGAAACCACAGAAATGGCTCAAGTGACATTTTTAGAATAGAATAGAATAGAATTCTTTATTGGCCAAGTGTGATTGGACACACATTTTTCTTGGTGCATATGCTCTCAGTGCACATAAAAGAAAATATACGTTCATCAAGAATCATAAGGTACAACACTTAATGATAGCCATAGAGAACAAATAATTTTGTCATCTTGACATAATATATTTAAAAAATCATACTGAATCCTTAGCAACCAAAACTCAATTCTTGCTGCTCTTGCAGGAACTTTTAAAAGTGATTCTTGTATAAATGTTGAAAAGATTATCGGTGCATTTTTCTCTATTACTCAGTGCAATAATTCATTCATTTCATTTCATTTTCATTTTATTAGATTTCTATACCGCCCTACTCCCGAAGGACTCAGGGCGGTGCACAGCCAAACAATAAAAACATATACAATACAAAATTTAAAAAATAGAATAAAATCAAATTAAATAATTTTGGCCCCGACAAATTTAAAACCCCAAACTTTTAAAACCAATTTAAAATTGAATATATAAATACTAAAAGATATTTAAAATTTTAAAAATCTTTATAAAAGAGGGGGAAAATTAGGCCAGGCTGGCCTGGTGAAATAGTAAGGTCTTTAAGGCGCGGCAGAAGGTGCGCAGATCCGGGATCCTCCGTATCTCTGGGGGAGCTCGTTCCAGATAGTAGGTGCCCCCACAGAGAAGGCTCTCCCCCTGGGGGCTGCCAGTCGGCATTGTTTGGCTGACGGCACCCGGAGGAGCCGGAGAATAATTATTCTCTATTATTGATGCAACTTGTTTGAACTGGCAAATTAATTTCAATCCTAGGAGCAAGAGTGCCAAACTAGATTTCTTTGAGAATCAACTTTGTAGTTCTCCATGGGTGGGCTGGGGGTGGGTGGGGAGGAGACTGGACACATGCCTCCTGCAGTACCCTGCTGGCCAAAATGTTTTGGCCAGCAGGGTGCTGCAGGAGGCCATCTAGGCTGAAAATGGGACATGGAGAGGCTGCGCAGCCCCCCCTCCCCCCCGTGCCCCATTTTGGCTGCCAAAGGCACCACGGGCCGATCCTTTGCTATTTCCAGGCCAGCCTCACATGCCAGAATTAAGCACCCCACTGGATGCATCCGGTTCCCGGGCCTTGAGTTTGACATCTAAGAACGTTCATTTGTTTGGCCTGACTTAAGTATGGTTTCAAGTTCTGGAAAAGACATGCCTTGAGACAGAATTAAAATCTTCTTGCATCATGGCACAAATCAATGAAATGTGTGACAAGTGACCAAAGTGTAAAAGCTCCTGAGTTTCATTGTGTCATGCTTCATAAAACATCTCATAACCATTTTCAAGTGTCAAGATTGTTATAAAACTCTAAAGTTCACTACAAAATCACAGAGCTAGAAGGAATCCTCCAGGGACTCAAATTAAATTTTAAATGTATATACTGTAGCACTCTCTAGCATTCAAAAGAGATCCCTGTACATAGTTCAGAAATCTTTACCACGACCTGTTGCGCTACTGCCCCAGAAAATAAACTTAATGTGTATACAAGGGATATTTATGAGATCAGAAGTCCTTACGATTACAAATAGCAACAGTGATGTGCAACCAAAATATGGTATTGTTACTGTGCAGAATTTTAGCCAACTAACCATGCTCCTTTCTAGGAACTAAAGTTGCTTTTTTCAGGAGGCAACTGGACTTTCTTGGTTTTTTTATTTTTTCTTTTGAAGACGTTTTGCTTCTCATCCAAAAAGCTTCTTCGGCTCTGACAGGATAGTGGGGAATGGAAGGATTTATATTCCTTGCAAACAGCTGGTCATTTGCATCCTGCATGCACAAAGATGCACAAACATTAATTCCTAATAGAAACTAGATAGAAAAGATGTTGAAGTTGGTAAAGATGGCAAAATTGGTAGATTCTTTTCTTTAATTAGAACAAATGAGTTTTGTTTCTTTTTGGAAAACACTTCTGGATTTTGTACTTGAAACTGAAAAAAAAATGAAACTTTGATTTTAGATTTTGATAATTAGAATGACTTTATATAAATGGAAATCATTTAGCAGTCTAAAGCAAAAGGTTGAGGCTCTCCATTATTTTACTGCACTGAAAAAAATCTGAAGTCCTTCCTTCCTTCCTTCCTTCCCTCCTTCCTTCCTTCCTTCCTTCCCTCCTTCCTTTCCTCCTTCCTTCCTTCCCTCCTTTCTTTTTCTTTCGTCTCCCTCTTCTTCCTTTTTTAATTTTCTTAACTTTTGTTTCCACAAGTTGTCTTCAGTACACCACAACTGAGCCTAAAATTTCTGTTGCTAAGTGATATATTTTTAAGTGAGTTTTGCCCCATTTTACAACCTTTCTTGTCACAGTTATTAAGGGAATCATTGCAGTTGTTAATTTAGGAACACAGTTCTTAAGTGAATCTGTCTTTCCCATTGACTTTACTTGTCAGAAGATCACAAAAGGTGATCACTTGATCCTGGGACAATGGGACACCATAATCATCATAAATATGAACCAGTTATCAAGCGTCTGAATTTTGATCATGGATCATGGGCATGTGACAATGGTTGTAAGTGTCATCTTTTTCAATGCCATTGTAACTTTGAATGGTCACTTTATTTATTTATTAATTTAGCATATGGTTGGTCACACACAGTATTAAAACACTTCATTTTTACAGGTTAAAACATTTAAAACAATAAAAAAAGCAGTAAGAAAACCTAAGAGGAAAACAGAAATAACATTTCAGAGTTTAATGTCGAGTTTGGAGATCCAGTCAGTAGCTATCGTTGTTATGCAGAGGAAGTCCCTAGAATCTCCTGGATACCTTCTGTTAGAGCATTCCCTCACTATATGTTGGATATCTGTTGAGCGGGGAGCGCAATCACATTGTGCTGAAGGTGTCTTTCCCCATTTATACAAGGAGTCGGCATACACTCCATGAGTTGTTCTCATTCTGTTATATGTCACCCATATGTGTCGGGGTAGGTTAAATCATGGAGGTATACTATTAGGATTAATATGCTCAGAGATATCTCGGGGGGAATAGCTACTCCACACTTCCATGCACTTTTGTGTGGTGTTCTGATGATCGGCCATCAACTTAAGCGCTGTCAAGAGTGGTGGGTTTCTTGATTTTAATCGGCATCTTAAGAGATCAGGAATGTATCCATGAATGGGTAGACAGGAATTTAACAGGATCTTACTATACTCCCGAATGAGAGCTTCTTGTCATCGTAAGTGCGGGGGAAGCATGTGACTAAGAACTTGTAACCAGTAACTAGGTGTAGATTTTATACACCCAGTAATTAGCCTCATCGTATGGTTAAGTTGAACATCAATAAGTCCTGTATGTGAGCTGTTTATCCATACAGGTGCACAGTATTCCGCTGCAGAGTAGCAAAGTCTGAGGGCTGCACATCGAAGAGTTGGGGCTGAAACTCCCCAAGTTGTTCCGCATAGTTTTTGTAGGATGTTATTTCTGCTGTTAACCTTGGCAGCCATATTCTGAATATTTAAAAGACAGGGTCCTTTTAGTGAATGGTCACTAAAAGAACTGTTTTTAAAAAATGTAAATTGAGGACTACCTGTATTTGTATTTTATCTTACAATAAACTTTAATAAAATCACTTGAGGAAAAGAAATCACTTGCTGGAGGTTCTTCTGGCCAGGAGCTTTAAAACCTATTTGGAATCATTCCTGCCTTGGCAGAGATACCTCAAAGGACTTAGATGGCACACTATTTCCACCCTGAGTAAATGCTTCATTCTCACAAAGCAGCTATAATTAATGGCCTAAGATATGACAGGAAGGATCAGGGGAAGTCAACCCAGCCAGTAAAATGCCAGCAACAAGGTGACATTTTTAAAATCATCCGTCAATTATTTTTTCATTGCATTTATTCTGGAGAAACAATCAGCATTTCTCTGTTACCAGGCATGCTTAATTTATACATTTAAATGTTGTTTGTAAAAACAGGTGGGCTGCAGATTTTAGGTGCCATAAATCATTACCTTCTGGAATCTATTATAGCATCGTTTTCTTTCCAAGAAGCTACATAAAGCTTTATAGCTTTGCAGAACACATTCCTCTAAATTTCAGTATACTTTAAGATGAAAATCACATCAACAATTTTTTATGTTAAGAAACAGGACCGCAGGGTTTTATTTATTTGTTATTGTTATTGTTGTTGTTGTTGTTGTTGTTATTTGTTTTACACTGTAAACTAAAAATAATGCAAGATTAGAGAACATGTAGCATTTATAAGGATAATAGAATGATCCTATAAAATCTTTTTGAATCCACAGAGCCACAAAAGAATTTGCAAACGATTGGAACAAATTACCTTTATAGTTTGAAACTCCACATTTACCCCCTGTTTTCCTTTCCATAAACAAAACAAGGCAAACAGCCAGAAAGAAAAAGAAAAACACAATGGTTATATCATTTCCAACGAGAAAGTCTAAATTGTTTTCTTTAATGTCAGCATTCCTGTAGTTTTAGGAGCATTCTTCTGAATGTGGTTAGTTTATTGTCTCACATCTTACATCAGATTTAAAATCCAAAGTAGGATATCTAGTATCTGCAAAAAAAAAAAAGAAAAAAAAAAAAAAAAAAAGCCCTGAGATCAAAATGTGTATGTATAACAAACATTTCATATTAATTCATGAAACTTGGAAGTCTCTCTAAAACTTCAGCTCAAACAAGGATTTGAAAGCTTAATACAGGTATATATATCCATGCTCCCTCACTGTGTCTTTCTTTTTAGCCAGCCAGCCAGCAAAGCTTCTCTCTCTGTATGGTGTAAACTGAATTCACCCATCAGGTTTACAGCTGAGTGTTTAATGAGTCACTAAATCTGAATACTTTTCTCAATGCATCTGCCGTTTACTGATATTCAGAAGAATAGCAACCAATGTAAGCGTTCAGACTCTGGGTATATCTACCATATTTTTCAGACTATAAGACGCACCCAGTGGTGGGTTTCAAAATTTTTTACTACCGGTTCTGTGGATGTGGCTTGGTGGGCGTGGCAGGGGAAGGATATTGTAAAATCTTCATTCCCACCCCACTCCAGGGGAAGGCTACTGTAAAATCTCCATTCCCTCCACAATCCAGGGGAAGGGTACTGCAAAATCCCCATTTCCTCCTGATCAGCTGGGACTTGGGGGCGGGGCCAGTCAGAAGTGGTATTTACCGGTTCTCCGAACTACTCAAAATTTCCGCTACCGGTTCTCCAGAACTGGTCAGAACCTGCTGAATACCACCTCTGGATGCACCAAACTATAAGACATACTTAAATTTACAGGAGGAAAACAAGAAAAAAAATAGTTTTTGGCCTCTGAGTGTCAGGTTTTCATCCTCCATGGCCCCCAGAACCACTCTGCAGTGCTCCACATGGCCTGTTTTTGCCAAAAACGTGCCTGTTTTTGCCAAAAATGCATCAATTTTTGGCCTGCAGATTACTTCTGGGGGCCTGGGAGAGTGAAAACACGATGCACAGAGGGTTCGGGCGGCCAAAAATGCCCGTATTTGGTCTATAAGATGCACCTAAATTTTCACCCACTTTTAAGGGGAAATAAGATGTGTCTTATACTATATACCAAAAAATACGGTAGTATCAATTCACATCTGATTGTATACTTCTTCTCTAAAATCTAGATTGTATTGCTTGTGGCATGAATATATACTGTATCATACATTTCCTACAAATTCATGACACTAGTAAGTTAAACATGATTTCTTTTTTAAAAAAATATGATTTTATTTTATTTGTTTCTATGCCATCTATCTCCCAGAATATCCCAGAACACTTTATGAAATAATAACACAAAGCAATTGTAACAAAGCCAACATTAAACACAAAAAGCAATGAAAGAAAGAAAAGCAGGAAATCTTAAATGGGTAAACAAACAGAAGACTTGCTGGAAGTCAGCCAAAAGACAGATCATATAATGCAGGATATAGTACAGTCCTTGGTTGTTTGCTAGAAGACATTTCATTACCTGATTAGATAGTAGCATCAGTGCAAACAACCGAGTTCAGAGGGCACCAAGGATTCAACCCTGTGCTACAGATGTCCAAATCTATTGGAAGCAGGATATAGTGTCTTCTAACTTTATGTGGAAAACAATGGAATGGAATGGAATGGAATGGAATGGAATGGAATGGAATGGAATGGAATGGAATGGAATAGAATAGAATAGAATAGAATAGAATAGAATAGAATAGAATAGAATAGAATAGAATAGAATAGAATAGAATAGAATTTTTTACTGGCCAAGTGTGATTGGACACACAAGGAATTTGTCTTGGTGCATATGCTCTCAGTGTACATAAAATAAAAGATACGTTCATCAAGAATCATAAGGTACAACACTTAATGATAGTCATAGGTTACAAATAAGCAATCAGGAAACAATATCAATATAAATAGTAAGGATATCAGCAACAAGATTACAGTCATATAGTCATAAGTGGGAGGAGATGGGTGATGGGAATGATGAGAAGATGAGAAGATTAATAGTAGTGTAGACTTAGTAAATAGTTTGACAGTGTTGAGGGAATTATTTGTTTGGCAGAGTGATAGACGAGGCAGTCTAAAAAACTCATGAGATTGTAAGAATACATATACACTACCTACAAAATTGTCTATTATATCAAAGGAAAATGCTATTGATAAATAAAACTTTAGTGTCTACTTCATTATAAACCAACTTCTATATAAGATACCAATAAAGGATAATATTTGTAGATCAGTGTTGAAATGCAGAGTCCCTGGTGCTCTCTGAACTTGGATATTTTCTTGCAGATGTTTCATTATCAAACTAGGTAAAATCACTAGCACTGATGATGTTACCCAATTTGGGTAATGAAAGGTCTGCAAGAAAACCACCAAGGTCAGAGAACACCAAGCACCCTTCTATATAAGAAAGGGAAGAAGGTTGTAGAACAAAGTCAACAGCTACCCTCCTTAATTAAAGGTGAGTGGAAAATTTTCCATTGAAAAGTTTCAGCTTGAAAATAAATTCAGGATCATGGAAACTGGATATAAAAATAAGAAAGGTGGTAATTAATGATAATATTTATAAAAATAACATCTATCTTCTCAGTAGAAAAAGAATATTTGTAGCTCGTGGTTGACCTGTAGACCCCTTGGTGCTCCCTGAGCTTCATTGTTTGTTTGCAGATGTTTCAATACTCAACTAGGCAACTTCATCAGTATTTTTAGCTTTTAGCACTGATAATGTTACTAGTTGGGTAATGAAATGTCTCCAAAACAACAACAACAACCCAGCTCAGAGAGCACCAAAGACTCCATTTGTCTTCTCCCTCTTTATTTCTTTGTGGTTGACTTGCAGTGACTGTATTTATTCCATAATCCCTCTTAAATTGTATTATTGAAAAATGACTGCTATAAGCCCATAGTAACAAATAATCTTTGCCTTATATTCATAGGGTTGGAAGGGGGTCAAAAGACAAAGAGGCCACATAAATCTTCTGGACAATTCAATTTCTCCATTCTATTGCTAAATGGCTCCCACTCTTTGTCTCTAATTGGGAGTGAAATGGGGTGGGGTATTGTTCCTACTTGAAAATTGCATTTGTTGTGCTTTTGCACAACATAAAATTGAGGAAACCTGGAATGCAACAAACATGAATAAAATGTAGAGCTTCATGAACAGCAAAATCAGCGTAGCACATCGAAGCTTAGAACTTCTCACTGAATTTGTTATTTATTACATACTTTCCCAAATTGTGACCTATGCAACTGGTATTTATAAGATGCCACATGTCAGACAAAGTCTTTCTTTTTGCAGTCTGAGACAAATGGCAAAACTAGAAATAGTAAGGGGTCTGTAGTGGACTATGCTTCATAGTTGGATTAAAAAGATGTATATGTATGCACAGGTCATTTAATCTTCTATGATGCCAAAGTCCAAATTAAAATTGAATATTTTTAATCATGCCAGAAATTTAAATCAAGATCAAGGAGGATGTCCATCTTTTTTTTTTTTTTTTGATAATATCAAAGATTTCATAAATATCTACAAGGCCTCTGAATTATGTCCAACTGTTTCCAAACTGCTTTAGAGACATCGGGTTCAATTTCACACATCAAATGCTTTGGCTAATGCATTTTAAAAATTCATTTTGAATCAATTTGAATCAATCAAATAACCTTTGAATTGATTGGAATCAAACTGCGATGGATTTTCTGTGCATATTATGCCAGCTACTGCACTGATTATTATTATTATTATTTTGCTGGGATGGTGATGATGGGGTGCTGCTGAAGCTGGACAATTAATTAAACAATTAATTAAAAGCAATTTTTGTTACTTCAAAGTAAGGTTTAAATTTTTTTTCCTTCCTTCCTTCCTTCCTTCCTTCCTTCCTTCCTTCCTTCCTTCCTTCCTTCCTTCCTTCCTTCCTTCCTTGAAACCTAAAGAAGTATATCCCAAAACACAGATGTCCCAGATATTAATCTTTTCATTAACTTGCTTGGCATACATTTATAATCTAACTGACATTCTAAGTAAGGATTGCAATGCTTCTGAAATAAATTTGTTCTGGTGGCAAAGCTATTTACTCTTGTTATGTTCTAATGAATCATATTAGCTTGATCTGACTTGAGTTGGTAGTTAATTGAGATCAGGGATTCATCTTTAGTAATGGTTTTACAAATGAGTTCTCTGTATTCAGGACTGATTCACTGGTCCTAGCAACATCAGGTCTTTGTTAATAGATCCTTATCAAAAGAAGTCAGTAGAATACATCATTGGAGGAGGGTTTTTTTTTAATTATTTTACTTTCCTTAAAGGATTATCTCTCTTGCCTCTGCTAATTAACAAACATCAATAAATCTACTCTTTTTTTGCATCTCTACATACATATGATATACATCTTACCTAACATACTGCTTGTTTCATCAATTGGATTTCTTTGTTTCTATTTTTTTTCATGGCAGCGTATTTTTCCCAACATTTTGTGCCTAATTCATAATACAATCACTTTCTATGGGACTCATTGCAGACATTGTGAATGAATTAGGAATTTTAATTGGCATTTGATGGGAAGGAGGGGGGGGAGGTCTATAGATGTGGTTACCAGATAAGAAAGTTCTCTATCTTATCTACTTATTGATACATAGAGTATTTAAACAAGTCCTGTCTAATTCTTCATTCAATAGTAGATCTTTGGTGAAGTATTTTCTCTCTGAAATGAATGTTTAGAATAGAAATCATCAGGGGTGCTTCATGAATTGCTACACATCTATTTAATGTGCAGAACTGTGCATTAAGCATCCATATAAAGACAACACTTCTATCCATCCATCTGTCCATCCATCAGCAATATATGTGTAGCATGCATTTACAAACCTTTGTTGCATTCATCTCAAAATAAGTCTTGCTGAGATGAAAGAATGCAAATGTTTGTAAAAAGCTACATATAAAAGTGAATATATTTAGAATGCTGCTTACATGAAGACAGATGTAGGGTTGTGGTTTTTTTTTTCAAAAGAAATCACAGTCTGATTTAGACTTTTATCAGAATGGATTAACAGTGGCAGACTGAATATCAAATGACTTTGTATTCTTAATTTTCAGGCTATCAAAGAATATAATACAGATATTACATAGACAGTCCCATATACAGTATCTCTCTTTGGGGAATGCAGAAAGGATAAATCTAAATCCATTCATTAGAATTTAACAGAATATTCCACTATATAAAGGTAAAGGTAAAAGTTTCCCCTGTCTAGTTGGGTCTGACTCTAAGGCACTCATGTCTGATTCTTAGTTGAGGGAATCAGCTTTGTCTGAAGACTCTCCCAGGATCATATGACCAGCATGACTATATGCCAAGGTGCATGGATTGCTCCCACAGAAGAGGTACCTATTTATCTACTTACATGTGCATGCTTTCAAACTTCTAGGTTAGCAGGAGCTGGGCCAAGTAACAGGAGCTCACTCCATCATGCAGCACTGGGATCTCGAAGCCAAGCTGTCAGCTTTCCAGCTGACAAGTTCAGCTTCTTTAACCACTGAGCCATCTTACCCCACCCCCACCCCACTATATATAAGGACTTATTAAAGAAAATCATCAAGATCACATGAAGTGTTAATACCATTTTATAATCCCTTGGCAAGACCACACTTGGAATACAGCATTCAGTTTTGGTCGCCACGGCATAAAAAAGATGTTGATACTCTAGGAAGAGTGCAGAGAACAGCAACAAAGATGACTAGGGGACTGGAGGCTAAAACATATGAAGAACGGTTGCAGGAACTGGGTATGTCTAGTTTAATGAAAAAAACTAGGGAAGACATGATAGCAGTGTTCCAATATCTCAGGGACTGCCAGAAAGAAGAGGGAGCCAAACTATTCTCCAAAGCACCTGAGGGCAGGACAAGAAGCAATGGGTGGAAACTAATCAAGGAGAGAAGCAACTTAGAACTAAGGAGAAAATTCATGACAGAACAATTAATCAGTGGAACAACTTGCCTGCAGAAGTTGTAAATGCTCCAACACTGGAAGTTTTAAGAAGATGTTGGATAACCATTTGTCTGAAGTATTTATTTATTTATTTTATTTATAATATTTATATGCCGCCCTTCTCCCAAAGGACTCGGGGCGGCTCACAAGATAAAACAACAATAAATATCACATTAAAAGGTCAATAAAAACCCCAACAATTAAAATAAAACTCCCAACAGATCAGGCAATTTGATTAAAAAGCCATGTCTTCAGATCCTTGTGGAAGGAACGGAGGTCAGGGGCCGTCTGGAGCCCAGTGGGTAGCTCGTTCCAGAGGGTCGGCACAGCCACAGAGAACGCCCTCATCCTGGGCGCCACCAGCCGACATTGTCTGGTCGATGGCACCCGTAGGAGGAAAGTCCTATGTGCATGTACCGGGCGGTAGGAGGCCCGTAGGAGGTGATCCTGCAAGTACCCCGGGCCCATGCCATGAAGGGCTTTATAGGTTAATACCAGCACCTTGAAGCAGATCCGGAAGACCACCAGCAACCAGTGCAGCTCGCGCAGGAGAGGTGTAACACAGGAGTAATGGGAAGATCCTGTAACACCGCCCTGAGTCCTAAAGGAGAAGGGCGGTATAGAAATTCGAATAATAAACAACCCACGCAGCTGCATTCTGGACCAGTTGGAGCCTCCGGGTGCACCCCAAGGGCAGCCCCATGTAGGGGGTGTTACAGTAGTCTAGATGGGAGACAACGAGAGCCTGAGTGACTATATGGAGGGCATCCCTATCTAGGAAAGGTCACAACTGGCTCACCAGGCGAACCTGTGCAAAAGTAGTGTAGGGTTTCCTGTCTAAGCAGGGGGTTGGACTAGAAGACCTGCATTCTAAGATGCAGTAAACAGATAGGAGTGGGAAGAAGGAATAGAACTCTTTGCTGCTAAATTATTTCCTGCCCATGCTCACCAAATGCATGAAAACATGAGGCATGTAAACTTGACTCCCTTCTTCTCTGGGCTATCATCTGTATATAACACATATTATTAGCACATTTGATGCATGATCTTTATTTGGATATTATCATTCTGAGAGAGAAAGAAACTGGAAATAAAATAACAACAGAGCAAAAAATGGTTGGAAAAAAGCTTTAAAGAAATATTCCTGCCATTCAGTTTCTTGTCCTTTATTGTAATAGGCTGCTACCTTGTATCATAACAACTTTCTCCTTGAGATTCAACATTTACAAAAGTTATCACTGATCATGTCAACATTTTCCAGCTGCAGTTTTAATCTCGCCACTTCCGATGAAATGAATTTTACAGTTCGATTACATTTTCTGCAAACCTATTTGCCATTAGCTGTGCTCTTCCCACTGCCAAAAAGCTTTGATCACTTTCTTCATCATGAAGCCGGAGTGACACTAAACTATGAAAGCACATTTGCAGTGCAATCCTTTTTAGCCATACTGCCCAAAGGCTGGTTCAAAGCCTTTTGAAATCAGAGCAGAAATTCACACTGATTTCAATGGTCCAACGCTGGAGGCTTCAAGGGGAAGGTAATAAAGAAACTTGTGGTCAGAACATATTTTCTTTCTTTTTCACATATATTTTTTTTATAACAGGGAGGTGGGAAACATGACAATAGACATCTGTTCCTTTTAATGAATTCATATAAATTTAATACGTTTTAACAGTTTCAATTAAGAAATCTGATAGAGCCATAATATACTGAGATTTGGGGGAGGGGACAGATCAACTTTCAAAGACAAAAGAATAATTGAACCAGGGACTAAATTATGTGCAGCTGTTCTATCAGACCGGCGATCTGTTTATGTCAATTCTCTGCACCAAAATGGAGAACAGGTTTCATATTCAGAAAGAAATGCTGTCCGGCTTATTGATGGTATCGGAATGTTTATCACATAAAGAAACCCCACAAAAAGGAGAAAAATATTAAAATAATCCCCTCCCTCCATCCCATTGACAAAAATGCCCCACGCATTAGCATCAGGGGTGCTATTCAGCAGGTTCTGACAGGTTCTGCAGAACCGGTAGCAGAAATTTTGGGTAGTTCGAAGAACCGACAAATACCACCTCTGGCTGGCCCCAGAGTGGGGTGGGAATGGAGATTTTGCAATATCCTTCCCCCAGGAGTGGGGAGGGAATAGGGATTTTGCAGTATCCTTCCCCTGGAGTGGAGAGGGAATGGGGATTTTGCAGTATCCTTCCTCTGGAGTAGGGAGGGAATGGGGAATTTGTAATATCCTTCCCCTGGAGTGGAGAGGGAATGGGGATTTTGCAGTATCCTTCCCCTGGAGTGAGGAGGGAATGGGGATTTTGCAGTATCCTTTCCCTGGAGTGGGGAGGGAATGGGGATTTTGCAGTATCCTTTCCCTGGAGTGGGGAGGGAATGGGGATTTTGCAGTATCCTTCCCCCTGGAGTGAGGAGGGAATGGGGATTTTGCAGTATCCTTCTCCTGCCATGCCCACCAAGCCACAGCATGCCCACCAAGCCACGGCCACAGAAATGGTAGTAAGTAATTAACTGATTAGCATTCCTGTTTAAAATAAGGCAGCTTAATAATGATACTGGTTTAAAAAATGTTCTGACTCTGATTTTCAATATCTGAGAGCAGAAGACGTTTCAGGAGCCATAAAATGGGATTGTGAAAGCTTCATTTGGTCTGAAGACTGGTCAGCCTTGATGTTAAGGAAAACTATCATAGGGCTTTTTATGTGTTTAAAAGTCCATTCATGGTCTAAAGGTAGTTTTCAATTTACAACCATTTGTTTGGTGACATTAAAAGTTACAACAGCACAGAAAGAAGTGACTTATGACCATTGTTCACACTTATGACCATTGCAATATCCCATGGCCATGTGTTCAAAATTATGACACCTGGCAACTGGCATGGATTTATGACAGTTGCAGTTTCCCAGGGTCATGTGATCACTTTTTTGTGACTATGTAAGGGCCTGCTTCTCCTCTCCATTCAAGAAAGTGGAACTCTTGAAACAATTAGGATTTCAAAAGGAGTCTTTTATTGGAGAGAAAGAGATAGCAAGGCAAAGGAAGCAGGATCTGAGGATCCCTGCACAATTCAGTTAGGTTAAGGCAGTTAGAAACCTCCCCTCAATCTGGTGTTGAATAAGCCAATCCACAGGTGCGAAGTTGTTTTGAGAATCAGAGGCTGAGAAGGTGATAGGAAGCTGTTCTTAGGCATCTCTTGCTGGAGGCTCCACAGCTGAGACAAAACAGATGGCCCTCCCCCCTTACATTCCCATGAAGGTAAATCAAAGTACAGGATAGATAGGCACCAGGAAAAAGGTTATAAATTAAAGAATGCACCCAGGACCCACCCCACCAGAATGGCAGCATCCTGGTAGGGATCTATGGGATCTGTCAGTCTTTCTGACTGTTCTGGCCTAGGCTCCCTTAAAAAGCAGGAAGCAGGAATTGGCCCCAGCAAAACCTCTTTTATTTACACGACTGTGAATTACTTTCATTCACTGTCAGCAAGTTTTGTCTAAACAGTTTTTCAAAGGAATATTTATCAACACACCTTATCTCGTTTGGCAAGCTGCCAGGTAACTTGTTTCCAAATGCAGAGTAAGGCAAAACTTGGCACAGAGTCTCTTAAGAACTTTCCACTCTTGAAACTACTGAATGAATGAATTGTTTCCTGCAAAAGCCCCCTCCCTGTTCACTCCTTTTTTGTTTCCTATGGGAGGGGCCAATCATCTCCAAGGTGTGGATTTACTCCCAAATCGACCCTGCTTTCTGAATTGTTCTTGTCTTCTGGCAGCTCTGCACATACACACACTGGGAACGGGCTCCAGCTATGCCTCTGCCTCACTGCTGTCTATCTCCCTCTCTGCCTCCAATGCAGAGCCCTCGTCCAAGCTTTCCCCATCCTCCAGGACTAGCCCATGTTCCTCCCCAACCTCCTCACTGTCTGACTTTGCTGCCAGCTCTGCTGGCCACCAGTGGGCCACAACACTGACAATCAAAGCCAAGGTGGAAGCCAGATTTTCTTAACAACCATGTTACTCACATTAATACCTGCAGTGATTCACTTAACAATTCTGAAAATGGTTGCAAAATGAGGCCAAACTCACTTAACAACTGTCTTGCTTAGCAGCATAAATTTTGGGCTCAGTTGAGGACTACCTATACTAATAGATAGGTTGTGCACAATTGTTTTCCCCCTTCCCCCTTAATCTTCTTTTCTTTTCAGATATTCAAAAGTTTAATTGTGGAGAGTCATGGAAAAGATTTAACCATCCTTGATTACACAATTACAGTCTTCCATGTGATCAGGAGCCATGGGGTTTCTAATTATGTATGTAGACAAGTGCAACAGTATTATCATCTCCTGTCAAGATTTTTCTATTCCATATCAGCAGTTCAAGGGGAAGGAATCAAAAGCATATTTCTGGTTTACATTCTCAGTTAGTCTTTTGAACATCTATTAAGAGCCCATGTTTTGCCACAAATCTTTGCCTAATTTATAGGATAAGTCAAAACTTAATCAGAAGCAATATTTCAGGATTTGAAACTGAAAATAAAAGCTATTTGTTGGAATGACTTTTGAAAGGTGTTGGGTGGTGAATTTTCATTACATAAGGTCCTTGCAGGGGTTTCTTCTAGAGATTCTGCATAACTCCTCAAAAACACAGTGATTGGAAATTCTGAATTTCAGTTTGGATATACAGAATGGGATCTGAAAAGGAGACCCTACACTTGTGGGAAGAAGAAGAATCCAGAATGGGATTCTTCTTCTTCCGTGTTGTGATCATTCACAAACACAAATTTAGTATTCATATCGCTTTATAAAGCCTTAGTAAGACCATATATGGAATACTGCATCCAGTTTTGGTCACCACATTATAAAAAAGATGCTGAGACTTTGGAAAAAGTGTAAAGAAGAGCAAGATGATTAAAAGCCCAGAGACTAAAACATATGAAGAACGATTGCAGGATTTGGGTTTTGAGAAAAGGACTAGGGTGGGGGACAAGATAACAATGTTCCAGTATTTGAGAGGCTTCCATAAAGAGGAGGGGATCAATTTATTCTCCAAAACATTGAGGGCAGTACAAGAAACAATGGTTGGAAACTAATCAAGGAGAAAAACAACCTGGAATTAAGGAGAAACTTCCTAACAGTGAGGACAATTAACCAGTGGAACAGCTTGCCATCAGAAGTTGTGAATGCTTCATCACTGGAGGTTTTTAAGAAGAGACTGGATAATCTAGAAGACCTCCAAGGTCCCTTCCATCTCTATTCTGTTTCTCACTGTCTGTGTGAATGGATTCACCAATAAAGAGAAGTATTATAGAAGTTCTATAACTTCAACTTGTCATTGAATGCAAGCATTTTCTCTCAGCTAAAAGTTCAATTCACAGAATTAAAAAAAAAAAACCTTTAAGACAAATTCTTTAAACATTAAACATTAAGATAAATCCAAACTAAGGAACAATTTCATGGCTAGATTTAGGACCTTAAGATGATGATGACAACGATGCTGATGCTGATGCTGATGACGATGATGATGATGACGATGATGATGATGATGATGATTCAATTTACAGTCTGGGACTGGTAAAAACTTAACAGTTCAAATCCTAACCAAGGACCTAAGAGCTGTTAAGGTAATGTCTGAGTATATAGGCAGTTCCGATTAAGATGATTTTTTGCAAATTCAGGTCTGATAAGTTCAAAATTTCCATGTATTTAGGCAACCCTTTGGGTATTGGTCCGAGGGCTCCTATTACAATTGGTATAACCATTGATTTCTTTCTCCACAATCGCACAACTTCCATTTGCAGATCACAGTATTTCGTTATTTTTTCTAGTTGTTTCTCTTCAATTCATGCATCACCTGGTATTGCAATATCAATGAACCTGACATTTTTCTTTTCCACAACAGTGATGTCAGGGGACCTGATATCTGTCTGTTTGGATTTAAAAGTCCCATAAGATTTTGATCTGTTCATTTTTAAGAACTTTGTCAATTTGGTATTCCCAGTCATTTTTGCTGCATTCGAACCCAAACTTCTGGCAAAGCTTCCAAAGTTTGATTTTGGCAACCCAATCATCACATTGTAGATAATCAGTTTGTGAGATTTTGCTGCAGCCACTGATATGGTGATCCACTGTTTCATCTTTCTTGTTGCATAAGCAACATTTGCTGTTGTTACTGACAAGTTCAATTTTTGCTTTCATGGAATTGTTCTTGGGCAGCCAAAATTAAGCCTTCAGTTTCTTTCCTCAGCTTCCCTGATCTCAACATCTCCATATTAGCTTTGCATCTACCTCTCCTTCAATGTCATTCAGGTATTGACTGTGCCTAAGCTTCTTTTTCCAGTTAGAAACTCGATGCTTAATTGTTTCCTTTCAATATTCTGCTTTCAGTCTCATTGTTTTCAAGAGGTTTCCCTTGTTCACCTCCTTCAAAAAAAGCTCTTTTGCTTTTTTAATGCAGTCATTAAAGCTGTGTTTTTCCTCTTCCACAGTTTGTTTCAGCTGTTGTTGTTATTATTTTGTTAACCATATAGTTTATTTGGTAGGTTGACCCTATTATCATAAAACCCCTCAGATCAGTGGTGAAATTCAATTTTTTTTTTACTACCGGTTCTGTGGGCATGGCTTGGTGGGCATGGTGTGGCTTGGTGGACGTGGCAGGGGAAGGATACTGCAAAATCCCCATTCTCTCCCCACTCCTGGAGGAAGGATATTGCAAAATCTCCAATCCCACCCCATTCTGGGGCCAGCCAGAAGTGGTATTTGCCGGTTCTTCAAACTACTCAAAATTTCTGCTACTGGTTCTCCAGAACCTGTCAGAGCCTGCTGAATTTCACCCCTGCCTCAGATATATGTTGTCAGTCAATATGTCACTGTCATATTGTTTTATGTCCGAAAATAGTCTTTTACTACAGTTCCTTAAAACAGGAAATCTATTTGTACATCCTAAATGTTGTTTGTTTTCCACACACACACAAAAAATAGCTTTGTTTTCCATTCTTCATCATGAGATATGGAATTAAAATCCCTTAAAATGAAACTTGTCATTCTTCTTGCTAAATGACATCTTGTTATATCTGCCCCTCATTTTCCATAGGACCCTGAATTCACCCAGCCCACTAGCACTTTGCCTTAATGGGGAGGGGGAAATAGATCTAAAACCCACTTATGTTTGACTGGGGAATCTGTCATCTTTTCAGTCTCTAAAGTACCTCAGCAGAATTTACTGCAGGAGGTAAAACCTAAAGTAAAGTTAAAATGTCCCTGTTTGTGGAGTGGTAAACAACTTGATGTGAATCACAGAAGAAATGTAAGGCCATTTGTGTCACCATTATTACTGTAAAGCATTCTTCAAATGATTAAATCACCCTTTTGCCCTTTTCTTTTTTTGTTTTTAGACTTCTGGTGTTTGGACCTAGTTAGAAAAATGTTCTGAGCCTTAAATAAAATAAAAACCCCAGATCATTGTTTCAAGACACAGAACATCTGATGTTGGCCATTACAACAGCTGTATGTCTATGAAGATTCTCAGTCATTCAGGTCTTGGTTGTGCCAAAGGTGCTTTTTCAAAAGGCACCTGGACTTTCTTTATTTTTCCTTGAAGATGTTTCACTTCTCATCCAAGAAGCTTCTTCAGTTCTATTCAGTTCTTCTTCAGAACTGAAGAAGCTTCTTGGATGAGAAGTGAAGATGTTTCCTTGAAACATCTTCAAGGAAAAACAGAAAATCCAGTTGCCATTTGGAAAAGCACCTTTGGTACAACAGTTGTAGTTTGAGTTATATTTAGGTGAGGAATTGACTCCCCTGAATTTCTTGATGAACTGAGAAAGTGATTAAATTATGGAATACAATATCATATTTTCATGTTCAAGATGGAATTGATGGAATCTGGATATCCTGCTCTTTGTTCAACCTGCCTATGACCATCAGATATCTAAATTTCAAGAATGTTTGTGTTGTGGATGCGAAAGATGGAGTGCAACACTGAGGAGGAAGATCCCAATTTATCGAAACAACAATCTTGGTGTTTCACCTTATACATATGTGCAGTTGGTACCATTATCTCAGCAGGTCTTCAGGACCATGGAAAGTCCCCCAAGAAATACCCAATGTCCATGAGGTACCACCCAATGTCCTTGGAAAACCACCTACAGAGGAGGTTGACTATTTGTGTGCTTCTTTATCTTATCTATAGAGTACCAGTTTCTCTCTATAATGAAGTAAACACCTTAGCAGGCATATACATATGAATATCACAGTGCATTCAGGGTTCTTCTTGCTTTGAGGGGTCCATCTTTATTTAGCTGAATAAATGTGTACAGTTTATCAAGGCAAATACCGGGACTCTGTCTTTATTTCTACCGAGCCACATCTGAGACCGGCAAAACAGAAGTCCATCCTGACAATTAGTATTGTTAATATTATAGGGAATGTATTGAATGGATATGATTTCTCTATTTTATAGATGTATTTTGATAAAACCTGTAGTTGCAAAGAAATATGTTTATTTGCTTACAATTCAGAAGATAGTGAGCATTAGATAGCCTGAACAGGATCAGACTGAGCGCTCCAGTTATACTTGAACAGTTGTTGTATACTGCAGTGGTAATTATTTATAACCTAATTGGGGACTCCTTTCTTACTAGGGTTCTCCAGTAAAGGTCTTTGTGATAACCCACCACTTAGATTGAACCTCTTGTGATATCTGAGTTTGCTCAGCTAGGAAGTTCTACTATGGATCTCTTCTCTTAACAGGTTTATACAGTAGTGGCCAAAAGTGTGGAAACCTTTTGGGAAAAGTATATTTTCTAAAACTAGCTAAAAACAGCTGTTATTAGCTAATGACAGCTAATAACTACTTTTTTGGAGTAGTACCATAAAATTATATTTCAATGGAAAGATAATTTAATCAAGAATGTAATGCAATAACAAGAATAAATAAGAAGAAAAGTGAAACACGTAGAAAAAACAAGATATACAAAAATTATCACCATAGAAAAAACGAGATATACAAAAATTATCACATCATTTAATACTTAGTTGGGTAACCTTTAGCATGAATTATGGCCTTACAACATCTTCCCATGGAATGAACCAAGTCTTTTAGTTCTGTAGCTGTTATAATATGAAACCAAGATTGAATGATTGCTTCTATTAACTGGGTTTTATTGCTGGGTTGCTTCTGATGAACAAGTTTCTTTCGTCGTCTCCATAGATTTTCAATTGGGTTAAGGTCTGGCTACTCCCAGGCCATTCCAGCAGTGGAATATGATTATCTTGAAACTCCAAAAAAAGTGGTGTTATTAGCGATCAAACCTCAAAAATACACTTTTCCCAAAAGGTTTCCACAATTTTGGCCACCACTGTAGAGCTCTAAGAAAATGTAAAGGAAAATGCTTTGATATTTCTGTGCAAAGCCCAGAACTTAATAAACACATCCCAGTGCTGAAATGCAAAAGATAACCACATTAACTTTCAAATATGAAGACTTGCTTATAGGAGAGATTTTAATGAGGAATTACCTTATTAAAGCCACAAATTCAAATCTCTAGACAGAAAAAAGAGATTTACAGGGAAAAGTGAAATAGAACTCTGAATACAATCATTACCAACAGATTACCTAAATTACTTTAATAAATTCTTTGATGTCAGCATATATTCTGGCTTCCTTACAAAGGACATAGTTAGAAAGAGAACAACTGCTTAAACATTTTTAGTGAGACCTCTTTGTTCATCTTTCATTCCCTTTTCATTTTTATAAGATAGTGTTTATAAGTTTTGGCATCAGGCTAGAAACCAGGAGATTGTGAGTTCTAGTCCCACTTTAGTCACAAAAACATCTAGGTAATCTTGTGCCAGTTACTCTGTCTTAGTCCTAGGAAACAGGCAAAGCAAAACAATTCTGAAATCTTGCGAAGAGAACTGCAGGGACTTGTCCAGGCAGTCACCAGTAATCAAGACTGACTGGAAGGCATAAACACACACATACACAAAGAAACAAATAAACACACACACAAACACACACACACACACACACCTGTAAGTGATAGTGTTTAAAATATTAAGGGTATAGGATGAGGCTATTTACATAGCATTTACATTTAGCCTGTTTTGTACATTATTTCAACGTTTGCATTCCAGTCCCCAATTGCAAGCAGCACACTGCTTATTCTATCAATTTCAGATTGAACCTGACTCTAAAACTTGTCATCTGTCTCTTCTTCTACAGTAGTTAAGACATAAACTGGAGTAACTGTCATATTAAAATCTGAGTGAAAAGTTTAAATGATACCACTTGTCATTGATTGCTCTGTATCCAAGATCTATCTTTGCTACAGTATATTCTTCCTGATTATGAAAACAATGCCTTCTCTTTATTTTTTTATGCACCAAGTAGTAAAGTGTATGAACCTCTAACTCAGGGGTCAGCAACCTTAAACACTCAAAGAGCCACAAAGGTCCTAACCAGAAGCCCCCCATTCAATTCTAGAGCCAACCGGAAGTCCAGTTCCCCCACCATAGAGCCTCCTCCTAGCATGGCGTCCTTTTTCCTCTAGTCGTCCTAACGGAAAGCCCTATCAATTGTGGAGCTGACCAGAAACCCCGCCCCTTGCCATAGAGTCTCTTCCTGGTGTGCCGTGCTTTTCCTCCCCATAACCGGAAGCTCCTCTCAAAATTGTGGCAGCGACAGGGAACCGCAGCAGAGGGATGAAAGAGCCACATGCGGCTCCAGAGCCATGGGTTGCTGACCCCTGCTCTAACTGAAAGTGTCCATTCCATTTCAGTCTGCTGATTCCTAACATGTCAATATGTAGCTGAATAATTTTATCTTTTACTGACTTGGGCTTGTTTGTGCCTTTTATATTCCATGTACCCACTATAATTCCTACTTGGCAATTTTCTTTCTCTTTTCCTGCATGGCAAAATTAACAACTAGATGTCCCAAAGGTTTTAATCTAGCTGGATCATAAGTACCATTGAGCCATGATGGCGCAGTGATTAGAGTGCAGTACTGCAGGCTACTTCTGCTGACTGCTTTTACTCACCTCCGAGGTGGGTAAAATGAGGACCCAGATTGTTGGGGGCAATATGTTAACTCTGTAAACTGAGGGCTGTAAAGCACCATGAAGAGGTTTATAAGTCTAAGTGCTAAGTGCTATTAGCACTTTGGAAGATCCTCAACATTTCTTCAGTATCATGATGAGTGCTATCCAAGTCCATCAGGCAGGACTACACTGGCAGTCACTTATCTATCCATGTAGTATTCTTGATAAAAAGCAGAAATGGTGCAGCATGAAATGATATCTGTGTCACCATCACTAGAGTGATTATACACTTCTAGCATTTTCATATGACTTGTTCAATACAGTTCAGTGATTCAATAACCATTTGCTTTAGTGTAGCTTGGTGAGGTCACCAAGGTAGGCTACAGCAAATAGTTCTTTGCTAATTCATTCCAGGAGGCTCACAATGAGGCAACATTTTGTACAAAATGAGGGGTGGGGGAGTCATAGACGATATTGAACCATAATAGGAGTTTATTGGGTTGGATTCATTGTATTTGAACTTAGCATATGTTCATGCTTCATCTTTTGGGGCTGATAGTAGCAAGTAGAGCTACTATCTCACTATACCATTGTCGTGACAATATTGTCCTCCTTAGCATATATTGCACATATTGCTCTAGTGTTTTAACAGTGCCAGGTTGAGTGAGAGGTTATTCTCCTTTCTGACTGATAGAAGCTAAGGATTTATACTGAGCTTCATATAATATTTGATCATTCATGGCAGACATTTTTAAGTTAATATCACTGTGGTCATCATTTTCCATCATTTCTCGTGGAAGAATAGAGATTTCAGATGATAAACTCGAACAGATTGTCCCTCATATCCATCCAAAGGCACTTAAAAAGCTGGCCCCTTAAAGGAGAAAAATGGATACATACTGGAAAGCTCCTCTTAATTGGATGAATTAGTGAATTTTGCTAAACCTATTGTTTCAAATACAAGGAAGGGGTCAGAAATTAAATGCTAAAGCAAAGCAAGATGAATTGAAAAGAGTCCCTTTCCCTCACAAGAAGGGAATACTTACTGTTTTGTACAAAATGTGGGTTATTTATGGAGTGGAGAATAACTGTGATGATGCAATCACAGACAGAATTTAATAAAATTTTACAAAATGTTAGATTAGAAATAAGGCTGCTGAACATAAAACAAAGATTTGCACTATCTAATAATTCTGGAGCAATTCCAAATGTACCTCAGGTAGTTGGTCTCTTCTCCTGAAATATTTCCCCAAATTCTGGAGAATTCTGAACTCCTCCTCCTCCTCCCCCTCCCCTCCTCCTCCTCCTTCCTTAGTGTTGATCTAGCTCTCATTGATTCATGTCTTTTCATTCTCTTCATTGTGGAAAGGGAAAGGGGAATCCCATCAGTTCTCTCTGTCTGTCTTTTTCTGACAGCATCTTAAAATATTTAAAGAACCTTTAATATTCTATGTTGAAGCAATGCATCTTCAAATCACCTCTGATTTGCCACTGTATAATCAGAAAAGCTGATCTGAAAAATAAAATAGGACCATATCTGCTTTTTATATTTTTATTGGAAAATTGGTCTTACGGAATAACTCTTTTTTTACTGTGAAAATAAATGTTCTCCTTCACTGCTGTCTACCCATCAGGCTACGGTTAATAGCATTATTACAGTGTGTGAGGAAGGGAAGTTGGAGTTACTCCTTTGAAAAGCAGCTGCTGTCATGCAGACAAGTTTCCTTCCTACCCACCTTCTCTCAAGCATTCATCCATTCCACCAGAACTGTACTCAGGCATTCAAGCCAGTTTTCCAGCTGCCTGGCTAATAGAGCCGCACCATAGTATTTTCAAGAAGGTGCTGAGTCCAGAGGAAGCATCAGTCTTCCTCCCAGTCCTCCAAAAGTCCTCCCAGTCTTTTGAACTTACAAAAGAAAATGCTAGGACAAATTGAGAAAAGTGGTGTGTGTGTGTGTGGCAGGAATGCTAAAGGCAAATGGTCTACAGACATGGAAATGGACGCAACATCTGAAGATTGGTGACTGTTACAAGCAGGCAAGAGGGCATTCATTCAACTGCCAGGACCACAATCTATGGCAAGGAGCTTGAGGCATTGCCTGGAGCTTAGCAGCAACTAGAAAAAATGCAACCACATCGAAGCAGTATCTTATCCCAACTAGTGTCTGAATGTTTAGAAAAAGTAAAAAGTTGTATGTTACTTTAAAGACTTACTTTGAGACTTTTGTTTGACTTGAGTGAAAGGACTGAGTATTAAAGGCATATTCATATGGCCACATCAATTTGCAAAGCCTGGAAGGATGGAGTTGACCCAGAGTAATAACCTGTTGTTGGGGAAGGTATGTGTTGCAATAACATATTTTGTATAGATTTGCTATGCTGCTGTGTGTGTCCAATCCTTGGAGAGCTTAGTAGTCAGTTAAAAATCAATGGCCTATTCAAATATACAGATGTACACACTGAAAGAGCTTAATCCAGTCTTCCAAGAATCCTGGAACAAAGGCAGAAAAACAGATTTTAGATAAACAATAGAAGAAACTTCTAAAAGCTCAGAGCTATTTGGCAATGGAAGAAGATCGTTTGTGGAGAAGGCTGGAAGTAATTAAGGAGAAACTGAATAGTGTATGGCATAATCAGATAGGAAATACCTTACATAAGGGCTGAAGTGTATGATGCAAGAACAGTGGTGGGATTCAAATAATTTAACAACCGGTTCGTGATGGCCAACCTGACCCTGGGCGAACTGGTTGTAAAATTACTCCCCTGCTATCAAAGTGGATTCTGGGTGTTGCGCTGCAATGGAGAAACAGGAAATGGATTGGCCGGCACAAGGGAAGGAGGAGGAGCAGGGAGAAGAAAGAGGGAAAGTGGCCTTCTCCTTCCTTCATGCCAGCCACTCTATTGCAGCACAGCACCCAGGATCCAGTTTGATAGTGAGGAGTGGGCAGTGGTGAAACCCATATTTTTTTTACTACTGCTTCTGTGGGTGTGGCTTGGTGGGCGTAGCAAGGGAAGGATAGTGCAAAATCCCCATTCCCAGCCCTCTCTGGGGCCAGCCAGAGGTGGTATTTGCCAGTTCTCCGAACTACTCAACATTTCTGCTACCGGTTCTCCAGAACGTGTCAGAACCTGCTGGATTTCACCCCTGGGGGTGGGTAATTTAACAATCAGTTCACCTGAACTGGTGCAAACCAGCTGAATCCCACCACTGGGCAAGAACCTGTGATTCTTAGGCCAGACAGAATTTTGTTATCTAAACATTTTTCAGCTCTAGCTACTTCCCCTGATTTTAAAGAGAATGGTTCAATATTAACTCAGAAAGGCTGGAGAGAAAAGCCTAGAATTTAAACTCTGGAGTAGAGTTTATATATACACATGATTGCTAGTGAAGTGTAGTAGTCAGACCCTTTGTGCATTTATGACTTCTTTATATGCCATGAAACAACTTATATAGATATGTCAGGTTTATAAATCTTCTGATCTTAATAAAACAATAGGACACTGAGTTTGTGGTGGGCAGAAATCTACTGGTCTGGCTGGGATGAAGTTTGCAATAGACAATGCAAGGAGGTAGACTAGATAATGTTCCTTTTCAGCACTGTGACTGGGAAAAAACCATATTGGTCTTCTATTCAAACTTGGCCTGGAAATATGTGTGCCAGTTGCATTCTTGTTTTAGGCCAATGTTTCTCGACTTTGGTAAATTTATGATATGTGGATTTCAACTCCTAGAATTCCCCAGTCAGCATGCAGTGTTGTACAAATAAATGATTGTAACATAAATGCCTGTTTCAGAAAGAAAAATAAGTCTAGAACAGCAAAATTAATTTTTACCACAACGGATAAGAATGGGTCATGTTAAATGAAACCAATCCTCTACCTATATTTTTTTTCTAACATGACTCTAGAGATGTTTCTGGAAAATCACTAAGGAAAACATAAATGTTTGAGCACTTTAAACTCATTTGTACCTAAATAACTGTCTAGTTTGGCACAGCAGCTAAACAGGACAGGTACAGATAGTGAGGACTGCACAAAAAATAATCACAAACAGCCTGCCTTCCATTGAGGATCTATATACTGCAGGAACCAGAAAGAGGACTGAGAAAATATCTACAGACCCCTCACATCCTGGACAGAATCTGTTTCAACTTCTCCCCTCAGGATGCCTCTATAGGGCATTGCATGCCAATACAGCCAAATATAAAGATATTTCTCCCCCTGTGCCATCACTCTGCTGAACACTTAATTCCCACAGCACTGTCTCATTTCTCATCTTTTCTCATCCTCTCATCTTTCCAACTATCTTCTCCTATTGGTTTCTTATGATTTATCAGTTGTTGTTTGTAACTTATGATTAATGATCGTAACTATGATTTATGACCTATTACTTGCTGTTTATATGTACACTGTGAGTTTATATACTGGAGACAAATTCCTTGTGTATCTGATCTCCCTTAGCCTATTCTGTTCTATTCTGTTCTGTTCTGTTCTGTTCTGTTCTGTTCTACTGTACTGTACTGTACTGTACTGTACTGTACTCTACTCTACTCTACTCTACTCTACTCTACTCTACTCTACTCTACTCTACTCTACTCTACTCTTTCTCAGGCATTACAGATATTGAATGGAACACTCTTCCTAAAACTTAAGACAATGTTGACAATTACAGTCTCCTACTTAATGAATTAGTCCAACTCTTTTTTCCCAGCCATTTAAGTCATAACTTTTTTGACCACAAATTCCACAATAAATAGATGCTATATCTCTCTCACTTGACTGTATAACCATTAAGGAAAAAAATAGTGAAGATGTAGCAGGGCTGCATGGTTTCCATATAATCCCAAATCCTTAAAGGGTCTCCAAAGAGTTCCAGGTGTTATTATTAAGATGTAATCTCTAATGGGATAGAAGGGTAAATGTTCAGGACAGTTAGTCCTTGACTTACAATTGGTCGCTTAACAACCGGTCAAAGCTATGACAGATTTTTCCAGGGCTACTTACAACCTAGATTCAAAGTGCAATGGTTGCCCCCCACATGCACATACATGGTCAGATGATCACATTTTGGCCACTCTGCAACTGACTCACATTTATGATCATTTGCAGAAACCTGTGGCCACATGATCACGATTTATCATTTTTTTGCCAGAAAATGGTATTTCTTTCTAGTTTCCAGCAAAAAATGGTTACTGCGTACAACAAATTTGCTTAACAACTGCCATGTTCACTTAATGACCATGGTGATTCACTTAATGACAGCTGCAAAAAAAGGTCATCAAATCAGATGTGATGGTGGTGAACCACATTAACATCCAGCATGAGTTATGACCATAATTCCAGGCTCAATTATGGTCATAAATTGAGGACTATCTGAAAATGATTTGAATCGTCTTATTGAGATTTGATTTGAATTAAGAGAAAATGAAATGAAATACAAATTTATGTTTGTCCTGGTCTCACTTATTCATAAGAATGTGACTTTCCAATATTCCATTCAAAGGCTGGCATTTTCAACACTTGCAAAGCTCTGAATTTCCCAGCTGTTGCGAAGCTCTGATATTGAGACAAATGAATATCTTTCTTAATTTCTCAGATGAATTAATTCCTAACTTTAATGGAGCAGAAACATTTTATATATATATATGTTTTCTCAGGTTAGTGGGGGTGTGAGCTGATTGGGTGGGAACTTGGCTGTGTTCTGATTGGGTGGAGGTATGTTCTGATTGGTTAGGGGCTTGGCTGTGCTCTGATTGGCTGGGGGTGTGTTCTGTTTGGGTGGGGGTTTGGTTGTGCTCAGCTTAGTCTGAGTTGCAGGGGGATTTGAGCTGGTGAGCTGCATTGTTGTTGTTTGGCTTCGTGTTTGTGGCCGTGCGAGCTCTTCATGGTGGGTGTCAGTCTGCTTCATGTATGGATTGGAGGGGTTTAAAGTGGCTAATGATGCAGCTGCGGTCTGGCTTCTGGTCCTTGGTCGTGGCTCATTATCAGTGTGGGTTTGAGTCTGCTTTCTGCGTGGATGTGTGGTGGTGACATCCTGTGTGGCTCTCGTGAGTGTGGGTCTGGTGTCATTCGTCGTGTTAGGGACTCGTTTGTCAATAAGGGCGGGTTTCCAAATGGCTGGTAGGCGGGAGGTATCGTCTCGTTTGTTCATGCTGTGTGGGCGTTTTTCTATCTCGATGGCTTCTCTGATTATTCTGTTGTTAAAGTGTTCAGAACACTCAAATCCCCCTGCAACTCAGACTAAGCTGAGCACAACCAAGCCCCCACCCAAACAGAACACACCCCCAGCCAATCAGAGCACAACCAACCCCCCCATCCAATCAGAGCACAGCCAAGCCCCTAACCAATCAGAACACACCTCCACCCAATCAGAACACAGCCAAGTTCCCACCCAATCAGCTCACACCCCCACTAGCAGTTAAAAGGAAGAGACAGCTGCGATCTCACATTGCTCCTGGAAGCACGAAGCCAAGAAAACCAGCCTGAAGATGACGAATGAGACTTCGTCGAAACGTCACCAAGACACTTCCAATTTTACGTGGGAGAAGACCCGAATAACCAAAGACACCCCCCCACACACACACATATGTGTGTGTGTGTGTGTGTGTGTGTGTGTGTGTGTGTGTGTGTGCTTCACCACTCCAGTGAAAGCAAACCTGGAGATACAACAATTTTTGAGCGAATGATAAGCTTCTCAGAATATTGGAAGAAAGAAGTTAAATAGATCGACATTTTACCCTTTTGGATCTCTACTCTTGTGTCAGGGCTTTCCAATTTAGTCTGAAATGTAGAATCTCAGCTGGGCTACCCTCCAGATGTTTTAGACTTCCACAGTATTGCCCTGTGACCATAGTACTTCTTTTACTGAAGAAGAATCTGTGTTAGAATTGTGTAGATAGATACCGCATTTTTCGAAGTATAAGATGCACCTACCTTTTTTGGTGAGGAACAGAAGAAAAAGAAATCTCCCTCTGCCTCTGAGCAATTTTGCCTCATTGCAGCAAACAGCAAAGAGCCTGCTTTACTTTCATTTTCGTTTTCAGCATAGCTTGATTAGCACAAGGAAAAAAAAACTGCTCCAGCAATTTACCTCTTTGCAGCAAGCAGCAGATCCCTGAGCAAAACAGCGGAGAGAAAATCAACTGAGAGTCGGGAGGCTGATCCAATCAACTTGTGCTAATTAGGCTGTGCTGAAGCTGAAAGGAGCTGTTTTTTCTTGCTGTTTGCTTGCAAGGAGGTAACTGCTGCGAGGCAGAGGCCAAAGGGTGGGGGCCAGTGAGTGGGTGGGGCTACATTTGGTGTATAAGACGCACCTAAATTTTCACCCCCTTTTAGGGGGAAAAAAGGTGCGTCTTATACTCCAAAAAATACGGTATATCAATTGAAGAAACTGTCATTGTGTTCTCTGAGGTGAAAGCTAGAGACAGTCTTTACAATTTTCTACCTCATAAGAAAGATCACACTTACCTTGTGGCTTTTTTGTGTGATTTTTTTTTTGATTGTTTGTTTTTGTTTATTCTGACTGCCCAGATCTCTAGAGACTGGAACACTGTTCAAAGACTGCAGAACAAATAAATATTCTATGTTCTTCCAAAATGTTGAGTTTTCTTTGATGCTGTCTAGCCATTCACAACTCAATGTAAACATATCTTTCCAAGTGCGGACTCTGAAAATGATATATTATTTGTGGAATGCACAGATCATGCTCATAGAAATTAACAATATTTGTTAACCTATGTTTGATTTCTATAAGAATTACATAGTGGGGCAGGAGCAGGACCAAGGATTCAAGAAAATTAACAAATTATGGAACATTGATAAGTTAAGGATGCCAAGTAGCTTATAATCCAACTAATTATTTAAGAAAAAGAGGAGAGGGAAATGACATTATTTTTTGAAAGGGGGGAAAATCCCAATGTCAACCCAATGCCATTAATTTGTATTATTTGAATTTCAAAAAGAGTGAGGATTAAAAATAAATTGGTCTGGACTAATAGAGTACTTTAATTTCAAATACCATGAACTCACCCTAGGGACACTGTCATCTACGTAATGTTTTATTGTACCAGTATGAAACTGACAGAGGCTTCAGAGCTGATAATGATCATCCAATTTACATTATTTGATTTACATAATGATTTACATTATTTATGCTGCAAAAAAGTGTAGAGTTTCCCATTTTAGATCACACCCTCATTATCCTACAAGACTAGATGGTGACCAAGCTGAGGGATTTCTAACTCGTTGTCATGCATTTCTGTAGCAAAATACTTAGTTAATTCAAATACTGACATCGTTTTGTTAAATTAAATGTGCAAACCTTGCTATACTACCCTACAATTCCAGTTTTCTTGTGCTTCTTTTTTTATTTTAAAGTGCTGGGTGAATTTTCAAAATAAGACAAAGGCGCAAGACACAGTTGTCAAGATATCAGACTAATAAATTACAGTTTCTTCGGCTTCTGTTAAGATATTCTGGGTTGCCAAACTCTGTTTTAATAAGAAACATTTGTTTTAATACTTTCCTTCTTACACTTGTTTGAAGGGATACTGTTAATCATTGCCAAATTCCAATGATAATTTAAGAAGCCATGAGATCTTCTCCAAGTTCAGAGCTTTAGATATCTTAAAAGATATTTTTTTCTGGTTTTATCATGAAATCCCTGAAAACTGGGAAATATTCTGCATCATACCATAGATTTACATTTTATCGATATCATATGCACTCTGAGATTTTTGGAAGTTGCACAACTACCCCATTTAAATTGCTTGTTACCCCTTCATATGTATATTGCAAGAGAAAATACTGGCAGCGAACTTCTCCTTCTGGGAGGAAAAACTAGATTTTAACAACAGACACATTTCTATACATTTTCAAGAATGGAAATACAAACTATAGGCTCTGAACAGCCTGTTTAGGGCGGTAGCGTAAGATATGCAAGATCAACTATTTTAACTTTACCAGAACTGGACAACTTCAAGCCTTCAAATTGTGTGCTTCGATTCCAGGTACTATTTTAACAGCTTTGGGACTCCCTGCTGAATGTGATTATTAAAATCTTACTGTAGTTTACATAATTCAAATAGACTATTAACTTCCTCTTTACAGGCAGTTTTTATTTGAAAATATGAAATATTTTATTCAGTAAAGCAGCTGTATCTGCTTCCAGGATTGGGAAGCTGCAGTTGATTCCAAAAGTTAAGCTAATTCCTACAATGGATCTCTTACAGTGAAAGCATTTGTTCTTTTACATGCTCCAAAGCAATTTTCAAAATCAGATTTGAAGTACTGCACAATCCTAATAGCTTAATTACCCTCTGCTTAGTCAATTAGATAAGCCTTTGATCTGAGTAAAAGGGTTTTGCTATGTCCATATTCTGAAATCATTTCTTGAAGCAATCCTATTCAAATGTAGGAGCCGTATCTGGCAGAAGAACCTGGAGGAAGCCAATTTCTTAGACAAGATTCAGTCAGGGTTCAGATCAGATTTCGGTTACCGAGAAGCATTGATCCTGTTTGCTGATGAACTGTAACAGAATTGGGATCAGGGTGTGCATCCATTCTGCTGCTCCTTGATGTCTTCTGCATCCATGGTGGCTTTTGACCATGGTGTTCTATTGTTCTGCATTAAGGAAACACAAGCACACTTTTTTACTTTACAAATAGGTTCTCCTATTTTCTTTTCCTTTATTTTTTTTCCTTCTAAAAATAGGCTTGGGATGTTTATTTCTCCTAAAGGGGAAAAAAAAAGGCATCACAAATTATTATCCACTTTTTACACTTCATTTGTTTTGTATATTCCCCCCTCCCCCACGTACACACACACACACACACACACACACAAACACACACACACACACACACACTTTTTGCTTTACAAAAATTATGTCTGGTTTCAACCTGCCCAGCCTCTCCAGAACTAATTCAGACAACCTAAATGCACCCCCCCAAAAAAACACCCCCCCTTGCATTAATTGAACAGCAATCATGGAGATACACATCATGAGATTAAATGCTGAGCAGGAATTTGTGAAGCTTCATTCACAGTTGATGTGCTATCTGTGCCCCAAGTAACTTCTTGTCCGATGCAAGATACTCCTTTTTTTCTGTGTGGACAGTTCCAGTCAGCATTGACCAGGAATGAGAAGTCATACTTATGACTGTTATTTGTTGGAAACCTCCAACATTAGCTCTTTCTCCCTTTTTGTATAGAATAGAATAGAACAGAATTCTTTATTGGCCAAGTGTGATTGGACACACAAGGAATTTGTCTTCGGTGCATAAGTTCTCAGTGTATATAAAGCTAGAAGTGATAAATCATGATCGTCATCATAAAAATACATTCATCATAGATCGTACATACAACACTTAGTGATAGTCATAGGATACTAAATAATCAATCAACATAAATTATACTAGGAAACGAAATAAAACAATATAAATCATCAAGATACAAGCAACAAAATAATAGTCGTAAGTAGAAAAGGAAATAGATAATAGGAATGATGAGAAGAATAATAGTAATACAGCCTTACTAAATAGTTTGACAGTGTTGTGGGAATTAGTTATTTAGCAGAGTGATGGCACGGTGGGGGAAAACTGTCCTTGTGTCTAGTTGTTCTGGTGTGCAATGCCCTATAGCATCATTTTGGGGGAAGAAGTTGAAAACATTTATGTCCAGGTTGGGAGGGGTCTGTAGATATTTTCACAGCCCTCTTTTTGACTCCATGAAATCTCCATGAAACACTAGGTAATGTCAGTTGTCTATCTGAGGTCAGGTATAGAGGTGGTATTCAGCCGGTTCGCACTTGGTCACGCGAACTGTTGGTGGAAATTTGGCCAAGGTCGCCGAATCGGTAGCAATGGCCGGCTGACCACGTCCCCGAACTGGTCCCCTGGTTACCGCTCACTCGCCCCGCCTGCCATGTTTGTCACCACCATGTTCTTTATGCATGCGCATCACATTGCCTTGCAAGTCCAATGGGATGCACTTGTGCGAAGAACATGGTGGCAATGGCAGCAGCTTTTTCCACAACCTCCGGTTCGTTTTGGCAGCCTGCGGCCTGGGAGGCTTCTTTCCAGCCATTTTTTCTCATTTACTGCTATATGATATTCTCAGACAATTTCCAGAATAGGAAATAAATCCTTAAGTAAATATAATATTTCAGCACCATTGTTTTCTGAACTCTTAGGATGAAGCAAAGCACTACAATTACTTTGTTGTGATGTACCCAAGCTCATCTTCATCTAAGGAAGCAGTCATTGAAAAGAAAAATACCAGTCTGAATTAGTGAGATGAGATGGATAGATAAACAATTTAATGATGATGCATTCGTACATTGTTCAATCACTATAAAATGCTGCCATCTTCTGGATGTTCAATCAAACCTTCAACGGAGACCTGCCCAAAAGGAAAATCAATTAGGTTTTTAATTTTTTTAAAGTCAGGAACGATAACCTTGGTGTGATTTAAAAGCAGTTTAGCAGCCTGATTTTAGTTCTACCCATTTAGAGTAAATCCATATACGGTACTTTTTGATATAAGCAAAAGTATTAAACAGATGTTTCAGGGAGAAAAGGGAAGAAAGAGCAAGATGGTAGAAATGGATGCACAGAGAGATAAAATAAAGAGGAAGCAAAATGCTCCATTTATACTTTTCATTTGAGATGACAGGTTTAAATGAAACTGTTGATCTTTATTGGGAGACTATTTCAGGCTGGTTGAAATCTAATTTATCTGAGAACATTGCATTTTATAAAAGCACTTAAACCTGGGAACCTTCTTTATTGTATATAAGTTAAACTCTCCAACAACAACAACAACAAGCATTAAATGGCACATTAATTTTTGTTGTTGTTGGAGAGTTTAACTTAATTAAGTCTATAGCAATGATAATTGGGGAGCAGAAGGGAGCTGATGGATTTTTTTCCAATCCTATCACATTTTTCCTTCCTTCCTTCCTTCCTTCCTTCCTTCCTTCCTTCCTTCCTTCCTTCCTTCCTTCCTTCCTTCCTATAATGCTATTATGTTTACTTATTCTTAAATCAGTAAAGAAATATGAAGTCATTGTCTCAGGTGAAAACATGAGCTTTAATAGATGAAAAACAATTAAAATCAATTAGTTTTTTTTTTCATATTGTATAAAAGGAGCATAAAGTTAAAGATTTCCCTGTTCAATCCTGTCTGTCTCTATAGCATGGTGTCTATCTCCGTTTCTTGGCCAAAGGAACCAGCATTGTCCAAAGATATTTCTGTGGTCATGTGGTCAGCATGGATATATGCCAAAGGCACACAGAACACTGTTCCCACCGAAGTGGTACCTATTAATCTACTTGCATTTGCATGCTTTTGAACTGCTAGGTGGTCAGGAGCTGGGGCAGGAACCATTCACATGGGATTTTAAATCTGAGTTGACAGTTTTTCAGGTGATAAACTCAGCATCTTTATCTGATGAGCCATCAATATAAGAATATAATATTATGGTTTTGCATCCAAATTAATTCTGTCAAGAAAAAAATACAATTTTATTGAGCACATTTTAGTGGATATGATTTGGGTTTGGTCTTTCTTATAATAATGAGATCTATGGAAATATGTTGTGCGGGTGGGTGAGGGAAAGAGTTGGTGTTCTATCTCCTATAAACCTTTTTAGATGGCTGAATTTAAATCTAACGATAAATATACTTGATCCATATACTGGAAACACACTCACACAGAGTGAGTTATTATGTCCAAATTGACTTAAGGATGTGAATTTGTGTGTGTTTGCCATTGTCTCTTTCCTGGGGAAAGGGGGAGAGAGAGAGAGAAACAGAAAGAGAGAGAGAGATAGGAGAGAAAGAGAGAAAGAGAAAGAGAAAGAGAAGGAGAAAGAGAAGGAAAGAGAGAGGGGGAGAGTGAGAGTGAGAAGGAGAAGGAGCAGAAGGAGAGGGAGAGGGAGAGGGGGAGAAAGAAAGAGAAAGAAAGAGAAAGAAAGAAAGAAAGAAAGAAAGAAAGAAAGAAAGAAAGAAAGAAAGAAAGAAAGAAAAAGAAAGAAAGAAGGAAGGAAGGAAGGAAGGAAGGAAGGAAGGAAGGAAGGAAGGAAGGAAGGAAGGAAGGAAGGAAGGAAGGAAGAAGAAGAGGAAGAGGAAGGAGACAGAGAAAGATGGTCCAAGGCTTTGCACTTTAGGCAGGACTCGAAGTTACAGGCTTTGGTGCCTTAATCACTACATGGCTCTATCTATTTTAGCTGATAGTAAATAATAAGGTAATAGATATGGCTAGATTTATTGCTGATATATGAATTATGGACTATGGAGATTGTAGAACAGTTTTGAATATGTTATTTAAAGCATCTAAGCTATTAGCTATTGAACTGTGAATATGCTTGCATATGCACAAGTGCATTAATACAGATACTAAAGTGTTCAATCACAAAGCAAATAATTTTAACTATCAAACACAAATAATTTGATTCAGATTTTCATTAATCCTTATGCCAATAAGGACTGTTGGGACCAGTTTTTGATTTTCCTTTTTTTTTAAATAACATATTCCGCATTCATTTGCAATATAGCTATAAAATTACAGGAAAATCTTTGTGACTATTACTCTTAATATAATTATTTTTTCATTCATTTTTCTTAAGTGTAATATTTTTGTAATCATTTTTTCCATGACCTACAGTAGTTATTTTTTATTATCTACGTTTCTTCTAATAAGTGTACTTATGTTCACATTTTCTTAATATAAGCCATTTTTCCCACCTCCCCCAAGGCCCCAAAAAACCGCATATTGCAAAATTCTGGTGTGCAATGTATTCCAATTGCATAGATATTTATGGAGAAGGAATCTGGGTAAAATGTGCATAACAATGAGATAAATAGATTTCTGCTGTCTCCATGACAGTAACTATGCAAAACTAACACAGTATCAATTAAAGAGTAACCTTGAAGTTAAGATTCACTTAATTTTGGAAGTATGCAATCACTTAAAAACCACTCCAAAAAATTGTCTGTCTTTTTGCAGATCCTAACTTCTTCTCTTTAAGTTTCCTTTGCTTGTAACTGAAAAACCAGTAAAATACTTTTTTTAATGCTATTCTGCAGTGGTGGGTTCCTCCCGATTCGGTCCGGTTCGGCCGAGCTGGTAGCGGTGATGATATGACGTCACCGAACCGGTTCTCCCCCCCACCCCCCCACCCACGTTATTCTTACCTTTTATTTGGTCCCACCCTCAATCTATTGCTGCCTCCTGAGTCCCAGCTGATGACTAGAGGGAAAAAAACTGTTTAAACTCTTTCTGTGGGGCTTCAAAGGGCCGTCCTACAGCTGATCAGTGTTAAAAGCAAACGAATGAGTCAGGTCGTAAGTGCGAGGACTGGTCGTAAGTGCGAGGACCTTCCAGAAATGACTCTGACCAGCTAGCCACGCCCACCTAGTCACATGACCTCCAAGCCACACCCACAAAATAAGCCACGCCCACAGAACCGGTAGTAAAAAAAATTAGAACCCACCCCTGCTATTCTGTGAATATAACTTCTGCTGGTAATATTCTAATGCAGAGATGGGGAACAATGGCCCTTTTATGGATTGCAGATTTCAACTCCCAGAATTTCTGAGGCAGCCATTCTGATTCAGGAATTCTGGGAGTTGAAGTCCTTAAGGCATTAAGGGGCCATCCGTTCTGACTTCTGCTTTAGTATGACATCATGGTATATTAACCAATACAATTGAAGCTAGATAGCACATACAGAGAAACACAGTTGCCAGAAGAGGGAAAGTCAGCATTTAAGTGAAATTGGTTAAAAGATACTGTATTTTTCAGAGTATAAGATGCACCTTAGTTTTTGGGGAGGAAAATAAGAAAAAAGCTGATTGGCGGGTGGATCGGCCTCCCAGAATACCCACAATCAGCTGTTCTCAGAGGTGAATTTTAGCAACAAGTTCCTTGGTTGTGAGCTCTGATTTTTTTCTGCCTCTGAAACTTCCGAAACTCTTTCAGAAAAAACTTTATTTTCTGCCTCTGAAAGCCTCCGAAACAGAGTTTCAGAAAAAAAGCCTCTGAAGCTCTGTTTGGGGGCTTCTTTTCTGAAGCTCTGTTTTGGGGGCTTTTTTTTAGAAGCCCTGTTTAGGGGCTTCTTTTCTGAAGCTTCGTTTCTGATGCTTTTTTCAGCCTCTGAAACCTCCGTTTGAGAAGCTGGGTGGGGCTACATTCAGAATATAAGACGCACCTAGATTTTCACCCTCTTTTTTGGGGGGGAAAGGTGCCTCTTATATTCTGAAAAATACGGATAGTTAATGCAAAATTGATAGTGGACAATAAATGTGCTGGTGATTGTTTATGGACTGTGGAGTTTTACGTTTCCCTTTCATTACTTGATTTAAAATAACACCATCATTTTCATTAAATAATTGCCAAGTAAGTAATGAAAAGGTCAATGAGGCAAAGAATCATGATTAAGTTCTACCCAAGTAAAATGAAGATTCAGGAATAAAGCAAAAGATGCATTGACTTCCTCAGCATTTAGAAGAGGCCCAATGTTCTTCTTTAATCTTGCACTATTGGGAAATTTAAATCAGCTTTGATCAGTAATTAATGATTTCACCAATTTCATTGGTTCCTTTAATATAAATCATGTTCGTGATTGTGCCCCAAATCAAAAGGCAGTGAATAGAAGAATGGACTAAAGGATGTTACATTCTTATTGATTTATTAAGGAGTCATACAACCTCCAAAATCTTTGGGTGCAAAACTAGCTACAAAATTCTTTAGTGGAATAGTCCATTCATGACTTCCTAAACAGTAAAGGTAAATGTGAAACAAACAAAATAGGTTTCCTCATGCTTTGAACACAACTTTAGGGAAATGTTGATAGCATACGATCCAAAAACCAAGTGTTGTTATCAGCCTGGAAAAAGTAATGCAGGTCTGATTTAAACAAGATTTATAGTTAGCAATAGCACTTAGACTTATATACCGCTTCACAGTGCTTTATAGCCCTCTCTAAGTGGTTTACAGAGTCAGCCTATTGCCCCCAACAATCTGGGTCCTCATTTTACCCACCTCGGAAGAATGGAAGGCTAAGTCAAACTGGAGCCTGGTGAGATTCAATCTGCCAAATTGCAGACAGCTGGCAGGCAGCAGAAGTAGCCTGCAGTACTGCATTCTAACCTTTGCCTCACCATGGCTCTTGTAGTTAGATCTGAGTCCAGAGATAGAACAGCGTTCTGCTCAAGCCCCAACGTCCTCAACATCCCTTCTGTCAGCGTTCCAGAAAAAACCCCAACTCCAAGTAGTTTCAGGAGTTTCAGTGTACCCACAGCTGCAAGAATGGGTGCTGCCAAGCATCTAAATTTGATCACATGACCACAGGAGCACTACGACAATTAAAACTCAGCCTTCCATCCTTTCTAAGGTGGGTAAATTGAGGACCCAGTTTGTGGGGGCAATAAGCTGACTTTGTATAAATATACAAAACGATGAAGGCTATTGCTGAGCACATTGTAAGCCGCCCTGAGTCTCCGGAAAAGGGCGGCATATAAATCAAATTAAAAAAAAAAAAAAACTTTGGGCAGGGATTGTAAGCAGTGGTGGGTTCCACTTACCTTTGCTACCAGTTTGCAACTGTGACCGCGCACGCAGCGCTTCTGCACATGCGCAGAACTTTCTGTGCATGCGCAGACCATCCGTGATGATGTCCCGGTGGGTGAGTGGAGCCTCCTGCCACCACTGCTACCGGTTTGCGGGAACCGGAGCGAACCAGTAGAATCCTACCACTGGTTGTAAGTCCCATCATTCAGCACTGTTGTAATTTTGAATGTTCACTGAACAGGTCATAAGTTGATGATTATCTGTAGAAGTTAAAATAATTCTGCTTTAGCATAAGGAGAGTCACACGGGCATCCCTTCCAATGTGTTGAATAAGCCAATGCTCACGTCTACCTACACATTGTAATGTATCTTGTTTCAGGTTTGCCATCATATATTTTCAATCTAAAATATGTGCTATTCTTACATGGTAGATTAACTTTATGAAGATATTGACTGAATATCTGTCAGTACAGAACAATGGAAAGATGGAGTGCTTGTATTTTTTTAAACAGAATGATTTTCTCTCCTACAGTTTTGGAGAGTGTTTCCATTTTAAAGTGGAATACTTCTACAACCCTAACTGCTCAACATAGCTAGAATTTGTGATTATAACTACAAGTCCTCAAAAGCTTTTGATGATGATGCCTTTTCTACATAAAGAGAAAGAGTTGAAATTGTTGGGGTTAAAGGTGCAGGCGCATTACGTGACAGTAAGGCATTTCTTTTAGATCTTCCTGGAATCTGGACTGTGTATCAGCATGTGTTGAAAAAGTAATCCATGCCAAATAGAGCCAACTTAAAAGCAGATCAAACAAGTTCTTGACTTCTTAACTAAAGCAGAACATTTAGGAATCTTTTCAAAGAATTGATTTGAAAGCTAATTTATTCTGGGCTGATAGATACAATGACATTCTTTTAAAGACCTCTTTGTCCTATGGGGAAAACATGGCTTCCTGGTTGTTAACATTAACTGACACCAGTGATTGAGTTAGTATGGCAGGTTGGGGAGGTGGCATTATTACATCGCCAATAGGACATGACAGTTTTCTGTCTTGGATTCTCACAGCTGTTAAAGAAAAATCTTGCATCAAATCTTGTATGAAGGTTTCAGTAGGTAAATACACACTTTGAATGTATTATTTATTGCAAAAATCCAGAGAGAAATAAATTATACATAATAGGTCAATGTTTCCCCTCTTATTGAGGGTTTCTTATTGAGCTACTAATCCTTTTAAACAAGGCAAAAAAACTTGTAATCTTAAGAAAATCAGTTGTATTTTGCATTAATGGAAATAATTTCTTAATGTCCTATTTTTCTTCTATTGCTAAATGGATTTCATTATACATTAGAATGTTGGTTGGCAGAAAAGTCAGCCATTGTTCATGCCATTAAGTTATTCATATATGGAAATAAACCTGGTGTAAATATTTTCATCAACTATAGATTTTTCTTTGTGTTGTGAATAAACAATGCTCTGGCTTTCAAGGACTACTGTATTTTTTAACATCTGAGCATATTTAGTAGCTATAGAGTATGACAGTCCTAGGGAAGGATAGGGTACTCTCATGAAACTTTTTGTAAGTTTCACTTGTTTTATATCATGGGAAAAGTTGATTGATTTTCCCTTCAGAACTGATTGAGTGTAACATGCTGTAGTAACAAGTTACAAAATTTGAGAACAATTTCTTACTCTTTCAAAGATCAGCTACCTCTTAATAAGTCTGGTTGGGTAGTAGTGTCAACACTAAAGGCAGCATTTCTTAATTAAAAAATTAGTAAGGAAAAACTTCCATGGCTTTCAGCTGCATACGATAATGTTATTTTCATTCTGTTACATAATTGCTGTTTTGACAGATGAGGAGAGAACCACAATAACAATATTTCTTTTGTTTGTATAGTTCTAATGTAATGGGTTTCTTTTGGGGGGGGGGCGGGCAGATGGCCACCATATGTCTTGTGAAAATGCTTTATATGGACATTTTTGACAAATAGAAATGGCAACTGCCCCATAGCACTCATTGACAGGACTAAAGCGCTAATATTGGTTTTATAGGAGAAAAATGTTCTAACCATTTAGCAATAGCAATAGCACTTAGACTTTTATACTGCTTCATAGTGCTTTAGAGCCTTCTCTAAATGGTATACTGAGTCAGCATATTGCCCACAACAATCTGGGTCTTCATTTTACCCAGCTCGGAATGATGGAATGCTGAGTCAACCTTGAGCCAGTGTGAATTGAACTACTGGCAGTTGGCAGAATTAGCCTACAATACTGCATTCTAACCACTGTGCCACCATTTATTCTTCAGTTGCTAAGTTGCGCCTGACTCTTCGTGAACTCATTGGCCATAGCATGCCAGGCCCTCCTATCCTCCTTTGTCTCTCAGAGTTTGCCCAAATTCATGTTCATTCCTTTAATGACACTATCTAACCATCTCATCTTTTACTCTCCCCTTGTTTTTTTTGTCTTCAATCTTTCCTAACATCAGGATCTTTTCCAAGACATCCTGTCTTCTCGTTTAATGGCCAAAGTATTTGATCTTCAGCTTCAGTATCTGTCCTTTTGAAGAAAAGTTAGGGTTAATTTTCTTTAGGAATGACTCGTTGATCTCCTTGCTGTCCAAGACACTAACCATGGTTTTCATTAAAAGGTGCTTTCCCATGCACATATTTACTGCATGTATTTATTTTCATCAACTATAGTTTCCATTTCTGAAATTTTCTGAGTCAACAGTGCTGATTAAAAAAAAATAACTTACAGCTTGGAACTATTCAAAATATGACAAAAGATTCAGTGACTGACAGAAAAAAGGGAGACATACAAACACAACTAGCATGAAACTATTACAAAAGTGTTCATATTGGACACTGGTGTCTGATTGGCTGAAATTGATTTCTTCTTTAATCGTCTATTGTTTAAACCATCTTGATCCTCACAGTGATAGTAGATAATGCACAACCAGTTTGATTAATACAATTTAAAGCAACAGGAAGAGTGAAGCACAGCAATAACAGAATCATGGTCTCCTATCTAGGGTCAAGACAACCTGTATGTGTTGATCAATAATAATCAGCTCAATATCCAAATTGAAATTACAAATCATCCTGCACAGTGTGGCAGCCAAATGAAATTCAATGAAACTCCCTCTTCATTTACTTATTTTCCATATAAGATGCCTAGAAATTGGCTAAAGTTTCATTCAATTCTCCTAGTGATCACTGGGAATACCTGATATAAGAGAAATGCCACTGACATTAAAATAAGGACAAGTGTTAGTTTTAGTCTTATTTAATATCTTCATTAATGATCTAGAGGATAGAACTAAAGGGAACATTAATTAATTTAATTAACAGATTATGCAAAGTTGGAAGGTGCTGCAAATGCTAGAGAGAAATGGAGAGAATTGAAAAATGCCACCAGGGATTAACTAATTGGGATATAATTCAGACCATAGGCTGGGCAGGGGGTGGGGGGAATTAAGATGTCAAAAATCTGAGAATATGATTACAATACAATGTTTCTAATCTCAGTGAGCTCATACCCCTTACTGGGAGGATGTTGCACTGTATACCCATATCTAAGGCTATTTATCATACAAAAATGATGCTGACGAGGAAATAGTAAATTAAAAATACAGTAATTGATATGAAGTTCACAACACTTTAATTCTTATTATTCCATGTCTTAATGACAAGGAGGAATTAACAATGGTTTCAGAGCAAGGAAAATGAGATGAACTGAGTGACATCTAGTAGAATAATATTGATCAATAGAGAGACTTATGCTCAATGGTGGTTCTACTGAAAAGAGGGGAAGGAGCAAGAGAATAAGTTTAGCTGCTTCCCATAGAAATCCAACTATTTTTTTGTTTTCTTTTGAAATCGCCCGGTTCCCTCAAGTTTTTTGGCAGACTTAAGAATACCTTGTTCCATAAGAAGAACTCCAGTTACAAATTTCTGCATCTTGTCAAAGATTTTAATCTACCTAAAGCAAGTAAACATTTTCTGATTTGAGTTAAGCAACATAAATGTTTTGCTAAAATCATAATAAATAATAATAAATGCAAGGATCTACAAAGAAAGCAAAGATCATACCAATAGTAATAGGTATCTTAGGTGCAATCCCAAAACATCTGAAACACCACTTGAATGCCATCAGCATTGACAAAATCACCATCAGTCAGTTGCAAAAGGCAGCTTTACTCAGAACAGCTTGCATCCTGCGACAATACTGTTAACATATTCACATCTGCCTATCCCAGATCCTTCAGAAAGACTTGGCTTATTAATGGGTAGATTTATATACATGTATATATGGCAACACATTTTAAAAGTACTCTTATATGCCCTATATCAAGAGTGTCAAACTCAAGGCTTGGGGTCCTTAGATTTAGCCCTCAGGGCCACCCTGGAAACAGCGAAGGACCAGCCTGTAGTGCCTCTGCCAGTGAAAATGGACCTCGGGAGGGCTGAGTGTGGCCCTTGCGAGCTCCATTTTTGTTGGCAGAGGGTTGCAGGAAGCCGTCGCAGCCAAAAATGTAGCTCAGGAGCCCGTTTTTGCTGGCAGAGTGCTCGGGCCGCCACAGGCACCCTGACATGATTGATGTCGAGCTGTCCACGCCCACCATGACCACGCCCACTCCAGCCCTCCAAGGTCAAACACAACCCTGATGTGACCCTCAATGAAATCGAGTTTGACACCACTGCCCTATATGCTTATATATAAGCCCATCTATGATAAGCTGACCTTTGAAGTTTTGAAGTTCTATCTCTTTTATAAATGGGAAGGCAGAGTTTCCATCATGCAGTTGTGGCTGCCATCTTAATTTTAACCCTTGGATGCCCTTGTTTATAGTCTGTCAGTGCCTGTCAAGAAATTTCTCTTCGTGGCATGGAACTGGGCATGTGGGGAAGGTGACAATTAGCTTTTCGTAAAGGAACTAGATTCTTTTTCTCTCTCTCTCTCTTCTCTCTCTCTTCTCTCTCCCTCCCTCCCTCTCTCTCCATCAGCCAAAGATTAAAAGATTAATGACCCTATGCCCCTTTCTATCAAGGAGTCATCACTTTTCCACTGGCTAATGTACAAAAGCAAATGATTGTTTTTATCTTACTGCAGACATAACAGCAATCAATTGCTCTATATTAAAAGAGAGTTAAGGTGGGAAGGTACAAAGGAGAAAAGGCCCAGAGTAATCCATCAAGATAGTAATGCAGTAAAACAACTGCGGTATATAGTAATCATAAAAGGGCTACGGCTTCCTTTTTATCACTGTTCTGCTTTGCTTGCTCCCAACTACTCTACGGATTGCTGAGGTTTATCCCACCTGCTGAGCTGTTGGACTTCCTGAGTGCTGCTTATTATTCCGATGATTCCAGAGGAGAATAAATGCAAGGCAAGGAGCACAGCAGGAGTGGCAGAGGACGACCATGGAAAGGATTTAAAACATAAAAATAATATTCCACTGACTCCTGCAGAGAGTTGAGGGATGTATCAGTTCCAGTATGCTGACTAACCTGTCAGAAATAATAAACTGCCCACAAAAGCAATTGGTGTGCAGAGAGGGATTATTTCTACTCCTCCAGATAGCACTTATGAAAAAAGAACCAGCTATTTATTGAGGACAGAGCAAGACATATAAAACCACATAAAGTACATGTCCACTAAGACAGAGGTTTCCAACCTTGGCAACTTTAAGCCTGGAGGACTTCAACTCCCAGAATTCTCCAGCCAGTTTTGCTTTGCTGGCTGGGGAATTCTGGGAGCTGAAGTCCTCCAGGCTTAAAGTTGCCAAGGTTGGAGACCCCTGCACTAAGAAGTTGTGCTCGCTTATGTTTTTCATTCTTAGTGGAGTATATGCAGATTATTGCATATGCATCTATTCCACTGTTCTCCAGGGTTGCTGCCTTCATTAATTAAGGTTCTGAATCTCACCAGCATGTTTGTCATGGAAATATTTCATTTTGATAATTAATAGCAAATATATACAGTACACCAGCGGCCCCCAACTTTTGGGACTGGGTCTGTGGAGAGAAGTTTTTTCTGCAGACTGGAGGGGCCATGGTTTCGTGTGCTGCCTGCATCCCACAGATGGAGATTTACTTGTTTGTGTGGCCTAGTTGCTGGCATGCCGTGGACTGGTGTCAGTCCATGGACCGGGGATTAGGGACACCTGCAGTACCAACAATGTGAAACCACAGTTACCAATTCCTTCACAGGTATTGGTCTTCATATTCATTGAGTTCTCTTCAAGAACTTAGAATATTGTAATGTATTAGCATAGTATGTGTATGGATCCAAGCAATATGGCTTTTTGAAACTCACAAATGGAAATTTAGTCAAAGTGCAGCTTTTCTGATTTATAATAGCATGCTATAATGGCATGATTTTTTTTCCCAACACAGTATACTTTTATTTTGTCTGTAGTTATTCTTCCAGTAATTCTACAGGGGTGGGCAACCAGAGCTCATGAGTCCTGTTGCCCCTTGTCAATGGATGTCTAAGAAATTCTAATATCTGACATTGTCCTTGTTGTCCTCAGGGACAACCGATCTGGTGTAGGAATCTTTTTATGTTTTCTCATTAAAGTAAATGGGTTGCTGACTGGGGAATTTCAATGATTGAAGTCCACACATTTTAAAATGGCCGCCATTGAGAAACAGTGCTCCTGATGTATTCACCTTTCACTTCCAAATAATAAAGTGCTCAGTAAGATGCTCTTATGTGGTTGTTTTCATTTCTTCTAGCAAATATCCCAAATTTTCACTCCTTTTAGTTGGCCATATCCTATATGTGCCCATTTTGCAATATTTTTTCTCTCATTTTCATTTTTATAGAATTCTTTTATTTGCCTCCATTCTCATCTGAATCCTGTCTCATTTTGTCATTCCACCAAACATCCTTTCTCATACATCTGACTAGAGTTTCTGTGTACTCTTCTGTGAACATCCTCTGTTCTTATGTCATTTTTTTTTCTTATGTCATTTTCTATTTGGAGATAAATCTATCTTCTAATACTTTTTCCAGACAGGACTTAAACTTTCTCTTTGTGGAAATCACTATTTATACTCCTCTTCTTTCTTCACTTCTTTTCTAATATTTCATGTCTAGTTTTTTTCCTAAGAGCAAACTTCATACTATGAAATAAAGGCCTACTCCAGGGGTGAAATTCAGCAGGTTCTGACAGGTTCTGGAGAACAGGTAGCGGAAATTTTGAGTAGTTCGGAGAACTGGCAAATACCACCTCTGGCTGACCCAAGAGTGGGGTGGGAATGGAGATTTTGCAGTATCCTTCCCCTACCATGCCCACCAAGCCATGCCCACCAAGCCACCATGCCATGCCCACCAAGCCACCAAGCCATTCCCACCAAGCCATGCCATGCCCACCAAGCCACGCCCACACATTAATAGACTTAGGCTTAAACCATGTATAAAAACAGACACCTTTTTTTCAAACAGTTGCTCATCAAATCAGCATTCTTTTTTTCCCTTGAGTTTCTTAATGGTCCAGTCACTTGCCCTGTACTCTCTTATTTCATTACTACCTATGTATTCATGTCATCTAGTACAATGATATTTCCCTTGCAGTCATTCACAATATTGCAGTTTTTTCTATGGTTCATCACCATCCACTGAATTTCTAATTTCTTACATATTCAGAACAATCTAGATGGCAACAGTTCATAAATAAATAAATAAATTTATTTAATAATAAATAAATAAATAAATCATAAATAAATAAAATAAAATAAATTCATGGCATAAATAAGAGCCATGGTGGCACAGTGGTTAAAATGGAATATTGCAGGCTAATTCTGCTGATTATTTTTCTGATTATAATTCTGCAAATTGCTAGCAGTTCAGCAGTTCGAGTTCCACCAGCTCAAGGTTGACTCAGCCTTCCATCCTTCCAAGATGGGTAAAATGAGGCCCCAGATTGTTGGGGGCAATATGCTGACTCTGTAAACCACCTAGACAGGGCTATAAAGCACTGTGAAGTGGTATATACAGTAAGTCTACTGTAAGTGCTATTGTTATTTGCTATAAATTTTAGCCCTCTCATTCATAAATACAATCTACCTTCACTTTCTTGTCTATGGAGATTCTCAGTTATCCAGGTCATAGTTGTCCCAAAGGTGATTTTTCAAGAAGCAACTAGACTTTCTTGATAACATAAGAAAGTCCAGTTGCCTCTTAAAAAACACCTTTGGGACTTCACTTTCTTGATTTAAATCATCAACTCCATTTCACCAGTCAGAGCTATTTCATTCTTCCATTTTGTCTTTTTCACAAAAAGAAAACTTACTTCCCTCATTTCATTTCATTTCATTTCATTTCAATTCTGTTCAGTCCAGTTAAATTCAATTCTAGTTTATAGTCTTTCCCATTTATATTTCTCACATTCTGAGTGACTATCTTCTTCATCCTGTGGTTATCACCAGTTGAGTCCACAGATACATTACTTATTTCTACGGCCTCATGATTTTTCAATGTTTTTAGTAATAGCAATAGTACTTAGATTTATATATCACTTCAAAGTGCTTTATAGCCCTGTCTATAGAGTCAGTATATTGCCCCCAACAATATTGTCCTAATTTTACTGACTTCATAAGGATGGAAGGCTGAGTCAACAGAATTAGCCTGCAATACTGCATTCTAACCAGTGTGCCACCACCACTCTTACAGAGAAAATATACAGCCATGATGGCGAACCTATGGCACGCATGCCACAGGTGGCACATGGAGCCATATTGGTGGGCACACAAGCTCAGCTCCAGCGCACATGCACACACCAGCCAGCTGATTTTCGGGCCTTCTAGGCCCACCGGAAGTAGGGAAGCAGCCTGTTTCCTGCCTCTGGAGGGCCTGGGGGGGAGACCCATTTTTTGCTCTCCCCAGGCTCCAGAGCCTCTCTAGGAGCCTGGGGAGGGCAAAAACGGCTTTCCCCACCCCCCGGAGGCCATCTGGAGGCTGGAAATGGTCCATCTGCCAACTTCCAGTGTGACCGGAAGGCCCATTTTTTGTTCTCCCCAAGCTCCTAGAGAGGTTCTGGAGCCTAGGGAGAACAAAAAATGGGCCTACCGGGCCCCCGTGCCATCGCGTGCCAAAAGCAGGGGAACACGGGGGGGATGTCACACGTGCATGCACAGGGGGCGGGGCACATAGAATTAAGGGTGTGGGCAAACACACACGCGACTCCACTGTGCTCCCCCATTTTTGGCATGCAATGGCAAAAAGGTTAGCCATCACTGATATAGAGAATGTGAAAAAAATAAAGAGAATGTGTTTACTAAGTTACTAGACTTTGTAATAATTATGTCACTTGCAATGTTTCCTGCTCTTGCTAAATGTGTTAGAGCACATTTTTCCATATGCCACCAGCACAGCAGTCCACATTTTACCCCAGGCATTCTCACATTGTTGCATACAAATCAGGATAACTAATCTGGAAAATACCTTACATGTTGTTCTCTACTTCTCCCCAATTAGAAGGGGCATGCAGTATACTAAGACATTTCCTCAAAACATTTTTTTCAACTGATTAGTTGTAAACTTCTGTACATGGCACTGATTTCAACATATTTGTGGCATTTGTTTTTAAAGCAGAAAATTATTTTCACACTGTCTTAATATTTAGAAAGGCATATTTATTAAACACTCTAATTTCTATGTATGTTTCATATAAAAATATGTTTACTTAAAAGGAAAGGCAGATGTCAGTTTTTCCCTGCGGTTATTAAACATCTGTGTAAAGAATATGGAATAAAACCAAAGAATACATATGATCTGATAATGAGCAGCTAAAAGGGAATAAAAAAAAACCCAGGGAAGTAGAAATAATGACAAATCTAGCAATCTTGTTCTTGTAACCTGTAGTAGCATTCAATACTCCACTGGCATAGAACAGATGTTCGTGTTATTTTTTTGTAATTTTCTTGTCACCATTATTGAGGATGACCTGAGTTTACATAAACCATTACTGAAATGTATTCATTGGAAGTGCTTCTTAAAAATCCTGCATATGGTTTTATTTTCATCCTTGGTGTTTTCTGCATAAATTTATATATATATAACAACATTATTCTTATGTAAATGATTATAGGTAGGCTTATAGATGTAACCAACTGCTTGCATCCTGACGCTTCAGAATATCTGATACTGGCAACTGATATGACAACTATCTCTGTTCATTTGAACAATAATAAGTCAGACTCATAACTTTCAGAAGAACTGGGATTGGTACAGTGGTGGGTTGCTCCCGGTTCGCACCGGTTCTCAAGAACCGGTAGTAAAAAAAATTAATAGTTCGGAGAACCGGTAATAAGATTGGCTGGCCACGCCCCAAAACCGGTTCCCGGCCCGGTCGCCGGTCGCTTACCCCATCCATTCCCAATCTATGCTGCCTCCTGAGTCCCAACTGATGGCTAGAGGGGAAAAAAAAAACTGTTTAAACTCTTGCCGTGGGGCTTCAAAGGGCCGCAATACAGCTGATCAGTGTTAAAAGAAAACAAATGAGTAGATTGGTGCCTGCAAAAATAGAAAAAACAGCCCCTTTCAGCTTCAGCATAGGTTAATTAGTACAAGTTGATTAGATTGGCCTCCCGACTCTCAGCTGATTTACTCTCAGCTGTTTTGCGCAGGGTTCTGTTCTGTTGCTAGCTGCAAAGAGTGCTGGAGCAGATTTCCCCCCCCCCTAGCTATGCTAAAAAAGCTAAACTGAAAGTAAAGCAGGGTCTTTGCTGCAACGTGACAAAATGAGACAGAGAGAGATTTCTTTTTCTTTTTCTTCACCAAAAAAGGTAGGTGCAAAACTGCAAACTATGGGAAATTTAGGGCAAAAGAGGAGAGTTCAAGATTTTAAAACACAAAAGAAAAAAAGCTCTATTTAACTAGGAAATTGTAATAATTGAGATACTATTAATTGTATATTGTGTTGAAAGCAGAAATGGTTAAGTTGTGGTTTGGAGGAATATATGGGGGAAATTATTTGGTTTATTATTATTGGTAAATATAATTAATTGATTTGTAAGAAATTGGATTGCATGGAAATAATTGGAATATTCATGTTCATATTGATTAATATACAAAAAAGATAGTTTTATAACTAATTGATTTATATTAAAATGTTGAATTTGTATTAAACAACTGTAATATTACATAATTAACCAGTGTGAGGATGGATATAAAAATAGATGACAATGGGAAGGGGTATAATATAGAATAGAAGGGAAAAATTGAATTGGATTAAGATTAGAGATGAGGATGAAGGGTAATATTGTTTTTTTTTAAAAAATAGATAAGGAATAAATATGGCAAAAAGGAAATATAGAAATTGTAAATTTAATTGAAATGACTAAACATTGTTTAAATTTGTGAACTGGCCAAATACTCTGTTCAAAGAAAATACATTGTATGTTTGTATGTGTGTTTCTAATTATTGCTATTTATTCATATTTTTTCTGTTTTATTCTTTAAAGTTTAACAATTCATTCTCTATCTCAATATCTTTATATTTGTTTGGGGTTGGCTTTCTTCCCTTTCATCTTTTTTACTGTACAGCAATCTTTCTCCTCAAACCTACTTCCTCTCTCTTTTCTTTCCTTCTTACTTTCTCTTCCCCCCCTCTTCTTCTCCTCCCTACTTCCTCTTCCTTTCTCCTTCTCCTCCTCTCTTTCTCCATCTCTTACCCTCACTCCTACTCTAATTTCCCTTTCCTTCCTTCATCCCTCTCTATTGCTGTACCCTTTTATGTATATGGACTACTCAGAGGGCTGAAAAAGTTGTTTTTGACTGGTCCTCGCACTTTTGACCAGTCCTCGAACTTACGACTGTCCTCACATTTTACGTTTTTGCCTTATCTTATCACCATGGTAAAGAGAAGCAGTTGTGAAATGAGTGACACGGTTGTTAAGAATGCTGCAATGGGCATAAATGATGACCAGTCATAAGTGCGAAGACCGGTCAAAAGTGCGAGGACTTGTCCGAAATCACTTTTTTCAGCCCTCTGGGTAGTCCTTTTGTGCATATGGACTACTCAGAGGGCTGAAAAAGTTATTTTTGACTGGTCCTCGCACTTTTGACCAGTCCTCAAACTTACGACTGTCCTCACATTTTATGTTTTTTGCCCTATCTTATCACCATGGTGAAGAGAAGCAGTTGTGAAATGAGTGACATGGTTGTTAAGAATGCTGCACGGGCATAAATGTGAGGATGGTCATAAGTGTGAGGACCAGTCAAAAGTGCGAGGACCTGTCAGGAATGACTTTTTTCAGCCCTCTGAGTAGTCCCTATACACATAGCCATGGCCCACCCTGTCACATGACCTCCAAACCACACCCACAAAATAAGCCATGCCCACAGAACCGGTAGTAAAAAATTTTAGAACCTACCCCTGGATTGGTACCAATAGAAAGGGCATACTGCAGACCTCATCAGTTAAGGAATTTCAACTGGGGTGTGTGTGTGGGGGGGGTGTTCCAGGAAGAGAGATTGTTTTCTCTTGGCTCCTTTTCTGTCATTGGGCCTCCTGAGGTGAGATTTAAACCAAGGGTGGGTTTTACTTACCTTTACTACCAGTTCGCAACGGGATCGTGTGTGCGTGATCACTTCGCTTGTGCACGCGCCTTGCTTCTGCACATGTGCAGATCGCCGATGATGACATCCGGGGCGGTGGGTGGGGCCTACCGCCGGTTTTACTACCAGTTCTTGCAAACCGGTCCGAACCGGGGGCAACTCACCACTGATCTGAACCTACCCTTTTGGTCTTTTGGAAGGACCTAAAGACATGGCTCTGACAACTAGCCTGGGGGCTCATCATAAAGACCCATGGTAGCACAGTGGTTAGAATACAGTATTGCAGGCTAATTCTGCTACTGACTGCTGACTGCCAGCAGTTTGGCGGTTTGATTCTCACCAGCTCAAGATTGATTCAGCCTTCCATCCTTCTAAGGCCGGTAAAATGAGGATTCAGATTGTTGGGGCAATATGCTGACTCTGTAAACCACTTAGATAGGTCTGTAAAACATTGTTGTGTTGTATATAAGTCTAAGTGCTATTGCTATTGCTGTTTGCCGCCCATCTTTTATCCAATGACTCTGGGTGCCTTACAACATAACATTCAAATCATCAATTATAAAAAGCACCACAGATAAAATTATTAACATAAGATGGCAAAGGAGACAACTGGCCAAACAGCATTAAGGGAAGTGGGATTAAGTTTTAATAAATCAGTTGCCTCCAGAATGAAGATTCCCCCCATTGGGCCTCCAAGCCAACTGGAATCCTTTAAGGCTCTTATGAAAAGTCAGGAAGGTGGGAACCAATCTTACCTGAGGAGGTAGGATGTTCCAGAGCAGTGGTGCAATTCAGACGGTTCTAGCTGAATCGTGCGAACCGGTAGCAGCGGCTGCGGGAGGCTCCGCCCACCTGCTCTGATGTCATTTTTTACCCTCTGCTCATGCGCGAAATGCTCTGCGCATGCATGTAGGTGGCGTGTGCGCTCACATTTGCGAATCGGTAGCGAAGGTAAGTGAATACCACCCCTGTTCCAGAGGACAGGTGCCACAGCAAAGAAGGTTCTTTTCCTGGATCGCTCCAGCTAAGATTCCTTGGCTGACATGTTCTACAGTATCCGTCCTCTACCAGAGCCTACTTATGAGAAGGAATTCCCCCTAGATGCTTGACTAGTCTGAACATTCTGTTGTTGTTTTGAATTTCTGATCAATTAGAGTAAGAATTATGTCTGATAATATGCTTCTGCCAGCTGCAATATGTAGACCAAACTAAGAAATCAATTCCATAGAAGTCTAAAGCTACATTTATTCAGATTGAATATAATAACACTTGCAAGTCTGATTGTACTGTATCTCTTCCTCTTTATTGAATTAGGAAGGCTTCTTCTTGAGTTGCTTCTGAATGTTATCTCTTTCTTCTGGACTTAAAAGAAATGTGCAGCCCTTTAGCCTAGATAACATTTCCTACATATTTCTGTGAAGGACATCTTCTTACCTTTCTACAATCTCAGTCTCTGTTGTTGTATCTATAGTCCTGGAACTTGCTTGGACTCTGCCTTGGTTTCCTGGTTCTTTTTATAAGTTCACTCATGATTGACCCTTTTTATTATCTCATCACATGTGGAACATTTACAGAATTCCAGAATCAGGAGCAGGGAGGTCATCTGATTTAATTCATTGCTTAATATAGGCCATCTAGTGGTAGAACATTACAAAGAAATAGTTATCTAATTTCACCTTTGGTGAGGGAAAGGACAGCGCCTCTCTAAGAAATGTGTTCTGCTCTTGATTTACTCCACTAAGTGAATTTAGCTTTTTGAGATGTTGCCACCTAGTTCAGCACAATTAAGTATAGTTGAAAGCTAATGTTTAGTGACCTTTCCTCTTCTACCACCATTAGTTTTTATGAACCAGTAGAGTTGTGGGGAAATTTCTTTTCGCGTAACCATTTTTAAAGCTTAATGAGATTTTACTAATGGCCCTTTCATGTGAGAATTTGTTCACTCAGCTCATAACCTTTGATTGTAGAAGTAAAACAATTGATTCCTAGGTACTGTATTTCATGTTGAAAGAGGAAATGGTTTGCATCAGTCAAAATGTCTCCTACTGTAGTGTACTAATAATTGTGATTGTATTTTATGAGTTCATGCATGGTTTATTTTATCCCTGCATATTTCAAAGAAGAAACGAGTTCTTTATTTGCAGGTTGTCTAGTTTTATCAATTCAAAAGTATTTTACTTCTACTGATTAGCTCCATGACATATTATGATGGAATATGTGAGCCTTGTAGAACGGAAAATATTTCAATTATGAATATATCCATTTGACCACTAAATTAAACCATTTGTAATACCAAATTTATTTATTTATTTATTTTATTTTATTGGATTTCTATACCGCCCTACTCCCAAAGGACTCAGGGCGGTGAACAGCCACAGAATAAAACACATAAATACAAAAAATTTAAAATAGAATAAAAACGAATTAAATAATTTGGCTGAGACAAATTTAAAATACCCAATAATTTAAAAACAAATTAAAATTTACATTTAAAAGGGGAGAAGATTTAGGCCAGGCCAGCTTGATAAAATAAGAAAGTGTTGAGCACGCGATGGAAGGTGCGCAGATCCGGGATCTTCCGTATCTCCGGGGGAGAGAAATAATTATAAATAATTATTTATGCATAAATCACACATAGTCAGTTGTATGACTGTTGATAACAATTTACTGTTTTTCACCATTCCTGAGTGAATGAGTGAATTAGATTTCCTCCCCCCTTTTTGATCTTTGTGATCTTTTGGAAGATAATTTCCAAAAGTTGTAGTATAAATTAGTATATTAGTTGATACACTAATAAATGAATTTCAGCCCTTCTGTTAGCACCTGGGTCTAGTGAAAGCTGGGAAGTATGGAAATCATTGAATAAATCACACCTGATTGCAACAAGATCAGGGGTGAAATCCAGCAGGTTCTGACAGGTTCTTGAGAACCGGTAGTGGAAATTTTGAGCAGTTCAGAGAACCGGTAGCAGAAATTTGGAGTAGCAAATACGACCTCTGGCTTGCCCCAGAGTGGGGTGCCATGCTCATCAAGCCACGCCCACAGAACAGGTAGTAAAAGAAAATGATTTCACCACTGAACAAGATCCAGAGACACTCTAAACAAATGGGGCTATCCTGTGACTTCTGCCCTTTGCAATTGTGGTGACATGCAGACGACAACACATATGTATACCTGCCCTTTGTGTCCTGATCAGTGTACACTTGTGGACCTCATGGCAGCCCAACAGAATGCAATTAAGGTTGCTAATTTTAATATATTATCAGATATTGAGCCAAGAGTCCATGGGAAAACCAAGGGCATTTTATTCCAATTTGCCTTTGTAGTAGAAGCGCAACAAAAATGGAAGTCCTGTAAAAAAGCCAGAAAACATTAAGAAGGGAAGACTGGGTGAAAATATGAAGCAACTATTACAAAGAAATAAAACATTATTTGCCATCTCTTAATTAACAACACAGGATGTGAACAAAGGGTTTTTCTTAGAAGATGATATATTACTGCTGAATATTGAGAATGAAATCTTAACAATAACAATTCAATAATGAACCAAGGAAGGTAGCTGAGTCCCGTTTGTTTGATCAAAAGGGATCAAACAAAGAATGGAAAGCCACCTATTGAGATGCTTTATATTGAAGTTCTTGGAAGACAGAAGTAGATAGTTTCCTTACATCATTTTTCAAGCTTTTCAGAAGCTACAGCTGGTTCCCAATTAATTTGATCCAGTAACAACTTATAACAACTTATAAGTTTTTTCTTATAATCATACTAGTTTACATGATAAGTTGATGGAGAATTATTTCTATCAGATTTAGATAAGATTCAGATTCATATTATTATGTTTCACGGACAGTTCAATATTAAGCTCTAAACTGAGCTACATTTTATTTATTTATCTTTAAAAAAAAGATTTCAGCAATATATTGTAGCTGTTGCAATTCCAATATGAAATATTTGATTTTTAGAACAAAAATAGTTGTGTTAGTGCATTATGTTATTGATGTTTTTCGGTCTGCTTTTCACATTTGCTTTGTGTTCTATCTTATATTGCATTTTTGCTTACCCACTGACTGATTCAGTTACTGAATGAATTTGATCTCATCTAAAAAAAAAAGAATTAATATTTATAAGAATTCAATCCAATTTACTGAAGGACAAACAGGCTTGTAGTACTAGAGCAATCCATCCAAGTATTTCCAAGTAAATTAACTATAAATCTGTCACTTCATACACTCAAAATTCGAACAAGATTTTTTAAATCACAGTATATTGAAAGAGTCATTGTGGCCTGTTGTATACACAGTATTAATCAATAATGAGTTGGTTCACACATTATATAAAGACACAAATAGAGAAAACACATGATGGATAGTGTTATTTACCACCCAAATTACTACCTCCTTCTGACAATCTGACAACTAGTTTTACCCTTGTCCCAAAGGTGTTTTTTCAAGAGTCAATTGGATTTTCTTTGTTTTTCCTTGGAACATTTTGCTTTTCATCCAAGAGGCTTATTAAGTACCTGAGTAAATGGTGGGGAATGGAAGGATTGTTCTATGCTTGTTTTCATCAATGTCCTTCATATTTTATGGGAAAACCCTCTTCAGTTTTTTATAGCCACAGTTAGCTCTTTGGTTCATTTCTGTAAGATAATAGTTGTTCTTCAAGAGAAGCTTGATTGAAGATGTCTGGAAGTTGAATCATGGCTACTGGACTTCTTTTCTTCTTGGTTTGAAACATTTCACTGCTAATCCAAGCAGCTTCTTGAGTCTGAGCAATTTGGCTAAGGGGAGCCCAGACATGTCCTCCAGGGAGGTTTCATTTCTCCCATCATCGGGATAGACATGTCAGGTAAGTAGGTAGAGAACTGTTGGGATGTAAATGTTCCAGCTCCTAAGTCCTTTACCCTAGGTCGGTTGTTAAGTGTGGCCACCCTGGTGAACCTGTGAAGTGATTTTAATTTTCCTGGGGATTGATAAAAGAGCAGCATTAAAAAAAATGGCAGACTGGTTGTCTTACTCTTTCAAATCATCTATCTTCCCTCTTTAAAATGTGAACATTATGGTCCTCAAAAGGGTACCCCTTTTCTTTTAAGTGAAGATTAAGAAACTGTTTATTCTAGTGCTGTTGGTGGGCCATCATCTTTTGTAAAGGCAGCTTGGTTTCTCCATTGTACAACTCTGAACTTTCCTCACCTCACTGGACTATACACCAGGGGTAAAATGCACTTACCTTCACTACTGGATTGCAAATGGGAGCACATGCGCCTCCTCCACACATACGCAGAGGGTCAAAAACAGGACATGATGATGTCCGGGCGGATGGGCAGAGCCTCCCACCACCAGCCCTACCAGATCGCGTGAGCCAGATAGATCTGGCTGAATTTCACCACTGCTGTACACACCACATTACTCTTCTCACGTTTTGGTGTATGATCTTTAGAATGGCCAAGCCTCTCTCTCGGTATGTTGGTGGGTTTGAAGAACACATGTATGTAGTGTTTTCCAAATATTATAAGGTCCTCATGACCAACCTGCTCAGACTGAAGAAGCTATTTATATAAGCAGTGGGACATTTTAAAATAACAAGAAAAAAGTCCAGTTGCCATGACTCAACCTCCAGATAACCAATGGAACAGCTTGCCTTCAGAAGTTGTGGGAGATTCCTCACTGGAAGCTTTCAAGAAGAAACTGGACTGTCATCTGTCAAAAATGGTTGGGTTGGATTAGATGACCTACAAGATCCCTTCCAACCAGTGGTGGGATTCAAATTTTTTTACTACCGGTTCTGTGGGCATGGCATGGCTTGGTGGGCGTGGCCTGGTGGGCATGCCAATGGAAGGATACTGTAAAATTTCCATTCCCTCCCCACTCCAGGGGAAGGTTACTGCAAAATCCCCATTTCCTCCCAATCAGCTGGGACTCGGGCAGCAGAGAATAGATGGGGGCCAGTCAGAGGTGGTATTTACCAGTTCTCCGAACTACTCAAAATTTCCGCTACCAGTTCTCCAGAACTGATCAGAACCTGCTGAGTACCACCTCTGCTTCCAACTCTGTTGATCTGTATGAACTCCCTGGATGAATGAGAATCTTCATTGACATTTTAAAGGAAGATATTGTCATACTCCTTTAGGGAAGTCATATAATATTTATGATCTCTTGCCATATTGAATAAAGTAAATTGAATTAATGAATAGGCATGTGTAAATTGTAAGATGATGGAGAATCTATTTATGCATTCCTGTTACTGTTTTTCCCTTTGCATTTTTATTGAGGGTCTCTGACTTCAGGATGTATTCCATAAATTGCCAGCTGTTATTATCCGATTGCCTGAATTGCTTTTATAATTTTATGATAGAGTTGAAAGCAAGATATTTGATCAGTGTTTTGATTTAAGCTGTTTCCATTATTTTAGATCATATTTGTATAACCTCAAGTTGCTAGACTGGCATATTTTATAGCTTTAGAAAAATGCATGTATGTGTCTATAACAAAGTCTTATATGTTTCTTTTCAATTTACCTACATTAAACAAAGTTGACACTTTTAGAACAAAATAAACAATATTAAAACAAAGGGTGAGATATAAATTTCTTTAATTTCAATTTACATCAGGATTGGCTTCAAGTTATTGAGAAGAAATTTGAGATGTAGAAGATCAATGTTAATTAAGGGCAATTGATAATAGAAAGATTGGAGAAAAGAGAGAATGTTTTAACTGCCAATTGCTCTTCCTTGTTTTATTACTCAGGAAAGAGAAACCTGATCATTAAGGGATTTGAATTCATAATATTCTGTCTATCTCAGAACTGTGAAAGAATATTAGAATGTAAGACGTGAAATGTTATTTTAAAAGATAGCTCATTTTTGTCTTTTGTCAGATCCAATCAAAAAAATCAAATTCTACCCAGAAAACTTTTAAGAGTTATCAAGAAGTGGATAAAAAAATAGATGACATTTTTTTCATGTATAAATTCTGAAAATATCCACTGCTTCACTGGAACTTTCAACTGATACATAACCCACCAGTGCCAAATTTGTTAGCAGATCTTCTATAAGATAGATAGAACCTTCTCAAAATTTGCTAAATTACATTTGTTAAGAAATTTAATAGGTAATTAATTAATAATCATATTAATAGTGCTGAATTAGTGCAATGTCATTCTGATCTTTAGACTTTAAATGATTTAGGAACTGGCTAACTAAGGGACTGGATGTCTCACAATTATAATTATATTAGTCAATAAATTCTGGTTTTCAAGACACCTTTCTCAGTGTTTTGCTTGTCTGGATTCTTCCCAAATTGTTGACTGATCTCGTTTCAGTGCTAAAATTCACCTCAACCTTCTCAGTTATCCGATATTGCTAATAATGTTTTTTTAAGTTGTTTAATGCTTTTAAATTAATTTGGCATGATTCCATTGTTTTATTTTTATTCTTAATTTGATTTATTATGCACCACCTTAGTTTCTACTAGTTGCCCAGAAAAAATCTACTTTTCTTTATTTTTCTTTATTTATTTATTTGTTCCTATTTCTATATCGCCCTTCTCCAAATAGGACTCAGGGCGGTGAACAGCCAAAGTAAAAAACAGTACATACAAAATTTAAAAGCAGTTTAAAATAATTAAATATTTTGGCCGTAAATTAAAACAACCCAATTTAAAATCAATTTAAAATTTAACTCAAGCCAGCTTGGAATTGAACCTTTCAAGTTTAGTCACAGCCTGTATATTTTACAAAAAAGTTAAGAGCTTATTTTATTTTTATTTTCACACATTTCAAAAACAAAGCCAAATACCTCATTTCCCTAACATAGATATATACATGTTGTTTTTTTTTATATTATTGTTATCTGCTCTGAGTCTTTTCTGAGTGGAAAGGTAAGATAGATACTGTAAAAATAAATAATGAATAAAACAACAAAATATACATAAAACTGGAAATTGCTAGTGTTAAGAATTTCTTCTCTGACACCAGGAACTATAAATGTATGTCTCTAATTAAAATTTAAAAGTACATGTTACCTAACTTCTCAGTTTTATTATCATCATGATAGAATCATATCACATCAAAAGAATGAAGCAGTCAATTATATATTTATAATTATATATCACAGACCACAACATCTTCTGGAATTTCTCTTTCAGTATACAGAATTACCTGGAACATATTTTCCGAAAGAATGTATTTCATCACAATAGAGGAAGTTGAGAAATGAGCTTTATTATCAGTACATTCGCTATAGTCTTTTCCTACACAATAAAGATTTATCTAACTTAATATTCTTTTCATTAAAATGATTGGTTTGCTTTTTTAATCATGTGTCAGAAAGGTGCATTAGTATTCTCAAACAAAATAACACGAGTCTCTTATTGAAAAATACTGACTGAGAAATATTACCAAAATGACCCAAATTAACACTGAGAGTTGTGTGTGTGTGTTTATCAAATAATCTTGTTTGAGAATGTGGTTCATGAACCACATTTAAATGAATGTAAAGCTCCAAGCAGAAGTTCTTGGCTGATTATTCTCTCTGTCAGTCAAACTAGGTGTTGAACAATTTATGAACATGAGTGGATTCTTTGCACTTTTGACCAACACTTGGCATTTACAAAAACAAGTATATCATTCCTTTGCTAAATTTCTGTGTATTGGATGTATTCGGGATGAGGTGCAGGCAGCATGACTGTTCACAGTAATGTTGGTTTACTTAGTCATTTTAAAGACGATAGTAAGAGGCACCTTTATTTGGCAAGCAGAATAAAAATTCAATAAAAACAATACTCTTAAGAGAAAAGACTGCAGACTATTCATTAGTGTGTGGGGAAATACAGTTCTCAGGTTGCAAAGATCGTGATTTAAGTTCACCCTCCATAATAGACTCCAAGGCGATGTTTTCAAGATGGTCATTAACTTTCAGTCTAATCTAGATCATAGAATTTTTATTATGGAATAAGAATTGGAGAGAATATATGTGCAGTATCCTGCCTTTAACTCCCAGAGCCAAGATAGGTGCAAATTTAACAAATTAATTAAGAAAATTTGAGGAAGGACTTTAAATACGGTGTATTTCTTTAGCATTCTATTTTAACACCTAATCAAGTGAAACCATATGTCACTGTGGATAATATTAAAAAAAAAAACAAAAAAAAAAAACTAAGTAAGATCTGACAAATATATCATCAGGAAATCACAGGGTTGTAAGAAAGATTGTGAAACTAGAATAAGCACATTCTGAAAGGAAATAAAACAAAACACTTTTGTAGTTGAACATGGCCATGGATGATTGATTACATTCATCAATTTTTAAACTATTATAAACTAAGTCAAATAGAAGGAAAGCGTTATACCTTCTTTTCAGTGGTGAAATCCAATTTTTTTACTACCAGTTCTATGGGTGTGGCTTGGTGGGCGTGGTGTGGCTTGGTGGGCGTGGCTTGGTGCGCTTGGCAGGGGAAGGATACTGAAAGTCTCCATTCCCACCCCACTCCAGGGGAAGGATACTGCAAAATCCCCATTCCTATCCCACTCCTGGGGGAAAGATATTGCAAAATCTCCATTCCCACCCCACTCTGGGGCCAGCCAGAGGTGGTATTTGCCGCTTCTCCGAACTACTCAAAATTTCCACTACCGGTTCTCCAGAACCTGTCAGAACCTGCTGGATTTCACCCCTGCTTCTTTTTCAATATTCTTCAGTGAAATACTTGGTTTATGACTTGCATGCAGGATACCACAGATGAAAGAAGGAATTTTCTGGTTGTGGTCTCAGAACCAGATAAAACTCAGAACACTGAAACCAGAAGGCTCCTTCTTTTATCAGTGGTATCTCCCATGCAAATTGTAAACCAAGTTTTTTATGCTAGTGGTGGAATCTCCATAAAGCTATGGGTCACTTATTTATTTGTGTAGTGGCATCTTCACTGGCTACAATAATTCCCCTTAGCTGGTGTGAGTTGCTTACACTTTGGCTTCTGGATAAGAATCCTGTTTTTTTATTCCCCCTGAATAATTTGGACTTTAATAGCTAGTTATGAACTGAACACATATATCTGTATTTGAATGTAAAAGGGCCACTGGTGAAATCTTTATACAGAGTAAAATATTTCAGATACCACCAATAATGTACCTAAAAATAATATCTCTATTTAGGCAATTTTTCTGTAATTTTTTTTCTCTTGTACTATTCTGTTAATATTTAATGGCAAGTGCAGTTAAAGTCACACATGACATACTATTTCTATTCCATGTATATAGATTATCTGCAATATTTTAATAATTTAATTCTTATGCATTGCTCAGTTGGGAACGTCTGCTTATCTAGAAGAAGCTATTTTTTTCCAAAGTTGTTTCAAACATATGCTGAATATTGACTGAGGTCTTCCTTAAACTTTTCTTTTTGATCCGCTTCTTTAAAACATAATTTTTTGTACAGAACCAGTGCATCTCTACTTGTAAAAGTTGTAGCATTTTCAGGGCTTTTGAGGACAACTTAGGGTTGATCAAGAATCTTCCCTAATCTCCAAAGCTTTATTATAAATCCCTGACTGTCACGGGTGGGTTCTACTTACCTTTACTACCAGTTTGCAACGGAGCCGCACGAAGATGTCGGGGTACGTAAGCGGAGCCTCCCGCCAGTTTTACTACCGGTTCTCTAGAACAGGTATGAACCGGTGGCAACCAACCACTGTTGACTGTTCAGCATGATCAACTCTGGGTTCCTTGTTTGATTATTTCCAACATCCCAGATTAGATTGCTGGTTATCATTTGTAGTATTAGTGCACAAAATCTAATTAAGAGGGCTGTGCAAAACGTCAGGGCTGTGCATATTTCACAAAGCGAAGCATTACATTCTCTTCCCGTTTCCATTAGCAAACCAAAGGTGATCTGGAAGAACCATAGGAAGTGTTACATTTTATGAGATTTGAAAGCTAACAAATACAGATTCAGGACCACAACTCTTTGATAAAGTAGCTCTCTTACAGAAACTAGAAAAGGCATAATTGGCACAGGAAAAATTGCAGCTGTGAACTATAAATCTCAAAAGAACTAGACGGACGATGGATGGATGGATGGATGGATGGATGGATGGATGGATGGAGTGAGGGAGGGAGGGAGCGAGGGAGGGAGGGAGGGAGGGTAGAGAAAGAGGGAAGTAGAAGGGAGAGAGAGAAAGAGAGAGAGAGAGGTGGGAGTAGGGAAGATCCATGGTTCTAATATAAGCAATGAGGAAAATGTAACTTTGCTAAACTGAAGAAAAAAAAAAGGAATTTAAGGTTATGATGAGAATAATAATACAACAACTTTGTTATTCAATACAGAGGCATTTTAGAAATCCTTAATATGTGATCTAAATTACCAAACTAGTAAATAGCTCACTTTGCCAGTAAGCACTTAAAAATGCAATAAAAAACAATTGCTTCATGGTGTGATATCATACTTTGAAAACACATTAAAATATTGTTAAAAGGGGTGATCTGGAAAAAGGAAACATAGATCGTTTATTACTCTAAGAAAAACACAAAAGTATATAGTTGATTTGCACAGGGCATATAATTAGCCTTCAGGGTTTTTTTTTTAATGAATAATGTTTGGTTGTTAAGAGTAAAAGCAGGTAGTTTCTCTTTAATCCACCTCCTCTCTGTAATAATTGTATGCAATATTTAATGGGCCATGACATGTGAAACTGAAAGAAATTTGCTCAAAGCTAAATTTGTAGTAATTAAATAGAAACTCTAAATTCATATGTTGCACTTTTGCATAAATTCATATATAACTAGCACAATAGATGTTAGAACGGTAGGAAAAACTTTTTTGAATTGTTTCCAAAATCACTTGTATTGTTAAATCCTTAACATTTTCACTACATCACTATCACTTCCTATGATGATGGAAAAATACAATATTTTTTAAAAAATAAACCATTCCATTGCATGAATCAGAATGTGGTTCTTCTCTGTTGTCCATCTCCAGATTCTTTAACTAAATATATTTTATTTAAGTACTGTATATGAAATAAATTATTCATTAAATTTCAATGTAATGCAAAAATGAGGCAAAAGAAACAGTGATAGAATTTGCACACTCTAATCCACCCCATTGGAGTTCTGGTACATTTTGGTTTTTTTGGCAGCAGATACCAGATACATTAAAAACAGTTATCATAATTTTATTAAATTGTGCAAGTTGAACTGAGCTGGGACAGACTAGGAAAATTTCTTCTATTTTTTTTTTTATTGCAACTTACTAAAATTTGCAAGGGAATTCCTAAATAAAATCATAGTAAACTGACTATTTTTTTTGTTTTGCTTCTAAGTATTGATTTGCTATGATTCTAGCTGACTCCTTTCTTCTTATTTATATTATTCATTAAACAAATTTATATGGCTGCCCATCTCACCCACAGGTGACGCTTTTGAATTTACCATAAGATTGATAACAGCTGTATTATTTTGCTTTGTTACTCCAGTGATGGGTTGCTACCAGTTCACCCCAGTTCAGGCGAACTGATAGTGGCAGTGGCGGGAGGCTCCGCCCACCCGCCTGGATTCTTATGTGCATGCGCAGAAGCGTTGCGCAAGCACGCGCACACACACGAGCGAACTGGTAGCAAACTAAATTGAAACCCACTTCTGTTACACTACATAATTTTCCTGTCAGAACCATGTTTTGACATATTATTGCATGGGGGCGATCTTTTATGTTGATATGGTTGCTGGGCATGAAGGCTATCAGGAAATACTGGAATCATGGCCAAATCATATAGACGCTGTCCACGTTTTCCAGGGTTGGTCGAAATAATTTCATTAATGATAGGTAAATTACTTGTAATTTGCCACAGCTAAATTCTTGGTTGTTAGGTTATTCAAACATAGTCACAATTCAGCAAAATATCCAAGGAAACAGAGTCAATAATAAAAGCAATGATCCTAGTTCTTATTTACAAGGAAAATCTTATTGTGCTCTGCATGGAAGCAGGAATGTATGAAGACTGCAGCCTGATGAATCAAAGCAGCACAGAAGGAATTTATTTCTGAGTACTAGGAGGGAAATACCTAGAAACAAGCAACAGTGAAAATACTTTATCAATGTGGAGGAGGAAGAGGCTCTTCATAGCTCATATTTCTAGGAGGTCTTCCCCAATTCATTTAAAGAAACTGCACGTGCAAGCCTTCCCATTTTTCCTAATGTCAATAATTCTTCATTGCCCAACATCCCTGTAAAATTTTGCTACATACATTATTACCTTCAATATCAGGGGTGAAATCCAGCAGGTTCTGACAGGTTCTGTAGAACAGGTAGCGGAAATTTGGAGTAGTTTGGAGAATCAGAAAATATCACCTCTGGCTGGCCTCAGAGTGGGGTGGAGATGGAGATTTTGCAATATCCTTCCCCAGGAGTGGGGAGGGAATGGAAATTTTGCAGTATCCTTCCCCTGCCACGCCCACCAAGCCAGGCCCACCAAGCCACATCAAGCCTACCAAGCCACAGCCACAGAACTGGTAGTAAAAAAAATTGGATTTCACCACTGATCAATATCATTTTAAAAATAGAGCTTATGTTTTTGGACAATTGGACATCCGCCCCGTTTGTTGATGGTGAAAGGAACATGATAAAGTCCTGAAATATTGAAATAGGACTTCTACTGAGGAAGCACTTCAAGGTTCAGCCCAACCTCAAAGGTGTAAGGTTGCTAAAGCAAAGTACATGCTTTATTCATATTTGGGGGTGGTTCCGATCCATCATTTTCATGGGCCTCTCAATCCACCTTACTGGGAGAAGATTATGCAGCCAATTAGTAGACCAGCAAAGCAGAGTACCAAGTTCTATACTGCATCAGAACTGTATATTTGTTGTAAGCAATATTCCTGGTGGTGACCTTTTTCCTATTTCTGACCAAATAGTCAAATACTTCCTTTATTTCATCTCCCACTGTGATTTTTAATTCTGTCAGATAATACAACCAACTTCATTCCTGCCATAAAGTTCAAATGTGGACTTTATTTTAGATGAAGGAACATTTTGGATGCTCCTTTGTCAAGGTCAAGGATCTATATACTATAACTCAATGGCCTATGACCAACTATGACTAGACAAACTCTTCTGAAAGTTTATTACTATTTGTAAAAATATTAAAGATTCCATCTTTAATATTTTTAAAAATAAGTCAAGTTGGCGAACATATCCAAGACATCTTCCTCCTCCTATGGTCACCATCACAACACCACTGTAAGGTAAGTTCAGCTGAGAGTAAATGACTGACCCAAGGTCACTCAGCTGGCTTTCATGCCTAAGGCAGGACTAGAACTCATGGTCTCCCACTTTCTAGCTTGGTGCCTTAACCACTAGACCTGTGATGGCGAATCTATGGTACACATGCCACAGGTGGCACTTGGAGCCATGTCGTCTGGCACGCCAGCTAAGCTCCAGCGTGCATGTTAATTAGCGCAGCTAATTTCAGGCCTTCTGAGCCCACCAGAAGTAGGGAAACTGGCTGTTTCCTGTCTCTGGAGGGCCTGGGGGTTGGGGAATTCCTTTCTAGGAGTCTCTGGAGCCTGGGGACAGCAAAAAACATCACTTCCTGTCCAACCAGAAGTTGGGGAAAGGGCTGTTTTGGGCCTCTGGAGGGCCTCCGAGGGGGGGTGGGGAAGGCTGTTTTCACCCTCCCCAGATGCATAGAGGGGATCTGGAGCCAGGTAAGAAAGAAAAACGGGCGTACCGGGCCATCACGTGCCAGAAGCGGAGGGGGGAGTTAGGGTCATGCATGCGGGGTGGGGCACATAGAATTATGGATGTGGGCATGCACACACATAAACCTCCCCTACCCTCCCCTTCCTGGCATGCGATGGCAAAAAGGTTAGCCATCACTGCAGTAGACCAAACATCATATTCCTGTTATAGATGCTTCCAGTTGTTTTCATGTCAAAGACTAATTAATTAACATGTTTTCCATAAGTGTTCTTTTTTTTTTAAGTGTGCTTAAAACACTTTTAAGATAGCAACACTTTTTAAAAAAACATTTCACTATTGAAGATAATAGCAAAATGTCAGCCAATGGTAGAAAATTATGTAACATAATGAGATAGTATGTAAAACAATACTTCCTTTGCCTTGTTTTAAATCTAAAGCTAATCAATGTATTGATTGACCTTAAACACTGGTATGTGAGGGGCAGGGGAGAAAGAATGCTTCTCTCTCTCTCTCTCTCTCTCTCTCTCTCTCTCTCTCTCTCTCTCTCTCTCTCTCTCTCTCTCTCTCTATATATATATATATATATATATATATATATATGTAGGTCTTTGGTTATTCGGGTCTTCTCCCACGTAAAATTGGAAGTGTCTTGGCGACATTTCGACAAAGTCTCATTCGTCATCTTCAGGCTGGTGTTCTCGGCTTCGTGCTTCCAGGAGCAATGTGAGATCGCAGCTGTCTCTTCCTTTTAACTGCTAGTGGGGGTGTGAGCTGATTGGGTGGGAACTTGGCTGTGTTCTGATTGGGTGGAGGTGTGTTCTGATTGGTTAGGGGCTTGGCTGTGCTCTGATTGGATGGGGGGTTGGTTGTGCTCTGATTGGCTGGGGGTGTGTTCTGTTTGGGTGGGGGCTTGGTTGTGCTCAGCTTAGTCTGAGTTGCAGGGGGATTTGAGCTGGTGAGCTGCGTTGTTGTTGTTTGGATTCGTGTTTGTGGCCGTGCGAGCTCTTCATGGTGGGTGTCAGTCTGTTTCATGTATGGATTGGAGGGGTTTAAAGTGGCTAATGATGCAGCTGCGGTCTGGCTTCTGGTCCTTGGTCGTGGCTCATTATCAGTGTGGGTTTGAGTCTGTTTTCTGCGTGGATGTGTGGTGGTGACATCCTGTGTGGCTTTCGTGAGTGTGGGTCTGGTGTCATTCGTCGTGTTAGGGACTCATTTGTCAATAAGGGCGGGTTTCCAAATGGCTGGTAGGCGGGAGGTATCGTCTCGTTTGTTCATGCTGTGTGGGCGTTTTTCTATCTCGATGGCTTCTCTGATTATTCTGTTGTTAAAGTGTTCAGTTTTGGCGATAGTTCTGGTCTTTTTAAAGTCAATATCATGTCCTGTGGCTTTAAGGTGTTGGACCAGGAAAGATGTTGGTTCCTCTTTTCTGACTGAGTTCTTGTGTTCTTCTATGCGTGCACTTATTCGTCTGTTGGTTTGTCCGATGTATGTGGTGGAGCAGGCGGTGCATGGGATTTCATATACTCCTTGATTTTCTAACTCAATTTTGTCTTTGGGGTTCCTTAGGATGGTGGATATTTTTTGGTTTGTGCAGAATGCTGTCTTGATGTTATGTTTGTGGAGGATTTTGCTTATTCTATCTGTGGTGCCTCTTATGTATGGGAGGAGGGCTTTGCCGTTTTCTTGTTCTCTGTCTTGGATTTTAGTGGGGGTTTCTTTTTGGATTAGGTTGGTGATCTTATTTCTTTGGAATCCATTGGATGTTAGTACGTTAGTGAGAGTGTGTAGTTCGGTTTTTAGGTGTTGTTCGTCAGCTAAGCGTTTTGTTCTGGAAATGAGTGTCTTGGCTACAGAGTTGATCTGGGCAGGGTGGTGGTGTGAGAGTGCGTGCAGATAGCGGTTTGTGTGTGTTTTCTTCTGGTAGATAGTGTGTCCTAGGGAGCCATTGGATTTTCTGTAGACTAAGACATCCAGGAAGGGAAGTTGGTTGTTCGCTTCTGTTTCCATGGTGAACTGTATTTTGGGGTGTAGGCTGTTGAGGTGTGTGAGGAAGTTGTACAGTTTTTCTTTCCCATGTGGCCAGATTATGAAGGTGTCGTCCACATATCTGAGCCAGAGTTTAGGTTTGTGATCAGATTTTTCCAGAGCTTGGGTTTCAAAGTATTCCATATAGAGGTTGGCAATGACAGGTGAGAGGGGTGATCCCATGGGTGCTCCTTCTGTTTGTTTGTATTTCTGTCCATTATAGATGAAGTATGTGTTGGATGGGCAGTGGTTGGTCAGATCTAAGATGTGCTTTGGGGGGTTATATTTGTTTTGGATAATTGTCAAGGCTTCTTTGATTGGTACTTGGGTGAAGAGGGATATGACATCGAAGCTCACGAGTAGGTCACTGGGCTGTAAGTTTTGTTACTTTATGATGTCTATGAACTATGAGATTCAGCAAAGAATCATTCCCAGAGAGAAATCATCCAGATGCCCTAAGCTTTATGGTCTCCCCAAGATACACAAAGAAGGAACCCCACTTAGACCCATAGTCAGCTCCATAGGCTCACCTCTACAAAACCTAGCCAAATTTCTCGCCAAACAACTACAGACCTATGCAGAATCCATCACCTCATACGTAAAAAACTCATTCCAGTTCATACCTGCGAAAACCTGAGAAAACAAATATATATATATTGTTCATTGGCAACTAAATATTGCAAGCCTTCACTATCACAGAACTTAGCCAATAAAACTGCCGTAAGCCCAAAATGGAGCATAATTTAACTATAGCTCATTGAATATAGCATTGGAAAGGTGTTCAAAGGTCACATTTATCCAACTCCCTACTGATGAGAAGAAAAAAAACCCTGCAGCAATAGCTTTCTTGATATATACCCAGCCTCTGTTTAAAAATAAAGAAACCACTATTTTTCCAACTAATGTACAGAATTTATACATTCAGAAAGTTTGTTTTAAATCCTTGGTGTATCACTGACGTACCTGAAGTTCAGATAGTTAGAGGTTTCTGTCTGTAATGACTTCTGTAAAGCTAATATAACCGAGAAAAAAGAAAAGAAAAGAAAAGAAAAGAGGGAGGGAGGGAGGGAGGGAGGGAGGGAGGGAGGAAGGAAGGAAGGAAGGAAGGAGGGTGTTTGGTTGTTTTTTGCTCTCCAGGTCCCTCACTAAATTTATTACAGTGTTTAGGATACATTCCTGTTAATCAATATCCTTCTTAAAATTAATATAAAATATAAGTATTTAAATATAAAAAGTTAAATGTAAAAGTTGAAAACTAGAAAGGAATTCCAGAAGAGGACTGACATTTCTGTCATAGTAGACCCTATGATTATGATGTTGCTTTAATTTTGATTAGCTTTTTTAACTATCGCATCACAGTGGTGAATATTTTTAACATGTAATTTACTAAATCCAGTAGTGTAGCTATCAAGACAGATGTCACCTATTTCAAATTTGGGCAAAGGATTCTATTTCTATATAAATGCAGGGTTTTACATTTATCTTTGTTGAAATTAATTAAGGGTTAATTTAGGTCAGCTTCTATACCCTGTCAAGATCTCTTTGAATTTTACTTCTGTCTTCTAAGGTGTTATTTTGGTATCATCTGCAAATCCTTTCTAAATTCCTATTTAGTTTTATCTATTAACCTTAGTGGGAATCAAAAGGTCAGTCAGAAAGTGCAGATTTTCAAATATATACTTGAAATGACAGGAAAGGAACACCAAAAACAATCAGAACAAAATTTTAATAATAATAATAAAAAAAATAATAATAACAATAACAACAACAACAACAACAACAACAACAACAACAACAACAACAGTTAAGATACCTTAACAGTTCCTAGGTCCTTGGTTAGGACTTGAGCTGCTGAGCTATTAACCAGCCTCAAAGGCTGTGAATCTCACCAAAGATTAACCAATGATGATGATGATGATGATGATGTCATGGGAGCACAAAGTGGAAAAAGTTACTGAAAATGAGAAGGTGAAGATCTTGTGGGACTTTCGAATACAGACAGATCATCATTTGGAACACAACATGCCAGACATCACAGTTGTTGAGGGCTGAAGCATACAGTTTATTGATATCACTGTACCAGGAGATGCCAGAGTCAGAGAAAAAGAACTGGAAAAAATCACGAAACATCGCGACCTGGCCATTGAAACTACAAGACTATGGAAGAAACATGTAACTGTGATACCCATTATCATCGGGGCACGTGGTACCATGTCCAAGAATTTTACAAAACACATCAAGAAATTGCAGCTTCCTGCAATATCACCAGTGGAACTGCAAAAAATTGCACTACTCAGAACATCATATCTTTTAAGAAGATACTTGGTTGATAGCTAGGATGCTGGCAGCAACCAGTATCAACCATTAGCACCAGTCATTCATATTTGTGACACATTTTTAAATGTTCAGTTGACTGAGTTTCATGTTTAATGAATAAATAAAAGAAATAATAGAAATAGAAATAGAAATGATGATGATGATGATGATGATGATAATACTCTTTAAAAAAGTTTGAATAGACACCATTAGGAATGGTACAACAGAGTATTTTTCATTCCTTTTCTTCCCCAACCAATATATTATTAGAAGAGGAAACATCATGGAGATAAAAACAACTGTAATTGTTACATATAATCCAGGCAATGAGATCCAGTTTGGTGAAATGGTTTAAGGCACTAGGTTAGAAACCAGGATACTGTGAGTTCTAGTCCCACTTTGAACACAAAGTCATTTGGGTCACCCAGTCACTTTCTCTCAGCCCTAATGGCAAACCCCTTCTGAAAACCTTTCCAGGAAATATATTTTAGGGTATTGAATATTCATTGTATGGCAATATCCTAGAGTCATTCTAGAACACAATGATATTTGCAAAAAAAAATGCGTACATAATAAATAATCATTTGTATGCACCTGCTCATTCAGCTGTTTGCTTTTTTTTTTTTTTACAAAATATCCATTTTTAATATTATTTCTATTTTTAAAATTGTGATATAATTTTGTAATTTCCCCAATGTAGGCATCTTCTAAAAAATGTAAGAACTGCTTTTTGTTTTAATTAAATAATACAGCAGCGTACCTTGTTCTCACATGCTGATTTCATGAGGGAATTTCTTTTCATTTAACAGGGATTTAATTTTTTGCAGATATTTTAAGTGGCAAGAGATTAGATTTTGTTTGATGTTAATATTTACGCTCCTGGGAAGTCCAGCAGGAAACGAATGCCAAATTAACCCCTGTGGAATTGGTGATGAAAGTATTTAACATTCATAGTTCTGATATATGTTTGAAATGTGTGCATGAAGACACATGCATATTAAGAGAGAGAGAGGGAGGGAGGGAGGGAGACAGCTATCTTATTCAATTTCTCTTATGATCTCTCTCTCTCCCTCCCTCCCTCCCTCCCTCCTTCTCTCTCCCCACACATGCATGCCTTCAAGTCAGTTCTTGACTTCTGGCAATTGTCTCAACAGTTAAATGGGATAGACTTTGTGTTTCTTTGGAAAATAAAAAACTGAATTTTGCAGGGTTGTCCTCCCCCACACCAGTAATAGAAGTGTTCTTTGTAGAGATCGGGGTGGGTTCCACTTACCTTTACTACTGGTTTGCAACGGGACCGCACATGCCCAGAAACTTCCTGATGATGTCCGGGTCAGTGGGCGGAACCTCCCGCTGGTTTTACTACCGGTTCTTGCAAACCGGTCCGAACCGGGGGTAACCTACCACTGGTACAGATGTATCTTCAGGAGTCAGTGTTGACTCCTGAAGACTGTCTGAATTAGTCCCTCCAGTTTTCTTGGCAATATTTCAAAAGTGGTTTGCTCTTGTCTGTTTTATAGAGCTAAGAGAGAGTAACTGGCCCAAGATCCCTTAGTTGACTTTGTGGTTTAGACAGGACTAGAACTCACCATCTCCCAGTTTCTGCCTTGCTGCCTTAACTATTACTGTCAGCGTTCCAAGTAATGCACCCATAGAAAGGAAAACTCTGAGGCAGGCAAGTTCCTCAAAGAACAATTTATTGGATTCATCATATTGGCACAAACTGGTGAAAGCCAACTCTGAGTTTTCCTGCAGCTTTCACCTGATTAAGGAGCCTGAGTGGCGTAGGAGGCTAATGCCTCCTACTAAGGCAGCATTTAACATCCAGCTGCCTGCAATTACTGCGAGTTCAATTCTCACCAGGCTCAAGGTCAACTCAGCCTTCCATCCTTTCTAAGGTAGGTAAATTGAGGACCCAGTTTGTGGGGGCAAGAAGCTGACTTTGTAAAAATATACAAAAGTATGAAGGCTATTGCTTAAAGCACTTTAAGCCACCCTGAGTCTCTGGAGAAGGGCGGCATATAAATCAAAATTAAAAAAAAATTAAAACTAAAAGTTTTCCTTCCCCCACCCAACCCCCAGTCACTGGTCATGTTGTCCAATCCAAGTACTGGCCGGTCGCTTGGTTACTGTCTCCTCTGGCCAGCCACCTGTGCGAATGTCCTTGGTTCCCACAGGAAAACTTTCTTCCTTTTCTTTCATTTCCTTAAGTGGTATTCTAAAACTACTTTGTAAATTCATAAAGACTCTGGCTTTCTAATTCATCTAGCCTGTTTGGAGGGAGTCAATTTTAATTTGCTGGAAACAGATCTCTGATAATGAGATTCTCCTCTAGGTGTCTTTTGTTTTCCCTATAGCCCTGTTGAGCCGACAAGGATATTTTTTTTGTAATTATGATTTAATTAAGTATTCCCCAAACAATTGGTGTCTGTAATGTTGTCAGTGTAGCAGAACTGCCTTTTATTTAAAACCTTAACTCTTAGGAATGACATTAGATTGACCTGCTTTCGGTAAAGACCATCACCTCAAAAACGAACAAATTAACTAACAAAACAAAGAAATAACCCTCTGTGAATGAAATAGGAAATCTCAAATGATAAAGGAGCAAAGAATTTCTAATTCCTCACCTTCAGCCTTCACTGAAACAGTTCTTTGCTCGTTTTTAATTGAGTGTTAAAAAATAAATAATACAAAAAGAATTGATATAAAAAGAGAAAGGACTAGAGAAGGCAACAAAATTCAAAGACCTGCAAATAGAAACAGAATTTCTAAGGCAAAAGAAAGCACAAATAGTACCAGTAGTAATAGGCACTTTGGGTGCAATCCCAAAACAAATGAAGCACCACTTGAACGCCATAGGCATTGACACAATTACCATCGGTCAATTGCAAAAGGCCATTGTAACAGCTTACATTCTTCAACAATATCTTTAGCACCATCTAACATCCACATCTGCTCATCCTAGGTCCTTGGGAAGGACTTGACTGGTGGATAAAAATGCCAAATCCAGCCTGAACATCAGGCTGACTGTGCGATGAACCACTATAAACATAATCAAGAATATGTGTTTCCATTTTTCATTCTTCTCTGTCTCAGTATGATTATGTGAAAAGGACTCACATGAGAAACATGTATTTCTCTTTCTTATTTTCCATCTGTTGGATAGTGAGGCAATCAGTCATACATACAACTCCCTTGTTCAAATGCAGAATTGGAAAGATGAAAAATAGATTCTGCTCAAGATTTAAATCTGAATTAAGCTAGCTTTTTTCTTTAGAACAGAATAAAATAGAATAACAGAATTGGAAGGGACCTTGGAGGTATTCTAGTCCAACCCCCTGCTTAGGCAGGAAACCCTACACTACTTCAGACAAATGGTTACCCAACATCTTCTTTAAAACTTCCAGTGTTGGAGCATTCACAACTTCTGCAGGCAAGTTGTTCCACTGATTAATTGTTCTAAATGTCAGGAAATTTCTCCTTAGTTCTAAATTGCTTCTCTCCTTGATTGGTTTCCAGCCATTGCTTCTTGTCCTACCCTCAGGTGCTTTGGAGAATAGTTTGACTCCCTCTTCTTTCTGGCAGCCCCTGAGATATTGGAACACTGCTATCATGTCTCCCCTATGCCTTCTTTTCATTAAACTAAACATACCCAGTTCCTGCAACCATTCTTCATATGTTTTAGCCTCCAGTCTCCTAATCTTCTTTGTTGCTCTTCTCGGCACTCTCAGAAATCCTTATTCTAAGGATGTCTTCAAATTTACAAAATATAAGGCATAAGTGAAAGTGAAAGTCCGTTCCTTTAGGGAGACTGCTTCTTTGACCAATGAGTCCATCTAAAACAGGGTTTCCCAATCTTGGCAACATTTAAGATGTATGAACTTCAACTCCTAGAATTCTCCAGCCAGCCTTGCATTTTAAGATTGCCATGGTTGGGATATGCTGATCTAAAATGACCTGGGTAAAGGCAGCAAATCACAAACTGGTTTAACTCCTTGATGATCCCTGGATAAACATGAAAGTTCATTGTGATTTCCCCCAGTTCTTCCTTAGTAAAGGTGTGAATGCATGGGAGGGGTTTGAGGAATAAAATCCACAATTAGAGTAAATCAAGACTTTTGGCATAGGTTTAATTTGATTATTGCTTTAAGTGTCACCCCTATTCCCTATAGAAACTGAGAGTTTGTCATTATGGCAAATTATAGGAACTGTGTTGCCTTGTCAATTTCAAGAATAGGCCAGGGTTAACTCTCCAATTAGTGAAATTATGTCCAGTTTTTCTTCCAATGGTTTTGGAAAATCTTCCTGTTTTTTTTTTTTTTTTTTGAGGGAATCTCATCATACAGTTTGTTGCTAATGAAGTGAGAAATGAGAAGATGAAGCTGAGCAGTTTTTGAACAAGAGCAAAATTTGTTTCCATTAACATTGACCCTTTGTTGCAGTATATTAATCTCTCAGATTTACATTTAGAATTGATGTTGGGTTGTAGTCTATAGCCCACCTAACAGAGAAAAGCCAACAAGGGGAGATTTTATTAAATTGAATAAGTTGTTCATTGGAGGATGCATTCAATCTGGCAAGGGTCTTCTATGTGTCCTTTGGGATTGTCATCTTAGAATATCTTTTCTAACTGAACTACCTAGCGATAGAGCTTCCATCATCAGAGTAAACTGTACCCTGTACTAAATTTTAGCTCTTGCTAACCTAGCAGTTTGAAAGCGAGCAAATGTGGTTAGATAAATGGGTAGGAATGGGTAGGAAGGTAAATGTGGGTAGATAAATGGGTAGGAAGGTAAATGTGAGTACGTTGGTAGGAAAGTAACCATTCCGTGCACCTAGGCATATAGTCATGTAGATCACATGGCTATGGAAGTGTCTTTGGACAATGCTGGCTCCCTTAGCAAAGAGGTACCTCCAAGGGGTGAAATTCAGCTGGTTCAATCTGGCTTGGGGAAACTGGTAGCGGCTGCTAAGGGAGGCTCCACCCACCCACATGTACATCATGACATTGCTTTTTTTGCGATGATTTTAATCCCCTGTGCATGCACAGAAGGCTTTGTGCATGCACGGGTGTGGTACGTGGACATTTGCGAACCGGTAGGGAAGGTAAGTGAATTTCACCCCTGTCACCTTGCCCTATAATTGGACACTACTGGACAGAGTAGCATTCTTTACTTTTATTTTTAGAACCTAGCCACTATTTACCAATGCCAAAAACTAACTGTAACTTGGTTTTGGACCTAATTTATACTTGAATAGGAAACCACTAGAAAATTCCAGAACTATTAAGTAGACTGAAAAGATAGTAAAAATGATTAAAAGGAGTGGTAAGCTGCTTGTGTATTGCTTGCAGATAATGTACATAGAGGTGACCATGAAATCCCTCCCCTCCTCCTCCTTCTTTGTCTCTATATGAGTTCCCAGATATTTATTTGAGATGGCTACTATTCCATTTGCTTAAGAGCAGACAAAACCAAGATTCATGCTTACCCTGAGTCTTCCTGTTAGTGTATATTTTCTATATATAGAGATAGTCATATATTCTATGTGTATATAACAGACTCTTGAAAATTATTGTTCTTCTTAAACTAATTTTGCAAAAATCCCATTTCTAGTAGATAACATTATTTGTAATTGCTCTTATTTGCAAGTAAAGAAAATATATTACACTGAAATCTATTGGGAAATTATTTTGTAACATATAAAGACTTTTCAGGATGCAATACTGTATCTTAGCATTAGTTCTAACTCTATTTTTTATAATTATGTTACGCACGACCGGTCTCCATTTCTTTGCCAATTGTATTCTCACTGATGCCTGTAGTTGATGGTTTTTGTTATTATTATGGTGAGGAAGTTAATGCTAATAAATTTCTTGTTTGCCTACTTTCATATTATTCTCTCTATCGTTTTTATAAAAGTATCAATTTCATAAGTAAATATGCAGATACCTGTAATTTTTATTAGAAGGGGCTGATGTGGTTGTTTCCTGTTGGAAATACCATTACAAAGCAGAGGAAAATAGTAATTATCTTGGGTGAAACTGTTTTTCCATTGGTGTTTCTAACTAATATGCAATACATGTTCATATGTTTTGTTTCTTTCATACTTTGCATTTTGTACCACCCAACTACTGTGTCTTTCTTTATGCAATCAGTAAAAAGATAAATTTTAATCTACCACAGCTTCTTTCTGAGAACGAGTTACTTTGATGACAATAGTTCAGAATGTAAACTAAAATATCACCCAAATTTATCTATGGAGATTCTCAATCATCCAGGTCATGGTTATTCCACAGATACTTTTCAAAAGGCAATTGGGCTTTCTTGGTTTTTTCCTTGAAAATGTTTCACTTCTCATCCAAGAAGCTTCTTCAGTTGTGACTGAATGGTGGAAAATAGAAGGATTTATATTCTTCCAAAGGATCTCACAATGTATTGGCATATAATATGTGCAGATCCAAGCACTGTGGCATCGTTGTTGTTGTTGTTGTTGTTGTTGTTGTTTTGTTTTGTTTTATTTTATTTTATTTTGTTATTTTATTTTATTATTTTATTTTATTTTATTATATTATTATTTCATTTCATTTCATTTCATTTCATTTTATTTTATTTAGTTTTTCATTAAACATGAAACTCAGTCAACTGAACATTTAAAAATATATCACAGATATCATTGACTGGCACTGATGGTTGATACAGGTTGCTGCCAGCATCCTAGGTAGTATTATTATTATCTCTTTTATTCATTAAACATGAAACTCAGTCAACTGGACATTTAAAAATGTGTCACAAATACCATTGACTGGTGCTAATGGTTGATAGGAGTTGCTGCCAGCGTCCTAGGTATCAACCAACTATCTTTTTAAAATATATGAGGTTCTGAGTAGCACAGTTTTTTGCAGTTCTGCTGGTGTTATTGCAGGAAGCTGCAATTTCTTGATGTGTTTTGTAAAATTCTTGGACATGGTACCAAGTGCCCTAATGACAATGAGTATCACTGTTACATGTTTCATCCATAGCCATGTAGTTTCGATGGCCAGGTCATGATATTTCATGATTTTTTCCAGTTCTTTTTCTTCAACTCTAGCGTCTCCTGGTACAGCATTATCAATAAACTGTAGGCTTCGGCCCTTGACAACCATGATATCTGGCATGTTGTGTTCCAAATGATAATCCATCTGTATTCAAAAGTCCCACAAGATCTTCACTGTATCATTTTTGATAACTTTTTCCACTTTGTTCTCCCATGACTTTTCAGATACAGGTATGTTGTATTTTTTACATAATGACCAGTGGATTAATTTAGCAACTCAATCATGTTTAGATGATGATGATGATGATGATGATGATGATGATGATGATGACGATGATTCTCTATTATTCTCTTTTATTCATTAAACTCAGTTGAAACTCAGTCAACTGGACATTTAAAAATGTGTCACAAATATGATTGACTGGTGCTAATGGTTGGTACTGGTTGCTGCCATCATCCTAGGTATCAACCAAGTACATTCTTAAAATATATGATGTTTTGAGTAGCACAGTTTTTTGCAGTTTTGTTGGTGTTATTTCAGAAAGCTGCTATTATTATTATTATTATTATTATTATTATTATTATTATTATCATCATGACTGAAATCCCAGTTGTTCTGGGCAATGAGCCTTATTGATGGGAAAGTTAGAAATTGATTGTTCATGGTTGATTTGATGTTTGCTTTATTTTACAATTTCCTTGATTTGTTGATCTGTCCTATTCATTGTTGATGCAAATATATATTGACAATATGACCTTGTATCTATGATTAATATTATATTCATATTTATTTTTCCACAATTGATAGCAATACTATATATAAGGAAGTATTTAATCTCACCCTCCCAATGAAAATCATAACATAGTCTTTGAAAAGTCACAAAAGGGAATTTGCCTAGAGAGCACTTAAAAGTGCAAGCCCACAAATTAAGAACATCTCAGCTTTTCAACAATGTGTATAGTTGGCATAAATATAAGAAGCATATGTGCAAATTCTCTTTAAAATCATCTCCATCTGCCCCTTCTGAAACAGAGAGAGTGAGAGGGGGAAAAAAATTCCAGGAGTGTTAAAAAGGAAAGTTTAAATTAGTTTCATTCTTTGATAATCCAAATGAGATTTTTAAAAGAATCAATAGAAGCATTTCCTTGACTTGTTCTTCCATTTGCTTCTAATTGCTACAAGTCACTAACATGAAGAAGGAGGGGAAATGGTATAATGCCCATATTTTTTAGACTTTCAAAGATGATGAACTGCAATGTATGCAAGACAGACAGACAGACACAGAAAGATGGATTTCAAGCCCAGATTTGAATGTGGTTACTTTGGTATCCAGTGAAAGCAGTTCAATCATTTTATTCTCACCTACTCCAAAGTCTTAATTGTTGGGAACATTTGGGAATCAAAACTTTTTATACTCCACCATAAAAAAGCTTCAGCACATAGATAAGACGTAGAGTCAAGACACCCTCCCACCCAGTAATGTTCTGATATCTGGTCAGCTAAATTGAATTTCACTGAAATTAAATTAATCTGATATCAAAAATGACAGAGCAGTTCTGGAATGGAATGTTCATTCCTTAAAAGAGCAAAAGAGAATGATTATAGCAAAATAAGTCCGTAGTAGTTGATGCATGAACCAATCTATTTTGGTCCATGCCTTTTTTTTTTCATATATTCAGTAAGGTCATGCATCTTAACTGTCCTTGAAGCTAGACCAAAAACAGTTTAGACCATTCCATGTCAACTCAATAGTTGATTCTGGAGTATGAGTGGAAAAAAACGATCCAAAAAGAAGGAAGAAGGAAGAAGGAAGAAAGAGGAGGAGGAGGAGGGGAAGAAGAGGAGGAGGAGGTGAGGGGAGGAGGAGGAGGAAGAGGAAAAGGAAGGAAGGAAGGAAGGAAGGAAGGAAGGAAGGAAGGAAGGAAGGAAGGAAGGAAGGAAGGAACTTAATTTATGCCTAAATGTAATTGGGAGGGTTGATTACTGATGTTAAACAGTAATCCAATAAGAGAACTGGATGCATGTCAGAGTAAATACTTGTCATTTCAGTTACAGGGTAGCTTATACACTAATAGGTGCAAGTTACTCAATTTGATATACAAAACCTTTTAAGCTTTTGCATATCAAATTGTGAGTTACTTGAACTATCTGCAGAAAGCAACTGGCTTTCTGAAACAGGTAGCTGTTTCAACATAGGAAATATCTTTGAGACCTCTTGGAGATAACTTGGGTCAACAGCATTTTCCGTATCTTCTTGTCAATTCATGAAAAGCAAATTGTAATAAGCACATGTGTGTTGTTCTCTTTTCTCCAGATTATTGCATAACTATTTTATCAGGTAAAGCTGACAAAAGGCTCCCCGTCTTAGGCACGGATGTTGTGTGGCTCTTTCCAAGCTGCAATCCTATTCCTTAAAGTAGAAATCCCTTAAGAGGGGATCAGAACAGATGTGTCTTTTAAAATTTGAAAGCCTTCCTTAGAGACATCATAAAGTCAAGCTATTCTCCAAAGCACCAGGAGGTCAGACAAGGAATAATGGATGGAAACTGAACAAGGAGAGGTTCAACCAGGAAATAAGGAGAAATTTTCTGACAGTGAGAACAATCAACCAATGGAACAGCTTGCCTTCAGAAGTTGTGGGAGCTTCATCACTGGAAGCTTTCAAGAAGAGACTGGATTGCCATCTGTCAAAAATGGTGTAGGGTCTGCTTGGGGGAGTTGGACTAGGTGACCTACAAGATCCCTTCTAGCTCTATTAATCTATAATCTGTAATAACTGAAAAATTAAATGGAAAAGATCTTATTGTCCCCACCCTGTAGCCATGTTTAGCTCCATTTAAAAGTGAATGAATATTTCTGCAAGGTTGTGATGCTCCTATTATCCTCACCCTCATATTTTGCTTTATTTAAACCATTAATGAACAGTGTCAGAAAGTTATTGTAAGCATTGCAGGAAGATCTTCACCTTTCATAGATTGAGAGGAGATCATTTTGACAGGAATTTAGATGAAATGGCAACATCAGCTTTGCAAGAAGTGCTTGTCTTCAGCTTCAGAATTTCTATATGCTTTTCTCTTCCTTTCAAAATTTAGTTTTGGCATAATATTGTCAATTAAAGTGTGTGAAAATTCTACAAGAAGTTAAGGAGATTAAAACTCCTTAGTTATAACTGAGTTATATTGATTTCTACGAGACTTAAACAGAGAAGCTAAAAATTAACAGTAAGTATTATTTATTGATTTTTTTTCTTTTGTTTGAAATATTTGTATACTGCTAAATCAACAAATAGAAATTATTCTCAAGGCCAAACCTTCATTTTAAAAAAAAATGTTATTAGGGAAAGTTAAAGATGTCAGGAGATAATTTAAGATGTACTTGTTATTCATATTTAAACACTAGGAATAAGAAGTATTTGCTAACAAAATAGTTGCTGTTTGTACCACTATGTCAAGTTTCTCTGTCAGCTGCAGTCCTGTCTCTTAAAGAAGTACATTTCTCTTAAGAGAATTGATCAATGATATTTTGATCCTCCTGAATTTATGACTTGGGAGGAAACCTTGAGCCTGATGAGATTTGAACTGCCAAATTGCAGTCAGCCGGCAGTCAGCAGAAGTACCCTGTAGTACTGCACTCTAACCTCTGCGTCACCAGGGCTATACATGAGGTTGTCTTTGAAAACCACTGAGATACTATAAGACTGCACAGTTCCATGCTACAAAAGGGAGGAGGGAAGAGGTTCAAGGTAGCAATAGCACTTAGAATTATATACCACTTCATAGTGCTCTACAGCCCTTTCTAAGTGGTTTACAGAGTCAGCATATGGCCCCCAATAATCTGGATCCTTATTTTACCAACCTCAGAAGGATGGAAGGCTGAGTCAATCTTGAGCCAGACAGGATCGAAGGGACTGAACTCCTGGCAGTGAGAAGAGTTAGCCTGCCATGCTGATTTTCCAACCACAGTGTCACCACGACTCACCAAGGTAGCTACACCCTATAATGTTTTAAGATGTATCTGGTAGGTTAAAAAGTTATAGCTTTAGGTAGATAAGATTCTAGCCATTAGATATAAGCGAACACAGGATTAGTGTCAACTCTGAAGTGAACCTAGCTGAAACCATCCTGTGCTGCCTCAAAGTTGCAATGAAGCAACTGAAAAAGAAGGGGAGGGGTGAAGTAGATAGCCCATTTTACAGTCATAATAAGAAGTTTTCCTGTAGGAACCAAGATCATCATAATAGGTGGCTGGTGAAGGAGGAGAGGAGCCTGCCAGCTGTATTCATTGGACCATGTGACTGGTGAAACGGGAGGGGAGAAAGTTTCATTCTTTTAATTAGGTGAAAACCTTGGGAACTTTCAGAGTTGGTTTTCACTGGCTGTGCCGATATGATGTATCCAATAAATATGTTCTTAGCGGAATGTACCTGCCTCAGAGTTCTGCTTTCAATGGGTGCATTACTCAGAACACTGACAATTGGACTTGATTTGGATTTGCTGCTTCATCACCTAATTAATATAAAATGCTGCTTTTTTGAGAGTTTCCCTTATCAAATAAATATTCTGAAAGCTTGGCTGGAGAACAGGGAAATGATAATTAGGGGTACTAAGTCAGACAATTGCTTGCCAATTTGCCATCTCATTTTGACTCTGCATTAATCTGCATTTATTTAATATAAAAATCTGCAAAAGAAAGTACATGACAAATCTATATTCAGTGCCCTATTTATCTCAAAATGGTTACATCTAATCCTATTTTGAAATATGGTTCTGCCAAGAATTGCTTCAATTCATTTAAGAAACATGAAAGATGGTGGATAATCTTCTAAAGTTCTAAATTGCCCTTTAATCAAAGAAGAATTAAACAGGTTTACTCAATATATTTATTCTCTAGATTGGCTGACCCAATTATCCTTAAATGTAAAACTGTAAAAAAAAAAAAAGATTTTATTACACTAGCTTTGAACAAGCTTATGTTAACTGCTGGAATATTTGGGATATTAGAGTCCTACTTCTTTCATGGACTTGTGACGTGAGTTTGGGAATATAACATATATATGTGTATGTGCTGCCTCATACACACACACACACACACACACACACACACACAGTGTTTTTCTATCGAAGCACCTGGTCTATCCCAATATGGGAGGGAGCATACTGCTTCCCTTTTGCCTTTCAGCTCCAATCCAGAAGTCCTCAAGGAGTCGCATTCACGACAAACCATTTTGTACCAAATTTATATTTGCTGATAAAAAAATAAAGGGAGACTACTATAGATCTATTTCAATCTATTTAGCTCTCATCACTATTCTGTTATTTTTACTATTCTGGTAAAAAACCAGAATAGACTGTTCTTTCAGGGTTGTAGGAAAATACCTACTAGGACAGACTGCATTAAGCAGTATATTACAGATTGTAATTCTGAAAGATATTTATATCTTGGAAATATTTGTAAAAGTGACACATGGGAATACAGTGTTAAGAACTATGGTTGTCAAAATTTACATTAAAAGCTTTATATACTAAATAAAATTGCAGAGTATAACAATAGCATTTAGACTTATATACCAATTCACAGTGCTTTACAGCTCTCTCTAAGTGGTTTACAGAGTCAGCATATTGTCCCCAACAGTCTGGGTTCTCATTTTACCAACCTTGGAAGAATGGAAGGCTGAGTCAATCTTGAGCCTGGTGAGATTTGAACTGCCAAATTGCAGGCAGCCGGCAGGCAGCAGAAATAGCCTGGGGTACTGCACTCTAACCACTGCGCCACCATGGCTTTTTAGATAGCTTTAGATAGTTTGAAAAGTTGTGTATAACAAATAAAATAGTTTACAAAAACTATTTTTGTAACAGATCAGAATATTGATTTACCTAAAATGGCTAGATTATTCACGAATCACACAACTAGATGTGGCGGAATCCATGTTTTTCTTTTTTGTGTTCATTATAAATATCTAAGGATGTAAAGGAATGGAAGATTCTTCTCTTTCCAGGATATATAAACAGTGGTTTCTTTTCCATAGTCGATGGCCCATGTCCGTCTTCATGGTATGATGTTTCATTTGCCACTTCCAGAATACTATTATTTTTCCCTTTGTATTTCATTTCCTGTCTTATGTATAGAACATAATAGGTAAAGGTAAAGGTTCCCCTGCACACGCGTGCTAGTTGTTTGCAGCTCTAGGGGGTGGTGCTCATCTCCGTTTCTAAGCCAAAGAGCCAGCACTGTCTGAAGATGTCTCCGTGGTCATGTGGTTGGCATGTCTAAACGCCGAAGGCGCATGGAGCACTGTTACCTTCCCACCAAAATGGTCCCTGTTTTTCTACTTGCATTTTTTACGTGCTTTCGAACTGCTAGGTTGGCAGAAGCTGGGACAAGTAAAGGGAGCTCACTCCGTTACGCGGCACTAGGGATTCAAACTGCTGAACTGCTGACCTTCTGATCGACAGGTTCAGCATTTTAGCCAGTGAGCCACCATGTCCCTTAGGACATAATAAGGCACAAGCAAAGTAAACTATTTTCTTCTTATCGGCATTATTTAGGATTTTATTAGATGGAACATAAGATTAGAAGGAAGAAAAAAAATCTCATGATGACATGGATAGAGTTCACTTATAAGTGAGCTCTATCCATGTCATCATGACAATTTTTCATGTCATCATAACAATTTTTTTTCTTCCTGCTAATCTTATGTTCTCTGCAGTTAGGAATTAGATGAAATCTCCATGCTAAACAAAATTGGGTTCTCTTACGATAATAAACATAAAGTAATTGGTTTGGTTTCAGCTTGGCAAATGTTAAGTCACTTATTGTGGTTGTATGTCATGCTTTATAAGTTCTACAGAACTGATCATAGCTTTATTGATAAATTGATTTTAAAAGTCATAGGCTAGCAAGATATATGAAATCATACAGTGTGTCCAGATATAAGCATATGGTTTATATCAAATTCTAAATTCATTTTTGCATTTTGTGTAACTAATATGCAACAGACAAAATTAAGCCACAACATAATGTTAAAACGTTATTTTTCCTAAAGTTCCATTTTCTATTTCAATACTTTTGACATGCTGGCAAGGCAGATTTCAAGCCAATTAATTTCTCATTACATGGAATGTAGAATTTGCTGTTGTTGAAAATATCATCTATTATCTACTGCCCAGAATGAGGCTGACAGTAGCAAAATATAAATTTTATCACCAATGACACATAAATTTCATTGATTTGCTGAATATGGATCATGTCTTTCATTTAGGAGTTCACAGATCTAATTTTTCTTCATCTCATTCCTATGAGTTAGCCTAGAGTAGGGGTGTCAAACTCGCGGCCTTTGGGCCAGATGTGTCACATGCTGGCCACACCCACCTCTGTTTTAGCTAAGGGGAAAAATTGTGATACATCATGTGACGACAACATGTCATCATGAGTTTGACCCTGGCCTAGAGTGAAACATTGTGATTGGCCCAAAGAAATCATCCTGTGAACTTCTATGTCTCAGCTTCTAGATTGGCTATTTTTATTTGAATATCTTATCTTAGGTATTTTTGAATGTAATTCTGTCACAATTGGTATAAGCAAACTTGGCTGATCTTGAAAAAGTTAACTAAAGTTGAACCTGGTTACTGGGATAGGAGCCCTTCAGGCACTATCATTAAAGATGGAAATAGGAGGAAGAAATCTCTGGAGGATGCAAAGACAATCCATTTTATATGAAACTATTGCCAACCAAACAATAGCTTTGCCTCTGAATGAAAACCAACCAATGAGTCAATCTTGCAGCCCAAAGAAGATACCAGTTCCTATTGAGATTTCCTAATTCTTTATAAAACCAGGATCAACAACTTAAGAAAATCTATTTCTTTTTGTATGTCATTACTCAATAAGAAAACAAAAAAAAAAAAATCTACCAGAAATCATTTTAATTGCAATTGCTTTCTTTACCTTTTGTTGTGTTTTGGAGAACTTGCCAAAAATATCTTCATTTTCAGATAATCTGAGTTTAGAGCCATGAACTGTCATGAAGGCTGAAGTACATTTTCAGCATAAAAATACCTGGAGTTGAACATACAAATTATATGTTGATAATTATGACTGTTCTGTAGTAAACATTACTACTCTGCTTATGAGCGTTTGTTTAACAAATGTCAAAGTAACAATGGCCTTAAAAAAGTGACTTGCGACCCATCTTTGAAGTTTTGAACAACATACCCCCCCTGCAGTCACGTGATCAAAAATTTAGGCACTGACTCACATTGACCAGAGTTGCAACTTCAAGTAGTCACATGATCATAATTTGCAATCTTCCCAGTCAGCTTCCAACAAACAAAGTCAATTGGAGAAAACAGATTTGCTAAAAATAGCCATGATGATTTGTTTAATGACTAATAAAAATGGTCCTAAAATCTGGTCCAGTAACATGATGTCTTAACTACTGCATCATTTAGTGACTGAAATTCCAGCTCCATTTGTGGTCTTAAGGTGTCCAATTACTCAGTTGGAGCCAGTGCAATATTTCTAGTTCTGAAGTATCAGTGGGAATGTGTAAAGCTTGAGATGTCCTTGAATATTTTTGGAATAATTATTCTAACAAATTGAATTAGTGTACATTATTTCTCAACTTTCCTGTTATTTCCATTATCTTCACTTACTGAAATGTAATGTATACTTGTCATTAACTTATGGATTCTTATTTTCATAAATGACACCAGTTCAAACTACTATATATAATTTACTTTTTCCATTCCTAATTAAACCTACATCTTCATTTACCAGCATGTATTTATCAATATCATTGCACAATGTCAAGTCACATTACTTCCTATCTGTGACTTCTTTCCCCTCTCTCTTAGTCTTAGTACCCAGCACATCTATTCTTCTTTCATTTTAATCATTAATTCATGTTCCATATCAGTACTGTACTTACTTTTCAAGGTGGAATTTTTCTACTGAATCTCTGATATAGTATAACTTTTTCTAGAATGTTTTCTACAGATATATCAAGAAATCTGTGGAGATTCTCAGTCATCCAGGTCATGGTTGTCCCAAAGATGCTTTTTCAGGAGGTAACTGGATTTTCTTGCTTTTTTCTTTTGAAGCCGTTTTACTTCTCATAAATGGAAGGATTTATATTCCGTGCAGACAACTGGATATTTGCATCCTTTTACAGTGTTTCCCTGAAAATAAGACATCCCCTGATAATAAGACCAATCGGGCTTTTGAGCACATGTGCTAAAATAAGCCCTCCCCAAAAATAAGCCCTCCCTGAAAATATTTAAACACATGTGCAGCTGGTTCCTGTCATTTCGGAGGAGCCTGAGTGGCGTAGGAGGCTAATGCCTCCTACTAAAGCAGCATTTAACATCCAGCTGCCTGCAATTACTGTAAGTTCAATTCTCACCAGGCTCAAGGTCGACTCAGCCTTCCATCCTTTCTAAGATGGGTAAAATGAGGACCCAGTTTGTGGGGGCAATAAGCTGACTTTGTATAAAAATATACAAAAGTATGAAGGCTATTGCTTAACGCATTGTAAGCTGCCCTGAGTCTCCGGAGAAGGGCGGCATATAAAAATAAATAAATAAATAAAAATTTTCCTCTGGTTAGGGTTAGGGAGACAGAGCTGGAAATCAGGTAAGATGGCAAGTCTTGTTCCAAGCGCCCCAAAATAATAAGACCTCCCCGAAAATAAGGCCAAGCGCTTATTTCGGGGCTCAAAAAAATATAAGACAGGGTCTTATTTTTGGGGAAACACGAGTAGATGCAAACCTCCAAGTGCTTCAACGACCCTCTAAAAGGATGCAAATGACCAGCTGTCTGCCAGGAATATAAATCCTTCCATTCCCCACTATCCTGTCAGATCTGAAGATCTTTTTCTTGGATGAAAAGTGAAACATCTTCAAAAGAAAGAAATATGCAAGATATATATATCCATTAAATGCTTTAATAAAATGTTTTATTTATTTATTTACTGGATGTATGAGGTATGTATGAAAAGGACTCTTTAGACATTGTACAATTAATTAAAACAATAATAAATTAATAATATATAGAGAGAAGCATGATAATTAAAAGACCAAAAGGATAAAAGTAAGAAAGGCCATAGAATTGACATAATTTTCTCAAATATCAAATGGGTAATCTTTTTATTAAGTCCGCTTTTTAAAAACCAACTTATGAAGGTTGCTACAATATTATGTATTGCTGTATAGTGTGTGTAGGGGAAACTACACAGTTCCCTTTAGGACAAAAAGAATGTTGATGAATCAAAATATGACAAAGACTAGAGAAAGCTATCATGCTATAAACATTCCTGCTGTTGCAGCAAAGAAGCAGAAAAAGTGACATAGTGTTTCACCAACGTTCTAATCACATGTTGTGGACAATGAATCAGTGGTGGCTTACCATTCAGTGCACTACCAAAGCACAGCAGCTATGTCTGACAGAAGGTGTACCTACAGACTACCCTGAGAATGAGTTCATCAGGCATTAATGATAGAAAGGTTCAAAAGACAGGGATTTCTTTTCTGAACTCTAGAATTAAGAAAACAAAGTATATTTCCAGTCTGTCAACTCGTGAAGCATTCCCGACCTGATCCTGACACAGTCATCTATGAAGATTCCCAGTAACCCAGATCATGGTTGTCCCAAAGGTTCTTTTTCAAAAGGCAACTTTCTTTGTTTTTTCCTAGAAGACATTTTGCTTCTATGTTAACATTCAACAGCCCTCTCTCAACAGAGGGAAGGGATATTACACCATCTGTCTCCTGCTTACAACACAATCCTTTCAGCAGTTCCAAGAAGAGTTCATACCCATTTACACCATGATTCAGGTGACTCTGGGAGCACAGATAAACCTCCAGGTGGCCTCAACAATTCTCAGAGGGAGTGCTAACAACCAGATGACTGAAAGGAATATAAATTCTTCCATTCTCCACCATTCAGTCAGAACTGAAGAAGCTACTTGAATGAGAAGCAAAACTTCTTCTAGGAAAACCCAAAGAAAAGTCCAGCTGCCTTTTGAAAACCACTTTTGGGACATCTATTTCAGTGGTGGGATTCAGCCTGTTCTCTCCGGATCAGATGAACCGGTAAGCGGTGACTGCAGAAGGCTCCTCCCACCCACCCGGACGTAATGCCCGAGAACTGCACATGTGCAGAAGGCTATACGCATGCGCAGATGAGGCGTGTGTGCTCACATTTGTGAAGCAGTAGGGAAGGTAAGTGAATCCCACCGCTGATCTATTTCCAGTATTGACAAGGCTATAAAAATACATTCTCAACGCATCTCAACATACAAAATCATAGAAAATACTCTACAGAAACATTGTATTATGCATCTCTTTGCTTTGTTTGTTGTTCATTTCGTAATACTTTCCTCTATCCTTCATCTCCATATAGATTAAAATTATGTTTGGGATGTTTCTAGAAGTGAAGGATTTTATTTAATGAAGAATCCTCTCAGATAGAATCTGTAACGAAGGTGAAATTGCTAACAAGCTGCTCAAAACATTGAAGTTCTTGACAAGTCTTAGATATATAATGAAAGTTAAGATATAATGGAAGTTCAACTGAAATTCTAGTAACCAGAAATTTGAATTTAGAGATGCAAAACCATATGTACTATTAGAAATGTTTTGTATATCTTACATTTTGTTTCATGTAGGAATATGTACAGTGAAGTGAATGATTGTGATAAAATTAATCAACACTTATTTAAATATTTTTTTAAAAAAGCATTTGAGAATATTTCCTCTAATCTCTCTGACAGGTTGTTTTCTCTTTTACTCCCTAACTTTTCTCAAAATACTAATTTTAATTCAGAATTTTGATCAAAGGATGTGTTGCTTGTGACTGCATTCATTTGTCTTCTCATGTGATCAATCAATCAACAAGAAAATTCCTAACTAAGAAAGTAACAAAGAGGCTGGATGAAATCATAAGCCGAAATGTATCAATAAAGCATCTACAGAAGGTAGCAACATGAAGGTTGACTCTTCCATAATTAGTGCGTCCATATTTTATAAGGTCTTACAAATTGCACTAAATAAACCCTGAACCCTATAAGCAATACATAGACAACTCTAGAGAGTAATTAACGAGATAATTATGCTTCATCAGAGAGTGAAGGAAACTATTAGCCAAGGATATTAGAATATTGAAGCAATCTCCTGGTGTCATTAAAAGAGACATAGGCTATTCAGAGTCAGATTATATTTCAATATATAACTAGCACTCTGTGATGATAAGATAGAAGAGACATCCTGGTCATTGACTATTGAGAAATGCTCAAGGATAATTTTGGTGTGTTGGATTTAGCTTCCTTTATTTATTTTGCTATTCTATTTAAATTATTTTTCCCTTTTTGAGATGCTGCTGATATTTGTGAAACACACAGACACCTTGATAATCATTTATATAAACATAGGCAAAAAATTGGATAAAACTCTATAGTGAAAACATAGAACACATTCTGAACTAAGTTATATCTAATAGTTGATCATGATATCAACTCAAAGGTTCTTATCTTTATTCAAGGGCTTTTTTGAAGAACAATTTTCCATTCGTATTTCAAGAATTTTGAACCCCTAAATGGAAGCTGGACTATATATTGCACAAACCAACAAAATAATCGAGTTAAAAGGAAGTAGGCTTAAAAATTCAAATAAACCTGGGATAAGCAAATATATAATATCAAAACATAAAGTGTCATGAAAGATGCAAACACTTTAAACATTCACTTTCTAAATTTTATTCAGAATGTTGTACATGGTCATTAGAAGAAATATTGTTTTGATGTGAAGAAATTTATCTCTAATTGACGGCTGTTTCAAAGTGCTTCTTCTATTATTTTTCTTACCCAAAATAGTTTCCTATGCTTTTAGAAACTGGTAATAATACATTTTCCTATGTTTAGTGATAATGGCTAACAAAAGCAATCAAGCTGCTTTGTTATATTGCATCAATTTATATGTATTAGAAATAATGAGTAGTAAATCAACATCAGAGCCTTGGTGGTGCAGCAAACTAAAGTGCTGTTAAATAGCACCAGCTGCCTGCAATTACTGCAAGTTCAAATCTCACCAGGCTCAAGGTTGACTCAGCCTTCCATCCTCTCGAGGTAGGTAAAATGAGGACCCGGTTTGTGGGGACTTTGTATTATAAAAAAAAAAGAACACCGCTTTGGGGGGGGGGGGGCGAAAGTCCTACTAAGCAGGTATATACAAAAGTCTGAAGGCTATTGCTTAACACATTGTAAGCCGCCCTGAGTCTCTGGAGAAGGGCGGCATATAAATTGAACCAATAAATAAATAAATAAACATCAGGATTTAGAGAATGTGAGATATCTACACATACATAAGTAGGTATATTTTTGTCACCCAGTTCCCAGATTGCTGAAGTTTAACTGCTATGCTCCATCCCAGATTGGAATAACAATTTAAGAACATCCCATTTTTAACAGATGTCAGAGTTTTTAATTTTCTAGGGCTACTACAACTAATAAGGGATAACTAGATATCTGAAAATTTTTAATTCTGTTCTAACCTTGACACTGGAGCTCCAAAAGATCTTTACTAATTTATTTATTTATTTATTTTATTTTATTTTGATTTATATGCCGCCCTTCTCCGGAGACTCAGGGCGGCTTACAGTGTGTTAAGTAATAGCCTTCATACTTTTGTATATTTTATACAAAGTCATCTTATTGCCCCCACAAACTGGGTCCTCAATTTACCTACCTTAGAAAGGATGGAAGGCTGAGTCAACCTTGAGCCTGGCAAGATTCGAACTTACTTTAATTGCAGATAGCTGGTGTTAAATTACAGTGCCTTTGTCTGCAGAGCTATCCAGACATACATGTATGTAACTAAATTCACCTGTTTCAGAATTGAATCAAAGGCTGCTTTTGAGCATGACTGATTTGGCCTAAAAGCTTTAGAAACATGTATAGCATGGGTGTCAAACTCGATTTCATTGAGGGCCGCATCAGGGTTGTGTTTGATCTCAGAGTGGGGTGGGGTGGGTGGCTAAGATGGGCATGGCCAGCTCAATGTCACTCATGTTGAGGGAGCCTGTGGTGGCCCTAGCGCTCTGCCAGGAAAACGGGCTCCCGAGCTCCATTTTTGGCTGCGACAGCCTCCTACAACCCTCTGCCAGTGAAAACAGAGTTTGGAGAGGACGCCCGCAGCCCTTCCAAGCTCCGTTTTCACTGGCAGAGGCACCAGAGGCTGGTCCTTTGCTGTTTCCAGGACAGCCCCACGGGCCAGACCCAGGCTTTGAGTTTGACACTCCTGATGTATAGTCACCTTTATCTTTTCTTACCTACAGGAATGTTTGACCCTCCAATAAAAATACAAGTCACAGTTGTACAATTGCACAAAGTTGAGGATTACAAACTCAACTCACTATACCTACCACTCAAATATTTGCCTCCTTCTCATCGTAGAAACGGATGAATAAATTTATAGAGAAAGAGAAATACAGTTTGTCAGGATTCATGACTGACACATATCCATGTGTTTTAAAATATTACCTGCTCATTAGAGAGAAAAAGAAAACTTAGACATGTGACTTTGCAAAAATTCTTGTGTCTAGGCAATGCGTCTATAAAATATTTATCTCCAGTTTATTTACTGGGCAAGACAAACTACTCGGCAAGATTGTATCCTTCCCAAGTTTGACAAGCATTGAAAGATTTACTTTATTACTTCACCCAATTCTCATTTTTCCAGGAATATGTGTCAATCATCTTTTGATTCAGCTTAGGCATGTAAAGAAATTGGATACAGTGCACGCTAGTACAAAACCAAAGGTAACAAACAAAGGTTATCAAACTGTGATGTGATACATAGAGAAAATGTGAACTCTACTGTCCCAAAGGTGCTTTTTCAAAAGGCAACTGAACTTTGTTTTTCCTTAAAAAAAATGAATCTAGTTGCCTTTTAAAAAAAAAAACACCTTTGGGACAACCATGACCTGGATGACTGAGAATCTCCGTAGACTCTACTCTTTCATTAAAATAAATAAATAAATCAAATGGTATGAAGTTCTTTTATGCAGCTTCAGTGGATGTTTATCACTTCCTTTCTTCTGCCTGGAAAATTCTCTAGATCGGAGAACTAGACGCTGAGATCAAACAAATCAGTGAATTTTTCAGTATATTTTTTAAAGAATGTTTATGCAAAGTGGGGGGGAGAGGAAGAGTAGCCTCTAATGAGACCAGAAATGTGCATTTCTTCCAAGAGTGCTGATAAAAGATTGAATGGGAACAATGAAATCCTTACAGTACCATTTAAATAATTTTAAGTGGGAGAATGGCGTAACACTTTATTGAGGTTTAAGAAATCTCTGGTTCTTTGTTTCCTGCTATATTATTATTATGCAAAACTGATGTTATAGGAAGCTTGGTTTATAAGCTTATAGAGACAGAGAAAAGGCTGATTTCTATTACAATCCATTATTTGGAGATTTTGCGCTGTATGTACAATTTGCAGAGCCAAGGATAACTTTTATTTCTGTTCTCTGCATACTCTTGTTTATATTGTCTTCCTGTAACCCCATTGTTTTCCTAATACTTCTATGGTTTTAAAAATAATTGCCCTGGGAAATTTACCATTCTATTGTATAGTCTTGCCATTACTATTGGTAAAGGACTATGCAATCAGCTCACAATGAAACAGTCAAAATTATTCAACTTTGTCAAGTGTCAAGGGTTTTATTCAGTGCAAATAATTTCCTAATATAATTTGTACAACTGGGGAGGGACTGATTTAGTATTTGGAAGGTAACATACGAAGCAATTGCCATGGCTAAGGTATATAAAACAATACTCTCTATAGGTTAATAAAAATGCACTCATGTAGCAATAGCACTTAGACTTAGATACAGCTTCATAAGGCTTTTACAACCCTCTTTAAGTGGTTTACAGAGTCAGCATATTGCCCCCAACAATCTGGGTCCTCATTTTACCAACCTTGGAACGATGGAAGGCTGAGTCAACCTTTGAGCCGGTGAGTTTTGAACTGCTGAACTGCAGCTAGCAGTCAGCTGAAATAGCCTTCAGAGTTGCACTCTAACCACTGTGCCACCTCGGCTCTGATGTAGACATCAGATTTCACTATACTGGGGACACGGTGGCACAGAGGCTTAATGATGCTGAGCAATTGCCAGCACTCTGGTGGTTTGAGTCCAACTTCGTGGGACAGAGTGATGGTGGGAAACTGATGGCTGCCTTCTACAAAGGAAGCTGGAATGAGTGCTGGATCTGACTGGATATGATCAGCAATCAGCAGAGGAATGGTAGAGGAAAGTTCCAGACAAAGTGACTTCCTCTGAGAATGCTGCAGGCCAGCTGGTATGAAGCTAATTCACTCTATTGTGGTGCACCAGTGCAAAAAATGGATTAGTGATTGTTGGCTCCCAGGAATTCTGCTGTGTTCATAACCTTCCTGGTCTTGAATGCCATACATTAAATAATAATAAACTCACTATATTTTTTTCTCCTTGTTCATGATGGTCATTTTTGTTCTGTTTCAATCAATAAAGAACTACATTTCAGGAGACAAAACTTTACCAGTTGTGCCTTCTGATATCTATCTGACAAATCCATGGTGATGCTCTGTTATTTTTAATCAGTTTGTATCCTTTCAGCATCACAGGAGAACAATATGTTGAACTGAGTCAAGAAAATTCTCTATCCCTTTACGACATGCCAGATGAACAGAAGGCAGAGAAATTGTTATATCTCTTATAGGGAATTTACTGCATGGAGCAAGTCCTTATCACACATTGGGCACATTGATACATCAATAGCATCAATATCTGAAGTGAAGATTGTGATTCAAGGCTACTATCAAGTCAAGGAAATAGTAGCAAGAACAAGAAATGGATGAAAATGAAAACTGAAGAGAGAAAACATCATCTAGACATGCCCATGATCTTCCATGTATAGAAATGTTGGCCCATATTATACCATCCTCTAATGGAGACAAACCTGAAATAATGACCTGTATACTTCTCATTGCTTTTTTTTTCTATATCAAAGTAGTGAGATGAGAAATGTTAAATTGCTATCAAATGCATGTTACCAATAAATGCTACCAATGAATGTTTAACTTCAAATATGATGCAAAAATGAAGTTTACATCTTTGGATGCCATTTAGAGAAGTGTGAAATGGCTGAGGTAATTTAATTGTGATGTTATCATCATTTGAGTTACACTGTCTTAGGGTATAAACAGATGTCGTGGTGCCATCATCCACATTTCTTCCCCCTTTAGAAATGAAAAGAAAGCATGACGAGAGAACAAAATTTGTCTTTCAGCTCCTGCTTTACCTTGCTGTTATATTTCCCCCCCTGCATATTGCTTACTCCTGTCACCAGAGATAGTGGATCAGATGGGGGGCGGGGGGGACATCTTTTCATGAACAGAAATAGAAATGTGAACTCAGAATTTGGCTGTTATATCCATAATTTAAGATATTCAACTTTATGGAAGCTATAGCTTCATATTTACCAACAATTTCAAGTTAGGATGTTGTACTGCATTTGTTCCATTCACCTTTGGTACAAGCTGGTCACATAACCTTGGAAAATATCTTTGGACAACACTGGCTCTCTCGACCAAGAAATGGAGATGAGCACAACACCCTAGAGTCAACACAACTGGACAGAGAAATCTTTATCTTTAACTTTATTGAAAACTGATTTTTTTTTTTACCTGCAGCAGCCTCCTTCTCTATGAATGAGAAGCAGAATGATTCTGCTTAGCAAAAAAAGAATCAAAAGCAAAACTGAATATCCTTTTGTGCCAATGGTTTCTTTACAAGGCAACTATTACTGTTACTACCTCCATATCTTAGTATGTGCTAAGTACTGTTTCTTAGCTTAGAATAGTTAAATGAAATCAAGAATGCAGGAAAAACAATTACTACCAACCTGCCTTCCATTGAGGACCTGTATACTGCACGAGTCAAAAAGAGGGCTGTGAAAATATTTACAGACCCCTCACATCCTGAACATAAACTGTTTCAACTCCTACCGTCAAAACTATAGGGCACTGCACACCAGAACAACTAGACACAAGGACAGTTTTTTCCCGAACGCCATCACTCTGCTAAACAAATAATTCCCTCAACACTGTCAAACTAGTTACTAAGTCTGCATTACTATTAATCTTCTCATCTTTCCTATCACCCATCTCCTCCCACTTATGACTGTATGACTGTAATGTTGTTGCTTGTATCCTTATGATTTATATTGATATTGATTGTTTCCTGATTGCTTATTTGTACCCTATGACTAGCATTAAGTGTTGTACCTTATGATTCTTGATGAAGGTATCTTCTCTTTTTATGTACATTGAGAGCATATGCACCAAGACAAATTCCTTTTGTGTCCAATCACACTTGGCCAATAAAGAATTCTATTTATTTATTTATTTATTTATTTGTTTAAATTTCTATACCGCCCTTCTCCAAATAGGACTCAGGGCGGTGCACAGCCTAAGTAAAAACAAAACATACAAAATTTAAAAAACAGTATTAAAATAATTAGATATTCTGGCCGTAAATTAAAACAACCCAATTTAAAACCAATTTAAAATTTAGCTCAAGCCAGCCCAGCTAGTTGAAATAAATAAGTTTTCAGGGCCCGACGAAAAATCCGGAGGTCTGTTATTATACGTAACTCCGGGGGAAGGTTATTCCAGAGGGTGGGCGCCGTCACAGAGAAGGCTCTCCCCCTGGGGGTCGCCAGCCGACATTGTCTGGCGGACGGCACCCTGAGGAGGCCCACTCTGTGCGAGCGTACTGGCCGGTGGGAGGCTATTGGTGGCAGTAGGCGGTCTCGTAAGTACCCCGGCCCTAAGCCATGGAGCGCTTTAAAGGTGGTCACCAACACCTTGAAGCGCACCCGGAAGACTACCGGGAGCCAGTGCAGCTCGCGCAGGAGAGGTGTCACATGGGAGCGCCTCGTCGCCCCCATAATCCCCCGCGCGGCTGCATTCTGGACCAGCTGGAGCCTCCGGGTGCACCCCAGGGGGAGCCCCATGTAGAGAGCGTTGCAGTAGTCCAGGCGGGAAGTGACTAGTGCCTGAGTGACTGTGCGTAGAGAGTCCCGATCTAGAAAGGGGCGCAACTGGCGTATCAGGCGAACCTGATAAAAAGCCCCCCTGGCCACGGCCGTCAAATGGTCTTCTAAAGACAGCCGTGCGTCCAGGAGGACGCCCAAGTTGCGAGCCCTCTCCGTGGGGGCGAGTGATTCGCCCCCAATAGCCAGCGATGGCGTCAGCTGGCTATATCGGGACGCTGGAAGCCACAGCCACTCGGTCTTGGAGGGGTTGAGTTGGAGCCTGTTTCTCCCCATCCAGGCCCGCACGGCCTCCAGGCACTGGGACATCACTTCAAGGGCATCGTTGGGGTGGCCTGGGGTGGAGATGTACAGCTGGGTGTCATCAGCGTACTGATGGAACTCCACCCCGAAGCCACGGATGATCTCACCCAGTGGCTTTACATAAATGTTGAACAGAAGGGGCGAGAGGACCGACCCTTGTGGCACCCCACAAGCAAGGTGCCTCGGGGTCGACCGCTGCCCCCCCGTCAACACAGATTGCGACCGGTCAGAGAGGTAGGAGGAGAACCACCGCAGAACGGTGCCCCCCACCCCCAACCCCGCCAACCGGTGCAACATGATACCATGGTCGATGGTATCAAAAGCCGCTGAGAGGTCTAACAGGACCAGGATAGAGGAGCAACCCCTATCCCGAGCCCTCCAGAGATCATCCACCAACGCGACCAATGCCGTTTCCGTGCTGTGCCCAGGTCGGAAGCCGGACTGGAGCGGGTCTAGATAGACAGTTTCATCCAGGTACCGGGGAAGCTGTTGTGCTACCACACTCTCAACAACCTTCTCAACAAAGCGAAGGTTGGAGACTGGACGATAGTTAGCCAAAACAGCCGGATCCAGAGAGGGCTTCTTGAGGAGGGGCCTCACAACCGCTTCTTTCAAAGCGGCCGGCAGGACCCCCTCACTCAAAGAAGCATTAACAATCTTCTGGAGCCAACCTCGTGTCACCTCCCGGGAAGCCAGTACCAACCAGGAGGGACACGGGTCCAATAAACATGTGGTTGCATTCAGCCGTCCCAGGACCCTGTCCATGTCCTCGGGAGCCATAGGATCGAACTCCCCCCAGATAACACTCTCAAGACCTGCCTCAGTCATCCCATCCGGACATACCCAGTCAGAGGCCAGCCCTTCCCGAATCTGAGCGATTTTGTCATACAGATACTGCACAAAGTCCTCAGCTCGGCCCTGCAAGGGGTCATCCCGCGCTTCCAGATGGAGGAGGGAGCGGGTCACCCTAAACAGGGCGGCCGGGCGATTATCTGATGATGCGATAAGAGCGAAAATAGCTAGATTTTGCCGCTTTTATTGCCACTAGGTAGGTCTTAATATGAGACCTCACCAGTGTTCGGTCGGATTCGGAGCGGCTGGTCCTCCAACTACTCTCCAGGCGTCTTTTCCGGCGCTTCATCTCCCTAAGCTCCTCGGAGAACCAAGGAGCTAGGTGAGTTCGGTGCCGGGTCAGAGGCCGCAAAGGCACGACACAGTCCAAGGCCCCGGCAGCCGCACTATCCCAGGCGGCCACCAGGTCCTCAGCCGAGTCGTGAGTCATAGTCTCAGGAAATGGCCCAAGCTCCATCTGGAACCTATCAGGGTCCATCAGACGCCTGGGGCGGAACCACCTGGTCGGTCCCGCCTCCCTGCGGCGGGGTGCAGCGGTTAGAAAGTCCAGTCGAAGGAGCGAGTGGTCAGACCATGACAAGGGTTCGATGACTATATCCCCTGTATCAAGGCCACTCGACCACTGACCAGAGACAAAAACTAAGTCCAGAGTGTGTCCACCCATGTGTGTGGGGTCATGAATTAACTGAGTAAGGTCCATGGCCGTCATGGAAGCCATGAACTCCCGAGCCACCTCAGACGTTTCGCCGACAGATGGCAGGTTGAAATCCCCCATGACTAGAAGTCTGGGGGTACCAACCGCCACCTCAGCTATGACGTTGAGCAGCTCAAGCAGGGCCGTTGCCACGCGGCAGGGAGCCAGGTACGTGATCAACAAGCCCATCTGTACTCCACGACCCCATCTCACAAAAAGGGACTCACATCCGGCTATCTGTGGAACAGTGGTCTCCCTCGGATCAAGACTTTCCTTTATAATAACCGCCACCCCCCCACCCTTGCCCTGAGCTCTCGGCTGATGGAATGCTCGGAAACCTGGTGGGCACATATCCACGAGGGGAACCCCCCCTCATGGCCCAACCAGGTCTCCGTAATACCTGCCAGGTCCGCTCCCCCCTCCTGAATAAGATCGCAAATGAGGGGGGCTTTATTTACCACGGACCTGGCATTGCACGACAGCAGCCGAAGGCTCGGGCCCTGAGAGTCTGAACTGCCTGGGATACGAGAAGGGCTATGGGGACCGGGGCGCGCCACCGCTCGAAGATAGCGAGTGCGCGCCCCCACCACATGATGCGGCCCCCTGCTCCCGCCGTGTCTGCCCCTCCCACTCAACACATTGATAGAAAAGCCCTCGACAGAATGGACTCTAATGTCCCCCTAACCCCCGGAATCTGCACCCTCCGTGGCCCCACTAACAGCTGGGCCGGACCCCTCCCCCCGTGGGTTAACCCCCAAACCCACACAACCCTCCCACCCCTTAAAATCCCTTAAAAATCTATCAAAAAGTTTCCCTAAAAAACCCCTCAATCCCCTTTTTGCAGCATGCCACCTCTCGGGGTGCCAAAGCCCGTCATAAAGGTAGGCCCTTGATAAAGTAGAGGGCCACACCTGCGAGAGGGGGGAGTCTCGCAGAATAAGAAGTTCTGTTGGTGAATACATCTAATCAATCAGTTAATTAATTAAGCTGGGGGAAGTCCACGGCCTGGGGGTAATCCAGATAGTCCAAGGTCTGGGGAGGGACATTCAGTCAATTCCAAGTCAATAAAGTCAATAAATCCAATAAATCCCACTGCTCTCTCACAGCAGTGGATGGAGTCTTAAGCCACTTTGAGGCCAGATGTTAACACCAGCTGCCCTCTCACGAAAGCTGGGAAGGGCCAGAAACCGCAGTCATCGTCCGGCTCCATACAAGGCTTGAAATCTGAGATATCTCACTCACGAATCAGGAGGCAAATCAGGGGGCTGTAGATGTCCATGGGAGGCAAATATCATCCTATTGTTCAGAGGAACCTCCAGATAATAAGTGGCCTCACAGAGGCTAACAAACCACGTGGGGCATAAGAGCTTGGCCTCAGGTCTTTTCCAACCATCAGAACCAGCAATGTTTTTAGCTCGCCCCCATCCACATAAGGGAGGGGGGGGAAACCTCTGGGAGAGCCAAGAAGAGGCTCCCTCCAAGTAAGCCTCCCATCTAAGTTGTAATAGCAGTTCCAAAGAAACTGACATTACTAGTATATTGTGGTCAGAGGCTCCTCGCGCTCCCGAGCAAGTTCCTCCTCCTTTTCGCCCCCTCTGGTGCCATCCCTCACAGCCGCTCGTCCCAGTATTGTAGCAAGTGCCAGCCCGACGATCCCAGCTCTCGAAAAAATCTCCATCCATCGCTGGGAAGCCCCTGCCGTCCCCTCAGAGCTCCGGGGAGAAACTGCATCGCCGACGCCACCACCGCCCACTCCACTGGTCTGGCAGCTGCGGGGAGCCGCTCTCCCTGCTCGTAAAACTGCAACCGCCTCCGTCTCCTCCCGACCATCGCGTTCTGGAAAGCTGCCAGCTCTCAAAAAGACAGCATCCGATTGGTGGGAAGCTCCCCTCGCCAGACATGGGGCAAAATTAGCTGGTCCGGCCCCCGAAAACCCCCAAAAGCCGGGGAATCTCCCCCAGGTATCACCGCCGCTCAGCAGGGAGTGGCCATCTTGGACATGCGCAGGAGGCAAGAAAAAAAAAAAAACTCTACTCTATAAAGAATTCTATTTAACTATTGTTTTCAGACTAAACACATCAGTTTTTATTTCTAATGCAGATGGAACATCTTCATTTATGTTGATATAACAATGGTGGTGGCATCTTTTGTAGGGAGGGACTGGCCTAGAATTTCACAGCAACTGATGTCCCTTTCTGAAAACAAGCGAGGAAAAACAATGAACATTGTGAGCTTAGATCTGTCAGGCTTACTGGTTAAAAGGGGGACAAGCAATTTCCAATGAGAATCATTGATTACAAGCATTTTAACAAAACATGACCCACTATTTCCTCCTGATCTCTCCCTGTGGGCATAGGTTCCCTCAAAAATTGTCTTCAAACAAGATAGATTGGGGGAGATCACATACTCGTCTTTCTATCTCTCTGGTGGTTGAGGCTGAGAAGATAATCAACTGTGCTGGATCTCTTCTGGTTCTTCCAGAATTATAATTTGAGGGATTTGGTCAAATCAACCTGCAAAACTAGATGCCCCACAGGTCCTGCTTGATTTCCATCTTAGCTTTTTTACTTTTTTGATGGACACATTCGCTAAATGTTTAACTTGAAGTGTTGTCTTCTTCTAGGAAGGTTAAAAGTAGTAGAAATTCTATACTGGAGTAAAATATGTTAAAAAGTACCCAGTACTCATGTGTTGAGTAACCAGTAGTAATATTGCATGGAATAGTAGATTCCAAATTAGAGTAAAAGTTGGAAAATGGGAAAGAAATAAACAATTGGTTTGACAGAAAATGAAGACTGGGAAAAAAACAAAATCATTATGCTACCTTTACCATATTCATCAATAGAAGTGGAGCTTATGACTATATTTTACTTTTGGGAATATTTTTTTTTTCAATTTTAACAGGTTGGTTTGCATCTCCTTGTAAACATTTCAAGGATAATTAACATTAATTAAGAGATCTGTGAAAAATTATTGGACAAATTCTGCCTTTCAGTACAGAATAGTAGACCACATTGAACTAAATGGGAATTCTGTTCAGGTATGCGACATTTACTATCTAAAATAAATGAAGCAGTATATCTTGCTAAAGAGACATAAGGATGTTTGATGAACATTTTTAATAACAGTTTCAAATTAGGATGTTGTAACTAGATCAGGACGGAAAACTAATTTTGTAGCCTGCAGCAGTCTTCTTCTCTATGAATGGGAGAACTGGTTGTGCTTAGCAAAAGAGAATCAGAAACAAAACTGAATGCTTTTCATGCCAGTGGTTTCTTTGCAAATGTTGGCTGGTAAAAAGGATTCATTAATCTTCCTTAGTGGAAATGTCAATGAATTACTAAGGGGAGAAGCCTGAACTAAGCTTGTTGTCCTCTCTTTTAAAAACAATAGTGTGTGTGTATATATATATATATATGCTATGCGTATGTACATATATATATACACACACACACACAATGTTTTTCTATTGAGACACCTGGTCTGCCTCAGCATGTGGGAGGGAGCGTATTGCATCCCTTTTGCCTTTCAGCTCCAATCCAGGGAATCGCAGCAGTCGCATTCACGACAAACAGCAGTCTCATTCACGACAAACCATTTTACACCAAATGTATATTTCGCTGATAAAGAAATAAAGGGAGACTAGTATAGATCTATTTCAAGCTATTTAGCTCTCATCAGCTAGCCATACCCTTACTTGGATTCCAACTTGGGCTGCCTGCATGTTAGGCAGTTGTATTAACCTCTGAGCCACAAGTTCTCCTCTCTTCATTCATCAGCTTGAGCCAGGAGAGAGATTAAGTGTTTTTCTATCGAGACACCTGGTCTACCCCAGCATGTGGGAGGGATCCCATACTGCATCCCTTTCACCTTTCAGTATGTATGTATGTACTATGTATGTATATGTATATATGTGTGTGTGTATATATATATGTACATATACATTGGAAACAGAATGAAGCCCACACTTCATCTTTCATTGATATCTTCTAAGAAAGTTCAGAATGATACATACAGATCTTTAGTGTTATGTGCTCTAACTCCTTAACTTTCTTGCAGAGCTGCTTATAGTCTCTTGAAAGTATTGTCAGGTTCATTGTTGTGTCAATTGTCCCCAAGTGAAAGACAAGAAAGGGATAATAATCTTTGGGCTTGATTATTCTAGTAAGACACTCAAACACATCTTTGATTTTTGTTCCAGGGAGACAACATACCTCCCTAGATTCAGATACAATGCTGAATTAGATGGTCTATTTGATCCCATACCCCATGGCTTTTCCTTTGATGCTGTAGATACTTATATTTTTTCACAGCCATTTGAGTAGTATCTGCCACTTTAACATAAGAACTAGTGTGGATTTTAGTTAGAACCTTTCATTTATGGTCAAACTACGAGCTTCCAAACTTTTTGAATTCTAATTCCTTGTCAACTTGAGAATAGCATAATAGAAGCTGTCACCCAACTACATCTATCTGCTCAATTACACAGATCTTCACAAGACAATGACACATTTATCTGTGTAATTCTGGTTGATACTGATAATCCTGCTTTGTGTACACCTAAATGAGTGGGTAGCACAGTAAAAAACGATAAGTAATTGCACATTGATCAATACAGTATTAATAACTGGGAGAACTCATTTTTGTTTGTTGGACTGTGAGTAAATCTTTTTCTTAAAACCTACACTTAACTTTTAAAGATGGGACTGTAGACATTATGTTGAGGTAATACAAAGCAAATCTACAAGGAAAGAGTGAGCTATCAGGCCATTGACACAGATGCACTCTTACCAGGCACTTTAATATCAGGTAGAGTTTTGCTGAGAAAATTAATTAGAAAAAAAAAAAAAAACATCACTGAAGACACAATGTCACTGGTCTTCATTAGCCATTATTGCTCCAAAAGGACATGCTTAATTGGATAAAGTTTACCACGAATAGGGAAACATAGATTCATATTTACATTACAATGATATATTCCAGCAGAAGCTGTCATCGTCTCAAAAAACGCTCATTACCAACTGGAAATATGGGGCATTAGAGATATCACAGTTACTTAAATTAAGTTGCTCTACAAAGAGAAGATAACATGTTAAGTTCCTAACTTTCATCTTTCTAACAGAATAATTTCTTCTTGTGCGCTAATTTTTGAGGAGAATGCTTTCTACATGCATATTTGAATTATGACTTAGTCTTTATTCTCCCTTCTCCCTGTTGAAAAGTTCTGGAGAGGGGATATGGAAAAGGATAGACCAGAGGTCTTCAAACTTGGCAGCTTTAAGATTTGTGGACTTCAAGTCCAATTCTGGGAGTTGAAGTCCACAAGTCTTAAAGCTGCCAAGTTTGAAGACCTCTGGGATAGACAGATAAAGGTTCCAAGCACTACTTACTCGTCACCATGCCTTCCGAACTTACTGAATGTTTAGACTAACTTTTATATATATTGAAATGCCTTTATATTTCTGACCTCTGCTTGGTTGGTTTAGCAAGTCACTGGAAGGTTGAAGCCCTTAGTATCACAGTACTCAAACTAAGGGAACTGTTCATTCTGCCTATTGAATGCAATCATATATGAAATTTAAACCAGGCTGCAATATTCAGTCAAGGATATCCAGTGGTGGGATTCAGCCAGTTCACACCACTTTGGGAGAACCGGTTGTTAACTTTCTGAGCAGTTTGGCAAACTGGTTGCTGGAAGAAATCATTAGGGCAGAGAACCGGTCATTAAATTAGTTGAATCCCACCACTGAGGATATCAGTTTGATGGCCTCCAAGGGTCTTAGATTTTGGAAAGCATGGGAACTGAGAGTCCAAAAATTCTAAATGGTAGCAAGTTATATATTACTATTTTTATTATTAAGTACCCATAAATGTATTACTCATAAGTGCAAAATCAGAACTATTGTAAACATTGGTAACATTTATGAGGCAAGCTTGAAGATAGCAGTGTTATACATCTTCCTGTTTGTGGCTGTAAAGTTTGGGGCCCTAAATCAGGGGTGGGCTGCTGGGTGTTCGCAGGGGTTTGGGAGAACCTCTAGCTAAGATTCTGTGCAGTTCGGAGTCCCACTCTTGGCTGGCCCCACTCACCCCGTCCTCCCAGGAGTCCCTACATGGCTCGTTTTGGATGCAGGTAAGTGCAAGGTGTGCGTGGAGGCTCAGGGAGGGTGAAAAATGGGCCTACTGGAAGTTTGGGAAAGCCAGAAATGGGCCCTCCGGAGCCTGGGGAGGCTGTTTTCGCCCTCCTGGAGGCGCAAGGAAAGCCTCCAGAGCCCAGGAAAAGCAAAAATGCCCCCCCCCATCATGGTGCAGGAGGCCGACTAGGCCACACCCTTCATGGCCATGCCCACTTAGCAACTGGGCAGAGAAGCTCTTGCTAAAATTTTTGAAGCCCATCTCTGCCCTAAGTAATAGGAGCATTAGGAGCTCCCACAGAATAAATAATAGTGAATTAGTCCTCTGCAAATGTGGGTATTTGGGTAAATGTGTGATGTGACCAGATCTAAAGCCACCAGTTTCTCTGGGTAGGACAAGTAGTTGATTTTGCTTATATTGGACTTCCAGTAGTAGAAGGTTCTTCTGGCCCTTCCTTTGAATAAATTCACTATACTCTCAATTATGGATAACATTTTCTTATAAAGAGTCAGTTTGTATAGTGGCTAAGGCACTAGGCTAGAAACTGGGAGACAGTGAGTTCATAAAAACAGCTGGATGATGTTGGGCTGGGTTACTGTTTTCAGCCCTAGGAATGAAGCAATCTTCTGAAAACCTTGCCAAGAAAGCTGCAAGAACTGGTTCTGGCAGTCACCAGGAGTAAAAAACTCACTAAAAGACTCATAACAATAGCACTTACACTTATATACCACTTCACCATGTTTCACAGCCATCTCTAAGAAGTTTACAGAGTAGTTTATATTGCCCTTAACAATCTGGATCCTCATTTTACTGGTCTTGGAAGGATGAAAGGCTAAGTCAAACTTGAGCCAGTAGGAATCTAACTGCTGGCAGTCAGCAGAATCAGTCTGTGATACTGCATTTTAACTACTGCGCCACCAAGGCTCAGTGGTGACACAAAGTGGTGAGATGCAAACACATTTTTCCTGAAATACTGGAAAAGTAGCATATTTTATTGACCAGCACATAATATTCAATCCAGTGGACTCAGTCCAGCCCCATATTTCAATATCTGGGTTTCTTATTAAATAGTTTAATGGCTATATATTTAATTTAGCAATACGACTGAGAACAAATAACAGATTAATTTATTTTCATTATTTATATCTTCCATTTCATTCAAGATGGATTAAAAATAGCAACAAAATAGAAGAATAAATATACAGTAAGACAATGAACAAAATGTAATTCATTTGAGGTAAAAGTAGAGTCTTGTCTTCTTTTGATAACAGATCTCAGTGTGAATAAAACGTATACTGATGTCCATTTTTCTGTCTTTTTTATTCCTCTGAGTAGGCTTCATTAAAGAGGTAGCAAAGACAATTCAACAACAAATATATTTTCTGTACCTTATGCATGTTTCAAGGATTGGGATGTATTTGATATAAATAAAATGACAGTTATGTTAAACAGTGAAAATGTTTCCCTCTTTTATTAAATCTAATTTTATTAAGAATTTTAATTACAATAGTAAAAATTAGTTATTATTAGGGTATAGCATTGTTACAGTAGCCAAGAGATGACGATGCAAATGCAGATTAATAGTTTGGCTTGCTAAGGTACCAGCCCTGTTGTAGGACACACTTGCATACTTTCCAAGATGCGTCACAGGAGCGTGAGCTAGCTTTGCACCAGAGAGAAAGATGAGTAGCTCTTCCTGCAGGGTCAACCAAGGCCTCCTCCCTTCCTGGAACTGCCTTGCAAATGGCACCATAACTGGGAAGGTTGAGATCTGTCAGGAAACTGACTGCCTCTCCAGAGGACCAGAGGCTGTGCTTGTTTTTCTGCCAAAGTGATACCTATCAATTTACTTGCATAGAACATGCTTTCGTACTGTTAGGTGGACAGAAGCTGAGGTGAGTGACAGGAGCTCACCCTGTCATGCAGTGCTAGGACTCGAACTGCCAGAGCAAAGACCATATCCAGCATCATTAAACCACCGAGCCATGATGCCTCTAGTAAAAATCAATGAAAACTAAACTTAAAGAAAGAGAAGAGAATGGAAGGAAAGAATTACACATGTAAATTATAAAGACGTGATCTCTAATGTGCTTCACAAAAAGTGTAAACAAATTTAATAACTCTTCACTCCCTATAAGGATGAACAGATATCTTCATCCATTGCTCCATCCTTTATCTATAAACAAAGCTATAAAACATAAAGTTTTCAGTTTAGGTATCAGCAAAAAGTCCACAAAGGGTTGCCAGAACATTTAACTTTCTGATATCCACAGATATTGGATGGGATGGGAAAGGAAGTGAGAGTGATCCCTAGTGCTTTGAGGAAGAAAGTCCTGTCATTTTTTCTATTATTTTTTTACTATTTAAAGCATTTTAGCAAGGGAAACAGCGCTCACTTTAACACAGATCTAACAGGTTTCTCTGTCTAGATTCTCTGAATAGTCCATAGCCTGAATTTATAACAATTAGGAGTAAAATAAAAGCCATTCTTCTCCTTTGTATGCACCATCTTCTACAGAAAGTAAGATGAAAAAAAATCATTCAAAGATTAGCTAAAGTTCTATCCAAGATAGTCATTCAAGCCAATAAAACAAATTGCTGGAAAGAGAAGCAATGGTAAGTTCGCAAAAAACGATTTTCCTGCCCCCCCGATTAATATTAATTAGCTTGATAATTAATTAAAACTGGTTCTCAGTACTCTAGAAGCACTGTTAATCAAGACCATTAGTTTCCTTCCTAGCTGAGAAAAGGAGAAAGTGACTCAGTCTCATTAAACATCTCTCTCATGTGGTTGAAGATGGTTCTTCTTTTTTGTCATGATCACAATGTATTATGGATCTGTAATGAATGAATGTATCAAATACCTAATTTAATATTATTACTTCCAGAGCACCTCACGCAACTGTGCTTATAAAACCAACCTATTTTCCCATTATTACTGAATGAAATTTGATTTATGTAACTCCCTTCTAGTGCCGGCTGCATTTTTTTTTTTTAAAAAAAAAGTGATTTGCAAATGATGAGTGAGGAAAGACCGACAGCTAAAGCAGAGGAGCAAAAAAAACACCACTTGTTGCAACTCTTGATGGGCTGTAATATTTCAAACTGCGTGTAGGAGATTGAATGTTTGCATGTTGCCACATAACAAGATTTCCTACAGCACAACAAACACGTTGATGAGAAAGTGCTAAGCCAATGCTTTCAATCTCACGCCTGTTTTGGATATTGGAGGCATTCAAATTCTGAATTCCCAGCATGAAATGGCATGGCACAGGAACAGGTGCTACATCTGACAATTCTGCTCACCTCTTTTATTTCCCAACAAGATATATTCAATGGAAATAACTATGAATAAGTTGGATGACAGTAGGCTGCATCAGGCAAAAAAAAAAAAAAATTGAAAACATTTTGAAACCTAGGCACATTATTGATTGAAACTAGGCAGTATGTAATTTTGCAGTCTGCACTGGCAGTTTCTTTCTAAAGTCTTGTTGTTTTTGATTGTTTAAAGCTTAAATGCTTCTTTTGACTTCGCTTTCCTATCAGGAAGTGGGAAATGCACGATCAAACACTAACAAGAATAGTTAACCATAGACATCATACTTGCTAGAATATTATAATCAAAACAATAACAACAACAACATCAGCATAGCAGAATTTCAATTTTCAGACCAATTACATATGACAGCACAAATCTCCTGTACTGCTCCTGGATCTTCCTGAAGTCCACTTTAAAAATTTCAGGGTTTGGGGAGATGACAACCACTTTCTGGGGTTCTCTTTTTTGATCATAGTGCAAAGCAGTGGTGAAATCCTCCGCAGTTTGCCACCAGTTTGCTACCCACACGTGCGTGGTGCGCACCAAACACACAGTGTGTGTGCACATGCAGTGTGCACCAAACGCATGCTGCGAGAATGCACATGTTCAGTGTGCGCCAAATGCACCCTTCACATGGAAAAAGGACACTTTCTATGGTAAGTAGAAAAGCGAGGGGGGGGGAAACAGCTGTGCCGCACTATTTAGATTCACTAGAAAGTAGGATTTCCTGCTTTCTAGTGAATATAAATTGCGTGGCACAACTGATCATCGGAAATACCAGTTTGGACCAACTGTTAGGGTTTTTTTTTACTACCAGTTTGCCGAATCGGTAGCTTTTATCACTACAGGTTTGCCCGAACCTGTGCAAACCGGTAGGATTTCACCACTGATGCAAAGCTTTCTCTCAATCTCAACTCTCCCACCTTTTTATTTATTCCTACCTACTACTTTTGCTTTATGAGAGCTTTCCAAACGAAGAAGAATCCATGGTTCAGCTTCAGAGAAGCCTGTAGCTTCATTCCAATAGATGCATGCTTCAATGTGGACAAGGGAGGAAAGCTAAATTTTGCATTAGGAAAACAAGAGAATGTGCTTCATCCAGTCTGAGCAGAAACTAAACAGTCTTCTCCTGGTGGTGGAAAAAAAAAAAGAAAGATCAAGAACAGGTCAGTTGATTTCCTAGATCATCACTGGATCAACCAGTGGAAAACACAAGAATCTGATAGCTATACAGGGTGGATGTGCAGAGTCCAGGAACTGAACTCCAATTGGAATTGGTGCTGGTACTAACTGAGAAGGAAACTGTCAGCTTCCGCCTCTATATTGCTTGCTTGCCTTGGCTGCCATTTTAACGGGGGGAGGGGGAGCTGTTTGGGTATTTGGGAGCGGGGAAGCGAGCTGGTGGAGATGTCTCATAACTGGGAGTGAATTGGAGAAAGTTTTCCTCAGCGCTTTCTCTGCAGCTGGAAGGTGTGCTGATAACCAGTCAAGGTCAACCATCCTGGCATACCAGAAGGATGGAGCCATCTAAAGCTGTGCCCCACATGACACCTTGGGGGGATGTGGATTGGATAATCCTGACTGGTCCCTTGGGGGAAGGGTTTTGGGGATGCTTTCTATATATGATTTTCATGCCTATTGCCTCAGACCTTGCCTTTCTTTGGTTGCATTCAGTTCATACTCAGTAAAAGTACCTTTCTCTATGAAAATGGAGTCGGGGTTTTTCTTTCTTGAGTTGTGAAAGGAAACACTGTTGACCATCTAATTAGAGTTTAACAATTTTAGAACATAAAGCAGCAATGGGAAATATTTGCCATGGGTTGGGAGTGAGGGGAGGAGGATGTTAACCACTCAAGAAGTGGTACATGGCTTGCACTAGCAATGGGACAAATAGAAAGTGCATATTTACTCTGAGAGAGGCATTGAAGAGGAGCAGCAGAAGACCATTTATGAAATCATATTTCCTTAAATTAAGATTTTGAAGATGCTATAAATGCCTCAGGTTTTTAAACACTTCAGAAAAATGGAAGACGCTACTTGTCCATTTCTCATTGCCATTTCTGCTCCCCATCACAGAGCCCCCATCCTAGGGAAAAGGAAGCACCAACTGAAATCATTCTTGCTATCTTAATCCCATTCTTAATCTGTTGAGAAACACTCACTTTTGCTTCAATCTATTCTGACATTATTTTAACCCCTGCTTTATTAGGCCATGGAATGTAGCTGTGGTAAAACAGTGGAACTTGGTGGTGGCCATCAGGAACGACTAAGATTCCGAACATCAGCATTCCTCCTTGCAGAATATTTAATTTTTTTAAAGTTTAGACTGAAGTTCAGGTTTTTTTAAAAAAAAATATGAATATACACAAATCTGTTCTAATATCAGTCTTCAGTGTCTATCTCCCGTGAAATAACAGTATACTTTGAAAAAAAGATTTAATATTCTGAAGTGGTTTTTCAAGCTTTCAAGAGCCACACAGAATAGCTAACCATGCCCACAAGCGCACCCAATGTGAAAGAAAACATGCTGTCACAACATTTTCAGCTTTCTCTTGTCTTATTGTGATCTTCAAAGTCCCATGAACTTTCCCCTCTGTATCTGCATGTTGTTATCATTCTTTCGATAAGATCATTAGGTAGCTTTCATCATAGCCTTCAGGGTCTTAGATTATCCATCAATTGATAATCTGCTCTGAAGATCTATGAATATATAATAACTCACAGTGCAATGATGCATATCATAGTTCAAACACACCTCAGGAAAATGTTCATGGGAAAAAGATATCAAAATGGAGTGTGTTATTTAAGAATAAAGAGATGCATATCTTTATGTGTTTACAGAGGGGGGGAAACTTCCCCAAATATTCAATTAGATATTATTTCAGGGCAGTTTTAAAGACTCTACCCATATAGAGATTACTGTCTTGTTGGTTCTGTGAACATTGCACTTTCTGGAGAAAGCTGAACAGGAAATTTCTTGTATATTTACTTAACGCTTAGTGAAATACTTAAGAAGTTAAGCAAGCAACTTGTTCTTTTCTTGTATGTACAAACTTGAAGCATTTATAGGAAAAAATGACTCTTGTATGATTGAAGAAAAATTGTTTTCCAAAGAACACATGGGATTATACCCCCACCCCCAAATGAGGACAGGGCACCTCAATTTTGGAAGCTGAGATGCTTGAGGGAAGTTTCAGAAGCAAGAGGGTACCATTCCAAACTGGGAAAATAAAGGGTGGAGTCTTAGGTTTAAGCAGTTGAAACCAGTGGTGGGTTCCTCCCGGTTCAGTCCGGTTTGGCCGAGCCGGTAGCGGTGACAATATGATGTCACCGAACCGGTTCTCCCCCCCCGCCCTGCCACCCCCCACCCCCCCACGTTATTCTTACCTTTTATTTGGTCCCACCCCCAATCTATTGCTGCCTCCTGAGTCCCAGCTGATGACTAGAGGGAAAAAAACTGTTTAAACTCTTGCCGTGGGGCTTCAAAGGGCCGTCCTACAGCTGATCAGTGTTAAAAGCAAACAAATGAGTCGGGTCGTAAGTGCGAGGACCTTCCAGAAATGACTCTGACCAGCTAGCCATGCCCACCTAGTCACATGACCTCCAAGCCACACCCACAAAATAAGCCACACCCACAGAACCGGTAGTAAAAAAAATTAAAACCCACCCCTGGTTGAAACCCTTCAGTTTGCTTCTTAAGTCCCTTGTCTCCATTTGCAAAATAGTTCTGTCTTTTGCAGTGCTTTGGAATCTCCCCCCAAAAAGAGTGTTGTGGCCTCTTGTACCCCACAAGACAACAACACACACATATGCATGCCCATCAGCAGGAATAATTTTATATGGACATTATATTACATTATAGCTCTATAATGGTTTAGATTTAAAGACCCAGATTGTTGGGGGCAATATGCTGACTCTGTAAACTACTTACTGTAAAGCACTGTTAAGAGGTATATAAGTTTAAGTGCTATTGCTATTGCTACTAGGACACTTGATTGTTTCAATAGGTAAGCAGAGCACCACTGAAAAAGGAGGTGTCAGACCTTTTACAGTTGGGCCTTCAGGCCTGCCAAATTTTCTACTGTGAGAAATTGGGAGCAGGGATTGTATAGAGTATGGGTGATATATAGTCAAAATAACATTCTTTTCTCAGAGAGTCAGGGCCACAGTGCCTTGCAGCTGCGATGAGGTGACTGGGTATCTTCAGTTTTTGATGGTGCCTGATTGGACCATGTGATGGACATGTGGGGTGCTGGGCAGGAACTTGAACTTTCTGTTGGGTGGGGAAAACCTAGAAGCTTTCAGATTTGGGTTTTCCCAGATGTGCCAATATGACATCTTCAATAAAATGAAACTTTGAGGAAATTCAAGCCTCGGAGTTTTCTTTCGTTGGGGGTGTTACTTGAACCCTGACAGGAGGAGGGCTGGGAAAGAGAAGGAATCCAGAGAAATTATAAGATATTCTAGAAATTAAGTTCAGAAACAATGCACAAAGTATCCGTTATTGTCACTTTTAGCAAAGAACAACTTTAGCTTGAAATAAACAAATATTTTTTTTAAAAAAAATGCTTCATATGTCCAAACATATTAATAAAGCAGAGGGAATGATTCAGAATCAGCTAAGTAACTGGATGCTAATTGGCCTTGTTTTCAAAAGTTTGGAAAACAAAATTAATTACGGATTGAAAGTGGGTTCAACTTCAAGTATAAGCAGACTAAAATGAATCTGCTGGGAATCTACTGGTACAACCAGCCCAATTAAGTTAAAAAGGATGGAGAAAGTATTGACAAGCTTCTGATCTGCTTGTGATCCTTTGCTTCAGCTTATGAATGCCTGGCAGTGTCCAAGAAAAAAAGCCGGCTGTGTAACTATAACCTCTGATATATTTCCTGATATTTCTTCTTAACATCTGGATCAAGCTGGTGATGAAATGGTGCATTTCCTTTGCAGAAGCATCTGTTGAAATATACAGAAGCCTTATATTTGGCCATACAGTATTGTTTCAAGCTGATCTAATTTCAAAATATAATGCCAATTGTAAAGATATATGTAAAACTTCTACCTAATTAAACTTGGCACTTGTTGGCCCTGTTTCTTTAGTGAACTATAAAGCAATCTTGGCTTCTGAAGACCAATAGCTCTGACACATACTCAGTTTATTAGCAGTATTTCTGATGCAGCATGGAGTTGCTCTGGGACCTAGATTTCCTAGCATTATAAAAATCAATTATTTAAGAGTAATAGCATAGTCAAAATTCATTAGAGTACAGTATAATCACTTGCGTCATTACACACATGCACTTCAGGAATTGTCAATTCTGTAGAACTGGAGAAGCAACTACAATGTTAATGAAGTCATCATACCATAATAAAAAGCTCTGAAAATGCTAATAAGTCAATCCTATGGAGAAATTATCTGAGGTTATGTAACCAAAATTAGAACTGTTTTGGGATTTCCTGGTGGGAGGTGAAGACATTCAGTTTTATAAGACAGCAAAATGGAAAGTAAACTACCTCATTTTCAGCTCATCAATAGTTTCCACATCTTTCTTAACTTAATTGGAGACTCACACCAGCAGATTCCCAAGAGATTCATCTTAGCCAGCGCTGCTTGAAGGTGAACTCACCTTCAATTAGTAATCAATTTTGTTTTCAAAACCCTTAACCTCAATCTGATTTTTTTTTAAGCCATGAATATAACTTTTCAAGTACTTTGACTCCATTGGCTAATGTCTTCACATTTCTGTGGCATTTAATAAAAGCTTGAATGTCACATTGTACAAAATGTATAGAGATTTGTTTTCTTTGCTATATCTTTGATATAGCAATACCTGTGGCATTTGCTGATATGGGTTGATAGCATGAATTCAGATGAACTTAAAGAAGACTGGGCCCATTCATGGAGGATGTTAATGTCAGTTCACAAGCAGCATACTTTTATTAGTGGTAGCTGGAAATTTAAAGTAGAATAAATTTTCTGGCCCATATATATGGGGTCCAAATTACACGAGCTGGATATTATAATAGACTTATATTGCTTCCTTCAGAAGGCTCTTATTTTTTATGAAGGTGTACAGGTTTATGCAGCCCCATACATATCTATAATGGTATCTAATATGGTATTCATTTATAGAGCAAGCAATAGGGTGCAAATCACCCAAACAGTAAGAAAAGTAATAAATAAAAGAAATTAGGAGCAACAGAAGGAGGAGAGTAATGAGGTAGTGAACTGTCCTCTTCAAAATCCCAATAGGCAATATACATTGATAGTGAGAAAAGGTTTGGGTTCCAAAAACCACAATAAATTGTTGTTTGGTATTCATGAAGTATCATGTTTAAAAGCTTAATTTTTAATGCTGTGAATATATGGTTATGGTTTCCCATCCCTATTAAACTGCCTTCTGTAAATAAATGAAATAAAAATCCATTTAAAGTCTCCAGTGGATTATGTTTTTATAACCTTCACAATTTTTCTTTCTCTCTCCCTCTTCCCTTTTTCCTTCTTCCAATCATCGAACAAGTCCTGTTCATTGACCTCTTGACAAAATTGAAAAACCTGAACTCAATTTGACTGAACAATTGCAGGAACCAACCTTGCCTGGTGATATTTTATGGTGACAGCTGTAATTATTTGTGACAAAGAAGCACGGGGAAATAACTGTTTCATATTATATTCAGGAAGAAAGCTTTTGGTATTATGATGCCCACCTTGACATGAGATATATTCCAACTGTGATAGGTATTTGCAATTCCCTTTTTAACCTGAATCTATATTTGGTTTCAAGTAGGGCTAAGAACATCCATTAACTGTGCCCTCATAAATCATTCCCATTAAATATTGCAAGAATGTGATGTCACTCTATAAAAGGCTCTAAAGAATCGCAGAGGAAGATAGATGTATACAGAGAAAACCATGTGCATTTTAAAAAGGGGTCAGTAGCCATTATCATTAATATAGTGGTAACATGCTTTACATAGGAAGATGGTTAAACATTTTTAATGTGTACCTACACTATATCATAGTCTGCATTTGTGTGTGTGTGGTGGGGGGGGAGGTCGGGTCAGGATTGTGGTGGAATGTTTTAGAGTATAATGAGCATCATAAACCAAAGTAAACATTATGTGGTACATATCTACTAATGTTTAGATTATTCTAAATATCCTGGTCCTTACTTTCTCTTATATTAAAATGTTTTTTTTTTATTTATTTAAAACAATACATCAAAAAAAAAAAGAAATAGTCAAACAAATGATTGCGACAGGAACTTTACATGATATTTACACTTTCTACGGTATGTAGGCTTCAGTCAGATTTGACATATATTAAACATAATCCTGGTTATACTTGACTTTTGGGGCATCTATTGTTCAACCAAACATACCATTTGTCCCAACATTGGAAATATATGGAGTCCTTTTGATCTCTCAATGCTTTAGTCAGTCTGTCGGCTGACAGATATTAAAATGTCAATATTGATTTAATATCTGTTCAAATAACAGATTGGTAATTGGGGAAGAAGGAGAAGGAGAAGGAGAAGGAGAAGGAGGAGGAGGAGGAGGAGGAGGAGGAGGAGGAAGAAGAAGAAGAAGAAGAAGAAGAAGAAGAAGAAGAAGAAGAAGAAGAAGAAGAAGAAGAAGAAGAAGAAGAAGAAGAAGAAGAAACACAAAAAATGAGTTATAGGCACACAATAACTTTACATAACAAAACTGAGTAACAACAGTGGGACTTCTGTATCAAAAGGCTTTGTTTCCTGGAAAAAAAAAGTGAACTCATTCTGTACACTATTTTCAATATGAACATTAAAAGGAAGATATTTCACTCTATAATGAATATTTCAGATGATAATAATTCAAGAAGAGCTGAACTGACCAAGTAAACTGATACCAAGACTTTTTTCCAGTCTGACATCCATCAAAAAGAAGTAAGAGTTTATATTTTTGAAGGAGTAGTAAGAACTTTAGTGGGTGCAATCGCTCAGTGGTTAAAGACACTGAGTTTGTCAAATAGAAAGCTGATAGCTTAAGTTTGAGACCTGAGTGCCACCCAATGGGGTGATCTCCCATGTCTCACTCAGTTGTAGATGTGAGTAGATAAATAGGTACCACTTTAGTGGAAAGGTAGCAGCACCTTTGGCATATAGCCATGATGGTCACATGACTGTAAAAAAATGTCTTCAGACAATGGTAGCTCCCTTGGCCAAGAAACAGAAATGAGCATCACGCCCTAGAGTTGGACATGACTGGACAGGGAAACCTTTATCCTTACTTAATAAGAATTTTATCAAAATAATTCTGCCATTAAAATTCTTGGTGACAGACTTCTCCAGAACGTAGATAAGCATTCAGTTGGAGGTTCGTATTATTTCTATAAAATAGGATTCTACATTCAACCACAGGATTTAGATTTCAATTCTAAATGGTGTCCCATGTCTATTTATGGACAGAAGCTATCATTTTAGTGTTATCAAATAAGATGGGAAAGTTGATACCTGCAGACAAATCTCAAATCCTGTGATTCAGCCGACACTGCATTTAGCTTTGAAATTTGTCTAAGTGCCATTGAAACAAAGCTATTTATGACATCATTAAACTATAGTTTCAGATTGTACTCATTGTACCCTAATTGCACCGCAAAAAGATGTGTAAAGTTGTATAGAGTCTTCCTGTTTGCTTATAGAATAAAATAACAGAGTTAGAAGGGGCCTTGGAGGTCTTCTAGTCCAACCCCTTGCTTAGGCAGGAAACCCTATAGCTTGCCTGCTTACCTGCTTTCCTTTTGTCCAATACAGAAGTATTTCCTTTCTTTCATATTATCCAGTCTAGGGATTCTTGTGTTTTTCATTGGCTCAAAAATAATTATTTCCTTTTAGTAGAGTTGGTCCTTTTCTGTGACCATTTTCAGCCTACATATAAAAAAACAACAATAAATGTAATACTGTACTGTTTTTAACTTTCAGAGAACAAAATTTGGATAGCATCTGAATGTGTGTTCCATGGTATTAACCCATATTAACCTGCTTGTTTCAGATATTATTTATTGGCAATAAAGTGGTTACTTCTGTTTTTATTGTGGATCTAAGGAATGCAGATCTGCCTTGAGAGGACAATGTTGTTCTTTAGAGTGCAACCTTTTTACACCAAGTCTTTAATGAGTGGCTGATACATTGGCATGCTTTGGATTTTTGTTTGTTTGGTTGTTTCATTGACTTAGTGTCAGCCCTGGAGGCCATCTTTTCTTTTGGATCTTCAGGGCTGCCACACTTAATCTGTGGGAAACTGGGAGAGGGGTTTGCATGGAGTTGGTAGAAGTATTTAGCCATATCAGCATTCTTTTCTCTGAGAGTCAAGGACATTCAGCCTGCACTTGTGTGACTGGGAAGCATCTTCAATTGGGACGATGGATTGATTGGACCATGTGATGGACACGTGGGTGCAGGGGAAGGGACTTTGACTTTCCTTTGGGTGGGAAAAACCCAGGTGCTTTCAGATTTGGGTTTTTCCAGATGTGCCAATATGACATCTCTAATAAAATGCTACTTTGAGGAACTTCTAGCCTTGGAGTCTTCTTTCGTTGGGGGTGTTACTTGAAACCCCGACACTTAGTTTACATCATACTTATCACCCAATTCTGTTTAAGATAACATAAAACATAATGCCGAGTCACACAATAAAGAGCCATAAAACCCCCACACAACAGAAAATAAATTAATCTTCCAAAGCATACAGGTAGTCCTTAATTTACAAATGTAACAAAGCCTGGCCATCATGGTCATGCATCATGACAGTCATAAAAAGGGACATCCACATGATCAACCAAATTTTATGGCCTTGTGGTTGTTAAGCAAACACCGTGGTTGTTAAGCCAATCAATGGTTCACTATGGACCAATTTTACTTACTTTTATAAGTAAAGGACAATCTGTATACAATCTTATAAAAGAAAAGAAAATGGCTGCCAGTCACTATTAACTTTCCTTGAGAGGAGAGAGGGATGAGTATGAATGCAGATAGAGCAGGGGTGACAAACTCACATCATCACAGCGGCATCATGTGATGCATTGGGACTTTTCTCCCCTTTGCTAAACTGGGCGTGGATGTGGCCAGCGCATGATGCATCTGACCTGCAGGCCGTAAGTTTGACAGCCCTGAGATAGAGCATTATTCCCTTTTGAAGTCCCCATCTTGCTGTTTTTGATCTCCCCACCCAATCCACAGCTGCTGATAAAATATTAGGCTCTAAAATCTCACTGGAATAAAATTGCTTGTCACAGTCTTGAAAAATGTCAGCTATTTGGAGCTGCTGCATCTCTGAAATTAAAGAATTTCAAATCAATGAGTCTACCACAGAGGTGGTTTGCCTTCTGATGCATGATGCCTTTAACTTCTAAAGGGGCAGGAATTTGAGCAGTTTCCCCCTCCCTTAAATGACATGAATGGAGGAAAGAATTTTGAAGAGAGCGATTCATGAAGTCATCTGAAGTCGAACCATCAGGGACTTTACAGGTGATCATCTGCACTGGGCCCAGAAGCCTCCCAGTAACTACAGTAATGTAGAATTATACTGCAATAGTGAGTCTTGCCTACAGACAACCTGTCTACTGCACCAGTGTAGTTTCTAAGTCCTCTTCAAAGGATGTGCTGAGGAGTGCATGGGTCACTATCACCAGATGTTCCTCATCTAGGTAGGGCCAGAACTGGGCAAAGACTCCCATGGCTACGATCTTCATTTACTATTTTTACAGAGAGATCTAAGTGACCTCTCTCTTTTGAAGGAGTCCTACTCCATATAAGGCTAACACCAGAACCATATTTCTGGACAAGCTATTTATTTACATTATAGTATGAATGCTCCCACTTTGCTAGAGTTTAATCTGATGTCTGCAGTTGTGCAATGTGATGATATGAGATGATATAATGTGATAAGTCTACATGCTATTGCTATCTTACTTCAGCTATTTTTTTTATATCACTATCTTTCTATTTTATTTTTTCTAATCTCATAACTGTTAATATTATTTTTAAACATTGGAGATATCTTTATACAATATTATATACACACTTTATAAAGAAAGCAGACAAAGTTAGAGTGGTACTTAAAGGTTCTTTAAATCTGTTTTATACAGACAGATTAAATCTGTATTTAAATCTGTATTTATAAAGACCCTTGATTACAGTGATATTCTTAGAAAATATAATTCTACCTTTTCAAGTAGAATTATCAACATCTTTGAAGCCTTTGAGTTTACAGTGAAAGAAACTTATCATCTTTATATGGTTTTAATTTGAAATGCAATCGGAACATCGGCTCTCAAAAATTCTGTTGATTATAAAAGCTTTTATACATTATCCAATGCAAGTTTTTTTCTCTGTCTCTTTCAGTGTCTGATTAATATTTTCAATCATGAAGAGACATGAGGATATGGCTTTTTCCTTAAACTCATAAACACTTTGGGGATATCTTTATATTCACATTAGCAATGTGAATACCTAATATGGAAAAAAAGAGAATATTCCCATAGTTTTGTTGATGTAGATTAGATTATCAGTAGCATTTACACTTATATACTACTTCACAGTGCTTTACAGCCCTCTCTAAGCAGTTTATAGAGTCAGCATATTACCCCCAACAATTTGGCTCCTCATTTTACTGATCTTGGAAGGATGGAATGCTGAGTCAACCTTGAATCATTCAGAATTGAACTGCTGTCAGTCAGCAAAATTAGCCTGCAATACTGCATTCTAATCACTGCACCACAATGGCTCTTTTATATGATGAGTTCTTATCTTGATGTCTCCCTTCCTTTTAACTATGAAAATTGATTTGACATATGAATAACTTTCAACACTATACATCCATCTTTTCCACCAACCATGTGCCAAGATTAGGATGGTCAGTGCTCTCTACCCATTAATTATAACCATACGGTGGAACAATGTGACATAAAAAATCTATCATTTTTTTGCCCACGAGAACTAAAGTAGCAATCGAATAAAATACTCTGGGAATGAAATAAGTTGTGATGAAAGATCACATAGTTTTACACTAGATACATTAATCATTATAGTCACACCACTTGGTTTGCGTTGATCAGTGTGTGACCATAGAGGCTGTACACCTGGTGTGAGTTTCTTCAGTGGAGGATTCCAGAACTGAATAGTCTCAAGCAGAGTCTCAAGTAAAGCATCTAGAAAGAATGCAGTTCTTGCACATAAAGGGCAGAATTCCACACTCCTGGTGATCCAGAAACTTCATATCCTATATGATAAATCAGAAGGACCAATGAATGACCAATCATTCATTTTAAATTACATTATGTTTACTCATATAGGTATGCTATAGATAGCTCTGAGTAAACATAATGTAATTTAAAATGAATGATTTAGAAAGTATAAAATAAAACTAAAAGAAAACCTGGCACACACACACACACACACACACACACACACACACACACACACATAGCAAAAAAACCTACCCTATCCCATTGTGATATAGCAACATCCATTTATATTACTTAGTGTGGACTTTGGTTTCCAAGAGAATATGACCTCTGGAAACCAAAACCATTTTTCCTTGTTGTTGCTTTGCTTTGGTGACCATGGTGCTCAGTGTGAGTTATTAATATAGTTTCAGTATTAATTAGTTAGAAATTGTTGTTGTGGTCCGCCGGCGGCCTGCGGAGCTGGCAGCAGAGTCGGACAGTGAGGAGGCTGGGGAGGCTGGGCAGAGTCGGACAATGAGGAGGCCAATCCTTGAGTCTGGGGAAGGCTCAGACGAGGGCTCTGCATCGGAGGCAGAGATGGGGTCAGGGCCATCTGGGAGTTATGTACTGCCTCCGGAGCCTCCGGAGCCTCCAGAGTCGGACATCAGTGAGGCAGAGGAACAGGGGGAGCCTGTTCCCAGTGCGAGCATGCGCAGAGAAGCCAGAAGGCAAGAACAGTTAAAATAAAAGGGTCAACTTGGGAGTAGGGCTTGGAGATTTTGGCACCTCCCATAGGACATAAAGGAGGATCAAAGGCACATGGACCTTTGCAGGAAGCAACTGTTGTTCGTGCTGGCTGGTTTCAAGACTTCAGCTCCGTGTTGAATCTGTGTTCTGTGTGGCCTTGCAAAGTTAATTGCAAATTAGGTCTTGGCAGCGTGTCAAGGGAGATAAAGGTGGATGTTTATCAGCCTTATCAGAAGAACTGTGGCAGACGTCTGTCAGACTCTTTACAACTATTTGGGACTCATCTGTGAATGAACAGATTGAGAATGAACAGGCGCTGAATGAACAGAATTCACAGCCATTGAAATAAAAAGAGGGTTTTGGGGACTCATTGTGTGCTTTTACTCTATCAGGAAGCCTAGGACAGAACAATTGTGAAGTTTATATTTTGAGGGCATGGTAGACTGTTAAGAGTAAATAAGGAATGCAAAGTGTGAGTAGTTCACCTTTATTGGGACTTGGAAGTAGAAAGTGAGTCTCCTTCATCCTATTAGACTTCTAATTTGCATTCCATTCCATTAACTAGGGTATTCTGTGGACCACCTGTAAGGGTCGGGATTTGGGACACTAAATTCCTTCCTGAAAAGGCAAGTCCAGTTGATTGTTTTAGGAAGAAGTTCTCAAATCTGTGAATATTTTAATATGAAATCCCACAGGCTTCTTTTCTCTCACTCATCCTATTTAACCTCTACATGAAACAGCTAGAAGTCATCCGTCACTTAAGGATGAGGGTCTGAATTGGGTGAAAAATCTCAGATGAAATCCTATCAAGTTGTAGTCGTCATTTGTCAATAAACATCTGGACAATCCAATAACATAGATTTTGAAGGTATTCCTCACCCGCAAAGATGTAATTTGTGCCTTGGATATCCTTCTGGACTCTAGCAAATGTAATTGGATTGTCACAGGGGCACTTTTACGAAGTTGTGAGTGGCAGAGCAAATTATAAGCCTATCTGGACCAGGTTACTTTGAAGATAGTAATTCATGATCCACTGCATGGCATTATCTTTGGAGATGACCCACAAGTTGGTCATATATCCCCTTCTCCTTACATTGTACATGAAGCATGGAGCAAGAGGCAGGTTTTTTAGAAGCCCTACTCTGTGGAACATTTCCCCATTGGAGATTCATTTGACCCTGGCTCTTCCTCTTTTTCTTTTTTTGCCAAACAAGTAAAATCAATAATATTTCAGTATGCCATTAGCTCTGGCGTGGCCATAATATTGTTGATTATATTGTTATTTTTAAAATGTTTGATATTTTCTTTTACCTCCAATTAGCTTTTATGGTTGGGTTTTTTGTTTTTTTTTTGCTAGCTTTCCAAAATCCATTTCCAGGGGCAGGGGGAGAATTATAGTTTAGTCAAAATGGCACAATCACAATCACATCCAGTGGTGGGTTTCAAATTTTTTTGCTACCGGTTCAGTGGGTGTGGCTAGGTGGGGGGGCATGTGACTGAGTGGGTGTGGCCAACTTCACATCACTCATGCCCATTCCCATTCAGTCACATGATTCCCCACCTAGCCACGCCCACAGGAAAAGATAGGAAATTTTTGGGAATTTCCACCTATCTATCCCCGCCCTTCCTTTGCCAATTGCCCCCGTTTCCCCTTCTTTAGTAGCCCCAGCCCTAGCCCCACTTCCTACCACCCACCACCTCTTTGTTCGGACAGCTTACCTTCCACGGTGGTTGGTCCAGAGTCTGGAAGGCAAGCTGACCAGAGTTTTCGGCAACCCCCAGCCAGCCACCGCTCCTGGAAAGCAGCTGGCAAAGAGGTAGCAGCTGGCCACCAGAGGTCATGGAAAAAGCTGCTGCCATTGCTGCCATGTTCTTCACGCATGTGCATCCCATTGGACTTGCAAGGACAACGAACATGCAGGGTGAGCAAGCAGTGACCGGGAGACCAGTTTTGGGACATGACCAAATCGGCGACCTTGGCAATTTTCCGCCAATGGTTCACACGAACCGGTGTGAACCAGCTGAATACCACCTGTGATCACATCCCTTTTTACATGCATCAAAATGCACATGTAGAGAGTAAAGATCTTGACAAAAATATGCAAGAAAATTATATAAGCAAAAAGGGCTGAACTTTTAACTTTAACTTCTAGGAAGCAAGATAGAAATTAGAATTCCTTTGGGTAAGTTCCTCCTTCGTTCACTAAGAAGGAAGGGAGGTAAAGCACAATCAAACTTTCAAGATAGAGTTCTTACAGCCAATCTCAATAAAGCACAGTTCTAGTCTTCCCATGAAATTGATTTTCTACCTAGTGGGTAGTTGGGAATCGATTATTATTTTTAAAAGTAATTTTGGTGACTACTCAGCTTCATAAAACTGATTATGAAACAATGAAGTTTTGCACTTTTAGAGGAAGTTCCAGTTACTCCAATTAAAATTCTCCTGTGTTGCATTAGAAACAGGGAATTAAATACACAGTGTTCTACATGCGCAGCACAAACTTCAGACTCTGTCTTTCTCTTCCCTTGATCAAAGAAAACCACTGCTCCAGGCTCATTCTTAAGAGCCCTGCCAAAGAGACGTTTAAATTCCCATTGATGAAGCAGATAAGTCTCTAACAGCTGTGTGGAATCTGGATCTCACAGGATTTAACAGTCCGTGTGGAGATTTTAAAGTTTCTCACCCTAGATAGGATTTACGCTCAATGTCCTGAAGCCACCCTATCTTCTAATGCCCCTCATGTCTCTAAATTTTGCTTGCGGTATCTTTTGCTATCCATTTCATTTTAAGCAATGATTGCAGTGCCTTGTGTTTATAGTATTTATGGGTAGCTGCTCATTTTAACTGTATATTAGGAATTTCTTTTAAATTTGCTTTTTTTTTTTTTTTGGACTTTCCTTCCCACTCCCTCATTCTTCCTCCACCCCCTCCTCCTTACTGCTTTATCTTTGTGTAGCACAATTTCAGCAAATGGCTCTAATCTATATCTTTGCAAGCCACCAAGTAGATTAATAACAGCATGTAAACATGAATGTCAGTTAATTAGGAATTTGTTAAAGATAAAAGATAAAATGCCCTTTGAATCTTGTAAGAATTTGAGATTAGCACAGTAGTGAAAGTAAGCCTGGATGTAAGAAAAGAATGCATGAGGAAGAATGACTTCTTTTCCTCCCTCCCTCCCTTCCTTCCCATTAGGTTTTGGCTAAAATTAATGTAAGAGAGAAAGAACTTGCAGGAGCTTATAGTTGGTGCAAGCCAACAGAAGAAACTAGTAACTGTAATATCTTCAGAATTAGATGTGGTCTAAAATACCTCAACAGTTTCACAATTCCTTCCATGGTCTATACCAGGGGTGTCCAACTCGATTTTATTGAGGGCCGCATCATGTGTTTGACATCAGGGGGCCAGGGTGGGAGTGGCCAGCTTGATGTCACTCGTGTCGGGGGCACCTGTGGTGGCCCGAGCGCTCTGCCAGTGAAAATGGACTCCCAATTTCCGTTTTCAGCTGGGACGGTCTCCTGAAACCCTCTGCCAGCAAAAATGGAGCTCAGGAGGGCCACCCATGGTCCTCCTGAGCTCCATTTTTGCTGGCAAAGGCACCGCAGGCCAGTTCTTTGCTATTTTCAGGGGGCCCCATGGCAGGGGTGAAATCCAGCAGATTCTAACAGGTTCTGGAGAACCGGTAGCAGAAATTTTGAGTAGTTCAGAGAACCGGCAAATACCACCTCTGGCTGGCCCCAGACTGGGGTGGGAATGGAAATTTTGCAATATCCTTCCACCAGGAGGGGAGGAAAGGAGATTTTGCAGTATCCTTCCCCTGGAGTAGGGTGGGAATGCAGATTTTGCAATATCCTTCCCCTGCACGCCCAGCAAGCCACGCCCACAGAACCAATAGGGAAAAATTTTGGATTTTCCTGCCCCATGGGCCAGATCTAAGAACCCAGTGGGCTGGTTCCAGCCAACAGGCCTTGAGTTTGACACCCCTGTTCTATACTCTTAATGGGATGGATGTTTTAATGAAGACTCTATGGTTGTATTTTTTCTGTCTCTAGTTTTCAAATTTGTTATCTCCAGGAAACCTGTAGTTTAGCCATGGGAATCATAAATGACAGCAAGAATTGAATCTGGTTGAATAAATAAGAATTAGGATGGTAATTTTGCTAAAATGTAATAAATTCCTGCATGATCCAGCTCTTGGGTATTTGCAGGACCATCTGTCACCAGTTATTTCTCCTCATCTAATAAGACGTTGCACAGTTGACATGTTCCAAATTTTTTTACTACCAGTTCTGTGGGCATGCCTTGGAGGTGTGGTGTGGCTTGGTGGGCGTGGCAGGGGAAGGGATACTGCAAAATCTCCATTCCCACCCCACTCCAGGGGAAGGATACTGCAAAATCTCCATTCCCACCCCACTCTGGGGCCAGCCAGAGGTGATATTTACCAGTTCTCCAAACTACTCAAAATTTCCACTACTGGTTCTCCAGAACCTGTCAGAACCTGCTGGATTTCACCCCTGGTTCCAGTTCTCATGAACTAAGCAGTGTCCTCTTATGGGAACAAACAAGGTGGGGCTTCTCTGTTGTTATATTTGCCCCATAGAACAGTCCCCCCCAAATGTAGATGGTCCTGACCATAAACTTGATTTTGTAATCAAGTAATTGTAATCAAGAAATTGTCCCACATTGGGGAACAATTATTTTGTGAGACCAGGTTGTTTTGTGAGCTCAATTTTGAGATTTGGAATCTAAGCTGCCTCCAGCAGAATGCATTTTTACTGATTTCTTTTCTTTTGGAGGCCTCTGTGAGTTTCCCGCAATTGCATGATCAGTAGCTAGCCACCCAAATTGAAATAATAAATAAATAATCTAGAGCCATAGGGCTTCCTGATAGTTTCCCAGCTAAATGCCAATCAAAATTAGCTTTTTTCACAAAGCGTTAGGTATGTGCTTCCACTGCTGTGATTTTTAACTGGAGGATGGCTTTGCTTTATTTACTATTAGCATTACGTACTAAACACCGCTATGTAGCATTATTTCCTAAAGGTGCCTACATGAGAGATAGGTTGCCTCCTATTGGTGAGTGAACACCTCAAGATCCAGATGAATAGCAGATACTGGCCAATCAATCAGACATTGTGGTAGCTGACAAGGACTAGAAGACAGCAGTGGGCAATGCCAAGTGACAGCTACATCTGGAAGAAGGAGTATGAGAAACTGGAGAAGTACCAGGGCCTGAAGGAGGAATTCGAGAGGATGTATAAAGTAAAGACCAAAGTGGTCTTAGTGATCATAAGGTTAGTTGGGGTTGTGACTTCTAAACTGGGAGATAGTTCCAACAGATCCCAGGAACAACATCTGAGCTTCTGTCCAGAAGAACGCAATGCTAGGAACAGCTACTAAATCTGCAGGGATGTATCTATATCATATCATATCATATCATATCATATCATATCATATCATATCATATCATATCACATCACATCTATCTATCTATCTATCTATCTATCTATCTATCTATCTATCTATCTATCATCTACCTCCCTCTCTATCACTCACTCTCTCTCTCTCTCCATATATATATATATATATATATATATATATATATATATATATATACATACATACATACATACATACATATATATAATCTACCTCCCTCTCTAGCTGCCTCTCTTGCTCCCTACCTACCTCTCTTTCTCTTTCTCTTTCTCTTTCTCTCTCTCTCTCTCTCTCTCTCTCTCTCTCTCTCTCTCTCATCTATCTATCATCAATTCACCCCTGTCTATATCTGTCTATACATATGCATACATACCACTACAGCTCTAGTAGTATGAATAAAACTAATTTATCACATCAAGTGCTGAATTTTTCAGTGGAGTCTGAAGATATTTCCTGGCAATTAAGCTTTCATCTAATTGATGGATATGTGACACTCATGAGTTTGTGAGCTACCCTAACCATCTTGCGGTGCTATTCAAACTAATACACATTTTATATAGATTATAGATTGCAATCCAAATGAAAATAAACATATAAAACAACCCCTTTAGCGAGACTATTTATCTGATATCCATTTTCTTGGTTTAATGGTATAATTGATTCCTAGCTTCCTGATGGCCTTAGGTATGCTATTCCCCCCACCTCTTCTCATGAAAAGCAGAAAAATCTGGCCATTCATTTTGTTTACTTGAGAACCTGGCAGGGTGTTGGGGCTTAGGAAATTTGCATATTCATGAGTCATTAAATACTCTCCAAAAGACAGCAAAATCAATGTCATTTTAGTATTTGGTGTGCTTGAGTGTGCTTTCTAAATTCATTATTTCCTTTTCGAATATTGCAGCATGCTTTATTTTAATTGCTAAACACTCTGACCTAAATCCGGTGGGGCAGTTCTGCAAATGTAATAGACGAGTCATTAAGAACGGTGATTTATAATTAAGCATATGGTTTGCTAACTCTGATTTGGTTCGTATTAACTCGCGTTGCTTGCTTTGTTCTTTCCAGAACTCTGAAACTCTTATTTCTCTATAAGTGTCATAGGACAAGCATCTGGATGTCTTCCCATATCAGAGCTTAATTTAAACTACAGGCAGTTAAGCAGATACTCTCGCTTACCTCAAGGATTTCTGAGCACATGCAAAATACCTTTTCCACCACTGCACAGTCAGAATAGCAAATCCAAAATTAGTGGGAAGGATTGCTGTGTCAGAAATATAAATTCATTTCTTTTTTTCTTTAGATTATAATATTGTGGCAGGCTGTGGTCTGGGTTCCCCAGAGAAAAGAGTTGCATTCCAAAAAGCAAAGAGGCAACAAAGCATGGAGAGTTTGGTGATGAATAAAAGAATAACAGAGTTGGAAGGGACCTTGTGTTCTGTCCCCGTCCTACACACGCACCCAACCAGCCAGCCGAGGGTTAAATAAACTCTTCAAACACTCAACGTCAGTGATAAGGAATTTGGCAGCAACTCCGTAGCTGCCTGCCAAGAACTTTTACTCCAATAATACAGACAAAAATACACACAGTTTGAATAGTCCAGTTTGTAATTAAATCCCCAGCAAATAGGCGTTGTGTCCAAAGGTGCGAAGTGACTCACCAGAGATTTAGCTTTGTCCGTCACAGAGTCCGAATGGCCACCACACTCCCTTTTATAGCCTGTGGGGTGTGGTCCAGTGAGTCAGCTTAATCTCTGGCATGCCTCCTTTTCTGCTGCGCACGCTTGTCTCTCCGATGCTGGCGTGGGTCCAACCACAATGTTTCTTCGTCACTATCCGATGGCTCGGAAACACCTGGCTCTTCTCCTGGCCAATCTCTTCTCCTTCGGGAGACACCTGAGGCATTGCCAGAGAGAAGGGTCCTGGAGAGGGAGGCCTGGCCATCTCCTCTCCTTCATGTTCGGAGCCTTCTTCTTCCAATAAGATAGGCTCGGAGGATGGAGCCACAACACCTTGGAGGTCTTCTAGTCCAACCTCCTGCTCAGGCAGGAAACCCATTTCAGACAAATGTTTGTCTAATCTCTTCATAAAAAGAGTGTTGAAGTACCAACAGCTTTTGAAAGCAAGCCATTTCAGTGATTGTTCTGACAGAACATTTCGCCTTAGCCTAGATTGGTTCTTTCTTTGATTAGTTTCCATTCATTGTTACTTCTTCTGCCTCCAGATGGTTTGGATCACCAACCTTTCGACCTCAGGGACCATTAAATTCATAATTTTAAATCCCGCAGACGACAAATATGATCTGCTAATGACTGACTGAGTGGGTGTAGCTAGGTAGTCAGGTGACTAGGTGGGCATGGCCAACTCGATGTCACTCACGTTGAAGGATGCCTCGCCGGCCTCTACTCACCCCTCCCCTCTCAGCCATTCCTTGCTTGCCTACCTGGGCTCCTTAGGGTCCCAACAGGAAGCAGTTGTTGGAGCTAAGCAGCCACCATAAGAAAGAGTTGGCAAAACAGTTGGCTCAGTTCAAATTGGATGTGACTGAGAAGGAGGCTCACCAGAAGCAACTCACTGAGGACTACAAGTATAGGCTTTCTAAGCAGAGGGAAGATCTGTGGGAGTGCAAGTCAGATACCGGTACCTGCAGGCTGAGCGGGCTGAGAGGGTGAGCCAGTTCCAGGCCATGATGCAGTCCCACAGGAATGAGGACCCTCAGTTCTTCGCCACCAGTGGTGCTTCCCTCCAGCCTTCGCCCAAAGCCCTGCACCAGGAGGCCGAAGCAGACTCCCAAGTCAGAATTTCTGCCCCCCTCTGACCCACACAATAAGACCCCAAAGGGGGAGACTCTGTGCAGCAACACAAACATTCATTGCACATATCCGGCCCAGGGGCCGTAGTCTGAGGACCCCTGATTTAGTACAATATAAAAACTGCAAATAATTTTTCTATGGACTACCAAAATTTTCTCGCGGACCACCAGTGGTCCACGGACCACCAGTTGGTGACTGCTGGTTTGGAGAATAGGTTGACTCCCCTCTTCTAAGGCAGCCCCTTAGATATTGGAAGACTATCATGTCCTTTTTATTAAACTAGACATACCCAATTCCTGCAACCATGCTTCATATGTTTTAGCCTCCAGTCCCCTTATCAACTTCGCTGCTCTTCTCTGCATTCTTTCTAGAATCTCGACAACTTTTTTACATCATGCCGGCCAAAACTGGAGGCAATATTCCAAGTGCCATTTTACCAAGTCATGATTCACAGAGTATATCTATAGTGATGCAAATAGTTCCTTTAACTTGACAAGATTTCTGTCTATAAGTGAGGAACAATAAAGGAAACTACTCAGAAGTAACCCCACATGTCTTTCTTGGTTCTTGCATGGGGGTGCCTGACAAATATTAATGAAAAATAAAACAATAGCAGGGAAGTGTCAGGAGCAAAAGATCCAACCCACTCATGAAGATCCAATTAAATTGACACATTGCTACTCATCTTGAAGCAGAGGAATTTTCTCAAGTGATGGTTAACACCTGCTAGGAGTTAGATAAGGGTCAATGGAATTCAGGGTGGTTGGATTTAGCTTGCTTGTGGTTATGTGGAGATTCTAGGTTGATCCCACTTTATCTATTTCCCCAGTTTCTGCCACTCTTTCCTTTACAGGCGGATCTTGAAGTTGCTGTTACAACAATATTTTTGATCTGCTCTTTGCTTTCTAGATCCCCTTCCCAGTAGTTCTGGCAATTAAGAATCACATTAATTGAGCCAAAAGTATAATATGAGGAGGACAGAGTTCTCAGCCATTTTCTCTTGGGAATGGCTGGTGTCCAATGAGTCTTTGAATTAGATTTCATGGCATTCTTTGCCACTGGCCAGGAAAGTAACAGTAGCAAGTCCTGGCACAATGCTTCTCAGGCACTTTCATTGCCTGAGCTTAGTGTTGGTCATGATGTGATTGACTGGAAGAAGTTAGTTGAATCCATTATTGAGTCTGCATTATTGCATTGTTGAGTCTGTTTAATTATAAAATGGACCACCCATTGGTTCATTTTAGTTGACTTGGTTAGTTGACTTGGCTACTTGATTTTTATTGTACTCACCATGTATTACTGACCCAGTTAAGCATGTGGTGATCAAGGGACCCAGTATTTCAAAGTAGTGGGGTGGATCCCTTTTCTCGTTGAGTTGAAGTGTACCAGAGAGGAGGTAATGGAATGAAGACTGTTGAGGGTGGCCCTGTCTTCTGCAGGACTTTGCTTCTGTTCTCAGAATAGGTTAACCCATGAATTAGCAGGCAAAGTCCACAAAAGTCCAGACAACTCAGCCATTAATCAACTAGTCAGGATGATAGTCCTTGAAGGAGACCAGGTCAAGAAACAGACTCCCCAGAAAAACAACTCTAGACTATTAATATTGGCTATATTAATAAAATATTAAAAGCGCATCAGTGTTTTTCTCACCTTCTTATACAAAAACAGCCACCATGGAAGTCACTTTAAGTTTCTTTCTAATGCCTCCTCTTTCCAGACTGCATTCATGTTTTCTTCTCAAACTCCGCATTCTGTTTTCAAAATCAGTTCTATGGTTCTTGAATTCAGAGCTCCAAAAGCTCTATCAGATGAGCTTTTAAAAAAGCATTTTGCCTTTGCCTTTCATCAAAAGAGAGTGCCCCTTTTTCTGGTCTGGCTCCCATCAAGTTAAGAAACACATCCAAGGGAATTAAATCTCTGTAGAAATAGGGAGCAAGCAATGAATTAAGATTTGTTATTGTTATTTATGCTGCTAATTGATTGGAACATTTTTTTTTCTCTTTGTGTCCTTCAGCTTGCTTTGTTTCACCTGCCTGGCATGTAGACAAAAAGCTGTGAATTAAAGCCCACAGGAGTTACAAGATTCTTTCTTTTTCTTTTTCTTTTTCTTTTTCTTTTTCTTTTTCTTTTTCTTTTTCTTTTTCTTTCTTTCTTTCTTCCTCTTCCTCTTTCTTTTTCTTTCTTTCTTTCTTTTTCTTTCTTTCTCTTTCTCTCTTTCTCTCTTTCTCTCTCTCTCTCCTTTCTTTCTTTCTTTCTTTCTTTCTTTCTTTCTTTCTTTCATTATCTTGAATTAATAATTACCTCCTTAAACCTAATATTTACCAAAACAGTTGTATCTATTTCTGAAATTTATAGTTCAATTTTTGCAGACAGTCTATTGTGCATCAGAAGATTAAAAAGACTAAGAGAGGGAAAGTCCTACTCACCTTCTCCTGCATCAAAGTGCAGAAAGGAAATATCTCTTTAAAGAGTGATAGTGGTAGTGACCAGACAGGTATATATACTGTACATACCAGTTGTGGAGATTGTAATTTTAAAAATTGTAGACCATAACTTGAGAGAGGAAACTAACTGGTACATATGCTTTGCATCTACAAGTAAGAACTCCATCATTCCTGCCCAACTGCAAGCTGATGAAAAAATACAGAACCTGACTCATTGCTTGTGACAGGAATTATGTTAGGGTTCCAAGTAATAAATCCATAGCAAGCAAGACTCTGAGGCAGGTAGAGTCCTCAAAGAATACTTTTATTGGAATTATCATATTGGCACATATTGGTGTGGGCCGCCGGTGGCCAGCAGGAGGTTGGGGAGGAACATGGGCCAGTCCTGGGGGCTGGGGAAAGCTCGGACGAGGGCTTGGCATCGGAGGCCAAGAGGGAGCTAAACAGCAGTGAGGCAGAGGAACAGCTGGAGCCTGTTCCCAGTGTGTGCCTGCTCAGAGCTGCCAGAAGAGAAGAACAACTAAGAAAGCAGGGTCGACTTGGGAGTAAAGCCACACCTTAGAGGTGATTGGCCCCTCCCATGGGAAACAAAAGAGGAGCAAATGGGGAGGGGGCTTTTGCAGGAAACAATTTGTTTGTTTGGTGATTTCAAGAGTGGAAAGCTCTGTTCATGACTCTAAGAGTCTGTGTGACAAGTTTTGCCTTACACAGCATTTGGATACTAGTTATCTGGCAGCTTTCCAAGCGAGATAAGGTTGGTGTTGATAAATATTCCTCTGAAAGACTGTTTGCCAAGCCTTGCTGACTTGGTGAATGAAAGGAATTCACCATTGTGTAAATAAAAGGGGTTTTGCTGGGACCAAGACTCTGCTTCATGCTTTTTAAGGAAGTCTAGGTCAGAACACATATCTGGTGAAAACCGACTCTGAAGTCTCCCATGGTTTTTATCTAATTAATTTAAAAGTTTTTCTACTTTCTCAAAACAATCAGTCACATGGTCCAATCACTGTGCGGACTGGCAGCTGGGTAGCATCACTCCACCTTCCTCAGACAAGGTGAGAGAATGTCCTTGGTTCCCAAGAGAAAATATGTTGTTTTGGCTACAGATTCCCCTCTATCTCAATTCCCCCCTCCCTATCCCTCAGCTCCAGTGTGGCAACACTGAAGTGGTCAAAATGGCTTCAGTCAGGTCAGCTTCAGGGTTCACAAATTGTCACCCAAGCATGATGTCATGGGCAGATAGAAAGTGATTGACAAATAGTCACCCAAACATCTTCCATGCCTAAAGCAGGGTAAGAACCTGGTCTCCTGATTTCTAGCCTGGTGTCTTAAATCAACAGTTAGCATCTCTTCCATTAAATCAAAATTCAGTTAAGATCAAAGCGATTAGCTGTCTTCGAGTTTAATGTATCTGTTGATAAATGAGGCCCATAATATACATATCCAATTTCTGAGATTAAGATTCTATAAACTAATTCTTTTTTCCTGGAATAATCTTGCAATATCTGAATCTCACTTTCTTGATTATGAGCTGTTGCAGAGTTTGACATTCTTTCTTTAACAAGATGTAATCGATCTCCTTTAAATTGAATTAAGTCTTCTTCTGTGGTCCCAAAGGTTAGTTTTGGATAACCCTGACAATCTAGACCAGAGTTTCTCAGCCTCAACAAGTTTAATTCTAAGACTTTTATTCCTAGAATCCCCTAGCCAGCATTCTCAATAGCTTTGATCTAGTGTTCATGGACACTATCTTTGATACTGTTTCCACATATAGCAAATTTCAAAAAAAAAGCATAGTGTGGGAACTCTTCCCTAACAGTTAAATGATTAATATTTTTCATGTAAGTTAATAAAGAGAAGAAATAGTGTAAGATGTTTTTTGCCACTAATACTTTCATGTCTGTCACAAAACAGAAGTATTGCATATTTAGAATTCATTTTGAAACATAATGCCTTCTAATTAAATCTTTTGCTTATATACAGAAGGCATGATTCTAAATACTTTCTGATATAATTTGATTTGAGAAAATGTGTCATTCAAAATGATTTGGGTCAGCAATATATTTAAATATTTCCAAAGATACTTCTTTTCTGATTGTGCCTAAACTTCATCATTTATTTCTGGCCCATATGTGAAGAGAGATATCTCAGCCAATCAATACCCAACCATTGGCTCTAATCAAGATCAATCAAAAGCAGTCACTTTTGCAACAACACTTGCTGATTGCAGAATAGAGTTGCTAAAATGGTCTGTGAAAGTGACTTTGGGAGATAGGGAACAAGCCACAGCCAGGGGAACTGCCAGATAAAAAGCAGGTTGACCTGCAGAAGGAATGTAGACAGAGCAAATGTCTCCACGAGGACTCTCCCTAGTTTTTTTAGGCTGTAAAGGCAATGGGGACAAATTGCTCTTCCAGGTTTCAGCGTGCACATATGTTCCAGCCAGCTGGTCTTTGCAGGCACGGAAGCACTGGAAACCAGAAGAGCAGGTGATCAGCACGCATATATGCACCGGAAACCATATGCTCAGCTTCCCAGTGCACGCATGCGCTCCGGGGAGCTGCTCTTCTGGTTTCCGGTGCTCCCACACACATATGCTCATGCTCCCATTTTTGTACTCAGTGCCAAAAAGGTTCGCCAACACTGGGCTAGAGGAATGACATGGCTTAATTGCATTGGTTTAGTCCAGGGGTGAAATGCTCCCAGACCGGACCTGATTGCCGGGTCCGGTAGCGGTCTTGGCCGTTGGCGGAGTGAACCCTCTGCCCACCTGCCTGGGTGTCATTACTTCCTGGTTTTAACCAGGAATTAATGTGTTTTTTACCTTCTGCGTAGGCGCAGAAGGATTTGTGCATGCGCAGAAGGAATTGTGCATGTGCAGAAGGTCTGCACGCGCACATGACATGAACAGTGCATGCGCTTCTGAACCGGTAAGGAAGGTAAGTAGATTTCACCCCTTGTTTAGCCATGATATTGATTACATGAGGAACTGTGCATGGTCAGTTGAGTCAATGGGTATATTCAACTATCCAATTTGCATGATGGAAACAAAAATCAACATTCTTGGATAGGAATAGATTAAGATTGGACAGTATGGTATAATGTGTCTTTATCCAAGTATCAGCCTGGCATTCAGTAATTTCCATAGCTTCTATAAACATCTACAGTCCTAGAAACAGGCTTTGCAAAATTATTAATTCATTTACTGCTTCTAGGTCTCTTGAAGTATCCATAGGTCATGTTAAAAACAAGAAAACAAAAAACAAAGATTACCCACAGAAGGCGGCATCTCTGTTCACTGATCCCTTTTTTTCCCCCTTCAAGCAAATGCCATGGCTTATGACAAACTGGTTTTTGAAACTTTCATTAAAAGGGCACTGCTGATACAGTTGCAGCATATATCACACTGGAATTTCACAAGTATGGAGACATTTGGAAAAAAAATAGTGACTCTATGTAAAATTGATTGAAGACACATGGACAACATTATAGCGCATCAGTGGGGAGAACAGAAAAATAATCTGAAAATCACACTCACCAAACATGATACGTATACAAGAGATATTCAAACGCCTTGTTGCTGTAGCAGCAACAATTAATTACTGTAGAAAACAGTAATGAGAATAGGCCATATTCATGCTTAGATAAAAGCTGTATCTAATGCACAGAATAAAACTACTTCCCTAAGCTACCTCTTGTTTAATGGCATCCTGCTGCCTGTGAGGCCACACTTCCATCACAAACTTGTATTTATTCAACTGCTTAAGGATATATTTAAAAAAGATAAACATGTTAATCCTTGTCTGCTGTTTAAATTCCTGTGCCGTAATTATATTGCAATAGAGCTTCTATTAAGTACCTCTACCTATTCTTCCATCCAAATTATTTTGCACCATCTCATGATATTCCTTGGTCACATAAACCTTAAGATATTTGCATATCTACATACATACATACCAGTGGTGGGTTCCTCCACCGAGCCAGTAGCGGTGACGATATGAGCGGTTCTCTTTGTTCGGGAGCTGGGCCCTCCCGCCCGCGCCCCCGTATTATTCTTACCTTTTATTTGGCCCCGCCCCCAATCTATTCGCTGCCCCCCGAGTCCCAGCTGATCGGCTGGAAGGAAAAAAACTGTTTAAACTCTTGCCACGGGGCTTCAAAGGGCTGCCCTACAGCTGATCAGTGTTAAAAGGCAGTGTGGTGGTAGATCAGTGCGCTGGAAAAACAAATGGGTAGACCGGTGCCTCCAAAAACAAATGGGTAGACCGGAATGCTCCAAGAACAAATGGGTAGACCGGTAATTTAATTTAATTTAATTTATCGCATTTCTATGCCGCCCAACTCCCAAGGGACACTGGGTGGCTTACAGCAAAAATAATGCGAAAAGGAACATAGAAAAATTATTTAAAAACATTATAAAACATTTTAAAAAACATTAAAAACCCATGCACACCATTCAAGATTGCAACAGCGAGATCATTGGCCCCAGGCCTGCTGGAAAAGCCAGGTCTTCACCGCTTTCCGGAAGGCCAATAGAGTGGGGATAGTCCGGATCTCACGAGGTAACTGGTTCTAGAGAGCTAGGGCAGCCACAGAGAAGGCCTTCCCCCGTGGGCCCAGCCGGCATTGTTTAGCTGACGGGACCCAGAGGAGACCAACTCTGTGGGATCTTACTGGTCATTGGGATCTATGCAGTAGAAGGCAGTCTCGAAGATAGCCTGGCCCTGAGCCATGTAGGGCTTTAAAGGTAAAGGTACAGCTCTGCAAGCAGTTAAAAGCCTGGTAGACCAGTACTTCTGCTAAATACTAAAGAATTGTCACATGACCATCCAACCACGCCCACAAAATAAGCCACGACCACAGAACCAGTAGTAAAAAAATTTAGAACCTATCCCTGATACATACATACATACGTACGTACATACAGTCCTTGATTTATGACAACAATTGGGATCATAATCTTTATTGCTATGCAAGATGGCTATTGAATCTTGATGAAGTGAATCATGCTCAATTTTACAAACCTTTTTGCCCTGCTTGTTATGTGAATCACTGCAGTTGTTAAGTGAAATGTGTGGTCATTAAGCAAATCCAGTTTACCTTATTGATTTTGTTGGAAAGCAACTGGGAGATCAGCCACAAATGGCTATTACAAGATCCTGAAACACTGCCATCATCGTAAATACATGCTGGTTTCCAAGTACCCAAATTTTGATCATGGGGATGCTGCGATGGTCATAAATGTGAGGATTGATTGTCACTTTTTTCCCAGTGATGTTGCATCTTTGAATAATTGCTAAGTGAATGGTTATAAGTTGAAGACTAACTGAATATATAGGAAGTCTCTGAACTTGCAGGCTCACAAGCTCATCTTTTGCAAACAAGATTCAATCTCATTTAACCTGCGTCAAACTACACAGCTCATTCTGCATTTCCAATATTTTAATAAGTGCACTGCTTGACTACATATTCAGCAGCTAAAAGTCAAAGTACATATTATGAATGTGATAATTATCTGAAGAATTTCTGCTTTTGGTCTGTAGGTCCAATTTAAAACAACTGCAACAATAACTTGTACCATCAAGGTTAGAATCTTTTCTACCTGTCTTTATAATTCCAGATTTTGACACCATCTTTTTTCAAACCTGATGAGTACGAAAAGTAATGTACAAATCTCACACTCTGTTAGTGTTTGGCAGGACTGCTTCCTGAAATAAAGACTCAATCTGAAAAGCAAACCTGTGACCATTAAATTTGGAACAGCATTAGAGAAAATCAACTGCATCAATTGAATTTCCCATTGCCTCAAATTAGCCTTAGGGATTAGCATGATAAACTGCTTAGCCACTCATATTAAGTCTAGAAGAAAACACACCGAAAATGAACCTTTGGAAATAAGTAATTTCATTCTATCAACAGTGAAGTCATCCTTGTAGCAATCATGTTATTGTGCAATGATTTTGTATGATAAGGGGGATAGATTGCCCATAAAAATTCCCAATATGTTCTCCCTGAGTTTATTATGTATGTGTGTCATGCATGTTAAATTGGCCTGTGGTCTGGACCCAACTTGAAACATATTAATGGAATAAATACAAAGAAGGTTATAGCTAATTTACAATTATAACCTTTATTTCCTTGCAGTTGCTGCAAAATCCCCTACTTGCAGATAAAGTCACTGTCTATATGGCTTTCTTCCAGTTGCTCTTAAACTTCAAGGATTCAAATACGTTCAGCTCCAAGAGGTCCAATTCCTTTGGAGGGTTTCCCTTATGATTTAACTGAATGAATCTACTTTTCCTGACTTGTTTTCCTTCTTTACCTGCAGAGAAAAAAACAGAATTATAACACAGTTTTTGAAGCATTCAGCTCTTTCCTTTTATTTTTAATCATTCCTCTCTTTAAGTTACCATGACCTGTTATGCAGGGATGCATATGTGTGTATAACTCAACACAGAGAACAGATTTCTGCATGTCATCCATTTTAAAGGGTATGTCATAGGGCTGTGATGGCGAAACTATGGCATGCGTGTCACAGGTGGCACATGGAGCCATATCTGTGGGCCCTGTGAGCGTTGCCGTAGCTCAGCTCCAGCATGCATGCGTGCGCGGCTGGCTGATTTTTGGCCCTTCTGGGCCCATCGGAAGTTGGGAAATGGGCTGTTTCCAGTCTCTGGAGGGCCTCCGGGGGTTTGGGGAAGCCGTTTTCACCCTTTCCAGGCTCCAAGAAAGCCTCTGGAGCCTGGGGAGGGTGAAAAATGGGTTTACCGGGCCCACCGGTAACCTTTTTGCCATCATGTGCCAAAAGTGGGGGGAGCGTGGGGGGTTGTAGCGCATGTGCAGGGGGTGGGGATGTTGAATTATGGGTGTGGGCATGCATGTGCACAACCCCCCCATGTTCCCCCCGCTTTTGGCACGCAACAGCAAAAAGGTTAGCCATCACTGTCATAAGGAGTCCTTGGTGCTCTTTGAGGTTGGTTATTTTCTTGCAGATGTTTCATTACCCAACTATCATCATCAGGGCTAGAAGGGAATGGGGTTTGCTCTCTTTATATATACAGGAGGTTTATCCTGTCAGTGTTGCTGGGAATGTACTTGGTGGCTTACATCCTTAGTTGTTCTTAGGCTGTTGTTTATCATTTGATGGTCCCAAAGGTGCTTTTTCAAGAGGCAACTGGACTTTCTGGTTTTTCTTTGAAGAAGTTTCACTTCTCATCCAAGAAACTTCTTCAGCTCTGAGACCCGGTTGCCTCTTGAAAAAGTACCTTTGGGACAACCGTGACCTGGATGACTGAGAATCTCCATAGACATTTATCATTTGATTGTTTGCTGAGTTGATATTTCCTTCATTGGGCTGTTATTTACAGGTTGGTTGTTGGTCTTGTTCATCTCTGCTTTTCTGGGTGTTCATCTCAGGCAATCTTTTCCTTTTTGATTGTCTCTTTTGAATGCTATGTACTGGTGTTATACCTGTCTACTTATCTATACATGTGTAGTCAGTGGTGGGATTCAGCCGGTTTGGGTCAGTTCGGGCAAACCAGTTGTTAAATTGCTGGATGGCCCCTCCCCTCCCCTCCCCTTCCAGGAGTCCACACGTACCCCATTTTGGCTGCCAGATAAGTGCAGGGAGGCCTACTAACCAGTGGTGAAATCTAAAATTTGTTACTACCGGTTCTGTGGGCGTGGCTTGGTGGGGAGGGGTAATGTGACTAGTTGGGCATGGCCAATTTTTATTTTTTTTTTACTTTTAAAACCATTTTTTCTACAACCTCTTCGGCAAAGAGGTTGTAAAAAAATGCTTTAAAAAGGCTCTGACGATCCCAGCTGAGTTGCCTGATCGGCAGAGGCTTTTTTTCTTTTAAATGCCTCTGCTGATCAGCCAACTCAGCTTGGATTGTCAGAGCCTTTTAAAAGAAAAAATGTCTCTGCCGATCAGGCAACTCAGCTTGGATCGTCAGAGCCTTTTAAAAGAAAAAATGTCTCTGCCGATCAGGCAACTCAGCTTGGATCGTCAGAGCCTTTTAAAAGAAAAAAAGTCTCTGCCGATCAGGCAACTCAGCTGGGATCGTCAGAACCTTTTGAAAGCATTTTTTCTACAACCTCTGAAGAGGTTGTAGAAAAAATGCTTTTAAAAGCCTTTGATGATCCCAGCTGAGCCGTGTGATCATCAGAGGCTTTTTTTTTTTTACTTTTAAAAGCATTTTTTCGGCCGAAGAGGTTGTAGAAAAAAATGCTTCTAAAAGTAAAAAAAAAAAGCCTCTGATGATTGTGTGGCTCAGCTGGACATTGGGGAGGGGGGCAGGGATTTTTGCTACCAGTTCTCCGAACCACCTGCCTCCATCGCTACCGGATCGGGCGATCCGGTCTGAATTGGGAGCATTTCACCCCTGCTACTAGCCCAAAATGGGGTGTGGGAGTGTATGGTGCACCCTCCTGGCCCATTTTTTCTCCCAGGAAGCTGCAGGGAGGCCTACTAGGCCCAAAATGGGATGGGGAGGCAGAGCCACCCCGTAGCCCATTTTTGCTCCCAGAGGTGTTCAGGAGGCTGAGTGCTGCCTTTCACATCCCCTAGCTATGCCCAGCATGGCCACGCCCACCCAGACGGTCATTAGGGCAGAGAAACAATTGTTAAATTATTTGAATCCCACCATTGTGTGTAATATGTTATAACTCTGGAGAAAATGGCTTAGGATCCTGAACAGCAAAACTTGGAAACACTTTTCTTTTTAAGGGAAATGTTAGAGGTGCTGTGCACAATTTGTAAATCAGCACAGCTCCTCTATACTGCCAAGCACCACAGGAACTGAAAACATGGGTGATATTCGCTCAGTAAATCCAAGTTATTAAAAGCTAAGCTGAAACACAAGAAACACACTACAAATTAGCACTTTGTACATCAGATAGAAAGGCCTTGCAAGATATAATCAAATGCTGTGATGTGTCTATACCTTCAATGATCCAAATCATGCAAACCATGGTATGCCCTGTGACAATCTACAGAAGCAAAAGCTGGGATTTGAAAAAGCAAGTTAGTAAAATAATTTATGCCTTTGAGAATTTGGTGTTGGAAAAGATGCCCAAGAATACTGTGGACAGGCAAGAAAACAAGGCAATGGATCTTCAGAGAAATCAACCCAGAATTCTCACTCAAGGCACCAATGACCATATGAGTCTACTTCAGAATCATTACGGAAAGATCCAGTTCTTTGGAGAGGGCTGTAATAATGGGAAAGTTGGAAGGAAAGAAGAGAATAACCAATAGCAAGGTAGATGGACACAGTTATAGTGTATAACAAAGTGGAAATGGCTATATCATTAGTAGATCTAAAAAACAGGCTAGGAATAGATCATCATGGAGTAAAATCTATCTATATTGTATGTAGTAATTAAAAAGTATCTGATGGCACATAATTAATCAAGCTGCAACACTAAAAGACAAATATGGGAAATTGGGCTGTTGATTTTTTTTCAACCTGATCTAAATGGAGAAGATAGATAGATAGATAGATAGATAGATAGATAGATAGATAGATAGACAGACAGAGATAGATAGATAGATAGATAGATAGATAGATAGATAGATAGATAGATAGATAATATAGGAAAGAAAGAAAGAAAGAAAGAAAGAAAGAAGGAAGGAAGGAAGGAAGGAAGGAAGGAAGGAAGGAAGGAAGGAAGGAAGGAAGGAAAATATTAGCCTTGTGTCAAAGCGTAGACTCAGTGCATGGAGATGCAATGCTTGCTAAAAAAAAAAAACTCCTCTGAAGAAAAGGCAGGTGTGGTGGATATAGTAGTACTTAATAAGAAAAGTCTATATAGCTAGTCCTTGACTTACAACAGTTCGCTTAGTGACCGTTCCAAGTTATAACAGCACTGAAAAATGTGACATGGCCATTTTTCACACTTATGATCTTTGTAGCATCCCCATGACCATGTTATCAAAATTCAGATGTTTGGCAACTGGCTCATATTAATGACCCTTGCTGTGTCCCAAGGTCATGCGACCCCCTTTTGCGACCTTCTGACAAGCAAAGTCAATGGAGAAGACAGGTTCATTTAACACCATGTTACTAACGTATCAACTGCAGTGATTCACTTAACAACTGTGGCAAGAAAGGTCATAAAATGGGGCAAAACTCACATAACAAAGTTAGCAACAGAAATGTTGAGCTCAATTGTGGTCACAACTCACAGGACTACCTGTATAGAAAATGGTTCCTGGATTGTTCTTACCAGGCCTGTATAAGCAAACTCCCTTACCTCCTGTGTTTGCTTGCCATGACTCAACTCATTGCCCAAACAGAGAAGAAAGCTGATTCTTTATCCACACAAAACTTATTTAGAGGGAAGGAAGAGTCAAGAGCCCACTCAAATGTGGACTAGCTTATATGCTTACAGCTGTGGCTGGAAGGCTTATTGAGAGTGTTGGTGTGAATTTTGCTGCCATTAGGTTAATTTGTTTCCTTAGTTATATATTTCAGTTGAGTGTTACTTTGAGTTGTTGCTTCAGAGAGTTTTCAACCCATGTTTGAATGCTTAAGGGAATGGGAAGAATAAACTTCAGCAGGTTCTCTACAAGTGCACCAGCGTGCCTACCGTCCCTGTCCTTTTGTTCCCTTTTATTCGTATCCATTTCATGTATTCACAATTATGTTTATACTTATATCTGTTATCTACTACATGCTTGATGAAATAAAATAAATATCTTGGAGAGTTTGATGTTTGTTTTCTATTGCTGGCTAATCAGTGCCCAACCTCTCTTTACAAATGTGTATCTACCACTACACAAACTCATTCATCTAGTCTAAATAATCGAAATCAGTGGTATTCCCCGTGACACGCTTTGAAAGAGGACGTTGCATTTTGCAAGAGATAAAAAGAACATTGATGCTTTTGAAAATTGGTGCTGGAGAAGACTCCTGAGAATACCATGCACAGCCAAGAAAAATAAACAAAGGGATCACTGAATAAATCAACTCAGAGTTCTCACTCGAGGTACAAATGACCAGGCTCAAATTATCCTGCTTTGGATACTTTATATGAAGATCCAAGTCTCTGCTGGGAAAAGTGGAAGGAAAGAGAAGAAGAAAAGAACAAACAGAAAGGTGGATAGATTCATTTACAGTGGTGATGAATGCCCCATTAGATGACCAGGTTAGGGATAGATTGTGATGGAGAAAATCTATGTAGTTAGTAAGAATCACCAACACCCAGTGGTGGGATTCAACCAGTTCTCTTTGCACGCGCTTCGCACGCGCTTCGCATGCACGCCAAGTGGGCGAACCGCACGCACGCAGTCCATTTGAAAACAGCACCTTCTACTGCAGCTCCAGTGAATAAAACAGCTGAGGCCCGGCAATCCGTACTGCCGTGCCGATCAGCTGGACTTCAAACGAAGGAAATAAGGGTAGGTATAGCGCAGGGGCGGGCCCAGCTGATCGTCGGAGCAAACCGATTCTCTCTCAGCTGATTGTCGGAGCTACCGGTACACCCGAATTGGTCCGAACTGGCAGAATCCCACCCCTGCCAACACCAACCTGACAGCAAATCATCACAGGCTTCAAAAGGTTCCTCTGGAGGAGAGTAACTTTTGTTCTGCTAGGAGATAGATAAATACATAAATAAATAAATAAATAAATAAATAAATAAATAAATAAATAAATAAATAAATAAATAATTTTATTTCTATACCGCCCTTCTCCCAAAGGACTCAGGGCAGTGTACAGCCTATTAAAAGCACAAAGACAGACATCAGTTAAAAATAATTAAAATTATTAAATAATTTCGGCTCAGATTTAAGACCCCAAAAGTTTAAAACACCCAAAAAATCATTACATTGATAGCCCAGCTTGGCGGAACAGCAGGGTCTTGAGGGCACAGCGAAATACACAGAGATCAGAGATCTTACGCATTTCCGGGGGCAGTTCATTCCACAGGGCAGGGGCTCCCACAGAGAAGGCCCTCCCCCTGGGTGTCACTAGCCGACATAACTTGGCTGATGGCACCCTGAGGAGACCCTCTCTGTGGGAGTGAACTGGCCGGTGGGAGGCTGTTGGTGGCAGAAGTCGGTCTCGAAGGTACCCGGGTCCTATGCCATGGAGTGCTTTAAAGGTGGTGACCAACACATTGAATCTTATGCTTATGATAATGTATTAAACTAATATAGTGAAAGACTTTATTTTCTATTAATTACTTAAAGAATCTGCAACATTTTGTAAGATAGTTTCATGTGCAATCTCTTAGAGCAGGAGTAAGCAACCCGTTGGTCACTACTTTCTTGAGTCAGAAAAGTAGGAGAGCAAAACAGGGCATGATAACCTATCATGTCTTCATGGTAGACCAAGTTGGAAAACCAACATCACAAGAAATACTGGAATTCTGCTCTTTTTATAATAGGCTATAATTACAGAATCTTGAAAAACCTGTCCACGTTTCTCTGTCTCTCTCACTAGTTAAAGTGAGGGAATCTTGATTTTTTTTCCTCATTACTTCCAGTTTCCTAGGCTAAGATTGTGTTATATCTAAAGCTTGTTGCAGATCTTCTTCAGGGTTGTTTTCTTGTCTTCATAGTCAGCATCTAATATTTCACACATACTTTACAAACTGCTGCCAAGGGTTTCAGCCCAGAAAGGATTTTCTGAATCCAGTTAAGACAATCCAGCATGAACATAGGAAAACCGCACCTTTAACTTATAAGTATGGGTTTGCCTTAAAGTTGACATATCTAAAAAGATGAAGAAATATTAATTTAGAAGAGCAAACCAACTTGGCTGATTGCTATGTGCTTTTTAATCATATTTCATTGTGGGCCTTGAATTTCAGAAAGTTTTGCAATTCCCTGAACAAATACAGCCTGCTTCTAGAAAAATATGCTGAAGTTTGTTTGTTTTCCTTCCTTTATTTTTAGTTTTGTGACCAGCTTATTGACTTCCTCTAAGAATAATTAAAAGCTTGCAATATAAAGCCGGTTTGCAAACCAGTCCATGTAAGAATCAGTTCATACTTTGTACGGCCATTTAGGAGGTCATAAGTTCTCATCTTGATTTTCAGGTCAGTATAAACAAGTATTTAGACAACCTGGTACGATCTAAAATCACTATATTGCACATAATTTAAACTGAATTGCATAATCAACTCTCAATTTTTGTTTTAAAATAGTGACTAAGTACAAACTTCTTAATCCTTTTGCTTCTCCTGACTGTACATCTGTCTGCCTTTATTTTATTCTTACAACCTTGAAAAAGAGGAGTGGTAGCTCAGTGGCTTAATGATGCTGGAGATGGTCTCAGCTCCAGCCATTTGAGCCCTAGCATTGTGTGGCAGGGTGAACTCCAGTCACTCATCTCAGCTTCTGCCCAGCTAGCAATTCGAAAGCATGTTCTATGTAAGTAGATAGATAGGTACCACTTCAACTGGGAGATGAGCTGGTGTTCTGTGCAGGCAGTCAGATTCCTGATGGCTCTCAACTTCCCCAGTTGTAGCACCCACTTGTGAGGCGGCTCCAGGAAAAGCCACTCATCTTTCTTTCTGGTGCGAAGTCAGCTCACCCTCTTGTGGTGCACTGTGATAAGTGTGCAGGCATTTCCTATAGCAAGGCAAATCGAACTACTATTCTCCAATAGCATTGTGATCTCCTAGCTGCTGTAACAATGCCATATGCTAATACTAACAACAACAACAATGTTGCAAGTATGTATGCTATTTTGCAGACATTTAGAAGGCCTAACATCCCTAAAAGTTGTGCATTTGGGAAAACCTATCTTAAAATACAATAATATGAAGGAACTCATGTAAAAAGGAAGATAAGATTAATATATTGGAATGGGGGGGGGGAGAGAGAATGAAATGAATTAGCCAGTCCTGCAATCTTGTTCCTTTGAAGCTTGAGTGGGGGAGGAATTCTGGGCAATCACCGATCCTTCCCTTCTCTGTTACAATGAGTTTTGTACAATCGTTCCATTCTTTCCGTGCAATGGATTTACCCTCTGACACTTCTGCTGTGCTATTATTGCTGTGTCAGAGGACATCTGTGTTTAAAGTTGATGTGGCCTTTCTACAATCAACCCCAATTAGAGGACTTCAGAGATTGCAACCACTTCAAGTTCCGTAAGGTTGAAATTGGATAAATGAGCTGCCTGCTTACATGCACTTGGTTAGCAAAAACATCTCCAGAAATCAATAGACTATTTTTTTCCCCCTTAAATAAAAAGATAGCAAGGAAGTACAAACAGAAATTCAAGGCTAATAATTGGAAGTGGTGCAGAGGTGGTATTCAGTGGGTTCTGACCAGTTCTGGAGAACCGGTAGTGGAAATTTTGAATAGTTTGGAGAACTACTAAATACCACCTCTGACTGGCCCCACCCCCATCTATTCTCTGCCTCCTTAGTCCCAGCTGATTGGGAGGAAATGGGGATTTTACAGTATCCTTCCCCTGCCACGCCCATCAAGCCATGCCCATCAAGCCATGCCATGCCCATCAAGCCATGCCATGCCCACCAAGCCACGCCCACAGAACTGGTAGTAAAAAAATTTGAATCCCACCACTGAGGTGGTGGTTTAAGGCTTCCACAACTTACAGGAAGAACTTTTATGAACGCTGCTACATAGCATATTATGTTCTCCTTCCAAAGTAAACTCCGTAAAGTACATTCAGAAAAGAAACTGATCTCCCATGTATAGATGGCAGAATATTTTTATTTATTCATTGTTAAATTTTTATGCTGCCTGATTCTGGATAACTCTGCAAGCAGACAAGTAAAACAAGCAGAAACTCATTTCTCCTCATCATATGTGTGTTTTATGTTTTATTGTGCAACAGTCGATTAAAAATGTAATAGTTTTGAAGTCAGAGTCCATGCATGTTAATTAGAACAAAATCAGTGTAAGCATCTCTTTGGTTTGCAAGCATTCATGAAATTGCAGTTGCAAAATACAATTTTGTCCTTGCTTATCAGAAAATACATTGTGATCATGCAGTTTTATTTCTAGATAATAAGTATAAAATTGCAGATTTCCAGCATTATCCATAATTATTCAAAGGCAAGTTTTACTAAATTCCACAGAAATGACTTGCAGTTAATTATGTGTACAACTGCAGCATCAATATGCAAAGTAATAGGCCTGTTGGATCAACCCTGATTTGATTTGCATTGGAATTCTGAGATTCAAAGAGGGCCTGATTTGATTTCAGATCGGGATCCAAGATTAGATGGAAAACTGATTCAATTCAAGCTGCTCTGAGATTTAAGATTTGATTTAAAAAAGGCTTTTCCCTCAATTATAATATAACTTCAAAATGCCTAAAGCTCCTTCACTTCTTGGCTGAATGGGACGAAAATAGAAGATCGTGCTCCAATTTTAAAATGCAGTTTTTTGAAAGCTATGTTTAAACGAGTTATGTTTCAGCTTCCAGTTCACGTCTTGCATTTTTCAACTTCTGATTTCTGGATTTTCTGGATTGACAGAGCTAATTGGTCAGATTGGCTCCTAAATTCTGGCTATTGGGGATTGCCAGGATGGATGAGATGTACTGGCAAATCTTGACTACTGGGCAGGATTTAGAAGAATGAACATTGGCTTGCCTTTATAACTTTGTTTCTTTTGATCACTGAGTTTTCAAGAGTGCCAGGAGGGGCTGTCCTAGCTGCTTATGAAGCTGAGACCTTCCTGGAAATGTGCCTCTTATCACTGGCAAGAATTAGTTGCATCAGAGTTATGGTTAGCTGGCAATACTCTGGATTAAATAATTAGGAGAGGCGACAGAAGCAAATTGTACGTAATGTAATACCACAAAGATATATTAGCCACAGAGGGAAAATGGTGCCTCTTGTTTTTACAGCAGTAAAATGCTGGGTCTGTGCTATGACTCATTGTGAAAGACTTAAACCTGCCCAGGTCAGTGGTGAAATCCAAACCGGTTTGCTACAGGTTCGCTGGCCATGCCAAAAGAGGCTTGGGAAGGTAAGTAGAAGAGTGAGGGGGGAATCAGCTATACCGTGCGATTTAGCTTCGCTAGAAGGCAGGATTTCCTGCTTTCTAGCAAAGCTAAACCCCGCGGCACAGCTGATCATTGGGAATATCAGTTCGGAGGAACTGATAGCTTTTTTTAACTACTGATTCACCCGAACCGGTAGTTTTTATCACTACTTGTTGTTCCGAACTGGAGCAAACTGGTAGCATTTCACCCCTGGCCCAGGTTACATAGAATTTAGAAATTGATCCAATACTCAGAATACTGAAATTGCTGTTATCCAACAATTTTAAAGTTTTTGCAATCCACTAAAGACTTAAAATGTGGCCTAATCTCAGTTGTCATATTGAACTAATTTTATTCTTATGCCTTGAATGCAATGGGGAGATTTTTTTAAAAAAAAAACACTCTTATTTATTCTTCTCAAGGGCTGGCTTGCTGTGTGCAAACTTCAGCTTTTATCACAACATTCCTACAAAAGCTCCTACTTTTGTTGTAACAGAATATCCGAGTTGTAAGGAACCTTGGAGGTTTAGTAGTCCAACTTCCTGCTCAATCAGGAAACCCTATGCCATTTTAGACAAATGGTTGTCCAATCTCTGCTTAAAAACCTTCAGGAGTCAAGTCATTCCACTTGTTTAACTGTCAGGAAATCTCTCCTTAGTTCTAGGACGGTTCTTTCCTTGATTAGTTTTGACCATTATTTCTTGTCCTGTCTTCAGGTGCTTTGGAGAATAGTGGATCCCCTCTTCTTTGTGGCAGCCCCTTAGATATTGGAAGACACTGCTATCATGTCACACCTTTTCAACTAGATATACCCAATTCCTGTAACCATTTTTCATATGTTTTAGCCTTCAATCGCCTAATCATTCTTGATCATCTCTCTACTCTTTCTAGAGTATCTATATCTGTCTGTCTGTCTATATATATATATCACAGATGGGATTCACTTACCTTCCCTACCGGTTCATAAATGTGAGCGCACGCACCACCTCTGCGCATGCGTGCGGCCTTCTGTGCATGCACTGTAGTCCACATTATGTCCAGGCAGGGAGGTGGAGCCTCCCGCAGTCGCCGCTACCAGTTTGCACGATCCGGAGAGAACCGACAGAATCCCACCACACACATATACATAAACACACACACACACACACACATATACATATACACACACATACACAAACACATACACATATACATACATACACATACACATACACACACATATATTAATCGTGGCAACCCAAACTGAAAGCAGTATTCTAAGTGTGGCCTTACCAAGGCATTATAAAGTGGTATTAATACTTCATGTGATCTTGATTCTATCCCTCTGTTAAAGCAGCCTAGGACTGTTGGCTTTTTTGGCAACTGCAGCACACACTGTTGGCCCATATTTAAGTGATTGTCCACTAGGACTTCAAAATCCTCTCGCAGTTTATTACTATTGAGCCAGGTACCACCTATACTAAACCTGTACAACTTGTTCATTTGAGGGAGAGAAGTTGTTCTCTCATTCAGCATGCTGCAAAGAATCAACAACAGACCCAACTCTACAACTTTGCATGTGTTTATGTGTGCATATGCATGACACAGACAAACAGGGAGGAAAGGCATTATATTAGGCATGATACCATTACTGAATTTTAAAAAAAATAGATTTAGAAGCAAATTAAAGGTAGAAACAAGCAAAGTGCAAGCTTCATCCAAAGTCATAGATCTTGGATGAAATACTACTTGGACCGTTCATCATCATTACATTGTTGTAATTGAAAATAAAATCAAAACTCTGTTTCCTTTGTTCATGCTTACAAATGACTTGCAGATCACTCTCATTGTTAGCTGTCAGGGTAACTACAGCATCAGCAGGAAGTTATTAATATCTCTTCCACCAATTTTGATACCATGATCCTCTTCTTCCAATCATCTCCTTCAATATATATTCAACATTCAGGTTGAAAAAATAAGGAGAAAGGTTAGAATTTTGTCTCCTTTACTGATCTGGAGCCAATCTATTTTACCATGTTCCAATTCAGGGATGTCAAACTGGTGGCCTGTTGGGCCAGATGCATCATGGGCAGGCCACGCCCACCACAACATTTTCACAAAAATGTTGTGAAATATCATATGACAGCAATGGGATGCCACAAGTTTGACACTCGTGATCTACACAATGGCTTCCTCATATATATATATATACAGTGTATATACATATACATATACGTATAACATACATATACATATACATATATATACAAATATACACATATACACATATATACACATATACATATATATACATATATACACATATACATATACATATATATGTATATGTATATACTGTATGTATGTATATAAATGTATATGTATATGTATATGTATATATATATATATATATATATATATATATATATATATATATATATATTAAGTGTTTACCGAGACACCTGGTCTACCCCAACATGTGGGAGGGGGCATTCTTCCTTTCGCCCTTCAGCTCCAAACCAGGAGCCCTCAAGCAGTCGCATTCACGACAAACCATTTTATACCAAATTTATATTTTGCTGATAAAGAAATAAAGGGAGACTAGTATAGATCTATTTCGAGCTTTTTAGCTTTCATCAGCTAGGCATACCCTTACTTGGATTCAAACTTGGGCTTCCTGCATGTTAGGCAGTTGAATTAACCTTCTGAGCCACAAGTTTTCCTTGTGCCCCCTCCCTTTCCCCTGGCTCAAGCTGATGAAGGGAGGAGAACATATATACACACTGTATATATAGTGTATATATAGTGTATATGTATGTATGTATGTATGTGTGTGTGTGTATGTATATATATATATATATATATATATATATATATATATATATATGTGTGTGTGTGTGTGTGTGTGTGTGTGTGTGTGTGTGTGTGTGTGTTTTTTTCTTTTAGCCAGGTTTTTCCTACATAACCAAAAGTTTTCTACAGCCCTAGCTCAGTGGAGTCACATCCCTATACTGCCCTATGCTGCTTAGTGAGAGACTAAGGACTAAGGGCATAGGGCAGCATAGGGCCTGCTGGCTGCCAGAAAGAAAAAAAGCCCAGAATCAAGTGGATGTGACTCCACTGAGCTAGGGCTGTAGAAAACTCTTGGTTACGTAGGAAAAACCTGGCTAAAAGAAAAACATACATAAAACCTACGAAAAGTAAGAATATATGTGTGTGTGTGTGTGTGTGTGTGTGTGTGTGTGTGTTATATATATATATATTGTGTGTGTGTGTGTGTGTGTGTGTGTGTGTATCAAGCACACATTGATTTTTTTCTGGCCATTCTTTAGCTTTCTCAGTTAACTTGTGTGCATTAGCAATCATTCTTATTCCAGAGTATTTTCTAAAGCCAGCTTGAACATCTAGTGCAGTGATGCCTAACCTTTTTGCCATCGCATACCAGGAGCGGGGGGGGGGATGCGCACATGTGTGCCCGCACCCATACATCTATGTTCATGCTCCATGGTCCCCACGCTCCTGGCACGTGATGGCATGGTAGGCCCATTTTTTGCTCTCCCCAGTCTTGAGGGCCTTTCTAGGAGTCTGGGGAGGGCGAAAACGGCTTTCCCCACCCCCCCAGAGGCCCTCTGGAGGCCAAAAATGGCCCGTTTCCCTACTTCTGGTAGGCCCAGAAGGCCCGCCAGAGCTGAGCTCGCATGCCCATCAATATGGCTACAGGTGCCACCTGTGGCACACTTGCCATAGGTTGGCATCACGGATCTAGTGCCTTCCTTTCTGTATAGATATCTAATCTGATTGGATAACCCTAAACATTATTTTACTAGCATGTTAACCTGTTGGCATTGATCTTTAAAGCCATACATTCTTTTAAAATGCCTAGGGAACTGGCTGTCCCATTGTCAATTTGCACAGCTATTCAATCTGTAGGAGAAATCATTTTTTAAAATATGTGCTTGCTATCATTTAGGAGACATACTAGCTGTCAAATAGGAGGCAATTTTTTTCCCCCTTCCATGACTATGAAACTAACACTATGATTGGCCATTTTTCTCTCATCTTTTAGAAAATCTGTTCAGTTGTATCTTTTTCAGACTTCCAAATTGCTTCTGATACTAATTTTGATGTGTGTGTTTGTGTGCGCCCAGTACAGGAACCACGAGGCAATTACGCTTCAAAGTAGAATAATCCTTTCTCTAAATATAAAGAATTAGAAATACATAAAAAGGATAAACGTGCAGTTTTTAATCCTAAACATTTTATTTCCGTCTTTTTACACACAAAATAAAATCTCTCTCTCCGTGTGTGTATAGATATAAATATAAACATGAACATAAATATATTTCATTCCAGTGCATGTCAGGTGCAGTTTCTTGACATCTCTGTTCAATTGTTTATAATAATCTCTTTTCAGTGATCATGGGCTGCTCCTGTGGGAAATACGATTTGATTGCTTTGTTTAAAATGCGTCTCAAGTCGCATTGCCAAGACTCATCTTTTTCCTAGCATTTTAATTATTCATTTGTCTGTTGAAAGTCTGAGAGCTTTGTCTGCCAGCAAATAAAACACAAATGTGTCCTTTCATTTTTCTAATTAGGTTCTATATTGATTTTCCTATGATACGCAGATGAGGTACCTGATAGCTAGCAGTCCCCTGATTAAGCATGGTTCAGCTGCAATGTCTTTCTAAATAATGGTCTTATGGGCTTTACAGCCCAGTTCTGGATACGTTTATTTGGAAGCAAATCCAAGGCTCCAAATTCCAAACTTCAAATTTCACACAATATGACATCAAGAAAACATTCCTGTGCATGTTTTTTTTTTCCACCCACTGGTATTATTGCAGGAAGCTGCAATTTGTTGATGTATCTTATAAAATTATTGGATATGGTACCAAATGCCCCGATGACACTGTTACATGTTTCATTCATAGCTGTGTAGTCTCAATGGCCAGGTCGCGATATTTCATGATTTTTTCCAGTTCTTTTTCTTCGACTCTGGCATCTCCTGGTACCACGATGTCAATAAATTGTACGTTTTATTTATTTATTTTATTTATTTATAAAATTTGTATGCCGCCCTATCTCCAAGGACTCAGGGCGGCTCACACAACAATCGACCAACAACTATTAAAATCAACAAATATACACAAAAAATATAAAAAGTTTTTTTTAAAAAAATTAAAAAAATTAAAATATACTACCCCATCAGTCCAGGCTGGGGGGACATAAATAGCCAGGTTTTCAATTCACGGCTGAAGGTGCAAAGGTCATGGGGCAACCAGAGCCCCAAGGAAAGTTGATTCCAAAGGGTGAGGGCACTCACAAAGAAAGCTCTACTCCTGGGGGTCGCCAGCCAACATTGTCTAGCCGACGGCACCCTGAGTAGGCCCTCTCTGTGAGAGCGCACCGGGCGATGGGAAGTTGACACTGGTTGCAGGTAGTCCGACAAAGAGCCTGGACCTAAGCCATGAAGGGCTTTATAGGTTAACACCAGCACCTTGAATCTCACCCGGAGGGCAACCAGCAACCAATATTTTGGTTTTCAACAACTGTGATATCTGGCGTGTTGTGTTCCAAGTGACGATCTGTCTGTATTCGAAAGTCCCATAAGATCTTCACCTTCTCATTTTCTATAACTTTTTCCACTTTATGTTGTTGTTGTTGTTGTTGTTGTTGTTGTTGTTATCTCTTTTATTCATTAAACATGAAACTCAGTCAACTGAACAAATAAAAATGTATCACAAATATCATTGACTGGCGGTGATGGTTGATATGGGTTGATGCCAGTATCCTAGGTATCAACCAAGTTATTATTATATTTACTTTTATTTTCTTTCATTATTTTCTTTTATTATTTTGGGTTTTTGTATTTTAATTTTTTTGAATTAAAAAAAATGAAGACAGAAATAAAAAGAAAACATCCCTGTGCAGATAAACCTGTGGGATTATTTAAAAAACAAACAAACGCTGCAATCCTATGTTAGCAATACAGTCCTATCAATTCCTATTCAGAAATATTTCCTACTCTGAGAGGCTTTATTCCCTGGAAATCGTATCTGTAGAGTTACAGACTAAATATTTTGGAGCACACTGTTTTTGATATCTATGCAATATTTTCATAGAAGGTAGAAATTCTCTGATGACTTATATTTACTGTGATCATAACTTTCTCAATTTGTATCTTTTCTTTTATGTACACTGAGAGCGTATGCACCAAGACAAATTCCTTGTGTGTCCAATCACACTTGGTTGATAATTCTATTCTACTCTATTCTATTCTATATACACAAAAATGTGAAATCGTAGCTACTAGTTCTTTAGCTGATGCTGGCCTTCATATGCCCTAATTTTTCCCCAAAAAACCTAGGATGTTGTAATGTATTGTAGTATATGTGTGGATCCAAGCAGATGACCTTTTGCAAACGACAGATGAAAATTTTGGCAATGTACAAATTTTCTAAGTACTGTTCAATTTTTTTTTTATATGGTACCCAGTGTGCCAATAACCACTGGGACAGTTTATGCCATAATATTTCAATTTTGATTTTCAGATCTTGATAGTTTGGGATCTTCAATTCTTTGGCTTCTATTGCCCCATCATTTATCCACATTTTCTTCTTTTTCTTTTTTTTTTTTTACAAACACAGTTATATCTGATGTGTTATGAGCCAAGACTTTGTCAGTCTGTAATTAGAAATCTCAAAATATCCTAATTAGTTTATTTTCAACTACTATTTAAACGTTATGTTCCCATCAGTTTTCCCACTACTTGGATTAATTCAAATAAGTTGCTTTTCTGCAGCCAAAATGAAGCCTTCAATATATATATATATAATGTTCCAGTCATAAGCCATTACTAGGTTTTAGCTTTATCCACTTTCCCTTCAATCTTTTGTAGAAATTGACTTTGTAGTATTCGCTAAGCCAGTTCTTCAGCCGCAACACCCGGCACCTTGACACCATGCAGTCCTTGCAGAGGGCTTTCACTGAAGGATGCCGGGAGGCTGAAGAGCCAGTACTACAAAGCAGTCTGCAACCTCATCAAAACAGTGGTCAAGGGGTCAGTGGCTCCCGCCAGCTGCACGCCCCATTTTTGGATTCAGGAAGGGGAAAAGCCAGCCTCATCCAGGATGGCACCCTCCCACCTGTCAGCCTGGGCCTTCCCCCATATCTCTTGTAGAAGTAGGATGGCTACATCCTCCGAGACCCGCTTGATGGTGGTGATCTTATCCGGGGCAACCTGAGAGGGGGGGCAGATGGCCAGAGCATCAGTACCCCCAGCTCCTCCGCCTCTCCTCTTCCAACACTGACCACGGCATGTGCAAAGTTAAGAGCGTGCATCTTCCTCCTCCCCTTCAAATGACCAATCAACCCCCCACCCCAGTGGTAAAACTGGTTCTGTGGGCCTGACTTGGTGGAGGGTAATGTGACTGGGTGGGCGTGGGCAACTCTTTTTTTTTTTTTTTTGACAATCCCAGCTCAGCCACACGATCATCAGAGGCTTGTTTTTTCCTTTTAAAAGCATTTTTTTCCTGTGGAAGAGGTTGTAGAAAAAATGCCTTTAAAAATTAAAAAAAAAAGCATCTGATGATTGCGCAGCTCAGGTGGGCATGGGGGGGGGCAGAGATATTTGCTACTGTTTCTCCGAACTATCCACTGCCATTCCTACTGGATCGGGTGATCTGGTCCAAACCAGGAGCATTTCACCTCTGCCCCACCCCCATTCCCTGCTATGCAAAGCGCTTTCCTCCTGAATCCAAAAATGTGGCGTGTGGCTGGCGCTGTCACCTGAAAATGCTTTCCTCCCTGGTTCTCAGAAGCACACTGCAGGGGAACCAGCTGCTGCCTGAAAAGCAGCTCTGTGAATTTCATTGGGTCAATGGGTGGCGGTAGCTGGAAAGGAGGAACATTTCACTTTAGGGGCTCCCAGGCATGGAGAGGGCTTAGGTGGTGGCAGCGGCAGCTCCATTGCTGGGAGTGAAGTTATCATGGACATTGTCTGCCCTGAGCTACCCACTGGGTGGCCAGGAGGGGGGCAGCTGTGGACCATGTGGTCCACCTTGTTTGCCGAAGCCATCAGGCAGATTCCCCCCCCCATACTGTCCTGAAGAGGCTTGTTCCTCAGGCTGTGCCCCGACCCTCCCCCGAGAGCATGCGAGGGGCCTCTTCAGGGAAATCGAGTAGTCCCTTCAGGAGCACCCCGATAGGTTTTCCTGAAAAGAACTTCTCAGTAATCGATGCCCTCTTTCCCAGCCGAGTCTCTGAGGCACCTCTCGCTTGCAGGAGGAGGAGGAGGGCGGTGTAAAGCAGCGTCACCTTAAATGTTGGTAGGCAGAGGTAGAATTCTTTTTTTCTTGTTTTCCTCCCCAAAAAATTAAGGTGTGTCTTATACTCCAGTGCGTCTTATACTCCGAAAAATACAGTAACTTCTGAATTTGACACAGGTAACAGTGCAAGTAGCATTTTTTTCAAGTTTATTAGATGTTTTCCCAAAATAATTTCCTCATTTTAGATTTGGTAAAATATAGTAAACAAGGAAGATGATTCTTTCCTTACATCCCACAATCTTAACTTTCCTTGGAAATGTTCTCTTAAACTCAAGGTTAGCTCCTTTATTGAATTCAGTGTGAATGCTGAAGTATTCCTCTTGGAAAGTTAAGAGTTGTGCACCTATTTCTCTCCTTTTTAGGTTTGTGCGAAGCTATAAATGTTTGGAATGCAATCAATTCAAATCGTCAGTTTGAATCAAATATTTGAATCATAGCTTCGAATTGATTAAAAGTGATAAATCAAATCTGGTGCCTAGGAACAATTTCAGAGAGATTTGAAATCAATTTAGCGATTTTCTGAATCTCATGTTTTGCCACAGGTTCCTTTCCTTCTATTTAACCTTTCTGAAAACCTTGTGTATCAGGGAGATTACTGCTCTACTCTACTATCTTGGAAAAAAGATAGAAGAATACTAAAATGTATTCACGTTACAAGTGGATCTCAAATATTGTGCTTATTATTATGATACCCTTTAGAATAGGATTTACATATTTATCTCATAGTATATTATAAACTCAGTAGTGATAATGCAGAGGCCAAACTTATTTTTAAAAAATAAGATGTCATTACCAGGAGAGGCCAAACTTGTTAATGTGCCATGCTCGTAACCTTACCATCCAAATATAAGAAGTATTTCACAAGAACTTACTTTCGAAATGGTTTTTGAAATTTTTAAAAGGTTTTAAGATTTTCTACTCTGGTTCAGACCAATTAATCGTCCTCCTCTCCCTCCTCTCCCTCCTCCTCCTCCTCCTCCTCCTCCTCCTCCTCCTCCTCCTCCTCCTCCTCCTCCTCCTCCTCCTCGCCCTTCACCCCTTCCCCCTTCTTTGTGGACAACTATTCTGCTGTTCTTCATCTTCTCTTATACTGTATCTTAAAACAGGTGCAGATGAGATAGTTAAAGCATTATTTCAATGAAACCAAAAGATGAAATTATGGCAAGTGTAATATCCTCTTATGAGGACGCGGTGGCTCAGTACCTAAGATGCTGAGCTTGTCTATCAAAAGGTTGGCAGTTGAGTGGTTCAAATCCCTAGTGCCGCATAATGGGGTGAACTCTCTTTATCTGTCCCAGCTTCTGCCAACCTAGCAGTTCAAAAGCACATAAAAAATGCAAGTAGAAAAATAGGGACTACTTTTTTCAGTGTGCCTTTGGTGTTTAGTCATGCCAGCCACATGACCACGGAGACGTCTTTGGACAGTGCTGGCTCTTCGGCTTTGAAACAGAGATGAGCACCACCCTCTAGAGTCGGGAATGACTAGCACATATGTGCAAGGGGAACCTTTACCTTTACCTAATGTCCTCCTTTCTATTTTTATTCCATTCTGTCCCAAAATCTCCAGGCATTTTGATTTCTCAAAAGTGGAGGCAGCAGCTCCCACTGTTGCTACTTTTCTGCTCATTTTGTTGAATATCCAGCCAAAGCCTGGATAGCTCTGCAGACAAGGCACTGTAATTTAACACCAGCTGTCTGCAATTAAAGTAAGTTCGAATCTTGCCAGGCTCAGGGTGGCTCAGCTTTCCATCCTTTCTAAGGTAGGTAAATTGAGGACCCAGTTTGTGGGGGCAATAAGCTGACTTTATATAAAATATACAAAAGTATGAAGGCTATTGCTTAACACACTGTAAGCTGCCCTGAGTCTCTGGAGAAGGGCGGCATATAAATCAAATTAAAAAAAACAAACAAACAAAAAAGAAAAAAAACAAGGTCCAGGAAAAAAAAACCAAAGTTTTAAAAAGAAAAGGCCAAACAAATAAAAAAGGAGGAAATATCAATAAAAAGCTGAATTCTTCAGGTTCTTTCAAACCCTAATCCTTTAAATGTGGATCCAAAAAGGAGGAAGAAGAAGGTAGAAAAAACAAAAAGGAAAAAAGGAAAAAAAATATGTACAAGTATAACCAAGAGCTGACAAAAAAAACAAGAAGAACAAAAAAAAAGAAAGAATAAAAAATAGTGTATAAAGTCTACTTAAATATCTTCAGGCTCTCTTTTATAGCCTATGACTTAATCTTTTTAAGAATTGTTTTAAGATATCACTCTTGTTACCTTCAAAATCTGTGTGAATTGCATTAAGCTGCAAATTCTCACTTCAGCCCAGTGGTGAAATATAAAATTTGTTACTACCGGTTCCGTGGTTGTGGCTTGGGGGAGGGGTGTAATGTGACTGGGTAGGCGTGGCCAACTTTTTTTTTTTTTTACTTTTTTAAAGCATTTTTTTACAATTTATTCAGGCGAATAGGTTGTTAAAAAATGCTTTTAAAAGGTTAAAAAAAGGCTCTGACGATCACAGCTGTGGTGTGTCAAAAATGGCTTTGGTCATTTGGCTCCAGGATTGACAGCATTGTGACCCTGTTTTCCCAAAAATAAGACATCCTCTGATAATAAGCCCAATTGGGTGTTTGAGCGCACGCACTAAAATAAGCCTCCCCCTCGAAAATAAGCCCTCCCTGAAAATATTTAAATGTAGAGCAGGAAATCAGGTAAGACAGCAAGAGGAGCCCCATCTTGCTCCACGCACCCCAAAATAATAAGACGTCTCCAAAAATAAGGCCAGGCGCTTATTTCGGGGTTCAAAAAAAATATAAGACAGGGTCTTATTTTGGGGAAACACGGTATTAGATTTGGGGGGGATAGAGGGAAAAAAACATACTGGTAAATATTTTCCACATGAACAAATATTATTTTCAGGGAGAAGGCAGTTCATTGTAGCTGACACCTGTTGGTATTGGAGCATGACTGGTAAACATTACTCTTATTACAAGTCTCTATGGGGACTGGGCAAGTATTCTTGTGACTGGTGCTGTCATATCCTAATGAACTGCTGTGCCTAGAGTTGTATTTCAAACACTGCTCTGCAGATGTTACTCAAAATTAGATTGCACTGGAGGAATTTGATTTCTTTTATTGCTATGCATGGCACATTTTATTTTTCTGTCACAGATAATCCCACATGCACTTGGGAGCTGCCAGATGCTTTATGCGTAAAAAAAAGTCAGTCATATAGCTATTGGTATTGCATATAATGCGGATAGAAACAACAAAAGAAAATAGAATTCCTTCATCAAGGTGCACAGAAGCTAAAAACATATGTTGCTTGGATTAAAAGTATCGATAAACATTTTTATTATATCCACTTCATCCAAAGATACAAGTTAAGGGACACATATTAAGGGAGACAGTACGTGGGATATATTCTTATAGACAATATTGTAACTGTACATTTTTGTTTATGTTTGGTATTCCTTTCCAATTCATAGGCCTACAGTAGAACAATTGCTGAGCTTGACAAAAGCTTACTAGAAGTATTAGAATAACAAAATTGGAAGGGACCTTGGAGGTCTTCTAGTCCAACCCCCAGCTTAAGCAGGAAACCCTACATCACTTCAGACAAATGGTTATCCAACATCTTCTTGAAAACTTCCAGAGTTGGATCATTTACAGCTTCTGGAGGCAAGTTGTCCCACTGATTAATTATTCTAACTGTCAGGAATTTTCCCCTTAGTTCTAGGTTGCTTCTCTCCTTGATTAGTTTCCACCCATTGCTTCTTGTCCTGCTCTCAGGTGCTTTGGAGAATAGCTTGACTCCCTCTTCTTTCTGGCAGCCTCTGAGTTATTGTAACACTGCTATCATGTCACCCCTAGTCCTTCTTCTCATCAAACTAGACATAATCAGTTCCAGCAACAGTTCTTTGTATGTTTTAGCCTCCAGTCCCCTAATCATCTTTGTTGCTCTTCTCTGCATTCTTTATAGAGCCTCAACATCTTTTTTTACAAAACTGGATGCAGTACTAGCTAATGTAATTCACCCAGATCCTTACAATCTCTGTGTCTGAATCAGAAACCATCTTCAGAAGGCACTAAGCATCACAGACAGAAATGCAAAGATATATAGCAATAGTCTCTGGTCTACAAAGCATTTGAATTAGCCAAACCTGATAGAAATTCCTTAGGGTGCATCCATGGATCCAACTAGTGTCTCTTTGTGATCTAAGTAAATGTTATTTATTTTTTACATGACTAACCATACTCTTCAGTCGGGTGCCATATTTAACCTTCAAGATCCATTTTTTTTTTAATTTGATTTATATGCCGCCCTTCTCTGGAGACTCAGGGCGGCTTACAATATGCTCAGCAATTTGTCACAATAATTATCTTCACTAGTGGAAAAAGGTCTACTAATCTAAAATAATCTAGTTGCCAAGAGGGTCACAGAGAAAAAAAGTTCCAGTGTTTTAATGAGGGAGGTTTCTCAATGGCCAAGGGAGGCTGTACTTTCAGTATTAGTTAGATTTACTGTATTTTTTGGAATATAAGACACACCGGAGTATAAGACGCAGCTTAGTTTTTTGGGAGGAAAAAAAAAGGGGGGAGGCGATCTGCCTACCAGGTATTCATCTGTCTAGCGTCTGTTGGAAGAAATATCCTTCTGGGTTCAGCGAGATACAGCGAGTTCCCAGGTTTTATGCTTTCTCTGGCTTTGAACTTCCTGGGTCCCAGAAAGAGTATCCTGATTGGTTGTCGGACTCCCAGGGGGTGGGGGTTTTAGCTAGCCTTGCTGGCTGATGTAATCTTCCCAGGTGCCATGTGGTGAGTTTCTGTCCTAGATGGGTCCCATTGTGTTAGTTTCTGTTGCTATTGTGTTGCAGATTATGCCCCATTAACAAGGTGCATGGGGGGAGGCAGGAAGCTGCTTGTCTTTTAAAACATGTTTCTCAATTTCTCATCCAGGGAAATATAATATTCTGCCTTTTTAATATTTCCTAAAATATTTCATTCTTCCAGGAAAGGGGTGGGTGCTAACTTCCTACACGTCCTTAGTCTGGTCAGCTTCAGCACATTAGTTTGCTGGTTTTTTATCCCCTGCTTGCGGATTAAAAAAACAGCTTCTAAGGCACAGCTGAGAGGAAGCAGCAATGAGAAAAGCAGGCAAAGCATGGCGGGGGAGATCGCTTCACTCACTAGCGCCTCGAAGATAGCACCTTGTTAAAGCACAGCGGAGAGTCGAGGGAGCAGGCAATGCTGGGAAGATTGCTCACTTGTGCCTCATTAGCGCCTCGTTAAGGCTGAAGAAAAGCTTTAAAAAAGCTACATTCAGCGTTTAAGTCGCACCCAAATTTTCAGCCTCTTTTGGGGGGGGAAAAGGTGCGTCTTATACTCCAAAAGTTGGTATATCCCAACTTTTCAAAGTGATTGGAAAACGTATCTGAAAATAAAGGAGGTAAATGTATGATTGCTATGATTTTGGTTGGCTTGCATTATTATTTCTGTTGCAATGGATCAATTCCCTTTTGCTGAATATGAACTGTGTTTTATTCAAATGGTTTTATTGAACCATTTGAATAAAACGCAATGCATGTACTTACACTATTTTGCTTTCAGAATGCAAATTGCAGAAAATAGTATTCATCCTAATTAAATAAATTATAAAGAACATTTCTGCTTATCTTACATAACAGCTTTTTCTTCCGCCCAGAATACTAGTTTAGGAAATATTAACATTTCAGTGTTTTCAGTATGAACTATGGAAGGTCATCTCATAAAAAATGAAAAGCTAGATAAGAGGCCCAACACTGTAAAGCTACAATAGAAAAGTTCAAGGCTAAAAAAGCACGCTGAAGCTGGGAACAATTAAAACAGGTGCATATAAAAGAAGCTGTCTTACTTTGCATGCCATTTATAATAGCTTAAACCCCAATAGTAATTAATAATGCTATAGCAGAGCAAAACATATAAAAGCATAGCAATCTGCATAGCTTACATCTGAAAATCAAACGCTATTGAATGAATTTCTCTCTAAAGGGCACATTAAAGAGAATAAAGTGACTACAGTTGTTATTTTATAAACTATTTAAATGTAATTTGGTGTTGGTAAACTTTGGAATACTATTCTGCTTTCAGTAATAGAACAGCAAATCCATCTCTCTTTCAATATTGTCTAAATGAGTTATTCATTGAGGAATGGCCCTAATGTGGCTATGTATTTATCTAATTATTATCTTGAGGAAAAAATGTAATCAAGCAGAGTCTATTTTCTTGGTTATTGAAATATGACAAAAATACTTACTATTAATTGCAGCTACCTAGATTTTATTTCAATGTACATTTATTCTGATGGTAAAATCCTTTATGGCAAGTGGATTGTCAAATTATAGTAAAAAATAAAAAAACAAAAGAAGACGAGCTTCAGAAGTATTCACGTAAAACATATATCTTTATTAGAACAGAAAATATCCTCATGAAAGCAATGGATATCTTAATACTCTTTTATCCCAATAAAAGAAACAAGAACAACAACACAATACTTTCAAATATATATATGATGATGAAAATGTTGAATGAAATTCAGCTAGGTAGAAAGACTTGGTCATATCTGTGTAGTACAGAGAAAGTATCAGTATAATTTTAGGAGCCATAATAGCAGTAGCACTTACACTTATACCAATCCACAGTGCTTTACAGCCTTCTCTAAGCAGTTTACAGAGTCAGCATATTGCTCCCAACAATTTGGGTGCACATAATGAAACAGAATGAATAGCTCTGAATGCATCATGCTATCAATAACATTCTTATTTGTTATGGAGAATGGGGATCATTAGTAAGCACTATTAGCTCTTATAATAAAAATTAAATAATCTTGGATTAGTTCTGGATTAGTTGCATGGATGGGTTATTTCCCACACACCAATGGTCACCTTCCATAACAATCTGTGGCACTTCCTTTTCCTAAGATGGAGCATGTCTGCTTAAGAATTATATTAATTAATTGATAGTTATTAAACTGTTGGGGAAACAGGGCCAGTCTACAATGAAAGGTTCTTTTTTATTTACACGTCTTTCCATCAGTCTGAATTCTTCCTGCCAACCTCTACATATTTCCTACTCTGAAAAAGCCCCATAAGTGAAATTCAATGGGAAGCTAAGACAAATATGTGGACCCTAATCTACTTTATGACAAAATAAAAGCAGGGACATTTTGCTCTTCCCGTGAGAATTTAACTGAAATTATTTTCTTCTTTCAAACCAGTTTTGAAAGCCATTTTTGATTCAAAGTGAATAAAAACTGATATTACACAGTGCAAGATAATTCTTCTGAATAATATTAGTAAAGGGGATAGAACACACAGTCAATATCACCCATCCTTTCTTCTTAAAAGGTAAAGGTAAAGGGTCCCCTCGCACATATGTGCTAGTCGTTCCCGACTCTAGGGGGCGGTGCTCATCTCCATTTCAAAGCCGAAGAGCCAGCGCTGTCTGAAGACGTCTCCGTGGTCATGTGGCCAGCATGATTAAATGCCAAAGGCACACGGAACACTGTTACCTTCCAACCAAAGGTGGTCCCTATTTTTCTACTTGCATGTTTTATGTGCTTTCAAACTGTTAGGTTGGCAGAAGCTGGGACAAGTAACGGTGTCTTATTCTTTCATTGGCTTTCTCTCTCATTCCTTCTTCAACAGATGGAAGAAGACTTTTAGGGTGCTGACTTCAATCTCTGAGATGACAGCAGGAATCAAATTTAGGTACCTTCAACGAATTTCTTTTCAGCCTTAATTTGAATACATCTAGAATAGAGAAGTCCATTTCTGGATTATTGGTCCACTGCTGAATTAAGAGTTTCAGTAACTTTCAGGTAGAATCCATTACAAGATGCTTATTCTACCTTTACACTCTTAAATTGGTGGAGAACAGATTTTCCATGATACCCCTTCTACTACCCTTTCTAACACTGAAATAATGTTATCATATTCACTTCTAATGTTTTTTTTTTCCCAAATGTACTCTATCTTTGTGAATAATAATCCATTCCTGGCACCATCATTTCAACATACTGCCATTTATGCAGGAATGTTGGCAACAAATTGCAATTAAAATGTGAAGACAATTGATTTAATGCTGGTGTACTATTATCTGTGTCCTACTATTTCCAGTTCATTTTAGAACAAGTCTTCTGGGAATGTTTTCTCCCTTCTAAGTCCTGTGGTTATTTCCCATTAGCAAACTGACCCAACCTAAATTCTGAGGTTTGTTTAAATGTTTATTTAGCAGCTAACAGAAAAGAGAAGGAGAGAAATTAGAGAGAAGAAAAAAGTAGGATTCATCTAATTGATATAAAACAGGTAAATCACTGCAACAATACACAATAAAAATAAAACCGTTATAGAAAAATATATAGAAGCAGCTGGTGGTGTGATCCCTCTTGAAGACAAATATATATTAGATTTTATTTATTACAAGTGTTTTACACTGAGGAAAAATATGTTACCATATGTCATAAGAGGGACCAGTACATTCTCCATCTCCATTATGAAGTTTGAACCTTAACTGAAAAATCTTCAGAATCATTGGTATCTGTCATTCCACAATTATTTTTTTTCACAATCTTTCCTAAAAACAGAAGGTTGAATCTGAATTATTATTATCTAGTATAACTAAATACAAGATGGGTCCTTAAATAAGAGTAACATACTTGATCATCTTCAAGATTTCTGGCATCTCCTGAGATCATGAAGTAATTATCACACCTAGACACAGTCCTGGTTCCTGGACAGCTCATTCAAACCAGGTAGAGAATGGTTCAGAGAACAGGTAAAGGAGGTCATATCACCCAGGACTTATAGCAATAGCACTTAGACTTATATACAGTGCTTTACAGCATTTTACAGAGTCAGCATATTGCCCCAACTATTTGACTCCTCATTTTACCCACCTCAGAAGGATGGAAGGCTGAATCAACCTTGAGCCTGGTGAGATTTGAACTGCCAGATTACAGGCAACTGGCAGTCAGCAGAAGTAGCCGGCAGTACTGCACTCTAACCACTGTGCCACCGCTGCTCACTTATACACTTCCTCAAGAGTTAACAGCTTTAAACTTCTTTCAGGTAACATAATAATTCATGTTTTTGTTGTTGTTGCTTATTGATGTAAACAATGTCAGCATTCTAGAATTCACTCTATTTTTCTCCTTCTCGTCAGGTCATCCTATTTCATATATAGGGAGGAGTATAAATAAAGTTCTCACCAGTAATAGTTAAGGACTGACTATACACATCTAATTTCAGGATCCAATAATATAGAACAGAATAATTAAGAAAACAAAGAAAAATAGATGTATTCACTTCATCATTTTGCTCCTCAGCCAACATCACAACCCAGCATTCTGGTTAACCCTTTGAGCTTTGTCCAGTTGGCTTCTAACTCATCTTAGCTATGAAGTTTCTGCAAATATCACCCCCTCCCAGGTAAACTAGATAAGAAACACAACTAGACAAACTAAATCTGCTTTATTTGTAAGGCTACTTTAGTGCAGAGATGGACAGGCTTACCAAAGAAATACAGGAAAAGGAAGACACAGTGTACTATCTGGTTTGGCAATGATGGTACGATTGGTTAGAGAAAAGGAAAAGGAAATAAGAAATAATCAGAAGGATAGGAAGGGAATACCAACTAAGGAAACAAAAATTAAGAAATAATCTTAAAATATCGTTATATAATGAAGGATGTAGATACATATATAGAAATATAAAATACCGAAGTAACTTTTTTTTTCTTAAGGCTCAAGTTTCAAGACTTGATTTTAATGTATAGTTTGTCTATGTTGTGTATTGTACATATGTATGTTTTTGTTTGTCTATCTTTAATAAAAATATATTAAAAAAAAAAGTACAAAACTTCCTCATACCATTTTTAACTGCTTGATCCATTAGGGCAGGTCCTTTCTGTTTCTTTCTCTGACCATTAAGCTATTGGGAGTGCTTGTGTCTCTTACCTGATTGTTTCTTAAGCAGCATCTCTTCTTCTCATTTCCATAGTTCATCCACACATTCCATTACAACAAATAAGTTGCCTTGGAACAGATCTTATGTATCCAAGATTATGTACTACAGCACTATATTATCATGATATAGTAGTATCTGGAGTAAAAGTGAAATCCCAGATCTTTCTGTTAAGTTCTTATGGTGCATAGCATCTTGTGAACTCTATAGCTATCTTCTATAAGAATTTCGAGGGATGCGGTGGCTCAGTGGCTAAGATGCTGAGCTTGTTGATCGAAAGGTCAGCAGTTCAGTGGTTTGAATCCCTAGTGCCGTGTAACAGGGTGAGCTCCCATTACTTGTCCCAGCTTCTGCCAACCCAGCAGTTTGAAAGCACATAAAAAATGCAAGTAGAAAAATAGGGACCACCTTTGGTGGGAAGGTAAGAGCGTTCCGTGCGCCTTTGGCATTTAGTCATGCCAGCCACATGACCATGGAGACGTCTTTGGACAGCGCTGGCTCTTTGGCTTTGAAATGGAGATGAGCACTGCCCACTAGAGAAGGGAATGACTGCACATATGTATGAGGGGAACCTTTACCTTTTACCTATAAGAATTTCATTTAATGTTAAAAATAACATAATGTGAAATATAAGAAGTTACTATGAGGACCTTCTTAGATATTATGGAACATTTTGCTGAAGACTTGCTTTTATAAACATTATATTATTTTGTTGTTGTGTTGAGCTAAGCCCATCTCTGTCCCTTTCCTTCTGTGTGTGTTTCTCTCTCTCTCTTTCACATACATACCCTACCCTACATATTTGTGTTTGCTTTTTATTTATTTTTTATTTAATAAAGCTGAGTTTATTTTGCTGGCATTTTAATATAGGTGCTATAGCTATGCAATGTTTTGAAGGAATGCTTTGATTTGCTAAATCTAAGATCGAATTTCCCCATCAAAGCAAATTTAAAAAATAGGAGTCGGGACCTCCTTCAATCCCATGAATCAAAACAAGTCACTTCAAAGTATTCCATAACTTTTGAAATTTTTTTGTGGTATTATTGCTACTTGCTCCGTAGACAACATGGGTATGAAAGGGTTGAGTAATGCAGTAGATTCTTTATCAATGACATCAGTAACCAACCAATGAATTTTATCAGTTTATTAAACTCTACCAATCAGAATACTTATCCAGTAGGCAAGCTCAAATTTTTTTTCAGATTCACACTCTTTCTCGTCATCTTGAATATGGCCAACAATGAGCCTTAATTTTGTTCTCTTATGCCAACAGAACATTGCAGTGATGATCCAAGCCACAGCCCTGAAACAAATGAGACCACCCTGTAAAATCCATGCATGCCCTTACTAACCTTCTTGGCTCTACAAAGCCTAATGATCAGAAGGGATACAACTTCATAGGATTATTTTTTTCTTCATGTTTGCCTTCAAAGAGGTGCAGGAAGCATATTTCAAAAAAAGTATTGCAATGATATTTTTGAAGTGATTCAACTGAATTAATACCTTGAAAGGGATCGGCATTTCTACTGCTTTCATTTCCTTCTGTCTGCAGGAAACTTGATACCTCTTAGTTGTAATCTGTGTACCAATCTTCTAGTGAACCTTGAATTTCAAAGCAGCTTCAAGTAAATCAGTTCGCTGTTGGGTCTTGTATAACAAATAGAAATTAAAGCACGTCCTTTTTGAATTTTGTATCTCTAATTCAAATCATATCAGGGCTGGTGTCAGTGGTGGGTTGCCCCCGGTTCGCATTGGTTCTATGGAACCGGTAGTAAAACCAGTGGGAGGCTCCGCCCACTGACCCCGATGTCATCAAAATGCTTCTGTGCATGTGCGTGGTTCCACTGTGAACTGGTAGTAAAGGCAAGTAGAACCCACCCCTGGCTGGCATTGGTGGGGATGAAATGGTCATCTAATTTTGCCATTCATTTTTTGCATTCTATAGATCTTATCTTGCATTTGGTGATTGAAGCAAAGGAGTTTGCGTGAAACCAAGATTAAGTCAAAATGTTGATAACATCATGTTGCAAATTCCATGGCCAGTTCAGTTCAAGTTGGTATGCTCCAAATCACTCCAATTAAACAATGTCATATATCAGAACCTAACAGCCTGCCTTTTCTTTGTGACACATACCTCTGAAATAAGATTTCATTGGAAATCCGGATGGCTTCCTCTTTGCTGTTTTCTCAAGCATCAAATTAGGATGTTGGGCTCTATGCTGGATAGTGTGTGGTTAGCTGCCCTCAATTCTTCTGTTAAAAAAAATCCTTCATAAATATGAAGCATGTGAATGCTGTACAAGAAGCAATGGATGGAAACTAATCAAGGAGAGAAACAACTTAGAACTAAAGAGAATTTTCCTGACAGTTAGAACAAATAATCAGTGGAACGTCTTGCATCCAGAAGTTCTGAATGCTCCAACATTGGAGGTTTTTAATAAAAGATTGGACAATCATTTGTCTGAAATGGTATAGGATTTCCTGCCTGAGCAGGGGGTTGGACTAAGAACCTTCAGATTCTGTTATTCACTTATTGTCAGGCATTGTCAGTCCTTCCAGGTAAGCCTGGAAGGTAAGCTAATTCTACTTTATTTTAAGGTTTCATTAACATCATCTTGCCAGTCCAAAAAGACAAATTTCAGGTCAGCTACATATGCCATTATACAGTGGTGAAATCCAATTTTTTTTACTACCAGTTCTGTGGGCGTGGCTTGGTGGGTGTGGTGTGGCTTGGTGGGCGTGGCTTGGTGGGCATAGCCAAATCTCCATTCCCACCCCACTCCAAGGGAAGGATACTGCAAAATCTCCATTCCCACCCCACTCTGGGGCCAGCCAGAGGTGCTATTTGCCAGTTCTCCGAACTACTCAAAATTTCTGCTACTGGTTCTCCAAACTGCTCAAAATTTCCGCTACTGGTTCTCCGAACTGCTCAAAATTTCTGCTACGGGTTCTCCAGAACCTGTCAGAACCTGCTGGATTTCACCCCTGCCATTATAGGTAGAGCCTAAACTGAATAAATTAAATTAAATCAATCTGAGTAGATTTCCAGGAAATGTTTGGGGAATTGAAGATGGTTTTACACAAGTGGAGCTGATGATTGTGGCAAAGACCAAAGAAATGGTGAAGAGATCACTTCCTTGGAACCTCTTTGCAAACAGAGACAGTGGAAAATCACATACATGGCTCTACATGGCTACTTCCTGTGATGAGACAACTGAACAGCAATTTTGAAGGTGTCTATGAAGGTTCTCAGTTATCCATGTCATAGTTGTCCCAAAGATGCTTTTCAAGAGACAACTGGGCTTTTTTTTTTTTTTTAAGATATTTTACTTCTCATCCTATATGGTTTGAAGAAGTTTCTTCAGCTCTCTGTAGAGTTGAAGAAGCTATTTGAATGAAATGCAAAACATCTTCAAAGAAAAACAAGAAAGTCCAGTTGTCTCTTGAAAAAGCACCTTTGGGACAGTTTTGGGTGTGTGAGTGCCTGAAGATGATGAGATTAAACATCTTGCTCACAACCACAGCAGAGAAAGTGAGATATAAATTTGTAAATCTCACTTTCTAATCACTTTCAGGAATTGCTCATTAACTAGTTCTAAGCTACTGGAGACCTTTGGAATGACAAGTTTGAAAATGCTGGGTGAGTTAATTCTGAACAAAAGGAAAATTAATTATAAGCTTAAGAATTTAAAGAATCTGAAATACATAAAAAAGCTAAGTAAGATTTTGATATTCGAAAGTTCCAATGAATTGAGGGTTCAGATAACATTGGAATATATCAACTTTTATAATAAGATTTTGGAATTAATTATAAAGTACAATTCCCTTCTCGTGGGAAAAAGATCTTGTTTTGTTTTTACAAGACATGACATAAATAAAGAATTTTATAATTTCTCTCTGTTGACATTCATTAATTATTGGAAATTGCTTGTGAACTTTTTATGGAAAAAAGAAAATTATTTTGCAACTTATGGTTTTGATGATTAAAAAGAATAGGTTATAGAAAAAAAGGTAATTTTTACTACAGTATAGGTTTCAATGTATTTTTTTTATAATGAAGGCTTTATCAACTGGCTGTTTCCATCAGCCATTGAAATCAGATGTGTATTTTTACTGCTAATAGCATGCCATCATATTACTATTGTAATATATAACTTCTTTCCTCAAAGAAGAATGCAGGCAATAGTTGGAATTTGCTTAAGGATGGATGAGTCAAAACAATTTGTAATAAATGCTATTGTGATTATTCATCAAAAATGAAAAAAAATGTCAGCAGGAATATGAAGATCACTTTCTGATGGTCTATAGCAATCAAAATACAACAGCTCTTTAACCCACTGAAAAAAAATAAAAGACTATGGAAGGAATGTTAAGATTTGACTGGAAATGATTACTATCATAATATCACTTGCTTTGTAATTGAGTCAAGTCAAAATCAGCATCATTTTAACAGACTCTTATCAAATCTTATAATATTATGCCTTTTGATAATCCTCTTCATTTCAAGTTTCAAATTCAGCTTATTGCTATGGTCTAGTTCTAATAGAACGAGGCCTTGCATAGTCTAGGTTCACTCATCACACTCTTCACACTAAACCATAGTTAATTTCACTCACAGTTTGTGTGAAAAAAGAGCTTCATGCATAACATGAAGCCATAAATCTTAGTTTCTGCATCAAAATGCATTTATGCTAAACTCAAACTACCATATTCGAGCTGCAAAAATCCAATTGACCACTAGATGAATGCAAAAAAATATATTTTTGTATCTCTCAGAGATCATTTAGAGCTCATCTGGCTTTTGGGCTCCTGATGTAGTATTTCTAATTGAGCTAAATCAAGCCACATTAGAGGCTAGTGTTGTATAAATCTGTATAATTCAGTATTGTTGACAGCTACAAATAGTCCAAGTGTGGATAAGATTGTTGTTCAGAAACTAAATTGCTTTTACATGTTTATCAATATAATTGTCATGTATTGCTTTCTCTTTAAAGGTAAAGGTTCCCCTCACACATATGCGCTAGTCGTTCCTGACTCTAGGTTCCTCTCGCACATATGTGCTAGTCGTTCCCGACTCTAGGGCTCATCTCCGTTTCAAAGCCAAAGAGCCAGCACTGTCTGAAGACGTCTCTGTGGTCATGTGGCTGGCATGATTAAATGCTGAAAGCGCACGGAACACTGTTACTTTCCCACCAAAGGTGGTTCCTATTTTTCTACTTGCATTTTTACATGCTTTCGAACTGCTAGGTTGTCAGAAGCTAAGACAAGTAATGGGAGCTTGCTCTGTTATGCGGCGCTAGGGATTTGAACCGCCGAACTGCTGACCTTTCTGATTGACAAGCTCAGTGTCTTAGCCACTGAGCCACTGTGTTTCTCTTTCTCTTTCTCTTTACTTTATGGCATTTTTTTAAAAAATAGGCAACACTCCCAAAGGTGCTTTTTCAAGAGTCAACTGGACTTTCTGGTTTTTCTTTTGAAGACGTTTCACTTCTCTTCCAAGAAGTTTCTTCAGCTCTTCAGCTGCAAGAGCTGAAGAAGCTTCTTGGATGAGAAGTGAAACGTCTTCAAAAGAAAAACCAGAAAGTCCAGTTGACTCTTGAAAAGGCACCTTTGGGACAACCGTGTCCTGGATGATTGAGAATCTCCATCGACAAAATAGGCAATACTTTTTCAAGATTTCAGAAAGTTTATTTTCTCCCAGATCTGCTTGGCAATGCATAGAGGTTTTTGCTTACCAAACATAGCACTGTCTTACACAGTTATGGCCATTCTATAGTGACAGTGATGACTGGCTCATTTCCACACTGAGAACATTGAAAGTTGTTGTGGCATTGGTTTGTGACATTTCTTCAATCATGTTACTCACATTTTCTAGAAGCCATAGGAGGCTCTTTAACTATTATCAGGAAAAGATTGAGCGCGCCTGCAACATGGATTCTCCATTACAAATAAATTAACTCTCTTAAAATCTTTCCTCCCACTCCAGCATGAGTTTTTTGTCCTTACAATTCTCTGCTTTGTATCCTGACTCACATAATAACACTAAAGAAGATGCATTATTGATGGTCCCAGAGGGCAATTAAAACTCCTTCAGGGGGGCTGGGAAAGGAGATTTGAGGTAAATGACTGTGTCTTCGTTCACACTGGGGTATCAATTTAACTAGCCATTGGCAGAAGAAAACAGCTGAGATATGTAATAAAGTAGTAATGACTAGAGTTTGTGCTGAATGTCTATATGAAAGCTTGTGATATTTATACTTATACATATCATAAGAACAGAACTACAGGTAGTCCTCAACTTACAACCATTCATTTGGTGACCATTCAACGTTACAACAGCACTGAAAAAAAGTGATTTTTGGCCAGGGGTGAAATGCTCCCAGTTCGGACTGGATCACCCAATCTGGTAGCGATGGAGGCGGGTGGTTTGGAGAACCGGTAGCAAAAATCCCTGCCCCACCTCCCCCATGCCCAGCTGAGCCTCACGATCATCAGAGGCTTTTTTTTCTTTTAAATGCCTCTTATGATCCAAGCTGAGTTGCCTGATCGGCAGAGGCTTTTTTAAAATCAGGCAACTCAGCTTGGATCATAAGAGGCATTTAAAAGAAAAAAAGCCTCTGATGATCAGGCAACTCAGCTTGGATTGTCAGAGGCATTTATGGTGAGTTGCCTGATTGTCAAGCTGAGTTTGACGATCCAAGCTGATGATCCAAGCTGACAATCCAAGACAATGCCTGACGATCCAAGCTGAGTTGCCTGATCGGCAGAGGCATTTAAAAGAAAAAAAAGCCTCTGACTATCAGGCAACTCAACCAGGGTCGTCAGAGGAATTTATGGTGAGTTGCCTGATCGTCAAGCTGAGTTTGACGATCCAAGCTGATGATTCAAGCTGACAATCCAAGACAATGCCTGACGATCCAAGCTGAGTTGCCTGATCGGCAGAGGCATTTAAAAGAAAAAAAGCCTCTGACTATCAGGCAACTCAACCTGGGTCGTCAGAGGCATTTATGGTGAGTTGCCTGATCGTCAAGCTGAGTTTAACGATCCAAGCTGATGATCCAAGCTGACAATCCAAGACAATGCCTGACGATCCAAGCTGAGTTGCCTGATCGGCAGAGGCATTTAAAAGAAAAAAAAGCCTCTGACTATCAGGCAACTCAACCTGGGTCGTCAGAGGCATTTATGGTGAGTTGCCTGATCGTCAAGCTGAGTTTGACGATCGAAGCTGATGATCCAAGCTGACAATCCAAGACAATGCCTGACAATCCAAGCTGAGTTGCCTGATCGGCAGAGGCATTTAAAAGAAAAAAAGCCTTTGATGATCAGGCAACTCAGCTGGGATCGTCAGAGCCTTTTGAAAGCATTATTTTACAACCTCTTTGCCGAAGAGGTTGTAGAAAAAATGGTTTTAAAAGTTTTTTAAAAATTGGCCATGCCCATCCAGTCACATTACCCCACCACCAAGCCATGCCCACAGAACCGGTAGTAACAAATTTTAGATTTCACCACTGCTTATGGCCCTTTTCCACACTTATGACCTTTGCAGCATCTTGGTGGTCATGTGATCAAAATTTGGATGTTTGGCGACTGCCATGTATTGATGACAGTTGCAGTGTCCCGGGGTCATGTGACCTTTCAACCAGCAAAGTCAATGGGAAAGTCAGATTTATTTAACAACCATGTCACCAACTTAATAACTGCAATGATTCCCTTAACAATTGGGGCAAGAAAGGTTGTAAAATGGGGCAAAATCCACTTAACAACTTGTCTTGCTTAGCCTCAGAATTGTTGGCCTCAGTTGTGGTCATAAATAAAAGACTACATATAACAGGGGTGTCAAACTCATGGTCTGCGGGCCAGATGTGTCACGTGCTGGCCACGCCCAGACCCGGTTTAGCGAAGGGCGGGGGGAAAGTCACAATATGTCATGTGATGCCGCCATAATGATACGAGTTTGACACCTCTGACATACAATGTGTTGTACCAATGTCACCAAAACATGTAGTAGCTTCTATCCTTTTCCTGTCTTTTAGTTCAGGGGTCCCCAGTCCCCAGTCCCCAGTCCACAGCCTGGTACAAGTAGAGGATGGGTGTACATGTGAAGCAGCATTTGTGCAAATAGCATGTGCGTCAGTGGTGGGTTCCTCCCGGTTCGGTCCGGTTCAGCTGAGCCAGTAGCGGTGACGATATGATGTCACCGAACCAGTTCTCCCTCCTGCCCTCCCACCCCCCACCCCCCACGTTATTCTTACCTTTTATTTGGTCCCACCCCCAATCTATTGCTGCCTCCTGAGTCCCAACTGATGACTAGAGGGAAAAAAACTGTTTAAACTCTTTCTGTGGGGCTTCAAAGGGCCATCCTACAGCTGATCAGTGTTAAAAGCAAACAAATGAGTCGGGTCGTAAGTGCGAGGACTGGTCCTAAGTGCGAGGACCTTCCAGAAATGACTCTGACCAGCTAGCCACGCCCACCTAGTCACATGACCTCCAAGCCACACCCACAAAATAAGCCACGCCCACAGAACCGGTAGTAAAAAAAATTAGAACCCACCCCTGATGTGCGTGAAATGATGCCCCCCTTCCCCCCGCAGCTACTGCTGCCAGGTCCACAAAGCCAGAAAGATTGGGGACTGCTGTTTTAGTTTTATTTTACTTTTCAGTTCTTCTTAATATAAAGAGATTCCCTGTTGGGTAAAGAACCTCTGTACTTGAAATCACTTTGTTCTTAGTAAAAAAAAACAATGGAACACACTTCCTTGATGTTTTATTTTATCTTTTTTTTCCTGTATCTGCCCATCAAACCACACTTTCTCCTTTTCTAAAAATCAATGCAGATCTTAAACAACATACTTTAAACCCCAACCCCTGGGCCATTACCAGACCATGGTCTATTTCGAATTGGGCCGTCTGAGTAGCTGGTCATAGTATGTGTGCATGCTCATGCAATTCAACTTGTGCAAGTAGCAGGCCTGGTGAGCATTCCCGTATGTGCACTCTGGCCCACTGCTCGTGCAAGTTGAGCTGTGCATGTACATGCCACTCATGCAAGGGCTGGGTTTGCATGTGTGCGTGTGCACCGGTCCACCATTTGTGTGCCCAGTTCCCCTCTCTGCCCCCCACCAGCTGGCCTGCCAAGCAGCAAATGTTGGGGACCACTGCTTTAAACTTTAACAGATTTCCTGGTCTAGAACTGCTGGGGGAAGTAATATAGCACTCATATTTGAAATTAGAGGAGCAATTTTATATTGTAGAAAGCAAAAATGTCACATGGCCACATCTACAATATGGGGGCAAAGAAAAAAATACAACTCTGTAATACTAAAATAAATTGGATTTGAACCAATTTAGGCACATCAAGAACCACATTAGATGGTAAGAAAACTGCAAGTTCTTTACGCGTTCCGAATGAAAACATTGTGGACTTCTTCAAAAGTAACTGTAAAGCATATACTGACTAAGAAACAATCTCGGTCAGCCTGTCTGTCTCAAATTTGACTCCTCTTTTTCTGTCGATATGCATTTTCTGCAGAGTTTGATTATTCCCAACCCAAATCAGTGACCCTGCACATACATGATGTGATTTGTTTTTAGTTTTGTGCAATATATGAACCAACTATTATTTATTTTATTTTATTTATTTTATATTGGATTTCTATACCGCCCTTCTCCCTAAGGACTCAGGGCGGTGTACAGCCAGATTAAAAAACATGCAGAACAAATATTAAAAACAATTAAAAGATATATAAATTTGGCCCAATTAAAACTCATTTACCAATTAAAAACGTTTAAAACATTTAAAAACAGTTAAAAATTTCATCTTAAGCCAGCCCGGCTTGTTTAAATAAATGGGTTTTAAGGGCGCGACGGAAGGCACCGAGGTCTTGGATTCTCCTTATCTCTGGGGGCAGCTGATTCCAGAGGGTGGGAGCCCCCACAGAGAAGGCCCTCCCCCTGGGGGTCACCAGCCTGCATTGTTTGGCTGATGGCACCCCGAGGAGGCCCTCTCTGTGGGAGCGCACGGGTCGCTGGGAGGTCGTCGGTAGCAGCAGGCGGTCTCGCAGATAGCTAGGCCCTATGCCATGGAGCGCTTTAAAGGTGATAACCAACACCTTGAAGCGCACCCGGAAGACAACTGGGAGCCAGTGCAGCTCGCGCAGGAGCGGTGTTACATGGGAGCGCCATGCTGCTCCCGTCACTACCCGCGCTGCTGCGTTCTGGACCAGCTGGAGCCTCCGGGTGCTCCTCAAGGGGAGCCCCATGTAGAGAGCGTTGCAGTAGTCAAGGCGAGAGGTGACGAGGGCATGAGTGACTGTGCACAGGGAATCCCGATCAAGAAAGGGCCGCAACTGGCGAATCAGGCGAACCTGACAAAAGGTCCCCCTGGTTACAGCCGTCAGATGTTCCTCCAAGGACAGCTGCATATCCAGGAGGACTCCCAGATTGCGAGCCCTCTCTGTGGGGGCCAATGACTTGCCCCCAATAGTCAGTGATGGAGTCAACTGACTATATCGGGATGCCGGGAGCCACAGCCACTCAGTCTTGGAAGGGTTGAGCCTGAGCCTGTTCCTCCCCATCCAGACCCGTACAGCCTCCAGGCACTGGGACATCACTTCAAGGGCATCGTTGGGGTGGCCTGGGGTGGAGATGTACAGCTGGGTGTCATCAGCGTACTGGTGGTATCTCACCCCAAAGCCACGGATGATCTCACCCAGCGGCTTCACATAAATGTTGAACAGAAGGGGCGAGAGGACCGATCCCTGCGGCACTCCACAAATGAGAGGCCTCGAGGTCGACCTCTGCCCCCCTGCCAACACAAACTGCGACCGGTCGGAGAGAAAGGAGGAGAACCACCGCAACACGGTGCCTCCCACCCCCAACTCTTCCAGCCGGTGCAGCATGATACCATGGTCGATGGTATCAAAAGCCGCTGAGAGGTCTAACAGGACCAGAACAGAGGAACAACCCCTGTCCCGAGCCCTCCAGAGATCATCAACCAACGCGACCAATGCCGTTTCTGTGCTGTGCCCAGACCTGAAACCCGACTGGAACGGATCTAGATAAGATGTTTCCTCCAGGAATTGCGGAAACTGTCGTGCGACCACACTCTCAACAACCTTCGCCATAAAGCGAAGGTTGGAGACAGGACGATAGTTGGCCAATATTGCCGGATCCAGGGACGGCTTCTTGAGGAGAGGCCTCACCACCGCCTCTTTCAAGGCGGTGGGGAAGTAACCCTCACTCAACGAAGCGTTGATAACACCCTGGAGCCAGCCTCGTGTAACCTCCCGGGAAGCCAGTACCAACCAGGAGGGACACGGGTCCAGTAAACATGTGGCCGCACTAAGTCTCCCCAAAATCCTGTCCACATCATCAGGAGTCACAGCATCAAACTCCTCCCAGATAACATTCTCAAGACTATTCCTCGTCACCCTGCCCTGATCTACCCAGTCAGAGTCCAAATCCCCCCGGATCTGGGCGATTTTGTCATACAGGTATTGTCCGAAATCCTCCGCCCTGCCTTCTAAGGGATCCTCCCGCACTCCTGGATGGAGCAGGGCGCGGGTCACCCTAAACAGGGCAGCCGGACGATTCCCTGATGACGCAATAGAGGCGGAAAAGTAGTTAGACTTTGCCGTCTCTATCGCCACTAGGTAGGCCTTAATATGCGACCTTACCAGTGTTCGATCAGATTCAGCGAGACTGGCCCTCCAACCGCTCTCCAGGCGTCTTTTCCGGCGCTTCATTTCCCTCAGCTCCTCAGTAAACCAAGGAGCCGCACGGGATCGGCATCGGGTCAGAGGCCGCAAAGGCACAACTCGGTCCAAGGCCCCACCAGCCGCCCGATCCCAGGCGGCTACCAGGTCCTCGGCCGAGTCATGTGCTAGATCCTCAGGAAATGGCCCAAGCTCCGTCTGGAACCTATCAGGATCCATCAGGCGCCTGGGGCGGATCCATCTAATTGGATCCACCTCCCTGCGGCGAGGGGTCGCGGTTCGAAGATCTAGGCGAAGGAGTGAGTGGTCAGACCATGACAAGGGTTCCATGTCTATATCCCCTATAACAAGACCACTCAACCACTGGCCAGAGACAAAAATCAGATCCAGAGTGTGACCTCCCCTGTGAGTAGGGCCATGAACTAACTGGGTCAGGTCCATGGCCGTCATGGAAGCCATGAACTCCCGAGCCACCTCAGACGTTTCACCGACGGATGGCAAGTTGAAATCACCCATGACTAAAAGCCTGGGTGTATCTACTGCCACCGTGGCTATCACGTCGAGTAGCTCAGGTAGGGCTGTTGCCACGCGGCAGGGAGCCAGGTACGTAAGCAACAAGCCCATCTGAACCCCACGGCCCCACCTCACAAGGAGGGACTCACATCCGGCTATCTGAGGCACAGTGGTCTCCCTCGGACCCAGATCCTCGTTAATAATAACCGCCACCCCCCCGCCCCTCCCCTGAGCCCTCGGCTGATGGAATGCTCTGAAGCCTGGTGGGCACATTTCAACCAGAGGGACGCCACCCTCCGGGCCCAACCAGGTCTCCGTAATACCCGCCAGGTCCGCTCCTCCCTCTTGTATAAGATCGTGAATGAGGGGGGCCTTATTGACCACGGACCTGGCATTGCACAGCATCAGCCGAAGGCCCAGCTCCTGAGTATCTAAGCCACCTAGTGTCCGAGCAGAGCCTTGGGGACCGGGGCAAGCAATTGCTCTCAGACAGCAAGTGCGAGCCCCCAGCACCTGATGTGGTCCCCTGCTCCCGCCATATCTGCCCCTCCCATTCACCGTGCCGATGGTACAGCCCTCATAGATATCGTCCCCCATCCCTTTCCCAATCCCTCGTCCGGTGCCCCCCGGATCGTTAACCTGTGCCGGGCACGGCTCTGACCCTGGTGGATTTCCCCCCCAATCCGCCTTAGTCGTCTTCCCAATATCTTTAAAAGAATAATTACAACCCCCTCCCCCAGAACCCCTTAAAATCTTTAAAAATTTCCCTAAAAAGCCCCATAAATTCTTCCTTGCTCCATGCCATCTCTCCGGACTCCAAAGTCCGTCATCGAGATAGGCCCTCGATAATGTGGGGGGCCAAATCTGCGAGAGGGGAGAATCTCGCAGGGCGAGGAGTTCCGACACCGAATACATATAGCTATCAAGGGGAAACAGTCCAAGGGTGGGGGACCACTGATGTTATAAGCGTAGGGAAAATTCCAGTCCATGGTCAGGCTGCCAAGCTCCACTGTCCTCTCACGACAGTGGCTAAGGAGGTGCATATCATTCGACCCCGAAAGTTCCAGGGTGGCCGTCTCTCACCAGGCCAATCCATGGGGACTTTGATAGAAAGCTCAAGGGTGAGGATAGCCATATTCCGCCTCCTCGGCCCCATGTCCATAGAACCAGTATCCCTCCTGGGATTAGCAGCATCAGGGAATCCAATATCCAGCTCAAAGGAGGTTTAAGTTCGTAAATGTTCGTCAGAAAAGTTCTACATGGTAGGGAATCCGGACAGGCCAGATGGAAATGGGAAAAAATTAGGAGTAGTTCAGCAGGCCAAGATGGATGGGAAGCTATGATCGTAGTAGGCCAATAGGCCAAAGCTCAGTCTGAAGGAAGGAGGGGGGGGATTCAAACCGCATAAGTTTGTAGTCATTTTCCAGCCCCAATAACCCTCAACCTTCCATTCTAGAGGGTAAAGCTCCCCAATTTCGTCCCCCCCCCATCCAGCTCACCCTGGGGGGGGGCTCTGGGTCTCCCTGGGGGTAACCCTTCCCTCAAGGGTCATATACTCTCCAGTCACCCCAAAATCAGACCTAAAACCGCTGCTGAAGAGTCCTGGGCCGTCTGTTTGGAAGTCTTTAGGCCCTTGGGAGCCGCCCCAACCTTAGGCGCCCCCGTCACGACCACCGCCGCGGCCTCCGCAGTCCCCATCGCCATCGTCGCCATCGGCCCCCCCACGGACGTCCCCAGCCGCCCCCTGCCTCCAAAGATCCACCTCGAGGCATCCAGGGGCGTGGGGAACCTCCGTAGGGGCCTCACAACGCCGACGTCGTCCAGGAGCTGCCGCCGCCGCCGCCATGACCGCCCGCGACTGCCGCCGCCGGTGCCGCTCCCCTGCAGGCCGCAGACCGCCGTCACCCACCGCCGTCCTGACATCATCCCCCTCAGCGCTGGGATGGTCCGGGGAGCCGACAAAGCTTCCAACGGGCTCCTCAGATGCTGCTTCGTCCGGGCGGGGGGTCATAGATGTTCGAAATGACCCCCCTGAGCCCCCCCAAGCCGAGGCATCGCCCCCAAGAAGCTGAGACTCAGCGCCAGAGCGCCATCTTGGGGCATGCGCAGAGTTGAAGTCAGAGTTCATTGTAATAGTCCAACTGTGGGCATGGCTTATTTTGTGGGCGTGGCTTGATGGTCATGTGACAATTCTTTAGGATTTAGCAGAAGTACTGGTTTACCAGGCTTTTAACTGCTTGCAGAGCTGTACTGGTCTACCCATTTGTTTTTGGAGGCACCGGTCTACTCATTTGTTTTTGGAGGCACTGGTCTACCCATTTATTCTTGCAGGCACCCATCTACTCATTTATTTTTGGAGGCATCAGTCTACTCATTTGTTTTTGGAGGCACTGGTCTACCCATTTATTCTTGCAGGCACCCGTCTACTCATTTATTTTTGTAGTCATCAGTCTACTCATTTGTTTTTGGAGGCACTGGTCTACCCATTTATTCTTGCAGGCACCCGTCTACTCATTTATTTTTGTAGGCATCAGTCTACTCATTTGTTTTCTTTTAACACTGATCAGCTGTAGGGCGGCCCTTTGAAGCCCCGCGGCAAGAGTTTAAACAGTTTTTTTCCCTCTAGCCGATCAGCTGGGTCTCAGGAGGCAGCAATAGATTGGGGGTGGGGCCAAATAAAAGGTAAGAATAATGTAGGGGGCGGGGGCGGGGGGGCAGAACTGGTTCGGTGATGTCATATCATCACTGCTATCAGCTCGGCGGAACCGGGCAGAACCGGGAGGAACCCACCACTGTAACAGGCTGAGTTAAACCACAGGGAAGAGACTGACTACCAGAACATTTGTTGTTGCTGGTAGCTTAACATCAGCATCAGGGAAAGGAAGAAAAAATGGCACTTGGGAATTTACTTGCAGAAGCTGTTTAAAAAATGGATTGCTGTTTCTTGCAATTGGCGTTTTGACATATAGGCTGCTGGCTATCCACAGTGGTTTCACGTCTGGCTTCACCATATGTATTTCATCACTTCATAAATAATATCAATTAAATACACATTAAGTACTGTAGTGTATTTGGATGATGGATACATATATAGGAATACATATTTCAAAAATAGGTTCTGCTAGACCAAGCATCCTTAATGTGCTGCCCTCAAAATCTGCTGAGATTTTAATCCCTAGAATTGCAAGACAAATTTTCCATTAGCTATACTGACAGGGAATTGTTGTTGAGTTGTTGAGTTGCAACTGCAACACTTCTGGGAGTTGCAACTGCAACACACAGAAGGCACCGGTTTGGGAAAAGCTGTTGTAATGACATATTGATATACCCTGATCTTGTGAGACTTCTTGTGTCTTGATATAGCTATATATATATATTAATTGTCAGCTGAGCAGTTGTAGCCATATTAATGAGGGAAAAAATAGGAAGGAAGGAAAAAAATGACTACTAATCAGAATCACATTAATACAAAACTCAGCATAAATAATTAAATAGCTTCTCCATATTTCTGCTCCAACCTTTTCTTTGTTTTGGAGAATCTTTTATTTTTGTCTGAGGGCTAAATGAATTATGATATGTTTTACATGGGACTATCCTTATGGAGGACTTTATAAACATCAATTAATCCAGTGCTCATGGCTTCTTTTGTGGATACACCAACGTAAATTTAAACATCCGGTACCTTTTGTGACAATTAACAGTGTTCCTATGTGCATATGCGATAGAGACAGAAGTCACCTTCACACAGAGAGAAAAGCACAGCTGGAGGCTTGGTAGCTGTGCCTCTGATTGCATGTTCTACAATTATATGAAAAGCTATTTCTATTATTTGGCTAGCTACTGTGGACTGACGGTCTTCATTGCATACCAAATAATGGCTCTTTGTTGCATTGATCAAAAGCTTAAAAGAAAAAGCAATTATAACTTCAGAGATTAGAATTAAAAGTCATTAAGGCTGGGTTCTAATCAAAATGATTGACAGAATCATGACTCTTTATTTAATGGTGCAATGACAGTTCTGTTCAGCTGCCTGGAAGGGGAAAAATGTTTCTTCATCTGTCTAATGTGGTTGCATCTTTCCATTTTAACTGAAGATCTCTCCCATCTTCATCAATTTAGAGTAGAGCAAACAAGGGTGACTGTTTCTGCCAGGATCAAAGGTCTGGTCCTTCTCTAATAACCCACCCTAGAATAAAGTAGAAAAACTGAAGCTTCTTTTGTAGAGGAACAAGGCTTTTGAAAAAAAAATGTAGGGTAGATTTTGGCACACTATTCAACAAAACTCTAAGACCTGAAAAACACTGGAATATATATACATTTTTAAAAGGCTGGGAAAATGAGCTCTTTCAAAAAAAAAGGGGTGGGGGGTGGGCATAGAAATTGTGATCTTAAAATGGATAAAGCAGTAATGGGTTTCAAAGTTTTTTACTACTGGTTCTGTGGGCGTGGCTTGGTGGGCGTGGCATGGGAAGGATACTGCAAAATCCCCATTTCCTCCCAATCAGCTGGAGGCAGAGAATAGATGGGGGCGGGGCTAGTCAGAATTTTTACTACCGGTTCTCTGAACTACTCAAAATTTCCGCTACTGGTTCTCCAGAACTGGTCAGAACCTGCTGAAACCACCTCTGGGACAAAGGGGTTAAGTGTCACCACCACATTCTAGTCCCATTGTTTTGATCAAAATCACAGCCTCTCTTCATTTCCCAGGGTGTCTTTTATTTCAAAAGATAACAATGAAAACAGAAAATTGATCAAAATTTTCCAGTGTCCTTTTAATTAGGCCCAGAGAAGGGACACTGCAATTTACAGTAACAAAGATGACAATCTCTACAATGTGCACTTGAAAGTCGACTTTGCCTTCTATTCCTTTCCCCCCTAATAAAACAGAGATATAATTTGTCACCATGGTACACAGGGAATTCAATTTTCATTTTGATTTGACTTGAGCTACAGATGACAAACCCGATGCCAGGTTTACCATGTGTATAACACTTAACACCATTCAATTACACAACTGTCATTGATTTTGGAACAAGTTAACATTTCCTCTATATTTACTTGCTTGCTTGTTGGTTTCAGACCAATAAAGCATATTTAACAGAATAACAAAGTTGGAAGAGACGTTGGAAGTCTTCTAGTCCAAAGTTGGAAGAGACGTTGGAAGTCTTTCCTACTTGAGCAGGAGATCCTATACAGACAAATGGCTGCCTAATCTCTTCTTTAAAAACTCCTGTGATGGAGCAGCCACAACTTCTGAAGACAAGCCACATCCACTGATTAATTGTTCTAACTGTCAGGTAATTTCTCAGCCTATAAATAATAACTGAAGTGCCTTAAAAGTAGCCCTATTAAAATGTGTTTTTATACTGTTCATTGTTTTAAAATGTTTATAACAATTGTAAACCAGCCAGTCCCTAGGAGTTAGAATTTCATAAATTAGTATTATTAAAGTTGGCCACACAGGCTGCCAGACTTGAAAAACAAAGCATCTAAAAGAGAGATCTTAAGTTCACCACCCTTAAGGTGTAGTGATTCTGCTCCAGATAGAAGTAGATTTCTTTCAAGAGCTTGAGGGACATTTGGAATCTGACAGCAAATAGGCGCATATAACAAAAGCTGCTTGAAGGGTGACTAATCTCTTCACAAAATGGCTTCTGCAATGGCTGTGATCAACTACAAAATGCCCATTTACCAAAAGGCAAATTGGTGTTTGCTCTTTTTGCCATAGAAGTTTACTTGTTTTTTTCCTGGGTAGGTGGGGAAACTTCAAAGTGTCGAGCTGCCATTACCCAACATTTTAAGAAGAGATTATTTATGTAATCTCTGTGGGGTATTTTCAACTTCTCTCTGTGTGTGATCAAACCACTCTTGACTCCTAGTGACTTCCTGGATAGGTCCCTGCAGTTTTCTTGGCAAGATTTTCATTTCTGCTTCACATTAACTTCTAGAAATAGAAACACCTCTGTAAAATTATCTCTTCAACTGTGTGGGCGGAGAAAGTAGGTACCAGTAAATTTCTTAAATGGATCAAGGAAAGAGAAGTTCTGCAATAGTATCTCAAGGACAGAACTACATCCCAAAGGATGTAGTGCATATTCGGGATGCACATGACCTGGATGACTGAGAATTTCCATAGACAATGTTAGTGGACACAGGAGTCCCCATTAATGGAAAAGGACAGGAATTCCTTCACAATTCCTTCTTTTGACATGTAATAGAACAGTGGAATGCTGTAGAGAGGTAATTAGTAGAGTCACTTGTTTGAGATGGCCAGCCATAGAAATTGAATAAAGAAATAAAAATAATTATACAAGAAAGGCAGGAAACACTAGCTTGTACTAAATTGATATAAGAACCCCATATTGATTTTTTTTCTCCTTTGAAAGCAAACATTTCTAAAGCAAATGTTCTTTTGTCAAATTGAATGATGGAGAACATGAAGAAAAATCTGATGGAGAACATGGAGAAAAATCTCTATTAAATTGGGGGAAAAGTATATTTCCCTGAGTCTGCAAGACAAGTTTTACTGCTGAAATTATAACATAAAAATCATTTAAAGAAAACATCTCAACAATCTAATGTGATGAATCCTTGTCTATACCTGCATCAACCATCATTTAGTCTTGAATCATTCATCTAAAAGTGTTAAAACTACAAGAAACTATAAGATTGATAGGCTGTTTTTAATTCTGGAGGTTCTGAAAGCAAGTCTGGAATTGTATTATGTCAGGTAAATATAAACATACTGTAAAGAAACCTTAATAGGGAAGATCTTAATAGGAAAGAAATTTCAAGATAGGGCTGATTCAAGGAAATGTAGTTTTGAATTTTTCTCCCCATCATCTACGTTTAAAGAATATAAAAAATACCTCACTCAGTTAGAATACTCACAAATTTCTACAGACAGGATGACAGATCTGCATACTATACCTTAAATATGATAGTGGCAAATAGTCATATAACAGCTTTATGATAGTTCTAGTTTTATTTTTAGCCCCTCTTCTAATAATTCTTAATATTCATTTTGTCATTTTCACTGTCTTCATTTGGTAATGAACCCAACACAGCAAGATGAAATATAAGACAAGATAGATTTTCAGTGATGTTCTATATATTTGCTCAGTTATAATTTCCATTGTATTCTTTAAGGCAGGAGTCCACAACCTCTGGGTAATGGAACTGGACCGCACAAGTGGCGTGCGAGTGTGCATACACAACTCCACTTATGTGATTGGTGGACTCTGGTGCTCGCATGCAAAGCTCCATTTGTATGAGTGGTGAGCGCCCGCTGATTTCATAAATGGAACCCAGAACCATCCCATCTTCTCCCCCCTCCTGTCAGTCTACCAAGCTGAAAAGATTGGGGACGCTGCTTTAAGGAGTTATTTCAAGGTATATGAGTATAGGATGGCAGTCTTGATTGGCTGAGGCTCAGTTAGGTGATATAGCACTTTCAGATTCCAAAAGACTTGGAGAAAGTAACTTAATGGATGGCCCCATTACTTTTTAAATAGATAAATAATCCATGTCTCCGTCTTCGGTATTAAGCAAGGCACTTCATTCCTCTGTAAGTCAAAATGAACTCAGAAAGAAATATTGTGGTGCTTGCCAATGATTGTTGACTCATATAGTTCCATCTGCCAGTATTTAGTGATATCTTCCCATCGCATATCATTTCCCCCATTTATTATAACTACTTGCTGGAATATATGAGCGTTCATTTGAGAACCATCACTTGCAAGGGAAAAATGATATTAAGCAGCTGTGGGAACTGATTTATATGAAGAAATAATGAGATGACATATTCAACAAAGGAGTCTGTCCCATTGATGAATGTAAATCTCAAAAGAAAAAAGAACACATAAACAGTATCCCACATTTAATTTTAATAACTTCTTTCTGAAATTTATTGAATTCTTATTTTAGTATGAGCATAACTTCCTTTCGTAGAAAATATAGTGTACAGAAAAGAAGGCTCCTTTAGGGATTGGAGCCATGTCCCTTCATCTGTTCTGGAGTTATGAGACCCTGATTAAGTTGAGGAAGAAAGACTTCTTACTTCATCTCAAAGGGAGTACGAACCATCAAGTCATACTCTTTGGACCCAGAGTATTCTCATTCAACAATCTCAGATAGATAGATAGATAGATAGATAGATAGATAGATAGATAGATAGATAGATAGATAGATAGACAGACAGACAGACAGACAGACAGACAGACAGACAGACAGATAGATAGATAGATAGATAGATAAATATATAAAGATTTCTGAGTTAATGCAATATATTATATTATAAGGGATTTTTTCCTGCATCAGTCTTCTTCCAGATAATGGATATATTTTGTAAGTGTGTTCCTATATTCATGTCTCACCTTATCATTGAAGCCAGTGATTTACCCTTACCTTTATTTGAATTGTTATTCTTCTTTTCTCCCCTTGTTTAATCAAGAAGCAAATCATACCTTTTCTAAAGTACAATGTTGCAAAAGGGCTTTGCAACTTTGGCTAAAGAGCTGGATCAAAAACCTAGATATAAAGAAAAGTAGCCCAAATCACCTTAATTATAATTGTCACATCTCAACAGATACAAAGTGACATAGCTATACAAGTTCATTTCCACATATAGGAAAAAAGATGCTGGCAAGCCCCAGGTTACATATATCCTGACGTATATAATCCTAATATTAGGCAAGATGGTTGTGATTTTTATTGGTATGTATTTGCTAGTTTGTTTATTCATTCAACTTACATAGTCACCAGTGGTGAAATCCAAATTTTTTTACTACCGGTTCTGTGGGCGTGTCTTGGTGGGCATGGTGTGTCTTGGTGGGTGTGGCTTCATGGGCGTGGCAGGGGAAGGATACTGCAAAATGTCCATCCCCACCCCACTCCAGGGGAAGGATACTGCAAAATCCCCATTCCCATCCCATTCTGGGGCCAGACAGAGGTGGTATTTGCCGGTTCTCTGAACTACTCAAAATTTCTGCTACCGGTTCTCCAGAACCTGTCAGAACCTGCTGGATTTCACACCTGATAGTCACCATCTCATATGTGTGACATTTGGCAGCTTACATAATTAAAACCAACAACAAAATAAAGAGAATATGAAACAATGAGAAAGATAGAACCAAATTAAAACCATAAAACATAATCAGCAGGAGTTTATGGCATCAGGCATTATAATTAATACAGACAACTAGAATACCACAATTAGATCCCTAAACACGAAAATAAAACAATCACTTCACAGAGTTTTGAAAGGCAAATATGGTCATGGCCAATCCAGGCTTTTAGGGGAATGGATTGGGCAAACACCAAAATAGAAAAAAACTCTCATCTTACATCCCATCATATGATATTCTTTATTAGTTTTCTGTGGACCTTGTGGAATGTGGATGTGGAGACATAGTCAAAGAGGTTTCTTTCCAAAGTCCCATATCATGTAGGGTTTTATATATACTTTATACTGTCAGCACCTTAAGTTGAGCCAGGAAGCAATTAGCAATTCAAGTTGTCATGGTTGAGAAACACTTATCTAGAAGCCTCTGAAGCTATTGAATGACCACCTTCTCATCAATCTTCCCTAAAAATGAATTATCCAGTATAGTTGGGTCTGGTGATGCTTTTTGAGAAGGGGACAAACTCTTATTATTAGTGTGTATTCTACATGATTAAGGGTGTGAAAAAATAATGTATATGTGCAAAATGGTATCTCTGGAAGAGAAGCGTTGTATAATCAATGAGCTTTCTGTATTATAGACCTTGGGAATCTTGAGATTTATAATAAGCATTCAAAACATCTTTTTTTAAAAAAAAAATCACTACAATGGCTCAATGAGAACTACGTAAAGGAGAGAGAATGTCAGAGGAAAAGGTCAGAAAAAAAAAGCAAAAGTGATAGTATAGGAAACAATGAGTGTGTATAAATAAAATAAATGCAAAGTTTTTATTTATTTATTTATTTATTTATTTATTTATTTATTTATTTATATTTATTTATTTTATAATTGGATTTATATACCGCCCTACTCCTGAAAGACTCAGGGCGGTGAACAGCCAAAAGATTTTACCAATGTTACATACACGAAACCTTCTTGTATGTAACATTCAAGAAGAAAATTTGCCAGAAAATATTCTGTCCAAATCAAGAATATGCACAAATTTGTGACAAGGTTTTGTTTTGTTTTGGGTTTTTTTACTAAATGAGTTTGCAATACAGAGACAAGTTCTTCCCAAAGGTGAGCAAGTTTGGCTTACAAGAGTTTCATATCAAAGCAACACAAAGGAGAATAGTTTAGGCAGAGTCCAAAGGTCAGAGCTTGTAGCTAAATCATCAGTTGGTCCAGGTTGAAAGTTAGAGTTGTTAAGGTGCATGAGTCAAGGCACATGGAGTGGGAGTTAACTGATGGTTGTCATCAATGGATAGCTAAAAGTAGCCCTGGTGTAGCTTATTTAATGTGGTGGGACTCCTGTGTGAGCAGTTATGCTCTACTCCAGAGGTCTTCAAACTTGGTAGCTTTAAGACTTGTGGACTTCAACTCCCAGAATTGAAGTCCACAGTTGAAGTTTGAAGACTTCTGCTCTACTCTCTTTGCAACCTCCCAGGCTTTTGTCTTGGGAGGAAGCAATAATTGCACACCCTCATTTTCAGAGAGCAATAGCCACTGTGGCTGTTGATTACTGGCCTGTCCAACCTCCTCTGCTACTCAGAGGATCAGTGATAGTGCATTAGCTGGTTGCTAATGCACTTGCTACAAGTCAGAGCCCACCATGACAGAAAAAACAAAAGTAAAAAAGTATGATTCAACTTCCACTTTATACCTTCAGCCTTTTCTTAAGTATGGCTACCCTGATATCTATAGTAGAATATCTGTGTGGTAGTTGATCAATGTGAGAAAGTTCAGTTTCTTCATGTTTCTTGTTTTGTTTTTCCAGTTCTCTAAATTAGTCTTTTAAACGATACACTGTAAAATAAGCTTTTTTTACTTAATATAGTAGAAGCCTCTATTATGGTTTCCCTCTTATCAAGGTAAAGTTAAAACACTTCATCTCATATATATTCAATTTACTATTGTTAAGAAAAGGTACAAACCTAAATTAAATTCCCTTGATTTCAGTCATGCTTGCTTTCAGGTAAGTATATATAGATTGCTGTCTAAATGCATTAGTGCAACAGTAATCCTATCCCTACCTTTTCCAGTCACAACAGGTATGGGTATTTGAAGGAACACCTAGAGGCTTTGCTGCTATGGAAACAGCATCCATTTATATCTGATATTTTTAGATATAGTCTCTGTCTTTCTAGAAATATCTCACAAGGAGCTGCTTTTTCAATGCCAAGGGAAAAGAAGCAAATGCTGATGTCTATATTTTAAAATGTTATCCCACAAAGGTTATTTCAAAATTCCACAGAAAGACTTGTATCTCCAAAGTTTTTGTTTTCTGGCCTTTGTCTTTCAAAAATAATATTATTCATATTGTTTGATTGAGCTCGGGACCATACTCCTAAGCCAGCAGTGTCTTGTACTTATTGATAACTGGATGGATGAGTTTTAGTTAAAAAAGTTAATTTTGATGTTCAGGATTTATCTAGGCCCAGTAACTTATTTCCTCATCATCCTTGCGTTAAAATTAGGTAGTGTTGGGCAGCTCTTTGGAAAATCAATTTTCAAGATGATTCCGGTCTTCAAACTAATGTTGGTGAGAACCAGGATTCTATTTTTCCAGCCATGTTCAATCACTATTTTTCCAGTTGTGTTTACAAGCTTCAGGAAGATTTCTCAAATGCTATGATGGACCATCTTCTTTGAAATCACTGGTTGAAACTAGTGCTGGTAGAATAGAGGCAGAATAGTTCTGAATGCACCTGGATAAGAAAAGACAAAAAAGAATGACTTAGCAATAGCACTTAGACGTATATACTGCTTCACAGTGCTTTTACAGCCCTCTCTAACCAGTTTACAGAGTCAGCATATTGTCCCCAACAATCTCGGTCCTCATTTTACCCACCTTGGAAAGATGGAAGGCTGAGTCAACCTTGAGCCTTGTGAGATTCGATCTGCCAAATTGCAGTCAGTTGGCAGTCAGCAGAATTAGCCTGCAATATTGCATTCCAACCACTGCACCACCTTAGGCACTCCTATTGATTTATCTGCTAATATGATGTAATATTATGGTGATCAGGACACATTGGATACAAAGAAGGGACTTTTTCAACTGACAGAATTTGAGCAATCATCTCAACTCTTTCCTCTATATACTGGTTGTCTTGCCACTGTACATGAAACAATATATTTTATCAGCCTCTTCTATGGTAGATGAGTAATGACTTTTCTCAGAGGTCAGTTTTATTCCCTATTTACATCAGTGTAAAAACAGGAGAGGATCATGTGAAAGTGTGTGTTGTGATCAATAGGCAAATCACATCCTTTTCTGAATGACATTATGAGATAAATAATCAAAATAGAGTCACTGATTCAGGAGCAATCTATACATAATCTAAGGAAATGGTAATTTATTTCAACATGTTGAAAAGAATATCACATTGTGGTGGAATGCAGTCTGGATTACCAGGAGGGAGTGAGTGCATTCCAGAGGTGCAAAAGACAGGGAAATTTGTGTGAGAGAAAGGGAGTCAACACACCCTAGGAGTTCTCAGAATATGTGTTTAGTAATGCAAATAGTCTGTTTTAATTTGGTAAGATTTCTGTCTGTGGCTGAGATAAAGAAAACTGCTTAGAAGAATCCCAATGTGTCTTTCTTCAGTTTTGGAGCCGGACACAAATTGTCTTTCATAACCAAGGCAAGGTCAACATCATAGTGGAAAATGAGCTTCACAAGGGAAAAACAACTTCCTGGGCAAGGAAGAGGGTAAATACCAATAGCAGTAATACTTATTTATATGGCTGGATTACAGCTGCAAAAATATTCAGCTAGTGATGTGATCAAGGGCAAAAGGAAATTTGATGTGCAAAGATATGTATATCACAAGTGTATTAAATCATGAAGAAAAGCAAAGTAGAAATTCAAGATACAACATGGATATCCTGAGGCTCAGCAAAATGAAATGGACTGGAATTGGTGACTTCGTATCAGAGGACCTGGGACCTGCAAAAATCCCTAGTGACACAGTAGTTAGAATGCAGCATTGCAGGTGAACTCTGCCTACAGCCAAGAGTTCGATCCCGATGGGGGTTCAAGGTTGATTCAGCCTTCTATCATTCCAAGGTTGTTAAAATGATGATCCAGATTGTTTGGGGCAATATAACTACCCAGAAAGTGCTGTAAAGCCCTATTGGGCAGCATATATGTCTAAGTGCTATTGCTATTATCTTTAATAGTTTGTCAGTTCAGCACCAGGAGGTCCACATATTCAAACATTGTAAGCTCCATTCTTCTTCCCAAAGCAACTGTTAAAATGTTGGATAAAAGGTACAGGTTCTAATGTGTATACACGTACATTGTAACTTTCAGCATAATGAAGATGACAGCCAACAGTTTCTGAACATTCTGAGATATCCCTAAATATGGGAAAAATGTTGAATTAATTCATCTAACAGTCATAAGAAATACTTAATATTCTTGAAAAGTTTTAACCATTTTACTATTCCATTTTGTTATTCAAAATCCCATACAAATAACCAATAATCTTAGAAGTGCTCTTTAAATGTCAATTTAAAATACCATACATTTAGAATTGTCCAAATTCTAATTGGACAATTGCAATACTAATAGTATTCACATTTTGAGCACCTGTAATGCATTTGGATCAAATGGAATAGAATGACATTCTGCAGTTTTACTTCTCCTCTTTTTTCTCCTCCTCCTCCTCCTCCTCCTCCTCCTCCTCCTCCTCCTCCTCCTCCTCCTCCTCCTCCTTCATCTCAAATGATTTAAGCAACTTGATTGATAGAATGCTGATACTTCTAGTAGAACATGGAAAGAAAGAAAGAAAGAAAGAAAGAAAGAAAGAAAGAAAGAAAGAAAGAAAGAAAGTATTTACTAATTAATTAATCAATGAATCATGAGAAGAAGGAGCAAAATTGTACATTTTTCTACTTCTAAATATATCTTTCAGCCTTTAATCCTGTAAACACATTTCATTATAAATAAAATGAAAAGCAAGTCCTTGTCATAATAAACAGATAACAAATACACAAGTTACTAATTATTTTAGCTTCTTGGTTTGAAGTTTTGTATTGAAGGATTTCACCAGCAAGCCTTACATTGTAGTACGAAATTCCCACAATTCCAACAGTGTCCTCATTAAGAATGCAAGTATTTGTGAAAATACTAAATTGAAAATGAATACAACAATAGAGAGAGAATGGAGAGGGATAGAGGCGACAAGAGAGGAAGGAGAGAGATGGAAAGAAGAAAGGGAAAAGGAGAGGAAGAAAGAGAGGAGAAATAAGAGTAGGAGAGAAGGTTAGAAGGGAGGAAGAAGGGAGGTGTGGGGGAAAGGAAGGGGAAGTAGAGAAGGAGAAAGAGAAGAGGAAAGAAGAAAGTAGAAGAGTAGATGGAAGAAGGGAGGCAAAGGAAAGAGAGGAGAGGGAGAAGAAGGATTGTTGTAAAACAAGGGAGATAAAATGGTAGAGAAGCAACCCCGAATATACTTAAATTGTTTAGGTTGAAGATTGTATTAGTATGAAAGTTAAAAAAAAAAAATGTATGTTAGATAAGAAATTGTACATTTAAGATATGTTTATGAGAAAAAAAACTTTTTCAAAAAAAAAATGCAAGTATAAATTATTGGTCTTTCTCATGGAGGGCATTTGTGAGCCTGAAATGTTTTCCTTAGATTGTCAGTTTCAACAAAAATAGCTGTTAATAGCTGAAAGTGAACAAGATAATATTTAACCAGAAAATCCGAGGAAGATTTTTACAGCTCTAGCCTTATTTAGTTTATCAGCTAAAAAGCTCATTAGGATCATAAGTAGAAATACTATCTTCATGGAGGGCGCCACATGTACTGGCCACAATGTTTTCCTGAAAATTATCACTCCATAGGAGTCTGTCGTCTTCATTTCAAGGAAAAAAGCCTGATGCTTCATCAGATTGCTGGGAAAGCATCTCAAATCTGTTCACTGAATTTGCTGGATTCCTGGAGATTAAGTTTCAGTAGCAGCCTTTGTAATGAGCAGCTCATTAATTTTAAACTGTTTTGTTCCCTTGGATGATTTCAAGGTTTTATGTCTTTATTCCTTGCCCATTGCAGCAGGTCGAGTAACAGGTTAGTAGGATAAATACAGTAAAGTATGGAAATAAAGTGAGATAGAATAAATCAAAGGTACAGTAAAATAAAACAAACAGTTCAGAAAACAAAGACAAAAAGGCAAATAAAATAAGCACTGTGTGGGGTTTACGGATTGCCGTCCTTCTCTTCCATAAATCATCACCGTTTTGGGATTAAAAATTAAAAATAATGTGACTATAATAAAGATTACCTATTATTGTTATTCATATTTTTCATCGTTTCGTTTGTCAGCCAGCACTCAACTAAGATATCAGAGTATATCTTAAATGAAGCAGCAGTTAACTGTAATGTAAGTTGGGCTGATTTTTTAAAAATAATTTACCAAGGACTGGTGTAGATCTAGAACATAGTACATAGAATAATAAAGTTGGAAGGGACATTGGAGGTCTTCTAGTTTAACCCCTTGCTTGAGCAGGACACCCTATTCCATTACAGATAAATTGTTGTCTAGTCTCTTTTTGAAAGCCTTGAGTGATGGATCACCCACAACTTCTGAAGGCTATTGGTTGATTGCTCTCACCATTAGGAAATTTCTCCATAGTTCTAAGTTGCTTCTGTACTTGATTAATTTCCATCCATTGATTCTTGTCCTGCCTTCAGGAGCTTGGAAGAAAATGTTGAGCCCTTCATCTTTGTGGCGAATTTGGCAGTTCTTTAGATATTGGAACACTGCTATCATGTCTCCCTTAGTCCTTCTTTTCATTGGACTAGACATACAGTACCTATTTCCTGTAACCCAACTTTCTGTCAATCTCTTCCAGCAATATACTATTAAATTTTTTTAAATCCTGCTGTTAACTCTGAAGCTGGCCTGACCAAAGCCATCTTGAAGCTTCAGTGTTGCCACACTGGAGCTGAGGGATAGGGAGGAGGAAATAGAAATAGTTGGTATTTTGTAGCCAAAACAAAATACTTTTTCCTGGGAACCAAGGACATTCCCACAGATGGCGAGGAGGAGGAGTCAAATTACCAGACAACTGGATGGCACCTTGATTGGATCATGTGACTGATTGTTTGGGAAAGGGGGAAAACTTTTACTTTTAATTAGGTGAAAACTGTGGGAAATTTCAGAGTTGGTTTTCACCAGGTTGTGCCAATATGATAAATCCAGTAAAAATATTCTTTAATGAATCTATCTGCCTTGGAGTTTTGTTTGCTATGGATGTATTACTTGGAACCCTGACACCTTCCTAAAGAGAATTCCAAAATAGTATTCAGTGGATCAAATGGAGGCTGCTATATGTTCCAGAATGTAATCCCACTGTTTATATTCTTCTAGATATCAGCCTTGCATACCAAGTTTTCTGTCTCAACTGATATTTTAAAAGATAATTTTTATGGCAGTATGATGTGACTGCCAAAATACAAAAGTAATTTTATCCTACATTAGCAGAAGTATAGATACCAAATCATGGAAAATAAGAGTTCTATTCCTCATTGTTCAAACTCTGTTTCAAATCCTAGGTCCGACACATCACCTTTCAAGATGGATTAAGAAAATTTACAGCAATTGTAAAGAAGGATAAGCAGAATGAGAAGATATAAAATGAAGAGTTTGAGGGAACTGGTATATTTAACCTTGAGAATATAATAGCACTCTTATTTGTGAAAAGATGTTGCATGGAAGATTACAATCTGCCTTTTGTTACTGGAATAACATTTAAATTACAGGAACATTAATTAAGAAAAAAGCTTGATTAAAATTAAGAAAAGGCTTGTCAAGATAAAAGTTGTTGGCAGCAGAATCAGTGCTGAAGAGTCATAGTGGTGCAGTGGTTAGAATGCAGTACTGCAGGCTAACTCACTGCACGCTGCCAGGAGTTCGATTCTGACCAGCTCAAGGTTGACCCTTCCATCCTTCCCAGTTCAGTAAAATGAGGACCCAGACTGTTGGGGGCAATATTCTCACTCTGTAAAAAACATTTAGAGAGGGCTGTAAAAACTATGAAGCAGTATATAAGTCTAAGTGCTATTGTTAATAAAAAGGATAAATTCCATTTTCTGAAATATATTTATCAAGAGATTGGATGACTATTCATTTCTGAAATGCTATAATTTGGATTGTCCCAAAAAAGGTCCTTTTTCAAGAGGGAACTGGACTTTCTTATTTTCTTTGAAGACGTTTCACTTCGCATCCAAGAAGCTCCTTCAGCTCTGACTGGATGGGAATGGAAGGATTTTGCTTATCCAATTTGGATACTTTTCCTTGTAGCATCCAGATATCAACCTAGTCATGATTAGAAGTAAATACAGTTCCTTTATTCTTTATCATTCCCAGAAGTTGATGCATATAAATAGCTTTTCTGCATTTGGATGCTATATTCCATAATATTTTTTTTGTACTATATTAAGAAGAATACTGAAACATTAGAGCATGTTTCATGCACAGAAAAGCAACCTGAATGATGAAAGTTCTAACTCAGTGACAAATATCTGAAAGAGATAGATATTCTTAGCCTGAAGAAGAGCAGATTAAGAGGAGTTCTTCAAATACCTGAAGAGTTGTCAGGCAGGTGACAAACAGTTGAGGATTTTTTATTTAGTTAGTTATTTTTGTAGCTCCAGAGGGCAAGATTTGGAGCAATGGATGAAAATAGAAGGAAATATTTTGATTAAGGGTTAGGAGAAACTACTAGATGGTGGAACAGAATGCTTTAGGAGATGGTAGGTTTACTGCTGCTAGGGGCTTTTAAACTGAATATCTGTCAAGGATGCTATAATTACTTTTTGAAACAGAGAGCCTACATTAAACAGGATTTTTACCATTCTTGTCTTTTCCAGATACATCATATCTTTACCGTTTGTATTATCAATGGCCCCACTGACAATAATTTTCAACAAGGCAAACTGTGGACATGAATTGGCCAAATAAAAGAGTAAAAAGTTTGCAATTTACTCTATGTTATAGGTTTAAAATAATTTGGAAAAACAAAAGCTGAACTAGATTCCTTATTTTAAAAAAACACTAAATAATTCAATAAATATATTAGAATGTGATTTGGCATTGATAAATATGAAACCATTGCTATAAAGGCAGGCAAAATTGTTAAAGATGATGGAATGCAGCCTAAGATTTGTTAAAGGTGGTAACACCAGAAAAAAGACTACAAAGAAATTTTGGAAGCTTCTGATACATTACAGAATCAAGTCAAAGAAAATACTTCTATCAAATATATCAAATGTGTTCAGAAAATTTTGAAATCAAAGCTAAATGGTAGAGACATCATTAAAGCAACTAATATATAGGCACTCCCTGTTATATGATATACAGCCAGAATAATGGACTGGAGCCAAATGAAACTTAATAACGTGGACTGGAAGACAAAAAAAAAAAAAAGACAATGTACTATGCTTTGCACCAAAAAAATGATTTGCCAAAAGCTGAAGGGACAGGGTTCTGCTACAGATGAAAGAAACTGGAGAAAGAAAAGCATGGCCTGAATGATTACATTAAGAAAAGTCAAAAACTTTGTTGAAGGAAGTCAGTCAAGGAAAGCTCTGAAAACAATAAAGATGAAGGCTGAATATAGAAAAGAAACAATTGAAAATTGATTTATTAATTGGAAGAACAAGTGAATGTATTGTCAATACTTGAAGGATATAGAAGGAAATGCTACTCAAAAAGCCCACATAGAGTTGATTAAAATCAGATATGATAAAGAAGGAAACTGAATGGTTTAGTTTAGTGGCTCAAGAATAAGTTTGCCAACTAATTGTATGAAAGCAAAAATTAAACACATAACAAACAAGCATCGAGGTGATGCTAGAATTGAGGAAAAGCAATAAAAAAATTACAAAACATTGGGGCTTGCCAAGCAAAGTTGAATTCTTATGGAAAATGGAATCTGATGTCATACCAATTGTGATTTGAGTTGTCAAACCAATACATCAATAGCCAGAAATATTTAATTTATCAGACCTGAACAACCTAATTTTATTTCTAAAAAACCCACCCTGCTTGTAACTGCCTATATTCTTTGATGCTACCTTAATAATTCTTATGTCCTTTGTTAGGACTTAAATTGTTAAGTTTCCACCATTCTGAGTTCATGAATCTAACTTTAGATTGCCCACATATAATAATAAAGCAGCTTTACATGAAACAGTTTGCATTCTATGAAAATACCTTTAACACCATCAAACAACATCTGCAAATTCCAGGTCCTTGGGAAAGAATCAGAAAAATGCCAAATTCAGTTTAAATACATTTGGCTGATTGTACAACCAATCATCATCATCAATTTCTTCTTCTTCTTCTTCTTCTTCTTCTTCTTCTTCTTCTTCTTCTTCTTCTTCTTCTTCTTCTTCTTCTTCTTCTTCTTCTTCTCCTCCTCCTCCTCCTCCTCCTCCTCCTCCTCCTCCTCCTCCTCCTCCTCCACTACCACCTTTTCCTCTCATTATTCCTTCAGGTAGAGGGATCACTTTTGGGATTGACAAAGACCATGTTATATGATCAAATGCAGCATCAAGGTCATGTATGCAATTTGAAGGCATATGGTTGTAGATTCATTAGTTGCAAAAAAAAAAAAAAAAAACCTGATTGACCAGCTTTTAACCTGGGCCTGTCAATTTGGTCTGTGTTTAGCTCAGACCATCCTGGTGGGTTGACAGTATCCAGCACCACTAGAAGGAGTTGACCTCACCATCAGCTATACAACCAATCAATCAATTAAAAAACTGTAGAAACTCCAGAGAAAAAGAACCTAAATGTTCATATTGCTTGCTAAAAATGTTTTTTTTTAAAAAAAAAATTCCTTAACAATGAGCTATAAATGAATATTGGCATTTAAATGATCTGGCATCAAAAAGGTTTTATTTATTGATGATTTTTTTTAAAAAAATTACCCAAATCCAGGAATCAGTGTTTTTGTGCCTATCTTAAGTCTTAGTCAATCCAGTTGGGTATGGTTAAAAAAGAAGAATCTGTGACAGCTTTGTACTTTTGTCTGAATTGTGTGAACATAGGGCAGACCAGTGGTGGTATTCAGCCAGTTCTATCCGGTTCAGGTGAACTGGTAGCGGAGGCTGCGGGAGGCTCCGCCCACCCGCCCAGACCTCATCACGTCCCATTTTTGATGCTCTGCGCATGCACGCAGGCTCACATTTGCAAAGGTAAGTGAAGGTAACGTGAATACCACCCCTGGAACAGACCAATTAAAACAAATTCCATTCACAAGGAAAAAATATCTGGTGCTCTACTTAAAAACAAAAAGGAAACCAGCTATAAAGATATATTTAGAGACACTGCTGCCTTCTTTCTCTGCAACATTTCCTTCCTTATTTATAGAATTCCTCAGTTGCTTTCTTTTTCTGCAAATTGCCCACTTCTGACAACTTTGAAATTTGAAAATCACTGAGAGCTATCAAAGCACAAGGGGTACATTTCCGCCCCACCCCCAGGTTCTCAGATACACGACTGACATAAACAGTGGAAATACTTCACCCAGTGAGAATCTTCTTCCAGATTGCAGTTTCTCCTTTGCCAAGGAGTGTAATATATGCAGAAAGAAATAATGCATCAACTCTCTGTTACCAAGAGCTCAGTACTTAATATCAAAATGGAATAGAAATTATAGCTCTGTAGACCCACTTTCCTTGCCCACCCAGTGCTATTACAAACATGAAGGAAGGAAAGTATCAACTGGGAAAGAGAATCACCTAATTATTTTCTGTTCTGATCTGTTCCATATCACCAGGACTAATGCCTACATCAATATTTGTGACATTTTTGCTGCAAGACTTTTTTTTTTTTTTTGTAGAAAGGGTAATTGAGAATTGGAATAAAGGTATTTTGGCTGAAGCTCAATTTCTTTATTTATACCTTTAATAGTTATTTAATAGTGTTGCAATTTAGCAATTCATAGGGAAATATTTTAGATGGTTTTCTCTAGTCTTTTAGCATTGATACCCATATTTTATTTTAGCTTGTTCTGTCATTAAAAAAAAAAAAGCATCTCATTTAGACATTTCTTCTAAACAGGAAACGGACTTCTGGGAGATGTATGGCAATTTGAAGACAGCTCTGTGTAAGTAAATTTGATGACTGCAGCAAAGTCCAAAGAACTGATGAGTAGACTGATTGCTCGTGAACTCTCTGAATAAAGAGAGGATGGAAAATCATCCATATATGTTCTGGAGTGCTGCTTCCTATAAGAAGAGTGAGGGACATAATTTTTTTCATGGGTTTGAGGGCTGGGAGATGATAGGATTCACTATCTTGCTCACAACAGGGATGATTACTTGTTAGAAAATTCTGTTTTATTCTATAGAAATTCTAGCAGAAAATTTAATTAAACAATTATTTGGATTTGAACACTGCAGTAAAGCAGCTCGTTTGGTAAGAAAGATACATCAGGCAAGGTGGCACAGTGGTTAGAATGCTGGGGGCAATATGCTGACTCTGTAAACCGCTTAGAGAGGGATGTAAAGCATTGCGAAATGGTATATAAATCTAAGTGTTATTGCTATAGGACTCACTGGAGAAGAGCCTAATGCTGGGAAAGATTGAGGGCAAAAGAAAAAAGGGACGACAGAGAATGAGGTGGCTGGATGGAGTCACTGAAGCAGTAGGCATGAGTTTAAATGGACTCCGGGGGATGATAGAGGACAGGAAAGCCTGGAGGAACGTTGTCCATGGGGTTGTGATGGGTCAGACACAACTTTGCAACTAACAACAACAACAAAGTCTACTGAAGGATTTGGGGAGGAGAAGTCGGGAACATGCAAGTTGAAAAGACATTTCCATTGTTACAGTCTCTACTCAAATAGGCATATTGTTCTTGATGGCTGGCATAATCTTAACTTTGGGAAACATAGAAACTGTATTTGGGAGAAAACAGTGGGTTTTTTTGGGGGGGATGCTGATGTTTATCTTCATCACAAACTGAGCATACAAAAGGAAAGGTATACTTGGATGGTTAAAAAATAATCAAAATTTTTAAAGGTTCTGTTTTTGTTATTATTGTTACCATATTACATTGGGAAAAATATATGTCACATATTTATTTTAGTGAAAGCTCCATTCAAAAGCACAATTTTGGGGGAAACCATAAAGAAGAAATATAGTCACACTGATCAGATTTACTATTCTGGGTGTGATATATTCATATTTTTAATTGGAAGGCAATGAAGGAATCAGTTGAACTGATTGATATGAAGGGGACAAAGTAATTTATTTATTAATTTATTATTTATTAATTAAATTTGTATGACGCCCTGCTCCGAAGACTCAGGGCAGCTCACAATGCATTTAAAATCATTATAAAAAACATTTTAAAATTAAAAACATTAAAACTCATTCACATCATTCATGGCCGGATCTCGCTGGATCGCAAGAGCAAGATCAACGGCCCCAGGCCTGCCGGAAAAACCAGGTCTTCACTGCTTTTCGGAAGGCCAATAGGGTGGAGATGGTCCAGACCATCCGGATGATCAGTAAGGTATTATGATATTATGCTTATGTGATTTGGAAGTAAGGAAGGAGAGATAGATGATAGACAGACCAACACAACGGCAAGCCTATAAGATTGAACTTTCTCACTTCTCCAGTATTATCAAGTCTGTTATATATGGCTGAATGTTATCCTCATATTAAAGGATTTTTTAACACGGAGAATAATGACACAATTCAGTAAATAAGAATTACCTTGTGGAAATAATTAGAACATACATTCAAATATCAGCCAAGGCTTGCATTTAAAAGTGTAAAAGGGTAAACTATCAACCAGCATGTTTGCATTTAAAATGTGCTCAAATAGATGGTCTTAGCTATTAAGTGAGATGAAGTAAAACAGTAGTGCAGTGTGAAAAAAAATGTGTATTAAGAACGCTGGTTGGAGTATAAATTGAGTGATTTGATATACTGATGGACATCGTTAAAGATAAATAAGAGAGAACATTTTAAAATAACCTACTGTGCTGTTTACATGTTTAGCCCTATTCAACAAAATGAAATGTAATGTGGAGAAAAGCAAGGTTTTACACTCAGGCAGGAAAACCCAAAGGTGCAGGTCAGTGGTGTGTTTCTACCAGTTTGCCCCAGTTCAGGTGAACTGTTAGTGGTGGTGGCGGGAGGCTCCGCCCACCTACCTGGACGTCATCATGGATGTTCTCTGCATGCACAGAAGCGCCTCGCGCAAGTGAAGTGAGCATGCACTGGTTCCGAACTGGTAGCAAAGGTAAGTGGAATCCACTACTGGTGCAGGTACAGGTTAGATGAAACTTGACTCAAAAACAGTAACTGTGAGAGGGGCCTTGGCATCCTAGTGGATGATCACTTAAATATAAGCCAGCAGTGTGTGGCAACAGGCATAAAAGCTAATACAATCTTTTGTTGTATAAACAGAGGCATAGAATCAAAATCACGTGAGGGATTACTACCTCTTTATAAAGCCTTAGTAAGGCCACATCTGGAATACTGTATCCAGTTTTGGTTACCATATTACAAAAATGATATTGAGACTTTGGAAAAAGTGCAAAGAAGAGGAATTAAGATTAATTAAAGGCCTGGAGAGACTAAAATATATGAAGAACGGTTGCAGAATTTGGGTTTGGCTAGTCTAGAGAAAAGAAAGACTGGGGGGGGAGGGGACATGATAGTAATATTCCAGTATTTGAGAGGTTGCCACCCTCTCCACACAAACAAAGTTGTAAAAAGCAAGTTTAAAAAGCTTAAATCTAGTCCATGTGAGTGCCAAAATACTCTAAAAATCTATATTTTTGTTTGTTTGTTTGCTGCCCACCTCACTGTTTAGGCAACTCTGAGTGGTTTACCTCAAGCGAAAACAAGCCCTCAAATGGTTATAAATATAAAAATGGATTAAAATTACAGAAATTAAAACAAACAAGGGTTTGGAGGATAGAGGTGTGGTGCCTTCTCTGTTGGTATACCAATCACCTCCAGCCAATAACTTCTTCTTCAGGACCCAATGTCAACTGGCATAGTCAGATTTCAAATCCTTTCCTAAATAGTAAAAGAAAAGTGACTGCTTTTATTTTCTGTGGTGGATGTTTTAAAGCGAGGAGCCATGGCAGAAATGGCTCTTCTCATGGATCCCACCAGCCAAAATTCCTTGACTGATGGCATTGCACTAGGCCCCTTCTGCCTGCATAAGTGGGGTGGGCCAATCCCATTAGTAAGGTGACCAATCATCCTCCTTTAGGGAGGACAGTCCTTCTTTTGTAAGTTCTGTCCTCTCTCGAACAGTATCCTCTTTTTCAATATTTGAAGACTAATCTCTAAATCTTCGTATTTGATTGATGCCGATCTGATCCGTTGCATGTGATGTGATGTATTTGTATTTGACATGACGATTCGACAAGGCTCGGTATAGTGTGGCGAGATGTGATTATGAGACGTAGCCGCTCCGCACAGGAGAATTATTTTGAGAGAGTGCGCCGCATGCAAGTAAGTGGCTTTGTTTGCTTCTTCTTTTTTAAAAAATAATTTTTATTTAGTATTTTACATTTTAAAACCAAACACACAATAGCAAAAGAAGTCAAGAGACAGAAAACACACACACACACATCAGATGTTAAAATACAATACCAACAACAGATATATACAATTTTACAACTTTCTGCATCAAATTTTGTCTTTACTCTTAGCTTTTATCCTCCCACTCCTTCTCTTTATTTTTAAATATTCATAATTAACTGTTTTGTTAGCAGGTTCATTATTAACATTTATATCCAGTATGTTAATATCAAATTTTACTTTATAATTTTTATTTCTTAATTTGATTTCTGTTTTCCAACCATAAATATAAAACCTATTCCACACTTTATAATAATCTGAGTCTTCTCTTTCTTTGATCTCCATCTTTAATTTATCCATTTCGGCGCATTCGAGGATTTTCTTTATTATTGTTTCTTCCGATGGTGTATTGGTCAACTTCCACATTTGCGCTAGAGTAATTCTGGCCGCCGTTAGAATATGCAATATAATATAATAGAGACTTTTTCCCATTTTTCTATCTATCATTCCTAGGAGGAACATTTCTGGTTTAAAATCTATGTTTTGGAGTGTAATCTCTTCCAACCACCCTTTAATTTTATACCAAAATCTCCTCACCTTAGGGCACATCCACCACAGGCTTTGTTTGCTTCTTACCAAAACACAACACGGCACACACACACGTGTCCTCCTTCTCATTGTAAAAAAGTTGGTCACCTTACCACTAGGGAAATACGATTCCTCACATTTCCTCTCAAATAAAAAAATCCATAGTTTTGTAAACCATCCGGTATTGCTGGTCGATGACCGTAATAAAGTTTTATTCTGTAAACCATCCGGACAATGAATAATATATAGTCTATTTAGGTTAATTAATTTTATTGTAAATATTATGGTTGTCTATTTTTCTACACACATGCTTTTGGCTGTAGAAAGGTCTCAAACTGACTGTATTGGATAGTGCAGTCTTTCTGCTTACCTTCACTGCAGTGATAGAACCATTTTGAGACTTTATGTCACCAGACATTTGCTAGTCATCAGTACATTGTAATTTGAAAAGAAAATCTTCTAATTAATTCTATTTTTTTTAACTTTAAGAACAGTTTGAACTCCGTGTTCTTGAAGTTATAGGAAAAAGAAGAAGAAATGCAACCTATTCCAAGTGTTTATTAATATCTATTTAACCTGTTAAGGAGAAAATATAGCTTTATTTTTACAATAGTTTTACTGAAAAAAAATAATAAAAAAGGGAAAAGCAATGGAAAAGCTATTCTTTCTCTGGAATGCACAGCTTTTATGTTGCAGAATATTATAAATATTCTCAGATAGGTATAAAACATAAGATAGTAAAATTATCTCATATTAATAGGCAATTACCATAAACATGCCTGCTATACTTTATTGCTTGAGACTCTTCGGTTAGGAAGAACTGTAAAAAGTGGAAATAATAGTGTTTAAGACATGCCAATTATCTGCATGTGAAATAAGAAGATCGGTTAAGGATATTATGACTGATTGTTCTAAGAAAAAAATACAATCAATAGTACAATCAATAAAGAAAATACCCCAAACAAACATTTTTTCTAATATTAATATTAGAATAATCTAGATAAAGTTAATGCTTTCTCATTTCAAGTTACCAAATATGACAAACCATTACTTTTTGATATGGCACCATAATGCCTCCTAAAACTTCTATTAGAGCCAATTTGATATCATGGTTAGGGCACCAAACTAGATATTAGAGCATAATTTTTTATTCCCCCCTGGTGACATTGGACTAGTCACTTCCTTTTAGTCCTAGGAAGGAGGCAATGGAAAACCATTTCTGAAATATTGTCAAGAAACCTGGAGGAGCTGGTCCAGAGAATCACCAGGAAGCAACATGACTTGAAGGCCACAAACAAGGCTTCTATTAAACAGATCCTATGCTGACTTGCCGCAAAAGGGGAAATTATCTATTAAACAAACAACAAACATCTTTCCCATAAAACTGTTTATTGAGGATCATAACGGGTGATAAGTAATCAGTGCCTCTACCACTTGCTGAAGTATTGTTAAGTGAGTTCACTAGAAAATGTTTTTATTTTATCACTAGATATGTGAAATTAGAAGTGAAATACTTGACTGACCAAAGCAATAAACATTTTTTCCCCAAACGTTTTAGCTTGGTGGTGCTTCCACATTCTCTAAAACTGAAAAGAGGAGGAGGAAAAGGAGGAGGAAGAGGGGAGGAGGAGGAGGAGGAGGAGGAGGAGGAGGAGGAGGAGGAGGAGAGGGTACACTGAAGCTGCCATATCAAAAGATGAAGCAGATGGGTAAGCATTGTGGACAAAAGCTAGGAATATGATCTAATGGATTGGAATCTTGGCTGGAAATTAGCTTATGGAAGCAGTTAAGAAGGAACCAGGTCATTAAGGAAACAAAAAAAATGACATCTAAACTACACGAAAGAATTTGGGCCTGAGGATAAGGACACCCCCCACTCCACATCAATAATTACCAGGCTTGAAAATCAACAAGAATATCTGCCAATCTTGTGAATCTACAAAGCAAGGACTTTGGGAAATGAAAGAGGTTCTTAAGTCCACCCACGCTCTGAGTTGGCTTTGGATCCCTTCTGCCTAGTGCTTGGCAGGCAGACTAGTTGACAAGGATCTGGGTAAGTGTGGATGTGTGTTTGTGTGGATGTGTTTGTGGGAAAGAGCAAGTGAACCCTGTACATTTTTGCTGTTACTTTAATTTCACTGGGTTTCGTGTATTCCAAAGAAAGTGGAAGTCTTTGAAATATCAAAGAAGTATTCCAAAGAATACTAATTCTAATTCCAAATAACCAGTTGTGCCTAAATGTTTTGTTGAAAAAATGTTTGTGAGAGTGTAATCACAAACTTGAGAGTGCACAAAACAGAAAGAGGAAGAGGAGGAGCCAACCTAACAATCTTAAGTTTGAGATCCAGATGATCATTTTCTTTGTAACAAACCTTATTGTTGAAGCTCAACACCTTATTTAAAGAGATAGGAAGTTATTGGTTTAACTGGGTTAATTGTCTTGTATCTATGTAAAATTCTTTGTTAGTGGTTTTTGGTTTTGTTTGCTTTTCTCTTTCATAATAAAGTCCTGTTTGTCTGTCTGTTTGTCGTCTATCGTCTATTGTCTGTCTGTCTGTCTGTCTGTCTGTCTGTCTGTCTATCTATCTATCTATCTATCTATCTATCTATCTATCTATCTATCTATCTATCTATCTATCTATCAAACTGTCAAACTATTTACTAAGTCTGCACTACTATTAATCTTCTCATCATTCCCACCACCCATCTCCTTCCACTTATGACTGTATGACGGTAATTTTGTTGCTTGTATCCTTACGATTTATATTGATATTGTTTCCTGATTGCTTATTTGTACCCTATGACTATCATTAAGTGTTGTACCTTATGATTCTTGATGAACGTACCTTTTCTTTTATGTACACTGAGAGCATATGCACCAAGACAAATTCTTTGTGTGTCCAAACACACTTGGCCAATAAAAAATTCTGTTCTATTCTATTCTGTTCTGTTCTGTTCTATTCTATTCTATTCTATTCTATTCTATTCTATTCTATTCTATTCTATTCTATTCTATCACCATCTATCTTCAGAATTTTGATAACAAAATATGTCATTGAAAAAATCTCCATGTGCAACTTTGCATAATTTCACAGTGACTTCTTGTGTACAGGTTTGTTAAATCCTGTTGTAGCTCTGTTGTTTGTTGGATTCTATTGAATCTTGAAGAAGATTCAAAGCAAATTCCTTTCTATTTTCTTAGTGCTATGCTTAAAAGAGATGTCCTCAGTAGGACAGTGAAGAACTCCCAAGCAGATCAGCTAAGATGTATCTAAAGATTAATGCATAGTGCTAGCACTGTGCTATAATTACCTTTTACCAAAACATATTTGGAAGATAGACTTTGCCAATGGGAATTTAAATTCTACACTTCCCAGTATTAACACCTTATCAATATCTATTTTATAATAATAAAGAGCAGTTTTGTTCATCTTTTATGTTCCTTTTTTATTTTTCCCATTTCATTCTTCTTTATTTTCAGATTTTGCTACTGATCTTTTACTTGAAATCTTGCCTACATCTTAATATCATTTGGGGAAAATGATGGATGAGTAATATCTAATTCTGAAGTGCAAGGGGAACATTGAATGAGAATAATTTTTGGAAGCATCCGTCTTTTCAATTTTGCATTACACAAGCTATCATTATACATAATCTTTTGATGATACTTCATGAAATGTAGCTGAAAACTGGTGAAGGATGTTTAAGTAAAGGCTTCTTATGAATAAATTACTGTCATTTGGGAAGGATTGTATAGGTGGCACTTTGGGGATCTAGAATGGATCCATTTTTATTTCATAACCTCTTTAATGATCTGTAAAATTGTTTTAATAGTGCTTCACAAAATCTGCAGCTAATGATAGATTGGAGGATGAGGCATATACCACTAGGACAGAAACCAAGTATAACAGAATTTTGTTCCATTAGAACTTGAAGTAGCCTATTACCAAAAGGAATTCAGAAGGAATATTCCACAAAGAACTAGAGAAAGAAATGTTAGCAAATCTCTCAAGTAAACTAAAATATTGCACACTCTTAATCTGAATTTTTATGATGAAGAACTGCTGATAGTTGACAATCTTCATGAAATGTTTATTGCCTTCTTTGAAATCCCTAAATGGATCTTATGGGAAGGAGAAAAAAAGAGCCAGCTTTCTCTGACATTTATTTCATATTGGATAATGATCCCATGTGAGAATGCTAGTGACTATGTGGCATTTTCCTCTTATACCAAATGGGGCAAAATTATTGGTTAAATATCTAAAGGTAGTTTCCACTGAAAAATTGATTTCTCTGTTTTTCATCACTGCCTCAACTAAAAATGTTTTTTCCCAAAATCTATGGCTGAGAACCTTCTCAGCTGGGAATTTTTTAATTGGCTATGCCAAGAAAATAACTAAGTTGTTTGGGAGAAAGAGGAAGAAGGTAATTATCTGGACAAAAACTGACACTTATGATTACCACCAATGTATCAACAGTGTTTCACTGTTTTTCAACTTATTTCTCTTTCTCTTGGTGATGGGATGAGTTTCTTCAGATGGCCTTCTATTATTAAATGGTTTCTTTAAAAGATTCTCTTGGTACTATTTTTTTTAACCTTTCTTTGACCTAAGGTAAAATTTTGAACTTTATTTCTTTGTAATCTTAAAATTCTTAAAATTCCAGTGTTTTATCACTGGAAGTTTTTAAGAAGAGACTGGACAGTCTGGAATGGTATAGGGTATAGAATACCTCCAAGGTCCCTTCCAGCTATATTCTATTCTAATTCCATGTGTATTCTGGATTTTTATATCTACTATTGAATTTACTCTGAGATCTTTCTTCTCTAAAGAGTTGATGCTGTAATCTCTTTATAGTGTTTTTAATAGAGAAGTGTATTAAAGTACATTAAAGTGTATTAAAACAATAATACAGTATACTATATTATGCAACGGATGATAATTCTGAATAGATCACTGCCAAAATCCTGCTCCACAAATTAAATGAACAGTTTGCTCATTAACTTACAGTCTACAATATAGCAATATGACTTAGACTTATATATTGTTTACACTGCTTTACTGCCCTTTCTTAGTGGTTTTACGGAGTCAGCATATTGCCCCCAACAACTTAGGTCCTCATTTTACCCACCTCAGAAGGATGGAAGGCTGAGTCAACCTTGAGCCTGGTGGGATTTGAACTGCCAAATTGCAGGCAGGCAGCAATCAGCGGAAGTAGCCTGCATTACTGCATTCTAAACACTGCGCCACCGAGGCTCATGTAATATAATACAACTATGGGATTTCTTTTGTAATCCCATAGTCTGTAGTCTAGTAGAGCAAAACCAATGATCTATCTTGTACGGAGACCTCTATCTATAAACAAGCAATACCTGTTTAACAAGCGCCATTGTTGAAAACTCTGTAATGTATGAATGTATAAAATATTAGCAACCTAACCAACCAAGTGAAATATGAAGAACACACAAAAAACTTACTGCTGATAATTCTCTTGAATGCAGCAGAATTAAATATTCATATGGATCCTAAACAGCTTGCAAAAGTAGACAACAGGGAAAGACACGATTCTGTGAATGTAAAATGTATTTTCTATGAATGACCGGAAAGACAAATCTGAATAGTTTCCAAAAGGTTGGTGCAGGGGTGAAATGCTCCTGGTTCGGACCGGATTGCCCGATCCGGTAGCGATGGCGGCGGGTGATTCGGAGAACTGGTAGCAAAAATCCCTGCACCCCCACCCCCACCATGCCCAGCTGAGCTGCACAATCATCAGAGGCTTTTTTTAAAAAACTTTTAAAAGCATTTTTTCTACAACCTCTTCTGCTGAAAAAATGCTTTTAAAAGTAAAGAAAAAGGCTCTGATGATCATGCAGCTCAGCTGGGATCGTCAGAGGCTTTTCAACACATTTTTTTCTGCAACCTCTTCAGCTGAAGAGGTGGTAAAAAAAATGTTTTGAAAAGTTAAAAAAAAAGTTGGCCACGCCCCCCAGTCATATTACCCCCCCACAAGCCACGCCCACAGAATCGGTAATAACAAATTTTACATTTCACCCCTGGGTTGGTGTCTTCATTTCATAGAAAACCACATATGTGAACAGTTTTATGTGTTCATGTAGACAGAAAGAACATAGCAAACTGGCAAAGTATGTGCTCGGCATGGAGAAAGTTGTACATGCATTTCATGACATCTTCAAATAAGATTTATTTGTTTGTTTGTTTGTATGTATGTATGTACTATTTATACAGCCATCAGATTCATATATGTGATTCTAAATGGCTCACAACAATTGAAACAACAAGATCAACAAACAATTGAATTCTATAAATAAATGCAAATAAAAGAACAACAAATATACAACCATACTAAGGCCATTATTTAATCATACTAAAACACAAAAAACTATTTTAATCAATGGGCATCTATAGTCACAATGTGCACAACCATTACAAAGGCTCTTAAAAGGATCCATGTATAAACATCTGAGCAACTACTACTAATTCATATGGATAAAACTAAACACGGCACACCATTTTAATCAGATATATGGTGGCTTCCTAGATTTGTATGTGTTTTGAGATAATTCTAGCTCCTATACTTTGATTCTATCCATACAGTAAAAACACTCCTTTTTACAACTCTGTAATCCCTTAATTCAAGGTAGAGTCGGGAGGACTGGATGGAACTGAGCATTTACTGGCCAGATGCTCTTTTTGATGCCACATAGAGTTCGCAGCAGATTTTTTTTTTCATTGCACCCTAGGAGAAAAATATTTGCCACTATATAGGATTGAACTCTCAACCTTCCAAGCAGGAGACAAATGCCTTCACCACTAGGCCACCATGCCACTCTATTCTATGCATACAATATTCATTGCAAAACACAGGAGAATAGGACCTATGAGTAGTATGTATATATGTATGTATGCAGTGGTGGGATTCAACCAGTTCGCACCACTTTGGGAGAATTGGTTGTTTCAGAAACTTACCTATATGTTGTCTAACCAGAAGGTGCTAGAAGATGAGAAAGGATTGTTTTAGTGGCTGTCCCTATGGTACCTAGGAAGCTTTCCATAAAGTAGCAATAAGCTGCCTCCATCTGTATTTAGCTCCAACAGGATGCATATTTTCTGAATGATTTGGTATTTTCATAAGCTTTGCAAAACCTCTGACAAATGTTTCACACAAATTGTAATAAATATTGCTTTTAGCATTCTGGTCCATTAAATTTGTAATTCATTTTCTTCTGGCGAAGAAAGAAGTTTTTAATTTTTCTTTTCCCTGCTACCTATTCCCTGCTACCTATTCCTGCCAATATGACCAATTAATTTCCAGTACTGCAGTATGCCAATTACCAAATAATTACTTCTGAGTCTATTTCTGTACATATCATACCACTCGAGATTAATACAACTGCCTAATATGCAGGCAGTCCAAGTTCGAATCCGAGTAAAAGTATGGCTAGTTGATGAGAGCTAAATAGCTTGAAATAGATCTATACTAGTCTCCCTTTATTTCTTTATCAGTGAAATGTAAATTTGGTATAAAAATGGTTTGTCGTGAATGCGACTGCTTGAGGGCTCCTGGATTGGAGCTGAAAGGCGAAAGGGAAGCAGAATGCTCCCTACCACATGTTGGGGTAGACCAGGTACCTCGATAGAAAAACACTTAATCTCTCTCCTGGCTCAAGCTGATGAAGGGAGGAGGACTTGTGGTTCAGAGGTTAATACAACTGCCTAATATGCAGGCAGCCCAAGTTCGAATCTGAGTAAGGATATGGCTAGCTGATGAGAGCTAAGTAGCTTGAAATAGATCTATACTAGGCTCCCTTTATTTCTTTATCAGCGAAATATAAATTTGGTATTGGAGCTGAAAGGAGAAAGGGAAGCAGTATGCTCTCTCCCATATTGGGGTAGACCAGGTGCTGAGAGAGAAAGAGAGAACAGACCTTGAGAATATAGAAGGAATATGTGAGCTGCTACAGGGAAACCTGTAGAAAATATTACACAATCCTGAGAAAAAGGAAAATGTGAGTAATCTTAAATAATTGTATTTTGATTTTGTTTAATATTAGGAGTGAAAGTTTGATGGGCTTCAAAGTTGATGGCAACTTTGTGAGGTGAGACATACCTCATTCCTCATAAGGAACAAATGAAATAACTAAAACTTTCTCCCTCTCCCTCCCTCCCTCCATCCCCCCCCTCCTATGTTCTATACCTAAAGAAATACCACACAAAACATGCTGCAATCATCTACTCCAATCACTATATTTGTTCTCTAGATTGATTCTGGTATATTCTTTCTGAAAATTTAATGTAACTGAAGAAGTTGCAATTGTGTTAGATCCACTAATCTTAACATTGCCTAGATTGTTGTTATATGTTTGTCCAAAGCAACTTCATTTTTGTTTCTTAAACTATGGCTGGAAGCAAACAACTTGTAACTAGTGATAATTAAACTAATAGATGAATGTGAAATTGCTATATGGAATGGAAGAATGGAGTTCATGGTACTCTGTGAGTTTGGCTGTTTCCTTGCTTGGCTAGCACTGAAGGTGTTGCCTAGCTGGGTAGTGAAATATCTGCAAGGTCACAGACCACCAAGGATGCCACAAAACTACAAATTTTAGTTTTTACTAATACTAAACTACAAATATTCTCTTCTAATGGAAGAATGGGCACATGCTAATACTGATCACATGGAATAGGAAATCACTCATGAAAATCATCTCAGATAAGACTATAAGACAGCAATCAGAGATAACCAAATGAAAGTTCTACCATTTAGCAAATCACAGTCTACCCAGAAACCTAATGTTAGGCCTGGAAGCCATCTTTTGTATTAGATCTGAAGGCCTAATATTAAAGATGGCTTCCAGGCCTGATATCTAATAGGTTAACAAAAGATTGAGGTGAGCAGTGGTGGGTTTCAAAAATATTTATTACTGGTTCTGTGGGTGTGGCTTGGTGGGCATGGCTTGGTGGGCATGGCAGGGGAGGGATACTGTAAAATCTCCATTCCCTCCCCAATCCAGGGGAAGGTTACTGCAAAATCCCCATTTCCTCCCAATCAGCTGGGATTTGGGAGGCAGAGAATAGATGGGGGCAGGGCCAGTCAGAATTTTTACTACCAGTTCTCCGAACTACTCAAAATTTCCACTACCGGTTCTCCAGAACTGGTTCCGAACCTGCTGAAACCCCCTCTGGAGGTGAGGTAGAAAGGATGTGAGCTGGAGTCAAATAGCAGAGAATCAAAGAAATAGCTACACAAATATCTGTTGAAAGATCAGGTTATTGCATATACTTGACTTTTTCAGAACCTAGAACAGACCTAGTCAGTCTAGCTGTGGAATGTATACAAATTGTATGAGTGAACGAATCACACTTGTTCTTGTTATGTAAATCAATAAAGCTTTGTTGTTGCTGAATATCGGTGTCTTGTGATACTCACTGAAGAAATTTAGGCTGCTTCTCAGGAGGCTGGTAACAGCCCCTTGCCCCCATGTAACATATCAGCAAGGTGCAAGCTGTGAACCCAATTATAAGGGAAAGAAAATGCTGTCTTCCGAGAGCTAAATTTCTCTGTAACAATTGGTTCCACTGTACTTCTTTTTCAATAAGCAAGCCATGTATTTATATCATACAATTTGACCTAGGAATTCTCACAGTTTTTCTAAAAGTTGTAGGAAAGCTTCTTGGCACCGTGAAGAAAAGGATTTGTGGAAGATCATGAAACTTGAACAGATGTTGACTGGAGATCTTTTTTATTATTATGTTCAAGCTAAAGTTCCTGGTGATTCTTTTTCCCTAGCAAACAGAGCTTCGGCTTCTCAAAGTTCACTTTGAGCATAGCTATCAGAGAGAACAGTCCTACCCATTTTTATTCAGAAATCAGTCCCACTACGCTAAGTGGTTTTTACTCATAGATAAATGTGCTTGAAGTAGGAACTTTAAGTGTTACTTAAACTTGTAGATGTAACAAGGACTCATTCTGATGAATCTTCTCTTCTTCCCTGCATCTGTATGCTTTAACAAGATTTCCTACACCTATTCCAACTATAATCCTTCTTTGAATATGGAAAATGTACTTCTAATGTAAATATTTGCAGTACTTTAATATCTCCCTTTCAAGTTGATGCTATTACTATGCTTATAAAAATGTTAAAATATTCTATGGTATTTCCTGCACTGGCACAACTTATCACAGGGCTGCTACGATGCTTTTAGCTGAAAAATGATCTAGACCTTTTTCTAACATGATTAAAACACACTCATTGAATGCAAGTCAGTATTGTAATCTCTCTTATAAATTAGCATACATTTGTGTTCCATGTTTACCTCATGAATCCACAAGTTACAGTATGGACTCTACAGGAAATGTACTGCATTTTCAGATACTAATGCAATTTTTCACTTCAGATTTCTGTATAATTTTTGTAGGCATATTTCATTATTGATTCCTGTTTTGTGTACTGGCCTGGGCCATGGTTTATAAATAAAGATGCAGAACATATATTTATTTGGTGGTCATCTTATTTAGCAAAGCAATACTTTTGGTCTCATATTTGTGTTAAAAGTCAGGAATCAAACAATTGAAAATTATGACTAATGAATGGATGTCCATATTTAAAGTTGGCTAGCCATCTGCTTTTCAGAGTAAATTTATTTACCTTTGTAAAATTCAAGAAACTCCATTAAGTAATTACATCCCATTAAGATATTAACAACCTCCTCATCTACACAAGTTTGTCAATTTAAGATTTCCCTGGCATTCTATAGGAGTTAGGCTAAAACAAGAAGCTAAAACCTCAAACAGTTCAAAATTCTTTGAATATCAGGAATTAACAATTTTGCATCTTAATCTCTTAGTTATACACTTAAGTTTATACACTTAAACACTTAGTTATATTTATAAACAAAATAAAATCTTGCAAGTTTCATTAATTAATTTATTCATTAAATTTATATGCCACCTATCTCATTAATCAGGCAACTCTAGTAGCCTACAACACAGGAAAAACAACAATATAAAACATTAAAATATTAAAACAATAAACTCATGCTTTCTTGTAAGATTTAGGTATTTTATGTGAAATCCTAAGTGAGAAAGCTACAACTTCACAGAGTTTCAGATGAAATAAAAAGATATCTCTAGGAAGAGATTATTTGTTTATCTATATGTTTGTCCATTTTACTGGGATAGGAGGCATTTAAGATGTGACAAATGTATTGATTGTTTATAAAATTCAACTATCATTCACAAGACCATAAAATTATTTGCCCATCCATATGGTTAAAAAACAGGTTGTAAAAGCTTTTTAAAAAATTCATCTAATGAATCCTTCTCAATGATGTGGGATAGGCAGATGGTGTTGCTTAATGGTGTTATTTAATTGTATAGTATTGTCAGCTTTGTGATGTAGACGAGATAGGAAGCCTAACCAGATGGGCTAAAAAAACCCTGTTGAGCAGCTTGGTGGCCTACAGGTGAAGACGCTTATCGCCTACTTGGAAAGTTCAGAGTTCAATCCTAGGCAGTGACAGATATTTCTCTATTAAAACACAAAGAGAAAATATCTCCTGCAAATTTCTCATAGTTGTCAGGAAGGGCATCCAGCTAGTAAGCACTCAATTCCATTCAGTTGCTCCAACTCCATCCTGATAAAAGGGATTACAGGATTGTAAAAAGAAGAAGAAGGAATAGTTTAAAAACTGTAATTGTAACTGAAAGTGTATTTCTGGCTTTGTCCTATCTGAATGTACACGGGTGTTGTCAGGTGGCCCACAAACTTCCAGATATCTCCTTCTTCTAAACCAAGTGTATTGCAAATGAACAATCAAAATCCAAAAGAGAGGCTTTAGCGTTTGAATAAACCAAATAAGTTCAGAATTCTAGATATTTGGAGCCCAACTTGCATTTTTGTTTGCAGACTCTTGAATGTTCTTAAAAAGAGGATTTTTATCAAGAGACTGAGTTCCATCTAACTTTAGTGAGTTTTCACTAACATAGTTCTTAACAGTATGCTGTAGCTTATAAGAGCCAATCTAAAAAAAATGATCTCCTGTATTATTCTGACCTCACATCCTCAATACAACAGAGATGTTTCTTTTGTAGACTTGTGGGTTGTAGGTGGGAAACAGGAGTTGTTTTGGAACTTGGCCATATCCTGCAAAAGAATCTTTTAGGACATTTTTTAGATGATATTTTTTTAAAAAAAATGTGGGAATGAAAGTATTTTGTTTCTCAAAGCTTATGTTGTCATTACCATTGCTACCCTGCACTCCCAAATAACAAATGAGTAAAACATCAACAAGTGTTCAGAACTTCATCCTGATTCCTTCAACTAAACTTGCTGTGGTCCTTTGGAACAGGGATCCAAAGCTAAGTTCTGTCCTTAGATGTCAAACGTTGTCTACTCCTTATTTAGAATCACTCTGAATGCATATTTTTCTATAAGGAATTAGCAGGGGTGGATTCTACTTACCTTTACTACCGGTTTGCAATGGGAGTGCGTGTGTCCTCTTGCTTCACATGCACGCTTGCTTCTGTGCATGCGCAGATCACCCATGATGACGTCGTGGCGGGTGGGCGGAGCCTCCCGCTGGTTTTACTACCGGTTCTATAGAACCGGACCGAACCAGGGGCAACCCACCACTGGGAATTAGTGTTTCTGCTATTTTTTATTATTCTTTTTAATGAAAAAGAAAAGTAATTCTATTTTTATCTTTAAAAGATATTAAAATGTTAAAATGTAAACATAGTGCATCATAAATAAACAAATAACTAATTGACCTCACTTCTTTGATTTCATAGAAGCAAGGATGGAAAGGTACGCTTCTAATCAGGCCTAAATGATGTGGGTTTTTTTTTTTTTTTTGTAATATGATCAGGCTGTTAGCTACCTTGATGATTCTGCTCCTCATTAAATAAATGAACATAAGATTGGACAGAGTATGTTGTTTAAATTATGAACAGAGTAATCAGGTTATACTATCCATCTCCAGAGATAAAGGAGTAAAGGGGAAACATGCAGAGGCTGTAAGGTAGCAGTTTGTTCAACAGCATCCCAATTAAAAAATTTAATTGGGGTAACAAATTGGAATCCTTCACTAATTGGATGCTTTGATTTAATTCAAACTTTTTTTTAGAAAAAAAGAGAGTGATGGATCACATAATGGATGATATGGTAATTTCTTCTCTTTCTTACCTAGACATCCATTGCAAGCAGTGATATCAAAATATAACATGGATCATGGTATCAACACACAAACAAAGCTAATGGGTCATTTTTGTCGAGATATCAGATGCAAAAGCTTCAGTTATTTATTAATATATTTGACTCTCTATCCTGTCTCAAGGCAGCACACATAGTGTTCCTTCCTCTTACTCATCCCCATTATCCATTGACCATGATACTCCACAATGGCTCTCTAAATTATGTTGCTTTTCTGATGACATCTTGATGGGTGTATTATCATATACCTACATTACCTCTGCTGATGTTTTCAAAATGGAGATAGATCAGATCTCCATTTTGAGACAGATCAGATATTATTTATAGGGCAATCTTATTGATCCCACTAATTAGAAGAAGGATTGTTTCTTCCAAAGCCCTAATGAATAGAATCAATACGAAGGCAAAACCAGCAGTCCCTACTTCTGATTTTGTTGTACAATTTTTCTCCCATTTGGACTATGTCAGGAGATCTGGACCACTGCTATTCTTGCAAATGCCAAACCTTTTACAATCTATTCATTAGTAGAAGAAGATTCCTCTGCCAACCAGTGTCCTGTCAAAAGCAAGGATAATGGCATTAAGCCACTAAATTGCTATCTCTCCTGACTCTAACCTGCAGTAGCAGCTGCTTTTAAAAGCCAAGTGAATGTAAATGTAAACAGATTTTATTTAATCTGGATGCCATCTCCGCCCATGCATAACTAAATGGAGTTTTAATTAATCTCCATTTGCTTCAGGAGTGGGTTCTACTTAGCTTTACTACCAGTTCACAACGGGATCGTGTGTGCATGATCGCTTCGCTCACACAAATGCCTTGCTTTTGCACATGCGCAGATCACTGATGATGACATCCAGGGCGGTGGGCAGGGCCTCCCGCCGATTTTACTACCGGTTCTTGTGAATTGGTCTGAACCGGGGGCAAACCATCACTGATTTGCTTGGTTTGGAAGCACTTGGTCATGCTAGAATGTGTTGGAGACACCACTTGTAGATCTGTCATGAATTCAGAATTTTTGAAGATAATGTATAAATAGAAATTTTTAAAAATGTGGCTCTTCCTCCTTATATATCTGCCAATTGTACACTGAAGGTATAATAATCTCTGTCCTTGTTTTGGGGTGATAAAGTACACAGTGGTTTTCAGTAGCAAGCAGCTGTCTTAGAAAGAAGAATTCTCCATTACTCTGCTACACTCTTCTCTGTTTATCTGGTCTCGCCTTTGTACAGCCAACAAGGCTTCACTGACCTCTGTGCTGTCTAAATAGACATTAATGAATTGAGTATTTTAATTCTGAACATATAATTTATCATGTTAATAAGAAAACTTAGCGGGGCTTGAAATTGGCAAGGGCAACGATGCAAATTGTATCCAAAGTGTAAAGAGGGCCTGGCCAAGTGACAATGCAGATGTGAGCTATGTGTTTTCCATCAACTTAAATATTTTACCATTTTGTTCTTCCACTTGTAAGGATGGTGCTTGTAAAATCAGCATACTTTAGTTGATTGGAGCACTAGATAATGAGCTTCTGTTTGTCCTTGGTAGACACCATTCATCCTCAGTGCTAGCATGATCACAGGACTATTAAAAATAGTAATCAAAATATTAATCAGCATCTTATTGTACCATTCAAACTGATAATGTTTCTCCATATGAATTACCAGACTTTTCCAGTTACAAATAATAGAGTTGCTTTTGTCTCTGGGTGAAAATTGTGCAGCAGAAGCTTCTATCTTAAGCCAAAAATATTGTTGCAGAGTTTGCGCTAATAAATATTCTTAGGATCATGTTCATGTGATATTATAAGTGTTTTACTCAGAATTTCACTCCACTTTGTTCGATGAACATAAAACTGAAATGTACAAAATGTACATTTGAAATGTATAAAAGTACACAAATATATTCAAAAATATTAACTTGATTAGCAGAACTTGATTGAGTTGCTAAGCCAACTTGACAAGTCACTTCAAATCATCACACTGAATTTCATGCCTCCAAATTGATTTGGACATTTTGAATTATATCTGCACACAGAGATATTTCTTTTCTCCCAATCAGTTAGAAAGTCCAAACTGATTAGATTCAGCCATTTGATTTGGAGTCTGAATTAAATCAGAAAAAAAATTGAACCGAACTTAACTTCAAATTGTATTGGATCGCAAATTCAGAATGGTTGATTAACCATTTTGAATAGCGCACACTAAGGCCTCCAGTCTCACTAATGATACCTCAAATTTTTATTACATCAAGTCCTTCTCTGGGCTTTTCTTCCAAATCCTTTTGACATAGCTACTTTTCTCTTTTGTTCCAAACAACATGGAAGTAAAAATTGGAGCTATGTTACAGGAATTTGAGAGATAGTATGCTTGGCCACAAAAATAGCAAAGGAGAATCCCCCCTTATTCTTGACCTATACCCTGAATTCTGTGGTTTAACTTTCCCCAAATATTTGTGAGATACTGCACCCCTAAACACACTATCCCATGTTCCAATCTGATCCCCTCAAACTCTTTATTATACCTATTTGAAGTAAGCATGACCAGTCCCTCTCTTTTCCACTATCTCCTTCCTTTTAATTTTCTCTCTTGTGTATAAAAAAGGAAGAAAAAAATGCATTCTTTCTTGACAATCTTGGCAATCTCACAAAGGCTTACTGGTTCTAATTTATCAGCCATTGTTGTATTCCCGTTTTCATTAAACATTATCGGAGATAATACTTTTCCACATATGTGATGAATTGTGAAAGTCTGTCCCTAGAACCTAAATGTAGTTTGTTTTGATTAGAGTAATCCTCCTCATCTTGATGTTACCACAGATTCTCTTCAAAATAGCCAACATACCTTGGTCTATAGCCTCTGTCCTGGAGCAAAACAGAGACATATCTTCCTTTAGGGCTGAGGTTTATAAGCTCCCTACAGTCCTTTTCTACATGTTCCTTGCTTCCATAATTCTAATCTAATAACATTTGAGAGACTAATGGTCACTGAATGGTCAAACTCCTTCTTCACAGGAGTATGGAGCCTATCTCTTGAAAATGATCTCAGCTACTTGTTGAATCTGGTATCATAAGAGAGCTTCAAAGATTTCTCTTACTTTGACAATTGCTATTCCAGTTCTGTCCCAGGACAATAATCAAATTTTCCATCAGACATTTCTTCCTGTATATTCTGCAAGGTTTTCAGCTATGATCAAAAAGAATTTAGTCCCAAGAGAAAAAGAAATCCTTCTCCTCTTCCCCTTTCCCCCATTCCACCAAATAGGTTACCAAGATGAGGATCACATTGTTGTCTCTTTTACACCAATAAATTTTCCAGTGCCATCGAACTAGTGCAGTAAGTCATTACATATTATTCTTTATCAATAAACATTCTTCTCTGATAAATAAATATTCTGCATATTCCAACTGAATCTAAGTTGTTCATTATACATGAGACAAATAGGCTTCTATACTTGTATTGATTCTGTTCTCTCCCCTTTTGGTCTGTGATTCAAACCCAACACAGACAATATTGTTTAAACATTATTCAGAATGTTCCCAGAACACATTTTATTATGTCTTCATCTTCAATGAATGTATTAGACCATTTTTGAGAATGTGCAAGAAAGTTGGGAACACAAATAGATAAAATAGCTAGATATTTTGATATTTTAATTCTTCATAAAGGTTCCATATGGATTTTTATAAGTTCTCCACATTTTATTTTATTCTTATTCTATTATGATTGTTGATTATAATGCCCTTGCTCCATTATTTCATATTTTATACTTCATACACATTTAGCAGGAAATATTATTCTCTTTATCATATAATGGGGCAATAGTTTTTTCTTTCTTATAAAGTTGTCAATGTTGGGGAAAAAAATATTGTTTAAAAATAAAACTTTGTAAAACACACCTCAATCCTTCTATAATCCTCTCACCTTCCTTTATGTCTTATTTCTCCCTAAAATCAAGCTGTCCAAACCAGTCAAAATAATCTCCAAATGACAAGTAAAACTCAGGGATAATGTATGTAAATCAGTAATTATATGTACATTTTTATCACTGCCTGTAGCTATAGTTTGTTCACTTTCCTAGATGCAATATTGATTCAATCTGCATTTCTGCTTAGCAATTTATCAACACAAAATTATTCTAAAAGACTACATTATTTCTGCTATAGAATTGTAGTTTATAAAACTTTGGTTCCAATTAAGTATAATGATTAAGTATAGTTCCAATATTAAGTATATTGATGTCAACATAGAATAAATTTAAACTTATCATCTTTATTTAAAATACCAACATTGCATGCCAAGGAGCTGAAGTTAACAAACTGATATAAACCAGTAAATTAAAAAATGGTGATACAAATTTTAGTCATCTAAAAAATTCCACTTAATTATTTGCCTAAAATTATGTCAGATTCAGAATAAATAAATTCCATATCTTATTTGAAATAAATTTTACAATGATACATGAGAAGAGGAAAACATACGAAATATTGGTAATACAAATATTACCACTATTTTCTAATTTATGTTTGACAGCAATAAAAATCATAGTGTAGCAGAAATGGTGTTACCCTGCAGTGATGGAACTCACATGTCAGCTATCTAAGTATTCATTCAAAATCAAATGCAGCTTTTGGGTCATCTCCAAAGGCTTTTGCACATAGAATGCATGTTAATAATCCAAAGGAATGTTTGTCAAACCATGGAATACTGTCACCAAGGTCTCCAAGGTGTCCTGGTCAAATCCAGAGCACTATCTTCATGGGGCTGAGAGCCCTAGCTGTACAGGAATAAATACACATATTTTTCGGAGTATAAGATGCACCTTTTTCCCCAAAAAAGAGGGTGAAAATCTGGGTGCGTCTTATACTCCAAATGTAGCCCTGCCCAGCTTCTCAAATGGAGGTTTCAGAGGCTGAAAAAAGCATCAGAAACGAAGCTTCAGAAAAGAAGTCCCCAAACAGAGGCAGAAAAAAAGCAAAAAAAAGAGCAAGGCACAAAGCTCACAATCAAGGAACCTGTTGTTAAAATTCACCTCTGGGAACAGCTGATTGGGAGTATTCCAGGAGGCTGATCCACCTGCCAATCAGCTTTTTTCTTATTTTCCTCCCAAAAAAATAAGGTGTGTCTTATACTCTGGTGCATCTTATACTCCAAAAAATACGGTAATTTCAGGGGTCAGTGTAGCCACACTTGGAATATTGCAACCAATTCTGGTCACCACAATAAAAAAAGATCCTAGAAAGAGTGCAAAGAAGAGCAATAAAGATAAGAGTCTGGTGACTAAACCATACTATGAACAGGTGAAGGAACTAGGTATGTCTAGTCTAACAAAGGAGGAAAGGGCTAGGAGTGATATGATAGCTGTCTTCCAGTACTTGAGGAACAGTCACAGAGAAGAAGAGCTCAATCTATTCCCCAAAGTACCTGAGGGAAAGACAAGAAGTGGAAGATTATTAATATTTAATTAATCATTAAATGGAAATCCAACCTAGAACTAAGGAAACATTTCTTGACAATCAGAACAATTAATCAATGGAATGGCTTGTCTCTGAAAGTTGTGGGTACTCCATCACTGGAAGTTTTGAAAAAGAAACTGAACAGTCATTTGCCCAGAATTGTATAGCCTCCTGCTTGAGTGGGGACTGGACTAGAAGATCTCCTAGGTCCTTTCCAATCACATCTTACTCCACACTGGGTGCTAACTAGTCCAGCAACTTCTTATAGATGTTGAATATTGTAGGAGAAAGCATTAAACTCTGGTTGTCCCAAAGGTGCCTTTTCAAGAGGCAACTGGATTTTCTGGTTAAACTCTGGTGGTGCGTCCTCATAGCTTTGAATGCTACCCTTCATATTATCAATTGGAATTGCTGATTTAGTATAGATCACTGAAACTCCATGCCACTGACTCTTGATGATTGTAAACGATCCAGAAGATTAACATATTCAATTATAGTCAATGCTCTTGAAACTCAGCTAGAGAATCCTATAAGAGGAAGATTACCTGCTGAGACCCAAATAATCCTTCTCTCTCCAGTGGAGTTGCAATCTGTTTGTTGGAAATTTGGAAAAAGAATCTCTTAAGTAATCATTGTGGATTGATAAACATTTTTTTAAAGGATGCATTAAATTGTTTTGATTTTTTCCCCCTCTTCATCTTATTTTCTGCCAGAATTGTGTCATTTTAGATTGTAAATTAAGAACAGGAAGTACTTTTTAAAAATATTTTAGATAACTGATTGGCACTCATTGATAAAATCCATATAACCTCCACTCACCTATTGTATTTAACAATAAATGAGAAAGCCACCTTAATATTTAATAAGATCTATAGAATCAGGCATGATTGAACAGAAGGGGGAAAATGAACATAGTAATAAAGTAATCCACTTTTCAAAAGTTATACTATCCATGCATTCAATAACCAATTGATGGTGCAGAATATATTCCACCAGATCCTTTCTTCTTAAATCTCCAGCAGCCAAACAGAGGATGATAATGCATTAATAATTTGATACTAATATCTCAAATTTACAAAGCAACAGACTTGCTTTCCCTTTCCCACATCATTCATAAACCACAGATTGTCTACTACTAGTATAGAAAGAAATAAGCAGGATAAGAATGTTTATCTTCATTATTAAACTTTTTTTTTATCTTAAGAATCACTTTTGGCCAACCCACACACACTCTCCTCAATTATGCTGTCAACTTTTCCTGACATTCTTTCTGAAAGGATGTCAAAAAGTTCAGTGAACCTACTCTGGAATTAGTCATCAGAAGACTCAAGGCATCAGCAATAACCAAGCCTACCACAAAAATACCCATACCATTGTGGTCTCTCAGTCGATTCTATAGGTCAAAGTTATTAGGCAAGATCTTTCCTTACTTTACCTTGTCTAAACTGTCATCAATTTTAACAGTGTTCTTGCTGCTTTGAGACCACAGTCATTAATGCTTGGTGAAAGAAAAGTGAGCTTGAACATATTGCTCCCTGTCATTATCTATGTCAGTCAAATATGCAAATGTCCCATAAGCCAAATTTGGCAGCTAAAGAAAAGAAATCAGCAAAGGGCATCATAAGAGTATTCTCATTCTTTCTTCTGCCTATATTTAGTTGTTTCACGAATCCAGTCAAAATGCAGTGCAGGGTCCTAATTTGCAAATAGAAAATGGACAGGGAATGTCTGACCTTTTTCTGGTGGAAGGAGAGTTGGGCAACAGGTCTTAAACAGATAGATAGATAGATAGATAGATAGATAGATAGATAGATAGATAGGTAGGTAGGTAGGTAGGTAGGTAGGTAGGTAGGTAGGTAGGTAGATGATAGATGATTATAGATAGTAGATAGATAGATAGATAGATAGATAGATAGATAGATAGATAGATAGATAGATAGATAGATAGATAGATAGATAGATGGATGGATGGATGGATGGATGGATGGATGGATGGATGGATGGATGGATGGATGGATGGATGGATGGATGGATGGAGCAAACAGACATTTAGACATACAGCACAGGCAGAACAGACAGATAGATGGGTGATAAACAGCTTTTCATAGGAAAAAAAAACAGCCTTGGGACTTATTTCATAGAATCATAGGATTGAAAAGGATTTTTGAGGTCTTCAACTCCAACCTCCTGGTCAAAGCAGGAGTCCTTATACCATCCTGGACAAATGGTTGTCTAATCTTTTCTTGAAAACCTCCAGTGATGAAACACCCAAAAGGAGTGCAAACTGTTCCACTGATTAATCATTTTCACTTGACAGCACCTATGAATTTATTTAATAGTTCTTAATATCTTTATTGCCCATTCGTTTAACACATTGTTTTACCTCCCATGGAACAAGTTGCCTAGAATCAAGAGACAAATAAAGGAATAAATCTTATTTATATGTTACATATATATGGAAAATGTCTTAACAAACTTAGATGTATTCCTAACAATAATCCACTTAAAGAAATTATGGACCTTAGTCAAAATTGTAAGAATAATTTGGAAGAGATATGAGGAGAGACAGAAGCATTTATTTATTATTTCAAAAATATGGTAAATGTATATAATTAATAAAACTAGCTAATATTGTTCTGATTGAAGTTCTGATACATCAAGTTATGCAGATGCTTACCATTTTTATGTCTTTATATTAGAACATGCACAAATTCCTTCTCCCATATCTACTCCTTGTACTAAATGCTAATTAATTCAAACTCTCTTCAATAAATAGAAAACACACATACACAGGTATTTATATGCAATGTATCAAGATATATAAGGAATCTTGATACACTGAGTGTAAATTGGTCTAATTAATAATGACACTCTTTGATGCCTTTCATATTCTCATAAGACATAGAAAAGCCTGGAAAAAATAAAATTCTTGTTATAGAATAAAAGAGAAATTATCTAGAGACTTAGCTTGCCTTCATTAATCCATATCCCTGAGCAAATGTAATTATAATATGAAGCCAAACAAAATGCAGATATTACAATTAGGATCTCTTTTATTCTCTACAACCTGGGTCTATGTTTACATGAAAATCAAGCCAAAATCTATCCTCCAATTTCAGAAAATTGTAATTCATTATAAAAGAAATTTCTTGTTTCGCTACCTCATTCACATGGTTTAGAAATCTTGGAGATGGTGTTTTCAGGATGCTTTATGATTGCATATACTACAGATTTATATTTTTTTCTATTGACCGCTGTAAAATATTCCGGGTTGCCTCTACTTCCTTTTCTCAAAAGTCCTCCTGGCAAGAGGCCACTTAAAATTGTGAGATTTTTTGGGGAACATAATAGAGATGTGGGAGGACAGGATGATTACAGGCCTTAAAATGATTAGACGCTGAAAGACAGATATTCACACAGCATTCTTAGCTACTTCATAATTAAGTTACACACTAGAGCATGTATTCTTCCACTCTTTTCAACATAAATTATTTATCATTAAAAAAGAATCTGTCTGTCTGTCTGTCTGTCTGTCTGTCTGTCGTCTGTCTATCTATCTATCTATCTATCTATCTATCTATCTATCTATCTATCTATCTATCTATTATCTACCTACCTACCTACCTACCTACCTATCTATTTCAGCCCACAGCAGTTAAAAGCAGGAAATAAAACTACTATAGAACAAGCTATAAACATCACAAAGCTATCTAAAATCATAAACTAAATTCTCAGAATCCAACATCAGAACAATATGTCTGAAGATTATGAAAAAAACGAAGATAATTTGTCCTCTGATTGATTGCCAGGTGATACAGGTTGTCAGCAGTTTTGCAATAGTGGCAGATATCTGTAGCTCAGGTGTAGGATGAGGGTAAAGATTCATTCTCCAAGCTTGTGGATTGGTACCAGGCTAGGAAACATCTTCAGTGGTGTTTAGGGGATATCAATATCAGTGTTCTGTTTATAAGGGCTTCAGGTGTGGGTATATCAAGTAAAGGTCTTGTGACAGATCTTGGATAGATCAGCAGTGAGTCTTGTGATAAGGAGATTACCTCAGGTCAGGGTCAGTGGGAGTGAAATGCTGGTGGTGGGAATTGCGTGAGTTGGTTGAGAGTCAGTGCTGTTTCTGATTGGCTGTGTGGTTGATTTGGATTCTGAGAGTTTCATAGTCTGGTTATAGGTCAATGTATCTGTTGATGGAATTGCTTGTGGAGTTCCAGGCTTCAATAAACTCACAAGCATGGTGGATGGTAGCATGGCCGATTATTTTTGTATTGCTCCAATTGAACTGGTGCTGGAGAAGACTCCTGCGAGTCCCTTGGACTGCAAGGCGATCAAACTGGTCAGTCCTAGAGGAGATCAATCCTGACTGCTCTTTAGAAGGCCAGATCCTGAAAATGAAACTCAAATACTTTGGCCACCTAATGAAAAGGAAGGACTCACTGGAGAAGAGCCTAATGCTGGGAAAGATTGAGGGCAAAAGAAGAAAGGGATGACGGAGAATGAGGTGGCTGGATGGAGTCACTGAAGCAGTTGGTGTGAGCTTAAATGGACTCCAGGAAGGCCTGGAGGAACGTTGTCCATGGGGTCTCAATAGGTCAGACATGACTTTGCAACTAACAACAACAATTGAACTGGTGCTGTTTGGTATTGGTGTGGGTAGAAATTAAGGATTTGGGATCATGGCATTTGACTCTTTTAGTTGTTACAATTTAGGATGGATGCTGAGGAAGTGGATATAGTACAAAGAAGAGAAACAAAGATGGAAAGTCTTTGGAGGCGAAACCCTATGAAGAAAACAGTTAAAAGAACTGAATGTGTTTAGCTTAAAGAAGGAAACATTATGAATCTTATTCAAAATAATTGCATGCTGAATTCATTATTTGCATCTGAATCTGATAGCTACTGTACTATTCTATATCTCCATTGTCATCATGCAGTTTTTAATGCACCTTCAGCACAGAATTGCTGAATTAATTGCCATTCTAAAGTAATATCATAAGTGAGAACATCACTAGGAAATTAAAGATCAGGCTGTTTATTGAAAAGAAGCAGATAGTGGCTGGTTAAGAGGCTCTGCAGAATTTTACCTAAAGTGCTATTACAGAACATAAATAAAACTAAGAATAATTTTTAAAGAACTCAGCATGATAATATTGTAGATACTGTGGATAGGTTTAGGACATATATTTAAAGAATATTTACAAGATGTCTTCAAATGTCAGCTAAAGGGTTGCATAAGTGAGCTGATTAATTTTTTCTAATTAAAATGCATTTAAAGACAAATTAGAGATAAATCTTTAATTAGGATTTAGCTACCTAAACTTATCAGCATCTTATTATTTAAAGATACTCTTTAACACACATGTATTATAAATGAACCCTTTTAATGGTGCATGAGAAAGACCTTGAGAGATTGGGAAAGAAGTGCAGCTAAAGGATAGTTAGATAAGAGGGGACATAGCCTGCAGCTGCATGATGGATAGAAACAGAGGCACAGAAGAGAGCCATCCATGATTTCTCAGGCTATAAAGTAGAAAGCAGGAGATTTGTATTTTCAGGCTTGCATGATTCTGTTTAATATAGTCTTTTACTTCCTTGTGTGTCTAAACACACTTGGCCCCTCCCCTCCCTCCCATCCCATCCCATCCCATCCCATCCCATCCCATCCCATCCCATCCCATCCCATCCCATCCCATCCCATCCCATCCCATTCCATTCCATTCCATTCCATTCTATTCTATTCTATTCTATTCTATTCTACTTATCTGCCTGGGAAGGCTGACAGCTTTACAGTATTTGTTCAAATACAGTAAGATTGAAGCATGTGGTTGTGAAAATGGTTTTAACCCTTAACCACAGGCATACTATTTCGGCTATGCTATTACAGACATGAGGTCATAATGACTGCTCTAGCTGCAGCCCGTACTCCAGGTAACTGCACTACAATATTGTGACTAGTGGTTCTGGATCTATTGCTTACAAAAGGTGCAGAAGACAATTTGAATTTGCTCTTGCCATATAAATTATTGCATGACATAGATTGTACGGGTCATCAGTTTCATCAGTAGCTTCATCATCGCTGATGTCAGAATTGGTGGCGGTGGTGGGTTCCTCATCAAAATTTTCATTGCAATCTGATTCCACTTCACTCAGATCACTCTGTGCTTCTTCATACCATATTAGAACAGTTTCTTTGAAATTTGGGTCACTAAATTGCACTCTTTTTGTCAGAAACTGTGGCCCCAGCATTATAAAAAAATATACACGTTAACAAAGATCTGTGGTCAAAATGACCGCAATTCAAATTCAAATGCCGCTACAGAAAACACCAAATAACTTACGTAAGCACGATGCTGCATACACTCTTATTGGCAGCAAAACAAAAGCTATTCGCAACCAGAATGGTCCATTTCTAAAAATAGGGGTGTTCCAAACATTTCATAGTGTTCCAATCACTATGACTGCAGATCTGTGGTTATGGGTTAAATAGATTTTTGATATAGGTATGTCTCAATGTGTAGATATGTCCTTTGTTCTAAAATCAAAAGGATGGGGAATCTGTATACATCCCATCATGATATCACACACAAAAAAATCTTATCATAGTGACCACTGCCTCTAGTTACCTTACATCACACTATTACAATGCGCTATTTAGTTTTTCCTACAACAAATCATAAATATTCTACTCAGGAAAATTGCAGACAGTTAACTATATCTAGAATATCAGGTACAACTGTGTTTGCAGCCAAAGCTAAATATTATCTTGGTGGAAAGCAGTGTAAAATGGTTTTAAGTAGAAAATTGCCATGAAATCCAATTTATACCCCATCTATGTTGTGAAGAGCATTTGACAAACCTACAGTATGTATTTGAGCAAGGAGAAATTAAATGTATATTTGGCAGTGCTTCTTCCAAGCCACTAATCAACATTTGGAATGGATTTAGGTGACACTGTCATACAAGACACAGACATTTGAGTTTTCATGATTTAGGCTAACCACTAGTTCATGGGATGCTATTTAGCTTTAATAGGGTATTTCAACAGAGCAAATGAATTAGCTGAATGACAACAATTGGAAAAAATATTCCAAAAGACCTTCTCTCTCCCAATCAGCCTCAGCTTCCTTGAGCATTTGAAAACTGAAAGAAGGATGCTTTTTGGCTGCTGATGCTAGGAATTTACATGAGGAAATGAAGTTTACCATCATATATATTCATGCATGATTACTTCAGAAGGAATTAAATTAAGTCATTACACTTACAGAAATGTTTTGGTCAATGGTTCCATGAGTGGGAAGATTCTTTATCGTCTTCATAGTCAGGTCAATAGAAAGGGGGAAAAAAGTGGGGTTGTTTAAAACAGCCTTTAAGTATGCACAATTAAACTCTGCCCACATAAGTAAAAATATCTGATTAGTGAAGTTAATTAGGGGACATCACAATCTGATGGAAACTGCATTCTTCAATGGTAATTTTCACATGGTATCTCTTGATGTTAACTTCTGATTCTCTTATCATCAACTTCTTGCTAAACCCAACTTTTCCACAAAACTAAGTGGGTAAGTAGGGATGTTGTGGCTCAGTGGCTAAGACACTGAGCTTGTCGATCGAAAGGCAGGCAGTTCAGCGGTTCGAATCCCTAGTGCCGCGTAACAGGATGAGCTCCCGTTACTTGTCCCAGCTTCTGCCAACCTAGCAGTTCGAAAGCACGTAAAAAATGCAAGAAAAATAGGGACCACCTTTGGTGGGAAGGTAACAGCATTCTGTGCACCTTTGGCATTTAGTCATGCTAGCCACATGACCATGGAGACATCTTCTGACAGCGCTAGTCCCCTAAAGTCGGGAACAACTAGCACATATGTGTGAGGGGAACCTTTACCTTTACCTAAGTGGGTAAATTTTACTGAAAACACTATATTTTCCATGCTAAATATGAAGGGGGCCAGCTCTATCCAGGTAACTATTATTATTAGCATATTGGCATTGTTACAGCAGCCAGAAGACCACAGTGCTTTTGCAGAGCAGTAGTTTAGCTTGCCAAGCTACCAGCCTTGTTATAGAAAAAGCTTGTGCACTTCCCAAAGTGTGCCACAGAAGGCCAAGCTGGCTTTGCACTAGAGAGAAAGGTGAGTGGCTCTTTCTATAACACAAGGGTGTCATTGAGGGCAGCATCAGGGTTGTCTTTGACCTCGGGGGACTGGGCTGGGCATGGCCAGGGTGGGCATGGTAAGCTCAACATCACTCATGTTGGGGATGCCTGTGGTGGCCTGAGTGCTCTGCCAGCGATAATGGAGCTTGGAAGGGTCATGTGCAACCCTCACGAGCTCCATTTTTGGCTGAGACAGCCTCCTGCAAACAGTTCTGTTTTCACTGGCAGAGGCATATCAGGCCAGTCCTTCACTGTTTTTAGGGTGGTCCTGTGAGCCAGAATTAAGCACCCTGTGGGCTGCATCTGGCCCATGGGCCTTGAGTTTGACTCCCCTGCTATAGCATCACCCAAAGCTCCCTCCTACCAGGAGCTGCCTCACAAGCGTACAACACAGTGGTGGGATTCAGCCGGTTCTCTCCGGATCATGCAAACCAGTAGCGGTGACTGCGAAGGCTTTGCCCACCCACCTGGATGTAATTTGTGACTACTGCACATGCGCAGAGGTGGCGCATGTGAACAAAGCGAGCGAGCGTGTGTTCATGCTCACATTTGCAAACCGATAGGGAAGGGAAGTTTACACCACAATCAGGAAAGTTCAGAGCCATCAAGAATCTGCCTGTCTGCACAGAGCTTGTTTCCCCACTGAAGTGGTACCTATTTTATCTACGTGCATAGAACATGCTTTCGAACTGCAAGATGGGCAAAAGCTTAGGCAAGTGATGGGAGTTCAACCCACCATGTAAAACTAGGGCTCGAACCTCTAGCCATCTCCAGCATCATTAAGCTAATGAGCCACTGTGCCTCTCATCCAGGTGGTGAAGAGCGTTGACATGGCCCTCTGGCCAGATTTACAGTGTTTAATACATACTTTTTCACTTGGCAAACTGAGAGGACTATCCTTTTTTTTTTGCCCACTGGGATCACATGTTGAAGTAAGTCTACTGTTGGGAATACTCCCTCACTTAAACAGGGATATCTTTTGTAAACAAATATTTATGCTCTGAAAGTAAGCCTGAAGCTCTGTAAGCTATCATATATATATATATCCCCCCTAAGAATAAGAGCAATGTGTCCAAGATACTAATTTCCTAGGGAAACTGGATATCTTTGTACAAAGAATGGATAAACCTTGATAGAGAATGCCTTCATCTGGATTTCTGCAGAGAACAATGCTTATTAGTGATTTATTAATTGTACTTCTATTCTTCTCCATTCCCTTTTTCTTATTTTTTTTGCAGTCTAGTTTTTCTTTAACCTCATTTCTTCCCAACCCTTCCATTTTTGCATTTTATTCTTTGCTGAAACTTGTTTTTTTTTTTTTAAAAAAAAAAAAATCTCTCTAAAATAAAATTGGTCTATCCTGTCTTGATCCTCAATTTTTCCCTTTCTTTAATTAATATTAGAGAATGTGGAGGAATATTAATAGTGTATGAATTGATAAAAATGCCCTTATGGAAGTCTTTTACAAGTTTGTGATGTCCAAATGACATCTAGCACTATCTAGAAAAAGACAAAGGCATTCAGAGGTCAGAAATTCCTGTGACTAACTTTCTAAATAACTGTCCATTTTGGTTTTGATAAAGCTCCTCCATTAATATTATTACAAGTTATTATGTATATATAATGACATACAATTCCATATTTGTTTGTCTGGACCTCAGCCACCAACATGACTCTAATTATAAAGAAAGTACTAGAAAAAACTTTCAGGCTTTTATATCTGGAGCAGGTGCCCAAAGAAACAAACAAACATACTATTCATGAATACCCATAACAAGTTCAGAAGGAAAAAAAAAGATTGGAGTATAGATCAGAAGTAAAGCATCTTCTGTCACTTGCCAAATAACTGCACTAATTACTTTGCCAATTTCATTTGGACAGTTTACATGCCCAAGAAAATTAATTGAAGCCAACTGATTGACCCTGCAGATTCATCTTTAGCTTGGTGCTAAAGATAAAGGTGTTATTACAAGATATGAGTAGATGGTACAAAAGCGACCTTAAATTAAGTTCACCAAGGTGATAAATTGTATTCTTCTTAAAAAACAAAGTAATGCATATAAAACTATAGATGCCCAAGAGTAGATGAGGTTGGGACCACTCAACAGCTGAATGATTCTGTATGACTCATGATAAGTTCCTCTGCGTTGAGGTGGAACAGATTGCCAAATACCAGCTGTCATATGTTTCAGAAGTAATTATCTTGCTGAAAACACCAATTATCACTAACTGATAATCCAAATGCTCACAGGAGATATTCAGGTTGTAAAGGTTATTCTTTGTAGAAGACCTTTTTCAGTATATTGTTTAATTCTCCTTAAAGACCAAGTATCTTCTATTCAATACATGTAGTACAGAATCAGAACAGAAATAGCCTTGGTCATTAGCTTCTAGAGGAAAACAAAATTTAGACTTAGCTAGACAAAGAAATTGAATCTTTAAGAATATTTTACCCATGCAAATTCTGAGACCAAAAGAGCAGACATCTTGATTCCCCAGCCGAAATACATATTTATTCATCTAACACTCACTTGAAGATAATGCTATTCTTTTCTTCTAAATGAAATGCATTTCTTTTTTTTTAACAAATAGCTTTACAGATTGTCCTCGACTTATGACCACAACAGAGCCCAGAATTTATGTTGCTCAGTGAGAAATTTGTTAAGTGAGTTTTGTCCCATTTTATGACTTTGTTAAGTGAATCACTGCAGTTGCTAAATTAATCACATAGTTGTTAAGTGAATCTGGCTTCCCCGTTGACTTTGTTTGTCGGAAAGTCACAAAAGATGATCATATAACCCTGGGATCCTGCAACCATCATAAATATGGACCAGCTGTTAAGCATCTGAATGTAAATTACGTGACCATGGAGATGCTGCAACAGCCATAAGTGTGAAAAATGAACTGTTGTAGGTTGAGCACTATCTGTATTGAATTTTTAAAGTAGAAAAATAAAAACTAACAGAAATAAATAATTAAGTTAAGAAAATAAAATAAATACAGAACAAAGCCAAAAGTGCAACTTTAGAGTTAAGCCAAAAGTGCAACTTTAGAGTTAATATTTCTTTTCCATCAAACCTAGAAAATAGAGAATGATAGTGATAGTAATGTTCCTTAACAGGCTGGCAATCAAAATATCCAGTGCTGATAGACCTCAGTTCTTGACTTAAAGACTGCTGTTAGTCTTCATTGTGTTCATTATGTTGTGCAGTATTCTGGCTCTAATCCCAATATATAGATTAATTTTATTTTTTTCAGAATGGAGTAATTAAAGGATGACCCCAAAGGTCTTAACAGGAAACCAAAAGAAATTTTGAAAAAATTGTTCCCTCTGCTTTGTTTTGTTTCTTTCTTTTTTTTTAATACAATTTTTATTGATTTTTTTTTTTACACAAATAAAATATAATAACAATTCTGTTTAACATCGGATTCGCAGTGTTTATACATATATACATGAATAAGTGTCTAGTGTCATTTATACTATACATTTCTAATTGATTTCTGCACCTTTTATTTCTTCCTTAATTCTATCATCTATCCATTTGTACCATCTTCCCCACACAGTATCATAGTCAGAATTTTCATCATCATTTATCTCGTGAGTTAATTTACTTATCTCTGCACACTCTAATATTTTGTTAATTATAAGGTCATCTGGTGGTAGGTCTTTCTTTTTCCAGTATTGAGCGTATGCTAGTCTGGCAGCTGTAGTTATATGTATTAGGAGGTGGACCTTTTCCTTTCCGTACCCTTTCTTTACCATTCCCAGGAGAAATATTTCTGGGTTCAGATCAATGTCTTCTTTAAGTATGTCTTTCAACCATCTCCAAATTTTACTCCAGTACTTTTTTGCTTCGGGGCATGTCCACCATGTATGAAAGAAGGTGCCATGACCATGGCCACATTTCCAACAATTTGGCTGCGCATTGGGGAACATCTTTGCTAGTCTTGCAGGTGCCAAATGCCACCTATGAAGCATTTTGTAGTGATTTTCCTTATATGTGGCTGCTCTAGTTAATTTATAATTTTTATTCCAGGCTTCTTCCCATTCATTAAAGTTCAAACTGTGTCCAATATTTCTCTCCCATGCTCTCAATTGATTTCTGATTATATCCTCGTCTCTGTCTTCCTCTAATAAATAGTTATACAGCTTGGCCAACGCTTTTTTCCCTGGTCCCATCAAAATTTTGTCTAGTCCCTTATATCCTAATTCTAAGCCATACTCTTCTTTATCTTTCTGGTATCTTGATTTTATTTGCAGATAAGTCCACCAATCTAAGATTATACCTTGATCTCTCAGGGCTTCATTTGATTTAATATTTCCCCCTCCATCGATAATATCTTTGTATCTGCACAATTTCTCCATTCCCCACCTGTTGGGGTAAATCATTGCCTCTGCCGTGGAAAGCCAGTTTGGGACTTTTGAATAATATCTCTGCCTAATTCCCACCCACGTTTGTATTAAGGAGTCTCTAATTTTATGCCTGTGGAAGTAGGTTTTCTTTTTATTGTCTTTGTCCCATAGATATGCATGCCACCCTTTCTGTAGGTCATGTCCTTCTATCACTAAGATTCTCTTGTTCTCCAAGGTGATCCAATCCTTTATCCATATCAGCTTTGCTGCTCTGTAATACATTTCCCAATTTGGGAGTCCAAATCCTCCCACATTCCTTTTTTCTTGTAGAATTTTGAGTGAGATCCTTGATTTTTTTCCCTCCCAAATAAATTCCCTAACGGTTTTATTTAATTCTGAAAAGAAATTTTTCTTTAAAATTACTGGTAAATTTTGATATAAAAATAGGATCTTGGGGAGGATGCTCATCTTAATTGCCGCAATTTTGCCAATAAGTGATAATTTGATCTTTTTCCATCTATCCAGATCTTGTTTTAATTTATTAATTAATGGAGTATAATTATCTTCTTTTAGAGATGAGCACCTTTTGGTTAGCCAAATTCCTAAGTATTTTATTTTTGGAACAACTTGTAAGCCCAAGGTTTCTTCTATCTCTTTCTTCTGCATCTCAGTTACATTCTTAGTAAGTATTTTGGTTTTAGATTTGTTCAGTTTAAAGCCTGCCACCTCTCCATATTTACCCAATTCCTCTAGTACTTTTTGTCCAGATATTAATGGATCTTCTAATATTAACGCCACGTCATCCGCAAAGGCTTGCGTTTTATAAATCTCTTTTCTAATTTTTAGGCCTTTGATTTCCTCGTTGTTTCTAATGTTTCGTAGCAAAACTTCCAGAGCCAAAATAAATAATAGCGGTGACAAAGGGCAGCCTTGCCTTACACCTTTCTTAATTTGAAAAATTCTTGTCCTGTCACCATTTACTAAAATGCTCGCCCTCTGATTTTCATAGATAGTTTTAATCATTTTTTTGAAGTTTTGCCCGAATCCCATTATTTTAATTTGCTTGGTCATAAAATTCCAGTTTAGATTATCGAATGCCTTTTGGGCATCCAAAAAAATTAAGGCCAGCTGCTTTTCTGGATGTTCTTCGTAGTATTCTAGAGTATCTAATACAATTCTCAAATTGTCCCTAATTTGTCGTCCCGGGAGGAATCCATTTTGATCTTTATGAATCCAATTATTTAATATTTTTTTGGTTCTTTCTGCCATTATACACATAAATAGTTTGTAATCAGTGTTTAGAAGTGAGATCGGTCTATAATTTTGAATTTTTTTTGGGTCGGCACCTTCCTTCGGCAGTAGTGTAACATGGGCTTCCCTCCACGAGTCAGGAATTTTTGAGCCTGTCAAAACCTCATTGAAAATTTCCATTAATTTGGGTTGTAGAATTTCTTCCAATTTTTTATATATTTCTCCTGGGAATCCGTCTGGGCCAGGTGATTTATTGTTCTTGAGTTTGGAGAGGGCTTTTTTAAACTCTTCAGTTGTTATCTTAGTATTTAACATCTCCTTCTCTTCCTCCGTTATTTGCGGGAGCTCCGCCTTTGCCAAATATTGATCTATTTTTTCCTCCGAGGTCTCCTCTTCTTTGTATAGGGATTCATAGTACTCTCTCGCTCTTTCTAGTTTATCTTCTTCTTTGTTTAAGAGATTTCCCTCAGCGTCTTCTAATATCTGGATTGTCCCTTTTTCATTTTCCTTTTTTAATTTATAGGCCAGCCACCTGCCCAATTTATTTGCGTTCTCAAAATAGTGCTGTTTTGTTCTTTTTATTTTTTGGGCTAGCTCTTCTTGATCTAGAATATTTAATTTATGTCTCCACACCAACCAATTTTCTTTTGCCACAGTATCTCCAGGCATTTTCTGGAGTTTCCTTTCTGCTTCATCTAGCTGTTTGATAAGATCTTCCCTGGATTTTCTTTTTAGTTTGTTTTTATATGCGGTGTAGGATATTATTACCCCCCTCAAATAAGCCTTCATTGTGTCCCATACTATTTCACGGGGTGTCCCTTGGTTCTCATTTTCTCCAAAAAAAGTCTTTATTTCTCCTTTCAGTTTTTCTACGCACTCTTTGTCACATAATAGTTTTGTATTGAACCTCCATCTCTGTTGTTTCTTTCTCTTTACATTTCTCCATTTTATTTCCAGGGGGTTATGGTCTGCCCAGATGTTTGGGCTAATTTCTGCCATCTCTATTTCTAACCCCAACGTCCTGGTAACCCAAGCCATATCTAATCTCGACCATGACTGTTGCGAGTTGGAATAGAATGTAAATTGTCTTTTGCTTGGGTGCAGAGTTCGCCATATATCGATTAAATTCATTTCCTCCACCAAGTCGAAAAAGGTTTTTGGTAAAGTCACTCTTTTATTTTTATTCATTTTATTACTTTTATGGTCATTATCTGGATCTACAATTCCATTGAAATCACCTATCATGCAAATTTCATTATGTTCCATATTCCCTAATTGTTCACGTAACTTTTGAAAAAATTCTCCTTGTTTTTTATTTGGAGCATAGATGCCCACTAATAACATTTTAGAGTTTTCTATCGTAACTTCAACCATAAGTATTCTGCCTTTTGTATCGTTATATTTCAATTCTGCTTCAATTCCTTTTTTAACATAAATTGCTACCCCTCTCTTTCTTTTTTCTGCTAATGAAGTAAATAGTTTACCATATTTTTTATACTCCAAACATTTGCCCTCATCCTTTTTTATATGGACCTCCTGTAAGCAAATTATATCCATATTTTGTTTTGCTAGCTTTGTAAGTGTTAATTTCCTTTTTTTACTATCGTTTAAACCATTGACATTTACTGAGATTAATTTCAAATCCTTCATTCCTATTTTCTTTGCTCGGTTTTAGTTCTTATTTAGTCTTACGGCTCTTACTGGTCTTCTTTTTTTCTCCTTGGCTTCTTCTTCGGTCTTCTTCTCCTCCTTCCTCTCCTAGATTTGTCGCCTCTATTTCCTCCTTACTACTTTGTTCTTCTTCTGCACCTCTTAACTGGTCGAGAAAGTCTTGTGCTGTGCTCAAGCTGTCTATTTTTATTTTTCTCCCCTGCCAGGTGATTAGCATCCCCTCTGGCAGGAGCCATCTGAATAATATATTTCTTTTATTCAATTGCACAGCCAAAAATCTGTATCCTTTTCTCACCTCCCTCACTCTTCTCGGGATCTGTTTTAGTATTATCACTTCTTTTCCTCTGTATGTTATTTGTCCATCCCTCGCCATGCTGTATAAGATGTCTTTTACTTTTTTTCTTGCGAATCTAATGTGGACTTCTCTGGGGAGCCTATTCCTCCTCGCATAGTTTGTTTGGACTCTATAGACGTCGTCCAGTTCTCTAATAATCTCGTGTTTGTCTTGTTGGAGTACTTCTGCAATTAGTTCTGCCATCTTCTCTCCCAAATCCTCTTCTTTATCTTCTTCCACATTTTGAAAGCGCAAGTAGAACGACGCCCTGTCCATCTCTAATTGTGTTAATGAATCTTCTAATTCCTTATTTTGCATCGTCAACGTCTGATCTACCATGTCCAATTTCTTCTCATTTTGTTCTATTTTTTGCTCCGCCTTCTGGATCCTTTGCTCATTGTTCGAGATTGAGACTTGAATCTCATTCATCTTCTGGTCCAGTTGGTGGATATCTGTTTTTAGTTCGGTATGGTTATTGGACATCTTTTCCTGCATGGCCATCATCGTTTCTTGGATTAATGTCAGTGTTGACTGTACTGTTAGTAATGTTGGTGTTGCTATGGCCTTGTCCATTTTTTGTGATCCTTCCATTGATTTTTGGGTAGCCGGGGAGGTCATGGATATGGTGGGATTTGAGGGGGTCTTCTTCCCTGTTTTCAGGATCGTTGATGACATGCTCGTCATTTCTTTCAGAATTATTTTTTGTTCTCTAATTATTTTCTCGATATTTCTCCAAATTTTCATACACTGGCTGTCACCTTTTTTTATACTTCCTCAAAGTATAGGGGGGAGATTTTTTTTTTCCAATCAATGTCCAAAATCAATGTCTATTTATCACTTGTGTCACATGTATCACTTCCAATCACTATCTTAAATAGACTTAACAATCAATATCAATTCATCAATCTATATTACTTCCAATCAGTGTCTTAAATAAATAACAAGAGTTGATTTATGACTTATAGTTATGTAATTATAATAGTAATTAATTAGTGTGTTAAGTAAGCAAGACCTGGTAATTCTAATCACAATAACCCGTTAACTCCTAAGTAAATCTATGTTCTATAACTACAATTCTTATATCTAAATTACTGCTTAAAAAAAGTATTAATTCAAATTTCTATACTTCTGATTACCAATAAGTTAATATATGTAAGAATTGTAATTGTAATATAGCAATATATCAATATATGGAAATATTATTTGTACAGATAAATATAAATGTAAATAGATATAATTAAATACAATTAAATGGTTGAATAAATAGATGTAGATCTAATAAACTTTATAAGAATATATCTTGTATATAAGCAATTAATTAATATAAAGATCTATGCTTCTTGTTGATAACAATAATAATATGCAGAGAATCAAAATATTAAAAAAAAAAATTCCAAAGAAAGAGGGAAAAAGAGGGGGAAATCTCCAAGTTTTTAGTTGGGGGCAAGCAATATTTTCCCAAAAGCAAAGGGGTGATATTCTTTCTTTCTCACTCAGCCGCCAGTCTCATCCAGTCCTGTCTTCTTCTCACGTTTACTTTGCCACTGTCAAAACTCTATGGTAAGCCTCGAAGCTAGATCGTCTCCGTGCCTGTCCTTTTCAGTTTGCTCTGCTTTGTTTTGTTTCTTTCCCCCCTGAATCTGATGCCCTAAAGGGACATCTTCAGGGAAAGTAAACAAACAAGCAAGCAAGCAAGGAAACATGGCAGGCATGGCTGCACAAACAAGGCCCTCTCTTTTAACATGCACACAGTTGAAAAACAAGATTCGTCGCTTCCATGATCCCCTCTACCATTCTCATTTTCTCAACTCCCCATTTCATATCACGGATGCCCAGTAGTGAAATTCAATTTTTTTTACTACTGGTTCTGTGGGTGTGGTTTGGTGGGCGTGGCAGGGGAAGGATACTGCAAAATCCCCATTCCCTCCCCACTCTGAGACCAGCCAGAGGTGGTATTTGCCAGTTCTCTGAACCACCCAAAATTTCCGCTACTGGTTCTCTGAACTATTCAAAATTTCCGCTACTGGTTCTCTGAACTATTCAAAATTTCTGCTACTGGTTCTCCAGAACCTGCCAGAACCTGCTGAATTTCACCCCTGCGGATGCCCCACTTGGAATAATATGAAAGATTGTGAAGAAAGCTCCATGGGGGCATTTTGTATTTTACAATCCCACTATGTTCATGATGAAATATGAACATAGTCAAATCAGAATTCAGGACAAGACAAAAGGAACAGGAAAAAAATCAATCAATGTTGTCCAAATACTATATTCTGGTCTGAAACCCAATTGAAAAGTATTCTCATATTCCATTTCTTCTAGAGCCATCTGGAGTTGCATCTTCTCAACCATCTTCATAAAAAAAAGGGAGTTGGAGGCTGGACCAAAATTATTCCGTACTGTTGAATACAGGGATGACTTCTTGAGGTGGGATGGAACATCACTTCTTTAGAAGCTGGAAGAACCATCTCCTACATTTACTACTACCTGGATCCATATGTTGTTTCTCCTGAGACCTTAATCTCCTAGGTCAGGGGTGTCAAACTGGTGGCCCATGGGCTGCATATGTTATGCACAGGCCACACCCACCCCAGCTCCACAAATCGGAAAAACATTGCAAAACATCACGTGACGGCAACAAGATGCTGCTGCGAGTTTGACATCCTTGTCCTAGATGACCATGTCACAATCCCAAGTACTTTGATAATGTCTTCAGACCAATAAGCTCAAACTCTTCTCCAGTAACCATGTTAAACTGTCCAAGAGTCTAGCCACAGACTGGCATTATCAGATGTTATCACTTTTTTTCAGAACTTATTTATACCTACTTGGAATTCTCAGAAATTGCTGGGATTTTCTGAGCAATGAAGTTAGAATTAAGCCTCAACTAGTTTGGGACAGGAGAGGCTTACCTAAGATTCCTTTTACAGAATCCACCCAGTGGTGGGTTGCTACTGGTTCGCCCTAGATCGGGCGAGCCAGTAGTGATGGTGGTGGGAGGGTCCACCCACCTGCCTAGATGTCTCTGCGCATGCGCAGAAGCAGCACACATGCACACGCGTACACGCCCACAAGCAAACCAGTAGCGAATGAAATTGAAACCCACTATTGAATCCACCCCACTCACTCCTTAATTTATTTCAGAAAGCACATTTTTCCATATTTCCAGAGATTACCAGGATTTGTAGAATTCTTGATGGAGCTAGCATTTCTTTTATATATTTGCTTTTGATTAGCAGGGCACTTAGAACGAGCATTGCTTGGTTTGCTTGACTGTTCATTTGGCCAGTAATGGAGCATCAGGAAAACATTCTCTGCTCCATGTCTGTGGGATCGCTTTAAAGACAACTCCCTTCTTCAATCTACTTTTCTAAAAAACACATTCATATGTCCAGGTGAGGGATTGCTTCATTAGAAGCATGGTGCTGTTAAAAGATAAATGCATTGGAACACAAAACATTTTCCCCCCAAACATAGGATTAACTGTGTCTGAATGTTTTCAGAGACTGCACAAGTGAAATCAGTTAGCATTAACAAAGAATTAACTTTCTTCCCATCTTAGTAAACTACCGTATTTTTCGGAGTGTAAGGCGCACCTTTTTCTCCCCTAAAAGAGGCAGAAAATTTGTGTGTGTCTTATACTCTGAATGTAGCTTTTTTGAAGCTTTTTTCAGCCCTAACGAGCTGAATGAGGTGCTAGTGAGTGAAGCGATCTCCATGCTTTGCTCCAACTCTCAGCTGTTCTTTAGAAGCTTTTTTTAGCCCTAACTAGGCGCTAGCCGAGTATAGCAATCTTCCCCCCCCCCGTGCTTTGCCTGCTTTTCTCATTGCTGCTTCCTCTCAGCTATGCCTTAGAAACTGTTTTTTGTCCCCAAGCAAGGTATAAAAAACCAGCAAACTAATGTGCTGAAGCTGACCAGAGTAAGGATGCAAGCCAGATGAATAGGTAGGCAGATATCCCGCCCCCCATTTTCTTCCCCAAAAACTAAGCTGTGTCTTATACTCCGGTCTTATACTCTGAAAAATATGGTACTCCCTAATTTTATATGGGTAATTTTGATTAAACTGTCAGTCTTAATATACACACTTTACATAATTTGACCTAAAGGAGAAAAAAAGTCATTGAGAGAATAACCACAGCCTTTAATCAGTGCCTTTGCCATTAAATGGATTTAAAATTGCATGTTGCTTGTTGCAGCAGACAACTTCATATTTTATTTCAATATCACTTTCTTTCTCTGCCCCTTCTCTGTACAATTTTTGCCTCCCAAGAATAAAAATGTGGGACATGGGTAAAAGGTTTGCATTAGTAGTTTATTGCAAAAGAAGGTCATGTATTACTCAGTGGGAAAGTAGGAAAAACAAAGCAGTGCTGACAAGAAGAACAGTCTTAATAAAGAGATGTTTCATGTTTTCATATTCTTGCCAAGAATTTAGTCCCCAAACTCTTCTTATCTCAGTTAAATTTCTCTACTCCACTCAAAGGGCTCTTCTAGAACTGTCCTTGGCACTCCATTTGTGCCACTATCCATCTGTCCATCCATCCAGAAGATCAAAGAGATGCTGTAAGGACTTGCCTCTCCTCTCCGATCAAGAAAGTGGAACTCTTGAAGCACTTAGCATTTCAAAAGGAAACTTTTATTGAAAGGAAAGTGATAGCAAGACAAGGAAAGCAGGATGTGAGGATTCCCGTGCAATTCTGTTAGATTAAAACAGTTAGAGATCCCTCTCCTCAGTCCGGTGCTGAATCAGCCAATCCACAGGTGCGAAGATGTTTTGAGAAGGTGATAAGAAGTTGTTCTCAGGCATTGCTTGCTGGAGGTTCCGGAGCTGAGACAAAACAGATGGCCCACTTCCCCCTTAAATTTCCAGGAAGGTAAATCAAAGCAGGTATTCTTCCGTCATTTAAATAAAGAGGTTTGATTTTATCCCTCTTCCCTTTCTGAGAAAGTTTTTCTCCAGATTTTGCCATTCAATGTCCTCTGGAGTCTAGCTAAACACTTCCTTCTTTCCACGTGATAGATTCTGATTAGATTACCAAACTGCAGTTGAAGCTCTTTAAGTTAGTTAAAATCTTATAGTGAAAAGAAGAGGGAGTGTATGCATTCTCACACAACATTATGAAATACATTAAATTAATGAACTGTTCAAACATTTATAAGTTATCGGTAATCTCACATGGTATATCCCAAACTAATAAACTCCTGCCTGAATTATTTTTTAATGGGATGTTACACAAGAACACCAAAATCTCACAAGACTTGGCAGCATCTCAAAAATTTAAAACTATTAAAAACTATTAAAATATATTGCTAATCTTGTAATTCTTTTAGATTCCATCAAGGAATATTAACTGGAGTGGTGTCTACTACTATGCATTGTACTCACATTAGGAACATAATAGCGATAACAATAGCAGTTAGACTTATGTACCACTCCATAGTGCTTTACAGTCCTCCCTAAGCAGTTTACAGAGTCAGCATATTGCCTCCAACAATGTGGGTTCTCATTTTAGAGACTTCGGAAGAATGGAAAGCTGAATCAACCTTGAGCTGGTCAGGATTGAACTCCTGACTGTGGTCAGAGTTTGCCTGCAATACAGCATTCTAAATATTGCATCATAAGATCCAGAAATATATTTTGCTTAGGTATATATTAATATACAAATATATCAACCCAAAATTCATAGATAAATAGATAAAGCCATGCCAGGATGTCCTAAGGAAAAAAAATAAGTACTATTTCTATTTAGACTTGTTAGTCTGAAGAAATTATTCAGGCAGACACAGTCTTCTTTTATTAATATCACTAAGTTATTTTAAAAGGAATTGAAATGAATCTGAAATGCAATGGATACTATTCGTCAAATGCGCCCAACTGGAAAAAATCCTAATATTCATGCTAATAGAGTTCTATTATTCAATGCTGTTTTGAAACATTCTTTATCTATAAGGGATATAGCTCTATATGTGTGTATGTGAATCTGCAAATATATACCGTATTTTTTGGAGCATATGATGCACCTTTTTACCCCAAAAAAGAGGGTGAAAATCTGGGTGCATCTTATACTCCGAATATTGCCCCACCCAGCTTCTCAAACGGAGGTTTCAGAGGCTGAAAAAAGCATCAGAAACGAAGCTTCAGAAAAGAAGCCTCCAAACAGAGCTTCAGAAAAGAAGCCCCCAAACAGAGCTTCAGAGGCTTTTTTTCTGAAGCTCTGTTTCAGAGGCTTTCAGAGGCAAGAAAAAAAGTTTTTTCTGACATGGTGTTTCAGTAGTTTCAGAGGCAGGAAAAAAAAAGCAAAAAAAAAAAAAAAAAGCAGGGCACAGAGCTCACAATCAAGGAACCTGTTGCTAAAATTCACCTCTGGGAACAGGTGATTGGGAGGCCGATCCACCTGCCAATTAGCTTTTTTCTTATTTTCCTCCCCAAAAACTAAGGTGTGTCTTATACTCCAGTGCATCTTATACTCCGAAAAATATGGTATTTATGTATATATGTGTATACATAAATTCACATTGGTAGTGCAGGAAGAACAAATATTAGTTAGAATATTCATTGAAATTAAGTTTATCTTTATTGCATACTTAATATATCAGACTGCTGTATATTCTAGGAATCATATTTTTTGCTCAACCTATGTTTTTTTTTTTTTTTTTGAAATTTCTAACCTTTCCTCCATTTTTGTAGGATTGTGCAATAGAATAAAAAACAAACTTTGCCAATGTAAAGGGGTCATCAGAGGCAGAGATTCTATTTCATGCTAAAAGCAGAAGGTAGAAATTATCATTAGAGAAGAACCAGCTATGCCCAACTTTTAAAGAGTTATGCCAAAGTACATTCAACTCAGCTGTTTAAGTCTAGAACTTCGCTGGAAACTTTTAAAAGCTCAATACTTTGCAAGAAAAAATATGAATGAAAGCATCAACAATATAAGTAGGAAAAGTTATTCCAACTGGGACACTTGTTATATTTTGCATCCAACTGGAAGATTATAGTTTTAATGCTTCCCATATAAAAATAAAACTTGTGGATACAAAACTACTACACTAGAAAAGACTTTTTCCTGCCAGTTCTTTTTGGAGAGCACTTCCTATCTAAATGTGATATCTATCATACTTGCAGGATGAAAGGTAACATACAAATGACTTATTAAATCTTGATGATATAATCCCTCTTTTAAAACCACTTGTGAGCCTGTATTTTCTGAACATATTTTATACATACATATATGTCTAGTGAATGAGAGATGTTAGCAGTTAATACCGATAGTATACTCAGGATAGGATAAGATAACCTTTATTATCACTTTTATCTGTGAACACACTGGCACACATTACAAATGAAATTCTGATGCCCACTCTCAAAAGAACACATATACATACACATATACATGAGCTGTATATATATATATACATATACAGATTGACAGACAGACAGATTGACAGACAGACAGACAGACAGACAGACACACACACACACACACACACACACACACACACACACACACACACACATATATGGAAGCACGAAGCCGAGAACACCAGCCTGAAGATGACGAATGAGACTTCGTCGAAACGTCGCCAAGACACTTCCAATTTTACGTGGGAGAAGACCCGAATAACCAAAGACCTACATACAAATACCCGCGAAAACCTGAGAAAACATATATATATATATATATATATATATATATATATATATATATATATATGTATATATATGTATATATATGTATATATGTATATATATACATATGTGTGTGTGTGTGTGTGTGTGTGTGTGTATGCATATTCATACACATACACATACATACACACTCACACATACACACATATATGTATATGTATCAGTGGTGGGTTGCCCCCAGTTCGCACCGGTTCTATAGAACCGGTAGTAAAACCGGTAGGAGGCTCTGCCCACTGACCCCGACATCATCAAAATGCTTGCGCGTCCCCCCATTGCAAACCAGTAGTAAAGGTAAATAGAACCCAGCCCTTGTATGTATGTATGTATGTATGTATGTATGTATGTATGTATGTATATATGTATGTATATATATTTCACAGTCTATTCTCAAGAGTCTGTTGTGGACCGCCAGAGGCCAGCAGAGTCTGACAGTGAGGAGGTTGGAGAGGTACATGGGCTAGTCCTGGGGGATGGGGAAAGCTCGGACGAGGGCTCTACGTTGGAGGCAGAGAGGGAGATAGACAGCAGTGAGGCAGAGGAACAGCTGGCGCCCGTTCCCAGTGTGTGCATGCACAGAGCTGCCAGAAGACAATAACAACTCAGAAAGCAGGGTCAACTTGGAGATGATTGACCCCTTCCATAGGAAACACAAGAGGAGCGAACGGGGAGGGGGCTTTTGCAGGAAACAATTCATTCGTTCGGTAGTTTCAAGAGTGGAAAGTTCTGTTCATGACTCTAAGAGACTCTGTGCCAAGTTTTGCCTTACTCTGTGTTTGGAAACAAGTTACATGGCAGTTTGCCAAGCGAGATCAGGTGTGTTGATAAATATTCCTTTGAAAAACTGTTTGGACAAACCTTGCTGACTGTGAATGAAAGTAATTCACAGTCGTGTAAATAAAAGTGGTTTGGCCGGGGCCAGTTCCTGCTTCCTGCTTTTTAAGGGAGCCTAGGTCAGAACAGAGTCTTGAGAATTATTTATTTATTATTTATTTATTTATTAGTCATATTTCTATGCTGCCCACTCTCTAAGGACTCTGGGCGGCTTACACCAAAGACAGTATACTAAATAGCATATTGCCCCCAACAATCTGGGTCCTCATTTTACCCACCTCGGAAGGATGGAAGGCTGTGTCAACCTTGAGCCGGTGAGATTTGATCTGCTGATCTGCTGAACTAGCAGTCAGCTGAAGTAGCTGCAGTACTGCACTCTAACCACTGCACCACCTCGGCTCTTTTTAATTAACGTTATCAATACTATATGGTATAAAGCTATTAAAAAATCTAGTTGTTCTGCTTCAGATAGTGTGAAGCCACATCCCAGAAGGTAAAGAAAATCAGCCATGGAGTGGATGTGAAGTATCCCAGACAACACTATGGACCCTGGTCAAGCAGCACTTATATGCCATGTCCTGGATAAAACTTCCAATAATCTTTTCTGTCATCTTCACCACTCTATGCACAGAAGCCAGGGGTACATGCATTCAGGAAGCCTTGCTACAAAAATTGAAATGATAACCATAATTGATTATTCAGAATTCACTGGTCAACATTTACTGAATTTGTCTTTTGTTCTAATCCTTGCTCTGCAGGTAATGAAGAAAGCAAAGATTTAGGAGCCTGGTTTTTCTTTGAGGATGTTTCGCTTCTCATCCAAGAAGCTTCTTCAGCTCTGACTTCCCCACCATCCATTCAGAGATGAAGAAGCTTCTTGAATGAGAAGTGAAATGTCTTCAAAGAAAACGGAGCCTGGATAGCTCTGCAGACAAAGGCACTGTAATTTAATACCAGCTGTCTGCAATTAAATTAAGTTCGAATCTTGCCAGGCTCAAGGTTGACTCAGCCTTCCATCCTTTCTAAGGTAGATAAATTGAGGACCCAGTTTGTGGGGGCAATAAGCTGACTTTGTATAAAATATACAAATGTATGAAGGCTATTGCTTAACGCATTGTAAGCCGCCCTGAGTCTTCGGAGAAGGGCAGCATATAAATCAAATTTTTAAAAAAAGATCAATGTATATTTTCAGCTCTTGATGATAAATAAATGAAATGAAAGCTAAAATTGGGATGGGGGGGAAGAATATCAAGACAATAAATCTGTTTGTGAAAAAAAGAGAACAATATGTAAATGTAAGAAGACTGCAGAGGTAAAGTGTTTTGAAAGACACAATAAGGTAGCCTCCTTCGTTTATTATCATCGGAGTAGAATTATAATTTATCAGCAATAAAAAACAGAGAGAATCATAATATTGAAAAAGTAGTTGGGATTTCAAAATACAAGTTGATAAATCTTTAGCTCAAAGACAGACCTGATTATAGTTAAAAAGAAACAAGTATGTAGAATTAACACTAAGGTAGCTGGATATAGAATGGTCAATGAGAAACTTAATAGAAAAAATAGGGAAATGTAAAGATTTTTAGATAGAGTTTGAGCAAATGTAAACAAAAATAAAAACAAAACCCCAAAACATAATTTAAATCATACCAGCACTGAGTGTTATAACAAAAAATTTACATAACCACTTGAACACAATAGATATGGATAGAACTCAATTTCTCTCATTTACCATGAGATGTATTACTTGAAACAGTACTTATATCATAATAATATCTTTATTCTAGATCCTTGGGAAGAATCCAATCATTAAAATACCAAATCCAATTAAAATATCTGGTAGTCTATGTGTAAATAAATGAATAAATTAACAAATAAATAATAATGTGGTATTTCAAAACAAGCTTGCTTTATTATTCACCTGTTATGAAAATGATTGTCACAATTTCATTCTATGCACTGCTATTTTCCTTGATTATCTCTTGCACTAAAAAAAAGTCATATTCATATCCTGATTTTGGCTTCTGAACACTTGAGTGAATGAACTGATTAATGTTGCTGCTTAAGCAAAGGTTAATTTATTGTGATGGAGACTAATTGGACTCTCCCTTTCCAAATAATTTTGTGATGAGTTCATGACACCTATTATTCCAAAGCAAAGTTTTATAAATAGCAAAGTAGTAGGAGGACAACTAATGATTACCTGAAAGAAGAAAGCTAGTTTAACTAAATGACTTAGGCCCGGGGTACTTGCAGGACCATCTTCTGCCTTCCTCCCACCGTCCCGTGCGCTCCCACAGAGTAGGCCTCCTCAGGATGCCGTCGGCCAAACAATGTTGACTGGCAGCCCCCAGGGGGAGAGCATTCTCTGTCAGAGCGCCGACCCTCTGGAATTATTTGCCCACCGAGCTCAGGATAGCCTCCTCTCCTTTCACCGCAAACTGAAGACGTGACTCTTCTGTCAAATAACTTGATCTGCTAGGGGTTGCACAAACTGTAATAATTTTAAATATGGTTTTTAAGGGGTTTTTAACTTGTTTTATTGTTTTGTGATTTGTATTATTGATTGTTGTTGTAAGCCGCCCTGAGTCCTTTGGGAGAATGGCGGCATATAAATTGCAAAAATACATACATACATACATACATACATACATACATACATACATACTAACTATTGGACTGTTCAGATGATAGCAAATATAGCAAATAGAGATGAATTTATCCAATTTATATGGCCACCTAGAGTCACTTGTTGAGATGGGTGGCCACATAAGTTGGACAAATAAATAAATGAAAAGAAATAAATATTTATTCATGCATCATTTTTATATGGCTATCCATCTCTACAAAAATGTTACTCTGGGTGGCATATAAATCTCTCTCTCTCTCCCTCTCTCTCTCTTTCCCCTTCCCTCCCTCTCCTTCTTCCTCTCCCTCTCCTTCTCTCTCGGCACTAGATAAGGATCACTGGAATTTAACAGGGATTGGATTTAGATTGTTTGTGGCAATGTAATGACACTAGGCTTATGACTCACTTAACTCCACCTTCTGGTTCTAGTTACTGTTCTCCTACAGAAAAATCAGTGAAGACCCCTATAGTCCATAGAGATATGGGGATGCTGGATAAGATGCAAATATTAATAACCAAATATGGTCCAATTTGAGGCCTGGGTGAAACAGAAATGATTTAAGAGAGCTAATCCATTAATAGTTTCCTACACTATACAAGGCTTGACAGAAATATAGTTTTACATCTTGGACCTCATTACTTCACTTATCAAGAAGCAGGAAATATAGCAGATATTCATGGTTATAGGCTGCATTAGCCTTTTCAACTAAGATGGCTGCAAAGAAAGCTTACTGTCTGCCATAAACCTTAGCAATTAAAATAAGAGCCACCAAACAGTCCTTGAGGCAAATTTGGGTGGCAACGAGGGAGTTAGAAAAGGGGGAAGAAATTGTGGAATAAAACACCAAAATCTTGGTTCCTAGAAAAAGTAGAGGAGCACAGAGATGCTATTATGAAAACCTCAAAGGTCATGAGAGGCCGGAGAGAAAAAATCAAGATAGCAACATCAATAGTACTTAGACTTATACACTGCTTTACAGTGCTTTACAGCCCTCTCTAAGAGGTTTACGTCTTACGTTAGTGTCAGAATATTGCCCCCAACAATCTGGGTCCTCATTTTACCCACCTTGGAAGGATGGAAGGCTGAGTCAACCATGAGTCTGGTGAGATTTGACCTGCCAAATTGCAGTCAGCCAGCAGTCAGCAGTACTGCACTCTAACCACTGCGCCACCTCATAAGATTGCCTTGCCTTGACTCTGATTGGTATAAGAGGGATCAGGCTTTCAAGATTTTGTGATCATATCCTATAAAACACATGGACAAGTTCCTCTATCATATGGCATATGAATCACTACGTTATGGCATGTGGATAACTCCCCCAATTATTAAATTTGAACATCATTTAACTCACAAGTTAAACAAGTATTTTAGTTAAAAAAAAAAACAGGAAAAAATAGGGAAAAAAATCATAAAACCATATAACGATAAGGACAAAGATTAGGGAAAGTAAATGCGAATAAATGATGGAGAGGAGAATGTGACAAATATTGTAAATGAATAAAATTGGATATAAAGGGACAATAAAGATAATGATAATAAAGGATGGGAAAAATGGGGAATGTATAAAGTAGAACGTAAGAGGAACGAAACTGATATGTAAAAAGAAACACCATATTATGTGTTTGTGTTATGTATGTTGCGTTGTGTTGTTGTTGTAAAATCAATAAAAAACTTAAAAAAAACAATAAGGACAAAGAAGTAAAAAAAAGATTTAAACAAACAAGTCCAAGTGAAAATTTAGAGAGCGCACTGAGAAATACCAGCCTGTTGGACCCCACCTTGATCTTTTGTGTGCGTGTGTATGTCTGTGCATGTGTCTGTGTGTGTCTGTATGTGTTGTGTAGAGGAAAATTCATGGTTGATCTAATGTTCAATCAATGGGAATTACATTAGCATTAGAGATAAAAATAATAATTACAGATCACTCCACAAAGCTCTCTCACTCTTTAGGTGGCAACAGAATTAAAGCAAAGGTTTTGTCAGTACGTTTTGTCAATAAGACAGCTCAATGTAAATTTTAAAGGCATTTTAACTCCCTTAGGCAGAATTTTATTTATTTATTATTTATTAGGCTTCTATGTCCCTGATTTCTTATTCATTGCATTCTCCCTTTCATTTTTTTCCCCACAGTCAAAATCTTGTGAGAGTGATGGGCCAACAATCATCCTGTGACTTCTCTGCCTGAGGATGGATCTGAACCTAGATCTCCTTGATTCAAGTAAAAAGAACTTTAGTGCTATGCAATATAGTACTGACTTCTAATTTTATGTAATTATCAGTCTCTGAAGATCGGAGCCCTTATCCCAAGCTTGCCACATTAATTTTCCATCTTACAAGAAATAATTATTTCTAAAAATTCAAGATCTCAAGATATCCTCTGTGATATCTCTGCCCAATCTACTAAATATCAGGGGGATTGCTCAGTTTATATACTTCATAAAGTAAAATAACATAGATTTTCAAAGCATACTGCTTGATTTTTTTTTGTTTGTTTGCTTCAGATAACATTTTAATGTTTTCTTTATTTTTTATTTTTTAAATCTGTTGTTTTTCATAAAATAGCAAGGGAAGTAAATGTATTGAGCCGTGGTGTCTCGCAGTGGTTAGAGTGCAGTACTGCAGGCTACTTCCGCTGACTGCTGTCTGCCTGCAATTTAGCAGTTCAAATCTCATCAGGCTCAAGGTTGTCTCAGCCTTCCATCCTTCCAAGGTGGGTAAAATGAGGACCCAAATTGTTGGGGGCAATAGGCTGATTCTGTAAACCGCTTAGAGAGGACTGTAAAGCACTGTAAGGCGGTATATAAGTCTAAGTGCCATTGCTATTTCTATTGTCTGAGCTGCAAGTAGGCTAAGTATTGTGATGTCTACAATTTCAAAGTATATATTCACACAATCATGTCTATGCACACATAAATTCATGCACACTTTTTTTTTTTTTTTTGTAATCAACTTAATGTTGAGACAGGTGCTTAAATTGTAAGATGTTTACCCTAAATGTTTCTCTCAGCCTTCATCTCACTCTTTAAAAAGAGTCGAGGTGGTGCAGTAGTTAGAATGCAATACTGCAGGCTACTTCAGCTGACTGCTAGCTGCAGTTCAGCAGTTCAAATCTCACCGGCTCAAGGTTGATTCTGCCTTCCATGCTTCCGAGGTCGGTAAAATGAGGACCCAGATTGTTGGGGGCAATATGCTGACTCTGTAAACCGCTTAGAGAGGGCTGTAAAGCACTATGAAGCGGTATATAAGTCTAAGTGCTATTGCTATTGCTATTAAGTCTAAAATCCTTTCATGAGAATAAACTGTGTTCTCTTAAGTAAAATTTACTAGTAATTAGTTATGCAACTGAGTTGACAATAGTATTGGGAGATATTACACAGCATTGCATTTTGCACTGGGCATGCATTGGGATAGATATTTGTTTCAATGAACAAATATTAACTGAATTATTATGAGATTTCTAGTGATATCCTGTCTGTAATTCTAAGTGTCGAGGCATGATCGCAGAACATAAACAAGACAGTTCAGAGACCACCAGGAAATCTCTGGGATGTTGAAATACATTTAAGAAGAAGGCAACTTGAAATCACTTCTATATCATTGCCAAGGAAAATGCAATAATATATCCATGATATCATCAGAAATTGTATTTGATGCAAAGGCAGTTCACTGAACCTGTGCATTAATATTCTTAAATAACTAGATTAACTTCAGTCACACTTATTCTCTTTCACTCTCTTTCTCTTTCTCTCTTTTTTATGTGTGAATGTGTGTGTATCATTGTATCTTTAGTTAAATCATTAATTTGTAAAAATGAATAACTGATAAAATCTGCATAATATATGCAAACCTCTAAGGATACTTTAAAGACTGCATAAATGATGAAGCTACTGATTTAAGAGGGAAAAAATGAGGTGTGTTTGTGTTTACAAAAAAATGGTAGTCCTGGGATTTGAAGGTTATGAAAAAGGTTTGAAAGTCATTTAGTCCAGGTGCTTTTTTTATAGAAATAAAGAATCATTAATGTCCATCATTCATATATTCACTTTGAGTAGTGCGGTGGCCTAGAGGTAGAGCTTTAAGAAGTGTGCATGTATGAAATGGCAACACCGTCTATACTGGAAAAGCATGAGAAATAAGTGGAAAAGGAAACTTGATTCTACCGGTTCTTGCAAACTGGTCTGAACTGGGGGCAACCCACCACTGGCCTAAGGGTAGGACAAGAAGCAATGGGTGGAAACTAATCAAGGAGAGAAACAACTTAGAACTAAGGAAAAATTTCCTGACAGTTACAACAATTAATCAGTGGAACAACTTGCCTCCAGAAGTTGTGAATACTCCAACACTGGAAGTTTTTAAGAAGATGTTGGACAACCGTTTGTCTGAAATGATGTAGGACTTCCTGCTTAAGCAAGGGCTTGGACTAGAAGACCTCCAAGGTCCCTTCCAATTCTGTTATTCTGAAAAGAAACACCATCAAAATGATGAGGGGCTAAAATGGGATTCTGCGTATGAAGAAATGGGAATACAGCAGTAAAAGAGGATAAGGAGAGGTATAATAAAGGAAAATAAATGTTGCAGTATATGCAAAGTAAGTTTTTCTCCCTCTCTCACTTTGGAACTCATAAAAGGAAATATAAATTCTTTGCACAGGGCATAATTAAACTTGCTGTCATCCAACAGAGTGCCGGTAACAGACCTGCATGGTTTAAAAAGGGGACTGGAAAATTCATGGACAATTGAGCTTGTATTACTCTGTAGGCTGAGCTGAGAGAAAGAGAAACTGGCCCAAAGTCTTTTACATGGCTGAGTGTGAAATTTGTTTCTTCCTGCCCCACAATCACTGATAAACCACCCTGACAAAAACCTACACCTTCCATTTACAAAGCCTAATTAACAAATAGAGGGGGGCAGCTTATCTGCCACCGCCGTTAAATCATTAGAAATCAATTTGCTTGCCTTGTATAGTTCACCTTATGGCCGACCTGTAGTTTCTGATCTACTTTTTTTCCATCTCAGCAGATTTAACCGTCCAACCACCCCTTCCTATACAGCCATTGTACATTCAAATGAAAGTTACACATCAGTAATGTAAACCCCATAGACTACATTATAGCATTTTAAAGAGTTTGTTTTAAAAGCACTTTCCAGCTCTTTTCGGAAGAGAGCTGCTGAATCGGCATAAAGTATTGCTAGCATACCTTGGCATCTTCTTCCCTTTTGATTTATAGCCTTTTTTAAAGAGTCAGATTCTTCAATTTGCAATGAAGTTAAAAAAAAAAGGTGTGAGGAAAAAGGATTAAATAATAAATAATGGCAGAGTAGCTTAGTTGCTTTGTTGCTTTTTATAGCTTTATTCTTTTCTGTCTTGATTTAGTATACACTGCTATGATGCATTTTATCAGAAAGTTGATACAAAAATAGAAATACAAACACTGAGTTCAATAGCTGGACTAGGATTCCACTAGATTTGCAATTTGATAGTCAAAGCGGACAGTAGAGTTCAGTTGTGTTGGTAATAGGAAGATAATTCTGCCGTAGAATTATCATCATGTGAAAATATTTACAGACCCTTCACATCCTGGACATAAACTATTTCAACTCCTACCCTCAAAATGATGCTATAGAGCACTGCACACCAGAACAACTAGACACAAGAACATTTTTTTCCCGAAGGCCAACACTCTGCTAAACAAATAATTCCCTCAACACTGTCAAACTACTTACTAAGTCTGCACTACTATTAATCTTCTCAGCGTTCCTATCACCCATCTTCTCCCACTTATGACTGTATGACTGTAACCTTGTTGCTGGTATCCTTATGATTTTCATTGACTGTTTCCAAATATGATTTGATTGCTTATTTGTTCCCTGTGACTATCATTAAGTGTTGTACCTTATGATTCTTGACGAATGTATCTTTTCTTTATGTACACTGAGAGAATATGCACCAAGACAAATTCCTTGTGTGTCCAATCACACTTGGCCAATAAAGAATTCTATTCTATTCTGTCACTAATTTGTTTTGAGCTTGAATACTCCAAAACCTGGTCATTTTAAGAGGCCTTGTTGATTTTTGGTCCCTATGGTAGCTAAGCCAATAGATCAACTAACGAAGAAAGAATATATTCCCTTACCCTCCTCTCTGTGACAGCAAAGCTTATTAGTGTCAAAAGGAGTGGGTGGACCAAACAAGAAAGAAAGGAAAAAAGTCATTGAAATAAAAATGAATAATTACTCCCAAATAGGGCGTAGATAGAAGATACATCCTATTGACAGGATGTATTAGAAGGAAGAAACATAGAAACAATCCATATTAGAATGGAAAGTAACTTCTTTGCAGGCTTGTCCAGCAAATGACCTTTTCTAATAATAATGATGAATAATGAATTAATGAACTATGTGATTAATTCTCAGTTTAATTCAATCCACCTGAAGACAAAGGAACAATAGGACATCATGTTAACTGAATACTGACTGAAATAATGGAGTTCCAAAGATCAGGAGATCAAAGGATGACTGTTAGATAAAAATACCATGTTTCCCCAAAAATAAGACTCTGTTTTATATTTTTTTGAACCCTGAAATAAGCACTTGGCCTTATTGCCATGTGTCAAAAGCCTGATTGGGCTTATTATCAGGGGATGTCTTATTTTGGGGAAAACAGGGTACCAAAGATCAAAGGATAATAAAGAACTATCCAAAGTGCCTTCTAAGATTCTAAAATGTAATAAATATTTCCATGAAAAGAGTACCAGTTTGAGTTAATAATTAAGGCATCAGTCTAAAAATTGGAGATCATGAATTCTAAACTCACCTTAGACATGAAAGCCAGCTAGGTGATTTTGAGCCAATCACTGTGAATTCTGGTCCCACCGTAGGCATAAAATAGGTAACTTAAATTGCATACACACACATAGAAACACAAACATTTATTTGGAACCCTTATACAATACTTTTTCCACATAAAATTGGTCCCACTTTAGGCATATAATAGGTAACATAAATTGTATACACACACATACGAACACAAACACATTCATTTGGCACCCAGATCCAACACATCTGGGCAGTAAAATAGAAGACAAAGATTGTGTGTCAGCTGAAAGAAATGTAAAGAGGATGTGCATGAAGTGTGTAAGAGCTTTTCTATCCTATTGCTTGTTACTTTGACTTTTGCCTGCTATTCTCTTGCTGTCTTTTTTCACATTGCAAAATCCACCTGAAATCAAGAAGCTACAAGATAACTTTTGTAACTACCTGCTCACTAATTTAGATAACCTCTCGGCTTACATTAATTGGGGAAACTGTGCTGATCGGTGATGTGTATCTCTAATTAGGTGCATTGGCACTGAGAAGTGTGTTAAAGGAGCAACTGAATTTAAGATTTTATTCTATAAAGCTTTGCATTTGTTGTAAAGTGGACTGTTGCCTTTTGTGATGATTGGGCCCATCACTTCCTGGAAGATGAGCAGGAAAAAAAATGAGGAAATCCTAGAGGGATATCACTCACCAACAAATGTATATTTATTCTGACTATTAATTATATGAGAACACCAGAAATTTCATTGTTGAATACTTTATGAGCAGATAATTAACATCTGAAATCAGAGAAATAGGGAGTCTAATATTTTCCACTGGCTTTCAGAAGCCTGTGCATAGATCTGCTTCACTGCACTTAAATTTAAAATATAGAACCAGGAATGTTTGGTTATTTAAAATAGGCTTTCAAATCTCTCTCTCTTTCTTTCTTTCTCCCTCCCTTCTTTCCTTCCTTTCAGGAATTTAATCTCTTGAACAACAACAAAAAAAAAATGCAAAGAAACTTATTAGGTAGCCTGTAATTCTAAGAGGCTTTGAATAGTTGATTCATTGATTCATTGACTGCACAAAGGAATAATTAATATCTTCTTAGAGTCAACATTCTCTGCATGAATAGATCAGATGTAAGACTGCAGTCCAGTGGGAAAGCCCCCCAAATTTCATAAATCTATGCATTTACTTCTGAATACACATATATTGTGGCTCAGGTTGAGAGGAAAAATGGCTTACTTTGTGGGATTTTTTGATCAAATAATTTTTCAAAATAAAAATGAGTGATGCTTGTACCGAGAAAAGTCTAAAAGATAGGAAGAAAAAGAATCATAATAATCCTGTCAATTCTGAAGTCTTGAAATTGCCTCCATGATATTTTACACATTTCTTTATAAGAATTACAGTTGAAAGGAAGATGTGAGATACCTAGAAGGAAATACTTTGCTAAGAGAAGTGGTATTCAATATATATATATATATATATATATATATATATATATATATATATATATATATATATATATATATATATATATATATATATATATATATACATACATGGGTACAGCATGATTTATAGTATACAAAGCCTGTTTCTATATATGCAGACAATGCGGGCAAATGTGTGGATGAAAGCACAGTAATGATTGCACAGGGAAAGAAAGATTGGTTTTAGAAAAGACAAGATGGAAAATTTGAATTTGATGTAGCTGAACTCCATTCAGGCTTAAAAGCTTTAGCCTGTAGATAAGATTTAGCTACCGTTTTATGCCACTGCAGCTGAAGGGCACTTTTTGGCAACTGACTGGAATCACATTAACAATGAAGAAAAGGAACTCATTCTAGCTGCAACTCCTAATGGAATTACAGAATGTATTCCAAATGGATGATCAGAACAGCCAAATGGTGTCCAGCACATATAGACAACCTCTGCACATACAGCATAATGGCTTATGAACCAATGTAGACTTTTTTTTTTTAAGAAGAATGCTAGGTGGTAACAGAAGAATGGCTGTTTGTTTGTTTGTTTGTTTGTTTGTTTGTTTGTTTGTTTGTTTGTTTGTCAACAAGTACAAGGAAACAAGTAACAGTATAGACATGGACATGGATACATGAAAAAAAAATTGGCACAAATAAAATGATATAAATAAGCAAAACATAGCCATGAACACATAAAATGAATACATATAAATGGGAACAGTAGGACAGGGACTGTAGGTACGCTCTACACACTTATGCATGCCCCCTTAAGGACCTCTTAAGAAACCTGAAAGGTCCACGGTAGAGAGTTTAAGGTAAAAGGTATGGGGATTAGAGAGATTAACAACAGGATCAGGTAGAGTGTTCCAGACATTTACTACTCTATTGCAGAAGTCATATTTCCTACAATCAAGATTAGAGCGAATTACATTGAGTTTGAATTTATTGATAGCCCTTGTGTTATTATGGTTGAAGTTAAAGTACTCATTAACAGGTAGGACATTATGGTAAATAATCTTGTGTACTAAGCTTAGGTCGGAATGTAGATGGTGTAATTTGAGGCTATTGAGGCCTAAAATTTCAAGCCTGGTGGTATAGGGAATTTTATTTTGAGCAGAGGATTTGAGTACTCATCTAGTAAAATATTTCTGGACCTTCTCTATCGTATTGATTTCTGAAATACAGTGAGGGTTCCAGGCAGGTGAGCAGTATTCAAGGATAGGTCTGGCAAAGGTTTTGTATGCCCTAGTATTGTACTACTCCAATTTCAAAAGTAGTCTAGTTGTTCTCCTTTGAATTTTCCATTTAGAATTATGGAATTCCTTGAAAATCTCTGTTCTGACTATGGGTGTATGACTTGAAGAGGAACAATTTTTTAAGGGGAGTTCCACCAATTCCTTGGAGACGATGCAGCGTTTATCAACAGTTCCATGGTTACTTAGAGAGTCAGTTTGGTGTAGTGAGTAAGGCGGCACCTGGTTAGAAACCAGGAGATCTACTCCTGTCTTAGGCATTAAGTCAATTGGGTGACCTTGGGCCAGTCACACTCTCTCATCCCTAGGAAGCAGGCAATGGCAAGCAATTTCCAAAAAAAAAAACATACTAAAAAAAATCAAACTTCTGACTACTCCAGACAATCACCTGCGTTGAACAATGACCAAGGTACAAAATTAGTTACTTTTCTCTAATTTTTTTTAACAATTATTTTTGTTGATGTGATACAGCAGCAGCAGCAACTACATACCCACTCCTTTACAATGGTTGTGACTTACAAACCTTCCAATTATCATAAATGTCTAAGGACTTCCATTTTTTCCCCAAAGTATGCTCATATAACTGTTTTAGAAAAACTCTACAGCTGGAATAGAGACAAATTAATAAACAGTTTTGCTCTGAGGTTTTTTCCCCCCAGAATTCATTAGTTGTTTTTGTTATTTCTCCTTCTGAAAATATGGGCATGCTTGTGATTGCCCAATTTAGCAGTGTAAGATTTATCCTCTTCTTGTTGCTAGCTTCTCCTTCTTCTTCTCCATCCCACCAACACACTACCACCACCACCAACATCACCCCAATAACACATCTCCCCAATAAATACAACTAAATAATAATAAAAATGATAGACTGTAAGGACTTGCTTCATCTTTTCTAATATCTATTTGCTTCTAGAACTACAGGAGCTTTCTCTGTGCTTAAACAAGAGAAATCCAGAAAGATCTGGAGAATGAGACCAACAAAGTTCTTATGCAACATGAGGCACATCTTATACATCATCAGTTTTTTCTCCCCTGAAGATGCTTTTTCATAGATGGAAATGGTCAAAAAGAGGAAAAGAAAAATGAGAGGGTTTTCCCCCACAAAAAACTTGCCAATTTGCAATAGACATAGAACCCATTGATGGATTCTGCTTGTGTGTGTACCACTGTTTATAAAAACTAAAATCTCACAGCACACTTAATTGGAAACTAAAAGAATGCCTGTATTAATTTATATACTTGAATTATATAGCCAAAATAGCCCTAGAATACTACCAAGAAAGGATATGTGTACAGAAATCAAATAAATAGCCTGAGGTATAAGAGCAATACTTGGAGATGATCACCAGTAATTTCTAAAGGCTGCAGTTTTTAATATGAAATAACAGAGGACATTTTTCTATCCAAAACTGGATAGCAATAATCTTATACATGTTTCATAAAGTTAACATGAATCTAAATAAAACTTGGCCCTCTTCATTATTCCCAGTGCATTGTCCCTGGTTAGGCTGCTAAAAATCCATGTTGGTCTTTTTTCTCAGAAAAATTATTCACCTTTGCCTTGGTCTTGGCTAAATATTTTACAGAGGATACTTATCACATAGACTACTGCCCCTTTCCAACCTAAGAAATGTATTTTATCTCTTCCTTAATGAGAAATTAATGTCAATGGTCCAACTAGCGAACCCAAATGAAGTGACCACTCTCGGGATCTTTGAATTCCCAAAAGTATAACTTTATTGGGTACTCGGAAACTGCAGAAACAAAATGAGCTCTGGTTTTCCCATGCAAAGGCTCACTTAGTTAAACAATAGATCCCCTTTGTCTCCACCCTTGGGTATTCACATTGTGTAATTATAAAACTTCCTTGTCAGGTGTGCCTCTATTCAAAACTCAAGAAACTCTACAAACTCCATGTTTGTAGAGAAAGGTACTTTTACTGAGTATGAACTGAATGCAAGGAAAGGAAAGGAAAGTCTGAGGCAATAGGCATGAAAATTACATATCGAAAGCATCCTCAAATCCCTCTCTCCAAGGACTCAAGTTGAATGTCCAATCCACATCTCCCCAAGGTGTCATGTTGGGTGCTTCTTCAGATGGCCTCATCTATCTGGTATGCCAGAACGGTTGACCTTGACTGCTATCAGCTCTCTCTGCAGCTACTATGAAGACAGTGAGAGTTTTCCTCCCTTTCATGAGACATCTCCACCAGTTCACTTCCCCCTTCCCAAATACCCATTTTACCTCCCTCCCATTACTATGGCAGCTGAAAGCAAGCAAGCATCATAGAGGCTGACATTCCTTTTGTTATGGGAACAGTCATGTCTCCATCTAACACCTGCAGTGGTGACCTTGGTGAGGTTCAGGCTCTCACGGTCCGTAGACAAAATCATAGCATTCCATTTCCCCCTCCCTCCTCCCCTTTGAATGGACAGTTGAAGCTCAGGAGAAGTGATTCAATCTTGACAATTGCTACTTTTGCACCCTGAAGAAACAAAACAGTCCAATGAGGGCAGAGTATGACTAATGTATAGAATGCGTAGAGTGAGAATTTGACTGTTAGGAGAAGAAAAGCAGGAAAAACTAAGAGATGTAGGAAGAAAGGGATATTGCACAGGCAGTCCTTGATTTATGACTGTAATGATTTCTATTGTAAGTCATGATGGCTGTAAGTCCAGTGAATCTTATGATCAGGTCTGATTTTTGCAGAAGTTGTTAAGCGAATACCACAGACATTAAGCATGTTCACGTATTCCTATGGGTCCCAATGGTGCCCGGCACAACATCAAGACTAGATTCAGCAGTTCATCTGCAAGACAAAGGCCACTCTTTTGAAGACAGCAAAGTCCACATTTTGGACAGAGAGGACCGCTGGTTTGAAAGAAGGGTTAAAGAGGCCATCTATGTCAAAATTGGACAGCCCTCTCTCAACAGAGGGGGAAGGGTATGACATCATCTATCTGTAATCTATAACACAGTCCTTTCAACAGTTCCAAGAAGGCTCCACACACATTTGCACTACTCAGGTGACCATGAAACACAGATAAACCTCCAGGTGACCTCAACAACTTGCTGAAAGGATGCAAATTAGCAGCTGTCTGCAATGAGTCCTTCCATTCCCCACCATCCCGTCAGAGCAGAAGAAGCTTCTTGGAGGAGAAGAAAAACATCTTCAATGAAAAACCAGAAAGCCCAGTTGCTTCTTGAAAAAATGGGGACAACTATTACCTGGATGACTGACAATCTCCATAGACATTTATTCCCATGGGTGTTTTTTTCTGAAAAACAAAAAGGCCAGAAACTGGGGGAGATGGGATTTGTTTTAAATCGTGATCATGCAATGGGGAACATTGCAATCAGCCATAAAGGTCAACTGGTTCCTAAATACCTGAAATGCAGTCATGTGATCACAGGTGTGGTGTTTAACCATCAGAACTCTGATTCCAATAAGGTCATAAGTGGCTTTTGGGGGAAAGGCCAGTCAAAACTTCAAAAAGTTACTAAGTATTACGCAGGTCATTAAGGGAGGATTACATTTATCCCAGAGCAGGATTTACTTAGTTTTCTGAAATGTTGAAAAGAGATTGATGTTAGCCCTTTGAGGGAGTCCAGACAAGAAGCACAACCACAAGTTACCTACATTATGGGGCTTCCTCTTGTCTTCCAAGGACATTCTCACATACCATTAAATTTGCCTCATCTTCTACCAAACAGAATCAAGTTTCCTGGAATGTATTGCCATATCATACATGTGCACTCCTTAAAGTTTCCTCACTTGCAAGGTCATTTCTACATTTCTTATAACAAAATTGGAAGGGATCTTGGAGGTCTTCTATTCCAACCCCCTGCTCAAGCAAGAAATCCTGTACCATTTCAGACAAATCTCTTCTTAAAAACCTCCAGTGTTGGAGCGCCCACAACTTCTGGAGGCAAGTCACTCCACTGATTAATTGTTCTCACCATCAGGAAATTTGTCCTTAGTTCTGGCTTGATTTTTTCCATCCATTGCTTCTGGTGCTGCCTTCTTTACACTTACATCTTTCCCATTTCAAAGAGGTGTACAATGGAATGAAAGCATTAGAAATATTGCAAGGTAATATATTGGATACTCAAATAAAACTAACAATAAATATAATAGTGGAATATTATTAGCAACTGCAACATCGATATGCTTAAAAAGGAAAAATAAGCAATTCTAAAAATGGTTACTATTGGATATATTCAGTAAATTCTACTGAGGAAGTGAAATGGGGGACGAATGATTCGGCTGGTAAAGATATCTTTTGCAACCATCATCCACGTACTAGAATCTACCGCATTTAAAAAAAATGCTCAACTTGTGTGTGAAATGGCACAAATATGGCTTAATAAAACAAAATCTGTTCCAGGCAATAAGGCACACACATATACCATATACCAGAGGGACAAGAAAATATGAATCATGCATTCGGTTCCTTTCCCAATGAAATATATCAATCATTTTAAAAAGAGAAGTAGGCTTTACTGTAATATTAAATCACAAAGCTTACATAGGATAAAGTTGTATCTTCAGGCTGAAAGTGAAAAAAGGCTGACAAGACACGAAGGACAAAGGCTGACCTTATAATTGGCCTCATAGGTTTTAACCTTACCCTTATTATGCTTTAATAGTTGATTATCATTATGATATAATCAGGACGAGATCCTTGTGTTAACCTACATAATTAGTTTGCCATTCCCTTTCAGCTTAGGCAACATCCTTGTGATTCTCGGGATATTCTTTTCCCCCGTGGTTTAACCAAGGCCAACCCAGTTCACATTTCAAGAACAGCTAAGGCCATCCATATAATGCTACCCTGTTATTTATTCATTGGTCATATTCATCTCTCTTTTTCTATCTTAGTCTCTCTTATTCATGTCCTCAAAGTGCAGTAAAAACTTCAGCAATCAATTGTCTGACATTAGTTGCATTTTGAAGGTTATTGCATATATTCTAGGGACATGAGTGAATTTGATTTAGACCATAAATATGTATCAAACCATTTGTACAGATCAGCAAGTTTTTTTTTGTATTGGCAAAAAGCAGACATTATTTGGGGTGATAATGGTTTAGCAAGAGTTGGCTTATTTCCTGTCTTAGCTCCTTAGTACAGGAAAAATCAACCTTTTCCCATGCCAATGTGTACATTTGAAATACTGAAATAAAGTCATGAGTCTTTTTTTTTTAAAAAAAATGGCTATCATGAAGTGGTCTATAATTACTCACTCTGCTCTAGAAAGAACCTTTCTGGCCTAGTTCTAGAGCTTTGGAGGCACTGAAGGCATAGATCCAAATAATGAAAATATTAGTAAATACTAAAAGGATAGTATTATGATGATGATGATTTATTGCACACAGAGAAGGTGTTTAGACAGGATTTGGCAATAATAATAATAATAATAATAATAATAATAATAATAATAATAATAATAATAATAATAATAATGACTTCAGGATTCAGACTGACAGGCACTTGGTCCACAACACACCTGACATAACAATAGTTGAAAAGAAAAAAGTATGGTTCATTGACATTGCAATACCTGGTGATGCACGGGTTGAAGATAAGCAGCAAGAAAAAATCACAAAGTAACAGGATTTGCAAATTGAAGATGAGCGACTGTGGAAAAAGAAATTGTGTGTTGTCCCAATTGTAATTGGAGCCCTTGGGGCAATACCCAAAGGGCTACCCCGCTATTTAGAAATTCTAAATTTACCGGACTTGAACATTTTGACCACCCTACTCGGAACAGCTTACATCCTCCGACGATACCTTAACAGTTCCTAGGTCCTTGGTTAAGATTCGAGCTGCTGAGCTATCAACCAGCCTCAAAGGCTGTGGATCTCACTAAAAATTAACTAACAACAACAACAACAACAACAACAATAATAATAGTGACAAAAGAAAGCAAATGTAGTATTAATAGTAATAGGTGCTTGAGTGTAATCCCAAAATAATTGGAGCACCACTTGAATACCATTGGCATTGATAAATTCACCTTCAGTCAATTGCAAAAGGCACCTTTACACATAACAGCTTACATCCTGCAATGCTATCTTTAACTTCATCAAATATCCACATCTGACTACCCAAGTCCTTAGGAAAAATTTGATAGGTGGACATAAATGACAAATCTAGGCTGAACATCTGGCTGACTATGTGACAAACCATTCTTAATAATAATGGGGAGTGCCAGGATTTCCATCATTAAGTGATGCAGTTGTATGTCATTATGCTTTAAAACTGCATCACTTAGCAACCGGAAATTGTAGCCCTACTTACAATGCTATTTGTACCAGTGTGACTGAGATCCATTTGGAAATTCAATATTACCTTAACAAATGTCCACCAAAACACTTTTGGGAAAAAGATTTTTTTTTTTTAATGCAGCAAGTATAATGTTTGCAAGATAGTGCCAATGAAATTAACAAAGAAAGAAAAAAAATATAGTCACAAAAATAAATATATTTGTTAATCTATTGTGATCATTCACTACTAAAGATAGGCAACTTTGTCAATTTAATTTTAGAAGATTTTGTTATTTCGATCTATTTTGATTTATGAATCTGACAAGAAATCTATGGAGGTTCGGGTTTTTTGGAACCCTCTCTGTAATGTGTGAATTTTAAATTATCTGAAATGTATTGCATTCTTGCCTGAATTTTTTTTCCCCATTATGTTGATATTTTTGTGTACAAATTTCCTTAGATGTACATTTTCTATGGAGATTCTCAGTCATCCAGGTCATGGTTGTCCCAAAGGTGCTTTTTTCAAAGGGCAACTGGACTTTGTTTTTCCTGCATTGTATGTTTTTTGAATTACAAACTGTATTACAAAATTCAAAAACGCAGAGCTATATGGGGAAACACCCATGCCTTTTTGACTGTTTCCTTATGACTATCATTAAGTGTTGTACCTTATGATTCTTGATGAATGTATCTTTTCTTTTATGTACACTGAGAGCGTATGCTCCAAGATAAATTCCTTGTGTGTCCACTCACACTTCTCTTCTCTTCTCTTCTCTTCTCTTCTCTTCTCTTCTCTTCTCTTCTCTTCTCTTCTCTTCTCTTCTATTTTATTCTATTCTATTCTATTCTATTCTATTCTATTCTATTCTATTCTATTCTATTCTATTCTATTCTCAGAAGAACCAAATGAAGCGTTTTTATACATTCAGAAAGATTAATTCCCTGTCTATATTAATCACTGATTCTTCAGGAAAGAATGATTTACATTAAAAAAAAAAAGAACCTTCTATATCCATGTAGTTGAAAGCAACTGAACACTGGATGTTCAGTGTTCAGGACAATAAACAATGGATGGAAAGTGATCAAGGACAGAAACAACCTGGAATTAAGGAGAAATTTCCTAACAGTATGAACAATTAACCAATGGAACAGCTTGCCTTCAGAAATTGTGGGTGCTTCATTACTGGAGTTTTTAAGAAGAGATTGGAAAGCCACTTGTCTGAAATGGTGTAGGGTATCCTTCTTGAGTAGAGAGTTGGACTAGAAGACCTCCTAGGTCCCTTCCATCTCTATTCTATTCTACTACACACATTTCATTCACTAAAATAAAAAAAATTGAAACAATAATGCTTCATATACAAAACACAAGTGCATCAATAGTTGGGTAGGCTCATATTGTCATTTGATAATCATGTAACTCAGTCTCATCTCTCAAACTAATAAGAATAGATGACACAAGGGATTATTAGTGGTATTATTATAGAATTAGAATTATGAATTTATCAGTAGATGTAAATCTGGTATATTTTAAATTTTTAATTCTATCACTTTTCAGACAGAAAAATTGAAAAAATCTACTGTTAGTTTGGGCAAAAGGCTTAGTGAAAATGGCTTGTCAAGATCTCCACTTGGTCTGGGAGCGAAAGCTACATCTGTTTTCTTCCTGAATCCCATTGCCAGCACTTCTGTCATTTTAAATTATAACTAGAGCTTTTCTGCCTACAGGTGTTACAAGCAACCAATTCTATAGTGCCAAGAAAAGGAAACAACACTGATGCAGATAACAAGGGTTATTTGGAAATCGATGGAGACATTCAGACAACTTTCAGACAAGGGTTTACAATCCAGTGGCACCAGATTTCACCTAGGGTGATAGTTCAAGGCCTCTCTGCTATGTAACACTTTTGTGAAAAGCAGTTTTTCATTTATGTAGTTCAGTTTGGTCTTATCCAGCTGGCAGAAGCTCTTCACTTCAGGTCTGTTTCAGTCTGTCACAAATTCCTTTTGGTTATTTAGAATGGTCTCTGCATTACCCCTTCATTAATGACTAATCCTCCAGAAAGTTGGTATTTTAGGAAGAATACTTGCCCTTTGTAATATAATTATAAGTGTCTGGATTTGTGTTAACAATATTTCAGTTATTTATTATGCCTTTGAATAATATTAAATCATAGTGATTGGTTGGACAAGTCCCTGCAATTTTCTTGGCAAGATTTCGAAACACGTTCGCCATTATCTCTTTCCTATGACTGAGAAACAGGGACTGTGCCATAATCCCCCCACTGGCTTTATGCCTAAGGCATAACTAGAAGACATGGTTTTTAGGCTCATGGCTCACTACATCAAACAACACACACACACACACACACACACACACACACACACATTTGACAAAAAAATAATAATGTTGTAGCTGTCAACACATTCAATTCCTTCAAATTTTAACTTCTAGATGGAATGAAAGTAAATATAACTAAAAGTCATTCCAAAAGGAATCAAGTCTAGTTGTATCTCTTAGTTAAGGCAAAGAAAATAAAATACTAAAGATGCCCATATAAGGCTTTTTATAAGCCCAGAATTGTCGAGAACGTATATCAGACTAACTTCTTTTTTATAGAATCGAATAGAATAGAATAGAATCGAATAGAATAGAATAGAATAGAATAGAATAGAATTCTTTATTGGCCAAGTGTGATTGGACACACAAGGAATTTGTCTTTGGTGCATATGCTCTCAGTGTACATAAGGAGAATAAAATACATTCATCAAGAATGAAAAGATACAACACTTAGTACTAGTCAAGATTACTAATAAGCTATCAAATCATACTGGGAAACAAATAAAAACAATATAATTGAAAGATACAAGCAACATGGTTATAGTAATAAATGGGAAGAGATAGATACTAGTAAGGAAGAGAAGAATAATAGTAATATAGTCTTAGTAAATTATTTGACAGTGTTGTGGGAATTAATTGTTAAACAGAGTGGTGGCATTCAGGGAAAAACTGTTGTTGTGTCTAGTTGTTTTGTGCAGTGCCCTGTAGCATCTTTTTGAGGATAAAAGTTGAAACAATTTATGTCCAGGATGTGAGGGATCTGTAGATATTTTCACAGCCCTCTTTTTGACTCGTGCAGTATACAGGTCCACAATGGAAGACAGGTTGGTAGGTATTTTTTTTTTCTACAGTTCTAATTATCCATTGAAGTCTGTGTTTGTCTTGTTGGGTTGCAGAGCCAAACCAGACAGTTATGGAGGTGCAGATGACAGACTCAGTAATTCCTCTGTAGAACTGAATCATCAGTTCTTTGGGCAGTTTGAGGTTTCTGAGTTTGCGCAGAAAAAAAACATTCTTTGTTGAGCTTATGACAGAATGACTGCATTGGTAGACCAAAGACATGTTAGAATCATGCCCTTCATTTCAGTAAAAGATTTCACAAGGACTTGCACTTTAACTACAGTGACCATATTTTCTTTTGGGGGGAAAAATAAAGAACAAAGGAATGGATTCATAAAGGTTAAAATAAATGTTTACATTTCTGCCTCCAAGTTGACATAGAATAAACCTATAGCCAGTCATGAACAGTAGCCAGCAGAAATCATTGACCAAGTGAACCTATGTCTCTGTAGTCCCCCACCGATCTACGAGACTTGTGGAAATATTTGGAGCAGATTTCAAAGATTGGAGGGCATGAAGGATAAATCCAACAGAGAAAGTCAAACTACACATGGATAATGTCAGATGGAACTCTATCTATTATTGATGGCATTGTCTGTTCTAGCCAACAGCAATATAGTAAAGATGGAGTTGATCTGGAAAGCTTTTTCCTGATATCGTGTCATTTTTTTTTATTGAAAAAGTTTTTCAAATACATATTTTCCCCCTTTTCCCCCCCTCCTCCCTAACCCCCCCTCACCCTTCCCTCCCCCCATGGCTTCTCCAAAATAAAATCCAAATTGATATCACATTATATAATACTTTACCATCCTTTTACACCACCCCCCATATGATAACCATTTCTTTCTAACATTATTATTATATCCTCCCTATACTATATATTTCAAAGCAACTTTCAACTATACAATTATATAATAAATCCTAATTTGGCATTTATTCAACTCATAATCTACCCATTTCCTCCACCCCCATACATATATCTCTTAATTCAAATCTTTTACATATGTTAATATCTGAACATAACATCCCTTTTCCTAAACTAAACAATCAGTAACCTAACCTATCTCCACCCACTTTCCTACAGGTCTACCATACATAATATTTTTAATATCTTTGTTCTTCTGCCCACACCACTAAAAGATATTTCCATATATATATAAAATCCTCAAATGACTTTAAGTTTGTAATCCATATAGTATCTTCTGTAATGTCTTTCAACTGGATTATTAATTCCATCGCCCATGTTAGGGTAACATCAAGTTCTGCTTCCAACAGTATATTCAGTATCTTCAATTACCATCTGCCTCCATCAATAATAAATGTTTTCATATATAAAAAACCACCCAAGTGACTTTATATTTATATTCCATGTAGTATCTTCTGTAGTGTCTTTTGTCTAGATTATTAATTCCAACCACCACGTTAGGGTAACAACCAGATCTTCTGCATGCCCCAATTCCATAGTTCTCTTGCCTTATAACTCAACATATACGTAATCCATTTTTCAAAGAGTTCAAAATAGAAAGTTCCAATCTGCTCAATCAAAGGCCATCTTCCACATCCCAAAAAACACCAGCACTGCAGAGATCTGTTATTCTTCTCAAAATAGTATAAGTCTATGATTTGCCTCAGTTATATTTTCATGTATCAGCCTTCTATAAATCCCGCTTATTATATTTAATCATCTCTTAAGTAACTGGCATTAGTCTGTTGGCTAAAAGAAAAGAAAAAAAATTTTTTTTTGTTTAGTTTAATTTTTTTTAGTTTTGTAGAACCTGCTTCTTCTTTTCTTAACTTGTTGTGGTTTAGATCTCCATCCTGGTTGCTTTTCTAAGACTTGTATATCAGCTGATTGAATTACATGCTGGTCTGTAACTTGATAAGACATTAAATCGAAATCCAAAGCCGCCTCTCTTATATTTATAGGTGATCCAGCTATAGCCTCTGACGGAGAATCCAAAAGCGGCTCATCCAAAAAGGCCTCTGTAACTTGTTGTTTTTCCATTACCTCCATCTCCATCTGCTTAGCCTGAGTTTCAATCTCTTGTTCATTTTGCTTTTCTTTATCCCCCTTCTGTGTTCCTAACACTGATGATATATGTGGAGATGTTGGATCCATTTTAAAAACCTTGTAGTAAAATTCTTCCGCTTTTTCAACAGTATTTAGTTGATATCTTTCTCCTTGATATCTCAATATTATACCAACTGGAGCATCCCACCTAAATGGGATGTTTTGTTTCTTTAGCTCAGTCACCAAAAATCCAAAGTCCTTTCTATCTTTTAACATCTTGAACGGCAGCTCTTTATATATCCAAATCTTCCTTCCATTCATTTCTAGAGTGGAGTTAAAAGACTTTTGCACAATATCATTTCTTATTCCTTTATCAGTAAAATAAATCACCACATCTCTAGGCAACTGCCTTTGCTTTGCCACCCAAGAATTTACTCTGGAGGCCTTACCAATCTTACAGGATACCTCTTCAGGACTAACCTTTAAAATCCCAGCCAGAACTTCAGCAGATGTCTTTCTCAAATCATCTCTGTTATTTTCCTGTATTCCCCTCATTCTGACCGCAAATTCCATGGATCTGAATTGCATCATTGTGACTTCATTTTCATTTTGTTTTATATTATCTGCACTGTAAGTCTCGTGATCAGCTTCCTTTATTTTAGACTCTACTTCTGGGCTATTTTCTTGAACATTTATCAAATCATTTTCAATTCTTTGTATTTTATTATCCAGATTATGAATCTTATAATCAGCTTCCTTCATTTTAGACTCTATTTCTAAGTTGATATCTTTATCCATCTTTATAATTATTTCTGAAAAGCTTTTCAAAGCTGTTACAATATATCGTTTCAGGTTATCATACTTTTGTTGTACCAACTCTTTAATTTCCTGTCTAAATTTTTCAAGATTCTGGTTCACAATCTCATCATGTCTTGCCATCTCTTCCAAAACAAATTCCTTTAGGTCTTTAAAGCCATTCTTCTGCATCTGCAAGCTCAAAACTTGTTCATGTTATTTGTAAATGGAGCACCCCCCCACAGCTTGGTTGTCTGGCTTTGTCAGTTTTAACACCATCCTGCCACACAAACAGACTCTTTTTAAATAAAAAGACTTCTTTCCAAACAATATCAATATCAAGTCTCTAAGAAGGAAGAAGCATGAAATAGGATTTTTTCTCTTCACTGCCAGCCAGTGCTATTGTTTTAGATACTTTGTAATGTATTAAACTATTCAAACGGAAGGACTTTCGCTTTCAGCTTTCTTCTCAAGCCTCAGCCAGTTGCCATTTTAAGCTTTCTTTTTTTTTCCTGTTTCACTCTTTCTTCACTTTTAAAATCACTCATAGGGTTGTTAGAAATACTTGCAATTTAGAGTCCCACATCCAGATTTCATCCTGCTTGTTCAGACAATCTGTTAGTTTTCGTTGATTGGGTTGGTCCCATCGCCTGGCTCTGCAAAGCGCAGAGTTCCCCCAAAGCCCGGAGCAGCGGCGAGCTGGATAGGGAGCCACATTCTGCTTCCTCCCCAAGAGGAAAAAAAACTCTGGGGAGTTCGCAGAGGGCTCTACCTGTTCTCGCCGGCTCTCTCTCACGTCTCCTCAATGAGACGGAGTTTTTTGAGCCGTCTCACAGCTGTAGAGACGGCTCTTATGGGCGATGAGGCTGGCGGTCCCGAAAGACCGTCTGGCGACGACGGAAACCAAACCGGAAGCCCTGATATCGTGTCATATTTATTTATTTATTTTTACTATTGTTTGTAATTTTATGGTTGGATGTTAATGTTTTTATCATTGCTATACTGTGGATGATTTTATAAATTAAAGTGAAAACTGATTTTATAACTTCAATAAACTGATAAGAACTTCTGAATTGCACTGAAATAAAAATGTAGAGAATGAATGAATAAATAAGTAATTGTCATGTCTTAAAACCTAAGGATGAGTAAAAGTGGCTGTGTTTATCTGGTCCATAAGAGAAATCTGAAGACATTTATCCTGATAGCCATAAATAGAGCTCATTTTTTCTCTGCACTTACTATCATTTAGCATAAAATGTCTCAGCAGATAATGTACCACTGAACATGCATCATTTTCACATTTTAATTATTACTTGCTTTTGGAACTAATATTTATGTTTTCTTGTCATTATTGTTTAGATTTTTAGTTTATTTCACTTAAAAAAATTCTGACCACCTGGACTACTTGCTAGAGTAGGAAGATATAAATTGAATGAATGAAAAATTCTATTCTGTGCTGAAATCAGAAACTATCAACAGCTGTGTTGAAATATGTTCTCCACTAGTTACCATCTGTCAGGATAATTCAAAAACCAGAACTGAGAATTTCTTGTCTGCATTTGATATCCCATGCCAAATCTGGTATTGGCTAGCATTGATGTAAAATATTCAGTACTGAACTAGAGTGTCTGATCTGCGAGCTTTGTTTTGATCTCTTTAGTTGACCAAGTTTGATTTTCATATGGTTGGTAGTAGCATAAGTACCAGGGGGAAATCATATGACTGCATTGGTAAACAACCTCCTCCTCCTCCTCCTCCTCCTCCTCCTCCTCCTCCTCCTCCTCCTCCTCCTCCTCCTCCTCCAGAGTCAGGTGGATTTATAAATATTTTAAATAAATACAATCATCATCATTGTCACATTGATAGTGACATTATTTTAAAATAATCTCTGGGTGAAAATGTATACAAATAAGAAAATATCTGCATGAAGATTGTGTTGACTGATGTATGATAGAATATAGTCAGTATCATTGGTTTATGGTTCATTATATCATTTGAATCAAAATTCAGAAAATTGAGATATTTGAGCAATCATGTGTCAAGTAATCAGGGATATGCTGTTTACACATATCCATAGGATTAGTGCTAGGTAAATATAGGTGTCACTATCAAGGATTCATAAAGAGGTTTGTCCACCCAAACATTTTTTTTTAAAGTGAGAAAGATGGAGGCTTGTAACACTTTGGAGTTATGTGTAAAGTTGTAAAACAAAGAGATTATTAAATCAAACTCTGAGCTCTAATTAGTGCAAATTGAGAATGATTTTGATGGGTTAGAAAAATGGGCTGAAAGGAACAGACGGAAATTTAAGACAATTGCACATTTTTTCATTCTGGCAGCAAAAGACAAATGCACAAGTATTATGATGAAGCTGGGCTTGGTAATAATATTTGCAAAAAAGAACTCGCAACAGCAATTAATCTGAATATGAGGTAGCAATGTGATGTGAAAGCAAACAGAAGCAAATGAAATTTCAGGCTTTGTATGTTGGGCATCTGAGTAGCATGAAGAATTTAGTCTCTGTTGGAAGCACTTTATATTAAAACATTAGGACCTTTTAAAAATAATATATTTTTCTGCTAACAAAAATGTATTAACAAAAATGTATAAATAATGCCAGCACTGTAATGTAATATCAGAATTTAAATAAAAGTTCTGTCATATGATTCTATGTATTTTAGCTGAAATATTTAGTAACTGAAACCTGGTGAATTAAACTACCAATGATTCTCCTTCTCTTTCTCCTTGCTCCTTCTGACTTTGCAGTTCAATCAAATATTTTTTGCTCATGATTTTAATATAGTTATGAATAAACTATTAAGAATATAATTAAGGAAAGGGAATACAATTTTCAGGGGATTGGCTTAGATGGAAGCAAGATAGCCATCTCTCAAAATTGTTTTAATTTGGATTTCTGCATTGAGTAGGAAATTGGGCTCAACAGCTCTAATGTTCTTTTCTAACTCTATGCTTCTGTGATCAGGACAATTCCATTATCCAAGTGGTCCTATGCATAAGTAGAGCAAACAACTAAGGAAAACAAATAGAATCTTACCCCAAAATCTGAGGTCTCTTGATAATTGAAGTTGAAGCCAAAATAAGAGCTGGTACATATTCTTTCCTGCTCTAGCAGAGATTAAACATTGTACGTTCTGATAATTGATGGCCTAAGACTCAAAATTATGTTTTGTCTGGTCTTATAATTTATTTAATTAATTTATTTATTTGTCAAGCATATAATAATAATAACTTTATTGTCATTGTACGTGTATACACAGTATACTCATACAATGAAATTCACTTAACACCCAAAGACCAGTTCCAACGTATCTTATGTATCCTCCTTGTGATGGCACAGTATCACATTGATACTGTGCCTTTACAGGGAGGATACATAAGATATGGGTGTGGCCTACTGATGACAGCTAACGAGCTAGAAATGGATCTATTTAGGTCTCCCACCTAGCAGTTAGAGCTTGCTAGGTGTTAGAAAGGAAAAAAGCCCAGAACTGAGTAGATGTGATTCTACTGAGCTGGAGCTACAAAAAAACCTTGGCTACGTAGGGAAAACCTGGCTAGAAGAAAAACATATATATATATTCTGAGGTATATATTTTTCTGAGATATATATATTTTCTGAGGTTTTCACCGGTGTTTGTATGTAGGTCTTTGGTTTTCAGGTTTTCTCCCATGTAAAATTGGAAGTGTCTTGGCAACGTTTCAACTAAGTCTCATTTGTCATCTTCAGGCTGGTGTTTTCGGCTTCATGCTTCTAGGAGCAATGTGTGATCGCAGCTGTTTCTTCCTTTTAACTGCTAGTGGGGGTGTGAACTAATTGGGTGGGAGCTTGGCTGTGTTCTGATTGGGTGGAGGTGTGTTCTGATTGGTTGGGGGCTTGGCAGTGCTCTGATTGGATGGGGGGTTGGACATATATATAAATATGAACATATAAATAAAAATTATATAAACATATAATCGTAGACTGAGTACCCTTTCTTCATCCTCCTTTAAAAAGAGAACATGTACAGAAGAGGCAAGAAAGTTTATCACTGAAATTGTGTTGTTCGATCTATACATTCGGAAGCAGTGATCCTCAAATTGTACATGAAGATTTTATAGAATTCAGGGCTGCAGAACAGCTTGGCAGTTTTAACGACTGGCCTTGAATTAAATGTGTTTATTGTATGATGTTCCGGTATGATATGCTGACTGAAAGGATTTACACCCCCCACCCTTTTTTTTTTTTTAAAAAATCAGTTTAGGATTAATCTTTACAAAGCTTTGCTTAGCTGGGTCTGACTAGAACAGTTGATGCATTTGATGGTTTTGTAAGTAGATGCATACCGACATGATTGTGTTCGGAACTTATTGAGTGTGACAGCCAGGTTTGTTGACATTGGTAGAATGCAAATCTTCATCTGTAATAACCATCTGGTGTCTGTTGGCAAACCATTATTTTATCATCTGAAGGATATTGTTCATTAGAGAGCTCTTTCCACCAGACACACTGTAAGTTATTTATGTAAACAGCCTCTTTTCTCAGTGTAATACTTAGAATACTAATAAAAGCAATAGGCAACAGCTTTGTTTTGCTTGAGACAATATTACCATTTATAATATTACAGAAAAACATATGCCTATAAATCAAGTCAGATGAAATCAGGAGCCATTTTTCAGCTGTTTGTCTCATCACAAAATAGAAAAGGGTGGGTAACTTGAAAATTAAGAGTGGGCCACCTCAATTTACTTTCAAAAACCTTTTGCAATATATCACTTCTGGATTCAGACAGTATCACTCATTTGGGAACCGGGGGAAAGAAAGAGAGTGATGTCAAAAAGAGAGTGAAGGAAGCAGAAAGGGAAGCAAAGAATAACATATCCAGTTCTAGCTAGAACCAGAGGTGGTTTCAGTAGGTTCTGACCAGTTCTGGAGAACCAGTTGCGGAAATTTTGAGTAGTTTGGACAACTGGTAAATACCACCTCTGACTGGCCCTGCCCCCATCTATTCTCTGCCTCCTGAGTCCCAGCTGATCAAGAGGAAATGGGGATTTTGCAGTAACCTTCCCCTGGAGTGGGGAGGGAATGGGAATTTTACAGTATCCTTCCCCTGGAATAGGGTGGGAATGGAGATTTTACAGTATCCTTCCCCTGCCACACCCACCAAGCCTTACCCACCAAGCCATGCCACACCCACCAAGCCACACCCACAGAACTGGTAGTAAAAAATTTTTGAAACCCACCGCTGGCTAGAATCACTGTTGGATCAAAGTCAGTCATTTCTAGCAGGCAAGCAGATGCCAAGTTTTCTGCTGCTCTAAGGAAGGTAAACATTTCTCATTCTCTCTCTTTATCTGTCTACACAAACATAGCTTTTACCAAACAACAGCCCCATAAACAACTTGTTATATAAATTACTTAAATGTTTGAACTGGTTGCCACTTTCTTCTAAACACTTTCATAGTCTTTTGACACATGATCTTTGAGCATCGCTAAGCACATAAACATTTTCTCTGGTGTTCACAAATTCTGGTCTTCTTTAAATCATCTCTATCGCCCTGTGTGGCTGGATTTAAGTATACTGTGTGTGTGTGCGCGTGTGTGTGTGTAATTAAAATCAAATCTGGATACAGATTTTGCTTTGCATGGGAATCCACCTTCTCAATGTTTGCCCCAAAGTTGCTTTTTCAAGAGGCAACTGGATTTTGTTTTTCCTTAAAAACAATTTACTTCTCATCCAAGAAGCTTCTTCAGTTCTGAGAAGTGAAACATCTTCAAGGAAAAAGAACAAAATTCCAGTTGCCTCTTGAAAAAGGAACTTTGGGAGGATCCAGGTTTCTCCTTTTATCTACAGCTCCAAAAGTAACAGATTTACCCAATGGTGGGTTTCAAAATTTTTTACTACCGGTTCTGTGGGCGTGGCTTTGTGGGCATGGCGTGGATTTGTGGGCATGGCAGGGAAAGGATACTGTAAAATCTCCATTCCCTCCCGATCAGCTGGGATTGGGAGGCAGAGAATAGATAGGGGCAGGGGCAGGGGCAGTCAGAATTTTTACTACTGGTTCTCTGAACTACTCAAAATTTCCGCTACTGGTTCTCCAGAACTGGTCAGAACCTGCTGAAACCCACCTCTGAATATACCTAAAATTTCTGGAGCACTGAATTTCTCATGCATTTTGGGTTCCTATCTTATTCTTGAACTACACAACTACTTACCTTGGAATAAATCTATGAAGCATTATCATACTTACTGTATATTTGATTAAACAGCCAGAATTGGGCTTTAATTTTCAAGTCACATCGATAACAGGCATTTCCTTTCTCTGCTACTGAAATGTGGGCTACAGAACATTCAGGCATTCTAAATGCAACATGTATTATTTACCCAGAGTACGTGAAGCAAGCTTGTTTACTCTTGACATGCTGCTCTGAGTTGCAGATGTGATGCTCTCTAATCCATGAAGAGTCAAGCTGGGACTGATTACCTTTGAGTAATGTGGCTTCCCTGCTTTTGCAGAAGCCATGTTGGTCAGTTGAGGTGAAGCACTAGAGCTGTTCTTTTCACTTGATACTTTTGTTTGCAATATCGGTGTTTCCTTCAAAAAATACATTAATTTGGAATACACACACACACACACTCACACACACAAGCATGCAAACACTGTGGAAATTCACTTTATGTAGCCATGTTTGAAGGGTGATTGTGTTCTTCAGATGAGAGGTGACAAATGTCTTTTCACTTAACTCAGAGATTTTCAAACTTGGCAGCTTTAAGACTTGTGGACTTCAGCTCCCAGAATTCTCCAGCCAGCTATGCTAAGCTATGCTGGCTGGAGAATTTGGGGAGTTGAAATCCACAAGTCTTAAAGCTGCCAAGTTTGGGGACCCCTGACTTAACTCCTCAAACAATATTTTAGCATTCATTTATGGTGCAACCATTTGGGAGGGTTTTTTTTTTAATATTAAGATAGTACAATTGGTGATTTATAAAGCACTTCCAGATGTTATGCTTCTCCAGTAAAAGGGAGTATTGCCAATCTTTAAAAAGGACAAAATCCAACCCAGCAACCATGTTTTCAAAAACTTGAGCAAAATTAGAATTGAAAACCTGAGTAAGGGAAATGGTTTACCACAGCATGCACTGCATTTTAAGGGGACCATCATGTTTCATTATCCATTTCACCATATATTAATATATCATGTCTGCTTCAGTTCTCCAAATCTGAATATTTTACTCGAGGATTGAAAACAGTTTTAAATTTTGTAGGAATTTAATAAAAGGAAACAAAATGACTAAATCACATACAGCACAAGCTGCGTTGCAAAAGATGGGAATGTATGTCCACCTCTTTTGTACATGTATGAACATTATCTGTGTGTACGAAGAAGTGGACTTGGATTGTGATATTGTATCTGCCATGTCTGTTTCTATCCCTCCCTCTAAAACAGGGGTCCTCAAACTATGGCCCACGGGGCAGATATGGCCCACCAAAGCCATTAATCCAGCCCGCACAGGACCACGAAGCTACCCTCCCCAACATCACCCCACCTACTAGCCGGCCTCCACCTACCTTCTGGAGGCCATGGTGGCCAAAAATGGGCTTGTTTTGGGGCAACAAAAAGGTATTGGAGGCCAGGGAGGCCAAAAACAGGGTGCATGGAGGCCTCTGGAGGCCAAAAATGGGCCAGTTTCTGGAGAGAGAGAGAGAGAGAGAGAGAGAGAGAGACAGAGACAGAGACAGAGACAGAGACAGAGTTAGAGAGAGAGTGAGAGTCAGAAGTCCCTCATATACACCCCAAAGCAGCCACATCCCTTCACTAACCTGCTTTCCACACTCAGGAGCATAACAAATTAAAGTTTAATTTATGTGTATTGTTCGGACTGCTAAATTGGCCACACCCACTCAGTCACATGACCACCTAGCCATGCCCACCCAGCTGGTCCGGCCCCCGAATAGTCTGAGGGACCGTGAATTGGCCCTTAAAAAGTTTGAGGGCCCTGCTTTAGAACTCCATTGACACATAAAGACGAAAGTTGTACTGATTGCGCTGAAGAATTTTCAAAGTTCACAGAACCTTTTCTACAATGGAAAGAAAATGTAAAAATGTGGACCTGATTCATCTGATACGTTAAGCTATAATATACTGTAAGGAAATAATGCATTTGTCTTTGTATCATTATTTCCTTCCAAATATACTTCCAAATGCAGGAGGCATGATGTGGCTTTCAAACTAGAAGGAGATGTCAATAGATAATCATGAAGAATACACTGGTTGAACATTGTGGGAATGCCTTGTTAAATACTGAAGGATTATCAGAATACTTTTAAAAAATAGTGGGATAAAATTGAACTTTGCAACTATGCAAATTGAACTATGGCATGTGGTGAGAAGAGATGCAAAGAGAATCACCAAGGAAAGATATGCTGCCAGTGATCTGGTTGCATCTGGAGAGGGAAGGAATAAAGACATATATCACAAGAAATGCAGATTGATGCCATACAAAGAATGCTGAAGAAGACTTGAGGAAGATCCAAGACAAGGCAACTTCATCCATTTGTTGATGAATGAACATTAGTGAACATTATATGAACATTATTATGAACATTATTCATATAATAATATTCATGATTTGTCAAAGGTATACACCATTTAGTACAGGTAGAGCTCAACTTACAACCACAGTTGAGCTCAAAATTTATGTTTCTAAGGGAAAAATTTGTTAAAGTGAATTTTGCCCCATTTTACAATTTTTCTTGTTATATTTGTTAACTGAATCACTACAGTTGTTAAATTAGCAGCATTAGTAAATTAGCTGGGTTCTTGTTGTTGTTGTTGTTGTTGTTTTAATTTGATTTATATGCCGCCCTTCTCCGGAGACTCAGGGCGGCTTACAATGTGCTCAATTAGCCTTCATCCTTTTTGTATATTTATACAAAGTCAGCTTATTGCCCCCACAAACTGGGTCCTCAATTTACCTACCTTAGAAAGGATGGAAGGCTGAGTCAACCTTGAGCCTTGGCGAGATTCGAACCTGCAGTAATTGCAGGCAGCTGGTCTTAATAACCAGCTTAATAACAGGGTGCCTTAGACCACTGTACTACCAAGGCTCTTAAGTGTTAAGTGTTAAGGCTGTTAAGTGAATCTGGTTTTCCCATTGACTTTGCTTATCAGAAGGTTGCAAAAGCTGATTACATGACACCGAGACACTGCAGCCGTCACAAAGGTGAGTCAGTTGTCAAGCATCTGAATAAAAATCATGTGACCTTTGAGAAGCTGCAACAGTCATAAGTGTGAGAAATGGTCATAAGTCACTTTTTTCAGGGCCATTGTAACTTTGATCCATAATTAAATGAACTGTTCTAAATTGAGGACTACCTGTAATCATGTTTAACTAGAACAAAACATAATCTCACTTTTTTTCCTCCAGAATATCTTCTTATTTAAGATGTGTGCATGCAGAAAAGTTCAGTAAGGTTAACCCTGTATCCCTGATTAAAGTCACATTGATTGATTTGAAGTATGGATCTGACTCAAATTACCAGGCCAAGTTATCTATTTGCTCTCATTCTTTTCCTTATACCCTCATTTTGGACACTGATCACTGTTAGAATTGTAAACAACTTGATCTATGCATGCTATGCGTTAACTAGATGACAGTGCAAAAATTTTAAGCAAATCACTGATTATCATTATTTTTTATGGATGCCCAGCGTCATAAAAGGTTAAAGTAAAGGTAAAAAAAAAAGCAACATTTTAAATTGATCTTGAAAACCAACTGAGAGGTAAGCTTAGAGTTTAAAATCCCTTTTATTTGATTAGTGCAAGGTTTGGTTCTTTCATCCAACTTTCATTAAGACGGGTGTTTTCATGATAACGTGTGTTTTGTATAAATTATGGATAAATGTGCACTTTGCAGAATCATAGGGCATCCTGTTACATATTATTGATTGTATTTCATTTGTTTTACTTGTGTATATTAGTCTTACTGCATTTATTATGAACTTGTGAACTAATTTTATTGGATCAAATTTTGTAATGACTTAGGTTTTATTTTCCTGTGTATTGTGCCTTGGCATGTATCATTATCATCATCATCATCATCATCATCATCATCATCATCATCATCTTCTGACTTACCCCATTCTAGACTCCAAATATTGAATAGTAAAACGGATGCTTACAAAATAAAACTTCTGCCAGACGATTGAGACATAATACAAAAATATGGTGTATGATTAGGTGAACCATATGGTGAACATTATAATGCAGCTATAAAAAACTGGCAAAAATCTACTTCTAATATTAGATCAGATTTTTGAGGTTACATTTGACTGCACAGAATCCTAATTAGCTTTGGTCTGAAGTGTATATCACTAAAATTAAGCTGTCTTGCTGTGAGATGAAAGACACAAAGGTTTCTCATTCAAAATGGCGCATGTAAACTGAATCACAGTATACTTTTATGTCTGAAAGACTTATTTGAAAGGCCAACAACAGCATTGAAATCCCAAAAGGCTACTGACAGTTACAACAACTTTATCTTTGTGGTATAATTTTTCGTGCATGTGTAGGACAGATGAATAAAAATATGCTTCTATCATGTCTTGGAGATTCTCAGTCATCCAGCTCATGGTTGTTTCAAAGGGGCTTTTTCAAAAGGTGACTGGACTTCGTTTTCTCTGGAAGACATTTCATTTCTCATCCAAAAAGAACTGAAGAAGCTTCTTGAATGAGAAGTGAAATGTTTTCCAGAGAAAACAAAGTCCAGTTGTCTTTTGAAAAAACACTTTGGGGACATGCTTCTATCATGTTCATCCTTGTTTACCAAATGTTTAGAACTGGGCTGCTAAAATCCATCTAACCACTAGTATTTAAGAAATTAAGATTCTGTATATTGGTTGCCATCTTGAATTTGCAGCCCAAATCTGATAGCAATAGCACTTAGACTTATATACCGCTTCACGTTGCTTTACAGCCCTCTCTAAGTGGTCAGCATATTGCCCCCAAAAAACTGGGTCCTCATTTTACCAAACCTTGGAAGGATGGAAGGCTGAGTCAACCTTGAACCGGTGAGATTCGAACTGCTGAACTGCTGGCAGCCAACAGTCAGCAGAAGTAGCCTGCAGTACTGCATTCTAACCACTGCTCATAGCCCTAAATTGTAAGGAATATTTAATAAGCATTTGAAACCATCAGTGAATCTGACCCATGAAAAACATATTATGAAAAAGGAACCACAATGAAATTGGAAATTATAACATATTGCCTGATTTCCTTTATTTATAAGGCACAATGATGACAACAACACAACAACAAAACCAGATTTTTAACTGGACATGATTGGCATTCCAGATAACAAAATGGTATGGAAAAATATTGCTTTCTTCAGTAGGACACAATTTATGTAGCCAAACAGGAGTGAAGTATTATCCTTCCCCCCCCCTCTCTCTCTACACACACACACACACACACACACACACACACACACACACACACACAAAAAAAAAAAAACACACAAAACCTACTTGGCCTAACAGTGAATTAAATCCTAAATTGGTTTTACAGAGTCACCAAAGGCTTTCAGGAGGGAAATTCAATAGAATAGAATATGTAATAGAATAGAAAAATAATGAAGGATACATAATTTAAATGACTAAATAAAAAAGGATGTTCAAACAATCATTAACATATCAGAGAACTTGCCAAGTATGTGGCAATTGCTAAAAGGGAAGCATTTAAAAATAGCACTTATTATACTATGATTTGATTATCAGATGTTTTCATTGATGGACTACATGTATTCGTTGACAAAATACTATTCCTTTCCTTAACGCTGTTTGTTTAAATACAAATAATTTGGGAGAAGGATTAAAATTCAATGCAGTAAATTGAAAACGCACCTCTTTTTATTGGCTTTAATTTATGTTTACGATTGGTTGTGTTTTTGGGTTTTCTCCTGTTTTGGGAAATAATTTACAAGTCGAATCATGAATATATTATATAAGAGTCTCATCACACACACACATGAATTGTATAGTGTATATCTTTGTTTATTGCTGTTATAAGTTTATTTTCTCCCTTGGATGACTTGGTCTAAGAAAAAGGGCCAGGAGTAAACATTAAAAAAAAAAAAAAGCTTTAAAACACAGAGTAAATCAATAGACAGTAATCAGGGGCGGGTTTCAAAACCCGTCACCAGTTTGCTCATGGCTGTGCACTCACGCAAGACTTCTGAGCATGTGCAGAAGCATCCGCATGGATGGGCGGAGCCTCCTGCCGCCGCTGTCATTGCCGCTTTGCCCAATGCAGGGCGAACCGGTAGAAACCCACCACTGACAGAAATATCTTTTCCTAGTAACAGGAGGAAAAGTCCAGGAAGAAGCCCAAAACAAAGCTTTTGAAAAGATTTCCAGAAGCTGATCCATACAGGACTACAGGAAGTATAACCACTTTTGTAGCTGAACATGTTGAAGTTCTCACCTGAGATCTTATGAGAAAAGGTAGTACAAGATATAAGATTTTCAGGAACAGGACTTCTCTGCAATCATATAAAAACATACAGCACATGTTCTGTACGGGCCATCTGAATTTAGGAATTAACTTTTCAGAACAGAACCAGTGGAAAGGATGTTTAGGGCTCTGTGGTTCAGTATTATGCTTTATTGTGAAAACAGATACCTTGCTTTTGAGAAGGCTTCTGACCCTTTTAAACACCTTCTGTTGGATACCCTTTGTACAACCTTTGCGATTTGAAGAATATGACTTATATTTTGTCTTCCGAACCTTTCTGATCTCTAGACAATTTTACAACTTTGTGTTTCTGTCTCTGGCTTTAGGCCATGAAATGGAACAGCTGCTCTAAAGCTAGAAGGCCATAGGAGATTACAGACTCTCCAGAGTTTATGTTATTTATAGGACATGAATGAAGACATAATACTGTCCATAGGAGGCAAAACAGTACAAGTTGAATGACGATACATCTTATCAATATTTGGATATTCCTTCTCAATTAATTAACAGTACCATCTGGAATATTGCAAGAGCCCACACTATAATGTCCCCATTGACTCTGAGCCTTGCTATCCACAAATTGGGAGACACATCTGGGAAAAGGGGGAAAGCCCCTAGAAACTTTACAAATGAGAAGAGATTAGTATAATGTTCTTTTTTTTTTTTTACCCACAGTTGTTTATCGGAAGACTTGAGCTCTGCCTAACAACATGAATGGCTATTTTGGAAATTGGCAGTAGATATACAAAAAATAGCTATCTAAAGAAAGACCATATGTTTGAAGGAAATAAACACTTTTTCATTTGTTATGTTATTCCCCCAGGGGAAAATAACTTTTAACTAGATTTTTTTTTTTTAATCCCTATTACTCTGCACGGACTTTGAAGATGCAGGATAGGAAGACTATTGACACTTCCCAACACTGGTGTTAGAGAAGATTCCAGAGAATACCATGGAGAAATAAACCCACTTATCCTACTTCAGACATATTTTGTAAAGATCCAGCTCTCTGTTGAAGGCTCCAATGCTGGGGAAGGTGGAAAAAAGGAGCAAAGGACAACCAGAAACAAGGTAGAAGGACTCAATTATGACAATAAGTCTATCATTGGAGACCCAAAAATAGGTTAGGGATAGATCACAATGAAGAAAATCTATCATATTGGAAGAGCAACAAGAATGATTAGGAGGCTGGAGGCTAAAACAAAAGAATGTTTACAGTGTATCTAGTCTAATGAAAAGAAGGACTAGGGGAGACATGATAGCAATGTTCCAATATTTGAGGGGCTCCTACAAAGATGAGGGAGTCAAACTATTTTCCAAAGCACCTAAAGGCAAGACGAGAAACAATGGCTGGAAACTAACCAAGAAGAGAAGCAACCTAGAACTAAGAAGAAATTTCCTAATGGTGAAAGCAATCAACCAATAGAGTAGCTTGCCTTCAGGAGTTGTGGATGCTCCATCACTGGAAGTTTTCAAAAAGAAACTGAACAACAATTTATCTGAAATGGAATAGGGTCTCTTGCTCAAGCAGGGAGTTGGACTAGAAGACCTCTAAGTTCCCTTCCAGGTTTATTATTCTATGTTGTAACTTGACAGCACACAATCAATCAATCAATCAATCAGTAAATTTTATAAAGTTTTATGGGCAGTAAAAATAATACAGAGTAGTATACAGAGGAGCTGCATTTTACACTTACTGTGTTCCTGTAGAGCACGGATGTCAAACTCATATTGTCACAGTGGCATCATGTGATGTATCGGGACTTTTTTCTCCTTTGCTAAACTGGGCGTGGGCATGGCCAGCACATGACGCATCCGACCCATGACCCAGGAGTTTGACAGCCCTGCTGTAGAGCTTTTATATAATCAGACTAGTTCAGTGGTGGATTGCCCCCGGTTTGCACTGGTTCTATAGAACCAGTAGTAAAACCGGCAGGAGGCCCCGCCCACTGACCCTGATGTCATGAAGAAGAGCTTGCGCAGAAGAGCGTGCACGCGGCCCCGTTGTGAACCGGTAGTAAAGGTAAGACAAACCCACCCCTGGACTAGTTGCAATAATTGGCAAATCTATGTTATTAAAAGGCAGTGGTGTATAATCAGGCAGTGCCTGAATACAATTTGCCTATTTTAACCAATGTAGTATTTCTAGCCTGACTACTTAAATTATTTCTTTAAAAAAAAAAAAACATAAAGGCTCCTAATAGGTGTTACTGTTAATCTGGCTCACTTGTGAGACTTGTAATAAACAGCCAGAGGCACACTGTTTTTCTGAAGCTGTTGCTCTGTATAATCTATAGTCTGATCACCTGTTATTTTGATTTAGGATATTTACTTGACTGTATTCCTATAATTATTTTCAAATCAAAGCTGAGAAGAAAGGAGAAGACCTGTCTTAGGTTGTATCTTTGGAATGCAAATTCAAAATTCACAAGGTCTGCTCAGCTGCTTTGTGATCACATCGTCGTCATCATCATCATCATCATCACCATTATTGTTGTTGTTGTTATTTTCATACTATTGTCATGAATAATTCTATCTGTAAAGATCTTTCTTCTTTAAATATATTGGAAGAGAGGGAGGGAGGGAGGGAGGGAGGGAGGGAGGGTGGAAGGAAGGAAAGAAGGAAGGGAGGGAGGGAGGGAGGAAGATTATTTGACATTAATGTAGCACAGCTGGATTCTAAATAATCTTTCATTTTTAATCTGGATTTACACAGTTGTTTTCCAATGTATCCACCAGTATAATGGTACATTGTTAATGAAAGAGATTTTTCTCCTGACTGGCAGTTACATACATTGCTTAGACAGTTGAAATTCCTTCGTACTGAATGAAACAATAGAACACATTTATGTGGATTGCAGTGTGTGTGAGAGAATACAGTCAGAATTATTCATCTGCAAGATTAGTCTTATCTTCAAGTACATACATGGAGCTATATAAGAATTATATGCCATTGGTGTATTAAGCCCAGTATTATTGCTTTGATTCTTATAGCCGGTCCTTTTCCATACCATGTGTTATCTATTTAAAAAAAAAAACCAACAACTGGAAATTCCAGAAATTGATTAAGTAGCTAAAGTATATTTGTTCATTACTCAGCTAGGATCCCAAGGCCTACATTGGGTCTCTTGTGACATGGGCGATTCAATTTGTATAGATCACTTGATTTCTCTTTTCCTATGTGTTATCCTCTGGATTCCCACATTTACTTATCTTTTAAATCGCTCTTCTGCTTGCTTACCCTTTGGTTTTAGACAGTGGTGAAATCCAATTTTTTTTACTACCAGTTCTGTGGGCATGGCTTGGTGGGCATGGTGTGGCTTGGTGTGACTTAGTGGGCATGGCAAGGAAAGGATACTGCAAAATCTCCATTCCCACCCCACTCCAGGGGAAAGATACTGCAAAATCCCCATTCCCTCCCCACTCCTGGGGGAAGGATACTGCAAAATCTCAATTTCCACCCCACTCTGGGGCCAGCCAGAGGTGGTATTTGCCGGTTCTCCGAACTGCTCAAAATTTCTGCTACTGGTTCTCCAGAACCTGTCAGAACCTGCTGGATTTCACCCCTGGTTTTAGACTAAATCTATTTTTTCTTGTTATTTTGAATTCTGGCATTCAATTCCCTCCCTCTGTTTCCTCTTACGAAGCCTAAAACACTCTGTTCTCAGTATTGGTTGGGGTTTTCCTTTTTTTCAAAACTAGTTCAGTAAACCTAAATTGCTAAGGATTTTATGAGCCAGTTAAGGTTCTTAACAAGTCTCCCTTAACATAAAAAGTACCTTATTTACAATGTCTACCTAATAGGCCTTTCTATATATCCTAGTCATTGGTGACATTGTCGAAATGATTAATCATTAACCAATAAAGATAACCATCCTGCTGGGTTCTTTTTTGTTGTTGTTTTTCACTGGTTATCCTTTTTTTATTTTTATTTTTTTCTCATATTTATATGGCCATCCATCTCACAAACAAGTGACTCTGAGGGAATTACAACAAAGCTTAAAAACAATATCTAGAAACAAGTGTTAATATTTTTATTAAATAGCTTTTCATTATATTAATATAATTAATTATAGGGGGGAATATTGAGTGAAGATCAGATATTAGTAACACTGGAGCCATCTCGGCATTTCAATATTTTTCCTTTGTTTGTTTACTTAAAGGCTGTTTCTGGATCCCACATAGTTGTCCTCACTCTGCCTTTTCTACTGATCAAAAAAAGATTTTAGAATAGTCCAGAATAGTGCCCCCCCCATTTGGTTCACTGGAACTAATATCAATGACTCTTTAAAGCAGTGTTTCTCAATCTTGGTAGCTTGAAGATGGGTGGACTTCAACTCCCAGAATCCCCCAGCCAGTGCTGCTGGCTGGGGGTTTCTGGGAGTTGAAGTCCACCCATCTTCAAGCTACCAAGGTTGAGAAACACTGCTTTAAACATTACAGTGTATACATGTAGAAAATACACAGATAGTCCTTGACTTACCACCACAAATGAGTCCAAAATTTCTGTTACTAAGTGAGACATTTGTTAAGTGAGTTTTGCCCCATTTTACAACTTTTCTTGCCACAGTTGTTAAATGAATCACTGATAAGTTAGTTACCTGGTTGTTAAGTGAATCTGGCTTCCTCATTGACTTTGCTTGTCAGAAGCTCGCAAAAGGTGATCACATGACCCCGGGACACAGCAAAGGTCATAAATATGAACCAGTTGCCAAGCATTTGAATTTTGATCCCATGATCATGGGGATGCTGCAAAGATCATAACTAAGCAAAACGGCCATAAGTCACATTTTTCAGTGTCATCGTAACTTTGAACGGTCACTAAATGAACTGTTATAAGTTGAGGACCACCTGCAATCAAGCAACCATATTGGAACATAGGAACAAAAATAGTCTAACATAGCGTAGTAAGTGTCAGTTTGGTGTTGTGGTTAAAGTTAGAAACCTGGAAACTGCGAGTTCTCATCCCACCTTAGGCACAAAGTCAGCTGGGTGACTTTGGACCAGGGGTGAAATGCTTCCAGTTCGGACCAGATCACCCGATCTGGTAGCAATGGAGGCAGGTGGTTCCGAGAACCGGTAGCAAAAATCCCCCCTCCCATACCCAGCTGAGCCGCACAATCATCAGAGGCTTTTTTTTTACTTTTAAAAGCATTTTTTCTACAACCTCTTTGGCCGAAAAAAATGCTTTTAAAAGAAAAAAAATAAGCCTCTGATGATTGCACTGCTCAGCTGGGATCCTCAAAGGTTTTTAAAAGCATTTTTTCTACAACCTCTTCAGAGGTTGTAGAAAAAAAAATGCTTTAAAAGCCTCTGAGGATCCCAGCTGAGTTGCCTGATTGGCAGAGGCTTTTTTTCTTTTAAAAGCCTCTGAGGATCCAAGCTGAGTTGCCTGATCGGCAGAGGCTTTTTTAAAAAATAACGCCCACCCAGTCACATTACCCACCACCACCACCAAGCCACGCCCACAGAACCGGTAGTAACAAATTTTAGATTTCACTACTGCTTTGGACCAATCACACTTTCTGTCTTAAGAAGCAGGCAATGGCAAATCACTTATGAAAACCTTCCAAAGAAAACTGCCCACGATTTCTGCTACCAGTTCATAGTGCTTTACAGCAGTTTAGAGGCAGCATATTGAAAAGTATCATCATCACCATCTTATGGGCTCCCAGGTTTAATCAGTTTTTGAGAAAATTGCTCATTTATTTATTTTTTTATTGTTTCCCCAACAGCTGTACTAGTGTATTCGTAAGAGTGATTTTTAAACAACATATAAATGAAATGAAAACATGTATCTGAATCTATAGGTGGCCATGTGTATCAAAATTGTTTACTGTAATACAGTGATTATAGCCTAGTACCCTGAGGTCATGTCACAAAGACAGCAGTATGACCGAATTTTGTTTATATGTGCCTTCTCATTGTTTTGTTTTGTTTGTTTGTTTGTTTTTTTAAAAAAAAACACTTTAGGACAGCTCAGTTGAAGCTGAATGAAATACTAATCTGGTTTGCTTTAAACATAAACATTACAAGAGCTGGTGTTTGAAATTGCCCATGAATATCTAGGGGAAATCTCTCTAAGCTGAAATTTACAGCATTGTTTTCTTGCCAAGAATGTCCTTTGTTGTAGATATTACATCTAAGAATATCATTTTTCCTGTCAACAGAATGAAATATGCTCTATCCCTGTCCTATACAGCAGGTCAAAATCAAATCCCAGCTCTGCCAGTTGCAGTGAAAGAACACAACCACAGCAGAAGTATCAGTTGATAAAGGAGCACACAAGGGACCTATCTTTCTAGCTGGGAACTCAGAATACTTGACATTTCTAAGGCAAATAGTACTACATGACTTTAAAAAAAATAAGGAAGGGAAAGGAAGTCTGATGATTTAAGGTGACATATTTTCTTGACCCTTGAATCTTGACCTAGGTGTTAATATGCATCCATATAACACACATGATGTTAGCCAAGCATTTGCTGTATTTATGGATGCAGTAACATAACAGGTTATGAAAAGGGATAAGTGTTGCATATCGTAAGAGTTCTTGCAAAGTATTTGGGTTCAAACTGAATTCTTAGTAGAGATGTATTGAGTAGAATGTAAATTTCCATGCATTAATGAAAGTAAAATAAATGAAGGTTTTAGTTAATTGAAGATTTGGACCAGATTTACCTGTCTATAGAGGAGTAAGTGATGTTGATTTATGTAGTCTAACAGCCTTTACTTTACTTTACTTTTTACTTTTATTTGATTTGTATACTGCCCTACTCCCGAAGGACTCAGGGTGGTGAACAGCCAACAATAAAATACATACATACAAAATTTAAAAAGCAGGAATAAAATCAAATTAAATAGTTTGGCCCAGACCGATTAAAACCCCAATCAATTTAAACAAATTTAAACTTTGAGTATTAAAAATATTAAAAACATTAAAATATTAAAATTTAAATTGTTTAAAAAAGAGGGAGAAAGTTAGGCCAGGCCCACCTGGTGAAATAAAAAGGTCTTTAGAGTGCGGCGGAAGGCGCACAGATCTGGGATCCTCCGTATCTTCGGGGGGAGCTCGTTCCAGATAGTAGGTGCCCCCACAGAGAAGGCTCTCCCCCTATATTTTAAAGCATATAGTAAATATAGCCTTTACTATATGCTTTAAAATATTGTTATTATGCAGTTCAGAAACTGATTCGCCAATTGTTTTTTTCTCCATCCATATTGTAAATAATAATTAAGATATCACCACTACAAAGACTGTGCTCAAGTTTTGATTTTCCCAAAAGAAAAGAAAAGAAATTCAAACTAGTTAGATCCTTTCTTTATCTTATTGAAATATTAATAAATAGAAGGTATTATAGTAGAAGAAACTGGTCACTTTAAGCACTGGGTTATCTCTATCTATCTATCTATCTATCTATCTATCTATCTATCTATCCATCCATCCATCCATCCATCCATCCATCCATCCATCCATCCATTCATCTATCCATCCATCCATCTATCTATTTATTCTATCTAATCTATCTATTGTCTATCATCTATCTTACTATCTATTATATATCCATGAATCTATCCAAATTAAATTTTGTAATAAACTTAAGAGATACATAGTATGGTGGCACCCACACAGCAGATTGAAATAAACCTCTATGAATGTGGATCTATATAAAAGCATTTAAAAAAAAAAGTAATAATAATTTTGTCCCTGTATCCTGGGGCTCTTAATGTGATAATACAATGAAATCCCAATTGTGATCTCTTCCTGTGAAATCTTTGAAATGGTGTGTTTGATTTGTATGAGGGACCTCAATTCTCTTCATCCATATGTTTTTTTATTCTATATGCTTTTGTAAGCACAGATTATCTGATTTGTGCCTGGAAAACATGTAACCTCTCTTCCGCTTTGTAAAATACTGTTTATGTTTTCCACATTAATCAAAATGCGTCTTCTCAGGTATTGAAGTATCTTTAGGACAATATGCAGTTATTGAAATTGGACAATATAATGACCAATGTAATTGAATAATCATTTCTACTTTGCTACCCTACAGCCCTTGATAAGGAAGAGAAACAGATAACTTGATCAGATAGAACAAATGGCTAATATAATTGCTTCTTTAAAATTACCAAACTGCCTGTCCACTTGGAAACTGTAAAAGATAGGATATATTTAATGACATTTTTAAATATTTTAAGCATATTCGTGCTTAATGGGTCAAATATCTGGGAAATAGGTCAGCCTTCATTTAATCATTCTCAATAGAAAGTGTAAAATAGCTTCACTAACACCACTCTGCATTTGTTATCATCAATGGAAATGATGCTTCATTCTGTGTCTTCAGATCCTTGTCCTAGATTATCATCATGTACTGTTTGATTTAAAATTATCTTGACACAGGAGCTCTTTTTATTATTTAAAATTTATTTATTTATTTATCTATAAGATTTTAAAACCATTCATCTCCACAGAGGAACTCTGCAAATAAAATATCAAAAACACAAAAACAGCTTTTTATTGATGTGTTGGAGGTACCAAGCATGATGCAAACATAGCATTCTGAAAATCTCTGTTTGTGGCTTCATCTTACATTTAACTATTTGATAAGAGCAGAGGTGGCACAGTGGTTCGAGTGCAGTACTGCAGGCTACTTCAGCTGACTGCTAACTGCAGTTCAGCAGTTCAAATCTCACCAGGCTCAAGTTGATTCAGCCTTCCATCCTTCCGAGGTGGGTAAAATGAAGACCCAGATTATTGGGGCAATATGATGACTGTGTAAACCACTTAGAGAGCGCTGTAAAAGCACTAGGAACTGGTATATAAGTCTAAGTGATATTGCTATTGATGAGGTAGCTACCTATCTGGATTTTGAGTAACAGACCTTCAAGTAACTGCTTGTACTATATAGATATATGCTTGACTGATTCCAACAGCCCTTTATTATTATTTTTTCAAGGAAGTCTCTAAGGATTTATTAAACAGCTAAGATAAAGACCTCCAGAGCTTTGCTGTCATGAGGCCTGATAGAACATTGCCATTTCTTATCCTGCACTTCTGTGCTTGGAAGATAATCCACACAGTGGATCATTATGCTGAAAAAAATTTAGTAGCACCAACCTTCTGCAGTTGATCTTTTACAAATTGAATCTCTACAGAGTGTCTGATTCCTTAATTAGCACACAAGAAAAGAAGCAGCAAACATTGAACTTGATACTTCTCTTGGAGAAGCTAGATATCAATGAAACTTCTCATGGTTGACATTTTCCCAGTATTGTCACTTGCATATGCATTACAGATGCAATTTTTTTTTTAAAAAATAATAATAATAACTGTCCTCACAAACAATAGAGCAACAGAGACACCTACAGGAGTTTCTGTAATACTGGAGAGAAATTTTCCACAAGTAGAATAGGAACTTTCCTAGAAGATGAAGCATTTTGTGAGATATTTTTCACAGAATATTGGCAGATGTTATAATTGCCGGGAAAATAATAAGTAGGAAATCAATGAATCTCATAGGCATTATTTATATCTAACAGCTATTTTTTTAATTCTTCCATTACTTAGATCATATCATATTGAATATACATACCCACTCATCAAACTGTTCAGTACTGATTGCCAAACTGCGGCTAACTTATCTTCATTACATTTCTGTGCAAATCTTATTATTATGACTGCTGCACTGGATTTTCCAAGTGCTCAGATCTCTAAGAGTGCAAACATTTTGTCACATCTTGGACTTTTTTGGGGGGGGAGAGGGGTTTGTTATAAGCTTACTGCATTTAGATTTATATACCGCTTATATACAATGTTTTACAGCCCTCTCTAAGCAGTTTACAGAGTCAACATATTGTCCCCAACAATCTGGGTCCTCATTTTACCCCCCTCGGAAGGATGGAAGGCTGAGTCAACCTTGAGCCAGTGAGACCCAAACTGCTGGCAGCCGGTGATCAGCAGAAGTAGCCTGCAGTACTGCATTCTAACCACTGCACCACTGTGGCTCTAGATATATTGCTTTGTAACATATTGTTCTGTTCCCCTTCCCCACACAGGCAAACACACAACCAGGCACGCCTGCCAAAATTTTATTAAGCAATCAGACTAGAAACCCTTGCAGATAAGAGTTTTGGCAGTAAACTGTGAAATGCCTGCCAAGTCAGTTTTCACTCACAGTCAGCAAGAGAAAGAGTTTCTCCTCAGTCCGGTTCAGTAGCAAAAAGTAATCCACGAAACAAGAATTGGCCAAAGTCCAATCCAGATTTCAGGTAACGCGATGTGACTCTCAGGTTTTTAACTTTGACCGTCACAAAGCCTGAAGAGCAATCACACCCACTTTTATTCCTTGTGGGGTATGGCTCAGTGACTCAGCTCAATTTCTGGCCCTCCCATGCCTCTTTCGTTGCTGCACATGCTTCTCCCTCCGACGCTGCCTGGGATCAAGCCAGGATTCATCATCCTTGCTCCCTATCTGTTGTTGTTCCAATATGCTTTCCTCCTGGCATATCTCAGGCTGTTCCTCTTGGCCTTCGGATGGAACCTGAGGCATTGCCAGAGAGGAGGGTCCTGGAGAGGGAGGCCTTATCAGTTCCTCCCCATCACCTTCTGAATCCTCTTCCTCTGTTAGACAGGCTAGGGAGTCGGGGTCACAACACATATATCCTATAGAAACATACCTAAGCTAAATATATTTTGCCATTCCACAGATGCTTATGGTGACATACAATGACAGTTCTTAGATAATGGGGTAGATTTCCTTGAAAGATAAAGGTGTTTTGCTGCAGTCCGGAAAAATCTAAATACTACAAATTCAGCCAAGCTCATATTTGTATTTTCTAAGAAAAGAAAATGGAATTTTCTTGAAGTTGAGATTAGAATTTGGGTTTAACATAGGCCATTTCAAAAGTACTGTATAAGAATCCTATGGTGATATAAACATTGATTGCCTGATTAATTGATTGGTTATGTGCCATCAAGTGGGTCTTGACAAATTCATGTTGCTAAGTGAAACATTGGTTAAGTGAGTTTGTCCATTTTATGACTTTTCTTGCCACATTTGTCAAGTGGATCACTGCAGTTGTTAAATTAGTAACACAGTTGTTAAGTGAATCTGGTTTCTCCATTGGACTTTGCTTGTCAGAAGGTCACAAAAGGTGATCACATGACCCCGGGACACTGCAACCGTCATAAGTTTGCCAAGCATCCGAATATAAATCACATGACCATGGAGATGCTGCAATGGTCATAAGTGTGAAAAATGGCCATAACCTACTTTTTTCAGTGCTGTTGTAACTTCGAACGGTCACTAAGTGAGCTGTTGTAAGTTAAAGACTACCTGTACTACAGTTTCAAAAACTTTTACTACCGGTTCTGTGGGTGTGGCTTGGTGGGCATGGCTTAGTGGGTGTGGCAGGGGAAGGTTACTGTAAAATCTCCATTCCTTCCCCAATCCAGGGGAAGGTTACTGCAAAATCCCCGTTTCCTCCCAATCAGCTGGGACTCGGGAGGCAGAGAATAGGTGGGGGTGGGGCCAGTCAGAATTTTTACTACCGGTTCTCCAAACTACTCAAAATGTCTGCTACCGGTTCTCCAGAACTGGTCAGAACCTGCTGAAACCCACCTCTGCTGTACTGATCCTAGATGAGATTGTTCTACTGCAGTTTTTACTGTAAAGCTGCCCAAAGTCACTTAGAGGAGGAAGGCAATGTAGAAATGTAATAAGTAAGATAAGTGTGTATTTTTCCTATCCCAACAACCTCTTTCATCAGATAAAATTGCAAGCAATTTAATTCCAATTCACTTCCTTGGAATTTAAAGGACATTGGTATCTTTGATTAAGAAAAACAAATCTATTTATTGGAAGTTACAATAGTGAGAAAGCAATGGCAACATGAAAGCTAAGAAAAATAGTATTATTTGTAGGTATCAGTATTAGTCAAGAGTATATTGGAAAGAGAAAATATCATTATTAAAGTGTTTCTTTGATCTCTGTTAGAATTGCAATTGGTGTTGTTTGGCTTACCAGCAATTTCCTTTATGAAAGTGATCTTTAGTATTTCTCATATTGTCCTCTTCCCGCCTGTTTTATTGCTGTTGCAAAAAAAATTCTTGTAGCTTTTATGTTATATGTCTCATCAATATTTACAGAATTCTCAGTTGCTCTCTTTCCAAATTGACAAATCCCTAATAAATAATTCCTTAGACATTTACTTGAAGATTAAACAGTACAATTATCAGATCAGACCACCCAGCCAGGAATATCTACTGGAATCAACTTTCTTCTCTCCTCAATGAGAAAAACTCTAAAAAATAACCTTGGTTATGGAGAGGAACATATTGGTATTATCAATCAGTTTCAGTAGTTCCAAGAAGGTTCCACACCCATTTGCACTATCCAGGTGACCCAGAGGGCACAGATAAACCTCCAAGTGGTTTCAATGACTCTCAGAGAGAGTGCTAACGACCAGATGACTTCAAGGAATATAAATCTTTCCATTCTCCTCCATTCAGTCAGAACTGAAGAAGCTTCTTGGATGAGAAGCAAAACGTCTTCAAGGAAAAAAGAAATAAAGTACAATTGCCTTTTGCAAATTCATAACTATATTAATTTGCACATAGATCTACAGTATCATGAAAGCTAACAATAGTTTTGAACATTATTGAACAAAATGAGACAAATTGTTTTCCATCCATACAGAAATCTGAGCTAAGAATTAAGAGTCTAACCTTTCTTTTCCACTTATACCAATGCAGACTCCAAAACACTTTCTTCCTAGGGCTTCATTTGAACCAGTGCCTCTGTTGCATATCAAGCAGATTTAAAAGCATAGTATACATTCAAATCACAGTACTTACTAAATGGCATGAACGCTACAAGATTTAATATGTCTATCAGCATGCTACGCAGATTCCATAATGGCAAAGAATGCACTGAACTCCGTATAAGCTACTATATGTTATCTTTGAGGCTTAAACAATAATTCTATAAATATTCTTTACAATAATAACCCTGCACCTGTTCATCAGTGAGTAATGACAGTCCTCTGTCTCTCTTAGTTGATATCAACTGAAGATGTCCTAGATGTCTTAACATGCAGCTTGACCTCAGATGACTCCTCGGCTCGCAACAGAATACCTTATGCTACCAGGCTTGACATTTTGAGCTTAGACAACTTAGAACTACACTGCCTTCGGTCTGACCTAAGCGTAGTACACAAAATTATCTGCTACAATGTCCTACCTGTCAATGACTACTTCAGCTTCAACCGCAATAATACACGAGCACACAATACACAAGCACACCTTCATGATTCTAAGTGAAGAGTTGACAACACAACATCTGTTTTATATATTGTCTTGACATTGATTAAGCCTGTAGTGTTACAACTTGCAAGCCCTATAGCGTTGTATTGGCAAGTTTGTATGGAAATCTTGGCTGTGCTGAATATTTGTCCTATGCTGGATGAACTGTTGAAAGCTGTCTTTGATGCACAATTATGTAAAGATATCAAGCACAGGCATTTGAAGGAGGGACTAAAACCAGATGGCCATCTGGTCAGGCTAGCCTTGCCAATGGACAACTTCAACTGTCAGTTGTGGAAAATAGGGCCAAGGAACAGCCCTCCATCTGGGTTCCCTGCCTCTGTATGCAAGGCTGAACATACAGTCAAAGCACTGGTACCTAGGGAAGGGCTTACTTTGAGTCACAGCTTTTGTCTATTTCAATGTTACAATGCATTTTGAGAAATTGGACTTTTTAAATTGAAATTAGGCTTGGACAGCCTAGAACTATGCCGCCTATGATCTGGCCTAAGTTTAGTATGCAAAATTATCTGCTACAACATCCTACCTGTCAATGACTACTTCAGCTTCAACTGCAATAATACACGAGCAAACAATAGATACAAACTCAAGGTAAACCACTCCAAACTCGATTGCAGAAAATACGACTTCAGCAACAGAGTGGTCAATGCCTGGAATGCACTACCTGATTCTGTGGTTTCTTCCCCAAACCCCCAAAACGTTAACCTTAGACTGTCTACTGTAGACCTCACCCCATTCCTAAGAGGTCTATAAAGGGGGCATGCATAAGCGCACCAACCTGCCTACAGTCCCTGTCCTAATGTCCCCTTTTCTTCGTATCCATTTCATGTATTCATAGTCATGTTTATACTTATATTTTTTACCTTATACATGTTTGACAAATAAATAAATAAATAAATAAAATAAAATAAATGATTACATAGAGAGAAGAAAGAGAAAGATTGAGAGAGGAAGGGGAAGAGGAAGAGGAAAAGAAAGAAGGAGAGGGAGAGGGAAAGAGAAAGAAAGAAAGAGAAAGAGAGAAAGAGATTTATTGGCAATAAAATAGAAGTGGGTTGCCATTGGGGTTTCTTTTTTTGGGTGGGGAGTACTTTCAACAACCCAGTTGCCATGCTATGATTATGGTATTCTCTGGAGATCTCCCAGCTATCTACCAGTAGATCCAACTCTACTTAGCTTTTTTACATCAGCCAAGGACAGCCAAGAGTTGCCATCTGCTAATATTTTTCTCTCAATCGCTAATTGTTTACAATTTGCTGTTCCTTTGCAATCATTTTGAATAACAGTAGGAACAGAGGATTTAAAGGGCAGCTGAAAATTATCAGAAAGACAAAAATGAAGCAATATTCTCCAAGATGTCTCGAATGAGTTGGTGAAGACCTCATAAACTGAAAAACTCCCAGATCAAAATTACAGTAGCTACAAATTCACTTTGGGTCTCTAAATGGATCAGTGTGCAATTCTCCAAAATCCTGAGATCAGGACATGACAGAACTGATCTTGTCTTACTTTTTATATTCCAAAAATCTTTTGCTGGATTCTTACGGTTGAATACTTAGGTACCCAAAAGCAAAAAAATAAATAAATGCTTGATACTATATAGAACAAAACTATGACTGGATCTAGATGTTCTGCTTTGGATACCACAAAACCTCAACCCAGAAGGTTGTCTGGATGATGTGTAGCATCCCAGACAATCCTGTGGACCTTGCTCAAGCATCACTTATATGCTATGTGTTGGATGGAAGGAAGGGAACTACCAATGATCTTTTCTGCCATCCTCACCACTCTCTGTACTACCTTCCAGTCTGCTTCCAAACCAGACAGTAATGCCATGTGACAAGATGCTCTCGATTGTCCCTCTATAGAAAGTGGTAAAAACAGGGGAAGGAAGATGTATTTTTCTCCTGCGATGCAGAAAATCCAGGTGTTGCCATGCTTGCTTCACCAGTGTCTCACTGTTGAGGGACCAAGATAGGTTACTCATTAGCTGCACACCAGAGGTGGGTTTCAGAAGGTTCTGACCAGTTCTGGAGAACCGGTAGTGTAAATTTTGAGTAGTTCAAAGAACTGGTAGTAAAAATTCTGACTGGCCCCACCCCCATCTATTCTCTCAGCTGATCAAGAGGAAATGGGGATTTTACAGTAACCTTCCCCTGGATTGGGGAGGGAATGGAGATTTTACAGTATCCTTTCCCTGCCACACCCACCAAGCCATGCCACACCCACAGAACCAGTAGTAAAAAATTCTGAATCCCACCACTGCTGCACACCCAGGAACCTGATGCTGCTAACCACCTCCACAGGTGAATCATCATAGACAAAGGTGTATGGCTTTTCTCTAAATTGACAATGATCTCTTTAGTTTGTCCTACGTTTAACACTAGGCTATTTTTTTTTTACACCAATTCACCAAATCTTCTACCCCCTTGTTGTAAGCACTTTAATTATTCATCCTGAATAAGGCCCACAATCGTTGTATCATCTGCATATGTCACAATATGATTGGTGGCAAACCTTGCACAACAGTATTGGGTCAACAGGGTGAACAATAGCGGACTTAGCACACAGCCCTGAGGAGAACCTGTGCTCAAGAAAGTGTTAGAAATATTAGTCCTAACTCACACATCCTGGGGCCTATCAATAAGAAAATCAAGAATCCAGTTGCACAAAGGAGCGATAAAGCCTAAAAGGCCCAGTTTGTCTACTGGATGCTGAGAAATGATTGCATTAAATGCTGAACTGAAGTCGACCAACAGCATTCGCCCATGAGTATTTCTTTCCTCTAAGTGTGCCAAGCTCAGATGGAGAACAGAAGAAATAGCATCTTCTGTAGAGTGATTTGGAGGGTAAGTGAGTCAAATTCTAGAGGGAGGCTGCTACAATAATTTCCTTTATCAGCTTCTCAAAACATTTCATAATGATGAATGTAAGTCAACCGGACAGTAATCATTAAGACCTGTAATTGTAGACTTTTTTTGGCACTGTCAAAATAATGGCAGTCTTAAAACGGGATGGGACTGCCTGCTGCAATGAAAGATTGAAAATATCTGTTAACAATACAAGCCAAATTGTTTGCACAATCTCTAAGAACACGCCCAGGGATATTATCTGGGCCTGCTGCTTTCTGAATGTTAACTTTCCGCAATATCCTCCAGACAGAGGTAACATCAAAGCTAAGTATTTGCTCGACAGGATAGGTCACAGCTTTCCTCACAGGGGTGCTATTTGATGCCTCCAATCTTCCAAAAAATGGAAGAGTCAGCTTGTTTAAAAAGTCTGTGTCGCCCTTACAGCATGATGGAAGCACCTTATAGTCCAGTGATGATGAACCTTTCTTTCTTTGGGTGCCAAAAGTGCATGCGCGCAACAGCACATGCACACATACCAACACCCATAATGCAATGCCCCCCACAGGCCCCGCCCCCCATGCATGCACGTGTGACCCCCCGTGCTCACCCCACCCATCCCTCCACGCATGCCTGCGTGACTCCTGTTTTGGTGCTAGCAGACCTCCCTGTTCCTGGGACAAAAATGGGCGGCAGGGGGGGGGCATGCCACACACACTCACACCCCGTTTTTGGTCCCAGGAGGCTTCAGGGAGGCCTGCTAGCACCAAAATGGGGGGTGGGGGCATGCTGCCTCCTCATGCCCCATGTTGGTGCTAGCAGGCCTCCCTGAAGCCTCCTAGAACAAAAACCAGGGCATCGGGGGCGCTGCACCCCCCACATGCACGCATGACTCCCTCTCACCCCTGCGCATGTGCATGCATCTCCTGGCAGAGACACAAAACTCAGCTGGCTGACGGGAGGCGTGTGGGCATGCACGGTGGAGCTGACCTGGGCATTGGCTCGCTTGCCTGCAGAGATGGCTCCACGTGCCACCTGTGGCATGCGTGCCATAGGGTCGCCATCATGGTTATAGTCTGTAATGGCCTGGATGCTTTGTCACATATGCCTTGCGTTCGTCAGTCCTTTAAAAAGTTCTGAACTTTCTAACTATGGGTTTGCTTTGCTCTTTTTATGGCACTTTTCAAATTGGCTCTGGGTGTTCTAAGCGCCATCATATCGCTGGATTTAAAAGCCACATCCCATGCTTTCAACATCTTGCAAACTGCATATGTCATCCATGGTTTTTATTAGCTCTCACAGCAATGCTTTTAAGGACACAGACAGGACACAGTCGAGGAGATGGAAGGGTTTCCTTTCTGGCATTTGTGTGATCCCTCAAAATCGTTCATGAGATTAGAGAAATGAGCAGAAGATCCGCTTCTCTGCTTCTCTTCTGTTACTTCACTTGTCATGGATGGCAGAAAAAGAGGTGGACAGAAACAGAGGAATTTTCCGGTCATCTCTGTAGCAATTGCAGAAAAGTCATTTCCCCTTTTCCTTCCTCCTGTAAAATGAGGATCCAGCCTACTTTCTGGATTAAGCATTCCAACATCGAATCTATATATATAAAAGCCAAATACCACTCACTCATCATGAAATCTCCAGAACCATAAAGCCTACAAACTTGAAATTTGGCAAATTTGTTCCTCTTGGCTTCTATAGGTACTCGCTAAGAAAGGATTTTTTGAAATGACCATCAGAACGTTAGTATTTCATATACAGTATTATATTCACATGCTCTGATGCTAAGGACTGAGACATTCTACTCCCCCACCCCACCTGAAAAGAACTCTGTTCCAACTGCCAGTTGCCTTATATTAACACGTTCTGATGCTATGGAGTTACACATTCTACATTAAGTTTCAGGCTTTAAGTCTATCAAGCCTGACCACATAGTTTCGTAGTGAAGCCCAGGCGTCCAGCTAGTCCACATATATGGCTGCATTTATAATATATCTCCATTGGTCTTCCAGAAGGCTTATGGATAGGTATTGAAAAGTACACTCACCTAGTCCTGTGGATCAAATATTTTCTGCCTACTGTGATAGGTTCTGTGTGCAAATTTAGTATGACAGGTGGTACCTGAAGAGCTGTTTTCTCTCCAGATACTTTCCTTCCCTGTTCTCTGGTTCCATCGGATACATCCATTGGAAAGGAGAATTTATGGGAAGTTACACTTTGATACAACGTAGGATTTCAGATTCTTCCATTTTGAAAAGATAAAGTTCCCTGCAGCAGCTACAGGTAGCCAGTAGAAGGTTCCCTGCTCCATAAAGAGTTTAAAAGGCAAGGTTTATATTGGTAGCAGATGAAAAACATGATTTTAATCAGCTTCTCCAGCAGGTCAGTAATAAGCGGAAGACAATTATCATCCGTTTATGTCTTCCTTAATGGGTTAATAAAGAATCTTCCTGCCATGCTTAGTGAGTGATGCAGAAGAGCTTTTTGCTCAAGAAACACAGTGTGACTCTGAATAAAAAAGTAATGTGCACACTGGAATTAGAACAGGTATAATTAATGTTTAATAGGTTACGGATATTATTTTTTAAAAAATCTGTTGGCTTTTCAGCTGATAATTCAGCTGATAATATTTAGATCAACTCTAGTAATATCTTGGTTATCAAATAGGTATATTCCTTGACTGTGGCCTGGTTAATTGAAGACCTGATTCAGAAGGAACTTTCATAGGGCTGAAAATATTGCAACCCTCTATCATTAACTATCCCAAACAAGGTGAGTTTGTTAGATCTTTAATTGACCTGGTTATATGTGTGCCATGAGCACAATCTCTATTTATACAGGTAGTCCTCAACTTACAACAGTTCATTTTGTGATAACACCTCTGAAAACAGCATTGAAAAAAGTGACTTATGACTATTTTTCACAGTGGTGGGATTCAGCCGGTTCTGTCCGGTTTGGATGAATTGGTAGTGGCAACTGCAGTAGGCCCCGTTCACCTGCTTGGATGTAATGCTGTCCTATTTCACCACATTTTGAAGGCTGTGCACATGCGCGGAAGGTATGTGCATGAGCCAAGAGCATGCACGGAAGACCGAGCACATGCAGGTGCTCACAATTGCGAACTGGTAGGGAAGGGAAGTGAATCCCACCTCTGGTTACAACTTTTGCAGCATCCCCATGGTCATGTGATCAAAATTCAGATACTTGGCAACTGACCCATATTTATGACCATTGCATGTGATTCCCTGGGTCATGTGATCACCTTTTGTGACCGTCTGACAAGCCAAGTCAATAGAGAAGCCACAGTAACAACTGGGTTACTAACTTAACAATTACAGGGATTCACTTAACAATGATAGGAAGAAAGGTGGTAAAATGGGGCAAAACTCACTTAACAAATTTCTCACTTAACAAATGTCTCACGTAACAGAAATGTTGGGCTCAATTGTGGTCATAAATTGAGGATTACCTATACTTGCAAATTGTCAAAATTGCTTTTGTTTGTAACTTTTCTCAAACTATGTGCTTTTTCTCAAAGGTATATATGTCTAGAAAGACCCACTTATAGAAAAAAAAAAGTGATTGTTGTTTTCCTGACACAAGGAGAAAAGAAGCAGGAGAACCCACTAATCAGTGAGTTAATTCCACGGAGACAACATAGTTTAGACATTATCATGGTCAGAGTAAAAGAAAGCATTGAAATTTGGAGAGGAATTTTTTTATTTTTAAATCCAGCTTCATTTCATGAGCATTTATGCACAGGAGACAAACAACTGAAGGCTGATGTGCAGAAGAGCCATCTGTCTCTTTCAAATAAGCTTAATTTAACTCCAAACAGACAAAAGAAGCTGTTCAAAAATTCAGACAATCCAGAAATAGGAAAAGGGAGGTTTTAAGATTTGAGCTGGTTAGCTCTCAACGATCGGGTAGAAGAAGAAAGAATCATCAGGAAGGGAAATGTTTATTTTATTATTTTTATTTAGTTAGTTTGTCAAACATGTACGAGATAACAGGTATAAGTATAAACATGGATATGAGCACAGGTAATGAGTACAAATAAATGGGACAGTGGGACAGGGACTGTAGGCATGCTGGTGCGCTTATGCACACCCCCTTACAGACCTCTTAGGAATGGGGTGAGGTCCATGGTAGACAGTTTAAGGTTGAAGCTGTGGGGTTTTGAGACAGGGGTGGGTTCTACTTACCTTTACTACCGGTTTGCAACAGGAACATGTGTGCTTCTGCGCATGCGCAGAACCGTCTACGCATGCACAGATCGTCCATTATGATGTCTGGGCGGGTGGTCGGAGCTTCCCGCCGCTTTTACTACCGGTTTGCAAGAACCGGACAGAACTGGGAGCAACCCATCACTGGTTTGAGGATGTAACAACGGAGTTGGGTAGAACATTCCAGGCATTGACCACTCTGTTGCTGAAGTTGTATTTTCTACAATCGCATTTAGAGCAGTTTACTTTGAGTTTGTATCTATTGTTTGCCCATGTATTATTATGGTTGAAGCTGAAGTAGTCGTTGACATTTGTTTTTGCATCGTTTAATATGCAGCTCAGAACTATGTGCGAGTCATGTTGCTTTTTACTTAGTTCTGTTAAATGTGTGAGAGCCAGTTTGGCATAGTAGTTAAAGCACCAAGACAGAAACTGGAAAACGTGCGTTCTAGTCCTGCTTCAGGGTTGCCAGTCACTTTCTCTCAGCCAAAGGAAGCAGACAAACAGCTTCTGAAATCCACCTAAGAAAATTACACGAACTTATCCAAGCAGTTGCCAGGAGTCAACATTGACACAACGGCATTAAATTAAATGCATCCCCCCCACTCCAATCCATGGAAAAATTGTCTTTTATAAAATTGGTCCTTGGTGCCAAAAAGGTTATGGATCACTGTTCTAGGTAGTATCTACTAACTTAGTAGAATCTGATTTTCTTGGGGTTGGCACTTTCATAGGCCTGCTTTAGATTTAATCTTGGCCTGCTTGTATATATAATGAACACCTTCAGGTTCCACTGACCTTGTAAAATTTGGATCATTAATTCTGAATTCTGGCATCACTATACATCTTATGATTTTGAGAGACATAGAGGAAATTCATCTTACACAAGTTTTCAGGTTATTGTAAAAGGTGAGCTAAGGTTCCATCAAGGAAGAAATATTTTTAGGTTCCTGATTTATTAGAAGGCATTTTCAAGGTGGCGTACAAAAAATCTGGCACATGCCTTTCCATGGAATGGAAATTTTGGTTTCATAGTGTTTATTCAAATGCTGGATAGTTGCTATGCTGCAAAGCTACAGGCATTTTGCTCTAGAAATATCAGAAATCAAAAATAAACATCACATAACATTATGTTGTATATCTTTCAAGATGATTGCAAAAGAACACGGACAACAATCATCCCTTTGTCTTTATTTTATTTCATGTTTCACATTGCAGCTCATTTTGAAAATTCATTCTAGCTAACTTAATTCCTGGGTGTTTTTGTTTTTTTTTGTTTTTCCTCCCATTGATTCTGATGCCAGAACTGGAACTGTTTACAGCACTATGCAAACATGTTTGAATTTTGTTTGTCTGATCATTTGCAATTTCTATCAAATGTAGCTCATTTTCCACATTTGCTTTGAAACTTACAATATAATAAAATGACAAAATTAAATTGCAAGTGTGTGTGTGTGAATCTGTGTGTATACACAGATGTATAATTGAAAAATAATACATGGGCTGAATGGTTCGTGTGCAATTACATTATGTGCAAGAGAAACTTGACAAATGTGAAAGATATCAGGATGGACTACACCTTCTATTATTTTTTTGTTTCCACTGTGTTGAGTGTTGAATGATTGTCTACCCAGGAGAGTAAGGATATGCTTTTATATCCAGTGTATATTTGCAGACATTCTTCTCAATGACACCCATGAGGCTCTGTTCAAGCATGAGAAAACATTCCAGCATGAAAAAAGAAGTATATCTCACTTATTTTTCTCCCTTTCTTGTGAGTTTACACCTAAGCTACCATTTCTGACTTATTTTTCCATAGACAACTTTCAAATCTTGGAAGGTTCTCCTTGAATACCCCTAGAGAAAGATTCCAATACCTAGAAAAAGTGATTCAGGGAGAAAAAAATAAATAATGTGAGGTCTCTATTTTTCCAGACTTCTTTCAAAGAGAGATCTCAAAGTTGTTGAGTAAGGAGCCAAAAAAACCTGAATAAAGCCCAGCAATTCACCAACAACAAAAGATGAATAACATCAAAGACAAAAATGCCTCCCACCTTCATGATTCTAAGTGAAGAGTTGACAACACAACATCTGTTTTATATATTGTCTTGACATTGATTAAGCCTGTAGTGTTACAACTTGCAAGCCCTATAGCGTTGTATTGGCAAGTTTGTATGGAAATCTTGGCTGTGCTGAATATTTGTCCTATGCTGGATGAACTGTTGAAAGCTGTCTTTGATGCACAATTATGTAAAGATATCAAGCACAGGCATTTGAAGGAGGGACTAAAACCAGATGGCCATCTGGTCAGGCTAGTCTTGCCAATGGACAACTTCAACTGTCAGCTGTGGAAAATAGGGCCAAGGAACAGCCCTCCATCTGGGTTTCCTGCCTCTGTATGCAAGGCTGAACATACAGTCAAAGCACTGGTACCTAGGGAAGGGCTTACTTTGAGTCACAGCTTTTGTCTGTTTCAATGTTACAATGCATTTTGAGAAATTGAACTTTTTAAATTGAAATTAGGCTTGGACAACCTAGAACTATGCCGCCTATGGTCTGGCCTAAGTTTAGTATGAAAAATTATCTGCTACAACATCCTATCTGTCAATGACTACTTCAGCTTCAACCGCAATAATACACGAGCAAACAATAGATACAAACTCAAGGTAAACCATTCCAAACTTGGTTGCAGAAAATACAACTTCAATAACAGAGTTGTCAATTTTTGGAATGCACTACCTGACTCTGTGGTTTCTTCCCCGAACACCCAAAACTTTAACGTTAGACTATCTAGGGGTGTCGACCTCACCCCATTCCTAAGAGGTCTGTAAGGGGCTTGCATAAGTACACCAGCATGCCTACTGACCCTGTCAGGGGTAAAAATGCACTTACCTTCGCTACTGGATCGCAAATGTGAGCGTGCGCCTCCTCCATGCATGCACAGACCCTTCTGCACATGAGCAGAGGGTCAAAAATGTGACGTGCTGACTCCCGGGTGGGTGGGTGGAGGCTTCCGCCCCCAGCCCTACCAGATTACGCAAATTGGATAGATCCGGCTGACTTTCACCATTGGTCCCTGTCCTACTGTCCCCATTTATTCGTACCCATTTCCTGTGTTCGTATCCATGTTTATACTTATATCTGACATCTCGTACATGTTTGACAAACTAACTAAATAAATAAAATAAAGAAATTGTGCAAATATAAAGGAAGGAAGGAAGGAAGGAAGGAAGGAAGGAAGGAAGGAAGGAAGGAAGGAAGGAAGGAAGGAAGGAAGGATGGGCTCTTTCTGGGCAAGGGAATTCTCTCCATAACCAATTATCTATAGTGATTTGAGAGGCTGACACATGAAGAAGGGCTGTGCAAATCTTCAAAGGGGTTCTTGATGAACGTTAATGTGAAGCAATTCTTTGAAACTGCTTTGCAAAGCACTGATGTCTTCTTTTTCTAAAAGTGAAGGAAATAGACCTGTTTCATTTTGCCTTGCTCAGCACCTCTTATCCAGATGTGCTAATATAGCCAGAAAACATTTCTGCCCATGCTTGGCACATGCACAAAAGCTTCTTCCGATTCTCCCATTGATATATTCATTTGTGTATTTCTCAGTGTGACATAAAATGAGCTGAAGCACTGAAAGCATGCATCAAGGCATGTTGCTTCCTTACAGAAGGGGAACATTAAGGCTGAAAATCAGCCTTTGACTCATAATAAATTCTAAACAAGATGACAAAGCCAGTGTGGTGTAGTAGTCAAGGTGGTCACTTAAAAACCAGAAGACTGAATTCTACTCTTGCTTTAGACATGAAAGTCAGTTGGGCCAATCACTTTCTCTCAACTCTCATATCACAGAGTTGTTGTTTGGGGAAAATTTGAAGTATTACCATATTTTTCGGAGTATAAAACACACCTTTTTTTCCCAAAAAAGAGGGTGAAAATCTGGGTGCGTCTTTATACTCCGAATGTAGCCCTGCCCAGCTTCTCAAACGGAGGTCAGAGGCTGAAAAAAACATCAGAAATGAAGTTTCAGAAAAGAAGCCCCCAAACAGAGCTTCAGAGGCTTTTTTTCTGAAGCTCTGTTTTGGAGGCTTTCAGAGGCAGGGAAAAAAGTTTTTTCTGAAACAGAGTTTCAGAAGTTTCAGAGGCAGAAAAAAAAAAAGCAAGGCACAGAGCTCACAACCAAGGAACCTGTTGCTAAAATTCACCTCTGGGAACAGCTGATTAGGGGTATTCCGGGAGGCCAATCTACCCACCAATCAGCTTTTTTCTTATTTTCCTCCCCAAAAACTAAGGTGGATCTTATACTCTGGTGCATCTTATCCTCCGAAAAATATGGTAGGTATGTTTGCCACCTTGAGCTGAATATACCAGTATACATCCCTTCTCACCCCTTCTCACTCCTCACCCCTATGAGTTGTATGTGTCTTCCTTAAACTTGAGTCTAGGAATTTGCAGGCTCTGCACAGTAATTTAGCTGTTCTATACTCCTATACTCTATACTCCTTTTGACATGTTGCTCTTGGGGTCTGTGGGAGCCACTTTCCCAGTTTTTTTACACAGCCCTAAGTGTTCCTACCACACTAGAGTCATTTTGCCCTTTCTTTAAGCATTCTCTCTTCTTCCTACTTCAGGCCCTGATATTTTTCCTGCTTCTCATACTCATTTTTCAAATGCAAATTATATTATGATAGAGTATTTTAAAAATTCCATGTTCATTTCAATGTTTCCATCTTGGTTTCTGTTCCTTGATTGCAATAAACTGAGATGGAACCTCATTAAAATTTAATTTATTTATATATTTCCCTCAGAGGGTGGGATTGGAGTTGCCTATATAGGTTTTCTCCATCCTGTATTATCAATTATATTTTCAGATCAATTTTAGTTGCATAGATCAATCTGGACTTTCTTCTAAAAGTATTGCCTAGAAACTATTCCAAAGACTTGGACATCTTTTCAGGGCTGTAGACAGCTTCTAGAAATCTACAGCAGCATGGCTATTGATGTGAATTGCAATCCACAGTTCTGGAAGTAGCCCATATTTAGGAAATTTGATTTCATACTCATTTTTCATGATGCTGTTGTTTTGGGGTTCTAATCCAACAGATTAGCCCAATGCAGGAATTCTCATACCATTCTGAATAGTCTAATCTTTTCTTGAAAACTTCCAGTGATAGAGCACCTCAGCTTCAGGAAGAGCACTATTCCATTGCTTAATAGCTCTGACAATCAAGAAATTCCTCCTTAGTTCAAGTTTGGGTCTCTTGGAGTAAATCTTTCACTTATGATTTCTTGGGATGGAATAGCTTCTCCTGGGCTGGCTCCAAGACAAGGTGTACTAAACCCGCAATCCCCAGGAATTAGGGATCCAGGAAGAAATATAGCAAACTGGGAAATGGTAGAGCTCATGAAAATTAGATTTTATAGTTCTATTTGTTAGAAATTATTTGAGTCTTATATTGTGCTCTCGATATTTGGTCAATATTGTATAGGTATATGTGCATTTCCTGCAAGATATCCAGCCATTCACATATAACATATAAATGAACATATAAATAGTATTTTTTTTTCTTTCCTATTGTCTTTTTGGCTTGAAATTTCCATTCAGTTTTTTTAATTTTCATAGACCTAATAAAGACTTGTATTCAGCTGTTCTGCAGAAATTATGGGAAGATACAAGAGTTGTAGATGAAAAACAGTGCTTAGTATCTCACATCCTTGTACAATTGTATGCAAACACTCTTCATTACAAGACCTATAAGTACATTTATCTGATTGGGCTTCAGTTTTAAATTTAGCCAGCTATGTTGGAGACATGGAAGAATAGTTTGTATCATATCACTATTTTCTCCTTACTCCTGTTGCAATCCAGCCATTGATAAGGCCTAAACATGATGGCAGAACATTGGCAGAAGTATTCCTGACCTAAAGAAATGGTTAATAATTAATCATGGTAAAAGGATTTTGCACATAAGAGCATACATATTTTGTTAAGAAGTCAAGATAATTTAAGGACATTGCAAATTCTTGAATAGACTCTACCAGTTTTCTCGATTGGATAATACATTTGCAGCGTGAAAGAACTTTTCTTTTCTCCCAAGAAAAACATAGTCAAATTTATGTTTATGCTTATTTATACTATATAATCTAAGGCATCTATGCCAAGAATTACTGGGTATATTAATAGTGAACATTTTGTAATCCATTAAATGCTACATTGCATGCTGATCTGACACTCATATATCAAAATGCAGATTAATAAATTATGTATATTAGATGTAGTGGATGTTCCCAGTAGTAGTAATAGCAGTAGTGGAGATTTCAATTTCAGATTTAATTATATATAACTCACATATCATTGCAAAGCAGATAAATTGTAACATTTGCAGAACCCATATTCAATTTTCAGGTACTGTTATAATTTCACAATAAAGATGGATTTATTCATTTAATTTCCGATTGCTTGTATTTCAGTCTTGGATTCAACATATTGGTTCCCAGTTTTTCTCTCATAAAAGATATAGGTGAGAATTCCCTTGTTTCACTATTGTTCCATTGTCATATCTTTCACAGGAGGAGGAGGAAGAGGAGGAGGAGGAGGAGGAGGAGGAGGAGGAGGAGGAGGAGGCGGCAGTGACAGCAGCAGCTGGATGTAGTTTTGTTTCTAACCAAATAAGAAAATAACTCCTCATGCATATAAATACCTATCAAAGTCATCCCTGGGTAGTGAAGTTAGAATAATATTCTCCCAGCCACATTTTTTTAATCCTGTGCAGGGAGATGTTATATAGAAAATCAATACATATTATGGAATAAGGAAGAAAAATGTCCCTTCTGACTTGACCATCTAATCTCTAAATATTATCCACCTTTTTATGCATATAGTGTGTTAACTATACTAGTTAAGGGCTAGTATATATAGTGTTGAAGTTCTATATATACTAGCCCTTATCTAATTGGTAGCTTGCAGGTGCACAGGTGCTATTTAAAAATCCTCAATGGGTGAAATGAAGAGCATCTAAGACTCTCAAACTGTGTTTATGTTCTATTTCAGTTTTCAAATAAACACCAGAATATTTTGGTTTTGGTTTAATGTAAGATATGAATCTAGTCAGAGTGTAGAATTAAATGCATAAGCACAAAGGAACCAGGGAAGGAGAATGCTAGCCAGTTTTTAAAAAAACTGCATATAGTTTTCAATCACCATGAAGACTAAAATCTTTGTTAGTAGAACAGAATAGAATAGAATAGAATAGAATAGAATAGAATAGAATAGAATGGAATGGAATGGAATGGAATGGAATGGAATGGAATGGAATGGAATGGAATGGAGTGGAGTGGAGTGGAGTGGAGTGGAGTGGAGTGGAGTTTGAGTTTGTGCTTTCCAGACTGGAAAATAACTAGAACTTACAATGGTATGTGCGTGTGTGGGGGTGGGGGTGGGTGGGGGTGTAAATTGCAGAACTTAGAAAAAGTGATTGCCTAACCAGACTACTGGCAACCATTTTGACAATGTGGGTTGGGTTTTTTTGTGGGGTTTTTTTTTTTTTTTTTGGACAAATTATAAATATGTTCCATGAATTAATAATATTGTGCAAAAAAGAATAGATGCACCTTCTCTACAGTATTCAGAAATCCTCAGTAGACAATAAGGGAATAGCAGGCAGGTCTGTGGTAATTCAAAAACAGCTCAGGGCTTAGATGATTTTCTGTCAGATGCTGGATTAAGAGAACTGAATTGATTTAGCTCAGTGCTGATTTATTTGAAATGGGAGAAAAGCCAGTTTTTCCTTTGCAATTTTGCTAGGCTTATGCGTGGGGGCCATTTTCTTAATGGCAAAAACTTATTCAACTTATTCCTGGCTCTTGAACTGAAGGCATCTTTTCCTTTTCTCTCCCATAAAGCTTTAGTATGCTGTTCTTCATGCCTCAGGACTGTACCAATGGTTACTGCTTTAAAATGAATTCCAGTCCTTTTTATGTGCAATCTTTTTTTTTTTTTGGCAGATGTTATTTTATTTTCAATGTTATCAACCCATCCTTCTAGTTATTATAATGTTCATGTATGTGGGTATGACAGAGACAGACAAAAAGTGTTGTGTCGACAAGGTGTTACAAGCTGCCTTGGTGCTCTTTAACTTCAGCATCTCTGGTTAGAACATAGATTCAGGTCATTGTAATATTCATTTGCCTTGAACTTAAAGAGATGATTTTAATCATTTGGGCTTATATATCTGAGTACAGAGGGTGATGCCCTTATATTAATAAATGCAGGCTATTCCATTTTTATTGTGATTTTCTTGTCTTGCGTACATACGGTGCTCTTTGGTGTGAAATGACCCATTCCAGCCTATTTCAATTCACTGATTCCTAGGATGTCAACCTTTGGTCTTGACATAATATCAAGTTGATTACCATTCATGATTCTCATATTTGTGTGTGTGTGTGTGTGTATTCATATTAACAACAGTTTGAGTAATTTAACAATAAGTCAAGGATATATACATACACATACATACATACATACATACATACATACATACATACATGGCCAAAATTGTGGAAACCTTTTGGGAAAAGTATATTTTTGAGATTTGATGGCTAATAACACCACTTTTTTTGGGGGGGGGAGTTTCAGGATAATTATACTCCAAATAGCCCAGACCTTAACCCAATTGAAAATCTATGGAGCCGACTGTTGATCAGAAGCAACCCAGCAATAAAACCCAGTTAATAGAAGCAATCATTCAATCTTGGTTTGACATTATAACAGCTGCAGAACTAAAAGACTTGGTTCACTCCATGGGAAGATGTTGTAAGGCCATAATTCATGCTAAAGGTTACCCAACTAAGTATTAACTGACATGGTAATAATTTTTGTATATCTCATTTTTTCTACGTGTTTCCCTTTTCTTTATACTGTAACTGCTATTCTAATAGCAAATCCTTCATAAAAGTTATTGCATTACATTCTTGATTAAATTATCTTTCCATTGATTTATAATTTTATGGTACTACTCCTCCAAAAAAGTAGTGTTATTAGAAACAGTAGTGTTATTTAGAAAATACACTTTTCCCAAAAGGTTTCCACAATTTTGGCCACTATTGTATATATATTCCTCAACTTATTATTAAATTAGTCAAACTGTTGTTATATAAATCTGGCTTCCCCATTGCCTTTGCTTGTCATGCAGACACACACACATACACTTTTCCAGCAGCAAGTTTTTCTTTTGTGTCTGAAAACATGAGTAGCTGACAATTCTTTTGGCTTTAATCCAAAAGTATGATAGGCACCAATACTTCAAATACTTGCCCTCTGCTGTTCTACAGTAGCTCCCTAAACACTATTTGACCTGGGTGGGAGAGCACCTTCCCATCTTGTTCTGGAGGAGGAGGAGGAGGAGGAGGAGGAGGAGGAGGAGGAGGAGGAGGAGGAGGAGGAGGAGGAGGAGGAGGTGATCTGAGTCATGTCAAGCCACAGTAGTGAAGTGGTTAGAGTACAGTACTGCAGGCTACTTCTGCTGACTGCTGGCTGCCTGCAATTTGGTAGTTCAAATCTCACCAGGCTCAAGATTGACTCAGCCTTCCATCCTTCTGAGGTGCGTAAAATGAGGATCCAAATTGTTGGGGGCAATAGACTGACTCTATAAACTGCTTAGAGAGGGCTGTAAAGCACTGTGAAGCGATATATAAGTCTAAGTGCTATTGCTATTGCTATATGCCATCTCCTCCCACTTATGACTGCATGACTGTAACTTTGTTGCTTGTATCCTTACAATTTATATTTATATTGATTGTTTCCCAGTATGATTTGATTGCTTATTTGTACCCTATGACTATCATTAAGTGTTGCACCTTATGATTCTTGACGAATGTATCTTGTTTTTTTTATGTTCACTGAGAGCATATGATAACGAGCCTTGGTGGCACAGCAGACTAAAGCACTGTTAAGTAACACCAGCTGCCTGCAATTACTGCAAGTTCAAATCTCACCAGGCTCAAGGTTGACTCAGCTTTCCATCTTTTCGAGGTAGGTAAAATGAGGACTTGGTTTGTGGGGGCAATAAGCTGACTTTGTATAAAAAAGAACACCGCTTGGGGGGGGGGCGAAAGCCCTACTAAGCAGGTATATACAAAAGTATGAAGGCTATTGCTTAACACATTGTAAGCTGCTCTGAGTCTCCGGAAAAGGGCGGCATATAAATCAAACAAACAAACAAACAAACAAACAAACAAATAAATAAATAAATAAATAAACAAACAAACAAACAAACAAATAAATAAATAAATAAATAAATAAATAAATAAATAAATAAATAAATAAATAAATATGCATCAAAGACAAATTCCTTGTGTGTCCAATCACATTTGGCCAATAAAAAATTCTATTCTATTCTATTCTATTCTATTCTATTCTATTCTATTCTATTCTATTCTATTCTACTCTAGTCCAGTCCAGTCCAGTCCAGTCCAGTCCAATCCAGTCAAGTCTAGTGTAGTCTAGTTTAATCTATATATACTTACTTATTCTGGAGGGCAGGATAAGAAGTAATAGGTGGAAGCTCATTAAAAAGAGATCCGATAGAGAAATACAGAGAAATTTTCTGACAGTGAGAACAATTAATCAATGAATTAGCTTGCCTCCCAAAGCTGTGGATTCTCTATCAGTAGAGATTGATAGATAAATAGACTGGACCTCCATGTGACCAAGATGGCATAAGTTCTCCTGCTTTGATCAGAGGGGTTGGACTAGAAGACCTACAAGTTCCTTTTCAACTCTATGATTCTATGTTTGATGTTCAATATACTCCCCAAATACTTTTTACGTACAGAAAATCCAGGGAACCCGTATTCCACTTATAAACATGTCATCCTTTCTCTTTCTTCTTTGGAAAGCAAAACACACATTTTTTTGTGTATCAAAAAATCTCAGTACATCAAATGTACTGAGATTTTTTAAAAAATTATTTTTGTTTTTAATGCAGAATACATTTTAACCTTAAGACTAGCAAAGATAGCAAATAAATGAAAGAAGAGATTTAAAAGAAAAATCCCACTGCTTACAGCTACTCCCTTCATTGATCATGAGGATTCCTCCCTGAGCCTGAAAATACCTGAATTTTATCTCCTCTCCACCCCAAATATTGCTGTAAATAGTTCCCCTAAAGAGGGATGCAAAATGAAATGGCCTTTTTGACAGTATGGTTTTCAACCTTCAGATACAAACATTTTAATGGGAGAGGTTGTTTGCTTGGTGCACCCTACATAAATCTTGCCTAAACCTCTCTCTGCAAGTGTATTATTACCTCTCAAAGCCAGTTTCATTCAATTGGAAAATAGAGTTCACAGTCAGTAAGAAAAAGTTCACTTCTATTCACAATTTTCTCTCTCTCTCCCATGCGATTTTGTACAGCTGGCACACATTTTGAATTCAGGGAAAAGTGACATTTAACGTTTAAGTAAATTCTTACCAAATTGAACAAATAAATGTTTCTGAGTGTTCATCAACATGCTTTCATTGGAATCTCAAAAAGGAGAAGTAGAAATTTCACAAAAGAAATTAGAAGACAACCTAAGCTTGTACTTACTTTCCAATGGTTTTAATCATTAAAATAACTTAAGACAGCTATACAATCATGACTGATTTTATTAAGCATACACCAAATAAAACCTGATCTTAAAGAATTAATACAAATAAACAGTCTAATTCAAGAATGCTTCATTGTAGGATAGTACCAGAACCTCCAAAACGTTTTTAAGTTAAAAAAGCACTTCAGTCAGTACACGAGTCAGTACAGTCAGTACACTAGTCATATTTGACTAGACAAAGGCAGGAAAATAAAATTTGGAGTCAGAATTAATTAACCGACTGACTGAGAATGATGAATCTGTGGAATAGCTTGCTTCCCAGGCTTGTGGGTTCTCTATCATTGGAAGTTCTCAAAAATAGACTGGTGAACCATTTGACCAGGATGGTGTACGGCAGGGGTGTCAAATTTTATTTCATTGAGAGCCACATCAGGGTTGTGTTTGACCTTGGAGGGCCAGGGTGGGCGTGGCCATCTTGACATCACTCATGTAGGGGGCGCAAGCACTCTGCCAGCAAAAATGGGCTCCCCGAGCTCCATTTTCGGCTGCGACGGCTTCCTGCAACCCTCTGCCAGTGAAAACAGAGCTTGGGAAGGCCACCTGTGGCCCTCCCGAGCTCTGTTTTCACTGGCAGAGGCACTGCAGGCCAGTCCTTTGCTGTTTTCAGGGTGGTCCCATGGGCCAGATTTAAGCACCCCATGGGCCGGATCCAGCCCCTGGGCCTTGATTTTGACACCCCTGGTATACGGTCTCCTGCCTTAACCAGGGGGTTGGAATCAAAGTTCATTAGTTGACTGATTGATTTTGCACAATTTCTGTGCCTCCACAATCATAGGTGGTTTATAGGAAGAATGGCCATGATGGATTAGTTTATATATAGTTTTATATATAGGAACATATATATATAAATATTTCCTAGCCATAAAAAGCCAAAAGCCAACCAAAAACTTGATTTATTGTACGTTTGTTCAGTCATACATAGCATATTTTTTTGGCAGAGATTGCAAAGTAAAGTTTTTTGTCAATTTGGAGTGCCTGCAGTAGTGTGTGTGTGTGTGTGTGTGTGTGTGTGTGTGTGTGTAATCCGAAATACCTCCTTCCTCGGGAGAAATGATTTAATCTGAATTAGCTCAGAAGTAGCCACTTCATTCCTAACCCCAATGTGTGATTCTCAAAAAACAAAAGAGAACTCTGTTTTCATGAAAATGTTTCCTCTATTGTTAACTAAAAACACATCATAACACATAAGCGGTATTTGTCCTCCTTTATTTTTTAACTCAAAATTCCATATTTTTCCTGATATGCTTCATGAGGAAACATTTATATAGTCAGTCTCTACCCAGTATAAAATTTTATCTAATTATGTAGAATGAAGAATGCTAAAATGTAGGATGCAACTTGTAGGAAATAAAGAAAGGTTTGCCCTAAGGTAAGTATAACACTAATCTAAGATAAGTGTTATATGACCAGTATATAAGGTGACCAATTGTCCTCCTTTAGGGAAGACAGTCCTTCTTTTGTAAGTTCTGTCCTCTCTTGAAAAGTGTCCTCCTATATGTCCTCCTTTTCGATAATTGAAGACTAATCTGTAAATCTCCGTATTCGATCGATGCTGAGCCGATCTGTTGCGTGTGAAGTGATGTATTTGTATTTGACATGACGATTCATCGAGGCTTGATACAGTGTGGTGAGATGCGATTATGAGACGCATGCGCTCTGCACAGGAGAATTGTTTTGAGAGAGTGCGCCGTGCGCAAGTGCCTTTGTTTACTTCTTACCAAAACACGACACAGCACACATGCACCTATTAGATTCACTTCTTTTTCAGTGAATATTCAATCATACACAGGTGAGCACAATAATTCACGTTTTATTAATTCATTATCTACTTAATAATTTCCAAATATGTATAATTTTATTTACAAGTTTTTATTTACGATATTTTTTTTCTTCAATTTATTTGTGTCCTCTTTCTCATTGTAAAAAGTTGGTCACCTTACCAGTATATAAAAAGTTTTCCCTATTAATCCTTCCAAGATGTTCATGAAAACCATTGACTCAACAATGAATTAATCAACAGTGCGCCCGATTCTATCATTTATATTCCCACCAAGTTTGCTTTCAAGAATTTAGTTTATTCTTTGGTGCGGCCTAAAAGAATAGATTTACATTTGCTAATAAAAAAAGTTTATGGTTTTGAAAATGAGTAGGAATTCAGAGAGTGGTAAGGAGGATTAGAAAAGATTCCCAATCGACATCAGGTTTAACAAATTTCTGTTAAAGTGAGGACTGTTTTCTTGCCAAGAATATTTTACATTTTCAAGCATCTGGCAAATAGATGCTAAAGACATCTACAACCAGCCAGTAAAGCAAACGGTGGCTGTATAAACCATCATGTAAAATGTGTTTATAAGCCTCTGCTTTGAATAAATGAATGTAGTTTGGTGTGAAAACTTGAATTAATTACTTGATTGAAACAGAAATGGCCCACTCTGATGCCATGTCATGCTGCTGCTTATGGAGCATGGCAGGTTTTCCATGGGAGAGAAGATGGAGGGTTTTCATTACAGAATTGAAAGCGGGCATAAATGCTGGGGTTGGCATTATCTTAGCTTCTGATGAAACTATTTTGAAATGGAGGGACTTGATTTCATAGAAGATTGGATGGCAGACTATCCTGAAGCTATACGTAAGCTGCCACAGCCATTCCATAGTGTAATGTCGGCTCTTTTCTTGTATTTGCATAATTTCCATAACCATTTCCCCATTTTGAATTGGCTGCCTCAGAAAATAAAGCTGTCTTATATTATAACATCATCCGTAAGAGTCAGCGCTTAGGGTAGCGCTATGCTTTGGCTCAATTTTATTGATCCTGAGGCAAAACAGTTGGTATCTCATTGCAAAATGGAACACATTTAGAAATTTCTAACCGTCCTATTGAGATAATCCTTTCATATTTGCCTCCCAGTATAAAAGAGAAAGAGAGATTGGCAAAACTTATGAAAATGTTTTAATATTTATTTCCTTCTACATTCTAAAATCTACCTTGGGGTTTGGGATTCTTACAGAAGAGAAAACTGAATGGATGAACTCTCACTTTTGTGTGAGAAAGTTACATTTACTTTAATAGGTGTATTGCTCTATCTCTTTCCCTGGAGCGCTAGCTTAATAAATAGAAGGATTATCTTTAAAAAAAAAAAAGTCACTGAAGAAAGAAAGAAAAAGAAAATGGGGCACAAAATCAGGGCACAAAGATTTGTTGGTCAAGTTTGTAGTAGGTGAAGATCAGAGTTTGCCTGTCAGACCTGGAAGCCATATTTCTACCTTTGTGCCTTCAGGCTTCAGTCCTGCCACAAATCCTACTGTGGGAAATTGGGAGGGGGGATTGCATAGAGGGAAGAAGATAGGTAGTCACAATAAAATGTGAGAGCCTTGGTGGCGCAGCAGACTAAAGTGCTGTTAAGTAACACCAGGTGCCTGCAATTACTGAAAGTTCAAATCTCACCAGGCTCAAGGTTGACTCAGCCTTCCATCCTTTTGAGGTAGGTAAAATGAGGACCCAGTTTGTGGGGGCAATAAACTGACTTTGTATAAAAAAAAGAACACCGCTTGGGGGGGCCAAAAGCCCTACTAAGCAGGTATATGTACAAAGGCTATTGCTTAACACATTGTAAGCCGCCCTGAGTCTCCAGAGAAGGGCGGCATATAAATCGAACAAATAAACAAACAAACAAACAAACAAACAAACAAATAAAATTCTTTACAGAAAGTCAAGGCCATGGGGACCTGCAGCAGTGTGGAGAAGAATGAGGAGGTATCTTCTGTTCTGGACAGTAACTGATTGGATGTGTGGTGGACATGTGAGAGAGGGGGCAAGGTCTTGAACTTTCTTTTGGGTGTGGAAAACCTGGAAGCTCTCAAATTCGGGTTTTCCCAGATGTGCCAATATGACCTCTCTAATAAAAGTTAGCTTTGAGGAAATTCAAGCCTCAGAGTTTGATTTCATTGGGGGTGTTACTTGGAACCCTGACACTGCCCTTGAGGACCCTGTTGTGAATTGTGATTGATTATTAATCTATCCAATAACTGGAGTTCCCTGGATGACTAACAGCTCTTTAAAGTCTTATAAAGTATGATAGCAGCAGAGAAACACATATCAATTTAATTAATGAATAGTATAGGAAAGATACTGTAACACCTGACCCATTATGCCTCTGAAACTTCTGAAATTCTGTTTCAGAAAAATCTTTTTTTTCCTACCTCTGAAAGCCTCCGAAACAGAGCTTCAGAACAAAAGCCTCTGCAGCTCTGTTGGGGGCTTCTTTTCTAAAGCTCGGTTTGGGGGATCCTTTTCTGAAGCTCTGTTTGGAGGCTTCTTTTCTGAAGCTTCATTTCTGATGCTTTTTTTAGCCTCTGAAACCTCCGTTTGAGAAGTTGGACAGGGCTACATTCGGAGTATAAGACGCACCCAGATTTTCACCCTCTTTTTTGGGAAAAAAAGGTCCGTCTTATACTCTGAAAAATACGGTATATACAACTTACAAAGTGCTAGTCTTGTACAATTATTTTTGACCAATGTATTCATTCTAATACATATATAATATCTCATTTCAGGTCTACTTAGCCTAATTTTTCTGTGTTCCGACTCCCACCTCATGTTTCCAGCCATTGATAAAATCTATTCCATGGGTCATGATATTCTGTCTCTCCTTTGTTTTTTAATTCTAACATTAGTCTATCCATTTCTGCGCATGTTAATACCTTCCTTATTACCTCCTTTTCTGAAGGAGTGTTTTCACTTTTCCATTGCTGTGCATACACCATTGTCGCTGCTGTTAGGATGTGAAGTATTAGGTACATTGACCCTTTGCTATAGCCTTCTCTAATAATACCTAATAGAAATAGTTCTGAATTCTGTTGATCCTTACCAGCACCAATTTTGTGCTGACTGTTAGTTTAACTAGATTCTTGTGTATAGGTTTGAATAACTCTTCTATGCTACAATCTTATGAATGGTCTTGATTCAGTGATGGGATTCAAATAATTTTACAACTGGTTCTCCCAGGGTCAGGTTGGCTGTCATGGGAGACATGGCCCAACCCCATCCTCCAGTTCTGCCGCACATGTGGGACAAGTTTCCCGTGATGGCTAACCTTACCCTGAGCGAACCCGGTTGTTAAATTAAACCCCTCCCCCACTATCAAAGTGGATCCTGGGCACTGCATTGCAATGGAGAAATGGGTAACAGAGCAGCCAGCACGAGGGAAGGAGGAAGAGGAGCAGGGAGAAGAAAGAGGGGAAGCGGCCTTCTCCTTCCATCGTGTTGGCCACTCTGTTGCCCATTTCTCCAGTGCAGCCCAGCCCAGTACCCAGGATCCACTTTGATAGAAGGGGAGGGGGTGGTAATTTAACAACCGGTTCCCACCACTGACTTGATTCTTTGTGCCTGAGAGTGTTTGCCCATCCCACCAGCTTTGGCAGAGTGGGCATTCTTTGGATCCCCATAGTGAAACAACGTTACTTGGAGTGACCTAGGAAATGAATCTTCTTTTCTGTGGATTTTCAGAAGTCTGTGAAGACCTGGCTCTTACCCAGGCATTGAGCACTGGCATTTATATGTACAGTAGGTAAAATAGGAAAATATATATACTTTATAGCAATAGTGAAATCCAATTTTTTTTTACTACTGGTTCTGTGGCCGTGGATTGGTGGGCATGATGTGGCTTGGTGAGCGTGGCTTGGTGGGCATGGCAGAGAAAGGATACTGCAAAATCCCCATTCCCACCCCACTCCAGGGAAAGGATACTGCAAAATCCCCATTCCCTCCCCACTTCTGGGTGAAGGATATTGCAAAATCTCCATTTCTACCCCACTCTAATGTTTACCACTTAGAGTTTCTTTGGTGAGATAGATGGCCATAGAATTTTAATAAATAAATATCACATGGAGACGCTGTACAAACAGCAACAAAGAATGGCCCTCTTCTGCATATGTGTTAAGGGCACATGGTGAAGGTGACACAAATTTTGCTGGCATTTTTTTCCTCCTGGAATGACAAAAAGTGGCTATGTGGATGACAAACTTTATGTTGCTATAGGTAATGTTGAGACACAGATGAAATATCAAATGTGGCATTGGATTGTTGGGGAAAGCTTACAGTACATTCTTCATCCTTCAATAACTCAGAGGAAATTGCTGTTCAGAATGTATCCAGACATAGATAGATATTTCCTTCCATCTTCTTAAATTTTAAAGAAATGCTCACTGATTTCTTTGTAGCATCAATAATTACACAATGGCAGAAAATGTAATGTGCTATAAAATAAAAACTGGAAACTTATTATTTCTAGAGCTATGAAAATGAAGCTATAACAAGGCTCATGTCTTTAGAAATTCTGCAATCAACTGTGTACTTAACTTCTATGTTCCTTTTGATATGCATTATTTTGCATCCTCTTTAGATAACTTCACTCCTGGGTATAGCTTCTAAGTACTGACATTATTGAATTTTTCTAATGAATTGTATTGAGGAAACTATTAATCTGTGTTGGGCTTTTAAGAGGCACATAATCATATGACCTAACAGTAAAACAGAAAAGAAGTGTGACTACTAATGAAGCTATGCGCTATCAGACTGGTTTTCATGTTTATTGATATATCTTCTCACTCTTAGCTTGTGGCAAACTGCTAAGTATTTGCTGGATGTTAAATACTGTATAAACTTCCAGTTTCTTCTCTTAAGGAAGAAAGTTTCTAAGAATAGAATAGAATAGAATAGAATAGAATAGAATAGAATAGAATAGAATAGAATAGAATAGAATAGAATAGAATAGAATAGAATAACAAAGTTGTAAGGGACCTTGGAGGTCTTCTAGTCCAACCCCCTGCTTAGTTAGGCAAGAAACCCTACACCACTTCAGACAAATGGTTATCCAACATCTTCTTTAAAACTTCCAGTGTTGGAGCATTCACAACTTCTGGAGGCAAGTTGTTCCACTGGTTAATTGTTCTAACTGTCAGGAAATTTCTCCTTAGTTCTAAGTTGCTTCACTCCTTGATTAGTTTCCACCCATTGCTTCTTGTCCTACCTTCAGGTGCTTTGGAGAATAGCTTGACTCCCTCTTCTTTGTGGCATGCCCCTGAGCTATTGAAACACTGCTATCATATCTCCCTTAGTCCTTCTTTTCGTTGTTTTGATTTGGAAGCAATTTTCAATAATTTGTAATTTTAATAATTTTAATTAACAATAATTTTCTATTAGTTGGCATTTTTCGGTGGGCGAAGAAAACCATTTCCAGGTTAGGATTAGGGATAGGAGAAGAAGAGGTGTTACAACAACATTTATTTATGTTAGTTTCACTTTTTGCTTCCCTCTCCCCACCCCTGCTTCTATTGATTGCTCCAAATATAAATATTCTTTTACTTATTTTTTCAATGCTTTTTTTCTTCTCTCTCCCTTCTCAAAAAAAAAAAAACTTTCTGAGACAGATGACAGTGAAAAGAGAGAAGAAAGAGAGAGAGGGAGGAAGAGAGACAGTCAATCAGTCAGTCAGTCAGACAAACAGACTGTGCTTTTCCAACTCAGTCTGGAGTCATACTGTTAGGAATTCGATTCTGACCAACATAAGGTTGACTCAGCCTTCCATCCTTCTGAGGTCAGTAAAATGAGAACTGTTGGGGGCAATATGCTGACTCTGTAAACCACTTAGAGAGAGCTGTAAAGCACTATGAAGTGGTATGTAAATCTAAATGCTATTGCTATTTAGACTTTTTAGTGTTTTGGGGGGGAAATACCTGCATTTACCCACAAATCTTTCCTCAGCACTTCTAAAGAGACTATGATTCTAATAACCTCTTGTCTTTTTATAACCTCTTCCGTTACAAGAAGATATATGGGACACCTGCGAGCTCTGAATGTGCTATTATTGTTAACATAAAGGTACTGAGAGCTTCTCTAGTTTTTTCCCTCTCATAAATCCAGGGGGCAGGTTTTTATTAAATACGAGCTGATAACCCAGGCTTGCTTGGTTATTTATTTATCCCAATTCTGTATTAGACAGGAAGAGCAACTTTACCCTGAACCCTGATTTCAGCGAGAATTAAATGAGTTAAAAATGTTTTTCCTGTGTCCCCAGAAGCTTCAAGTAAAATGATACCACTTTGTTGTTTTGCTAGCTGATCCATGGTCCTCAAGAATAATCAAAACCTTCTTGAAAATGTCTGGACCAAACATAATTTCTAAGGTTGGATTTTCCCCCTTACCAGAGGAAGCCCCTTGTGGAGTACTGTGAAGCTGTTACAATGGCAACTCCACTGTGCTGCACAGTAGAAGCCATCTTAAGGCACAACAGGCTGCATCTTAACAGAACACACACCCCAAGGGGTGTTAGGGATGTCTTTCCTCCACAGTATTTGTTTCCAGAGAGTAATGCATCTGTGTACCAAGTTTGGTTGAAATTGCTCGAGGCGTTCTAAAGTTATGCTGGAACATACACACACACACATACATACACACACACACACACAGACACACACAGAGACACACACAGACAGAGATTGGTTGAGTTGAAATGGCTGAAAAACCTCAATATCTTTGAAATCCTGGCTTCATCTGAATTGATTTATAAGTGGATGACAATTCTTCCAACACATTTGCCAGAGGTGATACAGGCTTGGAACAGAATGAATCCTCAAGGACCAAGAATTCAGATCTAGACCCACCATTGCAGTCACCCATCCCATATGAATGGAAGCAGTAGAATATCAAAAGGCAGAAAGGCAGGAGAAATGACTTGGGTTTCTGTCTGGGAAGATGAAGGTATAGCACAACAAAGACAAATAACTGCTGAGAGCTTGAAGTAAAGGAATTGATAGACTACCAGGAGTTTATGTGTCTGTCAATTTCATACGTCTTTGTACATCAATTCTGCCCCATTCTTTTATTAATATGCATGGATTTTTTTTAAAAAAAAACCTGCTGAATATTTGAATAACAATATAAATATGCATGTTAGCATATTTTCACTGAAAATATGCATTCTATAATGCACAGTTTAAAATGCATACAGTACAAGTTTCTGATGATACAGTCTACAACACATTCACAAGGAAATTATAAGCAATGCTGTTTAGCTTTGACATCTCTCCAACAGCCATCCTTTTGGATAATGATGTAGATCACTTGGATGCCCAGGAGAGTTGAAGTTGAGCCAATGGTCTCACCTGAGTCACCCAAAAGCTGATCAAGACCAAGAAGTTGTATTTCATTGGTGTAGTTTTAATACTTTTGTGGAGTGGGTTAATTAAAGCAGAGCCACTTGGGATACTTTGAAATGCTTTTCCTCAGTTTTCTCCCTATCTGGGACAAATGACCATATACAAGATACCCTGTCACCTGCTGCTCTCTTTCCATCCCTTTCACAACCTCCCCACACTCTCTCACCATGATGGAAATGGAATTTTCCTCTACATTGTCTGTTTCTTGCAATTGTTGTGTGTGCAATTATCCCTTCCTTCCTTCCTTCCTTCCTTCCTTCCTTCCTTCCTTCCTTCCTTCCTTCCTTTTTCTTTTTTTCTTCTGTCACCCAACTTCCAATGACTCATGGAAGTTCACTAAAAAAAACATTAAAAACAAGTTAAAATTTCTAGAATAGACCAAAAGAAATAATAAAAAATGGCAAAGATGACCAAAATGAAAAAAAACAGTCAGGAATGAAAAAAATAAACCCATACAATTCAAATACTTCTTATTCTATTAGTTTTCATTCGATTGGATAAAAGAGAATTTGCCTTTGAAATTTATTTCAAAGGAACAGGAAATGTCAGTGAGTTTTTTTATGTGTAGAGTGTCATTTATTTTAATAAAAATGTTGTCTATGAGATGAGCAAAGACTATGTGCTATGTGCGAATAGTATCTCTTTCACTGCACAACCTTCACTAATCTCTATCCAGCTTAATCAGGGACTCTTAAATCAGACAGACAAACAATATTTTGAAATAACTTGTCATTCAACTGAACATAAGATAAAAAACAAAACAAAAAAGTTGAAACTGTGAAATAGATTCCAGAACTATGCTAACTTTTATATTGCTTTTCATTAAACAAAATATTGAAGTGCAATGTATTAATTTTTAAAACCCTATATTTTCTATGTTTATTTTTCCCCTGATAGATTAAAATCCTTCATATGGATTGTTTATTTTGTATTTTTCATTTCAATCAAATAGGCTTGACTTCTAATAATTTTTATCCCCATAAAAGTTTAATTTTTTTAAAAAAAGCATGCTTTTGTTGCTGAATAAAGAAACAGAATTGAGATGATTGAGGAGAAAGTTGGTAAATTGTGACCGTAGATATTTTCATAACCATAATAAAAATATTATCAATGTATGGATGTGGCAGTTCTTCAATATAGAGTTTTCCTTGCCAGTTACATTCCTAAATTTATTATGTGTATAAAATAGACATATAGAGCTATTAGAAGAAGCATGCACATATATAGTACATTCAACACTAGCTATTTGGGACATTTGAAAGCCTATCGATCATTGTCAAAGAATGCAGTTTATTTTATTTTTTATTATTAATATTAAGAAATGTATTTCACCTCTCTTTATTTCTCCAAGCATCTCAGACAAATCCATTCTTTTTAAAAATCAGAAACAAGATGACTATGCATGTTGAAGCCCACACAAAAATCAGTGCCATAAATGTTGGCCTCAATTTGGGGAAGGACATACAGACTGCAAAGAAAATAAATAAAAATCTCCTATATTTTCCAAAAGTGTAGACCAGAAGCAATGTTTTTGTCATATGATATATCATAATTCAGGTATTCTTAGAAATGTAGTGTTTGCCCATTTTGTATTCACCTTGTATCTGTAAGTATCTTATATAGAAAGTTGGTTTAGTCTATTTCTTTCTTTTTTCTGCCTTACCATAAAGGTAAAGGTAAAGGTTCCCCTTGCACATAGGTGCTAGTCGTTCCTGACTCTAGGGGGCGGTGCTCATCTCCCTTTCAAAGCAGAAGAGCCAGCGCTGTCCGAAGACATCTCCATGGTCATGTGGCTGGCATGACTAAATGCCAAAGGCACACAGAATGCTGTTACCTTCCCACCAAAGGTGGTCCCTATTTTTCTACATGCATTTTTCATGTGCTTTCGAACTGCTAGGTTGGCAGAAGCTGGGACAAGTAATGGGAGCTCTAGGGATTTGAACTGCTAGGGATTTGAACTGCTGAACTGCCGACCATTCAATCGACAAGCTCAGCATCTTAGCCACTGAGCCACCGCCTCCCTTATTGCGTCCCTTACCATATCTACAATTCCCAGTATCAGCAAAAGGCATCTCAAAAAATACACCCACATTTATTTTATCACTATATTTGTTAAATTAGTAATGCTACCTCTTAATATGACCAGTATTCTAAAATACCATGTTATGTTCTCAATTTTGAACAGTGTTTTGTGATGTTGGGAATATGTGCCATATTGTTTATTTGGATTTAAATCAGAAATATGAAGAAGTAATAGACAGTTATTATCAAACCAAAAATATTGAGCTATTCATTTCCAGACTATCATTTTACTTTAACTAACTGGAAGCTATTTTTGTTCAGCTGGTTATTTATTATTATTGTTGTAGTTGTAGTAGTAATAATAGTAGTAGTTGTTTTTGTTTTTGTTGTTGTTTTGTTGTGGTTGTTGTTGTTGATGATGATGCATTTACAGTTCAGTAAGTAAAATGCCATGGAGCCAGATCATGTCCAATACAGCATGAATCATTTCTTGTTGTGAAAGATATATTTTGGAAAACTACCAACTAAGACCAGAATGAATAGAATGTCATACTTTGGAGAAAAATGTTCCCGATAACATCAGAATGTTTTATGTACTACTGAACCAAACTTATTTTGTATGGAAGTTGGTAAATGGTAGATCAGGGTTTCTGGACATCACATTCAGGATGAGGCTATCCCTGTTCCCCTTGCTTTTGTTTATAATGTAGACATTAATCAATAATGGCTTAATTCATTGGGCTCGTTCAGTGCTTCTAAACCTTGGCAGCTTTCAGATAATTGGACTTCAAGTCTCATGCTGGCTGGGGGTTGAAATCTGCACACCTTCAAGTTGCCAATTTTGAAAATACTGGTCTACATCTTTCCAGAGTACAGGTCATGGAGTAATGTCCTTTAGTTAAGGGAAGGCAATTTTTATTTAAATTGTAAGGACAACTGACTAACATCAACAGAAGTTCAACAATAATGCTAACTACCTAGAGAGAAACTATGCTCCCTTTCACTAAACATGTTCAATCAGAGGCTCAAAACATCTGCCATGAATGCTTTTATTTGGATTCCTGTGATGAGCAAGGATTGGATTTGATGGTTTTAATGGCTCTTTCCAGTGCTGTGAATCTCCCAAGTACTTCCCACAGAGCTAACAGATGGCTTTTCACACCATCTGACACAAAACAGATGACAATGTCTTATTTCTGCCTTCTAGAGATGGATGAAATAAGAAGAAAATAAAAAAACTGGAATTGGGTATTAGAAGAAAAGAGGGAAAGGCCATTATTTATTTATTTGACTAATTAATTAAATTTGGGAGCTCCCCAAGGCCAAAATGAATCTGGACAATTTGCAATTAAAAAATAAGAAATACCCATAAAACCAAACAAAAAAGACCCATGTATGTCCAGAAAACATACAATTAAGAAAAAAGAGCAGCCAACAAGGACTCAACACCCACCCTAACCCAAGCCTGAGTCTTCAAGGACTTTCCAAATGTCATCAAGGTGGAAGCTGTATTGATCTTTGGGGAGATGGTTTTCTAGAGGGCAGATGCCACAACAGACAAAGTACATTTCCTAGGTCATGATAGATGTACTGTTTAATCAAAGGGACTTGAAATCCATCAATTTTGTCAATCTCACTGGACAGAAACAATTGGAGATAGGCTGTCCTTCAAATTACCAGTCTCTGTGCCATGAAGGGCTTTAAAGGAGTTGTATGGGGGAGCAAATTGGAAATCACTGCAGCTGGTTGAGCAATGGTGACATACAAGTATGCCATGACATACCCATATTTGCTTGTGCCTCCCCATTCTGGATGATCTGTAGCTTCCACATAAAGCACATTGCAATACTGTAGTGTATTACAGAAAAAGAAAGAAGTGGCACACATGAGAATTTACAATAAAGGTACACATCTGTATTCCTAGGGACACATATGCCCCCTGAATGTTTTGGGTACAGTGCTAAGAGACTTAGTTTTTACTAATTTGTAAATATTATTATCATAGTTAGAAGAAAAAATATTAAATAAAGAACTGTTATTTAACTTCAAATAAAATGTACATTTAAATGAAATGATATTAATTTTGCTTCTGTTGTGGCCCCACACTTACTATTTAGAGTGAGATGTTTGGTATGCTAAAGTGAAGTGACCATCTAGGTCTTAAAAAATTGTGCAGGGTATTTATAAGGACAGTTAACATCTAGCTTGAGGTCTATGGAGATTCTCAGTCATCCAGGTCATAGTTGTCCCAAAAGTGCTATTTCAAAAGGCAACTGGACATTCTTGAAGAGTCCAGTTGCCCTCTTGAAAAAGCACTTTTGGGACATCTAGCCTGAGGCTAACAAATGGCATCATTGAGCAACTGCTAAAAACCTAGCAAAGTCAACCATTGTTGCTTGTTGATGACATCGTGAACCTTCACTTGGGAAATGGTGGAGACCAGTGAAGATCAGTAAATAGAATTATGTGTCAAAGTGCAAATCTTGGTGAGTTCACCAATAAGACTTTTAATTATATCAGCTATTCTTGAGATGTGTGATGTGGGGACAGAATCGGTAGCAGGCTTTATGGTCAAAACTGATTTCAGGCTCTTATCCATGCCATCATTGACAATTAGTCATTGTGTACACTGTGCATATCTAAGATGTAGCTTTTTAAGATGAAAAATTCCACCCCATGGGATTATCAAGAAGCACTTGTACATGGAGTTCCTTGATAAGTAGAAAGAGAAAAAAAAAATTCCCTTTCTTTTGGAATAATGTTGTAAAAATGAAGGCAATTACCACATTACATTCCCTTTGAGATGTCTATCAACATTCTCAATAATCTGGTAGGCAGCAATCTAAGCATTCAACAAGTGCATATGCCACAGAAATCTCATTGGTTGCCCTACTGATTAGCTACATTGGGACTTGGATGTGGGAACAAGCATCTTTCTGGTTCTTCAACTTTTGTTGAGCACAGTATATTCCTCAATCACATGCAAAGATTGGGAATTGCTTGTGCCTACAACTCTGTTCCTTACAAAGCAGGCAAACCTTGACTTGGTGTCTAAAGGATTTTAGGAATAAGGGAATGGGAATAAGGAAACTGAGATTAGGGTTAGGGTTAGGGTCTCATATAAGGAGTCTATTTAGGTTCACAACTACCGTAGGTAGGTAGGTAGAGGACTTTTGTCTGTTTACTAGTTGTGGCCCTACCTGGAGCATAATGCACTGTCAGCATCTCTCATAACAACTGCTGTAGTGCACTTTATGCTGAAGGCTGCCCAGATGCTACAGTTGGTTAAGGGCCATCTGTGTTGTAAGTGCAGCATTGGCTACCAATCTAGGAAGGTTTTATGACTCATAATTTATGATGGCTGCTATGAATTAGCTGTTATGTACCGGAAGAATTGCCTTCTCCAAATAGGAGTGACTTCTTTGGTTTACAGCCAGAATTTACAACACTTTTGTGGGGGAAGAAAATGAGAACACACTGTCTCACTACATACTCTTGACCACTCTTCCTTCTGAACTTCAAGAAATGCCCTTCCTTATCCACTGCATATAAGGAAAATCAATATAAAAGTTTCACAGATGGCATATGCCCACTGAGAAACTGGCAAAAATGTTTAAAGATAAATCAGCTAAATGTTGGAAATGTCACCAGTTACCAGGTTCATATTATTATATGTGGTGGATATGCTCAGAAGCTAAAAATTATTGGAATAAATTTAAGATATGGTTGGAAGAAATGATACAACAATGTATTGATTTAAAACCAGAAAAAATTACTAAAGAAAATATCTATTTGATTATACATGTAATAACAGCTGCAAGGATTGTTTATGCACAAAATTGGAAAGCAGAGAAAATACCTTTGGAAGGAGAAGTAATTAGAAAAAAATTAGACTGTGCAGAAATGAATAATTAACTTTGATGATTAAAGAAAAAGGGGATTCAGAATACTTTAAGATATTGAATCAATTTTACCATTGGTTAGAAAAGAGATACAAATAAGTAAATTAATAGTTATGTATAAAAATGCTATAATTAGAATATTGTGTTAGTGATGAATTGTAATGGACTTGTCGAGAATGAAGATAGAAGAAGCAACAAAAAGAAGAATTTTTGGAGACAACACCAAGATGTCACATGGAAGGAATAACTGATTTATTAAATGTTTGTTTGTCTAAAAAATAAAAAAAACTTTTTTTAAAAAAGAAATGCCTTCCCTGAATTTTCAGAGAGCCTTGAAGACCAAACTTTTGAACAAAGTTTTTATAGTTGGCAACTACAGATGAGGTGTTTTGTTTGGTGGGCGTTAGTTGATGTTTTCAGAAGTTGGTGCTATAAATACTGTAATTGACTAATTGTCAATTAATAGTTCTGTGAGATTTTCTTAAATATTTAAATCCTGAACTTGCACATAAATCCTTCCTTCCATATATTTGGCTGCTGAAGCTCCTCACCTAGCCATTAAAACTAGATCTAGTTTTATGCTTCTTTAACTCTAACACTTTCAGTGGATTTGCTCATGGTTTCTCAAGCAGCTGGAGAACAAAATTAGTCTTGCTTGCATTTTCCTTTCAGTTACTTCTTGAGCAAGGTAATAAAACAAAGTAACAGCAGGCTAATACAGATTTCAGTATTTAGGAACTTAAGCAGAACTGAATATAATTCCTTGCTGATTGTCGGTGTAAATTCCCAGAGTGTCTCAAATATGTCCTAAAGAACAGTTGTCTTATCCAGCGGTATATTTTTTCTAGGCCTGTCTCCAGGCCTTGATAAAGAGCAGATAAAATGCTCTTTCCTCTTCAGCTCTGAATCTATTATTGAAACGGATTCAATATTTGCCTTCTTAAGTAAAAAAGAAAAGCAAATTTATACAAATTTTTGGTTTATTTTGCTGTTTCAACTCTTGACAGATATCTTAGAATGAAAATTCTGTAACTGCATATATAGTTACTGGTTACAAGTAAAACCCACTCTTTTCACTTAGAACTTCATAGAATCCATAATATACAACTAATTATTCAGCCAAATCCACTAACCTAATATTATTTTTCTTGGAAATAAATTCTTATCTTCAGCCATAACATCAGCTGCTTTGAGTTATTTATAAAAATAATAAAGATGTGATATATATTTATGTACTTATGTATGTATGAATGAACAAACAAACGAACAAACGAATGAATGAATGAATGAATGAATGAATGAATGAATGAATTGTAACAACACTAAATTGCTTTACATTACACTATCACTACTACACATAACTGACTCCATAATGTTATATTATAGTAAAATTTATTCTCTATTTACTTTATGAACCAGAAGATAATATGAACATTATCATCTTCATTATCATAAAATCCCTGGTGGTGCATTGGTTAGACTGCGGTTACACGGCAGTATTACAGGCAAACTCTGCCCACAGCCTGGAGTTCCATCCTCTTGGGCTCAAGCTTCAGTCTTCCATCTTTCCAAAGTTGATAAAATGAGGATCCAAATTGTTGGGGGCAATATGCTGGCATTGTAAACTGCTCAGAGAGTGCTGTAAAGCACTATGGAGCGGTATATAAGTCTAAGTGCTATTGCAATTATAGTTTGAAAACAGCAAGTATGTGAGAGAAGAAAGAATATTTAAGTCTGAGATTCAGACAAGTGTTTACTTGTTCCCAGTTGTGAAGTGTAGGTAGAAAAGGTGGATAGAAAAATATTGAAGTAGTTCCACTGTGTATTTGGATTTGTGGGTGCATGTCTTAGCTACATTAATACATGATGCCCACAATTCAGTAGTGTACACACACACACACACTACATTGAAGTATTTATGACACTGTAAATGTCTACAGTTTTTGATACAATGACTTAGTTCATAATGAATATAAGAGCAAGGAGCAAGGAATAAAAGCTGTGTGATGATGGAATGAATAAAATGGTGAAATATAATGGGAAATGACTCCCAGAAACTTTATAGTTTCATTTCTTTTAAGCACTTTAAAAAAAAAAAAACCTAAAACCTAATCTATTAACAAGAAAATCTGAGGATATAAAAGCAACATCTTTTAGAGTTGGAATGGTTTATTAAGATTGTCACATCCAAACCTCTGCTTAATGAAGGAATCTAAATTAAAGGCTCTCTAGACTCCAAAGAATACATGCAGTGGAGATCTTCCCTTGGCAAGTGATTCTGTGTTAAGTAGCAACTTTTAAATAAATACAAAAATCTGACAATATTTGCCAAACTTGTAAACAGTTTGAAATGTTTAATGTTAAATGTTTGCCTAGTGTGGATGACTCTAATGGACTAATTTACAGAATACAGTCTGTTTCTACCAAAGAACAGATTGACTTCCTACATTGTAGAATGGTTTCCTTACAGGATTCAATCTGGGTCAGTCACCAGGACCAGAGGTTTTTGTCTTCCAAGGTTTTGGACTCATGCTGGAGCCCATCTTCAGGAAACTTCTCTGTGTGCTTTGGATCTGTGTGGCATTTACTGCATATCAGGGATGTCAAATTCAGGGCCCAGGGGTTGGATCTGGCCTGCAGGTTGCTTAGATCTGGCCCGCGGGGCTGTCCTAGAAACAGCAAAGGACCAGCCTGTGGTGCCTCTTCCAGTGAAAATGGAGCTCAGGGAGCCATGTGCCCTCCCCCACAGCTCCGTTTTCACTGACAGAGGGCGGCAGAAGGCCATCACAACTGAAAACAGCTGAAAACAGAGCTCAGGAGCCCATTCTCGGTGGCAGAGCACTCAGGCCACCGCAGATGCTCCCTACACAAGTGACATCAAGTTGACCATGCCCACACTGGCCCCTGAGGTCAAATACAACCCTGATGCAGCCCTCAATGAAATCAACTTTGACACCCCTGCTGTATATGGTGGCTGTTGTATGTAGCTTTTTAGATGTAGATTGGGGTGTTTCTGGCTGGCTATTAAGTCATCTGTCTGTTGTTTCTTTATTCTGCCAAGCCCCCATCTCTTAAGTACTTGATAAGGTGGGGGTAAATCAGCACTTCTGTTGATTGATGATGGGCCTGTTTCCCAGGTTTCAATAATTTCCCTGGCTGTTTTTGTGCCTGCTTGTCCAACAATCTTAGTAGCTGCAAAATTGAACATATGTCCTTGTTTCTTGCAATGTGAGGCTACCAATGAGTTTGGGTCTCCTTGTCTGACCACTCGCTTATGTTCCTGCTGTCTGGTGGCTAGATTCCTCCCAGTCTGTTTTACATAGTCACAAGGCAATCCATGCAGAGGTTCTAGTAGATTGGAAGTATCTCCCACCTCCAAACGATTTTTACAGTGCATAATTTGTCCTCGTATGATAGCCTCTGGGTGGTGTGAAATGCCCACTTGCAGTTCTTGGAAGCTGTTCACCAAATGTTTTTAATGTATGGCAGGGTGTGCCATATATTAGTTGGTCTTGTGCCTTGTTTCTTGCTTTCTTCTTGCTTCCCCACCGACAGACATCTTGTAACAAATGACTGTGGGTATCCATTCTTCCTGAATTGTTCATGTAGGTACCTGCTCTCCAGCTGTTTGCTGGGTGCTACAGTGGGTTCTCACCCTGCTGTATGGTGTTCTGATGGAACTCTTTTTGTGTGACAGTGGATGGTTTTCATGAACATAAATGACCTAACAGTTTTGGGATTTGTCCAAACCGGGGTTGTTTTATTTGCTTTCCTTAGCAAAGATATTTTCTGAATTAAGGGATTGCTGCTAATCCAGGTGACAGCATCTAAGACCCTTAGAGGACACAGATTCAAACCTTTCAGCTCTGATAGGACATTAATATGAGATTTCATTGCAAAATGCCTGCCCCGTAAACATCAAATAATAGGCTGTAATCATGATGTATTGTAAGTATATATACTGCATGTGTTTTGCAAAGCAGTCTCTTACTGGAATGATTGTGGTGGCATTTGTCTGTTTTCCATTTCTATTTTCTATCAATAAAAAGTTAAAGATTCCCCTCGCACATATGTGCTACTCGTTCCCAACTCTAGGGGGCGGTGCTCTAAGTCGATGAGCCATTTCTAAGCCGAAGAGCCAGTGCTGTCTGATGACAATTCTGTGGTCATGTGGCCGGCATGACTAAATGCCAAAGGCGCACGGAACGCTGTTACCTTCCCACCAAGGTGGTCCCTATTTTTCTACTTGCATTTTTATGTGCTTTCAAACTGCTAGGTTGGCAGTAGCTGGGACAAGTAATGGGAGCTCACCCCATTACGCGGCACTAGGTATTCGAACCACTGAACTGCCAACCATTTGATCGACAAGCTCAGCATCTTAGCCACTGAGCCACCAAGTCCCTTATTGCGTCCCTTACCATAGCGGAAATTTTGAGAGTTCAGAGAACCAGCAAATACCACCTCTGGCTGGCCCCAGAGTGGGGTGGGAATGGAGATTTTGCAATATCCTTCTCCTGGATGCTGGCACCCACCAAACCACGCCCACCAAGTGACACCACGCCCACCAAGCCATGCCCACAGAACCAGTAGTAAAAAAAATTGGATTTCACCACTGTTTCCCACCAAGGTTGTCTCTATTTTTCTACTTGCATTTTTACATGCTTTCGAACTGCTAGGTTGTCAGAAGCTGAGGCAAGTAATGGGAGCTCACTCCATTACGCAGCACTAGGGATTCGAACCACCGAACTGCCAACCTTTCTGATTGACAAGCTCAGCGTCTTAGCCACTGAGCCACCACATCACCTATCTATCTATATCAAGATGAAATGCTATGTGAAATGCGATATCATTATATATATCACTGATATCAAGTGCTATCAATAGCACTTGAGTAAAAGAACAGCAATTAAATCAATAGAGCATTATTTGGCCTTCTTAACATCCTACTTTTTAGTTTGAGAATAACATCTCTGCTCATAAAATTCAACTTGCTGGAAGAGATGCAGTGTCCCATTTTTTATTTTATTTTTTGTAAAAAAAAAAGCAACTTTTAAAAGAAAATACCTCAAGTACAGATGACAAAAGACCATCTAAATCTCTGCTAGGATGCTGCTGGTCAGTATAGATGATACTGAGCTAGATAAATCAATGATTTGATCTGACATAAGGCAGATTCCTGTCCTTGTGGCAGATCATATAATGGTGCCAAAAGATATTGCAGTATTGAGAGAGAAGGACAACAACAACAACAACAAAGGGAAAAATATAGACTTCTTAGCCTTTTTCAGTCGATACAAGCAATAATAACTTGCTTGTTCCCTCTTCACACTAGTGCCTCAGTGCACTAAAGGATCAGAATATAATTCATCCAGCATTGACAGATCTATAGTATAAGACACTGAGTCCACCAGATATAATGTACGTTTAACTTTTTGCCTTATTTGAAAAGGCCCTTAAAACATGTGTGACAAATAGCTGATAACCAATAATTTGACTTAAATAGGAGTACTATAAAATGAGCCCAACTGGTTTCCTACAATTTAGGATGGCTGAAATTGCAGCTCTGAAAGGGGAAGTTCATTTTTGTCCTTCCTCTTCAGAGCTCTTCCCTCCAGTTCCCTCTTCAGTTGTCTTTGGAGTAGTGAAATGGAACTGGCATTCATTCAACAGCCAAAACCCAGTTTGATTTCTTAGCTATCTCCATTTTTCCAAGTCCACAGACAGTATCTTCTTGCAAGTTATTTAGATTAAATTCCCTCCTGCTTTCCCCAATCAATAAAAACTCTATGTCTCTATGAAAACCTTATCTGTTTCACTTCTAGTTATTCTCAGACCAAATTTACCTTCTTCAGACATGACTTGCAGTGGTGGGATTCAAATTTTTTTTTTACTACCGGTTCTGTGGGTGTGGCATGGCTTGGTGAACATGGCTTGATGGACAGGGGAAGGATACTGTAAAATCTGCATTCCCACCCCACTCCAGGGGAAGGATACTGTAAAATCTCCATTTCCTCCCGATGAGCTAGAATTCAGGAGGCAGAGAATAGATGGGGGTGGGGCCAGTCAGAGGTGGTATTTACCAGTTCTCCGAACTACTCAAAATTCCTGCTACCGGTTCTCCCGAACTGGTCAGAACCTGCTGAATACCACCTCTGATGACCTGTATATCTATGAGATCAGATGATAGAATGGCATTTACCTGATCTATTCATACAGTGTTGTTGTTTTTAACCAGTCTACAGGCAAATGTTACCAGATGGAATAATATCAAATACACTGGAGAATCAATAAAAGGTGATTGATTGATTATATGCCATCAAGATAGATAGATTTTCTCACTAATGATCTATTCCTAACCTATTGTTCCAAAGTTGTACTCATTGCTAGATAGTTTGCCAACCAACTCTCATTAGTTATCAAATGACATAAAATGTATAGACACTTCTAGTTGTACTCAACCACTTTTTCACTTTTCTGTCAAGCAATCATAAAATTCATGAGATGCAGAGATAATTGATTCAGCAATCTATTAGGCCAGAAATGGTTGCAAATCTATCATAACTTAGCTAAGTTGTTCAAGCAGAGGATTACATTAATATTTATATCTCTGAATGGGTAGATTGAGTCATAGTGGGACAATTAGCTTCAGTAGCACAAAAACTGACTATAGCTATAAAGCTATTTAACAATTGAACAGTCCATGAAACAGTATTTTCTGGGTGAATTTCAAATACACAATTCTGTAAGTTCCAACAAAGAAGCAACCTCAATGCATATTGTTATTTGGAAAATCTGCCACATTATCAAATTGTATCTATATTCAGGCAGTTGTCAAACATTTTAAAAAAAGAATCCAAACATTAATACAGTGAAAGTGTTAGAGCATAGAAATTGATGGTCAATGAATCAGCCCAATCCTGTAATGTATAAAAATGCCATAGACATTCTTATGGCTTTAACTCAATGTGTTCACATCACTTGGTTAATATTAATAAATCTGGCAGTTTCCAAAATCAAGGGACTCAGAAACTTCCTTTAAAACATGGGTGAATAAAACTGCTGAAGGACAAAACATGCATTCTACTTAGGAACACTATGGTCTTTTTCAAGAAAGAGATGATCTATAACATGTAGGTAGTTTGAATTTCAAAGGAAAGGTTTCATATATTTATCTGACCTATTTTACACAATGTAGAAATTATCTGGGTGCAAGGAATAATTGTCTGCTGTGAACTCCATGTAGGCATCAGGAAGGGCATCTAGCCAGTAAATGCTCAGCTCCAATCAGTCACCCTGACCCCCACCCTGAAGCAGGATCATTAAAAGGGGGAAAATCACACAATGTAGAAAGTTTAAGTATACTTTAATGACCATTTTTGGAGGCTAGCAGCAGTTAAACTATGTTATTCTAAAAAAAGGGGGGGTTCTATTTTAATAAATGAAACTTGTCCCAACTTTACAATTAGAAAGCAAGCTTAGGCAGAGCAAATGACATGTTTTTTTGCATTTCTGAAGGGGAGTTTCAGTACCAAAAAACAAACAAAACTCAGTCTCAGAAAAGCAAAGATATGCAGGGCATAGAACAGAGATTAAGCTGTAATCTAAAGGAAAAAGAAGAGGAAAACAATGGAAGTTACTTCTGGGTTAATGTGTATAAAATTATTGGTGAATTATTGTGAAGTCAACTGAAGTTGATTGAAAGTAGCAATAGCAATAGCACTTAGATTTATATATCACTTCATAGTTCAACACTATGTTTTTATAATATTCTTTTTGTATTGTATATAGGATCAGATTCTATAATATTCTTCTATAAACTCCCTACACAAGGAAGAAAACTACCAACAATTTCAATGCTTTCAAGTCATCATTACTGCCACTTGCTCAACAAAAGGCATTTGTGACATGATTGTGAAATAGCTTCTTTGAGGGCAGCTGATGTCAGGAAGAAAGAGACAAAGATAAGCAGGAAAGATCAGCGCACACACACACACACACACACACAAATCACTAAATCACTTCCTTTTTTGTTGTCAGAATAAAAGAATGAGGAGGAAGGCTCCAAATAAAGCAAAGAGAAATATGTGATTTATTGAATAAGTAAATTGTTTGAAATGTTCTGATGGAAACCCATTTAGGCATACTGAATCTACATGATTGTTATTTGCAAAGATGCCCAGAATTGCTAGATTCTGCAGAAGAATGTCAGATGTCAGGGTACCAAGAACCCCACAATAAAGATCTCTGGATTTTCCTTCCTCTTGTGGCTAAAAAGAATGAAGGAGGTAGAGATGCCACAATAAACACATGAACTGATAACCTTTCTAAATGTGTTATATGCACACAGATTTTTTTTTCTCCTTGTCCACTTGTTGTTTATCTTGTGGCATGAATGTCTAACAAGGCTGGACAAACTGTGACGGTATAATGAGATCCTTAATCTAATTTCATGAGGACTTTTGCCCTAATTTCAGAACCACTCCAAGCTGTACTTGCAGGGTACCTCATCCACCTTATGAACATTTAATTTCTTCCTTGACAAATGAATTTTTCTCTGCATTGCTTTCAGAAACAACCCCATGTTTTTATTAGGACCATTACTGATTCTGATAACTCTTCAGTAGGCAGTGAAGGATTACATTGCAAATAACTATATTATAAGTACTGTCAAACAGCCAGAATTGATTAGTATACATTTAATGGCAGTGTGTATTTGATGTGCTAATTTAATAGAGCTTTCAGTCTGGAAATAAGAAGGCATAGTTGCTGTTATTATATTGTCTTAGTAGTCTTCTCAAAAAGTACTTTTTCATTCTTGTGCCAGGTGAGTATCCAGATAATGCATTATTAAAGATAGTAATTTAAAAGACACTCTACCTAGATGACATCCAGATTCTGATTCTGATTCTAGGGAAAAATGAGAAAAAGATGCAAGGATTTTTGACAGTCAAATAGGCATATCATAAATGAGCACTGCGGGGAATGGAAGGAAGATATTGCTATCTAGAGCATGGCTATACTAATTCATACATAGAGTAATTTCCCCCTATCTCTGAGTCTGTCTAAAAAACTATCAATGTATCAGTGGTGGATTTCAATTTTTTTTTACTACCGGTTCTGTGGGTGGGGCTTGGTGGGCGTGGCATGGCTTGGTGGGCGTGGCTTGGTGGGCATGGCAGGGGAAGGATACTGTAAAATCTCCATTCCCTCCCCACTCCAGGGGAAGGTTACTGCAAAATCCCCATTTCCTCCCAATCAGCTGGGACTCGGGAGGCAGAGAATAGATGGGAGTGGGGCCAGCCAGAGGAAGTATTTGCTGGTTCTCTAAACTACTCAAAAATTCCGCTACCGGTTCTTCAGAACTGTTCAGAAGCTGCTGAAACCCACCTCTTCATTGTATCCTTTAGGAGTATAATACAGTACTGATTTTATTGTCACTGTTGGCTAGTGTTCCACTACAAGGAAAATGTGTACACATATATCAACACTACTAATGTAGAAATATACATTGCATTAATTAGATTTGTTTAATGACTGTTCAAAGTTAGAAAAGCACTGGAAAAAATCCAAGTCCATGCATTTACAAGTTGGTAACTGGAGCATATTTACAATGGTTATAGCATATTAGAGTCATGTGATCACTCTTTGTAATCTTCTGACAAAGTCAATGATAGAAGCTGAATTCACTTTACAACCATGCAATTTGTTTAAAGACCACAGTAAATAAGGTTGTAAAATCGAGCATAACATAAGCACACCACCATTTAATGACCACATGCTTTAACACCAGAAGTTCCAATCCCAATTATGGTCATAAGTCAAAGACTACCTATATAGATAGTGTTAAAGGTTCTAACATTTACCTCTATTTGTGCACGGAAAATTGTGGATCGTAGAAGATTATTCTAGCAGCAATTATAGGACTTTGTACCGGATAGCACATAAATTATGGAGGAGAACTTGAATTATTCAATGTAACAAATGTGATTAGGTAAGTGGTTCCTGACACAGGCCAGTATCAGATATGTCTAAAATATGCAAACTAAATTAAGCAAATTTAAAAAATATATCCATATACTATATCCATCAAACATATGTAAATTGTCATGGAGTGTATATGTGTGTGTGAGTTTGTATGTGTGAAAGGGGGAAGTTCCCTTCAGGATTCAGTCAGATAATCTTCAGCAGGCAAAGATTTTATCTTGTGATCTTTCCCCGCTTCATTCATAATGTTGAAAAATTAGCTTAAACAAATGAACAAATTTCCCTGCTCCTTCATTATTCTTCCTTCAAAGATTTCGAGATCAAGCCTGGCATACAACAAAAAGTAGTAAATTTACTCTAAATCATGTAGGTCAGAGGTGGGTTTCAACATGTTCTGACCAGTTCTGGAGAACCGGTAGCGGAAATTTTGAGGAGTTCGGAGAACCGGTAGTAAAAAAATCTGACTGGCCCCGCCCACATCTATTCTCTGCCTCTGGAGTCCCAGCTGATCGGGAAGAAATGGAGATTTTGCAGTAACCTTCCCCTGCCACGCCCACCAAGCCACACCATGCCCACCAAGCCATGCCCACAGAACCGGTATGTAGGTTGTGTTGGTTGTAAACCCACCACTGATGTAGGTTGTGGCTAATGCAGCATACAGTTTGCCACAACAAGGCCTGTTAGTGTAGAACATAGGGAATTTATGTTATCAAGATATAGAGAACTATTATTTTGTCAAACAGAAAAAAATATAAGCATAGCAAGGCTGCTCAGACCAAAGGAATATTATGTCCACCACCCAATTTCCTATAATAGTTAATCAGATGTCCCTGGGTAACCAATGTACAAGATTTTAGGCTTATCTTATTCTTGTTTCCTAGCAACTGATTCAAAAGCCTGCTGCCCTTGATCTTGGATGTGGCATTTTGCAATTAGGGTTAATAACCCTTTGCATTCATTAACAGAGCAATCTTATGCATTTAGCTATTTCATTAGCTGAATACACTTTTTTTTTAATTGACTGCAGGGGTCACATTATGGCAATTCAATCAATTTGATTTATAAACCATTATTTATGCATTACTTTTTAACTCAGCCAATTGTGACTTAATAAACCATGTTTAAACAAACTGTGGTTCAATCCAATGTGCACTGTGCCGAAGCCACATATTTTAAATATTCAGTCTTTAGGATTTATACAAAAAGGAGAATGGTATCTGTTGTATATTGGGCTTCAGTAAGCAAGAACCAGCTACACAGCATTTATTGACTCAAAAATAGAACTGAGGAACTTCAGGCAAATGCCTGTTATTTATACTCTAGGCCCACAGGTCCTTAACCAATCATAGAACTAGAAAAAGCCTGCCCAACTATAAATGTTCTAAGTTTCCCTTCAAAACAGTTGGGGTCATCTAAAGTAGTGATGGGTTTCAAAAATTTTTACTACTGGTTCTGTGGGTGTGACTTGGTGAGCGTGGCATGGCTTGGTGGGCATGGCAGGGGAAGGATACTGTAAAATCTCCATTCCCACTCCACTCCAAAGGAAGGTTACTACAAAATCCCCATTTCTTCCCGAACAGCTGGGACTTGGAGGCAGAGAATAGATGGGGGTGGGGCCAGTCAGAATTTTTACTACCGGTTCTCCGAACTACTCAAAATTTCTGCTACCGGTTCTCCAGAACTGGTCAGAACCTGCTGAAACCCACCTCTGATCTAAAGGTTAATTTCACTTTAACACAACTATATACATTCAATACATAACAGTAACTACTTTCAATAATAAATAAAATAATGTTTTTTTAAAGTGTGGTTTGCATGAAATAGTTCTGTAATGATACAAAAATGTATCTGGCAGTCCATTAATTCACTACATAGAGAAAATGTTTTGAAATGACAGTCAAACCTAGGTAAAGATAGCATGGATTTGCCAGTTCTATAACAAGCAAATTCATAACTTGATTCAGGTCAATGCATGTAGTTGTTGATTTTCAACAATTCATTCAGTGGCCATTTGAAGTTACAATAGCACTGAAAAAAGTGATTATCACCATTGTAGCATCTCCACTGTCATGTGATCAAAATTCAGATGCTTGGAAACTGACTCTTGTTTATGATGGTTGCAATGTTCTGGAGAGCTGAAGAAGCTTCTTGGATGGGAAACAAAACGTCTTCCTTGTTTTTCAAAGAAAAACAAGGAAGTCCATTTACCTCTTGAAAAAAAAAGCACCTTTGGGACTTTTGGAGTTCATAGAATAGAATTCTTCATTGGCCAAGTGTGATGGGACACACAAGGAATTTGTCTTTGGTGCATATGCTCTCAGTGTACATAAAAAGAAAAGGTACATTCATCAAGAATCATAAGGTACAACACTTAACGATAGTCATAGGCAGTGGTGGGATTCAGCCAATTCGCACCACTTCAGGAGAACCGGTTGTTAACTTTCTGAGCCGTTTGGTGAACTGGTTGTTGGAAGAAATCATTAGGGCAGAGAACCGGTTATTAAATTATTTGAATCCCACCACTGGTCATAGGGTACAAATAAGCAATCAAATCATACTAGGAAACAATCAATATAAATCGTAAGGATACAAGTTACCAAGTTACAGTCATAAAGTCATAAGTGGAAGGAGATGGGTGGTGGGAACGATGAGAAGATTAATAGTAATGCAGACTTAATGAATAGTTTGACAGTATTGAGGGAATTATTTGTTTAGTAGGGTGATGGCGTTCGGGAAAAACCTGTTCTTGTGTCTAGTTGTTCTGGTGTGCAGTGCTCTATAGCTTCATTTTGAGGGTAGGAGTTGAAACAGTTTATATCCAGGATGTGAGGGGTCTGTAAATATTTTTGCAGCCCTCTTGAAAAAAAAGCACCTTTTGGACTTTTGGAGTCCATGTGATGAACTTTTGCAACTTTCTAAGCAGACAGGTCAATGGAGAAGTCAGATTCACTTAACAACTGTGTTACTAATTTAACAGCTGAGTGATTCACTTAACAACTGTGATAAGAAAGGTTGCAAAATGGGGCAAAATTCATTTAAAACCATCTCACTTCAGAACAGAAATTTTGAACCTAATTGTAATCATAAGTCGAAGATTACCTATAGAAAATATGTTGCTTTCAATACAGGCAAATTTTCTTTCAGAAAAGTTTATATAGCAGATGAGAAATAATTTGTTTGATCTGTTGGTTATGGATATAGATGTCATATTGTGATTCAAAGAAAATTCCAGTAAGCAGTTTGTTTGCTTTATTTGCTTTGCCAGTATTAGTAAACAGTTGTGCTTCCATAATTCAACAAAGAAGCAATTAGAACCAGTGGTGAATTTTTTTTTTTACTACTGGTTCTGTGGACGTGGCTTGGTGGGCGTAGTGTGGCTTGGTGGGTATATCTTGGTGGGTGTGGCAGGGGAAGGGTACTACAAAATCCCCATTCCCACCCTACTCCAGGGGAAGGAGACTACAAAATCCCCATTCCCACACCACTCTGGGGCCAGCCAGAGGTGGTATTTGCCAGTTCTCCGAACTACTCAAAATTTCTGCTACTGGTTCTCCAGAACCTGTCAGAACCTGCTGAATTTCACCCCTGATTAGAACTGAATATGGTATCACATTTTTATTGGCCTGTTATTTCCTTGTTTTCCTTAAAAGATGGTGATGTAGAATCTGCTGTCCAATATATGCAAACAAAGAGAGGCAAGCTGAGAATCACCATATTTGAGGCAGTCCAACAAGAGAAGACTCAAAAGAAGATATTTCATTTGGAGGTCTTCTGTAGACCTCCAGAAGTTGGCCACCGGAAACAAGAATGTCCCCATCCTTGTGCTACTGAGGGAGCTTTGTGAAAATTAGTTGCATCAGAAAATTATAGGGGGATTTCATGGAATTTGAAAAGATTGTCTTTAAAAGAAATAGCCCATTAACTTTCTCAATTTCATAACTTCATGTAGTGGGTTTTATACTGCTTAATATTTTTCCCTTATATAATCAGAAAACATATTGTTAGCAAAGCAGCAAGGAATAATACAAGCACCACAGTTGTTTAGAAGAGAAACGGAGACACTAACTTGCTTAGTAATCATTTATTGCTCAAGTTGTTTCTAACAACACACCAGGAGCAGAACAAAGGATCTACTTCCAAGTGGTAGTGACTAAATTTCGCCAGCAGCTCAAAATGTGCTGAAATGCACTGCAATATCAAATCCATATATATTTAGGTCTGTTTAATACGTAATAATTCAAACACCCATAGAAGAGATAAGCCTTCATTGGTCTTTGGTGAGCATGTCAGTGCCCCATCATAATAATGTAGTGCATGCATGATTATTTTGATGTGGATAAACCAAATATATAGAATATATTCTACAGAGGAATTATTGAGTCTGTCATCTGCACCTCTATAACTGTCTGGTTTGGTTCTGCAACCCAACAAGACAGACACAGACTTCGAAGGATAATTAGAACTGCAGAAAAAAACAATTGCTATCAACCTGCCTTCCATTGAAAACCTGTATACTGCACGAGTCAAAAAGAAGGCTGTGAAAATATTTACAGTCCCCTCGCATCCTGGACATAAACTGTTTCAACTCCTACCCTCAAAATGATGCTATATGGCACTGCACACCAGAACAACTAGAGACAAGAACAGTTTTTTCCCGAATGCCATCACTCTGCTAAACAAATAATTCCCTCAACTCTGTCAAACTATTTACTAAGTCTATTTACTAACTATTTACTATTAATCTTCTCATTGTTTCCACCAACCATGTCCTTCCACTTATGACTGTATGACTGTAACTTTCTTGCTTGTATCCTTACGATTTATATTGATATTGTTTCCTGATTGCTTATTTGTACCCTATGACTATCATTAAGTGTTATACCTTATGATTTTTGATGAACGTATCTTTTCTTTTATGTACATTGAGAGCATATGCACCAAGACAAATTCCTTGTGTGTCCAATCACACTTGGCCAATAAAGAATTCTATTCTAGTCTATTCTATAAGCAAGACCAAAATCAATATGGAACTTGATTAACTCTTGAGAATCACTTAAAGGTTTTTTTAAAAAAATAGTGTTTTATTTTAACAGTATTATATTTTTTTGAGAAAAATGAGTAGGATTTACTCTTATGATACAACTGGATCCAAAATGTGGATTTACTGATAGTTTGGTATTATTTCCATAAGTGGCATCTGTGGTGGGTAAGCATCCAGTTTTGTTTGTGGCAGATATCTGAAATGTTCTTTAAGCTTATTTTCATGCAAAGCATGGATGAAAGGTTAGCTACAGGACTGCCAAACAGTAGAAATCTGAATTTGCTGCTAATTATTTGACCATATGGCATAAATGACCAAAATATATTTTTTTATTTTTGTGGCATGTATTGGAGTGGCCAGTCAATGCAGTAAAATTCCCATATTTTTATCTGCAGTAATTTTCTAAGTTTTCACAAATATTTTTTATTATATCCTTCCCATAGTGCTTGTTCTTTCATATTTGTCCTGTGATATTGGCAACAAGTATTATTAGATGTGTATCCTATATTTATTTTGTACAGCTCAAGATGGCATACATAATGCTCTTACCCTGTTTCCCCGAAAATAAGGCATCCCCTGATAATAAGCCCAATCGGGCTTTTGAGCGCATGTGCTAAAATAAGCCTCCCCCGAAAATAAGCCCTCCCTGAAAAATTTAAATGCAGAGCTGGAAATCAGGTAAGACAGCAAGAGGAGCCCCATCTTGCTCCAAAATAATAAGACCTCCCTGAAAATAAAGCCAAGCACTTATTTTGGGATTCCAAAAAATATAAGACAGGGTCTTATTTTTGGGAAAACACGGTATTTTCTCCACAACAACTACTATAGTAATGGGGAGGGATGATTAAAGAATTTGACTTGTCCATTCTCAACTATCTCAACCAGCTTTCAAACCTAAGGGAGGACTGGAATTCATGGTTTCTCAGCTTCTATTTCAATATCTTAACCACTACAGAAAACTGGTCCTGATTCCAACATTGGACAAAGAATCATGTCTGAAATCATTTGGAACATCTGTTTATGTAAATAATAATGAACTTTGTAGATGAACATCACTTTGTATAATTTTTATGATTTATAACAGGGATGTGAAACTGGCAACGCACAGGAAGGATGTGTCATGTGCAAGCCACACCCACCCCAGCTCTGTGAATGGGAAAAACGTCATGAAATGTCATGTGATGGCAATGTGATGCAGCGAGTTTGACACCCATGATTTATAAGGAAAGATTTAGGTAATTCTTTCAATCTCAGTTTGGATACAAGCTTATTCATAATATGAATTGGTGATTCATAGTAATGTTTAAAACTATGCTTAAAAGTCTATCCCTAATACAATCAAGTTCTCCACTGAGATTTAAAATTGGCAGAAAGAATGAAATTGAAGACTACAATGGATCATTTAACACAGAACAAAGGAATAAAATCACCTGCTAAAAGTCTAAAACCAGCCAATCACTTACACCAAGACTAAAAATATTCAGATTAATTGACAAAGACATTAAATGCTTTAATTGAAATAAAACATTTAAAGATATTTAAATATTAAATGGTCCAAAAGATCAAACAAGTCTTTGAAGATTATAGAAAAGAAAAGATTATAGAAAAGATGTAAGAGTCCAGAAAAATTCTTCTCAACATTTCACAATTTATAGAGATTTATAGAGTCATTCTGTGTACATTGAGACAATGTAGAGGTACCAGCCACATTTCAATCCATTTTTTTCTTAGTAGTATTAAAAGTAGATTAAAAGTGACAGCTCAAGGTATAATACATCACAAATCAGAGTGTAGTATGTCTACAGTTTTTTCATCTTCCCTTCTGATTCTTCCCAACTAGCTTATATGTTTTGTCTTGTTAAGACATTTTCTATATTTAATGATAAGGATTTATGGTAGTATTCACAAAGTGTACTTTAATATGCTTCTTCTTCAAATGTGAAATTGCATCTGCTTGAATTAGCCACAGTGCAATAATATTGTCAAATATATGGATTGATATATTTGACCATGATGTATTGATGTAATCCATTACCTTGGATTCATACTTCATCACATTTAAAGTAGATGTATTGCAAAATATGATTCCTTTTATTCATGCAAATGAATCAAAGAAGAAAAGAGCTCATTGCTGAAAAGGAAAGAAAATGATTTATTGAGTTGCAATCAACAGTTTCCATATGACAAAGAAAATGAAATGGCATTTGTAGAAAAAAAAAGTTTAAAAGGAGAGTTGACTTCCTAACATAAATAATGTTATTGGTTATTAGTTTCATCAACTTCAAAGTACAGAAAAGAGCAACTGAGATGCTTAAAGGACTGGAGACTAAAACATATGAAGAATGGTTGCAGAAATTGGATATGGCTAGTCTAGAGAAACGAAGTACTAGGAGTAACGTGATAGTAGTATTCCAGTATTTGAGGAACTGCCACAAAGAAGAATGGGTCAACTTATTTTCCAAAGCACCAGAAGACAAGACAAGAAACAATGGATGAAAACTCACAAAGGAGAGAGGCAACCTAGAACTAAGGAGAAACTTCTTAACAGGGAGAACAATTAACAGTGGAACAGCTTTCCTTCAGAAGTTGTGGGTGCTTCATCACTGGAGGTTTTTAAGAAGAGACTGGATAGTCACTTGTCTGATATGGTATAGGGTCTCCTGCTTGAGAAGAGGTTTGTATTATAAGACCTCCAAGATCCGTTCCTGCTCTACTGTATTCTGATTGATTGAATGATTGATTGATTGATTGATTGATAAAGATTGGCTGTTATGTTGACAGTTCCAAGAAAGTCCACCTTTTTCCAGGAGCCAGTCATGCAAACACAAACAGTTTTCCTTCAATTAGCTAATTACACTAATGGATACAATTTGATTGTTTTAACTAATTGGAATGTGGTGAGTAGTTAACCAGATTAGCATAGGAAAGGATGTCCTTTTAGCTATTTTTATTCAATTGAGAGATAGAAAGTGCCAGCAGCAAAGTCGGCTGCTTTGCTAATCCCTTCAATGAAAAGGAAATTTAAGCCTTTTTACTGCCTGACAATTATTGAAGAGTGCTGATTAAGCAAACCATCTTTTCCATGTCTACAGTTACCAGATTGCTCTAGGTATGGAGAAAGGAAGAAGGAGAGTTCACGTTTGGGAAGAAATATCCATCTGGTTCAGTTTCAAGCTGGGAGAAAGACACTGGAAACATGGAGGCTGATTGGAAAGATGGTTTATTGGTGAAGCAGAACCACATGGGTTTCTGGTTCTGGGCAGCTGACAAAATGAAGTTGAGAATGGGGTTTTTTTATACCTTGTTTGGGCTTTGCCCTTGAGATTCCTGTTCATGCGCAAGAACATGTATTCTATTGGCTGTTGTCAGATTCCTATGGGGTCATGTAGGGGTTATGTAGGGGTCATAGCTGGCTCTATAGGCAAAAGAGGAAATGCAAATCCTAGGTGCTTGTCTGAGCTTCAGTCCCGGAACCAGTGAAATCCGGGGGCTGGGCTGGGGACAGAATGTATCTGCCCTCAGTGTGGAAGGGATTGCCACTCTCGAATTGGCCTTTTTAGACACACTAGATGCTGTTTTAGGACCTCTTTCCAAAGCACGATACCATAGTCTCTTGAGACTGAAGGATGCCAATGAATGTCTGAGCTAAACTAGTTTACCTCTGGTTTATTCTTTATCTGAACTCCCAGGTAAAGTTTGGACTGCTCTGGAATGATTCAATGAAGGGGTTTGTATTCTGAAAGGGTGTTGTGCAATTCCTATTGTGGCTTAATGTCCTGTCTTAGATCTTGAGTGAAGGCTAATCCTACCATTCTGCCTTTGTTCAGACTTTGTTGCAGGGAGATTCAAAATATCCTGTCTTGAATGGATTACCAAATATATATTTCTAAAAGCTGCCTCCTCAGTTTCTGCTTGGGTGCTATTAAGAAAGACTTGGATGCTGCTTCCTGCTTCTAAAAAATATATTTATCCTTTACGGAAATATAATACCTTGCCTTTTTTTAATATTCCTCAAAATATTCTCCTAGGAGAGGGATGGGCGCTGACTTTCCACATCATGTGTGAAGATTGTTGGGATTGTGTGTGTGGTGTCGTTGCCATTTTAATTGGTTGAGTTTATTGGGGAATTTTTAAGATGTCTTAAATATTATAGGTTTAAATGAAGTCATTTGTAAAGATGACTAAACAATCGTATGCAGAAATGAGGCAATTCACTTTCAAGTATCCTCAGTTTATAATTTAGAAAAGTAGAAAAGTCCTATCTTTAGAAGAAGATGGTTTTGTGGTAACTGGTTTGGTTGGAGGCTACACAAAATTAATAAAGAAAAATTAATTAAAAATGATAGTGATTATTAAATGAAGCCTCCCACAGTCCACAAGCTTGTAAAAAATCATATAAGGCGCCCTGCTCCATATTGATTCACCTTTGGAAAATAAATTATTGGTGTGTTAATATCCTTTTGAAAAGCAGGCAAAATGTCAACCATTAAGAAGTATAGTGAAAAAAAATATCAGGGTTCTGTATACTTTCAAGAGAAGTACTTTGGGCGTCGTCAATGAATTGACATGTCTTATTAATGGCGCTCTCCCAGCTCTTCCTTTCTTTTTTCTCTTCCCTCACTCTCCCCTCAGGAATATGCAGAAACATTTAAAAATTATTTTATGCTATGGACATTTTGACAGTTAAGTCAATCTCTTTGGGCCAGTCCCAAATCCGCCTCACAAGTTTGTTATTGTGAAGAAAATAAGAGGAGGAAAGTCTGTTGAATATGTTTGTTACTTTGAGATATTTGGAATGATAATTAAGGCTGGATGTAAATAAATAAAATAAAAGACCACTTTAATTTGTTTCACAAATGAAAAGGAAGGAAGGAAGGAAGGAAGGAAGGAAGGAAGGAAGGAAGGACCTTTTTCTCTTTTTCTTGTTTTTAGATATCCATAAATTAGAGCTCAAGATTCTAATCAGCATTATTCAAAACAAAACAAAGATGACCTGCATTTTACTATAAGGAAGGAGGGCTTCTATTTAAGCTACTATAAGGCACATGAAGAATGTTTGCAGGAACTGGGTATGTCTAGTTTAACGAAAAGAAGGACTAGGGGAGACATGATAGCAATGTTCCAATATCTCAGGGGTTGCCACAAAGAAGAGGGAGTCAAGCTATTTTCCAAAGCACCTGAGGGTATGACAAGAAGCAATGTGTGGAAATTAATCAAGGAGAGAAGCAACTTGGAACTAAGGAGAAATTTCCTGACAGTTAGAACAATTAATCAGTGGAACAACTTGCCTCCAGAAGTTATAAATGCTCCAATACTGGAAGTTTTTAAGAAGATATTGGATCAACATTTGTCTGAAGTGATGTAGGTTTCCTACCTAATCAGGGGGTTGGACTAGAAGATCTCCAAGATCCCTTCCAACTCTGTTATTCTATTCTATTCTATATATGTAAAGGCTTGAGATTCAGAATAATTCTTCTCAACATCTAATAACTAAACATACTTTTATTCTGCCCTTGTAATTGATTCTCTCCTTACTTTAGATATTCTAATATATTCCAAATAACATCAAAACTTGCTTGCTTTTCTTTCTTTCTTTCTTTCTTTCTTTCTTTCTTTCTTTCTTTCTTTCTTTCTTTTCTTTCTTTCTCTCTCTCTCTCTCTCTCTCTCTCCTTTCTTTCCTTTCCTTTCCTTTCCTTTCCTTTCCTTTCCTTTCCTTTCCTTTCGTTCTCTTTAATTAATTTATGGCTAGCTTTACTAATGTTCCATGATTAGCCTCATTATTCCTGGGGTATGGCCACAAATGAGCATCCTCCCAAGAGAACACTTTTCATTATAGGGAACTGCTTATTCATGCTATTATAACCCAGTACTTTGTTAAAGGAAATTGCTCAGGGATTGTAGTGTTTTTCCAATGGGAACAAATGGTTTGAAAATATTATTTGTTGAATGGTATCCACCAGATTTCTGTTAAATGTTGGTTATCAGAGGTTTGAACACTGTGTAACTTAGACATACCCTGACGGCATGAAATGTGTGCGCACGTATATGTCTATAAAAATATGCTCTGTAAAGGATGAAACAATAACTTGATGAATGGCTATATCAACATTACTTGTTATTTGTACACAAACCAAAAGCAATATCTGTCTCTAGTTTTACTCTTTTATCCAAAGAAAGTCCAAGAGGATGGTATACGGTATACTGTAATATTATTCATAATTCATAGGAGCTGTGGGGACGCAGTGGTTAGAATGCAGTATTGCAGACTAACTCTGTCCACTGACAGGAATTTGATTCTAACTGGCTCAAGAGAACTCAGCCTTCCATCCTTCTGAGGTCTGTAAAATGAGGACCCAGATTCAGGGATGAAATCCAGCAGGTTCTGACAGGTTCTGGAGAAGCAGTAGCAGAAATTTTGAGCAGTTCAGAGAACTGGCAGCGGAAATTTTGAGTAGTTTGGAGAACCAGCAAATACCACCTCTGACTGGCCCCAGAGTGGGGTGGGAATGGAGATTTTGCAATATCCTTATCCTGCCATGCTCACCAAGCCACGCCCACCAAGCCACACCACACCCACCAAGCCATGCCCACAGAACCGGCAGTAAAAAATATTGGATTTCTCCACTGCCCAGATTGTTGTGTCCTGTTTGGTTATACTGCTGGACACTACTATTTCCCAGTATTCCTTTTGATAGGTGAATAACAATATAGGCTTGAGAAATAAAGAGTAAGCACTATGAAACTCACATTAATGATTACCAAGTTCTTAAAAGAGTTGCATGGAGTTGAGAGGCCAAGGTCAGCCATGTGACACAAGATGGATTATTGCCACCATTGCCACTGTTGCTTCCAAAAAGACTAGCTGGCTCAAGAAAACCACATGGAGCCTGTATAAATGGGCCAACCCAGTGAGTTTCGCTTTGATTGAGCAATGGGAAGGAGAAAGTTGTACAGAAAACATATGTGGAATGAAGAAAGAGAAAGTAGTCATAGGAGATAATGAATCTAACTCTATCCATTCCACTTCCCTGAGACTCCATTTCATTATTTATAGTTTTTATTATCCGCAGTTTCATGCTGCAAGGGATTGAAGTCCATATCTGTACATGTATCTCACGGTCTCAGAATGTGTGCGTACAAGATGGATATATTATGTTTGCACTTTTCTGAGCTCATAGATCATAAAAGATGAGCCAAAATGGAGAAGTAATTGTGCTCCAATGCACACAGTAATTTGGAAACTGGAAATAAGATCATTTACATGCAGATCATTGAGTAGGTTTACCTTGATTTTATGTTAGGGGATAAAATATTTTGTGAAAAGAATACATGAACGGATTTAAGACTGTGGTTATGATTTTAGGTAAAATGAATAATGTGATGTCAGATTATTAAGTGGTTCCCTGAAAACAGCAATATATATAGAGGGAGCTAGAAATGCTAATGAAACTATAAAATTGCAGAATTTATTTGGTGCTATTTAAAAAAAAACCTGGCTGATCCTTTCCCTGCTGAATTATTTAATCCATAGTATAACTAATTAGTACGAAACCTGTACCTCCAAGTCATATGCACATATTTTCTGTTAGATAACCATGCACACACACAAACACAAATACACAGAGCTGGTGATGAGTTATAAGCTTCATGTGCTGCTGTACAAGTGTTGCAAGCTAATAGAGATCTTAACGTGGAGATCAAATGCTCATATCTATTCCCAGAGCATCTTAATATCAATTTTCCCTTTAATTTCTAGATCTAATAAATCTTCAGTCTATTCTTATGCATGAGGAAGCAGAGGAAGATTTTCCCTTTTTGATTCTATGAGGTCTCCATGCTAGAGCGGCTGTTTCATTATCTGTGTATCTTTAATTGAAAAGGGAATAGCTTAAATCCTCCATATATTAAAATGCAGACACATTAACTGACTTAGAAATTAGTATTTATGAATTCATGAAGTTTTAATCCATAAATCTGCAGCTCTGTAATTGTTTTCATTATATGCAACTGATTTGTTGTCCGAGAAAAATCAAGTAATATTACACCAAACACTGGTTATAATAATCATATTGTAACACTTATTTGTATTGCTTTTTTGTGATATTATTGTGATGCTTGACATTTCTAATTTTGTTATATTATCCCATTTTATGAGACCTTAGCTTGCTTGGTAATTACACTATAGGCTATGAGAAGAGAAAAGAATTGCAAGATCTATAAAGCAATCAGAAAGAAGTTATTTGGGATAATGAGAAAAGGAAAAAAAAACCACGTAGAGCAACCATTGACAAGCTGACAGTATGGAGAACAAGCATGAATGAAATTCAGTGGCCCTATTAAGTAAGAAAGCATTGTAATATAACCTTAATAAATAACACATTGGTTGGGAATTTAGTGACCAGATCTCAAATAATTAGAGATCTTTTCCAATCAGATCAAAAACAGTAGGATGAGGTACACTTGCTTTGGGTTTACTAAAGTCACATATTAATTTAACTTTATTATAAAAATGAGCTACAAGTTGTATAATACCACAAAATTTATTCTCACAAAAATATCTCAGCTATTGTCCCTGACTTAATTATTGGTCAGCTACATGTAACCAGGACCAATGAACTGTTAAAACCACTTTATAATGCCTTGGTAAGGCCACACTTGGGATATTGAATCCAGTTTTGATCTTCATGATGTAAAAAAGCTGTTGAGACTCTAGAAAGAGTATAGAGAAGAGCAACCAGGATGATTAGGGGACTGGAGGCTAAAACATATAAAGAACAGTTGCAGGAATTGGGTATGTCTAGTTTGATGAAAAGAAGGACTGGGGAGATATGATAGCAGTGTTCCAATATCTCAAGGGTTGCCACCGAAAAGAGGGAATCAAGCTATTCTCCAAGACACCTGAGGACAGTACAAGAAGCAATGGATGGAAACTAATCAAGGAGAGAAGCAAGTTTTCCTAACTAAGGAGAAATTTCCTGACAGTTAGAACAATTAATCAGTGGAACAACTTGCCTCCAGAAGTTGTGAATGCTCTAACACTGCAAGTTTATAAGAAGATATTGGATAACCATTTGTCTGAAGTGATGTAGGGTTTCCTGCCTAATCAGGGGGTTGGACTAAGAGACCTCCAAGGTCCCTTCCAACTCTGTTATTTTATTCTAACTGCTGTACTACTTTACAGATCAGGAAGGGCTCAGTGGTTAAAGACACTGAGATTTTAGCTGGAAAGCTAACAGCCTGGGTTTGAGACCCAATCACCATGCAACAGGGTGAGCTCCTGTTACTCAACCCAACTCCTGTCCACCTAGCAGTTCAAAAGCATGCAAATATGAGTAGATAAATAGGTACCATTTCAGTGGGAAGATAATAGCATTATGTGCACCTCAGTGAATAGTTATGTTGGTCACATGACCATGGAAGTGTCTTTGGACTCTGCTGGCTCCCTCAGCTAGGAAATGGAGATGAGCACCACCCCGTAGAGTGGACAGGACTGGACAGAGGAAATCTTTACTAGCAAGATAGAATTTAGGGTCATCCAATACAGATTAGGGAGATGTCAGATGATCAAGCTGAAAAATAATAGATATTATTGCTGCTGTTGGCTGCATAATTAAGAAACATAAAATAAATAACAAAATATAAGGTACGATAACGTTTATTGTCACTTTTTTTCTGTGAACACACTCGCACACATTAAAAAATGAAATTGTGATGTCTGCTCCCAAAATGTATATATCCATACATATCCATGCACATACATATGCATATACTATACACACATTTATGTATGTGTGTATGTATGTATGTATGCATGTATCTATGTATGTATGTATGTATGTATGTATGTATGTATGTATGTATGTATCAGGGGTGGGTTCCACTTACCTTTACTACTGATTCACAGTGGGATCACGTATGCTCTCTCTTTACTCATGTTCATGTGTGCTCTTCTGCGCATGCGCAGAAACTCATGCGCATACACAGATCTCCCATAATGACATCGTGGTGGGTGGGCGGAGCCTCCTGCCAGTTTTACTACCAGTTCTATAGAACCAGACTGAACCAGGAGCAAGCCACCACAGGTATGTACATATGTATCTCACTGTTGAGCAACCAAGCTAACCAGTTCCTGAAGTGAGCACCCAAAAATGTGATACTACTAGCACGTCCACAGTTGAATTGTTAATACACAGAGATGTATGGCTGTGCCTACCTTTTCTGAAATTGACAATGATCTCTTTTGTTTTTCCTACATTTAAAATTAGGCTGTTTTTATTACACCAGTTCATCAAACCCTCTACCTCTGCCTGGTAAAATAAGTAAATCAGTATTTGCTTATTATAGAAAAGCTTTTGATCTTGTCAACCACATCAAGCTGTGGAATGTGATAGGAAGTGACAATGTCATAATACTTCATGTTCTTATGTGAAACCTATAATTTTTATAAAAACCTTTGACAGAAAGTCAAAGAACAGACAGTCTTGTGAAATAGACTGGCTCCAGGTTAGCAAAGGAATGAGACAAGGCTTAGATTTTCACTTACTTCAGTTTATATGCTAAATATATACTGCTCAAAAAAATAAAGGGAACACAAGCAGAAGACATCCGAGATCTGAATGAATGAAATAGCCTTATTAAATATTTTGTTCTTTACATAAAGTAGTTTATACACTGCTCCAACAACTAAAGGAACACAAAACTACTGTATAAGGCTATTTCATTCATTCAGATCTCGGATGTCTTCTGCTTGTGTTCCCTTTATTTTTTTGAGAAGTGTATATTGAAGACAGCTGGATTGGAAGAACAATCCAGTTTTGGAACTGGAGGAAGGGACATCAATAACCTGTACAATGCTGATGACATTATCCTGGTAGTTGAAAATCCTTGGTACTACAGTGGTTTAAAGCACCCTGTTATTAACACAGCTGCCTGCAATTTACTGCTGGTTCGAATCTCTCCAAGGCTCAAGGTTGACTCAGCCTTCCATCCTTTCTAAGGTAGGTTAAATGAGGACCCAGTTTGTGGGGGCAATAAGCTGACTTTGTATAAATATACAAAAGTATGAAGGCTATTGCTTAAAGCACTGTAAGCCGCCCTGAGTCTCCGGAGAAGGGCGGCATATAAATCAAATTAAAAAAAAAAATGCAGAAGATCTTCAAATGTTATTAAAGTCAAGGAGTATAGTGAAAGAATCAGAGTAAAATACAATATTAAGAAGATAAAACTAATGATAAAAGGTATAAGAGCCAGCCTTAGAACTGTTAATGAAGCTGTCTAAGTGGCAGATAGCTTCTGCTTTTTGGCATCCACCATCAAACAATGAAGAAACACACTACAGACTAGCACTTGATAGAACATCCATAATCACCTTGGAAAAGATACTCAAATATTATGGTAAGTCCATATCTACATAGAACGTGAATAACGCAAGCCATGGTATTTCCTATCATATGCTATGAAAGTGAAAGTTGGAGTTTTAAGAAGCAGGATAGCAAAAGGATTGGTGCTTTTGAGTTTTGTGGAAAGCAAAGCAAAGTAAAGCAAAGGAGAGAGGGGAATGAAAGGGAAGGGAAGGGAAGGGAAGGGAAGGGAAGGGAAGGGAAGGGAAGGAAAGGAAAGGAAAGGAAAGGAAAGGAAAGGAAAGGAAAGGAAAGGAAAGGAAAGGAAAGGAAAGGAAAGGAAAGGAAAGGAAATCAATGATTATTCAACCCAGAGTCAGTTATAGCAGCAATAAATGCTCTGAATGAGCAAATGGGAGACAGAACACCTTGGAGGAGTCTAGACAATTCACCATGGCCAACTCACCATGGCCAGCTCACTGCGGAACAATTCACCATGGGAAAAGAATTACGTAATATTGAAAAAAATAGTGGAATAGAACCATTAAAGAAAGGACTCAAAAGGAGGGACAAAATTAAATTTCCATGATTTCAGGTAAATGTGACAGGGTTTCTTTCCAAAAGAATTAGGCAAAAGCCAATTAGGAATAGAGATATGAGAGAATTTTATTGGTTTGTATTTAAAATTTTTTGAATTGTTATATTTATTATTTATCACAATGCACCTTTCTTATTAGTAAGATGTCTCGAGGAAACATAAGGAATTTTTTACTTAAATGTACCCTATGGAGCACTGAAAAAATATTCAGAATATGATTATATTAGCTAATGCTTTATATGCAAGGGATCATAAAAGATTCACAGAATAGAATCCCTTCTTGGCTTTAACATATGATGTGCAGAAAATAAGTGCATTTTTAATAATGAAACAGATGACATTTTAGCAATAAGCCTCACCACTTCAGACAAAATTACAAGCAGCGTCAATAGACTTCAAACTGTAATTAATTCACCTTGAGGTACATCTTGTGTGAAAGGTAATGAATGAGGCTTCTTGAAACAGCCTTTTATAACTGTCTTCAGACAATTGACTGATTTCTTAATAATTGTTGATGGATTAAGATTTCAAGGGAGAATGAGAAAACATTTCTAAAAAGAAGGTCCGATTAGAGCAACTCCTATGAAGTGAGCATCAGATTATTTCTTGCCTATTGATCCCCAACAGGAAAAGAAGCCGTTCACAAATCCGAAGGTTGCATAATTGATATCCTTTCACACAGGAGGAAAGAGTTATCTCGGAGAAAAAAATAATACAGCAAATGTTCCAATAGAACTTTCAAGTTTGTTCTTAGCATTTTAATTTGACCTTTCTCATTGAAAGCTGAAAAGTTCCTTCCTGTATACACAGTGAACAATCTTGTGCTAACTGAGCAAAGTGATTGAGAGGTTGGTGATATTTCATTAGAGACAATCTCACAGAGTACAGATGGTTTAGATCTATTTCTGACTGAATTTTAGCCTAAATGTGATCAGAAACATGGATTGACTCATCCAAACTTTTTATATCATCTCTCTTTAGGTTATGATAATAGAGTTCATCATGTCGTCTTTGCCAAAAAAAAAAGTGTCAGAAATCTGTTTAAATTTAGCAGTTGGAATTAGAAGAAATATGCACATTATGGTTACTAATAAGAATGCAGGACATTTAAAATATATGAAAAATCATCTTCAAACTGGAAATGGTGAATTTAAACTGGAGGAAGCCAAAACTTGGGGGGGGGGGGGAGGAATCAAGTCAATTAAACTGAAACATAATTTAAAATTGGAATAAATGGTCAGTTCGTATCAGATTAACTACCCATATCAGCCTAAAATGATTTACATAAACTAGCATTCTTGAGGGTGAGGCAGAAGATATATGTGCTTCTGTACAACCACATCATAGAGTACAGATTCAAAAAGGTAAGCCAAAAACATGGTAAACAAAGACAAAATATTACACTGAACTGCCACCAAATGCCATCCAAGTCTATTTGAATGAGAGATCTTTAAGCTGTTGCTTAATCTTTGCTTAACTAGAAATTCATGGGGTAATGTTCCATTGATGTTACTGGTAACCTTGAAAAATTAGAAAATTACACTAAAATCTATATGATGAGCCAACTGCCAATGTTACCAGTATGTAATTATATCCCTTTAGAACATTAATTAGTTCTTACTAAAACATTATAACTAATGTGAGACCTTTAGAGACCATTTCCCATATTCTGTAAAAAAAAATATAGCCTTTTCATTTTTGAGATGAAATAGCCTATCTTCCAAGGGGAGCTTTTGTTGTTGTTAGCTGCGAAGTCGTGTCCGACCCATCGCAACCCCATGGGCAATGTTCCTCCAGGCCTTCCTGTCCTCTACCATACTCTGGAGTCCATTTAAGCTCACACCGACTGCTTCAGTGACTCCATCCAGCCACCTCGTTCTCTGTCGTCCCCTTCTTCTTTTGCCCTCAATTGTTCCCAGCATTAGGCTCTTCTCCAGTGAGTCCTTCCTTCTCATTAAGTAGCCAAATTATTTCAGTTTCATCTTCAGGATCTGGCCTTCTAAAGAGCAGTCAGGACTGATCTCCTCTAGGACTGACTGGTTTGATTGCCTTGCAGTCCAAGGGACTTGCAGGAGTCTTCTCCAGCACCAGAGTTCAAAAGCCTTAATTCTTTGACGCTCAGCCTTCCTTATGGTCCAAATGTTACCAGTATGTAATTATATCCCTTTAGAACAATATCTTAACCATTAATTAATTAGTCCTGACCAAAACATTATAACTAATATAAGACCTTTAGAGACCATTTCCCATATTTTGTAAATATATATATATATATATATATATATATATATATATATATATATATATCCTTTTCATTTTTGAGAGGAAATAGCCTATATTCCAAGGGGAACTTATCTTTCATTTAATGTTATGTGACTGAAACATACCTTTACATTTCATTCTATTTAAACAAAAAGAAAGGAAAACCCCAAATATTTAATTGGCTGCTTAAATACTTAACTGATTTCTGACTTTTGTATCTGTACATATGGCAATAAGTTAAGGGTTACACCTATAACTTGTTTTACATCTATAATATAAATTGTATAAATGTAATATTGTTCTTGTCTTCTTTTTCAGTAAAATGTAGGAATGCACACAAGAAGTCATTCTCGTGGGGAGGCAGGAAAAGTTGTTCTTGGGAAGATATTTTGGGCATTTCTGGTGCAAAGAGATGCCAAAAATTGTTTTTATTTTATTTTTAATCTCATATATTTTTAATGAAAAGCAGCAGCTGCTGAAGTACAGCATTGGATACAACTGATACAGCTGAAGAGCACAACATTAAAAGAAAGAAAGGTAATGAGACAATGAAATCAGTGATTAAAAGGAAGCAGAGAAATTTTAAGGAACCCTGTTGCCATATTTAAAAGTGAGCTCCCTGGCTGAATTAATGGAAGTCACTCAGATTATCAGTAATCAAATCAGAAATAATTTCCCTTATTCTATTGCAACAACCTGTTTTTAAAATGTACCACAAACTCAAGTGCTAAGTTATGAAATACCTAAATGTCCTATAACACACAGCAGATAATAATTCATAGAATTTATTGCCATAAAATTCTGTCAAATGTTGGAGAGATTTAGAATAGGATTGAATTTTAATTGATTGATCGATTGATATTTTTATGTACTACTATTAGTCTTATCCTTATTCCTTCTTATACCTTATTCCTTATCTTTTACCAGCATTGTACAATTGGGTCATGACATAATGTGCCCAGAATATCAAACTCGGATTATTTGCATATTGAATGAAAACTCTGAACTGATTTGTTCTAAGAATTTGGGAATTTATGAAATAAATATTATATGCAGTCAGTGAAGTTAAAAATTGTGAATCAGTATCTACTTATAAGAACATATTAAGACCTGTGGATCAATTAAGATTCAGGATTTTTTGCAGTTGGTTAAAAGAAACTGGTTTTGGACTAAGAGGTTGGAAAGGCAGAAAAGAAATCTATGCCCCAATACATCAATGCGATGAAATCTGGGGTAGGTTCTACTTACCTTTACTACCGGTTTGGAACAGGATTGCACGCACGCACATGCGAAGCTTCTGCGCATGTGCAGATCACCGATGACGACATCCGAGGTGGTGGGCGGGGCATCCCGCTGGTTTTACTACCGGTTCTTGCGAACTGGTCTGAACCGGGGGCAACCCACCACTGGATGAAATGTATTATTCTTTTGTAATTGCTAGTGTAAGAGAGAAAACATGAAGTTCAGAACAATCCAGCAATGAGATGAAGGATGAAAACAGCAGAAATGCTTCTCATCTTTCTTTCACTTTTGTGGTCTTCTGTTTATATAATTCTGGATTTTTCCACAAACTAGAGTTGGGTTGGCAAGTTAACTGGATGTGTTTAAATACATAAATAAAAATGTAAATTTAAAAAAAGGAGAAAAAAAGGGAAGCAGAGATAAATGATAGTGGAAGCCTTAAGGGTGCCTGAAGCGCTCTCTGACTAGTGGCAGTTTCACACAGTGGACTGTTTTGTGTCCTCTGGCAAACAAATGCGAACAGAATTTCTGTTCTCCTTAGGTCAAATTTCATTTGTACTCCAGTACATTTTAATCCAAATGCATACACAGCACTATCCAGGTTCTTTTTTCCATGAGATAAAGAGTGTACAGAAGTTTCTGAAGGTCACCTGTATTATGTATCTTTGTGCATTTTGGCATTCATGCAGCACAGTCAAAAAATGCTAGAAATTTTAATGGTTTAAGGAAATACAAAACATTGTGTTTAGTTCAAAGCAGGGGTCAAATGCTCCCGTTTCGGACCGGCTCACCCGATCCTGTAGCAAAAATCCCTGTGCCCCCCCACCCACCATGCTCAGCTGAGCCGCACGATCATCAGAGGCTTTTTTTTTTTTACTTTTAAAACCATTTTTTCTACAACCTCTTCCAATGAAAAAATGCTTTTAAAAGTTAAAAAAAAAAAGCTTCTGATGATCGTGTGGCTCAGCTGCGATTGTCAGAGGCTTTTCAAAGCATTTTTTTCTGCAACCTCTTCGGCCGAAGAGGTGGTTAAAAAAATGCTTTGAAAAGTTTCTGACGATCCCAGATGTGTTGCCTAATCGGCAGAGAGGCTTTTCAAAGCATTTTTTTAAAAGCCTCTCTGACGATCCCAGCTGAGTTGCCTGATCAGCAGAGGCTTTTCAAAGCATTTTTTGCTTTGAAAAGTTAAAAAAAAAAATTGGCCATGCCCATCCAGTCACATTACCCCCACACACACACACACACACACACACACCAAGCCATGCCCATAGAACCGATAGTAACAAATTTTACATTTCACCCCTGGTTCAAAGCTCTTTCCCCCCCTCCTGAATCACTATTATTCATACATTTAAACGTTCTGTAAAAACATCATCGTCATCTTGATCATCGTCATCAACACCCGAGAGAAATTTGAAAAAATCTCCAAACTCCAAAAAATCTCCAAACTCCAAAAAATCTCCAATCCTACTACTTAGGATTGAATTCTCAACATTCCAAGTGGGAGACAAGTGTCTTCACTTCTAGGCCACCATGCCACTCAAGGCCAACTATAATAGTACAGTGCCAAAATACCTTTAATTTCTCGAAAGAATGTCTTGCCTCCTGTTAAAGAAGCCTCTGGTTTTCTACTTTATTTTAGGAAGTTATATATTTATTTTAAATTTATCTTGATAGTATATAGATGAGCTGAAGTTACTTTTGGAAGGAGTTGGGATACTGTTTTTGCTGACATTATTTGTTTGTTTATTGCTATTACGCATATTTCCTTTTGAGGATTACCATATTTTTCGGACTATAAGAGGCTCCTGACTATAAGACACACCTACCTTTTTTGGGGAGAAAAACAAGAAAAAAAATTCTGCTTCTGCCTCCCAGCAATTTGTCTCCTTGCAGCAAATAGCCCGTTTCAATTTTAGCTTCAGTACAGCCTGATTAGAACAAGCAGCTGATTGTTGGTTGGATCGGCCTCCCAAAGATCAGCTGTTTCAAGCTGCAGGGATTGCCATAGCCTATGCACCCCATTTTCCCAGGGGCCAGCGGGTGGGTGGGGCTACATTCAGTGTATAAGACACACCCAAATTTTCACCCTCTTTTATGGGGGGAAAAAGTGTGTCTTATACTCCAAAAAATATAGTAAGCAGGAAATGCATAAGAAATTGGGGCAAATATAAATTAATATTGAACAATTGTATAGTGAAAACAATAGTATAATAACACTGCTTTACCATCTCATAACTAAATAAGTGTAAGGAAACCATATTCCATTCAGGAAAGCTATCCTAAATGTGTTTGTTTCCTTTAGGAGTAAATTGTCTTTCATTAAAAATGAATGAGAATTGGTAGAACCAGGAAGAGAGAAATCAAGACCAAATTCTGTTGTTAATTAAATTATTATACAGTAAATTAAACTTTCTGGATTGTGCCAACTCTGTTCTCTAACACTGAATCTCTCTGGGGCCAAGAATGGCAATCGTACAATAATTCAAGAATTATTGTATTTTTTCATTCTTGCTCATCTGATCTAGCGATACAACACTGTGGCACTGTGAGCTGAATTCCTCATCTGACAACACTCTTGAAATTGAACTATTAAAAATTAAATGCTAGCTAATCTTATAGGCTCCCCAAAGGAAAGAAAACATATCCAAAATTATATTAGAGCTTCTCTGTTCCCCTGCCTCTTAGGTTTATTTCCCACAGTCTCAATGGATTGAACTGTTCCGATATCAGGGCTGAAAAAGTAATAATTTCAAAGAATTTTCAAAGTTATAGTATTCTTGCTGGAAGGCATGCACAAGACGAGAAACAACCCAGCCACCAAATTGCCTTCTTCAAATTGCCTTTTCTAAGGAAAAGCAGAAACTGTTTCTTGTTTTAGAAAGCACATTTAACAAAGCATAACCGAGCCTGTCTTGTTTAGTTTACACTTTGAGACAAGGCAATTACTACAGTGTAATGGTAGCATCTATTGGTACATCCTAAATATGAGCATCTTAAATTGAAACTTCACCCTCCCTCTCTCTGTCTCTCTCTCTCTCTCTCTTGTTCTGTCTCTCTCTCTCTCCCCCTCCCCCTCTATGTCTGTCTGTGTCTCTTTCTGTCTATCTGTCTCTGTCTCTGTCTCTGTCTCTGTCTCTGTCTCTCTCTCTGTCTCTGTCTCTCTCTCTCTCTCTCTCTTTGTCTCTCTCTCTGCAAAGCTGGTGGTTGAAACAGGCAAGTCAGTGTTTCTGTATGCCAGGAACAACTCTGAGATGACAATTCCTACACTGAGATGACAGTATGATTCATAGCAACAGCTATAAGATTAGAAATTTCTGATGCAAAAATCTCGCTACGTGGATTGACTGGGTACCAGGACTGAATGCACCATGAAAAACCAGACCTTTGAAAACCAGCAGGTCTTTCTATTCTGTCAGACTCCAAGTGACAGCATCTACCACTCTGTGTTCATAGACTTCACCTCCTGTGGGGTCCCCCGTCCCTCCTCCCCCGTTGCTCTGGTATGATTCACTCACTTTGACAAACACAGCTCAATACCTGATAAATCTTTGTTTTTAAAGGTTTTATGTTTTGGGTTTTTTTAATTTTTGATGGGAAACGATCTAGAGTTTGTTCCAAAATGGTCATCTATGTAAACATTTTAAATAAATAAATTAAAACTTAATTTGCTGGTCCGAAGTGTCTTTATACTCTGTAAATTTTATATGCTGGTAGAGACATGATTCGTAAGTTCCGCTCATTTTATGCCCCCTCTTTGTTTTTGCTAACCAAGTTACTTGACCAAAGTTCTTGGAAATTAGTCTCTGCAAGCCAGGCATTATTCAAGTAATTATCCACATTTTCTATTTGGATAATTACATGCCCAGAAAGGGAGCTTCAGTCACAAAACAAAGTTTTCAAGGCCTTCCAGAATAGTTGGCCCAATGGAAATGGGCCAAACCAGGGGTGAAATGCTCCCGGTTCGGACCAGATCGCCTGATCCGGTAGCGATGGTAGTGGGTGGTTTGGAGAACCGGTAGCAAAAATCTCTGCACCCCCCATGCCCAGCTGAGCCGTGCGATCATCAGAGGCTTTTTTTTTTTTTTACTTTTAAAAGCATTTTTTCTACAACCTCTTTGGCCGAAAAAATGCTTTTAAAAGTAAAAGAAAAAAGCCTCTGATGATCACGTGGCTCAGCTGGGATCGACAGAGGCTTTTAAAAGCATTTTTTTCTACAACCTCTTCGACTGAAGAGGTTGTAGAAAAAAATGTTTTTAAAAGCCTCTGATGATCCCAGCTGAGTTGCCTGATCGGCAGAGGCTTTTAAAAGTATTTTTTTTACAACCTCTTCGGCTTTCCTTTTCTTTCTTTTTCTTCCTTTCTTTCTTTCTTTCTTTCTTTCTTTCTTTCTTTCTTTCTTTCTTTCTTTCTTTCTTTCCCATTAGACTCCTATTCTGCCCATCTTATTGAATCGACTCTTTGGCTGATAATACACTGAGCATCCAGGTAGATTCCTGGAGAGAAATTGTTTTTAATTAACCCCTTCCCAAGTCATGAAAGATTTTAAACATGACAAACAATGAATACTTTGGTTATTTTCCCCCTTTAGGATTAAAGTCTATTTAAAAATTAGTGGAGTTACCAGCTAATGTCACTGTGTTTCGGACTAACTAATTTCTTATGGTGAAGATATATTCTGTTTTCAAATAATTGGTGAAACATATGCCTAATAAAAACAGTATATTAACCAATATATTATTGGGAAAGCTGAACAGAGGTTCATGAAGATAGATATGATAATGATTATCCTTATACCTGAAACAAAAGAATAATTAGACTTTGCTTCTGAAAATAGATAGAAAAATAATTATCTTCATTTTTAAAATGATAAACGTCAAAGATAAGCTTAAAGTATATTCAAAGTAGATTAAAAATCCTGACTATATTTCAAATATTGATTTTCATGAGAGCAACCGTACATTTTCTATAAAAGAAACAAGGATAAAATTCTTAATAAGCTTTTCTGCTTGTCATCTCAGTGATCTCACTTAGAAACATGTTTTCATTTGCTTGCGGTTTTTTTTTTGTTTGTTTGTTTGTTTTTAACCTTGCTCATATACCAGAATCTTAACTGGCAGGCATGTTGCCAATTAGGGAGCTAATGTACTGGAAGAGAGTGATCAAAGGGCCTACTCTTTTCTCAATAGGAGCCTGTTAAGTTAAAAAGAACAATTACTTTCATTTATCTTCCAACTTCTCTGTGCTGAAGACCTATATTGATACAGTATATCCCAAAGGTGCTTTTTTTCAAGAGGCAATTGGACTTTCTGGTTTTTCTTTGAAGACGTTTCGCTTCTCATCCAAGGAGCTTCTTCCTGCTCTGACTGGATGGTGGGGAATGGAAGGATTTATACTCCTTGCAGACAGCTGGAGTCATCAGAACCTTACATCACTGAGCTGAAGGCCTGCCTACCAGCATAGATGGGAATGAAAAAGAATGCAAACATATCAAGGAAGCCCTCAGAACATGTGGCTATCCCAAGTGGGCCTTCATCAAACCTCAAAAAAGACCCTACAGGAGCTCCTCTGTAAAAGACAACGACGAGAACAATAAACGAAGCAACGTTGTCATTCCATACGTTGCAGGCATATCAGAAAAGCTCAGGAGGATCATCAGCCAACCTAACATACGTGCACACTTCAAACCCAAGAATACACTAAGGCAGAAGCTTGTCCACCCCAAGGATAAACACCCAGACGGAAACAAGCAACGTGGTATATGCAGTACAATGCAGTGAGCCATGTGCAGATCTGTATAATGGGGAAATGAAACAATCACTTCATAAATGCATGGCACAACATAAGAGAACAAACACAGCAGGACTAGATTCAGCAGTCCATCTGCATTTAAGAGACACAGGCTACTCTTTTGAAGACAACAAAGTCTATATTTTGACAGAGAGGATCGCTGGTTTGAAAGAGGGGTTAAAGAGGCCATCTATGTCAAAATTGAATAGCTCTCTCTCAACAGAGGGGGAGGGATATGACATCATCTATCTCCAATCTACAACACAGTCCTTTAAACAGTTCCAAGAAGGGTCCACACCCATTTGCACCACTCAGGTGGCCCTGACGACACAGATGTTGTCAGGTGACCTTAACAACCGACTAAAATAATGCAAATGTCCAGCTGTCTGCAAGGAGTATAAATCTTTCCATTCCCCACCATCCAGTCAGAGTTGAAGAAGCTTCTTGGATGAGAAGCAAAATGTCTTCAAAGAAAAACCCAAAGAAAACCTCTTGAAAAAAGCACCTTTGGAACAACCATAACCTGGATGACTGAGAATCTCCAGAGACTATATTGATATACTGTAATATTTTGATGTCGCAGCAGCCTTTAAAAAACAGCAGAAGAACCACAGTTTGCTCCATGAATGTCTCCATTTAGTAAATTTTGACGCAATTCTCCATTAAAATGTTCCACTGGACCAGAGGTGGGTTTCAGCAGGTTCTGACCAGTTCTGGACAACCGGTAGCGGAAATTTTGAGTAATTCGGAGAACCAGTAAATACCACCTCTGACTGGCCCCGCCCCCATCTATTCTCTGCCTCCCAAGTCCCAGCTGATCGGGAAGAAATGGGGATTTTGCAGTAATTTCCCCCTGGAAGGATTTCCCCTGGAGTGGGATGGAAATGGAGATTTTACAGTATCCTTCCCCTGCCATGCCCACCAAGCCACGCCCACCAAGCCATGCCACGCCCATCAAGTCACACCCACAGAACCGCTAATAAAAAATTTTTGAAACCCACCACTGCACTGGATATAGTTCACTCAATTCCACTTGATATCAGTTACATTTTGCTCTTTTGCTATTGAAGTAGCAAAACAGGACTGAAGGTGACTGTTTTACTGGAACAGTCACAGAAAAACATTCATTTTTTAAAAAATCTTGAAACCAGTTTCAGTTATGGGAACCTGGATTTCTTTTTCCTAAAAGGAAAATTACATTTCTATGGCTGCTGTCACAAAGACAGATAAGCAGCTTAGTAAGCAAATATTCAAGCTGTTTCCTGTTTGATTCTTTTTCATTCCATACAAATCCTTGTTTCCCCCGCTTTTTTTTTTTTTTGAAAAACAATAGCTGAAAAAAAATTGCCATTACAATATAATACCTATTAAGAAATAATACATGTTCTTTAAAAAAAAAGAACTGGCCAAACTCAATGTTTTGAGAATAATCATGATATAATGCTCTGTATCTATGAAGGGAGAGATAATGTGATGGAGTACAATAAAGTAGAAGTTTGTTTGTTTGTTTGTTTGTTCGTTCATTCATTCATTTAATTTGGAGACAAGCCATCTTACTCATAGAACGATCATGAGCAACAGGCAGTTTTCCAGAAAAAAATCAGCATATTTCAACGATGGAGACCACATAGTCCAGAGCTGGATCAGAGAAAGAGGAAATGATTTAGGATAGCTCCTCCTAGAATCTCCCTTATATCTGTTAAGCAGAAAGTAGTATATGTTTAGTCTGGCAAGATCCTGTCTGTATGGTATGATCAAATAGAGAAGTGAACTTTAGCTGGATTGATCCATGTCTTTCTTGGTCTGGGCCTAAAGATATTTTGCTAGTACTTGGAAATAAAAGTCTCAGAAATCATAGCATTTACTTTATTTGGTGAGTAGGAGATTGGAAATTAGACTCTCGTTGGATCAGAAATAAAATAAGCTATTTCTTGATATCTAAAGAGAAAAGGTTTGGTTTAGTCTGATCTCATTTGTGCCTCAGGAAATCCAGTCACCGAAAAAGGGAAGGGGGGGGGATCTGTGAAAATGAGAACACAATGGGAAAAATATACAGCTTTGAGCTAGATACCAAAAGATATTCAAGATATATAGAGACAGTGTTGCTATTAAAGTATTTATCTTTTATTCTAAGATATATCACTGATGCAAAATAGCTCTTAGATATCTTTTTTAGGCATTCAAATTCTGTCAGATATGAAAAGTAAATCTGAGTTATTTTCTAAAACAACTGGAAACAAAGCGTGCTCTGAATCATGGATATTATGGATTTCTACTATATTAAATTATTACCAGAGAAGCTTCTGAATATTATCAAAATATTTCTTCCCTTCCCCCTCCCCTAGCTTCTCTCTCTCCCTTCCCTCTCCTTCTCTCTCTCCATCTCTCCACCTTCTCCCTCTCCCTCCCTCCTTCTTCTCTTCCTCCCTCCCTCCTCTCCTTCCTCCCTTCCTCCCTTTTTCCTTGCACCACGGTGTAATCATTTATTCCATAATCAGCCCTAGTAAATAGCTCTACTTTTTATTATTTTATTTTATTGACCCTTAAATATTTTTTTCCAGAAACAGAAAATAAATTCCATATATTAATGAACAATACAATTGAGTTGTCATTATTAGCAGCATATATTTCATTTTCCTGATCTAGATTAGATGAATCAGGAATTCTATGTCAAATATCCAAGCCCACACCTTTTCTCTTGCTCGCTTTTCCCCTGATTTTAATCTTAACTGAAAAAAAATCATTATAAATGGTGCCATTTTCACCTTCACCATAATTTATGCATTTTTAGCTTGTATTTTTCAGCTAGTTCTCTCATATATTCAGGATATATTTTAGTGGCAGAACATATGGTTTATTCTTTCTTTCCAGAAAAAAACCACACAGAATAGCCTACCAGGAATGGCACCCTTCCAAAAATGGCAGCCTAATTAACCAGTTATATTTCCTAAATGTTAATATGCTAGTTAGCATATTGAACAACAGATATTACCATATGTTTTGCACGAAGACATTCCCAGGTTCAAAATTCACCAGTTATAACTAAAAGACCTTCGAAGACGCTGAAAAAAAAAACCTGATTAATTTTGACACGGTCTTATTTTTAAAAAGCGTATGTTGTCCTCTCCAAAGTATTTTATAGCATTTTTAAAATTGCACCTGAACTATTTTTTATATTAAAATAACAATTAAAATATACAACATTTAAACTATAAAATATAGGCTGCAGACACAGACTGAGAAATAAATTTTGTGGCAGTGTGCAAGTTAAGATAGTAGTAGAATAATTCAGTAAAAGCTTGGGACAATACAAAATATCTGGTGCAGAAGGACAACAAAGTAAGACTCACAGAGGTTGATACACACACACACACACACACACACACACACACACACACAGTCATTCACTCACTTACCTGCACTTATGAGGATGTCAGACCTGGAAGCCATCTTTTGCATTGGGCCTTCAGGCCTGCCACATTTACGACCGTGGGAAATTGGGAGGAGGGTTTGTATGGAGCATGGGTGATATATAATCACAATAACATTCCTTTCTCAGAGAGTCAAGGACATCTTGCCCTGCACCTGGAAGGCTGGAACTGGGAGGCCTCTCTAGTTGGGATGGTGTTCTGATTGGACCATGTGATGGACTTGTGGGTGCTGGGCAGGGACTTGGACTTTCCTTTGGGTGGGGAAAACCTGGAAGCTTTCAGATTTGGGTTTTCCCAGATGTGTCAATACGACATCTCTAATAAAATGGAACTTTGAGGAACTTCAAGCCTCGGAGTCTTCTTTCATCGGGGATGTTACTTGGAACCCTGTCAGAGGACTTGACTAGCAACTGAATCTCCACACCTGTTCAGAAGGGCCAATAAGTCCCATATGAGCTGAGATTGTTCCCCATTGTGGACAAGGAGTCAATGAAAGTATAGCTCATGTCCTGTTATAATATAACTTTTATAAGGATTCAGAGACTCATTTTATAACTTCTTATTTGACCAAGTACCTGGAAAATTCTAATTTTATGTACAGCTGTTACTATCAGATCAATATGATACAGTTTTTTTTAATGTAACCAAATTCTGCTGACCTGTCTCTAAAATTATGCAAACTTTGCCCACCCATTCGTGATTTCACCATTAACTGCAATATACTATTATGTTTTGTTCTGTTGTTTTGATTTATGTCAATGTTTTAATTTTTAATTCTGGTCTCTAACTGTAATAAAAAATTGATTGAACGTAGAACTGCAACTATAACAGAGCACAAATATCATACAAAACTACACACAGGATTTTGTAAAAAAGAAGAATGGGGTGAAATTTCAGAAGAAAAAGATAAAGTTCTCCTACAATTTCTCAAGAGATAGGTGTCATCTAAGTGCTAACAAGAGCCCTGATACTGAAAAAGCTCCAGAGTTTTCCTTAGATCTCCCATTAAATTTAATGGGATGGTTGGATAGATGACTGAGGTGATAACCCTGGTGAAGGCAGGATGGAGAGGCAACTATCTTCAAACAGGCAGAAGGTCTTTGGTTATTAAATAGCAATAATGCTTAGACTTTACAGCAATTTACAGTGTCAGCATCTTGCCCCCAATAATCTGGATCCTCATTTTACTGACCTTGGAAGGATGGAAGACTGAGTCAACCATGAGCCTATGAGGATCAAACAACTCCAGGCTAAGGGCAGAGTTAGCCTGCAATACTGCATTCTAACCACTGCACCTTCAGTAATAACAATGGCATAATGTTATTTTCCCAAAACATCCTTCTTGGAAAAAGCATGAGAACATTTTAACCAGTTTATATTATCGTAACTTTGGGTTCTATGCAAAAGAACGTTCTTGCCAGTCAAGTTTGAATTAAATCATTATAAAAGAGCATTTATTCATTTGTTTGCATGGCAACATAATCCCTACAGCTTTCTGGTGGACAATATCATAAAAGAATACATAACAGGTATAATGAGGATCCATCAAAGCCAAAATTAAATGATTATTTGCAAAACCTTGAATTGCCCATCAATAACAGAAAGAATATAAATATTGCATTTAAGTATTGTATTAGGAACTGTCCAGTCTGTTCCAGCAACATGTATACTACTGAACCTATAGAAAGCAAATCCATGAGAGTGCTTGTCAACCATGGCAGACATCATGTAAATGTTTTCTCCTTTTTCATGCTAGCTGGGGAATTCTGGGAGTTGAAGTCCACACATCTTAAAGTTGATAAGATTGAGAAACACTCTGGTTGGTCCAAATGGACTTAGGTCTTTTCAGATAACTGGAACATGCCCAAGAACCTTGACATCAGGCCATCTGTAATGTATTTGCTATTTTTGGTTGTCTTGTCTTTTAGCTCATTCTTTTCTCCGAATTTCTTTTGCAAATTTCCTCTGCCTGGGATTTCATTACCATGCATTCTCAGCACGTAGCCTTCATTTCTAACTGATAATGAATTAGCTTTAGCTTTATAATATTAGATAAAAGGAAAATGCTAAGTACATGAAAGCATAATATAAATGGGGTGAAACATTGCAACATCAAAAGCATACAGAATATAGAAGCCTTGTGTAAATCAGCTTTGACTTATTTATATGTTGTATCTTTGTAGCATATGAGACATATACATTTTCAATCTGCTTTCTACCCAAAAGTAGTTTCTTCTAAACACAGCTATAACATGCAAGCAGCAGTTGACTAGTAAGCAAGAAACATTCTTACCATTCCCCCCCCCCCATTTTTCCATTTGTTCTTCTATTTTGTTTTATTTGGTGTAAATCTTTCTAATAACCCAGCTTTCTTCACTTCAGTTCAGAATCAATGAGTACTTTGAAAGGTCACTTAACTCTATTTTTTGTGGCTTTCAGAGAGCAGCCAACAATATTTAGAACTTCTCCAATGTTCCCTTTTTCCAGCTCACAAAATAGGCCATAAAGAATTGGATTAAACCTCAGGTATGTGAGATATTAAAAAGGTCCCTCCAGCTGAGCTTGAATTCTTGTGATTGAGTTCACCTCGTTTTCTTGGCAGTGAAAGTGTGCTGTCATTGCTTTTTTTCGGGGATGATTTTTACTCCAACTTTTCAGTCTAAGCTGATAGCCCTGGAATTTTATGGAGGTTTTCCATTCAAGTTAAGTTTGAGGTTGCTTAAGTTTTCAAAATCAGCCAAGGCTTAACATACCTAATATTATCAGAAACAAACTTCCCAAACGTTTGTAAAACAACAACAGATTTCAATTCCAATTGCTCAGGAGATGTTATCTTGTTATTGTCATGAGCCGTGGTGGCACAGTGGTTAGAATGCAGTACTGCAGGCTAGTTCTGCTGACTGCCAGCTGACTGCAATTTGGCAGTTCAGATCTCACCAGGCTCAAGGTTGACTCAGCCTTCCATCCTTCCGAGGTGGGTAAAATGAGGACCCAGATTGTTGGGGGCAATATGCTGACTGTAAACCACTTAGAGAGGGCTGTAAAGCACTGTGAAGCAGTATATAAGTGCTATTGCTATTGCTATAAATACTGCTGCCTTTGGAATATAATATCCCATGTAAACATACATACACACAAATCCTGTTCTTTCAATTAAAATGTTTCACCACCATCACCTGTTGTAAAACAAAATGAGCAGGCTGGTGGTATTTGACAACCAATATCCCCCACATTTCCCTCAAATGTGTATTTCTACTTGTTAAGCTCTAAACAGATGGACAAGACTAAGGAAATAAAAACTGCAGAGTGAAGGGTTGCTTTTTTAAAAAAATACTCATTGAGGTAAATACAGAACTTTGAAAAGTATAAGTGGATTACCCCAGTTGGGTGTCTTTGAATATATTGAGACCTGCTTAACCAGATTTTATGCAGATGCTAGGAAATGAGTAGAATAAAGAATTACAGGTTCCTATATTTGCCTAGACATTTAAGAATGTCTTAACATCTATAGCAAAGTATCAATGAACCTCAAATTATGACATGCCACAAATATATATGTGTGTGTGTGTGTGTGTGTGTGTGTGAATACAACACACACACACACTATATGTGGCATGTCATAATTTGAGGTTCATTGACACTTTACTATAGATATTAAGACATTCTATATATAATTTATTGAACTCCATTACATTTTTCTAGAAAAGGACTGTTGTACATGTAATAAGGATTACATTCCATTAAAACATATTTTTGTCCAATACTACTTATTTTTTTTAATTAATAACAAAAATAGAAAAAAAGTGTTGTATTTCTTTCACTTTTTAACTGCCTCCTCCTCCTCCTCCTCCTCCTCCTCCTCCTCCTCCTCCTCCTCTTCCTCCTCCTCCTCCTCCTTCCCCTGCACCCATTGAAATGTTTTATCAGAGCTTTCCCATTGCAATCCCAAATCTCAAAATGTAAATGTTTCTTACTTTACAAAGACCATTGTTCTCCATAAACAGCAGAAGGGCAGGAGGTAACATGAAACCTATTACTTATGAATATGTATGACTTATGCATATGTATTCCTGCATCATTTTAACCTCCTTTTTTGAAATGTATAAATATGAGTGCAAGTCTTCACCTGCAGGGATATTGTAACTATTCTCTTGGATCCCTGTACATACTGTTTAGTAAACACTGCATTGACCCTTGATTATTTGCTTTGGGTCCTACATTTTGATTCTACAGTGGGTTATGTAAATAAGATTGTAAAACAAGCTCTGAAGTTTTCAGATGATAATATTCTCTTGAACTACACATATAGTGTGTAGAATTTGACAACCAGACAATGTAAATGGATTCTCCATGCCCTTACAATGGGCAAAAGAGTGATACTGCAGCATTGAAAAGATTAATGTACAGCCTGTTTCAGTCATTGGATTAAGGACCTGATTACATTCACCACCTATGAGCAGATTGCCTATAGAGGTAGACTTTGATGAACAAGTATAATGATATTTGTACAAAATTTAGTAGGTTAAATAAATGATAGCTATATAAGTATATTACAAATGCTAATTTTATGCATGTGCGTATGACAGAGAGAGAGAGAAAGAAAGGGAGAAAACAGCTATGAATGTATATTTTTTTAAAAAAATAATAATAATGATAGTACCTGGCTTCCAAAGGACTTGCTGGAGTAACAATAATAGACTCTATAACAGCACCAAGTGATCTGTGAGTCAGTGCTTTCATCTTTTAGCAGGTTGGCTCTGGGATCTGGGTTTCTGCAAGTTCTGCAAGACTCATCATTGTTAAGGGCAGATGACTCAAAGGCCAGATGATACGTTTGTTTATCCCCCCAGGTCCTGTTTCCAGCATCCTGCTGAGAATTTGATACACAGCTTAGAAACACTCTGGGAAAATTGAAAGGGCGTTAATTCTTACATCATATATCTGATGTTGTGCAAAATGCTGGGCTCCTGAACTTTACTTGACTTGTTCACTCCGACGAGCTCAGCAATTCCATTCTCCTGAAATAGTTTGTGTTGGGAAACTGAAGGGTAATGCATAAGCTTCTGTCATTTTGCTGAAGTGCTACTTTAAGTCTTTTGCTATGATTCACTTGATGTGAAAGAAAGAACCCAGAGGCACTTATTTTCTTCTTACCATTAAGAAGGTCCAGCAAAATAACCAAGAAAAAATGTCTTCAAAGGGGTAAACTTTTTTTTAAAAAAAAATTCTTCCACAGAGAACCAATTTGTTAGATTTCCTTTCAGTTTAAACTTTAAACTGGGCCCGAGGTACTTCCAGGACTACCTCCTACTGGCCTCCCACCGCCCAGTGCGCTCACATAGGATTGCCCTCCTCCGGATGCCATTGGCCAGACAATGTCGGCTGGTGGCGCCCAGGATGAGGGCATTCTCTGTGGTCGCACCGACCCTCTGGAGTGAGTTACCCACTGGGCTCCGGATGGCCCCCAACCTCCACACTTTCCGTGGCGACCTGAAGACATGGCTTTTTCAGCAAATTCCCTGATCTGCCGGGAGTTTTAATTGCTTGGGGATTTTAAATTGGATTATTTTAATATCATTTTATTGTCGTGTTGTTTTAGCTTGTGAGCTGCCCCAAGTCCTACGGGAGAAGGGCGGCATATAAATATGATAAATAAATAAATAAATAAATAAATAAATAAATAAATAAATAAATAAATGTAGACTGCAATAGAAAATTACAGTGTTCAGATGGAATGAAAGCCAACAAAGTAAGCCAAGAAAATAGCTTGTTACTGGACATGATATCTAAAAGCACACCAGAGGATTTTAGGCTGCTGTTCAATAAGTAAATTCCAGAAGTGAGTTTAATTAGAACATAACAGAATAACAGTGTTGGAAGATACTTGGAGTTGGAGGTCTCCTAGCTCAACCCCCTGCACAAACAGGAGACCGTATACCGTTTCAGACAAATGGCTGTCCAAACTATTCTTAAAAGCCTCCAGTGATGGAGCACTCACAATTTCTGAAGGCAACCCATTCCACTGGTTAATTGTTCTACTGTTAGGAAGTTTCTCCTTAATTCCAGGTTGCTTATCTCTTTTATTAGTTTCCATCCATTGTTTCTTATCTTGCCTTCTGGAGCTTTGGAAAATTGACCCCCTTCTTCTTTGTGGCAGCCCTTCAAATATTGGAACACTGCTGTCATGTCATCCCTAGTCTTTCTTTTCACTGGACTAAACATACCCTATTCCTGCAACTGTTCTTTGTATGTTTTAGCCTCCAGACCCCTAATATATAACACAATATATAAAACATATGATTGCACTATTTATTTGGTTCTGGAAAGATGATACACAGAGAAAATTGTTTGAAATTCCAATTAGAAGATTTGCCAACCAACCATCTGAGCATCACATTCTGATTTTGAATTTTTTTTTTTTTTTTAAAAAAGACTTTCAGGAACTCAGTCCCACCATCCTATAACTTACTTTTTAAATGATTTGTCTTCTCACAGTCCACTTATATTATAGTCAATATATTTAGATGAGAATATATTGTAAAAGGAAAAGGAGTGAAGTAAAGCTTAAATAAAGTCAAAACTCAAGTAAAGTTGAATTCATGATGACTGTATGGACACATCCTCATAGTTTTCTTAGCTCAGGGGTCAGCAACCTGCGGCTCTGGAGCCACGTGTGGCTCTTTCACCCCTCTGCTGCAGCTCCCTGTTACTCAAAATATGCAACACCCGCCCGCCCGTGATTTAGTGAGCTTTTCAACCCCCAGTAGGCCAACCATGGATAAATCCAGGAATAGAAAAGTTTCAGAAGAAAACAGAACGTTTAATTCAACTACATATGCTAGTTTTGTGGCTGCTCAAGAAATAGACACAGGAAGGGTTTTGTGGCTCCCGGTGTTTTCTTTTCTGTGGGAAACGGGTCCAAATGGCTCTTTGAGTGTTTAAGGTTGCAGACCCCTGTCTTAGCCAAAAAGAAGTGTTTTGCAATTTCATCCTTCTTGGATTTATTTATTTATTAGTTCCCAGGTTCCTATAAACCTTGGGTTTTCTAGAGCTTTCCAGTCTAACTTTTTTTATACTCTTATCATTTTTTTTTAATTCAGCCAACATTTATTGGGGATTAACGTCTATTAAGATGTTAAAACCCTCTTGAGTCAAATTTGGCTCTTGGTGACTATGTGAATGCATTCATGTATTTCTCTTGATAGTAATATGGTGATGGTTGGCTACTGTTCTACTTCCTAAGGATTAATTATACATGTAAGTTATATATCAAAGCAATTAAAAATTAGGAAAAATGGCAGGGGCATCTATGCTCTTCACTTGAATTACTGCTTTGTCCTAGGATGCTCCTAAACATAAAATCAAATTATTACCCGTCATCTCACTGCAGAAAGACATTTTTAAATATTTTTCTTGATAATTTTAAAAGATACGAGATTTGGAAAACTAAAAGAATATTTCAAGCAAATAGCTAGATTACTTTTTCCAATAAGAACAGGAAGTAGCAAATAACACATAATGGCTAACTATTATTATTATTGCTATTGTCTATAAATAGTTAATAAATTACCTCAAGGCCATTCACTAATATGAATAGCTTTTTTAAAAAAAAACCACCGGGCAAGAGTATGGAACTAGTATGGAACTGGCCACTAGTATGAAACTGGCCACTAGTATGGAACTACTATCATGTAAGCTCTTCCTCTGCTAAAAAAAAAAATCTTCATATTGCCAGAAACCCTAAGCAAACATAGATTTGTCTTGCAATGCTCTTGTGGGAAAGTCAACCAACTTTCCTCAATGGTTGGTATTGCAGATGGGCTATTACAAAAAGGATGATGGCCTTAAATGCCAATAGAGCACTATTGCATTGGGACTGCTGTAGAGACAGAAACTATGTCAGAATATTCATGAACTGGGATAGACATGGCAATAGGTCAGCCATTGGGGACTGGCTGGAATAGGACATGGTAACAAGGTCAGCCAATGTATAGGCATAGCCAGAGGTGGCTTTCAGCAGGTTCTGACCAGTTCTGGAGAACCAGTAGAGAAAAGTTTGAGTAGTTCGGAGAACCGGTAAATACCACCTCTGACTGGCCCACCCTCATCTATTCTCTGCCTCCCGAGTCCCAGCTGATCAGGAGGAAATGGGGATTTTGCAGTAACCTGCCCTTGGAGAGGGGAGGGAATTGAGATTTTACAGTAGCCTTCCCCTGTCACGCCCACCAAGCCATGCCATGCCCACGAAGCCACATCCACAGAACTGGTAGTAAAAATATTTGAAACCCACCACTGGGCATAACAACTAAATCAGCCAATGAGGGCTGTATGGGAGCTGAAACAGCTTGGAGCTTGGGCGTGGTTTAGGCTTAACTGCCCTGTATAGAGGAGGTTCTCTTTGTCTATATTAAGCTCTGTGCAAAAGCTGAAAAACTATCTGCAACCCTGAACTGAAAACTGTTCTCTCCTCTGCTATTGGCATTGTATATTTATTTCATATGTTATAGTATATATAAAGAGAAGTTAATGAAACCTGCTGAATCAGTTACCCGCATTCTGGATTTGATTTCTGCAATAAACTCTGACAATCTAGGTTTAGGAAGAAACCATAGGCTTACATTCCAAGCTTAGTGGTCTTTCAGCTAGAAGTTTTCCATTCCCATTTTCAAGCCAGAGATGCAATCTACACTATGAAGATAAACAAAAGTTCAGCATAAACTCATGCCATGTGCATCTACGAGAACAGTGTTCAGTGATAAGCTACAATTAAAATGTCTTCATGATAAAGAGATGGTAAAGAAAAATACCAAAGCTGCAGTAATTAGATAATTACATAACAACTGAAGCATCTCTATGGGTATTGCTGAAAATTATGTGCCAAAAATGAACATTTTTCTATTATTCATTTGGCACTTAACTAATGGAATATTCATTCTTTTTTAAAAAAAAAAAAAACTTCAGGTAATCTAAGCATTGCAAGTTAAAAATGGGTTGTTTGCAGCCAGGCATCACTGGACAATAATAAAGAAAACTACTGGAAAAAGAGCTAAAGAAAATTGTTAATAAAATTTAAAAAATAAACCAAATTCATTCCAGAATCTATTATGTGCAATAGATATGAAGTGGTTCGGGAATAACGAGAGGTACAACCAAGCAAGTGACAACAGCTCTTTAATTTACAGTGAGACTTCAGCAAAAACTCAGAGGCTGCGTATATACAATCCTGGAGGGACTGTCAGCCAATCAGAAACGTAGGCAGGTTTGAAACTCCCGCTCAAAAGTATCAATACATAACACCCCTCCCTTCCCAGAAGGCACTGACATTCAAAAATTTACATAAGTACACACAAAATCTCGCAGGTGCCCAGGGCGAGTTCTCATCCTAGTTGACCTGCGCAGTTCAGTGTTTGGTGGGGCGTCGAGCTGGTCGGAGGGACTTTCTGTCTCTCCCGGCTCCGCCAATGGAACCTCCTGGATTTTGTCCGGGGCGTGGTTATCCCCGGTTGGGAGTGGCGACTCGCTGGGGCGGCGCTGGAACCAGGGCTTGTCAGCTAAGTATTCTCGCGAACCCGGGCTTGAGTTAGCTGTTTTGGGAAAGTTGTTATAGTTAGGCTCGGATATGTCTAAATTTATGTTTGCTTCGCCGACTACCCTTTTTCTCAGCTGGTCTATGTGGCGCTTCCAGAGTCTGTCTACCCCAAAGTCTACCGTATAGGATTTCGGGCCCGTTATGCCCACTATGGTTCCTGCAACCCATAGAGGTCCGCTGGCATAGTTGCGAGCGAACACCGGGGACCCAACCTGAAACTGTCTTAGTCCGGAGGTCTCTCCCTTGAAATTTTCGTGCGAATAGTTGGGGTGAAGCCTATCTAACACGCATCGGAGCTTCCTGCCCATGAGGAGCTCTGCTGGGCTTCTCCCTGTGGCTGTGCATGGTGTGGCATGCTGGACAGCTAAGAATTGATCTATCCTGGCCTGCCAGTCCCTGTTATCTAGTCTGGATAGGGCCTCTTTGGCCGTTCTTACAAAACGCTCGGCCAATCCGTTAGAAGCCGGGTGGAACGGGGCCGATAGGGCATGGCGGATGCCTAGTCCGGCCAAGTATCCCTCGAACAGGGTTGCTGTGAACTGAGGGCCGTTGTCAGATACTAGGGTATCCGGTAGGCCATGTGTGGCGAACAGCTTGCGAAGGGCCTTAATAACAGCCTCGGCTGTGGTAGAGGGCATTAAAATGATTTCGAGCCATTTCGAAAAGGCATCTACTACAATTAAAAACGTTTGCCCGTGGAAGGGGCCAGCAAAATCAATATGGATCCTCCCCCATGGCCCTTTTGGTTTCTCCCACTCTTGGATGGGCGCTACCGGGGGATCGGGGCGAGACTCCTGGCAGGGTCTGCACTTCCCCACCCACTCAGAGATAACTTGGTCTATGTTGGGCCACCAAACGTAACTGCGGGCTAAACTTTTCATTCTGACAATGCCCGGATGCCCTTCGTGCAACAATTCTAAGACCCTCGTTCGTAGTTTTGTTGGCACTACCACCCAATCACCCCACAACAAACAACCCCCTTGCGTAAACAGTTCGTTTCATTTGTTTACAAAACCTTGATAGTCCCCCCCGTCCACCTTGACTGGCCACCCTTTAAGCACCCACCCCATCACAGTACGAATGATCGGGTCCCTGGCTGAGGCTTTAGCCACTTCGGCAGAGGAAATAGGTCCCAAAGTTAATGTGTCCAGTAGAAGGACGGAGGCCTCAGGTGTTGGATTGGTCAGTAAGTCAGGTAGGGGACAGCGGCTGAGGGCATCCGCGTGACCCAGGGTCCGTCCAGGTCGATGTACAAGCTGGTATGAATAGGCCGAAAGAAAAATAGCCCATCTAGTCAAGCGTGGGGACAGAGCAGCGGGGGTGGGCCTGTCGCCTGCCAAAAGTCCTAGCAGGGGCCGGTGATCAGTCACAAGTTCGAATTGCCGGCCAAAGAGATATTCATGGAACTTTTTAACCCCCGCAATTGCAGCCAGAGCCTCTCTGTCCAATTGGCTATAGTTTCGCTCTGCGCTTGACAGGGTGCGAGAGTAAAATGCAATGGGCGCCTCTAGGCCGTTCGGAAGTCTATGGCCCAGGACGGCACCAACTCCTACGGGGGAGGCGTCACAAACCAATACAAGCGGTAGCGCTGCGTTGTATTGGATTAGGAAACTGTCTTCTGATAGAAGTCTCTTAACTGCCTCAAAAGCGGCTGCTTGTGGTTTCCCCCAGACCCATGGTACATTCTTCCCCAATAGTTTGTGTAGGGGATCAGCGACGGTAGCTTTGTCTTTCAGGAACATTGAGTAAAAATTGAGCAGTCCAAGGAAGGCTTGGAGCTCAGCTTTGGTCTTGGGGGCAGGTGCGCTCTTAATTGCTCTCACCTTGCTTTCGGTAGGGTGGATGCCCGTGCCGTCCACCCTGTACCCCAAAAATTCAACGGAGGGGACAGCGATCATACATTTATTTTTCTTTAACCTTAGTCCTGCTTCTCTAAATCTAGAAAGGACGTTCCTTACTCTATCCCCTAACTGACGTTCGTCCTGAGCACTGACTAGAACGTCATCAAAATAGGGCACCACTCTGGGAAGCCCTTGCAGAAGGCACTCCATGGTGCTTTGAAACAGGCCGGGTGCGACGCTCACCCCAAACTGGAGCCTGGTGCATTTGAATGCACCCCTATGAGTAACAATCGTTTGTGCCTCTGCCGTGGCATCATCAACTGGTAATTGTTGATAGGCCTGAGGCAGGTCTAATTTGGCAAAAAATTTTCCGGGCCCCAGGGAGTGTAGTAGATGATGCACGATCAGCACCGGATAGGCGCTCGGCTGCAAAGCCTTGTTGATCGTGCACTTGTAGTCGGCGCAGATTCTAATTGAGCCGTCAGACTTAACTGGGGTCACTATAGGGGTTTCCCACTTTGCATGGTCAACGGGAACCAACACCCCTTGTTTAATCAGTTTGTCCAGTTCCGCATCGATCTTTGGTTTCAATGCGAAAGGCACCCGTCTGGCCTTGAGTCTTATTTGGGCTACGTTGGGGTCTAAATTAAGGGAGATAGGGGTCCCCACATACTTGCCCAACGTGTCCCCGAAAACGTCCTGGAACTCGGTCAGGAGACTGTCTTTTAACGATGACTTGAGCATCTGGTGGACGCCGGTGAAGCCCATGCCGAGGGCTCGGAACCACCCCATGCCGAGAAGGCTGGGAAGCTGCTTCGTGACGATGGTCAGTGGCAGGTCTCTTTCGTAGTCTCCGTAGGTGACTCGGAACGTGCCCACGCCTTCGAGGGGGACTCGGTTCCCCTGGTAGTCTAGGATGCGCAGTCTCTGTTTGGAGAGCTGGTCCTTCTGGAACGACGGCAGGAGGGTCTTTAGCGTCGCCCAAGACATTATGGAGAGAGCCGATCCGGTGTCGATCTCCATTGAGCATGGCTTGCCGTTGATTTCGACCACCGTGCTGACCTTGTCCTCGATTTCCACGCTGGCCTGGTCTATGTGAATGCTGCGGCCATCTCGAGGTTCAAATTCGCGCCGTTTTTTCACGCCGCCTTCTCTCGTTGGTTGTTTCTGGCGCGTTGATTCTGGTTGGCTGCGGCGCTCACCTGGTTGGTGTTTTCTGGGCAGAATGGCCCTGCAGACTCGCGCCAAGTGCCCTTTTTTCTCGCAACGCCTGCAAATAGCCTCCCTATATTTGCAGGACAGTCTGTCATGGTGCCCTCCACAGCTGGGACAGCTTCGCTGGGGGCTGCCGGTGTCCTTTCTCTGGTGCTCCGTTCGGAAGACGTCTTCATCCGACTCGGACTCCGAGCTGGATCCGGCGTCTTCTTTGTGCACCGGGGCAGACTTGGGGTTGTCCTTGCTGGTCAGCGGACGCTGCAGCGTTTCTGCGGCTTTTGTGGAGGCTTCATGAGCCCTGGCCTCATCTAGGGCTCCAGCAAGCGTTAAATCAGGCTTGGCGAGCAGGCGCCGTTGCAGCCTAATGTCCCGGACACCACAGATGAGTTGCTCAAGCAACGCATCGTCCAAGTCTCTATAGTCGCAATGGGTTGCGGCTTTTCTCAGGCTGGCCATGTATGCGCTGACCGGTTCTCCCTCTCGCTGTACGCGCTGTCTGAGTTGGTATCGTTGCATGAACTTGGAGGGCACGGGAGTGTAGTGAGCCCGGAGTGTGGCCATCAGGGTGTCCCAGGAAACGGTCTGGACCGGCGTAGGCTCACACAGTGACTCTGCCATCTCGAACACGTCCGGTCCACAGTGGCTTCTGATTAGTGGAGAGCCCTTGCATGTCGCTAGCTTCGAGCGAGCATTCGAACCTCGTCAGGTACGAGACCCATTTTTCGCGGGTCGGATCAAAAGGCTTGGGCGGAACGTAGGCAGACATGTTCGGTATGCCTCCTGTAGTTCGCCTCGTCGCCTAGCTGAAGCTCGTGGTCTCACTGGTTCGCTTGTTGTGACCTCTATCCCACCTTCGTCGCCAATGAAGTGGTTCGGGAATAACGAGAGGCACAACCAAGCAAGTGACAACAGCTCTTTAATTTACAGTGAGACTTCAGCAAAAACTCAGAGGCTGCAGTCCTCCTTATATACAATCCTGGAGGGACTGTCAGCCAATCAGAAACGTAGGCAGGTTTGAAACTCCTGCTCAAAAGTATCAATACATAACAATATAACCCATTTGCCTATTAGGTGGAAATTTAGCCTAGAGAAGTGAAAGTAGTAAACTGCACGTAATGAGTAATAAGCTGAAGTGGGAAACTAAAAGTTATGATTCCATACTTCACTCACACCTCAAATTGTATATGGCGAGCAATCTTCACTCAACATTATATGCCATTCCTTTCAAAAGGGAAGATTGATTTTATATATATATATATATTAATTCATAGGTATAAATGTGTGATATTTTTGCAATCAGGGTTTTTCCTATGTTGAAAAAAAGATGTTAAATGGCCATGGTGGGATGAAATCTCTAATCATCGCTTTCAGCCGTGGCTGTCTGAAGAAGTCTCATAAGACAGAAATAGTACTATCCCAGTCTCCCATAAGTCTCAGAAGAAACAACATAAAATGTCTGACAGGCCTGAAAGCTCGATTCTGGGCTTTTTTTCTTTCTGGCAGCCAGCAAGTTCTTGCTGCCAGGTGAGAGACTTATATAGATCTATTTCTGGCTCATTAGCCATCATCAGTAAACCACACCCACATCTCATGTATCCTCCCTGTAAAGGTACAATATCTATTTTCTTACTTCTTTGTAGGATTTATGTGTGTTTTTCCTCTAGCCAGGTTTTTCCTACATAACCAAGGTTTTTCTGCAGCCCTAGCTCAGTAGAATCACATCCACTCGATTCTGGGCTTTTTTCTTTCTGGCAGCCAGCAAATTCTTTCTGCCAGGTGAGAGACTTATATAGATGAGGGTGGAGCCAGTCAGAATTTTTACTACCGGTTCTCCGAAGTACTCAAAATTTCCTCTACCAGATCTCCAGAACTGGTCAGAACCTGCTGAAACCCACCTCTGACACACAGCCTTTATTGTTTTTACAACAAAAAATCTTAACTCAAGATCTCAAACATGTCCACCACAGCTTCCACCTCCTATTTTCCCCACAACAACCACCCTGTGAGGTGGATTGGGCTGAGAAAGTGTGACTCGCCTGAGTCACCCAGCTGACTTACATGGCTAAGGCAGAACTAGAACTCATGGTCTCCTACTTTGTAGCAGTGGTGGGTTGCCCCCAGTTCGGACTGGTTCGCAAGAACCAGTAATAAAACTGGCGGGAGACTCCGCCCACTGACCCGGACGTCATCAAAGGTAATCTGCACATGCGCAGAAGCGGCATGATGTGAACTGATAGTAAAGGTAAGTAGAACCCACCCCTGCTTTGTAGCCTAGTATCTTATCCATGAGACCAAACCAATTTACAATGTGTTCACTTCTGAGATAGCACTGTTCATTATTATTTGTTTTCTACATTTGAATAAATATCATAAGACAAGCCAGGGAGGTAAAACAATGCAGTTTTGTTTGTTATGCCATGAATTTCAAGGCTGTAGATTTGATAAGCAATATCTTTTGTATTTATCCGGCTCCCAAATCTCTAACTGAATGGGGCAGATTCAAACATATTGAAAAATAATATTAAAGTTAAAGGACCACAGAAGATTTTCGTAAAAGCTGTTCATGATGTTATAATTTGAAGAACGTGAGTCTAAATTTGTTTCCTTTTTTTTCCTTCTTTACTGTTCGCAAATTTCCTTTCGCTTTTTTTGTTTGTTTGTTTGTTTGTCCCTGCAGCCTGATAGCATCAACTCTAGTGGCTATTTTTACTACATTGGAAATATTTTGGGCTGAAGAGTGAAGTTAAATGCTTAAATTAATAAATGGGAAGTGGAAGCTGTCTGTGTGTGCCAGTCCATGTGTGTGTGCATAGATCTGAATTTTACTTACATATCAGGGGCGGGTTTCAAAACCCTTTCTTTCTCCCTCCCTCCCTCCCTCCCTCTCTTTCTCTCCCTCTCCATATCTATCCATATAATATGTGGATTTAACTCCCTCACTTCAATTCACCAGCCTAGGAATCCACATATCTTCAAGTTGCCAAGCTTGAAAAACGCTGATTTAACAGATATAAATAACTATTCACACCCTTTACGACCGTGTGGATTTCAACTCCCAGAATTCTTCAGCCAGCATGCCTGGAAATTCTGGAAATTGAAGTCTACAAATCTTCAAGTTGCCGCTTGAAAAGCACTTTGTAATCATCAGGAGTCTTTCAAAGAGGGTGAGAGGTACCAATACCAAAAAGGATCATTTGAATTCTCTCCAGTGATGATTAAATACAAAGAAGTTCAAAACCTTTTGAAGTCCTCTGCATAGAGAGAGGAAAACAGTTTAAATAAAGTTGGCATGTATTAACAATGTACTGTTATGTATTGTCAAGTAGCAATTTGGGAAAATAGATATGATGTGCATTATTCTATTTAGGTAGAATGGTGTTGAATTAATTTCTTTGAAATGAAGCTTCATTTGGACTGGAAGCATTAACCTCAGTTGACTGTTCTTTTAAAGGATTATTAATTAGGAAGGTGGATTTACTTTTATGTTCTTTCATGTCATTTGAATCATTGTTCTAAATGTTTCTAAATGCACCGTCATTATGAATACAAGGCATTCGTGGCCATGTGTGCTAAATTATTAAAGAGTTGTTTCTGAACAGACAACACAAGGATCGGATTCAATTCCAATTGAAATAACTAGCCTCAGAATTCAAAGGAGTTAATGGCTTAAGACATGAGCGTTTGTACTATAGAAGAGAAGAGAACCGGTAGTAAAGCCGGTTAGAACCCATCACTGGTTTCTACTCACATTCATTATTTCTATGCCAGAGTCCACTAGTAATTATTGGTGTATGAAGCTCCAAAAAGCCATCTAATTCATCATTAAATTTTGAGTGAAGCTTATCTCGAAACTAGATCTACTTCCTCAACTCTGATCTGAGTGTCTCTACTATTTTACCTCAAAAAGATGAATGTGTGCAGAAGCCATATTCTTCCATGAAAGATCATTGATCTAAATCAACATTTCATGAGGCCTAAAACACTACCTTCACCTCACAAAGTAAAGTGTTGAAGAAGAATGTGTCCATGTAATACTACCTTGGGGGGGGGGGGATATTCTAAAATATGTTTGTGTAGTGAGCCAAAAGCCCCCCCAAAAGATTGTTGTATCCTCACTAAAGCATGTTGAATTGAAACTTATGAGCATTGTCCAATTTTTTTTTGTTTTGAGGAAGAAAAATAACATGGAATTGTCAGCATAAATTAACATCAATTTCCTCAGTCTTTTCTATAAAGCAATGTTATTTCCCTTAACACACACTCCTCACTTTTTTTGCAGACAATATTGTCTCGTTGTTCAATCAGAATGATTGTGAACTCTCTTGCAGAGAAGTCCTCAGTTTTCCTGAGTATTTGGTTTTCTTAATTACTGAAATCCCTCAAGAAATAAAACAGGAAAAAAAATGTTTTAACAAATATTATGAGATTAACTGTGTGATAGAGGATAAACATGGCTATTTGTGTACAGAATCTAAATAAATATGGTCAGTACCAACTAACATATGGCTAGCCACATGTTCTTCAATTATAGGTGGCATAGCATTTTTATAGGAAGCAAATATTAAAGTTTTGATAATTGTTAATTTTAAGTAGGCTAATAACTCTGATCCTCCAAAAAAAAAAAAAAAAAAAACCCAAAAAACAATGCTTTAGAATACATATTTTTTTCAAGCAGAAAAGTGGGACAAATAGGCTAATCTGCTTCCCATTTTAGCCCTCTTCAGATGTTCCAAGCTATACTAATGAAAAGATAACTACTGTATTTTTCGGAGTATAAGACGCATCAGAGTATAAGACGCACCTTAGTTTTTGGAGAGGAAAATAAGAAAAAAGCTGATTGGCGGATGGAACGGCCTCCCAGAATACCCCCAATCAGCTGTTCCCACAGGTGAATTTTAGCAACAGGTTCGTTGGTTGTGAGCTCTGTTCCTTTGTTGTTGTTTTTTCAGCCTCTGAAATTTCTGAAACTCGGCTTCAGAAAAAAACTTTTTTTTCTGCCTCTGAAAGCCTCCAAAACAGAGCTTCAGAAAAGGATTTTTTCCAGAGGCTTTTTTTCTGAAGCTCTGTTTTGGAGGCTTTTTTTTCTGAAGCTTCCTTTCAGAGGCTTTTTTTTCTGAAGCTCTGTTTGGAGGCTTTTTTTTCTGAAGCTTTATTTCTGAGGCTTTTTTCAGCCTCTGAAACCTCCATTTGAGAGGCTGAGAGGGGCTACATTTGGAGTATAAGACACACCCAGATTTTCACCTTCTTTTTTTGGGGAAAAAGGTGTGTCTTATACTCTGAAAAATATGGTATATAGATCAATAAAGGAGAATATTTCTACTCAGGATTGAAATTTATTTATTTATTAGTCATATTTCTATTTTGCCCACTCTCCGAGGACTCTGGGCGGCTTACACCAAAGACAGTATACTAAATAGCATATTGCCCCCTAACAATCTGGGTCCTCATTTTACCCACCTCAGAAAGATGGAAGGCTGAGTCAATCTTGAGCCGGTGAGATTTGATCCGCTGATCTGCTGAACTAGCAGTCAGCTGAAGTAGCTGCACTCTAACCACTGCCTCGGCTCTTTATGAGGGGTCCTTGGTGCTCTCTGATCTTGGCTGTTTTCTTGCAGATGTTTCATTACCCAAACTAGGTAACATTATCAGTTATCATCATTATTGTCATCATCATTACTAATGATCTACCTAGTTTGGGTACTGAAACATCTGCAAGAAAACAACCACGCTCAGAGAGCCGGAAGCACCAAGGACTTCTCAGAAGTATATAGATTGTCTTCTATGGGATTGAGATTATTATATAGAGATATCCAGGAGGAAGAATAAGATTAGCATCCTCATGAACTGTCTACAGTGAAAATTTTACATTGTTGAGGAGGGATCAGCTGCAATCCTGATTCAGAAGCAATTACTTTTTGCCTGGATTAATATAATTTGCTAAAGACGGATTAACAAAACCTAGTTGATGAATACACATATCCCCCAAATACTTTTTTTTTCAGATAAATCAATTTTAAATAAAATCATCATAGATTTGCTGAACTCATGGGGACAGTTGATCACCCCTGTCACTGCGTTATTTTATTTACCAGCTGAGCTCATTATTTCTGGACTGTCAGACTCTCCGTAGCTTTGCCAACTTCTTATCAGTAAGCTACGTGTTTCCGTATCCACCCACATTCCTTCACTTGCTCTTCACACACACTCTTTCCTTTGTTCTCTTTCCAGAGGTCCGGCTCAGATAGCCGGCAAGAATTACTTTCAAAAATGTAACAATTAACTTTTCTTAGTTAGTGAGGTGTTTTATTTTCTTTATAACAAATAAATGAGTTTTATTAGAAACTTTTCCTCGCGTTTCTTTTCAGATTATTACAACTTGGAATAAGCCATGATGCATCTCTTCTAAACGAGGGTAATTAGTCCCAGAGCCAAACATGGGATTAATAAATGCCCTGACATTCTGATAGCACGAGGATGGTCTGATTTATGGCCTTTTCCTTGTTTTTGTTACTTCTGATAAGAGCGCATAGGCAATTAGTTTTTAGCTACTGAGGTACGCTAATTATATTGCTGAGATGCCGAAACAGAAGTAAAACAAATACAAAATGTATTTTGCTGAGAAGGTGGCAGAAAGGAGGTTTCCAGATTTCCAGCCCCTTACTACAGCCACACGCCTGGAACAAGAAAAAGCCGTGGGAACAGAAATGGAGACAGATAAGACAGAAGCTGTTTTTGAAGATGATGATTTACGACTGAGGTCAGTAACATTTTCTTCTGATCTTCCAAGCTCTGAAAAAGTCTCCCCAGAACCTTCTGAATTTGTAACGCTCGATGCAAGGCCAAAGCACACTGCTGAGCAAAATTCCTCCCACACAGAGAGAGAAACAATTCATTATTCTCCTCGAAGCTCTAAGCTCACCCTGGATGAGCTGACTATGAAAGCCTACCGTATAAAACTCTATGAACAGCAGCTATCCCAGGCAAAAATGGCTATATCTATGCTTGAGCAAGATATGGGAGATAACTTAAATTTTTCAAAAAGCGCCATATTGTCTTCTTGCTCAGAGCCAAAGACACTCCCCCTGGTGGATTCTGTGTCAGGCCAATTAAGGCAAAGAGCACTGCATACGTCACATGAAAGTCTCCCTGATCAAGTTACACATGTCTTACATAACCACTCCTACTCTAAAGCATACAATGCCACGTATGCAAAGCTGCCCAAAGGTGCAACACCATCTGCTGGCGAAAGTAATTTACTACAGGAAGCTGAAAGAGAAAGGAGCTTAGATGAACATTTTAAATTACTACAGCAGACCCTGGCAAACCTGTCTCTAACTCACTCAGAGATTCAAGCTGAAACGCCACAAGTGTCTCCACGGGCTCAAACTCCAACACCCCCTGGTGGTGATGGTGTCCTTTTAGATGGAACACAATTAAACTTAATGAAGCAAAGGCCAATGACTGCATCTCCAGCAGGTCATGCCAATATTGCAGCTCAAGCACAAATGGCAACTGGAATACAGCAGATTCCAGTGCATCAGCCACAGCAGCTACAAATGCCTGCATATGTGCCCCAGCCACAAGTGCAAATAGGGCCACCTCCTGGCCCACCTCCAATGGCACAACCAAGACCTTTTTTAGGTCCACAACAGGCACAGCAAATACCTCTGCCAGCACAGCCAGCATACCAAGTGCAGGCTCCTTACCAGGCATTCTCTGTCTCTCCACTAACTGGTGAGTCAAAACTAAAAATGTCTGAACTCCACGGTTCGAGATTGAAACCTGGTGAACAAATTGGAGGACACTTGACCAAACTGAAAGGACTGAGGACAGAATTGAGAGAAAGAGGCCATAACATTGAAGATATCCAAATGATCAGCATCATAATTAACTCTTTGAATTATGAATGGAAAGATGCTGTTACAAAAATTAACCAAGTCCCAATTGCTCAACGCACAGTGGACAATGTCTGTAGACTTTTAATTGAAGAAGAGGCATTCATGTTGGCCACGCCACACTTGAGAGGACCACCCGCATCAAGAGCTCCAGCTAGGCGCCCCTTCCAAGGAAGGACCTACGCTCCAAGGATGCCAAGATGCAACACCTGCAATCGTGTGGGACATGCCACCCGGGATTGTCCCCAACGAGTTCCAGCTCCCGTCACGCACCAGCCCAGAGGAACAGATTCCAGAGGCAGAGGCAGAGGCAGAGGCGGAAGACAAGGTCGTCGTGGTCCCCGGCGTGATCCACAAACTCCACTCGCCACATTAGCTTTAACCAATGATCCACAACCTCAACCAGAGTACGACAGACGACTCCTGTGGACTTTGGACAGTGGTGCAGCATTGCATGTTACCTACAGAAAGGAACTTTTCACAGAAATGCACGAGCCTGAACCAGAACTATGTGAACTTTATTCTTTTTCAAATCATCCTTGTCAGGTCAAAGGAAAAGGAACTGTTTATGTTGAAGAGCTCGATGCATTCATTCCTGATGTTTATTACATACCAACAGCAACCAGTAATTTGCTTAGTCAGAGTCACTTGTCTAGAACATTAAATTTTCAGGTTCACCACCTTGAAAAAGCAAGTTACATAGTTAAAGATGGAGATATTGTTGCTGAAACCATATTAATTGCTGGTGTTTATTACTTAAAGCCAAAGCCTAAACCACAAACACAGGCAAGTATGCAAACTCCAAAAAGGCAGAGCACAGGCCCAGAGAGAGATGCTCCAGTGAGAGATCCTGTTGCTATTCCTAAGGCTCCTAAAGCCAACAAAAATAGAGTTGGTAAACAGGTTGCTCAGAGCAAGCCTGAGGTTCCACATAAAAATGTTAATGTTGAGAATTCACTAACAGGTAAACCTTTGCATTCCAGGTGTATCCACAAATGGCATAGAAGATTGGGGCATGCCAGTTTCCGTGTTCTTAGGAAGATGCCGGAGTTCGCAAAAGGTTTGGATCTAAAGGGGTGTAAGGTGTTTTTGGATTGTGCTGTATGCAAGAAGGCCAAATCCAAAGCAGCAGCCATTCCCAAACGCGCTACACGCCTGTCAACACGCATTTTTGATTTGGTTCACATTGACATAGTTGGTCCATTCCCGCCATCATTTGGTGGTAGAAAATATTTTCTAACAATTGTTGATAATTACTCTAGATATGGATATGTATATCCTATGAAAGAAAAATCAGAGACTTTTCAGATCTTTAAAGACTTTGCAACCCTTGTTTCTACCCAACACCAAGTTCGCATCGCCAGAATCCAGAGTGATCGTGGTCCCGAATTCATGTCTTAGCGTTTCCAGGACTGGATGCGTAAGAATGGAATTATTCATCAGACATCAGCGCCTTACACACCGGCTCACAATGGAGTCGTAGAACAAAGACAAGGGGTCCTGCAAACCATGATGCGTTGTCTCCTAGAAGACGCCAACCTTGGTAAGATATACTGGGGTGAAGCTATCAAGTATGCAAATTACATTGTCAACCGTACTTGGAGCAGTGTAACAAATCAGACTCCTTTCTTCATGTTGTATGGCTACAAGCCCGATCTTAAAAACATCCATATTTTTGGTTCATATGCTATGGTGAACATTCCCTTAGCTCAAAGAAGAAAAGGAGGTCCAGCAGCAAAGAGACTGAGATTTATGGGTATTGATGATAACTCAAAGTGGAGCAAATTTATTGACTCTAAACATGTAATTGTGATTTCCCAATCTGCTAATTTTGAAGAAGATATTGACTGGTCCAGGATTCATTCCAATGATCCTGGAGTTTATTTTCCCAGAGATGATACTGCTGATGCTACGCAGATTGATGATCAAAATTCCACTGATTCTTCTCAACCCGATGTTCCGTCTTCGCAAGCCACGGATGCTGACGCTAGCGACAAAAGTGAGGACGAGGACGAAGCAGAAGAAGATTGGACAGTTGTTCCGAGACGTTCCAAGAGGGCCACAAAAGGGATCCCTCCACAACGATATTCTTGGCAACTGACAAAAGTCTCTATGGTCTGAAACAATCTGGTTTAATGTGGTACTTATGTCTTACTGACAAACTAAATTCAATGGGCTTTATTAAGTCCGAAACTGATGAGTGCGTGTTCACAAAAAGATCTAACAATGCATATGAGATAGTTCTTGTTTATGTTGATGATATTGTTTATATTGGTCCAAATAAGCAAATGAGTGAAATTTTTGCCAAAGCTTTGCAGAGATACCTCACATTGAAATCATTAGGTCACATTAGCACTTATTTAGGTGTTCAGATTGAAAAGACACAGAAGGGGTTTAGTCTTTCACAATAAGATAAAATTGAACAAGTTTTGCATCATTGCAACATGAAGGATGCTAACACAACAAAGACACCCATGCAAACAGATTTTCATAACTTGACACAAGAAGAAAGTCCTGAGTTCGAGGATCAAACACTTTATCGTTCAGTCATTGGGTCACTGTTATACATTAGTAGTTGGACCAGACCCGACATTGCACTTAGTGTTAATCTCTTATCTCGACACGTAGGTAAGGCAAAACAGTTTCATTGGACATGTATTAAGAAATTATTGAGATACCTAAAATACACTAAACATTTGAAGTTATTGTTAGAACCAACACATACTGATTATGCAGAATTAAGTTGTTATGCAGATTCTGATTGGGCAAGTGATAAGAAATCACGTAAAAGTACTTCAGGTTATATGATGTTCTTAAATGGATGTCCTGTTTATTGGCAAGTACGTAAACAGAATTTTGTTTCTTGTTCATCTACTGAAGCTGAATATGCTTGTGTTTCAGATGCATGTAATTCCCTAACTTGGTTTGATGCTTTAGTCACAGATATCTGGACACACCCAATCCGACCGATCACCGTGATGGAAGACAATGAATCGGTGGTTTATATTTCTGAATCTAATTTCACAGGTTCTAGGTCCAGACACATTGACATTCGTTACCAAAACATAAAGCATTTAGTGAAAAAAGGTTTTGTCAAAATGCAATATGTATCTACACATGATCAAATTGCTGATATGCTCAACAAACCACTTCCAGCAGCTCAACACGAGTATCTGCGCAAGAAGATGTGCCTTATTTGATGATGAACTGATATTCGCTCAACTGGCAAAAGAAGGGGAATGTCACTGCGTTATTTTATTTACCAGCTGAGCTCATTATTTCTGGACTGTCAGACTCTCCGTAGCTTTGCCAACTTCTTATCAGTAAGCTACGTGCTTCCGTATCCACCCACATTCCTTCACTTGCTCTTCACACACACTCTTTCCTTTGTTCTCTTGCCAGAGGTCCAGCTCAGATAGCCGGCAAGAATTACTTTCAAAAATGTAACAATTAACTTTTCTTAGTTAGTGAGGTGTTTTATTTTCTTTATAACAAATAAATGAGTTTTATTAGAAACTTTTCCTCGCGTTTCTTTTCAGATTATTACAACTTGGAATAAGCCACGATGCATCTCCTCTAAACCAGGGTAATTAGTCCCAGAGCCAAACATGGGATTAATAAATGCCCTGACAACCCCTCTATCTAATCTGTTTTGTTGTTTGTTGTTATTGTTAGTTTCATAGGATAAGACCTTGTTTTGGGGATAAATGCAGAACAGCAACTGGTTAAAACAGCAGCATTTTCCCTGTGCATCATTTTCTCTTTGCTCTGAATTTTCTTTGCATCTTTTTCTTTTTTAAAAAAATCTAATTCAAATTCACATTGAATCTTTCCAACAGAGACCTTCAACATTCATAACTTTATTTTCCCACTGAATCTAAGAAATAACCCAAAGGAAAAATGCTGAGGGGTATATTGGATCATTGTAACACCAGTCTTTTTAAAGCAAAGTTAAAGGCATCATGCTGAAACTCTCGTAATATTGTGTGTGTGTGTGTGTGTGTGTGTGTGTGTGTTACAACTTCTAATTATGTCATTATTATTCTATTATTATTTGCCAGGACCACGATACAACAGGGATTATTTCCAGTGGTAGGTTTCAAAATTTTTTACTACCGGTTCTGTGGGTTTGGCTTGGTGGGCATGGCTTGGTGGGCGTGGCAGGAGAAGGATACTGTAAAATCTCCATTCCCTCTCCAATCCAGGGGAAAGTTACTGCAAAATCCCCATTTCCTCCTGATCAGCTGGGACTTGGGAGGCAGAGAATAGATGAGGGCAAGGCCAGTCAGGATTTTTAGTACCGGTTCTCCGAACTACTCAAACTTTCCTCTACCGGTTCTCCAGAACTGGTCAGAACCTGCTGAAACCCACCTCTGATTATTTCCATTTTTTTAAACCCAGAAATAATTTTGCTTTACATTAAATATACTGCGCTCCAAATCACAAATGCAGAACGTTCCTTAGTCCTTTTCGTTTTTGAGCAGTGGACAGCGACTATGCAAAAATGTGGATGGGTAAGAACACTAATTTAAATAAATACTTTTGATATTACTTTTGTTTAACTAATATAAATGAATTTCATTTACAGAGATCTGTATACTCACTCTGTCTAATAGCATTTCTCAATCAAATCTACCCAGAAACAGAGATGTATACCTTTCCTTTTCATGCATAGATTCATTCAGAAGGAAAGAAGCTAAAAGAAGAAGACGAGAGAAGAAACAATGGATGGAAACTAATCAATGAGAGAAGCAATCTAGAATTAAGGAGAAACTTCCTAATAGTGAGAGCAATTCGTCAGTGGAACAGCTTGCTTTCAGAAGTTTTGGGTGTTTCATCACTGGAGGTTTTTAAGAACAGTTTAGACAGCCATTTGTCCAGAATGGTATAGAGCAGTGATGGCGAACCTTTTTGGTATCTGCGTGCTCATCAGGGCAGAACTCCAGAAAAACTAAACTTCTGGGTTCTAGAGTGCATGTGCGCCCGACAATCAGCTGGCCACCATACATGTGCAGGCTGGTTTTTGGCACTGCCACATGTGCGCAGAGATCATGTTCCGGAAAATGTGAACTTCCAAGTTCTGGTGCGCATACGCATCTAACATTCAGCTGGCCGGCGCGCATGCACAAACTGGTTTTCGGCACTGCCGCATGCGCAAAGGACAGCTGATTATCGCATGTGCATGTGCACAAGAAACCTAGAAGACAAACAGGCAAGGCCACGCATGCCGGGCGACATTGCTTCATATGCCACTTTGGACACACATGCCATAGGTTTGCCATCACGGGTATAGAGTCTCCTGTTTGACTAGAAAACCTCCAAGGTCCCTTCACACTCTATTCTGTAACACAAAGTAAAATCTCCTCTTCACCACCACTTGTAAACAGCAATGCTTTCCAGCCTAGCTTTAAAATAAATTGATTTCTCTAAGGCCCAACCATCTTTTGTTCACTCTAAAATGAACTTATTTCTATCCACCTCCGTGCATAGTAAAGCCAGGTTCTGCACTGATTAACAGAGTAAATCCACACTGTCCCTTGGTGTACCTTTTACTATCCTATTGTCAGAGTACAGGAACAATAGAATTGGATTATCCCTCCCATATATTAGCATCTCCAAACAAAAATGTGAATTTCTAGAAGTACAGGTCAGTTTAATGGGTTACTAGATTTTCTTTAATTTATTTTTTATCCCTTTTTTACTGGCAATGCAAAGTTTTCCTCTAAGATTATAAATAATATTGCAGTTATACTTTTAAAATATTACTCCAAGTAGCCATCTTGTATTTCTTATGCACTTAGGTTAGCATTAGTCTCTTGGCAGGCACTTTTAACTTCCAATTTTCCATGGGGAAAGGTCATTCTGGCTTAATGGGGCTCTTCACCTTGAAAAAGTAGATTGCTCTTCTCTCATGAATCTTCAATACAAGGCCAAAGTTTCCTGATCACCCACTTTCCTTTGCTGGAAGCCATTACTGAATTAATGTCAGCCATTTGAGGTCAAGGAGCAGAAACAGCAGAGATTTCAGGAATGCTAGATTAGTTGTAGGCTAAAATAACAGGCTTTGGAATGCCTGTCAGATTGTCCATTTACCCTATGTAGGAAGTTAGCACCCACCCCTTTCCTAGAAGAATGAAATATTTTAGGAAATATTAAAAAGGCAGAATATTATGTTTCCCTGGATGAGAAGTGGAGAACCATGTTTTAAAGACAAAGCAGCTTCCATCTTCCTGCCTCCACCCTTTGTCAATGGGCCAGAGGCAGAAACTCAATCCTTTGTCAAAGGATCATCATCTGCAACACAAAAGGGCCCGTCTAGCAACAGAAACTAACACAATAGGACCCATCTAACAGCAGAAACTCACCACATGGCACCTGGGAAGAGTACATCAGCCAGCAAGGCTAACTAAGACCCCCACCCCCTGGGAGTCTGACAACCAATCAGGATATTCTTCGGGGCTCCAGGAAGTTCAAAAGCCAGAGAGAGCATAAGACCCAGGGGCTCGCTGTATCTCGCCCCTTTTCTGTTCAGGAACTCAAGCTATGTGATCCTGTCCACCATTAAACCATCTTTCCAAGCAGTCTCCATGTTTCCAGTGTCTTTTTCCCCACTTGGAGCTGAACCCAGAAAAGAAATATCCTTCTGCGTTCAGCTCCATATTTCTTCCAACACCTACAAAGTTAAATTTCATTTTTTCTTTTTTTTTTACACTTTTCACTTTCTCAAGTCTGATTAGACTTTTTTTCTTCCTTTAACACTTCACTGCTCCCTGACCTTGGGATATTTTGTACGTTTTTTTTTTTTAAATGTTGTGAATGCATGTTTAATGGTAAATTGAAATAATAATAATAAAACAGCATGACAAAGTAGTAATAATAATTAGTAATAATTAGAATATTTTCAAGATCTATCACTTGCCTGCAGGCAAGAACTGGTGGGACCACAAAACAAATAAATGTAATAGAAAATGAAGAGATTAAAGTGCTCTGGGACTTCACAATTCAGAAGCATCCAGCACACAATATTCCAGATTTAACAATTGTGGATAAGAAAGACCAAAAAGTATGAATAGTGGACATGGCAGTACCTGAAGATAGTAAAATAGCACTAGCACTTAACTTATATACCACTTTACAGCGCTTTACAGCTTTCTCTAAGTGGTTTACAGAGTCAACATATTGCCCCTAACAATTTGGGTCCTCATTTTACTGACCTCAGAAGGATGGAAGGCTGAGTCAACCTTGAGCCTGGTGAGATTTGAACTGCCAAATTGCAGACAGCCGGCAGTCAGCAGAAGTAGCCTGCAGTACTGCACTCTAATCACTGTGCTAGTTGTAAAAAGAACTAGAGAAAATAAAAAATACAAATTTCCCCCCCACCCACAAATAGAAGTAGAACGCCTGTATCAAAAGAGAGCAAAGATATGCCAACAGTATTACCCCAAAACAATCTGAAGCACCATAACGCAATCCCAAGACATTTGAAACACCACTTGAACACCATTGGCATTGACAGAATCATCATCAGTCAATTGCAAAATGCAGCTTTACCCAGAATCATCCTGCGATGATACCTTTAACACAATAAAAAAACAATAACATCTGCCTATCCAAGGTCTTTGACTTGATAGGTGGGTTAAAAATGACAAATCCAGTCTAAACATCTGGCTGACTGTGGGATCAACCACAGTAATAATAAATCTTTCATTCTGTCTCAAATCTCACAGAAGTTCAGTCCTGAGGGAAAAAAGAAAAATGCTATGAGAGTTTGTAAAGCCTATATAATTTGTAAAGCCTATATGGCCCAAAGACACTTAAACATTCAGAATATTTCCAGTGGTGGGATTTAATTTTTTTTACTACCAGTTCTGTGGGCATGGCTTGGTAGGCATGGCATGGCTTGATGGGCGTGGCTTGGTGAGCGTGGCAGGGGAAGGATACTGTAAAATCTCCATTCCCTCTCCACTCTAGGGGAAGGTTACTGCAAAATCTCCATTTCCTTCCAGTCAGCTGGGACTCGGGAGGCAGAGAATAGATGGGGGGACAGTCAGAGGTGGTATTTACCGATTCTCCGAACTACTCAAAATTTCCGCTACTGGTTCTCCAGAACTGGTCAGAACCTGCTGAATACCACTTCTGAATATTTCTGTGCTTCAGCAAGAATTTTAGAAAGTTCGGATGTACTATAAAAAACCACTGTACCATCTTTTTCCTAGAATCAAAATTATTCCACCATTTTTCAGCAACTGTGGTCAAAAGTGTTCCTGAGAGTGGGAGATCTGCCCAGTCAGCAAAATAATTACAGACTTTCTTTATAGTTCATTCAGGAAAGGATTTCAAAACTATGTTTCATTTCATTAGAAAATGCTAAATTCCTCAAGCTACAGTCAACCATGCTGGAGAAGATGAAGCTGGACAGTCAGCCTCATATTCACATCTTCCCTTAGTCTTCCAGAGAAATATAATTTTGCTATTGTCTGCTAACCCAAAAGAGTTCAATCCCTTGTGCTAGAATCTTTCTTCCTGCTGTCCAAAAAATAAGGAATCAGATGTGTGACCTTTAAAACACATGAGCTAAGGGGAATATTGTATTAAATATTCATTTCAAATTAAACCACCAGCTTTCACTTTTTTCATTTTTATAAACAATATGTAAATGGCACCAGATATTATTTGTTGGAAGTATATACTGCCCTTTCGTTCAGGTGCTTCAGGAGCTCCATATGGTTGGACTGGCCAAGTCACCAAGTGAGCTTCTATGGCTGAGAGTAACATACAGTATATCCAATATAGTGGAGGTTTTGTTTTGCTTTTTAAAAAATCTGCAATTTATATAGCCGAAATATTTAGTTCCTGTAAACATTTGTTTAATCTACTTTTATTTCCACCAATTGCACCAGTAACTGTAGAATGACTTTACAAGGTCCTTCATTTTCAGTGTTTGCACTCTATTTTTTTCCTTTAATTTTTCTCTCTCTTAGTATTGCCACATCTGCAAATGCCACTCTTTTCAATTATTTTTATATAACCGTTTAGTTATGTTCCAGATGGTGATTAGTGTGTTGCAAAAATCCCATTTCCATCATTGTCGGCTACTTTCTCAATTTTGCGATCATGTCACATTCAGGAAATTCTGAAATTATAGTTGTTGTGTCAATGCCAATAGTTCACAATGGCTACTCTGTCATTATGTTGCTTATACTCAGCCCGGACATTTTTTTTTTCTGCATCCATTTATTCATAATGTATGGTTTTATCTTTTCATTTTTAAATTCCACATTTGCAGCTGTCTGATAGATGTTGAATCCTTTCTTTCATCAAGGTTGTTTGCAATGCTTCTTCTTGAGCTGCAAAAATTAATCCTTCTGTTGTCTTCCTAATGGTGTCAGTTTCTAACCATTGCCAGTTCCTAATTTTGTTCTCTTTACTTTGAGGGTTTTTTAAAAATGTACTTATCATTTAATGGTCCACTTCTCCAGTTTTCTAAATGATTTACCAACAGTCCCTTATGTAGCCATTTTTGCCTCTGGTTATTAGTGTTGTTGATGTTCTTATAGTTGGCTGACAGTCAGCCAGATGTTTAGACTGAATTTGCTCTTCCAGGTAAAGCTGCCTTTGGCAATTGACTGCTGGTGATTTTGTCAATGCTGATAGCGTTCTTGAGGGTTACGTGGCAGGTGCTCGTCTTTTCAATTCTGAAATCCCAGAGCACTATAGCTTCTTCGTTTTCTACTACTTTGTCTATTTCGTCCTTTTGTTCTTGCTTGCAGTCAAATAGTGTTCCTTGTAGATATTTCAATGCACCATTGTTGCTACTTTATTATGCCATTGTTTGTAGGCAGTGTGCGTGATCTTGCAGCAGCTAACTGTTTCTTCAGCTTCTTTACAGAGGCAGCTGTCTGTTGCTGTCTTCTCATTTCTGGTTTTGAATGGCTTGTTCTTAAGGCTTGATCTTGTGCAGCCAGAATTATCTCCTCTGTTTCTGTTCTCAACTTTCCTGCTCTTTAGCTATTGCCAGGTTTTGTTATGTGCTTTGCCTGCTTGGTTGTTGAGGGTTTTTCTTAATGTACTGGATGAAGGGGATTCATTGTCATTATTCTTTACTGGGTTTTCTATCCTGGACTTCTAATTCTGCTTAAGTCTGTCCGCTATTCCAGCTATGTATCTAATGACTGGAATTGCCCAGATGCTAATTGCCTTGATAGTATGTCCGCCATTCAGTTTGGTGGGTTTCAGCAGGTTCTGACCAGTTCTGGAGAACCGGTAAAGGAAATTTTGAGTACTTCGGAGAACTGGTAAATACCACCTCTGACTGGCCCTGCCCCCATCTTACTTGGGATATTTATTTCTCCATAAAAATCTAAAATATCTTCGTATAGCAATAGTACTTAGATTTATATACTGCTTCATAGTGCTTTCACAGAGTCAGCCCATTGCCCCCAACAATCTGGCTCCTCATTTTACCCACCTCGGAAGGATGGAAGGCTGAGTCAACCTTGAGCCGGTGAGATTTGAACTGCTGAACTGCAACTAGAAGTCAGCTGAAGTAGCCTGCAGTACTGCACTCTAACCACTGCCCCACCTTGGCTCTATAGCTCATAATAACCCACTATCACCCTCAGAACATATTTAATCCAAATAATTTGTTTTTTAAAAAATTGAAATATTAGAGATCTCATATAGGGAAAATTTTCCAAGCAAAGCCAATAACATTCACCATATAATTCCATGCCTCTAGTTCCAGCTGTTGCCTCTAAATCTCTTACTGCATATTCTATCATTCAATATTTTTTTCAGAAATCTTGTAGATGACTTGCTTGATTTGGATTTTGCAAACAAAGAAGTATCAATTCATGACTTTCCTTGCCAAGTGGTCTTCTATCTCAATGCATTTGATGATTCCCAAGCTAAGATGTTTTTAGCCAAGAGGTGTATCACAAACACCTGATTCTCTGTCATCCCCTTCTTCTTTTGCCCTCTTCTTTCCAGCATTAGGCTCTTCTCTAGTGAGCCCTTCCTTCTCATTAGGTGGCCAGAGTATATGAGTTTCATCTTCAGGATCTGACCTTCTAAAGAGCAATCAGGGTTGATCTTCTCTAGGACTGATTGGTTTGATCGCCTTGCAGTCCGAGGGACTCACAGGAGTCTTCTCCAGCACCATAGTTCAAAGGCCTCAATTCTTTGGCGCTCAGCCTTTCTTATGGTCCACCTTTCACAGCCATATATTGCAACTAAGAACACCATAACCTTGACTATACGCACTTTTGTTGGCAGGGTGTTTTTAGTAAACTACCTAGATTTGCCATAGCTTTTCTCCCCAGGAGCAAGCGTCTTTTAATTTCATGGCTGCAGTCCCCATCTGCAGTGATCTTGGAGCCCAGGAAAATAAAATATGTTACTACCTCTATTTCTTCCCCATCTATTTGCCAGGAATTGAGAGGGCCAGATGCCACGATCTTTGTTTTCTTAGTGAGAAAACTAAGATGGTTGGATGCCATGATCTTAGTGAGGCTAGGATGGACCGATAAAGGAGAATATTTGTAGCTCAGAGCTGAAATGAGGGGGAACACTGCTCATAGCAGCATAGTGGTAGTAAATGATGTCAGTGATGATGTTACCTAGTTCGGGTAATGAAGCATCTGCAAGAAACAAGCTCAGAGAGTACCATGGACCTTCAGTGATGGACCATCTTTGGCATTTGTTCATGTCATCAGTTATTCTGTACTCCAATAAAGAAGAAATGCGGTCAAAAAATCTATTTAATCCAAATCCTACCTGTCCTTATCTACATTTATTATTTTGGCTAAAACCTATCATCATCTTCTTTTAAAGACCCCATAATCTTTTGCGGGCTGGAGTCTTGGGCAACTGAATAGAGCTGAGTGTTTACTGGCCAGATGCCCTTCCTGTCGCCAATGCAGAGATTGTTTCAGCAGATATATGCACATCGTGCCCAGAGAGAGAAATATCTGCCTCTACCTATGATCTCTGCCTCTACCTATGATCGAACTCACAGCATCCTGATTGTGAGGCGAGAGCTCCACCTCTAGGCCACCACACCACTCATTTTGGCTAAAACCTATCCTCCCACCATATTTTGGACATATTTTTTTTTGTATCTTTTTTTGTTGCCATCTAGTGGTAATCTGGACGTTTGCAGTCTTCATCTGGTAGACTTGGTATGAATATTAAATGTCATCATGTCTGTTTAGGTGGAAGAAATTCTAAGCTTACATAATTCCAGCCATGCAATGTAGATAAAACAACCAATATAGTAATTAAGGTATCAAGCTGGAAGCCAGGAGGTTGGGAATTTTAGTTTTGCCTTAGGCATGAACTTGAGTCAATCACTCTTTATTAGCCTTAGGAAGGAGGCAATGGCAAACGTCTTCCCAAAAATCAACCTTGCCAAGAAAACTGCAGTTGCTAGAAGTCAAAAACCGGACAAAGCCACTGGAGGGGGAGGGGATGCACATAAAGAGGGCAGGATTTTCATCATGGAGTCTCTCCTGCCTTTTGAAGTCTTTCTATATTTTATATTTATTTATTAGTTTGTCAAACATGTACAAGATAGCAAGTATAAGTATGAACGTGGACATGAACAAAGGAAATGAGTACAAATAAATGGGGACAGTAGGACAGGGACAGTAGGCATGCTGGTGCACTTATGCATGCCCCCTTTAGAGACCTCTTAGGAATGGTGTGAGGTCCACTGTAGACAGTTTAAGGTTGAAGCTATGAGGGTTTGAGGCTGTAACAATGGAGTCAGGTAGAGCATTCCAGGTTGAAGCTATGAGGGTTTGGGGCTGTAACAATGGAGTCAGGTAGAGCATTCCAGGTGTTGACCACTCTGTTGTTGAAGTCGTATTTTCTGCAATCGAGTTTGGAGCGGTTTACCCTGAGTTTGTATCGATTGTTTGTGTATTATTGTGGTTGAAGCTGAAGAAATTGTTGACGTTGTAGCAGGCAATTTTGTGCACTATGCTTAGATTGGATCACAGGCGGCACAGTTCCAGATTGTCCAAGTCCAAAATTTAAAGCCTGGTGGCATAAGGGATTCTATTGTGAGTAGAGGAGTGGAGTACTCTTCTCAAGAAATACCTCTGGACCCGCTCAATCGTATTAATGTCCAATATACAGTGTGGATTCCAGGCAGACGAGCTGTATTCAAGAATTAATAGGTGTCCCTGGCATACATTTCGAAAACTGATTCCATGAACTCAACCACTTCTTTGAATAGGGTCACTATTATTTCTGACTGAATAAATTTACTTGGAAAATTTAAAAAGAAAATGCCACTGAATTCCCATTAATATCCAAAATTTCAATGTTTGATTTCACACACACACACACACACACACACACACACACACACAACACTTATACACAAAAATCAATATTTCTGTTAAGACACAAAATAATAAAAAGGCACTACAAACAGTTCTGTAGATTCACTTCAACGTAAGTTATTTGTATATAGAATACATATTAGGACTGTGTTCAGAGATAGACTGGGGTAGTTTATAGGTTATAACTATTATGGAATAAAAGTGAATGAAGATATTGAACAGTTCTTGATTAAGATATGTTCAAGAGAGGTGAATAAACTAATGATTTGCCAAAAGAGGAACTGTGAGGTCCAGAATTCTAACAGTGAGATTTAGTTAAAATTCTCTGGATGTGTTGCACCAATTCTCATGAGCCCCAGCTATCACATCTCAGATCTAGAAAGGCTAATCAAAATATAGATTTACATAGCATTTATTTCCAATTATAGCCCTCTTTAATGACAGAACACATTGGAGCCAGACAATGCAGGTTCTATTAATATGATTGCAATTTAGAAACATCAGCGAACTGTTTAGGAGAAAAGGCTGGCATAAGCTAGGAAACATGTTAGTCAAATACTAGAACTTTCATTAGACTATGAATGCTAATAGGGCTGTTAACATGCAAGCATTTGTTTACTTTCTAAAATGCATCTGCTACGTTCACACAGTCTCATGCAGAATCCATATAAACATTTGTTTGCTAGAGAATTAAATGACAATAAGGCTTCTGGTTTTGTGACTTTCATTCACCATATCTCCATATGGTGGGATTAACAGAAGCAATCTAACTATGGAAGGAAGGAATGATAATAAATTAGGGAGGATACAGAGAAAAGGGAAATAATTGTTAATGTGGTGTAGCACATGGCTAATGAAATCGTTCTTAATGAGAAATGATAATATTATTTGAGTACAATACGGGGAGCATAATAGGCCACTGTTAAATTGGTCAAGGCTTCCACCTGACTAGGTGGCTCAGTGGCTAAGAAACAGAGCTTGTCGGACTTCCGGTTGATGTCGCGGAGAGACAGTCCGGGAAATAGCGGGCTCTGATGAGTCCCGCGAAAACCCCGGCTGCCGAACCGCCGCCGATGGGTCTGCGGACTGAACCTGTCCTGTAGGGATGGGGGAAGAAGAGGGGCACCTCAGAAGATCGAGAGGAACAGGCAAGTTCCTTGGAGGTCAGAGGGAACCCTCTGTGAGTTGGCGGCAGGGGAGTGCTGGAGGAAAGCAAAGTCAAACAGAGCCTTTTGAAGCCAGGTGAGTGACAACAGCCCAGGCTTGCAACAACATTTGGAGCTATATTGGTAACTAGAAGACCCCTAGCCTAAAACAGCAGCTAAGTAACAAAGGGGCTTTGGAAACTTTTTTAACTGTAACTTTAAAGAACAAAGACCCAAGAAACAACTAATTTTGGAACAAGAACTAAGACTTAATTTAGAGATACGGTAAAAGGACTAAACACTTTAAAAATTTGAATTGGACTAAGGGAAAAAAAAGAAGATTTGATACTTTTTTAACTAAAAGAAGAAAATAAAGTGGATGGTTATATAATAAGAAATAAAATGGAGTCTTGCATGACTAATGGGAAATGTGGATTATAGAGAGACACCATCTGGCGTAAAGAGGAACTTTGTAACCTCCCTTTGTTATGAGAACTTTGAGCTCTACAAAAAAAAAATTGCTGAATTGTGGAGGAGGATTCTTCTTTCCTGACTGCAAGCAGCTGGACTTTGGTAAAGAAAAGGAATCTACAATGGAACTCCTACAGTTGAACAAATAATAATTTGAATGTTGGCGCAGGAATAGAAGAAGGATTAAGTGCAGCCTTAAAAGAAAGAGATTTGAAACATTATATCTGGAATAAAAATATGAAAAGAGATTTAATTGGATTTATGGAGAATAAAATTAAAAACTTGGAAAATGGAAGGAAATTTATGTTTGCAGACGAGGAAATGAAGATAATGTGATTAAAAATAAAATAAAGTAAAGTTGATTGCAATAAATTAAACGGAGGCTTTTATAGAAATTAAAATGTTAAATGAAACTAATTAATACATGCAAAGATATGTTTAATGCAAGAACTATGTTTGAATGATAACATGTTAAGGTAAAGAATAAAGGTGAATATGACTAATTGAAAATGTTAAAAGGAATTTAAAAATATACTTAAAATATGTCTTAAGCAAGAACCATATCTCAAGGTTAAAATGTTATGAATGCAATGAAAAAAGATAAAGAAAAATATGATTAAATGAAAAGCAATGCATAGATGGAGGAAAACAACAAAGGAAGGTTTAAGTAGAGATTGTTAAACCAACTATGAACATGCTGTATTTAACAGCCAAAAAACTATAATATGCTGTATTGAACAGCCAAACAAATGGTCATGCTGGGTATCAGCCAAAACGAAACTTAATATGCCGTGTAACGGCCAAAAAACAAAATTAATATGCTGTGTTTAACAGCCAAACAAAGGGCAAGCTGGGCAATGGCCAAAAAATAAAAATATACTATATTTAACAGCCAAAACAAAGGGTTATGCTGTGATTAATAGTCAAGAAATTGAAATGATTGGTTTAACATCAAAGATAATAAAAAGAGGTGGGATAATTAAAATGAGGAGGTGTATGTTGAGAGTGATAATTAAGATAAAATGCATAAGTTAGGTTTAATAATAATTAAATAATTAATGAATGTTTAATCTGTTTAATATAATTGTATGATTTATATTGTTAAAATATCCATTTAAGCAAATGAAAGAGAAAAATGAATTGATAACTGGTTATGATTTAAGATTTAAGTAACGGGTTTTTGGGGGTAATGGCATAGTTATATAGATAGATTTGAGGGAAATATTTGTTTAAAATATTGAGTTGTGTTAATTGAAAATAAGATTTGTTAATGATTTGTTTTAATTTGTGACCGGAGCAAAAGCTTTGTTTTGAAAAGATGTGGTTTATGATTTTTTTTAAATAAAAAAAAAATATCAAAAAAAAAAAAAAAGAAAAGAAAAGAAACTGAGCTTGTTGATGAGAACAGTCGGCAGTTCAGCAGTTCGAATCCTTAGTATAGGTCTCCTGCATAAGCAGGGAGTTGGACTAGATGACCTCCAAGGTTCCTTCCAAACCTGTTACTGTTACACTTTAACTTGTTTGACCCGTCTGTGACCTTTCCTAACTTTTAACCACTTGCATATACCCATCTCTTTTTTGCAAGATCCAAAGGAAATCAGCATTCCCATTGCTTGAATATGATTCAAGCCGAATAATCATTCTCAAATTTGGAAGAGCTCAAACTTTATCAAAATATAATGGGATTCTAAGAGCTATTTCTGAGGGAAAGTTATGTGATACCTAATTCAACGACTTTGTCCTTGTAAAGAAATCATCAATAGAAGACTTTCTCTGACAACTTTAGATTGTGATAAAGCCTATAATAATGTTCCTATAGAACTGGGCTCAATATTTTTTTTTTATTAACAATTGCAAGCACTTTTTCAGATTTTTTTTTTTAAAAAACTTTTAATTGAACAGTCTTATGATAATTTTAAAATGGTTTTGGTATCTTCAAATGTAAATTGTATCACTATGGCTGTCTCCTAATTGGCAATGGATATTTGGTGCCAGTTGTTGTGGTGTTACTAAATTCATTTTATACACTCTTTCTGCTTTACATTAATGACCTATGCGATCATATTAAAAGCAGCTGTGTCCTTTTCGCTGTTGATGTAAAATTATACAACACCACTGACAATGCCACTACCCTACAAAGCAACCTTGACGATGTGTCCGAATGATCGCGGAATTGGCAACTACAAATCTCGACTAATAAATGCTCTGTCCTACACATTGGCAATAAAAATCAGAACACCAAATACAAGTTGGATGGAAACAACCTTGTAGATGACCTCCACTCTGTCAAGAACCTAGGAGTACTTATCTCAAATGATCTAAGCCCCAGAGCCCACTGTAACAGCACTGCCAAAAAGGCATTAAGAGTTGTTAACCTAATTTTGGGAAGCTTCTTCTCTGGTAACATTGTATTGCTAACTAGGGCATACAAAACCTTTGCCAGACCAATTCTCGAATACAGCTCATTTGCCTGGAATCCACACTGTATATCGGACATTAATCCATTTAAGTGGGTCCAGAGGTATTTCACAAGAAGAGTATTCCACTATCTATCGCTCACAATAGAATTCCCTATGCCACCAGACTTGAAATTTTGGGCTTGGATAATCTGGAACTGCACCGCCTGTGGTATGATCTAAGCACAGTACACAAAATTATCTGCTACAATGTCTTACCTGTCAACGACTTCTTCAGCTTCAACCTCAATAATACATGGGCAAACAATTGATATGAACTCAAGGTAAATGCTCCAAACTCGATTGCAGAAAATACGACTTCAGCAACAGAGTGGTCAATGCCTGGAATGCACTATTTGAGTCCATTGTTACATCCTCTAACCCTCATAGCTTCAACCTTAAACTGTCTACTGTGGACATTATCCCATTCCTAAGAGGTCCATAAAGGGGGCGTGCATAAGTGCACCAGTGTGCCTATTGTCCCTGTCCTACTGTCCCCATTTATTTGTATTCCTTTCTTTCATTCATATCCATGTTTATATTTATACCTACTATCTTGTACATGTTTGACAAATTAATAAATACAAATACAAGTACATTATCTCTGAGTTGTTTATTATTTGTTTCCTTGTTCCTCACTCCCTTGGGTACCAACTGCTTCGTAGTATATAACTGGATTGGACGTGCCAATGCCTATTCTACAGTTCATTTACATTAGATTCAATGAACTAAATTTTCAATAGAATACTTCTATTGAATGTGCAATGGAGAATTTGATAGAACATGGCCAATAGTACATTATTTCATAGGGGAGAAATATCCTCAAGAACCTAAAGAATATGAGCATTTGCTAATGTGGTTATCAGCCTCATTCTGCCAATTTGCCATTCATGGAAAGTGAAAGAAGGCAACTTTAGGACTCTCAGAGTGCCTAATTATGTATCTCAGGAGCTGTGCTATTGAGAGAAATCCATTGACCTATATGTCAGCTATATTCATTTTAATTGGGCACATGGGGGGAGCAACGATGATCAGAAAACTGAACCCCGGTTTATACTTATTTTATGTGCAATTAGCCATGCAATACAACTATTAAAGATGCTGAATCTGTGAGGTTCACTATAATATAAATAAAATTACTGAGCTCTATTGCAAAAAGAATCAAATGCATTTTCTTCCTAAGCTTAGTGGTATTTTTTTAAAAAAATTATTTACTCTATTCCCTTTTGAATAGCTTTCTGTAATGAGAATGAAAAATAAGAAGAGTTGGGGCAGATTATTACCTGGAAGAGAAAGTTGACCGGGCTAAACTGGAAAGTTGAAAACACCTCCCAGAAGAAGAGACTGGCAAACTATTTTCCAATTGTTGTCAAGAAAATGATTCAAAAATGTCACAATTACAACTGCACAAATAGGTAGATAAAGGGAATCAAATTCAATTTGAAGGAAATGTTGATTCCTTTTCAACTGCATTAAAACAGAAATTTTTGGAATATTGTTTTGGGTCCAAAAGTCATGGATTTTCCATTAGTACAGCTTATGAAGAATATTTAGAAGTATTGTTGTTGTTAGTTGTGAAGTCATGTCCGACCCATTGCGACCCCATGGACAACATTCCTCCAGGTCTTGCTGTCCTCTACCATTCTCTGGAGTCCATTTAAGTTCACACCTTTTGCTTCAGTGACTCCATCCAACCACCTCATTCTCTGTCGTCCCCTTCTTCTTTTGCCCTCAATCTTTCCCAGAATCAGGCTCTTTCCAGTGAGTCCTTTCTTCTCATTAGGTGGCCAAAATATTTGAGTCTCATCTTCAGGATCTGGCCTTCTAAAGAGCAGTCAGGGTTGATCTCCTCTAGGACTGACCGGTTTGATCACCTTGCAGTCCGAGGGACTCACAGGAGTCTTCTCCAGCACCATCGTTCAAAGACCTCAATTCTTTGGTGCTCAGCCTTTCTTATGGTCCAACTTTCACAACCATACATTGCAACTGGGAACACCATAGCCTTGACTATACACACTTTTGTTGGGAGGGTGATGTCTCTGCTTTTCTGTCTAGATTTGCCATAGCTTTCCTCCCCAGAAGCAAGTGTCTTTAATTTTTTTGGCTGCAGTCCCCATCTGAGGTAATCTTGAAACCCATTTAGAAGTATACATGCATACATTATATTTTTTCATTTTAAAAAAAAAAAATCATTTGGTCAATAAGGCTATCGGACTCTCTTTTTTTTTTTCAGATTATTTTGAACAGAAGCTAATAAATTGAAATATTTTGTGCACAGATAGCAAAAGAAAGATGTCAGGATTTTAAGCTCTTTCTTTTGAAATAAATGAAAAGTTTTGTGAGTTCCTTAAATAGGAGCGCAGTTCCTATGAGCATTTTTCATTTCTGAATAACACTCAAGTTGGAAGCAGAGGGGCGAGGGACATTTTGACATTTCACAAAATCATTTCCAGGGGCATTGCTATTTATAATACTAGAAAATCAAGGTTATGAACTTGATTAGAAGGAAAATATTTAGCCACAACCATCTGGCATTATGCTGAACTAAAATACTAAACCAGTATCCTAATAACACTCTTCATATGTTTAATTTAGGAATTCTGTGTTTTTCCAGATTTTGCTAAATTTTAGTCTTCAACAGCATCAACCAGAATGCTCAATTCAAGGCAAAGTATGGATTTAATCATTTATTATCATATTGTTACGCTACCACTTACCAAAATTAATGTGTAGCAGCCCCTGGAGAGCCATTGTTCCCTCACCTTGCTCTATAGAAAAGATCTTGAGAGGAAAGTAACAACAGAAAAAGAATGGCAATACCATCATGTTTAAATGTCAATGGAGATTCTCAGTCATCCAGGTCATGGTTGTCCGAAAGATGTTTTTTCAAGAGACAAGTGGAGTTTCTTTGTTTTTCCTTGAACACATTTCACTTTTCATCCAAGAAGCTTCTTCAGTTCACCTTCTTGTAGGAAAATTGAAACATGTTCAAGGAAGAACAAAGGAAATCCAATTGCCTCTAGAAAGAGCACCTTTTTTTAATTTGATTTATATGCCGCCCTTCTCCGGAGACTCAGGGCAGCTTACAATGCGTTAAGCAATAGCCTTCATACTTTTTGTATATTTTTACAAAGTCAGCTTATTGCCCGCACAAACTGGGTCCTCAATTTACCTACCTTAGAAAGGATGGAAGGCTGAGTCAACCTTGAGCCTGGCAAGATTCGAACTTACTAATTGCAGACAGTTGGAGTTAAATTACAATGCATTAGTCTGCTGAGCTATCCAGGCTTAAAGCACTTTCATAAAAATTGTATTATTATATGGAACCATTTGAGCCACCAATTCCACTCCTGTTCAATATTAGAATAACAAAGTTAAACATTCCACTTAGCTGTCTAGCCTCCCTTAGAATACATCCCTGGCCTGCTCTCGAGTTGCCATAGGTGAGGGGGATGGGAAAACAGCGAAGCAGCATGGCAGCCAAAAACAAAAGCTCATTCCAGACATATCTCTCTCAAGGCTGTCTCCCAGGTTTACCCACAGTGACCAGAGGGGAGTGATCTCTACAACCTGCGAATTTGCTCCGTTGGTGAATATGACTGATGACACACCCTGGGGGAGGGGGGAAACAGGGTCAAGTCTGGGTTGAAAATTACCTGGGGTTAGAGTTGGCTTCACTTGGAACGTGCCAACATGAAGCTCCTAATAAATAACTGGATTTCTTTGGAAGCTTGGCTTGAGGCTCATAATTAGGGCATCCATCGGAACCCTGACAACAGAAGCTTATTATCTCTTGGATAATTGGTTCCACTGTTAAATTGTTCTAAATTAAGGAAGGTGGTCTTAACCTAACACTACTTCCAATCCAGTCTGCATCTTCCTAAAATGTAATTCCACTATCCTGTGCCCTGCCTTTTGGAGAACCTTTGTCTATGTGATAGCCTTTCAGATATATGAAGAATGTCATCATATACCTATCAACCTTTCTTTGTGAAATGAAACGTGTCTAAGTCTTTCAGCTTCTCTTTACTTGGCTTTCTGGTCATCTTCATTGCCCATATTCCAATTTCTCTGAATCCTCTGGGGGCCTAACTAGACAGAGTATTCAATTATATTTTGATCGAAGTAAAATCAGGTGGAGTGATTGCTTCCTATGATTTGCAGGAGGAAAACTGTTAATTTATGTGCAAAAATTTAGATTCTGGTAGCACTCCATGCATCTGGTAAAGCAAACGGCAGCTCAGGAAAGCATATGTGTTTTAATAAAACCTGTTAGTCAGAAAATGTGCTACCTAACTTCTGAATATGTTTTATGATTTGAAAATTTGTTTGTTTGTTTGTTTGCCAAAGAATGTTGAAACAGTGTGGTGGTTCAATTATATAGCTCCCTGGATGAAACAGTTTAGCCACAGCCATGAAACCAAGAGGCCCATTGATGATCACTATCAGGACCTGAATGCAGGCAATGAAACTCTCCTTGTCCTTTTAGATGTCTCCGCAGAGACATCTACCACAGAACACTGTATCTTCTTTGTTAAGTTATGAGTTTGAGGACAGGAGATAACTGCTTTACATTATTTCAATCCCCTTCTCTTGTTTTAACCTATAAAACTCTTTATGCATAAGCACCTGGGTATCTGTGGGATTGCTATTCATCCCTGAATCAGTCAAACCTGGGCTGCATAAACAGAGGGATAGAATCAAGATCACATGAAGTGTTAATACCACTTTATAATGCCTTGGTAAGGCCACACTTGGAATATTGCATTCAGTTTTGGTTGCCACGATGTAAAAAAGATGTGGAGACTCTAGAAAGAGTGCAGAGAAGAGCAACAAAGATGATTAGGGGACTGGAGGCTAAAACATATGAAGAATGGTTGCAGGAACTGGGTGTGTCTAGTTTAATGAAAAGAAGGACTAGGGGAGACATTATAGCATGTTACAATATCTCAGGGGTTGCCACAAAGAAGAGGGAGTCAAACTATTCTCCAAAGCACCTGAGGGTAGAAAAAAGAAGCAATGGGTGGAAACTAATCAAGGAGGGAAGCAATTTAGAACTAAGGAGAGATTTCCTGGCAGTTAGAACAATTAATCAGTGGAACAACTTGCCTCCAGAAGTTGTGAATACTCCAACACTGAAAGTTTTAAGAAGAGATTGGATAACCATTTGTCTGAAGTGGTGTAGGGTTTCCTGCCTGAGCAGGGGTTGGACTAGAAGACCTCCAAGGTCCCTTCCAACTCGGTTATTCTATTCCATTCTAAACCTACTAGATCATCTAGAGAACAACTGCTTCTATTGTTGCATTTCTAGAAGAAAAGGAAGTTCTCAGTTGCAGCATCTATTTTCTAGAATAGCCTCCCTACAGAAATAAGCCTGGCACAATCCCTGATCACATTCAACTGACATTGAAGCAGGGGTAAAATCCAGCAGGTTCTGACAGGTTCTGGAGAACTGGTAGTGGAAATTTTGAGTAGTTCGGAGAACCGGCAAATACCACCTCTGGCTGGACCCAGAGTAGGATGGGAATGGAGATTTTGCAATATCCTTCCCCCAGGAATAGGGAGGAAATGGGGATTTTGCAGTATTCTTCCCCTGGAATGGGGTGGGAATGGAGATTTTGCAGTAGCCTTTCCCTGCCATGCCCACCAAGCCATGCCCACCAAGCCACACCACGCGCACCAAGCCACACCCACAGAACTGGTAGTAAAAAAATTTGGATTTCACCACTGCACTGAAGACCAACTTCAGTCCATGATCTGGACACCAATCTACCATGGATGTTTTCAATTGCTTTTCTGTCATGTGAGCTTCTGACAGTTGAATTGATTGTGACAGGATATACATGCAATTAATTAATCAATCTTTCCTTCTATTCACGCAGCCTAAAATTGCATTTGCTTTCTCTGCAGCCATGTCATTTTCTGGCTCATTTTCAATTTTGCAATCAACTACGATGTCAAGTTCTTTTTTGCAATTATTATTATGAGATAATATTTCTAATCCTGTACTTCTGCATTCAATTTTTGTCTCCCAAGTGAAAAGCATTTTGCATAAGCACTGTTAAATTTCTCTAATTTCAGCCCATTTGTCCAAATTATCAAGTTCATTTTAAATTTTATTTCTGCCATATCTCATTCATTGTTATTTTCATATCATTGGCAAATTCCATCCATAATCCCTCCATCCCATCACCTAACAATTAAAAGAAATATTGAAGAGTAATGGCCCTAAGACTAATTCTTGTGGGGCCCTATTTAACATCTCTCTTAGAGATGTTAGATGCAGAATAAATGATTAGCAATTTGAATAGGATGTTTCATCCAGTTGGAGATCTACTTAATTTTTATGCCACTTAGCCAGGTTTAATTAGTTTTGTAAATGCTTTTCTAAAATCAAATTATATTATGTCTGTAGCATTCTCACAATCTAAACAGGCATTCTTTACTCATACACGATAATTTTTTCTCATTCGCACACTTTATAGTATTAGCATGTTTTCCCGAAACTAAGACCCTATCTTATATTTTCTGAACACCGAAATAAGCGTTTGGCCTTATTTTTAGGGAGGTCTTATTATTTTGGTGCGCATGGAGCAAGAGGGGGCTCCTCTTGCCGTCTTACCTGATTTCCAGCTCTGCATTTAAATATTTTCAGAAAGGGATTATTTCAGGGAGGACTTATTTTAGCACATGTGCTCAAAAGCCCGACTGGGCTTATTATCAGGAGATGTCTTATTTTTGGGAAAACAGGGTACCTTCCTTAGAATGAAATACAACACTCAGGGTTTGTACTAAAATGTACCATAAACCACAGGAGGAATCCAACAGGGATGACTCTTAGTCCCAATATTATTTAATTTTGATATTAATTGATTAATATATTGAGCAATCCAGATTTTCTTCCTCCAAAATTAGCTGGCAAATATATTACTATTTTACTTTATACCAACAATGAAATACTGGATTTTTTTTGTTTTGTTTTGTTTTTCAAATTCTCAAAGTTATGAGAAGAGAACTTTGAGAAACTCATTTTCTTCCTTTTATCTCTGACCATAAGTGCAACAAAAAGATCTTTGGAACATAAAAGGAAAAACTGTCAAGCACCAGGGAAATCAGAAGATCCAGACAGTTCAAATGGGCATAAAGATTTATTGCAAGCTTAAGCTCTCTACAAGAGATTCTACAAGCAAATTTATGGTAGATATCAATAGAATTCAAGGTGGGCTGGAATTAGATCTCTTGTGGGCATGAAGAGACTGATGACACATTTGACCCTTCCCTCAGGCTCTGCCTGGTCACTTCCTACAAATATGTTGCAATGCCATATACCAGAAATAAACTGAGAGTGATCTTTGGAGCAATGAGATCTGGAATGAGCCAAGAGCAGCATACCACTGACATAAGGTTGAAAGTTCTTTGGAATGAAGTTCTGGTCCAAATATTGAGCAGCTGTAAGTCTGCAATATGTTGATGGAGATTCTCAGTCATTCAAGTAGCATTTTTCTGGATGTTAAGTCATGGCAACTGGACTTCTTTTTCTTTTTGGTTTAAAATATTTTGATGCTTATCCAAATTGCTTCAGTCGGCGTTCCTCCTTAAGTAGGCTAAGGGAGTGGCCAATTAGCCCCAAGCCTTACTCTCAAGGTTCTGAAGGTCCTGGCTGAATCCCTGCCTCTGGCACCACATCTTCTCCAGCCTCATTATCCAACTCAAGTGCCAGCTGCACAGGCTGCTGGCGCAGCACCACACCAGCCTCCTCGCTGTCCGAATCAGCCACCAGCCACACAAGCCGTGTACGGGCCACAACAACATGGCACAAGAAGAAGAAGAAGAAGTATTAATGAAGATAGCATGATGTTGAATTTTCAAAACCTTTATAACAAAGAGTAAAGAACGGAGACCTTTTACTTAAGGTCCAATTTGCCACATCCTAACTCAGTCATTTTACTATAGCTGTACTATCAACAGAGCAAAGCGCAATTGTAACCCATCCCTTCGGCTTTAGCATAACTGAATATCAAGCGGTCATTCTACCAATTTTGTGCTTGAATTCATACCTGGCGCTAAGCCATCAAGTGGATTGTTTGCTTTATGGTTTAGTAGATTACATGAATACAATCACTGAAAACCACACTGAGCATGTTTAATGAATCCAATCATTTGAGTTTATTCAATAAATCATGCTTAAGCAACCATCACTTTAAAGTGATGTGTAAACATTCCTTTGAATGCTATTCAGTCTGACCCATATCTATTTAAAAGCATACCATGTGAGATGGTGGTGTGGAAATTTGATAAATAAGTAAAATAACATTTCTGGATACTATTCCATAATACAAAAACACCATGTTGCCCTTTAAAAAAAAAAATGAAAATTAGAAAAGAATGTTGAAAGCTTTGTGAGAATTCTTTTTCAACATGTAGAGGATTTTTTTTTTAAATACAGATTGACTTCTCTTGTAGTATAGCCCAGAAGAACTGCACTGTTTTATAAAATATATGAATTAGTACCTTAAATTGTTTTAGTATTATTTATAGAATATAACACCAAGAAGAGCCTTTGAAAGACTTTAATGAGAAATGTTTGGACAGTAACTATCACTTGATTACACCTTACGATAAATGTAATACTCCGTGTCTATATTAACTAATATGTCATTATGGAGTATTGTGATATATTTTCTTTAAATATTACTGTAATTTCAGGCTCAATTTACTAAAAGTATGGAAAAAAGGAACATTCACTGACAATAGTCAGAGAAGAAATTCACTGATATAAATTATTTGACGCCATAAATATAGCATTGAAAATGGGACAATTATAATGGTAGAAAGTCATATTTTTTCCCTGCATAAATGCAATAAAAGGCAAATTATAAAACCATTCCCTAGCTATCCACACTCCATTACTGCCTACAGTTATGAGAAGGACATATAAAAATAATTCCGTCTGTTCTGCTCATAAAAACCTTGATGATATGTAATATATAACAGTTTTATTTGAGAACAGCCACATCTTGGCATATCTCTGGCATTGCTCCTTAAAAAAGAGTCAAACTGATTTATACCAGGGGTGAAATTCAGCAGGTTCTGACAGGTTCTGGAGAACCGGTAGTGGAAATTTTGAGTAGTTCACAGAACCGGCAAATACCACCTCTGGGTGGCTCCAGACTGGGGTGGGAATGGAGATTTTGCAATATCCTTCCCCCAAGAGTGGGGATGAAATGGAGATTTTGCAATATCCTTCCCCCAGGAGTGGGGTGGGAATGGGGATTTTGCAGTATCCTTCCCCTGCCACGCCCACCAAGCCACGCCCAGAGAACCGGTAGTAAAAAAAAAATGAATTCCACCACTGATTTATTTCATCTGAGAAGCATTCCTAAGAATCTCTTTGAATTATTTTAAGTACACATTAGGTTACCTAATAGTAGATACATGGCATAGATGGATCTTTGGATAAGAATCTAAAATATTGAGGGGGAAAAAAGGTCTGATGCATATCATACATTTAAAATGGGTCAGAAGAATAGAGTGGCGGAGAAAAACAGAATGCCCATGATCTCAAGCAATACTCCTTTAAAATGTGTTAGGATTGTCCATATATAGAACAAGATAAAAGAAACATACTTCTGCATATACTGTGAGTCAACCTGAATTCTACAGAAAATATCCTGCAGTTATTGAAAATACTTCTTCAATTATTTATTTATTTATTTATTTTGCTTTAATTTATATGCCGCCCTTCTCCGGAGACTCAGGGCGGCTTACAATGCGTTAAGCAATAGCCTTCATACTTTTGTATGTTTATACAAAGTCAGCTTATTGCCCCCACAATCTGGGTCCTCATTTCACCTACCTTTGAAAGAATGGAAGGCTGAGTCAACCTTGAGCCTGGTGAGATTTGAACTTGCAGTAATTGCAAGCAGCAGATGTTAATCTGTTAATAACAGTGCTTTAGTCCACTGTACTACAGGCTCTTTCCCAATTTATTTCATTGGAAAACATTTTTTTTAGAATAAATGAGAAGAATGCCTAACTATTAAGTTTTAATAAGGCTGGAGACTAAAACATATGATGAATGGTTGCAGGAACTGGCTGTGTCTAGTCTAACGAAGAGAAGAACTAGACATGACATGAGAGCAGTCTTCAGCATTTGAGGGGCTGTCACAGAGAAGAGGGGTTGACCTATTCTCCAAAGCATCTGAAGATAGGACAAGAAATAAGAGATAGAAACTTACCATGAAGAGATCCAACCTAGAGCTAAGAAGAAATTTCACTGACAGTGAGAACAATTAAACAGTGGAAAACTTGCCTCTAGAAGTTCTAGGTATTCCATCACTGGAAGATTTTTTAAAAAAAGATTGGACAGCCATTTGTCCAGAATGGCATAGGGTCTCTTGCTTGAAGAGAGGTTGGAAAAGGAACTACAAGGTCCTTTTCAATTCTGTTATTCTGTTATTTCTGAATGAAACCTTAAGAAAACTACTCAACTTATTTTATTTATTTAGAAGATTATATGGCCGCCCATTCACTCTCAGTGACTCTGGGCAGTTTACAAACAATGAAAACCCAATATAGAAGAATAAAAAACAATAACCCCTATACACACACACACACCAGTGACAACACACAATCAAATGAGCCATTTGATGAGCTCCCTCCCACTCTGGATACCCCAGACCCATTGGCAGAACCAGGTCTTCAGGGCCTTACAAAAGAGTGTCAAAGGGGACCCCAGTCTAATCTTTGTGGGAATGATATTCCAAAGGGAGGGAGCCACCATGAGAAGGTCCTTCTTCTGGGTCCCATCAAATATAACTTCCTTAGAAGACGGGACCCATAAAATTCCTTGTCTCCTTACTCTAGGGGATCAGATGCATGCATCTGAGAAGAGATGGTCCCTCAGACAGATTTGTCAAAAATATGTACTTTCTTTCCTTAGTTGGAAAATACTCCATGAACATTTCAAAGAATCATATGTTCATCTATCTCTTCATTTTTCATAATGGAAATGCCAGGGAATGAAGAATAAAATCACAGCCTAACATTTGAAATCACATCTACTATCCTAGGCTTCTTCAGACAGCAAGCATGCATTTTGCTGCCTATTGGGAGACTAATATAGATCTATTTCGGTTTGTGGCTAACTGATGAGGACCAATCAGTCTGAAATAGATCTATATTAGTCTCCCAATAGGCAGCAAAATATCTGTCTTTGGTTATTCGAGTTTTCTCCCACGTAAAATTGGAAGTGTCTTGGCAACGTTTTGACAAAGTCTCATTCGTCATCTTCAGGCTGGTGTTTTTGGCTTCATGCTTCTAGGAGCAATGTGTGATCGCAACTGTTTCTTCCTTTTAACTGCCAGTGGGGGTGTGAACTGATTGGGTGGGAGCTTGGCTGTGTTCTGATTGGATGGGGGGTTGGCTGTGCTCTGATTGGCTGGAGGAGTGTTCTGTTTAGGTGGGGGCTTGGTTGTGCTCGGGTTAGTCTGATTTGCAGGAGGATTTGAGCTGGTGAGCTGCATTGCTGTTGTTTGGCTTCACGTTCGTGGTCGTGCCACATTTTCATGATGGGTGTTAGTTTGCTTCATGTATGGATTGGAGGAGTTTAAAGTGGCTAATGATGCAGCTGTGGTCTGGCTTCTGGTTTGTGGTCATGCCTCATCGGTGTGGGTTTGGGTTTGCTTTTTGCGTGGATGTGTGGTGGTGACATCCTATGTGGTTTTCGTGAGTGTGAATCTGGTGTCATTCTTCGTGTTAGGGACTCGCTTGTCAATAAGGGTGGGTTTCCAAATGGCTGGTAGGCGGGAGGTATCATCTCGTTTATTCATGCTGTGTGGGCGTTTTTCTATCTCGATGGCTTCTCTGATTATTCTGTTGTTAAAGTGTTCAGTTTTGGCGATAGTTCTGGTCTTTTTAAAGTCAATATCATGTCCTGTGGCTTTAAGGTGTTTGACCAGGGAAGAAGTTGGTTCCTCTTTTCTGACTGAGTTCTTGTGTTCTTCAATGCATGCACTTATTCTTCTGTTGGTTTGTCTGATGTATGTGGTGGGGCAGGCGGTGCATGGGATTTCGTATACTCCTTGATTTTCTAACTCAATTTTGTCTTTGGGGTTTCTCAGGATGGTGGATATTTTTTGGTTTGTGCAGAATGCTGTCTTGATGTTGTGTTTGTGGAGGATCTTGCTGATTCTGTCTGTGGTGCCTTTTATGTATGGGAGGAGGGCTTTGCCGTTTTCTTGTTCTCTGTCTTGGATTTTAGTGGGGGTTCTTTTTGGATTAGGTTGCTAATCTTATTTCTTTGGAATCCGTTGGATGTTAGTATGTTAGTGAGAGTGTGTAGTTCGGTTTTTAGGTGTTGTTCATCAGCTAAGCATTTCGTTCTGGAGATGAGTGTCTTGGCTACGGAATTGATCTGTGCTGGGTGGTAGTGTGAGAGTGCGTGCAGATAGCAGTTTGTGTGTGTTTTCTTCTGGTAGATGGTTATCCTAGGGAACCATTGGATTTCTTGTAGACTAAAACATCCAGGAAGGGAAGTTGATTGTTAGCTTCTGTTTCCATGGTGAACTGTATTTTGGGGTGTAGGCTGTTGAAGTGTGTGAGGAAGTTGTCCAGTTTTTCTTTCCAGTGTGGCCAGATTATGAAGGTGTCGTCTATGTATCTGAGCCAGAGTTTGGGTTTGTGATCAGATTTTTCTAGATCTTGGGTTTCAAAGTGTTCCATATAGAGGTTTACAATGACAGGTGAGAGGGGTGATCCCATGGATGCTCCTTCTATTTGTTTGTATTTTTGTCCGTTATAGATGAAGTATGTGTTGGATAGGCAGTGGTTGGTCAGATCTAGGATGTGCTTTGGGGGGGGGGGTGTTATATTTGTTTTGGATAGCTGTCAAGGCTTCTTTGATTGGCACTTGGGTGAAGAGGGATATGACATCGAAGCTCATGAGTAGGTTGCTGGGCTGTAAGTTTTGTTTCTTTATGATCTCTATGAACTGGAATGAGTTTTTTACATGTGAGGTGATGGATTCTGCATAGGGCTGTAGTTGTTTGGCAAGAAATTTGACTAGGTTTTGTAGAGATGAGCCTATGGAGCTGACTATAGGTCTAAGTGGGGTTCCTTCTTTGTGTATCTTGGGGAGACCATAGAGCTTAGGGCATCTGGATGATTTCTCTCTGGGAATGATTCTTTGCTGGATCTCGTCGCTGATGGGGGAGGTTTTTATTTTGGATCTAGTGTTTTTTTCCAGGTAGGTGGTGTTTAGGGGTTTGTATGTGAAGTCTTGGAGTAGAAAACCCGCGAAAACCTCAGAAAACATATATATATATATATATATGTGTGTGTGTGTGTGTGTGTGTGTGTGTGTGTGTGTGTGTAGGTCTTTGGTTATTCGGGTCTTCTCCCACGTAAAATTGGAAGTGTCTTGGCGACGTTTCGACGAAGTCTCATTCGTCATCTTCAGGCTGGTGTTCTCGGCTTCGTGCTTCCAGAAGCAATCATAAAATCTGATATGTATATATATTGAATCTTATATTAACGTCCCTTGAATTCCAAGCACTAGGAATTAAAGTTTTAATGCCAATTTCTAGTGTCCTCAGAGAGCGTCTCATCGAATCAAGTAGTTTAAAGCAAAAATCATTTGAAAACAAACCATAGAAATTCTTAAACCAACTAATATTTAATTGGGAAGCCAAAGTCCACCATGAAACAAAAATCCCTTTAACAAAAACAGCAACTAAATAGTCCTTGGTCTGCTCCTTTGCCTTCTATTTATGTTTCTTCTCTCTTCCTGTCTGCCCCAATTCAGAACCATCCCTGCTCTTCTCCTGGTTGAGTCCTCATTTGGGAATAAGTCAATGTCTCAAGAACCATTGGCTCTGAGATCAACAGTGTTAGATCTCTTCTCCTTTATGCTGAAGAAATTATGGAAATAGTTAGGATTTTGTCTGTTGTTTACAAAATATAATGGAATGTTTTCTAAGACCAAAGACAATGGAACCAAATTTGCTGTTGGTGGAGAAGCCAACAAAAGAAAAATAAAATTCAAAAGTAGGTTGATCTGACAAGAACCTCAAAGGGAAAGGAAGGGAAGAAGGAAAGGAAAGGAAAAAAGAAAGAAGGAGAGGAGAGGAGAGGAGAGGAGAGGAGAGGAGAGGAGAGGAGAGGAGAGGAGAGGAGAGGAATGGAATGGAATGGAATGGAATGGAATGGAATGGAATGGAATGGAATGGAATGGAATCCTCTTATGGAAAAGACAATTGGCCAGCAGTTCACAATGTGGAAGTTTCCTCTTTTTTAAGGTTCCTTCCTTCTCTCTTCCTAACTGTGAGACTCAAAGCAGAGCTATAACATACTGGAAAGATTAGTTTGTGTGTGTTTTTCTCCTTTTGTTAAGCCCCAGATCAGAAGCTTAATTCTTACATTCCAATTTAAATTCAGCTTTTACCCACTTTGGAACTTGATTGTTTCAGTTTACTGTGGTTCCCTTATTAGTATAAGTCATTTTTGTAAGTGAATTATTTTATCCCATTCACCAGTCTTGATATCTATATGTTCAGGTCAGGATTCTGTGCAGACATTGATATTGAGAACATTTTATCCCAATCATGTCTTTCCTGATGCAATTTTGCAAAGACTATCATAAAATGTACACTCTGAGCAAAAGCTCGGCCGTGTGATCCCCATAATTTAACATATTCTTAGCTTACAGATATAAGATCTTGATGGATTAGTCCTGCTGTCCCCAAACTCAATGCAAGATCTACATATAAGTATGGAAGAAGCACAACTAACTAATACAATAACAACATCTCAGCACAGTCATGAGATTGCTTGACTGAACTAAAAAGGAGACAGTTCCTGTTTTCAATATGAGCTACTTCTCTATCTCTTCAGACAGCCAAATGTCTAATTTTAATTCACTGCAAGAATAAGGGAAATTCTGCCTCTGAAGTAGCTGAAGCGACTCTTGCAAGCATGAGTGAGTAGTTTCTAAATTACTTTTTGAATATTTTATCATATCCCCTAATATAACCATTTTAACAGGCAAAGCAAAGGAATTCACAATCTGAAATGGAGGAATAAAACAGAATATTTAATCAGTCATCATCCTGGACTTTGAATGGTTTGCTTATCATTACACTAGGAGGAGATTCTTAAAGAGAAATGTGCTCAGATAGAATACAAATGATGGCAATTTAGCAAGCAGCTGATGTCTTAAATGAAAATTAAGAGGGCTATTTAATTTGAGGAGCAGTCATTGTAAATAGTATGTTATTCAGGATTGATACCATTCTCTTCTTTTTTTTGCCACACATATTATTTCCATAAGAAGTCATGACCACTACCTCATTCTGTGGTTTCATCCCAAACCCCCATAATTTTAACCTTAGACTGCCTACTGTTTACCTCACCCCATTCCTAAGAAGTCTGTAAGGGGCGTGCATAAGCGCACCAACGTGCCTACCGCCCCTGTCCTAATGTCCCCATTTATTCATATCCATTTCCTGTATTCATAATCATATTTATACTTATATCTGTTACCTTATACATGCTTGACAAATAAATAAATAAAAATAAATGAGCCAGATAAAGTATTCTCCACAGCTATCTCTCTTTTGCAAACATTTATTCTATTAGAATTGCCAAGAATCAGATCAGATAACATCATCCTCATGAGCAGATAACATCATTCTCATGAGCTTCTAGACACAGGGTGTCTCCAAACTTGACAATTTTGAGACTTGCAGATTTCAACTCCCAGAATTCTCCAGCCCTGTTCTAGGCTAACAATCAGATTCTCAGTATGAATATTATTTTCAACATATGACAAATAGAAACCTTTAGAAATCCATGCAGTGCTTAATTTCTTCTTGTATTCCCTACAGTTCCAACCAATAGAATGAGCAGAATAGGTTTTAAGAAGACATAAATATAATTAAGATAGCATAGACTGCCGTAGTCTTTAACTTTTTCCAATATGCCTTTTCCCAATAATATGTAACACCTCACTTTGCTTGATTCTAAACTAGTGACTGTGTATATGTATGCCAGCATGCACTCATACACTGAGACCCACAGTTTTATGGATTTTTCAGCTCAGTTCACACTAAAATCAAAGAAGTGTACACCAAAATATGTATTTTGGAAAGTACTTACACAAATACATATGTCAGAGAAATGTGCATGAAAAATGTTCAACTGCTATAGAAATAGGTTGAAACAAACTTAAGCCTGAAAAACTGAGCCAATCACAGTATGAGAGATTTGCTCTCCCATAAATTGCTCATTATTGTATGGTCTACTGGAACAGTACTTCAGGGTCATATGCTTTGAACCATTTTCACATTGCCATCTATGGTGGGAAGAATTTGGAAACTGAATACTTTATATCACTAAATGTCTATGGAGATTCTCAGTAATCCAGGTAATGGTTGTCTCAAAGGTGCTTTTTCAAGAGGCAACTGGACTTTCTGGTTTTTAGAATAGAATAACAGAGTTGGAAGGGACCTTGGAGGTCTTCTAGTCCAACCCCCTGCTTAGTTAGGCAGGAAACCCTGCACCACTTGAGACAAATGGTTATCCAACATCTTCTTAAAAACTTCCAGTGTTGGAGCATTCACAACTTCTGGAGGCAAGTTGTTCCACTGATTAATTGTTCTAACTATTAGGAAATTTCTCCTTAGTTCTAAGTTGCTTCTCTCCTTGATTAGTTTCCACCCATTGCTTCTTGTCCTACCTTCAGGTGCTTTGGAGAATAGCTTGACTCCCTCTTCTTTGTGGCAGTCCCTGAGATATTGGAACACTGCTTCTATGTCTCCCCTAGTCTTTCTTTTCATCAAACTAGACATATCCAGTTCCTGCAACTGTTCTTCATATGTTTTAGCCTCCAGTCCCCTAATCATCTTTGTTGTTCTTCTCTGCACTCTTTCTAGCTTCTTGGATAAGAAGCGAAACATCTTCAAAGAAAAACCAGAAAGTTCAGTTGACTCTGGAAAAATCACCTTTAGGATAAATACTTTATAGTTCCTAAGACCCACAGAAGCACATCTGAAAGTGGTATGTGTTTTAGAAATGAAGAAAACAAAAACAGTTGAAAACATTTTTAATAAACAATCAAAGAAAGTTATGGAAGCCATCAGACAAAGGAAGTTTGGTAAGGTACAGTGCAAGCTGATTTCTTTAACTTTGACTTGAATCTGTACAGGGTCTCTGATTGAAATTATTCGATAAAATCATAATATTGTCATTGAAAGAATGGCATATCTGCCTGGAATATTCAAGCAAACATGGTAGGAAGCAGCTCATTAATTTTCAAGAGGCAATTTAAAATAATGCCGATACCCTCAAGGTTTATAGGTAATGTGTTCTTTTCAGCAGTGCTTAACTAGGAGAAAGTTCAGGAAAAGATGCCTAATTAAGAAATAGAAAACTATAAATACATATAATTTGATAATTGGCCAAAGCATGACTTTATAACTACATGGAGCTAAGCCCAGTGAGATAACAACACCACTTTTTCCAATTTTTGCAGTGAATGGTTGCATGTCTAAATAAATAGACTTTTTAAATACAGACTTCATTTGTTTCTGAATTTTAAAGTTCCAAAGAGGTTCTTTTCGTCTCTGAATACATTGTTCTCTCCTACCATTTCTTCTCTCGATTTTTAATTGCCAGAATTAAACATTAATTCCTAATGTTTAGGAAAGCAAAGAATGAGCTATCATTAGATAGAATTGGGTGGCACGGTGGCTGAACATGTTGAATCAATTGTAGTGTATCACTTTAATTATAGTGTATCACTTTAATTATAGTGTCCCTTAAGAGTCCTCACCATCTGGCCAATTAGAGCTAGTTTTTGACAAGCCATTTCATGACAATTCATAACATCTTCATATTATAAATTAGGGAAGAAAAAAGGTATGCTCATTATAGATGAATTATAATGGAAGTCCCCTTTAGAATTTTGTTTCTCAGGATGTTCTCAGGAATGAACATTTCAGCAGGAAATGAGGAAAGGAAGTCTCATGCATCTAAAAGTGTTTTTTTTTTTTTAACATTTACACAGAAGTAGAAAAATCTTCAGAAATATAACAATTATATGGGCAAACTCAAGCTTCAATGCCAATCTCTATGCTTTAATGGAAAGGGTGGGAATTTCATAATCTTCATACACCATTAGGTACAAGCTTTTTTTGGGGGGGGGGTGGCTTATAGAAAAGATCTCAAGATCTTCCACTGAGACTTTTTCCCCCTAGATTCTTTGACAAAATAAGAGTTTAGAATCTCCCAGATATGTATTTTGGAGGATGCTGCAAACTCTCAGAACTCCTCAAAAGCAAATAAAGTTCAAAGTTTAAGTTCCATTTTTCTGGAAATGTCATTCTACCATCACCATGTTCCTATGACCTTCTAGGTTCCAAACAATAAAACAAAAGCATCTGCCCATAACTCAAAACTATTATCCATAACATAAAGGATTTGGGTACAAAGGTGAGGCTGACTTCATCCATTATGTCTCTTCTTCTGGAAAAAATGGTATAGAGTCAGCTGTTTGAGTAGTGGGTTGGACTAGAAGACCTCCAAGGTCCCTTCCAGCTCTATTTTGATTGATTGATTGATTGATTGATTGACTGACTGATTGAATTGGAGGAAAAGTGACACAGAGTGTGCAAAGGAAGGGATAGGAGAAATATTATTTTGTACTATTGAGACTACAATTACTGTATATAAAGGATGGCATAACAACAACAACAGCAGCAGCAGCAGCAGCAATAACAACACAGCTATGGATGAAACATGTAACAGTGATACCCATTGTCATTGGGGCACTTGGTACCATGTCCAAGAATTTTACAAAATACATCAAGAAATTGCAGCTCCTGCAATAACACCAGTGGAACTGCAAACAACTGTGCTACTCGGAACATCATATATTTTAAGAAAATACTTGATTGATACATAGGATGCTGGCAGCAACCCATATCAACCATTATTACCAGTCAATCGTATTTGTGACACATTTTAAATGTTCAGTTGACTGAGTTTCATGTTTAATGAATAAAAGAGATAATCATAATCATAATCATAATCATAATGTAGAGAAAACAGAAATGTATAGCTTTTTGCATTGAAGTCAAGAGTATGACACCCAGATTACACTATTGGCTAAGTGGATCCATCTAATTTAGATAAATTCCCAAGGTTCCAGGTATGCATATATTTAATTGGACCCTTTAATTGATAGGAATCACTAACCTTCTTTCCAAAGGAAGGTAGATGCTTCAAGGAAAGTATGTAGAAATCTGCAAAATTTAAGAAACTTCTTTTTTCTTCTGACTGAATTACTCTCTCATTGCTCTGCCTCAATCTCTCATTTAAAAATTAGAGTTTTCTCTTTGTGACATTAAAAAGGAGCAATTTGTCTTTTCAAACAAATTTAGCATTCGATTAACATATAACAAAAAAGGAGATGCATTTTTTTGCTTTGTTGCTAGCATTTAAAATGTCAAAGCCTCAGTTATAAATACAGAAAGAAGTAGCTGCCAGTTTTGTATTCTACTACATTCATTGCTTAAATTTCAAATTGCTTTCAAGCAATTTGAATTTGAAGATCTAAGAACAAATTCTCACTCTTCTGTGCAATTATTCTCAATCGAGATATCACCATATTGTACTTTTAAACAGAGATGTTCTAAATTTAATTCCATACAGCCTCTTTTTTACCTATTTGGTGCACTTGCTTTTACCACAGTTCTTCTCTCCCAGGTTTCTCCTGGGGCATTTATGTGTTCGTGACATAGACTTAAGCTGGAACATCAACACCATAAAGCAAAAAAAATCTGTTTTAGTTTTCTGAGAACAACATATCTGTATAAAGTAATAAATCACAGATCTATAATGCTTGCTTCCAAATCTTTGAGTTAAAACATGCAACAAAACACAGACCAGAAGCCCATGAATAAAAATAAACAAGCACAGCTATCTCACCCTGTTCATTCCCTTTTTAAAAAAATTGGTTATTTCCCGTGGATAAATTCCTTATGCTATGAACAGACACTCCTTAATTGTTCATATTTTTGTCTTATGTAAATTGCCCTATTCTATTTTCATTCTCCTTAATAATCTTCAAACTCTTTAAATTGCAGAGATAAGAAGTGTCTCCCTCCCACACTCATTATTTTCTCTGTTTTTTATTCTTGGTTTTTCACATAAACAGTTCCCTTGTGAAATAAAAATACTTGATTTTTGTTGCATAACTTTTTTTTAACCATGCCATGCGAGGAACCTGTCAAAGAAAAAAAACAACAACAACTCAAAAATGGTTCAACACATTTGGTGTTGTTCAACAATTTGGTGTTATTAAAATAAATATTCAAAGCTACCTTCCTAGGTAGATGAAATCGGTAAGTAATTGTAAGAAAAAAATGCTTAGCTCTCTCTAGGGATGAAGACAGACAAATGTGTGGGAAATATATCAGACTAGATTTGGGAGATCTAGATTCATGTCTACCTCAATAAAAAATGAGATGATTAGTCCAGTCTCTCTCTTTTTCAATCCTGCTAAAATCAGAGGTTGGTTATTATGGGGGTAACATGAAGAGACAGTTTGATATAAACTGTCTTGGGCACTTAAAGGATCTAAAATTTAAAATCTAAAGTTTATGAATTGTTTTTATTACTTTCCCCAATCCCAAAGGATTCTAGGTAGCACACAACAATAGGAAGAACATATAAGCACAATATTATATAGAGAAAAGGACTAGGAATAGTCTAGAACAGGGGGGTCAAACTTGCAGGAATTTGAGGAACTGCCACAAAGAATTTATTTTCCAAAGCACCAGAGGGCCGGACAAGAAACAATGGATGGAAACTAATCAAGGAGAGAAGCAACCTGGAATTAAGGAGAAACTTCCTGATAGTGAGAACAATTAACCAGTGGAACAGAAGTTTTGGGTACTTCATCACTGGAGGTTTTTAAGAAAAAACTGGACTGGACAACCACTTGTCTGAAATTGTATAGGATCTCCTGCTTGAGCAGAGGGTTGGACTAGAAAATGTTCAAGGTCTCTCCCATCTCTATTCTGAATATAAGAATAAGTCTAACTCTCCAATAAATAGTCTGGACATTGTTTAAGGATTCCAATCAGTCTTCTCATCTGAGTCCCAACCAAGAGACAAGTATTTTTATTTATTTATTTATTTGTTTAAATTTCTATACCGCCCTTCTCCAATATAGGACTCAGGGCGGTGAACAGCCAAAGTAAAAACAAGACATACATACAAAACATACAAAATCTAAAAACTGATTAAAATAATTAAATATCTTGGCCATAATTAAAACTGTTCCAATTTAAAATCAATTTAAAATTTGACTCAAGCCAGCCCAGCTAGTTGAAATAAATGGGTTTTCAGGGCCCGACGAAAAATCCGGAGGTCTGTTATTGTACGTAACTCTGGGGGGAGGTTGTTCCAGAGGGTGGGCGCCACCACAGAGAAGGCTCTCCCCCTGGGGGTCGCCAGCCGACATTGTCTGGCGGACGGCACCCTGAGGAGGCCCACTCTGTGTGAGCGTACTGGCCGGTGGGAGGCTATTGGTGGCAGAAGGCGGTCTCGTAAGTACCCCGGCCCTAAGCCATGGAGCGCTTTAAAGGTGGTCACCAACACCTTGAAGCGCACCCGGAAGACCACCGGGAGCCAGTGCAGCTCGCGCAGGAGAGGTGTCACATGGGAGCGCCTCGTCGCCCCGATAATCCCCCGCGCGGCCGCATTCTGGACCAGCTGGAGCCTCCGGGTGCACCCCAGGGGGAGCCCCATGTAGAGAGCATTGCAGTAGTCCAGGCGGGAAGTGACGAGTGCCTGAGTGACTGTGCGTAGGGAGTCCCGATCTAGAAAGGGGCGCAACTGGCGTATCAGGCGAACCTGATAGAAAGCCCCCCTGGCCATGGCCGCCAAATGATCTTCTAAAGACAGCCGTGCGTCCAGGAGGACGCCCAAGTTACGAGCCCTCTCCGTGGGGGCGAGTGATTCACCCCCAATAGCCAGCGATGGCATCAGCTGGCTATATCGGGACGCCGGAAGCCACAGCCACTCGGTCTTGGAGGGGTTGAGTCGGAGCCTGTTTCTCCCCATCCAGGCCCACACGGCCTCCAGGCACTGGGACATCACTTCAAGGGCATCATTGGGGTGGCCTGGGATGGAGATGTACAGCTGGGTGTCATCAGCGTACTGATGGAACTCCACCCCGAAGCCACGGATGATCTCACCCAGCGGCTTTACATAAATGTTGAACAGAAGGGGCGAGAGGACCGACCCTTGTGGCACCCCACAAGCAAGGTGCCTCGGGGTCGACCGCTGCCCCCCTGTCAACACAGATTGCGACCGGTCAGAGAGGTAGGAGGAGAATCACCGCAGAACGGTGCCTCCCACCCCCAACCCCGCCAACCGGTGCAACATGATACCATGGTCGATGGTATCAAAAGCCGCTGAGAGGTCTAACAGGACCAGGATAGAGGAGCAACCCCTATCCCGGGCCCTCCAGAGATCATCCACCAATGCGACCAATGCCGTTTCCGTGCTGTGCCCAGGCCGGAAGCCGGACTGGAGCGGGTCTAGATAGACCGCTTCATCCAGGTACCGGGGAAGCTGTTGCGCCACCACACTCTCAACAACCTTCGCAATGAAGCGAAGGTTGGAGACTGGACGATAGTTAGCCAAAACATCCGGATCCAGAGAGGGCTTCTTGAGGAGGGGCCTCACAACCGCTTCTTTCAAAGCGGCCGGCAGGACCCCCTCACTCAAAGAAGTGTTAACAATCTTCTGGAGCCAGCCTCGTGTCACCTCCCGGGAAGCCAGTACCAACCAGGAGGGACACGGGTCCAATAAACATGTGGTCGCGTTCAGCCGTCCCAGGACCCTGTCCATGTCCTCGGGAGCCACAGGATCAAACTCCCCCCAGATAACGTTCTCAAGACCTGCCTCAGTCATCCCGTCCGGACATACCCAGTCAGAGGCCAGCCCTTCCCGAATCTGAGCGATTTTGTCATACAGATACTGCACAAAATCCTCAGCTCGACCCTGCAAGGGGTCATCCTGCACTTCCAGATGGAGGAGGGAGCGGGTCACCCTAAACAGGGCGGCCGGGCGATTATCTGATGATGCAACAAGAGCGGCAAAATAGCTAGTAAGATACTGAAATCACATTTTCATGCCAACCAAGATTTGTTAGATAATAGTGTTTGGCCAGGCAGCCATGTGATATTTCAGATACCTCACATCCTGTTCATGGTGTAGCTGTGTAATCAAAGATCTTCTGCAGTTTCAAGTGCTGCCACTTTTTAAGGTGGCAAAGTATTAATATTAGGACCAAAACGAGCCAGTTTGGTCTAGTGTAGTGTTTCTCAACCTTGGTAGCTTGAAGATGGGTGGACTTGGCTGGGGGATTCTGGGAGTTGAAGTCCACCCATCTTCAAGCTACCAAGGTTGAGAAACACTGGTCTAGTGGTTAAGGCACCAGACTAGAAATCAGAACACATGTGAGCCACTTGAAGTTTCTTATAAAGTAATAAAGACAGTATTAGAAAGAATCATAAATAAATATTACAAATTGGGGTGTCTGCAGGGGTTTCAAAAAAAAATCAAAATGATGTCCATAACCATGAGATAGAAGCCCTTTTTATATGTGTCACATGGTTGTGGCTGCCATATTAACTTTTTTGAACCTAAAGTGGACATCCATGGCCAAAATCCTGACTACCCAATAATTGATCAAGGAGAGAAGCAATTTAGAACTAAGGAGAAATTTCCTGACAGTTAGAACAATTAATCAGTGGAACAACTTGCCTCCAGAAGTTGTGAATGCTCCAACACTGGAAGCTTTTAAGAGGAGATTGGATAACCATTTGTCTGAAGTAGTATAGTGTTTCCTGCCTAAGCAGGGGGTTGGACTAGAAGACCTCCAAGGTACCTTCCAACTCTGTTATTTTGTTATTCTAATACTTAATAGAAGGAAATCAGCTACTAAAGGAGGATTTCATGTACACCAATCAAAAACGTATTAGATGGAAGGAAGATCACATATTTTAATTGGGACAATCCTGGTCATGATTAGGAATGGATAATATACAGTATAATAGATGTTTCTTCCTGGACTTACGAATGAAAGTTCTTCATCTCTCTATTTTAGGGACACCTTGATGTATCTCATGTCAATGTATCTTATCTGCAACCAGCACATGTAAACAGTAACTATTTATTTATTTTATTTTTACACCCACCATCTGAACATAGTGACACCATGTTCTATTGTAATTAACAATTACAGCAATATAATACAAAAATAACAAACCATAACTTAAACATCTACAACCAAAAGGAATGCAATAAGGGGTGTTTAGTATTCTTAGAGCTTGGTGGTTTTCTTGTAGACATTTGATTACCAAGCTAGGTAATATCATCAGTACTAGCAGTAGCACTGATGATGTTATATGGTTAAGGTATTGAAAAATCTGCAAAGAAACAACCAAGCTCAGAGAGCATTAAGGATTCTTTATTTCAGTCCTGAGCCACACATATTCTTCTTTATAGGAATGGAATAATTAAATATATATATTTACACACACACACACACACACACACAATATAATGCAACCAAAAGAAAAATCCCTAACGACTAAGCTCAACTAACATCCTGCTTTTTCCCTTGTTTCTTCCTCTGATCCCTTGGCTTCACTTTGAAACTCTACACGTTCTCTGAATTTTCATCTGTTTCTATGAATATACTAAAGGGAAAGCTTCATCTGCACAGCAAAGCTTCCTTTCCCCTTGTCCACAAAGTCTATTTCATTAAATCCTTGAATCAAAGCGGGGGGCTGCTTTGTAAAATGCCTTAATATCACACTCTCAGAATTAATTTGGCAGGTTTGCAAACGCACACAGAGGGAGGAGAGAGGAGAAAGTGAGGGGGGGGATTCAGTAATCACATTTTAATTCCAAGCTTGCTCTAAAGAAAAATTGCACATTTCCCCTAAGAATATGATATGTGTCATCATCTTGGTCTAAATGGCGCATATCTGTGAAAAAAACAACAACACCCTTCTCCAATTCTGCTAAGAGTGTTTCAAAAAAAATCATGAATGCTTGACATTCAGGGAATCAGAAAGCTACTGAGTGAAAAAAAATGGCTTTTTTTGTTTCTTTTGTGCAAGGACAGCATAATGGCTAATTGAGGTTATGATACTTTTTCATCTGACAGGTTGACATGCCTATCTTTGCTCAGTGAATTAATGATGGGCATGCAAAGGATTTGTTCCTGTTAAAATGGAAAGTGAATATAGTTTTGGTCAATATATAAGCAATGTAGAGGATTTAGAGAACTGACATTCTTGCCAAACGAATGTTATCCATGTATCACTGAGGCCAAGGAATGAGCGATTCTTGGAAGAAAGCTGACTTTGCAGACAATTGAATTTAAATCTAGAAATACCACTGGAAAGCTTTTGAAATGTGCATCTAAAATACTACAGAACTTAATGTAAAGCCAGACTTGAATGACTGAAATCACCTTTGTTCAGATTTTATATTCTGTAATTCTACTTGTATTCCACTCTGCCTCTAAAAGATGAAGATAATGACCCAAGATATGACCCAGTTAGAAGTGTTTGTTGAATGAACCAAGCTGAAGAACTCTCATCCTTACAATTTTCCAATTTTCTCTTGATTATACATAGGCACTGTATGTCTTTAGCCATGTTTAGATAATACCTTTGCACTGAGAATTCAATACATGAGAAGGGGTGAGCAGTCCCTCTGCTCTCCTCATTGCATTGATGATGTCACTGAAGATCACATATCCAAAAGTACATCATGATGGTCTCCAGTTACAACCCTTTGTTCTACAAAGGGCATCCATGTGAATTGGAATTCTGGATTCAGGATCTTGGGAAGATTTTGAAACATGTGAAATCTTCCTGGATAAGTGCAATACTCCTGGAACTGGTTCTTCAACAGTGTCACCAATTAAAAGTGGAGACAGCAATATCTGCTTACTATTTGAATACTATGTGAATGCACAAAACTGCATTCAGTTTTGGTCGCCACGATGTAAAAAAGATGTGGTGACTCTAGAAAGAGTGCAGAGAAGAGCCACAAAGATGATTAGGGGACTGGCGGCTAAAACATATGAACAACGGTTGCAGGAACTGGGTATGTCTAGTTTCATGAAAAGAAGGACTAGGGGAGACATGAAGCAGTGTTCCAATATCTCAAGGGTTGCCACAAAGAAGAGGGAGTCAAACTATTCTCCAAAGCACCTGAGGGCAAGATAAGAAGAAATGGGTGGAAACTCATCAAGGAGAGAAGCAACCTAGAACTAAGGAGAAATTTCCTGACAGTTAGAACAATTAATCAGTGGAACAACTTGCCTCCAGAAGTTGTGAATGCTCCAACACTGGAAGTTTTTAAGAAGATGTTGGATAACCATTTGTCTGAAGTGGTGTAGGGTTTCCTGCCTAGGCAGGAGGTTGGACTAAAAGACCTCCAAGGTCCCTTCCAACTCTGTTATTCTATTCTATTCTATTTCTCATGTGTTAGGATTTACATTCAAAAATATCTGAACAAGGCTCCTATACCAGAGATTAGTCTGAATCATACTTTAAAAAGAAAGAAAGGATGAAGGCTGCAAGGAAACAGATAGAAATAAACCTTTATGGGTACCTATCATTCTTCTCACACTAGTCTGGAGACAAGACATTAGTCTGGAGGCAAGATAAAACATATATCAGAAATGTGTTTAAGTGTTCTTATCCCCTTCATAGCATATTCATCTATATTATTTTGTGCCTGCCTCATGTAGAGAAGCCAGCAGATATATGGTACAATTATTTCAACATATCAGTCAAGGTAAGAGTTATCTTCCTTGTACTAATTTTTCGTCCTGGATATGCCAAGTTTATAAGAGATTTAAAGCACTATCTTTAGAATTTCTTCCGACCACTTCTAGCAGTTCCCACATATGATATGCTAAACCAGTTCCCCCCTCCCCCCCATTCAGGGACATATTTAAAAGAGGTTGGTTATTAAATAAATAATGTTAAGTGCTGCCCTCATGGCAAGCTATGGAGAAATACCTAAGCATTTGCTTTCATATGTCATCTTAAGGATCATGTTTATGACCTTTTCTTTGTTCTAGTATAGGACAAGAATCACCTAAAATCCACGAATGCTACAGTTACTCTTTTTTATGCTATCAGGGATGCATATAGCTTCATGGGTCATTAATTGAAGATTTTATGCTTACCTCCCCACTTCTGCAAAACAGTAGGAGAATTCAGGTGTCTTTATTATTGAATCCCCATTGCAGGAACATTAGCTGCAAGTAACTTGTAATGTAGAAAAATAAAAATTCAGATAGAACATCAGAACATCACACTGGTCCTGTTGGATGACTCCTGCTGGATCCCTAAATTTTATGCTATAGTCGTTAACTCCAGAAATGTACATTCTATTCTGACCTAGGCTTCCTTAGAAAGTATACAGCACAAACCTAGTCCCGGCAAACCTCTTTAATTCAAACGGCTGTAAATTATTGTCATTTCCAGTCTGAAAGGCTTCTCAAACAGTCTTGCAGGGGAGTGTTTACAAACACCCACCTTATCTCCCTTGGAATGCTGCCAGAGAACTAATTGACAAATTCAGGGCAAGGCCAAACATAGCAGAGTCAAAAAGAGCTTTTCCACAGCTTTTACCAACCAGATGAAATAATTTGCTTCCTGCAAAAGCTCACGTCCTGTTCGCTTCTCTTTTATATCTTATGGGAGGGGCCAATCATCTCCAAGCCTTACTCCCAAGTCGACCCTGTTTTCTTAATTGTTCCTGTCTTCTGGCAGCTCTGCGCATGTGCACACTGGGAACACGCTGATGCTGTTCTTCTGCCTCACTGATGTCAGACTCCTGAGACTCTGGAGGCAGCAAAGAACTACCAGATGGCCTTGGCCCCCGCTCTGTCTCCAACTCAGAGCCTTCATCCGAGCCTTCCCCAGACTCCTGGACTGGCCCATGATCCTCTCCAACCTCCTCACTGTCTGAATCTGCTGCCAGCTCTGCTGGCCGCTGGCGAGCCACAACATATTCATACATCTAAGATACTTTTATTAAATTGTTTGTTGGATCTCTTTCTGTTGAAGTTTTCTAAAAGGCAGGAATTTCTTTTGCAGAATCCATGCTGGCTCTTTATCTGAACAAGGCTCCTATACCAGAGTCTAGTTTGTGATGCAAGTATGGCTGCAAGGAAACAGACAGAAATAAACTTTTATGGGTGTCTTTCATTCTTCTCACACTAGTTTGGAGACAATACATCTGGCCCATGTCTTTGATTCAAAATGATATCCAGGCCATTTTTTTAAATTAAATAGTCTCCCCACTCCCCAGTCATCTGCAATGTGGTTCTACATCAAACTATGCCTTCAAATATTGAATTATACTGTGTTTCCCTGAAAATAAGACCCTGTCTTATATTTTTTTGAACCCCGAAATAAGCTCTTGATCTTGTTTTCAGGGAGGTCTTATTATTTTGGGGCACATGGAGCATGACAGGAGCATCTTACCTGATTTCCAGCTCTGTCTCCCTAACCCTAACCAGAGGAAATGGCAGGGACAGGCTGGGCGTGTGGTTAAATATTTTGGGGGAGAGCTTATTTTCGGGGGGGGTCTTATTTTAGCGCATGTGCTTAAAAGCCCGATTTGGCTTATTATCCGCGGAGGTCTTATTTTCAAGGAAACAGGGTACTTAAAGCAACAGTCTTCAAGAAGCTGTTGTAGAATAGTCGATAAGGCATTTACCGAATGAGGACCTAAGTTTTTTTTTCCCCTTTAAAGCAATAGAGGCCATATTGTGCAAATTAAAGAAAAGATGAGTAATGAACCGTGTAATGTTGCTTAAAGTTTCACATAGTTAAAGGATGCTACATACTGCACTGCTGGGATGCAAAGTACACAGTTTCATAAAGACAAACATTATACTATGAATCTTTAAATAACAATTGGCCAGTGTTAATCTTTTCTCTCTTTTTTTGCCAATAGTTTACATTAGCAGACTTTCTTTTTTTAAAAGCAGAAGCTCGTTCTTTCCCTTGTTTGACTGTTCCTAGCATAGATGTCTTGGTCTCCGATTAATGAAGAGATACTTTGTTGACAACACAACCCCACCTAATTTTTTTTCCTTTGATCTCTCTCTGTGAAATGTGTCCTCTTCACATTCTAAAGTATTTAATTATTGATTGCAGGGCCTCAAGGGAGGGTTTTTCTGAATCAAAGCAGAAAGTCAAATGGAATTTATAGAATTTTGAAATCAATATTTCGTTTCTTTTCAAGTGCAAATGCATTTGCTCGGCATTTTGAGAGAACTTCCGTCAACATGAAATTCCACTATCTTCTTGAGGCTCTTTAAAAGATTTTTTTACTTATATATGAACAAACATGGGGGAAATGCATAGAAAAAAACATAGGAAAATGCATTAATATAGAAAAGAAACAGGCACCTGGAACATGCTGCCTCTTTCTATCAACTGCAGATGTGCAGCCAACAAGAGCACTGAGAAGCTATCTCTTTCTATTTTAAGGGAAATATCTCATATTGTGTGTGTGTGTGTGTGTGTGTGTGTGTGTGTGTGTAGTATGTAGTGTTTGAGCATTTGTGTGTGTGTGTGTGTTGTCTGTAGTGTTTGAATATGATTACAAAAAGTGTCCAGAACTTCTCCTTGGTGTTCATTGTAATCAAACAAAATCTTATTTTGGATTACTCTGATTAAATGTGCTGTTTGTCAAAAAGAATTAACTATTAAACTAGGAAAGTCTGATTCCCCTCCCGATAAATTCCTATCTATGTGTCAGGGGTGGGTTCTAAAATTTTTTACTACCGGTTCTGTGGGCGTGACTTATTTTGTGGGTGTGGTTTGATGGTCATGTGACAATTCTTTAGGCTTTAGCAGAGGTACTGGTCTACCAGGCTTTTAAGTGCTTGCAGAGCTATACCGGTCTACCCATTTGTTTTTCGAGCACACTGGTCTACCACCACACTGCCTTTTAACACTGATCAGTTGTAGGGCAGCCCTTTGAAGCCCTGCGGCAAGAGTTTAAACAGTTTTTTTCCTTCTAGCCAATCAGCTGGGACTCGGGAGGCAGCTAATAGATTTGGGCGGGGACAAATAAAAGGTAAGAATAACACGGGGGGCAGGAGGGCCCAGCTCCCGAACAAAGAGAACTGGTTCAGTGACATCATATCGTCACTGCTACCGGCTCAGCCGAACCGGGCCGAATCGGAAGGAACCCACCACTGCTATGTGCATATTTATTTTGCATCTAAATATCCTTCCTTTTCAGCTCAACTTGGAGCTCCAAGAAAACCAATGGCATGGAAGAAAGTAGATCAATAAATGAAATATACAATTTAACAACCTGGTTAGGCTTAATAAGCCAGAATCAAATCTACTCAATTAAGGCAAAATAACTTGCTAATGACCACAATTATAAGAGAGTTGTGTGCATGTTTGTATGTGTAGGATATTCTGTGTAAGTAAGGAAAAGAGATTTCCATGAAAAAGAGAGACAAACTGTTTTTAGTTATATTAAGAAACACCTGGTTATTGAGCATGGAGGTAAACTGAATAGCAGGACACGGTGATGGTGAAATCAATCGTCTTAGAGATGGCTTCTTGCAGAAAAGGATTCTTCTTTTGTCGTGGCCAACTCTCTGACCCATGGGCTAAACTGATTCAATTAGGACTGATATGAACTACTACAATAGATAGGTACATAATTGGTGACTTTCTGTTCAGTCTTCAGGAGGAAATGGTGGCTAGCAAGTTTAAGGAAGAGGGAAGAGGGAGGAACATGTGATTAGCATTGCCAAGTACAGGTAGTCCTTGACTTACAACATTTTGTTTAGTGACCATTCAAAGTTACAACCTTTGGAGCATCCCCAAGATCATGTAATCAACATTCAGATGCTTGGCAACTGGTTCATACTTATGACCGCTGCTGGGTCCCAAGGCCATGTGATCCCCTCTTGCAACCTTCTGTCAAGCAAAGTAAACGGGGAAACCAGATCCATTTAACAACTGTGTTACTAACTTAACAACTGCAGTGATTCACTTAACCACTCTGGCAAGGAAAGCCATAAAATGGGGCAAAACTGACTTAACAAATATCTCACTTAACAACAGAAATTTTGGGCTCAATTACAGTCATAAGTCGAGGACTACTTTCAGCAAGGCACGCTGTTGCTGCTTCTTCCCTCTTCCCTAAGCTTGCTAGCCACCATTTCAGGCTGAAGGCTGAACAGAGAGTCACCAATTAGTGACTAATCTCTATTGTAATAGTTCATATCAGTCCTAATTGAATCAGTTTAGCCAAATGGGTGTCAAACTCACTGCATCACGTTGCCATCAAGTGATGTTTCATTCACAGAGCTGGGGTGGGTGTGGCCTGCGGCTGACGCATCTGGTCCGTGGGCTGCCAATTTGACATTCCTGGTTTAGCCCAAGGTCTTTAAGAAATCTGTACTAAGCCAGACTGATTTTTCTGAACTGACTTAAACATTTTACATGAATTGATTTTCTGAATCAATTCAAATGCTAAATCAGAATTGCACCCAAACGTTCAAATGAAATTGCACTACATTTAAATTATAGACATTGTGGTATTCTTTTTTTTGGTTGCTACACCTTCTGCAAGCATCACTTTTCTTGGTCTCTTAATCCCACGCAGAATGAGAAAAACCAGCCTATTGCTGTGAAATTGAAGGTTTAAGTTTATAGTCCCCTTAAACCCTCCCCACTCAGCAGAAAAGATTTTTTAAAAAATATTGTTCTTCCACTCTAGGGTGACTCAACATTGAGCAGCTCCCCACCCCTGCTGGCACTCATAAAAATGTGCATTTCTCTTTCCATGCTTTTAATATTTTCAGATGACATTTCTCCTTTTTCTTCCCAAAACGCTTCCCAAAACGTGTTTTTGGGAACCGATGGTATCCTCAATAGATCAAAATACTGACTGTGATTAACATTCTCAAGACACAGCTGGGAGAAAGGTTTCTCAACTGTTTGGCAGTTTCCTTGGGCCATTGATGACAGACAGAAGATCGAGAATGACTTCTAAGCCTGTCTCACACTTCTGCAACAGAGAGCTAGCTCTCTTGTCATCTTGCCCCCATTGGCATATTTGCTTTGATCTACATTTATTTCCTACAAGTGGATCTTGATTTGTTCTGAAACAAAGAGACAATGGAGGGAGGTGGGAATGGAATCCAGTGTTGTTTCTCAACTAATGGAGACTTTAAACTGTCCATAATGAAATTGACCTATGACTAAGAGAAAAGACATCTTCACATAGAGTGCAAAGTTGTGTTTGATCAATCATAGTTTATTTATTTATTTATTTATTTATTTATTATTTATTTATTTATTTGTTCGATTTATATGCCGCCCTTTTCTGGAGACTCAGGGCGGCTTACAATGCATTAAGCAATAGCCTTCATACTTTTGTATATACCTGCTTAGTAGGGCTTTCGGCCCACACCTAAGCGGTGTTCTTTTTTATACAAAGTCAGCTTATTGCCCCCACAAACCGGGTCCTCATTTTACCTACCTCGAAAGGATGGAAGCCTGAGTCAACCTTGAGCCTGGTGAGATTTGAACTTGCAGTAATTGCAGCCAGCTGGTGTTACTTAACAGTGCTTTAGTCTGCTGCACCACCAAGGCTCTTTTGATCAAACAACCCTAACCCAGCGGTGCTATTCAGCAGGTTCTTACAGGTTCTGCAGAACCGGTAGCGGAAATTTTGAGTAGTTTGGAGAACCGGCAAATATAACCTCTGGCTGGCCCCAGAGTCGGGTGGGAATGGAGATTTTGCAGTCTCCTTCCTCTGGAGTGGGGTGGGAATGGAGATTTTGCAGTATCCTTCCCCTGCCACGCCCACCAAGCCACACAATGCCCACCAAGCCATGCCCACAGAACCGGTAGTAAAAAAAATTGAATTCCACCACTGCCCTAACCCTAACTCAAAATTGGATGGGTTTTCTCAACCCATCTTGCCTTTTTATGTACACCGAGAGAATATGCACCAAAGACAAATTCCTTGTGTGTCTAATCACACTTGGCCAATAAACAAATCTATTCTATTCTATTCTAACAGGCTAAGTCATAAATGACCATTTATAAGCAATTTCTAGATTTGTACTACATGCTTGGCCACATTATCATTTGGCATGATGTGTGAAAAAGGCGATAGAGAATTGGCTCTTGTTCCTCTTTTGCCTTCCAGTAAATTTTATGCACCGTTTTATGATGATGCTGTTTATTTTGGCTCTCTTGCCCTATTTTCCAGTCAAATGGATTAGAGTTATAGACTGATGGTTACTTTGTGAATTTATGTACCTACACAATAATCACAACCAGGATATCAGCCAATCGATTACATCTGCAGTTGGTGTTTTGGACAGATTTTAATATTAGTGTTGGGTAAAAAAGAAAAGAAAAGCACAGTGTGTAATGCTTTTGATTAAGTTCCAAAAAGCTGCTTTGAAGCCTCTAGGGATATAAACATAACATCTCCCATGACTCATTAAACTTGCTGTATCTTTTCCCAAGTTGGCACAGCTACACTTCACAGCTGTCACATGATTCCAGGAAAATATATAGCTACTTTAAACAGTTGCAGATGATATTGTGCGTGTGCATCCCCAGGCACTCTAAAGCAACATTTCGGAATTAAATCTTAGTACTGCACACCAAAGATCCCTACAGTAGTGTTAGTTAGGGGCAAACAATGAAATGAGTGGTGTGGAATTGATCTTGAGGGCAGTGACACAAACCTTTCCAGGTGCACCATGTTGAAACATCTTGGGCTTTTAAGTAATCAGTGGTGAAATCCACATTTTTTTACTACCGGTTCTGTGGACGTGGCTTGGTGGGCATAGTGTGGCTTGGTGGACATGGCTTGGTGGGCGTGGCAGGGATAAGGATACTGCAAAATCTCCATTCCCACCCCACTCAGGGGGAAGGCTACTGCAAAATCCTGATTCTCTCCCCACTCCTGGGGGAAGGATACTGCAAAATCGCCATTCCCTCCCCATTCCTGGGGGAAGGATATTGCAAAATCGCCATTCCCTCCCCACTCTGGGGCCAGCCAGAGGTGGTATTTGCCGGTTCTCCAAACTACTCAAAATTTCCGCTACCAGTTCTCCAGAAACTGTCAGAACCTACTGGATTTCACCCCTATATGTAATGTATGTCTGTGCTTTACTCTTTACATAATTAGACCTGTTAGTTTTTAATGGGAATGTTATCTACTAATGCTATAATTTCTATTATAGATTAGAGGAAATTTCCTGAAGAAATGTTTTCTGTAGGCTGACAATGAGCTGAAGAAAAAGTTTTTCTTTTCTTTTCTTTACAAAGTCTTTAAGTAATATTTGATTGGGTTCTTGGAGACATCTATTGTCCTTGTGTACAAGTCTGCTGATTATGAATGATTAGTGAATTGTCAGTCTTTTCTGAGCACTAATTTTTCAAGCACTGTGTCTCTTACAAATTGCCATGGTACTTTAAGGCTCAAGAATTGCTGTGAGCTTCTACAGCTTCTACAGATGATTTTTAAATGAAAATGATAGGGAAAAAAGCTGTTTGGAAGATTTAGCCCAAATACATTTGGAATAAGTCAAGAATTGTGGTTAGAGTCACAATAACAATGTTCAATTTTTATTTTTTTTTTAAAAAATGTGATTAGATATTCAGTTTAGGGTCCTTACTGTTGTTCAATTAAGATTCTAAATATAGAAGAACTACTTATTTCAGGCAATTTTAGTGGCAATTCAATTTTAAACTATATTCCTCCATCTACTTACCTGAATTACCTCTCTGTGAGAAATTTCATAGCAGTAAATGTAATTTTTTTAAATAAATCTAATGAAGAAAAAGGTCAGATTAACACATTTTAGCTGCAAAAATTTGAAGAAGGACAAAAAAGGTAATAAAGGTTTCCTGACCAATCCTTCAGACTCTAGAAAGCAGTGCTCATGTCCGTTTCTAGCCGAGGAAGCCAGCATTGTTTGAAAATGGTTCCAGGGACATGTGGCCAACTTGACTACTGTATATGCTGAGGCACACAGAACACTGTGATCTTCCCACCAAAGTGGTACCTATTTATCTACTTGCATTTGCATGATTTTGAGCTGCTAGGTGGCAGGAGCTGGGGAAAGAACGGGACCTCAGCCAGAGGTTGTATTCATCAGGTTCTGACCAGTTCTGGAGAACCAGTAGTGGAAATTTTGAGTAGTTTGGAGAACTGGTAAATACCTCCTCTGACTGGCCCAGCCCTCATCTATTCTCTGCCTCCCGAGTCCCAGCTGATTGGGAGGAAATGGGGATTTTGCAGTAACTTTCCCTGGAGTGGGGAGGGAATGGAGATTTTACAGTATCCTTCCCCTGACACACCCACCAAGCCATGCCCACCAAGCCACGTCCACAGAACCGGTAGTAAAAAAAATTGAATCCCACCACTGGCTCACACCATCATGTGGTGCTTGGGTCTCAAATGGCCAACCTTCCAGTTGACAAGTCCAGCATCTTAACCTCTGGGTCACTAGAAATCTGCAAAGAGGTTGAGAAAACTCTATATCTATATTACATCCAGTGATCATCTATAGAGATCTATTGGAGTATTAATGCTTATATTCAGCCTGCACATATGTGACAATAAATCTTAAATCATAGGGCCATTATAAGACTCTGGGGAACCCTCTTCAATAAACTGAACTCCATATAAGTGCTGGTATTATAAAACGTCTCACTGTTTGACAATAGAGAGCACATACTTGTCACAATGAAAGGTTCAGACATTTATCAGTCTGAAAGACTCTGGGGAAGCTAACAAGAGGTAATTTTAAAACTGCTTTATAAATTATTTAAGTAAAACATCCTGTTACTGTCTTTAAGGGCTCCAAGTCACCCAAGGAGTGGAGACAATAGACTGTTGAAGTGGGAGAAGTGCATTGTTTGTCTGAGGTTTTTGGTATTGTTGGCATTGTTTCAACCCTATTACTAATTGTAGGGCCATGAGCTGCTCAGAATTGTTTGATTAATGTAAAAAAAAAAAACCTGAATAAATTACAAATAAATTAATATATAATTGTTTCTTTAAAAAAATAATGAGTCTCTGGAATTTATTAAGATGCAATTCTAAGCAGCTAACAAAGCAATACAATTAAAATAGGAAGAAAACAGCCAAACTGGAGAAAGTAAAATATAACATTTAAAAAAGAGAGGGGGGCATTATGCTTTTCTTGTGCCTACCCTTCAAGAGCATTTAGAAGCTACATCTGGTGCAGAGTGTGGTGGGTCAGACAGTTTTTGGAGCCCCAAGAATAGCAATAGCAATAGCACTTAGACTTATATATCACTTTAGAGTGTTTTACAGCCCTCTCTAAGCAGTTTACAGAGTCAGCAAATTGCCCCCAACAATCTGGGTCCTCATTTTACCCACCTCGGAAGGATGGAAAGCTGAGTCAACCTTGAGCCTGGTGAGAGTTGAACTGCCAAATTGCAGGCAGCTGGCAATCAGCAGAAGTAGCCTGCAGTACTGCATTCTAACCACTGTGACAGTGGTGGGTTCTAACCGGCTTTACTACCGGTTAGGTTTGTGTGTGTGCTTCGCATGTGATCGCCTCTTCAGTCGTGCACTTTGTGGGCCCCATCAGTCTGATTATTCCAGTTAGCAGAATCCAGGAGAAGGGCCTTCTCTACTGTTGCACTTGTCCTGTGGAACATCTTGCCGTCCCGGTGTGAGGTCAGCCTCAATTCTCCTCGCCTTCCAGAAGAGTCTAAAGACATGGTTCTGCCAGTTAACTTGGGGCCCCAATGGAGGGTGTCAGAGAGGAGGTGATTGATCGATTAACAATGGAGCCAACCTTCCACAGTTGGTGCACTAGATAAAATCTGCTTAAAGGCTTTTCTAACTATAGTGCCCATTCATTACTTCAACAGTGTGGTTCCATAAAAAAGACCAGATCACATATACCAGTGATGGCTAACCTTTTCTGGAATGAGTGCCCAAAGCATGCATGCCTGAATCCCCAAAATGCAATGTACATGTGGCCCTGTGCATGTGTCCCGTTCCCCTCTCGTGTGCGCACAGCCCCCGCACATGCACGTGCCTCCCCCCCCGCATGCGCGGCAGAGATCTAAAGACCAGCTGGCCAGTGGGAGGCATGCACACATGTGTGACAGAGCTGAACTGGGGTGACAGCTCACATGCCCACAGAGAGGGCACTGCATACCACCTCTGGCACCATGCCATAGATTCGCCATCATGGACATATACATTTCACCTGGAAAGTGCAATCCTATGCAAGACTTAAGTTGTAACTCCTGGAACCAGATCATCCGTGAATCCACAGACACTCAGTCTTGCTAGTGTTGAACCTCAGCCTGCATTATTCCCTCTCTAAAGAAAGAAGATGAAGTTAAGATTTTCCTACCTTTTCTCTTTACTTCATTCAAATGGTTACTATTCCTTCCTATTTTCTGTGGGTAGAACAATGTCCTACTTGCTCCTATAGATAGGAATAGGCAATAAGTAATTTAGCCAAGCAAGTTGGACAGAAGACAAAGGTTATTTTGGTTTTCCTGCTCCAGATGTTCACATTTCTAGATTTTCTCCTACATTTCTTGCCACAATCTTCCTGAGAATCTCTGCAGATTCATGACCTTTAAAAGCTGTGTAATGCTGTTTACAGATAAATAGGAAATATACTTGAATGCTAAATGCCTCTTAACCGTAGAGGAAACAGATGTCAATAGAAAAGCTCAGATAATCATGTTACATGGAAAATGTCCTAGGTTTGAATTTCAGAATCCTTGACCAAGATGGAAAAAGTGCTAAAAAGAAATGTCATCTTGTATCAATAGTAACAATAGTAACTTCTCCTCTCCTCTCCTCTCCTCTCCTCTCCTCTCCTCTCCTCTCCTCTCCTCTCCTCTCTGGCTGTGGCTTGTCCATGAATGAGGGATACTTAAATTATTATTTGCTGTATATTTCCCTTTTATGACAACCCCATCTATAGACAACTTCAAGGTATATGGAATCAGGAATGTTTGTCACCTGTTAGTTTGGGATGAAGTCAGATGACTAGTAATGACTTCCAAGAAAGAATAGGAATCAACAATGGAATCAACAAAATTTCATGTTTGTTTGTTTGCTTTAAGCTGGGCAAAAAGGACTGTAATTTAAAAATGAGGAAAGATCCCCTGGAATTATTCTAGACATTTACAAAAATGGAACAATCAGCTGATGAACATCAGGGTTAAATATACCAGGAGAGAGTGAACAAATAGTAAAAGTAATACTTAATTTTTTAAAAGAAAAAAGATATCTAATATAGAGATCAGGTACAATTATAATGGGCATGTGGTAGGCAAATTAGCAAAATTATGAAACTGGCCCTGGTTAATGACAATGCAGATTTAACACTAAGCCTGATTAATGTTAATCACAAAGAGGAAAATTAACCTTAGAAAATTAATGCATTAGACTTCTGGATCAGATTTATTTCTGTAAAGTTGGGTATTAGGAATAATATGATTCATATCTTAATTTTCTTTCTAAAATTTCCTGGCCCTCATTAGTTCTAATGCTAGACCAGTGATTTTTATGCCCTATATTTTCGATGAACTACATGCTACTTTCTTTTTTAAAAATAGCATTCATTAACCCTATGATTATTTTTTGGTTCAATTGCCTCTGTTCATTCAGATTCATCACTATGGGTAAATACCACCTGCAAAGTTGTAAAATTCCTGAAACTTTCAAAGAAGTGCTATGTGTTGGCTTTGATGTATTAGAGCCTTCCTTTTCTTTGCAGTTATGAATTACAAGTTCTTCAGCAACCTGTCTGAGATTTCCTATTATTTTTATATCACACAAAGTTATGAATATTTTGACTACAGTTTCAGCTGCTTAGGAAAAAATACACAAGGGAGGGAGGGAGCACAGGGAGTATTCTTTAGTCATTCAGTTTTATCCCTAAACTGGCATTTCTTTATTAATTGTTTTTGTTAAGGTTATCATCATATAAAATACAAATGAAAATAAAGACAGTAAGAAAATGACAAAGGAAAAGAGATAGGAAAGAAAGGTATACGGGAAAGGAGAAAAGAAAACCATTGACTTTCAATTTTTTTTAACACGGTTAAATACAAAATAGAATTACAACAAATGCAACTTTTTTACTTTACCAACTTAACAAATATTTCTCTAACCAATTTCTATAACAACAAACTAGTTTAATCAGCAAAAACCAAATTTCATTTTTTTTTTCTGTCTTGAGCATAAAATCCAGAAATGGTTGCCAAGTAAAAACAAAACTAGATATGTTCTCTAAGTAGAACAATCAATTTTGCTATCTCTGCTACCTCCTTCACTTTTTTTTATCCATTCTTCTATTGTGGGCCTGAGCTGGCATTTCTCAGTGAGGATGAAATTTGGATGCAAGCTTCTCTCCTTTTCTTAAGTCACTGTAACTCAGGCCTTTCAGAATCTCATCTCTGCATAATAGTGACAACGTTTTTTTTTTTAATTTTTAAAAAGTTTTTTATTAAACATTCAAAATTAAAAACATCGGACATAGATATGACATCACTGGTTCTAAATATCTTTCAACACTTTAAACTAATACAAATTATGTTAAAGTTAATATTATAATATAATTCTTTAACCTTATACATTATTTATACATAACATCATACTAACAATCTATATCATATTTCTACACAATTATACATACTTGTCTATTAATCTATACCTGTACCTATTTATGCAATTTACATACATCATAACGTATACAGTATATTTCACATCCAACACTACACCCTTGTCTCGGCTATAATAGTGACAAAGTTACACACATCACAAATTAAGAAAGAATCCCTCTTCATTTGCTTGTCGAGTCTTTCAAGTTTATGGAATTGCTATTATTTTGCCCTAGCTTCAGTTAAAAAAGCAAGTGATGCAGCTCTCAAACTTGTTTTCTTTCTTCCTGACCTCTCTTCAACAAAACAGCCAACTGGAATTTATTTATTTCTATATGGTGATGTCACAATTAGCCAGGAGACTATGGTGTTGGTGGTAGTTATTTGGTTGCCAAAGAGTGAAAGTCACATTAGTTTGTGCTCATGCGTTATCTATGGTGCACTACCAGTGGCAAACTAGCTTCACACCAGACAGGAAGATGAACAGCATTGTGTGGTATCAACCAGGACTTTCTCTCATCATCAACATCACCTTGCAGTTGGGCATCGCATCCAGGCAGGTCCAGCACTGGCAGGGGTCCAACCATCTGCATGAAACACCATCATGTTTCCCACCAAAGTGATACCTATTTTTCTACTCACATGTAGGATGCTTTCGAACTGCTAGGCAGGGCAGAATCTGAGGCAAGTGACAGGAACTCACTCTACCATGTGGTGCTAGAACTCAAACCATCAGAGCAAAGACTATCTTCAGTGTCTTTAAGCCTCATGAGATGCACTGGAAGGATTAGCACTCAGCACCCATCATTTGCAGAACAAGTCATCTTCTTCTAGCTCCTCTGAGAATTTTATCGATTATTTACCACAAAATGCCTGATGATAATACTTATAGAATAGGGTTGTCTATATTTGATGCACTCGCCATCAAATAATATGACATGACTACAATCCTCAAAGGATAAGCAAAGTTATAACAAATGCTACATTTGCTTTAATTGCCTTTAAATTCCATTTTTCTGGCTGGGAGTTACAGTGAACTGTGAACCAATTCAATGAATAAAAGAAGGAAACAGCATCTTTCATCGAAGAGAAGAATCAAGAAAAAACTGAAGTAGAAGTTAGCTGAGAAGGGAAGCTTTCAGCTAGAAAAAGCTGAGTAAGATCAGTAAAAAAAAATCTATACAATTTTGCTGTTGTAAAGAAGCTAACTTTTTTTTGCTCAACTAAAAGTCTCATGCTGATTTATAAAGAAACAACAGGAGTTGGCTATGGAATGAAAGTTGGCTATGAATATGGAAGGCTGCTATATAATTTTGCACAGAAGGGTGCTGTTTTTATATAATGCTGAATTCACTTCAACTTTGAATTCATGGAAGCCTAGCCAGAAATTATTACCTCTTTTCTCAACAATTGCTAGTTTCTCCTTTTTCTACAACATGAATGCCTGGGCATTTCCATATAGCCAATGGCTGCACCTCACAAAACTTTCATTCTTGTTATCCTTGCAACACACAGTTTCCCCCCATGCCTCAGCGACACTTCCGCCAGCATACCAAAGAAGCAATTGTTCAAAATCAGAGTGTGTTTTTTCAGGGAGAGCAGGTGTGCAATCATAGAATTGTAGAATTGGAAGATATGTCAAAAACTGTCTAGTCCAATCTCTCTGCACTAGGCAGGAGAATCAATTAAGCCATCCATGAGACATGGCTATCCAGCCTCCTCTTAAAACCTCCAAAGATGGGGAACCCACCATCTTCATTGACAGACTGTTATAGAGATCTTATAACAAGAAAGCTCACCTGAATAAAATCTAGGTAGCAGTAACTTATCCCCATTATTCCTGGTCCTTGTTTCTATAGCAATGGAAAATAATTGCACATCATCCATGATTCTCTTATGCATGTTGCTGCCATGTTTCCTCTCAGCCTTCTTTTCCCCAGACCAGTAGTGGGATTCAGCTGGTTTGAGCCCGTTTGGGCGAACCAGTAGTTAAATCGCTGGATGGCCCTGCCCCTTCCTGCCCTGCCCCTTTCAGGAGTCCCCACATGCCCCATTTTGGCTCCCAGGTAAGTGCAGGGAGGCCTACTAGGCCCAAAACAGGGCACAGGGGGCGGCACATCCCCCCTTGTGGCCATTTTTGCTTCCAGGGGGGTGAAGGAGGCTGAGTGCAGCCTCCGCGTCCCATTTTCACTCCCAGGATGCTGCACGGAGGCCTACTAGGCCCAAAATGGGGCACATGGGGTGGCGTGTCCCCCCTTGTGGCCCATTTTTGCTTACAGGGGAATACAGGAGGCTGAGTGCTGCCTCTCACACCCCGTGGCCACGCCCAGCATGGCTACGCCCACCCAGCCAGTCATTAAGGCAGAGAACCGTTTATTAAATTATTTGAATCCCACTACTGCCCCAGACTGAACATTTCAACTTCCATCAGCCTATTTTCATAGAATGTATCCTAAAACCCTTTTATCATTCTGAACCCCCTATAACTTGCAATATCCTTCTGGCAATGTGGTGGACATTACAAAGTATTCTAGCTGTCCTCTCACCAGGACTGATTAGACTAAGTGTTGACATTCTGTTCAAGAAGAAGAGTGAAGTGGTGACTAACTGTTAGGGCACCTTGACTTCAACAAGGAAGAGAAAGAGCTGCTTAATTTAAAAGGGCCAGAGAAGTAGTCACAAAGCAACGTGGCTTTTAATTTTTTTGTTTTAGTGGGGAGTGGGAAGAACCAAGAACTGTTCTGGCAACTGTTTTTGTACCTATTAACAAATGTTAATTAGCTTCATTCTGAATTGGCTACTAAAGTTGCTTGGGAGTTGGGCGGCATGCGACAAAATAAATAAAATAAATAAAAACTGGTAATGTCATGGCACAATGCTGGTTCCAGAGCAGTACAAATACTGCAGGTAGAGATAGTCCCAAATAAATAACTTTCAGTGAAAGTCTGGAACTACAGAATAAACTCAATCTCTTATGCTAAAAGCTTTATATAGCATTGCTTTTATCCTTCAAGCCACAAAATATTGTAATATAATTAGTAATCGAGCAGCCAATGATTGACTCTCAAATAGTTTTAATTTGCATAAAAGATGGCAGCAGATGATAGTTTCAGTGGTCCGGTGGCCTAGAGGTGGAACTCTCACTTCACAATTAGGACGCTGTGAGTTCGATCCTAGGTAGAGGCAGATATTTCTCTCTCTGGGCACACTGAGAATATATCTGCTGGAAAAAACTCCGCATTGGCAACAGGAAGGGCATCCGGCCAGTAAACACACAGCTCCATTCAATTGCCCAGACTCCACCCCACAAGGGATTATGGAGTCATTAAAAGAGGATGATAGTTTCATTATAATTGCTTAATTAACTCTCTTGGATTCTCCTTTACCATATCCCAAAACTTCAGCTAGGTAATATGGAACAAACTTCTTTCACCTATCCTTTTGTGAGTTCTAGGTACATACATTATGCATATTTGAAAAGCTATGAAAAAATTATAAATTCTGCCTCCTGGAAAGTATTGGTACGTGTGTGAACAGTTTTCGAAGTTGTGGTCATTTTTAACTTTCAGGATGTTTCTTCCTTCTATCGCATTTTGGAGCACATCTAAGATTAGTTCAATAGAAGAGAATTTATGTAAGATGTCAGATATGTAAGAATATATGTCAGATATTTAAGATCAATTTACCTGGTTGCTATTTGTTTTTGCTTAAAAAGTTAATAATCCATTTAGAAGTGTTTTTGGAGTGTTCTTACTAAAATAGAATGAAAAATTAATCAGCTACAAAGAATAAAAATACAATACAAAGAATACAGGAGATCAACCCTGGCTGCTCTTTAGAAGGCCAGATCCTGAAGATGAAACTCAAATACTTTGGCCATCTAATGAGAAGGAAGGACTCATTGGAGAAGAGCCTAATGCTGGGAAAGACTGAGGGCAAAGAAGAAGGGGACAACAGAAAACGAGGTGGCTGGATGGAATCACTGAAGCAGTCAGTGTGAGCTGACCAGAGGATGGTAGAGGGCAGGAAGGCCTGGAGGAATGTTGTCCATGTGGTCACGATGGGTCAGACACGACTTTGCAACTAACAACACAAAGAATAAAGGCCAGATCAACAAAAAGTCATTCTATTAAAACATTCTAAATAAGTTCACAATCATAAACTGCATAAAGTAAAACAAAACAAAATAAAAAACCCACAAGAAAACTTTTCTTAAAAAAAAAAAAAGTAGGAAGGGCTACTTAGCTTCTAAACAGCTGAATAAGAACTATGTGTTCAAAATTTTTCTATCCCGTTTTTCTCAAAAGCAATATTGAGGTGAATTTGGAAGGAAAATCTCTGGGGAACTTTGAGAGAAATTAAAAGAACATAGCAATATTTCTTGAAGTAAAAGTTGAAATTTCCCTTGAGTCAAGCTTAATTTCTGATGACTTCATAGATATGACAATATTGTTTTCTGGGCAACAATATAGATTTGCTGTTATCCTTTCTGCATTTTTCCTTTTCCCAGTTAAACCTACCACCTGAGGTTTTATGGTCTCCTGTAAAAGTAAAATCAGTCTGCTTAAGATTTTCAAGACCAGCCAAAGTTTCTAGATCCTGTTGCTTCCTGTCAGGGGTGGGTTCTATTTACCTTTACTACCGGTTTGCAATGGGGCCGTGCACACTCTTCTGCACAAGCGTAGAAGCATTTTGGTGATATCGGGGTCGGTGGGCGGAGCCTCCCGCTGGTTTTACTACGGGTTCTATAGAACCGGTGCGAACCAGGGGCAACTCACCACTGCTTCCTGTGTGGCTAATCCAGAATGCAAGTTATTGCCCAGAATGTCTATTAATGTATAAGCAGATATAAATATAGATATGCAGAATAGTACAGAGATTGTTTGCCATTGCATTCTTCCCAGGCTAGTCTATTGCATGTTTTGATAGTTCCCTATCCAAGTATTAACCAGTTTTGTGCCCTGAGTATCAAAAAAGGACCCAGATTGTTGGGGTCAATATGCTGACTCTGTAAACTGCTGTAAACTGCTTAGAGAAAGCTATAAAGCCCTGTGAAGTGGTATATAAGTCTAAGTGCTATTGCTATCAACCAAGCTCCACTAGACATTGCCAATGAACTACAGGTGGCCTTCAATTTGTGATGACTGGGACCAGAATTTTCATTGCTGAGCAAGACAGTTGTGAAGTGAATACCACTCTAGATCAGGCCAAGTCCAAAAATGCCAGGGGATTTCTAGAACCTGGCAGTCTGACAAATCAGCCATTAACAGACACAGAGACATTAACAACATCTATAGACTATGCAAAAGAAACAATCAACCAGCCCCAAAGAGAAATAGACGCCAGCACTTCTCCACCAGGAATCAGCACTTAGATCAGCATAGATCCCATAGAGTTGGTCTCCTCCGGGTCCCGTCAGCTAAACAATGTCAGTTGGCGGGCCCGTGGGGGAAGGCCTTCTCTGTGGCTGCTCTGGCTCTCTGGAACCAATTACCTCCTGAGGTCCGGACCGCCCCCACCCTATTGGCCTTCCGGAAAGCGGTGAAGACCTGGCTTTTCCGGCAGGCCTGGGGCCGTTGATCTCGCTACGGCGATCTTGCGAGACCCAGCCATGGAATGGAGTGTATGGTTTTTAATGTTTTCTTTTAAAAAAAATTTACGGGATATTGTTCGCATTGTTTTTTGCTGTAAGCTGCCCAGAGTCCCTAGGGAGTTGGGCGGCATAGAAATGTGACAAATAAACAAACAAACAAACAAACAAACAAACAAACAAATAAATAAATAAATAAATATTAACTCCAAGGTTAACTTCAGACCAACAATCAAGTAAGCAATACCCCAATCAAGAAACTGGTGAAGAGCCATCAGTAAACAGCCCAACTAAAGACAGGCAAGATGCCAGAATGAAAATTGACAGCAAACAGCACTCCTTGCTAGCACTAATGATGTTACCTAGTTAGGGTAATGAAACATCTGCAAGAAAACAAGCAAGCTCAGAGAGCACCAAGGTGTTGTGGCCCTGTCAGAGCCTGGGTCTGAGGCAGGGGTGCTATTCAGCAGGTTCTGACAGGTTCTGGAAAACCGGTAGTATAAATTTTCAGTAGTTTGGAGAACTGGCAAATACCACCTCTGGCTGGCCCCAGAGTGGGTTGGGAATGGGGATTTTGCAATATCCTTCCCCCAGGAGTGGGGTGGGAATGGAGATTTTGTAGTATCCTTCCCTTGCCATGCCCACCAAGCCACAACATGCCCACCAAGCCACACCCACAGAACAGATAGTAAAAAAATTTGAATTCCACCACTGATCTGAGGAGGAGGACGAGACAGAGCCAGAGCCAATGGAGGAAGATGGCGTGGCCTCTCTAGCCCTGGAGGAATGACCCAAGAAGCAGGATGAGGCAGTCCTGGGTCCCTCAGACCTTGGAAGGGTTGCTGGGTCCTCACGCCTTGAAAGGAGAAAGGGTGCCCAGCAAGAGGGGAGGAGAGGGAAAGTTTAGGCAGTGGAGCAGAGCAATGACAGAGCTCAGGAGAAGAACAATTGCCTTCCCCACCCGACCCTTGAGCACGAGAAAATGTAGAGGCAGAAGGATCAGTGCAGGGTGAACCGATGACTCGGGAGGAGGGTACCCCACCCTCATCACAAGGCTTATCTGGGGAATAAGATTTAAAGAGACACTGTGGGGAGGGGCGCTTGTCGGGAACAAGCATTGCCTTTTTCCAGCCACACTTGCAGTTGCCGATGTCTTGCCAATTTTGCCAGGGTTCAACTTGCCTTGCTTTGTTCTGTCTGGCGGTGGGCAAGTACTCAGCGACAGAGCTCTGCTTTGGGTTGGGTTGCAGCCCCAGTGATCCCTTCGTGCAACAAAGACTCCCTGGAACCAAGTTTCCTGAACTCTGTCTGCTCTCAGAACTGGCTGCTCCTTTGGACTCACAGCAGTTAGGAACTAGTAGAGGGGTGTGTGTGTGTGTTTGTGTCTGTCTGTCTGTCTGTCTGTCTGTCTGTCTGTCTCTCTCTCTCTCTCTCTCTCTCTGTGTGTGTGTGTGTGTGTGTGTGTGTGTGTGTGTGTGTGTGTGTGTGTGTTTGGAGCATTGCTCTTGGATTTACAGGGAACTGTGGGAACTTTGGGGGGAAATTTTGGAGCAATAAAAGGAAGTTAAGCCTTCACTCTGGCTATGTTGTTTTTGTGCCCAGCCCTGGGTCATCACACAAGGATTCCCCCCTGGCTTTTTTTTTTTTTTACCATGGTTGTTAAGTAACCACTGCAGTTGTTAAGCGAATAGGATGGTTGTTAAGTGAATTCAGCTTCCCACACTGACTTTGTTTGTTGGAATCAGGCTGGGAAGGCTGCGAATGGAGATCATGCAATTCTGCGATGCTGCAACTTTTATAAATACATGGTTGCCAAGTGCCTAAATTTTGATCATGTGACCATGGAAATGGTACAATAGTTGTAAATGCAAGGACTAGTCATAAGTCATTGTTTTCAATGTTGCTGTAACTTTGAACAATTGCTAAACAAATGGTTGTAGCTCAAGGACCACCTTTATTTTATTTATTTATTTATTTTATTGAATTTCTATACCGCCCTACTCCCGAAGGACTCAGGGCGGTGCACAGCCATGAAATAAAACACATAGATATACAAAATAGATAATTTTGATAATTTTGATAGCTCTGTGCACATCTAATGATTATGTTTGGAGTCACTTCCCCTAATTTTGCTATAATGGGTCACACACTCCCTTTTCTCAAAATCTTGATGCTTAATGAAGGTTTACTAGTTTAAAAGCTTTTGAGCAAGGCAGGTTTAAAAAAGAAAAACAAAAATAATAGACAACATCTCCCTTGTTATCCCCTACCAGTTTGGCTTTGATGCTCTAACATTTTTGAAGAAATGAAATGTTACTACATATTGGTAAGACACGCACGGCAAAGAACTATAAAATGCAAAAAAACCACCTTTATTTAGATTGATAAGAATAGCTCCAAATCAATGTCTATGGAGATTCTCAGTAATCCAGGTCATGGTTGTCCCAAAGGTGCTTTTTCAAGAGGCAAATGGACTTTCTGGTTTTTCTTTGCAGATGTTTCACTTCTCATCCAAGAAGCTTTTTCAGCTTTTGGATAAGAAGCGAAACATCTTCAAAGAAAAACCACAACAACAACCAGAAAGCCCAGTTGCCTCTTGAAAAAGTACGTTTGGGAGAGATCCAAATCAAGGTTTAAGGAAAAAAAGTTTCAATTTCATTGCAGCAGAAAACCAAAGACAGTAAAGCATTCATCCTCCACCCAACTTAGTAGCAGTCTCCTTTTATGCTGGTGAAGGTGGCAGTATCTTGAACTCAAGAGAGGGATAAATGTGGAAGTGCTGTCATTTCAAGGAGAACCATTTTACTATTAAAAAAGTCCTCCTGCTCCATTTTGGATGCTGAATGGAATGCACCGTGGAATGCAACATCACCATGCTCTAAATGATGTAACTATGTGTAACTATGCAATTTGTAGGATAATTACAATCTCCGAGGTCACAGGTTTCAAGCATATTTGTTTTAACAGAGGCCAGGAAAAACAAAATTAAATATAGCTCTGTGTGCTTCCTTAAAAATAAAGATGAATCTTGTCATACTTTTATAAGTCAAAGCATAGATTGAGGAAGTATAGCCTTCAAGGCAGTGGTGGGTTGCCCCCGGTTCGTACCAGTTCTATACAACCAGTAGTAAAACCAACGGGAGGCTCTGCCCACTGACCCCGACATCATCAGAACGCTTCAGCGTGCGGCCCCATTGTGAACCGGTAGTAAAGGTAAGTAGAACCCACCCCTGCTTCAAGGATAATTGATTTGATTATAAGAATAGATGTTTATTGCACAGTATAAATATAAATTGGAAACTTCCCTGGCACATTCTTTCAAACAGAAAAAGCCAAGGCAGTCCTAGGCTGCATTAACAGAGGAATAAAATCAAGATCACGTGAAGTGTTCGTACCGCTTTATAATGCCTTAATTGGACCACACTTGGAATATTGCACCCAGTTTTAGTCAACATGATATAAAAAAGATATTGAGACTCTATAAAGAGTGCAAAGAAGAGCAACAAAGATGATTAGGGGACTGGAAGCTAAAGTATATGAAGAATGGTTGAAGTTTAATGAAAAGACGGACCATGTGTGATATGATAGCACTATTCTAATATCTAAGGGGCTGTCACAAAGAATGGTAAGACAAGAAGCAGTGGGTGGAAATTAATCAAGGAGAGAAGCAACTTAGAACTAAGGAGAAATTTCCTGACAGTTAGAACAATTAATCAGTGGAACAACTTGCCTCCAGAAGTTGTGAATGCTCCAACACTGGAAGTTTTTAAGAAGATGTTGGATAACCATTTGTCTGAAGTGGTGTAGGGTTTTCTGCCTAAGCAGGGGGCTGGACTAGAAGACCACCAAGGTCACTTCCAACTCTGTTATTGTATAGGTATTATTTTTTTTGCTTCTAGTTCCATTTTTAATGTGGTTAAAAATATCACTGCATTATGTGTTTGCCAGCTGAGCGTCCATTCTGAGACTTACGATAGCCTGCCAGAGAACTTTATCACGTCTCTGTAGTAACAGAGATAAGACTGTCTTGTGATTTCTGAGCTACTGCGCATGTTCAAGTTTAAGGAAAAAACTTCCTGATCTTTTTCCTTTGTCCGTCTGTGTTATATAACTGCCGGCAAAATGTAGTTAGTAAGTTTGTTTTATTTCTTTATAATAAAATGTTTCTTAGAATGTATTTCGGGTTTTCTTTCTTTAAAGTATACAGCATGGAAAAACAAGATCCATCCGTCTTTAATCAAGTGCAATTACCCGGGGGGGGGGAGTATCGAAGCTGATTTACGCTTCGTCAAAAAATTTATTTTATTTTTTATTTTATTTTATTTTTTTATTTTAATTTGATTTATATGCCGCCCTTCTCCGAAGACTCAGGGCGGCTTACAATGCGTTAAGCAATAGCCTTCATTCTTTTGTATATTTTATACAAAGTCAGCTTATTGCCCCCACAAACTGGGTCCTCATTTCACCTACCTTAGAAAGGATGGAAGGCTGAGTCAACCTTGAGCCTTGGAGAGATTCGAACCAGCAGAAATTGCAGGCAGCTGTGTTAATGACAGGGTGCACTAAACCACTGTACTATCAAGGCTCTTATTATAAGGAAGAGTGGCGTCATAACCATTTTTTTAAAGTTTCCCTAGAAAAACTTCAGCAATAAAAGAGACTTATCCTCTGTTTATACCCAGATCCGTGTTTTATATGAAGAAGGTCTGAAACTGTTAAGAGATTCCCAGTGTGGGTTGCAGGTGAGATGGGATGAACATAATAATCATTTTCCTTCCTAAAACCTGGTCAAAAGATCAGCCTGACAAGTTTCCTTACAAATCAATTTTTCAAGTCTGTGTTTATTCCTCAATTGGATGAGGCTTCCAATGGCTACTTATTTCTTCATTTTTAATCATATTATTAGCCTGCCATTATTATTTTTTTATAAACAACTCAAGGTAGCTAACATACTTAATACCTCTTCCTCCTCTTACTTCCTTCACAACAGCAACACTCTGTGAAGTGCTTGGGCTAAGAAATAGCGACTTGCCCAAAGTCATCCAGATGGCTTTAAAGTGGGACTAGAACTCACAATCTCCTAATTCGTAGGTTAACATCTTAACCACTGGACCAAACTGGCTCTCTAGATATTATTTTGTATCTATGTACTTATTTCAGCATGATAGTGTGGGAAGACCCCCCTCCTAGAAGAATGGAATATTTTGAGGAATATTAAAAAGGCAGATTATATTTCCCTAAAGGAGAAATGGAGAAACATGTTTTAGAAGCAGGAAGGAGCTCCCGCTTTTTCTTAATAGCTCTCAGCAGATGCAAGCACTTAAGAGATAAAGAAAGAAGCCAACACTGAAAGAAGAAGCCGACTATCTAGATGGCACTATTCATAAGCAAATGCTGCAGGCAGAAATCCATTCAAGACAGGATATTTCAAAACTGCTTGCAGCAAAGTTTGAGAGCTAACAAAGGCAGAATGATAGGATTAGAAGCAGCCCCTCACCCAAAGGACGAAAGCCATTAGACCACTGATTCCCAACATGGAACCCATGCCCCACAGGGGGACAATTTGCTTTTCAATGGGGACAATTCGAAAATCAGCTATTAACTGAATTTTTGAAAGCCCGCTAATTGTTCTTAGATATTTGTAATGAAACAGCTGTGTTCCATTTACCTATTGTTGTCTTTGTTAAAGTGCATTTCCAAGGGCCTGATTTGAAAAGGTTATCCCAGCTGGGGGGAGGAGGGAGCAACTGCCAGCCAATCAGATGTGTTCCCACTAAGGATCATGGGACTGGCAGAATCTCTCTCTTTCCTGTGGGCTTTGCTGCTGGGTGGTTGCAGAGAGAGCTGCTCTGTGGGGAGACAGAGTGGAAGGCTGCTCGGGGAAGCCCAGCAGTGAGGATACAGAACTAGGACCCAGGTTTAAGGAAGAAATTATTAGATTTACAGTTATTTTTAGCCCCAGTCTGTGTTTTACAAGACTTTTCCTCTCAAACCAATCTGGGGCTGGGCCATGCATGCGTAGGCAGAAACTAAATAGCCAAATTCAACCTACTTTGTAAGAAAACTTCTGTTACTGTTCCCATCTTCATATTTAGCTGAATGTGGTTTTAGTGCTGTAAATGATTTGCTACTGAAGAAAAGAAATCGACTGGATATCACTGAACGAGGTGACTTGAGAATGAAGCTGACTAAATTGGAGCCAAATATAAAATCTCTCTGCAGCAGGCATCAAGCACAAGTAGACTAAAGCTGCAGTCCAAAAAATTTTCCCGGGAATAAGCCCCATTGAAGACAATGGTACTTACTTCTGAGTAGACCTGCATAGGCTTGCATTGTAATATGATCTTCCAGTGAGCTCCAATTGTATTTTGAATTTGTTACGTAACAAATTATTTTAATATGATCAAAGTATTACAGAAAAAGCTTTCATTAAAATTATTTTATATTTATGCATTTCAGTACTCTATTATACGTTTTGAAACTTTATTTGCTGTTTTTACATATCCCTTCATACTATTATATTTTACGTTCCTCAGTACTTCTATTGTCTTTTATTTTTATTTTTCATGGATGCCATGTTCTTTGGAACCTTGTTTAAACCGAGTTAATGGCCTTTTAGGCTTCCTTCGTGTGAGTAGGAGTTCACTTTTTAAATAGTAGGAATTATATGTCGGGGGGGGCATCAAGATTTTAGAGATGTTTAGGTGGGGCATGGCCAAAAAAAGGTTGGGAGCCACTGCATTAGACACAATAGGAATTGCCCAAACCTCCTTCAGAACACAAGCCCCTTCATTGCACCACCAGAGCAGTCCAAACTTCAACCAAATTACCTCAGACAAACACCTAGGACAATGATGGCAAACCTTTTCTGGGCCGAATGCCCAAAGCACGCTCGCCTAACCCCCCAAAATGCATTGCACGTGCAGCCGTCCACATACGCTCCACCCCCCGTGCATGCACACACACCCGGCACATGCCCCCACCCACCACGCATGCACACACAGTCCCCCCTCACACACCTTCCCCCCCCCCGCACATGTGCAGCAGAGACCCAATGACCAGCTGGCCAGCGGGAGGTGCTTGCACTTGCACGGCGCAGCTGAACTGGGGTGACAGCTCGAATGCCCACAGAGAGGGTGCCAGAGAGGGTGCCATAGGTTCACCATCATGGATCTAGGATTTGCATTTCCTCTTTTGTCTATAGAGCCAGCTATGACCCCTACCTAATCCCTACTATGACCCCATAGGAATCTGACAACAGCCAATAGAATATTAAAGGACATAGTCTTGCACAGAACAGGAAGTTCAAATACAAAACCCAAAGAAGGCATAAAAACCCACCCACTCTCAACTCCATTTTGTCAGTTGAACCAGAACCACAAACCCTGGTGGTTCTGTTTATCAATCAATGGACCCTCTTTCCAATCAGCCTCCATTTTATTTCCAGTGTCTTCCTCCCGGCTTGCAACTGAACCAGATGGATTTTTCTTCCAACAATACCATGAATGTAATTAGGGACTGAAAAAAATCTAGAAGGTAAATTAGGGTTTTTTTATTATTATTATTCCCAGAAAGAGTGATGGAAAATTCAAACCCTTTTGTTTTTTTTAATTCTGTTTGGTTCCATTTCAGCCTCTCCCTCCTTTTTATTTGCCTTCCATCTGTATTAATATTTGTAACAGCTCCAAGCATGATTTTTGTTGCTGTTGTAAAATAACATTTTGATTTCACTTTTCCTAATGTCAAGCTTTCGGAAAGCCATTTTTCAATATTATAACATAGTCTTGATCATCCATTTCTACAGTGTACATATTTTGTATGTATTTCTTGAGGCAAAATACTGAAATATGCCTTCCCTTGCTTTCCTCTGCATTCCTTGCTCCTTAATACACGGATGAGGTCTGAAGCTGGTGTACTCAAATAGAAATTCTGATGTAGCTAATTTCTCATCTGTGACTGCAGTAAAAAGTAAATAAATAAATAAATAAAAGCGGCTACAATGTTACTGCATTCTGTTCCGTTTTATTTTGCATATATCCATACAGATTTTCCTTGAGTGCACATATTATAAAAGAATTTAATAATTCCCCAATTCTCTTTTTGCTGTCTTTCAGTAAATTTTAGTAAACAGTAGCAAATCAGACATTTGGTATTCTAGAGGTGAAAACCCTTAATTTTGGAGTGTCAAAGAAAGGAAATATGCTGATTTGACATCCTTTTCACATAAAAAAACATATAGGCACAATGCAAGCCAGTATGGTCCTCCTGTAATATTATTTTAAATAATCTTTATTTTTATATTATTCTGCATATATGACGTACATTTGAAGAATGGGGATTTCTGAGTTCTTTTGTGCCACTCAAGCAATTGCAATTTATTGTTATTTTAATAAAGCACTGAGAAACAAGGAAGGAAGGAAGGAAGGAAGGAAGGAAGGAAGGAAGGAAGGAAGGAAGGAAGGAGCTCGAAATACCAATACACTGCCTGAAAGCCTATTTTCAATAGCAAAACTGTGGGATCAATGGCAATCTTCATCCAGAATAATTCTTTCCTCCCACAAAGTCTGCAGGTGAAGTGAAAACATTTAATTTTCTTCCTCCACCCCCATCCCCCCATGGTTTATTAGGTGCATCCTTGCAAAACATTGCAAAGCATCTTTATCTGGAAGCTTTTAATTCTGAATGGCACCTTTAATCTATTGTCTTTCACTTGCAATCAGCTGGGCAATTTCAAAGAAACCTCAAGTTTGAAGTCAAATCCCCAGACTTTCAGCATGGAAATAAAACAAACCAAAATTCATCAGCCTATGAAGGAACAAAATCACATTTGGTTTGCATGAGTGCCAGTGCAATAAGACCACACCCAGAATACTGCATCCAGTTTTCATCATCACATTATGGAAAAGATGCTGAGACTAAACAAAGATGATTAGGGACCTGGGGATTAAAACATATGATGAACCGTTGCAGGAATTGGGTATGGCTAGTCTAGTGAAAAGAAGGACCAAGGAAGACATAGCAGTGTTCCAATATTTGAACACAAAGAAGAGGAGTCAATTTACTTTCCAAAGCACCTGAAGGCAAGAGAAGAAATGACAGATAGAAACTAATCAAAGGGAGATCCAACCTAGAACTAAGGAGAAATTTCCTGACAGTGAAAATAATTAACCAGTGGAACAGCTTGCCTTCAGAAATTGTGGGTGCTCCATCACTGGAAACTTTAAGAAGAGACTGAATAGCCACTTATCTGAAATGGTATAGGGTGTCCGGCTTGAGCAGAGGTTCGGACTAGAAGACCTCCAAGTGCCCTCCCAACTCTGATATCCTATGTTCTATGTTATAAATTCTTTAGAATTTTCAAAATTCAAACATTCTATGTTTGTGATAAATTTGAATTTATTGTTGGAAATGGAATTGGGAAGGAAGGAGGATTGCTTCTGCAACAGACCATGGAAGAGAAAATTGGATAAAACATTGAGGGGGGGGGGCAGGGAGGCAGGCAAGGAGGAAGGGAGGGAGGGAGAGAGAGAGAGAGAAAAAAAAGAGAGAGAGAGTACCTGGCCTTCAAATAAATGAATCTCCTACACCACTCATGAGTAAATTCTCTTTCACAAATTAAATAAGAACAGTAGAAAAATGCAAGAGAAATATTTCTACAGTGTTAATCTTATTTCCAAATTTCTCTATCCAAATCCAGTCTTGAAGATTGACTATATATTACATTACTTTAAAAAGCTTCCTCATTCAAGTATATACACCTGCCCACATACATCTGCTACTTAAATGATGGAAATTACATAGGAAAGTAAAACTTTCACTCTCAGAGTGAAATGTACTTTCCTCAAACTTTGACCCCAGATGTACTTCTAAATGTTGTAATTTAGTGAAAGTGTGAGAAGGGGGACATTATCAAATATAGGAGACTATTCATATTAGTAGTTTTATTCAGTGTGCACTTACAGCTAAGGATCCAACAAGGCCTACTTTAATCATTATCATTATGATCTGCATTTATATGTATACCAATCATGTTCTTTTCTTCCATGATAATCAGCATTTTGCAATGCATAGAAAACTGTGTGAAGTGAGAGGAAGTTTAACAGGAAGAAAAAAGAAAATGAAAACTAGCAATTTTAATTTAAATTGGTATTATTTACTCAATTTCTATAGATCTTTCTAAACCTGAAATCATCCTTGCTTCCATACACTGTTTCATATACTGCAGGGGTGTCAAACTCGATTTCATTCAGGGTTGCACCAGGGTTGTGTTTGACCTCAGGGGGGGGAGATAGGAGGGTGTGTGGCCATCGGGTCACTCATATCAGGGACGCCTGGGTGGCCTGAATGCTCTGCCACTGAAAATGGCTTCCCGACCTCCGTTGCGCCAGCCTCCTGCAATCCTCTACCAGTGAAACAGAGCTTGTGAAGGCCACATGCAGCCCTCCTGAGCTCCATTTTCACTGGCAGAGGCACCACGGGCAGGTCCTTCACTGTTTCCAGGGCAGCCCGCAGGCCAGATCTAAGCACCACGTGGGCCAGATCCAGACCGTGGGCCTTGAGTTAGACACCCCTGATATTTTACTCTCATTAACCTCATCCATCCTTCACATCTCCATTTTGCAACATCTCTGACCTACTCACATCTTCTTTAAATTAAGGCGACCAATCATCTTCCTTTAGGGAGGACAGTCATTCTTTTGTAAGTTTTTCCTCTCTTGAAAAGTCCTCCTACATGTCCTCCTTTTTGATATTTGAAGATTAATCTGTAAATGTCCGTATTCGATCGATGCAAAGCCGATCCATTGCAGGTGATGTGACATATTTGTATTTGACATGGCGATTCGTCAAGGCTCAGTACAGTACAGCGAGACGCGATTATGAGAGGCATGCACTCCACACAGGAGAATTGTTTTGAGAGAGTGTGCCGCGTGCAAGAGTGCGCCGCGCACAAGTGGCTTTGTTTATTTCTTACTGAAACACAACACGGCACACACACACGCATTAGACTCACTTCTTTCCCAGTGAATATTCAATCATATGCAGGTAAGCACAATAATTCATATTTTATTAATTCATTATCTATTTAATAATTTCCAAATATGTATAATTTTATTTACAAGTTTTATTCGCTTATGTTTACCAGTTTACGATATATATTTTTCTTCAATTTATTTGTATCCTCCTCCTCATTGTAAAAAAGTTGGTCACCTTATTTAAATATTTATTTTACAATCCAAGCCTCATTCATTCTCTCCTTACAGCAGATAACCTCTATGTATTCTTTCATACTAGTTCCTCACTTGTATGAAAACTAGTTAGAGAGAGTATGAATGACCAGATGACGGTAAGGAAGATAAATCCTTCCATTTCCACCCCCTTATTCAGTCAGAACTGAAGAAGCCTCTTGGAAGAGAAGCAAAATGTCTTCAAGGGAAAAAAAATAAAGTTCAGTTGCTTTTTGAAAAAGCATCTTTAATCCCTCACTTCTGAATACAGTCCACATTCATTCATCATACATTCTTCATCCTGTCCCACTGAATGTTTGATGTCAACTGCATTAAATTCAATTCAATCCTGTATGGAACTTTCTATGAAATTTCTGGGATGTAAACTAGAACCCCTCCCACAAGAAAGGAAAAACACAATGAAGAAGCATTGCTGTCCTGTCAGCAAAAAAACAATAACAGTCACCAGAATTTGAACTGAACTCAAAGAACACCTTACCGTTACTTTTTAAAAAACATTTATATATTTCTCGGTCCATGATGTAGTGTAAATAGCCATCCTATACAAAATGGCATTGACAAAAGATATGAACTTCCCTACACAATGATCCCAGTAAAGAAAACAGTATATTGTTCAGTTTTTTAAAATAGAACCAGAATATTTACCACAGTCTTCTGTCTTTAGAGAAAGGCCAATACATAACAAGCTAACATTTCAGAAAATCAGCATGGTATTTCTAGGTAAAAACACACCAGAGTACCAGACACCTATAGTATCCATCTTGTACAATTCATTTTCTTTTCCTCTGATACCAAAAGCCGGAGATCAGAGTTCAGTGAACCAATCTGAAGAGCAATGTCTGCTTATATTCCAAAGGAAGCAGTGAGCCTTAATAAAATTACTTCCTTTGTTGTGCTAAAAAGGTGATACTGATAGGGGTAGTTACGTTATTCTTGTTAACCACTCAAGCATGATTCCTTTTATGTCTTATCTGCCCAAAGCTAGTTTAGATTATTTTCCAGAAACTCCCTCTATCATTCATCAAGACACAGACTTTGGTTCTATTTAGGGTCACTTCACATTACACTGACTTCTCATCTGAAAGGCCTAAAAATGGAAAAAATATTGAAGTTCAGAAAAATAATGTAATCATTTGTTTCCTCCTCCTAGACCTTGAAATTTTCCTAGTGCCTGAAGCATTCTGGACTCACACAAAGTTTAACTTCTAAATGAGAACTCTGGTCGATCTACTCAATACGTTTCTGCAACTTCTCATTACTTATTCTGTGCTTTGCTACTTTGTGGAGAGGTTTCATATTCTGAGGTCTCATTTTTCAATAATAGATACAGAATCATCAGAAGGATTGGTGAAATGTAAAACTTTCTTAATACAGTAATTCCTAAAGTGGATTAGTAAGGCATCTAATAATTATCATTATTCTTTGTCATTGTCTATTTATCCCTTGCAGGGAACTGGAAGTATTTTGTGAATTTCAGGGTATTGTATGTCATCTTACATTAGATTTGGAAAGACAGAAATCATCACAAATAACTAGATAAAACATACATGACAATCCTGAAGTACTTTTGCCAAGAGATGCTTCTGCCACTATCAAACACAATAGAATTTTACTGGAAATAATATGAAAAGCAATTAATAGCAGTGTGTATATGAAAGAAAGGAGTTTCTTTCATTATGTTTTGGTATATAGATTTATTTACCAAATTAGCACAGTTACTAAACAATAATTCTTGATCAAAGTTTGATCTCTTTTTCTCTTAGTATTCTGAAATTATTTGCCTTAGATTTATATAAACACTGGCCATTAGCAGAAAATCTCCATTCAATGGAATATCAAAGATATATATTATTGATATATAAGTCTACATGATATGAAAAAATAGATGCCATTTTTGACATATGTTAAATTTGGCGGCTGCTGTTAAAGGATTGACATTGTATTCTGTCTCAGGTTCTCTGGGTTGAATCGTTGTTTTTTGCCTTTTCGATCTTCAGCCAGCAAACTATACAATCTAAAGCTGGAATGCTCACGAGGAAATTTTTAAGTTGTTCTGTAAAACAAGATACAATTTTTAAATTAGAAGCATAATTAATATTTAAAAATGAGAGAAGTTTTCCCTTCTGTGACTCTACATATAGAGAAAGAGTGCACAATGTGTACAAACACAATTTCAAATATTAGATTGGGTTATTTATACATATGCAGAAGTGGTATTCAGCAGGTTCTGACCAGTTCTGGAGAACCGGTAGCAGAAATTTTCAGTAGTTTGGAGAACCGGTAAATACCACTTCTGACTGACCTCGCCCCCATCTATTCTCTGCCTCCCAAGCCCCAGCTGATCGGGGTGAAATGGGGATTTTGCAATAACCTTGCCCTGGAGTGGGGAGGGGATGAAGATTTTACAGTATCCTTCCCCTGGAGTGGGGTGAGAATGGAGATTTTACAGTATCCTTCCCCTGCCATGCCCACCAAGCCATGCCCACAGAACCGGTATTAAAAAAAGAATTAATCCCACCACTGATGCATATGTATATCATACAGACACATATAGGGAGAGGGGGGGAGCGAGAGATACTGATGTACTGAACTTAGAATTGATGGGCAGATCTTCTGGAAAATATCTTCTAAGCTAATTTGAGAACTGGCAATATGTCAATCTAAGTGATGAACAGACATATGGCAGAAAATAGAATATACAGTTTTTTACATGATTTTAAAGATGATTTTCTAGCTCAATCTGCACCTTTTCCCGCTTAGATAATGGTTATCTATAAAAAGTAAAAAATAATACTGGGCTGATTTGTTCAAAAATGCTGATGTCAGAACAATCCTTTGCCACTGTTCCAATAGCTCCAGGTATTCATGTGGGACACTAAGATTAAAATACAGTCTATTTGCCTGCAATTCAAACTTGTGTGGGACAGATCAGAAAGCTCAGGTAACATGGGCTAATGTAATCAATTTGTCCGAGGGTATCTGTATTCCAGATAGCCAAGTTCCACTTTTGCTACTCTCTATATATAATGAACTGGCCTCAGTTGAGAACTGAATTCAATAAATTAGCCAGCTGCCTCAAATTCTCTGATATTATCAATGCATACTTGATATCCAGGAATGGTTTCTTTGATACGTCTAATACATAGGATATGTCAGAAGGTTTATCTCAGTCTGGCCACTGTCTTCCATAGCAGGTCTATCAGGGATGAAATCCAGCAGGTTCTGACAGGTTCTGGAGAACCAGTAGCAGAAATTTTGAGCAGTTTGGATCACCAATAGCAGAAATTTTGAGTAGTTCAGAGAACTGGCAAATACCACTTCTGGCTGGCCCCAGAGTGGGGTGGGAATGGAGATTTTGCAATATCCTTCCCCCAGAAGTGGGGAAGGGATGGGGATTTTGCAGTATTCTTCCCCTGTCACACCCACCAAGCCATGTCCAGCAACCCATACCACGCCCACCAAGCCACGCTCACAGAACTGGTAGTAAAAAAAATTGGATTTCACCACTGTGGTCTATGATACCTGGTAATGAGAAACAATATTTGGCATCCTTCAAAATTCCATAGTTAACATTTTTCAGATCTCAAAGGTAGAAGACGGCCTTATAGTTGGTTGCTTAAGGCTGATTTGCTGGGCATTTTCAGCTGAGAATTCTCCAAAGAGCTTATGTGTCAGAGAATGTGTGATCTTTTCTTTCTATGGATCCCCCAAATGTTTTTCCCACTGACCCATTCTTCTTCATTTGTAAAATCTCATGAAAGAACTCCTATCCTTTACTGGAAATGTAGGAAACCTACGAAAGGGCAAATACATATTTACTGTCAGAAGTGCCACCTCCTGCCTGCGCTCTGCAATCGTTTCGGTACCAGTCTGCCATGAACGCTGGGGGAAGGGGGAGAGGGGGTGAGCACTTGGGGGGGGGAAGTGATAGTTAAGAAATTGAAGATGCCTGCCTGAGACCATGTTTCAAGATTGTTCCATGATGAGAAAAATGCAGCTGCATGCCAGCCTACAATCAGAGTGGCTATTTCTAAAACACCTTCTTTGAAATTGACTGGACAATGGAGGACCAGCTATGGGAAGTTCCTAAGTGGGGAAAAGTTTTCACTTGGGGTTTTGGCATGTGAATTTTAGTTCTGGCTGTATTTCACTTGACTTCTAGTAAACCATGCCTTTGTCAACCTGATAGTGTTAAGGATCCTTTTTATTTAAAAGCCTAAGTTGAGTAGGTCTGACATTTACAAGAGGGACGTACTACCAAATATGCATTTCACACAGTCAGAAAAATTGGGAGTCTATCCATCAAATTATATGATTGAATAGGGTTTGAAAACAACCCTACTTATACTTTTATTCTTTATACTAAGTATAAAGTCTTCACTTTGTGAAGTGAAGTGAAATATTCACTTTTATTGGATGAATCTCTTCTCTCACTTGTATCTTACAATTGTATCTTGCAATTCATGAATTTAATGTACCTTTCCTTTAGTGAGCAATTTTTATTATTATTATTATTATTTTTTTGCTGAGGTATTTAGAAAATGAATGTATTTTCTGCTTATGCAGTAGCTCCCAGCGTATTACAGGAATTGCTAACTTACAAAGTAACCAGATTTGCTCTGCTTTTATTTTGCCCTAGTTAAGATTTCCTATCAAGAGGAATTGAGGCCTCATGTACTGACCTAATATAATGATGGAGGAAGCTTGTTGTCTTCCAGGTACCAGAATTCAGGACATCATTGAGAAGCTACAAAGTATCTACAAGGCTTGTTTCACTGTTAATACTGCTTTTGCCCATGTTCTTCAGTCATCATTTCTATCCTGTATGGCAGTGGTCCCCAACCCCCGGTCCGCGGACCGGTGCCGGGCCATGGAGTACCTGGCACCGGGCCGCGCAGCGGCCGGGGGACATGAACGCTGCAGCACAAAGGCTCCTGGGCCGTGCGCAATGGGCCGTGCGCAAAAGCTCCTGGGCCGTGCCCCCACCCCTGCGCGCGCTCAGCGGGCCGCGGCGATAAAAAGGTTGGGGACCACTGCTGTATGGTATCAGTGGGTATAGTAACAAAGTGGAATACATTTCACAATGGCTAGGATGTTGCTGCTATTACCCTGGTCAGGATTTGCTCGCTCAGTTCTAACCCCGGTAGATTTTTTATTCTAGAGCTCTCATATTTCGTCCAGAGATCTTCCTTAAAGGAGTATCACATGCTTGAATAATGCATGAAAGAAGCACTTCTGAGTGAGGTTGAATATCCAAAATATGGAAGGATGGATGAATGACTGGCTGTCTGTCTGTCTGGATAAATGTTAGGTAGATGATAGATAGATAGATAGATAGATAGATAGATAGATAGATAGATAGATAGATAGATATTTTATTTATTTTATTGAATTTGTATACCACCCTACTCCCGAAGGACTCAGGGCGGTGAACAGCCATAGAATAAAACATATAAATACAAAATTTAAAATAGAATAAAACGAATTAAATAATTTGGCTGAACAAATTAAAAACCCCAATAATTTAAAACCAAATAGATAGATAGATAGATAGATAGATAGATAGATAGATAGATAGATAAATAGATGGATGGATGGATGGATGATGGATGGATGGATGGATGGATATTGGGTTGGGATGCCATACAGTAGGCATATCTTAAGCATAGTATAGAAATGTGGATATTTTTCACATTTAATGTAGAAAATATTCAATTCCTGATCCAGAATTCTACCCTTCCCCCATACTGTAATGAATATTTTGTTCAAAATAAAGATCCATTGCATGAAAAACCTGACAAAATTCCCACTCCCTATTTTATAGTTGTCTACAACAACAAATTATTTTGCAATTAAAACCCCAGGAGACATATATTTATCTATATCCAGCAGTAGGTCTACTTTTCTCATGAATAACACAACTAAATTGAGGCTGACTAATATTAAGCGGCTGTTCATTCTAATATGGTATATACTGGCTGAGAGACTCTTAAAATAAATACTTAATTAGGACTGAAAATCATAGTTCAAAATCTATTTATCAAGGCAATTCCCCCCCCCTCAGATTGAGTGGGGAGGCCATTTTATAATTTATTCCTTCTTGTAAGGTTGTAAGGTTTTCCAGAATAGGAAGGATTTAAAATTACAATGTCATATTATGAGAAACATGGGACAGCGTAAAATATATTCATATGGAATTCAGTATCCATTCAGAATGTCGAGATAAAAGAGGGACACTATATTTTTTCATTAATTTCCCCCACTTAACTACTTCTTTTCCTCTGTACAAATGTTAAGAAATGCTTCTCAGAAGATGCCAGGATTCATTCTTGTTCAATATTGATATTGTTATAGCCTGTGAAATGCATGGGCCATAAAAACAAATTGGTGAACGACAATCTGTAAATAAATTGATTCAATTTGCAAACATGAGGACTAAGGATCCAATCTTCTAAACACTTAACCGGCAGCAAAGCCAGCTAAATGCTGTGGAATTTCTGCATGAATATGCATAGGATTGTGTGGAAGTTTGTGATATGCATTTCTAAAAGAATGCTATCATAAAACAGATGGGGAACTGCATATGTTGCCACTTCTCTCATATAAATTCCTTGCTTAGAGAAAACTAGCATTTTTCAAAAGTGCCTATCTTATATGGTCTCTAATTTTCCCTCTAAAGAGACATTTACTGTAATGTGGAGAACGTCAAACTTATGATATGTCCAGATGCAGAATAATATAATAATGCAGATGCTGTAGATATTATTTATTTTAAAATGTCAGTTGGTCCATATACCATATTTTTCGGAGTATAAAACACACCAGACTATAAGACGCACCTATTTTTTTTGGTGAGGAAAACAAGAAAAAGAAATCTGCCTCTGCCTCCCAGCAATTTTGCCTCGTTGCAGCAAACAGCAAATAGCCTGCTTTACTTTCATTTTCACTTTCAGCATAGCTTGATTAGCACAAGAAGAAAAAAAAATCTGCTCCAGCAATTTAGCTCCTTGCAGTAAGCAGCAGAGGCCCCCGCAAAACAGCTGAGAGAAAACAGCTGAGGGTCGGGAGGCCGATCCAATCAAATTGTGCTAATTAGGTTGTGCTGAAGCTGAAACAAGCTGTTTCTTCTTGCTGCTTGCAGCAAGGAGGTAACTGCTGGGAAGCAGAGGCCAAAGGCGGGGGCAATGGGGGGGGCTACATTCGGTGTATAAGACGCACCTAAATTTTCACCCCCTTTTAGGGAGGAAAAAGGTGCATCTTATACTCCGAAAAATACGGTAGTTGGACAGAAGAAGTTAAAACGAACTCAAGACTCCAATACTTGAATTTTATTTGCTTTAGCACTCTTGGGTCAATGATGTAAAAACAGCTCACTTTCAAACATATCATTTAGACTGAGTTTAAGATCTTTAAAAAATTACAGAATAACAGTGTTGGAAGGGACCTTGGAGGTCTTCTAGTCCAACCCCCTGCTTAGGCAGGAAACCCTATACCACTTCAGACAAATGGTTGTCCAATCTCTTCTTAAAAACTTCCAGTGTTGGAGCATTCACAACTTCTGGAGGCAAGTTGTTCCACTGGTTGATTGTTCTTACTGTCAGGACATTTCTCCTTAGTTCTAGGTTGCTTCTCTCCTTGATTAGTTTCCATCCATTGTCCTCCCTTCAGGTGCTTTGGAGAATAAGTTGACTCCCTCTTCTTTGTGGCAACCCCTTAAGAAAAAAAATAAGTTGTGTTACTTAAATTCAACTGATTCCTGAAACTCCAAAATCCCACTGCATTTATTTGTCTCACCTCTTTGATGGTCTTACATATTACATGGGGTTAAGCATTCTACATAACATTAGAAGTAATGCTATTTTCCTTTGGGGTATAGACAAGACTACTACCATTGAATTTTAAAGCAGTATTGAAACCGCTGTTATTAGTGGGTGTTTTTTTTAAAAAAAAAAAACTGAGCTGGAATTGATTTTCTTTTTGACTGTTTTAACTGTTTTCAAAGCACTCTTGAGAACTTTAAAAGAGCAAAGGTAGGATCAGAATTAGCTATGCTGAACCAAAGATGTGTTAGGGTAAGGGTTAGGGTTAGGGTTGGCCAGGACATGATGGGAATGACAGCATGCAGGTAAGACTGGGCCAGTGGTGGGTTTCAATTTATTTTACTATGGGTTCTGTGGATGTGGCTTGGTGGACGTGGTATGGATTGGTGGGCATGGCTTGGTGGGCGTGGCAGGAGAAGGTTACTGTAAAATCTCCATTCCCTCCCCAATCCAGGGGAAAGTTACTGCAAAATCTCCATTTCCTCCCAATCAGCTGGGACTCGGGAGGCAGAGAATAGACGGAGGAAGGGCCAGTCAGAGGTGGTATTTACCAGTTCTCCAGAACTGGTCAGAACCTGCTGAAACCCACCTCTGGACTGGGCCAGTGTCCGCAATAAAGAAAACACTGTAATATCTTATTATTTGTCAGATTTCTTGGGGAATGAAGCATTGCAGCCAAAATGTTTCTAGGGCCTGAGACTTCCAGAAAAGCACTGTAATTCTATATTGATTTTCTTCTTAACCACTCCTATATTATTGATTTTTTTTCCTTAACCAGACTTCATGCCTCAAGCTTACCTTGCTAATTACTTCAAATACCCGAAACCAAGCCCTACAAGTTGCTTTCATGCATTTCCATTTTAGCCACCTCACTTAAGATGGATCCTATTTTATTGACTTCCATTGGAATAAGGCTGTGAAGTGCAAGGCTGCCTTACTAATTAGATTGGATATCCAATACTAATTATCTTCCCCTTGTTTCAGGGCATTTCATTTAAGCCAGATTACAATTTAGAAGCATATCCTGCTGTGCCTGAAATAATCAAGCTTGTAAATCTTGTAAGTGAAAGCATCTCACACGGTTGGTCTTATTTCACCCGTCATGTCAAAACTGGAAGAGATTCCAAAGTGATTTGTGACATGGCAGAAGGAATGAATGGGTTATTAGGATAATAAAGGAGATTAACAATTCCCCCTTCCTGGGTTTATTAACTGTTTTTATATAGCTAGAACTATTCAGGATGCCAAACCATGGTTGGTTGGTTTTAACTGTGGTTTGTTGAATGACCCATAGTGGCCTGGTTCATATGTAACATGAAATTATCAACCAGTGTTTCATAATCATAATGGTTAGGTTAACACATTAAGCCAACATTGACTGTGACACATTCACGGGAACATTCAGAATTGGTTTAATATCAGGGTTCCAAGTAATACATCCATAGCAAACATAACTCTGAGGCAGGTAGATTCCTCAAAGAATAGCTTTATTTGCATATATCATATTGGCACAGGCTGAATGTTTTGAATGTTCCAGTGGTTTTCACCTAATTAAAAGTAAAAGTTTTCTCCCTCCCCCAAACAATCAGTCACATGGTCCAATCAAGGTGTCATCCGGTTGCCTGGCAACTTCACTCCTCCTCATTTCGACCATCTGTGGGAATGTCCTTGGTTCCCAGGAGAAAGAAACCAATGCTGTATATGACATAACTGTCAGATACAGCCATACGCTCATACACACTCTTCTGCACATGCACAGAAGCTTCTGCACATGAACAGAAGCATTTTGGTGACATCAGGGTTGATGGGCGGGGCCTCCCGACGGTTTTACTACTGGTTCTATAGAACCGATATGAACCGGGGACAACCCACCATTGGTATGCACCCAAACCTGTGATGCATACACCAAGGCTCACCTCCTGGCCATATTGTTAATAGGCAAGATATCTTGCTTTGTATGTACTTTGAATTAGACATTTTCAAGTTTTTTTTTTTTTACTGTTTTAATGTTTTCTTACTGTTTTAATGTTTTCTTTCTTAAAAACATTTCTTTTAATATTTTTATTGTTTTAAAATGTTTTTACAATTTCAGTTGTAATCTATGTTTTGAATTGAGAGTTGGTTTTTTGCTGAGATGGGTGGTATCAGTTTGTTGCAGAAATAATCCAGAAAGCACACACAGGTAAACTGATTCAGCAGGATTCATTAACTTCTTTATATACATAATAAAACATGAGGTAAATTTACAATACCAATAGCAGATTCATCCAATGTAGCAGTTACAAGCAAAACACAAGCAGGAGAGAACAGTTAGTTTCATTTCAGCAGAGCAGACTAGTTTCAGTTTCTCTGCACAGACTCAGTAGCTGCAGACTAAGACACACCCTGGCTCCAGTCTGTCTCAGCTCCCATTGGCTGATTTAGTTGCTATGCCTATTCACTGGCTGACCTTGTTACCATATCTCTGCCAGTTCATGAATAATCTGACAGGTGGCTATAGAAATCAAATAAATAAATAAATAAATAAATAAATAAATAAATAAATAAATAAATAAATAAATAAATATAGTAGCAACATCTTGCAAGTCTGAATGTGTTTCCCACACATACACTCTTTATTTTCACGTGAATCAGAGAGGAGCCTACGTGAGATGTTTTCTCAAATTAGTTTCCTGGTCCAGGCCCAAGTCTCACTTATCTAACCATTCCCTTAGGAGAGGCTCTTCCTCCTACCCTTCAAAGCCATTCCCTATATCTCTACAGACATTTATCCAAATAACGGATGAAAACTAATGGATGAAACAATGATGGAAACTAACCAAAGAGAGAACAACCTAGAACTAAGGAGAAATTTCCTAACAGTGAGAAAAATTAAGCAGTGGAATGGCTTGCCTTCGGAAGTTGTGGGTGCTCCATCACTGGAAGCTTTTTAGAAGAAATTAGACAGTCTCTTTTCTGGAATGGTAAAAGGGGGTTCTAGTCCAACCCCCCTGCTTGAAGGGGGGTTGGACTAGAAGGCCTCCAAGGTGCTTCCAACTCTGTTGTTCTGTTATTTGAATTTTGCTTCAAGTAGTGGTACAGATTTATGGATAATAATCTGTTTATTTTGGGACTTGGGAATCTTATATTCTCATGAGATGGAAATGCACAGCCCTCAGCAACACCATATAGCAGGGGTGTCAAACTCGATTTCATTGAGGGCCGCATCAGGGTTGTGTTTGATGTTGGGGGAATGGCCAGGGTGGGCATGGCCAGCTCAATGTGATTCTTGTCAGGGGCGCCTGTGGTGGCCTGAGCACTCTGCCAGCGAAAGCAGGCTCCCAAGCTCCGTTTTTGGTTGTGATGGCCTCTTGTAACCCTCTGCCAGTGAAAACGGAGCTCGGGAGGGCCACACGCATCCCTCCTGAACTCCATTTTTTCTGACAGAGGCACTATGGGCCGGTCCTTCACTGTTTCTAGGGCAGCCCCAGGGGCCAAATCTAAGCACCTTGCAGGCCGGATTTAGCCCCCGGGCCTTGTATTTTACATCTCTGCCAAATAGCATTACAACATTTTGGCACGATAATTTGGAAGAAAAGAATCCTACCCTAAAAAAAAGAAAAGAAATTCTCACCCAACTTTCCAGAAAGGTACTGAATTTTTTGGAGTATAAGACGCAGCAGAGTATAAGACACACCTTAGTTTTTGGGGAGGAAAATAAGAAAAATGCTGATTGTTGGGTGGATCGGCCTCCCGGAATATCCCCAATCAGCTGTTCCCAGAGGTGAATTTTAGCAACAGGTTCCTTGGTTGTGAGCTCTGTGCCTTGCTTTTTTTTTCCCCCTGCCTCTGAAAGCCTCCAAAACAGAGCTTCAGCAAAAAAGCCTCTGAAGCTCTGTTTGGGGGGTTCTTTTCTGAAGCTCTGTTTGGGGGCTTCTTTTCTGAAGCTTCGTTTCTGATGCTTTTTTCAGCATCTGAAACGCCCATTTGAGAAGCTGGGCAGGGCTACATTCAGAGTATAAGACACACCCAGATTTTCACCCTCTTTTTCAGGGGAAAAAGGTGCGTCTTATACTCCGAAAAATACGGTATATCACCAAGGTGTGTCCCTATCCCTCCAAATGTGATAGTCCTCAGTTTATTTAATGACCATTTGAAGTTACAGTAACATTGAAAAAAGTGACTTATGACCATTTTTCATACTTACAATCATTGCAGGATCCCCATGGTCATGTGATCAAAATTAGATGCTTGGCAACTGACTCATATTTATGACAGTTGCAATGTCCTCGGAGGGGTGTCATACAATTCCCTTTTTCAACCTTCTGATAATTAAAGTCGATGGGGAAGCTGGATTCACTTAACAACCGTGTTACTAACTTAACAATTGCAGTGATTAACGACCGTGAAAAGAAAGATTGTAAAATGAGGCAAAATTCACTTAACAGCTATCTCACTTAGCAACAGAAGTTTTGGGCTCCTTTGTTAATCTTAAATTGAGGACACCTATATTAGTTAGCTCTGTTTTCTGATTTGTGAGATCCCAGCCATTTCTAGGTTACTTAATAAATCAGGCTTAAACAAATAATAACTTAATGCATTGGCCCTCTCCACATTCTAAAATACCACTTTCCCCAAGTTCAGTGAATATCTTAAAATGTGAGAAATGTAATAGTTTCCCATTTGGATCAAACATAACCAATGTATTTGGCAAATACATCATATTTCAGTTGGCTTTGGTATCCCTTTAGAGATCTAACTTGTCTTAAATCATATGGGGGGGGGAGCTACATTTATTTCATGGAAAAGAATAGTTAGTAATTCTGTATGCCTACGATCCTGTTATATCTTACTCAGTGGACTTGATTTTGAAGTTTGGAACTAGATTTGATCCTTTTTAATTGGTCCCAGTATTATATAGAAGAAGATGTCTTATGCACTGGACCTTAAAGTTTAATATTATCTACATGGATAGGTCATGGTTCTCTGAGGACTTCCCAAGCCTTACTTAGAAATGCCAGAGACGTAATCAGGAATGTGTGATACACATCCAGGTACACACACACACACACACACACACACACACACACAGAGAGAGAGAGAGAGAGAGAGAGAGAGAGAGAGAGAGAGAGAGAGAGAGAGAGCAATTCTACTATATGTCCAGATAACAAGATTACCCCAGTATTCCCTTTAGTGCATGCCCATAAAACATTTAAAATGGTGTATTCTATAAATGGAGTTCTCTCTTTCATTTATTGTTTATAATATTATGTGCAAATGCCTCCCCTCATTTCTTCCATGGCTCACTTCTTTAGCTGGCTCAAAGAGATTAGGGGACTGACCTAGTCATTTTTCAAAGGTATCTCTAAATCATCTATCTGTTCTCATTTGTTTAATTTACACTTTCTCTATGCCTTTGAGAATTGTATGGAAATATACAAGGTTCTTCTTTCTAGTCTTCTTTCATCTTTTAAACAATAATATTTACTAAAGAAACTATAAAGAAAAGAAGGTCAAGGGCCTTATAGGATCAATAGTCTGGTTATTCAATTCACACTGACTCAGAAGAACTATCTGAAGAAGAATAGAATAGAATAGAATAGAATAGAATAGAATAGAATAGAATAGAATAGAATAGAATAGAATAGAATAGAATAGAATAGAATAGAATAGAATAGAATAGAATAGAATAGAAAACAGAGTTGGAAGGGACCTTGAAGGTCTTCTATTCCAACCCCCTGCTTAGGCAGGAAACCCTACACCACTTCAGACAAATGGTTATCCAACATCTTCTTTAACATTTCCAGTGTTGGAGCATTCACAACTTAGGGAGGCAAGTTGTTCCATTGATTAATTGTTCTAACTGTCAGGAAATTTCTCCTTAGTTCTAAGTTGCTTCTCTCCTTGATTAGTTTCCACCCATTGCTTATATATATATATATCTCCCAGAGAGCAACACAGAGAGCAACACAGAGTTGCAGTTTGTCAGCAGAAAAAAGGCCCAGAAACTTGTGAATGAGATTTTACAGAACCAGGGCTGTAGAACAACTTAGTTTACGTAGGTAAAACCTGGCTAGAAAGAATATGCATATATGTATGTATGTATGTATGTATGTATGTATGTATGTATGTATGTATGTTTTTTTTTTCCTCTATCCAGGTTTTCCCTACGTAACCAAGGTTTTTCTGCAGCCCCAGCTCAGTAGAATCACATCCACTCGATTCTGGGCTTTTTTTCCTTTCTAGCAGCCAGCAAGCTCTTCCTGCTAGGTGGGAGACCTATATAGATCTATTTCCAGCTCGTTTGCTTTCATCAGTAGGCCACACCCATATCTTATGTATCTTCCCTGTAAAGGTATAGTATCTATTTTCTTACTTCTTCGTAGGGTTTATGTGTGTTTTTCCTCTAGCCAGGTTTTTACTGATTCTACTGAGCTGGGGCTGCAGAAAAACCTTGGTTACGTAGGGAAAACCTGGCTAGAGGAAAAACACACATAAACCCTACGAAGAAGTAAGAATATATATATATATATATATATATATATATATATATATATATATATATATATATATATATATATATATATTATTTTTAAAACAAAAACATAAAACGAAGCATATTAAAGCAAATCATTAGCAAATCTTATTTTTCAATTAACACAACTAAATATTTTAAAACAAGTATTTCCCTCAAATCTATCTATATAACTATGCCATTATTCCCAAAAACCCGTTACTTAAATCTTAAATCCTAACCAATTATCAATCCATTTTCTCTTTCATTTGCTTAGATGGATATATTTTAACAATATAAATCATACAATTATATTAAACATTAAATTTCCAGTGTTGGGGCATTCACAACTTCTGGAGGCAAGTTGTTCCACTTATTAATTATTCTAACTGTCAGGAAATTTCTCCTTAGTTCTAAATTGCTTCTCTCCTTGTTTAGTTTCCACCCATTGCTTCTTGTCCTACCCTCAGGTGCTTTGGAGAATAGTTTGACTCCCTCTTCTTTGTGGCAACTCCTGAGATATTGGAACACTGCTATTATGTCTCCCCTAGTCCTTCTTTTCATAAGACTAGACATATCCAGTTCCAGCAACCGTTCTTTATATGTTTTATCCTCAAGTCTCCTAATCATCTTTGTTGCTCTTCTCTGCACTCTTTCTAGAATCTCAACATCTTTTTTACATTGTGGTGACCAAAACTGAATGTGGTATTCCATGTGTGGCCTTACCAAGGCATTATAAAGTGGTATTAACACTTCACATGATCTTGATTCTATCCTTCTGTTTATGCAGCCCAATATAGTTGGTCCATTGAGACTGATCAAAACCATCTCCATCTGTAAATTTTAACTATCTCAGAAGTACCTAGGAGTATATTTCTTTTTAAATAGTTTCATAATATTCCATCAATCAGCACATGAACATATTGTTAAATGGTAGCCTCCAAAAAACCAGAGAGGGAGTTAAATCTATTAGCTCATTTTTTCCCATTGGTCTACACAGCAAAGGATGTACTAAAGCAGGGGTGTCAAACTCGCATCGTCACGGCATTGCCATGTGACATATCAAGATTTTTTTTCACCCTTCACTAAACAGGGTGTGGCCGTGGCCTGCGCGTGATGCATCTGGCCTGTGGGCCATGAGTTTGAAAGCCCTGTACTAAAATGACAGATGCTGAGGCCAAATACTAAGACGGTGAGTCACATAAGTCTCTTTTAAACTTCATGTTTTGAACTGATATTTTATATTTAATTACTTTTCAGCAATTAGCTGCTATAAGAAAACATAAATGCCCAAACCAGTATTGTAATGGTGTTGGACTGAGACTTGAGAGACCACATTCAAGCCTTCACACATTAATGGAGAGAAAGAGATACAACTATGGCATATCCCCCTGAACCAGGGGTGAAATGTTCCCAGTTCAGACCGATTTGGCCGAACTGGTAGCAATGGCGGCCGGTGGTTCAGAGAACCGGTAGCGATGGTGGCGCAAGGCTCCGCCTGGTCGTTATTACTTCCTTGTTTTAAGCAGAAGGGTTTGTGCATGCGCAGAGGGTTCGTGCGCACACGCGGCACATGAGCTTCCAAACCGGTTGGGAAGGTAAGATTTCATGTTCCTGCCATAAACATGTTCTTATATGCATGATGTACTGTAACATTTGTGTCTTATCTCTCTGAGAATTCAGTGGTATATGGACTCTAAATACCTATGCTTCTCAGTCTTGGCAACTTTTAAGATGTGTGGACTTCAACTCTCCAGAATTCCCCAGCCAATATACATTAATATGTACTATTCTGATATATTTTATATATTGCTTCCTTCAACACTCAATCCTTCCTTTAGAAGCATCACTACCTGGATAGCTCCTAAAGCTAATGCACTACCCATCTAAAGTGCAGTGGACTATGAGTTTTATTTTTCACTAGAGATTTTGAAGCCTATAGGATAAAAACTGAATATGAATGTCTAATGATTTCTAATAAGGATGAAACAGTTTGCGAGTTCACCCTGATAGGCAATATTGTTTTTCCACAATGGATATAAAATTGATTTCATGGCTGGGTTTACATAACATGTTAAATTGGGGGAGAGGGAAGAATCTAGCCAAGGTTAAAACAATACATATTTAGCATATTGTGTCAATGAAATCGGCATGTTCTGCAAATACAGTTCCTGTAATGGAGCCATCTTGTCTGAAGCAGTTTTATTCCTTTAGTCTGAAAGGAATAGGATGGAAGCTAAAGGATTACTTTTAAAAGAATACTGCTGGCTGATTTAATTTATGGCTAGCTAATTTAAAAGCAAATGTGATCTCTTCTAAGAAAATTGTAACCTAAACAGCAGCACTCAGCACTGCATCATCTGCAAATAATTATTAGGAAAAGAGTAACACACCAACTGAATGGAACAACTTACTGGAAGAATGAACATAAGGGATTTTTAAAAAAGGCAGAATCTCAAATTAATCAGCTTCCCAACAACCCCGTGTGAGTTATAACAATTGATCTTTAATTTGGAATGTAGCAATGTATAAATCACTGCTTCTATTCTACTATTATTTGGTGTTAACAACCTTCTAGGTGCAGAAAACATGATGCTGTACATAACATGTAGGACTTGTGATAGTGTCAATTAACTACCTGCCTGACCTTCCTTCTCTTGAGTTGTGAATTAGTCAGCCGTAAATATGTCATTGAAGTCTGCTTTCTCACCCACATAGTGCAGTTTCAGCTAATGGTGTCTATTTGGGGCAAACAAAGAAGCACAGGAAATATTTTTTACTATTTTTTTTCCATAGCAGTCCTGATCTAGAGTTCTTTGATAATGATTGGGTAATGCTGAATTTACGTTCATCTAGATATTCTTTTCTTTCTCCCAAAACCCTTTCCCCCCCAGTCTGGACTATGATCAGTTACTGGTTATTCTCCTGATTCTCCTTCATGGATCATTCTAAGACCTTCATCTTCCTTTTATGGATGGTTCACTCCTGATTAGTTCCCCTGCCTTTCTTTAGTCTTCCCAGATGTTTGCCCAAATGTTAGATCGGGCGAGTGAGGAGCCAGGAGCCAGGTCAAAGTGAACAACAACTCTTTAATACACAGTGAGAATCCAGCAAATTTACAGTAGAACAGCTCTCCTTTATATAGCTACTTGCCAAATGTATTAGCCAATGATCATCGAGCTTTTTCCCGCTCTAATTTTCCCTCCAAAATTAGATACATAACACCAAATACATTCATTTCTCCATGATCTTTGACACTGATACAGAACCTTTATCTCTTTTATCTTATGTTAACATCCAATGCTATAATATTGGTATAAAAAATTAATAAGAAATTATGCCAGCCTAACCCCTTTGCCACCTCACAGCACTTGAGACTACAATTTTTATTTTGGTTTAAGAAATTATCAGAAGCAAACAGTTCAGCTTGCTGTACAGACAAACAGTTCAGCTTGTTTTACATTTCCTATTGCCTGGAAGGCCCCTATAATAACCAGAATTAAAATGCAAGATTTTAAAAAAATGATAAGCTCTCATTTAAAACTAACAGCACATTTGAAATGCTGGTTTAAATAAGGAATGGACCAGGGGTGGGTTCTACTTACCTTTACTACCGGTTCGCAACGGGGCCACACTCGCGCACTCATCAAGTATTCTGATGACGTCAGGGTCAGTGGGCGCAGCCTCCCTCTGGTTTTACTACCGGTTCTGTAGAACCGGTCCGAACAGGGGGCAACTCACCACTGGAATGGACTATTCAGTGATTTAAGAGAACTGAATGGATCAAAAATACATTAATTGTAGTTTTCCCAAAGATTGTGCCCAGCAAATCTATTGGTAAATATGCATCACCAAACTACTCCAGAGAGTAACAAAGTAAGAAAAGGGAGCCAAAGATCAAAGGAAGTGTTAAAGTGAGGCTGATATAATTTTGTTTATACTGTAGTATTTTTACTTCGTTTTTCTACAGAAAAGGTGTCAACTCTCAAAACGACTTTAACTGAAGCCACATTCCTTTTACTTTGTTTCTTAGTTGCTATACATATGGTGGGAGGGGGAACTACAGGTGTGGGATAATTTTCCCCTCAGGTGCCAGACATAACAGCGATAAGGCTTGTGGGAATCAAGGCCATCGTAACAGCTGAAGGGAGTAGCTGAGCAGCCTGCCATTCACTTGGTTGGTTAACGTGACCAGTGAAACTAGGCTGGCTGAGTGATATCTATTCTTTTTATTATAACAAAAAGCGGGAAATATTTCGAGTTGGTTTCACATGTGAACATGCCGATATGATGTACCTAATTAAATGGATCTTTGAGAAAAGCCACAGCCTCAGAATCCTGGAATTGATTGGGCCATTACTCGGAACCATGACTAAAGGCTTCCAATACCTTGTTGTGAGTACTTTATTAGAAATGAAAACAGAGAAAGGGGGGAGAGGGGAAGGGGAGGGGTAAAGAGAGAGAGAGTTAAGAATTTCTGATACAGAAAAGAAAGTAAGCTGGGAGAAAAGGACATCTTCAAGCACCTGCTTGGGCTACTGCAATTTGCCCTACATGCCTTTGCTTTGAAGACAACCCAGAACCTACAAAATGGATTAATAACATTATAGCAGGACCATACTGCCAATACACAATTACGCAGGGGTGGGCTTCAAAATTTTTAGCAAGGGGTTCTCTGCCAAGTTCCTGGGTGAGTGTGGCAATGGTGGGCGTGGCCTATTCGGCCTCCTGCACCACGGCGGGGAGGGAGCATTTTTGTCCTCCCTGAGTTCCGGAGGCTTTGTTTGAGCCTCTGGGAGGGCGAAAAGAGCCTCCCCAGGCTCCAGAGGCCCTCTGGAGGCCGGAAATGGGCCTGTTTCCGGACTTCCAGTACTTCTGGTATGCCTGTTTTTTGCCCTCCCCAAGCCTCCGTGCGCACCCTGCACTTACCCGCATCCAAAATAGGCTCAGTGGGGACTCCTGGGAGGGGAGAGGTTGGTGGGGCCAGCCAGGAGTGGGATTTAGGGGTTCTCCGAACTGCACAGAATCTTAGCTAGAGGTTCTCCTGAACCCCTGCGAACCCCCAGCAGCCCACCCCTGCAACTACGCCTTTACTAAAGTCGCTACATCGGTGAACAGTAAATAACTGGGCACAGTTCAAAGTGGTGACCATTATATTTAAGACCTAAATGTCTCAATACCACGTTACATCAAGTTGCACTTAGCCAGAACTGAATCTGCCTATCTGATCCTCAAGGCTCATGAGATTTGCAAAATATTCCAGGTTGCTGCAATGCCATAAAGATTCTAAATTGCTTTTTTTTCAACATAGTCTTTGTCCAGACTACGTCCTCCTACCTTGTGTTTCATTTTTGCTTTTCTTTTTGTGGTTATCTTTTGTTCTTTACTCATTTGTGTTTAATTATTTATCATAATTACAATTCCACAATGATGTGTCACAGCTGAGGTTGGCCAGTTTTTTTTTTCTTTATAGTTTCTATCAAGAACTTTGTCATCATAAAGGTTGCCTCCAATTATTTAAGAAATACCCAATAGTGTTATTTGTAATTGGGGTATTATAAATTATTTACTGTTACTGTTGTTGCTTGATTTGATGGTATTTGATGCCCAGACTGCTTGGAATTGGAACAAATTAGAAGTATTGTAAATTAATAAATACATACATATTTTTAAAAGTAAACACTAGTTTATAAATATTGCTGACTTGGATACAGTGTTGGGAAAAGAGGAACCTGAGCCAGCTGATTTTCTAGCAGATTGGTAATATTTCTAGCCTCATTTTCCTTAGATGTCTTAGGAAATGATGCTGATGTGGCTGGGCTAACTTTGAATGCTGTTTATATCTAACCATTTTATTAAATCCCATCATACTGTCATCCCTTATCTGCTTACACCTGCCTTGTGTGCAATTTGTGCACTGCAGCACATTTTCACAGAGGGTTTTTGGCAGTAAAGGCTAGAACACAGGGCAATATCAGATGTGGGTTTGATTCGATCATGAATGGAGTCCCCTGTTGGTTAGTTAGCACAGTTTTTGAGCACTTACTACCATACTATGTCCCAGCTTCTTCATCTCACAATAAACACCAAGTTAGTTGCAATTTCACCACTGAGGCTCTCAGTTTGTATTGGACATTATATTGAAGAGGTTTCTCCCACGCTTCCAACTCTGGCAGCAGGAAATCGGGATTAAGAAAGGAGACATAATAGAAAGGATAGAGCAGGGATCTCCAAGCTTGGCAACTTTAAGACTTGGGGACTTGTGGACTTTAACTCCCAGAATTCCTCAGCCAGCTTTGCTGGCTGAGGAATTCTGGGAGTTTTTTTTTTTTTAATTTGATTTATATGCCGCCCTTCTCCGAAGACTCAGGGCGGCTTACAATGCGTTAAGCAATAGCCTTCATCCTTTTGTATATTTTATACAAAATCAGCTTATTGCCCCCACAAACTGGGTCCTCATTTCACCTACCTTAAAAAGGATGGAAGGCTGAGTCAACCTTGAGCCTTGGCGAGATTCAAACCCTGCAGTAATTGCAGGCAGCTGGTCTTAAGCAGCTTAATAACAGGATGCCTTAAACCCTTGTACTACCAAGGCTCTTGGTACCAAGGTAGTTGAAGTCCACAAGTCTTAAAGTTGCCAAGGTTGAAGATCCCTGTTCTAAAATGCAAATAGTGTTGGAGCTGTCCAAATCCTCAAGAGTAGATTATTGATAACACAGGTGCCATGACAGGAGAGAAAAAAAAACCCTGCTTCCTAAGGCCCACCAAATACTGGGAGTTGAAGTCCACAAGTCTTAAAGTTGCCAAGTTTGGAGACCCATGGAATAGAGGGATTTTTGTTGTGGCCACAAACTACATGGATGAGGTGAGGTACTTCTTACTGTCCAGCTCAGAGCTAATTATTTTACAGTCCCTGGACCACATCCAACCTCTTGGCTGTCCCTGTCTGGCATGCATGAAGACAATCAGAAATTAGAAGTCAAATGAAAGTAAGTTGGGACCATTCATAAAATACAACTGCATTGCTTTTATTTAGAAAGTGACTGCTGTTATTTTTTTTCCAATTTACATATGTGCATGCATACAGTGTTTCCCCGAAAATAAGACCCTGTCTTATATTTTTTTTGAATCCTGAAATAAGCACTCGGCCTTATTGTCATGCCCTCGAAAGCCCAATTGGGCTTATTATCAGGGGATGTCTTATTTTGGGGAAAACAGGGTACATGCCTATGCACTTTCACATTCTTATTAGCTGGGCCCTCCACAACAGTCCCAGTTTCACATGTCACCCCTTGGAAAAATTAATTGCCCACCCCTGCTTCAGCTGTCCAATAAAAGGAACCTATGATTGATTGCCATTTTCTCTGGTGTTGTACACTTGGAAAGAAATCGATGTACCCAGTGCAAGAAGACCCAGATAATGCTCAATAATTGAGACATCCTTCTGAAACTTTACTTTGCCTTCAGAAATTAGACGACTTGAGTGATAGGAAAGACTAGGTTTGCAACCATACCAAGCCATGGTGGTTTCAATTGGTAAACCACCAATTGTGGTTTATTCAATCAAGCATGATTAATTACACCATGCCAGCACATTTGTGAAATTGGTTTGCATGTTCAGGTATTCCTCAGCTTTCTCATTTGCTGGAGTGAATGAATATCATAATCTTATAGTATAGTTCTATTTTAGGATTGTAAGTCAAAATACTAGAGTGTTCTGATCCACATTTAATTAATCATGGTAACTATACTAAGTTACAGTGTGCAAGTCAGAGGTGGGTTTCAGCAGGTTCTGACCAGTTCTGGAGAACCCATAGCGGAAATATTATTCATATTTCTATGCCGCCCACTCTCCGAGGACTCTGGGCGGCTTACACCAAAGACAGTATATTAAATAGTATATTGCCCTCAACAATCTGGGTCCTCATTTTACCCACCTCGGAAGGATGGAAGGCTGAGTCAACCTTGAGCCGGTGAGATTTGATCTGCTAAACTAGAAGTCAGCTGAAGTAGCTGCAGTACTGCACCCTAACCACTGCGCCACCTCGGCTCCATCTATTCTTTGCTTCCCAAATCCCACCTGATCGGGAGGAAATGGGGATTTTGCAGTAACCTTCCCCTGGATTGAGGAGAGAATGGAGATTTTGCAGTATCCTTCCCCTGCCACCCCCACCAAGCCACACCCACAGAACCGGTAGTAAAAAAATTTGAAACCCACCACTGGTGCAAGTGTAGGTTTGATGACACAGGTAGGATGCATAGGTGCCCACGTCAGATTGGTTAGTGTTGTGAACCCCAAAAATGCTTCAATTTGTAACCAGTCATGCTCAAGTATGACCACAATGAGGATTTACAATGAAAACTGGAGGCTCTCTTTTATACAGATCCAATCTATAGCCAAAAAGGAAACTCATTCTCTCTATATGAATTCTTTGTAGCCAAACTTGTACCGTTCATGCATATTAGGCTCAATAAAATCTTTGCAGAAAATTTGCTTGGTTAAGAGAAATATGTATGGCCTTGCAAATCCTTAATTCTGAGATGGGAAGAAACTTTCAGAAACTTTCATGAGATGTCAGAGCTGTGAACATCAGTTTCTGCAAAGGTGAATTAATTCATCTCTAAAAGCTAGGACAATGTCTCTCGGGGAAGAAAAGAAACCATTATCACTGTATTCGATAGCAGTCAGGAAGCTGTCATGTCCTGAGAAAAGAAAACATAAACTGACAGATTCCAACTTAATCTCAAGGTATTAAGTGTGCTATTGGATTCCTATCTTTTTAGAGCAGCTGATTATATTTCAAGGGTAGTAATGTTTAAGACTGCTATTTTGCCTTTCATGCAAAAAAAAATCTTGTTTTGTTGAGTGGGTGAAAACTTTAAAAATAAAACAAATACTGCTGTAGAGAATTCAGGAGAACATTCAAGATTTGTTAAACTACTTTGTGTTACTTTTTCTTCTAGTGCATAATATTACTGATTACTGAGTCAGTTTGCAGGTTCTAAATGTACTTTTTTCAATGTGTATCATCAATTCATGCAGCATATATTTGCATAAGGTTCTCTCACCAGACAGGGGCATTAAATACAGTTTATAGATAATTAAATATAAATAAACACACACATGAACAGAACAGAACAGAACAGAACAGACAGAACAGAACAGAACAGAACAGAACAGAACAGAATAGAATAGAATAGAATTCTTTATTGGTCAAGTGTGATTGGACACACAAGGAATCTGTCATCAGTGCATAAGCTCTCAGTGTACATACAAGCAACAAGTGATAGATCATCATCATCATCATCATCATCATAAAATACAATCATCATAAATCATAAGATACAACACTCAGTGATAGTCATAGGCTAATAAGTAATCACATTAATCATACTAGATTATAAATAAAAGCAATCAATATAAATCATAAGATACAAGCAATGCAGTTATAGTCATAAGAAGATAAGGAAATAGCTTACAACAGCAGGTTAAAAAAATCATTATATGCAAGCAGCAGCAAAACCAAAAATGATTCATCAGAGTACTGTAAAACAGTTCTGTGATGGCTTATTATTGATGTTAATTAGATTTGGGGTAGCTGTGAGAAACAGTACCAAAGTGTGTCTGCAGCAGGGAGTCAAAGAATTCAACATGGCAGCTGTGTGACCTCATGATCAAAGCCACACCCTCTTTATGTTTATCAGGCAACAAATAAGAAAAAGGGGTTGGTCAGTTATGGCGGCCATTTTAACTTGTTTGATTCCCTCTCTGTGGATGTGCCTGTCATGATACATAGACTTAAATAAATTCATAAATGACTAATAACAGACTTTCACAGTGTTGTGCCTTACAGAGGTCAGATTATAATTCCTATCATTCCCAGCCATGGATAATTGACAAAACCAAATGGACAACAATGTGAAGTATTGGACTTGGAAGATGTGTACTTAGACAATCTTCCTAATGATTCATTCTAAAGATTCTTTAGAAATATGGATATTCAAGTCTTCCTGATTGGGGCAAATAAGAAATGATCCGACCTAATGCTTCCTTCTGAGTATGGACAACCTGTAGGAAGATCCTGGGCCTGCTGGCTGGTCTAAAGAATTTGGTACTTTGTTTGGTAGAATAAAAAAGAGGAGGATATGAAGGGAGAAAGGGAAAGGTTTATGAACTGATCACCTGCTATCAAGTTGGTATTGGTTCTTAATGACCAAATATATAAAAATTTTCTACAGATGATCTGCCTCTTCCAAAAAATGCATCCATTGATATTGTTATCAAGCCCTTTTAACTTGTTGCAGGTTGTCTTCTTCTCTTTCCTAACATCTTTTCCAGTATTTATCAACTTCTCTAGAGTATGGGTTCTCAATCAATGAGTCCAATTTATGATAATTTGAGACTAGGCATTTGTGCCTTGACGGAGAAGGCTTTGGTTGGTTTATTTTATGATCCATGTATTTTCCTTGCCTTTCCATGGTAATCTTGGTGTTGGAAATGTATGTTGCTGTTAGAGATTGTATGTTTGGGATTTTAAAAGTTTTATTTCTTAATATTTGTCAAGAGTTCTGGTAAATGGGCAATAATGCAGGAAGGCCTAAAGTGATATCCTTGCCCATGTGTTGTTTTAATAAATCATTGTATGTAGGTTGCCATTCTGGGTGCTATTCACCTAAAAAATGACTTTTTCTGCTTGATGTTCATTTAGACACAGTTGGACACCATCAAATGTGATATTGAAAATAAGCTATATCAAGTCAAGGTAGCTTAATATCATTAAAAATATTTGCACCTGCATATCTTACTTCCATGAATTTGACTGTGGTCTTTTACAACCATTTAAATTATGGCTATCATCCCTTCTGATGACTCCAGCTCCCATAGTTATTCTATGCATTGAACAAACAGTATTTTCTTTTATCAATCTTAAAGTTTGCTGTGTTTAACTTCAAAGGATGTCTTAAAAATCAGAGATTCTAAGCAAGTTAGTTTCATTCTTCCTTTTCCTTTCCTTTTTTAAAAAGTTATATGCTGCCCTTCAAAACAGAAGCTGACCTCCAAAATCTATTTAAAATTCTATTAAGTGAATTGGATGACTGGGATGAAATCACCTGGCTTCCAGAAAGAAAAGTACATTTGATGATAGAAACATAATATATGAGTCAGCAGATATGTGGCATTTAACCTCCAATCACCAGGTATCAGCCTACAGTGAAGAGTGATTGCTAGCATATTTATTTTGCTTATTATCTATTGTCAGAATCTTAACTGACTCCAGGCAGTTTACAGATGATGAGCAGTTTACAGATGATGAGAATATCATAGCCAAATATATATTATTGATGAGGGTCTGGTTTCTGATTAAAGTCTTCTAGAAATTTCAGCTAGAATTGCCAATCCCATTTGTCAAATAAAATTACTTATTTTATTAGAAAGAGATAGGAATGCATATTGACATGTTTCCTTGTTATTTTTATATGAATGTTATATGAAATATATATCAATATAATCTAGAAAGACTGCCTGACTTTGTTATTTTATTTTTAAAAATTAGGTTTTTAGCTGGTTTAATTGATTTTAACGGTGGATGGCTATGATTGCTACGTTTGTTTGAGCTGTCTGCTTTGTACGTTATGTACAACAGGAACTAAGCTAAATTTAAAAACCAAAAGATCAAAAGATATCACTCCCCATAGCAAAGAGAAGCAGAGATGGTCAAATCGATTCTTTAATCCAAAGAACAGAATATATCTAACTTTGTTTCTATTCTGAAATTGCTTCCGGATTTTGTGATTGCAATGAAAAAAAAATGAAACTTTGATTTTCTTTTTGTTAATTAGATAGGTTTATTGTTATAGAAATGGTTTGTACATACTGTTGTGTAAAAGCAAAAAGTTGGAGTTGTAATGTTGTTACTGTAGCTTCTACTGTGCTTAAAAGTGTCAGAAGGTGATGCCTTTTTCTTTTCTTTTCTCCCTTTACACTATATTTCTTTTCTTCTCCCTCTTCCGTTTTCTAGTTTTCCACTACTTTTTTTATTTTTATTTTCCTTTGTATTTTATATTTTGAAAAATCAATTTAAAAAATCACATATACGTAAAAAATACTTATATATTTATATAATACTAAAAATTATTAGCATTATGGCCATTTCAAGATAGCCAGTGTACTAAAGCTTGCACAACTGTAAACATATTATGCTGTTAAACATGTTATTATATTAAATATGTTAGTTGTTAGATATGAACCAGCAGTGTGCAGCAGCTGCCAAAAAAGCCAACACAGTTCTGGGATGCATAAACAGAGGGATAGAATCAAGATCACGTGAAGTGTTAATACCACTTTATAATGCCTTGGTAAGGCTACACATGGAATACCGCATTCAGTTTTGGTCGCCATGATGTAAAAAAGATGTTGAGATTTTAGAAAGAGTGCAGAGAAGAGCAATAAAGATGATTAGGGTACTGGAGGCTAAAACATATGAACAACGGTTGCAGGAACTGGGTATGTCTAGTTTAATGAAGAGAAGAACTAAAGGAGACATGATAGCAGTGTTCCAATATCTCAAGGGTTGCCACAAAGAAGAGAGAGTCAAACTATTCTTCAAAGCACCTGAGGGTAGAACAAGAAGCAATGGGTGGTGAAATGTATTGGCTTGATCAATGACGATGGACAATGTGAAGATCATGTAATTAACCATTTATTAACAACAGCTGTGCTAAGTGCCACAGCTATAACTGAAACTGCTTGGAACTCTGCCTGACAGCTCTTATCTAGCCAGCTGTCAGGCGACTTAACCAATCAACGAACAGAACGTTACTTTAACCAATCAATGAACAGAATGTTACTTCCTACTTCAGCAGACTTAATACATTGCAGGCGGAAACTAAAGAAGGAGAGAAGCAATTTAGAACTAAGGAGAAATTTCCTGACAGTTAGAACAATTAATAAGTGGAATAACTTGCCTGCAAAAGTTGTGAATGCTCCAACGCTGGAAGTTTTTAAGAAGATGCTGGATAACCATTTGTCTGAAGTGGTATAGGGTTTCCTGCCTGGGCAGGGGGTTGGAGTCTTCTAGTCCTCCAAGGTCCCTTCCAACTCTGTTATTCTATTCTATTCTATTTCATTTTAAATAACATGGTAGCCATCTTTTAACTTTAACTTTTATTAAATTTCTATACCGCCCTTCTCCCGAAGGATTCAGGGTGGTGTACAGCCATATTAAAACATAGATAAATTACAAAATTTAAAAAACCATTAAAATCAAATATACAAAAATTTGGCCCACAAATTAAAACTAACATATACCCATTTAAAATTCAAATTCATGTTAGGCCAGCCTGGCTTATTGAAATAAGAGAGTCTGTAGGGTGCGAAGAAAGGTGCGCAGGTCAGGGATCATGTGTACATCTAGGGACAGCTCATTCCAGAGGGCTGGTGCCCCCACAGAGAAGGCTGTCCCCCTGGGTGTCGCCAGTTGACATAGTTTAGCCAACGGCTCCCTCTCTGTGGGAGCGAGTTGGCCGATGGGAGGCTGTCGATGGCAGAAGGCGGTCTCATAAATACCCCGGTCCTAAGCCATGGAGCGCTTTGAAGGTGGTAACCAGCACCTTGAATCGCACCCGGAAGACCACTGGGAGCCAGTGCAGCTCGCGCAGGAGAGGCGTCATGTGGGTGCAATGTGTCGCACCCATAATAACCCGCGCGGCCGCGTTCTGGACCAGTTGGAGCCTCCAAGGGAGCCCCATGTAGAGAGCATTGCAGTAGTCCAGATGGGACGGGACAAGGGCGTGAGTGACCATGCGCAGGGCATCCCAGTCCAGAAAGGGATGCAACTGGCATATCAGGTGAACCTGATAAAAAGCTCCCCTGGCCACGGCCATCATATGCTCTTCCAAAGACAGCCGTGCATCCAGGAGAACACCAAGTTGCGAGCCCTCTCTGAGGGGGCCAAGATCTCACCCCCAATATCAGCGATGGAGCCAGCTGACTGTACCAGAATGCTGGGAACCACAGCCACTCGGTCTTGGAAGGGTTGAGCCTGAACCTGTTCCTCCCCATCCAGATCCGCACGGCCTCCAGGCCCCGGGAGATCACGTCAAGGACATCATTGGGATGGTCCGGGGTGGAGATGTACAGCTGAGTGTTGTCAGCGTACTGATGGAACCTCACCCCAAAACCACGGATGATCTGGCCCAGCGGCTTCACATAAATGTTGAACAGAAGGGGCAAGAGGACCGACCCTTGCAGCACCCCACAAACAAGGCACCTCGAGGTCGACCTCTGTCCCCCTGCCAACACAAACTGTGTACGGTCGGAGAGGAAGGAGAACCACTGCAATACGGTGCCCCCCACTCCCAACCCCTCCAATCGTTGCAGCATGATACCATGATTGATGGTATCAAAAGCTGCTGAGAGGTCTAATAGGACCAGGATAGAGGAACAACCCCTGTCCTGAGCCCTCCAAAGATCATCAACCAATGCGACCAATGCTGTTTTCATGCTGTACCCAGGCCTGAAGCCCAATTGGAACGGGTCTAGATAATCTGCATATAGAAGATGATTACCATATTATTTAACATGAAATATACATACGATATAAGTACAAATCCAATATACATACATACACAATATATATACACAATATACATACACAAATATACATATACACAGCGATATACATACACAAATCCAATATGAACTGCTATATGTATATAGCAGATGACTACCCTATTGTTAAATACATGTTCACTATTTTTACAATATCTCAAGGAATGTATTAAAAGTATTCTCAAAACATTTGTGATTAACAGATATTTAGAAGTTTTTTCCAGCATCAGTGAGACCATAATAACAGGTTATTTACTAGAGATTCAATGACTGATCTTATACAGCAAGGATCGATAAGATATCTGGTAATATCTCAGTTAATACCACAAAATGGAATTGCAGTTGTTTAAGCTGATGTATATTTGTAGTCTTCTTCAATATTTGTGTTTCTTTCTGCTGAAAAATATGAGTTAGCTAAATCTGACTTAGCAAAATACAGAAAGAGAAAATGAATTGAATTCTACAGTATCTTCCACTGGAAAGTTTGTGCAGAGATGGCTAGAAGATATAGGTGGCAAATCTGATTCATGAATGAAGACAAATATACATGTCCCAGGATAATGTTTCAGTATCCAGTTGAAGTTGGGCACTGGGTTGCAAGAAAAAAACTTTGGTCCCAGTGACCGACTTAGATTGGATTCTGCGAATCTCATTCAGGGATAGATTTTCGTTGACCTACCTCAATCTAAGTCAAACAATGGAAATTAGCAAATGAACTTCTTAAGTATCTGCAGAGACTAGACAAGTGGGGGACAGGGGAAAATTGTTCTTTGTGACATCCTGATGCAAACCCTGGAACTTAGATACTGTATCTGACATTAAGAAGCAACTATAAATGAGCCACGGTGGCACAGTGGTTAGAATGCAGTACTGCAGGCTATTTCTGCTGACAACTGGCTGCCTGCAATTTGGCAGTTCAAATCTCACCAGTCTCAAGGTTGACTCAGCCTTCCATCCATCTGAGGTGGGTAAAATGGGGACCCAGATTGTTGGGGACAATATACTGACTGTAAACCGCTTAGAGAGGGCTGTGAAGCACAGTGAAGCAGTATGTAAGTCTAAGTGCTATTGCTATTGCTATCAAAAGTTGCATTGTGATATCACAATGCTCACTATCATTTTATCATCCTTGCGATTAATAGTTGATACCTACATACAGTGCTGACACTTGTCTACATCCAATGCAAACAGTAAAACAAATGTGAATAATTAGCACTGAATTTATTTTTTTTTAAAAAAGAGCAGTGCCAACAGCATTAATAGAGACGATTCCTGGATGCAAATCTATGACATGCAGCTGCAAGCCCATGGCAAAGTTTGCCAAGCTTATTATCACTATTATAATTTCTAAATAATTTTTGCATAATAAAACTGTGAAGATGCAGGGGTGTCACCCTGTATCCAAATGCTGAAGTCAGTTGGAATAAAGTTTTTAAAAGGCTTATGACAAATTGGGTCTAGATTAAATGGTATGCTAATCAAAATGAGCTTTCCTATCTCTTTTCCCTTTTAAGACTGAAGAAAAAAACCCAAGCAAGCATTTCAAATCACTCTTTCTATGCAGCTGAACTGATTATACTTGATATAAAGTGACAATTGATAACAAATTGTATTGACAGACCTTGATTGGGTGTAATTACCTCACTGGAAAATGCTTTGAATAAATTAACCAAAGCAAAACCAACTTTTAATTTTAAAAACGTTTCACCCTCCAGACGAAGCTGCCATCACAGTTTTAATTCATCATTTCTCTCCCTTTCATCTTTTTAAAATATTAAGATATTGACGTATTTAAATGAGAGTTAAAGTTTCTATTGACAAAATATTCATTAGATTTTTAAAATTGTGCAATATTTTTAATGGAAAGAGTCTGTACCGAAATGTCAACATGGAATCATTGCAATCAATGAAAAAGATGAATTTCATCAAGCTATTAAAGTAAGAATATGCAGGCATTCTCAAGAACAAATGTAGCATTCGTACTGGCATACAAATAAGGAGGCAGAAGGAAAAATATTCTAAACTTTTCCCTAAAAACATTTTCAATTTTACTTCAATGCATTCTTGTTATGTTTAGCTTTGCTTTTATCTTATTTTATGTTCTGGATAAATATTATATAGATGCCTATTGCCAATATATACACACAGAAAGAGAACACACTTCAAACTTTAAGATAAAGGATATGCACACTGAGATTGTTGTTTCTTAACACTAACACACCAGATACCTCCACAGGAGACATAACAGCCTGATGAACAATGCATTAAAATCCTAGGGAGGAATATATTATAATCCATGGCAGCACCATAGATCTTGCCTGATTCTCGGAAGCTGAGCAAGATTAAACCTGATCAGTAAATGGGTGGGCAAATTGCAAGAAATTGAAGAGTTGAACACTAGATTCAGAAATACAAAAGAAGAGAAAATCCTTGAAGTACTATAAAACCACTTGTATATTTTGCCTACTGATCTCTGGGTTACAGTTTGAAGGTGCCTTCCAAGCAGTGGTGAAATCCAATTTTTTTACTTCTGGTTCTGTGGTCGTGGCTTAGTGGGCATGGCAGGGGAAGGATACTGCAAAATCTCCATTCCCGCCCCACTCCAGGGGAAGGATACTGCAAAATCCCATTCCCTCCACACTCTTGGGGGAAGGATATTGCAAAATCTCCATTCCCACCCCACTCTGGGGCCAGTCAGAGGTGGTATTTGCCAGTTCTCCAAACTACTCAAAATTTCTGCTACCTGTTCTCCAGAATCTGCCAGAACCTTCTGGATTTCACCCCTGCTTCCTAAGCATCTATTTCAATTCCATTAGAAGAGAATATAGGCAGCACAGGGTTGAAATGTGGAAGTCTTAGTGATCTCTGACCTCAATTGCTTGCTTGCAGACATTTCATTACACAACTAGGTAATATCATCAGTGTGCACTATTGATGTTACCTTCTTGGGTAATAACATGTCTGCACATAAGCAACCAAGCTTTGAGAATGCCACCCATTCCAGTAGCCATATGCTTACTCACTTTCATGAGAATACATCATATACAAACTTATGCACACTTTCTTCTTTATTTCTGTTCACCCATTTCAAATTCTAAATTTCCTTCTGATATTATCAAGTGGAGGGCTACAGATAATCAAACTGCAGTAGTTGTTTTCCTTTTGGTCAGTTGATCATGTTGAATGACATTTAACAGCCAGTAAGAGCAGGAGAACAGAACTCTGTGACATTGTGCTGTGTAATTTTTGTGATTAAAAGTACAGTTTTTTGATCCCAGTTATTACCTATTAGCCTATTCCAGTTTATCCTATTCCATTTATGCTATTCCACTTGCTTTATTTATGGGTTGCCTTGAACCCAGATTACAGAAGATGGATAGCAGTATTTTCTAAATCATGGGTTTTAGATACAATTAATCAGTGTTAATGTTTTCATTCCCCATGGAGAATTGAGAATTTGGAATTTTCCTTAAAATATTTTCACTAATCTTATGACTTATCAAATGTGCTAAGAATATTCCCAGGATGAAGCATAATCAGAGAGAGAGAGAGAGACGTTGAACAATAATAATTGCAATTGCAAACTGTTGACTGCTGTATAAAACTTGTGAAGTGAACTATAAAACTAAGTGAAAGAAAATGGCATTAGCTACTTAACTCACTCTAAAATGTGATTTGAATATTTGAGTTATCACATAACACAATTATAAAAATTGAGATTGTTTGGAGGAAAACAAAGCCGCTGACATCCAGGGAACTGTCAAGATTGCAATAAATCAGGCATGGAAACAAAAAGATTGCACAATGAGCAAACTATAAAACAGCTGGATCCTAGATGTCCTTTAGGTGTGATGATAACTCCACAATCCCCAGATGGCATGGCCAACATACCTAGAGGATACTAAGACATAGATCATGAAGTCTATTAAAAAAAAACCTGACTTTGGCACCTTTATCCCATCTAGTATACTTGTCAGAATTTGTAAGCATAAATACTAGGTGTAAATCAAAAACATGTAATATCTCAAAATATAACTTGGCCACATATTTCTCATTTCGTTAATTTAGAAACTGAAGCTCGCAATAATGATCCCCTGATGGTATCAAATGTATCAGCTACATTGCATTTTATTTTATTTATTTGTTCGTTCTATTTCCCACCGATCATAAGAGAGATCATGATAGCATATGTAGTGCGCTCACCCCTTAGGCTTTTTCCCACAACAACAACAAATATGAGGTAGTTTGGGATATAAGAGAGTGACTGTGATGGATTGTAGGGAGGCGAGAGATTCCCAGGAGGTGTGGGGGGGAGCTTCCAGAGAAGTAAGAGGCAACTCAGCCTAAATATTATGTGTGAGAGAAAGAAGGTGAAGAGAACTCATCCCTAACAGTTCAAAGAGAATATTGTAGATACAACGAGTGGAGTTCTCAATCTGGCAAGATATTGTCTACAGGTGTGAAATAATAAAGAACTGGGAAACTTGCCAGGTGTCATTTGGGAGTTTGGAGACTGCCAGTGATTCAAAGACACTTGGTGACTTTCTATTACAAAGGGAGAACTTGAATCTGGTCTCTCCAGTTCCAGTCCATTATATGACTCATACATGTGGAAAGGAAGTAACTCCAGTTACAGACTGAAATAATTCTGTCATTGGACAAGTTATGTTTACTTTTGTGGACAAATGTTCCAAAAACCAAGATACCTATTTTGTAACATGATGATGATGATGATGATGATGATGATTTAGACTTCTAGTGGCCACATAGATTTTCTCCATAATGATCTGTCCCTACCTTTGTCCTTTAGTAATTCCAAAGATACCCCCATCACAATCACTGCCTCCATAACAGTGGTGGGTTCTAAAACTTTTTACTACCGGTTCTGTGGGCATGGCTTATTTTGTGGGTGTGGTTTGATGGTCATGTGACAATTCTTTAGAATTTAGCAGAAGTACTGGTCTACCAGGCTTTTAACTGCTTGCAGAGCTGTACCCATTTGTTCTTGGAGCATTCCGGTCTACCCATTTGTTTTTGGAGGCACCGGTCTATCCATTTGTTTTTTGAATGCACAACCACACTGCCTTTTAACACTGATCAGCTGTAGGGCGGCCCTTTGAAGTGTTTAGTTTAAACAGTTTTTTTCCTTCTAGTCGATCAGCTGGGACTCGGGAGGCAGCAAATAGATTGGGGGTGAATAAATAAAAGGCAAGAATAACATGGGTGGGGCAGGGGTCCCAGCTCCCAAACAAAGAGAACCGGTTCGGTGATGTCATCTCATCACCGCTACCGGCTCGACTGAACCGGGCCAAACCGTGAGGAACCCACCACTGCTCCATAACCTTGCTGCTGATTATTCTCTTTGTTTCTTTCCATTCACCAGCACTGGAGATTTTTCCAGAGATCTGGGTCTTGACCAGGGGTAAAATTCACTTACCTTCCCTACCGGTTCGCAAATGTGCACATGCAGAGAGGTTAAAAATCATCACAAAAAAGGGACATCATGATGTCCGTGCGGGTGGGCGGGGCTTCATGCAGTCTGCCCTACCAGATCGCATGATCTGGATAGAACTGGCTGAATTTTACCCCTGGTTTTGATTTAATGTGCTCAAAGAAGGAAAATTTGAGTCTGGTCATTTATGCCTCAAAATATAGAATATAGGATATATAGATATAGACTATAGAATTTTTAATTAATGAATTAATTCCTAAATGAATAAGATGACTGGGAATATCTAGGAAGCTTTTCCCAGTCAATGGTCCTGAATAATTATTTTTTTATGTGTAATTAGTAATAGAGCAGGTGGCAGTGGTGAAATCCAAATTTTTTACTACCGGTTCTGTGGGCATGGCTTGGTGGGCATCGTGTGGCTTGGTGGGCATGGCTTGGTGGGCAAGCAGAGGAAGGATACTGCAAAATCCCCATTCCCACCCCACTCCAGGGGAAGGATACTGCAAAATCTCCATTCCCACCCACTCTGGGGCCAGCCAGAGGTGGTATTTGCCAGTTCTCTGAACTACTCAAAATTTCTGCTACCGGTTCTTAAAACTGCTCAAAACTTCTACTACCGGTTCTCCAGAACCTGTCAGAACCTGCTAGATTTCAGCCCTGGCTGGTGGTTATTTATATCATCACCAAATAATGTAAGAGTCATTAAAGAGTGTACCCTTCTCTGGTTCTTCAACATTATTATTATAGAAAGGTGTCATTTTTCCAATCCTTCTTTATACAGAACTGAAAAGATAATATCAGACACAAGTCCTTCATCTCTACAGGTTTCGAAAGGATATCATGAATAATGGAAACAAATCTGACAGTGCAATCCACTGAGTTCATTGATAGATAATTACATTTCACAGATGAAATTTAATGTATTGTGTACAAACTCCATTGAAGTTGTTATTCAGTAGTGATAAATATAATCAAGGATTTGAAAGACTTCCTGCTAGATTGGAAGAACCTTCACATGTTGAAAAGTATGAATATAGTCTCTCTTCCTGGATCAACATGGCCACCAGGCAGAAATAGAGTTAAGAAGTGGTCTTAAGATTGTATCTTTATGGCAAGCAAACGTGTTTCTAAAAAACTGTGCATGTGTCCATATATATATATGTAGGTCTTTGGTTATTCGGGTCTCAAGTTAGTCTCAAGAAGGAAGAAACAGCTGTGATCACACATTGCTCCTAGCACGAAGCTGAAAACACCAGCCTGAAGATGACAAATGAGACTAAGATAGATCTATTTCAGACTTATTTCTTTATGAGAAATACACATAAAGGCCTACGAAAAGAAAAGAAAACAAATACTGTACCTTTACAGGGAGGATACATGGGATGAAGGTGTGGCTAACTGATGAGGGCTTATAAATCTGAAATAGATCTATCTTAGTCTCCTTAGTCTCCCAATGGGCAGCAGGATGCTTCTGGCTGCCTGAAGAAAAAAAGCCTAGAAACTAGTGGATTGGGATTTCACTGAACTAGGGCTGCATAAAAATCTTGGTTTACATAGGAAGAACCTGGCTAAAGAGAAATACACATAAAGGCCTACGAAAAGAAAAGAAAACATATATATATATATATACATATATATATGTAGGTCTTTGGTTATTCGGGTTTTCTCCCGCATAGAATTGGAAGTGTCTTGGCGACATTTCGACGAAGTCTCATTCGTCATCTTCAGGCTGGTGTTTTCGGCTTCGTGCTTCTAGGAGTTCCTGGTGATCTAGTGCAATTTAATTTTCCCAGGTAGTTCTATCTGCAGAATGTGTTACATTGCCAAATCTCACAAATATTTACCTGTGTTGGCTTGCAAAGGATTAACTTCCAGATAAGTATTTTCTCTCTAATATCTCTGCTGAAAAATGATGTGTATCCTAATTATCCAGTCTCCCAGCAAATCATTTTATGCTTGTGATTGCTCTCTGTCCGCTGCTTAGCTGTGGTGATTAATTGTACCCTGGAACACTATGTCTCTCATATGTCAATTCAGAAAATTTCCTCTGAGTTTTCAAAGCAAAATAGGTAGTTTCAGCTTGTTGGTTCCTTTGTTTGTTTTCAGCATGACTGACAAGCAATATATACTGTATTTACTTTCTACTCTATGACAATCAAAGTTACAACTGAAATGGCAAAAAAAACCCTGAGGTGATCTAATTTCAAGATCATTATTTTGGAATGGAGAAGTTCATCACAAAGCCAAGCAAAACTAGAGTACTGAAAACACTGTTCATGTTAAAAAAAAAAACCATAAAGCTATGTCATGGAAAATTATGTAAAAAAACATTTTAACCACCAAAGCCTATAGGGGTATATAGATTAGCTCTGATATAATGTGAATTGTTCTTTTGATCAAGATCATTGACACAGTCGAATTTGGCAGTTTACATCAAGTCAAATCAATGTGATGCTTCATTTTGATGTGCTGAAGTGGGTCAATGAGCTTCAATTACTTGAATCAATTTGTTCATCTAATTTGGAAAGTCAGTCCAATTTATAAATTATATCAAAAGGGCTTGAATAAAATCTCAATAGCGCCTTTGCATAATGGGCTCCTTTTGTATACTGTAATATTTTATTGCACACATTTTTATAACTACCCTTCTACCAGAAACAAATCTGGGCAATGAACAGGACACAGTATATGAAAAATACAATTTGAAACAATAAAAAGCACTGATTTAATTTGCATTCATCCACTATTCACTCTATGCCAGCCCCAGTTCACGGAGCAGAAGTCACATCTTCATTGTTGCCCTGAAGGACCAGAAGGTTTGAGCCATCCACTCTCCAGATGGAGGGGTAGGTACTGTGATTAAGAAGTCTCTTTTAAAATCTGTCTATATGAGATTGTTTCACTGAGGGGACACAGAGCATGTCCATGCTGTTAGATCTAATGGAATGGGGAGAAACCATTGGATGCATGTGGTTTCCATAAGTGGTAAGGCTCCATGTGATATAAAACATTAATGGTGACAATTAGCACTTTGAATTGTACCTGGAGGATTACAGGAAGGCAGTTCAGCTCATATAGTTTTTACATGGCCATACTTTGGTGCCCACATTGTTTCCCATGCCACCACCATCATCTGGACTAGGTCTGGACTAACTGCAGCTTCCAAATGCTCTTCAATGTGCAGCCAAAGTCTATACTGCCCCATTCAGTTCCTTTTAGTTTCCAATCATGGGGGGGGGGGAAACCTTGATGTCGTCACTTGAGCAATGCAGGGCAAAAAATGTCCTGATGATACTTAACCCCATGCTGATAGATTATCTCAAACCTTTGGCTTTATTTGATCACTGCTTCACAGTGCTTTACAGCTGTCTCTAAGCAGTTTTCCAGAGTCATACTGCCCCCAACAATCGGGTCCTTATTTTACTGACCTCGGAAGGATGGAAAGCTGAGTCAACCTTGAGCCGCTCAGAATTGAAACCCTGGAGTGATCAGTGAGTTAGCCCTACAGTATTGCATTCTAACACTGTGCCACGTGACTCAATATGGAAATCCTCTTGCAACTCCCAACTCCCCTATCTATCATCCCAAAAGAAATAAAATTCCAGCTGCCTCCCAACAGCACCTACCAAAAACAAAGAAAAAAAATGCTCCCACAAATCCTCTAGTCCCAAGTCTTATAGTAAGAAAAAGTATAATATTAGAGTTGCCCCAAGTCATATGGCATGGCACAAACAGCCAGTTCCTGTTTTTGACATTCCCACAATAAAATTGAGAGAAACTAAAAGGACGACAAAAACAATTCAACATACTGCTGGCAGATGGCAGTTACTGGATGCAGATCAGTATTGTTACAAGATAGGATTCTGCCTTGACTGCCTTTCCATCCCAACCCATTGGAGTTGGGATGACCAAGATTTTCATCCCTATACAAATGGGCATATCCTAGCCAGGACCACCTCTGAAACCTCTTGGATGATGACAAAGAGAGCAACAAGCTCCACATTACTACTGTTGGCATTGGTACCAAATGGACTCCTTGGCTTACTGCTTCCTTCCTCCTGGTTCCTGCACCATGCCTATTGCCAGCCAATTTATCAACAGTTTACTGGCAGAATAAAAAAAAAAAAAGATGCTGCAGAGACCAAGTAGCCACTTCTGTGGTGCCAAATATTGGCCTCTGCCAGCTACCCCACACATTCCAGCCTGCCAGCTGATCTCATTCTGGAGAACACCTGTCTGCCTGCCTCAGTTCCTTATTCTGCATTGACACACACAAAAAGATAGGCTCGCCACAATCTCACAGAAACCAACTATCAATCCTCAAGACTTCCAGCAAATCATCCTTCTCACTCCTTCTCTATATATTGAGCCCACTAACAACCAGTTCTGGCACAAACATCTAGCCTCAATGCCACATTGAAGAAGAAAAATGCTGTATTATTTCTAATGATGAATTTGCCATGCTGTGGAATAGCATGCTGTGATGAAAATAGAGATACTTAAGTATTTTGTTACAAAAAAACCATCTGGATGATTAAGGTAAAACCGATCCAATGCAAAATAATAAATGTCTGTTCAAATCCTCCCTAGTGTTCTCCAGATAGTGGTGACTATATTTCAAAGTAAATATACTTTGCGGTAGCGGTAAAAAAAAAAAAACTAGATAGAATTAAATATTTTTTTAAAAAACAGAAAAAAACTAATCAACCTAGAACTAAGGAGAAATTTCCTAAAAGTGAGAACAATTAACCAGTGTGTTCTGGGTGCTCCATCAGTGGAGGCTTTTGAGAGGAGGTTGGACAGTCACTTGTCTGGAATGGTATATGGCCATGATGCCAAACCTATGGCATGTATGCCAGAGGTGGCACACAGTGCCCTCTCTGATGGCACGCAAGCTGTCGCCCCAGTTCAGCTCTGTGGTGCATGCGCATGTGCCTCCCGCTGGCCAGCTGGTCTTTGTGTCTCTGTCGTGCATGTGCAGGGGGGGCAGGGCGCATGTGGAGTGTGGCGCACGGGCATGCACGGGCGGTGGGGCATGTGTGGGGCAGGGTGTGGGGAGGGTGAGGGTAGGGCACATGCGGGGGCAGCACATGCATGCATGGGAGTGGGGCACATGTGCAGGGGCCACATGTGCATTGCATTTTGGGGTTCGGGTGTGCTTTGGGCACTCGGTTCAGAAAAGGTTAACTATCACTGGTATAGGTCTCCTGTTTGCAGAGTCCCTTCCAACTCTGTTATTCTGTTAAGAATTGAATGATAGGGGAAATAGTTAATTTTGGGCTAGCATGTCTCTCTTAGATCTAAGCCAATAAGTACAAAGCCAATAAGCCAAAACACATATCCACCATCCCACACAAGGATTATGGATCAGCATAGTAGATTCCACTCAATGACCTTCAAAGAAGATGCCTTCATCCTGTATTAGATTTATTTGGGACAACAACAGCAACAATATAGTTATATAAGAGACACTGCAGAAAATCTTCAGAATCCTTGTTCTGTTTGCTATATTTTTTTTTTTTACCAGTGGTAGTACTGTAAGATAAAATTGTGTGCCAGCACAACTGACCACCATACAGTAGGAAGCACTGTGCTTCCATTTAAATGTAAAAAATAAAAATAAAAATGGTGCATTGCTGTTTGTGTTCTAAATACAACAGAGTTAGCTGAAAGACAAACAAAGGTAATTGTTTTGTTTTAGGTTGACATTTTTCCTCTCATTTTCTACTTAGAAACAATAAGTAATAGAGTTCAGTAAACAGTAAATAAAATAAGTTCTGTAAATGTATTAATCTATTTGTTTTGAAGGAAACGTAGGCTTAAGAAAGCACAGCAGGCAGATTAGTAGAAGAGAAATTGACATTCACTTTCCCCAATTCATATTAAAAGCAAATAGCCTTCTCTATAAGTGCAGAAACTCATCCTTTTGCAGCCTATTCATCAACAGGTTATCTTTTTCTCACTGCTGTAATTTGATATACGTGGTGATGGTGATGGTGATGATGATGATGATGATGATGATGATGATGATGATGATGATAATGATGATGATAGTGATAGACTTATATACCGCTTCACAGTGCTTTACAACCCTCTCTAAGAGGTTTACAGAGTCAGTTTATTGCCCCCGACAATCTGGATCTTCAATTTACCCACCTCAGAAGGCTGGAAGGCTGAGTCAACCTTGAGCCAGTAAGACTCAAAATGATGAACTGCAGCCAGCCAGTAATCAGCAGAAGTAGCCTGCAATACTGCATTGTAACTGCTGCATCATGATGGCAAAAGAACAAGAAAAAGAAGAAGAGGAGGGGGAGGGGGAAGGGGAAGGGGAGGAAGAAGAGGAGGAGGAGGAGGAGGAGGAGGAGGAGGAGGAGGAGGAGGAGGAGGAGGAGGAGGAGGAGGAGGAGAATTACTATTTGAATAGGCTTCACAAGAGAGCTTTCTTGGTCTCATCTCTTGACCTTCTTGTGATATGCCAGTGTGGTCAACTTGGCAGTTTGCATCAGGAGTTCAGCTCTTAAAATTTCCAGCCAATGTGATCAGTGTAAAATATTTACCACTCCTCCAAAAGATGACCCTTAGTATGAAAATGACCCTCCTCCTTAAAATGAGAAAGGACATCGGGTAGAAAAGAATCAAGTGTAAATACCCAGTTTCATCCAGTGGTGGGTTGCCCCCGGTTCACACCAGTTCTATAGAACCGATAGTAAAACTGGCAGGAGGCTCTGCCCACCGACCCCGATGTCATGCTCAGAAGAGTGCACGCGTGAGAGAGAGAAGTGAGTGCGTGTGTGGAGCCCCATTGCGAACCGGTAGTAAAGGTAAGTAGAAACCACCCCTAGTTTCATCACTTCATTAGCATAAGGTTGCCAACTCCAAATGAAATGAATTGTGAAAGTTTCCTTCTAATTCAGAGAACAAAACCACATGATGCCAAGGTAAGGAAAAGAAGTAACTGCATTTGATAGGAAGGGAGGGAGATGGGATAGAGAAACATAAAGAAGCCCTGTTTAGGCATTACAAAAAGAATTAAATTCACCAGACAAACAAACTTTTGAAAGTGTGGCTAATCTTCTAAAATGTACACATCTGCAGTCATTGTAAGCAGTGACGGGATTTGAAATGTTTTACTACCAGTTCTGTGGGTGTGGCTTGGTGGGCATGGCATGGCTTGGTGGGTATGGCAGGGAAAGGATACTGTAAAATCTCCATTCCCACCCCATTCCAGGGAAAGGTTACTGAAAAATCCCTATTTCCCATCAGCTGGGACTCGGGAGGCAGAGAATAGATGGGGGCAGGGCCAGTCAGAGGTGGTATTTACCGATTCTCCGAACTATTCAAAATTTCCACTACTGGTTCTCCAGAACTGGTCAGAACCTGCTGAAACCTACCCCTGATTGTAAGTCTTGCTCGTTTTATTCTTTTCAGTTCTTACTACCCTGTTTCCCAAAAAATAAGACATCCCCTGATAATAAGTCCAATCGGCTTTTTGTGCACATGTGCTAAAATAAGCCTCCCCCAAAAATAAGCCCTCCCCAAAAATATTTAAACACAGAGCTGGAAATCAGGTAAGATGGCAAGAGGAGCCCCATCTTGCTCCACGTGCCCCAAAATAATAAGACCTACCCAAAAATAAGGCCAAGTGCTTATTTTGGGGTTCAAAAAAAATATAAAACAGGGTCTTATTTTCAGGGAAACATGGTATCAAATGTAAGAAAATCCCATTTGCTATTTCTCTGGTAGCCATCCTATGGGGAATACAGCATGCTTTTTTTTAAAAAAAAATGTGGCATGCTAACAATGTATAGTAAAATCAAATATTAGATTTTGAATTATCCTGTAATCTTCTCTGATGCAGAAGAGAAGACTTTCACTGATCTGATAGGGTGCTTTATCTGTGGGGGCACCTGCCCTCTGAAATGAGCTGCCCCTGGAGATTCGTAGGATCCCCGACCTTCGCACCTTTCGCCACGCCCTCAAAACACTATTGTTTCACCAAGCAAGCCTGGCCTAAATGCTATTTTAATGGGTGGTTTCTATTTTAGCTCTTTCGACCAAATTATTTAATATTTTTAAATTGTCTTTTAACTTTCATATAGTTGTGGGTTTTATTTTTGGCTGTACACCGCCCTGAGTCCTTGGGAGAAGGGCGGTATAAAAATTTAATTAAATAAATAAATAAATAAATAAATAAATAAATAAACAAACAAACAAACAAACAAACAAACAAACAAATAAATAATACAGAAAAGATTCCCTGACGACAAGAAAAGTGCTATTTGAAATGAGCAGATAAATTCATAATGCTCCTTGACTTTAATAAAAAGCAACGTTAAAAAATATTAGGTGGTACATAAATTAATGTTGTATATCTTGGCTTTAGATTTATGTTCTTTTGGATTAATGTCCTGGAAGCATGTGACTATGTCTTGAGAAACCACAAGTAACAGGCTACTGAATATCTTTCGGAAAATCATGTTTGCATCTCTTAATATATGAGGGACCGTCACTTGGTGGTCACATCTACCCAACGCATCAGAGTGGGGAGGCAGGGAACGCTGTGGGTCCCATCCTTGAGGGAGATACACCTTGTGGGTCCCAGAAGAAGGGCCTTCTCCATGGTGGCTCCCTCTCTCTGGAACATCATTCCCCCAGAGATTAGAATGGCCCCCACTCTACTCTTCTGGAAGGTGCTGAAGACCTGATTCTGTCAGCGGGCCTGGGGAACCCAGAGTGGGATGGAGCCAGTGGTGGGTTTCAAAAATGTATACTACCAGTTCTGTAGGTGTGGCTTGGTGGGCATGGCATGGCTTGGTGGGCGTGGCTTAGTGGGCATGATAGGAGAAAGATACTATAAAATATCCATTCCATCCTTTTGCAGTAACTTTCACTCCAGGGGAAAGTTACTGCAAAATCCCCATTTCCTCCCAATCAGCTGGGACTTGGGAAGCTAAGAATAAATGGGGGCGGGCCAGCCAGAATGTTTACTATCGGTTCTCCGAACTACTCAAAATTTGCGCTACCAGTTCTCAAGAAGTGGTCAGAACCTGCTGAAACCAATCCCTCGAGATGGAGCCCATTAAATGGCTCGCGTTACCTGCTGTCGCTGGGATGGAGGGTGGGGGGTTATGAGTTTATTACTGTATTAATTTATTTGATTTTTAATTAGTTTTATTGTTTTTAAATGTGGTTTTTATATTCTGTAAGTTGCCTTGAGTTGCCATGGGCAAATAGTCGGCAATATAAATTTAATAATAAATACATAAAATAAAATAAAATATGCATTTCCCCTCCCAAGGTTCTTGATCTTAATTGACTTTATGTGCATGATCACCCTACAGTGTTAACAACAACAAACACTAACACTGGACCTAAATGACAGCACCCTTCATATGTCCTCAGCAGAAGTCCTCTCCTAACATAGTCTTTTAAAAATGTGAAATAATGTGCTATCCATATTCCCCTGGCCTCAGTTTGTGACAATAAGTTGGATTTTTTCCCCCTCCAAATAAATAAATTAAATTTGCAGCTGCTTGCGGCGAATCTAGAAAATATTGATTCAGGCTGACTTCCAGCTGGGCTTCAACTGCAAAACAACTATTCCATCCTGATCCTGTAAACTGAAGTATTCCACCAGAAGCATTCTTGTGACACTTAAGAAAAAACTTACATACAAATGAATATTGTACAGAAAATGTATTCCAGGCACAGGTTTCCGATTCTTTCCAATATTCTCAAATGCAAGCCGATGAATCTGTATATCTGTATCTCTGGATAGATAGGTAAACAGACAGACAGATATTTTTCAGACTTCTGACCCCCTGGAATGTATTCTATTGCCTTCATCTGACAGGGTGGGGGAACTGAATTAAATGCTTGCAAGATTATCCAAAAACAAGAAAAAATACATTCTCCTTTATGTCTCAAAGGAGCTTTTTCAAAAGACAACTGGACCAGTTCATTCAGCTGGTTCTATCCGATTTGGGCGGACTGGTAGCAGCAGCAGCAGCCGTGGGAGGCTCCGCCCACCTGCCCAGACATAATCACATCCCGTTTTTGATGCTCTACGCATGAGCAGAAGATCCTGCGTATGCGCAGAGGTGGCACATGCGAGCGAAGCGATCACGCGCACACGCTGACATTTGCAAACCGGTAGCGGAGGTAAGTGAATACCACCCCTGAACTGGGCTACGTTTTTTTCTTGAGGAAGAAGATGTTTTGCTTCTCATCCAAGAAGCTTCATCAGTTGCGACTGGATGGTGGAGAGATGGAACTGATTTTTTTAATTTTTTATTTATAGAAAAATTATATTGCTGCCTATTTTCACGTGGTGACTCAAGGTGGCTTACAAAGCTATAAAAACACCATATAAAAGAAATTTAAAAAACTAAAAGAATAAAATAATAACTTTCCACACACAACACACACACACACACCCTGGTGATAATACATATTCATACTAATCATTTAATGGATTCCATCCTGCTCTGGGTTTCCAAGGCCCACTGACAGATGAAGCTGATGAAGCTTCTTGGATGAGAAATGAAACTTCTTCTTCCTCTTTCTCAAAAAACAAAACAAAACAAAACAGTCCAGTTGCCTTTTGAAAAAGCACTTTCAAGACATCCTATAACCTGGATGACTGAGAATCTCCATAGACATTCTCCTTTATGGTTCTCATGTATTGAGTAAAGAAACAAGAAGGATTTGTGTGCTGAAGAAACCCATCATTTGCAGATATACATACAAACTTGCCCAGGCATATATGTGCATCAAAAGTCCAACTATAGTGAAGGAATATTCAATGCACTTTGGAGTGAAAATCAGTATGCAAGAGGAAGTGGTGGACAATCTGCTTACTTTCCTTATAGTTCATCCCCTGAGACACAAGTCTAAAACCAAAGGTTACATACAACTCTCAGTCTAATTCCAAAGCATTTTGTAAGTGACCAGGATCCTGATGTGTAGAAGAAAGATGATCTCTCTCAGTGGTGGGATTCAAAAGATTTTATTACTGGTTCTGTGGGTGTGGCTTGGTGGGCATGGCGTGCTTGGTGGACATGGCTTGGTGGGCATGGCAGGGAAAGAATAGCGTAAAATCTCCATTCCCACCTCACTCCAGGGGATGATTACTACAAAATCCCCATTTCCTCCCGATCAGCTGGGACTCAGGAGGCAGAGAATAGATGTGGGCGGGGCCAGTCAGAGGTGGTATTTACCAGTTCTCCGAACTACTCAAAATTTCCGCTACCGGTTCTCCAGAACTGGTCAGAACCTGCTGAAACCCACCTCTGATCTCTCTCACCCAAGCAAAAGAGCTGGTGAATTCCACTTCACTAGATAAATTCAAGACAAGGGTAATTCCAACTGAAAAGCAATTGGACCAAGTGGCATAAATAGGACCTCCCAATTCTATAATTCTAGGATTTTCACTGGCTACCAGAAATCTAGATCAGGGGTCGGAAACCCGCAGCTCTGGAGCTGCATGTGGCTCTTTCATCCCTCTACTGTGGCTTCCTGTTGCTTGTTGGTGCCACAATTCAGAGAGGAGCTTCCGGTTAAGTGGGGGAAAGCATCGCATCCCAGGAGGAGACTCTATTGCAAGGGGCGGATTTTCTGGTCAGCTCCACAATTGATAGAGCTTTTGGTTAGGACAAGTAGAGGAAAATGGACACCAGACTAGGAGGAGACTCTATGGTGGGAGAACCGGACTTCCAGTCGGCTCCAGAATTGAATGGGAGGCTTCCGGTTAGGACCTTTGTGGCTCTTTGAGGGTTTAAGGTTGCCGACCCCTGATCTAGATGAATATTATTTGATACTGCAGCATTTGGAATGGATATATGGAATACTATTCCATAATTATAATATGGAATAGTATATGGAATAGTGCATCCAGTTTTGGTCACCGCAATATAAAAAAGAAGTTGAGACTCTAGAAAAAGTGCAGAGAAGAGCAAAAAGGATGATTAAGGAGCTGGAGGCTAAAACATGCGAAAAATGGTTACAGAAATTGGGTATGTCTAATGAAAAGAAGGACTAGGAGAGACATGATAGCAGTGTTCCAATATTTGAGGGGCTACCACAATGATGAAGGGGTTAATCTATTTTCCAAAGCACCAGAAGACAAGAAACAAGGCATGAAAATTAATCAGGGAGAGAAGCAAGTAGAAGTAGAATTATTGGTGATCTTTTCCTGCTACATCAAGAGTCTGTCCCTTCACGCGACCTGAAGAACTTATGTCAACATAAGCTTAAAAAGTTTAAGCATTTAATGAAGATTATTAAACTTAACAAAGTTTAAAGAAGATCACATTATTTATTCAACCTTCCTCAAGGGTATCCAGGAGAGATTGTATATTCTATTTTATAATCTCCACAATATTGTATATTCTATTTTATAATCTCCACAATCCTTCAATATAATTAAAGTTGAAAGAGAGTTGAATGGTCTGAGTGAACTTCATGGCTGAAACTGGATTTGAATGATATTGCAGTCTTTCTGTTCCAGACATGAAAGATATGAAACACTATACAATGGGTGGAAGCTCATAAAAGAGAGATCCAACCTGGAACTAAGGAGGAACTTCTCGGCAGTGCGAACAACTAACCAATGGAACAGCTTTCCTCATGGAGTTATGGATGCTCCATCATTGGAGGTTTTCAAGAAAATATTGTCTTGGATGGAATAAGGTCTCCTGCCAAGGACAGGGGACTGAACTAGAAGACCTCCAACATTCCTTCCAGTTCTATGATTGAGTGGTGGAATTCCATTTTTTTTACTACCGGTTCTGTGGGTGTGGCGTGGTGGGTGTGGCGTGGCCTGGCTTGGTGGGCATGGCAGGGGAAGGATACTGCAAGATCTCCATTCCCTCTCCACTTCTGGGAGAAGGATATTGTAAAATCTCCATTCCCACCCCACTCTGGGGCCACCCAGAGGTGGTATTTGCTGGTTCTCCAAACTACTCAAAATTTCTGCTGCAGGTTCTCCAGAATCTGTCAGAACCTGCTGAATAGCACCCCTGCTATGATTGTAGAAGAAATGTTTCCCAACTTTAAATTGCTGTGTTTTTCAGAGTTAGGACAAGACCATACTCAAGCTTCCACATGAGAAAACTTACCTCATAAGAAATAAGATTATAATATTAAGACTGAAGAGACAGAACAACAATTTCCTCTTTGTCCTTGTTTTCAAAAGAGGAATAAGCTAGTCAACATTCTGAAAAATAAATCAGAAACCCTCTAATTATATTAATAAGCATCAACAGAGTCTTTAAAAGACAATTTACAAACATTTGGCAAAGGCTTGCTGACTCTAGTAGGATTTTTTAAAAAAAATAAAATGATTTCGAAGTTTCACTGCAATCAAAGTAAAGTCTGATACTGGATACAATCCAAGAGAAAATAATGTAATTTTCTTGGGAGATAGGAGCCCTTTTATTATTACTATATCTGCAGCGGTATCTGTTATGAAAAGTGCACTGACAATTCTGTACTATATTAAAATTTTTCTTGTGCGATAACTTGATTAGGGACGTAGAAGAACTGTGTGGTAATATAAACTTACCCTTATTCTCTTTTTCATGCAGCTGACGGGAATAACATTGCTTCCCTTTATATAAAGATAAAGTACTGTTGGTTATTCTTACAGCAGATGGAATAGAGAATCTAATAGTTCTGAATGACAGCATTTTATACAATCACATGTAAGACATCTCTGTTGTTCTGGGAATAGATAAAATCCCAAATTTGTTTCCATGCTTTCCTTTTCATATGTGGGTTGATGTTCCTGGACAGACACCTCAAGTAGGTTTAGCAAACTTCGTTGTACATTGTCTAATAAGTCCAAATAGAATTTTATATCAATAGCACAATTCAATTGTTACATAATAGAAGAACTACAAACAGAATAAAATTCCTATTATATATATTGCACGATCGTCTCTCAACTGTATGTACATGATATGGCCAACTTACTTGAATATTTCACACTGCAGTTGATTCATACCTATATGCTTGTTAACGGGTGACAGAAGCATATAATGATTGGCATGTGTAAATACATCCTCTCAAGGTAACTACAGAATTATAATACCTGAGCTATTGAGTTTCTCAGTAGAGTCAGTGTGCTGCATTCCTTCAGCTAGCAAGGGTGTAATAATCAGACACAGATAAACCAAGTGATTTCTTTATCAAGGAAAACTGTCACCCTTTGCTTCAGGTAAGGAAGAATAAAAGAGAAAATATTGAGCTTACGGTTGAACAATGGAGTACTTGATGTTGTCTGAGCTTGGTTGTTCAGGAATGTAAAACAACTGTGTTACAACGTAAATTCACCCTTACTTCGTTTTTCACGCAGCCCACAGAAATAGCATTGCTTCCTTTTATATAGAGACAAAGTAGTGTCGGTTATTCTCATAGCAGATGGGATGGAGAACCTAACAGTTCTGCTTTGTTTCAGCACTATCTAGTTTGGTAATGAAATATCTGCAAGCAAATAACCAAGCTCAGAGAACACCAAGGCCTGCACCATATTTTCTGTCAAATAGGAAAATGTATAGCCAACAATACCCAGTGGAGCTATAAAATAGATATAATCTTTTATTCTTCTTCTGCCCATGATGTTATAGGCAAAGTCAAGTGACCTATCGTGAATGGGGCAGGGAAGTGTTGAAAAACAACTCACGCTAATCAAGTGCACCATTACCAAAGTAGCAACCCAACCTCCCACAAGAGGAGCTAAGAAAATTATTTAGATCAGCACAAACATATTGCAGCAACCCAGAACACCAGAAAAAGAAAACAGACCACTGCTATAACATCCTCCAGCAAAATGTGAACCCACGCAATTTAATAAAAAAGGGCCTAAACACTCAAACCACTTCAGCACAACCAACCTAAGCTATGAAAACAATATTACTACCATATATCAGAAACATCTCAGAAATGCCTGCAGAAGTTGTGAATATCCCAACAATGGAAATTTTTAAGAAGATGTTGGATAACCATTTGTCTGAAGTGGTGTAGGGTTTCCTGCCTGGACTAGGAGACCTCCAAGGTCCCTTCCAACTCTGTTATTCTTTTCTATTCTATAACCAACAGAGTATTACAACCACAAGGTATCATCCTAGCACACAAACCAACCAAAGGCCTCCAAAATGTCTTTAGTAAATCAAAAGACCAGTAGCCAGGGGTGGGCTGCTACAGGTTTGCCCAGGTTCAGGAAAACAAATAGCTAACGTTATGGTTGGTTCTGAGAACCTCCAAATCCCACCCCTGGCTGGCCCTTCCCACTCCACCCTGCCCTTCCAACCCCACCCTGCCCTTCCCAGGAGTCTCCATGCAGTCCTTTTTGGATGTGAGGTAAGTGCAGGGCTTGTGTGGAGGCTCGGGAAGGGGGAAAAACGAGCCACCGGGAAGTTTTGGAAAGCCAAAAATGGGCCCGTTTCCAGCCTCCGGAGGGCCTTTGGAGCCCGGGGGAGGCAGTTTTCGCCCTCCCAGAGGCTCGAGGAAAGCCTCTGGAACCTGGGGAAGGTGAAAACACTCTCCCACCATGATGCAGGAGGCTGACTAAGCCATGCCCACCATGGCCATGCCCACCCAGCAACCGGGCAGAGAACCCGTTGCTGAATTTTTTGAAGCCCACCCCTGCCAGTAGCTCAGGGGGGAAAAAAACAGTTGTCATCTATAACACACAGTGTGCAACTTTTATAGTATAACAGCCACTATGTAGGATAGACAGGCAGAAGATTAGTTGACCATATCCATGGACTGTCAGAAGACATAATTTCAGTCCCTTATTCTCACAATACATGGACATAATCACAGTTTCCACTGGGAAACTGAGCATCCTAGAACTAACTAGATCCAAAAAAATTCTAGGGAAGTCCTAGAAGATTGGCATTCAGAATAACCACCCATCAATAGACAGAAAGAGATAAACCACATTTATATACCTTTCAAAAGAGACAATTAAAAAAAACTAAGAAGAAAAGAAAGAGATCAGAACACATCTTCTCCAGCAACTTACATCCAAATCAGCAAAGATTAATGCCAAATAGATAGTCAAGCAGAAAACAATACCCTAATTAAAGAAGAAGAAAACTATACTCCCGGAATCACAAACAAGGTAAGCTACTATATATAAACCAGGAGCAAACATCAGTCACTAGCACTGATAATGTTGCCTGGTCAGGTAATAAAATATCTGCAAGCAACTAAGCTCAGAAAACCCTAAGGAAGAAGAAGAATAGTTCTGAAAGCTAGCCTTATTTTATTCAAGGTTTGTTTTCCTGTTTCCTATCACCTTGAAGTCCACCATTGGCACATGAAGATACTCTTCCCTCATTTAACCAGGTTGTCCTATATCGCTGATGGAGATCTCCAGATTTTGCTACACTAAATAGTATTTAGAATCCATAACCATAAACAATTGTAAAAAATGATGGCAGATACAGTTCTACAGTGTCTTAAAAACCACAAGCTTGCTGGACTTCTAAATACTCATGATTCCCTTAGCTACATTATTGAGTTATGCAAGGCCATGGACAATCACTTGAAGGCTGGTCAAAGCAAGCAGACTCTCAGCCTGCTAACTTCAAGGCCATAGACCGAATGCTTTCCTTGAAAGCAAGACTAGAATTGGCACCTGGCTTTTGCGGCTAGCTGCAAGAACTCACTTGAAGCATTATAGAAAATTAAAATATAATAAATATTTTATTACATCAAGGTACAAAAGGCTTTTGCCAAGTCTTCAAAAAAATATAAAACGAGGGACTGCATCATATTATTAAATCATGCCTTACTTTCGTATGCATTTGGTCTAACAGATTTCAGTAGTACCGATGCATTATTTTTGAAAAATAATTTCATTTTATTGTATTGATACATTGTTTTTCATTTCTTTATAATCATATTATTACCACTGAATGTATTATCTTTACTGTGAATAGCCGCCCTAGATGATGTTTTCTAATTAGTACTTACATTTAATAAATTATGATTTTTTTAATTCTTCTGTTATCCAACATGAAAAGGAATGTATAGGACATCAAATTTTCCAGGCGACAAGGGATAGGTTTGTCTTACAGATATTTGAAACACTGGTTTGTATGTGTCCTTGTAGTCTAAAGTCAATAAAGTAACAATAAAAATGGACTTAAAAGTAAATCTTTTTTGATCCAAGCTGAAATCCAAACATACTTTAATGTGCTAAAATAATTCACTTTCTATAGAAAATGGAAAGAAACTTTTGGCAACTTCGGTAAATACAAGTGGGTATACAGTTGTTTTATATACTCAAAGTTCCCTGATTATGTTATGAATTATGAGTATATTGAGAGGAAGGGAAATATTTAATAATTCTTGAGACAACTAAAGCTTATTGAAAACCTGTTCACACTGGACTTTGGTCTAGCAGACACAGTAGTGACATTTAAGGCAATAAAGAACATAATACAAGAATCAGCAAACTTTTTCAACTAGTATTCAATTCTGGAATTTTAAGACCATGTAATAGACAAATGATTGTAAATTGATTATTTTAGCTTGATAGAAAAAGCCAGACATGATGATGAGCCTATGTAACCTGCTAATATAAAATTCTCCTTTAATAGGCAAACTGATAAGATTGCTCCCCATTATTCCTCCAGTTTATCCAAGAGGATTTCTACCATCCCAAAATATGTTTCCTTTTTTATTTGGGCAGGTGGGTGCATTTCCAAAAAAAGCCCACTGGATCCTAATGAGCCACTATTTTTATTTTATAAATATGCCTTTGAGGTCCATTTTTAATCCAGCAATACTGTCAACAAAAATAATGTTGATGGTTTTGTCTAAAACGGTAAAGGGTTTCCTGCTTGAGCAGGAAGTTGGACTTCCAAGGTTCTTTCCAATTCTGTTATTCTCTTATTTGTACTCTTCCTTGCCTTCTGCTTATCTTCCCATTGAGGTAGCTTATTAAATTCAGAGCGATTTGACTTAAGAAACTGATTCTTGATAATTGAGCGATAAACCTAATAATCAATGCATATTGAATCAAATTAAATCCATTTTTCCACTCACTCTTCTGTCCTAATCCGATTTATTTTCTTTCCTTGTTTTATGATTTTTTAAAATTCAACAAACCAAATGCCCAAAACTTTGAAAATATTCATAACGAAAACCATAAAACTAAGAACAAAAACAGACAGCAACACTCCTACTCTTTGATGCTCCAAAACTATGTGTGACACTGAAGTCCAAATCAGTCGAACATCCCTACTACAGTAACCCAACTACTGTATATAAATTATTCTATATCATGCAGTATGAAAGCTGGAGTTGAGCCTTGCCTTTGTGTATTTGTTGTGGTCTGCCAGCAGTCTGCAGAGCTGGCAGCAGAGTCGGACAGTGAGGAGACTGGGGAGCAACATGGGCCAGTCCTGGAGTCTGGGAAAGGCTTGGACGAGTGCTCTGCATCGGAGGCAGAGATGGGGCCAGGGCCATCTGGGAGTTATGTGCAGACTCCAGAGCCTCCACAGTCAGACATCAGAGAGGCAGAAGAACAGGGGGAGCCTGTTCCTAGTGCGCACATGCACAGAACTGCCAGAAGGCAAGAACAGTTAAAACAAAAGGGACGACTTGGGAGTAAGGCTTGGAGATGATTGGCCCCTCCCATAAAACATAAAGGAAGAGCAAAGGCACGTGGGCCTTTGCAGGAAGCAACATTGTGGATGGTGTCAGTTTGTACTTTGAAGTTCCATTTTTGACTCTGTGTTTCCGAGTGGCCTTGCCAAGATAATTCCCAATTAGGTCTTTGGCAGCATTTCAAAGAAGATAAAGGTGGGTGTTTACCAGCCTTATCTGAAGGACTGTGGCAGACTTCTGTTGGACTATTTATAAACTCTTGGTGATTTAGCACCAAGAATGAAAGGAATTCACAACTGTTAAAATAAAAAAAGGGGGTTTTGGGACTAATTGTGTACTTTTTATTATATCAGGAAGCCTAGGTCAGAACAGTATTCAATCTAGGAGAGTGAGTATATTTAAAAAAAACAAAAAAAAACCAACATCCTTTCTTTTAAAGGAAAGGAAGATATACAAATTCTAGTTTCTACAGCCCACAAATCACAAGGAATAAATCAAGAGAAGAGAAAATAATTTGTATTTAATACATGACAAATTGGGATGTTCATCCATCAGTTTAGTCTATCTATCACATACAAAACTTGCCTAGCTTTTATTTTGGCTGAATTCTTCAAAACACAAAAATAGTAGTTAGCCAAGGATCTTCAAGTCACAGTGTATGACATCTAATACGTTCTATTCTGGCATCATAACTTATGGGCAACTATTCATATGATCCAAATATGCTGTTCAAATAATATTTTAATATAAAGTGGATCTTCTGAAAACATGGCCTGTAATTACTGAGCTTTGCGGGTGGGAGGGGGGCATTGATAAATATCAAAAGAGATGCAAGGTTCTAATACCTAGTTTGAAAACCTATGTTTAATCAGGTATGATTTCTTACTAAAATACACAAATGATAATCATCCGACTATTTTGCAAATTTGCCAGGTCAAAAACAAATGTTAAGGACTCTAAATGAATTGATTATTGACACAATAAAATGCAATTCATCATCATGACAGTGAACTCTTTAGCATTTAAAGGTAATAAGGTAAAGGTGTTAAGTTAGAAAATGAATGTAAAATGTCAGGCATTTTCTTTTATTTATTTATTTTTGGTTCCTTTATATGATTTTCAAAAATCTTGTGCTAACATATGGTGTCTGAAATGCAGCTGAATAATTGAAACTGCTGAATGAAGGAACCTTGTGAGACTTGTTTAAAAAGTGACATAAAAGTTAAGAGACATTGAGAAAAAGTTTTTTTTAGAATGAGTCCAAGGCTGACCATCTCATTCCACAGCAATGTGAAATACAATGGACTGAACCATTTCAAGTCAAAAGGGTTTGTTGTTGTTGTTTTCAGAACATATTGTTCTCCATGATAAACTATACAAATAGAAAACCAATGCAATATGCAAATAAAGAGAAATAATATGGAATAATGATGATTTTATAAAGAGATGTGCTCCAACTTCACTTATTTATTTATTTATTTATTTATTTATTTATTTATTTATTTATTTATTTAAATTTCTATACTGCCCTTCTCCTGCTGGACTCAGGGCGGTGAACAGCCAAGAATAAAAAACATCCAATACAAAATTTAAAATTATTAAAAGAATTAAACATTTTTTGGCCAAGATTTAAAACATCCCAACTAAAATCCGTTACAATTAAAATATCTAAGGGGGCGTGTTATGCAGGCCCAGCTTGGTGAACTAAAAAAGTTTTGAGGGCACGGCAAAAAGCACAGAGATCTGGTATCCTACGTATCTCCGGGGGCAGGACATTCCAGAGGGCAAGTGCTGCCACAGAGAAGGCCCACCTCCTGGGGGTCACCAGCCGACATTGCCTGGCTGACGGCACCCTGAGGAGTCCCTCTCTGTGGGAGCGAACTGGCCAGTGGGATGCTATCGGTGGCAGAAGGCGGTCCCGTAAGGCGGTCCCTCCAGGCCCTGTGCCATGGAGTGCTTTAAAGATGATAACCAACACCTTTAAGCGCACCTGGAAGACCACCGGGAGCCAATGCAGCTCACGCAGGAGGGGTGTCACATGGGAGCAGCCCATCGCTTGCATAATCCCCTGCGCGGCCGCATTCTGCACCAGTTGGAGCCTCCGGATGCTTCTCAAGGAGAGCCCCATGTAGAGAGCATTGCAGTAGTCCAGGCGGGAAGTGACGAGAGCCTGAGTGACTGTGTGTAAGGAGTCCCGACTTAGAGATTTAATGGTCCATTCTACCACCTCCTTAGGCATGATTCCACAGGATTTCAGAATTATAGGGAAAAGTTCTCCAAATAATTTTGATCACCTCTTTTGCTATTTTGGTTCTTAGGGTTCGAATGACTATAATTTATTGACACAATTATATGTCTTTCTATTCAGAATGTCTCTATTATTCAGCACAATTGGGTAAAGCAAGCAAGTGACCTTTGAAGTTAGCATACATTTGCACACATGGTAGATTTCATACCAGCCAAAATTCTATTTCTCAGAGTTCTAGATAATAAGGCAAGGGTGAAATCCAGAAGGTTCTGACAGGTACTGGAGAAATGGTAGCGGAAAATTTGAGCAGTTCGGAGAACCGGTAGCAGAAATTTTGAGTAGTTCAGAGAATGGCAAAAACCACCTCTGGCTGGCCCCAGAATGGGGTGAGAATGGAGATTTTGCAATATCCTTTCCCCGGGACTGGGGTGGGAATGGAGATTTTGCAGCATCCTTCCCCTGCCACACCCACCAAGTCACACCCATGAAGCCACACCATGCTCACCAAGCCACGCCCACAGAACCGGTAGTAAAAAAAATTGGATTTCACCACTGTAATAAGGCCTATCCGGTCCTATTAATAATGGTCCTTTTTCCATCAGATGTTTTCTTTTCTAAATATGCATAATATTGCATTTGTATTAGATTAGAACAATTCCTTTATTTTGAGTAAACCTTAAAGAGTCTTTAAAAACTGCTATTGATTCTGAATACAGTTACAAGAATATTGGAATGTGTTTACTTATTAGATTTTTATCTTAGTTGTTACTTTGTTCCATGGCACAAGTATTAGTGATCCTTCAAGCTCTAAGTAAGTTAAATCCAAACAACTTTAGAGATGGTGGCTTCTTGTCATTCATGTTCATGCTTTAAGATATGTGAGATATCTGACAGACATTGATTTCATAACTATAGCAAGAAAAAGGAATTTCTGGGTAGTCACATTTATGTTTTGGAATAGCACATACCTGTAGGGAGTTCATACTTTTTTGGCTGCTATTTTGCTAATGAGTTAAGAACCTTTTCTAAAACCCATTTTCCCACAAGCATCATAAATTTTAGAAAGTGTCACCTCCTGCTTCTTTCTGCTTTAATTTTTGTAGATATTTTTCAATTGTTGTTATACATCTTTGTTTTTTGCTCATTTTGTGCTTTTTTTTTTTTTTTTTGTATTTTAAGCATTTTAAATTTTCTATTGATGTTTGGTGTTCTAAATTACCCTGAAAATACATATACATGGAAAGCATAGGATCAAATAGTTAATATAAATTGTATACACGTACATACAAATACAATCACAAATATACATTTGTCCTCCTTGCTCAATACTTTTTTTTCATAAAATTGAAGATATATTGATGTCAGGGTTCCAAGTAACAGCCCAGATGAAATCAAAACTCCAAGGCCAGAGGCTTCCTCAAAGTATAGATTTATTAGGCATGTCATATTGGCACGGCTGGTGAAGACCCAACTCTGAAGTTCCCCGGGGTTTCCCCACCCCATTCAAAATTCAAAGTGCTTCCCCCAGTTACACACAACCATCACATGCCCCAATCAAATCCACCACCACCCCAGCCCCAACTCCATGCCCCTCCAGGTGCTGGTGAGAATGTCCTTGGTTCCCAGAAGAAAGAATGTTATTTTGGCTACATATTCCCACAGCTATCTGTACTCCCCCCTCCCTTCCCCACTGCTCTGTCCAACCCCTACTGCGCTGTGGCAACCCTGAAGATGTTCAAAGATGGCTCCAGGGTTGACAGGCTGCCCCTCCTCAGGCAATTTTTGAGGCGCCAGGAGATTGTGAGTTCTAGTCCCATTTTAGGCATGAAAGCCAGCTGGATGACTTTGGGCCAGTCATTCTCTCTCAACCCAACCCACCTCCTCATAAGATTGTTACCGCAGGGAAAATAGGAGGGAGGAGTATAAGTATGTTCACTGCCTGAATTATTTATAAAAATAATAAAGCTAAGATATAAATAAATCAGTGACAGATAGATAGATTGATAAATAGAAGATAGATAGATAGATAGATAGATAGATAGATAGATAGATAGATAGATAGATAGATAGATAGATGAAATCTGGGAAATAAACAGGTCAAGTAAAAAGCTAACTTTATACAAAGCTCATCCAACAGCCTTCAGCTATCAGCCTTCTGGTACAACCTGCTTACTATGAGTTGAACAAAGAAATGTTTCTGTATTTGTGGCTTACAGGTACCTTAGGAAGAATGACAATACTGAATTTACACCTATTGGTAAAAAAAATCCATCCATATGTAAGTACTTATTCCAAATATTTTAGCAACCTTGTTTTTTTCTAAATCTTCATACCTTAAGATATCTATATATCATTTGCACATACTGTAGCATGTTTCTGCAACTTTAGTGATAGTACAGGAAACTGCACTGAAGTCTGAATAGTATATTGGCGACTTCTTGCCAAAATGCATCTCAAATCCAATGTCTGTAAACTTATTAAACCTTAAGTGTATTGAGTGAAGTCACCTTACTAAAATTCATAACTCCATAATTTAAAATAACGTCTTTTAAAACATTGCTTCTTTGAACTTTGCTGATCTTTTGCCCCTTTAAAAAACTGAGGATTATTTTATGTTTTCAACAGAAGGAAAAATATACCACAGAACCTTTGATACATACTTGATGCCTTGGTAAAAGAGTACAAAATGTCAAATCCTTTACTTGATAAAGGCCACAAATGCATTATGTCACAAGGGAGAAAAATACAGCCAACTGAAAATATGTTTTATTCCCCACCATAGGTCAGTAGACACCATTTCAGGATTTTGCATTCTGAGATATTCTGAACATCTGGGGAAAATGCCAGTTATTTTTCAATCATGTTTTAAAATTTCTACATCTTTTCACACTTGAAAGCAAAATAAAAGTGGAAGGAATGGAAGAGATGTTCTGACAGTGCTTTCTTTGAACAGCTGGACCTGATGATACTACCGAAGCCTTTAAAGCAGAACTCAGCTATCAGCCTTCTGGTACAACCTGCTTACTATGAGTTGAACAAAGAAATGTTTCTGTATTTGTGGCTTACAGGTACCTTAGGAAGAATGACAATACTGAATTTACACCTATTGGTAAAAAAAAAAAAATGCAAAGCACAGACCATTATCTCTTATAGTTGACCATGCTATCTGACATAAATAAAAACTATCAACAGTTCTGAAACCTCATTTAATATTTTAGACTTTCAAATTGAAATGGAATTCCTGCTTTTGACATGGAAGGAAAGTATTGGAATATATCCCTTTTTCTGTGGAGATTCTCAGTCATCCAAGTCATGGTTGTCCCAAAGGAGCTTTTTCAAAAGGCAACTGGACTTTTTTTTTCCCTTTGAAGATGTATCACGTCTCATACAAGAAGCTTCTGAAATGAAACATCTTCAAAAGAAAAAGTTTTGCCTTTTGAAAAAGCATCTTTGGCATATCCCTTTTTCATTTTTTTTGTACTTAATTCTAAGCCTGCATAGTTTGCCACAGCTTGCAATCTTTTTAAGACTTGTTGGAAGGAATGTCCATCTGGTTCAGTTCCAAGCAGGGAGAAAGACACTGGAAACATGAAGGCTGATTGGAAAGATGGTTTAATGGAGCAGAACCATCAAGCACATGGTCCTGGTGCAGATGACCACATGGAGTGGAGAGTAAAGGTTATTTATACCCTCTCTTGGGCTTTGAACTTGAGCTTCCTGTTCCTGTGGCAAGAGCATGTATTCTATTGGCTGTAGTCAGATTTCCATGGGGCCATATGGGGTCATGTTTGTCTGAATCAGGTTTGGTTGAAGCCTGGAGGGTGATACAATGTCTCCAGGTGATTTTCCAATGCAGGGAACCCTGCTGCTAGATAATCCTATTATGCCTTGGAGGGTCATGTCTTAATCCTATCACCCTGGAACTGAAGGTCTTTTGTTTTGTAGATAGACTGGCCCAGTCCTTCTCAATGGGCACCAAATATCTACTGGGGGCAGGGAGCTGAAGTTCTGAGTTTCTGTCTCCCTTAAGATTTTTATTTCTCTTTTAGGGGAAATATAATATTCTGCCTTTTTAATATTTCCTAAAATATTTCATTCTTCTAAGCGGGATGGGTGCTAACTGTCTACAGACTTTTCTTATATCTGAACAGATATGCAGATATGCTTCTGTGATTCTCCTTGATGGAGGCATTCACACCACACAAAAAGCTTTTCCTTGTCAAAGCAGAATCAACATGGTTTGCTTCCCTACAGCATTTTGCATCATTTAAACCAGTGTTTCTCAGTTCTGGCAACTTCAAGATGTTGATATAGATCCCCAGCATTGCCAGCCTGCTGGTCTAACCCTTCTCCCTGTCTGTTACCTGACATTTGACAAAACCAGAGATATTTTTTTCAAGCTTTGGCAAGGACATACTTTGGAACACAAAGAATATGTTTTCTGATGCAACTCATCAAAGCTTAGGGCAAGCAGTGCGGGTGGATACAGTGCCATACGCTCTGCAACATTGTGCAAAATTTTAGCTGAACTCCCTGGAAGAAGCTGAACAATACTTTCCTCCGCAACTTTTGCCAAAGCTTGGGTAACACTGCCAGGTGTGAACATCTGTGTATCAGAGCAAAATGAAGCAACATTGTCACTGTCCCTTTGGTCTTAGAAATAAGGGGGAGCAGCTTCAAGGGAATAGTGTCCTCAAAATGCTGTTGAAAAAGGAATTCCCATTCAAGATTTGCCAAGTCTCTGGTACAAAAGACTGTGTACTTACTTGGTTTAATGAACATAAATTAACCATGTTTGTTGTGTAAAAAATTGATTTCCTTGTGGGTGTTGGTATTACTCCTAATAAAATAATGACATTTTTAAAAAAGGATTTCCTTTATTTGGGTCCTTTCATACTTTGCCACTCCTAATAAAATAATGACATCTTTAAAAAGGATTTATCTGCCTTCGCTCATACTTTTTCACTAGTAGTAAAATGGCATATTAAAAAAGGATTTCTTTTATTTGCATTCACTCATACTTTTCCAAGGCTTGTTTGAAATTCTGAATCAGAGGTGGTATTCAGTAGGTTCTGACAAGTTCTGGAGAACCAGTAGTGGAAATTTTGAGTAGTTCGGAGAACCAGTAAATACCACCTCTGACTGGCCCCGCCCCCATCTAGTTTCTGCCTCCTGAGTCCCAGCTGACTCGCAGGATTTGATGTATATGGCCTATTTCATAAGTATATTCTTCAGAAATTTTTTTTTAAAAAAGTAGTGCTGAAATAATTTTAGAAATTGCTAGGAATTTCAAAATATGGTCAAACCAATTCCCTAATTGATATTATAGAAAAACAGGATGTCTGCATATATGTCTTTTAAAAATAAACATGCTTTCGTACCTAACAGAATTTTATCAGGGTGGCTTCTAACTCTCTAAAATTACATTTAAAAAAACAAAATGAATTTTCTGATTGCAGAACCAACCCTTGCACAAAAATCAAATTCAGGTCATCAGATCACCTGATCGAATCATGAAGATGAGCCAAAGAAACATTTCCTACCATCAGAATGGTGGTGCTACACAATGAAAGTTGTGTAGCACCCTTTAATAATAATAATAATAATAATAATAATAATAATAATAATAATAATAATAATAATTCCCCCTCCTCCCCCTCCCCCTCCCCCTCCCCCTCCTCCTCCTCCTCCTTCTTCTTTGTCTCCTGAAGTATAGTTCTTGGGGCAGGGAGCTGTTTTCCCATCTCTAGTCCTACTGTTTCTCTGGATGGTTCATATGCTCTTACTGATCTTTAAATTGAGCAATCCCACAATGTAATTTGAAGTCAGTTGACTTGCATAACTCTGTTTTCGTTGCAAGCATTCCATGGGCTGGAAGAAAAGAACTACAAAGAGGAAGAAAATGTTTCATTCTTGATTGCGTAATCATGTCGGCCAAATCTCTTGGGCATCACATCACCCATTATAACCCAAACAAGGGCTCTTTTAATGAATTGGTTATCAGATCTCCAATTCTCCAATCAGCAACATGTAGGTCAGGAATTAAAGCTGTGAAAATCCAATATTTCTATAAGAAGCCAATTGGGGACTGGTTAACCTAACCAATTGATGATAAATTTAAAATTTGTTTCTATTAGATTCTTCTTTGTTGGTTTTGTTTTTATTTAATTGACACAGACTTGCTATTTATTCCATGATAGTAGCAAATTGCCTTTCTGTGTTTTCAATTAATCTTCCACGCAATGAACAGAAATGGTAACACAGTGTAATTAATCATGCTGACCTTTATTCACAGGAATGATAAGGGAGACTTCTTTTAAAAAAGGAAAAAATCTAACCAATTGAAGAAACAAAGAATATGTATTCCTTTCACCCGGATCCCTACGATTCTTTTCAGAAAAATCTGCCACAGTTTCAGTAGAGAGACAAAATTACTATGTTTACCAATATTTAAACTTTGTTGGGCATCAAAAACATGTTAACTTTGCAGAGAGACCTATTAGACACAATCCATTTCATCATGTTTCAGATCACATAATAAACAAACATTTATTACTTGTTTGAAAGATTTCTACCCAAGACTTCAACTACTTTTCCACAGTGGAAAGCCCAAACAATAAAGAAAGCATGACTAAAAACTTTAATGAAATTCATCAGAATAAATTTAAAAGTTTGAGAAAAGACCAAAAGCACGTTTGATAAGCAGAAATAAAAATACAGGTGGAGAGATTCTCTCTCTCTCATTCTCTCTCTCTCTCTCTCTCTGTGTGTGTGTGTGTGTGTGTGTGTGCGTGCGTGTGTGTGTGTGTGTGTGCATGCGCGCGTGCAACTTTGTTTTTGTCTTGACTTTTGGTGAATAAATCCATGCAATTTTCTTGGCAACATTTTCATAAATTGTTTGCCATTGCCTTTCTGCTGGAGCTAACAGAGAGTGAGTGGCAGATTCAAAGTCATTCTATTGGTTTTGCCCTTAAGAGATGAACAGAACTCATGACCTCCTGCTTTCCAGCCTTATGACTTAACTACCACACCAATGGCACTGTCAATAATTTTCTTAATATAGGAACTGGTATACAAACAGATGAAGGAACATGGTGACTCAGTGGCTAAGATGTTGAGCTTGCTGATCAGAAAGGTCGGCAGTTCAGTGGTTTGAATCCCTAGCGCCGTGTAACAGAGTGAGTTCCTGTTACTTGTCCCAGCTTCTGCCAACCTAGCAGTTCGAAAGCACATAAAAAATGCAGGTAGAAAAATAGGGACCACCTTTGGTGGGAAGGTAACAATGTTCCATGCGCCTTCGACGTTTAGTCATGGCGGCCACATGACCACGGAGAAATCTTTGGACAGTGCTAGCTCTTTGGCTTTGAAACAGAGATGAGCACCACACCCTAAAGTCAGGAACGACTAGCACATATGTGCGAGTGGAACCTTTACCTTTACCTAGTAAAATACCTAAAATAAATAAAAATATTTGTATCCTGTGGAAATGTCTACAATTTCTGTTGAAATCTACCTGCCTTGCCTGTGATATCTAAGGAAGCTGGAGACGAACCTCTGAAGTAACCTCGGTGCCTGAACTGGTTGGAAGCTGATATTCTTTTTCAGGTATCTTGATCACATACCATTTTTCCCTAGGTGTTTGTTTTTAAATAGGTGTTTTAAATTAAACTAAGTTCATAAATGGAGTGGAAGCCAAAGCAGTCCTTTCATTCTTTGAACATAATATTAGGAAAAGCCTGTTTCTCCAACTACATTGATTTTAGTTATCTCAATAAGCTGAGGAGCAGACCACAAGGCAAAAACAGAAAGAGGAAGAAGATGATAAAGAAGCAACTGTGGTAAGCAGGGGTGGGCTGCTGGGGGTTTGCAGGAGTTTGGGAGAATCTCTAGCTAAGATTCTGTGCAGTTCAGAGAACCCCCAAATCCCACTCCTGGCTGGCCCCGCCCACCCCACCGCGCCCCTCCCAGGAGTCCCCATGGCCCGTTTTGGATGCAGGTAAGTGCAAGGCACGTGTGGAGGCTCGGGGAGGGCAAAAAAGGGGCCTACTGGAAGTTCAGGAAGGCCAGAAATGGGCCCATTTCCAGCCTCCAGAGGGCCTCCGGAGCCTGAGGAGGCTGTTTTTGCCCTCCTGGAGGCTCAAGAAAAGCCTCCGGAGCCTGGGGAGGGCAAAAACGCTCCCCCCCTGCTGTGGTGCAGGAAGCTGACTAGGCCATGCCCACCATGGCCACACCCACCCAGCAACTGGGCAAAGAACCCCTTGCTAACATTTTTGAAGTCCACCCCTGGTGGTAAGGTATAGACAAAATGTAGAGAACAATTCCAGGTTTTTGCAAACAAGAAGGCCTCAAAACCAGCAGCGGTACCAAACCATTGCTCACCCAAGCAAAGCTTGTGATTGATCCAGGAGCTATGCTGGAAGCTGTTTAGCTTTTCTTTTCATATGAAGGTTTTCTCAAAAAGAAGAAATAGGTCAGGCAAATAAAATTGCTTGGAAGATTAGGAAAACAATACAGAAAAATGAGCCACAGCTTACGTTGTGCCATTTCAGCATCTTGTTGAACCATATTCCAAGAAGTGGACATCTGGCTAGGTTGCCTTTTCCTTTTGGTTGGAGAATAAAGCTTTACATGCATATCAGGGGTGGGTCTAATTTTTTTTACTACCGGTTCTGTGGGCATGGCTTATTTTGTGGGTGTGGTTTGGAGGTCATGTGACTAGGTGGGCATGGCTAGCTGGTCAGTCATTTCTGGAAGGACCTCGCACTTACGACCAGTCCTCGCACTTACGACCTGACTCATTTGTTTGCTTTTAACACTGATCAGCTGTAGGACAGCCCTTTGAAGCCCCGCGGCAAGAGTTTAAACAGTTTTTTTCCCTCTAGCCATCAGCTGAGACTCAGGAGGCAGCAATAGATTGGGGGTGGGACCAAATAAAAGGTAAGAATAATGTGGGTGGGGGGGAGGGCGGGGGGGTGGGAGGGCGGGGGGAGAACTGGTTCAGTGACATCATATCATCACCGCTACCGGCTCGGCCGAACTGGACCGAACCGGGGGGAACCCACCACTGATGCATACCAAACTAGGCTGTTTGAAGCTTTTAATACTGAGAAATCCTTACCTTTCCAATATTTATACACTGCTCAAAAAAATAAAGGGAACACAAGCAGAAGACATCCAAGATCTGAATGAATGAAATAGCCTTATTAAATACTTTGTTCATTACATACAGTAGTTTTGTGTTCCCTTTAGTTGTTTGAGCAGTGTATAAACTACTGTATGTAAAGAACAAAGTATTTAATAAGGCTATTTCATTCATTCAGATCTCGGATGTCTTCTACTTTTGTTCCCTTTATTTTTTTGAGCAGTATATTATTCCAGCAATGCCAACTCTAACCAGCCACAATCTAAGAATGAGGCTGTGAAAACATCATCCTTTTTTCTTCATTCTATCACCAGTCTGCAGTTCCGGCGATGATTTTTTTCAGTCAAATGAGATTTGGTGGGGTAAAATTTGGGTACTTGCTAAATTATGAGTAGAGAGAAGCATCCCAGCAGCACAGAAGACAGAAGAAAAGTTGCATCACTGCAACCTGGAGGAGGAACAAGAAAATGGAATGGAATATCCATGGCAATATAATCCTCTATAGATTGCGATTTGAATCGACTGGAGAGGGAGGAGAATATGTTATGAGTGAGAATGCTATTTTGCATCAAAATAAACATAGATTAAGGGTTCATAAATAATGTGATGGATCATATATCTGCCTGTCATATTTTCGCTTCCAAACACACATCCCAAAATCCCTAGAAAGAGTGCAGAGAAGAGCAACAAAGATGATTAGGGAGCTGGAGGCTAAACATATGAAGAACGGTTGCAGGAACTAGGTATGTCTAGTTTAATGAAGAGAAAGACTAGGGGAGACATGATAGCAGCGTTCCAATATCTCAGGGGCTGCCACAAAGAAGAGGGAGTCAAGCTATTCTCCAAAGCACCTGAGGGTAGGACCAGAAGCAATGGGTGGAAACTAATCAAGAAAAGAAGCAACCTAAAACTAAGGAGAAATTTACTGACAATTAGGACAATTAATCAGTAGGACAACTTGCCTCCAGAAGTTGTGAATGCTCCAACACTGGAACTTTTTAAGAAGAGAATGGACAACCATTTGCCTAAGCAGGGGATTGAACTAGAAGACCTCCAAGGTCCCTTCCAACTCTGTTATTCTATTCTAAATAAAGTTTTACCAGTCTGTCCTCAGCATGCTGCTAAAGTCTCAACTTTCTCTCATGTTCTAAGGTGACCAGGAACATTTCTGCACTAGCAATTTATAGCATCGGCCAGCCATCACCAAGGTGATAAAAAGCCTGTCTGAGTTCATGATTTATCACCACAGGGATGGAATTACTAGTGTGGAAATTCTATAAGAAACAAAAGCTATAATGTGAAATATATAATCAGGAACACTGTGGATTCTCGGGAGCTTCGACCCCGGGGCTACAGTTACCACACTGCTTTATTTATGTATACCAACACTTAGACCAACACTTGTATGTCACCTACTTGTACAACTTGAGACATAGATCTAAAAACATCCAGAACTAGGCAACTAAGAAGAGGGGTGTCTTTGACAGTTGCGTGATGGACAAAAAAAAGTGGGCCTCAGGTTGATTTCATGGGTCACGCCATTCCAGAATGAGAGGTCTGATAACAAAAATGGTCGTAACCCTTTCAGGTTCTCACTAGACAGGTACTCCCTGCATTCTCCAACTGCTAAATTATTGAAGATAACAAGAACCTAACACTGATGCACCTACCAGTGCAAGCCCTGCAAAACAGAAGGCTTTTTGCTAAACTCATCATCCTCATCCTCATCCTCACCTTCTTTTAACAATCCCATAATCCCTTGCGAGGGATTCAGTTGTCTGGGCAACTGAATGGAGCTAGCAGAGTTTTTTAAATGGCCGGATGCCCTTCCTGTCGCCAATGCGGAGTTTGGTTCAGCAGATATATTCTGAGAGAGAAATATCTGCCTCTATCTAGGATTGAACTCACAGCCTCCTGATTGTGAGGTGAGAGCTCCACCTCTAGGCTACTGCATCACTCCAAGGATTTTTGCTGAACTGATCAGTACCAATTAACAAATAAGCAGTTGATTTCAGAATCATGGTCAAGAGCAGCCCTAAGTAAAACATCTTACTAGAGCAGGGCTGTCAAAGGCCGGATCCATCACACTGGCTGGATGCATCACGCACTGGCCATGCCCATGCCCAGTTTAGTGAAGGGGGCAAAAGTCATGATACATCACATGACGCTGTCATGATGCAGTGAGTTTGATGCACTGCACTAGGGTCTCACCAACATGGCAATATTGTCATCTTCTGGCTTACAGAGGGCATGAGATAGTTTTCAACGATAGAATAGATGGAATTGCTCTGACCTAGGCTACCCCAGCAGCACGAAGCCAAGTCCTCATCCCAATAAACCCCTTTTATTTAATTTACAGTGAATTCCTCTCCAGCAAAGTCTTTCCTCTCCCACTGTCTTTCAAGATAGTTCACAATTACTGACCTTTATTAGGCTTGGAGAGTGGCCAGGCCGATATCTTTCAGATGCCACAATACTTAGCAAAAATGCAGGAATGAACGAATTGTCTCCTGCAAACACTCCTCCCCTTTCGCTCCTCTTTTATTCCCTCTGGGAGGGGCCCTTTATCGTCCACCTGTGGCCTTACTCCCAAGTTGACCCTTGTTCCTTAATTGTTCCCTTTGTCTGGCAACTCTGTGCATGCGCACACTAGGAAGAGGCTCCAGCTGTTCATCTGCCTCACTGATGTCTGACTCCAAAGGCAGCTGATACCTGTCATATGGCCCTAGCCCCATCTGCCTCCGATGCAGAGCACTCGTCAGAGCCTTCCCCAGACTCCAGGACTGGCCCATGTTCCTCCTCAACCTCCTCACTGTCTGAATCTTCTGCCACCTCTGCTGGCCGCTGGCAGGCCACACCAGGAATAGATATGCAGGTAGTCCTCGACTTATGACAATTGAGTCCAAAATTTCTGTTGTTAAGTGAGACATATGTTAAGTGAGTTTTGCCCCATTTTGCGAGTTTTCTTGCTACATTTGTCAAGTGAATCACTGCAGTTGTTAAATTATTAACATGGTTGTTAAATGAATCTGGCTTCCCCATTGACTCTGCTTACCAGAAGGTCACAAAAGGGGATCGCATGACCCCGGAACATTGCAACCATCATAAATATGAGTCAGTTGCCAAGCATCCGCATTTTATTCACATGACCGTGGGGATGCTGCAACGGTCATAAGTGCAAAAAAATGGTCATAAGTCGCTTTTTTCAGTGATGTTGTAATTTTGAAGTGTCACTCAATGAACTGTTGTAAATTGAGGGCTACCTGTATTTGTTAGAACAGATTTATGACTCAGACTGCTACAGGTAGTCTTCATTTAACAACCACTTGCTCAGCAAACCTTTGAACTTACAACACTGCTAAACAAGGGGGACTTATGACCAGTCCTTGAAGTTCTGGCTTCCTAACACCCCCATAACCAAATGATTGCAATTTGGGCACTTGGAAATGAGCTTGCACTTACAACAGTTGTAGTATCCCATGGTCACATGATCACCATTTGTGACTTTCTCTGCCAAGCAACATCAACGGGGAAGCCAGCGGGGAAGGTTGCAAGTCGCTCTGGTAAATTGCTTACACTCTTCCCTGCTTTACACTAACGACTTATCTGCCTGCCCGGATTGCCATCGTTAAGCAATGTAAAGCAATGTAAAAAGCATGACACAATGTCATGCTTTACATCTGTATCCCTTAGTGATGGGAATTCCCATCCAAATTTCCATCATTAACTGAGGACTACCTGAACTGATAAAGTATCTCCAGTGTTCTGGAAGTGCCTGAATTATGAAACATCATTTTCCCTTCTATTTTCCTTCAGGTCATCATAAATCTAGTTATTTTGCTCTTTCAGTAATATAAAGCTCACGACAAATAAGGGATGCTGGGCAGCACAAGGGATGCTTCACAGAACACATGAAACTCCTTCAAGCTGCCATGTCTTTTCCCAGGTTTCTGTATTAGCCCTCCAGCATTGCCCTTCAACACTTGGAAAGGACGAGCTTCCTTTTAAAAAACCCACAAATTGGCATATACACTCCCATACATATTCCTAAATATCTTTTGCTTTCAAATCTGGGCTGGGGCACTCTCCTAATAAAGTTTCTAGAATGTTTCCCCAGGATATTGAGAACTCTCAGAAAACTTTGGCCATACTAACCCATAACCACAGACCTGCAGTCATAGTGATCGCAACAGTTTTCCAAAATGTTCGGAACATCCCTATTTTTAGAAATGGACCATTCCGGTTGTGAATAGCTTTTGTTTTCCCACCAATAAGAATGTATGCAGCATTGTGCTTCAGTCAGTTATTTGGTGTTTTTCTGTAGTGGCATTTGAATTTGAGTTTTGGTCATGTTGACCGCAGATCTTAGTTAATGTTTTATTATTATTATTATTATTATAATGTTGGGGCCAAGTTTTCAACCAAAAACAGTGCGATTTGGTGATCCAAACTTCGAAGAAACTGTTCTAAAGTGATATGGAGAAGCAGAGAGTGATCTGAGTGAAGTGGAATTGGATTGTGAGGAAAATTTTATAATGGACGATGTGGAACCAGCCGCAGATTCTGACATCAGCGATGTTGAAGCTCCTGATGAAATTGATGATCAGGTACTATCTACGTCGTGCAATAGTTTATATAGCAAGAACAAATAAAATGGTCTTCTGAACCTTTTGGAAGTGATATATCCAGAACAGAATAGTCACAATATTGTAGTGCAATTACTTGGACTATGGTCAACAGCTAGAAATCTTGGAAATTCAAGAAATCAAGGATGGAGAAACAAAAAGTGACCTGCACGATGTGGAGATCAATACATTTTTGGGTTTACTGCTTTATACATCAAATTTTAGATTCTCGCCATGAAAACATTGAATGTCTTTTTGCTACTGAGGTCATCATGACCTCATATCTGTAACAGCCTAGCAGAAATAGTATGTCTGTGGTTAAGGGTTAAAAAAAAATCCGTGTATCCTTTCCCTTTTCTGACTGTAGCTTCTTGCTAAAATTATGCACAAAATTCCCCTGACTTTTCATTTTCCCATTAGTCCAAAATATGTGTCTGAATGAAGAGAGGGGATTAGAGAAGCCCAACTGAACACTCATAGCAAATTTACCCTGAGCTATATGAGTGCCAGTTTTGGAAGGTGATTCCAATTAAAAAAAACAATGGTACAAGGTAATTACATTTGGGGATAAAAAAACCATGTCTTCTATGAACGCTGTAATCCTCTGATGGAAAACATAGTTTGCTTTTGCTTAAGGCTACTATCTTTTTCACTTTTAACTGGAAATGGTTGTTTGCTGTAATACATCAATGTCTGCACTTGCATTAAAATATCTATCCTCAGGCAAGAAAGGATTGTGCTACCATTAACCGCTAACACCAGCAAGGGCTGAGGATGGAGCACAGCATTCTTTATTCTAAACTTGCTGCCTCAAAGGGCTCTTTCGTAGCTATTTTGGGGTGCGAATCCACTTGAAAAATATATTCACCTAGTCACATCCTGAACTTCTGGGTCACATAGTATTCCAGTTGCTATGGTTTTCTGATCTGAATGCTACAGGCAATGAGGCTGCAGAAGAACCTCTTTGAAGCATCTCCCCTAAAGTTCTGTGTCTGTTTTAGACTTGTTTTCTTTATTTGATTGCTTAGTCTTCTATCAAAGGTTGTCAGTGTTCCAAGTAATACACCCATTGAAAGCAGAACTCCGAGGCAGGTAGAGTCCTCAAAGAACATGTTTATTGGATACATCCAGAGGTGATATTCAACCAGTTCGGACCAGTTTGGGCGAATTGGTAGCGGAGATGAGCCCGCCCACCTGGCCCTGCACTATGCTGTCCTATTTAGCCACGTTTTCGAGGGCGGGTGCATGCATGGAAGGCACACATGTGAACAAAGTACATTCATGGAAGGCCAGGCACATGCGCGGAAGGTGCTCACGAGCACGTGAAGTGAATGCATGCGGGGTGAACCAGTGGTAAAAATATTCAGAACCCACTTCTGGGTACATCATATCGGCACAGCCAGTGAAAACCAACTCTAAAAGTTCCCACGATTTTCACCTAATTAAAACAGCAAAAGTTCCCCCTCCCAGCTGTCACCGGTCACATTGTCCAATGGAAGTAGCTGGCAGGCTGCTTAGTCACTCTGCTCCTTGATCTGCCACCTGTTTTCCCACAAGAAAACTTTTTGTTTTGACTGTTAGCCAGTCTATCTACTTCCCCCCTCCCTTCTCCCCTCTCAAGGTTTGTGGCAACTATGAGGCAGCAAAAGATGGCTTCAGCCAGGTTCGTTTCAGAGTTGACACTGGTTGGAAAACCCAAGTGAAGCTGATTCTCAGAACAGTCCATGATGTACGTGGCACAGGTGAGTATCTTCTCTGATACAACCAGGTAGAAAGAATAGGGCAGACAAGAAAGAAAAAGATATTCTCTGGCCATCTTTTATAATAATTATTGCACCATCTCATCCTCTGTGGTGAGATGGATAAGATTTGTCCTATCCCCATAAATGGTTCTAAGTAGAGAGGTGACTGATACGTGTGACAGCCAAACATTCTTTCAAAGTCACAATAGTATAAGACCATGAAGCAAAAGTATGGTATAAGAACAGTAGAGTACTTTAATCAGATCAAGCTAATTGTTCCAGATATTAGAAGAATAAACCAAAGTCAAATCAGGTACAAGTCAAATCAGACTCAAAAAGGCAGTAGAAAGATCCAGGGGAAGGTTTCAAGCTGCTAGTAAAAAAAAACACATCAAGGTACATTTTGGTTCCCATAGTAGGTGACCTCCAAAAAATAATATCTATCTATCTATCTATCTATCTATCTCTCTCTCTCTCTCTCTCTCTCTCTCTCTCTCTCTCTCTCTCTCTCTCTCTCTCTCTCTCTCTCTCTCTCTATATATATATATATATATATATATATATATATATATTAATGCTGAAGGAATCATTCTTTGCAATCTTACATTCTAAGCCCTCTCAGCTACCCTATTCTCAGCCGAACATTGACATTAATTTTTATGAGCTTTAAGGAACTTAAGTCACAATCTGAAGCTGGAGAACCATCTGCAAAGTCTAATTCTTCCTAGTTTTCTCAACAATCAAGGAACATGTCTGTCAGTGGTTTCCAAAACTTCCTTTTATTCATCCTGATTCTTTGAGAAAGAGTACAGGACATCGGCTCTGACAGGAATTATGGATTAACCTTTAAGTCCTGGTTTGCCCATGACACTTTTTGCATCAATCTTTTTTTTCCCCCTGATCTAATTTACCTTGCAGAGCAAGAAAAAAAAATGAGGCTATTGGATAGATCTGCTTCATTTTCCCTTACAAAGCAAATCCTTCAATTTGGAATCCATGACACAAACTTTCTTTGCCTTTCTTTCCCACTACTATTACTACTGTTAAAGAGGAAGCAAATGTGTGACAATTGTGGACTTGTTAAAAGTAATACTATTATATATATATAGAGAGAGAGCATGGCTGAATACTTAATTTTAAATCAGATTACTTCTATAGTTAATGGCTTTAATCATTCTTATCTTTCTTAAATCCCACTGTGTATTCTTGATGTTTATTTTTTTTAGCCAGATGATTTCCTACTGAATAAATTGTTAGTGCTTCTTCTGACGTCACTGGGAATAGAAATCAAACTCAACTTCATTATATGGTGAATTTCACACGCCACTACTTGAGGTAATTATATTAGCAATGGAAGGGAGATTCTTTAAGTGGATATACACTTTTTTAATTTATCTCTCTTTTTTTCTTTTTTTTTATTGAAAATTTTTTATTTTATAAACAAGCATACATACAATATATAATCAATCAATCAGTGTATCATCTGAATACATCTTTTTTCCTCTTACTCCTCCAATATACACTTTTTAAAAACATTTTCTTATAGATAAAATTTACTTTGAGGTGTAAAGATGCCTCCTGCTGTAAAACAACTGGAGACAGTCTGAACAATCGAGTAGCTCACACTTCTACATTTTGCATATGGCGCAAATTATAGTGATGCATGTAATTTATGTAAATTATGAAGGGAAATGAAGTGTAGTTTTATTTACACATTAGAGTGACTATATCTGGATTGCAAATATATAAGTGGTCCACTAGAGAAGCAAAAATTCAAGCTGCTGGTATCTCTTGACTACCCCCTATTGAACATCTGGATCTTTGCATATCAGATTCGTTCTAAATAAGCTGCTTGATCCCTAGAAATCATGCCCGGACTGTAATACTGGCTGGAGAATCCTAGGAGTTGAAGTCCACACATCTTTAAGTTGCCAAAGTTGAAAAACACTGGATCAACCTTCCATCCTTCCGAAGTCAGTAAAATGAGAAGCCAGATTGTTGGGGGCAATATGCTGACAACTGTAAACTGCTTAGAGAGGACTGTAGAGCACTGTAAAGTGGTATATAAATCTAAGTGCTATTAGCAGCAAGAAATAGCATCACCCTCACATGAAAAATAATGGTCATACTTCAAAGACATGCCATCGATATTAACTTCCCCAAAGCATATAGAATAATAACAGCTTAGTTTTTAAATCATTTTAAGTTTAGTTTCAAATTAACCATTTTCTGGACAGGATTATTTCTTCATTGGTTCTGATGATAGATCTGGACAACCTGAACACTGCTGTGCTGTCCTTTCCTTTTCCCTGCTATCTCTGTCTTAAAAGGCCAAAGGCAAAATTACAGGGCAATATTTCATACCTTTCTGCAGCAAAAACCTTCAAAACTATCCAGCTGAAACTTGTCAGATCCTCTAGAGTTTACAATCCCTGCTATTTTCATCCCAACTCTGGTAAAAATTGAAAGAGCTGCAGGCCCTTTGATATTGCTCTGTTGTGGCCTTTGAATTTTTATTTTTAAAAAAAAAAAAAAATCTGAATCTTGAACCTCAAAGCAGCTTGAATCAAACCGAATTGCTTCTAAAATGCAGGCTCAAATCATATCATATGCTGTTCAAATCCCAAATTGTATTCGATAGATTTAAATCAGATCAAAACTGATTTGCATGGGGTTACTTCTTTTCATACTTGTGAAGGATTGTACAACTTATATTAAGTCAAAAAATAGAATTGAAATTTTTTTAAAAAAACTTTGTGGGTTAAGTTGCTAGAATAGGGAATAGGACGTGTCATTTAATGGGGTGAATATTAATTTTTGCATTTTTTTTTCCAGTGAGGAGTTCTAAAACTATGTGTTTTTACACCAAGAATTCAAATCTGCTGTTATTTTTTGCAACTACAGAACATTTAGCCTAGAACGGTAAATCAACATCTGATCATATACCCCACAAATACTGTTTATCTTCTCAAAATTACACCTTGTGCTGCAAAAATCAAAGTTTTTTTTTCCTGCATGAATCTTATCTAAGTAAAAAATAATCCATGCAATCATAAACTAACACCAGAAAGCAATTATCTGAGTTACAAGAATGTTTAAGCAAGTTTCATCAAGTCTTGTTTTGATTCGTTCTTTGACATCAGCCGCCGACTTGCTTCTTGGCCTCTGACATAACCCTCACATTTCTCAGGTGTATACACTCTGCTTGCTTCCTCTGTGACCTGTTTCACACATCTCTCTATTGATTGGGCATGATAGGGCCACTGTGGTACTTGCATTGGTTTGTCAATGAACTTCTTTATTTCCGCTGTAGTCAATTTGCACATCAAAGGTGGCTCATAAACACCTTCAGACCAGTCAATCAGCTCCAGCAGAGTAGATAACCTCTACCCAGTGCATGAACTGCCTTCATAGCCAGTATTAACATTTGTAGAATCTCCTCCAATGGCCTTCAAGCTTTTGTCAATGCCTTTCTTCTTCATGAAATACACCAGATTATCTGCAATCACTTCAGCGGGTTTTCCTGTTTTTGAGCCTTTCTCTGGTGCGAAATGATAAAGATACCTTCCTCCTGGTTCATTGCACACAGAGTAAGTTTTTTTTTTTTTTTTTTTTTAATGATACTGGGGAATTTCTGGTATGAATTGTTTGCTAGGGAATTGCTGGTCTGAAAAGTTATGATATTTATGTAGTTATTTATCAAGCACATCTAAATTATATTAAAGTAAGCAAAATATCTTTACAATCCCTGAGGCATGAGAACCTATAGAACTGGTAGTAAAACCAGCGGGAGGCTCCCCCACCCACCACAACATCATCATGGGTGATCTGTGCATGCACGGAAGCTTCTCTGCATGCACAGAAGTAAGCAAGCAAGTAAACCGCGCGCGCGCGCATGGTCCCATTGCAAATGGTAGTAAAGGTAAGTAGAACCCACCCCTGGTTTGAACACACCTAATATTTGGAAATTGAAAGTTGAAAAATTTGACACGCCCTAGAAATGAAACAAACAACATGTTAAAAAGTTATGATATTTATGTTGTTACTTACCAAGCACATCTAAATCATATTAAAGTAAGTAAAATATCTTTACAAACCCCAAGGAATGTCACAACTTTTGATCATCCCTAATATTTGGAAATTGAACATTGAAAAATTCGACACGCTCTAATGGCGAAGGTTATATTACTTCTCTTTGTCAGGAGCACTTTGCAAATACAAAGATGGCAACACCAGTTCCACAATCACAAATAAATGCATATCATGAAATCTCACAGGTCCACAGACCTAGTCTTTTCATTAACCAATCTTATGGATGTCATTAAAAAGAAAACCGTTTAATTATCATTATTTTGTGTATGAATGGAGGGAAGTGCTATAAGGATTTTCTGCCACAGTTACCAAAATAAATAGCTTTGTTTCCTGTGCATCTTGAATTGGAAAATTGTATACTGCTTTTATCTGGCCTAAACTCAGACTTTTGAGGCCAATATTAGTTAGATAAGCAAATATATTAGATTCACTTTCTTCTATATTAAGTTTAAAAAATAGTATAGTTATTTCTATTCCATTTATGGTAAAAACAACATTTGTTTTATAAGTTCTTCTGAAAAATATGATTAACTTAATCTTATCTGTATTTCCCAGAATGTATCAGTCTTGATAACATCCTATAGTACTGCAGTTCAGTTTATTTTTATCTTCCTAAATTTGTACCTTTATTTTATTTTTTATTTATTTATTTTGCATCTTCTCCAAACTGTACTACCTCATTGCATCCTCATTTTGCTCAAAGTAAATGACAGGACAAACCTTTGAAATGAATAATATAACTACTTTCAGAAAAAGCTACAATGTAAAGAAGTTTCGGAAGGAATACATGGCATTCATTTCAGCTCCTGAGAGAGGAAAATGAGTTTGACATTTTTGAGGCATGTGTAAATATCAACTAATATCAGAAGAGAGAAAAGCATCTCCAAATGGTTTAAGAAAACAATGACTTCTATATTAGGTAATATTTCTTGGCTAATTAAAAGTATAATCACAATTAAAAAAAGAAATACAGTGCTGAAGTGAACTTAATATTATGTTACCAGGATACAAAATGATGCTGAGACCCTAGAAAGTATACAGAGAAGAGCAACAAAGCTGAGAAGGTGTGTGGAGGGTAAACAGTACCAGGAATGACCAGTAGGTAGGTAGACAGACAGACAGACAGACAGACAGACAGACAGACAGAGAGACAGACAGACAGACAGACAGACAGACAGACAGGAGGAGTATTAGGAATGACATGATAACAGTCTTCCAGTACTTTTTTTTTTATTGAAAAGTTTTAAAATATTTTACAAACAAATTCCCCCCCTTCCCCCACCCTTTCCCCTCTCCCTCCCCCCCCCGACTTCCCAGAGCAAAATACAGGGTATTGCATTTAACAAAATAATCTGACATAAGCAAACTAACTATAAACTCTTAACTTCCCCTTACTCTTTAACTCCGCGATAGGTATTAAAATATCAAAGTAAAAAGAAAAACCATCTAGATATTTCATTCATAAGCTATTTGCAACTTTTTAGTCCCATATTTGTTTTGTATATAGTCAATCCATCTTCTCCATTCCAGTACATATCTTTCATTCGAACGGTCCTTCAAATATACAGAAATTTTAGCCATCTCCGCCAAATTGGCTACTTTTAATGTCCATTCTTCAATAGTAGGTATTTCTTCCTTCTTCCAATATTGCGCCACCAAAAGTCTGGCTGCCATTATTAAATTCAAAATCAAATTAGTCTCTATAATTGTACATCCTTCAATTATACCCAATAAAAACAACTGTGGAGTAAATTTTATCTTCCTTTTGAGACTATTTTGTATAATCCACCATATCTTAATCCAAAATGCCTTAATTTTCTTGCATGTCCACCATACTTCCAGTACTTGAAGGACTTTCAGAGAAGAAAGGGTTGGCCTATTTTCCAAAGCACCTGAGGGCAGGACAAGAAGTAATGGGTGGAAGATCATTAAAAAGAGATCCAACCTAAGGAGAAATTTTGTGACAGTGAACACAATTAATCAGTGGAGCAGCTTAGCTCCACTGCTCAGAAATTGTGAGTGCTCCTTCACTGAAGGTTTTCAAGAAAAGATTATACCACCATTTATCTTGAATAGTATAAAGTCTTCGGACTAGAAGATCTCCACAGTTCCTTCCAGCCCTGTTTTTCTATGTTATTCTATATTTCAGTAAATATTTCTAATGATAAAAACTAAACAGATCCCTTGATAAAATATTATGTGAGGATTAAATCTATCTGACTAGAGAAGTATCATGGTTAGCGTTAAGCTTAGAGTTTTTTAAAATCTTTGATTATTCATATTTGACAATTTACTATATGTTAGATTAACAGAAGAATATAATATGAATATTGTTTTTTAGAATGCTGACTATTTGAATTTTAAGCTAATTTAAATGTTGAATATTCATTTAAACTAGAGGAAGGTTGTTGTATTGTACTATTTCCTTTCTACTGAAAAAATGTTGTAGTTTATTTTTGTTTGATATTGGTTTAATGCATTTCTTTGTCACTTTTTAATCTGTCCCGTTGTATGCTCCCCTTTTTCCTCTTTATGTTAGTTTGCATTTTAATGTTTATGAAACATAAGAAAGATATTTGGAAATAAAAAACACAAAACATTTTGTGGATATGATATACTACTGAAAGAACATAGCATTTTCATCTTTAGAAGGTTCATCACACTTCTTGGAGAAAAAAGGCATTGTGAATTGCTTGTGAATTCCACCGTATTTTAGCTTTTCTCTCAAATCAGAAAGAACTACATCATACAAAGATAATGCATGGTCTTTCTATTCCACCTCAAATTTGAACTCTCTATCAGAGTAAGAAAATCAGGAGACAGGATCAAGACATGAGAGCAGTTCATTTATCCAAGAGCAACTGAGAGAAAAACTGAAAATAAGCCCTGCCCAGTTAGATTTAATAACTAGCCACTTTGTATTCAAGAAAGCCTGTATCCTTTTTCACATGTCACCAAATTAGGATTTTCAAAATCTAGATTACTAAAAACTATAAATTTATCTTTCCCTTTCCAATATAGTAACTAGGCTTAATTTGGCAGCACTTTTCTTTCATTTTTCTATACCTTCAGTGAAAAATGAATTTAGAGATGTAGGATTTCCTTAATACTAGGAAGCCAAAGGGTTTCAGCTGAAGACATAACAAGATAGAGAATAAGGACATGTTTTAAAATTTAATATGAAAAATTAAGTGAAATAAAAATATGTTTACTGCTTTTGTGCATTAAATGTAGGCATGGGGAAAGAGTTTTGTATGTAGGAGAATTTAGCCAGCTATTTCGTACACAGAGTTGAGTTGGAATAAAATTCAAGGGCATTTATCAGATGAAATTTCCTAGATGTATAGAGAGCTACAGCTATTTGCCTTCTGTTCTCCTAAATTTTATTCTATTGCATAAAAATTCAAAGAGGGTAATTAAGTTCTGAAACAAACATACTGATATTTTATAATTATTTGATTATAAAACATGTTTCTGGGATGGCAGTGACAGAACTGAAGCAGAGAAGTAGACAGATACTGAGGACGGTAGGTGGGTCTGTGGGTAGGTAGGTAGGTAGATGGGAGTAAAGGAAGGAAGGAAGGAAGGAAGGAAGGAAGGAAGGAAGGAAGGAAGGAAGGAAGGAAGGAAGGAAGGAATCAGTATACAATCTTCATGAAAACTATTTATCATAAACAGAAAGTTTTCTTGTTGCTGTGTTATGTTCTGTGATGGATAATTTTCCTACCAAAAGAAGTCATATATTGACTGATTGCAGGTTGATGATACAAAAGATGGCAAGCATGATAAGAGTCAGGATGTCACCTCACAATTGACGCCGTCCCTTCTTTTTTTCCCAATCTAGCAATTGTGGCCACCATCTTGAATTCTATTTTAATTTTGGGGACAACCTTCTGCCATTGAAGCAGGCTTCAAAAATTCTCCCTGAAATCCAGTAGCCCTTTGGAAAGGCATTGGGAAATGCATCTTCACAGAATATCTGGAGATTAATTAAAATGTGAATGGTGAGGAGGACTCATTTGCTTTGCTCAAAAGAACACTTCTCAAAACCTTCCCTAGAGATAAAGCCTTTTTCTTTCCTTTTGAAATCTAGCTTTAGATGCCAACTGTGATCAACCAAATTTTCCCAAAGGTAGACTTTAATCTTTAAATTAGTGGGGAGAAATGCACTTCCCAGAGCCATCTGTTTCAATTCTGTTTTTTGACCTATGTCAAATATGAAGTTCTACATCTCCAGCTGAAATAAGCACTATTGTGAAAGAGAAGGGGGGATGGGGAGAGGGAGAGAGAGATGCCTTAACATTTTATGGCATTTTATTTAAAAGTTAAACATTTCGGAAGCAATTGTCTGACACAAACAAGAAACTGATAACTGCAAAAATGCAGGTAGTCCTCGACGTACGACCAACATTGAGCCCAAAATTTCTGTTGTTAAGTGAGACATTTGTTAAGTGAGTTTTGCCCCATTTTACCACCTTTCTTGCCACAGTTGTTCAGTGAACCACTGCAGTTGTTAAATTGGTAACTCGGTTGTTACGTGAATTTGGCTTCCCCATTGACTTTGCTTATCAGAAGGTCGCAAAAAGAGATCACATGACCCTGGAACACTGCAACTGTCATAAATATGAATCAGTTGCCAAGCATTTGAATTTTGATCACATGATCATGGGGATGCTGCAAAGGTTATAACTGTGAAAAATGGCCATAAGTCACATTTTTCAATGCCGTTGTAACTTTGAACAATCACTAAACAAAATGTTGTAAATTAAGGATTACCTGCAGCGGTGGGTTGCCCCCCGGTTCAGACCGGTTCTATAGAATCAGTAGTAAAACCGGAGGGAGGCTCCGCCCACCGACCCTGACATCATCAGAATGCTTCTGTGTATGCGCAAAAGAGTGTGTGCATGTATGAAACTTCTGTGCACACAGCCCCATTGCAAACCAGTAGTAAATGTAAGTAGAATCCACCCCTGATTACCTGTACACTAAAAATTGAAATTCTTCCTAATTACTGGTGATGAATAAAAACAGAAGGAATCAATTTATACAGAACCAGAACATTGGATCAGCAACAACGGACCAGGGTTTGAATAAACAATTTTCAACCCTGCAAGGAGATACTGAAGAAGTATCTTTTCAATTCGTATTTAAACATGAATTTTCACTATGCAAAGCACATGCTGTATTCCTCAGCTAAACAACCTTCTCTCCATGTGATAAACTCACCATAAAAAGATCACCTAAGGTCAGTTCCACATTGTACCCCTATTACAATACAATTATTGCCTCTCTAAAAGCAATATGTTTACTGACCCTGTAAATCCTGCACATTCGTTTCATCTTGAAAGCTGTGCACAAATATATGCTGGGATGCTGACTCCAATAAATGTATAGGGGGTGGGGTAATATGTCTTCTAATGGTTTCTTAAAAAGAGGGATGGAACTATTTCTTAGTAGGAGCAGGAATTCACTTTCTCTCATTTTTTTACATTTATTTTGTTGCTTGTGTAAGCATCAGTCGGTGGTATCCTGGACTATATCATTTATCATGGTATTGGAGTGTGAAACCATGGAGACATCCATCCAAAACAGTTGGAAATATGTAGAGAAAACCTTCAAAGTAGTTACTATTTTATAGGACAAAGGAATGAAAAAAAGAATGAGAAAGAACTCTTTTTTAATATATATATATATATATATATATATATATATATATATATATATATATATATATATATATCTTTCAACTCATTTCTATAACATAGGGCCCATTTGGCAATAATGTTGAGAGATTACCTAGGAGAAAAATCCAAATTATTTCCAGAGGCTAGTAACTAGATTTTATAAATTTGCTCTATTAATTACATTAATACATGTCTTCTCTTGTTGTTTTTTTCTCTCTGCAGTAGTTCTGTGAGGTAAATTCAGCTTAAATATTAAGGGGCTGGAGGCAAAAACATATGAAGAATGGTTGCAGGAACTGGGTATGTCTAGTTTAATGAAAAGAAGGACTAGGGGTGATATGATAGCAGCGTTCCAATATTTGAGGGGCTGCCACAAAGAAAAGGGAGTCAAGCTATTCTCCAAAGCACCAGAAGACAAGAAAAAAATGGATGGAAACTAATCAAGGAGAGAAGCAACCTACCGTGTTTCCCCAAAAATAAGACCCTGTCTTGTATTTTTTTTTCAATCCTGAAATAAGCGCTTGGACTTATTGCCATGCACTCAAAAGCCCGATTGGGCTTATTATCAGGGGATGTCTTATTTTGGTGGAAACAGGGTAGAACTAAGGAGAAATTTCCTAACAGTGAGAACAATTAATCTGTAGAACAACTTGCCTCCAGAAGTTGTGGGTGCTCCATCACTGAAGGTTTTTAAGAAGAGATTGGACAGCCACTCGTCTGTAATGATATAGGTCTCCTGCTTGAGCAGGGGTTTGGACTAGATGAACTCCAAGATCCCTTCCAACTCTGTTATATAAGATATGTTCAAAACTCACCTAATAAGTTCCCATAGATGACTGTAGACTTCAAGCTGGATTCCTTAATTGTGAATTAATACCTTAATAAGTACATCACATAGGTAGGATTAAATATATTGAGAGATTCTGTATGTACTCATCTTTTTATATGGTGTATTTATGGTGATGTATTTCTGCACCACTACAGTTAAAGCCATTGCTCACTCACATCTGCATCATCATATTCTTCTCAAATGTCCTCAGCAATTTTGCAATTGGCTCCCAACACGAAGAAGGGAAGGAACAGCATGTAACCACTAATAATTGAGGCAATGCCTACTATGGAAGACCATAATCTAGCATTCATCCAGCATAGAACCAAGGGAAAAGAAAAGTCAGCAAGAAGGCCAGAAGTGTTGCTTTCTTAGAATTGTATCCAGAGCTCAAGTTAAAAAGATTTGCACTGAAGTTAGACTTCAAACCAGCATTGGTTCATCACAATGCTATATGGGTCAGTACAGAGATATTTCTATACAAAAAGTTTTCAAAATGCAGGAGAGCATGCAAAAATGAAGAGTGATGCTTGGAACATATTGCTCATGAGGAGGAAAACACTGGATTTGTGGGCTTATGTCAGCTGACACCTTACACTTGCTGTGCTTCACTGTTATGTGGTGACAGACTGCCATTACTGTTGGGAGGAGAGAGGAGGCAGTGGATGTTTGGGGAATTGAAAGTAGATACTGTTCCTCCTCGAGACACAGCCTCAAGGTCACCCAGTTGGAAGAAGGAGGGAGTCGCATACAAAGCTGTGCTTGAAGTGACCATTATGCAAACATCTTGCATGGACTTGGTTGGTTACAGTGGGGTGGGCAATAAGGGGACAATTGAGGGGGGAGAAGAGTTTAGGGGTTTTGGTGCACAATTCTCAGTTCTGGGTATGCAATACTACAATATACCTGACCTCTAGTAAAAGGATCATTTCTATTTAGAGGTTTAGGTTGTGGGCAAATCTAAAAGCTTAATTAATGTGCAGTACCAGATTATAAAGGAGTGAGAGACCTTAACTGGGAACTACACTGGGCAATCCCAGCTCCTGCGATGTGGTCATTCGAAATTTCAGCATACGGCAATGAACCTGAAGAATAGGAGTCTGTTTCTTCCAAAACAGATTTTCACAAGCAACAAGAAACAACTGGATATTGATGCAAACATGGGAACCTGATTCTACAACAAATCCAGATGTCTACAACACCATCATGGGTTCCAACAAGTACACACATGAGATTGAAAGTGCCATCAATTGCCCCAATGATACGTGCCATCTTCTGACAGTAATGGTCTTCTGGAAGAATCATATGATAAATGGGGCAATTTTGTGTAATGGACATAAATTTAACCTCACAACTAAAAAAAAAGGATGAAGTAATATGAGAGCATGTTCTATAGATTGAATCTAAGATGTTCCCAGCCTTAAAATTCCTCTTGTTTGAGTTGGTACTCTTTCCTTAATAAACTGGAATCAGCCTGGATTATTCTAGGATAGTCCTTTTTAATCTCTCATGTTTCTATAGGAACTCTGTTATGTAAATGAAATAATCCAGTTTTGGTAGCTTCTGATGGAAACATCTGGTTCCTTTGAAGAAGGTTATTTGGGCTTCTTAATTATTGACCAAATGATGTATAACCAACATTTGTTATCCAGGGACTTTCTATCTTCAAAATTCTGATCAGGAATATGCTTGAGTGGATATTTGGTTCCTTGACAAAATTACTAATCTTAGATGAGGACATGCAGGGTTTATCTAGAAAGACTCCTAACTTGAAGAATTGATAGCAAATGCTATGGAAAAAGAATACTACATAACTCACATACTATTTTTTTTTTATTTGATTTATATGCCGCCCTTCTCCGAAGACTCAGGGTGGCTTACAATGTGTTAAGCAATAGCCTTCATACTCCCCACAATCTGGGTCCTCATTTTACCTACCTTAGAAAGGATGGAAGGCTGAGTCAACCTTGAGCCTGGTGAGATTTGAATTTGCAGTAATTGCAGGCAGCTGATGTTAATAAAGTGCTTTAGTCTGCTGTGCTACCAGGGCTCCTGAAGCCCCATGTTCAGTCCTTGTCTAGTTGTAGGCAGAAGGGACCTGTGCGTTTACAAAAAGTTGGTGTAAGTAAGTGGAAGTTAATGCTAAATTAGAATTGTAAAGTACTGTATCTGATCTAGCATATAGCATCTTCCATAATCTGTCTGTTTGTATGGTCACATGTGCTCTGACCCAGATCATATACACTTCAGTGTGTTTTACTTAACTTGTATACCAAGATTTGTCTGTATCTTTATCCCATACCATCCCAACAATAAACTTAACTTTTATAAACTTAACTCCTATGAAACTTTTATGCATTCCGAAACGGCATCTTGCTTTTCTTGTTTTTCCTCCCATAAATATAGAGAAACATTATTCTGCTTTCCATTTAGAGAACAATTTTAACTAGTTTTATAGTTCTGAGAGAAAGTGATAAAAATAATTCTATCAATTATGAGCTAAATGGAGTTTTGCATGACCCCCTAAGGGTGACCATATGATGTACCAATCCCAGCATAGAAACCCTTGGGAATTCTTCAATTAAATTCTGAAGGTAAATTACCTTCGTAATTTCAAAAAATGCTCAGAACTCACCGATGTACCTTAGGCTTGTTTGCACATTATCTTACAGATAGGTATAATTCTGTCTATCTCTAGGGAAAACCTACTCCCCCATTCCACTCCTACATAGCATTTCTTCAGTGTTCACAGGAACAGCTAAAGCACTGAAAATGGTGTTACAATTCTAAGGACTATATCACAGAATGCACAATTATTTTCTGAGTTCCATCTTAGGTCAACCCTACAAGTTCACAACGTTGTAAGGTTGTGCTTAATATGTAAAACAGCTGTGGAATGTTCATTATCCTTGAAATGCAAATGCCCTAGCTAGATATTGTTTTAATCCCTATATTTAAACTGTTCCATCCTATATCTGAGACAGCTGACAAAAATCATAAAATGATACTTAAAGCCAAAATCTAGCAAATAAACCATTACAAGTTTCTTTTTTTAATCATTTCACCATTTGTCTGATAAGATGACATATGCAGAGAAGGGGGGGAAAAACAGGTTCACTGGAAATGCAAATTGAAAAGCATTTATTCTGCACTTTTCATCCCATTAACTGCTAGAGACATTTAAAAGTACAGATTGCAAGCAAAGAAGTTGGTTTACATTTCCTCATTTGAAGACTTTGATTCTGAAGGTCCTCCCCTTTAGCTGACTTCCTATAGAAAGCATTCTTATTTCCTACTTCTCCTTTTTCCCACAATGAGAACAGAAAATCCACATATTTAGCCTTGAAATCTGGAGTGCCACTGGAGAAAAACTAAGAGTGAGCAATTCAGTCAAAGAAAAATCTTTATTAAGGATAGCCTTGTGCAAATAAAAGACAGTGAAACATAGTAACTGCATTCACAGATAATTGATGCTGTTTTGGGTGACTCAGTTGTCCTTAGGTTAGGAGAGTTCAGGGAAAGCTTTGGAGGGTGGTTGAGAGGATTACACTAAATTGAGTTGCTTTCCAGTGCTTGAAGATTATGTGGGTATAAATGAGGAAGAACAGGCTTTAACATCACCCTGACAAGACTGAGGGGCTGTGTGGGCAATTATGGATGTGATTCAAAATATTGCTTGTCAACTTTAAAGATACATATGGCATAGAGGAAGGATTCTTGTGTGACCTCCCATCCCTGGTGGTTTCTATTCATTCCCACCAGATCTGACAATATGGACTTGCCCTGATTCCTCTCAGTGAAGCAATGCCATTTGGTGGGTCTTAGAAAGCAGGATTTTTTTTTCCTCCTGTCATGTCACCTGGTTTATCAATAATCTACTCTTGAGGATTTGGACAGCTCCAACACTAATTGCATTTTAGAACGGGGTCCCCAACCTTGCTTCAATTCCCAGAATTTCTCATCCAGATTTGCTGGCTCAGGAATTCTGGGAGTTGAAATCCACAAGTCTTAAAGTTGCCAAGGTTGGAGACCCCTGTTTTAGAAGGCCATAAAGACTTTTCACCCAGGCATTTGGGCCACAATGTCAATAGAGCCGGTCTTGTAATGTTAGCATGTAGATTTTCATAGTAGTCTCTACTTGTTCTTTTTAACTGGTTTTGATTGTACATTGTACTTTTATTGCCTACTTGCTTCCCAGAATTTTATTAGTTATATTTGTTAAAATCTCTCTCTCTTTCTCTCTGTCTATCTGTCTGTCTGTCTTTCTCTGTCTCCCCAAATTAAACATGAATAAAAATAAAAGCAAAAGGCAGAAATTGAGGGCACAATAAAAAAAAACAGGTAGAAGCTCATTGAAGACAAAACCTTGCTGGAATTAAGAAGAATTTTTTGGACCGTGACAATAATTAGTCAATGGCTTAGCTTGTAGGGTGGTCCATCACTGGAAGTTTTCAAGAAAAGATTGGACATCATTTGTCCAGAATGGTATAAGGACTCTTGCCTTGGCTGAGGGATTATACTAAAGGATCTCCAAGATCCTTTCCAGCTCTGTGATTCTGTGAAGTAAAGAGTAAAGAGGAAGTGCATGATTATGATTTCAAGCAGCTGCCAAAAAAGCCAACACAGTTCTAGGCTGCATAAACAGAGAGATAGAATTAAGATCACGTGAAGTGTTAATACCACTTTATAATGTCTTAGTAAGGCCGCACTTGGAATACTGCATTCAATTTTGGTCACCACGATGTAAAAAAGATGTTGAGACTCTAGAAAGAGTGCAGAGAAGAGCAACAAAGATGATTAGGGAACTGGAGGCTAAAACATATGATGAACGGTTGCAGGAACTGGGTATGTCTATTTTAATGAAAAGAAGGACTAGGGGAGACATGATAGCAGTCTTCCAAAACCTCAGGGGCTGCCACAAAGAAGAGGGAGTCAAGCTATTTTCCAAAGCACCTGAGGGTAGGACAAGAAGCAATGGGTGGAAACTAATCAAGGAGAGAAGCAACTTAGAACTAAGGAGAAATTTCCTGACAGTTAGAACAATTAATCAGTGGAACAACTTGCCTCCAGAAGTTGTGAATGCTCCAACACTGGAAGTTTTTAAGAAGATGTTGGATAACCATTTGTCTGAAGTGGTGTGGGGTTTCCTGCCTAAGCGGGGGGGTTGGACTAGAAGTCCCCCAAGGTCCCTTCCAACTCTGTTATTCTAAATTCTAAATACTGCCTGCTTATTCTGAAAGTTGCAATTCGACTACACATCAGTAAATAGTCCTGTTGATAGGACTCTGGCAACTTCTTACAAATATCACAAGGGCCATACAAATACACCGGCTCTTTCATATCATACTCTGTCCCAGTTCAGAACTGATCGCCCTATAAACGATCTGCAATATTTCAGGCTACAAGTGGATGGTGTAAGACTTAAGCTGGGAGCAAGGGGTTCTCAGGACCGAATTGCCATGAATTGTAAAAAGCCCATTGATATTCTTATCTTGCTATGCTGTGTCATGTATCTGAGTGCCCCTGGCTGAGTTCAAGAATATCAAGAGAGTCTAGTTGTGCTGAGTCAAACATCTGGAGATTTCTTCTGAGGGAGCTTGCCAGCAGCTTACATATTTAAGTACCTCCCTCACAGGAAACTTTCTGATTCTGTGCTTGTCTAGGCATTTTTTTAATGGGCTGGAACATTTGATGCTAACAGCATCAGATATATACTACAACACAGTGGAAGCAAGTACTGTAATTATATTGCAGGAACTAGATCTATATTCTTTGGACTAATAGTTGATGAGTGGGTTAACTGTATCTAAAACTGTAATAAATATATGTATGCATTGGCACATATGCATTTGTCTCCCTATTATGCTAATCTTTATCTGGCCTTTCCCCAGATACCCACTTCATCCTCTTATTATTATTATGGAAAATAGGAAGCAGAAACATCAGGTACATAACCTTGCATTGCACAAAATAAAATAATAAGAACAATGAAATTGTTTTTGAAAAGCTTTACATTTTTGGGGGGAAACAAGATGATTCTACAATCAAAAATTGTAAAAAAAGAAAAAAAGGCAATCCCCTCCAAATCAATCAGGAGACACTCAAAAGGATCTACTTCTCCTAAAATATTAGGCACCATACTAATATAATAGATGGGGAAAGGGAGATAAACTGTCCTTCCCTTACTTCCCTATCTTCTTTCTTCTTTTAGCTCTTCTGTTTATTGCAGATGCTAGAATTTAGGATACCTAAATTGGGGAAAACTGTAATCATTTGCCATGGTTTTTTTTTTTCAGCACAGAGAGTATAGGAAATGGGAACAACCTGTCACAATATAAAAATTCAAAAACTTCCTCTCACTTTATCTTAATCTATTTCATTTAGAAACACCACAAAAATAAATCTGAATACCAAATACTTTGATATTAAGCCTAAGAATGTAGAACTATACATCATTTTGCAGGATGAGAAAATATTTGGGAAATTAGAAGCAGAATTTAGCAGTGTTTTATTGAGATAATTTTAGTATTCCTACACATACTATTCACAAATCTGAATCCTCTAGATAATCATTTACAATGATCTGTGGTATGCATACGGTATACATATCTCCCACTCCGTCACATTTATTCTTTTTTTGGGGCTGTGTATACCTCCAGAACAATGCTTCTTAAAGTGTATCTTCATTTTTCTTGATACCATACCTTCTGCCTTGCTTTCCTGATATATTATTGGACTCCTGCAGAGGAGGTTAAGTGAGGTAGAGACCACAGCCAATTTAAAGCCTTTTCCACCAATATGTACTGTAATAATAACATCATGAATTTTGTCAAGATTTAATCTTTGCCCAAATATTCTGCAGGGAAATAAAAAGAATAAATAACATTACAATGTAGAACATAGAATAACTGAGTTGGAAGGGACCTTGGAGGTCATCTAGTCCAACTCCCTGCTCAAGCAGGAGAGTCTATACCATTTCAGACAAGTGGCTATTCAGTGAAAGCCTCCAGTGATGAAGCACCCACAACTTCTGATATCCCCAATAATAAGCCCAATTGGGCTTTTGGCGCATGGCAATAAGGCCAAGCACTTATTTCAGGGTTCAAAAAAATATAAGACAGGGTCTTATTTTCAGGGAAACACGGTAGGAAACAATCTAAAATGCATAATTTACTACATAGTTCCAAAAGTTTCTTACAAAGCTCTTCCAAATATGTTAGTAAAGGAAATAAACAATGGTGTATAAGAACCAGTTAGTGCCCTGGATTATCACTTGCTTAGTTAAACTATCTTCATAGATAGCTTAGATCAGTGGTAAAATGCTCCGAAGTCTGCTACTGGTTTGCTGCATGCACGCATATGCAGTGCACTCCAAACACATGCTTTATGAGTGCATGCACAGTGCGTACCAAACACGTGCTTCATTCACACACACGCCACGTGTGCTACCATGCAGCACTGAAAAGGGAGGCTTAAGAAGCCTTTTCTAAGGTAAGTAGAACAGCGAGGGGGGGAACAGCTGTGCCGCATGATTTAGATTTGCTAGAAAGCAGGATTTCCTGCTTTCTAACGAATATAAATTGTGTAGCACAGCTGATCATCAGAAATACCGGTTCATCCAAACCAGTAACATTTTTTTACTACCGGTTCGCCGGAACCCGTCCGAACCAGTAGCATTTCACCCCTGGCTTAGATCATGAAGGTCCACAGGGGAGACAATTGGGGAGGGGGGATAACACATGCATCATTGACATCACACAAGTGACAAAAATGACTTATCTATATAATGGTATCATGACTCAATTGTTCTGATACCATTGTGTCTTGTCACATATATTTCTGTTAAGAATGTGTGAATGTATTGAGACTCCAGCATTTCTGTATTCCACCTTTCTATTCAGTGAGAACAAAATACTTTGGTATGTCTGTGTGTGTCTGTGTGTCTCTCCGTGGGATACTAGCCATAAGGACTTGACAATTCTTTCTCTATCCAGATAGCTAGTTTATTGATTTATATAGCTGTCCATCTCAATATCATGAATCTGCATAGCAAGCACAGGATAAAAACAAAACAAAAATAATAAATAACACAACAACGGCACAATAATAGTGCGATGGCATCAGTGGGCAATTTAACACAAGCCACATAACCACCATTATGTCAGAGACAACCACAATGATAGGTTCACCTAATCTACAGATCTCATGCTGATCAGGTAATCAAAGTTTTACAAAGCAACTTATAAAGCAAACCAATAATTTTCTATGCACAAGGCTTTACATAAACTCCAGGGTGTCAGCTAATGAAGGTAAATATTTACATGCTGTGTCAGGGCTAAACAATTTTGGGGCACAGGGGCAGTGACGGTAACAGAAATGGCTCAATTCTTGGGTTCTACCTGATGGCACTGCTTAATAGACAGGATCCCCACCCTGACATATCTAATGACTAGGTAGAAACAATTGGAGAAAGGTGATCCAAAAATAACATATTCCTATGTTAGAAAGGAATTTATGAATAGTAACTAGCACCTTGAATTGTACTTGGAAGCATATAGGGCCAGTGCAGCTAATGGAGCACTGGTATTGTATGCATTTCAAACCAACTGCACCTTCTAAGTGGCGTTCAATACAACCCCCATTGCAGGGGTGAAATGCTCCCAGTTTGGACAGGATCGCCCGATCTGGTAGCGATGGAGGCAGGGGGTTCAGAGAACCAGTAGCAAAAATCCCTGCTCCCCCTCATGCCCAGCTGAGCTGTGAGATCATCAGAGGCTTTTTTTTTTACAGCATTTTTTCTACAACCCTTCGGCCAAAAAAATGCTTTTAAAAGTAAAAATAAAAAGCCTCTGATGATCTCACGGCTCAGCTGGGATCATCAGAGACTTTTAAAAGCATTTTTTCTACAACCTCTTTGGCCAAAGAGGTTGTAAAAAATGCTTTTAAAAGGCTCTGACAATCCCAGCTGAGTTGCCTAATTGTCAGAGCCTTTTAAAAGCATTTTTTTACAACCTCTTCGGCCAAAGAGGTTGTAGAAAAAATGGTTTTAAAAGTAAAAAAAAAAAAAAAGTTGGCCACGCCCACCCAGTCACATTACACCCCTCCCACCAAGCCACACCCACAGAACCAGTAGTAACAAATTTTAGATTTCACCACTGCCCCATTGTAGTTCTCTAAGGACAATGAACCTATGACTAGAATTGGTTGGTTCAAAAAGTACGGCAGGAAATATTGCATCCTTCCTTATGAAAACTATATTTAGAACCAGAATTTTCTTCCCATTTAATTTGTACAGGATAAAGCCAGCAGATTTTTCCTGTAGTGGATCTCCACCCATATGGTCTTCTTCTAGGCATATGATGCAATATAGAAAATAGAAGATGAGTAACAAAAGATGCACAGAATAAAATAATACGAGCCAAGTATTGTGAGAAATGTTGGTAATCTGACACTTACAAACAAATGCACAAAGCTCTACATAAGCTCCAGGGTGTTGGTTAATGAATGTAAATATTTGCATGTTGTTTGATGAGCCCAGAGCTGTCCACTTTTTCCTAAACAAGAATTTCAGTCTGTTGAGTACTTGAAATGACTTGTGCAGTGATCTATTGTACATGCATACTAATACATGCACCAGACATTGGTTGTTGTGTCAACTTTTTAAAATTGTAGAAGGCTGAATATAGGTAAACATTTAAGAACTATCAAGTACCAGTTCTCTAAGGTGTATAAATCCCACCGATATCACTTAAAATAAAATCAGAAAGAAAATCATTAGGCAACCATAGAATAAAACACCTTTACCTTAATGTTGAAAAGGTGCTATAGTTCACCAAGAAATGACCCCAGAAAGCCTGCCCTTTAACTGAGAGAGAGAAAAAAAACTATGATATTTTCAGGTTGGGAAAAACAAATCTCTGACAGGAGTGATTTGACAAGCTGCTAAAATACTGTTTTCTGTTGTTCCTGCTGCCATTTAAGTATCCTAGCTGAAACAAAACTACGGACTGGATTTATTTATTGGTTCGATTTATATGCCGCCCTTTTCTGGAGACTCAGGGCAGCTTACAATGCTTTTAAGCAATAGCCTTCATACTTTTGTATATACCTGCTTAGTAGGGCTTTCGGGCCCCCCCAAGCAGTGTTCTTTTTTATACAAAGTCAGCTTATTGTCCCCACAAACAAGGTCCTCATTTTACCTACCTCGAAAGGATGGAAGGCTGAGTCAACCTTGAGCCTGGTGAGATTTGAACTTGCAGTAATTGCAGGCAGCTGGAGTTACTTAACAGTGCTTTAGTCTGCTGTGCCACCAAGGCTCTTTGTTACTAGACCCATGACTGCAAGATGATAGTGGTGAATCTGTGATGATGGAGTTTTCTAAATAAACTTTGTCTGCACATTTAATAATGTTTTCCTCTGCATCATTCTTCTGCTCTTGCATGAGCTGCACTGTTACCAATGTGTTTCCAAAAGCAATTTAAGGTGCTAGTGGCTATCTTTAAAGCCCTACATGGCTTAGGGCTGGGGTACCTGAGGGATTGCCTTTTTCTAAGAGTCTCTCCAACCAGGAAGAACAGAATGGGCATGTTGCAGATGTTGTCAGCCAAAGAGTGTTGGCTGGTGGCAGGGACCATTAAGGTGAGCTTTTTCTGTAGTGGCCCCTGCTCTGTGGAACATTCTTCCATTGGGGATCAGAATGCCCCTCAACCCTATTAGCCTTTCATAAGGATCTATGACAATTCACCACAGCCAACTTGCCATGGCCAGCTCGCCACAGTCAACTCGCTGCAGGACAACTCGCCATGGCCATCTCACCACAGGACAACCCCACTGTAGAACAAGAGTTACACTAATATCAAAGAAATGGTGGAATAGAATAATTAAAGAAAGGATGCAAAAGGAGGGACAGAATGAAACGTGAGTGACAACAATTAAAATAATTTTTATTTATTTTAAATAATTAAATAGAATTGTTAAATTGTCCCACAACAAGTTGTCTCATGATGAGTTGGCTGTGGCGAGTTGTCCTACACCAAGTTGCCCATAGTGAGTTGGCTGCAGCGAGTTAGCCATGGCGAGTTGGCCGTGATGAGTTGGCCATGACAAGTTGTCCCATTCTCTTTCATAAGGCCCTAAAAACCAGGCTATGTCCCTGGGACTATTCCTGTGGTGCTGAATGTGTTAAAGGCTCTGTTTCCTTGCTATATTGCTAGCAGTGCCAGTAGAGCCAGCTGAATTCAGAATGAGAGCAAACTGGAACTCTGTTTTCATCTAACAATTGCACAAAATTGTACCTCTCCACTTTATTAGACCTAACATGATTATGTTCTCCATAGTTGGTTTGATCCTATCCTGCAGGACATCCACTAAACTACATATATTTAAGATCAGCTTTAGATGTGTAAGCATAAGTTCTTCTAACTATACTGGGCTGCAAATGCAGCGTCTATTTCAGAACCTAAATAAATTCTGAATCTGACATTTGACATCAAACTCAATTCCTTGCTTTAGTAAAAAGATGTCAAACACTATATTACTTCCTTTTGTTAAATATAATTTTTAAGAAGTAGAAACTAATACAAACTAAGATTGGAGAAAGAAAATAGAATGAAAAGACAGAATTAAAAGTTCAGGATAAAAAGAAAGAAGAAAAATAAAAGGAAGAATACAATAAATTATAGATAGATAGATAGATAGATAGATAGATAGATAGATAGATAGACAGACAGACAGACAGACAGACAGACAGACAGACAGACAGACAGACAGATAGATAGATGATGGATGGATGGATAGAAATATAGATAGATGGATGGATGGATAGAAATATAGATGGATGGATGGATGGATGGATGGATGGATGGATGGATGGATGGATGGAAATATAGATGGATGGATGGATGGATGGATGGATGGATGGATGGATGGATGGATGAATGGATGGATGGAAATATAGATGGATGGATGGATGGATGGATGGATGGATAGAAATATAGATGGATGGATGGATGGATGGATGGATGGATGGATGGATGGATGATATATGGATATATAAGGATGGATGGATATATGGATATATATATAAGGAGACCATCAGCCTTCATAAGTATAAACAAATGTAATTCTGTTTTCTGAGGTTTTCGCGGGTGTTTGTATGTAGGTCTTTGGTTATTCGGGTTTTCTCCCGCATAAAATTGGAAGTGTCTTGGAAATGTAATTCTTCCTCCCTATGAGGTTTAAGCAGATATCTCTTCATCCCATATCTCAACCCTCAGCAAATCCATGAAGCTTCTATTTTTCAATTGTTGGTTCCTGTTCTGAAGGAGGACATCTTTCCAAAGATTTATTTACCTAATACGTAGAGCCTGTACACAGAAAGACATTATTTTGTAATATGGTTTCAGAAGTTTGTATTTTCTTGAAGCACAGCATTAAAAGAAAAAAGAAAAGAATGAAACCCTTATCACAAAAGTTTACTATAGGAAATTCTACCAAGGTCTCTGATGGAACCAAAAACAAACCTAATCTAATACAGGGTGATATTTTCTACTGATAGTCTCATGAAACTCATCAAGTATTCTTGATGTCTTTGTCCACAAGATATTATATTGTCCATCACCAGAATCTGATATTATGAAAGGAAAATTTTTGCAGTAATAAGAAAGAGAATCTACACTCTGATTTCATCTAATTCCTCACCCTTAGAACCATGAAGAAGAAATAGCATTATTACTCTGAGAACCAATCATCCATCTTTCCTCTTAAGATAGCTTAACACAGCTTGGTGTGTTACAGATTGGACTTCAAGGAGTTTTATCATTGCCCAATATTATCCACTGCCACCTGCTCTTGATTAAACCTAATTATCCGATTACTCTCTCTACTGTCAATGGTATTTCACAGACACTTATCGCCTTGGTAAGCTATCTGTCAAGACAGCATGATAAACAAGCCATCGTTCTAATGACTATCATGACAAATCTCACATCCTTACTAATCAGAAGAGGTTAAGCGGAAATTCCTTCAATGCTTCCAAAACGAAGCCACTGATCTACCTGAGAAATGACTACCTTTGTTACAAAACAAGTAGTCCATAACAGCAAGTTCTAGGAATTATTTCACAAGTTAAACTTGAAAATTTAAGCCTATTCTCACAAGCCACTCTTGAGGCTGATAAAGGATGATTTCAACTGTAAATAGGTTTCTGGTTTATTATTATTCTTTTCCCCTCAAAATTACCCATGAGGGGAACGAAATTAATGGGCCTTCAATTATTTTCTCAGGATTGTTTCATTTTAGGCAACAGAATCATAGAACCATACTTTTTATGTCCCCTTTAATACAATTCTCAATACATTTGACAACCCTCATACAAATCTGTTAATTGCAAACTTACTGTATGCATAGAACTTTAAACAGCCAGGAAAGTATTCTAAGCTATTTTCTTTATTATATATTTAAATAAAATTTAGGAGTTTTTTTGGAAGTGGTGTTCCTGCCCTATTTTAAATGTCTAAAAATTCAGTGTCCACCACCATAATTTAAACTGAATCAATCAATTAGAAAGAAAACAGTTTCCACTTGTGTCTGTTAAACATAATACTGAGTTTTACGTTAATGTTTACATGAATGTTGTATTCTTTATTATAAACTCAGCATATGTTATGTATGAAAAAGAATCCAGCATCTAAAATGATATACTGAATTCCAATTAAGAGATCTGAATGGTAAATTCAAAGCAAACATGAATAATGAGTATTATACTACAAAATATGCTTGAATAATTGAATATCTAGATAATTCTGTGCTAGTGACTTAGTGGATGAGGAGTGAATTGACTGGAGAAACGTAGAGTAACTTATTAGAAAGAAAAAAGGTTATGGAGCATCATCAGAAATCAGAAAGCCAATGAATAGTTAATTAAACTTTGGTCTTCTGTAAAAGCACATGGTTTTTTTTCTTTCTCTTTTGAATTAAAAGGGCTATTCTTATCAAAATATTAGCAAGTCTTGAAAAGTAAACAATGGGTCAAAATCTCAATTAAACGATACACTATACATTTTTGTTCTCAAGTGAAGCAGCAATTCCTAGTATTTGAACAGGGGCAAAACACAATATAATATCATTCTATTTTATGACATATATTAATATATGATTATCCTTATTGGCCGAACTACCCCAAGAAATCCAGAGGGAATTGGTTTTTTTTCTTTCTCCAGATAATTTCATTGCCCAGCTGTGCCAAGATGAAATGAGAAGCTAGAGTAATTAATCAGAGTTAAATCCAATAGCTTGCAAATGTCCAATAAAAAAAATGAAATAACCCTTCAAGTAATATATTCTGGAGTACCCAAATGAATGTTTTTCTTTTCCATCTCTAGTTAATTCCCCCAAGGTACTTGAGTGATAACTAATGCATGCTGAGGATGTCACCAAAACACTTGTGCTTTTGGAAGAAATGGCATGTTGTACCAAGGGATTTAACATAAACTTTAAGACGCTTTTAAGACTCTCTCATCTAGTAAGAAATGAGGAACAAAAATGTATTGTATTGTAAGTGGAAATTTTCTAATCTGGAAATTTAACTTTACCAATTCTTCCTCTTTGTCTCTGTCCATTTCAACACCAACATGAGAATTTTCATTATCAGGAAAGCTGAGCAGATTTTCGATTTCAATTTCTGGGAATTCATCACAATTCCAAAGGTACGGCTGAACTACAGCTATTTTTCCCTTTCCTGGCTATTTCAATTTAAATGTGCTGTGTTACATCTTATGCTGTTACCAAAGTCTTACTACTTGTCTTGCAACGTAGGCTTTGGTGTTGCACTCCCCTTCTTACTCATATCCATGAAGTTAGATTCATTCAGATGAATGAAAGAGTTGTAGGTTGTCAGGGATCACCTGAAGCCATAAAGTCCATCTCCCTGCAGGCATTCAGATTAAAGCATCCCCAACAGATTAGTACTTGAATGGTACTGCCACTACTTGAATGCATCCCATGAAGAGGAACTCACCTCTTCTCATAATATTTCATCTCATTCTGAAACGCTCTCATCTTTTGAAAGCTTTTCTTAATATCTAAACAGAATCAGCCTTCCTGCAATCTGAGATTGTGTTTTATTCTGGGATACATCATAGACCAAATTTTGGCTTTCTTCTGTAAAGCATCTTTTCAGACACTTGAGAAGTGGAAGAATCATAACCTTCTTCAGTCGTCCTTTAGCTGAAGACTTCTTTTCTAGATCATTTTTGCACTTACGCAAAATGGTCTGAAAGTGTGGTGCACAAAGTTAAACAGAGAAAGCTGGTCTGCAAATATGGGTAGTCCTCAACACACAACAGTTCATTTAGTGACCATTCAAGGTTACAACGGCACTGAAAAAAGTGACTTATGACCATTTTTCACACTTACGACTGTTGCAGCACCCCAATGGTCACATGATCAAAATTCAGATGCTTGGCAACTGACTCATATTTATGACAGTTGTAGTGTTCTGGAGTCACGTAATCCCCTTTTGTGACCTTCTGATCATCTTCTTCTTGTTGTGCCATGTCCGTCATCAGACGTTGGTGATCATGTTGGCAATCCTATTTTTGTCAACAGCCGTATGAAAAAGTGCTGCTGAGTTTTGTCCAAACCAGTCTCCTAGGTTTTGAAGCCATGATGTTCTTCTTCTGCCTGGGCCTCGTTTGCCTTCAATTTTTCCCTGGAGGATTAAGTGAAGGATGCTGTATTTTTCTGGATGTCGCATCACATGTCCAAAATACTCTAACTTTCACTTTTTAATGGTTTTGATTATTTCCCTTTGCTTTCCAAGGCAGCTTATCACCTCCTCATTTGTGATTTTGTTAACCCAGTTTATACGTAACAGCCATCTGTAAATCCACATTTCAAATGCTTCTAGTTTCTTCAAGTGGTTTTCTGTCAGCCTTCTGACCTTCTGATAAGCAAGGTAAATGGGAAGCCAGATTCACTTAGGAGCCATGTTACTAATTTAACAACTAATTAGGAGTGATTCAGTTAACAACTATGGGGCAAAATTGGGACAAAATTGATGTAATAAATGTGTCACTTAGCAACAGAAATGTTGGGCTCAACTGTAAGTCAAGGACTACCTGTAATATATTGTCCAACAAACAATATACTTGTTAGCCCAAATTCAGATTATCTTGCTCACGAGGTGAAGATACAATGCAAGCAACATAATATGAATGTGGTAGGAAAAATATGTTTCCAAGTCATTTTTACATATTAATTTGAAACAAGTTGCAGACGTCCCTTGGTCTCACCAGTTTTTCAAACAGACAGGAGTGAGAATTTCTAAACAAGGGAGAAAGAGGAGACCGTGTCTTCAATCTTCTCTTTTTTATTTTCATTTTTGGCACAATGACCCATTATTATTCTAAACAGAGGCTTGTTCTCAGAGACAGGACTTATTTCTATGCAGTACAGAGATAGATAATTTACCATTAAAGTACACAATATTGTTGAAGTTGTCAGTCTTCTTGGCGATTTTTAATATAATTGAGAGAAAAAGTATTCTCATGAATAGACTTAGTAAAATATATCTAATTGACAGCAAAAGTATCCTAATCAATAGACCTAGTAAATATAATGAAAAGACAAGTTTGTTATTTTAACAGTATGCACAAGGACCCTGCAAATGTTATCTGCCCCAGTGCTTTATCTGAGTGATGATAGTGTCAGGAATACTCAAAATGAAACATCAAGGAGGGCTGATCCATTCCAGCACCTGTTTTGCTTCAAAGAAAGCAGCTTCTGCCTTCCGCTCATAAACACCCAGATGACACTTAAGGGCCAAAGAGAAGTGGCTGAACCAAAGCAGCCTGTCACCTCCAATTTGAAAGACAGAAGTGCCATCTTGCTTAGGGCTGTTAGAAATCTGTCAGATTAATTTTTAAAACTTGCTAAATATCTACAACTTCTTCTGGGGATCCTTATTTGAGGAATGCGTACAATCAGTTTCCATGAATTCAATCTGTTAGCATCTTATACAGCCTCCCAGGGTGTTTTGAAGTGTTTTTTTTTCCTTCACAATATGAACATTGATATTATTCTGTATTTTTCATACACATGTGAGATTAGTTTATAAACCATCACCATCATAATAATGATAATACATTAACATCATCAGAGTACAACTTCTGCCTATCCCAGGTCCTTGGGAAGGACATGATAGCTGGATAAAAATGCCAAATTCAGTCTAAACATCTGGCTGACTGTGCAACGAGCCATAATCACACAAATTGCTTCTGCCTGATTTCTTAGGCAAGACCCTCAAAGAGCCACAAAGGTCCTAACTGGAAGCACCCCATTCAATTCTGGAGCCCACCGGAAGTCCAGTTACCCCACCATAGAGTCTCCTCCTAGTGCGGTGTCCTTTTTCCTCTTTCCCCCCCTTAACCGGACGCTCCTATCCAAATTGTGGCACCGACCAGTGACAGGGAGCCACAGCAGAGGGATAAAAGAGCCACATGTGGCTCCAGAGCCACGGGTTGCTGATCCTAGGCAAGACTATCAACATTATAAATGAAAGGTTTAAAGAATAGTTTCAGAACATAGGCAGGATAGAGGTGGTATTCAGCCGGTTTGGACCAATTTGGGCAAACCGGTAGCAAAAATCATGGGTGGGGGCCTGCCCACCTGCCCCATCTGTATGCTGTCCTATTTAGGCATGTTTTTGAGCCTGAGTGCATGTGTGGAAGGGTATGCACACATGCACACTCACATTTACGAACCTGTAGGGAAAGTAAGTGAATACCACCCCTAGTAAATTAAAACCAAGATTAAAATCAAGGACACATAGGGAGGGTGAGTCCTTATAACAAAATGTTAGTATTGATGTGGTGAAGAAAGGATATGCTACCCTGCTAGCATCCTCCATTTTCTATGACCAGCCTTTCTCTGGATTTGATAGCAGCAGTTTTGCTTATAGTATCAAAAAGAGGAGGTCCCCAGTCACATCCTATGTAAGATGTGAAAAAGATTCACAAGATGTTGAGGAAGAAATTTCAGTCATAACCACACTGAATAAAATTGAAAGGTAAGGTGTCCATAGTATTGCATAGCATAGCATAGCATAGCATAGCATAGCATAGCATAGCATAGCATAGCATAGCATAGCATAGCATAAAGGTTTCCCTCGCACATATGTGCTACTCATTCCTGACTCTAGGGGGTGATACTCATCTCTAGGGATGCAGTTGCTCAGTGGCTAAGATGCTGAGTTTGTCGATCAAAAGGTCGGCAGTTCAGCAGTTCGAATCCCTAGTGCCATGTAATGGGGTGAGCTCCTGTTACTTGTCTCAGCTTCTGCCAGTCTAGCAGTTCAAAAGCACATAAAAAATGCAAGTAGAAAAATAGGAAACACCTTTGGTGGGAAGGTAACAGAGTTCCGTGTGCCTTTGGCATTTAATCATGCCGGCCACATGACCACGGAGACGTCTTCGGACAGCCCTGGCTCTTCGGCTTTAAAACGGAGATGAGAGTATAGTATAGTATGACTGTAATTGAGCCGAGAATTATAGTTGTAGGTCATGATGGTCATTAAGCAGGTCACCATGTGACCAACCTGACTTTATTACTTTTTTGTGGTGGTCATTAAGTGAATATGCTAAGAAAACCTATTATCCTCAATAGGCTTTGTTTTTCAAGAAACCATACATCCAGGCCAGTTACCAAGCACCCAATGGTTATGTGACCATGTTGGGGGGGGGGTTGGTTGTTGGAACATTAAATCTGGGCCATAAGTTCCTTTTTTTAGGTCCATCGTAACTTCAAACACTCCCTAAATGTCTATTCGCAAGTTCAGAACTAGCTGTCATTATTCTGTCAGAAAAGTCCCGATTCCTCTTTCATATTCAAGTCTACATTCTGTCTTTTCTCCAGCACCTCAATTGCCTTCACTATCTTGAATAGAATACAAACTTATCTCCAGCTGTGCCAAAATGGAAAGTTCATTGCCTCAAGTTCTTTCTCAACAGTGGCTGGGATGCCACCATTTTTTGCAAGTCCTGAATCTGAGTCTTATCAAAAGACTTATCAAGAATAGTTAGAACTTCTGCATTTCAGCAGCACAAAATCACCAGAGGAGAGATAATTGTCCCTTTATATTTCCCACTTGGTATTTAATTTTTCCTTCTCTCTGCAAGCATTTGCCTCTGGATAGGAAGTACCAAAGGGAGTTAAACTCCAACTGAATTCCTAAATCTCTGCTATAACATGAAAGTTCAGTCAGAACTTCTGAAAATGCCAGCTTTGAAAATAGGACAAAGGAATCCATTACTCCATTACTACTGGTTTACTCCAACCTCAAAGAGGTTTTTGGATGTTGTTTCCATCTGTGAAGTATATAGGTCTAAAGTAATAAGGTTCTCTAATTCACAGCACCCACTTTATTAATCGTATGCAGAATGAATTTATCCACCATTTTTATAGCTGTAGCAATAGCAGTTAGATTTATATACGATTTCATAGTGCTTTACAGCTCTCTCTAAGTGGTTTACAGAGTCAGCCTATTCCCCACAGCAATCTGGGTCCTCATTTTACTGACCTCAGAAGAATGGAAGGCTGAGTCAACCTTGAGCCAGTGAGAATCGAACTGATGAGAGTCGGCAGAATTAGCCTGAAATACCGCATTCTAACTACTGCACCTTTTTATATGTTAGTCATGACACCATTAAAGAGTAACATGCATTTATTAAAATGCATTTAATGTATTAAAATGCATTTGACAAGAATGTGATGGCTTTGGCTTGAAGTCCAAATGACCTTGGTTCCATTTCTAGGCTGCTATTTTAATATTTATATGACCAACTTACCCTCCCCTAAGAGACTCTGAGACCACAGTGTCCGTGTGTCAACAGTAAACAGAGCTTAAGGCAATATGAGGTAGAATCACACAGTCTTACGTACAATGTGTTAGGCAGAATATTATTTCAAGTCAATATATTCTTAAAACCACTTGACGTACTGTTGTGAATTAAACAAATAACAGAACTCTGGAGGAAAGAGATGTGCCGTAATATTTGAAAAATAACAGTAGGCAGATAATTTAAAATAAAATGATGTTAACTAGAGAATAGTTTTTAAAAATGATGTAGACAGCCCTTCATTGCTGAAAGAATTCTCTGTGGCTTAATCAGGGGCTTTGAACAAGACAAATCCATATGGGGATGTTTTTGACTTCACGTCGGTTAATGTAACCAATTCAAAAAAAATCAGCAACTATCCATAACTTTATATTCTCAAACTGAAAATTATATAGTCATTTGACTGTAGAGAATAGTGCTCTATCTAACTGTGTGAACAGTGAAATGTTCATTACGCTGTATGGCCTCTCATTATTTCTCAGCCACAACTCATGATTTTTTTTCCCATTTATGCTGTTCTACCAGTTCTATTTCCAAAATGTAAGAGAAAATCCATTTTTTCTCTTTATTACTTTTATTAAAAGCAGTTATGATCTAAATTTGTAGAAGAGTATCAAAGGTTTATTGTGATTCTTTTTTACTTGAGCTAAATTATTTTTCATATTAAAAACAGGCACGGTAAAAAGGATTTTGCCCTCTCAAATAATAAATGGAATGACTTTATGAGAACTGGGTTTTGTGTTTAGCTATTTTAATGCAAGAAAACGGAAGAATTTGAATATTTACAGTGCTATGTAGGCGTGCACAACTCAGAAACTAATCTTTTTTTTTCCAGAAAAGTTGCTTTACGTGATATGCAAACCAGATTCAGGGGCTTTACAGCTTAGTTATAGATAATTCAATCTATTTTAATATACTCTGACAATTACCAATAGAAAAGAATATTTGTTAGCTCAGGGTTGAACTGTTGAGTCCTGGGTGCTCTCTGAACTTGGAAGTTTTCTTGCAGACATTTTATCACACCCACTAACATGGATAGGGCCAGCCACTAGTATACAAAATGACAGTAAATTCCAAATCAACCTACCAGCAATTGATAATGTTACTGAGTTTGGTAATGAAATATCTGCAAAAAAAAAACAACAACAACAACAATAACCAAGCTCAGACAGCACCAAAGACCTTATAGTTCAACCCTGAGCACTTCTATTGGTAATTCTCAGAGTATATTAAAATAAACTGAATTGACTCTGATAATTAATTAAAAATGCTGTCCTCTCTGGGAAGATTCTGTTTCATGTAGTTTGAGTTGTTTCTGTATCCATAATGGGTAAAAAGAATAATATTGAGGAACAGGAAGAAGAGTTAAACCAAAGCAATGATCAAATAAAAGAAATCTGAATCCAGGGCATAAATGTAATTTGAGGAAACATCTCAGGGAGGGTCATGAAGAAAAAAGGATGGAGGGGTGAAGTACTTTCAGATTTGCAAGATTCTGTTACTCTAACCTTACAAGTAGTATTACTTTGCATATCTTTGATGATGATATCTTTGATATTCATTATAACTAATTGATTTATGATGTCTTTTAAAACAGTTATTTCACTGACTGGACATAGACAGTGAAAGGAGATGCTTGAAGGAAAAATTGGATCTTATTTTGGATGCTACACTTAATCATGAAGGGAGTGCATGAAAATTAAATATAGGTGGTTTTCATGAAATCTCTTGATTCCTTTTCTTGGCAATGTATGCATTTCAAAACTCTTAATTTGACTGTTTTCTTTATAAATTGTTGAAATATTTAAAAGTCTAGCAAACAGGTTCAAACTCAACTCACCTTGTGATGTTAGTGTCAGTGTTCCAGCACTGACATATTGAAAGGAGAGGAGAAGCTTGAACTTTTGCCTACTTAATTCCTTTGAAGATTCTGTTTCCTCGGAGATGGGAGGAGGGGGGGACATTCCTGTGATCTGACGGAGATGGGATGAGGAGAGTGGCTTGGAAGATAGCCAATGAGATGCAGAGAATTGGGGATCGGAAAGGGAGGGCTTGGGGGGGCAGAGGTCAGTACTGACCGCGAAAGAGCCAGGGACAGATCACTATGCTCAATAAAGAGAAAATTTCCTCAAAGATTGGCAGTTTGGAAATTCATTTATTTTGAGATAGCATCGAAACCTGACAGTTAGTATGTTAGGCCAGTTAGTATGGTTTGGATGGTTATGTTCTGAAGTCACAGGGACAGTGATCCATAGTTCAAGGAACTGAGTTACATATGTGAATGAGGTCAGGATTTCAGGATTTTGTGCTTCTCGGTATGTTCATATTTGGGCAATATTTGGGAGAAGGAGTTATCTGGGATTAACCCAGATCAGTCTTCTGCTAAATGTTGCATTCAGTTTCCACATCAAAATGGCAAGCAACTCTGTTACTGATTTTCAACAGTTGCTCTGTCCTGCATCAATGGGGTGGAAAGATTCCCCTTGTTGTGACTGTGATGCTAATATGCAAACAATTATACATATTGTTCAAGACTGCCCATGTGTATTCTATGATTCCTTAAAAGATCTGCATGAAGCAATACCAGAGACAATCACTTGAATAACTGAATTGGACATCCAGTTATGAGGCCATTGCCATACCCAGTGGTGGGTTGCTACCAGTTCGGGAGAACCAGTAGCAGCGGCAGCGGGAGGCTCCGCCCATCTGCCCGGATGTCATCAAATATGATTTGCGCACATGCAGAAGCTTCTGTGCATGTGCAGAAGTGGCGCGCATGCAAGCGAACCAAACACGCACTTGCGAGCAAACCGGTAGCAAAAGTAAGTGAAACCCACCCCTGGCCATACCCCATAGAAGTTGTGTATATAATTACATGGATTGTGTGTACATGTTCACTTCTCTTTGTCATGTTCATGTACGCTAAATAATAAAACAAATATAGTTCAGATGGAATTCATAGCTTAACGTTTATCTATACATAGCTTGTTCAACAATCCAGGATTGTATAGTTACATTAAAGTATAGATGAGGGTTTGTACTCTTTAAAGAAAAATACACTTACTTTTGTTTATAAAAATGATCAGGCAAGAATAAAAATAGCAACTCTGCTTCATAGGGGAGTGAAGTGCATCTTGCTCACATTCTCACCAGAGGGACAATGGTGAACTTTCCCTATAATCTCATTAAATAAAGCTCATCAGTGGTTCTGATACATGGTTTCTTTTTACATGGAATTGGCTATGTGTTCTTTCTCACTAGGGACTTAGAGCACATTACAGCACCACTCACATTTCGTTGAAGTGATATAAAACCTGTCTCCGATGATGGGCTAAACTATGCTTAGAAAACAATTGAAAGCTCTGGTGGGCAAATGGCCTATATAGGAGTCATGAATAATTTGTATACCCTCTTCCTTGATCAAATGTCTGAAATACAGAGACCATTTTGAGGGGGGGAAATGGTGATCAGGTTCAAATAAGCATCTTTTTTTCCCCTTCTGCTCAGCTATCCACACTTACCTGGGCATTGAACGAAGAACACCGGGAGGCTTTAATTCTTAGTAAATATGCATAGAATTTTATTCGTGCGTTGCACAGTAGTTCCACAATCCTAGTGGGAAGTTGCTTGGGGGAAAAAGACTCTGCATTTAATAGGCAGAAGTGACTTATTAATATGCTCACCTTCTTCTTTAGAAGTCTTCATTTGCATGTGACAAAGCCGCAGAAAGACTGTTTATCTTTTCTGATACATGGTGTATTAAAGTACGAGCACAAGGAAGGTATTTCAGTCAAGTTCAGTTCAAGTGGCCTTTCATCTGAAATATAATGAGCTTTATAATTCCCAAGAATACCTAATTTCATGTTCATAATTCCAAGCGTAAGAGGTGGGGTTTTTTTCCCCCCTAACCGAAGTCTGAAAATTCTTGTGGGAGAAGAAGGAAGAAGAGAAGGAAGAAGAGAGAAAAAAGGATGGATGAGGCAGACCTTAGATCCTATCTTGCTGCTTGCTTTTCTGTGTAACTAAAATGACAGTTGTTGAATCTTAAAGGCATTAACCTTCCTTGCAAGCTGAAGGCTAAGGATGCAGAAATACAAGAGTTTTGCCCAGAAGCTACCTCTGATGTGGCAAGGAAAAAAAAAAACACCATAAGATTAAAATTTACTCCTGGAGGCTAAGGTTATATCCTGACAAGGAAAAAAATATATTTTTTTCCAGGCAAGTCAATGTGTATGTCACTGCCATGCCAATCTAAGTATCTCTCTGAGAGCAATTAAATCACTTATTAAATATTAAGCCGTTTATCTCCAGGTTAATACAATTACTTCACTTATAAAGGCATATGCAGCGTTTCCATATTTGATGCCTCAATTTAGAATAGTGAAGAAATTGTCACCAGGATCTTCTGAAGTACACCAGGGATGACAGGTAATGTGGCTGTACCCCATCATTAAATCTCCCACTCATTTTGCAACAGGTATATCACAGTGCATCCTTAGGCATGCCTGCTCCAAAATATAATGGAAATAATTAGTTCAGCCAATCAGTTCAGGAATATTCTGGACTGATTTACATCCCCCCCTCCCCCCCCTCTCTCTCTCTCTCTTTCTTGATTTGCATTACTATGGTTTTTTTTAAGGATTATTTATTTATTATTTATTTTATTTTAGACAATTTATATTGTCGTGCAGAGAGACTCAAGGCAGCTTACAAAGATATAAAAACCATATAAAAGAAATAAAAAGAATAATAATAAAATAATAAATTAGTAAAATAATAAACCCCAACCTCACCCCCACTCCGGTGACAAAACACTTTCATACAAACCATTTAATGGGCCCCATCCCACTCTGGGTTCCCCAGGCTCACTGACAGAACCATGTCTTCAGTGCTTTCCGAAAGAGTGTTAGAATGGGGGCCAGTCTAATGTCTGGGGGGATATTGTTCCAGAGAGAGGGAGCCACCATGGAGAAGGCCCTTCTTCTGGGTCCCACCAGATGTATCTTCCTAAAGATGTATCTTTAATTATAGGTAAAGGTCTTTACCTTTCTCGTCGCACATATGTGCTAGTCGTTCCCAACTCTAGGGGGCGATACTCATCTCCATTTCAAAGCCGAAGAACCAGCGCTGTCCAAAGACATCTCCATGGTCATGTGGCCAGCATGACTAAATACCAAAGTCACATGGAACGCTGTTATCTTCCCACCAAAGGTGGTCCCTATTTTTCTACTTGCATTTTTTACTTAGCAGTGCTTTCGAACTGCTAGGTTGGCAGAAGCTGGGACAACAGGAGCTCACCCTGTTATGCGGCACTAGGGATTCGAACCGTTGGATTGCCCACCTTTCAATCAACAAGCTCAGCATCTTATCCATGAGCCACCACATCCCCATTTAGTTATAGATACATAATAAAAAATAAAAAAAATAATCATTAAAAAAGAGAGAGAGAAAGAATAAACCACTATTTTCAAGAAGCACGGTCTTGATCCCACCCTGTTTTATGAGTTATTAAAGACCAAATTTGTATAGTCCCTTATCTTAATCTGGGATGAAACATCTGTGATTCTCTATTTGAAACAATAATGCCAAAACTCTAATTTTATAAACAGAAAATAAGATGAGCATGGGATATATTTACCACATCACCTTTTTCCTTTTCCTTCCCCCGTAAAAATAACCCTCTTGATTTTAACGTTTCTGGGAATTGCTTGCAAGCTAAGATTCAACTTGTATTTCCTTTAGGACTAATTCTTTAATTAGATTGCAGGATGTATTCACTTCCCTTCCCTTCCTCAATGCTTAATTTTTATGTTGCAAAAAGTAGATATCTTCTTGATATGCCATCACATTTCCTACACCCCAAGCTTAAGGTTGCATTTCCAGGGTTGCCAATCCAAGAATTCTGTCACCTACGTTAAAAAAGAGAACACACTTCCTTCTATTCTGTCATGATCAATGGCTCAAGAGTTTCACATACCCATGACGCAAAGTTAATGTTAGGTTAAGTATGCTTCATTTGGGACAAATGTATCAACATTGTTATGTGAGTTACAGTTAAATCTTGCCGTGAAACAAAGCCAGATCTGTTTCGAAAACAAAAAGAGCATCCTTGCATTTCTATGAGCCTTACTCTGGAGAGTGTGTTATATCAATATAGTGGCATAAACTTTGCCCTGGAGGTAGAAATTCATCACTATGATAGCCTTGATGTTGCTTGCTTTTGGCGAAGCTCATTCAGCCTTGTATTCTTGCTCTTTGCCTTACCCACAGAGTTCATTTTATCTACCACAAGACACTAAGAAGTGAAAATTATTTCTTCTGCCTTGCGAACAAAGACATCATTTTGATTCATCCTTCCTACTGCAAACTATGTTTATCTGAGGGACACCTTGTAAGCAGGCAGGCAAAAACATCTTCAACTTTGCACCGAAGCATCCATGACCATAATCATTCTTGGTGAGCTGATTAAAGTAAAATCATTCCAACCTTTCAGTGCACATGTCTTTGGAAGTCACAAGCAAAGGGCACGAATTATTAACTAATGGTAGGGGTGGATTCTACTTACTTTTACTACCGGTTCGCAATGGGGCCGCGCGCTGATGACATCAGTCAGTGGGCGGAGCCTCCCACCAGTTTTACTACCGGTTCTATAGAATCGGTGCGAACCAGGGGCAACCCACCTCTGACTAATGTAACTTCCTCAAAGTTACAAGCAATGGTTCATCTTGCTGTTTCTCTTCATATGTCATTCTAGCCCTGAAGCAGTGGTGAAATCTAAATTTTTTTACTACTGGTTATGTGGGTGTGGCTTAGTAGGCGTGGTGTGGCTTGGTGGGCGTGACTTGGTAGGCGTGGCAGGGGAAGGATACTGCAAAATCTCTATTCTCACCCCACTCCAGGGGAAGGATACTGCAAAATCCCCATTTCCTCTCCACTCATGGAGGAAGGATATTGCAAAATCTCCATTCCCACTCTGGGGCCAGCCAGAGGTGGTATTTGCCAGTTCTCTGAACTACTCAAAATTTCCACTACCGGTTCTCCGAACTGCTCAAAATTTCTGCTACCGGTTCTCCAGAACCTGTCAGAACCTGCTGGATTTCACCCCTGCCCTGAAGGCCATCAAACTGGGAATTTTGGTATGGCACAAATAGTGCTGCCTGGAGGGAAGCGTGTGTTTAAAAAATTAACAAAGGTAGAATTCAGTTCTCTATGTGCACGTGGCTCACTTTGCATATCCTTGGCCAAAGGATAAGAAATGTGGGACTTCCATTTGTCCTATTGAACAGGGAGCCAATCTGTGGGATAAAAATGTATGCATGTATTATGTCAGCATGAATTTTCTTAAAAAGAAGGACACCCTTTGCACAGTGACATCGGTCCCTGGCTTAGAATTATCTGATGACAGTAGTTCAGGCATAGTGCATTTCCTTGGGATGTAATTTAGGTGGGGGAGCTGCAGACTGCTGACGGGAGGACTGTGCCATAAAAGGCAGGCAAGGCAAGAATTTATCTGCCCAGTGATAAGGAAACTGGCAATCAGAAGCAACCACAGAAATTGGCAGATGGAGCATTGCAATGCGAGCCTCGCCTCTTTTGTACAAGTGCGAATATTGGACACAATATTCAAATGAAGTAGGGCTTGAATCGTGACATTTCAGCCATCATCTGGCTGATTTCGATGCAGCTATACCACCAGCAATTCCCCTGCAGATGCCCCTGTTTGATGAATGGATTGACCGGAAAGTAGCAAACGTGCAAATGATTCCTCTTTGATGAGTGGCTGAGTCTTTGAAATTTTGTTCCTGAGCTTTTTTTTTTTTCTTTTCTTCCTGGCTTTCACTGTTCTGAAGTGAGCCAGTGCTTAAACTGATTGGAATCGTGTCAAACTTTGAGTGTTAATAATGCCATAACGGCGACAGTTCACCACAAAAGCACAGAGCATGTTAGACAAACATGGTGGGGAAAAATGATTTTTTTTTCCCTTTCCTTCCCATCTCTTTTGCTAGGCATGACCTCATTTCTATCAGAAACTGGCAATAGAATCAGTTGGGATGAGGAGAATGCTGCTTGTCATTGTGGTGCTTGTAATAAAAGAATAGCAATTGAGTTTATGGGAGGGCAAATTGGTCTCCATTTTAAGACAATGCCAACACCTCCCTTCCACCCCTGCACACACAAAAGCAGGACATTGTGGTACTGACAAAAGACACACACAGCCTCCGGCAACATAAGCTGCTGCATAATCAATGAGCACTTCCTTTTTTAAAAAAAAGTTCCCCATTCTTAATAGGGTTTAACATAATATAGGGTATGCTAAACCAAAAATTGCATCTTGCTTTCCGTATGCCTGGAACTTGAATGAAGTTTCTGTGAATGAGTTCAACATTCCCTGGGCTTAATGGAACCGTGTTCTGATTAAGAACAGAGTAGGGTTCATTCTCAATTCCGTGTTCAGAGAAGTGGAAATGATGAGAATCAAAATATATCAGCGTGAAAGCTAGCAGAGAGCTTGCAGGGTGGGAGACTGAGAAGAGGTGTTATGGAGTCAGAACTACATACCATATTTTTTGGAGTATAAGATGCACCTTTCCCCCCCAAAAAAGAGGGTGAAAATCTGGGTGCTTTTTATACTCCGAATGTAGCCCCACCCAGCTTCTCAAATGGAGGTTTCAGAGTCTGAAAAAAGCATCAGAAATGAAGCTTCAGAAAAGAAGCCCCCAAACAGAGCTTCAGAGGCTTTTTTTTTCTGAAGCTCTGATTCGGAGGCTTTCAGAAACAGGAAAAAAAGTTGTTGTTTTTTCTGAAACACAGTTTCAGAAGTTTCAGAGGCAGAAAAAAAAAGAAAAAAAAGAAAAAAAAAGCAAGGCACAGAGCTCACAACCAAGGAAACTGTTGCTAAAATTCACCTCTGGGAACAGCTGATTGAGGGTATTCTGGGAGCCAGATCCACCTGCCAATCAACATTTTTCTTATTTTCCTCCCCAAAAACTAAGGTGTGTCTTATACTCTGAAGAATACGATAGATGCAAGGTCTCTGTCCTGACTCAGGAGTGCAGTAAACATGGAATCAAGCAAACTGCTTTATGTAAGCTGAGAGTGAGTTGCTGAAATATAGAGTCCCTTGAGAACTAGAAGCACGGTGGTGAAAACATCACAGAAATCAAAGGTTAGCTTAACCTCCAGCCAGCAAGTAAAATCCTAGTACAGAAATCTAAATCATCATCATCTTCTTCTTCTTTATTTAATGACCCTTGTGGGGTGGAGTCTGGGCAACTGAGTGATTTAATGGCCGGATGCCCTTCCTGTCACCAATGCAGAGTTTTTTCAGCAGATATATTCCCAGTGTGCCCAGAAAGAGAAATATCTGCCTCTATCTAGAATCGAACTCACAGCCTCCTGATTGTGAGGTGAGAGCTCCACCTCTAGGCCACCGCACCACTCCTAGTACAGAAATCTACAATAACAAAGAAAATCTATGAGGGGGAGTGGTATTAAGATAACTGAAAACAAAACAAGAACTGAAAGAACAGGGTACAGACATTGATTGGTGGCCATATACGCAGATACAATCCAGATACAGGACAGATTTAGAACAACATGGATTTCAAAAAGAAACACACGAATTAGACAAAATCCTTCAAGGCACAGAGGACAAATTGATAAAAAAAAATTATAATTATTTATTGAGATACAAAATGGAGGAGGAGGTAGTCAAAGAAAATACGATAATTTGGGTCAAAAATTTCAGTTATAACATTGAATTGGAGAAATGGGAGAAATTGTGGAATAAAAATTACGAATTGACAATGTCTGTAGCCTACAAGGAAAATATGTATAAAATGTTTTATAGGTGGCACCTTCCACCGGCGAGACTGGCCAAAATGTTCCCCAATATCCTATCAACCTGCTGGAAATGTAAACAAAGTCAGGGATCATACTACCACATGCGGTGGACGTGCCCCAAGTTAAAACAATATTGGAGTAAAATTAGAATATATTTAGAAGAGATAACCAGATAACGTATAGAGATGAAGCCAGAAATATTTTTGTTAGGAATACTTCCAGGGATATATGACAAAGAAATACAATATTTAATTATACATATTACAACAGCAGCAAGAATAATATATGCACAACATTGGAAAAATAATAATACACCAACGGAAGAAAATTTAATTAGAAAAGTTTTGGAGTGCGCAGAGATGGACAAGCTCACAAAAGAAATACAAGAAAAGGAGAAAACAGGTATGGGAGAAATGGTATGATTGGTTAGAGGAGAGGTATAAAGGGCAAGGAAAGAGTAAATGAGGAAGATATAGGAGTTGAAATGTAGTAACAAACAAGTGGAAATGGAACAGACACAGAATGTATGATTAAAATTGAGTGCATTGTTATCTTTATGTATGTAAATCAATATTAGAATCATATGTATAATTGGTAAATTGAAGTAAGGGAGAAAAATGGAAATGTAAGAACTGTTTACTGTTGTGAAAATGTTGAAAAGAATATTGTAAACATTTCTTTTTTTGTTTTAAAAAAAACCTGTTTAATAAAAATTATTTAAAAAAAGAAGATACCACTCAGTGGTATCTTAATACTTAATACTTAAAACTTTTAAGTATTAAAAAGTTTTAATACTTAATACTTAACATACAGTGCCAAGGCAAGACTGACACCAATGTTGTTCTATTATCTAACTTTTCTCAGATTAGGATTTTTATACTGCCTCTGAGATCATCCGCCCAAACCGTGTTGTGTTTTACTTAGGTTTCTTTTGGAAACAAAACTGCCCGGAAGTAATTCTCCACCTTTTGTAATGATGCCTTTCAGCCTCTGTGTCCTAGTGCATGAAACTGAGAAGTTGATTTTCATGGAAGCTTGTCAACCTGATCTCTATAGAAGATCTACAATCCTCAGAGGTGTCACCAAATCTTGACACCAAGAGTTGTACTGTCTCTGCCATACACACAGTTGAAGTCTCCACCAGAGGTGATGACAACATTCTTATCCCGTTTATCCTAATTCACAATTCACATTTCTTCTTCTTTCACAATTCAGTCTTTCTTCTCATAGTATCAGAGGTGGGGGTTTTTTTAGCAGCTGTCACCTTCTGGCTGTCATTTTACTTTTCCAGAATGACAGCAAAATGTAATTGACACTAGCCAATAGAAGATGATCATGAACTCTAAGATGGTCTAATTCAGGTTCAGACTTGTCAACTATTCTATATTCAATCATTTCTCAGTGTTCATACAAAGGGGAACAGTGACACTGTGAGCTCTCTAAAATTGCCAGAGAGGAGTCATTGACACTACTAGATGGCTTCCATTTTTCTTATTTTAAGTAAACCTAAAAATGTATCAGATTGTATGAGATAGCTATTACGCATAATCCTGGAGCTCTTTCATGGGGTCTCATAAGAATTTAATAGTGTTTAATTTGGACCCTTTTGTTAATTTTTTTTTTTAAAAAAACCAACCCTTTTTTCATTATGATGGTGCCTGTCTCCTGAAAAGATCCTTTTTCAGAAATATTAGAGCAGGCAAAGAAATTCAACATACTGTAGTTGTCACTTAATCAACATCTGCTCTTCTATCTTTAATATCAGTGCAATGTATGACCTGAATATTATTTCTTTATTCCTCAAGAATTCCTTTACCCATTCTTTTCTTTTCTTTTCTTTTCTTTTCTTTTCTTTTCTTTTCTTTTCTTTTCTTTTTTCTTTTCTTTTCTTTTCTTTACTTTACTTCTTTCTTTCTTTCTTTCTTTTTTCCCTCTCTTTTTCTTCTTTCTTTCTTTCTTTCTTTCTTTCTTTCTTTCTCTCTCTTTCTTTTTCCCTCTCTTTCTTCTTTCTTTCTCTCTTTTCTCTCTCTCTTTCTTTCTTTCTCTCCTTTCCTTCCTTCCTTTCCTTCCTTCCTTCCTTCCTTCCTTCCTTCCTTCCTTTCTTTCTCTTTCTTTCTTTCTTTCTTTCTTTCTTTCTTTCTTTCTTTCTTTCTTTCCTTCCTTCCACACAGTAAGTTGCTAATAATGAAGCAAAACCTGTTCAGATTACTTTCCATCTTTTTTCTACTAATGTGACAAATGTATTAGCACTTAGATAATACAATGTTCCTCCAGGCCTTTCTGTCCTCTACTCTAGAGGATGGTTAGAGGACAGGAAGGCCTGGATGAACATTGTCCATGGGGTCGCGATGGGTCAGACACGACTTCGCAACTAACAACAACAACAACAAATACTTGTCCATTTCCACGTCTGGCCTTCATCAAGAAGCATTACATTGTAAATACTATAGACAAGGCTTTTTCCATGCTGATTCTAGTACTAGTTAGCTAAGGACTGTGCAAATCTGAATAACTGCTAGAAGGAAGGAAAAGAGGATTTTCTTTAGCTTTCTTTTCTAGACTCTTAGCATTTTAAGCAGCTAATGCATTGTCCTACAATGGCTTATATTTAAAGAACTTGTATACCCACTTGTATGGTATACAGGTAGTCCTTAACTTACAACAGTTCATTTAGTGCCCTTTCAAAGTTACAACAGCCCTGAAAAAAGTGACTTCTGACCATTTTTCACACTTACGACCATTGCAGCATCTCCAGGGTCATGTGACCAAAGTTCCGAGGCTTGGCAATTGATTCATATTTATGATAGTTGCAGTTCTGGAATTGTATGATCACCTTTTGTGACCGTCTGACAAGCAAAATCAATGAGGAAACCAGATTCACTTAACAATATTGTTACCGACTTAACAAATGCAGTGATTCACTTAACAACTGTCGCAAGAAAGGTTGTAAAATGGGGCAAAATTCACTTAACAACTGCCTTGCTTAGCAACAGGAATTTTGGGTTCAAATGTGGTCATAAATTGAGGATGACACATATTTATACCAGAAATTGACATTTTAGTTTTATCTATCTGACTGCTAGCATTTTACAATAGTTTTTCTGAAACCCCATTAAATGTTTGCAGTTCTGAAGCACTCATTTCGTTTGAATTGTTCTGAGTATGGTGATTATGATTTATTAGTTAGTTAGTTAATTAATTAATTAATTAATTCAATTTATACAGCCAGCCATATGACTTTTACATTACTGTAGGCAGGTTGCAATAAAATAATATTATAAAAGTAAAAGAAGTGAAAGGACTGGAGAAGATATCAAAATACAAAGACCTGCAAATAGAAATAGAATGACTATGGCAAAAGAAAGATATAGGTGCTTTGGGTGCAATCCCAAAACAATTACAGCACCACTTCGACTTCATTGGCATTTACAAACTCACCATTAATCAATTTCAAAAGGCAGCTTTAGTTGGAACAGCTTACATGCTGCAACAATACCTTTAACACCATCAAACATTGACATCTACCTATACCAAGTTCTTGGGACTTGATAGGTGGATGCCAGATTTAAACATTTGGCTGATGTGTGACGAACCATATAATATAAAATGAAATAGCAGTTGGATATCATCTAACCCCTTATTCATCCGGCCAGAGGAACAGCTACATCCCAGTCCCAGGGCCCCATACTTGGGCACAAAATCAAGTTTTGTGAAATTACTAATTCCAACCTTGTACAATGGACAAGGATCATAAAAACATGGACTGCTCTCGGATAGTTATGTTTTCTCAGCCTAAGAGCCAAAGTGATATATTAATTAAGATGTTGGACACTTATTGAAAAAAACCCAGGTTGAAATTTGTTCTTGGCAATGGAAGCTAAGTGGATAATTTTAGTACAAACACTTTCTTCTTCTTACCCCAAAGCCAGTGAGAATGTTGTGGCCCGCCAGATACCAGCAAAGCTGGCGGCAGACTTGGATGATGAGGAGGTTGGAGAAGAATTTGGACCAGTTCTGGAGCCTGGGGAAGGCTCTGATGGATGTTTAGTGTCAGACACAGAGATAGAGCCAGGGCCATCTGGCATTTCCCAGCCAGAGAGGCAACTGCCTTTGGAGTCAGAGATGAGTGAGGAGGAGGAACAGCTGGGGCCTGTTCCAGATGCGCATATGAGCAAGGGAAGATAGGAGAGGTGAACAACAGAGGACAATGAGCCAGCTTGGGAAGCAAACAAATATGGACGCTGACTGGCCCCTCCCTGGCTGGGGAATAAACAGGAGGAAAGGGGAATGGTTTGGTTGTTGCAGACAACAGCTCACATTTCTGGAAAGTTTGCTCTTTGTGTGTTTCATGCGACAAAGACTGTCTTGCCAGAACTGATGTTTGTCTATTTCTCTGTTTGAACTGACTTAATTTGCAGCCTCTCAGCTGGGAGATCACAGCCTTGCATTTATCATAACGAGCTGATAAGGGCCATTGTTTCAGTTAACTTCTTGCAGGACTCTTGCTTGGATTTCTGTTGGTGAATGCAGTTAATTTCCAATGTGTAAATAAAGAGTGGGTTTTCTTTGTGGGGAGTCTGTTTCTTGCTTCTGGGAAGGCCAGGTCAGAACAGAGAAAGTGATCTAAGTAATGGATTAAGAGGAGAAAGACCCAAGCTCTAGTCTGCCTAAAGCTTTGGGAACTCAGTGAGTGACATTGGGCCAGGCACTAAATTCAGATCAGGTATTTTCATTGTGTTGCTATGGGAATAAAATCAAGAAAGAATCCCATGTAAATCATCAGCACTCTTGAAGAGAAAGCAAGATGGAAATATAATAAACAAATAGTGATCTTAAAGAATTGGATTAAAGTATCTATGAAATGCCTGAGAGTAGCTTTTAAAGGCAGGATATGTCAGTACTGAAATAAATAAAGATAAATGCTTTATGGAATAAGATTACCACTATGGTAATATGGGATGTGGTGGTCAATGACTAAGATGCTGAGCTTGTCGATCAAAAGATCGGCAGTTCAGCAGTTTGAATCCCTAGTGCCGTGTAATGGGGTGACCTCCCATTATTTGTCCCAGCTTCTGCCAACCTAGTAGTTCGAAAGCACGTAAAAAAATACAAGTAGAAAAATAGGGACCACCTTTGGTGGGAATGTAACAGTGTTCCATGCGCCTTTGGCGTTTAACCATTCCAGCCACATGATCACAGAGACGTCCTTGGACAGCACTGGCTCTTCGGCTTTGAAACAGAGATGAGCACCGCCCGCTAGAGTCAGGAATGACTAGCACATATGTGCGAGGGGAACCTTTACCTTTACTTTATGGTTTTCAGAATGTTAAAACAAGGCTGAATTTCTGAGCATTAAAAGAAAAAAAAAAGCTCTTAAAAATCTGTAGGCTTTCTTTCAGAGACTTTTTTTTAAAAAAAATGTTTGTAAATGACTATATTTTCAGCTAAATCTTCCTTTGACCTTAATTACCATTGAAAAGGTGGGAAAATCTAACTGATTGTCTAGTGTTGCATTTTCCTTAACAAATTGGAAGAAACTCTCACCTGTGGTTGTTATACTGAACTATTTGGTTGTGTGTATAAAGGAGCAAATAAGGTAGGAAATTATATTTAATGGTGAATTGTAAGGGAAAATATCATATATGCATTTCATTAGCATTTCCCTCTATGAACCTTGGAAAACTGTAAGCCCATGTTTCTCAACCTTAGCAACTTTAAGATGTATAGACTTCAATTCCCGGAATTCCCCAGGCAGGAAGCATCCAGCTGTCTGGGGAATTCTGGGAACTGAAGTCCACACAGCTTAAAGTTGCTAAAACTGAGCAACAGTGTTGTAAGCAGAATCCAATAAGCACTTTAGTATTATCAGCACTACTGTGGTTAATAGATTCTTTTAATATGAAAAGCTGTCTGTGATTAATGCTGAATAAGCAAGAAGAATTAGTTTATGATGTCTTGATTATTTTAAGATTTCATGTTCAAGACAAATAAAAAAAATAAAGGTATTATATACATAAAGTTATAAACATTTATGAAAAGTTCAGGGCAAATAAATTATTTGCCTAGCATTGAAAAAGCATCAAGGTAAGTCCCAGGTGAATTTTTCTGGAGAAAGCATTCTCTTAGCATAATGACCTTTCTCCTTTCTTCTCATTGATCTCATTTAACATGACGGAGTTTCCCCGAGAAACCCTTCCTAAGATTTCAGTATGCAGAATTTATCAGCAAGGTGTCAGAGTAGTAAGTCCATTTTTAATAGCAAAGAGATTTGGGTGTAGGGAAAAGAAATATCTCTTTTTCTGCTCAGCCTTTCTATCTCCATGACTCCAGGTATACCTAGGGGTGGGATTCTACTGGTTCAGACCGATTCAGGCAAACCGATAGCTCCGATGATCAGATGGGCCTGCCTGGCCCTCTGCTTTACTGATCTATATCTTCTTAGCTGATTTGCATGGCAGAGCGGATTGCCACGCCTCAGCTGTGTTTTTGTAAGTTTTCGTAAAACTGCACACGCACCAAACCAGTTGTTAAACCGGCAGGATCCAACCACTGGATATACTCTACTTCTTTTTTCAATATCCTCTTTTGCTTTCTAAATGGGCCTTTTCCTTGTGACTGAGACAATCTTGTGACAAAAGAAAAGTAACAATTACATTCATCACCTCAATACCTATTTACTTCTTCATTCACTCACTTGATTTACGTGGCCATCCATTCTGAATCCTTTCATGACAATGAAAGAGGATCCTGATGTTACAGTAGGATTTTATTGAAATATTTCCAACTTAATTTTTTAACTATTTTTAATTGTTTTTATGATGTACATCCCCGCCCCCCTGAGTCAGTTGTTAAGCTGGGCAACTGTAGAAACCAATCAATCAATCAATAAAATCTTGTTGAATTAAATTACTTTACCTAGCTTAATTTGTAAGGACACTATAGTACATTCTAGTACAATCCACTGGTTTTCTAGTTTAGCATAAATAAATGAAAATGACAGGAAGTTGTGACACTTTTAAAAGCTACATCCCATGAATGTTATGTCCCATTAGCACAACTTCCCTCAGAATCTCAACTTATCTTGTTTTATTTATTTATTCATCCACCCACCTGTTATTTCTGCATTTGTTTAGTTAAAACCAATCAATAAAGCAAAACTGACAAGTTCCCGTTATTTTTATTTGCAATAATGACTTTGGTTTCCCCAAAGGCCCAAGACCAATATATATCATCATCTTTTAATGCCCCATAATCCCTTGCAGGGTGGACTCTGGGCAATTGAATGGAACCAAGTGTTTACTGGCCGGATGCCCTTCCTGTCACCAATGCTGAGTTTGTTCAGCAAATATATTCTCATTGTGCCCAGAGAAAGAAATATCTACCTCTATCTAGGACTGAACTCACAGCCTTCTGATTGTGAGGCGAAAGCTCCACCTTTAGGCCATCGCACCACACCCCAAGAACAATATATATAAATTATTGGTTATATTCTAATGGTTTGTTTGGAAGTTAGTTTGAAAATTTGTTCACTTGCTCAGAACAAAGACAAAGAAAATTTGAGGTAATAAAGGAACAACCACATGACTGTGTAGCATCAGACCCATCCACTGTGATCATTAAGTTTGCAGATAACAACACGATCCAGGTGGCCAGGAAGGCCCAACAGAGACTCCATTTCCTTAGGGTCTTGCATAAAAACAGGGTGGAACAACAACTGATGACCTCCTTTTACCAGTCCACAATAGAAAGCGTCCTCACTTATTACATAATGGTATGGCATGCCGGTCTGACAGCCGTGGATAGAAAAACATTCCAGAGGGTGGTGAGCACAGCACAAAACATCATGGACTGTCCCCTGATACCACTAGATGAGATCGCATGGGCTCGCTGCCTTAGAAGAGTGAGGAAAATTCTCAGGGACAATTCTCACCCTCGTCATCATTTCTTTATCCTCCTACCATCAGGAAGGAGATATAGAAGTATAGCCAGCCGCACAAACAGGCTGAAGAACAGTTTTTATCCATGGGCTGCCAGACTCCTGAATGAGAAATAACATCATAACTACGTAGTATGATGGACTGCAGGGCCAGCGCAATGTGTAACATGTTCACACTGGTGCAATAGGACTGGGTGTTTTGTTAATGTGATTTATTGGGTTAGGGATTTTCTGTCTTCACTGTGAGTTGTATTGTGTTGGGGGGGTGCACTGAGGAAGCTCAACCAATCTCATTGTACATATGTTGTGCATTGACAATAAAGATTTGAAATTTGAAATCAGTTTTCCTCCTGTTAGCGAGCTATTTTCTGACTTGCATATTCTCAATGCAGATGGTTTCTAAAAGGGCACCTTCCCATAGAAGTCATTTCGTGGGAGCTCCCACAAGCATGTTCTTAAAATGTCAAACATTTTCACCAGTCCAAAATGATTGCTTATTCCTGCTGTCCAATGATCCTTCATTCTATTTTATAGCTGGTGGTAAATGTACTTGTCAACTTTCTGGCAGAGAAAAGTTACAAAAGTTTTAGCCCAATGAGTTATAGATGCTTAAAGGGAATAATTTATAACTTTTTGAAATGTATTATTAAATGTGTAATGGAAACTCTGGCAGATCCTTATCTCCAGTTCAGGAGAGCTTTTAGGAGCTACTAAAATAATCTCTTTTTAGCACTAGCTGCTCTTAACAGGATGGTTCTTTTACTGATATTGGCCATATATCTTCTATGGTAATATGCACTTTCAGGAAAGGATATTATACAGTTCCAGATTGCATGTCCTTCATTGGGTGATGGTGGCAAATGGCTGAAGGACCATATTTCATCTAAACAGAAGAAAGGGTTCTCCTGAAAATTAAGTAGAAACAGGCACATTCCCTCACCACAGAAGATATTGATGGTTTGCTTACTCTTTCATGATCCAATTGCCCATTTCTGGACATTCAGCCTAAGAAGCACAACCTGAAAATAAGTCCTCTTTAAAGAAATTGCCATCTAATATCAATTTATAATAATATATTATAAGTCTAAATCTTATATATTATAAATCTTAGGTCTGACCTAAGCATAGTACACAAAATTATCTGCTACAACAACCTACCTGTCAATGATTACTTCAGCTTCAACTGCAATAATACACGAGCACACAATAGATACAAACTTAAGGTAAACTGCTCCAAATTCAATTGCAGAAAACACGACTTCAGCAACAGAGTGGTCAATGCCTGGAATGCACTACCTGGCTCTGTGGTTACTTCCCCAAACCCCAAAAACTTTAACCCCATTCCTAAGAGGTCTGTAAGGGGCGTGCATAAGTCCACCTACATGCCTACCATCCCTGTCCTTCTGTTCCCATTTATTTGTATCCATTTCCTATATTCATAATCATGTTTATACTTATATCTGTTACGTCTTTGGTTATTCCGGTTTTCTCCCACGTAAAATTAGAAGTGTCTTGGCGACGTTTTGATGAAGTCTCATTCGTCATCTTCAGGCTGGTGTTTTCGGCTTCGTGCTTCTAGGAGCACAAAGCCAAAAACACCAGCCTGAAGATGACGAATGAGACTTCGTCGAAACGTCACCAAGACACTTCTAATTTTACATGGGAGAAAACCGGAATAACCAAAGACCTACATACAAACACCTGCGAAAACCTCAGAAATATATATATATATATATCTGTTATCTTATACATGTTTGACAAACTAAATAAATAAATAAAAATAAATAAAAATTAACAATTAAATTCAGTCAGCTTCTGATTTCTTACTTGCAGAATAGTCCTCTTCAGAAAAGAAAAGAAAATGTACTTTTCTGTCAGCTTTGTCTATTTATTTTTAATCATTCTCTTTGATAAACAATTGCTCCCATTTTTAGAAGAATATTTTGAAGGAGTTCTCATTGTCAGAACACAGGATTCTTCTGTCTAACTTAAATAACTGAGGAATGTTTTTGAGTTCCCTCTTTTTCATGGTAGATGGTGCAATCCACCATTCATTAGTCTTTTTCATCTTAATCTGCCATTTTTCCTAAAAACAATCTGCATGAAAACTCAGATTTAAATACAATTATGTAACGGACTTTTAGCTCAAGATATTAAGCGCCAAATGCATTCTCATTTCATTTCATTTGCATTTGGTAAATGCATTCTGGTTTATCTTTTGAAGCCAGGAAATGGAGCACAATATTTGAAGGGATGCAAGTTTCAAAGAATCAGCTATATTCTGATTGATGGTTTTGCAGAAGTCCATTTATATGAAGAATTCCAAAAATCATATCTCCCAATTATTACTCCTGATTTATTATTTTTAAGTGTAAATACATGGAGTGAGCAATTAGAGAAGATGTCTGGGTACATGGACAGCATGCAAGCCTACATTCTGGGAATAGCCAAGTCTCCATCTGGTAGGAGAATGGCTATCATACAGTAGACTTTGTACACTTTAATTGGACAATGCACTAAAAAGCCATTTTGTTCTTAATAGCCATATGAACACCAGGACTCTTTACTAATGAACCAGCTTTTTGGCAAGCATGGAGTCCCAGATGCTCCTAATGAATCTAGGCCACCATCCGGCTCCTTTGTGAATAGTCTGTTTGACCAGGACCTGACAGCTCTTAGCAGCTTACCAATATGTTCATTTAGCTTCAAAATGCATCGATAAAATTGTTGTAATAAGATCTCTATTTCTAATTAATTTTGATTCATCACTGCCAAGGAATTCTTTGTTCAGAATTCCAGAGTTTGTTAGTCCAAAATCTTGGTTCTGATCCAGTGGTGGGTTGCCCCTGGTTTGGACTGGTTCTATAGAACTGGTAGTAAAGCCAAAGGGATGCTCCGCCCACTGACCCCGACGTCATCAGAACGCTTCTGCGCATGCATAGAAGAGCACGAGAGAAAGCGAGAGAAGCGAGTGCACATGTGTGGCCCCGTTGCGAACCGGTAGTAAAGGTAAGTAGAACCCATCCCTGTTCTCACCATGTGTGACATTCCACATTCCACATTCCACTACCACCACCCCACAAACACACACACTTCCCCAAAAATTGCACATCAACAATTGTGTAACGAGCAAATGGAAAAGGAAAAGAGAGTTAGAAGAGTTTTATTCCAAGTTTGTCTAGGAGAAAACATGGAGTTCTGTCCTTGTTAGAGCCCACCGTAGGAAAAGTATTAGCTATATGTAACATCTAGCAAACTTTATTCCTTCTAATGAAAATGAAGGCAAAAAGTAAATAGGAGGAGTAAAGCAAAAAGAAAATAGCTGACGGTCTGGTGATTTATACTCATTATTATTTCTTTAATCCTTGAAATGAAGCAATGTTTCATTCTGAAATAACTTGCGCTCATACTCATACTCCTAAATTAAATCTCATTCCCATTAGTTAAGGTCCTCTGGTCATCTATTTATGCTACATTTCCTGGAGGAGGGACAAGTTCATGCTAGGGAATAGTTTGCTGAATCGGAGGCTGAGTAGCTCACAGAGAAATGCAAAAATTTATTAGTGAAATAAAATGTTTACATAGCTGCAGTTAAATGCTACAAATGCAGCAAAGCTTATTGGTAAATTATTTTGGGGGGATCAAAGATGCACAAATGCATTTTGTCTAAAAATGTATCCCTTTGTGTTTTGAACAACTTGAGATGTAGTACTACTTTTGCATGATTATACTAAGAGCCGTAGATTGGAGAATTCTGAGTTCAAATGGCATGTCAACACAAATTTTGTGGGTAACTTTCACCGTGGTACTATCCTTCTTTCTCTCCATCGTCCTCTTCCTCTTAATACCGCGGGAAGAGAAGGAAGAGGACTGCCCTATGGATTTTTGAAATATTCCTTGAACTTTTGAAATATGTGTCATATATTTCAAATATCTCTTAAGAAAGGATCTAAATAAACCCTGAAGTCTAAGGACAAATGTTTCAGCTAAATAACCAGTGTAAACAGAAGATCACCTTTAAACTATATACAACCTGTTAAATTCTAGTAAATATTGCAATTTTCTATATTTTCACTTGAAGTTATTTGGTTTGGAATATTTCGGTTCTGTTGTACTGATCACTGCTATTCCTGAAATACATGAGGTTTGTCCAGCAAGTGTTGCTACAGTGATACATTGTTCAGGAATTAACAGATGCTCTTACCATGCCCTATTTCCATGTTGCCCTCTCCCAAATGGAAATGGAAACAGGTTTTGGAGAAAAATAATGTGCATCAGTATATTATTTGTAGTAGTAAGCAATGCTTGAGTCGAGCATCAAGCACCCTTACAGAACATGGGGGAACAGCCAAGAATGTCGCCAGCCAGAAAAACATGACGGGCAATGCCACTGATGATGATATTGGGCAAGGGTGATGGTGATGGTGGCTAGGCTGGGGTAGATGCATGTAGGACAATGACGCACAGTGTTGGTGGTGGGATTAGCAGGGGCTCAGTAAGGCTGATTGTGGGTGAATGGGAAATCACGAATCCAATCTCCTGGCGGCAACACGAACACTCTTGAACTAAGCAGTGCGGACCAATGATGTCACAAGACCACGACGGCGGGGTTAATCCGGTGGCAGATTCAAACCAACCACACAGCAGCTGAGCACAATTAGGAGGATGCTGATGGCAGGAGAATTGGGAGGACCTATAAAGCAGCGCTGAGCAGTGAAGCTCTCAGCTCGACTTTATTCTGTTCCAGTGGTCAGACATTTACGAATAGCTGTCGTGTAGCTGAGATTAAACTGGGTTTGATACATACGTGTCCTGTGTGTGATTGACTCGCCTGAAACGAGCACAGGCAGTCAAGGAGTGTCGAGAGCTTGGAGAACTGTGGGCATTAGCATATTGTGGTAGAATCTGGTTCCATCGTTCTTGTTTTTGAATAAATCCCTTTGTCACTTTATACTGAGAATGGGAGGTTTAAATATCTGGTCAGATTTCTTGTTAATATGTCACCATGTGTCACTGCTGTTATGTAAGCTGCACTGACCCCTGTTTGGTTTATGAGTTCAATTTAAGGTGCTGGTTATTACCTATAATAACCCAAGCTGACCCACAGCTTGTCTCAGGTAGTTGATTCTGCCCACCCGATAGATGTACTCCAGAATTAAACACAGCCAACTTGAGGCACCTAGGAAGGGCCTGCCTCCTTTGCTCCCAACTTTTGAAATTGCATACTTCAAGAAATAAGGACTACACTCTTGCTCTTGAGGTTCTGAAATGCTTTGAAAATGGTTTAAGTTCTAGGGCCAGGGATTGAAGTTTATTATTTGTTCAATGGTTTGTTTTGTTGATTTTGCTGTCTATTAAATTATTACAGTCTAGGCTTTCCATTTGTTTTAATATTTTTAGATGTTTTGTGTTTATTTTAGTTTGTATGCTGCCCAGAGTCCACTGGAGTTGGGTGGCATGTTTTTCTCTTTTTATTACTCTTTAATTCCTTTATTTAGACTGAATGGAGCTGAGCGTTTATTGGCCAGATACCCTTCCCGACACCTATGTGGAGTTTGCAGCAGATATTTTCTCTTAGCAACCTGATAGAGAAGATCTGCCACTGCCTAGGATTGAACTCTCAACTTTCTGAAAGGGAGGCAAGAGTCTTCACCCCTAGGCCACAATGCCACTCAAATATATTGGCAAATATATTTTGATAAATAAATAAATAATATGCCTTCTGGAAGAGATTCTGATGAAGAATAATTACTGCTGAGGGAGAGCTTAAACTCTATGGCTTTAATATAATACTTATCCAACTTTCTGCTCCAACCACTGATGCAGAAGGGAAGATTGACAAGTTTTATGGTCAAGTTCAATCTGAAAGTGACAGAACATTCAAGCAAGATGTGCTGCTTGTGATGGAAGATTGGAAAGACAAAGTTGGAAACAGATGGTTTAAGAATAGTCTAGGAAACTGAAATAAAACAGGAGAATCAATTTCTGTCAATTCAATTACTTTTTCTTTGCTAACACAATCTTCCCACAACCAAAACAATGTCTCTAGGCATTGACATCACACAGAAATGAAACTGAAATAAAACTGAAAATTTTATTGATACAAAGACATAGAAAAGCTTAGCTATAACTCTAAAGATGTGAACGTTAGTATGCAAGTTCCAAGTCCAGCTTGGTATCCTGAAAACTGGTTGGCTGAAGAATAAAGCCAACCAGTTTTCAGGATACCAAGTTGAGCATATTTTAAGGAGAACATCAGGAATCGCTTTGAAGCCCCAAACCTAATTGACAGGGAACCAGAAACATGTAGAAATAGGTTAAAGACTTCATAAAGATGAATGTAAAAAGAGACTGTCAAAGAATAAGAAGCAGAAGAAATCATGCTGGAGAAAATCTGTCTGTGAGACCACTAAGAATCAGTAATGACTTGATGACACATAATCTTCATCAACCTACAGTATTTCCCCACTTTTATTGCATGTCATATCATTACTATGCCTTGCCTGATGAAGGATAAGAAGAGAACATATGCTCAGAATGATCAGATCTGCAGAGGTAATCCTCAGAGCTCTTCTTCCTCTGAGTTTGGATGTTTTCTTTATTTTCTTTCTTTATTTTTATTTTATTGTTCATATTTCAATGCCGCCCACTCTCCGAGGACTCTGGGCGGCTTACAACAATCGACAGTATACTAATAGCATATTGCCCCCAACAATCTGGGTCCTCATTTTACCCACCTCGGAAGGATGGAAGGCTGAGTCAACCTTGAGCCGGTGAGATTTGATCTGCTGATCTGCTGAACTAGCATTCAGCTGAAGTAGCTGCAGTACAGCACTCTAACCACTGCGCCACCTCGGCTCTCTTACAGATGTTTCATTAACCAACTAGATAACATCTTCAGTGCTACCAAAAGAGAGTGGGGTTTGCTCTCTGTTTATATCCAGTAGCTTACTCTGACAGTGTTGGGGAGAGTTTGACAAAAGGGGGTGAAAATGTCCGTGCATCTTATAGAGCAAATAATGCTGAAGCCCCACCCACTTGCCAACCGTTTTTTTTGCCTCCGCATGCCCCATTTTGGGGGCTTTTTTTATTTTTTGCCTTTTTCAGGCCTTTTTTTGGCCCATTTTAGGGGCTTTTTTCAGCCCATTTTTAGGCTTTTTTTGGCCTGTTTTTGAGGCTTTCTTGGCCCATTTTTGAGGCTTTTCATCCCATTTTTGAGGCTTTTTTCATCCCATTTTTGAGGCTTTTTTCAGCCCATTTTAGAGGCTTTTTGGGGCCACTTTTTTTGGAAAAAAAATGGGCTGAAAAAAAGCCTCAAAAATGGGCTGAATAAAGTCTAGAAAACAGGTAGAAAAAAAGCCTTGAAAATGGGCTGGAAAAGGCCCAGAAAAAGGCCCGAAAATGGGGTGTGTGGAGGCCAAAAACTTTTTTTTTTGTTGATTTCCTCTTCTAAATTTAGGTCTGAAAAATATGGTAAGTTGATCGGATCCTTTATACCCTTTGAAATTGAAACCAGCTGATGCTTCGAAATGCAATTTAAAAGTCTGCAATTCTACCATAGGGGACAAGTAGAAAGAGACAATAAATTAGGGACCTGGAAGGGGAGTCAAAATGTTGGTATTTTTTAGAGAAGAAAACTGAATTGGAAAGATCCCAGAAAAGATTCACTAAAACATAGAACATAAAGTGGCAGATGTGATTCCGACTTGCTGATCAGCTCCTTGCCATCATTTCTGCATCTCACATGTTACCTGCCTTAGAACAGAGGAAAGTGCCAAGTCGAAGTCAAAAGTTGTAAATCAGAGTGAAATATATGTCCCTGTCCAAACTAAAATGTTCTAAAATGGGCAGAGATGACTGTCCATTCGGAGGTCACCATGAAATGGGTTCAGAAGTGTTGTCCTATTACTTATTTATTTGATGTATATCCCTTTTGTCTTATAGCAGAAATAGTACAACAGACTGAAGGATCCCTTGGGCTGAGGGGGGAGAGAATTATAAATATATTTTTTTTCAAAAGTGAACATGTGGATACTATCATATTTTAAGGATCATCTTCATATTCAAATAAAAAATAAATAAAAGACATTTCTTGAAGTGGGAAAAAGTCAGCTTATATCTTTCCTATTTTTTAAAAAAAATGATGTTTATATATACACATATAAATATAATAAATATGTATAAAATACAGCTGTACAAAGCATTGTGCCAACATACAACAAAGTTCATTCTATTCAACATTTTATTGATGCCTTTTGAAATTCTTGTGTTTTACGGTATATAGAGTATTTCCAAGAAGCATATATGAACTTACCAATATCTATAAATCAAACCCTATGTTGCCAGCTCTTTTATCATTCCTAACAGCCAGATCACAGAAACAGGTTCTTGTCCCTTGTCACTATTGATTGCAAACAATGAAGTGTGTTACAAAGAATACATCAAGGTTTTAGAAAAGGAACAAAATATGTTTTCTCTTCCAAGATTAGTTTTCCACATTGCATGCCCTGCTTTTCCTCCATGGGAACATATGAAGTAAATCATATTTTTTTCACAACAACCCTATAAAGCTAAGTGGTAATGGATTTCTGTGGGAGGTATGGTGAACTGAAAGTGAGGAACCAGTGAGGAGGCCAGTTCCCTGGAACCTCTCTGGATAAGGAGAGGATCGAAGATTGCCCATAGATCTGTGGTGGTATTCAGCTGGTTCTATCCGGTTTGAGCGAACCGGTAGCAGTGGCTGCGAGAGGCTCCAACCACCTGACCAGACGTCATCTTGTCCCATTTTTGATGTTCTGAGCATGCGCGGAAGGTGCATGCTCACATTTGCAAACTGGTAGCAAAGGTAAGTGAATACCACCCCTGCCATACATGATCTGGACAGCCGCTACTCATGAGGAGACCACGGACAATGGTTTTCTGTTTGAAAAGCAAAAGATGATGACATCAAAAGTTCATGACCATGATCGAGACTTTTAAAAGGTATTAAGTTCACAAACCTCACTTTCTTATCACTTTCAGAAATTAGTTATTAAGTATTAAGCCGCCCTGAGTCTTCGGAGAGAGGAGGCATATAAATTCAATTCCATTCAATTAAATTAAATTATTCTAAAACTATTAGAGACCTTTGGAATTAGAGGTTTGAAAAAAAGTATTTCATGAGTTTGTCTTCAATTCTGAACAAAATAAAAATTAATTACAAATGTAAGAATTTAAAGATTTTGAAGTAAAAAAATAAATAGGTTTTTAAACTAAATGGATTAAGGATCCAGACAAATTTGGAATAACAACTTTTACTAAAAGATTTTGGAGTTAACTATAAGTAACTCCTCATGGGAAATAGACTTATTTTGATTATCCTGGCAAATGCAATCATAACAAACTATAAATGATGGTTTTAGAAACTGGATACTAGTGGAATATAAAATTTTAAGCAAAAGAAAAAAAAAAGTGATGTGGTGTTATCCATTCAGTCATGTCCAAGCCTTGGCAATTCTGTGGGCCAGGTCCCTCCACATCTTCTGATCTTGGAGTAGTTTTTTGAGTTTTTAAAGCAGAAGAAAGAAAGCACAAAGTCTCATGGAAGTTAATACTGGGTCTAGAAAAGGAAAGAAAATGTTATAACATTGGACATATTAAAGGAGATCTTTGAAGAATGGAGCCAGAAGTTAATAACTACAGTATCAGTACTGTCAGTAATGATGTCTGCTTTTAAGGATGGAACTATGTCTAAAAGATACTAATGGAAAAATGACAGATACGGAACAAATTTTATCTGATAAGATAAAGTACAGAATATGGAACTACAAATTATAGGCCAAGAGAATGATCTGTAAATTATGCTTTATGACAGTGACGGTGAACCTTTTTGGCACCGAGCGCTCAAACCGGAACACGCATGCGTGTGCCTGTATGTGCTTGCATGTGCCAGAGCACCGGAAATCCAAAGAGCAGCTGGCGGTGCACATGCGCACACAGGCCGACTGTTCCAGGTTTCCGGCATGCACATGTGTGCTGGACAGATGGTCTTTGCATGTGCCAGAGCACCGAAAACCCAAAGAGCAGCTGGCCGGTGCATACATGGCTGAAGTTTGAAAAATTAAAAAATATATGTACAAATATTAAACCAAAAGAATATTCTGGAAATAACTACAACAACAACAACAAAACATCTGCTTCAAGTTTCTTTCTTCTGAATGACTCTAAATCAGGGGTGGTATTGACTTACCTTGACTACAGGTTTGCAAATGTGAAATTCTCGCTTCGTTCGCACATGCCACCTATGTGCATGTGCAGGGCCTTCCGCACATGCGTCAAAAACAGGATGTGATGACATCCGGGCGGGTGGGCGGAGCCTCCCGCAGCCGCCACTACTTGGTTGCCCAAACCAGATAGAACTGGCTAAATACCATCACTGCTGTAAATCCATGTGTCCATTGCATGACTCACTGTTTTTTTCAACTATCCATATTTTCTTCTGGAGGTGGCTTCCTTAGTATACCATTTTATCATCTTAGCCTCTTTGTCAAATGGCTGTATATTTATGAGGCTGTCAGATGCTTGTGAATTTACACGCACCTCTAAACAAGGACAGGGCTCTTCCATTAGGAAGATTGAAATAGCTGATATGGACAGCAGCTCATGCTGGAGAATAAATTCACCAAGACTCTAACCACTGATATCTTACTGTGCCATCCATAGTATGTCATGCATACACAATCAGAGCTACTAATTACTCTGTCAGCCATCTTCTACAGAGGGTCCCAAAGATATTTTTTTCGAAAGGCAACTGGACTTTGTTTTTCCTTGAAGCCATTTAGTTTCTCATCCAAGAAGCTTCTTCAGTTCTGACTGAATGGTAGAAAATGGAAGGATTGAGTAGTGCAAATGGGTGGTCATAATTCAGGTGACCCTGAGGGCACTGATAAACTTCCAAGTGGCCTCAATAACTCAGAGAGAGAGAGAGAGAGAGAGAGAGAGAGAGAGAGAGAGAGAGAGAGAGAGAGAGAGAGAAGGAGGGAGGGAGGGAGGGAGGGAGAGAGAGAGGGCGCTAACAACTGGATGACAGCAAGGAATAGAAATCCTTCCATTCTCCACCATTAGTCAGAACTGAAGAAGCTTCTTGGATGAGAAATGAAATGTTTTCAAGGAAAAACAAAGGAAGTCCAGATCTTTTGAAAAAAATACCTTTGGGACAACCATGACCTAGATGACTGAGGGATTTGCAAGGAAAGAGGGAGTTAAGAAAGTAACCATCCAAGTCATCATTTTGAATTGTTTTATAATCTTCCCTACAGATATCTCTGAACCTATAAAGGTAGTTCTGAGGAAATCTTCCAAGCATCTCATTAGAAGATTTGACAACATAGTTGCTTCAAAAACTACCATGCGTGATTCTTGAAAATCTCCCATGGCTCTGAAAATCTAGTTGTTATGGATGCAGATTGTAACCAAATGGAAGTACTGCTTCTCTGTGAAAGGGGTACAAGGAACAAAACCTGTGGCAGTTGGTAGCAAGAACAGCACTAAATCTTCCACTTATCTCAGGCAATGGGCTTTTTTTTTTCCAGCCCAAACATGGGACTTTTTGGGTGGTCCTAACCCAGCACTGAAATTTCTGCACTTCAAAATGTCTATAATTTCCTGTGGAGACTTGTTGATGGGTTGATTCTGCCAGTAACATGTAGATTTGGCTTTATTTTGGAAGGACAGCTTGTAAGTACAACACTTAATTTAACTCAACAAGTACAATATCCTGTATGTCATGTTTTCCTTTCTTTCTTTCTTTTTTTATCCAGGAAAATTGAATGGATAGCTGTTGGCACTTTGCAATGTTTGTTTTCACTTTGAAATACAGACCATATTTTTAAAATGCATTATGCAGCTGCTTGAAAAGTGGTGATAGCTTTATTTCTTCAACATAAAATGGAATTTGTTTACAAATCTCTGGGGCTTTGCTTTGCTTTGATGCTTCTTTCTGATGAGCTGCCCTCTATCTATTATAACTGTGTTTTTTTGCTTTTTTTAAAAAAAAACCAATCTCCACTGGAATTGGCACGTTGCCTTCATTCAGTAGTAATGCTCTGGGGAATTTTATTCAACACATTTTATCCTAATGGAGCCATGTTTACTGGAAAGAATCATTAGTAGGTTAGATTCTTTATTTAGGAAAACGTAAAATGTTGTCAGTTGAGTATTCTTATGAAATGCTTGAAAGAAGAAGATTCTCAATGGGTATGTTATACAAGCACACATCAGAAAGAGGTGACAAAACCCAGCCATGCTTGTTAAGGTAGCTAGCTTGTCAATATCTCAGCCTGGAAATCTGAAAAACAAATATGTACTTTTCAAAAGCCTTTGTTGAAACCCACACCCTATACTCGTGATGGCAAATTTATGGCACACCTGCCACAGGTGGCACGCAGAGCCATATTGGTGGTCACGCGAATGTTGCCCTAGCTCAGTTCCAATGTGGATGTGCGCGCCAGCCAGCTGATTTTGGGGCCTTCCGGTCCCACTGGAAATCAGAAAATGGGCTGTTTCCGGTCTCCGGAGGGCCTCTGGAGGGGGTGGGGAAGGCCATTTTCACCCTCCCAGACACCAAGAAGGCAACTGGGGCCTGGGGAGCGTAAAAAACGGGCCTACTGGGCCACCATGCCACTGTGTGCCAAAAGCAGGGGGGAGCGCAGGGGGAAGCATGCACGGGAGTGCAGGGCGCATTGAATTTGGATGTGGGCATGGGCACCTGCGATCCCTCCCACGCTCCCCCCACTTTTGGTGGCAAAAAGGTTAGCCATCACTGCTCTATACCAAAATTGGCAACAAATTGTATATTTTAACAAATAGCAAGCAGTATGGGGACGTTCAAAATTTTTTAAAGGTCACAGGGTAAGAGAAGATTATCTAAAAGCTCCTAAAGTTGTGCAATTCTCAGGCAAAAGTCCTGAATCCTGGGAAAAAAAGTTTCAGAAGAGTGTTGATATTTCTATGCCAGCCGCAGGTTATGCAAATAAAGAAGGTGAACATTAAATACAGGTAGTCCTTGACTTATGACCCTAATTGTAACTAGAATTTCTGTTACCAAGCAAGGCAATTTTTAAGTGAACTGTGCCTGATTTTATGAACTTTTTCACCACAGTTGTTAAGCGAATCCATCTTCCCCCATTGACTTTACGTATTGGAAGCCTGATGGGAAAGTTGCAAATAGTAATCAACAGACTCTGGGACACTGCAGCCATCATAAATGCATGTTGGTTGTCAAGCACCCAAAATTTGATCATGTGACCATGGGCATACTGTGATGGTCAAAAGTGCAAGGACTTTTGTCACTTTTTTCAATGCCAATATAATTTTGAATGATCACTAAATGAATATGCAGTATTCACTAATACTGTATATACTGTATATACTAATACTAATACTATTGGTATTATACTGTAATACTGTATATATTAAGGCAGGAACTATCTGTAGCAATAGTTTTCCTCATTGTAGCTGGGCAAGGAAAGGTTGGTATTTTTAAGGGCATGGAACTTACTTAAGAATAGATGTCTTATAAAAATAAAAGTACTGTACACCAAAAACAAATGGGACATGTGAGATTTAAATTTCATCAAAGTCAACAAGTGGTGACGCTTTTGAAGACTTCCTCACTGACTTAAAGCTACTGAAGCAAGATTTTACCCAAGTTATGGAATCCTTGATCAAAGTCAGAGTGGTGCTAAGCCTAACAAACCCAAAATTGCAAAGAAAAGGGGCTTTGGAGAACATTGGTTTGACTTTGGACAAAATGATATGGACCTGTAAGCAGCTATAATTATTCTGCTAAGTCTTCATAGTGCATGGAAATGGCATTGGCCAACAGTCTCTGAGAGACTGTGGAATAAGTTTATTTAGCTAGATGCTGTACTGCCTACAGCTATGAAAGTTATTATTGATTGAGTTCCAGACTTCCAATTTGGGCCAGACCTTTTTGTAATTGATGATGTTTTATTTTAAAGGCCACTGATTAGTTCTTCCTGCTGCCTTAAAGACTGATATGATTCAAAGGATTCATGAGGGTCATAGTGATAGGAAAAATGGAAATGTCAGACTAAGGAAGTTTTATATTGGCCATACATTAACAGGGATATTGCAAATACAGTTTCTAATTCAACTACCTTTCAGAAATTTCACTCTAAGAATAAAAAGGATTGATAACCTACTGGTGCACAATGGCCACTGATACATTTACACTGATGAGCAAGGATTACTTAATAATCACAAAGGTTTTTAGCTTATCCTGAGATTGCTTTGCTAGGTAGATTCCCAGACTATCCGCCAATTAAAGGATGTCTTCAGTCTGCATTGGTTTCCCTTCATTGGACTGACAGAGGATGGCCTTTGGTTCTCCGTCATAGCTAGTACCTCTTTGTTCAGCAATATAAGTATTGCCATATAACATTCAGCTCTCAGTACTTGCAACCTACTAGTCTTGTAGGAAATGTGTTAAAATTGTCATACAGCTACCAAAAAAAATCTTTTAAGAACTAAGATCTACTCCTTTAGCTTGTGATTTATTGCTTCTGAGATTTTGTTTCATAGTAATCTTTGCCCTTGCCTAGCTAAACTGTTAAGCAACTCAGAGTTTCCTCAAACTGTGAGATGGACAGCATATAAATTCAACAAACAAATATATGTGGCCTATAAGCGCTCATAGTACTACACTCTCCTGAGGTAAAGCCTATATAAACCAGATCAAATATTAGACCTGAATCCTATTGGGTCATCATTTCAGAGAATTTTCTTTACATGAATAGAGAAATAGGATGACCATGAGTGGCCAAAAAATCATTGGGAGTGACTTCTGATTTCTTGTTCATTTCTTCACTGAATATTCTTTTTTTAAAAAATAAGTTTTTTATTTTTATTTTTAAACAAACAATTCATCATTAATCAATCAGTGTAAAATCTGGGTACAAAATTTTGTGTCATTCAACATTTATCATTTTCTTAGTACGCATTTATCTTCCTTCTTACATTTAAATTTAATGTATTACAACATATTTTCCCATGTTTCTTATTTTTACATCGTCTAATGTTTATGTTCAATCTCTATCCATTGATAAAATTGCCCCCATATGTTGTAATACTCTGATTCTTCCTTCCCTCTAATTGCTAATGTTAATCTACTCATTTCTGCACATTCTAATATTTTAAGCTGGCAGGGAGCATTAGAATCCATCCTTCCTTCCTTCCTTCCTTCCTTCCTTCCTTCCTTCCTTCCTTCCTTCCTTCCTTCCTTCCTTCCTAATTTGATGAACAACGCTGATGATCACTGTGAAGGATGAACTGACATCTGTTTATCTATCTGTCCATTTGTCTATTTTTATTGCGCTGAACCAGAAGATCTGGAAATAGCACTGTCATCGTAAGAATTTATTGAGAGGCCATATCATGATAAAGTAGCTCAGACTAGTTTGCAGAACAGCAGTTGGTCTCTGAGTGTGTGTATGATTGCTCTATAAACTTAGTAAAATCAATAATAATAAAATAGTTCTTGTTAGCCTTAGGCTTTCTATTTTATCGATACAAAAACAGGACAGAGGGGAGAAATTATTAACTACAAGAGATATAATCATAATGACTTAATTAAATAGCTGGTTTTAAGAATAATTAAATTCAATTAAGCAGCCATCTATGTTAGGTGACAATATCCAGCTGATCTTCGCTAGTCTTGGAAAGCTAAGCAAGGTCAAACCTAGTTCGCTCCTTGATCAGAAACTAGTAAGGAATCCCAGGGCTATGGTCTTTATTGAGAGGTAAAAATAAAAATAAATTCTGGTAGAAGGCTAAACTAGACTGCAAGGCTAAACTTGATTACAAAACATCTTTTGCTTTATTGTTTGTTTCCGGCTATGTTGAGAATATATCCTAGCCCTGCCCACTTTTTGGAGCTAAGTGCAAGTGAGTTTGGAGATGGCTGATACAAATAAAATGAAAAGGAAAAAATCTCTGATTGTTGTGGTCCGCCAGCAGCCTGAGGAGCTGGCAGCGGAGTCGGACAGTGAGGAGGCTGGGGAGGACAATGGGCTAGTCCTGGAGGCTGGGGAAGGCCCTGATGAGGGCTCTGCGTCGGAGGCAGAGATGGGGCCAGAGCCATCTGGGAGTGATGCACGGACTCCCGAGACTCCAGAGGCAGATAGCAGAGGGCAGAGGAACAGGAGGAGCCTGTTCCTAGTGCACACATGCGAAGAGCTGCCAGAAGGCAAGAGCACTTAAAGCAAAAAGGACGACTTGGGAGTAAGGCCAGGAGATGATTGGCCCCTCCTAGAAGGCTTAAAAGAGCAGCAACAGCTCTTGGGATCTTTGTAGGAAAGCAACATTGCTACATTTCTTTCTTGTCTTGCTACATTTGTTTCTTGTTGGCGTCTCTTGCTTCTGAACTTTTGCCAAGAAAAGCATTTGGCAGGGTGCCAAAGAAGACAAAGGTTGGTGAAAAGGCCGAAGGGCTCTTTATGAAGAACTTGTTTTGAACTTAATTTGGACTAAGCTGGGAATTAAGCAATTCTCAGCTGTTCTAATAAAATATGTTTGTTTAGGACTGATTGTCTCTGGTAATAACTACTTGGGCCTAGATCACAGCCACAAGGTGTTGGTTACCACCTTTAAAGCACTCCATGGCTCAGGACCTGGGTACTTACGAGACCACCTTCTGCCACCGATAGCCTCCCACCGACCAGTTCGCTCCCACAGAGAGGGACTCCTCAGGGTGCCATCGGCCAAACTATGTCGGCTGGCGACACCCAGGGGGAGAGCCTTCTCTGTGGGAGCTCCTGCCCTTTGGAACGAACTGCCCCTGGAAATACGCACAATCTCTGACCTCCGAGTTTTTCACTGTGCCCTCAAGACCCTGCTCTTCTGACAGGCAGGGCTATCTTTGTAAAGTAGTTTTAAATTCGGAGTTTTAAATTTTTGGATTTTTAACAAAACTTGGCCGTAAATGTAATAATTTTAATAAATTTTAAATTTAATTGGGATTTGTATTGTGTTTTTTACTTGGTTGTGCACCGCCCCAAGTCCTTCGGGAGAGGGGCAGTATAGAAATAAAATTATCTATCTATCTGTCTATCATCTATCTATCTATCTGTCTATCATCTATCTATCTATCTATCTATCTATCTATCTATCTATCTATCTATCTATCTATCTATCTTATCTATCTATCAACACTGATAGGCCATTTTTAAAACTAGGAATACTGATCCAATATACTGATTTTTAAAAATCCAGAAAGAAAAGATTAACATTGCTTAAAATAATTAATTTTCATTCACTCAAAGTATCTGTCCTTCTCCTCCTTGTCTTCCTCCTCTCCTCCCTTCTCCTCCTCCTCTTCCTCCTCCTCCTCCTCCTCTCCCTCCTGTTTAAGGTTAGCATGTCAAGGATTATTGCCATTCTGTGAAAATGTCATGTGAAATGCTACCTTTAAAAGAAAGGAAGAAGAAGAAGGCAGCAGTATAAATCCAAAGTGGAAAAGTACAAAGGATATTAAAAAAAATAAATTGAATAACTATTATTAATTTCTTTTCTGAAAAAAGAAAAAGAATACTGAATTGTCTTCCTGGAGTGTGAACACGCTCTTCTTTATTAGGACGGGAAAAGAAGAGCAGAGTAGATTAAAAACTGCAGGTACATTATTCTTACAGACATAAACTGTATGGTAAGGACATTTCAGAAAAAAGGAATAATGGAACGGTCTGGAGTTTTTTGTACAGCTCAAAAAAAAGGAGCTAAATTTTGAAAAGCCAGTTTGAAGTTGCCAGAAAGACTTATTTTATGGCACATGGGTGTAAAATGCTATGGCGAGCAGCACTATATTCTTTTGACCATTTCCCCCCAATCTCATGGACATAAAATGCACAACATTAGAGAGTGTTGTGGCCCGTCAGTGGCCTGTGTGGATTGTAGCTGATTCGGACAGCGAGGAGGCTGGTGTGGTGCTGCACCAGCACCCTGTGCAGCTGGCACTCGAGTCAGACAATGAGGAGGCTGGAAAAGATGTGGTGCCAGAGGCAGGGATTCAGCCAGGGCCTTCAGAACCTCCAGAAGCTCCTTTAAGTGAAGAGGACGAAGGGGAGGAGCCTCTTCTCGATGCACAGGCGTGCAGAGCTGCCAAAAGGCAGGAGTGGCTCCTCAGGAGGAGGTCTCCTCGAGAGTAAGGCTTGGGGATAATTGGCCATTCCCTTAGCCTATTTAAGGAGGAATGCCCACTGAAGCAATTTGTAGGGAACAACTTTAGTTTACTCTACTTCACGTCTGGATTCTCTGCAAATTGCTTCTGGGCTTTCTGCCAACCTTAGTAAGATTGTGATTACTTTATCTTTGGTTTCTTGTAGGCTGTTAAGAAAGTTTATTAACAGCCTTTGTTTGGAAAAGACTGAGTTATTTTAGTAAATTTAAGTTTGTACAGACTTTGTGTGTGCTGAGTTCTTTGGGGTCCGTAGCTGGGGCAGAACAGAGATTATTCACTGTAGTTTCATAGTATCTGTACAGACTGTCCATAGAAAAGACTCTAATTCTAGAAATACATCTTGAATTAGTACCAGGTGTTGCTTCACTAGTACTGTTCTCCAACTTTCCTATGGTATTTTCCTTCCTATTAAAGACAGAATGGGACAACTCGCTGCAGCCAACTCGTCATGGGACAACTTGCTGCAAGACAATTTAACAATTCAATTTAATTATTTAAAAATAATTTTAAAAAACCTATGTTAATTTTTGTCATTCACATTTCATTTTGTCCCTCCTTTTGCACCCTTTCTTTAAGGGTTCTATTCCACCGTTTCTTTGAAATTAGTGTAACCCTTGTCCTGCAGCAAGTTGTCTTGTGGATAGTTGGCTGTGGATAGTTGTCCCATGGTGAGTTGGCAGCAGCAAGTTGGCCATGGCAAGTTGGCTGTGATGAGTTGGCCATGATGAGTTGGACGTGGCAAGTTGGCTGTGGTCAATTGTCATAGACCCCATTAAAGTGGCCTCTGTTTGAGGGGCTCTTGGTGCTCTCTGAACTTGGTTGTTTTCTTGCAGACATTTCATTAGCCAAACTAGGTAACATCATCATTGCTGGTGATGTTACATAGTTTGGGTAATGAAATGTGTGCAAGAAAATAATCAAGTTCAGAGAGCACCATAGACCTCTCATTTTCAACCCTGAACTATAGATATTTTCCTCTATATGTGTAATGGTTAAAGGTATCTGGCTAGAAACTAGACTGTGAATGTTCTGTCCCCCTTCCTCACACAGGCAAACATAATACCAAGCATGCCTGCTAATATTTTATTAGGTAAACAGATTAGAATTCTTGGCAGACCAAGGTTTTGGCAGCAAACTGCTGAATGCCTGCCAAGACCGTTTTCACTCCCATAAAGCAAAAGAGGACTTGTCTTCAGTCTGTTCCAGGAGCAAAAAATTATCCACGAGACAAGAGTTTAGTCAATGTTCAGTCCAAAATATATCCAAGCCGAATTTCAGAGATCACGATGTGACTTTCAGGGTTTAACTTTGTCCGTCACAAAACCTGAAGAGCAATCCCACCCACTTTTATTCCTGGTAGGGCGTGGCTCCATGACTCAGCTCAATCTCTGGCCCTTCCATGCCTCTTCCATTGCTGAGCACACTTCTCCCTCCGACGCTGCCTGGGATCAAGCCAGGATTCATTATCCTCACTCCCTATCAATTGGTGGTCCAATATGCCTTCCTCCTGGCACATCCCAGGCTGTTCCTCCTGGCCTTCGGATGGAACCTGAGGCATTGCCAGAAAGGAGGGTCTTGGAGAGGGAGGCCTTGTCAGTTCCTCCCCATCACCTTCTGAGTCCTCTTCCTCTGTTAGGACAGGCTCAGGAGTCGGGGTCACAACAGTGAATTCTAGTTCTATTTTAGGCATGATGCCAGCTGAGTAAGTATGGCCCAGTCTCTCTTCCCCTACCTCTTCCTCCCTCTCCCTCCCTCTCTCTCTCTCTCTCTCTCTCTCTCTCTCTCTCTCTCATGAATAAGACAATTTAAAAAAAAAAGCTTGCCAAGAAAACTTCAGGGAGTCAACAATGACTTGAAGGCTGTGTCTGTGTGCACACACACGCACACACACATAGACACACAGAAACAGATAAATACACCCACACCCACATACACACACAAAGACTTTTCTAGCTTGTTCTCAATGTACTCTATAACTTCTTTCAAATTATGTTTAGGGGTAGATTCAACTTTATTTTGTTAGATGGTAGAAGATGCTAGTTTTGCTTTTTCTTTCCACAATCCTCTATGTTTCTACTCCTCTCCCAATGCTCCAATTCTTTTCTGAAAAAGCTCCATAAAGAGGATTTTCCCTGAGTATTAAAGATGAATGGAGACCTCTAGAAAAAATGATTTACACTGAAAAATGATTCCAACCTATACTCCTTAGCTAGCTCATAGCTAGAGAGATGCAAAATATCTTTAAAAAGGTATTTTAAGACAGGTTCTAGTCCTACAAAGGCTTTTCTTGTGACAGTCTAGAGAAGAGAAAATTGGACTTCGAAGAAGCAAAGTAGAAAGAGTGTTGAAACTTTTCAACTTTAGTGTTGGGAGAAGTCAGCTAAGAATATCACAGATAGCCAAGAAAAGAAATAAATGCTAATTGAACAAATCAACCCAGAGGCACAAATGCGGAGGCTTAGATTTTATGACATACTCTATAGAAATCTATTGTTTGGGTTATCTTTGGCATAAGCAAAATCTTGACATATGGGGAATTTACCAAGTTTAATTTTTTAAAACGTCTCATTTTTCCAATCCTTCATTTCCCTTTTGTATATATTTCTTGTTAAGTAAAATAATTGTTCCTAGTAAACACATTATTACAAACAAATTTGTGAGTTACATTAGGCTATTATCACATATTGCTCCTGTATGTTTTATTACATCATCTTTCCCTTATAGATAAATTTTAATTGCAATAATTTCATTTGCAATCTGCAGCCCAAAACACAGGAAAGTGTAGATTTAAGCAAACAACAAGTGTTTTTTGATTTATATAGGCAGTAATTCTGGAAGCACAAATTGACTAGGCTTAATTTCGACTGAAATTCCTAGCTATATATATATAGAGCTATGAATAAGAAAAAAGAGGTAATAAAATGTATCTCCCCTAGTGGATTCAAACACGAAGCCACTCTTCTTCATATGTGAATTATATTTATGCCATCTATCATCCAAAACCATGAACTTCAATGTTCTTAAAATTAATATCCTAATATCCCTAATATTATCACTACAGAAAAAAATATAGGAAGGGGAAAAGTAAGAGAGGCAGATGGACTGACAGATAAGGAAATGCAAAGTAAGGCAGATTTTATTTGAAAAATTGATATTTTGAGATATTTTGAAACAGATACGTTGAAGTCTCGAAAAGGAAAGGGTATGACTGCATGCTTCAAATCCCTAAAGGGTTGTCACACAGAAGAAAGCTTAGAGTGCAAATCAAGGAATAATGAATATAAGATACAGAAAAGTCAGATTCCAGTTGAAAACTAGGAAAAAGAAGTTGTGGGATTTTCTTCATTGTATGAGAAAGATAATGGTCATAAATATTTTAATTTGGATTCCTACATGGATCAGGGACTTGGACATAGTGGCTTAGATGATGTCTTCCAACTGCATGAATTCAAAACACACACCAAAACAATATTCAGATCAAATCCAAGGCAGCAAAGATATTCAGAGATTACAAATAATCCATCTCAGAGGTTGATTATTTGACTGTCAATGTTCTATAAATTGGATAGAAATTGAAAAGACAAATGAAGTCATATTTATTATTCATGTCTTGGGACTGCCAAATAAATATAATCACAAAGAGGTGGCAGAGAGCAACCATGGTGATATATAGAAGTAGTTCTTGACTTGCAAGCATTATTGGAACCAGAACTTTCTTTGCTAAGTGATGGAGTTGTTAAGTAAGCCATGGCCAATTTTGCAACCATTTTTTCTGGGGTTGTTAAAGCAAATAACTCAATGGTGGAATTCAATTTTTTTTACTACCAGTTCTGTGGGCGTGACTTGGTGGGCGTGGCAGGGGAAGGATACTGTAAAATCTCCATTCCCACCCCACTCGAGGGAAAGGATACTGCAAAATCCCCATTCCCTCCCCACTCCTGGGGCCAGCCAGAGGTGGTATTTGCCGGTTCTCAAAACTACTCAAAATTTCTGCTACCAGTTCTCCAGAACCTGTCAGAACCTGCTGAATAGCACCCCTGAAATCACCTGATCATTAAGTGAATCTGGTATCCCCATCAGTAAAATTTGTTACTACCAGTTCTGTGGGCGTGGCTTGGTGGGGGGGTAATGTGACTGGGTGGGCGTGGCCAACTTTTTTTTTTTACTTTTAAAATCATTTTTTCTACAATCTCTTCAGCTGAAAAAAATGCTTTTAAAAGCCTTTGATGATCAGGCAACTCAGCTGGGATCATCAGAGGCTTTTAAAAGCATTTTTTTTCCTACAACCTCTTCAGCCAAAGAGGTTGTAGAAAAAAATGCTTTTAAAAGGCTCTGATGATCAGCTGAGCTGCACGACCATCAGAGGCTTTTTTTTTTTTTACTTTTAAAAGCATTTTTTTGGCTGAAGAGGTTGTAGAAAAAATGCTTTTAAAAGTAAAAAAAAAAAGCCTCTGATAATCGTGCGGCTCAGCTGGGCATGGGGGTGGGGGAGCAGGGATTTTTGCTAGCACTTCTCCAAACCATCCGCCACTATCGTTACTGGATCGGGCGAACTGGTCCAAACCGGGAACATTTCACCCCTGATCCCCATTGAATTTGCTGATTGGACGTTCCCTGGGAAGATTCCAAATGGTGGCCATGTGATTCCCAGAATCCTGTGATGATTGTAAATACATGCTGGTTGCCAAGTTCCTTAATTTTGATCACTTGAAGATGCTGCTATCATTGTAAGCAGGAGGACTATTCATGAGCACTGTGTTGTAACTTCAAGCGGGTCATTAAATGAATGGTCATAAGTCAAACATTATCTGTATCCTGAAATATTGAATACATCATTCTGTATTCATTTGTCAACATTTTGAACTGTGATTATGGACTTTATAAATAGTAGGCAGTAAAACAGATTTTGAGTAGTGATCATTAAGATTTCACAATTAGAATAAATAGGCTGTTGCTGCTCTTAAGGGAATAAACTTTTGGTAGAATTAAAACATAGATGCAATTCCTATGATTTCCCATCAGTATGATGTATAATCTGTCATAGGGACCTTAGGAAATAGTATAAATCCGTGATGGAAAACCTATGACACGCGTACCACAGATGGCATGTGGAGCCATATCAGTGGGTATGCAAACTCAGCTCCAGCATGCATGCGCGCACCGGCCAGCTGATTTTTGGGACTTTGGGGCCCACCAGAAGTCAGGAAAAAGGCTGTTTCTAGCCTCCAGAGAGCCTCCGGGGGAGTGGGGAAGGCCATTTTCGCCCTCCCCAGCCTCCTAGAAAGGCTCTAGAGCCCTGGAAGAGCAAAAAATGGGCCTACCTTGCTATCGCATGCCAAAAATGTGTGGGGGGTCACACATTCATGAGCAGGGGGTGGGGCGCATAGTATTATGGGTGTGGGCATGCACACGAGCGACCCTCCCCCTGCATTCGCCCCACTTTTGGCACATGATGGCAAAAAGATTAGCCATCACTGGTATAAATAGTAAAATGACTGTGCTGATATGATGAAATCCCTTCAGATTTCAATAATCTGACCGCAATTCTGGTGGTTCTAGCGATTCTGACCGCCATCTTGACTTTTCTTAACCATCTATAGACACTTCTAGATGGATGATATCATGATGTGATGACCACATTTGTGTGAGAGAAAGAGATCTCACATGAAAAGAAATATTTTTATTGAAATGACAGCATTGAGAACTGATGTCTGGAGTTAACTTTTGTAAAAAAAAAAGAAAAAGAAAAAGTGTCATTAAAGTGCTTCTCCTGGAAGAATGAAGCATTGTTGTCCCCTCACTGATCACACAGCAGGAGAACTCAGTAGCTGCGATGAAAAAGCTCCTACTTTTTAGTTCTTTTTGGCCACCTCCAGTAGACCTTGAAATATGTGGCTGCTGTTTGAAGGAGAATATTAACATAAAGGGGGGAAAAAAACTCAAAATTCACACAATTGTTGGTAAAATGGAAATGACAAGCTGGGTCTTCTTTCATGCTTTTCTAATTTATTTGTTTAAGAAAATTCATATGGCTGCCCAACTCACTCTCAGCTTACAAAGGTAAAAATATCTCATATAAAAAACAATAAAAAAATGAAAACTCTCCGTCACCTCCCTGTGAAAACAATCAGTCAAATAAGCCACTTGGTGGGCTCCATCCCACTCTGGGTTCCCCAGGCCCGTTGGCAAAAGGTCTTCAGGGCAGTAGTAGGTTTCACTTACCTTCGCTACCAGTTTACTATTGGGAGCGCGAGTGCACAGCACTTCTGCACATGCGCAGAGCGTCCATGATGATGTCCAGGCCGGTGGGCGAAGCCTCCTGCTGCCACCACTATGGGTTCACTTGAACTCGAGCGAACCGGTAGCAACCCACCACTGCTTCAGAGCCTTGCAAAAGATGGTTAAAGTGGGGAATGATTTTATTTCTAGGGCGATGATATTCCACAAGGAAGGAGCTACCACAAAGAGGATCCTTCTTCTGGGTCCCACTAGATATACCTTTTAGGAGACAGACCTGCAATATTGCCTGCTTCTCTATTCTGATAGATATGACCAGGAGAAGATAGTCCTTCAAATGTGCTTTTATTATTGAAAACAGTTGTGTCTAGGGAATTATGGGGGGAAATAGTGGTTTTATGGGGTTCCAAGAAATTTTCCATTCCAACTGCCTTCTTATAAACAATCAAAAAGTGCTGAACAATTGTGTTTTTTTTTCCCTTTCTGTTTAGTGAATCAGGAAACTATGCCCAAATTATTCAGACATTTAACAAAAATCACTGCTATTCTTTTACGAGCCTAAACTTTGTGGAAATAATTGAAAATTATTCTTTCCTGACCTCCGTTTCTCCTTAAAGAACATTTTAAATGTATCTGGCACAAAGTAAGGCATTGTTTAGCAATGTTGGAAATCTAATGCTGGGCTTGAAGTGGTAATTTATAACACGGAGACTCCTATTGTCTCTTAATTTCCCTATATTGCTTTTAGACGATTCAATGTCATTTTTTTCAATACCAAAAAACACAAGATGAGAAACTAAATTCGTAAACAGTGAATGCATACATAACAGTGTGATATTGTGCTGTGAGATGTAGAGTCTTTCCAGTTGAGGTCAATTCATGGTGACTACACTAATATATCCATATTGTTTTATTTATTTATTTATTTACATATTTATTTTGCAGCAATATCAAAATGGCTTGCCACAGTCTTCTTCTATCTAGACCAGGGGTTTCCAACCTTGGCAACTTGAAGACTTGTCGACTTCAACTCCCAGAGTTCCTCAGCCAGCTGGCTGAGGAACTCTGGGAGTTGAAGTCGACAAGTCTTCAAATTGCCAAGGTTGGAGACCCCTGATCTAGAATGTTGTTTCAACTTCTCAATACAACCTATAGCCCTGTTTTATCTTTATCTGGTGTCTCTTGCTCAAGTTCTAATAAAGCTCAACCTTGTTTTAATTTTGAAGGATCATCTAAGGTTGCCTAGTTAGACAATTTGGGAATGGAGAATTCATCTGGTGAATTTTCTGCCTTATGCTCCTTTAAAGCCAAATAGCACAGGGCTTGTTCACATATACTACCCATTCTCCCAATGTATACATTCATGGTTCATTCAATTTTTCCTTCTTGTACTCCAAAATGGAGAAACCAAAAAAAAAAAAAAGTTATACAGGAAGGGGGAGGGCAGCAATTCCCAACTACTCATTCAAATTTTCCTCTAACGACCTAGAATAACATTTCCATGTGGACATTCCATGTGGACCATTAATAGACAGGATCTTCCATTTTTATCATTTCCAGAGTTTGTATTGCTAAAACTGAGCAAGCTCCTATTTATTTTGTTTCTAACCAATGAAACATATTAATTATTAAATGGGAAGAACAAAAATAAATAAATTTAAAATGAAAAAAAAAATGTATTGGAACTCAAGCTTTGTCTACCCATCAGCAAGATAATTCTCTGAGACCCGAACAGAAAGAGACCAAATTAGGTGTATTGGGAAAAGCTGAGCAAGTTCAAAAAATGAGCTGAATCCAGCTAGGAGCTGCTATGTCAAACATTTTCTGTTCCTGATGCAGGGATGAAGTCCAGCAGGTTCTGACAGGTTCTGGAGAATCGGTAGCGGAAATTTTGAATAGTTCAGAGAACTGGCAAATACCACTTCTGGCTGACCCCAGAGTGGGGTGGGAATGGAGATTTTGCAATATTCTTCCCCTGGAGTGGGATGGGAATGGAGATTTTGCAATATCCTTCCCTGGAGTGGGGAGGGAATGGGGATTTAGCAGTATCCTTCCCCTGAGTGGAGTAGAAATGGAGATTTGCAGTATCCTTCTCCTGCCACACCCACCAAGCCATGCCCACCAAGCCATGCCACATCCACCAAGCCACGCCCACAGAACTGGTAGTAAAATATTTGGATTTCACCACTGCCCTGATGCATCTCTAAGGATGACACAATTGGATAGCAAATTGTGAGCGGAACATGTGCATATATTCAGGTAGAGAGAAGTTCCCTGAAGGTGGGCTCCAGCAGAAATACGAAAACTCAGAAGACTAAATCTCTGGTCCCGGTGACCGAGCCAGATTTGATCTTGGACATGTGCAGTCTATCCTGTGCTTCCCAGTTCACAAGCACACATATGCACAGGCACAGCATGAAGGGAGAATCTGTTGGCCACCGTGAATAAAGGATTTGGAAGAAATTTCAAAGCCATGCTCTGTGTTCTTTCTATACCTTTTACGGAAAGCAGAGCAGTCAAGGAATTGATGAGATTATAGAATTTTTAGCCATCTAACTATTTGCTTCCAGGCTAATCCTCTAATAAAGTTATGCCTGAACAAGTTGATTCTACCTGCCTGCCAGAAATTCTCTACCTTTTATCATTGGCACAGTTACGTCCAGATCTGTCTGCCTATGTGCAGGAGGAGCAATGAGGACAATTATGCTGCGTCCTTCTCAATTATGAGTGAGTTGATGAAATGCTTAGATCTATCAATGCTTTTTATTCGGCATAAAACTGCTCAGTTAAAATTAAAAAGAAAAAAAGATTTATTTCAATAGATTTTTGCTTCCCAGCAGACCCCTGTTAATGGGGCTGCTAACTTCTCTGGATAAAAGAAAAATGGAAGAATTTTTTTTTCCCCTGAGCAAAGATACAGAGAAAAAGAAACAAGCAGGAAGCTTGTTTTCTTATTCCTGTTTTCTCATCGTCTTAAGCAGGACATTGACTATTTCAAAAGTTCAAGATGACAACTATGGCCATGAAATCATATTTTTGGTTTCCCTCTTTTCACATGTACACATCAAAAGGAATGGGGTTTTGTATGAATTATAATGGAATTATAATGGAAGGGACCTTGTAGGCCATTTAGTCCAACCCCTCGCCCAAGCAGGAGACCCTACACAATTTCTGACAGTTGACAGTCCAGTCTCTTCTTGAAAGCTTCCAGTGATGAACTTCCAGAACAACTTCTGAAAGCAAGCTGTTCCATTAGTTCTCTGAACTACTCAAAATTTCCACTACTGGTTCTCCAGAACTGGTCAGAACCTGCTGAAACCCACCTCTGGTCATAACTTATCAACTACAGTGATTCACTTATCAGCTGAGGCAAGAAAGGTTGTAAAATGTGGCAAAAGTCACTTAACAAATTTCTTACTTAACAATAGAACATCCAGTCAATGCACAGTCCCATCTGGAGATGCCTCCCAGTCACACCACTCCAGGTGCAGGGCAGGATGACCTTGACTCTCAGAGAAAAGAAAGTTATTATGGCTAGATATCTCCCCAACTCCATACAATCCCCCCTCCCAGTTTCCCACAGCACTAAATGTGGCAGCCCTGAAGATCCAAAGTAAAAGATGGCTTCCAGGACTGACAGTCAGCTTCTTTCCACACACCGTAGCAAATATGTTCTGAATTTACAGAGAATCTCACCTTTGTGATCTATGTTTATTTTTTTTGATCTTATGTGACTTTGGGGCATAAAATTAGTGACAAGATACATTCTTGATTCTACCTTCTATCCACTCTTTCTGTCCCACCCTTCTTCAAGTGCATTCACCATAGCTTTTTCTCATAATCTTACACACAACTGAGTTTTAAGTAGATAGGCTGGGTAATACGCTAAATAAATAAAACGCAGTGAAGATAGAATCGTTATAATCCCATTTTATACTGTTTTGCATGTAATGTGTTTCCCGAAGTCTTGCCCTCCATTTCTATCCACAGTTCTTGGTGAATGTTGGTATAAGCATTTGTGACTGTGGAATAGTTAATATATGTTAAAAGGGGAATTTAAGGGAAAAAGAGAAGAAAGACTGACCATTTCAAACTTATTTTTAAGGTAGGGTGATGCTTTAGCTGTTCTCCTAATGACTTGAATTTATGAGTTACGGTTTCCATGGAAACAGGGCCAATATTAAAGATTAAAGTATTAAAGATGTTGCTTTGTTATAGAAGTGAGCTTTGCACAGCCCACTGTGATCTAAGATAAATTGAAAATCCAGTTTGCTGTACTGTGTACCTTAGCACAAAGGATAGCTTTCTCCCCATTCTGGTTCCACACGGTAAACAAATACAAGTGTTTAAATATGGTATTTAGTTTTTAGAGGACGGTGAACTTAAGCCTCAAGATTCTGAACGGAATTGTTTGCATAATTTCATTCTAGCCTCGTGTTCTCTTTGAAAACCACTCTCAGAAAATGTCATAACAATTCAGAAACACTATATATGTTCAAAATAGTGAGGCTCTCGTATGCACAAAGATGGAAAGATTATACTAATTCCCACAATAGAAGGATGTCTGGTAAAGGTGACAGAGTTGGCAAAGATGATGAAACTGACTGTTTTAATCAAAGAGAAGAATTTACCTAGTTAGGAGGAGGAGGAGGAGGAGGAGGAAGAAGAGGAGGAGGAGGAGGAGGAGGAGGAGGAAGAGGAGGAGGAGGAGGAAGAGGAGGAGGAGGAGGAGGAGGAGGAGGAGGAGGAGGAGGAGGAGGAGGAGGAGGAGGAGGAGGAGGAGGTTGTTCTGGACCTTTTGCTTGAAAGTTTAAAAAGTAGGTTTTGGTAATTAGAATGATTTTATTGTTATGGGAATGACTTGAAATGCTTTTGTCAAGCAAAAGGCATGTATATATGTATGTATGTGTATCTGTCTGTCTGTCTGTCTGTCTGTCTGTCTGTCTGTCTGTCTGTCTATCTATCTATCTATCTACCTACCTACCTACCTACCTACCTACCTACCTATCTCCAGGGGTGGGTTCTACTTACCTTTACTACCAGTTTGCAACAGGAGCGCACACGTTTCTGCACATGTGCAAAAGCTTCTGCGCATGCGCAGATCATCCATGATGATGTTGTGGTGGGTGGGTAGAGCCAAATCAGAGACCAAATCGGGGGCAACCCACCACTCTATCATCTATCTATCTATCTATCTATCTATCTATCTATCTATCATCTATCTATCTATCTATCCATCCATCCATCCATCCATCCATCCACACATTCTTCTTCCTTTTCCTAGCTTTCTGTTTCATTTTGTATTTTTATTTATAACCAACTTTAATAAAATATTTTTAAAACTATCTTCAACCCTCTTCCTGTCACAGGGCTAGTCTTTGGGATAGTCACCTCCGAGAGAAAAAGAGAACATTTAACAGTTGTTTTGAAGATTCTGGAATTCTGAAAGATGTAGTCTCAAAACATTAGTGGGAAAAGGCTATTCTGGGGTTATAAATTAATTTCTGGATAGTTTCTGAGAGTTAAGCATTGAATTGAACCCCCTTCCCTAAAAACTTAAAAGCAGAAAAATAGAGGACAAAATGTTTCACTAAAATAATTCAGTTAATTCAGGGGGGGGAAAGCAAGTTCTGTCTGGGTCCTGAAGATAGCAGAGTAGCTGCTAGGTAAATCTCCCAAGCCTGTAATTTAAAAATAAATGCCACTGAACTCAGTACGACTGGTGTTCAAACAACCATGAATAGGATCAAGTAGTGAGGGTGAATATCTAGAAATAATTTAAAATTGTTGGGTGCATAATGCAGAATTGAGCTGAAGCAATGATTAAAAAACCATCCCCTTCAATTCTAAAAAGATCTAGGAGCAATACCGTGCAACTTTGAAAGGTCTAAGTTTAAAACCAGCTCTGAAAATTTGACCATACTTTACAGAAGACCAATATGAAAATGATCCCTAAAAAAAAATGAATTCCTTACCTTGACATTATTTCTTGAAGTGGACTTTGAATGTGTATTTTTCTTCCCCCCTATCAGAATTAACTGCTAAAAAGGAAAGACAAATAAACGGACTTCTAGGATATGTAGAAATGAGAGGTGGTAAAGACAGATTTAAATTAATATAATGATTTAAATTCCTCCTCCTAAAATCTGGCAACTGTTAAAAGACATTATTGCTGAGCTGCAATTATGGGCAGCTGTGTTTATTTTTCAGTGAAAACTTAATTACATTCTCTTCTATCCATCACTGAAAGAAAAGATCACAGTATTGTTTGAGAAGGAATCCGTGGCTTTTCTAGGACATCCTGATGTAGGAAAAGGAGTGGCAGGGCCTGGGGGTGAAGGTGGAGCCAAGAGACAAATCAGCTTAGAGTTGTTATGCTCCCAAGGCCTCTAAAGTCCAAACTATCTTGAATTTCCTTAACTCTTACTTAGTGTCAAATTAGTGCTGACCGTTAGTTCACTAGATTCTTGTGTATAGGCATGAGCAATAAATCAGTTTAATTGGAACTTAATTCTTAGATTAAATTAGATTAAATTAATTCTTAGATTAAATTTAGAAGAGCCTGGATAGCTCTGCAGACTAAAAGCACTGTAATTTAACACCAGCTGTCTGCAATTAAAGTAAGTTCGAATCTCACCAGGCTCAAGGTTGACTCAGCCTTCCATCCTTTCTAAGGTAGGTAAATTGAGGACCCAGTTTGTGGGGCAATAAACTGACTTTGTATAAAAATATACAAAAGTATGACGGCTATTGCTTAACGCACTGTAAGCCGCCCTGAGTCTCTGGAGAAGGGCGGCATATAAATCAAATTTAAAAAAAAAATTCTTCATGCCTGACACCTATTGTATATACGGGCATGCATGTTCAGCAAAGTATTCTGGTATTCTGTTTGTTGATCCTTATTTATTATCAGTTCTAGAAGGCCAGTACAGTGATGGCTAACCTTTTTGCCATCGCGTGCCAGGAGAGGGGGGGTGGGGGAGGTTCGCGCATGCGCATGCCCACACCCATAATTCTATGTGCCCCCCTGTGCATGCGCACGCAATCCCCATCCCTCCCCACTCCTGGCATGCGATGGCCTGGTAGGCACATTTTTCTTTCTTACCAGATCCTCTCTATGCATCTGGAAAGGGCGAAAAAAGCTTTCCCACTCCCTCGGTGGCCTGAAAGGGCCCATTTCCCAACTCCTGGTGGGACAGACAGTGACTTTTTTGCTGTCCCCAGCCTCCAGAGCCTCTCTAGCTGAGCTGGCGTGCCCACTGATATGGCTACGTGTGCCACCTGTGGCACGTGTGCCATAGGTTCACCATCACGGGTCTAGTAGTTAAGGCACCAAGATAGAAACAGAAGATTGTGAATTCTAGTCACGCCTAAGACATGGAAGCTGGTTGGGTGACATTGGTCAGTCACTCTCTTTCAGCACAAAATATCAGCCTCCAGCAACAAGTTAGTCCGTCCGTCCTTTCCTGTTGCAACAGATGGATTGACACTTGATTTATCTGGAGGAAAAAGCAGACCATGAATTTATTTCTGGAAAAAGCACTAAGAAGAAGAAGAAGAATCTATTATCAGAACTGACCTTCAAAGATATAGGATTTTTCTGCTAAAGAATTCCCCATGTTCCTAATATGCCCATTTGTGGGGGGGAAAGGAAATAGGTGAGGAAGGAACAAAGAGACATAAAAAGATATAAAATGGAAGAATAAAGCACAAAGTGGTCAGTGTCAAGTCTATGTAAGGGAGCATCTTAAATGACATAGCAGTAGGAGTCATTCTGAAGTACTTTTACTTTACTTTTACTTTACTTTATTTTGGATTTATATACTGCCCTACTCCCGAAGGACTCAGAGTGGTGAACAGCCAAAAGATAAAACACACATAATAAAAAATTTAAAAAACAATGTAAAAACACATTAAATAATTTGGCCCAAACAAATTAAAACACCCCTATTGTTTTAAAACAAATTTAAAATTAAAAATTAAAAGGAAGTTAGGCCAGGCCAGCCTGTTGAAATAAAACAGTCTTGAGGGCATGGCAGAAAGTGCGTAAATCTGGGATCCTCCGTATCTCTGGGGAGAGCTCGTTCCAAATGGCAGGTGCCCCCACAGAGAAGGCTCTCCCGCTGGGGGCTGCCAGTCGACACTGTTTGACCAATGGCACCCTGAGGAGCCCCTCTCTATGGGAGCGTACTGGCCGGTGAGAGGCTACTGGTGGCAGAAGACGGTCTCGTAAGTACCTAGGTCCTAAGCCATGTTTACATTTTACAATCAAAACGTTCAGTGCAGGGGTGGGTTCTAAAAATTTTTACTACTGGTTCTATGGGCATGGCTTATTTTGTGGGCGTGACTTGGGGGGTAATGTGACTGGGTGGGCATGGCCAACTTTTTTTTTTTTTAACTTTTAAAAGCATTATTTCTACAACCTTAAGAGGTTGCAGAAAAAAAAATGCTTTTAGAAGCCTCTGATGATCAGGCAAATCATCTGGAATTGCCAGAGGCTTTTAAAGGGATTTTTTTTCCTACAACCTCCTCGGCTGAAGAGGTTGCAGGAAAAATGTTTTCAGAAGCCTCTGAAGATCCCAGCTGAGGCGTGTGATCATCAGAGGCTTTTTCTTTAACTTTTAAAAGCATTTTTTTGGCCAAAAAGTTTGTAGAAAAAATGCTTTTAAAAGTTAAAAAAAAAAGCCTCTGATGAGGTGGGCGGGGTAAGCAAGCGGCGATCGGGCTGGGAACCAGTTCGGGGGCGTGGCCAGCAAATGTTATTACCAGTTCTCCGAACTACTAAAAATGTTTACTACCGGTTCTTTTGAACCGGTGCGAACCGGAAGCAACCCACCACTGGTTCAATGTCCACATTAGAATATGCAATCATCAAAATACAGAAACAATTGCAGCAATTTACAATATTAACCACCATTATTTACAGTGACTCATTTTGAATCCCCATTGGAGACAATATTTCAATATACACTATTCTTGCACTGTTCTAATCATGAAATAATTACTGATAGAAGAGAATATTTTTTTGCTCAGGGTTGAATTGTGGGGTCCTTGGTGTTTTCTGAACCTAGTGGTTTTCTTGCAGGCTTTTCCTAACCAAACTAGGTAACATCACTCCCCTTGAAGGGAGTGGGGTTGCTTTTATTTTTATCTACTAGTGGCTTGCCCTATCAGTATTGGTGGAAGGGTTTTTGGTGGTTTCTTGATAAGCCTATTGTTCACTGTTAGCTTGTTTATCTTCATTGGTAGTTCCTTGATTGGGATATTGTTTACTTAATTGTTCTGGTGTTAATCCTGAAATAATTACAAATAAATTTTAAAAAATCCAAAGTGGCAAGGTGCCATGGAATTTAAAGAATTTATTCTCCTGAGCTTTTGTAGCTATCAAGGAAATGTTGGAAATTTGTTTCTTCTTTTCTTTTCATTTGTCTTTACAGAAATAATTCAACTAGAAGAAAATAGCTTTCCATTTGTTTCAGACTGGCGGTTCTATATATTTAAAAGAACTTTCCAGGGCAGGTGCTGATGGAGCAAAAAACCGATGTTTATTGGCAAATTCAGGGTGTACCATTTCCCTCATGATGGATAACTTACCTTCCTCCTCCAGTACAACTTGTCTTACTAAGGAGGGAGACATTGAATTGGATTAAATACTTATTCCACCGATCTGTCTCCTTTCCTGCTCCTGGGATTTGTTTTAAAATGATGGCTGATGTACCATGAAGTTTGAAACCTGTGTGAGGTACACTGTCATTTGCTACTGATGAATTTTCTCCCCCAGCATAACTTTAATGAAGAAAAATATTGCTTGCAAGTCAGTGCAATTATCTAGGAAAAATACAGAGTTGTATTTTTCCCACAATTCATGCCATGTAACTCTTTGGAAAATAATGCCTGTGAATCAAATAAAATGATGTGTTTGTCTTGGTGGAAATGCATTCTGCAGAGAAAATGGGAGGAAGCTGATTGAGCACTACAGGATTTATTTCAACAGGCAGATGGATGCATTTTATACATTTGGAAGAAGATGGTGCACTGGAAGATGGAATCGAGTAGAAAACTCAGTAGAAATGCATGAAAAGAAAATTAAATGTATAAAATTAGGTTTCCCTTCAATCTTCAGAACTGCATTAATTGTATATTAAGTGAATAGAGTCAAATTATGGAAATTAAGGTTTAGGATGGTCCAATGCAGATCATCCAATGCCCACATAGAAAAGATGTTCAGTAGATATTCAAGCTGAATAGAGAAAGGCTGAGGAACAAGAGATAGATAATTAGTTTCAAGGATTTTGTTTCTTTTTAAAATTCCAAATAAAACTCAAAAACTCTCAGAAAATTCTGGATCTGTTTGTTTTACATTATCCCCCACTCATTCAAAATATATTAAAGTGTGCTCTTCAACCACCAAAAAATTACCTGCTAGCATAGCAAGTGGTCCCTGGTATCAGCAGACCATGACAGTTAAAAAAAAAATCAACATGTCGGTCATGAATCATCATCTTCTTTAAACAACCCCATAACCCCTTGTGGAGTGGAGTCTGGGCAACTGAATGGAGCTAGCAGAGTGTTTTAATGGCCAGATGCCTTTCCTATCACCAATGCAGAGTTCTGTTCAGCAGATATATTCTCAGTGTGCCCAGAAAAAGAAATATCTGCTTCTACCTAGGATCAAACTCCACCTCTATGCCACCGCACCACTCTAACATGTCAGTCATGAATACACAGTTGAAACATAAATCCTTTGTATGTGCATCTCCTGCCCAGCTCTCAACTTGAAAGCATTCAAATGCAAATAGATAAATAGGTACCACTTCAGTGGGAAGGTAACAGCATTTTATGCAACTCAGCATATGGTCATGCTGGCCACATGAACACGGAAAGGTTCTTTGGACAATGCTGATTCCCTTGGCTAAGAAGTGGATGAGCATCGCCTCCTAGAGTCAGGCACAACTGGATGGGGAAACCTTTGCCTTTACTCAGGGGTGAAATTCAGCAGGTTCTGATAGGTTCTGGAGAACCGGTAGCAGAAATATTGAGCAGTTTGGAGAACCGGCAGCAGAAATTTTGAGTAGTTCAGAGAACCAGCAAATACCATCTCTGGCTAGCCCCAGAGTGCGGTGGGAATGGAGATTTTGCAATATCCTTCCCCTGGAATGGGGTGGGAATGAAGATTTTGCAATATCCTTCCCCTGCCATGCCCACCAAGCCACACCCACCAAGCCACACCATGCCCAGCAAGCCATGCCCACAGTAAAAAAAATTGGATTTCATCATTGCCTTTACTGTATATCGTATACACATACAATGGTATAATTGCAATTTCCACAATTGTGGAAGTGTGTGTGTGTGTGTGTGTGTGTGTATGTACAAACATATATACACACACACACAGAGAGAGAGAGAAAGGGAGAAAGACCTCTGCACACATGTATAAGAGGAAGAGAAAATAAAATACTGGAAAATATCACAGATTTGTTGTTCCCTAAAATCTCATTGGTGATCTCATTGGAATTCAGCCCTCTTTATTGCAGGCACCATTACAGTCTAAAAAGAATAGTGAAACAAGAGCAGCCTGTGAACATTTTCTTAGCTAAGTCCAATTTAAGACCTTTGCTTCAAGCCTACTTTTGGGAAACTATACGGATGCTGTAAAAAATCATAAAGAAGATATATGAACATGAGTGCCTGCCTTTTGCTATACTGCCCTAGATCCATCAGTGCTTTATTATACTCCCTCTGAATAAAAGAAAACGTGTCTTGCAAAAAGGTATTTAAGAAACCTCCAAACTGATGCAGAAAGCTTTCTCCTTTTTCCTTGTTAAAATAACCTTGCAACATACTCTTGCTTGACCAACCTTGATGGGTGAACAATGACTTTAAATGATGTAAAACTCTATATGACAAAGAGGGAAAAAAACATTCTTGACAAGCATTTGTTTAGACAGCAGTGTTAACTGCAGATGTTATGCATGGACTGCCACCATTCTTCCAAATGTCAGAATGAGTTAAATTAAGCCCAAGGTAAACTTTGGTCAGTCACCCTATGGAATAGGAATGTGTGGAATGAAGAAAGATGATATCCATCACTATGGAGTGATGTTTCACTAGAACATTGATGACACTCAATTATATGTGTCCACCCCAGTGAAGTAACCCATGCTGTGCTTGTCCTGTCCCGGTGCCTGGATGCTGTTGGGGTCTAGAAGGGGAAACCACAGACTTCAACAGAACCTTGGTGAGATTTAGTAGGTTTGAGTTTCAGGACCTTTCAGATATATGATGTTACCGTTTTGGGTATTGGATGAAGTGGAACTACACCAGATATAATGTGCAATGTAGGGTTCCTGCTGGTCTCCTGCTGAGGAGAAGGTGACACTCATTTTCTCAGGAGAGTCTTTAAGCAATGCCATGTTGTTTGCCAGTTGCATACAAGATGGTGAGGCTTTTTCGCAGTCCTGAATTGATTGTTGCAATGAGCTCTACCCAGGGCTGCCCTTGAAGAACATCTGGCAGATTTAAGGTAAAGGTTCCCCTCGCACATATGTGCTAGTCGTTCCCGACTCTAGGGGGCAGTGCTCATCTCCACTTCTAAGCCAAAGAGCCAGCGCTGTCTGACGACATCTCCGTGGTCATGTGGCCGGCATGACTAAATGCCAAAGGTGCACGGAATGCTGCTACCTTCCCATCAAAGGTGGTCCCTATTTTTCTACTTGAATTTTTTATGTGCTTTCGAACGGCTTGGTTGGCAGAAGCTGGGACAAGTAATGGGAGCTCACCCCGTTTTGCAGCACTAGGGATTTGAACCGCTGAACTGCCAATCTTTCGATCAACAAGCACAGCGTCTTAGCCACTGAGCCACCACATCCCCTGTTTTATATTATGTGATGTGATGTGATGTTATATTTTTCATATATATTATATTATAATATAATATATAATATAATATATATTATATGTTATATTGGTATGTATGCCCGTGGAAGGACACATTTACACTTCTGATCCATGAGCTGTATTGGTTGCTAATTTGCTTCCAGGTCCAACTCAAGGTGGTGGTTGCCCTATAAAACATGAAGCCAGGTTATCTGAGGGATTGCCTCTCCCCAAGTATGTCTATCCATTTCATCAGATCTGGCAAGAGAGAGATGTTGTGGGTCCCACCCTCTCCTTTAAGGAGTTACATCTGACAGGGCCCAGGAGACAAGCCTTTTATGCCATGACACTTGCTTTTTGGAACATCATCTCCTCTCCACCAGTGTTGGCCCTTTCCTTTATACCCTTCTTGAAATCCCTTTAAAATGGAAGGAGGGGGTTCAGCACGTCTTGGGATCCCCTGCTAAGAAGGACCTTAGATGTTAGCTGCATCATGTGTAATATTTTGATGTGTTCCCTTTAATTATCTTATTTATTTTAATATTTAATTCTAAATTTTGTCAACATCCAAAGTAGTAAAAGAGGAAGTAAAGAAGAAGAGTTCTATATAATGTTTTGTAAGAGTTTTGTATAATGTTTAAATCATTGCTTTTATTGTCCACGCCCAGAGTCATTTTGTGTCAGATGGGTGGTCATATAAATTTGATTTATTTATTTATTTATTTATTTATTTATTTATTTATCAAATTTCTATACCCTCCTACTCCGGGGGGACTCAGGGCGGTGAACAACCAAGATAAAATACAGATAATACAAACATTAAAAGTCCATTAAAATTATTAAATATTTTGGCCGAAAACAAATTTAAAACACCCAATTTGTAAAACAGATTAAACAATTTAAAAATTTAAAAGGGAGAGTTAGGCCAGGCCAGCCTGCTGAAATAAAAAAGTTTTGAGAGCACGACGAAACGTGCACAGATCTGGGATCCTCCGTATCTCTGGGGGAGCTCGTTTCAGATGGTAGGTGCCCCCACAGAGAAGGCTCTCCCCCTGGGGGCCGCCAGTCAACACTGTTTGGCCGATGGCACCCTGAGAAGCCCCTCTCTATGGGAGTGTACTGGTCAGTGAGAGGCTATTGGTAGCAGAAGGCAGTCTCGTAAATACCCCGGTCCGATGCCATTGAGCACTCTAAAGGTGGTAACCAAAACCTTGAAGCGCACCCGGAAGGCCACCGGGAGCCAGTGCAACTCGCGCAGGAGGGGGGTCACATGGGAGCGCCACGCCGCTCCCATAACCACCCGCATGGCTGCATTCTGGACCAGCTGGAGCCTCCGGGTGCTCCTCAAGGGGAGCCCCATGTAGAGAGCATAAAAATAAAATAAAATAAAATAAAATAAAATAAAATAAAATAAAATAAAATAAAATAAAATAAAATAAAATAAAATAAAATAAAATAAAATAAAATAAAATAAAATAAAATAAAATAAAACAAAACAAAACAAAACAAAACAAAACAAAACAAAACAAAACAAAAACAAAAACCAGTAGAGAGCTCATTAATAGTACTTACTATATTGAATGAGTTACCCTGGGCTGATAGATAAAAGGATCCTTCAGCCTTCTGACACCTGATGTGTTCCAGATGTCTGGGGATTAAAACTCCCTAAATTCCAAGTCATTTGTTGACTAGGGAATTTAAAAATTTGCATTCATTGATGCACCTGCTTTGTACATTTTACAATATTAATTTACAAAATAGCTTGTAAGGGCTTCAGGTTTAAAGCAACATCTCAGCTGGTCTTTGGCTGTTCCATGGGAAAACTTGCAAACAGAATAAATTAAGATATTTTTCAAAGATTCTCCATTAATGAAGGAAGAAAAGCAGCCACATAAATTAGGAGGAAACACAGACAAACTCAAAAGAATGTACTGAACATAGTTGTACAGGAGATACAGTCCTGTATATATAAATATATACATATATTTGGCTGTAGTGGTTTGCACTGGTGTTATTATCAGTGTTCCCTGTCTGAGCGGAGGAGGCACAGATATTTGATTTACTGAAATTAGATAAGAAACTAAAGAATAGAATAGAATAGAATAGAATAGAATAGAATAGAATAGAATAGAATAGAATAGAATAGAATAGAATAGAATAGAATAGAATAGTTGGAAGGGAGCTTGGAGATTTTCTAGTCCAACCCCACTGCTTAGGCAGGAAATCCTAAACCATTTTAAACAAATGGTTATCCAATCTGTTCTTAAAAATTTCCAGTGTTGGAGCATTTAAAACTTCTGGAGGCAAGTTGTTCCACTGATTATCATATTTTTTGGAGTATAAAACACACTCCCCCCCCCAAAAAAAGTGGGTGAAAATGTCTTTGAGTCCTATACAGCAAATATTGTGGTGGGGGGAAGGGGGCTTGGTGTGGTGCCTATCAGCTGTTCTAGAACAGGCCGCAGTGGCGGCAGCAAATGTGCTTTGGTGGCAAACTGTTGTGGCCTGCCAGCGGCCTGTGCAGATCGTGGCTGATCCCGACGAGGAGGAGGCTGGTGTGGGGTTGCGCCAGCAGCCGGCGCAGCCGGCGCTCGCATCAGACAGTGAGGAGGCTGAAGAGGATGTGGTGCCAGAGGCAGAGACTCAGCCAGGGCCTTCAGAACCTCCAGAGGCTCCTTCAAGTGGAGAGAGTGAAGTGGAGGAGCCTCTCCTCAATGCTTGAGCACGCAGGGCTGCCAAAAGGCAGGAGTGGCTACTCAGGAGGAGGAGGTCTCCTCAAGAGTAAGGTTTGAGGATAATTGGCCACTCCCTTAGCCTATTTAAGTCACATACAGTTAGTAATTTCTTGCTGGAAACAACATGTAATTATTACAGAGCATCTTGGAGAGTGAGTCTTATCGTATCTTGTTTTCTGGGCTGGTTGCCAACCTTTGCCGGACTTTGTTCTTGGTACATTATAACTTTGATAAGGACCGTTGGTGTGTGTCACAATCCTTGGGAATCCAGAGCTGGGGCAGAACACAAACGGGCCGTGGCAGTGAATGGGTCGTGGTGGCGAATGGGCCATGGCGGTGGTGAACAGGCCACGGCAAAAGGGCCAGATGAATACTGGATGGATGCTGGAAGGCGGAGGCAGATTTTTTTTCCTCCCCAAAAGCTAGGTGTGTCTTATAGTCCAGAGTGTCTTATAGTCTGAAAAATATGGTAATTGTTCTAACTGTCAGGAAATTTCTCCTTAGTTCTAAGTTGCTTTTCTACTTGATTAGTTTCCACCCACTGTTTCTTGTCCTGCCCTCAGGTGCTTTGGAGAATAGCTTGACTCCCTCTTCTGTATTGCATATGAAGTTACAGGTAGTCCTCAACTTATTACCATTTATTTAGCAACTGTTCAAAGTTACGAGGCCGCTGAGAAAAGTAACTTACAACTGTTCCTCATACTTACAACCATCACAACGTCCCATGTCATTTAATCAGAATTTGGGCACTTGGGAACCAGCGTTCTGGAGTCACATGATTGACATTTGAAAATTTCCCAGCCAGCTTCCAATAAGCAAAGTCAACAGGGAAAGTAGGATTCACTTAATAACTATGATTATTTGTTTAACAACCATGGGGAAAAAAAGGTTGTAAAATTAGGTGTGATTCAGTTAATGACCGCATCACTCAGTGATAGAAGTTCCAGTTCAAATTATGGTCATAAATCAGAGCTGACCTGTTATTTAAGCGAATGGTTTCAATTCTAAGTAATATTCTTGGAAATGAAGTCTACGCATCTTAAAGTTGCCAAGTTTGAGAAACATTGCTTTATTCCTGCTTGCCATCTCTCAATATAAGTGTGCAGTTCCATTTTATACCCACTGCAATATACGGTATGTCCAGCATTTCTTTTTTCAACCTTTCTACTAGTTTAACACACACCTTGTTTTCACTTCTCTGGCATGGTGTTAAATTGAAGTTGGTTGTTGATACAATTGGCATTCATGGGGAATTCTAATTCTCAACTATATTTTGTTTGGTACTATTTGGAACAACATAGAACATACAATAAAAGAGTTGGAAGGTGTTAGGATATGGTGTAAGCCTAACAAGTTGTCCAGGCAATATATGTGTGCTATAACTTTAAATGAGTTCTGTAACTTTAAGATGTAATGCTGAGTAATTGTACTGATGAGTCATTGTAATTGACTGCTGACAGACTTCTGACTGCAATTATCTTAATTGTACTGTTGAGTCATTGCACTGCTGACTCCACTTATCTTAAGTGGATAATTACTAGTGTAAACTGTATATAAGGAGAGAGTCGAGCTATAGTCATTGTTGCTTGACTTATTGCTTGACTTGTTGGTTGGAACTGTTACTGTCGGGTGTGAAGAAGTGGATGGATCTGCTACCATCGTGATTTGTTACCAGCATTGAATTGCTGTTTATTACCTACTGCTGTTTGTATGGTAAGAAGATATCTGTAACTTCGGACTGATTTGAATGGCTAAAGACTTGGATTGATAAAAAGACTATGCAATTGTTTTTCACCACAAAGTAAAAGCTTTGTTAAACCAGTTTGTATGTATTGTATTCATTGCTCTCAGTACCGTTTCTCTGTGCACTTGCTCTGCTGGTTGGTTAACACATCAATATCCTTAACAGGAGGTCTTCTAGTCCAACCCCCTGCTCGAGCAGGAGATCCTATACCTTTCCAGAGAAGTGCCTATCCAGTCCCCTCTTAAATGTAAGAGCCTGGTGGCGCAGCAGACTAATAGCCTGTTATTAACATTCAGCTGTTTGCAATTATTGCAAGTTCGAATCTCCCCAGGCTCAAGGTTGACTCAGCCTTCCATCCTTTCTAAGGTAGGTAAATTGAGGACCCAGTTTGTGGGGGCAATAAGCTGACTTTGTATAAATATACAAAAGTATGAAGGCTATTGCTTAACGCACTGTAAGCCGCCCTGAGTCTCCGGAGAAGGGCGGCATATAAATCAAATTAAAAAAAAAAGCCTCCAATGGTGGAGGACCCACAACTTTTGAAGGTAAGACATTCCAATAGTTAATTGTTCTCACTTTTAGGACATTTCTCATTAGTTCTCTCCTTGGTTAGTTTCCATCCATTATTTCTTGTCTTACCTTCTAGTGCTTTGGAAAATAGGTTAACCTCCTCAACTTTGTGGCAGCCCCTCAAATATTGGAACACTGCTATCATGTCACCCCTAGTCCTTCTTTTCACTAGTTTACCCAATTTCTGCAACTGTTTTTCATACATTTTAGCCTCCAGCCCCCTAATCATCCTTATTGCTCTTCCCTGCACTCTTTAATATTTATATAATGATTAAACAATATTTTAATGTGTAAAATATATTATAATAGTATATAATTTATATAATATTTAAATGTTTTAATCTTTAATATTCCTTACTAAGGAAGAGGTGTGATAATGCCCTATAGTTCAGTACACAAATATCTCTCTAACTGCATCCTCCCTCCACTCCAGGGGTGGGTTCTAAATTTTTTTACTACCGGTTCTGTGGGCGTGACTTATTTTGTGGGTGTGGCTTGGAGGTCATGTGACTAGGTGGGCGTGGCTAGCTGGTCAGAGTCATTTCTGGAAGGTCTTCGCACTTATGACCAGTCCTTGCACTTACGACCCAACTCATTTGTTTGCTTTTAACACTGATCAGCTGTAGGACGGCCCTTTGAAGCCCCGCGGCAAGAGTTTAAACAGTTTTTTTCCCTCTAGTCATCAGCTGGGACTCAGGAGGCAGCAATAGATTTGGGGTGGGACCAAATAAAAGGTAAGAATAATGTGGGGGGGTGGGAGGGCGGGGGGGGAGAACCAGTTCGGTGATGTCATATCGTCACCACTACCGGCTTAGCCGAACCAGACCAAACCGGGAGGAACCCACCACTGCTCCACTCCTATATTTCCACTGTGTTGAGGGTAAAACTTCCCTCTGCATAGTAGGCAACAGACCAGACAGCAAAGTGATACGTTGCTGGTTAAACACACAGATACTCACAGACTCTGAACAGTGAAAAAAAAAACATTCTTTACTCTTAGTGAAAAAACAAACTTGGTTTCTCAAAACAATGATAACACGTCTTCGAATAATCACTCTCCAACACAAAACATAGTTTGCTTACAGTTCTCTTCAGTCACACACAGTCCCTCTTCAGGAGATCAATCATCAAATAGCAGGAGCAGGAGCTCCCGGGCTTCCTGTCTACTTTTATGGCTGCCTGATAATAGCACAGCCAATCATTCTTCTTATATCATTTAAAGTCACAAACATAGTTTTTCTATATATTAACTACCCAACCATAGGATGAATATCCAACACACTGTATCCCAAGGAAAGATATAAGAGGAATGTATACCTGGTCCTTTTTCAGATTGGAAAGTTTCAGAAAGTTTCAGAAAGAGGAAAGATGTTCATCAGAAACCTTGCTAGTTGTACTGCTTGTAACAATAAACAACAGTGTCTCTAACAGTAAAGCCAGCTCAGAAACACTAGTGAGAAATTAGGAAAACTTCAAGCACCCTGATAATAAGGTTGAAAATCCATTGAAAAATTGCAGGGTAGATTTTATTGCAACATTAATTAAAGCCACAAATACTAGTTTCTCAGACAAGCACTTTTGAAAGTCTGCACTCTTGATACTGCTTTTAAGAGGTACCGTTTACTTCATTTGCTTTTAGTGCCATTCAGATCAGTAAATCCTATAATTTGTTTCATTCCTCCGCCATGATTACCTCTATACATGTTATATATTGGCTGCTTTTCCTATTTTCTTCTATGCTTTATCTCTGTGCATTGTCTCTGGTGTGATAGATGCAACCTATTTTTAAGCTGTCTGCCTTTTTTAAACCTGCAAGATAGAGCAAGTAATAAATAGGCTGATCCAAATTGGTGATGGAGATATGGGCAGCATTTAAGCAAAAACCAGCCGGCAAAATCTCATTTAAATCTGTGCTTTAAAAGACTTTTTGAAGGTAATCTGCAACTTCATTCAAGTGATGGGGATTCTTTCCAGAAAATCTCAACAACATAGCATAGCTAATTCAGTCTGTAAACACAATTTGTCTTCTTGTGCCGGGATTGTGCTTTCCATTAAAAATGTTGCAACAAAATATCTTGGTTTCTTGGAAAGGCTCAGACAGGATGGCTTTTAAGGTAATCTCCTTATTCAAGCTGCATCTGTTTCCTACAAGAAGAATAAATATCTAAAGAGGTACATTAGATAAAACTTAGTTCAATCTTAATGCTTTAATATTTTTTCCTGTATAGCCTAAAATGAGTCCAACTGAACTTGGCCAACCATACTCTAGTCCACGCTTTCTCAGCCTTGGCAATGTGAACTTCAACCCCCAGAATGCCTGAGGCAGCATGCTGCCTGGGGAATTCCTGTTCATACAACTTAAAGTAGCTAAGGTTAAAAAACACTGTTCTAGTCCAATGTTCTGCAACATTCCTGGCCAACAATGCATTGAGAAAGTCCTCAGACATGGATAGGAGCAGGGGTGAAATCCAGCAGGTTCTGACAGGTTCTGGAGAACTGGTAGCAGAAATTTTGAGCAGTTCGGAGAACCGGTAGCGGAAATTTTGAGTACCACCTCTGGCTGGCCCCAGAGTGGGGTGGGAATGGAGATTTTGCAATATCCTTCCCCTGGACTGGAGTGGGAATGGAGATTTTGCAATATCCTTCCCCTGGACTGGGGTGGGAATGGAGATTTTGCAATATCCTTCCCCTGGACTGGGGTGGGAATGGAGACTTTGCAATATCCTTCCCCTGGACTGGGGTGGGAATGGAGACTTTGCAATATCCTTCCCCTGGAGTGGGGTGAGAATGGAGATTTTGCCGTATCCTTCCCTTGCCATGCCCACCAAGCCATGTCCACAGAACCGGTGGTAAAAAAAAATTGGATTTCACCACTGGATAGGAGGATACCAAATGTAAAGCATCCATGTTATCAATCTAGAAATAGCAAGCAGCCATCAAGTTTGGAATCCACTGATTGGCCAGACCTTCATTAGGACATTCATCTACCTTTGCTTTTTTTCAGTGTGTGTCTGTGTGTTTGTTTGTGTGCATGCACATAAGTATGCAACTTTCCTTGGTTGCATACTTGGGAGGTGGACATGCTTTCAAATAAAACAGTGACTTTTGCACTTCCACCAGTCTTTATTTTCAAAGAATAAATCAAGAACTAGGTAATATAGTAGCTTCCTATTTAACTTTAAAAAAAATAAAGAACATTTTCAAAAGTCAGTTAGTACATGAATCCTGATGAATATCAAAAAAAAAAAAAATATCCAAGTTCATAGGTACCTTGGGGTGCCATGTTACCTGTTCCTGAGCATTAACATATTTCTTCGTATTCCATCTCTGTTCTTCCAAGTTGAGAGATGGGTCCATGATTCTTTTAATCATGTCACCTTCAGAAAGTTCCTTGTGTGGGATTGTTTGAACATGAGGGCATTTTTCGGATCTACAAAAGCTAATGAACTCTTGGTTTGCTCGCCACACTTGAAACCGCATGCCACAGCTGGAATTTCACAGCCGCAGAGCAGGATTCAGTGAAATGTATCTTCCATGTGCCCTTTCTAATTCCAGAGAGATGGGCAATCACTGGGATGGAAGTGAGAACAAGAAGAACAACAAATCTTTGTTTCAAGCCAAGAGGACAGAAGGATAGTACTGAAGACCTTTGCCAATTCAACACATTGGTCCTTTGGAAAAGAGTATTTACCATAAGTGAATTGCAATAGCCAATGAAACTACCTTGCTGATAGCAGTCCTTTCAGTACTTTATGACAGTAGAGTTCCAGTACCAACACAGAATGCTCTGAACCTATTCAACTGCTTACAGGACTGGCGAATTTGGCTGCCGAAAGTTGGAACAGTTATGGAAATATGGTCCTCAGCTTTTAAAAAAAAAAAATAGACATCTGCTAAATTTTCAGCAGAGCCATAGGCCCTTGCTCCTTTAGATGGAATATTGTTTAGAAAGATTTATTGTTGACAAGAGAATTGTTGGAATTCCCACCATTTTCAGGCTAAAATGTATTGCAGAGTCATTGGAAATCCTGCTGAAGAACTCTGAGTCATGATCCTCTAGATTAAGAATTACATGATGAGAGAAATAACAGGATGACTTCAGCCTCCAAACTTTGTATTTTGGGCAGGAAGATGGGAAAAAGAGACCTGGGAATTCTCTTCTTTGACTGTAAAATCATCTCTCCAGCTCTTTGAGACTAAAGTAGAACCTGAAGCCTAAATGTCTATGGAGATTCTCAGTCATCCAGGTCATGATTGTCCCAAAGGTGCTTTTTCAAGAGGCAACTGGATGTTCTTTGTTTTATCTTGAAGATGTTTTGCTTCTCATCCAGTAAACTTTGTCAGTTCTTTAGAACAGGTATCCTGTTATTTCACTTTCTTTGTTTTACCAGAACTGAAGCTACTTGGATGAGAAGCAAAATATATTTAAGGCAGGGGTGAAATCCAGCAGGTTCTGGAAAACCGATAGCGGAAATTTTGAGCAGTTCAGAGAACCGGTAGCAGAAATTTTGAGTAGTTCAGAGAACTGGCAAATACTATCTTTGGCTGGCTCCAGAGTGGAGTGGAAATGGAGATTTTGCAATATCCTTCCCCCAGGAGTGGGGAGGGGATTGGGAATTTTGCAGTATCCTTCCCCTGGAGTGGGAGGGAAATGGAGATTTTGTAGTATCCTTCCCCTGCCACGCCCACCAAGCCATGCTCACCAAGCCACACCACGCTCACCAAGCCACACCACGCCCACCAAGTCACGCCCATAGAACCGGTAGTAAAAAAAATTGGATTTCACCACTGATTTAAAGTAAAACAAAGAAAGTACAGTTACCTCTTGAAAAAGCACTTTTGGTAGAACCTGAAGCCTACTTTGTAACAAAGAAAAGTTTAGAGAAGTTGTCCAGAAAGATTTGGCCCAGCATTGGAATGCAACCTTGTAAAATCTGGAATATCAGATTTTCTTTCACTTTCTTGCTTCACATTTTTTGTTTGTTTGTTTGTTTGTTTGCCATCGGCTAGAATACCTATAATAGATATGGATCGGATGGACTGATATATATTTATGCCTACAAGTCAGTTTTTGATTCCTGGCAACTGTCTGGACAAGTCCCTTCAATGTTCAGATTTCACATCTAGAAAGGGATATACTTTAATGTACAAAAAGTAATTAAGCTTGGCTTAATTATATGCTTTAATAATCAGCTATCTCATTTAAAAAGCATAACAGTTTGTTTTCTCATTTTTGTCTAGCAAATAAATTGACAAAATTGTTGGACACAGCTCAGTAGTAAAGACTGGATAACAGCTAGAAATGGTAGAAAACTCTGTTGCCAACTAATGAGAGACTGGATTTCTAAATAGCTTCCCTCCCCCCACCCCCCACACACTTCCGTCCCCCCCCCCACACACACTTCTCTTTGTCCCTTCAGGTCATTGTTGACTCCTGGCAACTGCTTGGACAAGCCCTGAAATTTTCTTGACAAGATTTTCTGACAAATGATTTCTGAACAGAAAGTGACTGGCCCCAGCTCTGTGCCTAAAACTGGACTACAATTCTCGGTCTCCCAATTTCTAACTCGGTGCCTTAACTATTATATCAAACTGGCGCTCTTCAAATAGCTTAGCCCTAAGGAAAAAACATAAATCAGAATTAAACATGTTTTGTGGATTCTCTGACAGCTTTATTAATGGCTGCTTTAATGTGTCTTGTACATTTAATTAATGTAATCAATCCCATTCAAAGTGCAGGGTATTATAAAAAAGGAAAATCCCAATATACTCACTGGAAAAGTGATGGATAATGGACAGCAAGTGGGATGTTTAACCAGTAAGTAGCACATTAGCAGCAAATGTGTCTTGCATTGACCTAACAAGTCCTCTCTTTTGGAGCAACAAAAAAAATGCAGTCAATTAATCAATCAATAAAATGAAACAAAAAATGATTCCTAGTCCCAAAACTTTATTCAGAACTGAACAAAAGACTCATTTTCTAATGCATGTGGTATGTTATATTTACATAAGGGAAAAGTCAGTCTCCCATCTCTGAACCATAAAATAATTATCTGCACTAGGTGTGCAAAGGCTCACTAGCATTTTCTATCTATCTATCTATCTATCTATCTATCTATCTATCTATCTATCTATCTATCATCTATCTAATTTGTCAAACATGTACAAGATAACAAGTATAGGTATGAACATAAACATGAACAAAGGAAGTAAATACAGATAAATGGGGACAATAGGACAGGGACGGTAGGCACGCTAGTGCGCTTATGCACACCCCCTTTATGGACCTCTTAGGAATGGGGTGAGGTCCATGGTAGACAGTTTAAGGTTGAAGCTGTGAGGATTTGAGGTTATAACAACCGAGTCAGGTAGAGCATTCCAGGCGTTGACCACTCTGTTGCTGAAGTCGTATTTTCTGCAATTGAGTTTGGAGCGGTTTACCTTGAGTTTGTATCGACTGTTTGCTTGTGTATTATTGAGGTTGAAGCTGAAGAAGTCGTTGACAGGTAAGATGTAGTAGCAGACAATTTTGTTACTATGCTTAGATTGGACTGTAGGTGGCGCAGTTCCAGATTGTCCAAGCCCAAGATTTCAAGCCTGGTGGCATAAGGGATTCTATTGTGAGTAGAAGAGTGGAGTACTCTTCTCGAGAAATACCTCTGGACCTGCTCAATTTTGTTAATGTCTGATATACAGTGTGGGTTCCAGGCGGACAAGCTCTATTCAAGAATTGGTCTGGCAAATGTTTTGTATGCAATACAACATTACCGGAAAAGAGGCTTCACAAAATTAGTTTAACAATTCTTAATGCCTTTTTGGCAATGCTGTTATAGTGAGCTTTAGGGCTTACATCGTTTGAGATGAGTATAATAATAGTAGAAACATTGTTGGAAAGAAGGAACAAAGAAGAGGCATAAAACATCTGTTGTGGCCCCGCCCTCTGAGCCTATCCCATCGGAGGAAGAAAGCTCCGAGCATGAGGAAGAGGAGTCAGCCAGGCCTCCCTCTCCAGGCCCCTCCCCTCTGGCACTGTCTCAGGTGCCGGCTGAGGGAGACGAGATTAGCCGGGAGACAGGTGTCTCGGATGAGAGTGAAGGAGAGACATCATTCCTGGACGCACGCCTCCGAAGGCGTGATAAACGATTGCAGCAGCTCAGGAGGCGTGCTAGGGATTAGAACTGAGTCACTGGACCACACCCCAGAGACTATATAATAGAGGGTGGTGGCCAGTGATCCCTGTGACGAACAAAAATAAACCTTGGATAGTCACTAAAGCATCGTCTGGAACTGCTGAGAGGAATATTATTTTCTGTTGGACTCTTGTTCTCTGAGTATATTATCTTTCTGTTTCTGTGGAAATAAAAGCACTTGGCAGACAGTGTGTATATCGCTGCCAAGTTGGAGATAAAGACCTGGGTGTGTGCCAAGTGCTTCCTTAACCCTCGGCTGGCTGTGTTTGTGTGTGTGTGTGGACGGGGACAGATCAACATCTCTATTGAAAATTAAGCCTGCATCTTAAAGCAAACTTGTATCAGTTTACATCAAGATTGGAAAAGGCTCCCTGCCCTGTGAATCTACCTCATTTTGTAAGCCTTCAGCTGGTTTTCTCTCTTTTCTTTCCTTCTCAGATTTATTTCCCTCCCTGTTTTTCCCCTTTATTTCTTAATAGAATCATTCTTTTTCCCACTTCCTTCTCTTCTTCCTTTTTTTCCCATTTCTGCTAGAAAGATAAATTAGAATGTTTGTCTACCTACGTGCATACAAATGGTTAATGTGTGTCACCAAAAATATAAATAGAGACACAGAGAGAGAAAGAGAGAGAGAGAGAGAAGGGGGAGAGAGATCGTTTAATTTGGTAAATGAGGTATCTTATTTTACAAGCAATTAACTTTAGTTATCAGTGAGTAATTCAATTAGTGTATCATTTTTGTCCTAGGCTTGCCCTTATATTAGCAACCCCAGATTGATCAAATGAAAACTGGGCCCATTTATGATAGACACAGCATCCCACAGTCATGGAATGCTATTTGTGAACTTCACAGTTGATTTCTGACAAGCACTTTCAATGGAGAAATGGGCAGAAAGTTACAAGTCATGGACATGTAACATCGCATTTAACAGCCTGCAGGGATTTACTTAACCACAACAGAAACCAATATCATCAGACAGCATGTTTACATGATGCTCCACCTAATGTCTATGTGCGTTTAGAGTTGCCAGTCCCTATTGCAATTGGTAAGGGAGGACTACCTTTATAGTTCTTGCAAGAGGAAAGTAATGTGAATGTGTGCATAGGAATACATATAATAAAATCCTCCGTCTCATGTAATGAATGGTTTGAAGGCAAATGCACTGAGAGAAGGAAGCTAAAAAGTTAGACTGAAAGTAAAATGTTACAGGAGCAAGTTCCTTTAATTAAGCAGCGCCATCTACCAGGACTCCAGAAGTGTGCTTTCTCTCATGTGGAACCTGCCTTCTGGATGAGGTTATCCCTGAGATAAGAGACATAGTGGTTAGAATGTAGTATTGCAGGCTAAATCTGACGATTGCCAGCAGTTCAGTTCTGACCAGTTCAAGTCTTCCATATTTCCAAGGTCAGTAAAATGAGGACCCAGATTGTTGGGGGCAATATGCTGAGTGTATAAACTGCTTAGAGAGGGCTGTAAAGCCCTGTGAAGTGATATACAAGTCTAAGCACTATTGCTATTTGAAGGGCTTCTACCCTAACGGGAATTTGGAGTATCTGAAAGACCTGGGTCTTTTCTCAGGCTCTGGGTGAGGATGATTTGAGTCCCTTATGGATCTGCTTGTTCTTGAAACATGTTTGCCATCTATTGTTGTTATATGCCCTTTTTATTATTTTAACTTATTGTATATTTGTTTTGTTTTTATGCCGCGAGTCACCTAGAGTTACAGTTGGGTGGCACCTAATTCTAAAAAGAAAGGAAGAAAGGAAGGAAGGGAGGGAGGGAGGGAGGGAGGAAGGAAGGAAGGAAGGAAGGAAAGAAAGAAAGAAAGAAAGAAAGAAAGAAAGAAAGAAAGAAAGAAAGAAAGAAAGAAAGAAAGAAAGAAAGAAAGAAAGACCAGCACCTGGAACTGATCCACTCTGGGAAAGCTGCTTTACAAGATGATCACATAGGAATTATCTGGGATCAAAACCGAATTCTCAGAAGACTCAAATATCCAGATCCTCGTACATTCGTGCAGCTACCTATCTTTTTGCATACTTTTATAGATCTGAATCTCATCTACATGTATGACTCAGAGGTGGTATTCACTTACCTTTACTACTGGTTCACAAATGTGAGCGTGCTCGCATGCACCACTTCCGCACATGGACAGAGGCTTCCACGCATGCGCAGAGGATCAAAAACGGGATGTGATGACATCTAGGCAGGAGAGTGGAACCTCCCTCAGCCGCCGCTACTGGTTTGCCTGAACCGGATAGAACCAGCTTAATACCACCACTGGTATGACTACAAAGCCATTCCCAGTCTCCAAGCTGTGTGTGTTAATTTATCTGCTTTTCAGGGAACAGATTTTCAACCTTGCTTTTTATCCATTCTTTATGCCTTCTGAAGCTGATATCGGTGCACTCACTGTAGCCCTGATGATATGCTTCACCAGGAAAAAAAAAATCATAAATTCCATTTTGAGACAATCCAGCCATTTGCTTTAAACTCTGCAAACCTGTTAAGAAAAATGAGAGCAACTTCTGTATTATATGATTTAATTTACCATCATAAATCACTACAAAAAATGTTTTTCTTTTAAAAAAAAAAAGCCTATCTTGTTAACGGCAATGGTCAGATGCTAATAGGTAGGCTCATTAGCTTTAAAAATATCAGCCTGCTTGGGCTATCATTTCTTCGAATAACAGAATAATGACACCCATTAACAAGAAGGAACCAACCTGTTACAGGGTTTTTTTTAAAAAAAAAGAAGAAGCAAAAAAACTCCAACCTTTCTGGCTTAATAAATAGATGCACTCTAAAATGCTGGTAAGCACATATATAAAAGAGAAAGCTAAGGAGATTTGTTTTAGGGGAAAATAAACTATAATTTCGGCAACAAATGCTAAGACATCCTTGAACCTGGTGATTCTGGAAATAGAATGACATGTCTTCATAACAATAATGCGGAAGAGTTTTATCATTGCCATCTTCCAGGACAATTTTGTCAGCCTTCCCAAGTAGATGAGACAGAAAGCATGACCAAATCTGCTAATTCTAGTCTATTTTATTGTAGAATCTTGCAATCTGAAAGTACAAATCTCCTGCCTTCCCCTTTACATATGGGGAACTAGTTATGGTCCAGTGGTGAAATTCCATTTTTTTATTACTGGTTCTGTGGGCATGACTTGGTGGGCGTGGGGTGGCTTGGTGGGCGTGGCTTGGTGGGCATGGCAGGGGAAGGATACTGCAAAATCCCCATTCCCTCCCCACTCCAGGGGAAGGATACCACAAAATCCCCATTCCCTCCCCACTCCTGGGGGAAGGATATTGCAAAATCTCCATTTCCACCCCACTCTGGAGCCAGCCAGATGTGGTATTTGCCGGTTCTCCGAACTACTCAAAATTTCCGCTACCGATTCTCCAGAACCTGCCAGAACCTGCTAGATTTCACCCCTGTTATGGTCCCTTCTGAGCTTCTTTCTCCACTTGCTATGCAGCTGCAGGCTATGTCCTCTTTTATCTGATGGTATGGCAATGCCATGGTGCAGAAGCTTAATGACGCTGGAACTGCTGGCCAGAAATGGTCTGCACTCTGACATTTTGAGCCTGGCTCCAGAGATGGAGTGAGCTCCAGTCGCTTGATCCTTAGTTCCTGCCCAACCCATTTGAAACATGCTATATTGTGAGTAGATAAATGGGTACCACTTTGATGGGGAAAACCTAGCTGCATTCATGAGTGTGGAGAGAGGAAGTCAGTACTGGACCTGACTGGATGCAAGGCATCAGAAACACAAGATGAGGCAAGATGAGAGACCAATGGAGGAAACCAGAAGAGCCAGCAACCCAAGTGCTGCTAGTTAGCTGGTATAAAGCTAGTTCTCCCCACACAGTGCACCAAGGAAAGGTGTGTAAGCACTGAACAAAATGAAATAGCATTCTACATTGTCAGGATTGCATTGTGTGTCTACTTTGTGAATATTTCTCTGACATTGTACGCTAAATGTATTCATCACTATTCAAGGAGTCATCATCAGTCTGCTCAAATGGTATCATAAAAAGGTATTTAAAGGCCGGTGTTCAGACAGATGAGCACAATTCAAAGCACACTGACAATGTCTTCTTGAATGGTGATGAAATATTTGCAACCAAGTTGCCAAGCTCGGAGCGCAGACCAACAGCCCATTGTACGCTAAATAAATACATGTGATGGTTCTCTAGGCAGCATCTCTTCTTTTAAGGCCTTTTTCACATACCGATACACCATTTAAAGAGCCATCTTCTCAAAAGAGTGTTCCGTTCAGAGTCTACAATTACAGCAATACCACCAACTGCTAGATTATCACATTTACTGTGATGTCTCTGCCAAGCTCAGTGGCAGCCTAGCCAAAGTTGCCTGATCAAGAAAGCTAAGCAGAGTTGGCCCTAGTTGATAATTGGATAGCATACCATCTGGCAAGTCCAGGACTGTAGGAAAGATTAGGAAGGCCTGTAGAAGAATCCAATAGTAAAGTTTCACAGTATCGGGCTAAGAAAACTGCATAGATACATCAGGGGTGAAATCCAGCAGGTTCTGACTGGTTCTGGAGAACTGGTAGCGGAAATTTTGAGTAGTTCGGAGAACCAGCGAATACCACCTCTGGCTGACCCCAGAGTGGGATGGGAATAGGGATTTTGCACTCCACCCCTTGGAGTGGGGTGGGAATGGAGATTTCGCAGTATCCTTCCCCTGCCATGCCCACCAAGCCATGCCTATCAAACCACACCATGCCCACCAAGCCACACCACGCCCACCAAGCCACACCACACTCACCAAGCCACGCCCACAGAACCAGTAGTAAAAAAAATTTCACCACTGAGATACATCCATATGTCGCCAGGAGCTAAGCTCTGCTCAAAGGTGATTTCTGAATTCTCTTACTTATCTCTGCAATTATAAATCAGCTAAACTGACCAATTGGGTCAAAATTTCTCAACATTGGCAAATTTAAGATGTCTAAATTTAAAGTCCCAGAACTCGATCCATTATGGTATCTAGCTTCTTAAGGACATCTTAATCAATTCTGAGATTGAATCAGTTCCACCCAACCAAGTATTAAGTGATTCTTGCTCAACCTATCATTGTTTATAGAACTCAGAGTTCTTTAAACGCATTAAGAGAAGACTTAAAATGCACATATGAAAAAAAAATGTGTTTTCTAAAATAATTTTTAAAGCAACTTTCTATCATCAAGAGCTCATTTTTCATCAATGGTCAGCCGAGGGGATCTGACCTTCAGTTAGAGAAGAAGATTCACAGATCTGTCTAGTCAGAAACACAAGAATGTAGAGAATATAAAGATGCAACTGCTTTTAATAGATGAGACAAAGGTGTATGAGAACAGCAAATCAATTGCCCCTCTCCATGGGATTAATGGGTGCTTCATCACTGGAGGTTTTTCGAAAGAGACTGGACAATCACTTGTCTAAAATGGTATAAGGCCATGATGGTGAACCTATGGCATGTGTGCCACAGCTGGCATGTGGAGCCCTTTCTGTGGGCATTCAAGCCGTCACCCAGCTCAGCTCCATCGCACATGGGCGCATGCCTCCTGCTAGCCAGTTGATTATCGGGATGCACAGGGGGCCACACGCAGATGTGTGTGCATGCGTGGGGGGTTGTGCGTGCATGCTTGGGGACGGGGGAGTGTGGGGGGGCAGCACACCCCCACACAGCCCATTTTTAGGCCCAGGAGGCTGCAGCGAGGCCCCCTAAATGGCCTGTTTTTGGGCCCAGGAGGCTGCAGGGAGACCTACTAGGCCCAAAAAAAGGAAAAGGGAGGTGTCGTGTGCGCATGCATTGGGGTGGGGGAAGCGGGGGGGATTACGTACGCATGCGCAGGGGGCCAGGCAGAGTGGGGGGGTTGTGCACACATGTGCAGGGTGGGCTGCATTGCATTATGGATGCCGGCACACGTGCGTGCTGTTGCACACGCATCCGCACGCTTTTGGCATGCAACGAGAAAAAGGTTAGCCATCACTGGTATAGGGTCTCCTGCTTGAGCAGGGGGTTGGACTAAGAGACCTCCAAGGTCCCTTCCAATTCTATTTTGATTGAGTGTCATTAAACAGCATGCAAGAATTGAAGTGTGACTGGGTATACATTTGACGCTATCTCTTCTGCCTGCTCAGAAACCATCACATGTCTCTCATGAATGCCATTCCAGTGTAATAATAAAAGTTAGCTGCTAGTCATGTTCACCTCAGTCTCTGGAGAGTTTCTACTTCATACCTGTCTCAGAGAATCTGACAGGTGCCTCTATAAATTATGAATGAAATACGTTTTTAGTTCACATGGAACCAGATCTTTTGGGGTTCGTTGTCATTCTGTGTGAAATGAAAGGCTCTTCTACAGTGTGCCGAACACAACATGATTTCGGCAAGCTGACTTTCAGCAAAATATTTCTATCATTTCTGAATTTATGATTCAGGTGCCCTTCTCTTAAGGTTGTGTTGGACTCAGTTTAAGAAGCCAAATATTGCACTATTTGTTCTCAATATGAAAATAATTTCAATAATGTATTTATAATATTGTACATATGTTCCAGCTTTTTATTGGTTAATAAGCAAACTTATTAACAGTATAATAATCCTACTATTAATGGTATGCTTACCATTGGGGCTTTTTAAATGGTTTTAGTGGTCCAAATGTATACACAAATACAGATGTAGATATAGATACTGTATATAAAATAAATAGTTAACTAAAGATCTTGGCTGGGCTAAAGAATATCCTGAAACTTCAATTGTATTCATCTGAAATTTGTTTGAAATGCTATAGGGTTTCCTAGACTAGAAGATCTCCAAAGTCCCTTCCAACTCTGTTATTCTGCTCTTCTACAATTCAATGAATATGAACTTTATACTGTAAGCTACATCCTCAGAAACAAACAATGCAATCAGGTGAAATAATAATGGAGTATTTTTAGCTTTAAGTTCTTCAGTTTATGGAACTTGAGTTACTCAACATTCAGCAATATTCACATATTATTTGTTTGTCTGTTTGTTAGGTTTGTATTCCACCTTTTCTCTAGGAACTCATGTTGACTTACCTGGGGATCTGTCTTCATTTCTATCACCACAAGATCGAATTAGACTATTAGAGAATGTATGTCCCAAAGTTACCCATTAGATTTCCATTGTTGAAGACAGTGGTGGGATTCAAATAATTTAACAACCGTTTCTCTGCCCTAATGACCGGCTGGGTGGGCGTGGCCATGGTGGGTGTGACAGGCATCACTCGGTCTCCTGCAACCCTCTGGGAGCAAAAACGGGCCATGGGGGGATGTGCCGCCCCCCCCCCCGGTGCCCTATTTTGGGCCTAGTAGGATTCCCTGCAGCCTCCTGGGAACAAAAACAGCCATGGGGGGCACGGAGGGCATGGGGAGGCACCACCCTAGTAGGCCTTCCTGCACTTACCTGGGAGCCAAAATGGGGGGTGTGGGGACTTCTGGAAGGGGAGGGGCCAGCTAGCAATTTAACTACAGGTTCACCCAAACCGGCTGAATCCCACCACAGGTTGAAAATAGATATGAATCTAGTAGCAGCTGCAGCAACTGCAAGATTGTCAAAATTATGATATGTACAGGGCGATGTCAGCAGGCAAATGCCAATCTTATATGCTGGAGTCCCATTGTCTGACACATTACACAAGCCATGACATGGGTGTGATGTCATCACCATGCATGTTTTGCAATTTGTCCTTTATCCCTCTTTTCCCAGATATACACATTTGAACCTCTTCAAGAATTTGAAAGGAATCATACAGAAACAAACTTTACCTTTAATCCCAATGTACAAAATATGGAATCAGGATGGATGTTGAAGTTATAAGAAAAAAATTCCAATTTACTATCAGGAAAAGTTTTCTAAAAGTAGCATATCAGGAAGTGGAGGATGGGTCTCCTCTTTATTGGTTATATTTCAGCAGAAGTTCCTCTATTGAAGACACTTTAATTTAGGTTCCTACAGTAGGAAGGAAGGAAGTTAGTAAGTTTATTATTGTAGCCACAGGTTATAAGATATAATATGCCATAAAATACAATAAAATAACAGTAAAATATTGTTTAAAAAAGTAATAAAAAAGAGTATTAGATGTAAAAAGGTTACAGCAAAATAAAGCCAAGACTATAGCTAAGAACTTAAATATTTCTTTTTAAGTTTAAATGAGAGCAGAGCAAAAGTAGCAACTTGGTTGCTGAGAGTTGGAAAACACATTTGCCAGAAAAAAGTTCAATTGTTCAAGACTGAAGTCCATAAATTCACCTACATTAGTAGTTTGGCCCTAATCTCATGGTGCATAGGGCAGTGAAAGACATATCCTCCTGACCAACACCACAAGGACATATTCCTAGAGTAGCAGGTGGTAGATTTGATGGCCAAAACCCCCCTTCTAAGTCTATGGATTTTTTTTATTGTTTATTTTTTTAAAGGTAGGCATGAATTTAAGATGAGTACAATTTAGTATCCAAGTTACATGATGCATATATCTCAATCTAAATCCACTCACCAAGGCAGGCCAAGGCAGGGAATAGACGAAGCTAGTACTACAGGTAGTCCTGAACCTATGACCCAAATTGGGACCAGAATTTCCATCATATGTCATTGTAGTGATAGATCAAGTTACACTCAATTTTACAAGAGTTTTTACAGCAGTTATTAAGTGTGTTTGGCTTCCCCGGAGGTGCTTTTGGGGCAGAAATTGACTAAAAAGATCACAAATTGTGATCCTGGATGAGGCAGTTAGTAAATACAAGCTGGTTGCCAAGCCCCTGAATTGTGATCCCATGACTGTGATGCCCTATTGTAAATGCAAGTACAGGTCATAAGTGACTTTTTGCAAGGACATCATAACATTGAACTGTCATTACATGAACAGTCATAGGTTAAGGAATACCTGTATTAGAGGTCTATTATTATAGAGTATCATAACATAATAGCTTCTCTCTGCCTCTTCTTCTCCTACTTGAATTAGCCAATCTAATATTTTCTTCTTGGTAAAATCTTTATGGATTTTTTCTCTTTTTACTCTGATCAAAAAACAACAACTTTTCTTTCCTTTATCTTCCTGGACCTTTTTTTAAAACTCTACTCCAACAATTTTGGTCGCCATGATGTAAAAAAGATGTGGAAACTCTAGAAAGGGTGCAGAGAAGAGCAACAAACATGATTAGGGGACTGAAGGCTAAAACATATGAAGAACGGTTGCAGGAACTGGGATGTCTAGTTTGATGAAAAGAAGGACTAGGGGAGACATGTTAGCAGTGTTCCAATATCTCAGGGGCTGCCACAAATTAGAGGAAGTCAAGCTATTCTCCAAAGCATCTGAGGGTAGGACAAGAAGCAATGGGTGGAAACTAATAAGGAGAAAAGCAGCTTAGAATTAAGGATAAATTTTCTGACAGAACAGTGGAACAACTTTCCTCCAGAAGTTGTGAATGCTCCAACACTGGAAGTTTATAAGATGATGTTGGATAGCCATTTGTCTGAAGTGGTGTAGGGTTTCCTGCCTAAGCAGGGGGTTGGACTAGAAGACCTCCAAGGTCCCTTCCAACTCTGTTATTCTATTCTATTCTATTCTATTCTATTCTATTCTATTCTATTCTATTCTATTCTATTTTCAGTTGCTAATCCAGACTTGTGGAACAGCCTGTTCCATCCTCTCTAATGTTTCTGTTAGAGTCACTTCAGCCACTGAAAATTTAACTTTTACAAAGAGCATTACATTGAATTGTTTGCAATCACCATTTTTATTTTTATTTACTTTCAATTACTTGGGTTGATTTAATTGGATTATATAAATTTGCTGCATAATTTCATTACCACTGTATGTTTTTTTCATATATTTGTAATTTGGATGAGTTCTTCATTGCTTTAATACCGCAGAGTTTTAACTATTGAGGGTATTTGCATAGATTATTTTATATGTGTCTGTGAGTTTTTATTGATTTGATGATCTCCAAGTTGGATGTATGGAAATACAGACAAATAGGTGGCAGTAAATGTCAGCTGATGGTTGAAGATCGCTCAAGGAAGTGAGTTTGTTCTGGGAATCTCTTGAGGATCTAGCTGGTAAAAAGTTCACACCTTTTCGGAACAATTATGCTATGCCTATTGTGTATAGACATAACATCGATTTGTTTTGATTCTCCCTGTGTTATAGATTTAAAGTCAATAACTTCATAACAGGATGACAAGGAGGCTTAGATACAATTGTGAATTTTATTTACATTTCTTTTACAAAGATTGTATTCTTTTGGATTACTAAAACTGGATGACTAAAACTGAATTAAACATAAGGAAGGAACAAAGGCACAATGGGAGGAGTGTTGTATAATATGGAGCAGATGAAGCACATGGATAGAAGCCACATTTTCTGCTGTTTCCCCCCTGAATGTTGGTAAGGTATCTTCAATTTTTATTTTATTTTTTTAGTTCTGCAACATTACCTTCTGCCAGATAGATAAGGTATTATCACCAAAAGGTTTAACTTAGCCTCCCTTCAGTTCTTCCAGGGAAATCTCACCCAGAGCAGTTTACAAGTTGCTTTTCAATGTTCACTAAGAAACTAAAGATGAGTCATGTCTGGCAGCTGGCAGGAAGTCATTCCTCCAATTAGAAGACAGAAGACAGGTTGGGAACAATTGTCAAGGAAATGTCTTGCTTTTGATTATGATTCTCTGCAACTTCAGAACCTGAAGTTTATGACAATCCGTGGTGCATCTCCATAGCTCTGCAAAAAACAGAATAAAAACTTTAAGGTGTCAAAACAAAGAAAGGAGGTTTTCTTTTGCATCACAGTCTTCTTTATATTAAGTCTATTTTAGGGGTTGTATTTGCAAGTTTGTTTTACAATAGTCCTATCTCCTGGTTGATGTATCTACCAGTTCACCAACCAAATAAGCAGGAAATGGTCCCTCTAACAATGAAGCATCATAAGCATTGAATGGCCTATAAAATGCTTTCACTTTCTCAGCCACATTCTCACTCCAGGAATTGAGATTTTCTTTCCATGTTCAAATTCTGCAGAAACTGAGGAGTGAGCAGAGGGGCTGTGTGTGTCAAAGTATATCAGTCAGATATGTCTCTTTTTTTCTTTCCTTTTCAACATTTTTCTTTCTTGTTTCACTGAAGCAGATTCTGCCACTGTTTTCCTGTGGTGATAGTGACCTCCTCTATAACCTAACAAACAAAACAATGGTTAAATGCCTCTTTCTCCCTTATTACTTAACCTTAAAACAGAAAAACACATAACAGTGGAGATGTCAACCAAAGTATTTTGAACATGGCATCCTTCTCCTTCTCTGATGGAGGCAAGAAACATTGGAATATATTAAATGAGAATCTAATTGGCCAGGGCCTTCTTGGAATTTATTTTATTCTGCTTCTTCCCCATCCTTCTTAGGGGTGACAAAATTAAAATTGCAGCCCAAGTTTAATGAAAAGAAGGACTAGGGGAGACATGATAGCTGTGTTCCAATATCTCAGGAGTTGCCACAAAGAAGAGGGAGTCAAACTAATGGGTGGAAACTAATAAGGAGAAAAGCAACTTAGAACTAAGGAGAAATTTCCTGACAGTTAGAACAATTAATCAGTGGAATAACTTTCCTCCAGAAGTTGTGAATGCTCCAACACTGGAAGTTTTTAATGTTGGATAACCATTTGTCTCAAGTGGTGTAGGGTTTCCTGCCTAGGCAGGGGGTTGGACTAGAAGACCTCCAAGGTCCCTTCCAACTCTGTTATTCTATTCTATTCTATTCTATTCTATTCTATTCTATTCTATTCTATTCTATTCTATTCTATTCTATTCTATTCTATTCTTGACATAAAATTGCTTACAAGTGGGGCTTCAATTTTTGGTGACTTCCTGGATATTTCTCTTGTCTTCTCTTCTCTTATTTACTTGTCAATAATTTGAGAATTGCCTTCTTATAGGACTTTGGTTTTTGTTTTTTGGTCTTCCTTCAACATGCTAATGAAGATCTGCTAATACTGCCACCTGCTGCAGAAATTAATAGCTATAAGAAAATAATAATTCATTGGGCCTCATACTGTGCTAGGATTTGGCTGTTGTTTTTTCCTTGCTTGAGTCCATCATTCATTCTACTCTCCTTCTATTTTCCTTGAAATGCAGCCAAGAAGGCTGTCCAATAACAACTAGCCAGAAGGAGCTCAAATTGTTCCAGAGACATTCTTCCTCAATGCATTCTATTGTTTGGAGAAAACTGAGGATATCTTGAATAAACAAGGGGCAGTAGTATTAGGATTGGCTTTAGCTATTCTGCAAAATTATTTCATTTTAAAAGAAAGCAAATATTAAAACAATGCCTTGGTTATCAGTTTTACTCAAAGGAAGCCAATTCCATTAGCACTGAAAAATTCTTTATCACTGAGCTAAGTGAGAATTCGGTGGGTTCATTTTTTATCTATCTGAGGATACCAATCCTAGCCAATCACTTTGGCAATAATCAGTAGTGTGAACCTTGCCAGTGTGTGTGAAAACCTGCTCTGTTCTACAAATTAATCTTATGTGAAATGTGGGTGTGCTTTTCACCGCATCACTATCAAAGATAACATTAAACCTATGCACCCAAATGTAATACTGTCATAGTTAATTTTTCCTACCCGGTTGTGGGTTAGCATCTTATTTCCTGAAGTGACACTATGATAAATGATCGTAACCTTTGTCATTTTTAATAAAAAAAAAATAGTGCTTTTGCAGGATGGAAGATGGAATTTAAAGCTTTGATTAAAGCTTTCTTTTATCCCCCTCCCCCAAAATACAGGAATTAAGACAGGTTTCAAACTGAAGTTTATTAAGTATGTAAGTAGGGACCATTACAAGGGATTTACATGGAGCAAGATCAATCATGGACTTAATTTAGAATATACACCATAATGTTAGAAAATCCTCTTTATAATAAATTGCCTTGGCCTGAAAGGGTTTGGTTGTAATTTTTACAGCTGCTATGGCAAAAAAGGTCACACTTGGAGAAATTTAAGAATGATAGGATCACAGCAACTTAAGGTTCTGTTCCCAAATGGATGAATAAAAGAATCAGTGAAGTTGGTAATGAGATAGATCTTCATTCTGAGATGGAAAGAGTTAACAGAACTCCTTTAACAGATATTTGAGATTTGAAAACAGGTGGCTTGTTGTTTCAATTTTATTTGCTTGATACCTGCTGACCTGCTTAAACAAGCACCAAAGAGAGGGGGAATCAGCATTAAACACACACACACGCACACATACACACACACACACACACACACACAAGGTATTGTTACAGATGTTCTAAAGACTGAGTAGAGTAGCAGAGTAGAGACTAAATGCAGTTCCCAAGAGAATGCAGTACACAAAAAAGGGAGAAGGAGGATGAGTTTTGATTGCACATGTGTGTAGATAGATGAGAGAGAGAGGGAGAGAGGGAGAGGGAGAGAGAGAGATTAAAATTTCTCGCCACCGTGGTGGCACAGTGGTTAGAGTGCATTACTGCAGGCTACTTCTGCTGATCACCGGCTGCCAGCAGTTTGGCAGATCGAATCTCACCAGGCTCAAGGTTGACTCAGTCTTCCATCCTTCCGAGGTGGGTAAAATGAGGACCCAGATTGTTGGGGGCAATGTGCTGACTCTGTAAAACCGCTTAGAGATGGCTGTAAAGCACTGTGACGCGGTATATAAGTCTAAGTGCTATTGCTATTGCTAAAATGGAAGGGGTAGCCATTCAAATAGGCAGACCACAATCTCTTTAGGGCTTTATAATTCTAAATCACCACCTTCCCTATAAAGAATTGAGAAGTAGTGCATATCCTACAGTATAGTTATCATATATGAGCCAGAGTGTATTCTTGCAGAATTAGGCAAAATCCATCTTCGTACTATTTTTTCTGTCTTGCTCATAGTGGCCAACAGATGCCTCATAACTAAGAGATAAACACATATTCACTGTTTTGTTTTTGTGGGGGGTTTTTTAACCCTGAAACTGGTCCATAGAAGCCTCCTGTCCCCAATCTGGAAGCTTTAGGAGTAGTAGCTTTATAGACCTGTCCTGCATGAATACACTAAATATCTTTTTAAAAACATTCATAGTAATACCAATAGAAAATAATATTTGTAGCTAAGGGGTGAACTATGAGCTCCTTCGTGTTCTCTGATCTTGGTTGTTTCCTTGCAGATGTTCCATTACCCAACTAAGTAACATCATTAGTGCTAGAAGCATTGATAATGTTATTTAGTTTGGTAATGAAACAACTACAAGGAAACCATCAAGCTGAGAGAGCACCAACGAGCCAGACTTCATGGTAGTGGCTTTCACAATTATGTCCCCTTCTCATGCAACAAAAAGAAAAGGAGGAAGAAAGTGAGACAAGAACTGATTGCCTCCCTAGTGGTTTCACAAAGGTTTTGAACTGAATTTCTTATCAAGTTTCTAATGTTTGTTTTATGATTTGTTTTTCACTGTACCAGGTGAATTTTGTGAGGTGAAATACTATATAAATGTAAGAAATAAACCAACCAACCAACAACAAATATTGTTAGTTTTCTTTTTAATTATCCATTGTACATCTCCCCTGAGTTAGGATCTTGTGTGGTGGGCAGCGTATAAATGTGATAAACAAATACATGGTCAATACAATACAAATGTTGAACACCCGTTACTTAGCCACACTTTCTGAAGTCACCTAAGAGAAACAACTAGGCCAAAAAGTTTCAATTCTGCCAAACGGTCCAAAAAGATATATATGATAAATGGCATGAGAAGTCCAGAGAATTTCAGGGTTATGCTTCGCTCGTCCAGTTTTCATTGCTAGTCATTCCTCACTAAGGTTATGAAATGTTTAGATAGAAAGGGACTCCCTCCCCCTTTTTATTTTATTTATAAATCTTGACAAATTGTACTGTTTCAATATAGCAGGGGTTCTATGATATGATTAGAAATACGTTAACATTCTGCTAAAGTATTTAAAAGAGAGAAAGAAAAGAAAAAGTAGCAATAGTATTTAGATTTATATACTTCCCCATAGTGCTTTACAACACTCAGTTTAAAATGTCAGCCATTACTGGTATATTGTTCCCAGCAATCTGGGTCTTCATTTTAGTGACTTCAGAAGAATGGAAGGCTGACTCAACCTTAAGCCCCATCAGGATCAACTCCAGTCTATGGGCAGATTCTGCACTTAACCACTGTCCCATCGGGGCTATCCACATTTTTTTACAATTTAGAATGTAAATCAACTTGCTCAATAATCTCCCAGTGCTCACTTTCATGCTCAATACTCAATCTCAAAGCCACCCTGAAAGAATTTCGTGTGGTAATATTACTCTCGGCACTAAGAGGAAATCCTTCACTTAAGAAATTGCGGAGAATTTATCTTCCCCTCAGAACAATCTGGAGGACTCACCTTTCCAAAGCCTTTGTCCTTATATTGGATGGAAATTTTCAGAAAGCCTTTTGTGCTCAGCTTTAAGGTACTTTTTAGAGTGCTGCCATGAGTCATCTCTTCCTACTGGCAATGAATTCATTCTTTACAGCAAAGAGGGAAGAAAAGTACAATGCTTTTCTATTGCAACTTCCTTGTTCTTCATTTTGACATCAAAAGAAGCCAGGCATTCCTACTCAGTAGGCAAAAATTTAGTATAAGTGTAGTTTACTAAGTAACTTTCCTATGAAACAGAACTGCCAATATCGAAGATCCCTTAATAACAAGAACCTGCAAACATGAACTAAATTCACCTGCAGAATAGCCAAGGTAAAATGACAACCTGCTTTCCATTGAGGACCTGTATACTGCACAAGTCAAAAAGAGGGCTGTGAAAATATTTACAGACTCCTCGCATCCTGGACATAAACTGTTTCAACTCCTACCCTCAAAATAATGCTATAGAGCACTGCACACTAGAACAACTAGACACAAGAACAGTTTTCTCCCAAACGCCATCACTCTGCTAAACAAATAGTTCCCTCAACACTGTCAAACTATTTACTAAGTCTGCACTACTATTAATCTTCCCATTGTTCCCATTACCCATTTCCTTCCACTTATGACTGTATGACTGTAACTTTGTTGCTTATATCCTTACGATTTATATTGATATTGTTTCCTGATTGCTTATTTGTACCCTATGACTATCATTAAGTGTTGTACCTTATGATTTTGATGAATGTATCTTTTCTTTTATGTACACTGAGAGCATATGCACCAAGACAAATTCCTTGTGTCTCCAATCACACTTGGCCAATAACAAATTCTATTCTATTCTATTCTATTCTATTCTATTCTATTCTATTCTATTCTATTCTATTCTATTCTATTCTATTCTATTCTATATAAATTGGGAACTTTTAGGTTTTTAGTCTTTAAAAAGCTGCTGCTATTCAATTCTCTGAATTTCAAGACAATGAATATGTGTATATGTCTTTGTGTGCGTGTAATATATGAGGTTTTTTTTTTCTTATAGATTTTTCTGTGGGGCCACAGAAAGATTTAGATGTTGGTGTTCATATGCATTTCAGGACCTTTAAGAATTGTGAAAATGGCAAAAACATGTAAGTATGCAAATGCAACAAAGTGCTATTTCATTTCAATCTCCCAACGTATCAAACGTCTCTTTATTTTGGGATGGAACTTTAAAGTCAGAAAACCACTATAAACAAACATGGAATTATATAGTTGGGAGACTATAAAGGTACTTGTTCTTCCTTTCTGGAGTAATTAAAGGATTGTGCAAGGAATTAAGGGTGGAGGAAGGAGAGATTAGATCAATGGTGAAATCCAATTTATTTTACTACCAGTTCTGTGGGCGTGGCTTGGTGGGAGTGGTATGGCTTGGTAGGCATGGCAGGGGACGGATACTGCAAAATCTCCATTTCTACCCCACTCCAGGGAAAGGATACTGCAGATCTCCATTCTCTCCCCACTCCTAGGGGAAAGATACTGCAAAATCTCCATTGCCACCCCACTCTGGGGCCAACTAGAGATGATATTTGCTAGTTCTCTGAACTACTTAAAATTTCCGCTACCGGTTCTCTGAATTGCTCAAAATTTCTGCTACCGGTTCTCCAGAACCTGTCAGAACCTGCTGGATTTCACCCCTGGATTAAGTTCTAGTTTAGGTTTAGGCCAGAGGTGGGATTCACTTACCTTCACTAACGGTTTGCAAATGTGAATGTGCGCTCGCTTCGCTCGCATGTGCCTCACCTGCACAGGCACACAGGCTTCTGCGCATGCGCAGTAGGTGTGCATTATGTTCAGGCAGGTGGGTGGAGCCTCCCACAGTTGCCGCTACCGGTTTGCCCAATCCGGAGAGACCAGCTGAATCCCACCACTGATTTAGGCTCACATTAGGTTTAGGTTTAGGGTAGTCAAGTAAACCATTTGTCATTCAACAATTAGATGACATTACAACCTTGCAGCTAATTGTTTCGTAGAAGGAAGAGAAAATATAGTTATTTCACACACCACATATAGTGTCTTCTCTTTTAAATAAGAAGCTTTTTTTTTCCTTTGTACTGTTTATAGCATGTTTCTTTTATCCTTCATCTTCTCTTTCTCACTAACAATCAATCTGCCCAGTCTTCTGATCACTGTGTAATCTAGCAGCCTTGAGCTTGAAAGAAGGAAGGTCATTCGTGAAACTTCTTTTAAAGAAGAAAGATAAATGCTACACAACACGTATGACCTCTTCTCCCTGTTCAAATTCTGAGCTTTCCACACTGACTTTTTTCCTTCATCTCATCATTTATAAACAGGTTAAAGTCCAAAGGGAAGGGACGTTTGGCACAACATTACTCCCAACTATTTCCTCTCACTCACCTACCTCAATGACACATAGATTCATTTACGCAGTATTGAATTCAAAAATTCCTCCGGAAAGCAAGAACACATTAAAAAAAAAAAAAAAGGCAGCTCAACAGATGAAAAGTTGTTTCCCTTAGGTTGCAATGTTTTTACTCCACAGCGGTAAAGAAAATAAGGCAGCTGTGATGATAAGAGAAAGATAGATATAACTTAGTCAGTGGTAGCTATATACTAATGTTTCTTTCATCTTGCATTTACCACTTTTTTTTTGCATATTCTGGAATGTATGTCCCCTCTACAATATTAATGTGAAAACTAGCTAGAAGTGATTAATCTTACGCTCTGGTTTTACCCTGGTTTTCTGCTTGTTTTGAAGCTTTATTTTGTGTTCTAACTTTAGAGTTCATTAATTGCCTTTTCTCCCTCCCCTATTACAACCACCTCCCTTTTTCTTGACACTGCAACTCTCCGTTTAAAATTCCTTCTGAAATCCTTATTAGAGAATTTTCTGAAATGGAATTTAAGTTTTATGGAGCAAGACTGGCCCCTACTGGTCAAAGACACGGTGTTTGTGACTGGGATAAAACGTCTGGAATATGTGTATGAAGGTCTTTGGAGATAATGCGACTAATTCACATTCTGAACAAACAATCTCTACAACATTAGATAGTTAATGCATGGAGATATAAACAAAAATGCATTTTTGAGGATATTCAGAAAGCTGGGTTCACAATCTAGCATGTTTCCAGTGTCTTTCATTTGGTGTTGAAAGAGAATGTTGATTATTTATTCTACTTCTCTTTGTTCTTGTTTTTTTTTTTTTTTTTTTAAAAAATAATGTTCATTAAAAGAATATTTTCCAAAGACTTAAAAATATAGAAATAGAAAAGGATTATAAAAGGATAAAAATGAATAATAAAAAGCAAGGAAAAAAAAGATATCTAAAGAGGCAACTTCTGATCTCCTTTACAGCCAGCATAGCAATTAACATCTCCACTCCACTATCCAATTTACATACCATTACATACCTTTTTTCCCATAAACAAATATTTGTAGTCAATAAATCCTAAAAATAGCAGTTTATTGTTATCCATTTTTAGCAAAATGTCTATTCCAGTCTTTTGTAAAAGTAGTTCTCCTCTTAATCAAACAAGTCAGTTTACCCATTTCTGCAAACTCAGCCATCTTTGCTATCCATTCCTCCATTATTGGTGTTTCTGTAGTCTTCCATCTTCGCTGCAGTTACCATATATAAAACATCCGTGGATCTTTTCTAGCTGAGGCCCATAAGTCCTAATGAAAAATGCACAGGTTTCATCTGAATGTTAACTTTTAAATCTTTCTTCATCCCTATCTCTAATTGTACACTAGTCTACCATGCATAAAAAAAAAACAACAACCAGCAACAAGGTGAGTGGGCTCAGCTATCATTTACAAGCGACTTATACATTCATACCATTCATTGTTCACAGAGTCTGATTATAAAGTTCAGAATAGTGCTTGTTAGGCTATGGTCATTGCCTAACTAGTTGGCCAGGCAATATATAATCCAACATTGTATGTTTGTATTGTGTAAATGTATTATGTTGCTTTAAGAACATTGCTGAGTCATTCTGCATCCTGATTGGATAAGCTCTGTAGCCAATGTATTTAAGGAGAGCTTTATTGTGGTTAGAAAAAAATACTACCCCATATTTTTACCTGCTACTATGCTGTAACTATTTTTGATGGTCATTGGTCATTGTTTGATCATGGGTTATTTATTATAATGTTTGCTGATATTTATTGAACTGTTTTTATATTGGTCCTGAATGTTCCTTGTATTTTTCTACAAACTGGTAAGAAGATTTTATATCCCTGGATTGATCTTATATTGCACTTTATATAGCTTGGATTGTTAAAAGATTATGATTTCGCTTTACCCTCAAAGTAAAATAATATAAAACCAGTTTGTCTGCATGTTATTCACAATTACTCTCAAAACCGTTTCCATGCATAAAAACTTCTGATGGTACTCTGCTTTATGAACCACGACTCTGGTGGTAACACAACAATATCTTTAACAGTGCTTAACCATTTAAGAGGAAAACTCATGTCAGACTCAAATGCTGAGAAAGTAAATATTTATGACTCTTTCAGAATAACATTGTTGGAAGGGACCTTGAAGATTTCCTTCTCAGATAGGAAATGCTATACCATTTCAGACAAAATGGTTGCCCAATCTCTTCTTAAAAACCTCCAGTGTTAGAGCATCCACAACTTCTGGAGGCAATCTGATTCTGTTTTCAATCTGATAAATCAAGAAATATTAAAATGTTAACAACCTGTGCTCTGCATAATCAGTATAAGGTTAGCAGAAAAAAATGGGTCATGGGAACAATATTACAAGTAGTTGACCGGAAGATTAGGGTTTATGAAAGCTATGATTGGCAAAATAATGCAGAAATTGAAGAGAGAACAGGGCTTCATTTATACATTAGATGTTTGACTGATGATTGATGTCTCATCAAGTCATTGTCAATTCTTAGCAACCACATATAGGAAAAAGAAACCTCTACAGAATTAAATATTCTTTATTCTTATTATTAAAAAAAGGCAGAACAGAATATTTCCCCTAAAAGAGAAGAGAAACATCTTCTTGAAGGCAGAAAGCAGCCCCAGTTTTCCTGCTATAAGAAAACAGCCTCAAGCAGAAACCCAAAGATACTAGTCTTTAGGAATAGATATTTTGTATCCATTCAGAAAGCTGGGCCATTCTGTTCATAAACAAAGAGCACCCAGAAACTCTGAATAAGCAACACAGCAGGCAAGGAGCAGAAACTGACAAGAATAAGAATAAGAGTAATTTTATTTCTATAGCGCCCTTCTCCCGAAGGACTCAGGGCGGTGTACAGCCTATTAAAAACACAAGACAACATCAGTTAAAATAGTTTAAAATTATTAAATAATTTCGGCTCGATTTAAAACCCCAGAAATTTAAAACCCAATTTAAAATTGTTATGTTGATAGACCAGCCTGGCGGAACAACAGGGTCTTGAGTGCACAATGAAACATCCGGAGGTCGGAGATCTTACGTATTTCCGGGGGCAGTTTGTTCCACAGGGCTGGGGCTCCCACAGAGAAGGCCCTCCCCCTGGGTGTCGCCAGCCGACATAACTTGGCCGATGGCACCCTAAGGAGACCCTCTCTGTGGGAGCGAACTGGCCGGTGGGAGGCTATTGGTGGCAGAAGTCAGTCTTGAAGGTACCCAGGTCCTGTGCCATGGAGCGCTTTAAAGGTGGTGACCAACACCTTGAATCGCACCCGGAAGACCACTGGGAGCCAGTGCAGCTCACGCAGGAGGGGTGTCGCGTGGGCACAACGGGTTGTGCCCATAACCACCCGCGTGGCCACATTCTGGACCAGCTGGAGCCTCCGAGTGCTTTTCAAGGGAAGCCCCATGTAGAGAGCATTACAATAGTCCAGCCGGGAGATGACAAGGGCATGAGTGACCATGCGCAAGGCGTCCCGGTCCAGAAAGGGCTGCAACTGGCGAATCAGGCAAACCCGATAAAAGGCCCCCCTGGCCACAGCTGTCATATCCTCTTCTAAAGACAAGATTAGCTCAGACAAATGAAACACCTAGGATTTGGGTTTCCTCTTTTGTCTGTATGCCATGATCCCTACATTATCCCATAGGAATCTGGCAAAAGCCACTAAAATATTAAAAAACATATTCTTGCACAGGAACAGACATCACAAAGCCCCAAAGAATGTAGAAAAGCCTACCTACTCTTAACCCCATTTTGTCATCCACCCCAGAAACATGCTGCTGTCACTGTAGTTTCTGGCTACCAAATAAATGGAGACCTCCTTTCCAATTGCAGCTGCCTTCATTTCATTTCTTCTGCACCTTTCTCCTGGCTTGGAATGAAAACTGGACCAGATTTTTCTTCCAAGGGATATAGATAGATTTTTTTTTCCCATGATGATCTGGTCTCTCACTTGATCCATCAGATCTTCCAACACCACACTCATCACCATTTTAACTGAGGTCGTCCAACTTATTTTATTTATTTTTTATTTTATTTTATTTATTTATTTGTCAAACACGTATAAGATAACTGCTATAAGTATAAACATGATTATGAATACAGGATAAGGATACAAATAAATGGAGACAGTAGGACAGGGATGATAGGCATGTTTGTGCGCTTATGCACACCCCTTACAGTCTTCTTAGGAATGGGGTGAGGTCAACAGTAGACAGTCTAAGGTTAAAGTTATGTGAGTTTGGGGAAGTAACCACAGACTCAGGTAGTGCATTCCAGGCATTGACCACTCTGTTGCTGAAGTCATATTTTCTGCAATCAAGTTTGGAGTGGTTTACCTTAAGTTTGTATCTATTGTGTGCTTGTATATTATTGCGGTTGGAGCTGAAGTAGTCATTGACAGGTAGGACAGATAATTTTATGTACTATGTTTAGGTCAGACCAAAGGCTGCATAGTTCTAAATTGTATAATCCCAAGATTTCAAGCCTGGTGGCATAAGGTATTCTATTATGAGCAGAGGAGTAGAGGACTCTTCTCATGAAATATCTCTGGACTCACTCAATTGTATTAATGTCTGATATACAGTGCGGGTTCCAGGCAGATGAGCTGTATTCGAGAATTGGTCTAGCAAAGGTTTTGTATGCCCTAGTTTGCAGTACAATATTACCTTGTTTCTGGTTGTCCTCTTCTTCACTTTCCTTTCACTTTTTCCTAGCATCAGCTTCTTCTCAAGAAGGCTGGCTCTTCAAATAAAATGTCTGAAGTAGAATAATTTGAGCCTGAGTTATTTTGATTAATGGAGAACAAATTGGTTGCTTTCCTAGAAGACAAGAAACAGATTCACCGAATTCAAGTACTGTGTTAAATGTGTATTACTGGAACACGGACTTTGAAATAAAAATGGTCCCTAGGGAGAAAAGAAGGGAGAGGGAAATATTGTTACATATGTTGTTAGTGATCTGGAAATAAATGATAGTTGCAGACTTAACAAATGCAGTTAATGAGACTAAGAGAGAGCATTTGGAGTGGGTACGTGAATTGTATGCATATATAATACACACAATGAAATGTAACACGCTTAACATAGGATTCAATTAAAATTATTTATGCTACTGGTCTTCCAAATCAAAGTGGAGAAAGTAAAACTCGGATGTTTTATCAGCCACTGCAAAGCATTTGAGCAAGGAATCATTAGAGTGAATCATAACTTTCCAGCAAAATTATCAAGAATCTATTTATAAGTTATAAATGTCACTGCCAAAGGAAACTTTTTTTTTTGTTTCTAGGTCATTTCTGACTTGGTTGCTTGGTTTCTCTGGCAAGCCTAGCACAGATTTTTTTTTTCTTGAAAAGTGATGTCTTTCAATCTAGCAAAACTTATTTTTCAACATTTTTAAATAAAACTAGTCTCTGTCCTCTAGTCCATTCAATGTTCTCACCCTTAAAGAATCTCTGCTTGTTTCCATTTAAAATTAGAAGATTTTGATAAGATTGGCTTGGAGTCTCCTGCATATCTCAGAATTCAAAATATTCAAAGTTTCCTAAAGGATATCAGCAATTAATTAAGAGAACAGTTAGTGACTCTTCTTCCTGCCTTTCAAAGTCTCAACTGGCCATTATCAAAATTTTAAGCTAATATTAATGGAGGGAAAAAGCAGATTTCAGTAACCTTTAAAAAGTCAGCTTGATCTTACTATGATACTTTATAATTGTCCTGAGGAAACTAACTAGAATGTTCTGTATCAGATATTTAGATTGATGTTATGTGATCTCTGTAGCTTGTCAGGAAATGTGTGCCTTAACCATGCATATGTTGTTACCTAAAGTAATTTTATTTATTTTGAACATTTATATGTCCCGTATTACTGGAAGAGCTTCATATAACATTGATAGATGAGAGAGAGGGAGGGGAAGGGGGGAGAGAGAGGGGGGGAAGGAGAGAGGGAGGGAGAGAGAATCAGAATGCCACTCTTACTGGTTTATCACAATAAAATAGATTACATTACAAAGTTGTTCAGTTGTTAAATCATGCCTGATTTTTCATGATTCCATAGACCATGGCTCACCAGGTCCCCCTGTCCTCTACTGTCTCCTGCAGTTCGCCCAAATCCATTTTCATTTCTTGCAATAAGTACTTCCAATAGTACCTGATAAAGCTACAAAAAAAGAACTGATACAGAGAAAGGAGGTATGTTTATGATTTACGAAAAGGAAAGGCAGTTTTTAAGGCCCATCTTTCTTAGACAGTGGGAAGCAGTAACTAGACATGTTTCAAGTGGTCTTTTCTCCCCAAAAAACTTTCAGAAACATTGAACATTTTGTTGGTGATAAATGAATGATGAATGAGTCAGAAACCATCAAGTGACTTCAACTCCTAGTAATTTGCACAGGTTCGCCTGGTGCACCAATTGCGACCCTCCTTGGATCAGGAGGCTCTCCTCACAGTCACTCATGCCCTTGTCACCTCACGGTTAGATTATTGCAACACACTCTACATGGGGCTACCCTTGAAAAGTGTTCGGAGACTACAGTTGGTCCAGAACGCAGCTGTGCGAGCTGTTGTGGATGCACTAGGTACACCCATATTACGCCAATTCTCCATGAGCTGCACTGGCTCCCTATTGGTCTCCGGTCACAATTCAAGGTGTTGGTTATTACCTTTAAAGCCCTACATGGCTCAGGGCCAGGCTATCTTCGAGACTGCCTTCTACCGCATAGCTCCCAGTGACCGGTAAGATCCCACAGAGTTGGTCTCCTCCAGGTCCCATCAGCTAAACAATGCTGGCTGGCAGGCCCGCAGGGGAGGGCCTTCTCTGTGGCTGCCCCAGCTCTCTGGAACCAATTACCTCCTGAGATCCAGACCATCCCCACCCTATTGGCCTTCCAAAAAGCGGTGAAGACCTGGCTTTTCCAGCAGGCCTGGGGCCGTTGATCTCGCTGTTGCGATCTGGCGAGATCCAGCCATGAATGGTGTGAATGGGTTTTAATTGTTTTTAATGTTTTTATATATGGTTTTTAAATGCATTGTAAGCCGCCTTGAGTCTTCGGAGAAAGGTGGCATACAAGTTGAATGAATGAATGAATGAATGAATGAATGAATGAATGAATGAATGAATGAATGAATAAATAAATAAATAAATAAATAAATAAATAAATAAATAAATAAATAAATAAATAAATGCTTACCATCTTGGTTTGTCTCAGATTTAATAATTATTTTTTCTTTCCGACTGTGGTTCCAAATAGAACAATAACGATCAGAACTTTCAACACTTTATGTTATGTTAATATGATATTTTTGCTTTCTGAAAAGCCTAAAAATTATAATCCAGTCCCTATTACAGATATATGCTTCTAGAGCAAACCCTTGTGGAAATATTTCAGGAAAAACCTCTTATAGAGAGCTTTGATGTAAGACTGGGAACTCACAATGAGTAGATTATCACATGGCACTAAGCTATAGCTTGTTTGTTGATTACATTTATATTCCACAATTGGTTTGGAAGGTGACATTATGGAAGTCTCCTCTCATTTATCTTCACAACTACCATGTCAGATCCATTGGCTGAGAGAGTGTCACCCAATCTGTTCCATTGATGAATTGGGATTTAAATCTATCTACACTACACTACACTAATCAGACAACTTGCTGCAATTCAGATAACATACTATGCATAAAACCATTGCTAGATTGATACAATATGCTAAGTCATTCAAATGCCATGGATAAATATCAGACATCCTGGGTAAACCAGACAGAAAGCATCACCAGATGAATTAATTATATTTTATTGTAAGGCTATATTAACAGAATCTTGAAAATCTGAAAGCACAAACTTCCTGTTACCAATTTTAACTGCTTGATCTATTAGGACAGGTCCTTCTTAAGTTTCCTTCTCTGAAAATTAAGCCACTGGGAGCTCCTGCATCTCTTGTCTGATTGTTTCCTTGGCAGCATATCTTTCCTTCTTCCCCCACCCCCCCAAGGTCATTCACACATTCCATTACAATAAGCCAATTAAGCTTAATGTACTGAAAGAATCTAATTTGGCACTTTTGAAGACAACTAGACTTGTATTCTCAGTTATGTTTACAAATATTTGCCATATAATCAAAACAAAAATAATCAGATCTTGAATCTGATATTGAAAGGCTACCTGAATTCAGCTGTAAAAACTCTAGATGACCACTAGTTGGCAGCAAAGATGGGAGTTTATACCCTGTTTTCTGTCGGCTTCTTTGTATTTTTGCAGTCCTGGTATGATAGTCCTAATATTGGGTTCATTCATTTTAAATCATATAGCAGAATTTTTGATTATCATATTATCCCATGGATTAATGTTACATATATATATGCCTAAATTTGTCATATATAGGTCAAAGAAAATTAAGTTGTATGTGTCATATTAATCCTTGAATAAAGCTTGGTATAGTATAGTATAGCTATTATAAGTGATAAGAAAGTCCTATTAAGGTCAAATGGGATGTTTTCTAGATATTAGCAATTTCTTCTCTGTGGTTTAATTAAATTTAATCTATGAAGCCTTATTAATACAAGGAGAATGCACAGATACAATACTCAGCAAATGTCCATTAGTAATTTTGCAGGATCCCATATTAACAGTAGTGAGTGACAAAAAGACAAGAAATCTGGTATCTTTCTCAATTTTTTACCTTATTTTATATAAACCCTATCCATCATCAAGGAATTGGAGGAATTGTGGTATGGAAGTAAGATGTAGTTTGCCCATAATCTAGAGTAAATCTGTGATACTATCTAGTACAGTGGTTCTCAACCTTCCTAATGCCGTGACCCTTTAATACAGTTCCTCATGTTGTGGTGACCCCCAACCATAAAATTATTCATAAGACCATCGAAAATATGTGCACGCCACACCAGCAAGCTAGTCTTTGGGTCTCTGCTGCACATGCGCGGGGTGTGGGGCACATGCGAGGGGCTGTGAATGCATGCACAGGGTGGGTGCATGTGGGGGGTGCATGCAGGGGGCACGCACTCGTTGCATTTTGGGGGTTCATGTGTACTTTGGGCACTCAGTCCAGAAAAGGTTAGCCATCACTAGTATAGAGTCTCCTGCTTGAGCAGGGGGTTACAAGGTCCCTTCCAACTCTCTGTTCTGTTCTGTTCTGTTCTGTTGTTTTTTTTTAATTTGATTTATATGCCGCCCTTCTTTGGAGACTCAGGGCGGCTTACAATGCACTAAGCAATAGCCTTCATTCTTTTGTATATTTATACAAAGTCAGCTTATTGTCCCCACAACTGGGTCCTCAATTTACCTACCTTAGAAAGGATGGAAGGCTGAGTCAATCTTGAGCCTTGGCGAGATTCGAACCCTGCAGTAATTGCAGGCAGCTGGTCTTAATAACCAGCTTAATAACAGGGTGCCTTAAACCCCTGTACTACCAAGGCTCTTGTTCTGTTCTGTTCTGTTCTGTTCTGTTCATTTTACTGAATTGGATATTCAGGAAATCCTCCACTTACAACAATTCATTTAGCAACTGTTCGAAGTTACAACGGCCCTGAAAAAAGTGACTTATAACCATTTTTCATATTTACAACCTTTGAAGCATCCCCATGAACACATGATCAGAATTTGAACACTTGGCCACTGGTTCATATTTATGACCGTCACAATGTCCTGGGGTCATATGATCACTTTTTGTGACTTTATGACAAGCAAAGACAATGGCAAAGCCAGATTCACTTAACAACCATGTTGCTAGCTTAACAACTGCAATGATTCACTTAACAACTGGGACTAGAAAGGTCATAAAATGGGGCAAAATTCACTTAACAAATGACTCATGCAACAAGATAAATTTTGGGCTCAATTGTGGTCGTAAGCCGAAGACTACCTATATTCTTTTCCAAATTTAATCTTCTCTACTTCCTTTGCTATTACAATTTTCAGTGGGGAAAGTTATCCTTAGCATGCGCTATTAACAGTGATTTTTTTAAGAAAAAGGCAAGAATTAAGAAAATGTGCACATCATCTCAAATTATTTATTTATTAGATTTTAATCCCATCTTTATTATTTTATAAGTAACTCGAATTAACATACTTAATTCTCCTTCCTCCTTCTATTTTTCCAACAACATCAACAACCCAGTAAGGTTAGTTGAGGTGAGAGGGAATGGTTCAAGTCACCCAACCAGGTTTCATGCTTAAAGCGGGACTAGAACTCACAGTATCCTGGTCTCTAGGTTGTAACCTTAACTACTTGACCAAACTGGCTCTCCAAAACAATGCAAGAAGTTTTATGCTTTTCACTCGGAATTTTACACATAGGCATACAATATACAGTATATTCTGTTCGTCTGCCTAAGAAACCTGAGTTCTATCGACAAATTTCTGAAACCACATAACGTTGATTAGTTGAGCACATTGTTGTATTTAAAACAACACAAATCAATTGGGAAACTGAAAACACAACTGGAATTGCTCAGAATGTTAACTACTACATGGTGGTTTGGGATTTGTTTGTTTGTTAGTTTCGGGAGGGCTGGGCACAAAAACCTGCTATGGGAAACAGTAAAAATAAAGCCAGATCTTTGGTGCAGATTTCACATTCCTCCATTCACAGGGAAAGAGAAATCAAAAAGGCTGAAGTTTATCCCTGATGTACAGTAGTTTCAGATCTGAAGTCTTCGCACTGGTGCTCTGTTACAAGCCATACCTGGCTAACTATGCATTTTCACATTTTAAAAAATCTTTTTTATAACGGTATTGATCTCCATGTTCCTCCCAAAAATCAATATCTATGTCCTGGATTATTTCGTCCCTGCTGCTTTAGCGTCTGGTGCTCAACATTTAATGAATGTCTGGGTTCCCTAATATCATTTCAATCATTTTCCATTCTCCCATCGTCATTAAGATTCCTGACCTCTCTCGGTTATCTAGCATAATCCAGTGTAATTTTAGAGAGCTGAGAATGAAATAGAAGCCTCGTTCTGTTTTCGATCTGGAGAATCATTCGAAAGCAATGCATTAATTTTTTTTTTTTTTAAAAAGCAAACTGTTCAGCTACCCACTCTTCTTATCATTGACTGCAGTAGTGGCTTTGCAACTGTTGTTTGGGGAAATCAGCAGATGAAAATGACCTTAGTGCCATTTATTTCCTGCTTATTTCAGCACACCAAGTCCCATTAAACAATGAAGGATAGGCCAAGCCAGTCTACTCCATAAAGAGCTCATAATCCTGGAAGAATGAAGATGGTGTTCATAGTACTCAAAGGGAATAAGTATTGTACATTGTATAAAGCACATTGTACATACTCATAATTAAAAATAGAATTTCTGTCTGTTTGCCAGTTCGATATTTATCTTACCATTTGTTCAGGAGCCCAAGGCAGAATAAATACTATCCCACATTATTTTTCACCATAACAGTAATAGCCCTATGATATTAGTTGAAATAGGAGTTAATTGGCTTGCATGATTAAGACCAGTGTCTGGAAGTTAGCAAGCCCCTATTCAAGACCATGAAGAAATGTGAAGAATGGTTGCAGGAACTGGGTTTGTCCAGTCTACTGAAAAGAAGGACTAGGGGTGACATAGTAACAGTGTTCCAATATTTGGGGTCTGTCACAAAGAAGAGGGGGGTGAACCTATTTTCCAAAGCACCCGAAGCAGGGGTGAAATCCAGCTGTTTCTGACAGGTTCTGGAGAACCGGTAACAGAAATTTTGGGTAGTTTGGAGAACCGGTAGCGGAAATTTCAAGTAGTTTGGAGAACCGGCAAATACCACCTCTGGCTGGTCCCAGAGTGGGGAGGGAATGGAGATTTTGCAATATCCTTTCCCTGGAGTAGGGTGGGAATAGATTTTGCAATATCCTTCTCCTGGAGTGGGTTGGAAATGGAAATTTTGCAGTATCCTTCCCCGGCCATGCCCACCAAGACACGCCCACCAAGACACACCATGCCTACCAAGACACGCCCACAGAACCGGTAGTAAAAATTTTTGAATTTCACTACTGACCTGAAGGCAAAACAAGAAACAATTGATGGACACGAATCAACAAGAGAAGCAACCTAGAACTAAGGAGGAACTTCCTCACAGTGAGAACAATTAAGCAATGGAACATCTTACCTTCAGAAATTGTGGGTGCTCCATCGCTGGAGGCTTTTATGAAGAGACTGGACAGCCACTTGTCTGGAATGGTATTGGGTCTCCTGCTTATCCAAGTGGTTGGACTAGAAGACCTCCAATGTGCCTCCAACTCTGTTATATTGATAATTAATTCTGTTATCTGTGACCATTGCTTGTTATAATATTTTAAGAAGGATTTAGGCAAATTAGAAAAAGTACAAAAAAGCAACAAGATGAAGAAACTAAAAATTGGTCGCAAACAGATTTTGAGATGTACAAAACTACAGGCAAATCTTCAGAATATATGCCTCTTATTCAATACAAACGACAGGATATGGAACTCTTTCCACTGTTAGGGCCTACCCATATGCAGGCTAACCCTTGCATAGGCTAAAGGTACTACTATCATCATCTTCATTTAATCACTCCATAATCCCTTGCGGGGTGGAGTCTGGGCAAACTGAATGGAGCTAGCAGAGTGTTTTAATGGCCGGATGCCCTTCCTATTGCCAATGCAGAGTTTTGTTTAGCAGATATATGCTCAGTGTGCCCAGAGAGAGAAATATCTGCCTCTACCTAGGATCAAACTCACAGCCTCCTGATTGTGAGGTGAGAGCTCCAACTCTAGGCCACTACGCCATTCCGCTAAAGCAGGGGTGAAATGTTCCCGCTTCAGACCGAATCGCCCGATCCAGTAGCGATGGCGGCGGGTGATTTGGAGAACCGGTAGCAAAAATTCCTGCAGCCCCCCCCCCGCCCAGCTGAGCCGCGTGATCATCAGAGTCTGTTTTTTTTACTTTTAAAGGCATTTTTTCTACAACCTCTTCGACCGAAAAAATGCTTTTAAAAGTAAAAAAAAGAGCCTCTGATGATCATGCGGGTCAGCTGGGATCGTCAGAGGCTTCTAAAAGCATTTTTTTCTGCAACCTCTTAAAGTTGTAGAAAAAATGCTTTTAAAAGTAAAAAAAAAAAAGTTGGCCACGCCCATCCAGTCACATTACCTTCCCAAGCCACGCCCACAGAACCGGTAGTAACAAATTTTAGATTTCACCCCTGCGCTAAAAGTACTACTATACTGAATTTAAAATGTTGACCTTAAAAACAAAGTAATCTACCTGCAATTTACATTCATGTGCCTCTTTGTTACTAACGAAAGGAACCTGAAGCAATACAGAGGTAACAAGAGAGTGGTGAAAAAGGTAAAATTGTCTTTGATTTTACCAATTTCACATTATTAAAATGTGGAGGCTAAGATATGGTGTATCCTATCATTACTGGCATGGCATTCATTAAGATCTGATCCAAGAGCTGTTTTTATGACATAATTAATGGGCCTTGTCACCGTTCATGTTGTAACTAATGGGCAGATGCATTACCTCATCTATGGAAAAACTATTATCACATTATCACCTACTTTCACTGTACATAGCCCTTTTTAAAAGCTGAATAATTCATATGAAAGCGCATAATTGTGGTTCACTCATTTTACCACAGATGTAAAATAAAACCTGTAGCAAAGTGCTAAATGGACAGCTTTGAGCAGGTTATAATAGACCTTGCTTAATAAATAGTAGATGAGAAAGTAAGAGATTCTCATTTTTTTAAAAAAAATCAATACAGGGAGAGGGATGCCTTCAAGCCATTTTTTTAAAATCTGGCTCCTTATGATTCTCATTCAGTCTTAATTAAGGAGATGTAAAATCTTTGAACTTTGGTTTGCAAATAAGAAAAATGAACAGTAGCATAAACATAGTAGTGTAAGAAAGGCAGGAACTTGGTATCCAAAATTTGGATAGGGAGATATCAACTTGCCATCTTGTCTTGTCATCCTCTCCTTGCACGTTGATTGTAGTAAACTTAATTGTGTTGGTAGAGTTACCATCAACTCAACATTAAGAAAACTAAGATCATGGCATCTGTCCCTCTCAATTCCTGGCAAATAGATGGGGAAGAAATGGAGGTAGTGACATATTTTATTTTCCTGTGCTCCAAGATCACTGCAGATGGGGACTGCAGCCAAGAAATTAAAAGACGCTTGCTCCTGGGGAGGAAAGTTATGGAAAATCTAGACAGCATTCTAAAAAGCAGGACATCATCCTCCCAACAAAAGTGCATATAGTCAAGGCTATGGTTTTCCCAGTTGCAATGTATGGCTATGAAAGTTGGACCATAAGAAAGGCTGAGCACCAGAGAATTGAGGCCTTTGAACTATGGTGCTGGAGAAGACTCCTGTGAGTCCCTTGGACTGCAAGATGATCAAACCGGTCAGTCCTAGAGGAGATCAACCCTGACTGCTCTTTAGAAGGCCAGATCCTGAAGATGAAACTCAAATACTTTGGCCACCTAATGAGAAGGAAAGACTCACTGGAGAAGAGCCTAATGCTAGGAAAGATTGAGGGCAAAAGAAGAAGGGGATGACAGAGAATGAGGTGGCTGGATGGAGTCACTGAAGCAGTTGGCATGAACTTAAATGGACTCCAGAGGATGGTAGAGGATTGGAAGGCCTACCTGGAAGAATGTTGTCCATAGGGTTGGACATGACTTCACAACTAACAACAACAAGAAGAAGAGTTACCATCACTGAATTGGAAAAAATTCCAGTGACCACTAGAAAATAACAAAGTTTTTTGGACCTCCTACCAAGTTTAAGTAGCTGCCCAGATCTTTCCAGGAAGGCATGGTGGCTTTGATTTCTAAATTGGATTTATATGTGTAAATGATCCTGTGATATTGTAACCTTTTAATCTTTGATTGCTTAAGTACATACTGAACAATTAGGTGTTTTGAAGGTTAGTTTAGTTTAATATTTTTCAATGCACAAAGGACATCCTTATGAAAGAGAAAAACTACAATAAATTTTCATAACCTGTTCAGATATATATTAACTTGGGGAGGGAGGGAGGGAGGGAGGGTTATCACTATTTCCTCTTTCTTTTTAAGAATAACTGATGAAGAAGTACGGTAGTTGGAGAAGGAAATCACAATCTTCTTAAAATCTGGGAAAAAGCAGGTTTTATTGTTTGTTATTGATGTAAATGTTCTCTTTTTAATTTATTTGAATTCTGAAGGGCATCTTTTGGTTCATCCACTATTAAGGCAGAATGTATTTCAATTAGCTGAAGTAGATTCCATCAAAAGTATCTTCATGCTCAGACTTCCTATCTCTGATGATGACAACTACACAATTGCCTTTGACAGCTTGTTCCACTGCCCTTTGACTCGTATAAATAATGAAGAAAAGAGGCCTTCATATCTAAATAACGGATTGTTTAGTAATTCAGTCATGTACAGCACTCAAGGAATAGTGAGTTCCACCTTGCCTCTAAATCACATGTAGAATTATCAGTATTCCAGATCTGGCAACAGCATTTGGCATCTCTTGTGGCTTCTTAAATACTCTTATGAGGAATAAAGGTTGCCACCCTGTTATATTATTTACATTTAATCATTAACAGATTTAACCCCCATATTTATTGAATAGAAGTCACTACTTTAAAATGATGCTGAATTATTATCATCCATCATCTATATGAGAAGAGTAGAAGCTAAGGGAAAAGATTGAGAAGTAAAGCAGCTATTACCTCAGAATAGGCATTACCTGATATTCTCTTTTTCGTTCTCTTTTTTGTTTCTTGCCTTTATTATTTTTATAAATAATCAACGTGGCAAACAGATCCAACACATTTTCCTCCTCCTATTTTCCCAATAACAATTCAACCTTGTGAGGTGAGTTGGACTGAAAGAGTGTGATGGGCCCAAAGTCACCCAGCTGACTTTTATAACTAAGACTGGACTTGAACTCACAATCTCTTGCTTTCCAGCCTGGTGTCTTAAACACTAGACAAACTGGCTCAATTGTTGACCTAATGTGGATTCCCTAGTTTTACACAAGTCAGTTTGTGGCATATGGATTTTAATGGCCTGGCATGACTGCAGTTCTACTGGCATGAATCAGCAAATGGAATAAGAAATATTGAGCAGTTCAATAGCAATAGCACTTAGATTTATATACTGCTTCACGGTGCTTTTACAGCCCACTCTAAGCGGTTTATAGAGTCAGCATTGTGCCCCCAACAATCTGGATCCTCATTTTACCAACCTTGGAAGGATGGAAGGCCGAATCAATCTTGAGCCTGTGAGATTCAAACTGCCAAACTGCTGGCAGTCAGCAGAATTAGCCTGCAATACTGCATTCTAACCACTTTGCCACCATGACTCAATTCTGGCCATGAAGAGCTGCTGCATTGCCACGAGGGCTGATGAGCTGACCTGGTTGCTAGATAGAGCTGGTATGGGGAGATCTGGAGACAGCAGTAGCACAGGTTCAGGTATATATTGGTGGCCTGTAATATAGGCATTGGGGACTAGACCCTTGCGGAGGATACAATCTCTTCATTTGCACACTATCGATCTGAGCCAAAAATCGGAGACAGGAGGGGAAGAGAGAAAAAGACTATAAAATCTGATGCTGGGTGAACACCAGGACTGTGTTCTTCCAAATATTAGTTGTAAGTAGTTAAAAAAAAAGAATACAGGTTGTCCTTGACTTCTGACTATAATGGAACCTGGAATTTCTATCCTAAGTCATGATGGTTGCAATTTGAGGCACGGATCTAACTGGCATGATTTCATGACATATTTTGCACCGACATTTAGTGAACGCTGTGGTTGTATAATGAACGCAGCAATCATTAAGCAAATGCTATGGTTGTTAAGTGAGTCCACTTATTCCTATGGGCGTTTTCCCCAGAAATTAGCTGAAAAGGCCAGAAACCAGCAAAAACATCATATATCACACTCAGATGACTGCATAACACTGCAACCAGCTTTAAAAGGGAGCTAGCTGCCAAACACCTAAAATGTTGTCATGTGACCACTATGTCTGTATGAATGACCATCGGAACTCCAGAACTGTATTGTAAGTAGCTTTAGATAGGTCCATCAAATGGTCACTAACTGACCATTAAGTAAGTGATCATTAAGTATGAACTACCTATAAAAGCCTCCACTATCTTGTTTATTATGTCATTTGCCTTCTTTTCATACCAAATACACCTCTGGTTCAAAAAGAACCCTCTCTACAGTGTTTCTCAACCTTTGCAACTTTAAGATGTGTGGACTTCAACTCCCAGAATACCCCTGGCTGGCTGGGGAATTCTGGGAGTTGAAGTCCACAGATCTTAAAATTTGCCAAGGTTGAAAAACATTGCTCCATGACATAGCTCTGGGAAAGACTGAGGGCAAAAGAAGAAGGGGACGACAGAGAATGAAGTGGCTGGATGGAGTTATTGAAGCAGTAGGCGTAATCTTAAATGGACTCCAGAGGATGGTAGAGGACAGGAAGGCCTGGAGGAATGCTGTCCATGGGGTCACGATGGGTTGGACATGACTTTGCAACTAACAACAACAACAACATTTAAAGTACCGTTTGATGAAGTTTTGCCCTATGATGCACCGTTTCGCCCAGTTAAAGTTTACAGACTCAAGAGTTTTGGTAGTATCTAGATTACTATGGCAAGATTACTATATGCACAAAGAAGGAAAGATTCAGCCTTACCCAACATGGAGGAAGGGTTGTTGAAATTGACAGAACTTGCTACGGACAAGACAAACTGACGTCTTTGATTATAGAAAGGACAAGGTCTTCCTTCCTTCATGACTGGAAAGCCCTTATAGACTTTGTGTGCGAAGACACGACTTCGCAACTAACAACAACAAAAAAAAAATATGACACAGCTCCAATATATTTTAAGGAAGCAGTGAAACTTTTATTCCAGAATTCAGGTCACATCTTGCCATTCCTCAGGCACATTTAATTTAATTTAATTTAATTTAATTTAATTTAATTTAATTTAATTTAATTTAATTTAATTTAATTTAATTTAATTTAATTTAATTTAATTAATTTAATTTAATTTAATTTAATTTAATTTAATTTAATTTAATTTAATTTAATTTAATTTAATTTAATTTTATAATTTAATTTAATTTAAATGCTGCCCCTCTCCGAAAACTCAGGGCGACATGTTTGGATCATAACTTCCTTATCCCAAAATGGCTAATATTAAAAATAGTCTCAACTTACAAACGTTCATTTAGTGACCATTCAATGTTACATAGCATTGAAAAAAGTAACTTATGACTGTTTTTTTAACACAACCGTTGCAGCATCTCCATGGCCACATGATCAACATTCAGATGCTTGGCAACTGCCATGCATTTATGACAATTGTGGTGTCATGGGATCATCTTTTGTGAGCCTCCGACAAGCAAAGTCAATGGTGAAGCCAGTTTCATCTAACAACCGTGTTACTAACTTTACAACTGCAGCAGGGGTGAAATCTAAAATTTGTTACTATCGGTTCTGTGGGCATGGCTTGGTGTGTGTGTGGGTGTAATGTGACTGGGTGGGCGTGGCCAACTTTTTTTTTTTTACTTTTAAAAGCATTTTTTCTACAACCTTAAGAGGTTGCAGAAAAAAATGCTTTTAGAAGCCTCTGACGATCAGGCAAGTCAGCTGGGATTGCCAGAGGCTTTTAAAGGCATTTTTTTTCCTACAACCTCTTCAGCCGAAGGGGTTGCAGAAAAAAATGCTTTGAAAAGCCTCTGACAATCCCAGCTGAGCCGCACGATCATCAGAGGCTTTTTTTTTTTACTTTTAAAAGCATTTTTTCGGCCGAAGAGGTTGTAGAAAAAATGCTTTTAAAAGTTAAAAAAACCAGCCTCTGATGATTGCGCGGCTCAGCTGGGCTTTGGGGGGGGAGCGCAGGGATTTTTGCTACCGGTTCTCCGAACCACCCGCCACCATCACTACCGGATTGGGCGATCCAGTCCAAACCGGGAGCATTTCACCCCTGAACTGCAGTGATTTGCTTAACAACTGTGGCAAGAAAGGTTGTAAAATGGATCAAAACTCACTTAAAAACTGTCTTGGTTAGCAACTGAAATTTTGGATTCAATTGTGGTCTTCAAGCTACCTATATAAAGCTTGAAATGACCTATGTTCTACAAGCCTCTATCTTACCTTACCATGAAAAGTATACATTCTGGACTGCCACTGTCTTCCTTCTGCCTCCAAATATTTAACAAGTTTATGGGATGAATCATTCTTGGAAGTATGAATATGTGTACTGGACTGTGGTCCTAATAAAGACATTGCTAATCATATGGACATGGTGGCTCAGTGGCTAAGACACTGAGCTTGTCGATTGACAGGTCGGCAGTTCAGTGGTTCCAATCCCTAGTGCCACATAACAGGGTGAGCTCCCATTACTTGTCCCAGCTTCTGCCAACCTAGCAGTTTGAAAGCACATACAAAATGCAAGTAGAAAAATAGGGACCACCTTTGGTGGGAAGGTAACAGCATTCCGTGCGCCTTTGGTGTTTAGTCATGCCAGCCACATGACCACAGAGACGTCTTCGGACAGTGCTGGCTCTTTGGCTTTGAAACAGAGATGAGCACCGCCCCCTAGAGTCAGGAAGGATTAGCACATATGTGCGAGGGGAAGCTTTACCTTTTTAATCATATGTACACATTTCAAAGTTGATGAGTTCAGGGTGGAATGGGACAATTCGCCATGATGCTATGGCCAACTCATTGCAGCCAACTCACCATGGCCAATTTGCTGTGAGACAACTTGCCATGAACAACTTACCACAGGCCAACTCACCGCAGGACAATTTAACAATTCAATTTAATTATTTAAAATATTTTTTTTAAAAAAACTAATTTTTGTCATTCACATTTCCTTCCTTTTGCATCCTATCTTGAATGATTCTATCCCACCATTTCTTTGATAGGAGTGTTACTCATATCCCACTGCAAGTTGACTGTAGTGATTTGTCCTGTGGCGAGTTGGCCATGGCAAGTTGGCCATAGCAAGTTGCCTGTGTCGAGCTGGCTGTAGTGAGTTGACCGTGGTGAGTTGGCCGTACTGAATTGTCATAGACCCTGTCAGAGTGACTTCAAAGAATTATAATGCAAAACATGAAGGCGATTTAAAGAAAGAGGTAAACCATTTTGATATCTCTAAGCCAGGGATCAGCAACCTTAAACACTCAAAGAGCCACAAAGATCCTAACCGGAAACCCCCATTCAAATTTGGAGCCGACCCAAAGTCCAGTTCCCCATCATAGTCTCCTAGCGCAGCGTCCTTTTTCCTCTGCTAACCGGAAGTCCGGTTCCCCCACCATAGAATCTCCTCCTAGCATGGCGTCCTTTTTCCTCTGCTGACTGGAAGTCGGTCGCCTCACCATAGAGTCTCCTCCTAGCACGACATCCTTTTCCCTCTATTTGTCCTAACTGAAAGCCCTAACAATTGTGAAGCCAACCAGCAACAGGGAGCTGCAGCAGAGGGATGAAAGAGCCACATGAGGCTCCAGAGCCACGGGTTGCTGACCCCTACTCTAAGCAAACAGTCCTGACCTGAAACCCTCTTAACATCTTAAGTAGCGGAAAACTGTCTCTGGCTTTAACATTATGCACTGGTTAAGATGTTAACTGGATTCTGTGAAACTCTGGTTCAAATTCCCAACTCAGTCAATGGAGCACACTGGTTTGCTTTGGACCTGTCATTCCTTTTCAGTTCAATCCACATGATTGTTGTTATAGTAATAAAATGAAGAATCTTGCCTGTAGCCTTGAACTCTCAGAAGAGGATTGGGATATAAATGCTTTCAATCAATACAAGGTTATATCTTGAAGGTCTACCCTGCCAAAATGCTTGCAGGTATTTGAAAACATTTGTGATAAGACCCGAGAAGCATTTAGCTATAGTTTATCTTTCTTGGAAATGATTTCATTCTCTAAACCTTCAAAATGTGTCATCTGCACACACACACACACACACACACACACACACACACACACACACACAAACCTTTTTATGGAGGATGGCAATCAAATTCCAATTTAAGATTTTCCACAAAAAGTATTCACATCTATTACACTGCTGAAGCCATTTTCCAAATTGGGAGTGTCTATCTTGCCTTCATCAATGGAGAGAAATGGATCTCCCGAATAATATATGTACAATACGATGATACAAACGTGTGTGCAGTGCCACAGTGGGCTATAGAGAAACCCATCTCTACATGAACAATCCCTCTTGCTTCCATCATATTCCTTTTGTCAGGCTGAACAAATGGGTGATAGATAGACAGATCATGTGAGATAATCGAAGGCTGTAAGGGTGCATCAGAGCACCCGGGGATATGCAAGTAACATCTGTCTGCAGCTCCTTAAGGCAGCTGTCTCTCTCCCCAGGATCTTGCTCACAGCAGCTTCAGCATGATATTGAGAAATGATGCATTTCATTTAATGAGCTAGAGACAGGTGGTACTTAAGCAATCCCTGATGCTCTAAACATTTTTTTTTTTTGCCTTTGAATTGAAAACACTGCAAAAATCTGCATGGATACACACCCACATGTTCCAAGACTTGAATTTTGATTTGGGCTCAGCATTGCAAAACCTGACTTCAGATTAAGGTTAGCCATAGCTTCCTGACATATCCTGAACCTACTTGCGGTGTTCCTGGTCATACAGGTAGTCATTGACTTACAACAGTTCATTTAGAGACTGTTCAAAGTTACAACTGGAAAAAAAAATGACTTGTGACCATTTTTCACACTTACAACCATTGCAGCATCCCCATGTTTGTATGATTAAAATTCAAATGCTTGGCAACTGACTTATGTTTATGACGGTTACAGTGTCCTGACGCAAGGTGAGATTCTACCGGTTCAGACCAGTTCGGGCAAACCGGTAGCTCCGACGATCAGCTGGGAGCAAACCGGTTCGCTACAACAATCAGCTGGGCTCACCCTCCCGTCCCTGCACTTTATTTATTTATATCTTTGCAGCTGATTAGTGTGGCAGAGCGGATTGCTGTGCCTCAGCTGTTTTAATTCCCTAGCACTAATGCAGAAAGCGATTTTTCGTTCAATTGCGCATGTGCGCAAAACGTGTGATCACCGAACCAGTTGTTAAACCGGTAGGGTCCCAGGGTCATGTGATCACCTCTTGCGACCTTCTGACAAGCACAATCAATGGGGGAGCCAGATTCACTTAACAGCCGTGTTGCTAACTTAACAACTGCAGTGATTCACTTAATAACTGTGGCAAGAAAAGTGGTAAAATGGGGCAAAACCAGTGGTGGGATTCAAATAATTTAACAACCGGTTCTCTGCCCTAATGATTTCTTCCAACAACCAGTTTGCCAAACTGCTCAGAAAGTTAACAACCGGTTCTCCCAAAGTGGTGTGAACTGGCTGAATCCCACCACTGGGCAAAACATACTTACTGTAACAATTGTCTCACTTAGCATCAGAAATCTTGGGCTCAGTTGTGGTCCTAAGTCAAGGACTACCTATACTTTAGTATTGTAATATTGTAACCTGGGGAATGAGGAACACTTTGGGCACTGATGATTATGCAGAAATGATTCCAGCTCTTTGGTTGTGCTTAACTTCCTCACTTTCTAAATGAGTTCATGCAGTGCTCCCTTTATCAGGTATCATCAATGTCGACATGTTATGTTTCAACATTGAATAGTTTGATTGCTGCTGCAAAAGGATTCTTAGGTACTTTATAAATTGGAAACCAACCCAAAATCCAGACTAACAAGAGGAACTGAGTGAAGAGTATGTTCATTACTGAAGTTAGACAAGTGTATTTATAATCAAGGGTGATGGATGTCAGCCTCTTATAGTGAAATCCATTGCTTCAACAGGAATTTAGCACTGATTTCTTGTTCTTTGGATGCAAATTATGAATTATTTCTCTTTCTTTAGCTCTCTGGATTAATTTAGCACCTCCTCCAAAGATCAGAAGAGGAGAGGGGGGAGGAAGCCATCCTTCCAAATGTTCTAATAGGCTTGATTGGGCCTTTGATGATCCTTGAAAGCAATGCATCCCATTTCTACATTATCTGTCATATTATGGCTCATTAAATCTTCACTGCAGCTTCACCCTCTGCTCATTTTTGTCCTCTGCCGCAATCAGAGGGAACAAAACCAATAACGTCTTTACCCTTTTCCAGTACTGGTTTGGTTTTAAAATACCTGGGCTTGTTATTAAATGAGCTGCTGCAGTGATGTAGGCTTTTGAATGTAATTCAGTTCTGTTTTTAACTTTTGGGGACTGCGGTACATTAGCTGGCTTCTGATAAGTTCCTCCATATCTCAAGTAGTGATTATTAAATACAAATCTTTGCTCTAGAATATCATCAATATTTTGGTCACATACAAATACTTAACAATATGACAGTTGCACATTGTCCTGCAATTGTGATGTTAAGGATAAGTGCTTAAATGGGCTTGCAAACAGATCAAGCAATGTTAATGGTAACACAGGACAGCATTTTCTTTTCAAAGGCTTTGCTTGCGGAAAAACATTTGCACAACATTTGACAGACCTCTCCAAATGGAACACAAATATAATTTCAGAATGATTGTACCATGTAGGAATCTTGAGAAATATGAAATTAACTTTAAATGACTATAACAGATTTCGTTGCATAATGTTTCCGACATCTGCATGAGTTCCACAGGATTAAAAGTGTTGCTGGTTTTCATTTGTACTCAGTGTCCAATGTATCTACTGGTAGCTGCAGTGTCCAACAATAGACAGCTAGCACTGATAGATTCCACTTGTCCCGGTGAAATTTTTCACCATGTTTGTTACTGATTGCAGCTAGGTTTTGGGAAAGAAATCCAAGTGTGAATGCAGAAAACGTCTCTTCAGTGGCATGTTGTACTTCATAATCTTGTATGCTGTAAGTGTTCTGACCTAGGCTTCCTGAGACAGTAAAAAGCACACAATTAGTCCCAAAAACCCTCTTTTTATTTCAACGGCTGTGAATTCTGTTCATTCCCAGCCCATGATGAGTCACAAATAGTTTATAAAGAGTCTGACAGAAGTCTGCCACAGTCCTTCGGGATAAGGCTGATAAGCGCCCACCTTTATCTCCCTTTACATGCTGCTAAAGACCTAATTGGAAATTAGCTTTGCAAGGCCACATGAAGCACAGAGTCAAAATGGAGCTTCAGAATTTAAACCCACCAGCACAAACAAAGTTGCTTCCCTCAAAGGCTCACATGCCTTTGCTCCTCCTTTATGTCTTATGTCTTATCTCCAAGCCTTACTCCCAAGTCGCCTGGTTTTGTCTTAACTTTTCTTGCCTTCTGGCAGCTCTGCGCATGCACGCACTGGGAACAGGTTCCTCCTGTTCCTCTGCCTCACTGACATCAGACTCTGGAGGCTCTGGAGTCAGCACATAACTTGCAGATTGCCCTGGCCCCACCTCTGCCCCTGATGCCCTCGTCTGAGCCTTCCCCAGACTTCAGGACTGGCCCATGTTCCTTCCCAGCCTCCTCACTGTCCGACTCTGCTGCCAGCTCTGCAAGCTGTTGGCAGACCACAATGGTAAGAGGGACATGGTGGCTCAATGCTAAGATGCTGAGCTTGTTGATCAAAAGGTTTGCAGTTCAGCATTTCGAATCCCTAGTGCTGCGTAACAGGGTGAGCTCCCGTTATTTGTCCCAGCTTCTGCATGTAAAAAATGCAAGTAGAAAAATAGGGACCACCTTTGGTGGGAAGGTAACAGCATTCCATGCGCATTTGGCATTTAGTCATGCCGGCCACATGACCACGGAGACGTCTTCAGACAGCTCTGGCTCTTCAGCTTTGAAACAGAGATGAGCACCGCCCCCTAGATTTGGGAACGACTAGCACATATGTGCGAGGGGAACCTTTACCTTTATGCTGTAAGGAGTTGGTCGACCAGCTGAATATTGTTTGGTGTTCTATTGTTACCAAGAAAATTCTAAACATCCTTGAATGCTTTCTAGGAGATTTTTGCTGGCCTGATTAACAGATCTTCAAACCACTTGTCATTGATGACATATCTGATCCATGGACCAACAAAAGTGTCTTCCTTAATCTTGGCATCAGTTATTTCTGGAAACATCTGCCTCAAATAATGAAAACTTTTACCTTCCCTGTTCATCACCTTCCCAAACTTTTTCATCTGTTGAAGTTTTAAGTGGAGGCAAAAATATCTTTCTCAGGGCAACAAATGATTCATGTGCCACATTTTTCTGTCCTACAACCATATTCTTTTAGAGTGATCATTTCTTTTTTAATATAATGCTATTCTCTTGCACAGCTGTTAAATTTGCATGTGTAACAACAGTTCTTGGTAGATCCAAACTGCATTCCAAGCAAAAGAGCCACTACTTCTACTTCTCCATGGATATTCTAATTGTATTTGGTGTACAGGTGTGCTTAACAACATTCCATGTATGTTTCTTTCATGTGTGCATCACAGCCAACAGGTACCAAAGAATATATGTTGCCATTGTGTTTCATGTTGATTAAAGCTCTTTGGCCCAGGGGTGAAATCTACTCACCTTCCCTACCAGTTTGGAAGTATGTGCACCGCTCGTGCATGCATCACATGCAATTTTGGACCCTCTGCACATGCACAAAGCCTTCTGCGCATGCGCAGAGGGTAAAAAACAGGTTACGTCCTGGTTAAAACCAGGAAGTAATGACGTCCGGGTGAGTGGGCGGAGCCTCGCGCTGCCACTGCTACCAATTCGCCTAAACCGGTGCGAACCGGTAGCATTTCACCCCTGCTTTGGCCCATAAAAATCTTAAAGGGTCTCTACATATATTGATGGTGCCCTACATAGAGTTCAAATTGATCAACATTGACATTGACCGCAGAACTGTTCTACATGGATCTCAGTTATCTCTTCACTGCACTATCCCTTCCAAATGACCTCTGTAAAAATTTCTTAAAACTATTTTTACAGACTCTTTTAGAATGTTGAGACTAACCCCGTGGAGTAAAGGAATTCAAATCTGAGCATTTCTAAAAATGTCTGTACTCTACTCCCTCCAGAGAATGGGAACCAACCCATTTCATAGGAGAAGTTTCAACCCGGAGACAGTCTTCTAATTAGGAATTTTTCCCCCTAATATTTAATTGGACTCTATCTTCCTATAGCTAATTTTTATGTCCTGTATTTTACAATGTAGAGAACAATTCATTGGCTTCTTCTGTGCGACTTCTTTCAGGTAGTTTAACTATCATATGATATATTCTCTCCTTCAGTTTAATTTGTTCAAGATTAAATATAGCCTGTTCGTTTGCTCCTTCCTTGTGAAGATTCCCCTTGTTGGTATTGTGGTGCTGATGTGCAAACTATTTCACAGATTTCCCACAATGTGCATTCTCTGGTTCCCTAGATGACCTGCACAAATCAGTGCCAGAGGTGATTGCCTGGATAGCTGAAGTGGACATCCAGTTAGGAAGCTGATGACATAACCCCATAGAAGTTTTGTATATAATTATGTGGATTGTTTGAAAAAATATATAATCAAAATAGAGCTGGAAGGGACCTTGAAGGTCTTCTAGTCCAACCCCCTGCTCAAGCAGAAGACCCTATATCATTTCACACAGGTAAGCTGTTCAGTCTTTTCTTAAAATCCTCCAGTGATGAAGCACCCAGGACTTCTGACAGCAAGTTCTTCCACTGGTTAATTGTCTTCACTGTTAGGAAGTTTCTCCTTAATTCCAGGTTGCTTCTCTCCTTGATTAGTTTCCACCCATTGTTTCTTGTCTTGCCTTCTGGCACTTTGGAAAATAAGTTGAAAATAAGGTTGTATATGTTGACTTCTCTTCTGTCATGTTCTCAACATACGTCTATGGAGATTCTCGGTCATCCAGGTCATGGTTGTTCCAAAGATGCATTTTCAAGAGGCAACTGGACTTTCTGGTTTTTCTTTGAAGACATTTTCTTTGAAGAAGCTTCTCAGCTCAGAGCTGAACAACCTTCTTGGATGAGAAACGAAACATCTTCTGTCATCTGCACCTCTATAATTGTCTGGTTTGGTTCTGCAACCCAACAAGACAGACATGGACTTCAAAGGATAATTAGAACTGTAGAAAAAACAATTGCTACCAACCTGCCTTCCATTGAGGACCTGTATACTGCATGAGTCAAAAAAGGTCCTGTGAAGATATTTACAGACCCCTCACATCCCAGACATAAACTGTTTCAACTCCTACCCTCAAAACGACGCTATGGGGCACTGCACACCAGAACAACTAGACACAAGGACAGTTTTTCCCCGAACGCCATCACTCTGCTAAACAAATAATTCCCTCATACTGTCAAACTATTTACTAAGTCTACACTACTATTAATCTTCTCATCGCTCCCACCACCCATCTCCTTCCACTTATGACTGTATGACTGTAACTTTGTTGCTTGTATCCTTACGATTTATATTGATATTGTTTCCTGATTGCTTATTTGTACCCTATGACCATCATTAAGTGCTGTACCTTATGATTCTTGATGAATGTATCTTTTCTTTTATGTACACTGAGAGCATATGCACCAAGACAAATTCCTTGTGTGTCCAATCACACTTGGCCAATAATAAATTCTATTCTATTCAAAGAAAAACCAGAAAGTCCAGTTGCCTCTTGAAAAGCATCTTTGGGATTCTCATTATATGCTAAATAAATAATAAATTATTTCTTTGATAAAAGCAGATAGACAATTAAGGACCCTGGAGTTAGGAATTAAATGTGTAGCCGCACCCCACTATAGAATCATGTTGTATGAGTATAGGCCAATGTCTGCACAGATCGTTTGGTATTTCTCCAATTTTGCAATTTAGGATGCTGTAATGTTCTTGCTCCCATTCTTAATATTACAAGCAGGAAATGGACAAAGCCATCAAATGTGTTTACTTTCTCAATTTTCCGGCCATATGTAAGTATATTTTGCTCCACTTGTGCATTAATTTGCAATATTTTTTTAAAGGAAGACATTCTTGGCATACCTCTCCTAATATATACATATTTATATGTTCTTTTTCTAATGTATGCAGCTTTTCCAGAAATTGTCCTGAATCAAAATATATGCATTTCAAATATATGCACTCAAGTGAAACCTCTCTCAGAGACATTCTGGTAATTTTTATTTTTTTTTCTAAACTGAGAACTGCATCACTTCATTCGGAAAAGGGATGGTAATTGTGTTTAACCTGGCTTGTAGGTAAGTTTCTAGAATGTGAATGGAGTAAAACTACATCAAAATGCAAACGAAGCCCGTATTTCCCTCACTCCTAATTAGACATGTGCTCCAATGAGCAAAATTACTTTTGAGGCTGCTTAGTTCTTCAGACAACTGAAATTGCCTGCACTGCCTCCAGGAAAAAGAATATTTGGGAGTTGTGGAACTTTCATTGCAAAGTGTGTCTCTGTACTGAAGAATAAAATACCCATTCTGGTATATGCCTCAGACTTGCTTCCCACCTTCTCCGTCTCATCACTAACAAAAACCATCCTAATTAGGACATTAAGTCTGATTGAGTTTGGATACACTCACTGCCAAGTATAGAAATCTATTGGCAGAGCACGTTTATCATGGATTTCTTCCATTTCTTTTCATTGGTACCTTATATGCTCAAAATGGGCAGGTTGAAATGGTAAAATACAGCTTTTAAAACAAGATATAGTCAGCCCTGATTGTATCTTTGTAGTTAGAATTGAGCTCTTCAGCCTCTATGTACTAATAATAGAGTTAATTTCATTTCTGTTTAGAGGTAATCCTCAATTTATAATCATTTGTTTAGTGATCAGTTGAAGTTTCAACAGCGCTGAAAAAAAGTGACTTACAACCAATCATAGTCAGCCACACTTACGACCATCACAGCATATCCACGGCACTTGGAAACTGGCATGTATTTACGGAAGCTGCAGCATCCTAAAGTCATGCGATCACCATTTGCAACCTATCCAGGTAACTTTTGACAAGCAAAGTCAAAGGGGGAAGCCAGATTTGCTTAATGAACCCACGATTCATTTAACAACTGCAGTGATTTGCTTAACAACCATGGCAAAAAAAAGTTATAAAATCAAGCACAGCCCAGTTAATAACTGCCTTGCTTATCTTATCAAGAAAAGATCTGGTCCCATTTGTGGTCATTAAGTCAAGGACTACCTGTATTCCAGTGGTGGGATTCAGCTGGTTCGCACCAGTTCATACGAACAGTCATTAAATTACACCGACCACTCCACTATCAAATTGGATCCTGGGCACTACGCTGCAATGAAGGAGCGTGCCAACTGTGCCGTTGCCCATTTATCCATTGCAGAGCAGTGCCCAGGATCCACTTAAATATCATGGGGTAGGGGTGTAATTTAACAATCGGTTCGCCCAGGGTCAGGTTGGGCCATGGCTCCCATGACAGCCAAGTTGACCTTGGGTGAACTGGTTGTTAAATTATTTGAATCCCACCACTGCTGTATTCCATCTTGGAATGTCCATACACCTAGGTGCTTTGTTTGGAGACTGCATTCCAGTCTTCAATTTTGAGCAGTACCTTTTGCTTGCATGCTCTGTAAATTTCAGATGTAACTTAACCATAAAGCTCAACAACTTCCCTTCCCAACTTTCCTTTGTGGTTAGTATGTAAACTTGGATAATTGTCATATTAAAGGCTCGTTTTTAAAGTCTATGCAGTCACTGTTTTCTTCTTGCTATATCCTTTCTGATTATGAAAGCAATGCCTTTCCTTTTAGTTATTCATGTCCTGAGTAGTAAGCTGTATAATGTTCAGATGACAGCATCCAATTTAGTCAATTTCAATTTACTGTTGCCTAAGATGTCAATATATAGTTGATATATTTCATCTTTCAACATGCAGAGCTTTTTTTCCATGCCCTCATTTAATTCTGTCTTTGGTGCTTCAAATTTTCATTCTTTCATAACAACTTCAGCAATTAGACATCCTGAAGGCTTTAATGTCGCCACCTCATAGACACCATTAGTACTCTGAAAAATCCTTAGCTCTTCCTCAAGTAACCTGTTGAGCACCATCCAACTTCAGGAGCCTGTTAGTTAGCACTGTATCATCAACCATTTTATCTTTTTTATCCATACGGTTTTCTCGGTAAAATAAATGAATAGCTTATCCTTGCCTTCTCCTGCACAGTGTGAAATTGTGCCTTTGCTGTTATTATTAAGATGATTGTCCACTTCCAGCATCCCTTATTATACTCCTGCCCAATATAGATGCATATTTGCTTTAACTGGCCTTCACACATCGGTGACTCTTTTATATACTCTTGGTATATGTTGATGAAAATTCTCAAACTTCCAGGTAGAATTGTTTTGAAGTTGAGTCATGGAAACTGGACCTCTTTTCTTTTTGGTTTGAGACATTTTGCTACTTATCCAAGTAGCTTCTTTAGACTGAGCAAGTTGATTAAGGATAGAGATGGTATTCAGCCAGTTCGTACCAGTTCGGGCGAACCGGTAGCAGAGATCGCAGGTGGGCCTGCCCACCCTCTCTGGCTCTATGCCGTCCTATTTAGGCACATTTTCAAGGCCGGGAGCAGGCATGGAAGGCACACAAGCGAGCAAGGCCGGGAGCATGCGCAGAAGGTGGGTGCATGTGCAGAAGGTGCGCATGTGAAGCTAGCGTGCATGCATTGAGCAAACCGGTGGTAAGAATATTAGAAACCCACCGCTGATTAAGGGGAACCCTATCTATGTCCTGAGACCACCCTGGAGGACATATATGGGGTTCCGCTAACCAACTTACTCAGACTGAAGAAGCTACTTGGATAAATGTCCTTGGAGATTCTCAGCCATCCAGGTCATAGCTGTCTCAAAGGATCTTTTTCAAAAGGCAACTGGACTATTTTTTAAGGAAAAAGAAGAAGACGGTCGCTTTTCATCAACCGATGAAGTTTCTTGGATGAGAAGTGAAATGTCTTCTTCTCTTCCTCAAAAAAACAGTCTAGTTGCCATTTGGAAAAGTACCTTTGAGACTACTTGGATCAGTAGAGAAACTTTTCAAACGAAAAAGAAAAGAAGTCCAATTTCTATGATTCAGTTTCCAGATACTCTTGGTATGCATTTCTGGTCATTTTAGCTCATCCCTCCCAGGAACACCTCACAGACCCTGACTACAATGAGGAACTAGAGCAGAACAGATGCAGGGGTATAAAACAGATGCAGGCATATAAGCTAGCAATACGGAAACAATTTAGAAAAGGAAACAGAAAATTAGATTAGTACAGGTACTAATTAGGTGCAGATAGAATTGCACTGACTTTGAGACTAAAGCCCCATTCTTATCCCCCTCACAATCCAGGCCCTAGCACTGCTCCCTAAATCCATTATAACCTGGTGCTCTTTTATTAATTGTTCCACAGGTCTCCAAAGAGAATACAATAGAAAAATAGGTAAAGCAAGTAAAGTATGGTGCAGACTGATAAGAGTTTGCCAGATGAAGTAAGATATGCAGGGATATAAAACAGATACAGAGATATAAGTTAGCAATAAGGGAACAATTTAGAAAAGGAAACAGAAAATTAGATTAGTGCAGGTACTAATTACTGTATTTTTCGGAGTATAAAACGCACTTGCCCCCCTCCTAAAAGAGGCTGAAAATTATATTCCGAATGTAACCCCGCCCACCCGCTGGCCCCCACCCTTCAGCCTCTGCATGCCCTCTTCCTGGCTGCAGAGATTGCCACCGACAATGGCTTGTGTTTTTGGGCTCCATGGATCGCGTTTTCAGCCTCCAAATGCTCCGTTTGAGAGCCCTTCAAGGCTGCGGGGATTGCCAAAGCACATCGCTGCCCAAAAACGTGATGCGTTTGGAGGCTGAAAATGCAATAAGTGGTGCCCAAAATGGCTACCCGGAACAGCTGCTGCTTTCTCTTCCCCCTTCCATGCTTCCCCTGCTTTAGTCACTGGAGCTCCCTCCGATGATCAGCTGTGCTTTTGAAGCTGTTTTTCAGCCCCAACCAGCCCAACCCTCAAAACCAGAGAGCAAACTAATGTGCTAAAGCTTACCAGGCTAAGGACGCTAGCCAGTTGAATACCTGGTAGGCAGAATTTTTCTCCCCAAAAACTAAGGTGCGTCTTATACTCTGAAAGATATGGTAGGTGCAGATAGAATTGCACTGATTTTGAGACAAAAGTCCCATTCTTATCCCCATCACAATCCAGGTCCTAGCACTGCTCCCTAAATCCATTTTAATCTGGGACTCTTTTATTAATTGTTCCCCTAGGTCTCCAAAGAGAATACATAGAAAAATAGCTAAAGCAACTAAAGTATGGTGCAGACTGATAAGAATCTCTTTCTGACTTCATTTAGTTGTAGACAGGTGCTACAGATCTGGTTGCACAAGTCTACAACTAAATGAAGTCAGAAAGAGAGGAAGTAGGACCCTTTGGGAAGTTCCTGTATTTTTCAAAGTATAAGACGCACCGGACTATAAGATGCACCTACCTTTTTTGGTGAGGAAAAGAAGAAAAAGCAATCTGCCTCTGCCTCTGCCTCTGAGCAATTTTGCCTCGTTGCAGCAAGCAGCAAACAGATTGCTTTACTTTCATTTTCGTTTTCAGCATAGCTTGATTAGCACAAGGGGAAAAAAAATCTGCTCCAGCAATTTTCTTCCTTTCAGCAAGCAACAGAGCCCTGTGCAAAACAGCTGAGAGCAAATCAGCTGAGAGTCGGGAGGCCGATCCAATCAACTTGTGCTAATTAAGTTGTTCTGAAGTTTTACTTGTGCTTTACTTTCATTTTCGTTTTCAGCATAGCTTGATTAGCACAAGGGGAAAAAAAATCTGCTCCAGCAATTTTCTTTCTTTCAGCAAGCAACAGAGCCCTGCGCAAAACAGCTGAGAGCAAATCAGCTGAGAGTCGGGAGGCCGATCCAATCAACTTGTGCTAATTAAGTTGTTCTGAAGTTTTACTTGTGCTTTACTTTCATTTTCGTTTTCAGCATAGCTTGATTAGCACAAGGGGGAAAAAAAATCTGCTCCAGCAATTTTCTTCCTTTCAGCAAGCAACAGAGCCCTGTGCAAAACAGCTGAGAGCAAATCAGCTGAGAGTCAGGAGGCCGATCCAATCAACTTGTGCTAATTAGATTGTTCTGAAAGGAGCTGTTTTTTCTTGCTGTTTGCTTGCAAGGAGGTAACTGCTGGGAGGCAGAAGCCAAAGGGTGGGGGCCAGTGGGTGGGCAGGGCTACATTTGGTGTATAAAACACACCTAAATTTTCACCCCCTTTTAGGGGGGAAAAAAGTGCGTCTTATAGTCCGAAAAATACGGTAAGTTAAATAAGGGGCAGAAATGATGGGTCATCTTGTTAGATTCTTTGGAGTCAGTGAAGAAAATCAGAATTAGGAGAACTCCAATGAGAAAAAAAAAAAAACCTTTCCCAAACAACAGTGACAAAAAAAAAACCCAAAAAATTCGGTTCTGGAAAAATATTAAAGCCTTGCATATAAAAGAAAGAAGAAGAGTAAAGGAAATTTAATCTGGCACGGCTAGGAAAAAAGAGGCAAAAGAAGAGATTAATTTAGAAAGAATCAGCCAAAAGAGGTAAAGAGAATAAAAAGCAAGGCTTAAACACTACTTCCGAGTAAATAAGAGATAGAAGGAGAGAAAATATGAGGTTTCCCCATCTCTATTCACCTTTAGTATTCATGAGCTCATTAAACATTGCAATTCAGGCACATTCAGATAACCCAAGTAAGCAAAAAGATGAGCGACTTTATTGAATTGGAATGTGTCAGCAGAAAAGGGACCCATTTGCTGGTATCTGAAGTCTGCTTTGTGCCTTAGAATAGTGACTTCTTGTCACCTTTTTCTTATAGTTCTGCTACAGGTATTGCTGGTAGAAAATTGTGTGCGGGAAAAAAAGAAGCCATTTCTTCAGTCCATTCAATAGAACCTTTTGGGTGAAGTCCAGTGGTGGGATTCAGCCAGTTCGCACCACTTCGGGAGAACCGGTTGTTAACTTTCTGAGCAGTTTGGCGAACTTGTTGTTGGAAGAAATCATTAGGGCAGAGAACCGGTTGTTAAATTACTTGGTGAAGTCTATAATCTGGTCAGAATAACAGAACAGAATAACAGAGTTGAAAGGACCTTGGAGGTCTTCAACTCCAACCCCCTGTTCAAGCAGGAGATGGCAGTGAGCCATCGCCCAGGTCAACTCCATTGCACATGCACACGCGCCTCCCACTAGCCAGCTGGTCTTCGGGTCTCTGCCGCGCATGCACGGGAGCGGGGTGCATGCGGGGGATCATGTACGCATGCATTTGGGGCAGGGCACATGCGGGGGGCTGTGCATGCATGTGCGGGGTTGGGGCACATGCACGATGCCGCATGTGCATTGCATTTTGGGGGTTCGGGCATGCACGCATGCTTTGGGAACTTGGTCCGGAAAAGGTTAGCCTATCCCATTTCAGACAAATGGCTGTCCAATCTCTTCTTAAAAATCTCCACTGTTGGACCATCCACAACTTTTGGAGGCAAGTTGTTCCACTGGTTAATTGTTCTCACTGTTAGGAAATTTCTCCTTAGTTCAAGGTTGCTTCTCCCTTTGATTAGCTTCCATCCAAGTCAAGGCTGATATTGTGAATAAACTTTTCATAATGCTTCCCATTAAACCATGTGAATGTAAATATGAATAGGAGATTTCTGTAGCTCATGTAATGTATAATATGTCTCTACATCAGCACCCCAAATCTGATTCAACATTCGTTAGTTCGTTCATTCTACACTCAGCCTTTCTATTAAACCAAATGTTTCAAGGCAGCATTCATTCTCCACAGGAAAGTCAGTGGTGGAGGAAGAACCAAGAGACATTATGTCAGTAGTATCTGTTTACATTTATACTATTTAAAGATAAGAATCCCCTTTTATGTCAAGAGGTGGGATACAAGGCAAATCAAAAGTAGAGACATCCTATTTTTCTTTTCTTTTTTTTTTTCATACCAAGCCCACCATCATTATTGTTTTCTATTATCTCCTTTCATTCCCTCGGATATCTTTTCTACCAGGGGTGGGTTCTACTTATCTTTACTACTGGTTCGCAACAGGGCCGCGCGCACTCTTCTGCACATGCGCAGAAGCGTTTTGATGATGTCAGGGTCAGTGGGCGGACCCTCCCGCCAGTTTTACTACCGGTTCTATAGAACCGGTGTGAACCGGGGGCATTGTTTTCTTCTCTCTCTCTCTCTCTCTCTCTCTCTCTCTCTCTCTCTCTCTCTCTCTCTCTCTCTCTCTCTCTCTCTCCATTCAGTGATTGTTAAGGCAGGTCAAACTCTTCTTGCAATAGGATATATTATTATTTGCAGAAGATTTTTAAGTGTAAGGTAAGGAGTGCAGCTTAATTACCCCCGGGATACATAATGCACAACCAATAAATAGCAGCTGTAAAATAACTTCCATGTTTATCCCAAGAAAAGTACAATTCTAAAGTTATCAGAATCAAACTCAACTTGAAGCTCATGCTATATATTAAATTTGATAGATAAATAAATAAAATTTCCATCACCATTTAATGCATTTTATCTTTGGCATAATATTTTTGGTATCTTATTATGCCAAATTGCTAGACATGCAATTCCTTTTTTGTAAAGTCATATTATAATGTTTTGTAAGTGCTCTACTTCCCTTAGATCAATCAAATTGATTCCCCAGTTTTGCTAAAAAAAAAAATCAAGCACAAAAACAAACAGTATAGACAGTTTTTTTTTTCTTTTTGGGCAGGCAAGGAGGGAGGTTGGAGTGGAGGGAGGGAGGGAGGGAGAGAGAGAGAGAGAGAGAGAGAGAGAGATATTTGGGGGAACCCTCATTCACATAGCATGCATTGCAACAAATGGAAATGATAAGAATTGGTGCAATTTTCTGACACAATTAATGCACTATTGGCAATAATGGACATCTCTCCCACATACCATAAGTCTGTAGTGTTTCTCACTCATCCAGGTCATGGTTGTCCCAAAAGTGCTTTATCAGGAGGCAACTGGACTTTCTTGTTTTTTTATTTGAAGATGTTCTGCTTCTCATCCAAGAAGCTTCTTCAGTTCTGAGAGGACAGTGGGAGTGGAAGGATTTATATTCCTTGGAGACAGCAGGTCATTTGCATCCTTTTTGGGAGAATATAAATCCTTCCATTCCCCACTATCCTGCCAGAGCTGAAGAAGCTTCTCAGATGAGAAGCGAAATGTCTTCAAAAGAAAAAAACAAGAAAGTCCAGTTGCCTCCTGCAAAAGCACCTTTGGATCTCCCACATACGGTGAGCTAGGTCTTACAGGCAGTGGTGTGATGGAACTGGTTCATACTGGCTCACAGGCTCACAGGGCCTGATTGTTAAATTTTCTGGAATTTTGTAAGCTACTAGTTCAGAGCAAAGCTGAGTGATATTGTCCAGCACACAGAAGAGCTTTTCAGCAGCCAGCAACACAGCATAGGAGCAGCTACAGAGCCACTGAAATCAGTTATTTATTTTATTTTATTTTATTATTCATATTTCTATGCTGTCCACTCTCCAAGGACTTTGGGCGGCTTACACCAAAGACAGTATACTAAATAGCATATTGCCCCCAACAATCTGGGTCCTCATTTTACCCACCTCGGAAGGATGGAAGGTTGAGTCAACCTTGAGCCAGTGAGATTTGATCCGCTGATCTGCTGAACTAGCAGTCAGCTGAAGTAGCTGCAGTACTGCACCCTAACCACTGCGCCACCTCGGCTCGTACAGTTATTGTACACTCAGCAGCAACCACTATTTATGGGCATTTTTTTTCTCTTGTAGCCCCCTTGTTGTCGAATGCCTTCTGAACAGATTGACAGCCTCCCTGGTGGCCTGATGGAAACAAAGCTTCTCCAAAGAAATTCTGGGAGTGAATATTTACCATTAGACTTAATGCTGTTATGGTTGATCGTCTTTTTCGTAGCTTTGATGTTTATATTTTATGCCATAAACTCCCAGGACACATTGCCATTGAATCTGGTGGTATGAAACAGGATAAATCCATCCACAAATAGCATCCTGAAGCTCTGGAGATGGTGAAATTTATTCTAATTTTGATTAAATCCATGGAAATCATTAGCAGAACATATATCTTTTGATTAAAGTCATCATGCAGTTGTTATGCCCTGAAGTTCTTTATTCTAATATTCTTCTCTGGATGAAGGCAACTTATCTTCTGAAGATTCTCAACTTGTGTACAGGCGATCATAATAATAGTCAGGAACCTGTTGTTTTCAAATAGAAAGCTTTTTTTTTTTAATGAAAGTAACAAAGCATTCCTTTTGTGCTTTATAACCTTCCCATTCTTAAATGTCCAATGCTCTGGTGCTTTCAAAATTACTGCCATATGTCAGGTATGTTAAAATTAAAAAGATGTAACCTAGCAAAATCACTAATTCAAAATCTGATGCACGTGGTAATAAACCCTGTGGCTGATTATTCTCCTCTGGACTAAGACACAGTTTACTTTTGATCATTCAGGAAATTCAGCCAAAGCAGTTGATGCAAATTCAGAAAAGAAAGCACGAGGAGTAACAGCACCAATGCTTAACATTTCCAACCAGTATAATTATCAATTTTAAAAGACAATGCCCTTTTCTGCTGAGGATATAAATATGTTTACCTTCCATTTCCTGGAATGGCTTTGTTGTGACCCAGGCCCAAGTAGTTATTACCAGACACAATCAGTCCTAAACAAACATATTACTAACATTTTATTAGAACAGCTGAGAATTATTTCATTCTCAGCTTAGTCCAAATTAAGTCCAAAACAAGTCCTTCAGAAAAAGTCCTTTGGCCTTATCACAAACCTTTGTCTTCTTTGGCACCCTGCCAAAGACTTTTCTTGGCAAATCCCCAGGAAATTCAGAAACAAGAGACAACGACAAGAAACAAATGTAGCAATGTTGCTTTCCTACAAAGAGCCCAAGAGCCTTTGCTGCTCTTTTAAGCCTTATGGGAGGGGCCAATCATCTCCTGACCTTGCTCCCGAGTCGTCCTTTTTGCTTTAGCTGCTTTTGCCTTCTGGCAGATCTTCGCATGTGTGCACTAGGAACAGGCCCCTCTTGTTCCTCTGCCTCTCTGCTATCCACCTCTGGAGACTCTGGAGTCCATGCATTGCTCCCAGATGGCCCTGGCCCAGGGGTGGGTTATACTTACCTTTACTACCGGTTCTCAGCGGGGCCGCACACGTGCGCTTTCTTCGCTTGCTTGCGTGTGCGCTCTTCTGCACATGCGCAGAAGCATTTTGATGATGTCAGGGTCTGTGGGTGGAGCCTCCCGATGGTTTTACTACTGGTTCTAACCAGGGGCAACCCACCACTGCCCTGGCCCCATCTCTGCCTCCAACGCAGAGCCCTCGTCTGGGCCTTCCTCTGACTCCAGGACTGGCCCATTGTCCTCCCCAGCCTCCTCACTGTCCGACTCCACTGCCAGCTCCGCAGACTGCTGGTGGACCACAACAGGCTTGTTCTGTAATGAGGCACTGCTTGTTTTGTTCCAAGCAGCTTAACAAGAAGCAAATTGAATGACAATGATTCAGGCTATTTGCTTCCTATCACTAGAGCGGAGTCCCAAATATTTTTGAAAACTAAGAACTGGCAACAGTTGGTGTTCATCCAACTGGAACAGGTTGGTATTCATCGTGTGACTGTTGATATGCCAGTTCTCACAATGTGGTAAGAGTGGAAGGAAGACATTCTGCTAATTCTCAACATCAGGAGCAAGTGGAAAACAAACAACATGGTGATTTGGTTTGATGTCTAGCCAAGAACTGCAGATTAACAGATTAACAAAGTTGGAAGGGACCGTGTAGGTCAACTAGTTCAATCCCCCTGCCCAAGCAGGAGACGCTACATCATTTCTGACAAATGGCAGTCCAATCTCTTCTTGAAAGACTCAAGTGATTAAGCTCCCACAACTTCCAAAGGCAAGCTGTTCCATTGGTTGATTGTTCTCACTGTCAGAAAGTTTCTCCTTATTTCCAGATTGAATCTCTCCTTTTTCAGTTTCCATCCATTATTCCTCATCTGGCCTTCAGGTGCTTTGGAAAATAGCTTGACCCCTTCCTCTCTGTGGCAGCCTCTCAAATATTGGAATACTGCTACCATGTCTCCCCTGGTCCTTCTCTTCACTAGACTAACCATGCCCAGTTCCTGTAACCATTCTTCATATGTTTGCAAGCACATCAAGTTACAGTGATATGCTAAGAAAAATACATAACAGGTACATCAAATTGGATTCTGTATTAAATTTCAGCATGCGTGCCCATGAAAATCTTGGGATGCAAAGCAATGAATTAGTGTATTGTAAAGGGCATTTTGGGCATGCCATAATAGAGTCTCCATCCCCAGTTTTTTGCTGACTTTAGTTAATAAAACAAAGGGGGGAAGGTAGCAATAACAAAAAAAGATAAATAAAAGTGCCATGCAACATGGCAACAAGATTATGCACATATACTTATTTTACTGGTTGATTGATGTATCATCTTTAGGAGAGGTGGTGGCACAGTGGTTAGAATGCAGCATTGCAGGCTAATTCTGCGGACGGCCAGTTCAATCCTGTCCGTTTCATGGTTGACTCAGGTTTCCATCCTTCCAAGATTGGTAAAATGAGGGCCCAGATTGTTGGAGGCAATATGCTGACTCTGTCAACTGCTTGGAGAGGGCTGTAAAGCACTAGAAAGTGGCAGATCTAAGTGCTATTGCTAGAAATTGCCCATCTCACTTACAGAACAACTCTGGGCAGTGTACAAATATATAAAAATACTATAATAAAAAGCAGTTAAAGACAAGAATAAAATAATTACAATTTAAAAGGTGAGGGAGGGGCTTCAGGGTGCTAATCAGCCCCATGGCTGTGTGCTCTTCTTATATAGTCATATTTGCTGTATGTTGTCTCTCTGTGTGTGATTTTTATTATAATAATTTCAGTATTTCATTGTAGTTGTCCATCCATAATGCATGTCTTTAATCAATTCCTTCATAAGTCAACACCAGGTCTTTAGTCAACAGAGTCCCTGGAACTGTAATGAAATTCATTTTAATAAATCATGCCAATTCATAGTCATGAAAATTATTTTTCTTTTAGAAAACCCCATGAGAAATCCTTTCCAAGCAGTCAAGATTGGTAGTAGGCTACCTCTTCAAAAAAAAAAAAAAAAAGTAGGTTAACATTCCAAAATATATTTCATTTATTTTAATGCCAATTTGCATTTCCAGAATCCACAAATGGTGTCAAATACTTTCCTAGCTTGGTCTTCACATTTTCCCAGTTTTGTAATCCTGTTCTGCTATCAAAAAATGTATATAAAATCATGGACTTTTAAGAAAATGCAGACAAAAATGTTTCCCTTGCATATGCAAAATATGTGAATGCAAGGACATGCATGTGAGAAAAAAATTAGCATGATAATGGTTGAATTCACTGCAGATGCAATTTACTTGGATTCCATTTAGTGTGAAAGTAGGAATGAGCCTTGGCTCAAGTATCCATGACTTACGATTTAGTATTTTGTGTGAACCAGGTTATTGTGCCTGGTTCAGCAAACCAGGGCTTAGTACAATGTGTCCAATCCAAGCCTATGACTGTATAAATAGCGTTGATATATGGCACTTCTCTGTACCATTATGAAATCTCTCTGTACCATCATGAAATATATATAAAAAAGTGACTGGTGCAAAATACAGCAAAAGTTATAGGAAGAAGAAGAAGGGGAAAAAGTGTAGGAAGTTAGCACCCACCCCTTTCCTAGAAGAATGAAATATTTTAGGAAATATTAAAAAGGCAGAATATTATGTTTCCCTGTATGAGAAATGGAGAAGCATGTTTTAAAGACAAAGCAGCTTCCACCTTCCTGTCCCCCACCCTTTGTTAATGGTCCAGAGGCAAAACTCAATTCCCTCCCATCTTTGTCAATGGACCATCATCTGCAACACAATGGGACCCATTTAGCAACAGAAACTCAGCACATGGCACCTGGGAAGATTACATCAGCCAGCAAGGCTAGCTAAGACCCCCACCCCCTGGGAGTCTGATAACCAATCAGAATACTCTTTCTGGGCCCCAGGAAGTTCAAAGCCAGAGAGAGCATAAAACCTGGGGACTCGCTGTATCTCGCCCCTTTTTGTGTTCAGGAACTCGAACCATGTGATCCAGTCCACCATTAAACCATCTTTCCAAGCAGTCTCCATGTTTCCAGTGTGTTTTTCCCCACTTGGAGCTGAACCCAGAAGGATATTTCTTCCTACAAAAGCAAATGAACACTTTTCCAAATGTCCCATTTTATAATTATGTTATAGTAATTTTTTTTAAAAAGCTATGAATACTTCAGGATTTTAACTGTACGGAATCGATTGCTCACATTTGTGGCTGCCATGCATATGTTTTATCCACTGTATGTTTTATTTGTCGCTACCATTCACAATGGTACATGGTGGCTCAGTGGCTAAGATGCTGAGCTTGTCGATCGAAAGTTCAGCTATTCAGATCCCTAGTGCCGTGTAACGGGATGAGCTCCCATTACTTGTCCCAGCTTCTGCCAACCTAGCAGTTCGAAAGCATGTAAAAAATGCAAGTAGAAAAATAGGGACCACCTTTGGTGGGAAGGTAACAGCCTTCCATGCACCTTTGGCATTTAGTCACGCCGGCCACATGACCACAGAGACGTCTTTGGACAGCGCTGGCAATTCAGCTTTGAAACAGAGATGAGCACCACCCCCTAGAGTCAGAAACGACTAGCACATAAGTGTGAGGGGAACCTTTACCTTTACCTTTACCATTCATAAGTTTTATCCACTGTATACAATGTCTGGATTTTCCTTCCTGCACCTTTCTTTCAATAGAAGTCAAGGGTTTCTCCTTCCTTCTTAGGTTAGTGACATTGTCTTAATTTATGCTGGCCACCACTGTGGCAATGTATCCACTGTCTGAATCATCACTACGGCAATGAAGACCAGCACCTATTATTCCATCAAAGGAGGGAACTTCAAAAGTAATGTTAGAAAGTATTATTTCACAGTATGAGGAGTGGAAGCTTGGAACCAACTTCCAGAGCAGGTAGTAGGTCAATCAACACAGTGGTGGAATGCTGCTGGTTTAACAACAGGTTCGGTGAGCGTACTCACACATGCCTAAGGCGCTTGCACACAGCACTGAAAATGGAGCATTTAGAAGCTCAGCTGCTTACCTTCCAAGTCAGCAACAGTAAGTAGAACAGTGAAGGGGGGAAAATCAGTTGTGCCGCACAATTGAGATGAACTACAAAACAGGAAATAAAGGACAGGATAGAACGTGGGTGGGTGGGCGGGGCCAACTGATTGTTGGCGCTACCAGTTCGCTCGAACTGGTCCAAACTGGCTGAATTTCACCTCTGAATCAACAGTATTAGAGTTTAAACTTGCTTGGGATAAAAACCTGTCCACTATCTGACGGAAAAAAATGTTTTTTTAAAAAAAATTAAAACCTTCAAAGGGCAAACTCGATTGCCTTCAGTTCTCTAGGTTTCTAGGTTTCTAAATAGTTCTAGGAACAGACAGTCACAAAAAAAAAACTTTTTTACTATCATAAAAACTTTTTCCCTTGCAAATCTGCCTAATGTATCATTTTGGAGTGGAATTTTTGTTTAGTGCAGAGATGGGATTAGGGATCATATTTTACATTCAGGAGGAACCCAAGGAAGATACAAGGGGGAATAAAACTGTAGATATGCAATTGATTAACATATATTATCATATGCTAAGCCTATCTGTGTGCTTACCTTAGCAGTTATTAATGTACTAGTTTGCTAAGCCTATGCTGCTGCTTACATGCAAAAATGGCATACAACTGCACTACTAATCATTAGTAGTCAGGGAAGTTCTTTCCTAGTTTTCCCATATGGTACTCACTGTTTTCATCATAAATATGCATATATGATAAGTATGATTGCATTTTCATTCACATAATATTTTGAATGCATAATAATTATTGAAATTTAAACTCATTTGTCTCCATCCCTGATGAGCCTCACTTATCGACCTAGGTCCGTGATGGCAAACCTATGGTACGGGTGCCACAGGTGGCACACGGAGCCATATTGGTGGGCACGTGAGTGTTGCCATAGCTCAGCTCCAGCGCGCATGCACCCACCGGCCAACTGATTTTCAGGCCTTCCAGTCCCTCCGGAAGTCGGGAAACTGGCTGTTTTTGGACTCCGGAAGGCCTCCGGGGGAATGGGGAAGGCTGTTTTTGCCCTCCCAGGCTCCTAGAAACCTCTGGAGCCTAGGGAGGGGGGAAAACGAGCCTACCGAGCCCACCATGCCATTGCATGCCAAAAGCAGGAGGAAGTGTGTGGGGGGGTGTCACGTGCGCATGCGCGAGAGGGCGGGGCGCATTGAACTATGGATGTGGGCACCCGCACCCGCGACCCCTCACACTCCCCCCACTTTTGGCACGCGAGGGCAAAAAGGTTAGCCATCACTGACCTAGGTCAACTGAGATTATGATAGAGGTAGTCCTTGACGTGCAACCACAATTGGTATCAGAATAATAGAATTGGAACGGACCTTGGAGGTCTTCTAGTCCAACCCCCTGCTCAAGCATGATACTCTATGACAAGGCTGCGTCATGCTCTGGCCACGCCCACACCCGGTTTAGCAAAGATGAAGAAGTCCTGATACATCATGTGATGCCACCAGGACGACACAAGTTTGACAGCCCTACTCTATGACATTCCAGACAAGTGGCTGTTCAGTCTCTTCTTAAAAGCCTTCAGTGATGGAGCACTCACAACTTCTGGAGGCAAGTCATTCCACTGATTAATTGTTCAAACTATTGAGAACTTTCTCCTTGGTTTAGGTTGGATCTCTCTTTGATGAGGTTTCATCCATTACTTCTTGTCTTGTCCTGAGGCACTTTGGGGAATAAGTTGATCACCTCTCCCTTATGGCAGCTCCTCAAACATTGAAACACTGCTACCATGTCATTCCTAGTCCAGTTTTTTTAACTAGTCCAGACATACCTAATTCCTGCAACTATTCTTCATATGTTTTATCCTGCAGACCCCTAATCATCTTCGTTTCTCTTCTCTGCACTCTTTCTAGAGTCTCAACAACTTTTTTTACAACTTGGTGACCAAAACTGGATGCAATATTCCAAGTGTGGTTAAGTGAGGCAGTTGTTAAATGAATTGTGCCAATTTTACAACATTTTTGGCTACAGTTGCAAAGTGAATCATGCAGTTGTTAAGTGAATCCAGCTTTCCCCACTGTGCTTGTTGGAAGTCAGGGAAGTTCACAAATGGTGACCACATGATCCTGGGATGCGGCATCCATTGTAAATACATGCTGATTGCCAGGCATTTGAATTTTGATCACAAAATTGATCGTCAAGATGTTGCAAATGGCCATTACAGCAAGGATGTGTCATAAATGACTTTTTTTCAGTGGTGGTGTAACTTCAGTCAAATGAATGGCAAACGGTCATTAAATGAATGTTTGTAAGTAGAGGATTACCGGTATGTGCAAGGGAGCCATTGCCTGGGAAATCTGAGTGCTAAATCCCTTAGCTCATGCACATTTTTTTCAAACTGCCATCCCCTGTTGTATTATTGAAGATGTGCTTTTTAGCAGATTTCTTGCCTACCACAGAGAGGTTAAGGAGAACCATACAAAAATGGCAACTTGCCAATAAGAAACCGTATGTCAGGCCCAAGTCCATAGATGAATACAGAATAACAGAGTTGGAAGGGACCTTGGAGGTCTTCTAGTCCAACCCCGTGTTGAGGCAGGAAACTATTATTTTAAGAAAAGATTGGATAGTCACTTATCTGAAATGGCATAGGTTCTCCTGCTTGAGCTGGGGGCTGGACTAGAAGACCTCCAAGGTCCCTTCCAGCTGTATTCTATTCTATCAGAAAGAGCCATTCCCCACCCCAGCTTCACCGAGACCTCACCCCAAGCATCCTCTGCTAATCCTTCCCTGCTGGAATTGCATTCTGTAGCAGGATTGGGGTTCCCAGCTTCCCTGCATCCCATAACCTCAATCTTGCCGGGGGAACCTCCAGCAATGACATATCTCCCTCCCTCCCCATTCCGCCTTTGCATCGCCCCCTCCATGTGCTGCGCCAGGCTCAGTGGCCTTGTATTCCACCAGCACCCAGGGAAGAGAGAAAGAGGGAAATAGGCCTCCTGATGGGTTGGGCTCACCTCCTCCCCCATGGTGCTGATTGGGGTCCACCCGGGGGGGGAGAAGGAAGGCCCAAGTGGGAACACCTGGCCAAGAGACCGCCTCACCAACATGAGTCAGTGAGACAGTGAGATCCAATTGAGTACAAATAGCCCTCGGCTTATGACCACAATTGAGCCCAAAACGTATATTGTTAAGTGAAATATTTGTTAAGTGAGTTTGCCCCCTTTTATGACTTTCCTTGCCATGGTTCTTAAGGGAATCATTGCAGTTGATAATTTAGTTCCCCGGTTGTTAAGTGAATCTGAATTCCCCATTGACTTTGCTCCTAAGAAGGCCACAAAGGTTGATCACATGACCCTGGGACACTGCAACGGTCATAAATTCAAACCAGTTGCCAAGCGCCTGAATTTTGATCATATGATCATGGGGATGCTGCAACGGTCACAACTATGAAAAACGGTCATAAGTCACTTTTTTCAGTGCTGTTGCAACTTTGAACAGTCATTAAACGAACTGTTGTAAGTCAAGGGCTACCTGTACAATCCTTTACACCTAGTAGACAGAATCTTGTCAAAGTAAAGCTATAACTTTCTAAGTTACTAAACGTATCCTGAGAGATTCTAGGTCTCTGAAACTCTTCCTTCTTTACCCCAAACCAGCTCAAGACTGCACAGTCTCTTGATCTAAGGCTCTTTCTGGGAAAGCGTTGAGTTGCCAAATTCTCCCGCATTGCTTCTGCAGGTGCAAATTCCATCACACCATAGTTATAAACCAATTCTTATTTCCACTTGAACGAATCTCAGACACATTTCATTTTATTCTTTTGGAATGCTTTCATGACAGGAACTTGATTCTAGTGCTTTCCTCCTGCATCTGGACTTGTCGCTGAAACATGCAGAAAGCAGCAGATAAGAAGAAGGATGAGCTCTCCCAGGGAATGTTTTACAGAAAAGAGAATTTCAGCATTTCTAGATTTCCAGCACAGCAAAGATAGACATGACAGAATTGATCTACCCAATTCCTAAAGACAGAAAGTAATATTTGAATTATGTTTATGGGTGAGCTTGTTTCTGAATGAAGCTTTATAAATTTCAGTCTTATAGCTGAAAATAATGTGCTGCAAAGTCTAAAATAGTTTACAGCTTCTGTACCATCAGATCTGAGGTATAAAACAGGCAGTCAGATCCACTTTATTGTGCTTTTGAAGTAGGTGTGCTGCTACAATTATGGTGATTTACAGTAGCATTAACATCATAAATGCTTGGGAATCCAGGACTAGGTATTGCATTTCTAAACTCCTTTGCCACAGTTTCCTTTTCTTTTAAGATCTGGGTAAGCACATACACTCAGCAATCTGGCACGTGAGTAAATCCTTTCCTGGGCTATGCAGTTCCAGAAACAAATTCATGATATCGATTAAAGAATCCCAACAGGGAGGAATTAGAAGTGGCTGCTGGTGGTTGTTTTTTTTAAATACACTTTACTAACTTTTCAGACTTAGTTACCTAAATCTTTCTGCAACCTCAGTCTCTGAGAATGCTTTCTTGGATTTTGGGGTGGGTGGGTGAGTGGAAGAGAAACTGCTACATAAAGACAAACCAATTTCATTCAACGTGAAGCTTTCTAGGATCCTGGAGTAGATTTCAAAGATGGACATTCAAACTAAGCAGTCAGATCAAGTGTCTTTTAAGATTTAATCCAACAGATTTTATTTACAATAAGGATGTGATAGGGCAGTGATGGCGAACCTTTTCAGCACCGAGTGCCGGAAGAGGAGCTGCCCAGGGCGCATGCACAGGGCTGAAAATGAACTTCCGGTTTCCGGCCCGCGCATGCCTGCCAGCCAGCTACTCTTCTGGGTTTCTGGCGTGTATGCATGTGCAAAGATCAGCTGGCCGACATGCATGCTCACCAGAAGTGGGTTTCAGCAGGTTCTGACCAGTTCTGGAGAACCGGTAGCGGAAATTTTGAGTAGTTCGGAGAACTGGTAGTAAAAATTCTGACTGGCCCCACCCCCGTCTATTCTCTGCCTCCCAAATCCCAGCTGATCAGGAGGAAATGGGGATTTTGCAGTAACCTTCCCCTGGATTGGGGACGGAATGGAGATTTTACAATATCCTTCCCCTGCCATGCCCACCAAGCCACACCCACAGAACCGGTAGTAAAAAATGTTGAAACCCCACCGTTGATGCTCACGCAGGAAAACGGAAGACCAGTTCTTTCAGTTTCCGGTACTGCTGCATGCAAAAAGGCCAGCTGCTCGTTGTGCGTGTATGCGTGCCAGAAACCCAGAAGAGGAACTGGCAATGCCGCAAATTCCAGACGACAAATTCCACTTTGGGCACGTTGGCCATAGGTTTGCCATCACAGTGGTAGAGAAATCAGTCCAGGCCTTGAATGAAAGTTTAGGTGAGTTTTCAGCCTCTATAGACCTCAACATGCATCCTTCCACTTCCTGGGAGCAACAGCGTGCTATAGCAACAACAAAGATCTCTCCCCCTGCCCCCACAGCTCATGTTTGCATTGGAATGCAATTTTAGCTTACCAGTTTTCCATGTCGATAAACATATTTCCCTCTACACACAATACATGCAGAGTTAGTCACTAAACTCTTGTCATCTTACCTTCTTTCCTTATCTAAAAGACTTCACCATTGGCACACCTGAAAAACTAGGTTTGGGGCAGAACATTGCAAAGAAAATCTGAGTAAAGGATCAAGCAGACTTCTCCGGCATGGCACATCAAGAAATGACCATTGCATAGGTGCTCCATTTATATTTCTGCAAATGTAATGTTCCAACTTGAGGGCACCTGAACAGCAAAGCACAGAACATGAAATCAGATCAATCAATCAGCATGTAGGACACACACTTCCGCACAACACACAGTTGGGATTTGGGAGGTGTGCCCATCGGCCCATTGTAGCCAATGGTGGGTTTCTACTGGTTTGCCCCGGTTCAGGCAAACTGGTAGCGGCGGTGGGAAGCTCCGCCTACCTGCCCGGACATCATCACGGACATTCTGCACATGCGCAGAAGCTCCACATGCACACTCACAATTCCGAACCAGTAGCAAAGATAAGTGAAACCCACTACTGATTGTAACCTACACTTACCCATCAACTCCTTTGCTGCATAGGTATGTGGCGATAGCTATGGGCAGTTGCAGGAACTCTAAATCAGCCTTAAGAGTCAACACTGGTTTGATAGCACATAATCAATTAAAAAAGTTACTTTGTTACTTTGCATTATCTCTATATGACATGCCTTCTTTTGGTTACAATGATAGGAGCCTTCCTTCCTTTCTTCCTTTTTTAATTAGAAGGAATAATTGATCAATATATTTTATAAAAAGTATAAATTCCTATAGTAATAGAAGTATCCCCATTCAGGGAAATAACATTTGGGACCCAAGTGATTAATTTTGTTTAAAAGGCTCCATTTTCAAGGTGGTTTTGCGTCTAAAGGAAGGCAACGGTGCTTAGAGTACTACTACATTTCAAAATTGGTCATTTAATGGATATGTAAAAATCCATATCAATGTTCTTTGTATAAATTACAGCTACCCAGGGGGAGAAGTAACTTTGAAAAGTCCTTTTTACAATCTGTGTTAACCTTTTATAAGGCATACATATAACTACGTAATTGCACCCAATAAATCTTTCACATTTATATTTGCTTGTTAATTCCATTTCTGATAATGGCCAACTCTCCACACACATCTATGAAATGGTTACAGCTATAGGTGTTCTTTCTGATGAAACTGAATTGCTCTGAACCTGAACACATTTTTAATCCAAACCAGTGGTGGGCTGCTGCCGGTTCGGACTGATTCAGGCGAACCGGTAATTCCGATGATCAGTTGGCCCCGCCCACCCGCCCCCGCCTTATCCTGTCCTATATTTCCTTCTTTCTGGCTCAGCTGATTCGTCTGGTACAGCTGATTTCCGTTCCTCCATTGTTCTACTTACCCGGGCTGCCTTAGAAGGTAAACAGCTGAGCTTCAAATTGCTGTATTTTGAACACTGCACGCAAGTGCGTTAAATGCGTGTGTGTGGAAAGCCCATGCATGTGCGTGAAGTGCACACTCACAGAACCAGTTGTTAAACCAGTTGCAGCCCACCACTGATCCAAACCCTTGATCATGTTCACACATTAGGCAGATGCTGGTTTATGTTTTGTTTTTTGTTTTTCAGTTTTATCTTTGGAATTCCAGGTAGTCTTTGACTTAAAACCATAATTGAGCCCAAAAGCTAAGTTGGACAATGGTTAAGTACATTTTGCCTTTCTTGCCACGGTTGTTAAATGAATCTCTGTTAAGTTAGTAACAAGGTAGCGAAGTGAATCTGGCTTCTCCATTGACTTTGCTTTTGAGAAGTTAGCAAAAGGTGATCACATGATCCCTGCACACTGCAACCGTCTTAAATATGAACCAGTTGTCAAGCATCCAAATTTTGATTGTGTGGGGATGCTGCAACAGTTGTAAGTGTGAAAAACAGTCATAAGTCACTTTTTTTCAGGGATGTTTTAACTTTGAACTGTCTCTAAAGCAACTGTTGTAAATTGAGGACTACCTATAAAATAGAGAGCTTGGTATAGTCTTGTCATGAATATAAAAAAGATTTTGCACTAAGTAGAGTAAAATCTACTTTGTTCATTTATATTTTCCTCACTTGTTTTCCTAAAGGACCATTCCTTTAACATGGTCCTCACTTGTCCTCATTCAATGTTATACATTATTATGAATATTACTGGGACTATCAATTTGTGGGTTCGTTTATATGACATTTCTAGGAAGAACAAATTAGTTACACTATGATGAAATTTATGCAAAGAAAGTTATAGTGGCTCAATTTTCATAGAGGTCCAGCTTTTGAATATGATGGTTATCCAACAAGATGCAGCTCAGTGGTAAGAAAAGTAGGCCCTTTTTTATACTAAAACTTTCTGCCACATCTCCATTTACCAATAATTTAGCTTTCTGTTGAGTATAAATTACCTTTATCGTATTCAAAAATTTCCCACCAAAATCCAGACATTTTAGCTGCTGCAACATAAATTGCCAATTTATGTTATCAAACGCTTTTTGTGCATCCAGAAATATTAACGCTAATTGTTTTTCATTATGAGTTTCATAATATTCTAGTGTGTCCAGAATTATTCTCATATTGTTTCTTATTTGTCTCTTGGGTAAAAACCCATTTTGGTCTGGATGAATAAAGTCAATTAGGAATCTTTTTAATGTTTCAGCAATTATTAATGCGAAGATTTTGTAGTCGGTGTTTAGTAACAAAATTGGTCTTTAATTTTTATATGTATTTAAAAAATACAAAAACCAAATGCAAAGGTACAGTACCTGGCCTATGAGTGGGATCTAGGTGTCCTGTTGGGCGACTGCTTAAGTATGAGTCAACAGTGTGCTGCAGCTGCCAAAAAAGCCAGTGCAATTCTAGGCTGAGGGACAATATCAAGACCATGGGAACTAAAAGAAGTGCTCTATACAGCACTGGTGACACAGTTTGGAATGCTGTGTCCAGTTCTGGGCATCATAATCCAAAAAAGTTGCTGAGGCCTTAGAAAGGGTACAGAGAAGAACAACAAAAATAATAGGTAGTCTAAAGGCTAAATCCAATGAAGAACAGCTAAAGGAACTATGCATGTTTTGCTAAATGAAGAGAAGACATGATAGCAGTCTTCCAACACTTGAAAGGCTGCTATGAGGAAGAGGGCATTGATTTATTCTCCATAGCACCTGAGGGCAGAACAAGAAGCAATAGGTGGAAGCTCCTCAGAGGGAGATCCAATTTGGAAATAAGAAGGAATTTCTTGACAGTGGAACGATTAAGCACCGTAACAGCTTGTGTCCCAGAATTGTGGGTGCTCCATCATGGGAGGATTTCAAGGAAAGATCAGACAACCATTTTTCCAAGGTAGTATGAGGACTCCTACCTTGGGCCAGGGGTTAGACTAGAAGACCTCCAAGGTTTCTTGCAACCCAACATTCACATGATTCTATGATCTTTATTACATTTTCCTTAAAAAGATTATAATAAAATGGAATAAAACATAACAAAGATGCAAGAACTGTTATGCTATGCATGAGCCTTCTCCTTATAAGGCTAATTTTTTTTTTTTTTTACATTTATCCAACATCTAATTTTGCAATAGATCAAAAAGTTTATATGTTTATTTATTTATTCATTCATTTATTTATCAAATTTGTATAGCCGCCGATCTCACAAGAAGTGATTCTGGCCAACAATCAAATAAGAAGAGCAATTATATAAATATAATCATCATAAAAATATTTTAAAAACATTAAAAATTAAAATAGCATTGGTAGCACAGTGGATTAATGCACTGTTATTAACATCTGCTGCTTGCAATTTACTGCAAGTTCAAATTCCACCAGGCTCAAGGTTGACTCAGCCTTCCATCCTTTCTAAGGTAGGTAAAATGAGGACCCAGATTGTGGGGGCAATAAACTGACTTTGTATAAATATACAAAAGTATGAAGGTTACTGTTTAACGCATTGTAAGCCGCCCTGAGTCTCCGGAGAAGGGCGGCATATAAATTATATATATATATATATATATATATATATATATATATATATATATATATATATATATATTTGTTTTCTCAGGTTTTCGCGGGTGTTTGTATGTAGGTCTTTGGTTATTCGGGTCTTCTCCCACGTAAAATTGGAAGTGTCTTGGCGACGTTTCGACGAAGTCTCATTCGTCATCTTCAGGCTGGTGTTCTCGGCTTCGTGCTTCCAGGAGTTGCTGTTTGTCAGCAAGATACAAAAAGCCCAGAAACTTGTGAATGCGATTTCACAGAACCAGGGCTGCAGAACAACTTAGCTTACGTACGTAAAACCTGGCTAGAAAGAATATGCATATGTATGTATGTATGTATGTATGTATGTATGTATGTATGTATATATATATATATATATATATATATATATATATATATATATATGTGTGTGTAAGATATACCAATATGAACTTATCATACTGAGTATCCCCTGACCTGAGAAATTTTGGTAGACATGAGGCTAGTCTCTGTTCCCAGATATTATTAATGTGACAATGCTTTTAATCCTGACGTCTATTTAAATATTTCATTGAAGCTTTCCCATTCCAAATATTGTAATTTGATTCTCATATATCTTGACTAAAGAGGGTTACATTAATTAAACTAATGACACAAAGCAATCCACTCTCTGTGAAGAACATGGGTGGTTTCTAAATTTGATAAATAAAATAAATAAGTAAATAAATAAAATATGTAATTGCTTTAGTGTTAAAACTATAAAATACATATTCTGTGTTTAGCACATAGCCATGTTCTTTGTTGTTATGATAGGGCTGGTTGAGTTGCAATTACAAAACTTTTCATAGTAAATCTGCTGAAAAACATCCATGGCTGAGTATCATAAAGAATTTATACTAAGGTGTTAGGAGTGATTTGAGATTCCCATTAAAAAAGAAATAGCCTTAATCATCCACAATAACATTGCATTAATTATTGAGGGATCTAATCAGTAGTCTGAAATTGCCCGCATGAAATATTAAACAGTAGAACAGAAATGAATTTATAGATTTGTGATAGCCATACCGGCTCTATCATCAGGTAAATTGGGCTGTTATTATTTACAGGAGCAATATGCTATGGAAATGGTTAACTGATTGTGGAATCGTTTAGTCCTGTCTCATAACATTCTAAGAATTGCTTTGGCGTGAAGGGCAAGCATGCTATCTAATGATGCTCCATGTGATGTTTTTCAGAAATGAGCCATTAGCAGGTTTCTTCTTTTATCAATTTGCATTATCAGAATCACATGTTGAAGTCATAATCAACCAGATCTGTGCCTTAGGCAAAATTACTCAAGTCAAGGGATAGTGAAGTAAGCTCATATTGACTTATGCCAGAGCCAACAGGTTCCCATCCTAATTGGGAAAGCGTTTAGCTTAATTCTGTACCTAATTAAAAGTGGGGGGGAAACCAACATTTCTCAAATCTTGCACCTTCCTCTTTCCACACCAGTGGTGGAATTTAATTTTTTTTAATACTGGTTCTGTGGGTGTGGCTTGGTGGGAGTGGCTTGGCTTGGTGGGCATGGCAAGGAAAGGAAACTGCAAAATCCCCATTCCCTTCCCACTCCTGGGGAAAGGATATTGCAAATCTCCATTTCCATCCCACTCTGGGGCCAGCCAGAGGTGGTATTTGCCAGTTCTCCAAACTACTCAAAATTTCCGCTACCGGTTCTCCAGAACCTGTCAGAACCTGCTGAATAGCACCCCTGTTCCATACCATTTAACTGGCTGTTCTTAACACTCCCATGGTGATCAGTAAAAAGAATAAAGTATGAGAATCTTCTCTCCTTCTTTGAACCATCCATGACATGCTAGGCAGTAGGTAGAAGTAAGTCCTGCTCCAAGTAGTTTCAGTCTTGAAATCATAATGTTTTCCAGAGACTACTTGCACACAATGCAAGATTAGATATGTTTTCTATTATTGAGATCTCTATCCTGCATCTTCATAATCAGAATAAGACATGGTAGTGAAATAGTGGTGGCGGTAGCATTGAGACACCAAAGCCATTTGTAGCTTTTCCCGTTTGGAACTTGAGCTGGACGTTGAGATTCTACATGCTCAGTTCTCCCATTTAAATCAAAGAAACTTTACATTCTCAGCCCAGCCCCTCGTTCTCTAGCATTGTTTTGTTCTTCATTAAATTCGATGAAAAGGGATTTCATCATCCCTTTCAAAGGGTGAGAGAATTTCAACAGTATTCTACAGTGAGGAGTGCAGTGCCCTTTCATGGACAGGTAGTCCTTGCTTAACAAATAATTGTTTATCCCAAAGGTGCTTTTTCAAAGGCAACTGGAATTTCGTGGGTTTTTTTTTCTTTGAAGACATTTTGCTTCTCATCCAAGAAGCTTCTTCAGTTCTAATTGAATGGTGGAGAATGGAAAGATTTATATTCCTAGCAGTCATCTGGTGGTTAGCTTCTTTCTGAGAGTCATTGAGACCACTTGGATGTTTCTCTATTCAGGTGACCCTGAGGACACAGATAGACCTCCAAGTGGCCTCAACAACTCTCAGAAAGAGTGCTAATGACCAGATGACTGCAAGGAATATAAATCCTTCCATTCTCCACCATTCTGTCAGAACTGAAGAAGCTTCTTGAATGAGAAGTGAAATGTCTTCAAAGAAAAAAAACAACAAGGAAGCCCGGTCTTTGAAAGCCTTTTGAAAAAGCACCTTTGGGACAAGCATCACCTGGATGACTAAGAAACTCCATAGAGACCATTTAGTAACCATTTAAAGTTAGGACAATGCTGAAAAAGTGGCATGACTAGTCTTCACACTTATGCCCATCGCAGCATCAGCACAATCATATCAGTGGCGGGTTCCAAATCTTGTCGCTACCAGTTCGCTCGTGCGTGCGTGGCGCTTCTGTGCATGTGCAGAAGCATCCAGGCGGGTGGGCGGAGCCTCCCACCGCCACCGCTACTGGTTTGCCTGATCCGGTGCAAACCGGTAGCAACCCACCACTGAATCACATGATTGCAATTCAGGTATTTGACAACCATTGAACATTGGTGATGGGGCAGCATCCTACACTCATGTGATTGCCATTTGTAATCATCCCACTCGATGCACAAATAACCAGGGTAAGGTTAACTAACATTGGACAGATTATATCACAATCTTCTCACTGGAGAAGGCTAGGAATGAATTCTTCATGCTACAAAACAAACATAAAGCCAAAGGTTGTGAATTGCCCATCCCCAATTTAAGATTTGCATTTTTATTTACCAACTTTTATAGTGGTTTATGAAATATGTTTCTGATAACCAACATCTTTAAGCTATGAATTTTATTTTATTTTTACCCAGGCAATGCTCAATTATTCTTTTGTTATTAATTATCCACATACTGCTTTTTTGTTCCTTTACTGATCACCTGACTGGCTGCTTAATTAATTAATTCATAATTGTTTCCAAACTTCATTCTTAACTGAATTAATTCTCCACCTCCTTAATTTGTCTGACTATTAAATTAATTGGAGTCATTATTTCTCTGTCTCTTAATAACTCTACTGTTCCAGAGTATTTTTTTCTCCCTTCCCCAAAGAAAATAATTTAGCTCATTTTTAGTAGAATAATAAACTTTATAATCCATTTTTAAATAATTCTGCTGATGTTCCAATTTCATTAAGGAAATCATATATATTTTCTGTGTTTTCAATAGAAGCTACTTGCCTATATCTCTATATATCAGTTAATTGTTATCTTTAATTTCTTCTACTACTATCTCCTTACTGAGTACCAGACAAATATATATATATATCTGGAGGATCAGATTAATGTCATTAACTATTAAAAAACAAGCTCTGTTCAAACCGGTAATCTAAAAGTTAAAATTAGCTTCATTTATATTCTTTTCTTAAGTTGGGTTTTGCTTTGTTCCTTGGCAAGACAAAAAGACAAATATTACAAAATTACAGAATTATAAAAAAAAAAAAAAAGTAGGTCATGGGGAAAAATAAAAGCAATGAGGAAAAGTAAAAAAGAAAAGAATAAAAATAAAAGGCGGTTTATATTTGTTTGCATGCAATAGCCTAGATAGGTAGTTATAATGAGAAACAGAAATGTTTTAACATATGTAGTGAATATTCCAAAGCAATATTTACATAGGGAAAAGTGCCCTTAAAAAAACCATTGAAGACATTTAAGAAATGGTGGCCAAGTTTGAATAAAATTGCTCTTCATTATAAGGTTTTTCAGAGCTCTTTGATATGTCAGTTTTTCAGCCAGAGCCCTTTCTGAGACTTTTAAGTACTGCTAATCTAATGAAAGATGCACTTAAATTTTTCAGTGTTTTGCTTTCACAAATCTGGCAGCTAACAAGAAAAAAAAAGGATCACTTTTTTTATGCTGCATTGATTTAGTTGTCTTAAGTATATGAACAATAATCCAACACCAGGAATCACTGTCAAACCATTCACCTGGAAGGATTAGTTAATTGGGTTTTGCTATCAAAAAACAATGGAAACCTCTGGAAATCTTGCTTTAACCCAGACAACAAGGAAAGATTACAATATAAATGGTGCAATTTGGGTATCGTTTAATGACACATACAGTATGTGCAGAAGTAAATTTAAATGTGCTTCTGCTTCTCAAATAAATCCCTAGAGATTTATCATATCAAAATCATGACATTCAAGAATTTAACACTAATGTCTTTGCTATAGCAATAGCACTTAGACTTTTATATACCACTTCACAGTGCTTTATACAGCCCTCTCTAACGGGTTTACAGAGTCAGCATATTGTACCCAGCAATCTGGGTCCTCGTTTTACTGATCTCAGAAGGATGGAAGGCTGAATCAACCTTGAGCCGGTCAGGCTTGAACTGTTGGCAGTGAGCAGAGGCAGCCTGCAATACTGCATTCTAACCACTGCACCATTATGAAAGGAAGCAGGTACATACCATACTTTAAAGGTTGTTAATAACATCAATTAATGAAATATAGATGAAATATGAAGGTATAATTGAATATAGCTATATTGAAACCAAAGTGATACTTGTAGTGTAACGAAACAAATAGTTTCATAAAATTTAGAATTTACTACAGGAATCCCAATCCCAGTACAGAAATGTACTCTAACAGCCATTTAGAGTCTGTTTAAGGACTTTCAACAAAATGTCCATCATTTCATGAAGCACTCTGTTCCACAGATGATCACATTTAAAATTAGAAATTATTTTCTTATGTGCAACTAAAATCTACTGTGTTATAATTTTAGTCCAAACAAGTCTTTTCTTGTCCACACTAAATCTACCCAGTGCTTCCAAATGGTCCTCATGAGTTTTTTTCTTTCCAGGTTCCTTGTCATCTTAGTCAGTTTCTCTTGGACAACTTCAGCTTTTCAACGTTCTTCCTCAAATGTTGTGACCAGATTTACCAGATCTATCAATCTTGGTAAGATGCAGTGCAGGATATGACTTCTCTTGATAGGGTCTAAGATTCCATTTTCAATTTGATTGCATTATACTGTTTCCTCATATTTAAATAGCAACTCTTTGAGACACACAAATCTTCTCATGGACTGCTGCCCAGTATGGTCCCTATGTCATGCCTTGTTCATGCTTTTTATTTTTCCTACTAAAATTAAGATGTTGCATTTGCCCTCTTGGAATTAATCTTGCTGTTTCCTGCTCATTTTTCAACTTATTAAAATCTTCCTAAATTATGATACTGCTAAAATTTGGCTATTCCCTCTTTATCTATGTTCATCTTAGAATAGAATAGAATAGAGTAGAGTAGAGTAGAGTAGAGTAGAGTAGAGTAGAGTAGAGTAGAATAGAATAGAATAGAATAGAATAGAATAGAATAGAATAGAATAGAATAGAATAGAATAGAATAGAATAGAATAGAATAGAATAGAATAGAATAGAATAGAATTCTTTATTGGCCAAGTGTGATTGGACACACAAGGAATTTGTCTTGATGCATACGCTCTCAATGTACATAAAAGAAAATATACATTCATCGAGAATCATAAGGTACAACACTTAATGATAGTCATAGGGTACAAATAAGCAATCAGGAAACAATATCAATATAAATCGTAAGGATACAAGCAACAAGGTTACAGCCATACAGTCATAATTGGGAGGAGATGGGTAGGAACAATGAAAAGATTAATAGTAATGCAGATTTAATAACTAGTTTGACAGTGTTGAGGGACTTATTTGTTTAGCAGAGTGATGGCGTTTGGGAAAAAACTGTTCTTGTGTCTAGTTGTTCTGGTGTGCAGTGCTCTATAGCATCATTTTGAGGGTAGGAGTTGAAACAGTTTATGTCCAGGATGCGATGTAAATATTTTCACAGCCCTCTTTTTGATTCGTGCAATATGCAGGTCCTCAATGGAAGGCAGGTTGGTAGTAATTGTTTTCTCTGCAGTTCTAATTATCCTCTGAAGTCTGTGTCTGTCTTGTTGGGTTGCAGAACCAAACCAGACATTTATAGAGGTGCAGTTGACAGACTCAGTAATTCTTCTGTAGAACTGTATCAGCAGCTCTGCAAATCTGATAGACCTCTGATTTTGTATGAAATTTATATTTCATGTCAATCATTTATCAACATGTTAAACAGCGCAGAGCATAGGATAGGATCCTGCAGTACACCATTCAACACATTGTTGTTCCAAACTAATTAGTAATAGATCTCACAACATGGCACACACAAAGTGCTTCATGTTTATCCCATTACTTAAGACAGTGTTTCTCAATCTCAACAACTTTATGCTGACTGGGGGATTCTGTGAATTAGTCCACACATCTTAGAGTTGAGAAACACTTAACTAGCTTGGTGTGGAGGCATGAATGTACACATATTAATCAACCAGCTCTGTAGCCATGTAAAGAAAACACAACCTAGTCCCCATGTTGCCCTCTTCTCTACTAGAAATTAATGGGAGGCTTTGACAAAAGATTTACTGGAGTCAAGATATACTTTCTCTATCACATTCCTGTGTCAACTAAACTTTATAAGGAAGGAAATCAAGTTGATGTGACATGACTCATTTTTTATAAGCCATTATTGGCCCCTGCCAAACAATGTGTTCTTTTCTCAGTATATTCAAAATGTTTAATGATCTGTTCAACTGTTTTGCCCAGCATCATCAACAACAAATTGATCATTGCATGGTTACTTGGATTCTCTTTTTCTCCTTTTGGAAGAAAGGAATAACATTTCCCTTTCTCCAGATCTTTGGTTTAATATCCATTCTACATGATTTCTCAAAGATCAATACAAGGCAGTATGAGATGATATTCTGCAATCTCCTTCAAAACTTAAAATCTCCGATTCTAGAGATTTAAAGTAATTCATAGTAACCAAGTGCTTCTGAAGCATTTATTGATTGTTTGGCTTAGATTGTCATGTTCTCTTTAGTCAATTTCTTCACTTAGATTCATTTTAACATAGTTCAGCTTTGTGGAGAAGATCAAAACAAAATAGGAATTTGATCCTCTTTCTTTATAAGGTTTTATCATCTTTTAGTAATGGCTCAGTGGCGAAGATGCTGAGCTTGTCGATCAAAAGGTCAGCAGTTCAGCGGTTCAAATCCCTAGTGTCGCATAACAGGGTGAGCTCTCGTTACTTGTCCCAGCTTCTGCCAACCTAGCAGTTCGAAAGCACATAAAAAATGCAAGTAGAAAAATAGGGACCACTTTGGTGGGAAGGTAACAGTGTTCCATGTGCCTTTGGTGTTTAGTCATGCCAGCCACATGACCATGGAGACATCTTCGGACAGCGCTGGCTCTTCGGCTTTGAAACAGAGATGAGCACCGTCCCCTAGAGTCGGGAACGACTAGCACATATGTGCGCGGGGAACCTTTACCTTTACCTTAGCAATGGGCCTACCCTTCATTTTTCCTCCTTTTACCCACCAAACTCCTTTGGTTTTTATTTTAACTTCCCTTTCAAATGTAGGTTCTTTTTCTGCTTTTGTCTTTCTAACTTTCCTTCTAGTTTTTAGCACAGATTATTCATGTAAAACTAAAATCTGCTTACATAAGCTGTTCTGTCTTTACATTCCTTGAAAGAATAGAATAGAATAGAATAGAATAGAATAGAATAGAATAGAATAGAATAGAATAGAATAGAATAGAATAGAATAGAATAGAATAGAATAGAATAGAATAGAATTCTTTATTGGCCAATTGTGATTATATACACAAGGAATTTGTCAAGGTGCATATGATCTCAGTGTTCATAAAAGAAAAGATACATATGGTATCTTCATGCTTTATAAAAAGAATTATCAAGGAATGGGAGAATATTTCTTCTCTTCTCCTTATCTGCTAAGCATGCTCATTCGAGCTTGTAGAAAAAAAGGTGGATTATCAGTGTAATAATAAGAATAAAAATGGATAGCCTATGTGGTATTTCAGGTACAAGATTAATTTCTTCATTTAGGGGGTTCTTCTGATATCACTAGTGATAAGTTATTCTGTGGGGTTCAAATTATGGGTATTGAACCCACAGACTTTCACACTTCAAATGATTCTGTAAGCTTTGGCTCTCGGTGCCTTCAGGAAGAAAATATATGGAAGTTCTCACAATAGTATCTCCAGTCTACCTGCCTCTTAAGAAGGAAAGATGCTTTTATTAGAACAGAGAAACATTCAAATCTCTGAGAGCTTAAGGGAAGATAATTTATATATACATCCTGAGAGCTTCTAAGAATAAAAATATAAAAGTTGTTTAAGGTATTATCTGAACTTCTCCCACAGCAGGGTTTCCTAGCAGCCAAGGTATGTCTTTCTGAACTTTCAGTGGTTCCTGTGGTCCAAGGATTTCTAATTGCTCGTATCTTTTAGAGACAGGATGAAGGGGCAAATGTGCAAGGGACACAGATTATCTTTTACACTCCAACTGCTGAGATAAGGATCTCTCTGCTCCTCTGACAAGGATCATAATTACTCAGACAGGGCAGGGATTCCAGATTGAGTTAGTTCTCCTCTACGTGATGGAAGATAGATTTGAGTTGGACTGAATTGGTGGGCAATTCTTCCATAAATCCGAAACTGCTTGTGGAAAAGGATCTATTCTGATAATGATAGTTCCTTTCTGAGTGCTAGTACTGTTAAGAAATTGGTTGACATATGGGAGACTTCATCTTTCTTTCAGTCTACTTTTCATAATTCACATTTCTTTTCTCATGAAAAACATACATCAATTCAATCGTATAAAAAAAAAAACATGGATTCTTGTAGTAGAAACTTCTACTAAGGTAAAGGTTCCCCTGCATATATGTGTTAGTCGTTTCTGGCTCTAGGGGCAGTGCTCATCTCCGTTTCAAAGCCAAAGAGTCAGCGCTGTCCGAAGACGTCTCTGTGGTATGTGGCCATCATGACTAAATGCCAAAGGCGCACGGAATGCTGTTACCTTTCCACCAAAATGGTCCCTATTTTTCTACTTGCATTTTGTACGTGCTTTCAAACTGCTAGGTTGGCAGAAGCTGGGACAAGTAACGGGAGCTCACTCCATTATGTGGCACTAGGGATTCGAACCACTGAACTGCCGACCTTCTGATCGACAAGCTCAGTGTCTTAGCTACTGAGCCACCTTGTTCCTTTTTAAAAAACTTTTTAAACTTTTTAAAAAACTTTTTAAACTTCTATTGTATTCCTATAATTGTGGGTACTACCTCTATTTCATAAATATAAATAGCCAACAACATAAATAGACACAAGTGTGAGTCTCCTACATTGTTGTGGCTCTACATCATGAACTAATGTGACATCACTGAAACAAATATGTCGTTCTTATAGAAATATAGGAATTTTATTTATTTATTTTATTTTTATTTATTTTATTAGGATTATATGCCGCCCTATCGCCAACGGACTCAGGGAGGCTCACAACAATAAAAACCACATTAATCCATTATACAAAGTTAAAATGCCTAATTAAATCAGATAAAGTTAAAAAACCTGTATAAAATCCCATTAGTCCAGGCCGGATTTTAAAAACTTTTTAAAAAGGAAATGCCAGGAAAAAAGCTCTCTTGTGCTTAACAGAACACATTGAGATCATTGCACCCTGCTAGGTTAAATTACCACCCTAAAAACACACACCTTTTTCTTAATTATAATTAAACAACCCACTTTTTGAATATTAGGGAATCATTTAACGATTTTATGTTTCTCTAGGTGTGAGAGTTTGCATGCTAAAAACAGCAATTCACAATCCAGAGAGAAACATATGCCTCTGCAAAATAACTATTTTTCTAGAGGGAAAAAGCCTGTTTAGAATTGTATATGTTCCATGGAACAACCAAATAGCATTTGTTTCCCATTGTGGCAGAAGTTTGGACTTGTTTGTTAAATTAAATATTTGCATGGGATAACTTGGAAATGCTTATATCAATCGGGTACATCTGCGTTGCTTAAGGTCTTCTGTATAGTACTTAGAAGGATGGGGAAGCCACTTACAAGAGCAAGACTCAAAATACCGTATGCAAAAGCAACATAACTCAGTGGGTTTCTTATGCAATAAAATATCAAATAATAAGACCCTGAATTATTTGCCACTGAAAGTGTGTCTCCTTAACTATGGCCATGCAGCCAATTATTTAGTGGATATTGCAAACGGTTGTTACGTTTTTACTAAGTTGACCAGAACTAAAAGGTGTAAAACAGCACTTTGGTTAGTAGTGTAGAAAGTTAGCACCCATCCATCTCCTAGAAGAATCAAATATTGTAGGAAATATTAAAAAGACAGAATATTATATTTCCCTGGCTGAGAAAAGGAGAAACATGTTTTTAAAGACAAAGCAGCTCCCTGCCCCCCCCCCCACTTCAGCTCCAGGGTGATGGGATTAAGACCTTCACTCTTAGGACATGATAGGATTAGCTTCATTACCTCATTACCCAGCAAGATTCAACCAAGCCTGTGACTCAAGACAACCTACAAAGTTATCCCTGCATGGCTCCATGGAGTCTGACAACCAATCAGGACAACCTGCCCTAACACAGGAACAGGAAGCTCCAAGGCGGGGCCCAAGAGAGGGTGTATATATAGATATAGATATAGATATAGATATAGATATAGATATAGATATAGATATAGATAGATAGATAGATATAGATATATATATATAGATATATAGAGAGATATATAGAGAGATATATAGAGATATATATCTCCCTCTCCCTCTCCCTCTCTCGCTCTCTTCCCTATGTGCTCGATTGCCCAGGACCTCAAACCATGTGGTCCTGTCCACCATTAAACCATCTTTCCAAACAAATTCTATGTTTTCAGTGTCTTTCCCCCCACTTGGAACTGAACCCATTTCTTCCAACAGTAGAAAGAATCTCATTTCAGAAGTAAATGTTATTTGGGAATAAGGAAGGAAAATCTTTAAAGACTTGTATACAAAGACTATATCTATTCAGGGGGCTTGGTGTTAGTCGTACTTTCAGCAAACTGCTGCTTCAAAGTTGCTTTGGAAAACCAGAAGCCTCTCAGAAATATGAATCGTATCACTGCTGCAGTACTGATAACTAACTCTAACTTTTCTTGCCATTTTTTTTTAAAAAAACCCTGCCTTTGTAGATGGAAGCACCTTATCAAGGCAAAGGATGGACTTGTATTGGCTTCAAATACATAAATGTCTTACTATGATTCTTTGCCTACTGTTTCTGCCCAGTCAAGAGACCCACAGATCAGTCCAAACTCAATGCTTTTTGATGTTGATAAACTCAAAGACTGTTTTGTCAAATAGCTACAGTACATAATTCCACAATAAAAACCCAGGAAGAATATTTATGGTCATAAGCAACTTTGAGACAGATAGATGATAGGTAGATGATAGATGATAGATAACAGGCAGACAGACAGACAGACAGACAGATGGCAGGCAGGCTTCCTGCATCTAGTACATTTCAAAACCTTCTTTCTTTTTGGCTGACCACTGCAAAATAAATGAAAAATGAAAAATGAAATACCTGGAGAATGACTGGTTTACAATCCTCAAAAAAGTTCTTCTTTATTTAGTACCATCTCCTATCAGAGATCAATCACCTTCAATGCTATACTTTCTTTTGTTGTTTCTTTTGCGTTTGTTTTCTTTCTTCTTTCTGGCAATATGTAGTGCTGTAGTTTCCCATTGCTTTCCACATTGCTGTTACATTACCATATGAATATCTGCCTTCCTATCACTGTGTACACAACTACAATTGTCCCAATTAACCCACTTCTGTCTGTAGTTGCTCCTGATAGAACACCACTCCTGACTCCACTCCCTGAAGTAAGCTGATAGCATTCGTTATGGCAAGGGTGTCAAACTCGATTTCATTGAGGGTCGCATCAGGGTTGTGTTTGACCTCGGGGGGGTGGGGGGGCATGGCCAGCTTGATGTCACTTATGTCAGGGGCACCTGTGGTCCCCTGAGCACTCTATCAGCAAAAATGGGAGCCCAAGCTTCGTTTTCAGCTGTGATGGCTCTTGCAACCCTTTGCCAGCGAAAACAGAGCTCAGGAGGGCCGCATAGACCGATCCTTCACTGTTTCCAGGTCAGCTCTGTGGGCCAGATCTAAGCACCCCATAGGCCGGATCCGGCCTGCAGGCCTTGAGTTTGACACCCCTGCCTTATGGAGTCACAAAATTGTCTTTGGATACATGTAGCATTTTGATCAAATCAGTAACATTTTTTTTTTCAAATCATGACATTTTTATCAGTCAGTAATATTTCCCAAACATTAGAGTGGCTATATCCTGCTAGCATTCTACAAAGTTTACACTGTTGTTTATATCGCACTTAAATATTTTATTTAATGGCCGTTTCACCATCCACAACTCATTAGCCTAAAGAACTGTAGATCGATTCAAGTAAAAAAGAAATGTTATGATTTCTATAGTGTGGATCAACCACATGGTTTGCATAATCAAACATCTTGCATCAAGCTTGCAAGCCACTTCATTTTTTTTTTAATTTCATTTTTATACCTCTGGTATCCTTGTCTAGATTATTTTCTTTTTGAATAATCCGCATTATTTGGATTGATGTCTAACCTATCCAGATATCAACTTTTTTTAATGATCTGAGAGGGAAAAGAATGAAGCTGCTACAAGGATGGAGACTTTCCCAAGGAACTGAGGCATTGTTTAACTTCAATAGCAGAGAGGAAGTCATACAGCTGCCACACAGATGCTGTGTAATGGGGTGAAAGTGGGCACTGTAAAAAGAAATTGTTTGATTAGCAAGCTGTGACCTATAAAATAGCAGGAAGTTAAATTGGATGACCTGGGGACTTTATAGTTTGTGAATATTCCCATTTCAGAAAAGCAGAGTCACTGAGTCACTCACGCAAAATACTTGGTGAGGCCGAAATTTTTATTCATGGCACAAGGACATGAATCTTCCTGCAAGGAACATCATTTTCGAAGAATTAAAGGGAACGAGTAGGAAGGCTAATTGACTTATTTATATCCACATGTTTGCTTTGCCAACAAAACTAAGCTAGAATGTTAACAATGCATGCATTTAGTATGATTTTGCTCCAATGTACAGATTTCATTATATGGGATATTTATTTTGGCTTATTAAGAAGTTCTCAGTTTATTCCAACACTTACCTTAACTGTTTTGAAAAACCATATTAAAAGCAGAGTTTGTCAACAGCGATGTGGAAACAGACACGAAATTCTATGTGATTGTGTCTTAAAAATATCTAATAACTGTGAGTCTGTATTCATTTTGCTTTATTTTTTTTTCCTTTGAAGCAGCTATGCCTATGTACAATTAGAACGGTCCTCAAAAATTTAGAATGATTACCGAGTGATTCTGTTAAAAATGCAATCAGCAGACACATCGAGGTTGTTCAGGATAGAAACCCTTGGTTTAATTGGAAAGACTAATGAGATAGCAAAATCATGTGCAGAACATGCAAAGAATGAGATTGACACTTTCCTTACCAATTGAAATAAATGGATAAAAGAGGATTCCCCTTTATTTCCTCACCCCAAGAATATAATAGATTTTGACTAGCAATGATTGCTTATAGGCAATCAAGTTATTGTCAATTCCTAGTAATCACATAAATACATTTTTCCCATGATGCTCTATCCCTAATCTATTTGCTTATTGCCCTCTTCTATCTTGCTACTAGTTGTCCTCTTCTTGCCTTTCATTTAACATTTCTCAGTAGTATAACCTTTTTGCAATGTGATGGATCTTCACTGAAAATTGGATTTCAGTGGTGAAATCTATTTTTTTTTGCTACCGGTTCTGTGGGTGTGGCTTGGTGGTCATGGCAGGGGAAAGATACTGCAAAATCCCCATTCCCTCCCTACTCCTGGGAGAAGGATACAGCAAAATCTTCATTCCCACCCCACTCTGGGGCCAGCCAGAGGTGGTATTTGCCAGTTCTCTGAACTACTCAAAATTTCCGCTACCGGTTCTCTGAACTGCTCAAAATTTCTGCTACTGGTTCTCCAGAACCTGTCAGAACCTGCTGGATTTCACACCTGATCTTCACATAACGAAGGAGGATAATTTGAGCCTGGTCATTTGTGCCTTGAATGAGGACTGTCGGATAATGTATTTGACATTACATTACATCAATTTGACATTGATGTAATGTATCCATCAATTTGTTTTCTTGGCTGTCCATTATGTTCTTAGGAGACTTCTCCAACACCTCCATTCAAAGGTATAAGCCCACCTCCTATCCAACTTTCACTACAATATTTCATGGGAAGTAACATGGCTTGTATGATTCTGATCTTTGAATACCTTTTCCAAGGACTTCATGGCTGCTCTATTGAGTGTTAGTGTATAGCAGGGGTGTCAAACTCAAGGCCCGGGGGCTGGATTTGGCCCATGGGGTGCTTACATCTAGCCCGCGGGGCTGCCCTGGAAACAATGAAGGACCGGCCCGCAGTGCCTCTGCCAATGAAAGGGAGGGCTGCATGCAGCACTCTCGAGCTCCATTTTTGCTGGCAGAGGGTTGCAGGAGGCCGTTGCAGCCAAAACAGAGCTCGGGAGCCCATTTTCGCTGGCAGAGCGCTCGGGCCACAACAGACGCCCCTGATATGAGTGACATTGAGCTGACCATGGTCCCTGGCCTCACACACCCAGGTCAAACACAACCCTGACGCGGCCCTCAATGAAATCGAGTTTGACATATTCCTTGACTGTTTGTGACTTTACTGTTGATGGTTGATTGAAATAAGATGGGCTTTCTGCATTGTATCAGCTTCTGAGATGTATAATGTTCCAATTGCTTGACTTTTGTTCCTTAAGGCAGTACATGAGGAGTAAGGATAGATCAGTTTGTCTGCTTTTCAAAGGAACACGGTGGTGCATTTAAGGATATGTCACTGTACGATCGGCAATGACAAGGATTCAGGTATTTATTCAATCTTAAATGAGGCTTGTAAACTGGCTTCGGGAAACTACTGCCATTCTTGCCATCAGCACTGGTACCCTTTTTTTAAAAAAAAATTCTCTGGAGCAGAAACTATGCAAAGCAAAGACATCCTTATTCTACTAAAACCCTACTTCGATTTAAGTTATGCTCCATTAATGTTGGGTTGTGCCATACAGAATAACACAGTTGGAAGGGACTTTGGAGGTCTTCTTTCCTGCTTGAAAAGATCCCTTTTCAAGCAGGAAACTCTATACCATTGTGCACAAATGGCTGTCCAGTCTCTTCTTAAAAACCTCCAGTGATAGAGCATCCTTAACTTCTAAAGGCAAGCCATTCCACTGATTAATTGTTTGAACTGTTCAGAAATTTCTCCTTGGTTTTAGGTTGGATCTCTCTTTGATAAGTATCCATCTGTTACTTCTCGTCTTGCCCTCAAGTGCTTTGGAGAATACGTTTCCTCCCTGTTCTATGTGACAGCCTGCCAAATATTGGAAAATTGTCACCCCTAGTCCTTCTCGTCATTAAGCTAGACAATTCCTGCAACTGTTCATCGTATGTTTTAGCCTCCAGATCCCTGATCATCTTTGTTGCTCTTCTCTGCATTCTTTCTAGAATCTTCTCTGCATTCTTTCTAGAATCTTCTCTGCATTCTTTCTAGAATCTTCTCTGCATTCTTTCTAGAATCTTTTTTGTATCATGGTGACCAGAATTCCAAGTGCAGTCTTACCAAGGCAGTATATAGTGGTACTAATGCTTCATGTGATCTTGATACCATTCATCTATTGATGTAGTGTATTATTGCATTGGCTTTTTTGGCAATTGTAGCACACTGTTGGCTTATATTTAAATGTTTATCCACTAGGACTCCTAGATCCCTCTCACGGTTACTTCTGTAATAGTTACCAACTCTTCTTTACATGTACATTTGGTTTTTCTTGCATAAGTGTAAAACCATACTTTTCTCACCACTGAATTGCATTTTGTTGGATGGGCCCAGTGTTCGGGTCAAAATCTTTCTGGATTTGAGCCTATCTTCTAAAATGTCAGCTATTCCTCCTAGTTTGGTCTCTTCTGCAAATTTAATGAGTTCTCCTTTTATCCACCTGTCTAAATAATTTATGAAGACATTGAAGAGTACTGGACCTAAGACAGAGATACCCCATTGCATACTTCCTCCATGTAGATGTAGTTCCATTGTGGTGAACACGCTGAGTGCGGTTTTTCAGGCAGTTATGAATCCCTCTCGTGGTGTTGCTTTTTATCTCACATTTTTCCATCTTATCAAGAAATAGATTGTAGTCTACTTTGTCAAATGCCTCATTGAAGTCCAAGTATACTATGTCCACCGCATTTTACTGATCCATCAATTTTGACGCATTGTCAAAGAAGGCAGTAAGATTTGTTGGGCATGATCTGTTTTTGACAAACCCATGTTGTCTTCTAGTAATAGGTTCACTTGCTTTTAGGTATTTTTTCACAGATCTGTTGCTTGATTATCTTTTCCAGGATTTTCCCTATTGAAACTTGATCATGCCAAACAAATTTTGCTGCATTCTTTGGCAAATGATATGTGAACATATGATATAGTGACTAAATTTTGCTCAATGGGAATGTTATTGTGACATACTGAGTTCCATGATGCAGCATGGAAAGATGATGCAAAAGATGTAGATAAACATGGCTGTTTTGTTGTCTAAGCAGTTACTTCCTTGTTTGGATTAAAAGTCAAAATGCCGACTACATTGTTATGATTTCTGTTGACATAGGAACAGGGGTGGATTCTACTTATCTTTACTACTGGTTCGCAACGGGGCCGCGCATGTTCTGATGACATTGGGGTTGGTGGGCGGAGCCTCCCTCCGGTTTTACTACCAGTTCTGTAGAACCGGTGCGAACCGGGGGCAACCCATCACTGCATAAGAAGTATGGAGGAGGAGGAGGAGGAGGAGGAGGAGGAGGAGGCATACTTGGAATACACTATTTTATTCTGAAGTCAGTCCTTAGTTAGTGGCTAAAATATTACAGCGTAACTTCATGAACTTTATCTAAATGAAAAAGCAGGAATACAGAGAAAGTAAACAAGCATATGTCATCAATAGACACTGTGAAGAATGGAGATAAAAGGAAATCCAGGACAACTTTCATGAGAGGACAGTGCTGTGATAAGAGTGTGAAATATGAAATTTGACCAGATATAAATTCTGAATTACTATTCCTGCTTGCTCACAAACTCTCCGCTACCTTAAATGGCTGCCGTTTCACAGAATACTATAAAGATATTATTCTTAGCTGTGTTTGTCCTTTTCTCAGGACAAACCTCACAACTGAATAACAATTTTATTAGGTCTTAAGATGAATTCAAAAGGCACAAAGTGTAAAAGCTTTTCAGTTTTTTAGAGTATTTTATTAGGCAATATATTTGAAATACCTGGTGTAATTTTTGAATTTCCTTGGTTCTTCCTATCTCTTTCTTTTAATTAAGTTATCGCCATCTATGGATGTTTTTCATGGGCCTCCATTGTCTCTAAAACAAGAATTGGAGCAAGAAATTTTGAAAAGTTACTTCTCACTGACTTCCTTAAAAGTTATGAACAAAATCAACAATGAAGATTTCTGATTGTCCGTATATAATCTCTGGTCTTTCTCTACTCCATGTGGTTTTATCATGACAACAGTAAGGGGGGGGGAAAACAGTGATATGATGAAAACTACATTTTCTCAAGTAAACCATCTGGAGATCATACAGATGAAATCTGTGATTCCTCTCCTTCTCCCACTTCTGCTTTTAAAGCAAGTGGTAACAAGTACATACAGTGTATTGTGCATTTATACAAGGTCACCATACAGAGGTTTAAGTATATGCATCCTTCTTCCTCAATTTTGCTGGTGCTTCTTCTACTGCCCCTTTTAATTCTGCAAAAATATAACATATTATCTGACTTCAGAATCACTCAAGTCATTTTAATAAATATATCTCTTGACCTTAGTGATGGCATCTTATTGTTCATGCTTCTGACATTTAATTATACCATCTCCAGATGATGATGGATACAAGGTCAATTGTTGATTAATATTCATTTCGGTGGAGTACAACATTTTATAAACTCTTATGATAAACTCTTGGTCGATGAGCCACATGTTCCTTTATGAATGCTATGAGAATGTTTGAAAGTGTTTTGATGATTATTGATCTTAATGTTTTTAATGCTTTTATTCTGTAAACCACCCAGAGTTGATGGATGCAAGATGGGTAGCAAAGATATTAAATAAATAAATAAATAAATAAATAAATAAATAAATACATACATACATACATACATACATACATACATACATACCGTATCTTTCGGAGTATAAAACGCACCTACCTTTTTTGGTAAGGAAAAGAAGAAAAAGAAATCTCCCTCTGCCTCTAAGCAATTTTGCCTCGCTGCAGCAAACAGCAAACAGCCTGCTTCCTTACTTTCATTTTGTTTTTGGCATAGCTTGATTAGCACAAGGGGAAAAAAAATCTGCTCCAGCAATTTACCTCCTTGCAGCAAGCAGCAGAGCCCTGTGCAAAACAGCTGAGAGCAAAACAGCTGAGAGTCGGGAGGCCGATCCAATCAACTTGTGCTAATTAGGCTGTGCTGAAGCTGAAAGGAGCTGTTTTTTCTTGCTGTTTGTTTGCAGGGAGGTAACTGCTGGGAGGCAGAGGCCAAAGGGTGGGGGCCAGTGGGTGGGCGGGGCTACATTCGGTGTATAAGACACACCTAAATTTTCACCCCCTTTTAAGTTGGGAAAAGGTGCGTCTTATACTCTGAAAAATACGGTAAGTAAGTAAGTAAGTAAGTAAGTAAGTAAGTAAGTAAGTAAGAAAGTAAGAAAGTAATAAGAAAGAATGCAGGTGCAGATGGAGAAATTGGGAAAATATTAAAATATGGATGCAATTGGGTTATGCAATGGCAGTAAGTCTTATTGATGCATGTGTGACAACTACATGTTTAATTGAAGGAAAGCCGTTATTTCTTTCCTACACAAAGGGAAAGATAACAAGAGTGAATGTAGGGGAATTTGCTTTGTGAAGAATGCCTGGGAAAGTATTCAGCAAATTCTGATTGGAGGCTATGGAAGGTGACACAAAGCAAAAATTGACAAATGTTTTGTGACATTTTCCAGAACATGTCAGTGTCCTCATGAAAAACCTGTATACAGATAAGGAAGTCACAGAATAGTCAGAACACTCCAGGTTGGCAAAAAATGCAATAAGGTTGACACTATTTTATTCAACCTATATGCTGAATGTAGCAATAGCACTTAGACTTATATATTGCTCCCAAATGTCAGCTTATTGCCCCCAATAAATCAGACCCTCATTTTACCAACCTCGGAAGGATGGAAGGCTGAGCCTGAGTCAAACTCCTGACGGTGGGCAGAGTTAGTCTGCAATACGGCATTCTAACCACTGTGCCACCACACCTCTACCATATAATGTACTTATATAAGGAAGCTGGATAGGAAGAAGATGAGTGTGGTTTTAAATTGGGAGAGAAAAACATCAATAAGCTACACTAGGCGGATGCTGATGCTGCTGTAATAGCCAAAAATACAAATGCAATATTGCAAGCTGCAATAATAAAAATTAAAGAACAATGTGAAAAAATAGGATTAAAATTAAATATAAAAAAGACCAAACTGATGACAACTGGGAAAAAATTCACCCTTAGAATTTGCAATGAGGCTATTGTAGATAGCAGATGATATTGATCAATCATCAAGGAACAAGCAATCAAAAATAGAGTATAGACTAATATTCAGTAGTCTATACCAGTGGTGAAATCCTCCGTGGTTTACTACCGGTTCGCTGCCCATGCATGCATGGTGCGCATCAAACGCACACTGCGTGTGCACGCATGCACAGAACGTGCCAAATGCATGCTGCATGCACCTGCGCAGTGTGAACCAAATGCACACTGCGCATGCACACATGCACAGTGTGCACCAAACACACATGCTTCACAAGGAAAAAGACGCTTTCTAAGATACGTAGAACAGCGAGGGGGGGAAACAGCTCTGCCGTGCTATTTAGATTCGCTAGAAAGTAGGATTTCCTACTTTCTAGCGAATATTAATTGTGCAACACAGCTGATCATCGGAAATACCGTTTTGGACCAACCGGTAGCTTTTATCACTACCAGTTCGCCCGAACCAGTGCGAACCAGTAGGATTTCACCACTGGTCTATACTGAATAGAGATAGTCTATATAGAAAACATAGTCAAATGCTTTCTACCTACCTACAAAGGTAGGTATATACCTACAAAGATCACAATCATGCAATCCATGATATTCCCATATTATCCTATAGAAGCAAAAGCTGGACTTTGAAGGAGCAGAATAGGAAGAGCATCAACATGTTTGTATTCTGGTGTTGGAGAAGAGTCCCGAAACTTCCATGGCCAGCCAAGAAAACAAATTGATTCATCATTGAACAAATCAAACCAGATTTCTCATTCAAGGTACAAATCATCATCATCAACAGCATCTTTTAACGACCCCATAATCCCTTGCGGGGTGGAGTCTGGGCAACTGAATGGAATTAGCAGAGTGTTTAATGGCCAGATGCCTTTCCTGTCGCTAATGTGGAGTTTTGTTCAACAGCTATAATCCCATTGTGCCCAAAGAGAGAAATATCTGCCTCTACCTAGGATCAAACTAACAGCTTCCTGATTGTGAGGCGAGAGCTCCACTTCTATGCCACTGCACCACTCCATTCAAGGTACAAATGACAATACTCAAATCATCCTTGAGACAGATACAGTATGAATACTTAGTTCTCTGTTGAAGGCGCTAATGCTTGGAAAGGTGGAAGGAAAGAGAAAAGGATGACTAGCGGCAAAATGAATGGACTTAGTTACAGTGGCAGTGAGTGACCTGTTGAAAGACTTGATGTATTAGAAAGTTTTGATTTTTTTAAAAAAGTGTTTAAAAGTGTTACTTTAAAAGATAAAAGAGGGGTGGGAAAAAAAAGACTTTCCCCACCCTTTTTTTTTTCAGTAAGATCAAAGAATTTGAAAGAATACAATGAATTTTATAAATAAAAATGGGGAGAGTTCACAAAGACTACTAGGTGCAAATAGAAATATACATTATTTCCATAGCAAGGAAGATAAAGCAGGAATAGTTAAATTGATTATTTTATTCAAAGAGGAAAATATATTTTCATAGGATATCACTTCTGGAGTTTGTGCTTGTGAAGAAAAAAAATGAAACTTTGACTTTGGTTTTCTTGATTAAAAATATATGATGTTATAGGAATGGCTAGTTATAATGTGTAAAAGCAAAAAGTTGAGGTTGGAGTATGTTTATCTTGTACTGTGCTAAGAAGAGTTGGAAGTTAATGCCCCTTTTCTTTCTTTTTTTCTCTTTCCCCTTGTATCTTTTCCCCACTCCCTTTCTTTCCATTAATTTCCTATTTATTTCTTCTCTTCTTTGTATTTTATATAATTAAAATTAAAAGCACTGTAATTTAACACCAGCTGTCTGCAATTAAAGTAAGTTTGAATCTTGCCAGGCTCAAGGTTGACTCAGCCTTCCATCCTTTCTAAGGTAGGTAAATTGAGGACCCAGTTTGTGGGGGCAATAAGCTGACTTTGTATAAAATATACAAAAGTATGAAGGCTATTGCTTAACACATTTTAAGCCGCCCTGAGTCTCCAGAGAAGGGCGGCATATAAATCAAATTAAAAAAATATATATTTTGACACAAAAGACTTCAAAGATTAGGCTAGGGATAGATCATCATGGAGAAAATCAATGAGGTTGCTAGGAATTAAAAAAAAAAAAAACTTCATGCACAACCCAGAGCTGCCTCAAATGCTTTGTATTTTTTAAAATAAATAAACGAATGAATAAATATGTAAAGAATTGTTTCTGTCTTCTTCAAGGGGAAGAGTAACATGCCAGCAGAATCAAATTAGGCATTTTCCAAATTTTTGACATACCAGCCCAAAATGTTCACCATCGCATGGCACTAAACCAAACTGGCTCTCATTTTAGCAAACAACTTTTCCTGCCACTTTTTTTTAAAAAATCAATCAAAAAATCATTTTTTACTTTATACCAGTGGGTCATTGAGAAATGTATGAATGTGAGAAAGAAATATAGGGCCAGGTCTGTCCAAGACAACCTGAGAATATATCATACAAATGTTTAGATAAAGTGAATATGAAATGCTTTGCATGAGTAGTGGTGTTGAAGATTGTTGAATGTGATAAAAGTTTGTATATGATCATAGTAAAATGGGTAAGAGAATAAGTTAATAATAATTTAATAATTTAACAAAGTTGGAAGAGACCTTGGAGGTCTTCTAATCCAATCTCCTGCTTAGGCAGGAAACCCTACACCACTTCAGAAAAATGGTTAGCCAACATCATCTTAAAAACTTCCAGTGTTGGAGCATTCACAACTTCTGGAGGCAAGTTGTTCCACTGATTAATTGTTCTAACTGTCAGGTATTTTCTCCTTAGTTCTAAGTTGCTTTTCTCCTTGATTAGGTTCCACCTATTGCTTCTTGTCCTGCCCTCAGGTGCTTTGGAGAATAGCTTGACTCCTTCTTTGTAGCAGCTCCTGAGGTATTGGAACATGCTATCATGTCACCCCTAGGCCTTCGTTTTATAAGACTAGACATACCCAGTTCCAGCAACCATTCTTTATATGTTTTAGCCTCTGGTCCCCTAATCAACTTTGTTGCTCTTCTCTGCACTCTTTCTACAGTCTCAACATCTTTTTTACATCAGGTGGAAATGCTTAGCAAATAGGTAATATTTGCTGAGAAGTGAGTGAGGAATAATGTATTTATGGATATGTTAGTTGAGGACTTGCAATTTTTGCAGCAAATATAAGATAGATTGTATAATGAAACAAAGATATGAAAATTAATGGTGGTTGTATTTGACAGGGATAAATGGGCTGACAAATTGCAAGTTATGATAAATTGCAAGCTACAACAAATGGAGAAAAACAAAGAAAATGGAAGAGTGTATCCCTTGAGAGAAGTCTTGCTAAAGATCAGAAAACTGATGAAGAAATTTTAAGATTTGTAAATACTGATAGGAACATATTGGGTTGAATATGGCCTGTTCTGAGGGATGAACATTTGACAAAAGAAAAATTGCCTATATATAAGAGTGTGAATGTATGAAAGAACTGACTTCAGAAAAGAAATCCAAAGATGTTATGCCAGATGGAGTGAATAGTTATTCAAGCATGTAATGTATTTGTGCTAAAGAAATGTAAGACAAAGGGAAATCATAGTCTGAAGCATGGCCAGAAGCAAAGATAACCTCCTGTGCTTAAAGTTGTTTGATTTAAATATACATAAATTGAAAAATAAAGGCTACCATTTTAACATCTAGAAGAAATGTTTGCATTTATTGGCAAAATCCTTGAAAGTAAGGTTAGACTATCACCCAGCAGTCAATTGGAAAGAATATTCTTGTGTACTTTTGCTTGGGTTTGTACAAGTGAAATAAATCAGATTTTACTTTTAAATATGAAAAATCTGAGATGAAACCTAGTGGATCCTTTAATATGCAGGTACCTGTCTATATCCTTTGGCTCTGGCCCCAGGTTAAAGGTTAGGCTCCTTAATGATACTTTACTGAGAAATCATAACAAACAAATTTTTAGATATTTCATATTTTAGATTATATATATATATATATATATGTGTACATATATATATGTACACATATATATATATATATATATATGTGTACATGTATATATATATACATACATACATACATACATACATACATACATACATACATACTGCCTTTCTCCTTCATTTTTTTCCTTATTACAATAATTTGTGAGGTAAGTTGGGCTGAGAGAGGATGGCTGGCTCAAAGTCACCCAGTGAGCTTTCATGCCTAAGGCAAAACTAGAATAGAATAGAATAGAATAGAATAGAATAGAATAGAATAGAATAGAATAGAATAGAATAGAATAGAATAGAATAGAATAGAATTTTTATTGGCCAAGTGTGATTGGACACACAAGGAATTTGTCTTGGTGCATATGCTCTAAGTGTACATAAAATAAAAGATATGTTCATCAAGAATCATAAGGTACAACATTTAATGATAGTCATAGGCAGTCGTGGGATTCAGCCAGTTCTCACCACTTCAGGAGAACCGGTTGTTAACTTTCTGATTAGTTTGGCAAACCAGTTGTTGGAAGAAATCATTAGGGCAGAGAACCGGTTGTTAAATTATTTGAATCCCACCACTGGTCATAGGGTACAAATCAGCAATCAGGAAACAATATCAATATAAATCGTAAGGATACCAGCAACAAGGTTACAGTCATACAGTCATAAGTGGGAGGAGATGGGTGATAGGAACGATGAAAAGATTAATAGTAGTGCAGACTTAGTAAATAGTTTGACAGTGTTGAGGGAATTATTTGTTTAGTAGAGTGATGGCGTTCGGGAAAAAACTGTTCTTGTGTCTAGTTGTTCTGGTGTGCAGTGCCCTATTACATCATTTTGAGGGTAGGAGTTGAAACAGTTTATGTCCAGGATGCGAGGGGTCTGTAAATATTTTCACAGCCCTCTTTTTGACTCGTGCAGTATACAACGGATGGCAGGTTGGTGGCAATTGTTTTTATAGTCTCCTTGTTTCTAGCCAGGTACCTCAAGCACTAGACCAGTGATGGCGAACCTATGACATGTGTGTCAAAGTGACATACCTCGACATTTTGGCTGACATTCTAGTGTTCACCAACACCCAACATCAACTACTCTCAAAAGCACACCCCGTTCTTGTGCGATTTTCCGAGGCCTCAGAGGCTGTGAGAGAGAATGGGGTGATCTCTTGTGCAGCCTCCAGAACCTCGAATATTGCACGACAATAGAGTGTGTTTTTGTGTGGTTTTCAGAGGCTGCAGAAGCCACAGAAGGACATTCCCCAGAGTTGCTTCAAAAATGAAGTATTGTGCAACCCAGAGCAGCCTCAAATGGTCTGCATTTTTTTTTAAAAAAATTAATGCGTAAAGAATTGTTTTGTTTTGTTCAGGGGGTCACATGCTAGCAGAATCAAATTAGATTGTTCCAAATTTTTGACATGCCAAGCCTAAAACGTTTGCCATCACTGCTCTCATTTTAGTAAATTAACTTTTCTGCCACTTTTAAAGAAAAGTTGGCCTGATATCCAAAATAATACCTTTCCAATGATAGAGAAGGTTCTTTGTCTAATTTTTGAAAGGATACTTTTCTGTGATAAGAATGTAAATTCTGTATAATGAATCGATCCTGTACTTTCCATTTTGAAAGGACACTCACAATACTACAGTAGAGATGTGGAGATAACTAACTCCTGTCTCCTGATTCCTGATAATTGTATGCAAAGGGACACAGCTGGATCCTGGTCAAGATGGCAACAAATGTCATCCTGATTTGCCAGGAGCAGGATTAGTAAATTAAAAGGGGGAAAAAATGAAGGCTATCATCTATTCCCCCCTCCCTGCAAATTCAGGGTCAATGGTGCCACTGATTCTGACATTTCCAAGAGTAACCTTTTAATATAACCTTATGGTTTAAAATAATTATCAACAGCTTGACCAGAAGGTCAGAAAGATATGGCTCATGCTTTCAAAGCTAGATCCGAACAAAAAAGTTTGCAACTTCTTAATTTAAAAATGAAATAGCCCTACTCCATAAACATGTACCGTATTTTCCGGCGTATAAGACGACTGGGCGTATAAGATGACCCCCAACTTTTCCTGTTAAAATATAGGGTTTGGGCTATACTCACCATATAAGACTACCCCTCTTCCAATGCACACCAAATAAAAATTAAAAAAGATCAACTGGCTCACCCACAATGTAAAAGCAGCTGTGCTAGTCCCAAAATGGCCCCTGCAACAAGCAGGAACCTCACACAGCCACAAAAAGCCCCCCCAAAAACTTTCACACTCTACACACACACAACACAACTGGCTCACCCACAATGTAAAAGCAGCTGTGCTAAACCCAAAATGGCCCCTGCAACAAGCAGGAACCTCACACAGTCACAAAAAGTCCAAAAAACCAACTTTCACACTTTACACACACAAAATTCCACATACAGCTTTGTGAGATTTTGTGTGTTTGTGTAGTTAGAGTGAAACACTACAGAAACACACTAAATCTCAGAAAACTGCACAAATATTATTTTATTTTATTTTATTTTTATATGAAAGCTAAATTTAAAACTTCCTAAACTTTAAATGGCTAGGTCTAAAAAAGAACAACTAAAAAAAACCCAATTGACTATTTTTTTTAAAGCTCCCAAAGGGGAAAAAAACTTACCCAATAGAACAGGGGTCTCTAACCTTGGCAACTTTAAGACTTGTAGACTTCAACTCCCAGAATTCCTCAGCCAGCTTTGCTTTGCTAGCTGAGGAATTCTGGGAGTTGAAGTCCACAACTCCCTGCTTGCTTGATTGCTGATTGCTGATGGAATAGATTCAGGCAAGCGAAGCAAGGCAAGCGTTGGGACTAGCAGCTGAGGTAAGCAAGCTGCAGGGGGAAAACTTTTTATCTTTTACATGGCTCTGGCCATCCCAGCTGAGTTGCAGGGAACTCAGCTGGGATGGGATCGACCGTCAGAGCTGGGACTGTCAGAGCCATGGTTCTGGCGATCCCAGCTGAGTTGCAGGGAACTCAGCTGGGATCGTCAGAGCTGGGATCGACCGTCAGAGCTGGGACCGTCAGAGCCATGGTTCTGGCGATCCCAGCTGAGTTGCAGGGAACTCAGCTGGGATTGTCAGAGCTGGGATCGCCAGAGCTGGGATCGCCAGAGCCATTTAAGGCTCGTCAGAGCCTTTCGGGGTGGTCTGCCTGGTTACAGGAGAATGACACCCGGCGTATAAGATGACCCCCGACTTTTGAGAAAATTTTCATGTGTTAAAAAGTCGTCTTATACGCCGGAAAATACGGTACATACCAGCAAGATAAGTAGAGGAACAATTTGCTGAATAAAGCTGTGGTAGATGTTGAATGAGGCTATGTGGACTATATTACCGTGGGCAGAAACATGGTCTCAACCTAGGTATGATTCTCCTTGACAGGTTGCATGAGCAAACAAAAATCATGATTATTGATTGCCTGTTTTAATTAGTAAGCATTTATAGCAATTTAATTTGTATTATTATTATTATTATTATTATTATTATTATTATTATTATTATTTATTAAATTTATATACTGCCCTACTCCCGAAGGAATCAGGGCGGTGAACAGCCAAGATAAAATACACATAGTACAAATGTTAAAAACTATTTAAAATATATTAAATACCATGGCCCGAAAACAAATTTAAAACACCCCAATTTATAAGACAAATTTAAAATTAAAAATGATTTTAAAAGAGGTTAGGCCAGGCCAGCCTGCTGGAAAAGGAAAGTTTTAAGGGCACGGTGGAAAGCACACAGATCCGGGATCTGCCATATCTCCAGGGGGAGCTCGTTCCAGATGGCAGGTGCCCCCACAGAGAAGGCTCTCCCCCTGTGGGCTGCCAGTCGACACTGTTTGACCGACAGCACCCTGAGGAGCCCCTCTCTATGGGAGCGTACTGGTCTGTGAGAGGCTGGCAGAAGGCGGTCTCGTAGATACCCTGGTCCTAAGCCATGGAGTGCTCTAAAGGTGGTAACCAAATCCTTGAAGCGCACCCGGAAGACCACCAGGAGCCAGTGCAGCTCGCGCAGGAGGGGTGTCACATGGGAGCACCACGTCGCTCCCATAACCACCAGCGCAGCCGCATTCTGGACCAGCTGGAATCTCCGGGTGCTCCTCAAGGGGAGCCCCATGTAGAAAGCGTTGCAGTAGTCCAGGCGGGAAGTGATGAGGGCATGAGTGACCGTACTTAACGAGTCCCAATCCAGAAAGGGCCGCAACTGGTGAATCAGGCAGACCTGATAAAAAGTCCTCCCGGCCACAGCCGTCAAATGCTCTTCTAAAGACAGCTGTAAGTCCAGGAGGACACCCAAGTTGCGAGCCCTCTCTGTGGGGGCCAACGACTCGCCCCCAATAGTCAGTGATGGCACCAACTGACTATACCGGGAGGTCGGAAACCACAGTCACTCGGTCTTGGATGGGTTGAGCCTGAGTCTGTTTCTCCCCATCCAGATCCGCATAGCCTCCAGGCACTGGGACATCACTTCAAGGGCATGATTGGGGTGATCCGGGGTGGAGATGTACAGCTGAGTGTCATCAGCTTACTGATGGTACTTCACCCCAAAACCACAGATGATCTCACCCAGCGGCTTCACATAAATGTTGAACAGAAGGGGCGAGAGGACCGACCCCTGTGGCACCCCACATACAAGGGGCCTCGGGGTCAACCTCTGCCCCCCTGCCAAAACAGACTGCGACCGGTCAGAGAGAAAGGAGGAGAACCACCGCAACATGGTGCCCCCCACCCCTAACTCTTCCAGCCGGTGCAGCATAATACCATGGTCGATGGTATCAAAAGCTGCTGAGAGGTCTAATAGGACCAGGACAGAGGAGCAACCCCTGTCCCGATCCAGAGATCATCGACCAATGCAACCAATGCCGTTTCCGTGCTGTACCCAGGCCTGAAGCCCGACTGGAATGGATCCAGATAAGCCGATTCATCCAAGTACCGAGGGAGCTGTCATGCTACCACACTCTCAACAACCTTCGCAACAAAGCGAAGATTGGAGACTGGACGATGATTAGCCAACACTGCCGGGTCCTTGGAAGGCTTCTTGAGGAGAGGTCTCACCACTGTCTCTTTCAAGGCGGCGGGGAAGAGACCCTCACTCAAGGAAGCATTTATAACCTCCTGGAGCCAGCCTCGTGTAACCTCCCAAGAGGCCAGCACCAACCATGAGGGACACGGGTCCAATAAACATGTGGCAGCGCTCAGTCTGCCCAGTATCCTGTCCATGTCTTCGGGAGTCACTGAATCAAACTCTTCCCAGATAATGTTCTCAAGACCTGCCTCCATCCTCCCCCCTGAATCTACCCAGTCAGAGTCCAGATGTCCCCGAATCTGAGCGATTTTGTCATACAGATACTGTACAAAGTCCTCAGCTCTACCCTCCAAGGGGTCCTCCCATGCTTCCTGGTGGAGCAGGGAGTGGGTCACCCTAAACAGGGCAGCCGGGCGATTATCTGATGATGCAATAAGAGCGGAAAAATAATTACATTTTGCCGCTTTTATTGCCACCAGGTAGGTCTTAATATGAGACTTTACCAGTGTTCAGACAGATTCAGAATGGCTGGCCCTCCAACCACTCTCCAGGTGTCTTTTTTGGCACTTCATCTCCCTCAGCTCCTCAGTAAACCAAGGAGCCAAGCGAGATTGGCGCCGAGTCAGAGGCCACAAAGGCATGACCTGATCCAAAGCTCCAGCGGCTGTCCTATCCCAGGCGGCCACCAGGTCTTTGGTCAAGCGGTGAGCCAGAGCCTCAGGAAATGGCCCAAGCTCCGTCTGGAACCGATCCAGGTCCATCAGGCGCCTGGGGCGGAACACCTCATCGGTTCCACCTCCCTGTGGTGGGGTTTAGCGGTTCAAAGGTCAAAGCGAGAATGTTCCGACCATGACAAGGGTTCAGTTACTATATCCCCTATATCAAGATCATTCAGCCACTGACCAGAGACAAAAACCAAGTCCAGAGCGTTTCCCCCCATGTGAATAGGGCCATGCACTAACTGGGTCAGGTCCATAGCCATCATGGAAGCCATGACACTTCACCGATGGATGGCAGGTTAAAATCCCCCATGACCATAAGCCTAGGAGTATCAACCGCCACCCCGGCTATAACGTTGAGCAGTTCGGGCAGGGTCGCTGCCACATGGCAGGGAGCCAGGTACATGATCAGCAAGCCCATCTGCACCCCATGACCCCACTTTACCAGGAGGGACTCACATCCAGCAATCTGAGGAACGGTGGTCTCCCTCGGACCAAGACCTTCTTTTATAACCGCCACCCCCCCGCCCCTACCCTGTGACCTCAGCTGATGAAATGTGCGGAAACCAGGTGGGCACATTTCAATGAGGGGGACCCCCCCCTCTTGGCCCAACCAGGTCTCTCTAATACCTGCCAGATCCGCTCCCCCTCCTGAACAAGATCACAAATGAGGGGGGCTTTATTTACTATGGATCTGGCATTGCATAACATCAGCCGAAGGTCTGGGCCCTGAGAGTCTGAACTACCTGAGGGACGAGAGGAGCCTTGGGGGCTGGAGCACACCACCGCTTGAAGACAGTGGGCGCGCACTCCCACAACCAGGTTTGCCCCCCTGCTCCTGCCATATCTGCCCCTCCCACTCACAGTACTGATGTACTGGCTCTCATCGTTGCAAGCTCTAACCCCCTCCTTAACCTGGAGCCCCATGCCTCCCATGCCGTGACCCCTAGCCAGGCCAGGTCCCACCCCCAAACCCACAACCCTAGTTCCAATCCAACCCTCTCCCCCCTTTAGAACCCCTTAATTAAAAATTTGTATAAAAAAGTCCTCAAACTCTCTTTCGCTGCATGCCACCTTTCGGGGTTCCAAAACCAGTCATCAAGGTAGGCCCTTGATAGAATGGAGGGCCAAACCCACGAGAGGGGGAAATCTCACAGTGCACGGAGCTCAGTTGCCGAATACATCCGGTCATTGGGGATGAAAAATAGTCTATGGTCAGGGGGACCACTTCGGTGATTTAAAGTCCAGAGGAGAGAAAATGCCAGTCTTGGGTACAAGTAAACCAGACTCCACTGCCCTCTCACAGCAGTGGGAGGAGACAAGCGCCTTTTGACATCCGGGAATAGTTGACCGAATCACCCTCTCATGATGACTGGCCAACAAGAATAGTCCAAGGTCTTGGTAAAGTTGGTAGAGAAAAGGCAGTCATAAACCGACTCCCTCAGAATTTGTATCCCAAGTTGTGCCTCTCCATGCGGATTAAGGAGAAAGATGGAATTCACCAGACCTCAGGCTCAGCAAACAAGGGTCTGTCTATGGGAACACGCAGCAGCACCGTCCAGAGAAGCCACGATGAAACAAAAAGGGAAGTACTGTTCAGCAGGCCGGGAATAGGCAGGGGTGACAGTGACCATAATAAGGCCTGAGCCAGGACAAAAGAGGGGGAGGGGGAGGGGGACACAGGCAACAAAGCGCCAGGGGCAAAAAGCCCCCACAGTCATCTTCTGCCCCCCCCAGCCCCCCAACCCACCCTGAGGTCTTATAACGGTCAATAATGTTCCCAACTCCACCTCCTCCAGCTCACAATGGAGGACTCTGGGTACATCTGGGGGGCGGCCCTCCAAAGTGGGCCAGACACCCTTCGGTCGCCCAGGCATTCCAGATGGAAACAATCTATTCATAGATTGTTTCATAATTCCCTTTTAAGGAAATAGGCATTGTTTAAAAATAGCTATTCTGGATTGAGGATGCAAATTTGAGACTTATAATTGGCTATGATGCTTGGTCTGTAAGTCTTAGTTAAATCACTGAAATCACATGCTGGACATAAACTGTTTCAACTTCTCCCTTCAGGACACCACTACAGGACATTGCATGCCAAAACAACTAGACACAAATATAGTTTCCCCCAATGCCATCACTCTGCTAAATACCTAATTCCCACAGCAGTGTCTTATGTTTAAAGATATTTACCCATGTAGTAGGGCTGTATTGCTATTACCCTTCTCATTTTTCTCATCTTCTAATCTTCTCATCTTTCTCATCCTTCCTACTACCTTCTCTTATTGGTATCTTATGATTTATCACTTGTTGTTTCTATTTTATAATTTATGATTGTATCTTGTGATTTATGATCTATGATTTACCTCAATGTACACTGAGAGCTTATGCACTGGAGACAAATTCCTTGTGTGTCCAATCACACTTGGCCAATCAAGAATATTCCTATCAGTGCCAGAGATGCCTTCCAAAAGTTGGATTATGTTGAAAATGAGAATCATATGACCACAGTAGCAGCCTGGCAGAACTAAAGTAACCACAACTTTCTCAAATTTCATTTTGTTAGAAGCAATGGAACCTGGCATTCTTTAAATTAGCCTATTTAAAGTACAGTCAAGGCTATGATTTTCCCAGTTGTAATGTATGATGTGAAAGTTGATCCATAAGAAAGGCTGAGCACCAAAGAATTGAGGCCTTTGAACGATGGTGCTGGAGAAGACTCCTGTGAGTCCCTTGGACTGCAAGGTGATCAAACCGGTCAGTCCTAGAGGAGATCAACCCTGACTGCTCTTTAGAAGGACAGATCCTGAAGATGAAACTTAAATATTTTGGCCACCTAATGAGAAGGGAGAAATCACTGGAGAAGAGCCTAACGCTGGGAAAGACTGAGGGCAAAAGAAGAAGGGAATGACAGAGAATGAGGTGGTTGGATGGAGCAGTAGGCGTGAGCTTAAATGGACTCCAGAGGATGGTAGAGGACAGGAAGGCGTGGAGGAATGCTGTCCATGGAGTCACGATGGGTTGGACATGACTTTGCAACTAACAACAATAACATTTAAAGTACCTTTTTTGATGAAGTTTTGTCCTATGATGCACCGTTTTGCCCAGTTAAAGTTTACAGACTCAAGAGTTCTGGTAGTATCTAGATTACTATAGCAAGATTACTATAAGCACAAAGAAGGAAAGATTCAGCCTTACCCAACATGGAAGAAGAGTTGTTGAAATTGACAGAACTTGCATCGGACAAGTCAAACTGACGTCTTTGATTATAGAAAGGACAAGGTCTACATTTCTTCATGAGTGGAAAGCCCTTATAGACTTTGTGTGCGAAGATGAAAAAAAATGAACTGGTGACTTATGGTATTGATGGTGAGACACAATAGATTATAGAAAAAAGATTGTCATGATGTCATTTTAGACAGAGGATAAAATATAATTGGAATTCTAATTGCTGAGAAAAATATCATAAGCCACTTCTTTATATATTTCTTTATACCTTTCTCTTTTTTCTCTTTTCTTTTTTTCTTATTGCACTTTTAGCTTTTTGTTTTCTTTCCTTTTTGTTTTTTGTGTTGTTCTATTTTAGTTAGTATTAATTCTTATTATTGCTGTTAAAAGGAGGAGGAGGAGGAGGAGGAGGGTTGGCAGCCTAACACAAAGGATAATTCCACTGTTCAGCCTGCTCAGCTAAGTTCACTTGCCAACCATATTGAGGAACGGGATAAATAACAGTGCAAGCTGCAAATCAATGAACTTTTCACATTATCTCTGATGTTATTTTACTTTTAGTTCCATTACATTAATGGGGGCAAGCTCAGAGCTCAAGGGCATGTAGATATAGCTGAAGCATATTATGTAAAGGAATGATGTTACTTCATTAAGCTTTCAATAAAGAAAAGATAAAGTTAGAACATCAGCTAAGAAGGATTGGAAATACATTATTTTTCCTGGCTCTTGCAGGGCACGGAAAAAAAGACAGCTTTCACTGAGCTGAGTGATCTTTGCCAAATATTCATTTATTTCCAAAATAGGTGTTTGCAATGTAGAGGTTGGTTGGAAGCCACACAGAGTTAGTTGAAAGATGAAGGAAGGAAGAAAGGAAGGAAGGAAGGAAGGAAGGAAGGAAGGAAGGAAGGAAGGAAGGAAGGAAGGAAGGAAGATTTGTAACTCTGAATATTTCAAGCAAATATTTCAACTTCACCGTTCTTTATATGCCTAAATTAACAATTCCCACACCAATGTGGAAGAAATAAGAAAAACACTTTCAATGCATGATAATTGCTTTAGACTTAGGGGAAGAAACAGTTGCTTTTTTCAAATTTGCCAGCTGTGTTAAGGATTTCAAAGTAAACTAATGTATTACTTTTTAACAATACACGGCACTATCATATATAGATCCATGCAGGCATGTTCACACACAATAACTCCACAAACACATACCTGTATTTTTGTGCATGTGTGCATATACACACATCACTCAGCTACCCTGAGTCTTCGGAGAAAGGCGGCATATAAATTGAACTAATAAATCACATGTCAAGGATCAAAAAGATGCTTCCCTTTTCTCTGACAGCTATTTACTGAGGACTCTGTCATTCTCATTGCCAATTACGTTTACTAATTCCAGGGCCAGTTGGAGAAGCATTTTTACTAACCAGCCTCTCTAACTTCTCATCCTTTCATCAGATGCTACGATCTATAACCTAGCGTTGCCAATGGGACAGCAAATCAGTCAGATAGAATAAAAACAGGTGAGAAAAATGCAGGAGAATTTCTCTGTGTGGCATTATTTTCTCAGACCTTAAAAAATATAACCAAAACATAACACATGTCTAAAAAAAAAATGCTTTTCTGAACTTCCCAAATCTGCTGTATGAGTACAATGCCCTACTCTTCCTAATGAAATGGCTAACCCTTGGTCTCTGACATTTTTCTATGTGATTGCTTGTACATCTGGTTCAGCCCATGGAAATTTTATCCCAGAAAGTAGAAGAAAAAATGCATTTAAAAACAGACTCGAATACATATTTCCAAATGTACCTTCTCTCGATTATGTGTATTTATTCTCAAGCTAAGTATTTTAAAAAAAATTCTTGAGACTTTGAGCTAAGAGGTACACTGGAACATTTGGAAATTGTGAAGTCTGATGATGATGTTCTGACTTAGTCAAGGAGATGAGGATCAAGGAAGGAGGAAATCAAGGGACAGATGACAGGATTCTCTTGCCAGGAGAGTGGAGAATTATGGTTTTTCTTTTCGTGGCATACCTATATGGATTCCATAGGATTAGAAGATAAAATGGAAAGTTTTGGAGGCATCAGGGCTGCAGAATAAGGAGATGATAGGTGACAGGGAGTCTCATCATCCTATGCAACACAGTTCCTATTGCAATTCTCAAAGTAACCATTATATAGTGCTCAAGCATCCTATTTTGAGTAACTCTGCCCTGAAGTTTACACTGCTTGCTATTCCTGGTTGTTGTTTTTAGCCATCTTCACAAATTCAAGTCCAGCATATTGGTTGGTAATAGGAATGGATATTGCAAGATCTGCTCAATTGTTCTCTGGCATCTAGTACAGGAAAAGTAAGCATGTGTGGTGTGGTCTGTGGTTTTGCTTTGTAGGGCTTCCTCCATCCTCAATAGTCCCCATGCCTTCCCTTCACTTTTCTAGATATTTGTACACAAAGATGCCTTCACCCTTCCCTGTACATGATATTTCCTTTGCCACTATACTATAGAGGGAAGAGAGAATGGCCTTGAGGGAAAGGAGGAAGGGCCACTACCAAGGCAGCATTTAGATAAAAGGGGGCTGAGTCCAGGACAAGAGTGTAACATCATTAAACATCCTCTCTAGTTCACATGAAGACACAGAGAGAGGGGGGGAAATGCACTTAGATTGGCGATTATTCTTATTATAACTGTCAAGAGTGGGAATCAGAAGTCCAGGAAGTTCAAATGAATGCAAAGATTTATTGCAAGATTAAGCTCTCTATAAAAAACCGGAACTACTAACAGTCAAAGCAAATTGGTGGTAGATAAGGATCAATTGAATTCCAGATGGACTGGTTTTAGATCTTTTGTGGACACAAAGGGATTCGAGACTAATGACATGTTTGACACCACTTTTGGACTCAGCCTGGTCATCTCTTACAATAACTTTATAATAAAAGTAATACTGACCTACTGGCATTTAGTTTCCTGGTCTGATCTGATTTATAGGGCTGACAAACACACGCCTTTTCTATTTTTGTTTACCCTGATTGTCCTGAAATTACTTGCTGGTATAATATTTCACAAATGCACCTAAGATGAAGTAATAGTTCTGTGTGTGAAAATGAGGGGTTTTTAAAATCAATTTTTATTGCTATTATTTTAGAGCTAATGAGTTGAGCACATGATATACTGACATTATAATATTAAAGAGATTTTATCTTGACCAGTGCCTGGGTGTGAAAAAGTCTGTATAAACTACTCTGAGCTTGTTGAAGAAAAAGACAAGGTATAAATGCAATAAAATAAATTGCGGAAGCAGCTGGCTTGTCAAGGCAATTGAGGTGTTAATGCGGTGGATATTTGAGAGACAAAGCATTTTTCATACAGAATTATTTCACAAGTGATCTCATTTTGCATAAAATAGAGACAAAATCTTTAATATAAGAAGAATACCAGATGGAAGAATGTGTCATACAACCATGGAAATAGCACGTCCTGCACAGATTACAGTACTGAGAAGAGTTTGGACAAAGTAACATAATAAGTAAAACCAACTACATTCTAATTATGAATGAGATGTGAATATGATGTGAATGTTCAGTAAGCCTGAACATTTATTTAGATTATAAAATAGCCTTCAAGAATTCAAGTTGACAGAAACTCTTTTATCAGATTAGTGGTCAGGTCTTCTCCCTCATGGAGAATTTCATACATATAAAACAATATGAGAGAATCAAGTACTGAGGATCCTTTACTGCAGTAACACCCGCTCAACATATACACACATGCACACACAAATACATCATACTAACTGAAACTATCAATAATGAACATGCAAAACAATCAAAGACTCTATCAAAGGTTGATAATCCAATAAGGTAGCACAATCAATGGTATCAAATGTTCCAGAGAGGTAGAAGCAGTTTGTATTCCCACCTCTAAAGAGTCCCGCCCAGGATTGAAATGCTCCCGGTTTGGACCAGATCGCCCGATCTGGTAGCGATGGTGGCGGGTGGTTCGGAGAACCGGCAGCAAAAATCCCTGCTCCCCCCCATGCCCAGCTGAGCCAAAAAAAATGTTTTTAAAAGTAAAAAAAAAAGCCTCTGATGATCGTGCGGCTCAGCTGGGATCATCAGAGCCTTTTAAAAGCATTTTTTCTACAACCTCTTTGGCCGAAGAGGTTGTAGAAAAAATGCTTTTAAAAGTTAAAAAAAAAAAAAGTTGGCCACACTTACCCAGTCACATTACCTCCTCCCACAAGCCATGCTCACAGAACTGGTAGTAACAAATTTTACATTTCACCACTGGTCCCGCCCCCCAAAAAGTATCTCTCACCCAAGGAACAGACCTATTTTATCCAATGTCTAAGTCTGGCCCTATATCCAGACTGAAAAGAATCCATTGCATCTGCGGAGAAGACAGATTTATTTTCTGTCATTGGACTAAGAAATGGCTTTTTCACCTCTTTCAAAACTGTCAGCATCTCACCTACCCTTAGCATCTCTTGAACTCAACCACAGATTATGGCCATGCTACAGAGAAGCTCATCCCCTTCTCCAGTTTCAACAAGGTCAAACAAATCTCAGATAACTTTGCAAGTACATTTTCACAGTCATCACATTGAATCCTTCTCTTATCCATGAGAAGGTAACAAAAATGACACCATAACCCTGCAGAATGTACGTCCCACTGATCCTCTAAATAAGAAGTGTATTATCCTGAGAAAGTTGTTGAATGAGACTCTGTGGAAGCAGGATAAAAGAATTGTGTGATTTTATTCCCAATTGGAAAACAGGTCAATCATTGTCCAGATTGTATGGTATTCCCATCACTCTCCAGCAGTTCCACTATGAAGTCCATCGCAATCTCTTCCCAGGACTGGGTGGGCTCGGCTACTCGCTGCAGCAACCTGGGGGCTTCCCCAGTCTCTTCTTCATCGTTACACAGGTTGCACACCCTTACGTAGCTTTCAATGTCCTTTGTCATCCCTGCCCACCAAAACTTTCTCCTAGCCAGGTGCAAGGTTTTCAGGAACCCAAAGTGCCCAGTCTACCTGATGCCACGGCTCTGTTGTAGGAACTGCATCCTTGACTCTTAGGGACATATAGTTTTGTCCCCTTCCAAGCTAGCTGGTGCTCCTTCACCCGATATGGGTGAAGCCTCTATGACTCTCAAACACAACTACTAAATTGTAATTCTTAATGTTTCAAATTAGGAACTCTAATAAATACCAGGGAAATTATCATATTCACTGCATTTAATTAATTGTGATTTTGTGAAATTATATTAAATCAATTATTGTTTAGTCCTGGCCCTGTTCTATCATTTCTTTGTTCTGGCATCCCTTCTTCTTTGGAATAGAACCAATTTATCTAAGGTAGGTGAATTTCATTCCCAAAATATTTGTGTGCTCTTGATCTTGAATAGCATGGAACAGGATTCTGATAATCTTTGAAAAGATTAAAGCCATTGTACCAAACCGGGGGGTGGGGGGGATATATCTTAAACATCTTCAGGTGATTAAATCTTCCTTTGTCCAGCTTTTCTATCTTTCTTGAGTTTTGTGCTGTTTCATCTCTTTTTGTTTATATCCATATTCAAATCTATATCAATTTACTTAATTTTTTGTCTTGAGACCATCAATATCTGTAGATTACCATAGGAGATTAAGATTTATAATTTGTATAATAATCTATAAATTACTTGTTTTACATCTGTCCCAGAGTTTATCATACTTTGCTGAATTAAATGTATGGATATAATTTTAATGGTTGTAAATTAAGGGCCAAGTGTCCATTAAATCTTTGGGGTGAGATTAATGCTATTAAATGCATATTACATTGCAACTGAAATATATTTTAAGAGTGATTCTAATATTAATTTCTATTTAATCTTTCATCTATATAATGATAAAACCTTTCTAGTAGATTCTCTTTAGTCAGTTTTTGATTACATTATAAGTATGGTAACTTTAACCCACCAGATTTTCAATGATATTATTTGGTCTTTACTTTAGCATTTTTATCTTTTTTCTGGAATTAGTCTTATTATGATTACTTCCCTCTCTGGGCTTCTTTAGTAAACAAATTTGTAGCACTCTGAAATCTTGGCAGGTGTTAGGTATATTAAACTGGGATGTTCATTTCCTGCTTTGAAAGCTGCTAAACATATTTGGTTATTAATATGTAAGTGATTGCAATTCGATCCAAAAATCAAGTGAGAAATTGACATGATGGTCTAACTCGAAACTGAAAATAGTGGTGAAAATGTTTTAATGGAACGCTTGGGCTAAACAAAGGATTAATGCTTTAAATTAGTTAATTCTCCAATGTTTGTTTTAAAGATTTTGTGGGTTTGTCTTTTGAAATCGATTTTTGTTCATTTTATGTTTGGCAATATACACAACTGAAATATGCATTAATTAAAGAATACTGCCTGGATGCCTTAGCAGCTTCAGGAATATCTGAGCTCTAGCCTCTTTAAAATTGTTGACCAGAAATCAACAATTTAATTTCATAGAGATATCAAACAACAAGATGAAAAATATTATTATACAAACACATACACATACATGCCACACACATATTAATATCATTTTGTGAAGAAATATTATATTTAAAGATGTCAGAGTAATGTTGAATTATATCTCTAAAATACAAAAAATAACAGCTTTGGTTTTATCAAACTTGGGTACAGCATCTTATAGGACAGTTAAAACTCACCTTTTTTTTTTTAATTTGATTTATATGTTGCCCTTCTCCGGAGACTCAGGGCGGCTTACAATGCGTTAAGCAATAGCCTTCATACTTTTGTATATTTATACAAAGTCAGCTTATTGCCCCCACAAACTGGGTCCTCAATTTACCTACCTTAGAAAGGATGGAAGGCTGAGTCAACCTTGAGCCTGGTGAGATTCGAACTTACAGTAATTGCAGACAGCTGGTGTTAATCACAATGCTATCAGTCTGCTGAGCCACCAGGCCCCTGATTGATTTGATTTTGACTTGATTTTGATCCAGGATATGTTTGTTATTTATTTTTTAAAAGGAGAAGATGACACAAAATATTCTTATACAATCCAAATTTAATGATAAAAATGACTGAACTGATTTCATATAGACATTTCTAATCACGTGGATCTTTATTCCTATACTTTTTTCCTTGTTATGTTTAGTTTATTTAGTTTAATAATATATATTATTAGAGGGGAGAGGGGGACAAGAGAGAAGAATGAAGAGAGAGAGGGAGAGAGTTCAACCCATATTGTATGTGTTGAATATACTACTCAATCTATAGTATGCATTGAATATACTATATCTTGGGGTAAGCAGGAATGGAAGAAGGTGAGCATGGTTTTTGAACTAAGGAAGAAACATCAACAACCTCCACTGTGATAGCTGAAAATTCAAATGACCTGCAAGTTCTAAAGTCGAGGAACATAGACTCCTATTTTGGGAGAATCTTGTTTTGTTTTGTTTCCCTTCTTTGGTTATTGGTTTTTTTTTTATTTTGGATAATAATGTTATTAAATTTCAACACTGAAGATTAATACAAACTAAAAAAAGAATAAAATAGAAAGAATAAAAAATACAAAGAATAAAAAGAAAGAAAGTGCAAAAAAGAAAGGAAAAGAGAAGAAAAGAATGTAGTAAAGAAAAAGAAAAGAAATATATAAAGAAGTGACTTACCTCCTTCATCATAATAAGCATAAATAATTTTAGTGACTTATCATCTCCTCTTAAAATACAACAAATGATCTCTTCTTTCCCTTTTGTCATCTATAAACAAATCAGTGAAGCCTTGTTATTTCAGTCCTCATGTCAACAAAAGTCCATTAAAGTTACCAGAGCTAACAAGATATCTATTTTAACCTTGATCAAAGAAATCAACTTTATATTCCTTCCTTTTACTTATCTTAATCTTTCATCTATTCAAATAATGTTGTAGAACTTGATTTCTTTTCATTCTCCCTTCTCATGGGTTCTTCAAAACTTTAACAAGCCCCTTTTGTAAATCCAATATAGAAAAATTATCAAGGTCGCCCTCTTGGTTTTTTCATCCTTTTTAATTATTAAGACATCACCTAGTTTCTGTTGTATGTTCAATGTGGTATCTTTTACTATGTCAATCTTGTACCCTGTCATTTGTAAATTTATTTTCAAATCAGTCTCAGTCTTATTCCTCTTCTATAATACTTCAGATACAATCTCTCCATTGAAGCAGATGTCCCTGTTGACACTATTAAAATTAACTTTTGAATCTATTGTTCAAAATTATCCTTCAATATGCGCAATATTAGAATAGTTGGCTTTGTTCTTTAATTGTAAATTGAGATTGTATGTTCTTGTCCTTTAATTATAATCTTTGGTTCCTTCTAGTTACCTCTGGGGTCCAATTTTACAATATACTGTATATACACATACATACATACATACATACATACATACATACATACATACATACATCACCCACAGGAAAGATTCTTTACCATTCATTCCAAAATCTTATTTCAAATTTATCTACCTTATTCCATTTGTAATTTTCTAACATCAAAAAGTAAACACTCTTTTGCTGTTTATTCCAACAAAATTTATGTTCTCAAGCTTGTAATTGAAACTTTCTTTCATTAAGCATTGAAGGAAACTCATCTGATACTGTCAGACATGCTGATCCAAAAGTACCTACTAGCTGAAAAGCAGTTGACTGCCTTTCTTGAAGTGGATAGAAAACAAACCATTTGAATTTAATATCCTTTCAAACACGCCAACTGTGGTTTGAGCAAAATTACTATTTTTTTTTTGTCTCCCAGAGCTCAAAACCCACCAGAGACACTATCTTTCAGTTCCTCAGATGAAGAGCAACTGTCTGGATACTTGTGGGTGATCTCAAGTTCTCTCCTTATCTGGAGAAAATTACTAAAGAACCTGTCTACTGATTTCTGCTTTATTCCACTACGCTTGTCTATGTTGTTGATTTGCTTAAGATGTTTTGGAGGGATCTTATTGGTTTGCATGTTACAGTGATATGAAGCATAGTAGTCTGTTGATTATTTCAGAAATGCTTTTGATGTAGAAGTGTCCTTGCTATAAATTATACTGGATGTGTTGAGGAGGGTTGCATAGTAAGGAACTTTTGATAAAGTTGTGTGGTTATCCAGTGTGTTGAACGACATTGTATAGGTAGTCTGCTTCAACACAGCGCCTCTTGGCTTGTGAGTTTGGTCATGAAACATATGGTTAATGTCTGTTTATTTTTCTCTAATTTTGTCATTGTTTCCTCCACGAGGAGCCAGTTGCAACATGCAGTATAAGGACTATCATGTCACTGCGTTATTTTATTTCCCAGCTGAGCTTCATTATTTTTGGACTAATAGACTTACTGTAGCCAAACATGGGATTAATCAATGCCCTGATTGTCACTGTGTAGGGCCAGAAAGGTAGAAGACTGGCAGACCATATCTATGAACTTCTGCTGGCCTCCGGAAAACATGATGAAAACTCCTTAATTTTACAATAGGTGGGCAATCTCAACCAGTTTTAATTGAGAAGTTAAACGTTTTAGATCAAGGAAATCTAAAAATGTTAGAGAATTCCTGCAAGTTTGGCATTTAGAAAAATCACTCCTCCATAAACATATAGAGAGCCCAATTAACATATCATTTAGCATAGAAAATCCAATGCCTAAAGAAGGAAACCAGTAATGCATCCCATCTAGCAGCCAATGCCTAGGTGAACAAGAAACCATAGCAGACAAACAGTCTCAGCCAAGGAACCGTCAAGGAGGAAGCTACATCCCCACCAAGACTGGCAGGGAAAGTTTGAATATATAAACAGCCAACAAATTCCACGCTCATACTTTATTTATGTATTTATTAAATTTAGATACCACCCATGGTTCAAGGCAACTCTCATATGATGATGATGATGTTACTTTGTCTGGTAGTGAAGACTACAATGCAAGACTACAGCTGAGCACCAAAATCACAACAGTTTGAAGATATGTAACAGGTCTAGTGACACAGACATCAACAGATACTTCCCTGGATAGGCAACATAATCAAACCTTGATTTTAAGCAAATGACAGTTTGTAAGGCCTATCTGCATTCTATATTTTAATTTCCTACACTATGCTTTGTATTAAAAAGGGACGCTGTGGCTCAGTGGCTAAGATGCTGAGCTTGTCGATCGAAAGATCGGCAGTTCAGCAGTTCAAATCCCTAGCGCCGCATAATGGAGTGAGCTCCTGTTACTTGTCCCAGCTTCTGCCAACCTAGCAGTTCGAAAGCATGTAAAAAATGCAAGTAGAAAAATAGGGACCACCTTTGGTGGGAAGGTAACAGTGTTCCGTGTGACTTTGGCATTTAGTCATGCCGGCCACATGACCATGAAGACGTCTTTGGACAGTGCTGGCTCTTTGGCTTTGAAATGGAGATGAGCACTGCCCCCTAGAGTTGGGAATCACTAGCACATATGTGCGAGGGGAACCTTTACCTTTTTATGCTTTATATTGACTAGATGTGGTTCAGTGATAGATTCCACGTCTTTGCAAAGAACATTCTGGGAGATTGTATTTGCTCTCCACATCTACTGAGTTAATCCGATCATATTTTTCCTGACCTTTTATTGCATTTGAGCACTTAATTAGAATCCCTGAGGCAGAACCAGTATCTAAAAGTTAATCTTTGACAAAAGTTCCCTTCATCAGTCAAAGCTGTATCAGTCTAACAGAATTTTCCCCAGGCTATAGAAGTCTTTTCTAACTTCTACAATATTGACCTTTGATTAATTTTGCCCTCATTTGGTTTGTCAATGTCCCTCTTTCCTTCAGAAGAAAAATGCAGAATTTGGACTGTCTACACACCAACCAACTGATTGGTTTTGTGCCACAATTTTGCTGCTTTTTGTTCCAGTTGCAGGTATAAACTTAAACACATCAGTTGTTGTTGTCATTGTTATTTGCAAAGTCATGTTGGACCCATCGCAACTCCATGGACAACTTTCCTCCAGGCCTTCCTGTCCTCTACCATCCTCTGGAGTCCATTTAAGCTCACGCCTACTGCTTCAGTGACTCTATCCAACCACCTCATTCTCTGTCGTCCCTTTCTTCTTTTGCCCTCAATCTTTCTCAGCATTAGGCTCTTCTCCAGTGAGTCCTTCCTTCTCATTAGGTGGCCAAAGTATTTCAGTTTCATCTTCAGGATCTGGCCTTCTAAAGAGCAGTCAGGGTTTATCTCCTCTAGGATTGACTGGTTTGATCGCCTTGAAGTCCAAGGGCCTCGCAGTAGTCTTCTCCAGCACCATAGTTCAAAGAACATATCAGTGGTACCTTGTAATTTCCAAAAGACCTTCTTTATTCTCTGCAAAAAAAAGGGGGGGCAGCTGCTTTTCTACTGTGATCTCAAAGCAGCCAATAATTTCTTGCTTAAAAAAACTCCTTTATTGTACTGTTAGAAGTAGTGTCAACCCTGAAGCTATTTTGGGGCATCTTAGGCATGCCACATCAGGGCTGGTTGAAGCTGTGGGAAAAGGAGGGGGGAATAGAGATAGCTGGGGACTTGTAACCAAAATAAATTTCTTTCTCCTGGAAACGAAGGATATTCTCACCAGGTACTGGGAAGGCGTGGACTGAAACCAACTGAAACTTGGATGGTGACCTGTTTGGACCATGTGATGGACATGTGGAAGAGGGGAGAGAACTTTTACTTTTAATTTGGGTGGGAAAACCACGGGACTTTCAGAGTTGGGTTTTCACTGGATGTGCCAATATGACATGCCTAATAAATCTGTACTTTGAGGAACACTCAGGTCTTAGAGTTTTGATTGCATTGGGTCTGTTACTTGGAACCCTGACAAGTAGTAGTTGTATGAGACTTTCTATAACTGGTTTAGTTAGGGTTCGGCACTCAGTAGATGGCACCAGAATCCCATATAAGTATGACCTCAGATCCTTACCTTTCTGATATTTGTTGTTTCTGATGATTTTTTTCCCTTTCTCCTCCGGTTCCTCTTCTTAACAAACTCGAACATTTGTAATGTCCCATGATTTGAATGAATTGTTTGAAGAAAGTTTACGCAATTAAGTCAGGGCCATGTGCAGCTCAAGGGTTATAGGTAGCACAGTGTTACAATTTGAGACTTTAGCCTGAATTGAGATGGTGTTTGACTTCTAATTAATAGATTGGCAAGACATCCAAAGTCAGTTTATAAAGGGACTCTAGGGCACTGACATTCATCAAAATGGAACTTGGGTTATTTTCTTATGTGGGTAAGATCACTTAATATTTGGCACTGCTCAAGTGTGTTAAGTATTCATTCCACATGCGTTTGAGACCATACACAGAGACCATACTCAGTGAATTGTTGCAGCTACAGTATGTGCTGCAGTGACTATAAATAAATATTGGACAATAATCATAATTGAGAAGTGCTTCATGTAGTTCACGAAGAACTGTAATCTTTCAAGAAAGATTGGCCAGTACATAAATGAATACAGTTGATCCTCAACTTGATAACACAATTGAGTCCAAATGTTCTTAGAATAACAGAGATGGAAGGGACATTGGAGGTCTCCTAGTCCAACCCCCTGCTTAGGCAGGAAACCACTTCAGACAAATGGTTATCCAACCTCTTTTGGAGCATTCACAACTTCTCGAGGCAAGTTGTTCCACTGATTAATTGTTCTCACTGTCAGGAAATTTCTCCTTAGTTCTAAGTTGCTTCTCTCCTTGATTAGTTTCCACCCATTGCTTCTTCTCCTGCCCTCAGGTGCTTTGGAGAATAGCTTGATTCCCTCTTCTTTGTGGCAGCCCCTGAGATATTGGAACACTGCTATCATGTCTCTCCTAGTCCTTCTTTTCATTAAACTAGACATACCCATTTCAGGGGTGGGTTCTAAATTTTTTTTACTATCAGTTCTGTGGGCGTGGCTTATTTTGTGGGCGTGGATTGATGGTCATGTGACAATTCTTTGGGATTTAGCAGAGGTACTGGTCTACCAGGCTTTCAACTGCTTGCAGAGCTGTACCAGTCTACTCATTTGTTTTTGGAGGCACTGGTCTACCCATTTATTTTTTGCAGGCACTGGTCTACTCATTTGTTTTCTTTTAACTCTGATCAGCTGTAGGGCGGCCCTTTGAAGCCCCGTGGCAAGAGTTTAAACAGTTTTTTTCTCTCTAGCCGATCAGCTGGGATTCAGAAGGCAGCAATAGATTGGGGGTGGGGTCAAATAAAAGGTAAGAATAATGCAGGGGGGCGGGGGGGCAGAACCGGTTCAGTGACATCATATCATCACCGCTACCAGCTCGGTGAAACCGGGCCGAACCGGGAGGAACCCACCATTGACCCAGTTCCTGCAACTGTTCTTCATATGTTTTAGCCTCCAGTCCCCTAATCATCTTTGTTGCTGTTCTCTGCACTGTTGTTCTGTTGTTAAGCAAACCAGTAGTTAAATGTGTATTGTCCCATTTTACTACCTTTCTTGCCACAGTTGTTAAGTGAATCTCTGCAGTTGTTAGTAACACAGTTGTTAAGTGAAGCTGGCTTCCCCATTGACTTTGTTGTCAAAAGGTCACCAAAGACGATGACATGAACACTTCAACCATCATCAATATGCTCCGGTTGCCAAGCACCCAAATTCTGATCATACGCAGACTATGGGTATGCTGCAATGGTTGTAAGTTTGAAAAAACAGTCGTAAGTCACTTTTTATTTAAGTGCTGTTGTAACTTCAGTCATTAAATGAATGGTTGTAAGTCAAGGACTACCTGAGTAACTCATTAGATAGGTTCCCATATGCCTCTTCATAGAATTTTTCTCTATAAGAGGTGCAAAAGAAGTAGAACTGTCTGCCGACTTTTCCTAGGATTGGTTAGATAGGCAAATTTTAAGACGTCTTTCATGAGTTATATACTTACAATAGAGATAAAACAAGTATGGGAACAACATATATCTGGACAGAAAGTTTTCTGTGTTTTCAATACAAAACAAAGATCATATCGAGTGAAGTAGGCTCATGGTTTTCAGGTAGTACACAACACTTTACTTATTTATAAGAATTATTGATCAAAATCTGTAATTCAACTACAAGCACTCTCTGGACCAATACAACCAAACAGATTACTGCTGGATGCATTAACTATTAACCGCTTGACATATGTACAGGACTTAATGTGCCTTGGCAGTCTATGTTTTTATCAGAGAAGCTGGCAAGATTCAGAGATTGTAATGAACTGTCTTATGTAGCCATATAAGTCAAAATGCATCTTTACAAAGCAGATGCCTCCTTAAGGAAATCAAGTCAAATGCTACGGTGGCACAATGGAATTTTCTATAGCTACAAAGTCCATGATGTTCCATGCTATCCCTACTACACATAGATAACATAGTTAAGAGTTTAGCTACTTGGGATCCACAGGTCTCAGGCCATACATGCAGATAGATGATGATGATGATGATGATGATGATGATGATGATGATGATGATGATGATGGAGGATAGAGGATAGTGTCAAGCCTCCAAATAACAGACCTAAAAGCTAATAGAAAAAGAGTACAAAGGCTATAATAAAATATGGCTACACATATGTCATTTTCAGGGTCAATAGATAGATAGATGATAGATAGATAGATAGATAGATAGATAGATAGATAGATAGATAGATGATAGATAGATAGATAGATAGATAGATAGATAGATTGATTGATTGATTGATTGATTGATCGATGATAGATGATAGATAGATGATAGATAGATAGATAGATAGATAGATAGATAGATAGATAGATGATAGATAGATAGATAGATAGATAAATAGATAGATAGATAGATGATAGATAGATTGATAGATAGATGATAGATAGATAAGATGATAGATTGACAGATGATAGATAGATGATAGATAGATAAGATGATAGATTGACAGATGATAGATAGATGATAGATAGATAGATAGATAGATAGATAGATAGATAGATAGATGATAGATAGATAGACAATAGATAGATAAATGGATGATAGATAGATAGATAGATAGATAGATAGATAGATAGATGACAGATTGATAGATGATAGGTAGATGACAGATTGATAGATGATAGATAGATGATAGATAGATTATAGATGATAGATATATGATAGATAGATAGATAGATAGATAGATAGATAGATAGATAGATAGACAGACAGAAAATAGATAGATAGATGGAAGATAGATAGATAGATAGATAGATAGATAGATAGATAGACAATAGATAGATTGATAGATGATAGATAGATAGATAGATAGATAGATAGATAGATAGACAGACAGACAGACAGACAGACAGACAGACAGACAGACAGACAGACATATAGATAGATATAGATATAGATAGATATGGATAGATACAGATATATAGATATAGTGTACATATCAAAGCATCCAAGCCAATATATGAAATAATGCTGTGGTACCCTATGCATCACTTGCAATGATTGCCAATCCTTGAACTGCTCAAGAGGCCTCTCATCTTTCAGATGTTCCTTAAGGGAAAAATGAAATCAGAGCAATAAATGAAAGCCCTTTTTTTTCCAGAGCAAAAGTTTGATTAAAATATCTGCTCCTTCTCTGCTCCAGTTCAGCTGCTCTCTGTTGGTTCTGCTAGACTTGAACACTGTTTTTATTATCCAGGGATCTATAAGCCAATAAATCACTATTCAGACATGATTTTCCAAAACAAAATCATACTACAAATATTAAGCTGTCTCCTAATGCAAGAATGTCAAATGTATCCCCTCAAACCATTGTATTGTGGATAAGCATATTAATAAAGCAATTACTGTCTAAACTCTCTGCATTTCACTGGTTTCAATTCCCCATTGCATCTGTTCAGAGATGGAAGAGATACGGTAGTGAATTTAGGACATTTAAAACTCACTTGCATCTCTTTCCCTTTCAAAAGAATATTGGAACAAAAAGTTTCTTTTTATTACCTGATAAACACAACTATTTCTTCCCAAGTTTCCACTGCTTGATGTGTATAATAACCTGTACAATTTTGATAAATATTGCACAATGGCTTTTCATAAATGACATTTTATCAACAGTATGTGCGCCTCTAATAGTTATAGTTTAATGAACCGCGTTCTCCAAGGTGGGTGAAATTAAATTCATCATAGATTTGAAGACTGCACTGCAGTGAAACTGCTTCTCATTCAGTATGGAATAAATTTGCCATTCTGAATATGCAGAAATACGAAAAGGGAAACAGTGTAACCATAGAAACTACCTTTGAGCAGTAGTAAAATACCTTACAGAAATGTATTACTGATAAAGGTCACTAAGACAGTCCCAAATGACAGTAATTAATAGTGTTTATATATATGTGGGATGTATACGCACATAACATTAAGAAACAGATTAACATATAAATGCAATAGTTTCTGAATCATAATATTTGAAACCATCATTGCAAAATAAAGAAAAAACTGACATTTTCATCTGCCAGTATTTAATTTCATTGTTTTTAAAAAAAAACAAATCATGTATCTTCTCTTACAGATCTGCTATTTTGAATTAGCTGAATCTCTGTCTTTGGGACCTTCTGAATAGAATTCAAATTCATCAAAATCAAGCAACTTGAATGCCTATTTAGTTGCTTACCCCACAGGGATGGACACTATCTCCTGTTGCATTACAGATCCCCTAAATTTCAGGTTCGTTAGAGAATATCTCAAATAAATTCTATAATTTTACTTTGCGTTCTTTTGCTGCAGCTCTTTCATTTTAGATTTTCCCCCCCTCATGTTTCCAAGCATGCGAAAAAAGAAACATGCAAATGAAAATAATGATTGCGGTGCAATTCTTTTTGTGCAGTTAAGTGTTACTTATTCAGCCTTGTGCATTGATCAAGCATACCACAGAGAAATATCAATAAAAAATATGCACCTAAGCGTATCAGCTCTGAGTTTCTATCTTTTTTTCCCCAATCAATGTGAATTTGGAGAATAAACTTGTGAAGAGCCTCTACATAGCAAGCATGTTAAATGCTAACAATTTTGGCATTCATGGTTTTTTCTCTTTCTCTCTCTGTGGTTAATATTCTGAATGCAGCTGCCTTGAGTTTGCAAATAAGCAGAAAGATGGGATATGACTTGAACGGATAAATAAATACAGAGATGGGGGAATCACAAAACAAGAACCACAAATGCAATATTTATAAAATCTCTATCTCTTATTCCATTATTCCATTATTATGATATAGAAATCAATTTTATGGAAGCAATGAAAAAAGTGATACCTTCTCACAACTGCAGGAGAAGGCCATCTTCCATCTTAGGAAGAAATGTCCATCTTCCATCTTAGAAAAAAGGATGCCACAACAGCTTTGTCAAAATATAGAAATAGAATAACAGAGTTGGAAGGGACCTTGGAGGTCTTCTAGTCCAACCCCTGCCTAGGCAGGAAGCCCTACACCACTTTAGACAAATAGATATCCAACATCTTCTTAAAAACTTCCAGTGTTGGAGCATTCGCAACTTCTGGAGGCAAGTAATTTCCCTTACTTCCATGGTAAGGAACTCATTGGATTTTCTGCCTGATGTTGGAAGCGATCTTGGAGGTCTTCTAGTTACAACTCCCTGTTTAGGCAAAGATTTTTCACCCATGACCACTTGGGATGAACTGGCAAGTTTCTTTTTGGGTATCAAAAGGCCATTAAGTGCCAAATAATGAAGGTCAGGATATGAAAGGAAGAAAATGTTGTATTTTGTGGAGGTTTGTATGTATGTATGTATTCAGTTTAGTTTAGTTTTATTTGATTTGTATACTGCCCTACTCCCAAAGGACTCAGGGTGGTGAACAGCCACAGGATAAAAAACATAAATACAAAATTTAAAACTGAATAAAATTGAATTAAACAATTTGGCCTAAGACAGATTTAAAACACCCCAATAAATTAAAAATGAATTAAAATTTACATTTTAAAAAGGGAAAAAAGGGAAACAGTTAGGCCAGGCCAGCCTGATGGAATAAAAAGGTCTTGAGAGCGCGGCGGAAGGTGCGTAGATCCAGGATCCTCCGTATCTCCGGGGGGAGCTCATTCCAGATAGTAGGTGCACCCACAGAGAAGGCTCTCCCCCTGGGGGCCACCAGTCAACATTGTTTGGCCGATGGCACCCGGAGGAGCCCCTCTCTATGACAGCGTACTGGCCGGTGGGAGGCTACTGGTGGCAGCAGGCGGTCCCATAAGTAACCAGGTCCTAAGCCATGGAGCGCTCTAAAGGTGGTAACCAAGACCTTGAAGCGCATACAGAAGACCACTCTCAGTAAGAGAGAAAGAGAGAATATTATAGTTTCAATGATTTTTTTTAAAAAAAAATCCTGTAGGCCCCATGGCAGTCTCCATTTCATCATTAACGAAACTAATGTTCCTTATTCCTATTTAATAAAACATGGCTCAGCCAAGTATTAGTATGACTGAAATTGTCACTAATGCATTCTGACTGTAAATACCATAAAGCCTTCCTGGAATATCCCTACACTGCTAGACAGAGTGTTGGGGGAGGGGGGAGAGAGAAAGAGAAATAAACCGCAGGGGAACCACCTTTAAGAGAGCAGTGTTGCAGTAACAGAGCCTGAAACTTATTTTCCACTAGAGGATTTGCTGATGAGCTGACCTCAGAATTCAACATTCACAGTGGATTTGACTAAATGAAATGAAAACCAGTCTGCAAAGTGATTCAAATGAATCTTCATTCAAGGATGAGACCAAAATATTCCTGATAGATGTTGTTATGTGTGGCTGCCCATACACCATGAAAAAAGGAGGAAATTGATCACCAAAGGAAAAGAATAGATGCCAAAACCAAGTTCATTCAGTTTGCATATGCTAATTAAGAGGCAATGAAAGCCAGTCTGAAGCATTGTTAAAGACACTAGGCTAAAAAGTGGAAGACCTTGAGAAAGAAGGACTAGGGGAGACATGATAGCAGTGTTCCAATATCTCAGGGGCTGCCACAAAGAAGGGGGAGTCAAGCTATTCTCCAAAGCACCTGAGGGTAGGACAAGAAGCAATGGGTGGAAACTAATCAAGGAGAGAAGCAACCTAGAACTAAGGAGAAATTTCTTGACAGTTAGAACAATTAATCAGTGGAACAACTTGCCTCCAGAAGTTTTGAATGCTCCAACACTGGAAAATTTTAAGAAGATGTTGGATAACCATTTGTCTGAAGTGGTTTCCTGCCTAAGCAGGGGATTGGACTAGAAGACCTCCAAGGTCCCTTCCAACTCTCTTATTCTATATTTCTAGTCCTGCCTCAGGAACAAAGCCAGCTTCATTGGCTGGGTCATTTTGTCTTAGCCCTAGGAAGGAGGCTATCGGAACCGCCATTATATGCATAGCTTTCCATTCGCTAGCTGCTAGTCTGCCATGAACTATGGAGGGAGGGAGCCAGTCAGGAGAGGGAAGGCTAACTACTCATTCTACCTTCCAGAGACACCATCTCAAGGTCAAAGCGCTGGAAATGGAACGCAACAGCTCACCAACTAACCCGCCATTGAAGAGACAGTTCCCAAAACAATTTATTCAACTTTAATTGGAGAATAAGGGACCAGCAAGGGGGAGGAATGGGGAGGAACTGGAAGGGGGATGTTAACTGGGAAAGATAGATGCACAAATTTCTGATCTGGCTTTGCTATACTATAAACCACTTGGCTTTTAGTAAGTTATACCTTTCACTACAAATGGAAATGGTTGCTTCTTGCCTATAGAACCAAGTTGGAGCAGGCATGACAGTGGCAATGACCAACCATTTCTAAAAATGTTGCCAAGAAAACCTCAGAGATTTAAATCCAGGCTTGGGTGACATCAGGCATCTTTTCAAACACGTGTGTGTTTGAAAGCATGTTTCCATCCTCTCCTCTGTTAAGCAGACAAGACATTGATAAGGAGTTAGATATAGACAACATGGCAGACAAGACATGGACAACATTACAGTAGTTAATGGTTTAAAAAAAACCCTTTTAACTTCTAAAATTTGGCAGCTGATTTTCACATAAAAGTGCCAAGGTCTGTGGTTATGCCCATTCTGATTTCAGTAAAAGTTTGATTGCTTTCTCTGGGCCAGATTTCCAGTAATGCTACAATCCAGTGGTGAAATTCAATTTTTTTTTTACTACCGGTTCTGTGGGTGTGGCTTGGTGGACATGTGGCTTGGTGGGTGGGCATGGCAGGAGAAGGATACTGCAAAATCTCCATTCCCACCCCACTCCTGGGGGAAAGATATTGCAAAATCTCCATTCCCACCCCACTCCAGGAGAAGGATACTGCAAAATCCCCATTCCCACCCGACTCTGGAGCCAGCCAGAGATGGTATTTGCTGGTTCTCTGAACTACTCAAAATTTCCACTACCGGTTCTCCAGAACCTGTCAGAACCTGCTGGATTTCACCCCTGCTACAATCATCTAATTAGTGAGAGTTCTGTTCATTTTGACACTGGTATTACTTTCGTGGTAAAAAAAAAATTAAGTTCATATAGTTTCAATAACATAATCAGATGAACAGTCTAACCAATAATTAGAGTTTTGATTCAAGATAGGGATACTGAAGCTAAAATGGACACTTAGCCATGGAGCCTCTCTAAGGGACCCTGTCCCAGACAATCATTCTCAGATCAAACTGTCTCTGTGGATTAAACGATAACAAAATTCATGTGAAAACAAATGCCTTCCAGATCTCAAGTTATCCTTTTTGTGATAACTCGTACACCAGATCTATGACAACAGGGTCATTTCTAATGAGCAGTACAAAAATGTGACACTTTATTTACATATCAGGCATCTGTGGTATTAGATTAGAATGGAACTCACGATTCTTTCAAAGAAATTTGCCAGCTGTTTTCAATAGGCACCCCGTGTTGTATATGGAGATGTTAAAGGATTTCATTCAGTTTATGGTATACTCCACAGGGGTTAGGGTTAAGGTTAAGATTATGAGTTAGGATTAGGGTTGTGGGTTAGGGTTAGAGATTAGGATTGAAGTTAGGGGATAAGGATTATGATTAGGAATTAGTAGTTAGGAGTCAGGAGTCTGGTGTCAGGAGTCAAGGGTTAGGATTAGGGGTAAGGGATTAGGGATTAGGGATTAGTTTGGACTAGGAGTAGGAGTAGGATTAGGACTTAGGGATAAGGGGTTAGGTTTAGAAGTTAGGATTTAGGGAATAAAGTTAGGGTTAGGATACTCCAGAGGTGAAATCCAGCAGGCTCTGACAGGTTCTGGAGAATTGGTAGCAGAAATTTTGCGTAGTTTGGAGAACCGGCAAATACCACCCCTGGCTGGCCCCAGAGTGAGGTGGGAATGGGGATTTTGCAATATCCTTCCCCCGGGAGTGGGGTGAGAATGGAGATTTTGCTGTATCCTTTCCCTGCCACGCCAACCAAGCCACACCCACAGAATCGGTAGTAAAAAAAATTGGATTTCACCACTGGGGTACTCCAAGGAAAAATCTTTTTAGAACTTCCCAAAGTATAATGTAAAGATAAAAGGGCCTAAAACCAAACCCAATCCTATGTAATTTTCTTAGCATCAGTACTGAAAGGGTTTGCCATTATCTTTTTTTTTTTTTCTGGGATGATTTTTAATTTTCTTGTCTAGTTTATATATCTCTGGAATTTTCTAATGATCTCTCATTCAAATACTAACTATGACTGATTCTGCTTAGCTTTCAGAGATCAACCATGAATGTCTCAATGCTGCCACCTATGCCTAGATCTAAATACAATTCTCCATTCACAACGTTTATTTATTTTTATTTATTTTGTCAAGTACATATTAGATAATATATATAAGTATAAGCATGGATTGAATACATAAAATGAATACAATTAAAGGGAACATTAGGACAGGGGCGGTAGGCACGCTGGTGCTCTTATGCATGCCCCTTACAGACCTCTTAGGAATGGGGTGAGGTCAACAGTAGACAGTTTTAGATTAAAGTTTAGAGGGGATTGGGATGAGACCACAGAGTCTGGTAGTGCATTCCAGGCATTATATAAAATATTAAATATTAAATAGATGTGGTTTATTTAAATTTTAATTTAAATATGTTTAGAAATTAGCATTTTAAAATTGTACCCATGAAAAATTGAGCATTTGTTATAAAAGTAATGATCCCCTTATGTAATTTTCAGAGAATAATCCATATCGACTAAGTTTGCATACAATGCTCAGCCAGAAAATTGATTGCCTTTGGCTTAGAAGCATTTCTCACTTATAATAATTTGATACCCTATTTATTTACTTAACACGATATAGATTTCCTAATTCTATTCAACAAACCATTGTTCCAAACAAACAATGGCTTGACATGACATATAAACCTGGTCGGTAAGATAAAGATGGAAATCAGATGATTCTTTCTTCCCTCTGGGACACTGCGTTGGACAGTGATAAGTTTCAATTGTCACCTGATGCATCCATTATGCTTTGGGCGGATCATTATGCTAATGCTAATGCAGGGGTGAAATGCTCCCGGTTCGGACCGGATCGCCCGATCCGGTAGCGATGGCAGCGGGTGGTTCAGAGAACCGGTAGCAAAAATCCCTATGCCCCCCACCCCACCATGCCCAGCTGAGCCGCACGATCATCAGAGGCTTTTTTTTTTTTACTTTTAAAAGCATTTTTTCTACAACCTCTTCTGAAGAAAAAATGCTTTTAAAAGTAAAAAAAAAAAAGCCTCTGATGATCGCGCAGGTCAGCGCGATCACTGGGATCGTCAGAGGCTTTTCAAAGCATTTTTTTCTGCAACCTCTTGGCCGAAGAGGTGGTTAAAAAAAATGCTTTGAAAAGTCTCTGCCGATCCCAGCTGAGTTGCCTGATCGGCAGAGAGGCATTTCTTAAAAAGCCTCTCTGCCGATCCCAGCTGAGTTGCCTGATCGGCAAAGGCTTTTCAAAGCATTAGAAAAAATGCTTTGAAAAGTTAAAAAAAAAAATTGGCCATGCCCACCCAGTCACATTACCCCCCCCACCACCAATCCACACCCACAGAAACGGTAGTAACAAATTTTACATTTCACCCCTGTGCTAAACCAACATGGTTTTGAAAGAAGTACATTGTCACAACACAAAATGTCTCCCTTGCTAATGGGCTTCTTGTTTTGTTTCTAAAAGCCCAGATAGTGGAGATTTAGAAATTGTTTTCCAGGTGAAAACAACAACAACCAACCTGACAACAAATAAAGATTAGCAGAGATTCAGTGACGGGATGGGGAGACTCTCTAAAGACATGGAAAATACCGGTAACAGTTGAGTTTCTTTTATATAAATGAGCATTCATTATTCATCAGGGAGATTTAACCTCTCTGGCCTCGTGTGCAATTAATGATCTGGTTAGAATGACATTCCCTTTAGCAGGAGAGTTCGCAGAGTCATGACAAAGCACTTTTGACAAATGATATGGGAGAAGAACAGATGATTTTTTTTTTTAAATGGCAGAGTAGGAAATGCCTCCAGAACATCAATTCCCTCCAACTCTTGTACCAGGAGTAGTCATGGGAGGCATTGGCATTTTCTTTAGCATAACAAAGTCGCCTGCTGTGTCTGGATCTATATATGTGCATGCTCTAATCCAGGAGTGTCAAACTCAATTTCATTGAGGACCGTATCAGGGTTGTGTTTGACCTTGCGGGGCTGGGGTGGGCGTGGCCAGCCTGATGTCACTCGTGTCGGGGGCACCTGTGGTGGCCCGAGCACTCTGCCAGTGAAAACGGGCTCCCAAACTCTGTTTTCACTGGCAGAGGCACTGCGGACCAGTCCTTTGCTGTTTCCAGGGCGGCCCCACGGGCCAGATCTAAGCACCCCGTGGGCCACATCCGGCCCTCAGGCCTTGAGTTTGACACCCCCGCTGTAATCACTGGGATGCATGTGAGTTGCCTCTGTGTGGTGGTAAGAGTGGATGTGTGTGGGTGGACGAACATGCATTTTCTCTGTGTTTTTTTTTTCTCTTTGCATTCCTTTGTGTTTGTTGTGTGTAGGTGGCCACTGGGAAACATATTGGAGGTGCAATATGGTAGAAAGTGTGATGTCTCCCTTGGACAATTCCTTTGATTCTTCCTTGGAGGCCAGCTCAAGGGAGGATGAGCTCATTCCTTCAGGAACTGGGTTAATTAATGACTCTGAACAGCCAGCCAGAAGAGATTTACAGGAGGCTTCAACTGGGGACAGCTTGCAGGTCAGTGAAGAGGAGGAGGAGGAGGAACTACCTTCCATGGTGGATCTGAGAGCATGCAGGGCAGAGAAAAGACAAGAGCAATGGAGGTCGGCCAGATTACTCGGGAGATGGCACTGCCCATCTTGATGGGCTGCACTGAAAAGCTATTTATTATGGCAGGCAGAGAGAGGCTATGTCTTTCTGGAAACAATGTGTTTGGTTTATGCCTGTGTGTTCCTTATAGTTCCTGGTTGATTTTGTGCCTTGGAAACCCTGATCTTCTCTTGCCAAGTGAGCTCTTGTGAGTGTATTTCAGTTTGGCCTGGGGGAGCTAAGTTTGTTTGGTGGACTTATTTTTTTAAAAAAATATTTTTTTTATTTTTTATTTTCTTTAAAAACAAAAACAAAAGAAAAATTTCCATTTTACAACAGTTCCGTATCAGTATATATCCACAGTTAATGTTTTTTCCCCCTACATATTCACATACTTGTTTTTGTGGTTCCCTTATTTCTTATATATTATATATACTACTCCTTACTTACTATACATACTATTATATTCATGTTACTTTACATATATTATACATTTAATATCATTTTATTAATGCTTCCTGATTTCTAGATCATCTCTATTATATGTTTTCTTGTTTGTTATTCCTGTCCTCTAACCATTTGTACCATTTCCCCCATATTAAGTAATATTCCGTTTTGTCTTTTTCTTTTCTTTTCTTTTCTTTTTAATTTGATTTATATGCTGCCCTTCTCCAGAGACTCAGGGCGGCTTACAATGCGTTAAGCAATAGCCTTCATACTTTTGTATATTTATACAAAGTCAGCTTATTGCCCCCACAAACTGGGTCCTCAATTTACCTACCTTAGAAAGGATGGAAGGCTGAGTCAACCTTGAGCCTGGGGAGATTCGAACTAGCAGTAATTGCAGGCAGCTGAATGATAATAACAGACTATTTCTTTCGTCAATTTGTCCATCTGCACACATCTCCCACTCTGTTTGGTGGACTTATTTGTTGGAGCAACTTTTGATTGTTTTATGGACTATTGGCCATTGTTTTGTGGACTAACCTTGGTCTGCTTGTAGCTGGATTTGTTTGGAACAGTTCTGAGGCTGGTTGAAGGGAGAGAAAGAAAAACACAGATTCATGCTTTGGACTTGCTGTATATTATCTTTGCTTAGACTTGTTCATTTTATTTATGTGTTTATTAAACACATTAAATGTAGCTAATCTCGCACCTCCCAATATGGGCAGTGAATGATGAAGCAAATTTACAACTCGTTAAAAAGAAACTAGACTATGGCCCCTAAAATATATCATGGCTGGATCACTAGATCGTGGCTGGAGAAATAGACAGATCTTCATACCCTTCAGGAATAATAGGCAGGGTTGAGCATTGAACAATGTCTTGAGCACTGAGCATTGAGCACTGAAGATATTACCTAGCAGGGTAAAGAAATATCTGCAAGAAAACAGAGAGCAGCAAGGATTCAGGGTTGGGACCAGGGTGGGTTTACTTACCTTTACTACCAGTTTGTAATGGGATCGCATGTGTGCCGAGCTTCTGCGCATGTGCAGATCGCTGATGACAACATCTGGGGCGGTGGGCAGGGCCTCCCGCCGGTTTTACTAGCGGTTGTTGTGAACTGGTCCGAACCAGGGGCAACCCACCACTGGTTGGGACTGTCCAAACCTTGGGGGCTATTGCAGAAAACAGGTGCTTCCTGCTTGGATTATTGCAATACAGTCTACATAAGTCTACCCTTGAAGAGCATTTGGAAGCTATACTACAGAATGCAATGGTATGTAGAATTGTGGAGGCCCCTAGGATAGCACATGCAATTCTGCTTCCAGGTGCAATTCAAGGTGTTGGTTATTACTTTTAAAGGCCTTTAAAGGTACAGGATATCTACGGAACCATCTTTCTCCAATGAGATTGGTCCACTGCTAGCAGAAGGGGCCTACTGAGAATCCTATCAGCCAAGGGATTTCTGCAGGTGGGATCCAGGAGAAGAGCCTTTTATGCCATGTTTCACACTCTTTGGAATAGCTTTCCACAGAGGGTAAGATCTGCCCCACTCTTTTAGCCTTCAGGAAAAGCCTTAAAATCTGGTTATGCCAACTGACACTGGGTCCTACAGGAGCAAATGCTGATGAAGGTGATTAGTACACTAAGAGACAAGGCAGCCTATGTCTCCTCCAAATTCCTGTTTTTCAGCTTGTTTTTTGTAATTTTAATCCACTTTTATCTTTTTTTAATCATTGAAGGTTTTTTTTTTGTCTTGATGTATATATTTCTCAGACTCACCTGAACTGTAAAATGGGTAGGAAATGAATTAAGAGGGGAGGGGAGGGGAGGGGAGGGGAAGGAAAGGAAAGGAAAGGAAAGGAAAGGAAAGGAAAGGAAAGGAAAGGAAAGGAAAGGAAAGGAAAGGAAAGGAAAGGAAAGGAAAGGAAAGGAAATCTAATCTTCCTAGGACCCACCAAATAATGCTGCTTCCTTAAAGGGATCCAGAGCATGGTTTAATATTCATAGTGTTGTAAATAGAGTGCTCAGAAAAAAATAACACTCGAAGATATGAAAACATTGGAACTAATCGAAGCATGAAAAAGCTCAATTTACCACAAGAGGTTAGCAACTGAAATCATTTTACTCCAATTGGAAAACTAGTGCACTTGATTAAAAGTTCTGAACTGAAGTTAAATATACATATAGTGAATTGATTTTCAGCTGACATTTTGGAAGAGATCACCTAGATCTGCTTATGTAGTCCAAGTTTAATCTTTAGAACAATTAAAAATAGAACAATTAAGTAGATGGTGGCACTCAAGTCTTAAATAAAATATAGTAACATTTAAGGCTTGAGTACCATTATTTATTTAATTGTTCTATTTTCTTTTTCTTTTACTTGGTTTATTTCTGTATCATCACTCTTGTAATGTGTTATTTTCTTTGTCTCTTCTGTTACAAATTAAAAAGAAACGTGAAGAACAGAATGGAATAGGATGTGTATGCTCTGCTTAAGGTCACATGACCAAGAAAGACAACAGAAGGGCCTTAAGAATGGAATAGTCACTAGAATTTTCAACACAACAACTACCCTCTGCCTCTCCATAACAGCGGATGGACAAACAAACAGAGAGTCCCAAGCCCCCTTGACACAACTGCCTTCCGTTTTGTTGGGTAGAAAAAGAAATAGAAGTAGGCTGATTCTAACTCTCATTCTCACATTTCTCAGGATATTATTTGGGAATAACTCCAATTTTTAAAAAAATTACATCAGTTGACAATACACTACTCACAAATCCGGCAGGTTTTCTCTTATAACTAACAGCAATAACATCCAGCTAAGCCTAGAACAGATCCTGGATTATAGTCCTAAATGTGTTGTTTGCAATAAATCCTATTGAAAAGAGTAGGATTATATGAAGTTTTACAATAGCCAACAGAAAAGGTCATCAAGAAAAGCTATATTTTCTGTGATTTTCAGCGATCATAGAAAAAGTCAGTCTCTCTCTCTCTCTCTCTCTCTCTCTCCCCCTCGCCCTCTCTCTCTCTCTCTCTCTCTCCTCAACCATCACGAGGTTTCATATCTCCATCATGGGGTTGCATGCCTTCTGATAGCAGTACCAATGCAAATGTGTATGTTGTGAATGGCCAATGGGCCTCCTTGATGTTCTGAACTTTTTTATGTGGAGACCAGAACCACATGTTCTGCTCCAAGGACTGGCGTGGGACTACTATCAAACATCAATACTGTGAGTGGGAGGGGTAGATATGGTGGGAGCAGGGGGCCATATCGTGTTAGGGGAGCGTGCACCCGCTGTTTACGAGCGGTGGCGTGCTCCGGCCCCCTAGGCTCCACCCATTCTCCAGGTTGCATAGACCCTCAGGGCCCAGGCCTTCGGCTGATGCTATGCAATGCCAGGTCCGTAGTAAATAAAGCCCCCCTCATTTGTGATCTTATTCAGGAGGGGGGTGCGGACCTGGCAGGTATTACGGAGACCTGGTTGGGCCAGGGGGGGGTCCCCTCATTGAAATGTGCCCACCAGGTTTCCACGCATTCCATCAGCCAAGGTCACAGGGGAGGGGCGGGGGGTAGCGGTTATCATTAAAGATGGTCTGAGACCGAGGGAGGCCACTCTTCCTCAGACGGCCGGCTGTGAATCCCTCCTTGTGAAATGGGGTCACGGGGTTCAGAGGGGTTTGCTGATCATGTACCTGGCTCCCTGCCACGTGGCAGCAGCCCTGCCTGAGCTACTCAATGTCATCGCCGCGGTGGCGGTTGATACCCCTAGGCTTATGGTCATGGGGGATTTCAACCTGCCGTCCGTGGGTGAGGCGTCAGAGGTGGCTCAGCAGTTCATGGCTTCCATGACAGCCATGGACCTGACCCAGTTAATTCATGGCCCTACCCACACGGGGGGAAACACGCTGGATCTGGTTTTTGTCTCTGGACAGTGGTTGAGTGATCTCGAGATAGGGGATATAGTCACCGAGCCCTTGTCATGGTCTGATCACTCTCTCCTTTGTCTCGACCTTTGAACCGCTACACCCCGCCGCAGGAAGGCGGAGCCATAAGATGGTTCCGCCCCAGGCGCCTGATGGAACCTGACAGGTTCCAGATGGAGCTTGGGCCATTCCCTGAGGCTCTGGCACACACCTCGACTGGAGACCTAGTGGCCGCCTCGGATAGGGCGGCCGCTGGAGCTCTGGACCGGGTCGTGCCTTTGCGGCCTCTGACCCGGCGCCGATCTCATTTAGCTCCTTGGTTCACTGAGGAGCTGAGGGAGTTGAAGCGCCGGAAAAGACGCCTAGAGAGCAGTTGGAGGGCCAGTCTTTCTGAATCTGACCGGACACTGGTAAGATCTCATATTAGGAATTACCTAGTGGCGATAAAAGCAGCGAAATGTAGCTATTTTGCTGCTCTTATTGCATCATCAGATAATCGCCCGGCCGCCCTGTTTAGGGTGACCCGCTCCCTGCTCCACCAGGAAGTGTGGGAGGACCCCTTGGAGGGTAGAGCCGAGCATTTTGTTCAGTATCTGTATGACAAAATCACTCAGATTCGGGAAGATCTGGACTCCGACTGGGTAGTCTCAGGGGGAGGGACTGGGGCAGGTCTTGAGAATGTTATCTGGGATGAGTTTGATCCTGTGACCCCTGAGGACGTGGACAGGATTCTGGGTAGACTGAACGTGACCACTTGTTTATTGGACCCGTGTCCCTCCTGGTTAGTGCTGGCTTCTCGGGAGGTGACACGAGGCTGGTTTCAGGGGATTATAAATGCTTCGTTGGGTGAGGGTGTCTTTCCTGCCGCCTTGAAAGAGGCGGTGGTGAGGCCTCTCCTCAAGAAGCCTTCCCTGGACCCGGCAATGTTGGTAAATTATCGTCTGGTCTCCAACCTTCGTTTTGTGGCGAAGGTTGTTGAGAGTGTGGTTGCGCAACAGCTCCCCCAGCACCTGGATGAAACGACGTATCTGGATCCGTTCCAGTCGGGCTTCAGGCCCGGGTACAGCACGGAAACGGCATTGGTCGCGTTGGTTGATGATCTCTGGAGGGCTCGGGACAGGGGGTGCTCCTCTGTCCTGGTCCTGTTAGATCTCTCAGCGGCTTTTGATACCATCGACCATGGTATCATGCTGCACCGGTTGGAAGAGTTAGGGGTGGGAGGCACTGTGTTGCGGTGGTTCTCCTCCTTTCTCTCTGACCGGTCGCAGTCTGTGTTGACAGGGGGACAGAGGTCGACCCCGAGGCCCCTCATATGTGGGGTGCCGCAAGGGTCGGTCCTCTCGCCTCTCCTGTTCAACATTTATGTGAAGCCGCTGGGCGAGATCATCCGTGGTTTCGGGGTGGAGTACCAACAGTACGCTGACGACACCCAGCTGTACATCTCCACCCCAGATCACCCCAACGATGCCCTTGAAGTGATGTCCCGGTGCCTGGAGGCCGTACGGATCTGGATGGGGAGGAACAGGCTCAGGCTCAACCCATCCAAGACCGAGTGGCTGTGGTTTCCGATGTCCCGATATAGTCAGTTGATGCCATCACTGACTATTGGGGGCAAATCATTGGCCCCCACAGAGAGGGCTCGCAACTTGGGCGTCCTCCTGGATTCACGGCTGTCTTTAGAAGAGCACTTGATGGCCGTGACCGGGAGGATTTTTCATCAGGTTCACCTGATTCGCCAGTTGCGTCCCTTTCTGGATCGGGACTCGTTACGCACGGTCACTCATGCCCTCGTCACCTCCCGCCTGGACTATTGCAATGCTCTCTACATGGGGCTCCCCTTGAGGAGCACCCGGAGGCTCCAACTGGCGCAGAGTGCAGCCACACGGGTGGTAATGGGAGCGACATGGCGCTCCCATGTAACACCTCTCCTGCGCAAGCTGCACTGGCTCCCGGTGGTCTTCCAGGTGCGCTTCAAGGTTTTGGTTACCACCTTTAAAGCGCTCCATGGCTTAGGACCTGGTTATCTACGGGACCGCCTACTATCACCAATAGCCTCCCACCGGCCAGTACACTCTCATAGAGAGGGACTCCTCCGGGTGCCGTCAGCCAAACAGTGTCGGCTGGCGACCCCTAGGGGGAGAGCCTTCTCTGTGGGGGCACCTACCGTCTGGAATGAGCTCCCCCCAGAGATACGGAGGATCCCGGATCTGCGCACCTTCCGCCGCGCTGTGACGACCTTTTTATTCCATCAGGCGGGCTTGGCCTAATCTCTTCCCTTTTTTAAATATGTAAATTTTAATCTGTTTTTAAATTATTGGGGTGTTTTAATCTGTCTGGGCCAAAATGATTTAATTTGATTTTATCTGGTTTTTAAATTTTTTGTATCTATGTATTTTATTGTTTGGCTGTTCACCGCCCTGAGTCCTTCAGGAGTAGGGCGGTATACAAATCAAATAAACTAAACTAAACTAAACTAAACTACTACAAGCCCCTTCCTCTTCTGCATTTTGGACTGACTTTTCATTTACCTTCCGTGTTGCACTTTGCATCTGTTAGCTCTATTTGGGCTTTCAGCTGGCAAGTTGATGGGTTGAAAACTGCAAGAATGTCATGACTGTCACTCTAATTCTTGAACTGCTCTCGTTCTGGGCATTGACCTGCTTTAGCTTCCTGAAACACAATGCGACCGAGGTTCTGTCATTTGAATACCACGTTCCTTCCCTCTCACTTCTGCAGGAGATGTGAGCAATTGCTCATGTATCACTAATGCTCTGCCAAAATTTATTCTGCATTTTGGTTCTGTCATTCTCCTTCAATTTGATGGAAATTGTGTTTTTTTTTTCCCCCGCTTCCTTTTCAGAGAAGATAATGTCTGTCTTCAAATGTCTGTCAAAGTGTATCAAGACATTTTCAGCGGGGGAAAGCATGAAGCTCTTCTTCTTATTTACTTGCAAAATGATAGAAGGGTGTATTTGAATGCCCTGTTGTTCACACTGCAGTCTCCTTGCCTTCTCACAATTCCATTAAGCTCCAGCACTACCACCATCAAAACTCTGTATAAGAGACTTCTATCGTGATACTTTTTCCAAATACAACATATAGTATGAGTGGCCGAGAAAGTTTCTCAATGAAAGAGATATTTATTTTTTTATTTATTTATTTTGTCAAGCATGTATAAGATAACATATAAATATAAACATGATTATGAATACATGAAATGGATACAAATAAATGGGGACAGTAGGACAGGGACGGTAGGCACGTTGGTGCACTTATGCAGGCTCTTTACAGACCTCTAAGGAATGGGGTGAGGTCAACAGTAGGAAGGCTAAGGTTAAAGTTTTGGGGGTTTGGGGAAGAAACCACAGAGTCAGGCAGTGCATTCCAAGTACTGACCACTCTGTTGCTGAAGTCGTATTTTCTGCAATTGAGTTTGGGGCGGTTTACCTTAAGTTCGTATCTATTGTGTGCTCGTGTATTGTTGTGGTTGAAGCTGAAGTAGTCATTGACAGGTAGGACATTGTAGCAGATGATTTTGTGTACTACGCAGGTAGTCCTTGACTTACAGCTGTTCATTTAGTGACTGTTTGAAATTAACAATGGCACTGAAAAAAGTGACTTATGACTGGTTTTCACACTTAAAACCATTACATTCCCATGGTCGCATGATCAAAATTCAGGCCCTTGGCAACTGGCATGTATTTATGACAGTTGTATTATCCTCAGGTCATCTGATTATCATTTGTAGCTACCTTCCCAGCCACCTTCTGACAAGTAAAGCCAATGGGGGAAGCCAGTTTTGCTTAATGATGGCATGAGTCATTTACTGTAACAACTTCAGTGATTCGCTTAATGGCTGTGGCAAAAACGCTTGGGTAAAACTCACTTAACAACTGCCCTGCTTAGGAACAAAAAATTTGGGGCTCAGTTGTGGTCATAAGTGAAGTGCTACCTAATAATAGCTACCTGTAATAACTCTTATTTATTTATTAAATTTATATGCCACCCATATTGCCTAGAGGGGACTATGGGCAGCTTACAACTAGGTTAAAAACAACAGTGTAAAATATGAAAATGTTAAGAAAATAAACATTGAAATTAAAATTAGCCAAGATGTCTAAGTACGGAGCAAGGTACAGATGGGGTGTCAATGGGCTCTCTGTCCCTTAGCCTTCTCCTATATGACCGGGCTCCAGGTCAATTGGCAGAACCAGGTTTTAAAACCCCTTGAGAAAGTCAAGAGGGTGAGGATGGATCTCACCTCTAGGGGCATAATATTTCAGAGGACTGAAATATTACTTTACCAATGGTTAAGTAACAGAAACAGAGGTTAGAATCTTAAAAAAAGAATTTTAAAAGATAATAAAAATCTGTATTGAAAATATTGTAAGATGGACAAACTAATTGTATTATTCTTTTGTGATTAATATTGATATGTTTATTAAGATTTCTAGTATGATTATGGTTATTGCTGTATCTCTACTTTTAAAATGAAATTGTTGTGTCTCTACTTAAAATTTATTGTGCCCACACAACACGCTGTTCAGATAGACATGGAATTTTTTATGTTTTTTACACACACATATATATATATATTTTCCAGAGGACGGGAACCACATCAGAAAAAGCTCTTTCCTAGACCCTGCCAGCTGGAATTCCTTGACTGATCCATCCGCACCCTCTTGACTTTCCCAGGGGGCTTACGTATTCTGCTGGGGTGGTGCAGGCCAATCCCACTTGGGGTGAGATGTTTTCTCAGGTAATCTGGACTCATGCCATGAAGGGCTTTAAAGATGATGGCTCTGAAAGTTTAAAAACACCTCTATGCTTTCTCTACACTTTTTATAAAAAAACAACAACAGCAGCCTGGTTTTAAATGTAGACAAAACAAAAGAGATCATTGTCGATTTCAGAAAAGGCAAGCACAGCCATACACTTCTCTGTCTTCATGATTCAACTGTGGAGGTGGTTAGTATCAAGTTTCTGGATGTCAAGTTGACAAGCAAGTTAGCTTGGTTGCTCGACAGAGAGACACTGGTGAAGCAGGCAGAGCAGCATCTGCATTTTCTGCATTGTATGAGAAGAGAACAACTTCCTTCCGCTACAGTATCCTTACCACTTTCTACAGAAGGACGATTGAAAGCATTCCCTCATATTGTATTACTCTGTGGTTTGGAAGTATTACCGTTTCAGATAGGAAAGCTGTGCAGAGAGTGATGAGGACGGCAGAAAAGATTATCGGCTGTTTCTTCTATTCAGGATATGGCATATACGCAATGCTGAACCAGGGTCCGCAGTATTGTCTGGGATGCTACACATTCTCTCCATGACCAGTTTTCTTTGTTATCTTCTGGGAGGAGGCTTTGTGCTACCCAAAGCAGAACATCTAGATTCTATAATAGCTTTGTACCATATAATATCAACCTTATTAACTCTTAAGACTCTTTTTCATGCTATGTATTCAAAATGGACTGTGAGTACTCTGTGTGTGTGTGTGTGTGTGTGTGTGTGTGTGTGTGTATACACATCCAGTTTTGGTCACCACAATGTAAAAAAGATGTGGAGACTCTAGAAAGAGTGCAAAGAAGAGCAACAAAGATGATTAGGGGACTCAAGGATAAAACATATAAAGAACGGTTGCTGGAACTGGGTATGTCTAGTCTTATAAAAAGAAGGACTAGGGGTGACATGATAGCAGTGTTCCAATATCTCAGGGGCTGCCACAAAGAAGAAGGAGTCAAGCTCTTCTCCAAAGCACCTGAGGGTAGAAGAAGAAGCAGTGGGTGGAAACTAATCAAGGAGAGAAGCAACTTAGAACTAAGGAGAAAATACCTGACAGTTAGAACAATTAATTAGTGGAACAACTTGCCTCCAGAAGTTGTGAATTCTCCAACACTGGAAGTTTTTAAGAAGAGATTGGACAACCATTTGTCTGAAATGATATAGGGCTTGCTGCCTGAACAGGGGGTTGGACTAGAAGTCCTCCAAGGTCCCTTCCAACCCTGTCCAACCCTATGCATGTAGAATAGAATAGAATGTGCATGCATGCGTATGGTTATCTATTTATTTTCTTTTGAGAGTGGACATCAGAATTTCATTTTTTAATGTGTGCCAGTGTGTTCACAGAAAAAAGTCACAATAAGGATTCTCTCATCTTAAATAAATTCTATCACACTTCAAGTATGATGAAAAGAGACATCTCTTTGGGAGAACACATTTCTGAGACGCTGTATCTCTGCCTTCCTGTTACAGGTATTTGAATAGTAGGAATTTTCCAATTAATGATAGAAAATGATGACCATCGTCTCCCAGGATTCGGCTCGTAGTCTGTGATGACTGTTGTTCCCCCAAAACTAATCTTTATGTCATATGGAGTAATACAACCTTTTCTCAATTCAGGAGATGTCTCCAGTGGGACACCTCTAAGTATTTTGTTTGCTGATGAAATAGAAAGGAACTAGGAGAGTGGGTACTATTGAAATGACAGATTAATTAATTGAATGTTACACCACAGGCACATTATGTGCTCTATATAAAATGCTACAACGGAGACACATAAAATGTTCTAAGTGTTGCAGATAACCCCACGTGGGAATTTACAGATTTTAAATGAGCTGCAACCTATTATTTGATCGATGACTCCTGACTGTTATTACATAAAATGTTCCTTTTTTCCGGGGAAGAATAAGAGAAGGAAGTTTAGAGCCTTGTATTTAGAAATGAGTCCCACTTTTAAGCTCTTTGCCCCTCTTTGCCCCAAAAGAAAAATGGATTTGAGCCTAAATACTCCATTCCTAGATTTATGAATCAGCTCATGAACCAATAAATAAATAAAATAGATAGATAGATAGATAGATAGATAGATAGATAGATAGATAGATAGATGATAGATAAAGTGTAGACTAAGGTAATATACTTTAAAATTGTTCTATTAGTAAGACAGAAATTTTCAAAGGGGGTCAGAAAAGTAGTAATTGTTTAACGGTGCACTATTATTTTCCCAATGCTTTTCACGATTATTTAGAATGTGCTTCCTAATCTTATCTGACAGATTTCTTTTATTTTTTGCTTCTCTTCCTTACAATAATATGCACAGTTCAGTCTTACTGAATTCATCTATTGATCTTCGAAGGTAAGTGCTGCTTTAACTATCTATAGCCTTAATCTAAGAAGCCCATCACGTAAATACAAAAGTCTCCCCTACAGCAAATCACTGTGAGATATAGGCATTTTTTTTATTAATAGAGAGAAACAGAGAAAACACCTGGTATCAACTAACAAATGCACAGCTTTACCTTCTATGCAAGATTGCTTGGGCTTCACAGTAGAAGCCAAGACTCAAAATGAAAGAAAAATAACAATGTTGGAGATGCGTCTGGAGAAAGTTACTTGTGGTGGTAGACCCCGTGAAATCAATGTGATAATTTAATTATCCTGCCTATCATTAAAATCTTCTTAGAAATCACATCATTAGCTACCTGGGTTATTTCTTTAAATCTTTATGTTAACTCTATCAATCGTTGTTAAATCCCGCTAGTGAATTTATAGAGACATTCTGATGAGTACTATTAATCAATATGGTTAATGTTCATATTGTTAAATCACTGTTTCTCAAACTTAGCAACTTTAAGATAAGTGAATTTCAACTACCAGAATTCCCCAGCCACTCTGTGTACTCTGGGGAATTCTGGGAGTTGGTTTATAAATCTTAAAGTTCCCAAGCTTGAGAAATACTGTGTTAAGCAATGGAATAAATATTTGGTTCCCAAAATAAACACTGTGTAAAGAAATGTACACAAAAGGGAAGCAGTTCAGTGGTTCGAATCCCTATAACAGGGTGAGCTCCCGTTACTTGTCCCAGCTTCTGCCAACCTAGCAGTTTGAAAGCATGTAAAAAATGCAAGTAGAAAAATAGAGACCACCTTTGGTGGGAAGGTAACAGCGTCCTATGCACCTTTGGCATTTAGTCATGTTGGCCACATGACCCGGAGATGTCTTTCGACAGCACTGGCTCTTCGACTTTGAAACGGAGATGAGCACCGCCCCCTAGAGTCCGGGAATGACTAGCACATATGTGCAAGGGGAACCTTTACCTTTACCTTTAAAGAAATGTATATTTCTTGCTATTTGTTTGGACTTTTACATAGTTATGAATAAATTCATTATTTCAGAATTGTAGATGCATTATCATCCTCCAAGTAAAGATAAAGTCTTATGTCATGAAGGGCTTTAAAAGAAAGAATTAGCACCTTGAATTGCAGCTAATAGATAGATAGATAGATAGATAGATAGATAGATAGATAGATAGATAGAATAGAATAGAATAGAATAGAATAGAATAGAATAGAATAGAATTCTTTATTGGCCAAGTGTGATTGGACACACAAGGAATTTGTCTTTGGTGCATATGCTCTTAGTGTACATAAAAGAAAAAAAATACATTCACCAAGAATCATAAGATACAACATTTAATGATAGTTGTAGGTTACTAAATAAGCAATCAAGGTAACAAATAAAACAATATAAATCGTAGAGATACAAGCAACGAGGTTATAGTCATAAGTGGGAGGAGATAGGTAATAGGAAGGATGAGAAGAATGATAGTAATACAGTCTTAGTAAATAATTTGACAGTGTTGTGGGAATTAGTTGTTTAGCAGTGTGATGACATTTGGGGGAAAAATGGTCCTTGTGTCTACTGGTCATTGTTGAGATATGGGAATGAAAAAAGTCCATTGCATTTTAAACTATCTTTAGCTTCTAGGTGATCTTCAAAGGCAGCCAGGTAGAGCACATTGAAATAGTTGAATCATGGAGTGATGCAGGTGTGAATGACTACCTGCAGGGCTTCCCAGTAGAGGAAAGGACACCACTGGTACCTGTGCAAAACCTCTCCTGGACATAGCTGCCATTTACTCTTTGAGCAGTAGCTCTGAATTCAAAGACCTGGACCCCTAAGTTTTTCACAATTTGAAATTGAGATGTGCCAAATTATCAAAGATCAATGATTGAGATATTCCTGCCACAGCCACTCGGTCTTAGTCAGAATTGAGCAAAGTCTGTTCCTCTGGGTCACCACCTCAACAGCTTTCCTTGCACAACTCAGGGCAGAGAGGTAAAGTATACTGATGATACCAAACCCTGAAGTGATGAATGTCCTCACCCAATGGTTTCATGTAGATATTAAACAAGAGAGGGGAGAGGGCTGAACCTCAGCTTCCATTTTAACCTCATTTTAAACTTCTTTAACCTGATACGACTTCTTGTTTTGTTTGGGTGTCTGTGTGTGAGTTTTACTTTCAAGGTTGACTCAGCCTTCCATCTTTCTGAGGTCGGTAAAATGAGAACCCAGATTGTTGGGGGTAATATGCTGACTCTGTAAACCTCTTAGAGAGGGCTGTAAAAGCACAATGAAGCGGTATATAAGTCTAAGTGCTATTGCTATTGGTACTCCTGACCCCTGAACTAGTCACCACAAGGGTTTTGTATTTGTTTCGTTTTTTGGCTGTTGTTGTTTTGAAGTAGTTTGCCATTGCTTTCTTTCCAAGTGTGAAGACAATAACTGACCAAGATCAAGCACGTGGCTTTGTGTCTCAGACAGGACTAGAAATCACAGTCTCCCAGTTTCTCGCCTGGTTCTTAACCACCATGCCAAACTCTCTCATCACTTCAAGAACTTAAAAAACTAGCCCATCCCTTTGAAGGTACAAAAAAATTAGTAAATATCAGTTTATCTGCTGTTTGATTTACCTTTTCCAAATTGGCAAAACTGACTCATCAGTTTCCATGCTGACACTTATCATAAGATTTGTCATTCATTGAAAGATTATGAAATTGAAAAAGTTATGTTAGGATACGAGTACAGACTGAAGGTTGTGAGGAAAAAATAAGTTGAGAACTAACTACTATGTGCCTTTCAAAATATGGGATATTTTTCTTCATTAAAATAAAGATTACCTCTGATACAGTGCTTCTAGTAACATTCTCAAAGGTTGCTATAGCAACTCTTGCAATGTAAATTAGCATCAGGCTTTATCACGAGATTTTTCAGATTGCTGGGTTTTAGGGACAAAACAGAGAACACCAACTGAAGTAAAAATAAGCTATAGAATAACCTAAAGGGATCAGTTAATAGTCAATGGTTGCCCATTGGTGACTAGACATTATAGAGTTATTTTAACTGCTATATCTGTAAATTCAACAATAAAATGTTATTATAGTTGTAAGCTTATGCTCTTAGTTCCTTAAGTATTTCCAAGAACTGAACAAAGGTCCTTTTAAAATAGCATTTAAAAAAAAAAACTATTTGCCATTGCTTGAAATAAAAATGTTAAATGTTGCAAATATAGTTATAAGGTTATAAAAAGACTATTTTAGCCAATTTTCTTTGACTTGTACAGATGTAGTAGAAAATTAATTCATGTCACAATTTCCCTTTTGTTGAAACCATTATGTGAGAGTGTAGGGTACAAATGTCTCTTCAAATAATGCTGAACTACAGTTCCTAGGATTTCTCAGAATTGATTCTGTTGCATGAAAAGTATGGGTTTTAATTCAGAACCGCTGGGTGGCCGTATTTATTCCATCTTCTTAAATATGGCTTTTTTTGTTAAAAAGCATGTCTGTATTATTCATGATACAGATTCTACTGCTGTCAAAGAAAAGCTAACAATAAACAACAGCCCAATCAAGGAACTACCCATACCATTCCCACCAACACTGTCAGGGCAAGTGACTAGTATATAAAATGAGAGCAAACCCACTCCCTTGTGGCACTGATGGAGTTACCTAGTTTGGTAATGAAACATCTGCAAGAAAACATCCAAGCTCAGAGAGCACCAAGGATCCCACAGTTCAACCCTGAGCTACAAATATTCTCTTCAAAGAAAAGATCATGGAGTGATTCACATGTGCCTTGAAAAGGAGGTCCATAGAGATACCATGCCCATGGACACCGAACTAGAACTTGCTTTTGAATAGAACTTAGTTTTGATTTTGTACCTGGTTTGCATGAGTGGTTTCCAAAGCTAGTATCAGAGTTCCAAGTAATACCCCCAACGAAATAAAACTCTGAGGCTTGAAGTTCCTCAAAGCTACATTTTATTAGAGATGTCGTATTGGCACATCTGGGAAAACCCGAATCTGAAAGGTTCCAGATTTTCCCCATCCAAAGAAAGAATCAAGTCCTGCCCAATACCCACAAGTCCATCACATGGTCCAATCAAACATCGTCCCAATTGGAGATGCCTCCCAAACTCAGCCTTCCAGGTGCAGGGCATTTTGTCCTTGACTTTCTGAGGAAGGAATGTTATTATATCTATATATCATAATATGGCTCCATACAATCCCCCCTTCCAGTTTCCCACAGTAATAAATGTGGCAGGTCTGAAGGCCTAGTGCAAAAGATGGCTTTGAGACCTGGTCTCTCCCTGTAGAGCCCTAGCATCAGTTCTCCTCATAATCACACTAAGACTTCTTTCACACACTACTTCAATCTAAGATCAGCCTAGAGTCCTGGTGATCCTTGGGGCTTTGCTTATATATTTGAAATCTGAACTCAGTTGAGAAAATATGCAGTGAGGGGCAATTTGGCAGCATTTCTTCTGAAAGTTCAAAGAGGTAGTTTCCATTGGCAAAAATCCGTGCTTTATCTCACCTCTCAACTGCTCTGAGTACTCCCTCCCCATCCTTCCTGACCAGCTTTGTTGCTCCCTCACACGGTGTCTAGCATACATCTAAACAAGGGAGTCAAACTCATATTGTCACGGTAGCATTACATGACATATGGGGACATTCCCCCCCCTTGCTAAACCGGACGCGGATATGGCCAGCGTGTGATGCATCCAGCCTATGGGCCAGGAGTTTGACAGCCCTGATCTAAACAATCCAACTCAAACTCTTTGCAGGAAACTCTTTTTCCCAAGCATGTCTTGCCAAGCAATTTCAAGTGTAAGCAACTGATGTCCTCTATTTGCAGAAGTATATACAATCCCTGGCTTTTTTTTTTTTTTTTGGCTATGATAGGACATAATGCAAAGACTAAGCAATATTACTTAAATATTTAAGTCAGCAAAATAGAAAACAGAACAGTACAATTTTTCAATCCAACTGTTGTTCTGTAAAGATTTGTCCCTCACTTTTTTTTCCCTGTAACAATGCTTTAATAATGTAACTTACATAATTTGCCCAGTTTCTGGTCTTTTTGCAAGAAAGCGTATTTTGAAAGGGAACAGTGCTCCCAGGTGATCAAATGCAGGAACTGCTTAAATTCTAAAACGAAGGAGTCTCACTGTGAAGATAAGGAAACAATATCAAATCTGAGGAAATTATAGCACAGTTGTGGTAAGAAGAGATTTGAAAATCATCTGCCACAGATTGAAAGGCTGGTCCTGTCACAGCATATAAGGCACCAAAAAACAAATTCCATTAACATTAGCCTCCAAATTTGTATAATCAAAATCTGTACAGCGACTTGTGCGTGTGTAAGAGAAAGAGAGACAGAGATTCCTTAGGATGGCTGAGGAAAGGTGTGTCGAAATGAAGGTAATTATGTTAAAGCAAGAGTTTGCCCTGATATAAACTTCCTTTTATATGATTACCTTCATTTGTGTTTCTATTTTGTAGTAGGGGTTTAGTGGCAATTTTTGTATAGAAGAAGCTCTAACCAATGTACATTTTCAATAGAATAGTGATTCTTCTAGTAAGAACAGATTACGACTCAATAAATATAGTAAGATTTATTTGTTTGAAAAAGAAAAATAATCCTTTCATGGTCAGAGATATACTTTTTAAACAAACATTTGGTCAAAATCCAAAAAGGCTCTTTTGTCAATCAAGAAGCTTGAGTATGACTGCAACAATATACAGAAAAAGGCATTTTCTACTCTCACATGAAGAAATGCCATTCATTAATAATCAATCAACTAGCATTCTGAAAACTTGTTGGAACTAACTGAACATTCTGTTACATGTGTCACATGAATATAGAACAACAGTATGTGTAAATCATGCACATGTCACTTAAAACTCCTAGAAAAACATTTTGGAGAGAGCAGATTCCCATCATTGATTTTGTCACTAAAGCCAAAGATGGCAACTGAAACCAGGGAAATAAACATAATCCAAATGATTAAGAAAATGTGCTTGATAGAAGTGATCTAACGTGAACAGATTGTTCACCTGCCATCTACCAAGCATGAGCTGAATTTTGGGGAAGGAAAGATTAAACAATTTAGGGGGGCTCAGGAGATTAGACAGTTCCAAGAAAGAGAGAAACATGGGGGTGGGAATCAGAATAATCCTGCCTTGATTTTGTCAGAGTTTGTTTTAGCACACACAGGCAGACTATTAAGCAGGATTCAAAAACGTCTTTATGTACATAACAACACATAAGACATACAATACCCTTGTAGGTTTTTCCATGTTGTACAGAAGAGAAATAGCAAGTACAAACACAGCACAAAATGGAAGAGGCAAAATGGAAGAGTGAGAAGCTAGTGCCCTCTAGCTTATATATAAAACAGTTAAGCCACAGCTACAAGCTGTCTCATATGGTCCCATACAACGAATATTATGTTTCAGTTACCAAACAGCCCTCATTGGCTGACCTGTTGCTATGCCCTATTCCAGTTCATGATTATACTCTGACAGATTTTTGTTAAGTATAAAATGGGATTTTGTTTAATATAGCTTTGTATTATTTAGTATAAAAGTGAAACTTAGATAGGTTTTAAACCTACCTACCTACCTATCTAAACCTACTGATGGTCTTGAAAGACTATCAGTCCCAACAGACATAAATACTTTTGACCATCATTTTGCTTGGTATGTGTGCTTTTTATGTTATGCTTTTAAATCTGTTTGCTTGAGTTACTAATAAAGGTTAAAATATCTTTATTCACCAGTGTGTTTATTGTCTCTGGATTCAAAGGAACCGATTGTCTGGGCACCTGATCACTGCTTGTCATTTGGCAAAACAGAGAATGGAATGGAAAGTAAGGGCCTAAAAGAAGGAATTTCCATTCCCAGTCTTTAATACACCATCAAATGTGAGCTACAGTTACAATCACAGTGCTCAAGTTAAGCATTAAACTGGGGGCAATGGCCACATCAAAAGGAGAAACTGGTTTTACTTAATGTATATTTATATTCAATTCAATTCTATAATCATACATTTATTAATTTCCCCCATTAATCACATCAAACATTGCAATTTGATGTCAACTTTTAGAGAATTCTAAGGGTGTCATCATTGGATTTTGGAGGCTGCTTGCATCGCTGAGCACACAGTTGTGGATATGAATTTGGATCAGAAGTGGGCGTATATATTAAATTAATCCTATTCATTTCATAATTTCTTGTTTCACATCTTCAGCGATTATGATATTCAGGCCTGTTTCTGCTTGCATCAACCAGCTCCTGTTATTATAAATTCTATAAATAGATTGTATCTATTTGGTTCATCATATTAGCACATTTTGTCCTTTTGAAGGGTCTTATCTGCCACATTATGTGTACAAATTATTTTCAATAGACAGTTCATGACCTTATAAGTAAAACATGATCAAGCAGATTCTCTTATTAGATGAAAAACTAAGCCTTCACGCTAGCTCATAAATGTCCCTGTCATTTTCATAGCTATAATCCATAATCAAAATCAACCAGTGATGATTTGGGATGTACATATTTTGGTACACATTTTGGTGTCTTACTTTTTATCATATAAAAGTTTTTGGCTGTCTTTAAATAGAACTGTTCCTTTATGTTCACAGATGGGTCCCAATAACATTTGGGTTCAATACAATTTATAGTAGATTCGTAGAAAATACCTGTTGCATATGTTTTTTTCTGGGGGAAGAGAACCTGAGTTGGCTGTCCACTATCAAAAGATCTATTTTCTTCTCTTTCTTAGCCATCATCTTCAAGGAAGATAGTTTTATTTACATGTGTGTGTGTATACCTTTGAGTTAGTCTTGATTCCAAGGGACTCCAAAAGTCTCTGCAGTTCTCTTGGAAGCAGTTTCTATTTTCCTTCTTCTTAGGACTGAGAAAATCTGGTCCAAGGTCACCTAGGAGGCTTTGTACCCTAAGGAAGAACTAGAATTCAGTTTCCCAGTTTCTAGTCTAGTAGTTTAACCACTACATTAAACTGGGCCTCTTACATACTTAAGGTCATGCCCCTATGTTGAGGTTTTACATGAGTTATTTATTTATTTATGTAATTTATATGCCGCCCTTCTCCCGAAGGACTCAGGGTGGCTTACAAAGAAAACATTCAACAATTCGAAAATTACATAAAAATTAAAATCCAATTAAAATTTATTAAAATTATTTCAATGTAAAAATCCCCCAACGGATCAGCCCATTTGATAAAAGATCCACGTCTTCAGTTCACGGCGGAAGGAGAGGAGATCGGGGGTTGTCCTAAGCCCGGTGGGCAAACTGTTCCAGAGGGTCGGCGCTCCCACAGAGAATGCTCTCCCCCTGATTGTAACCTCTTTTACATGAATGTAAAACTTCATTTGTGGGGGCATGACATAATGTCCTCTGTGTGTGTGTGTGTGTCCCTCCCTCCCTCCCTCCCTTCCTCTCTGATAGCATGGGAAGGTGGACTCAACTTATAACCATAATTGAAGCCAAAACTAAGAGATGCATTTGTTATATAAGTTGTGTAAAAAGATAAGCAATCATTTTACTAGGGTTGTTTAGTAAATCATATGGTTGTTACCTGAAACCAGCTTCTTTGCTTGACTTTACTGGTCTGAACGCCTTGAGAAAGTTACAAATGAAAATCATGTGATCCTGGAATGCTACTACCATTGTAAATATGTGCTGGTTGTCAAGCACCTTAATTCTGGTCATGTGACTATGGGATGGCTGTGATGGTCATCAGTGTGAGAATCAATTGTAAAAAACAATTTTTCAGCACCGTCGTAACTCAGATGGATGTTAAATGAATGGTCATAAGCCAAGGATTACTTATATTATATTATTTTCTGTAAATGCCTTCCTGCAAGACCACAGAGATTTGGATACCTCCTAAAGCTACTATTCTGAATGTAATCATCTAAACTAATCCATGGGTTTACTTAGCAGTTGAGGTTTGAACCCCCATAAAATAACATCTTTTAACAGAATAACAGAGTTGGAATGGACCTTGTAGGTCATTTAGTCCAACCCCCCGCCCAAGCAGGAGACTCTACACCATTTCTGAAAGATGACAGTCGAGTCTCTTCTTGAAAGCTTCCAGGGGTGAAGCTCCCACAACTTCTGAAGGCAAGCTGTTCCATTGGTTGACTATGTAGGTTCCATGATACCTAATAAGGATAAAACTAGTCCTTTATTGTCTACTGGTGGTCAACATCGCTGCAAGGAGCCCTCTGGACCTGTTCTTTGTGTCATATATCTTTGTCTATTCGGTAAAGTATCATTTCCTTTCAGCTAACAGAATTGTTTAAAGCATCGTTGTCTGGGATTCATTAAAAATCTGCTTGCCCTTTGGACTACTGCAGCTTTCTATTTTTCTTCTCCCCACACAATGTCCTCCACCCCAAAAGTAGAATAAGTACCGCAATGTTGCTGTTTCTAAGGTCACTCAATCAGATAAATATTGAAAGGAAATTGTGATTTTTATGATAACTGTTCCACTTTTGAAAGAATTGGGCAAAGAGACTATTTATCCTTTACTGCAGAGATTTATGGATTTCCTACCTGGCTTTCTGCACAAGCTAAATTTAAATCCTTCTGAACAACGAACGCTTGAAAAGGACTTAACATTTAGGACTACTGGGAAGTATGGTTTTCCTATTAGTAGCCTGACACATTCTCAACCAATCATTATAAATAGCTTTGAAAATGTCTCTAACTTGGGCAGAAAGGACAAATACATGCTGAGTCAATGAACTTTGAACATCATACTCCAGAAAATGCGCTGAAGAAACAGTTGCCATAGTTGGCTATAATATCATCACAATGCCACACGTTGGTAATTTACATTTATTTCTAAACTGAGTCCTGCTGGTTGAGCCATATGGTCGTGTCAATGAGGATTGATTCATTATTTCATTTTTACCCCACTTTATTGTTCATTAACTCAAACCAATATACAGTACATACCAGAGAGGGGTTTCAGCAGGTCCTGACCAGTTCTAGAAAACCAGTAGTGGAAATTCTGAGTAGTTCAAAGAACCGTTAATAAAAATTCTAACTGGCTCCACCCCCATCTATTCTCTGCTTCCCAAGACACAGCTGATCGGGAGGAAATAGGAATTTTGCAGTATCCTTCCCCTGGAGTGGGGTGGGAATGGAGATTTTACAGTATCCTTCCCCTGCCACGCCTACCAAGCCACGCCCACCAAGCCACACCCACAGATCCGGTAGTAAAAAATTTTGAAACTCACCACTGGTACATACCTATATTCCCAATTCCTGATTTCCCACAACAACAACACCATCACGTTGTATCAAAGAGGGGTCCTAGTCTAAAGTACCCCCCAGCCAGCTTTCATACCTAAGGAACAACTACAACTCACATCTCCTGGTTTCTAAGGATTAAGATGTTTATTATGGCATTCAGTCTGTAGAGGTTCTCAGTCATCCAGGTCATGGTTGTCCCAAAGGTGGTTTTTCAGGAGGCAACTGGACTTCCTTGGGTTTTTTTTTTCTTTTGAAGACGTTTCGCTTCTCATTCAAGAAGTTTCTTCTGCTCTGACAGGATAGTTATTATGGCATTAGTTTTTGAAATCTAGAGCCCACGTCAACAAATACCCAATGTATACTTTGAGCATATTAATGAATTGTTAGATGATGATAATGTCTTGATCAAAGATCTGTTAGTTACTAGTGAGCCTCTTTTTCCTTCTAGTCATCGTGTCTTTTCATAAATAACATCAGGAAGGCTATTTACATAATTGTAAAGTTCTGGTGAAACAAATACAAGCCACTGTTTCCTTATGGTTAGAACTAGAACAGAATTGATTCACCAGCTTATATTTTTTCACAATAGACAAATTAAATCCTTTCTGAAACTCCATTTCTTCCTTAGGATCAAGAATACAGCTGAATCTAGTCTATGCCTCTAATATAAAATAGAAGCCATTAAAAAAAACCTACTTTATTTTACTTAAAACATCAAATAAATTAAATTCCATAGGTTCATTGATCAGAATTCATCTATAAAAATGTGCCTAGCCTTGACTCTAGAAATGTTGCATTCCTTTTTCCTTCATACTGATAAAGAAAAGTGTTTGTTTATTTAATTTTCTAAGAGTACCTCTGACAGAAACATGGATCATCTCTGCGGGGAACTGAACTTTATATAATTACGGTGCATGGTGCTTTGCCTGTTGCTTAAACAAAGTTAAATCCGTTTCCATACTGCAAACAATATTTGGCTTTTGAATCTGAAAATGGTTCTGAGAAGCTTAAGGAGGTGGCAGAGTTCAGTTCAAAGAAATGAACTCCGGAATGAATAACCATAGCAGCTTAGATATAAGTTTGCTTACAGCTTCATTTTTTTTCAATAATTCGTATTCCAACAAGAAAGACAAATCCAATTTCCCTTCCCCACAATCCTTTTTGCTGTAACTTATCCAGGCAGAACCCACCAGTAGTGACATCCAATGAGAATCAAGCACAGGGAAAATCAAAGGGCATAATATGATTGAAATTGGGGAGAGATGACAAGTAATTATGATGTTATCAGAAGGATGGTCATCTACCCATACCTCCTATACTTCTGAAGCCACTCTTCCAACTTAAGAGACACAGCCCTGTCACTGCGTTTTTTTTATTTACCAGCTGAGCTCATTATTTCTGGACTATCAGACTTTCCGTAGCTTGCCAAGAATTGTTATCAGTAAGCTGAACTACGCATGTCCGCATTCTTTTCACTTGTTTCACACTTTTTTCCTTTGTTCTCTTGCCAGAAAGGTCCGGCTGAGAAATAGCCAGCACGAACTTTTGCAAAAATGTAACAATTACTTTTCTTAGTTAGTGAGATGTTTTATTTTCTTTATAACAAATAAATGAGTTTTCTTAGAAGAGATATGTTCTTCGGGTTTTGTTTCTTAAAGTATACTTACAAGGAAAGGCCACGATCCATCTCCTCTAATCAGGATGATTATCTCATAGCCAGGATGGGATTAATCAACGCCCTGACAAGCCCCAAGTATCCCTACCACTAGTGAGACCATGTTGCCAGTAAAGGAGTATATTTGTAGCTCAGGGTTGAAATGAGGAGTCCTTGGTGCTCTCTGAGCTTGGTTGTTTTCTTGCAGATGCTTCATTAACCAAACTAGGTAACATTATCGATGCATTGATGATCTCTTCAATAAAGGACCCTTCTGAGACCCCATTGCCCTTTAGTTTCCATATCCTCCCTAGTTCCTGCTTCAGGCCCTGGTAATTCTCCAGTTTCTCATACTCCTTCTTCCTGATGTTGCTGTCGGGTCCCATAGATCCCTATCAGGATGCTGCCATTCTGGTGAGGAGGAGGCCTGGGTGCATTCTTTAGTTTATAGCCTTTTTCCTGGTGCCTATCTATCCTGTACTTTGATTTACCTTCCTGGGAATGTAAAGGGGAAATGCCATCTGTTTTGTATCAATTCCAAAGCCTCCAGCAAGAGATGCCTAAGAACAACTTCTTATCATCTTCTCAGCAGGGGTGAAATCCAGCAGCTTCTGACAGGTTCTGGAGAACCGGTAGCAGAAATTTTGAGTAGTTTGGAGAACTGGCAAATACTACCTCTGGCTGGCCCCAGAGTGGAGTGGGAATGGAGGTTTTGCAGTATCCTTCCCCCAGGAGTGGGGAGGGAATGGGGATTTTGCAGTATCTTTCCCCTGCCACACCCACCAAGCCATACCATGCCCACCAAGCCACAGAACCGGTAGTAAAAAAATTGGGATTCCACTATTGCTTCTCAGCTTGCGATTCTCAAAACAACTTTGCACCTGTGAATTGGCTCATTCAACATGGGACTGAGGGGAGGGGTTTCTAATTGCTTTATCCTAACTGAATTGTGTGGGAATCTTCAGATCCTGCTTCCTTTGTCCTGCAATCCTTTCTTTCAATAAAAGGTTCCTTTTGAAATGCTAATTTTTCCAAGAGTTCTACTTTCCTGAACTGGAGAGGAGAGGCAGGCCCTTACATTTGCTGTTACTTGGCATCACTACATCTATCACCATCACTATCATTTGGTTCTTGTTTACTTCCATGATGTCTGGATAGCATCTGTCTATCTGTCTCGATCTGAGTGTTTGAACCCATGGAGATTGCTGGTTCCTTTTCCTGGACACCAATATTGTAAATAACCAATAATAATCTCTGAGCAAGACTCTACTATTCAAAGAGATCCTTAACCTCCTAGTCTTGAGGCTTAGCAGTTTGCAGTATGGTTTTCAAAGCCATATCAGTGGGTGGTTCCTTTACTTGTGCTGTTTCTGGAGCCTTTAGCCTTTACCTTAGGTAACAACAGCAGCAGCAAGTAATAGAGCTCCTTTCATGCTAACAGTCTGTTCATGCTGTACAGTGTCAGCTGGTAGGCTTCAAATGTTCTGGTCCTTTGCACAAGATATAAGAGGAAACATGAATATTTGAGGCTTGTTGTCCTTCTGAGATATGAGCCTCAAAGAAAGACAGATATAACGGAAGCCAAGAAGAGCCCATCACCACACAATCCAAGTGTTCTGTTTTCTCTGGGTGAGTTTCTTTTGTCATGAGGTAAAACTGCAATTAGCCTCAGGACAAGATGGAGTTTTCAGCTTCCTGAACACATCTGATATGTTATATTTCGGGGCAAAAAGCACAAACAAAACAAAGCTAGTATTTTTCATGCCTCATTAAGCCACCAAATAAATATGGGATTACATTTACCCCAAAGGATCAAATGACGTTGTCATAGATAACCAACTATGTATGCATCACGAATGCACATGAATAACCTCTGGGAGAAGAAGTCATTCTGCATCCCAGAAACACAGTTTCATTTTTCAGTTTTTGCTGAAAATTATTTTGCTGAAAACCGTTTTTGCTGTTTTCCCCTAATCCACATCATGAGCAGCCACATGTAAACAGAACATGCCTGCTGGCATCATGAAATACTTAAAAGATACAGAGAGATATAAGCAGAACAAAAACAACCCCTTCTCTTGAAATTTCATTCAGTGGTAACACATTTAAGGCTAGTAGTATCATTTGCTTGAAGCTTTAGGAAGAACATATCCAAAGAGTGCAGTAACGCTATTCTCTTTTGTCATGTCCTGTCCTATCCTATCCATAGCTAATCATGTAATAGACTTACTGATTTTACTGTAGCCTAAAGTCAATTAACAAATTGTTCAAAGTTCCAAAAGACCTACCAGGAGGTTCCTTATGACCTAGATTCAAAGTTCCAAAGGTTACACACCAGTGGTGGGTTGCTCCAGGTTTGGCCCAGTTCTTGCGAACCGGTAGTAAAAGCAGTGGGAGGCTCCGCCCACCTACCCAGACGTCATCATGGATGACCTGCACATATGCATGAGCAAAGCATGCACGCATGCGAGCTCCCGTTGCAAACCTGTAGTAAAGGTAAGTAGAACCCACCCCTGTTACACACACACCCTCCCATGGCCACCTGAACCTATAAATATGGCAACTAGGCCATATTTATAGCCATTTGCAGCATCCCACAGTCACATGACTATGGTTTACAATGGTTTTGCTAAAACCCAGAATTTATTTCCTGTCAGCAAAACTGCACCCATAATGAAGCAGTGATTCATTTAACAACTGTAGTATTTAGTTAACCATCGCCAAAAAGTCAGTAAAACTAAATGAGTCACAAGACTGTTTTACCCCCATCACGACTTACAGCCTTGATGGGCAGGCTCCCATGTATGTATAAATGGGTCTATTTGCTTATTCCTTAGTTTTATGTCCCACCTGTTCTCCGTGACCTCAAAATTTATTTATTTATTATTATTGAATTTCTATACCGCCCTTCTCCCTGAGGACTCAGGGCGGTGTACAGCCAAAATTAAACAACATGCAGGACAATATTAAAAAACAATTAAAAGATATATAAATTTGGCCCAATTAAAACTCATTACCAATTAAAACGTTTAAAACTTTAAAAACAATTAAAAATTTCATCTTAAGCCAGCCCGGCTTGCTTGAAAAAAATGGGTTTTAAGGGCACGACGGAAGGCACTGAGGTCCTGGATTCTCCTTATCTCTGGGGGGAGCTGATTCCAGAGGGTAGGTGCCCCCACAGAGAAGGCCCTCCCCCTGGGGGTCACCAGCCTACACTGTCTGGCTGATGGCACCCTGAGGAGGCCCTCTCTGTGGGAGCGCACGGGTCGATGGGAGGTCGTCGGTAGCAGCAGGCGGTCTCGAAGATAGCTAGGCCCTAGGCCATGGAGTGAGTTAATGAGTTAACTGAGCAGCCCATCTTATCAAATTGTCACTACCATCTCCCTTTGAGATTGACAGTGTGATAGTCACCCCTGTGTAACTAGGGGTGAGTTCCAGAGGTGGTATTCAGCAGGTTCTGACCAGTTCTGGAGAACTGGTAGCGGAAATTTTAAGTAGTTTGGAAAACCGGTAAATACCATCTCTGACTGGCCCCACCCCCATCTATTCTCTGCCTCACAAGTCACAGCTGATTGGGAGGAAATGGGAATTTTGCAGTAACCTTCCCCTGGAGTGGGGTGGGAATGGAGATTTTACAATATCCTTCCCCTGCAACTCCCACCAAGCCACTCCATGCCCACCAAGCCACACCCACAGAACAGGCAGTAGAAAAATTTGAATCCCACCACTGGTGAGCTCAAACCCAGGTCTCAGCATGCATCCAACTTCTTAACTGCTACATTAAACTTGTTCTCTATCACAATGTAAAAGAATACAGGACTGCTACTTAATTTGATGACATGCAAAACCAGCCATTTTGGATTTTGACTCTCATCTGTTAACAATAAATGAATGAAATCATCTTATAAAAATGGCCATGATTTGGGTTACATCACAATGTCACCTTGTTTTGTTGGTTTGTTTCTGCTTTTGTTTCTGAACATTGGCTCTATTGTGCAGATTGCTTATTCTGTTTTGAGAATTGTTTTAAATGTCACATGCATGTATATTTGTGTCTGAAACTAAGGATGGGATCAATCAAAGACGAGCAGCTTTTGATCCAGATTTACCCTCTGCTTCATTCTCCCCCATTTAAGAATTTGAGACTGCTAAAATCTGTTGACTGGATTTTTACCATATTCTTGTGTACTCTTTTTTATTTTACACTCACAGAAAACATCATCATGATATTTATTTATGCTACTTTTTCAATCCTGTCATTAATTACTGAAGAAATATTTACCATAAATCAATCACAATTTCACTGCATTGTGCCCCCAACTGCATCTCCAAAAAACCAAAAAATATCACTGTGAAAAATAGTTAAACAGAACTAAAAAAAAAAAATGAGGTCTGAATAAAATAAGAGGCAAGTGCCAAAGATAAAACTAACTCTCCGGTTAAAATCAAAAAAAGAAAGAAAAAAAGAAAGAAAACATCTAACAAGCTGGCAAGAGAAAAAGGAGTCAGAAGAAAGTGATTCTTCCCAAATCGGCAGAAGGAAACTTGGCAAAATGTTTCATAGTTAGGATGTGCTATTTCTAAAAGAACTCATGTCAAATCTAAATATAGTTGACCAAGAAAAAAAATGTAGTTGCTGATTAGATATAAAATAAATGATACGAATAAAAATTAGCACTTCCGTTTTTTAAAAAAATGATTAATCTAGAAGATATTAAGGACGTATTTCACTTACTGGTTTATATACTATGAAATGGTATATGTCTATATGTGCTGTTGCTATTATTATTATTTGAAATTAAATAGGTTTTGGTGCTAGCTATCAGCTTGGCTTGCTTCAAATAAAGGGTTGGATTTTTAACATAAGTGGTGGACTTGTGCTAAAACGAGAAAAAAAATTGGGCAAAAATACATTGATGGCTAGAAAAGATATTAGGGAAACATGTAGATTTTAAACCTGAACTGTTTTTATTAGGGATGATATTGGAAAAGTTTGATAAGAAAAGTATGCATTAGTATTACATGTTTTAATAGCAGCGAGGATTATCTTCGCACAATATTGGAAAGATGAAGAAACATCGCAAGATGAAGAGATAATTAAGAAGATATTAGACTGTGCAGAAATGGATAGATTTGCATTGAAAATCAAACAGAAAGAAGACACAGAATATTATCAGACATGGAACTTATTTTACCAGTGGTTGGAAAAAAGGGGTGGAGAGTAAGAATGGCATTTGTATTGTTAAGCAAATTAAATACCCAGACAACACGATGCGTATTAAGCACTAAGAAATGTAATTAATAGAAATTTATTAAGATTTAATTTTTAGAAAAGGGTTGGACCAATCCATGGAAGTAATGGTTTCAATGGCTGAATAGCTTAATGGGTTATTCAGATGGCAACCTGACTTCCTCTGCTTTGGAGGTCCATCTGCTAAGGGACTACTTTTTTTTTTTTAGTTTTTTTTTTTTTAGTTTTTATTATATTTGTATACTGCCCTTCTCCTGAGGGACTCAGGGCGGTGAACAACCATGATAAAACAACATACAAGACAGAATTTAAAAAACATATTAAAAAAATTCAATCTTTGGCCAAAATTAAAACTTCCAATTAGAACCATATTAAACCATTTTAAAACCCAATTTAAAATCATTTATCCTGTCAGACCAGCTTGCTGAAATAATAGGGTCTTCAGAGCACGATGGAAGGCATATGTCCAGGGGCAATTCATTCCATAGGGCAGGAGCCATAGAGAAGGCTCTCCCCCTGGGGGTCGCCAGTCGACATTGTTTGGCCAACAGCACCCTGAGGAGGCCCTCTCTGTGGGAGCGTGTTGGTCGGTGGGAGGAAAACGGTGGCAGAATGCGGTCCTGTAAGTAACCAGGTCCTAAGCCATGGAGCGCTTTAAAGGTGGAAACCAACACCTTGAAGTGCACCCGGAAGACCACCGGGAGCCAGTGCAGCTCGCGCAAGAGGGGTGTTACATGGGAGCGACGGGTCGCCCCCATTATCACTCGCGCGGCCACATTCTGGACCAGTTGGAGCCTCCGGGTGCTCCTCAAGGGGTGCCCCATGTAGAGAGCATTACAATAGTCCAGACGGGAGATGACGAGGGCATGAGTGACTGTGCATAAGGAGTCCTGATCCAGAAAGGGACGCAACTGGGAAATCAGGTGAACCTGATAAAAAGCCCCCCTGGCCACGGCCATCATATGATCGTCTAAAGACAGCCATGAATCCAGGAGGACGCCCAAGTTGCGAGCCCTCTCCGAGGGGGGTAAGATCTCATCCCCAATAGACAATGATGATGTTAGCTGGCTATATCGGGACGTCGGAAACCACAGCCACTCAGTCTTGGAGGGGTTGAGTCTGAGCCTGTTCCTCCCCATCCAGATCCACCCGGTCTCCAGGCTACGGGACATCATGTCAAGGGCATCATTGGGGTGGCCTGGGGTTGAAATGTACAACTGCGTGTCATCTAGTAGGCTTCCTTTTGCAAGCTGTTGGATTAGATGGGCCAGAGGTTCAATCCAACAAAGGTTTATATTTGTATGTTCTAAATTAAATTCACTCCAAGCTCAATTCTTGGGGACATGATGTGCATATCCATATAATTTTCTTAGGAAGAGTATGAATAGAGGTCACATTTCCTTCTTCCCCGAAATTTCTCCACTCCCATTATAACCTACAGCCCTGAGGTTTTCTGATATTATTTAAATACTAACTGTGACTAACCCTGCTTAGCTTTTTGATATTAGCCGAAGATGAGCTAATATTTTGATTGGACTGCAAGGTGATCAAACCGGTCAGTCCTCAAGGAGATCAACCCTGACTGCTCTTCAGAAGGCCAGATCCTGAAGATGAAACTCAAATACTTTGGCCACCTAATGAGAAGGAAGGACTCATTGGAGAAGAGCCTAATGCTGGGAAAGATTGAGGGCAAAAGAAGAAGGGGACGACAGAGAATGCAGTGGCTGGATGGAATCAATGAAGCAATCAGCATGAGCTAAATGGGCTCCAGAGGATGGGAGAGGACAGGAAGGCTTGGAGGAACGTTGTCCATGGAGTCGTGATGGGTCGGACACAACTTCGTAACTAACAACAACAACAAATGAGCTGATAATCAAGCATATTGTTTTAGTAGTACAATTTGACTGAGGGAATAAGCAAACAATCAAAAACTAATAGCTTGTGTTTTCCCAAATGGTTTACATTTTTCTTAACTTGTTTTGTCTCAACTTTTGTTCATTTTTATCCTCACACATTTGAAACACTCTTCATTTTACAATTTTCCATGTTGAACACCTTAGGCACACAAACAGACTATTCATATTTTACAAAAAGTCATGGATCTACTAGAGAATGATTAAGGCAAAGGAAGGTTCAGAAATGTCTCAGAGCAAAACAGAGCAAAATTTGAACCTATTTTAAAATGATAGAATCAAAGCTCCCGCTAACATTAACTCAGTGGTGAAATTCAAATTTTTTTACTACCGGTTCTGTGGGTGTGGCTTGGTGGGTGTGGTGTGGCTTGGTGGGCATGGCATGGGAAGGATACTGCAAAATCTCCATTCCCTCCCCACTCCTGGGGCCAGCCAGAGGTGGTATTTGCCGGTTCTCCGAACTGCTCAAAATTTCCTCTACCGGTTCTCCAGAACCTGTCAGAACCTGCTGAATTTCACTCCTGCATTAACTATACCATTACAAAATAATTAGGATTTTGTTGATCTGTGCTTTCTTCTTGGCAAATTAAGCTCGCTGGTAGGGTCCCAGGAGATTGATATTATTCTATATATTTCTATCAGAAGCCATTCAATTCATTCAGGAAAATGAAAGGGAGAAAGTTAGATTTGCTTCAGAATCTAATGCACCTAGAGCTCTTTGGGTTCTTACTCCGTACACCTACATCTTATTTGAAGACTTGAAAGCTTCTGTTTGTAAGGCTTTTCCTTCCTTTATTGTCAGAAATAATCAGCTGTTTCATTTTAAATTCTAACCATGCCTTCCATTCTGTTGGAAATGTGCCTTCAACAGCACTTAAGCATCTCCTAAATGCTGACAAAAAGGAGCAGTGGATATAGACAAAGAGTTATTCCACATCCTCTTTTTATGTTTCCTTCTTCCTGGCCTTTATTTATGAGACTGTTGATCCCAGGTCACTTCTAGGCCTTAATGTCTATGGAGATACTCAAGTCATCCAGGTCATGGTTGTCCCATAGATGCTTTTCTCAAAAGGCAACTAGACTTCCTGTTTTTTTTCCCTTAAAGTCATTTCACTTCTCAACCAAGAAGCTCCTTCAGTCTTGACTGATGAGGAATGGAAGGATTTCTATTTCTTCCAGTCATCTGATCATGAGCACTCAGGTCGGTTATTAGCTCTCTCTGAGAGCTTTCGAGATGACTTGAGAGTTTATCTGTGCCCTTACTCAGAACAACCAGCAGAGAGATCAAAAGGCTGAAGCCAAGAAGCCAAGAAGAATCTGAAGCCTTGATAGTACAGTGGTCTAAGCACCCTGTTATTAACACAGCTGCCTGCAATTTACTGCTGGTTCGAATCTCTCCAAGGCTCAAGGTTGACTCAGCCTTCCATCCTTTCTAAGGTAGGTGAAATGAGGACCCAGTTTGTGGGGGCAATAAGCTGACTTTATATAAATATACAAAAGGATGACGGCTATTGCTTAACGCATTGTAAGCCGCCCTGAGTCTCCGGAGAAGGGCGGCATATAAATCAAATTAAAAAAAAAAAAGCCAATGTCTTCAGAGACATCTTGAAGTTGCCACTTCAGATATCGATGTTATCCAGATAATATGATTGATTGATTGATTGATTGATTGATTGATTGATTGATTGATTCAGTTTCTATGGCAGCCAGGGGTGGGTTTCACTTACCTTTACTACTGGTGCCTTACCTTTACTGCTTGCTTTGCGCGCATGCACGCTGTCCACGCATGCACCTTCCGTGCATGCGCTTGGCTCGCTCACGCGAGGCTTGAAAACGTGCCTAAATAGCACAATATGGAGCCATGGCGAATCAGAGTGAAAATGGGTGTGGAACTTCTTGGAACTACTACTTGGAACTACTGAAAGGACTGAAATGGGAGATAGGTGGTTTGTATTCCTCTCCCTCTGTTAAGAGGGGACTTTTCCATTTTAATTTAGATGGCCTCTTTTACCCCTCTTTCAAACTAGTGGTCATCTCTGTCCAGAAGGTGGACAATGCTGTCCTCAGAAGAATGACATTTCTCTTTCAAATGCAGATGGACTGCTGAATCTTATCCTGATGGATTTGTTTTCCTATGCTGTGCCATGCGTTTGTGAAGTGTTGTTTTGTTTCTCCAAATAAAAAAGAAATCTTTGTGATCAGGCACATTCGCACAACCTTTTGCTTTGCGATTGCCATCTGGTAAGATGTAGTTTGCTAGGTATTTATGATCTGCCTATCTCTATGATGTATTTCCTTAACCAAATGTCTTCTTTGTTCTAGTCATAAAATTTGTTCCATTAATCATTGTCCATGTCAGATACTGTTCTCAGGAATGTTCCTATCCATATACTAATGTTACCCCTTCCAACACATTACAATTATTGTTCTCTAAGTTATGTAACTTATACAATTACACCATTTCAGGAAAATATTGGCTAGGTAGAGAAACAACAAATGAAACTTTGAAGGATGATGAAAAGTAATGTTATTTAATTACACATATAGAGCCACGCAAATTCAATTAGAATCTCCTTATAATTATTTGAACTCATGCTGAGAAAAAGAAAGCATTAGTGAAGGAGATAAACAACCCCATGGAGAGCAAAAAATCTAGGAGATTCTGTGCAAGGAAAATATTGGTTGTATGCTATTTCACTTAGCAATAATGGTAGGAAACAAACTACAGCAAAATCTATGGGAAGGCAGCAAAATAGCCATCAGCACTACCAAGGTTGAGTTGTAGACTCTTTACTGCAAAGGCAGGTAAAATATTGACAGTGAAAGATCTGGAAACTGGAACACCAGAGACCTACACTTCTCCTAATTCTACAAAGCTATAGGGAAGACCCACCTTTTCAAGTTACTCAGAACAACCAGCAGAGAGACCAGGGGTGGGTTCTAAATTTTTTTACTACCGGTTCTGTGGGCGTGGCTTATTTTGTGGGTGTGGCTTGGAGATCATGTGACTAAGTAGGCGTGGCTAGCTGGTCAGAATCATTTCTGGAAGGTCCTCACACTTACGACCAGTCCTCACACTTACGACCCGACTCATTTGTTTGCTTTTAACACTGATCAGCTGTAGGACAGCCCTTTGAAGCCCCGCGGCAAGAGTTTAAACAGTTTTTTTCCCTCTAGTCATCAGCTGGGACTCAGGAGGCAGCAATAGATTGGGGGTGGGACCAAATAAAAGGTAAGAATAACGTGGGGGGGTGGGGGGGGAGGGGGGGAACCGGTTCGGTGACGTCATATCGTCACCGCTACCGGCTTGGCCGAACCGGACCTAACCGGGAAGAACCCACCACTGAGAGAGACCAAAAGAGTGAAGCCAAGAAGCCAAGAAGACTCTGAAGCCAATGTCTTCAGAGACATTTTGAAGTTGCCACTTCAGATATCAATGCACAAAATTGGAAGGGTGAAGAGATCCCTACAGATGAAAATGTGATTAAGAAAATATTAGAATGTGCAGAAATGAATAGATTAACATTTGCAATTAAAGGAAAGGAAGAAGTTGATTACTATAATATATGGGATTTATTTTATCAATGGTTAGAGAATAAATATGGCAGCAATATATTATAAAGTGAAATAAGTTAAGAAGAGAAATGTTACAATAATAGATACAGTATGTTAAGTATTAAGTATTAGTATTAAAATAAGAGTAGATATAAATAATGAATATGGTGGTAAGCTTTAACTGTTGTGACACAAAAAAATTTGTACCCAGACAACACACTGTTTAATGAATGATGAAATGTTTGTATTAAAAGAAAATAAAACTTTATATAAAAAAGATATCAATGCTATCCAGATAATATGATTGATTGATTGATTGATTGATTGATTGATTGATTCAGTTTCTATGGCAGCCCATTTCAATCAATGATTCTTGGCAGTTTACAATTCCAATGAATTCTAAATACAATGAAAGTGAAGACTTAGAGTCACAGGGCTGGAAGGGATTTTGGAGATCTTCTAGTCCAACCATCTGCCCAAGGCAGGAGTTTTTTTACCATCCCAGACCAATGGCTTTCCAATCTTTCTTCAACAATGGAGCACCCACAATTCCAGGAGGCAAACTGTTTCATTGAGTAATCATTCTCACTGTCTGGAAATTTCTCCTTACTTTAGGGCTGGATCTCCCTCTGAGGAGCTTCCACTCATTACTTTCCATCCTGCCCTCAGGTGCTGTGGAAAGTAAATCAATGCTCTCTTCCCTGTGACAGCCTTACTTCAAGTGAAGTACCTTACCTCAGTTTAGATTCATGAAGATAAAGTAACGAATTACAGAGAGTTTAGACTGTGTGTATATTTCACTTATACAGCCATGTTATAAATAGATACTGCTAAATTTTGAAGTTTTGCCCTAAAAATTAGCTCTGCCGGATGCCTACAAGGACAATTGTTGGTAACAATATGTGGAAGACAGAACTTTGATTTTGTAACCAGTGCTGCATCCCTTAAACTATTCTACAGCCATGTGATATAGCAGAGAACCATAATCTCTATTGTGCAGGTATATATTTATGTAAGCATATAGCATGTATATCAGTGGTGGGTTTCAAATTTTTTTACTACCAGTTCTGTGGGTGTGGCTTGGTGGGTGTGGCATGGCTTGGTGGGCATGGCTTGGTGGGCATGGCAGGGAAAGGATACTGTAAAATCTCCATTCCCTCCCCACTCCAGGGGAAGGTTACTGCAAAATCCCCATTTCCTCCCGATCAGCTGGGACTCGTGAGGCAGAGAATAGATGGGGGCGGGGCCAGTCAGAATTTTTACTACTGGTTCTCCGAACTACTCAAAATGTCCGCTACCAGTTCTCCAGAACTGGTCAGATCCTGCTGAAACCCACCTCTGATGTGTGTGTGTGTGTGTTTGTGTGTGTTTTGTTTGTTTATTTTATTATTATTATTATTATTGAAAAGTTTTAAAATATTTTACAAACAAATTGGGGAAGGGGGGATTTGTTTGTTTATTACTGAATTTATATCTCAGCCTATTCACACATGGCGACTCAAGGCAGCTTACAGAATATAAAACCTCATTTAAAACAATTAAACTGATAAAAAAGAATCAAATAAATTAATATAATATAATAAAACCACCTCCACCCCCCACCTTAGCGATAGCAGATCACATTTAATGGGCACCATCCCACTCTGGGTTCAGTCCCTCAGATAACCTGGTCCCAAGCCATGAAGGGCTTTAATAGCAATAGCAACAGCACTTATATACCACTTCATAATGCTCTACAGCCCTTTCTAAGCCGTTTTATAGAGTCAGCATATTGCCCCCAACAATCTGGGCCCTCATTTTACCCACCTCGGAAGGAAAGAAGGCTGAGTCAACCTTGAGCCAGTGAGATTTGAACTGTCGAACTGCAGTTAGCAATCAGCTGAAGCAGCCTGCAGTGCTGCACTCTAACCGCTGCTCCACCTCAGCTCTTAAAGGTTACAACCAGCATGTTGAATTGCACCCAGAAGCAAATTGGCAGCCAATGCAGCTCCCGCAGTAGAGATTCTGCACAAAACCATGTGGGCCACTGCATTTTGCACCAACTGGAGCTTCCAGATGCTCTTCAAGGGCAGCCCCATATTATATATTATATAATATTATATATTGCGCATTGCAATAGTCAAGATGGGTAGGGACTAGGGCATGAATAGGGACTGTTGGTCCAGGAAAGGGCGTAACTGGCTCACAACCCACAGTTGTGCTGGATAGATAGATACTTTTTCTTGAAGAGCAGGCAACAGAATTTCATTTTTAACGTGGGCCAGTATGCTCATACTAAAGTAAAAAAAAAAGTGACAATAAACGTTATCTCATCTCATCTCATTTCATCATCTCATCTCATCTTATTTTTTGTCCTGATGTAAGATTTAACTGCTGGGACAGTGCAATATATTTAGAGGTCAGAATGGAGCAACTCAAAAATGTCCCTAGCCCTAACCTTCATCCTTAACTTCTAGTATCCAGACAGCAGCTCATCCAGTTGAATTTGTATTCAGATGAAAGCTGTATTTGTAAATGTTTAAATTTCCCTGCAGGTAGTAAACAAGTCCATTGGGACTACAGTCCTATATAGAGTTATCTGGGAGTGAATTTCACTGAATTTAATGAAGTTTTCTTCTCAAGAGTAAGTAAAGGACTATAGACTTAAAGAATGCTGGTTATTCTATTGTCCCTTCATACTGGATGCTAATCTTTTATTAGCCTTCTTTACACATTAGGGTTCTTCCCTATGTTGACAACTGATACATACAAGTGAGCAAATAGTGGGAGATCTTAATACCCATTTGAAGCAAATATCTGGATTATGTTCCACTTTGGCAAATAGATATGCTGTCATAACATTTCAGCTACCAATTTTAGGCTTTAGTATTGCTCTACTAAATGTAATTATTGATTTTGGAATTAATATAGTTTACCGCATAGAATATTGTAGGCATGGGAGAACTACTTCATAGTTTCAAAGTTCAAAGGTAGCAGTCAAATAAATTAAAATCTCATGTGAATCTGAATTAGCTACAGCAATGTTTCTTAACCTTGGCAATTTTAAGATGTTCTGGACTTCAGCTCCCAGAATTCCTCAGCTATTGTGCTCTTAATGGGCATTTCCCCATTTCCTGAACTGTTGTGTGGATTCAGTTTTGCTTGTGAAATATGAAAATATTTTTTATCATGTACTAAGGTGGCAGGAAAAGAGCCTTGAGAGATTGGATGTCATACTGTGCAATTGAATGTTGTTATTCTCTTTAATCTAAGAAACTAATAGATTGGGTGAATTATTGCTAGCAACTCACTACCCTTGCTAGTAGTGAGCCATTCCAACTGTGAAGGGAGGGATATAATCTGATTCATTTACATCAATATCTGAAGCATGACCATTTCTTTTAGTACAAACACTCTTGTTAAAAGCTCATTTGAGCTACTTTGAATAAAGATTATGATAAATTCTCTTATCAGTCATGGCAAGTGAAAAAATGGGGGGGCGGGGATGGAAAATAAGTGAAAGAGCTATTTGAGGGATGCTTTTTTTTTTGTCTAGATTTCCATTGTGGAAATCAAGTGTTTCTGATAAAAGCAAATGCTCATTCCCACCCGCATCAATATATATTTTATTATTTATTTATTGGATTATATATTGCACTTTATACATCACTCAAGCCAACTAGGGTCAAAGCAGCTTACAATCACAACAATCATAAGTCAAATTTCACACACACACAAAAAAACCCCATCCTTCCTGACAAGACAGAGCAACAGCTACATCCAGTCCAGAGTAGGAGGACACTTTCTCCAGAGCCTGGGGGAAGCTGTTTTCAGAGCCTGGGGAGGGCAAAAAATGGGCCTACTGGAGGTTCCAGAAATGGGAAATGGGCCTGTTTCCGGCCTCCGGAGGGCCTCCGGACCCTGGGGGAAGGGGTTTTTGCCCTCCCGGAGGCTCAAGGAAAGCCTCCGGAGCCTGGAGAGGGTGAATCCCCCCCCCATGGTGCAGGCAGCTGACTAGGCCACGCCCACCCAGCAACGGGGCAGCAACCCATTGCTAAAGGATCTGAAGCCCACCCTTGGCTTGGTGCTCTCCCTGGTCTCGGAGAGACAATGGTTGGGGAATCCATTGTCTTGGAGACAATGGATCCCCCAACCCCACTCGGGCCACCACAAGTGCCCCCAACACGAGTGACATCAAGATGGCCATGCCCACCCAGGCTATGCCCACCCAGGCCATGCCAACCTGGGCCCCCAAGGTCAAACACAACTCTGATGCAGCCCTCAATGAAATCGAGTTTGACACTCCTCATCTAAACTAATACTACGACAGCATCCTTCTTCATTCTAAACACAGCAATTCAGTGAAAAGCATGCATAAGTCTAACCCTATTGTTATTTCTTTCTGCCCACAAAATCTATTTCCAGATATGGTTGCCATATTTTGCCTACTGGCTGGGGAAAATGAGTGTTGGAAGATAAGTTTGTGTATATAATCAGCATTCTTCATTTGTATGCTTCATTTGCGTAAGCTTGGACAAACTAAAGGTAAAAAAGAAAGAAGATTATTGTTAATTCAACCAGTGTCTACATATTAAGACTACCTTCACTTATCATTTTATGGTTTCCAACAGAGTAGTACCAACTTGTAGTACCAAAGCTCAGGATGACTACTGCCTGATGCATGAAATATTGTAAAGTGTCCAGGACAGGTGAGTTTGGATAAAATGTGCAAACTATTTTGGAAACAGCAGATGGCAGTCTGAGATCAGATCTGAGATTCCACAGTTCCGTATGCAATTTCCTTTCTAAGCAATAATTTATTATACTATTATTTTCACATTCTTTCAAAATCAATGCAGTGGTTAGTTTTTTCCCCCCTAAATATATTTCCTACCAGTGGTGGGGGAGAGCACAGGAGAAGGAATCATACTTTTCCAAGCATGTAGGCCAGACAAAGGAATAATGGATGGAAACTGAACAAGGAAAGATTCAACCTGGAAATAAGGAGAAATTTTCTAACAGTGAGAGCAATTAGCCAATTAACCTAGTGGAGATTCATCACTGGAAGCTTTCAAGAAGAGACTGGAATGCCATCTGTCAGAAATGATGTAGGGTCTGCTTCGGTGGGGGGGTTGGACTAGATGACCTACAAGGTCCCTTCCTTCTGTATCTGTATCTAAAACTGTAGCATCAACATCTTGCCCAGTAGGAACACACAAAGTGGAGTTCAAATTGAACCAATGCAATGATCACATCACTTTAGCTGTCCATCTTAATAATTATATGCAATATTTAATCAATTAATGAGAGAGTAGTATCTTAAGACCACCTCCTCCATATGGATTCTACCCACCCAATAAGTGAGTTGCAGGCCCCAATTCATAGGAAATGTTGCCATCAGAGAACTGGCTCCCTATTCCTGGAACAACATACCTCTAAAGATGCCCTCTGCTGTCTCACCTCTGCTACAATTCTGGTATCTCTTAAGGCTTGACTTTCCCAGGGGGTCTTTAGGAATTGATGGGTTCTGATCAATTTGGGGTTAAAAATGGCATCAATCAATTTTGGGTTTACTGTGATCGTTGTGTTAATTTGATTTTGTGAACTTAACGTTTTGTAACACGGTTACTTGAATGAGAGATGGAGATTGTGGGAGATTCATTCATTCTTGGCAAAAGATTTGTTTTCATGTTATAATTGCAACCCATCAGGAAGGCAGACCCAACCTATGTGAATGAAATATGCATAGAATAGAAATTCTATTCTATTCTATTCTATTCTATTCTATTCATAAATACCTAACATTATACAACATACAAACTGTGATAAGCCCCTGTCCAAATCAGTGGGTTTAGCAGTCATGTCTTGCTGTATAGAAGCAGTTATCTAATACCTTAAAAATCATAGTAGTACTTTCAACTCTTAAAACTTGTTTTGACTGGAGCTTATAAGAGCCATGGTGCAGCAGTTAGACTGCAGTATTGCAGGATAACTCTGCTCACTGCCAGGAGTTTGGTTCCTTTGATCCTGACTGGACAGGTAATAGCTATTGCTATTATTCCTCCTCCTCCTCCTCCTCCTCCTCCTCCTCCTCCTCCTCCTCCTCCTCCTCCTCCTCCTCCTCCTCCTCCTCCTCCTCCTCCTCCTCCTCTTGTACAAAATGAGATTGATTAAAGTAAAAGTTCCAAAGCCCTCTTCAACCCTACAGAGTCATTTCTGATTGCAACTCCCCAATACCAATGGCTCTTGTTAGAACTTGGGAGTTGGAAGGGACCTTGGAGGTCTTCTAGTCCAACCTCCTGCTTAGGCAGGAAACCCTGCACCACTTCAGACAAATGGTTATCCAACATCTTCTTAAAAACTTCCAGTGTTGGAGCGTTTACAATTCTGGAGGCAAGTTGTTCCACTGATTATTTGTTCTAACTGCCAGGAAATTTCTCCTTAGTTCTAAATTGCTTCACTCCTTTATTAGTTTCCACCCATTGCTTCTTGTCCTGCCCTCAGGTGCTTTGGAGAATAGCTTTACTCCCTCTTCTTTGTGGCAGCCCCTGAGATTTTGGAACACTGCTATCATGTCACCCCTAGACCTTCTTTTGTCAGACTAGACATACCCAGTTCCGGCAACTGTTTTTTATATGTTTTAGCCTCCAGTCCCCTAATCATCTCTGCACTCTTTCTAGCTCTGATTTCTTAATTTTAATGAATCCATACCTTAAAGCAGTGACCAATGTATGTGGAATCATAACATTAAAGGTGTTGTTTTAATGGACAACAGATGCCAATATCATGTATGTCTATAGCACCAATTTTCAAAGCAGAACTTATAACTCTTATAAGTCTACTGAATAAACTTGACAGCAGTCCCAATAGGGAAGGAAATTTGTAGATCAGTCTGATGATATTAAACAGGGCAGAAAAACAATAGAGACATTTTATCAATTTTGACAGGTTAAAATAATATTATGACAAATTCCTATTAGTTATTGAATGCTTGGGTTTTAAGTATCACTGTATCACTACATGATTAAACTGTTCCATTATTAAATAGAATAGAAACTTCTGCCAACTTTATTTTAGATTTTTTGGGGGGCAATTTTATTATTTTTTTAATAAATAATTCAAGGTAGCAAACATGCATAATACTCTTTGTTCCTCTTATTTTAATTGAAATGGCAGAACCGATGTTCCCGTGTCTTCCAGAGAGATGCAAAACATTTCAGCAGGTGGTGCTCCATTTATCACTGAGGTTCAAAGGGAAAACACACTTTGCTTTCTCATTTCTAAACTCCAAAGAATAGAATTGAGATCAAGGGATGATTTCCAGCAAGATTTCCTAACTCAAATCTCATTTATCCACACTGGAATTGTTCCAGCAAATTCATGCAGTACATACATACCTTTTGAGAAAGAATCATTGCTAAATTGTTTTCATGGTACACACCTATTCAACGAACACTATTGTAAATATTCTGAGAAAAGAGAAAAATAATGGAATAACAGAGTTGGAAGGGACCGTGGAGGTCTTCTAATCCAACCCCATGAACAAGCAGGAGACCCTATGCCAGTGATGGCTAACCTTTTTGCCATCGCGTGCCAAAAGCGGGGGGAGCAGTGAAAGGCTCTGGAGCCTGGGGAGAGCAAAAAACTGGCCTTCCTCACCATCCCCCAGAGGCAGAAAACATCTGTCTCCCTACTCCCGGTGGGCCCAGAAGGCCCGAAAATCAGATGGCCGGCGCGCACATGTTCCGGAACTGAGCTCACGTGCCCATCAGTATGGCTCCGCATGTCACCTGTGGCATGCGTGCCATAAGTTCGCCATCACGGCCCTATGCCATTTCAGACAAACGGATGTCCATTCTCTTCTTAAAAACCTCCAATGATGGAACACTCACAACTTCTGGAGGCAAGCTGTTCCACTGGTTAATTGTTTTCACTGTCAGGAAATTTCTCCTTAGTTTTATGTTGGTTCTCTCCTTGATTATTTTCCACCCATTGCATCTTATCCTGCCTTCAGATGCTTTGGAGAATAGGTTGACACCCCACTCCCCCTGTCTTCTTTGTGACAGCCCCTTAGATATTGGAACACTGCTATCATGTCACCCCTAGTCCTTCTTTTCATTAAACTAGGCAAGCATAATTCTGCAATCATTCTTCATATGTTTTAGCCAGAGGTGAAATGTAAAATTTGTTACTACCGGTTCTGTGGGCATGGCTTGGTGTGGGGGAGGGTAATGTGACTGGGTGGGCATGGCCAACTTTTTATTTTTTTAAACTTTTCAAAGCATTTTTTTCTAATGCTTTGAAAAGCCTCTGCCGCTCAGGAAACTCGGCTGGGATCGTCAGAGTCTTTTCAAAGCATTTTTTTTACCACCTCTTCGGCCAAGAGGTTGCAGAAAAAAATGCTTTGAAAAGCCTTTGACTATCCCAGCTGATCTGCATGATCATCAGAGCCTTTTTTTTTTTACTTTTAAAAGCATATTTTCGTCGGAAGAGGTTGTAGAAAAAATGCTTTTAAAAGTAAAAAAAAAAGCCTCTGATGATCCTGCGGCTCAGCTGGGCATGGTGGGGGGGGGGCAGGGATTTTTGCTACCAGTTCTCTGAACCACCCACCACCATCGCTACCAGATCGGTCCATCCGGTCCGAACCGGAAGCATTTCACCCCTGGTTTTAGTCTCTAGTCCTCTAATCATTTTTGTTGCTCTTATCTGCACTCTTTCTGGAGTCTCAACATCTTTTTTATGTTGTGGCAACTAAAACTGGATGCAATAATCCAAGTGCCATTTTACCGAGGCATTATAAAGTGGTAGAAATACTTCCCTTGATCCTGATATTATTCCTTTGTTAATGCAGCCTAGGACTGAATTGGCTTTTTTGGCAGCTGCAGTAACACTCCTGGCTCATTCTTAAGTGATTGTCCACTAGGAGTCAAACATTCCTTTCACAGTTGAGTCAGGTACCACCTATTCTATACCTGTGTATTTGGTATTTCTTGCCTAAGTGTAGAACCTTACTTTTCTCACCATTGAATTTTATTTTGATAGATAGAGCCCCATGTTCAAGTCTGTCAAGATCCTTCTGTATCTTCTAGAGGGTTGGCTATTCCTGCCAGGTTGGTGTTATCTGCAAATTTGATGTGTTCCCCTTCTATCCCCTTGTCTAAGTCACTGATGAAGACATTGAAGATTACTGGGCCTAATACAGACCCTTTAGGTACCGCACTGCAGATGCAGTTCCATTAAGGACCACACATTGACTGCGGTTGGTCAACTAGTTACAAATCCATATTGGTACCTATTAAGATATAAATTGGAAGAAGAAACAGTCAAAGAAACGATGATAAGTTGAGCTAGGAATTTTGGACACACTATAGAATTGGAAAAATGGGAAAAAATGTGGGAAAAAATTATAAATTGACTATGGCAGTAACATATAAAGGAAACAGCTATAAAATGTTTTAAAGATGGCATTTAGCACCAGCGAGATTGGCAAAAATATACTCCAATCTATCACCTAAATGTTGGAGATGTGGCCATAAATTAGGAACATACTACCACATGTGGTGGATGTGCCCCAGTGTTAAAAAAATTTGGTATAAAACCAGAAGGTGGTTAGAAGAGATTACACTCCAAAAGACTGATTTCAAACCAGAGTTGTTTCTTCTAGGAATGATTGATAAGAAAATGGAGAAAGGTTTGTACTACATAACATTGCATATACTAATGGTGGCCAGAATTGCTCTGGCGCAAATATGGAAACAGATCAATACACCACCTGAAGAAATAGCAATTAAAAAGATCCTCAAATATGCTGAAATGGATAAAATGACAATGGGGATTAAAGAAAGAGATGATTTGGACTACTATAAAGTGTGGAATAGATTCTATACATGGCTAGAAAATAGAAATCAAAACAAGAAATAAGAATGTAAATTGAAATTTGATTAATTGGAATCTAAGAGTATTGAATACTGGGAAGGATAAAATACCGACTATGTTAATAAATAGGATGTAAGTATATATAACAATTTAGTTTATAAGAATGCTCAATATGGTTACACAAGAATATGAGAATGATTTGGAAGATTGAATTCAAAAGTAAAGATAATTGTCGATGCAGAAAGTTGTAGAATATTATAGAATGTTGTTATTTATGCTTTGTATTTTACCATTTGGTGTTTGTGTATGCTCTTTTCTTTCTTTCTTTTTCTTTTCTTTTTTTTTTTTTTTGTCTTTTTCTATTACAAATAGAATTTTGTAAATCCATATTGGATCTTGCCTTTTCAAGGGCACTACATATCCCTTGCAATCTACAATAGGTTCATTTTGGTTCACTTGAATCTGTAGAGACTTGATGAAGAATGGGCTGGGTGCACAGATACCTTCATGAGGCATTCAGATCAGAAGTCCAAAGTTGCATCAATTGAAATCTAACAACAATAGCTCTCTACACAATCCAGAACCTGAATAAATGGAATCCTGGATCACACTGGGTCCATCACTGCACTTGTAACTCTTCAATGGATCAGGAATATTTTTTTGAGCATTTTTTTTTCCTAATGCAAAATTGTCACTTAACAATGACAGGAGCATCATACCTGAAAAAACTCCGATGGATGTTTTTCCTGTGGAATAAACAAAAGCTTGAGAAGGTGAGAGGCTGCAGACCACTGGATTGGTAATTGAACAATAAAAGACAGGAAATTCACACACACAGAGAGAGAGACCAACAACATATAACAAAATAGGCACTAGAGAAACCACTCTTCATCCATGAGAATTTCACTGTAATTATATTCTCCTTTGGAAAAAAACAAATCTAAACCCATTTTCTTTTCATGAAATTAAATGAGAACTGGTAGAAAAAGAATATAGAAACATAGCTGTGCTTGACACTAAAAACTTGTTAACTACTACTAACTCCCCAACAGAGCAATGTCCACTGACTTGATGGCAGAAGCTTGTTGAAAAGACCTTTTGGAGTATGTTTGAAGTAATATGAGATAACATTATTATTGGATAAATAACTGTTGGGTTTAAATGACCAAATATACAGCTCCCTTACTTGAATTATTAGACTTGCATTATTGGAAGGACAGACAATTGCAAGCAGGTGACCATATTGGCAGCTGGTGTACTTCAGTAGGTCTCTTCTCCACCTGGTTTATATGGCTTCCTGGAACCACCTAGAACCAGGTGCTCCTCGCAAGGCCTCAGGACTTCCAAGACCATAACTCTCATTTAACATTGGTTCTTCTGAAAGTCTGTAGAGATCCTCAGTCATCCAGGTCATGGTTCTCCCAAAGGTGCTTTTTTTTTTTCCAGGAGGCAACTGGACCTTCTTCTTGTTGTTGTTTTTTCTTTTGAAGACTTTTCACTTCTCATCCAAGAAGCGGTACAATTTTAGCTATCCAAGTTGGGACGACTGCCCTTTGAATGGGGTGGGAGTAGGAATGATTTTTCCAGAGAAAAATTGCAGACTACAGGAACCAGAAGCACTGTTCAGATGATCCTGAGGACACAGATTAGCTTCCAAATGCTTCAACGACCCTCTAAAACAGTGTTTCTCAACCTTGGTAGCTTGAAGATGGGTGGACTTCAACTCCCAGAATCCCCCAGCCTGGGAGTTGAAGTCCACCCATCTTCAAGCTACCAAGGTTGAGAATCACTGCTCTAAAAGGATACAAATTTATTTATGTATTTAGTTATTTATTTATTTATTTATTTATTTATTTATTTATTTATTTATTTATTATTTTATTTTATTTCTATACCGCCCTTCTCCTGCGGGACTCAGGGCGGTGTACAGCCAAGATAAAACATTGCATATAAAATTTAAAAACAATTTAAAAAACAATTAAATAATTTCGGCCCAAGATATTAAAAACAACCCAATTAAAACCGAATTCAATTAAAACTGAGAGGATGGGATCAAGCCAGCCTGGCTAGATGGAATAGGTGTGTTTTCAGGGCCCGACGAAAAGTCCGGAGGTCTGATATCGTGGGTATCTCAGGGGTCTCAGCTCAAATGTCCAACTGTCTGCAAGGAATATCAATCCTTCCACTCTCCGTCAGAGCTGAAGAAGCTTCTTGGATGAGAAGCAGAACCTCTTCAAAGAAAACAAACAAACAAGAAAGTCCAGTTGCCTCCTGGAAAAAAAAGAAGAAGAAGAAGCACCTTTGGAATTGGTTCTTCTGCACCGTGTCTCTTCTTCTCCGTGTCTCAGAAAAGTCCCAGATCGCACAACCGCTCTCCATTCTCATGGTTGGGTTCATTCAACCACACACATTCAAAACGGGGTTGGATCGTTTCTAGTTCTGCGTGTTTGCCTGAACCCTAATACCTGCTTACCAAGATACCTTGTATTCCCTTAGCCCAGCGCTTAGACGTCGTGGGAACCCACTCGCGATTGCAAACCATTTGATCATCATCATCATCATCATCATCATCATCATGTTTCCCAAATTCTGCCTCTAGATCTCCTGCAACGCTTTTGTGCCCCCAAGAGACTCGCTCGCATTTCATTCACCGCCCTTCGAGGGGAGCGACGGTCGATCTAGCTAGGGTCTCGCAAAGAAGCCGGGCGTATTAAAAAGCCCCCTCCCCCCCCCGCCCCAATCCCTCCGAGTTGGGGAAACCGCGCGTGCTCACGTGATCAGCCCAGCCGTTCCATTGGAACGCCGCTCTCCCAAGTTGAGAGCTGGAGGGGATCGGCGGTGGGAAGCGGGCGCCCGGAGAAGCGCTCTGCAAAGCCAGCAGAAAAGGCAAGATTTTTCTGGGGGGGAGGCGGGGGGGGGGAAAGCGAGCCGGGCAAAGGGTCAGCCGCTTGATTGCAGCAGCCCAGATGTCCTGGGCCGTGAGAAGGGAAGCAGGTGAGTTGGGAGTCCCGTTGCGCTTCTCAGCTTTGGATGGGAAAGTGCGCCCTTTAGTAGTTGGAGTAAAAATGAGTCATCTTTCTCTTCTTCTGTCTCTTTCTCCTTCCTTCCTTCCTTCCTTCCTTCCTTCCTTCCTTCCTTCCTTCCTTCTTTCCTAGTTTCCTCCCTCCCTCTTTTTTTTTTTTTCTTTCTTCTCATTTTCTACAATGCTTCGGGTATTTATTTTTTCATGTCTCAGTTTGCCTGCATTTATATTAGACTGATAGTTGCAAGCTTGTTCAGTAGTAAGTCATAGAGAGCTCAGTGATGTTCACTTCTGGAGGGAAAATGCACCATCAGTTGCAATCACATATAACTGTAGCATTCTCTGGTCTCTAGCTTGACTTTTTTTTTTTTTTAGAGTCCTTAAACATCACTTTAAAGCAAGTTCTGACACACACACACACACACACACACACAGGTATGGGTATGGGTATGGCTAGCTGATGAGAACTAAAGAGCTTGAAATAGATCTATACTAGTCTCCCTTTATTTTTTTTATCAGCAAATATAAATTTTGATATGTTAGATTTTTTAATTGTCTATGGGTTTTAGTTGGGATGTTTTAAATTTTGGCCCAAAGTTCTGTAATTCTTTTAAAAAATTTTAAATTTTGTATTGGAATGTTTTTTATTTTTGGCTGTGCACCGCCCTGAGTCCAACAGGAGAAGGGCGGTATACCAATTTAATAAAAAATAATATATATTTTTATATATTAAATAATATATATTATTATTTAATATATAAAACAGATATATATATATATAACAGATGCATCAATTCCCATATATATATGTATATATGTATATTGATGCATCTGTTTCTCAGACTGAAATCCCCTTTGCACACTTGCAAAGCGTTAAGGTCAAGAGATTGGCTTCCCAAGGAAATGTGCATTGGACTTTACAGTCTCTGGATCAATAAGGGCTTATGCAGCCAGAGGTATTAGATGATTTTGCTGTAGCTTGAGATAAAACTGTAGTACGCTGTGCAGACCAGTTATTAGTCTTCATTTTTACCAAAAATAAAAAAAAAAATACACAACTTCTGTTATTTTCTTTTACCGATTATAGTTAATGAGTATGATTAAAAGCTGCATGAATACAAAGAGACATTATTGACATTATTTTCATTAAACATCTAATAGTTGTTTCTAATTGGGAAAAAAAATTGCCTAATACAGGCAAGGCATATTATAAAGCTCGGTAAAAGAATGGCTTGCGATTACAACATGCACAAAAGGAGATGGAGAATTGAACTACTAATTAAAAATAAATGAGCCAATTTTATCGGCACCCTTAATGTAAATGCAATCTCTTCCTAGAGCCATAAAGATCTTGCTCACATTACTGATAAGAGAACCCCTTTATGTTCCATAGGACTTACTCTCTAAGAAGTGAGCATAGGGCTGCAGTTCCATGGAAAGAGAATTGTCCTTATTACAGAAGAAATGTAATATGCTTCAAATTAAGTCAATGGTCAATGTCCCGGTTTAAATATGTTTCAGCAATTTTAAAGGAAATAGTAGGTATTTTGAGATTTGAGTAATTATTGAATGTCATACCATGTGACTTTTCTTCAGTAGTACTGTATATCAAGGATAACATGAGTAATTTCAATTTGCGGATCTCCTAGCTTAAAATAACTAGCCCGGTTTTTGGAATTCTCCCCTCCATCCCCTCCCCTCCCCTCCTTTATGCCTGTTAAAGAGTTCTTAAGAACTCAAAAATAATCACATACCATTTGGATTGAACACAACTATGACATTTAGATTCCAGACCCCTCCACTCCCTGCCCCAATCAAGGATGTGATCAGTTTTTATAATTTTAGAAAGTATCTATTATTCATAATAATCATCAAGGTAATAATTGTCCATTTTGGTTAGACAAGGAATAACCAGTTGAAGGTATGCACAAATGTTTTTTTGTAAAGGTTTGCACAAACATTGTACAATATGAAATATGGAAGACAGGTGATAATTGAATGGCTGATCATTTGCTGGGGAAATCTGAGTAAAATCCTGATTGCAACTATAAAAGAGAACAATTTAGATGAAAGGAAGTACTTCCAGAGGTATAAAAAGTGATGTTACTTAAAAAGAAGCATTTGGGGATCTCAGCAGCTGTCAACAAAAGATCCACTGAAAACATATCAAAGCTACGTGATTACAATTGATGATGAAGTGAATAGTGATTGATTGGCCTTGCTTTCTCTATTTTATGCATTCCATTCATATTTTATGTGTTAGATTTACAGTAGGACATTCTCGGAGCCAGGAAAGAAAAAGGAGGTATTCAAACCATGACAGATGAGAACCAGATGAGCATTTCAACCATACAGTATCTCTTAAGTGAGACATCACTCCATTCATTCATTATTTATTTATTTATTTATTTAATTTATTTAATTTTTATACCGCCCTTCTCCCGAAGGACTCAGGGCAGTGAACAGTCAAAATAACATACATATAAAATGTGAAATGAAGCAATTTAAAATAATTAAACCAATTCGGATAAAAAACTCATCAGTTAAGAATCTTCAGCATAAAATTTAGAACAATTAGAAGAAATTTATGCTAGCCCAGCTTGGTGAAACAGAAAGGTCTTAAGTGCACGACGGAAAGTACGGAGATCTGGGATCATTAGGAAGTCTACGAGGAAAAGGATGAAGGAACTCACACAGATTCTGCCTTAATGTATTCACTAAGAAATTAACATTGAATTACACTTGTCTAGATTCCCAGAGTCTGTAATATCACCCTTTTTTCTGGACATTAATAGTGACACTTTCTATCAATCTACCCTCCTTGGTCAAGAGCCGAGGTGGGGCAGTGGTTAGAATGCAGTACTGACTGCTGACTGCTAGCTGCAGTTCGGCAGTTCAAATCTCGCTGGTTCAAGGTTGACTCAGCCTTCTATCCTTCTGAGGTAGGTAAAATGAGGACCCAGTTTGTTGGGGGCAATAGGCTGACTCTCTAAACTGCTTAGAGAGGGCTGTAAAAGCACTGTGAAGCGGTATATAAGTCTAAGTGCTATTGCTATATGCTGCCATTAGGAACTTGACATTATCCTAAGTTCCTATCAGGATCTCAAGATGATATATGGTGTACTTCCTATTTTTCATCACAACTGGGGTGGGTTGGTTGAGGATTTATCACTGGTCCAGAGTCACCTACAGAACTTCCAGAGTTGGATGTCTATAGAAATTTTCAATCATTCAGGTCATGGTTGTCCCCAAAATGTTTTTTTTTCCCCCAAAAGGCAAGTGGACTTTCTTGCTTTTTTTTCTTTGAAAACATTTCGTTCTCATCCAAGAAGCTGAAAAAAAACCTGAAGAAGCTTTTTGGATGAGAAGCAAAATGCTTTTTTAAAAAAAAGAAAGTCCAGTTGCTTTTTGGAAAAAGCACCTTTGGGATTCCAGAGTTGGAGGTGAAGTTGAAGCCAAGACTCCCTTGAGTTGAATGTCTACATGAGGTCTAACTATGTAGGCTTCCTATATGATTTAGAACAGCCTTGCCTGGTACACTCCAGATGGTGTCATCCAGTGCAGAATGCTTTTATAGATGACCTTTTTCAACAGCACTGGAAATTGGGAAATGATGAGGGAAAATGCTGAAAATGTGAAATATCTGGGGTTTAAAACCACAGATGACCTTTTCTGCATCATTGAAAATAAAAAAGAGGCACAAAAAATAGATAAATCTGTGGTTTAAACCGCAGATTTTTTCCCCCGGTCCTGTTGAAAAGGTTTACACAAATACTTTTATATCTGGTTGCTTTCAGCTCCATGACTGGTTTCAAACATCTATATCCTCTGCCAAGCTCACCAACATTCTTGCATCCACAAAATTCAGGCTCAAAAATCTGAATGCTTTTGTTTGAAAATCACAATGCTTTTCCATATTACATATATATGCTCAGATTTAAGATTATCATAAACTGCTTCTGTGAAGGGAACAAAGACATGGAGGTTGTAAAGAACCATCGTTTAGTTTTTTTGATACCTTCCAGATGTATTGGTCTTCAACACTAAATAGGCAAAGATCTTTTATTTATTTGTATGATTAATTTTCAGAACCATTCTAAAAAACAAACAAACCTTGAAGTTCTCATAGGTTGGCGTTAGTGCCAGATTCCATAATTACGTAGTTTAGCAATGAATGAAAATAATGGTTATAGCCCTGATCCTTAGGATATTCTGAGAAAAAAAAATAGACTTCAGAGGATAATTAGAACTGCAGAAAAAACAATTACTACCAACCTGCCTTCCATTGAGGGCCTGTATGCTGCACGAGTCAAAAAGAGGGCTGTGAAAATATTTAAAGACCTCTTGCATCCTGGATATAAACTGTTTCAACTCCTACACTCAAAACGACGCTATAGAGCACTGCACACCAGAACAACTAGACACAAGAACAGTTTTTTCCCAAACGCCATCACTCTGCTAAACAAATAATTCCCTCAACACTGCAAACTAGTTACTAAGTCTGCATTACTATTAATCTTCTCATTGTTCCTATCACCCATCTCCTCCCACTTATGACTGTATGACTGTAACCTGGTTGCTGGTATCCTTACGATTTATATTGACTGTTTCCTAATATGATTTGATTGCTTATTTGTTCGCTATGACTATCATTAAGCGTTGTACCTTATAATTCTTGATGAATATATCTTGTCTTTTTATGTACACTGAGAGCATACGCACCAAGACAAATTACTTGTGTGTCCAATCACACTTGGCCAATAAAGAATTCTATTCTATTCTAGTCTAGTCTAGTCTAGTCTAGTCTAGTCTAGTCTAGTCTTTAATTTTTTTCCTTTAACTTCAGAATCAGCTTTCATCATTAATTTAACACTTTTCTATAGGAGACCAAAAACTGCTGCTGGAGCTGAAGGATGAAGTCATCTCCTTGCTGCTTGTCCCTTTCTTCTGGGGCCTCTGGAGAGGAATTAGGTGAGACCACATCCTTCGATTCTTTGGAATCCAGTGTCTTCTGTAGTGAAGAAGGGCCAGGATGCTTGCTACAGCACATACCTCCATCCTTGGACTGTATGACCGTCAACGTTGGAGGTGCCCGCTTTGTGCTGTCCCAGAAGAAGCTTTGTTGTTATCCGGACACTCGGCTGGGCAAGCTAGCAGTAATGGTTTCAGCTGCCCGGGATGTTGCCTCCAGCCTTTTGGAACTCTGTGATGATGCCAATTTGGTGGAGAATGAATATTTTTTTGATCGGAACTCTCAAGCATTCAGTTATGTCCATAACTATTACCAAACTGGCAGGCTACATGTAATGGATCAGCTGTGTGCACTTTCCTTCCTGCAGGAGATCCAGTATTGGGGGCTGGATGAGCTCATGATTGATTCCTGCTGCAGGGACAGGTGAGCAATTGTGCGGGGGGGGTCAGAAATTCATCCAAGTGGTTTATTTAATTTGGTTGTAGGAAGATATGAAGGCAAAGTTAACACAAGTTAGAGAAACGTACACCAGCAGTTGGTTCAGCCAACCACCCTAGATAATATAGCAACAGGCATATTACATCTGTAATGAGTTAGTGGTAATCGGAAAGAGAAGCAATAAATGTAAAATACGGGTAGCAGACTGGAAAAGTTAAAGCCTTCAGGTTTGCTAATGAACAGAGGCAGAAGAATGTTAACTGAGCCCTGTATGAGAGATACATATCAACTGCTCAAAAAAATAAAGGGAACACAAGCAGAAGACATCCAAGATCTGAATGAATGAAATAGCCTTATTAAATACTTTGTTCTTTACATACAGTAGTTTATACACTGCTCAAACATCTAAAGGGAACACAAAACTACTGTATGTAACGAACAAAGTATTTAATAAAGCTATTTCATTCATTCAGATCTCGGATGTGTTCTGTTTATGTTCCCTTTATTTTTTTTGAGCAGTGTATTTTTTTCTGTAATAAATTTAGATTTTTTTTTAAAGTGTTGTGGTAGATGAACCTGTTAAATAAAATGTTAAATAAAATTAGATGTTTTGCATAACTAATTTTACTCTTTTCTACCATTATTAACTTTCAAGAGGGAAAGTGGTGGCCTACACAATTCCACAGGGCATGTTGGGAACAGAGAAAGCTGGTCTATTAAGAAAAGTGCTTACTGTATATATTTTGTCATATGCAGTATAGTAAAATAAGGGTAGAGAATCTGATACATCAATCTGGCCCATAGGTCAACAGCTATAATTGAAAGTGCTTAGCTCGTGTTACAAAGTTATTCACTAACACTGCATTTTAGTGCTTGAATATATAGTATTTTAAGGATTATTGAGAGACAATATGGGCTACTAGCTATACGCACTGGTGTACAAACCAGGAAATCATGAGTTATATAGTCTTCTGTGATGGGCCAGTCGATCTCTGTTAGGCTTAGGAAGAAAGCAATGGCAAACCACTACTGAAAATGTTGCAAGGAAAACTGCATGACTGGTCCAAGCAATCACCGGATTCAAGGCTGATTCCTACGCACAATATTATACAGCTCATTCTGACAAGCCTTTTTGACTTGGGCTGCTGGCATGAAATTAAGATAATGACTCAGGTTTTTTACAAGTGAATTTTGAAAAATAAGTTTTCTCAAACTAGAAAGATTAGAAGTAGCCCAGAAATGACTCACTGTGATTTGTAAACAGTGATTTTCTCAGAGATTCCTCTCTTGACCATCATGTTCTCTCTTTATGTTCTGTCATCATGTTCTCTGTCTGACTATACCAGGGGTGTCAAACTTAAGGCCCGGGGGATGGATCCGGCCCATGGGGTGCTTAGATCTGGCCTGTGGGCCGCCCTGGAAATAGCAAAGGACTGGCCCGCAGTGCCTCTGCCAGTGAAAATGGAAAACTCCACTTTTGCTGGCAGAGGAGGCCATCGCAGCTGAAAACAGATCTCAAGAGCCTGTTTTCACTGGCAGAGCCCTCAGGCCACCACAGGCGCCCCCAACACAAGTGACATTGAGCTGACCATGCCCACCCTGGCCCCCTGAGGTCAAACACAACCCTAATGTGGCCCTCAATGAAATCGAGTTTGACACTACTGGACTATACAAATAAAGATTTAAAAAAACCTGTTGGTATGAGATTAATCAAGGATGGGTAATCGTCATCCAGATTTCAGAAATCCTTTGTAAGCAAGCATTTATTTATTTTATTTTTATTTATTTACTTATTTCAAATATTTGATAACAGCAATCTATCCCTTTACCTCAGTTTACTACTGGCATGAAATCTGGTTCCATCAGTTTTCTCCTAGAAAGGGGTCTTGATGGAAAAAATGATGTTCACTAAGTTAAATTGTGCTGATGTTGAACTTGGATTTGGTAGACTAGATCCATCCTTATGTTACCATCTATCAAAAATATCAAAGTTAATTCTTACTCCACGTGAATTTTATTCTCTACCTGTTTCAATTGTTCATTTGAAATGACCACTATTTCTTTAAGCAGAAACTTCACATGGCTCACTATAATAATATATGGGAAAAATAAAACCAGATCCATAAATACAGTAAATAGCTATTGGAAAATACCAACTTAAAACCAAGTCAATGTTGATATTTGCAAAAAAAAAAAAAAAAGCAACATAAACCCAAAGAAACCCAAGTAAAGTCACAAAAATGTTATTAAAATTCTGAAAATGTCCTCTGAAATGCAAAAGTTCCCACTGACGAGTCACACGTAGGTATTCTAAAGCAAATTTGGATGTTTGGCAGGGATATTACCTTGATAAATGATCAACCTTTATTCCAACTCAAGTCACACAATGGTACGGGTGTTCGTTTATGGCAACTCAATTTTTATTTCTCCCTGAAATTATTCCACATTAATCCTTATCAGAATTATCCTGTATTAGAGCAGCTTGCAGAAGTAAAATTAGATTTGAAATTGCATATATAATATGGGGGGGGGATTCCCACATTTTCTTTCTCAATTGTGTGTTGCAACTTCCTCACATCATTTTCAGTGGTATTGTGGAGCAACCCCTGTGATTAAGTGTATGGTGTCTGTATTTATTTTGATAAGTGAGTTTATGGTGAATTACTTAAAGAACTAAATTGAATTCTTCCTTTATCAAGACTTAATTACATTTATGATGACTCTCAAATGCAGCCTATCTGCATGAGGATACTTTGGATAACAATTCTGTTTGCAATTCAGCTTCGAAATATATCATTTTAACATCCCACTTGTTATTCAAATTAAGTATGCTGTTGCTTGGGAATTTTCTTCCTATTCTTTCTCCAAAACTCATATTAGAAGTTACTGGTTCTTTCTTCAAGATCTTTAAACATTTTGTGCCTCTTTTTGTTGTCTGGCTCAGCTTATAATGAGAGAAGGGATCCTTTGAAAAAATTAATCCAGGATTCATTTCCAAAGTAGACGTGGTATTCAGCAGGTTCTGACCAGTTCTGGAAAACCGGTAGCGGAAATTTGGAGTAGTTTAGAGAACCGGTAAATACCAGCTCTGACTGGCCCGGCCCCCATTCTCTGCCTCCCGAGTCCCAGCTGATCGGGAAGAAATGGAGATTTCACAGTATCCTTCTCCTGGAGTGGGGAGGAAATGGAAATGTTATAGTATCCTTCCCCTGCCACGCCCACCAAGCCACACCCACCAAGCCATGCCACGCCCACTAAGCCACTCCCACAGAACCGGTAGTTTAAAAATTTGAAACCCACCACTGTTCCAAAGGTAATCTTGGCCCAATTGTCTCCCACCATTAACAGACTCTAGTAACATTGCCTACCAAGGAAGTTCAGAAATAGATATCTCAAAATGCTTTCTACTGATTTTATGTATGGACTTCCAGTGGTGTAATATTAATAGCTGACTTCCCTACACAGGTACTTCAGAAGGAAAGAGCTGAGTGAAACTTTGGATATCAAAAAAGATGCTGAAGAAGTGGAGACCCAAGTTGAAGAAGAAGATTTCTCTGGAAGTCTGTGTTCTACCACCAGACAAAAGCTATGGGAAGTCTTAGAAAAACCAACTTCTTCTGTTGCTGCCAGGACTTTTGGCACAATCTCCATGATTTTTGTCATCATTTCGATTGCCAACATGGCTCTGATTTCAGTGGAATTGACCTGGATGCCAGCCCAGCTACTTGATACTTTGGAGTATGTGTGTATTGCTTGGTTCACAGGAGAACTTTTGTTACGCTTTCTCTGTGCGCGGAATCGATGCCGCTTTTTAAAGAATATAGCAAATATCATAGACCTTCTGGCTATTTTGCCCTTCTACATCACATTGTTGGTGGAGAGCTTGCGAGGCGAACGCAGCTCCCAGGAGTTGGAAAACATGGGACGTATTGTGCAAGTGCTGAGGTTGCTGAGGGGTCTACGCATGTTGAAGTTGGGCAGGCATTCAACAGGTAAATCCATGAGGTGTTGGGAGCCTCTTCTTGGGGGACTTCAGAGAAGGGGGGGATGAATTAAAAAAACCTGAATTACAAAATAAGATAAGATTCTCAAAAGCTGCTTGTACTTGTACTATGTTGTGGTCCACCAGCGGAGCTGGTAGCAGATTCAGACAGTGAGGAGGTTAGGGAGGAACAAGGGCCAGTCCTGGAGTCTGGGGAAGGCTCTGGTGAGGGCTGTGCATTGGAGGCCGAGAGGGGGCCAGGGCCGTGTGCCAGTTATCAGCTGCCTTCGGAGTCAGACATCAGTGAGGCAGACGAACAGCTGGAGCCTGTTCCCAGTGTGTGCATGTGCAGAGTTGCCAGACGAAGGGAACAGCTAAAGAACAAGGGTTGACTTGGGAGTAAGGCCACAGGTGGACGATGAATGGCCCCTCCCAGAGGGAATAAAAAAGGAGCGAAAGGGGAGTGGAGTTTGCAGGAGACAATTAGTTTGCTTAATTGGTTTGTGACTCTCCGAGACTCCTTGCCAAGTTTTGAAGATATCAGCCTGGCAGCTCCCCAAGGCAGATAAGATCTGTGACTGTAAATTCTCCCTTGAAAGACTTTGCTGGATGTGAATGAGAAGAATTCACAGTAACTTAATAAAAAGGGGTTTTTGTCAGGACAAGGAGTCTGCTTCATGGTCTTCGAAGCTTAGGTCAAAACATACTATTCCAATTCACCAACCCCAAATGTGCTTTTCCAAAAGGCAATTGGACTTTGTTTTTTCCTTTAAAACATTTTGCTTCTCATCCAAGAAGCTTCTTCAGTTCTTAAACACCTTTGGGAAACTGTGTCTTGGATGAGTGAGAATCTTAGTTTTGCCTTTTCATTGGGATAGCCTATGCAGGCATTATTTTAATCCCCCCCCCCAATTTCTAATGACTTTACCAACAGTGTTCTGAGGCTGGACTTTATAAACTAGTTTCATGGTGGGTTTTTTTGGGGTGGGGTGGGGGGAGGGGGGTCAGGCCAAGTTGAGTTGGAGGTTCCTTCAAAGGTTTAACTCACCTATTTTTAGTGGAAATAGGTTTCCATCCCAAGCAACAAAATCAAGCCTTCAGATTATGGTGGGTGCAAATCTCAGCTGGCATGCACACCTATTCCTTTCTCTGAATTTATTCCTAAGGCAAGTTATAAGTGAAGGGTCCTTGCTATTCTCTGAGCTTGGTTATCTTCTTGCAAATGTTTCATTACCCAGACTGGGTAATATCATCAACATTAGCACTAGCACTGATGATGTTACATAGTTTGGGAAATGAAACATCTGCAGGAAAACAAGGACCCTCATTTCTGCCCTGAGCTACGAATATTCTCCTTTATTGGTACAAGGAATAACTCTTAAATAGCTGGAATGTTGTCAGTAAAGATTAAGAGTCACAAGCATTCTACAGCTCAAAAGGGTTTGAACAGTGTACGCATTTGGAAGATTTTCTGGCAACAAGCTGAGCTTGTAGTCATTTAATTTGGGCAACATTTGTCAAAGACTCAATGGTTTGCCATTATTCCAATCGGCTCCATTTTTTCCTTTCCTCAGAATGTAATAGCTTAACTTAAGGAAGGTAAAGGGGACATGGTGGCTCAGTGGCTATGACGCTGAGCTTGTTGATCGAAAGGTCGGCAGTTTGGCGGTTCGAATCCCTAGTGCTGCATAATGAGGTGAACTCCAGCTTCTGCCAATCTAGCAGTTCGAAAGCACATAAAAAATGCAAGTAGAAAAATAGGGACCACCTTTGGTGGGAAGGTAACAGCGTTCCATGCACCTTTGGCATTTAGTCATGCTGGCCACATGACCATGGAGACGTCTTTGGACAGCGCTGGCTCTTCGGCTTTGAAATGGAGATGAGCACTGCCCCCTAGAATCGGGAACAACTAGCACATATGTGTGAGGGGAACCTTTACCTTTACCTTAAGGAAGGTAAGTACCTGTAGCACCAGAAGCTGTATCTCTTCTATCCAAGGTCTTGGATTACCAATAGTGAAAGGGAATTAACAAACATAATATAATGACATAGGCCCTTCAGAATGAAAAGCAGAAATCTTTCTCTCTAATTGACCACCTGTTCCTTCTAACCGGCTTTTCTATATGCAAAATCTGTTCTTGCCTTTGCTCGCTGATCCCTTCCCAAATACTTTTCACAATAGTGTCATTTTGCTTGTTTTTCTGATTCTAATATAATGAATGCTAATGAGTCTGAGGTAAACATTTTGTCAAAAAAAAAAAAAAACCTTAGCAGGAATATTATTAGTCGACCTGCCTGCAGCAATTTACCAAATTAAGTAAGCAAATTAGAAAAAAAATAGAATTTGGAATTAAAATGTCAAAAACAAGTGCAGGGATTTGTGCTAAAGAAATGGGTTTTAAAGGGTTACAGTCAGAAAATCATGACATCATTGGCAAATACAATTTCATTGGCAAATACAATTAAAATATACCCAAAAAGTAGATACTATTAGTCAGGAGATGGGAACAGAAGGTGGGCACTAGGAAAATATGAGCCAATCAGTTGGTACCTTATCTGATTGCTAGCATAGTTGACTCTCACAACAAAAACAGACAATTTAATTTATCATCATCCTTTAACTTACAACATATATTCTCTTCAGACCATTTTTCTTCTGTTAATTAGAAAATGAAATCCAAAAGCCTTGTTCCTTAAAAAGTTCTTCTTCTTTTTTCTTTTTTTATCACTTCTCAAAAAATCCTTCAAGACTTTAACTGGCCTCTTTTATATATCCAGTAAAAAAAAAAATACCCATATCTCTTTTCTGGTTTTGTGATTGCATATCTTCTTTAGGCAATAAAACATCTTACCATTTGCTTCCTTACCATTTCACTTATCTATACTAGCAGAAAATTTCAAAGACCATTATTCATAAATATCCATCCCAAGTCTCACTGATAGGATATTTTGCTCAATTTTTTAAAAATTGTAACCTTTATTAACCTCTCGCTCCCTCTTGTGTCCACTCTTTGAAGTTCCATTATATCTTGTTTTCACTTCAGAAAACCCAAACAATTGTAATTTCCCATGAGAAGGATTCAATTAATTTAAGATTATAGTTCAGACTTCAACTAGACCCTTAATCCATTATTATGAAAATCAATATTCTAAGCACCCTTTAGTTGTTTGAGCCAAAAAAAATTCTATTTATCCCCAATCTTTGAAATTGTATTAAAGATTCTTTCTCAGGAAAAGGCAACTCACCCAGTAATTGCAGCAGTATTTGTTGTTCCAAAGGATCTTAATATTTCCAACCCTCCTCCCCCCAAATTCAAAGTGATTAAAAAAATCAGACTCAATCAACATTTATGTCAGTGGTGGGTTTCAACCAGTGTTACCACCAGTTCGCTTCATGCATGCGCTTCGGGCACACTTTGCGTGCACTTCTTGCAAGCACATTATATTAAGGAACAGCTGAGACATGGCAATCCGCTCTGCCGCGCCTTTCAGCTGGCTAAAAGCAACCGAATAGAAGGTATGTATAACGCAGGGTTGGGTGGGAGGGCCAAGCTAACCGTCAGAGAGAACTGGTTCGCTCTCACCTCACCATCTCCGCTACCAGCTCTCCCGAATTGGGGAGAACTGGTAGCAGCCCACCACTGATTTATGTCCTTTAAAAAGGGTACCTTCATGACTGTGAGTAAAGATGGTTCCTCCCTCAACTCCCAACTACTGAACTCATAAGTCAATTGCAAAACAATGATTCCTGCAGTATACTCACAAAGAATGGTTGTATGGAGTCACATGGGCTATCTCAAAGATCGTTCCTTGATCCAGAGAGAATTTCAGTAGTCGGAAGCCTGCATCCCCTACCTACCGGTCCCACTGCATAATACCATTTTGCTGTAAAAGAGAATGTTTGTTTGCCATGGTTCTCAACAGAAGAGGAGAGGAAGTTCCCCCTCTCCCCAAGGAAGATTATTCTTATTTGGTTATCAAATAACCATGTGTGGATGAAAATTTATTCTCATGAGAACACAGCGAGGAATCGATGGGAGATTCTTATTTTTTCTTCTCCTTTCCAGCATATGGTCAGACTCTTGCTGGGAAGAAGATTTAAATGGCAAAAGGAAAAATGGGACGATTAAACCAATAAAGCTACTATAAATATGAGTCAGCAGTATGATGCTGTTATTAAAGGGCATACGAAAATGCAAATTATGCAGAAGTATTTGTATAGGAAGAAATTGTTTCCCTTTGAGCACTCTTTGACGCCTATACATAATAAAAGCCGAATCTGTTTTTCTGCTTCAACTATTAAAGCAGAATGGTGGGAACTGAGTTTAGTAATGTCAAGGAAACAGTGCCTTGGCCTTATGCAGGTCATTTGATAATGTGAGACATCGTGGTTGTTGTGGGCTTACTCTCTTATTAAACAATGAGCAAAACAATAATGTGAACACCAGCAATAGAATTGTTTTGTGTTAGGAATTTGAGGGTGATGTGCATTTTTATTGTTTGAATAAAAGAATGGTAGATTTCTTTGTCATTAAACATTGACTTTTGCCATTTTTTTCTTATTACAGTTGTGTAGTTTTTTAAAAATGTGATGTATATTTAAGATTAGAAATGGATGTGTATGATTTTAAAAGTTGCAAAACTTTTAGTTTTCATGTGTTTTTCCTGAGAAGATGTTAAATCTTTCATCTAAGAGCCAAGGACAAAGCACTTTTTTTTTTACATCAGGCTCATGAATTTTTATGATTCACTTAAGCCAGCAACAACTGTAAGATAATAATTTCAATGAGCCCTTTTTATGGAACCTCAGCTCTAGAGCTAGCATAGTTATGAAGTCACAAATTGAGAAGGGTTTCAGATACATCAAGTGCTTCCTTAGGAAATCTGATGTGTCGACTTCCACTCCAGAATTTCTCAGCCAGCATCACCATTGCTAAGAATTCTGGGAGTTGAAGTTCACACTACTAGAGGGCATCCAAGTTGGAGAAGTTTAGGGCTGACATTGACTTCAACACAACATTCTTCTTTTTTTTTTTGTAAACCTTTATTAACATTTAAAATCCAAAAATACAAGTTAAAATACATCTATAACAAAAATACATCCGTAATAATTATACAATTCAATATCTTTCTGACAGTACGTAATTCTCAACTTTCTTCAACTTTTCCCACATATTCTTACTTAATCAACATATTTAAACCCATTTTATATCTTATTTTATTCTATACATTCCTTATTTTTAATTTCTATCCATTGATACCAATTTTCCCAAGTTAAGTAGTATTCCGAGTCTTCCTTTTATTTAATTCTAAAGTAAGTTTGTCCATTTCTGCACATTCGAAAATTTTCTGGATTATTGCACAGCAAGACAACCTTCTTTTAATAGGGTGATAAAATGGGTACTTTATATGTTACTTCTCCCAGCTGACATCCGTAGATGTGTCAAGTCTACAATTCACAGAATTCCTAGCCAAGTTGGAGACGGATAATGTAAAAACCCAATATATCTGGAAGAATGCAAATCAGAGAGGGAATCTTCCATTTACTGCTTAATGGGAAAAATAATTTGATTGAATGAGCGCCACTTCTTCCCACTCTGCTTCATTGTTCAAGAAGAAAAGCAGTAAGAGGATATCTTGCTAATTCAAATATTGTTTTATGTTTTAGGTTTGCGTTCCCTTGGGATGACCATTGCTCAGTGCTATGAAGAGGTTGGCATGCTTCTCCTTTTCCTCTCTGTGGGCATCTCCATCTTCTCCACCATAGAATACTTTGTTGAGCAAGGTATCCATGACACAACCTTCACAAGTGTGCCTTGTGCTTGGTGGTGGGCTACCACCTCCATGACAACCGTTGGCTATGGAGACATTAGGCCAGATACAACTGTTGGCAAGGTTGTGGCCTTTATGTGCATATTATCTGGAATATTAGTCCTAGCTTTACCAATTGCCATCATCAATGATCGCTTTTCTGCCTGCTATTTTACCCTGAAGATAAAAGAAGCTGCCCTTCGCCAGCGGGAAGCCCTAAAGAAGCTCACAAAGAATATGTCGAGTGACTCTAATATCAACATTAATTTGCGAGATGTATATGCTCGAAGTGTAATGGATGTGTTGAAGTTCAAAAGCCGAGAAAGAACAAGTACTAGGAGTAGCGCTGGTGATGAGTTTTGGTTTTGAAGACACACACACGTACATGCATACACACAAACACACACACACACACAAACACATACACACACAGTATGAGAGATGCCTAAGGTGGTAATAGCTTTAATAACAACAATGAATGCAAAGCTAATGGTTCTTTATTTTCCCCCATGCAAATCTGCTTATCTAAGTTGCTGAGCATATGAACAACTAATATAGTCCAAAGGTATATTAAAAAGTAAAACAAAACAAGAAAAATATTCTCAGGGTACATAAATGCAAATTCTCTTTAACGTTTTCATCTTTCATTAGAAAACAATGGGGGGGATCTATCCCAGTGGATTAATATTCCATTCTTTGGCTGTAACCTTTTTATGCTCATTCCATTATGAAAAGAATAAAAGATTAACAACATAAAAATGTGTATTGCTGCATTGGTATGAAATTAAAATGAAAGAAAGAAAGAAAATGCCTCCTAAAACAGTAGAAGTCAACCACTGACGAGTAGCATATTCTAGAAGTAGTAGCAAAGATATAGCAAAAGAATACTTATGGGGATATCAACATTGGCATCTTTCTACTAAGTCTATGTACGGAAATTCTTGCTTTGCTTCAACAAAATACTTTGAACAGCAGAGGTGAGGCTATTTGAAATGACACAATTCTGCATGGTACAATACACTTTGGGTTCCTGCATGAGTGGTAACCTCTCCTGGCTACTGGAAGGGTAAAAGGTCCCAAAAGCAAATAAAGCCAAACAAAGAAGTAACTTTGCTTCTGTCTATTGCAAGGGTCCCCAAACTTGGCAGCTTTAAGACTTGTGGACTTCAACTCCAGAATTAAAGCTGCCAAGTTTGAAGACCTCTGTTCTATTGCAACAAGAGAACTGAGTTCCTTCGTAAAGCGATTTTGAATGAATATACCATTCACAGCATTACGAACGCTTTACCCATCTTAATTTTTTGTACGATGCAGGGGGAAAAAAAGCTAGGGAATGTTTGCAGTGTATATGTTGGTCTTTCCATCATATTAGTGATCTTTGCAGGACATTAAGAGCGCTTCTCTGGGGAGGGAGGGAGCTGTATTGAAATATACGCTAATATTTGTTTTCTTTGGTATGCTTCAAATGAGTTGGCTAAGAACCCTTATGTACATTAGAGGCTGCTCTTTCATAATGCAATTTGAATTCCTGCTCTCACTAAGGGATTTGCCATTTAAGACTAGGATTAACTGCTAAGACTCTAAACTCATAATGTGCTTCATTCACCTATTCTTCACAAATAAATATAGCTTTTTACACACCAGATGAGGTATATGGGGGTATGTGCTTGTCTGTTTGAAATAGATAGGTTTCAGAAATGGCAATTCTGAAAGGAGTGTGCAACTTTTCAAGCAATGAGTCAGATCCAAATTGTGTGAATGGAAAGGTACCATTCATTCACAAAAAGCACTAAGTTCCCATAGAAGTTTCTTCTGAGAGCAAAGATGCAACTTTTCCCCAAAATCTTAAGCAGCTTCTTATGTGGCTTTTGATTGTACCGCAAAGAAGGTTGTTCCTGCTGGATCCCGGTGTTATTTTCCAGTGGTTTCCCAGTGAATGAGTCCACCAAGCCAAAACCAAAACAATCACATTGTGGCTTAGCGTAATACAGGGGTGTCAAACTCAATTTCGTTGAGGGCCACATCAGGGTTGTGTTTGACTTCGCGAGGGGCAGGAAGGGCATGGCCAGCTTGACGTCACTTGTGTCAGGGGGCCCTGTGGTGGCCCGAGCACTCTGCCAGTGAAAACGGGTTCCTAAGCTCTGTTTTCGGCTGCGATGGCTTCCTGCAATCCTGTGCCAGTGAAAATGGAGCTCAAATGAGCGTCGAGTGTGCGAGCATTGGGCAGGCAGGCGGGGCAAGGGAGTGGAGACCAAGTGACCAGTTCGGGGGCATGGCCAGCCAGCCAGCCATTGGTACTGATTCAGCACATGGACCTCCTGAGCTCCGTTTTTGCTGGCAGAGGTACTTCATGCTGGTCCTTTGCTATTTCCAGGGGGATCCAGCAGGTCAGATCTAAGCACCCCACAGGCCAGATCCAGCCCCTGGGCCTTGAGTTTGACACCCCTGGTGTAATAGGTCAGTTCAATCAACATTTTCCCTCTAATGCTTCTAAGAACCATAGATGAGACACAGGCCCTAAAAGAGAAAAGGTGACCCATTGTCTCTGTGTTCTTCACTAAGTCAAGCCACTAGGTACTCTTATAATATCCAATCACCTTACATTCCAGATATATTCTTGGTCCCAAAACAAACAGTTTGTAGAAGCTGCTCCTTATAGCGATGTTGGAATTTTATACAGGCAGTCCTTGACTTACAACCACAAATTGAATTTAACATTGCTGTTGCTGAGTGAAACAGTTGTTAAGTGAATGTTGCCCTATTTTACAACTTTTCTTGCCACAGTTGTTAAGTGAATCCCTGCCAGCTGTAAGTCAGTAACACACTTGTTAAGTGAATCTGGCTTCTCCGTTGACTTTGCTCATCAGAAGGTTGCAAAACGGAATCACATGACCCGGGGACACTGCAACCGTCATAAATATGAATCAGTTGCCAAGTGTCTGAATTTTGATCACATGGCCATGGAGATGCTGCAATGGTTTCAGTGCCATTGTAACTTTCAACAATCACTAAACAAACTGTTGTAAGTCAAGAACTATCTGTACATGATTAATTGATACAGTGGATCCTAGTAGCTGAAAGCTCTTGGTGTGTGATCAGGAGGATGTTGCTTTTTCTGTGTGGTTTCTGTTTCATCAAGACTCTTCCTGCCTAGTCTCCTGCTGTATGACTGATGACTGCTTTCAGCACCCCATCACCATTTCTATGTTACATGAATGCCGGCTGGCACCGAATCAATGGTATCATCTGTTGGCATTTCCATTCCAAAAGCTTGGGCACAGACTGTTGCTTGGTTTCGATTCTACATATCAGGATGGTGTCAGCACAGTTGCCTCCATAAATTCATGCTGCCTTCTGGAGTTCCTGATGGTGAGGACACAAATAGGATTGCACCACACACCTGAGGTAAAAGTTAAAAAAGAATAATGAGCAACATCTTTTCATTTAAGAAGAAATGTACGACCATCTGGGATATCTTTCATTCAGACAGCTAGGAGTTGAAACAAAACACTGAGGTATCACCTCACCCTTTAACACAGCAGTGAGCAATGGAGGGCCTGGAGTCTTTATGTCCCTTCAGTTCCTTTTTAGGAACTGTCTGTCAAGGCCAGTCTGATCATGATTGCGGAAAGCTGACAGACAGCAGGTTTTCCTGCCATTTTTGTGTCATGAGGCGACAGATTAATAATTCTCTGATTAGTAATCATCAAGTAATAATTGAATAAATTGCAGCATTTGTAATTGTAGGAAGGAAAGAATTCATCCACATTATGACAGCCATGGAATACACTTGGGCAAATTTTAGGAGTCCCTCCCTTTCCCTGATAGGATTGTGACCGGTTCACGCACCATCACAAATGTAATTTCCTTGATTTTAGCTCAGTATCCTCTATCCTTTTATTTATTTATTAAATTTCTATAGCTGCCCATCTTAAACAAGTGATGCTGGGTAATGAACAATCATAAAACAATTACAAAACAGTTACAATATAGTACAGAATGGCTCCTCAGGTAACCCAGTCCCAAGCCATGAAAGCTGTAAAGGTGACAAGCAGCACCTTAAATTGCACTCAGAAACACACAGGCAACCAATGTTGCTCATGCAGAGTGACCTCATTTTGCACCAGTTGAAGCTCCCAAATGCTTTTCAAGAACAGCCCATGTAACAGCACATTACAGTAATCCAGACAAGAGGTCATGAGGAAGTGAATTACTGTGAGCAGGGCCTTCTGGTCCAGGAATGGACACAACTGACATACAACCCAAAGATGTGCAAATGCTGTCCTAGCCACAGATGCCATCTGCTCTTCTAGCAGGATCCATGAATGTAAGAGGACCTCCATATTATGAACCAGGCCCATCTGGGACAGTGCTATCCCACCAAGAACCAAAGGTGGAACAGCCTTGTCACTTGAGGGTCCAAATACCCAAGCTACTCATTCTTGCTTAGGTTGAGTCAAAGTCCATTGTGCCCCCATCTAGGCTCCTAAGCAGTGGTGGGACTCAAATAATTTAATAACCGGTTCTCTGCCCTAATAACCAGCTGGGAAGGTGTGGCTCGGTGGTCATGTGACCATGTGGGCGTGGCCAACTCAATGTCACTCACATCGATGGGCGCTTTGCCTTAGCTGTTACAATGTAATAAGGGTTAACCAGAGAGGCAGTTTCTGTAAGCAGGGAAATAAAGATTAGGCTAGAAACAACACCAGAATGTTTCCTTCCCGCCTTTCTTACAGGATCAGCCCTGTAAAGTGGAAAAAAACAAAGTAAGATTTCTTCCAACAACCGATTCTCCTTAGAAACTGTTTAGAAAGTTAACAACTGGTTCTCCCGAATAGTTGCGAACTGGCTGAATCCCACCACTGTTCATAAGCCTTCATGCACTGGGATGGGACATCCATGGCATCACTCAAGGAGCCCATGCAGGGGTGAAATCCAGCAGGTTCTGACAGGTTCTAGAGAACCAGTAGCGGAAATTTTGAGCAATTCAGAGAACCAGTAGCAGAAATTTTGAGTAGTTCGGAGAACCAGCAAATACCACTTCTGGCTGGTCCCAGAGTGGGGTGGGAATGGAGATTTTGCAGTATCCGTCCCCTGCCACGCCCACCAAACCACGCCCACAGAACCGGTAGTAAAAAAAATTGGATTTCACCACTGAGCCCATGGCAGAATTCTGACTCTTGATTCCTCCTCATTCAGTTCCACATTTTAATCAGCACCCTTCAATCATATTAAAACTACAAGTCCTAGAATTCCCAGCCAATCAGCGTTTTGACAAAGACTACAGGTTTCATCTAACTGCATTTTTGTTTGGTTCAGTACTGTTTGATATTCAAATAATACCAAGAAAAAAGGACCCTGACAAAGAAATGCGAGGAAATGAAATGATTTCATAACTTATAGAGGTTTTTATTATACAAGTTCTCTTGACTTTAATTAGATTATCCTTTTTTAGGCAAGGTCTGTCATTTTAAAAATATCAGTATATCTAGCATTTTTTTTTTTTTACTCATTTTTATGAATATCACATTCAGTTGCCTGGTACATAACATCAGAAGGATCGAAGCAACTGTCACAAAACAAGCCATGTTTCCTTCCCCATGTAAAAAGTATCATCAAATCATAGACCGACATTGGTAGAAGGAACTTGTTACGTCCAACCACTTGTTTGAGCCAGGATTAAAAATTAAAGCATTTCAGGTAGATGGCTACCCAATCTTAGCTCATCTACCCATCTGCGCAAAGAGAAGACCTCTAGAACTCTGTGTAATTAGTGCCACTGTTGAAATTTTTCCCCTGTTTCCCCCCTCTTCTCAGGCTGGGTCATAAATCACATTCTCCAAAGAGGCACTTTCATGGGCTAAAGAAAACACCCCCATAGGCCGGCTCTGGTAATCTGAGATCCAACCTTGAGAAAGGTATGCATGGAATGTGCTTTTGAACATGGCGCCCCCCTTCCTGCCCATGGCAACTCTAGAGCAGACCAGAAATGCTTTGCAAGTTGACAGGGAGCTTGCAAGAGATTACTGAGTAGTGACTATACTGGTAAAATACACCCTCTCAAGAAAGGAGAACTGATTGAAGGCACCAAACCAGCCCTCCTGATGCCATCAGTCATGGCAAATTGGAATCCAATCACAGTATTTAACACATAACCAAGCGATTTTTTCCTTCCTTAGTTCCTAGTTAGTTAGTTAGTCAGTCAGTTAGTTAATTAGGTCCTTAGCTACTATAAAAAAGAGGTTTAGCCTTGTTATTGTCTAAGATATCTTTTGGTAGAGTGTCTGCAGGGCATGGTGAATTAAATGAAGATGGTAGCCATGACAGTGCAATTGAAGATGTGATTATTGTTGCATATACAAGGCACATTTAAAAAACAAACAAACAGATAAAGCTTCAATCTCATTGACGTGGCTGCCATCTTGTCTTGCCTTGAAGACATTCCTGCTTTGTTTGACTTCCCAGCTTTGCCCCTCACTCTGGAATTTCCTATAAACTTTCAAATGTAACTTAATCTAATCCTATTTAACTTTTTCAAATACAATCAATATCTGCTTGATGCCATAACTGTAAAATGTTCCTATAATTCATAGTCATCATAATTTTTCTTTCTATTTTCCGCCAATAATTTTTTATTTATTTATTTATTTTATGTGTCATATTTATATGGCCAGCTATCTCACACAAAAATGACTGTGGTCAGTGTACAACAGTGAATTAAGAAGAAAAAAGCAATAATTATCTTCTTTGGAGGCCAAAACTTTACATCCAGTCAGTGTTTCCAGTGTGTGTTAAGAAATTCTATAATCTTTTAAAAAACGTCTTGAAGAACTATGCAAGGAAGTATTAAAGGCATTGTCATCAATCACCTTTTTGCTTGGTATATAATTTGTCCTTTGAATTTAGCATCACAAGAATCTTATATTTATTCCATAAATGGGATTTGAAATATTATTATCATCATCTAAAATGGTTCTGAACAAAGATTTAAATGGATCATTTTTCACTAGTTATTTCAAGAGAAAGATCAAAAGGAAAAAAAATTAATTAATTTGCTTAAAAATACACTTCACTTTTCATTATCTTGCAATTATGAAACAAACAACTGGTTCCCAGGGTCATTTTAACACGCAAGAAACAGGAGCTGTGGAAAATATGAACTCGTGCAAAATCTGTAATGCAACTTATATAAATTGTCAACAGCAGTGAAAAGCAAACACAGTAGCCAAGAAGATTTCCAATTACTTTGGAATAATTGTCATAACAAGAGAGTTCCAAAGAAAAGACAGAGCGTCATATGAAAGGAGCCAGACGGAATACATATAGCACCAAAACAGAATTGGCAAGTGAAATAATTGAACAGAAGACAAGAATAATGAAGATAATGTAATGGTGCATTCATTTGTGTTGACTGATCTGCAAAGAAACAAGCATTTTGATTTCTTTGGGAGCAGGAGGAGAATAAGAATCATCTGCCTCTTTGTTGGCTTATCTTTGGGAATAGTTACATTTATTTTCACCAGAAAGTAGGTTTCAGTCAGTGTAAAGATCATTAAACTGAGTGGTGTGGTGGCCTAGTGGTAAAGATGCTTGCCTCCCACTTGGAAGATTGGGAGTTCAATCCTAGGTAGTGACAGATGTTTCTCGCCTAGGGTAGAAAGAAAAAAAATCTGCTGCAAACTCCATGTAGGCATCAGGAAGGGTATCCAGCTAGTAAATACTCATCTCCATCCAATTGGCCCGACTCTATCCTGAATTAAGGGATTTCAGGGTCATAGTAAAAAGGGAGTTTTAAATATCATTAAACCAAAAACATAGTGTTACATAGGATATAAGAGTTTTGTATCCTCCTCTAAATAAACAAATTATCATTTTGGAGGGACAAGATTACCACTCTATTGTTTCCTTCAAAGCAGAAGATGCTTCTGATAGAGAGAAAAAGAGAGAGGGGATATCTATCTATCTATCTATCTATCTATCTTTCTATCTATCTATATCTATCTATCTATCTATCTATCTATCTATCTATCTATCTATCTATCCATCCATCCACCCACCTAACTCATTTCTAGGGTTACTGCTGTGAGCCTTATTCAATGTTCTTAATATTACAATCTTCCAAACTTGATCCATGTCCTAGATGTTCTTATTTCAAGCACTGACAATATACGTTTGCCTAGGTTTATATACAATCCTTGATTTCCTAGAGGGGTTCATGAAATGGCATGCACATTTTGTTTTGAACTCTTCCATCAAAATGTTTCAAGTTGCGAGAAGACAAAAGAATCAAAACATTTTGAGTGTTCTGACAATAGAACACAATGAGAACTAAGAACAACTTCTTAGATCCTCTGTTGTGCACCGTAGTTCTGTAGGAGTAAACAGGTGGCAATCCTTGTTTCTACTCTGCCAGCTTGAAATACAAACAGATGATTTTTAAAAACATTTTAGAAAGTATTAGAATAAATGGAAACACAGTTCTGATCTTTCTCACTGAAAAGTCTGTTATTTTTTTAATAGAATATGTTATCAGATCAACCATCATTATTCTTATTTCAAGGAGAAGTCCTTTCCATAATTTAAATAAGCCCTCTGGTACTGAGCCAATAGAATACAAAAGAAAAGAGGTAATATCTTTAACATTTCTTTCAAATAACACATCTTTCGGCCTGAAAACAAACAAAAAACAAAAACAGCCAGACATCCATATACAGATAATAACTTCCATTCTTGAGGTTTTCTTAATGTTACCAATACTTCAATTTTTCACTTGGCACTGCAGTTGCAGTTACTTAGCAAAATCAAAATCAAGTAACAATTTAGCACATCTTTTTTTAGTCTGCCTATCTGCTAGGTGCAAGACAATAAAGGGAAATGTTACTTTTTGCTAATATTTTTCCTTGCATTTGGGGGTGAAGAGTAAAAGTACAACAAAAATGAAATGATTTGCTGGTGTTCTTAGCTGCATGAACGTTAAAATAATGAAACATAAGAACGTGTATAAAGTGAATGCAGAATCAAAGCTTAACCAATCAGTCTTTGCTTTTTAGGTTTTAAAATGCTTCCTGAAAATTCAGCCTCAACGAGATATTTAAATCATAGCTCAATACAGCAAGTAAACTACTTCATGGCATTAAATTTGTATGAGAATATGAGATAAGTCCTGCTCATAATTTCCTCTTAAATTATAAGGGCTCAGGCTTAACATGTAGCAGTGCATGATGGATTGTGGCATTGTCATTTCTCTGTGGATGCTTCTGTGCTCGATCTTCATCTTAAATCATGCCATATGGATCAGAAGCTCAGCTGGAACTCCGGTGGTGTCATTCAAGGCCTTTGACTTGAATTGTCCTGGTCTATGATAATAATACTTTAACATCTGAAAACTCCAGTTTGCCATTATTTCTGCATGTTTTTCATAATGCAGGAGACTTGGGATTCAGAATGAGAACTCTTCAAGAGAATTCTTCAAGTTTTATGTTATTAAGGACCTAAGGAATCACTTGACTCTGGCTTTCTTAAAGTTTCAGTCAAGGCAGGTATTGGAACAATAGTTCTTATATTGAAAGGTAATCTACTCTGTGGTTTTCTGCCTTGTGACTCTGTGTGATCCCCAGTCAGTGGTGGATTCCTCCCGGTTTGGTCCGGTTCGGCCGAGCCGGTAGCGGTGACAATATGACATCACCGAACCGGTTCTCCCCTCCCCGCCCTCCCACCCCACCCACCCACCCACGTTATTCTTACCTTTTATTTGGTCCCACCCCCAATCTATTGCTGCCTCCTGAGTCCCAGCTGATGACTAGAGGGAAAAAAACTATTTAAACTCTTGCTGCGGGGCTTCAAAGGGCTGTCCTACAGCTGATCAGTGTTAAAAGCAAACAAATGAGTTGGGTAGTAAGTGCGAGGACTGGTCGTAAGTGCGAGGACGTTCCAGAAATGACTCTGACCAGCTAGCCATGCCCACCTAGTCACATGACCTCCAAGCCACACCCACAAAATAAGCCACGCCCACAGAACCGGTAGTAAAAAAAATTTAGAACCCATCCCTGTCCCCAGTCCTTAACTACCGGTAGGTTTGTCTCAGCCTGGTAAGGATATTATGGAGGGATATCATTTATGAATGGAATTTCTAGACATATTAATTTGGAAATGAGTACGTCCAAATTGGTCTATTGGTGAAGGTGCTGGCCTAGTAACCATTAGACTGTCTCACTTTAGCCATGAAAACCAGCTGGCTGACTTTGGGCAGTCAGTCACTCTGTCTAACCCCAACGTACTACACAGGGTGGTTGTTGTGAGGAAAGTAGGGGGTGGAAGGAGTATTACGTATGGTCACCACTTTGAATTGTGTAATAAAGGCAGGATAAAAATTGAAATAAGTAACAAGTCCTCATTATGATGGACCTTGATAAAATAGGTCCAGCCATAAAGGGGGTTGTACTATCTAATCAAGGGATGGCGAACCTATGGCACACGTGCCAGAGGTGGCACACAGAACCACCTATGTGGGCACGCACACTGTCACCAGCTGCTCTTCTGGTTTCCAGTGTGCAGATGCACACCAGCCAGCTGGTCTTTGTAGGTGCCGGAGTGCTGGAAAATGGCCAGAAAACAGGCCATTTTTCAGGCCGTTTTCAGGCCATTTTTCTTGGGCCGGAAAATGGCCAAAAATGGCCAAAAAACAGGCATGAGCACACCAGCCAGCTGGTCTTTGGGTTTCCTGTGCTCTGGCACGCGCGAAGACCATCTGGCTGGCACGCTTGCGGGTGCTGGAAACCTAAAGACCAGCTGGCATACTCACATACATGTGCATGCACGCCAGTGGTGGGTTCCTCCCGGTTTGGCCCGGTTCGGCCAAGCCAGTAGTGGTGAGGCTATGACATCACCGAACCGGTTCTCTTTGTTCGGGAGCTGGGCCCTCCCCCCCAACCGTGTTTTTCTTACCTTTTATTTGGCCCCACCCCCAATCTATTTGCTGCCTCCCAAGTCCCAGCTGATTGGCTAGAAGGAAAAAAACTGTTTAAACTCTTGTCGCGGGGCTTCAAAGGGCCGCCGTACAGGTGATCAGTGTTAAAAGGCAGTGTGGTGGTAGACCAGTGCCTCAAAAAACAAATGGGTAGACCAGTGTCTCCAAAAACAAATGAGTAGACCGGTGCCTCCAAAAACAAATGAGTAGACTAAAATGCTCCAAGAACAAATGGGTAGACCGGTACAACTCTGCAAAGCCTGGTAGACCAGTACCTCTGCTAAATCCTAAAGAATTGACACATGACCATCAAACCACGCCCACAAAATAAGCCACGCCCACAGAACCAGTAGTAAAAAAATTTAGAACCCACCCCTGATGGACACTTGTTGCCAAAATGGTTCGCCATCACTAATCTAATCTGTCAGAAGGTAGGATGTCTCCAAAATATTGTGACCCGATGCAATAATCTCTGAAGCAGTGAGGATGAGAAGAGAGTGTTAAGTACGCATAGCATACAAGGAGTGTGTCTACTCAGCTTGTGTTCTCATTTGTTCAATGTGCGAAGAAAACTATTGCGTAGATAATGGAACACAAAAAGAATTATCCTTAACCAAGTTTGGAGAAGTAGAAGCAATAAATAAAGATAAGGGTGGGTGAATGTTTGTCTCAAAAACACAGCTCTGAACTAAAATAACGGAGAAAGTGCTTAGCACCCCCTTTTTTTCTTGGGCCTTTTGAAAAGTGAAATCACTTTCATTTATGCTCTATGTTTGGGTGGTCAGAATATTTCAACAAAAACCACAGAGAAAAGGAACGTTTGTAAAAAAAACTCAAAAAACCCCAAACCATAAACATACAGATGAAGTCACTGCTCCTGTCACAGAAAGAAAAAGTAAGTGTTAACATCATTAATCAGAAGCTGAAGGCCAAACATTAGAGATATGCTTGCATTTAGTGAATTTGTGTGTTATTTTTAAAATAAAGAATACAACAGTTGAAATAATTCAAATTAACTCCTTCATTGTGTTTTGTGGCTTTCCTTATTAGAAATCGAGTCTCTACCACTTATCATGGTTCGTTGCACAGCCAGCCAGATGGTTAACTTGGATTTGGCATTTTTATCCACCTATCGAGGGACCTGGGATGGACAGATGTTGTTATTTAATAATACTAAAGTCATAAGATATATTGTAAGGTGTACCAAGTAAAGCTGCCTTTTGCAATTAACTGATGGTGATTTTCTCAATGCCAACAGTGTTCAGGGGTTGTTCCAGACATTTTGGGATTATAAAATGCATTTACATTTACCACAGCATTCTCTTGGCCAAAGAATACCAGAACAGGTCAACACCATTTCACTTCTCCAGAGAATGTTGATAAATATGTTAACTTCCTTGTAAGGACTTACAACCCTGACCATACAGTTCATTTTCTTGAACAGAAAAGCCGATAAAGACTGAAACAGTTTCTCGACTTTGTAAACATTGAACATGTGCAATGATTTTGAAAAATAAGAATAAAAATGTGACTTTAGCAGATTCATCTTTGCCAACATGGCTGTGCTAAAAACGTTGCTATGACAGCATCATCAGCAAAAGGAACATTTAAAAAGATGTTTTTGTAAGTGAATTTTCCATATATCCCAAGCACTGATGCCGTTTTCAATACTTGTGGACTTATACTTTATTGTTGAAGGGAAAGAGAACTTTCTAAATTAACAACAATTAAGAAACATCCCTGGGATACATTCATACACATCATAGAATCTTTCAAAAGATTATTTACATGGGAAGATTTGAGATTAGTAAAATGTTGATCATGGATTATCCTCCTAGCACAACTATGGAAAAGTTCTAAACTGCATTATGGCTATGAAGATTCTCAGTCATCCAAGTCATGGTTGTTCCAAAGGTGCTTTTTCAAAAGGCAAGTGGACTTTCTTTCCTTGAAGACATTTCACTTCTCATCCAAGAAGCTTCTTCAATTCTGACTGTTGTGGATTAGAAGTGAAACATCTTCAAGTGGAAAAAAACAGTCCACTTGCCTTTTGAAAAAGCACTTTTGGGATAAACTGCATTACACCCATAAAAACTGTAGGGTAAGGCTTGGAAGACAGCAGACAGCAGACAGCAGACAGCAGCAATCCTGGAAGGCAGCAGAAAAGCCTGGATGCTTCCAGGTGTATGACTCAGATCCCCAAAATTTGCAGAATTGTTCTACCCACTGTAATCCACAGTACAGTTCCACCAAAGCTCTTGATTTCCCATGCTATTCCAACTCTTTTAGACATTTCTGTCTCTATTGCAGTAGACTGGCAACAAGGTGGAGCAAGTGATCAGTCTGGACTGCGACAACAAGTTCTGGTTGATCTTGCCTTCCACATCATGGCGTGCTGATGTCAGCTCTGAAGCCATTTTGGGAGCATCTTCAGGGCTGCCACAGCAAGGCCAGTTGGAGCTGTGGGAACATAAGGGGGAAGATAGAGATAGTTGGATGTGTAGCCAAAACAAAGTTCTTTCGCATGGGAGCCAAGGATGCTCTACCAGATGCTGGAGAGACATGGACCAAAGCCAGCTAAAATGGTAGCTGCAATCTGGTTGGATGTGTGACAGACATGAGACCTGGGGGGAAAGAACTTTGGGGTTTGATTTAGATGGGAAAAACCTCAGGTCATTCAGAGTCGGGTTTTACCCAGATGCGCCAATATGACATGCCTAATAAATCTGTACTTTGAGGAATATGCCTGCCTGATTCAGTTGGGTGTGTTAACTAGAACCCTGACAGCTGAAACGGACAGGGGTTTCTTTTTCTCTTGCTGATGAATACAATTATTTATACATAGTTTTTATCTTCCAACTTCTAACCTTCATATGCTCTTTATAATTATAATATATTATTTGTTCCCTATGACTATCATTAAGTGTTGTACCTTTTGATTCTTGACGAATGTATCTTTTCTTTTACGTACACTGAGAGCGTATGCACCAAGACAAATTCTTGTGTGTCCAATCACACGTGGCCAATAAAGAATTCTATTCTATTCTATTCTATTCTATTCTATTCTATTCTATTCTATTCTATTCTATTCTATTCTATTCTATTTTCTTTTATATATCAATATATATCACACTATTTCCCCAATTTGTACTTATTCCCTCCCCCCCACGTATTGGGGTTCTTCATATCACCTCTTTATCTTTAAACAGTACTATTCTCTCTTTATGATACTTTGCCACCTGCTTCTTGTCCTTCTTATTCATGTAGTGCAGGCAAGGTTGTTGGCTGGCTCCTGTGAGAACAGGTCTGCCATGGCCTACATCTTCATTCTAGCAACTGCTCCAGAGTCATTAGATGCTAAGCCTTTTCTTTTCTTTTCCCAGATGTTTGCACACATTGATGCCTCCCCTCTCCCCTCCCACTTTATTTCTTTTTACATTAACACAATCCTTTTTTTTTTTCTCTCCCCCATCCCAACAGGTTGCTCTGATGCCACAATCAAAACAATAGGGAGGAGGTTGTGGTTTCCTTCCTACCTTGTTCTTTTTTTAAAAAAAGGTGCATTTTTATGGCAAGAAAGCAATGATAGTTTGGCTTCATAGAAACAAAGGTGTAATATTCCTGCTTTACAATTTAAATATTTTTTTACAAAGGAAAAGAAAGGAAGTTTAGCAGAACTATGGGCAATAAGTAGGAAGGCAAGGGGAGAATGGAATAGAAACTGAAATAGAAAACTAAATTATAGTTGTAGGGAGCTAATAGGTTAATACTGTATGTACAAAATATGCATATCTATATATTTGGAGTGGTGCAGCGGCCTAGAGATGGAACTCTCACCTCACAATCAGGAGGCTGTGAGTTCAATCCTAGGTAGAGACAGATATTTCTCTTTCGGCACAATGAAAATTTATCTGCTGAATAAAATTCCGCATTGGCGACAGGAAGAGCATCCGGCCAGGAAGGGCATCTGGCCAGTAAACACTCTGCTCAATTCAGTTGTCCAGACTCCACCCCGCTAGGGATTATGGGATCATTAAAAGGAAATGATGATGGATATCTATATATTCATATTCAGGATGCATACCCTGAACTTCTTGACAAAATCTGCAGTCAGTTCAAAACCCTCAACAGAGAAATCTTTTTGAAAATGTTATTTTTAAACACAGTTATCCTGATCAGGGTTGAATGGCATGGGCTATCAACTGCAAGATTATAATGAATAATATGCAGATAATATGGCAACCCAGGCAGGGGAGGGCTGCTGGGGGTTCACATGGGTTCAGGAGAACCTCTAGCTAAGATTGTGTGCAGTTCAGAGAACCCCCAAATCCCACTCCTGTCTGCCCCCGCCCACCCCTCCCCGCCCCTCCCAGGAGTCCCCACACGGCCCATTTTGGATGCAGGTAAGTGCAGGGCGCACGCAGAGGCTCGGGGAGGGCAAAAAAATTGTCCTATCGGAAGTTCGGGAAAGCCAGAAATGGGCCCGTTTCCGGCCTCCAAAGGGCTTCCAGAGCCCGGGGAGGGCAACACCCCTCTCGCTGCCTCTATGGTGCAGGAGGCCAACTAGTCCATGCCCACCATGGCCACACCTACCCAACAACTGGGCATAGAACTCCTTGCTAAAAATTTTCAAGCCCACCCCTGAACCCAGGGCCAAATGGTTGTACAAGGAAAAGATCAGCCCTTGGGAGAAGAGGTAATGCCTGATATTGTAGCCAGTTATAGTTGGGCTACAGCCAGATTGGAAAAAAGCAGTGGAAAGCATACCCGCTTAAGTCATATCCTGCACTTTTATGGACCACGTGATACATTTGCTTCAGTATCTATCCCTAGTTTTTCACTTTCTCGTTACAAACAGAATGGGATACACAGCAAGTTTCTGTTCTTTTATTTCCTTCAGAAGATGATTTTTGCAGAAGTAGATTATCAGGTGAACCACCGAAATCACTGAGATGGAGCATTGTATCTATTAAACAAATAAATATGATTGTAGGGGGCTAATATACTAATATGTCTAGAATATGCATATCTGTATAGTCAGGAAACATACCCTGCAATCAGGAGTGGGTTCTACTTATCTTTACTACCAGTTCGCATCACGCCCACACACACTCTTCTGTGCATGTGCAGAAGTTTCTGCACATGCGCAGATCACCTATGATGACATCCAGGTCAGTAGGCGGAGCCTCTCGCCGGTTTTACTACTGGTTCTTGCGAACCGGTTCGAACCGGGGGCAACCCACCACTGCCTGCAATCGTTGGAAAAAAATCTTCAGTCAGCTCAAAACCACAACAGATAAGTCTTTTTGAAAATGTTATTTTTAAACACAGCTACCCTGATATTTCTTATCACAGCAGCATGTCTTTAAAAGATCCCATTAAACAGGCTAATTAGAAATACATGTTTTTTCCTTTGAGTACACAAATCTATCTCAAAAAAAAAAAAATCTGTTTAAACAGCCCTCTGGTTTTCAGGGAAAACTTTCAAGATAAATCTATTTTCTTTAAATGGCAAGATCTCTGATATCATGATGACATGTTTTCTAATACCATCCAAACACCTGTCTGTTGGGTTAAGCATCTCTCAGAATATGAGCCTCAGATAAAGATAAACTGTGCAGCCACACAAAGGAAATGTGTGAGTAGTGAACAAGCCACCGCAAAATACAAGAAGGGTTTCAAAGGAAAGATAGCTGGAGGAGCATCGGCCAGATTTTGTTTGCTTATTTTTTGTCCAAATATTTTTTTTTATTATTTCAAAACCAGCCTTCCAAAAGGCTATTATGGAAGCTTATTTTACCCTCCAGAAATGGAATAGAATTAAACAAACCAAAAGAACAACCAGGCAGCTCATTTAATATGCCATCCTCCAATCTTTGAGATAGCAACAAAGTATATCAGGCAGTGCAGAGGGTCCCCGACTTACGACCACAACTGACCCTCAAAATTTCTGTTGCTAAGTGAGACAGTTGTTGAGTGAAATTTTGCCCTATTTTATGACTTTGCTTGCCACAGTTGTTAAGTGAATCCCTGCAGTTGTTAAGTGAGTAACACGGTTGTTAAGTGAAACTGGCTTCTCCATTGACTTTGCTTGTCAGAAGGTCAAAAGGAGAACGCATGCAGTGGTGGAATGCTGCTGATTTAACAAACGGTTTTGTTTGCGCTGAAAAGAGAGCATTTAGAAGCTCAACTGCTTACCTTCCAAGTCAGCCATGGTAAGTAGATCAGTAAGCGGGGTGGGGGATCAGTTCTGCCGCGCGATTGAGATGAGCTAGAAAGCAGGAAATAAAGGACAGGATAGGGCAGGGGCGGGTGGGCAGGGCCAGCTGATTGTCAGAGCTACAGGTTCATCCAAACCAGTCCAAACTGGCTGAATTCCACCTCTGATCACATGACCCCGGGACACTGCAAATGTCATAAGTAAGAGCCAGTTGCCAAGCATTTGAATTTTAATAATGTGACCACAGGGATGGCTGCAATGGCTGTGTGAAAGACAGTCATAAGTCACTTTTTTTCAGTGCCGTTGTAACTTCAAATGGTCACTAAAGGAACTGTTGTAAGTTGAGGACTACCTGTATAAACTTGCTCTGCCTCACCTACCATTCCTAAGCCTGACTTGTTGATAAAGCTGGTGAATAACACTGCCTTGACAATTTACTGTGGAGGAAGTGAAGATATGGTGCAAGGCAAGTTCCTTTTCCTGTCTTAGGATATGGCTGTGAGAGGAGGTGAATTTCAAAACATGGCTACAGAGGGGGATTTAGTCATTGGAACCCGATCTGTGGAAAGAGGTTGGAAGGAATATAGAATAACAGAGTTGGAAGACACCTTGGTGGTCTTGTAGTCCACCCACTGCTCAAGCAGGAGACTCTATACCATTTCAGACAAATGGCTGTCCAATCTCCACTGTAAAAACTACAGTAATGGAGCACTCATAACTTCTGAAGGCCAGATGTTCCTCTGATTAATTGTTCTCACTGTCAGGAAATTTCTCCTTAGTTCTAGGTTGGATCTCTTCTTGATAAGTTTCCATCTGTTACTGTTGTGGCCCCGCCCTCTGAGCCTATCTAATCGGAGGAAGAAGGCTCCGAACATGAGGGAGAGGAGTCAGCCAGGCCTCCCTCTCCAGGCCCCTCCCCTCTGGCACTGTCTCAGGTGCCAGCCGAGGGAGAGGAGATTAGCCAGGAGCCAGGTGTCTCGGATGAGAGCAAGGAAGGAGAACCGTCGTTCCTGGATGCATGCCAACGAAGGCGTGATAAACGGTTGCAGCAGTTAAGGAGGCGTGCTAGGGATTAGAACTGAGTCACTGGACCACACCCCAGAGACTATATAAGAGAGGGTGGTGCCTGGTAAAACTCCGTGACGAACAAAAACTAACTTTGGCTAGTCACTTGAACAACGTCTGAAGCTGCCGAAGGGATATTGTTTTGCTGGACTATTTGCAATGCGCATGTAATTTTATGTTATCTGTTGCAGTAAAGCTTTTGGCAGACGGTGCTTATATTGTTGCCAAGTTTGAGATAACGACCTGTGTGCATGCCAAGTACTTTCTTAACCCTCGGCTGGCTGTGTTTGTGTGTGTGTGTGTAGACGGGGACAGATCAGTTACTTCTTGTCCTGCCCTCATGTGCTTTGGAGAATAAATTGTTCCCCTCTTCTTTGTGACAGCCTCTCAAATATTGGACGACTGCTATCATGTCACTCCTAGTCCTTCTCTTTGTTAGACTGGGCATATCCAGTTCCTGCAACCATTCATCATATGTTTTAGCCTCCAAACCTCTTAATCATCTTAGTTGTTCTTCTCTGCACTCTTTCTAGAGTCTCAACGTTCTAGTAGAACGTTACAGTGAAAATTCAACTCCTACTTCCTGAACTAAGTTTCTCAAACTTGGCAATTTTAAGACGTATGGACACCTGATCCACAGGGGTAGATGACAGAAGATACTTTAACTGATGGCAAGAGTCCCAATAAAGCTAGACAGGCTGCAAATATTTGTAATGCTGTCAAGATTTCTGTCATTGTTTCATCCATTTACTTAAGATAAGAGTGCAGAGAAGAGTTTCATCTAAGATTCTGTCTCTATATGTGCAGAATCCAAAGGCATTTTTTTTGGGGGGGGGCTGGGAAATAAATGAAATGAAGGAGTTATGAAAATGCTTGCCCAGGTGGACACAGTTGGAAGCAATTTACAAAGCCACCATGTGAGTCTAGGAGAAGATATGGCTTTTTGATTTAGAAATAGATACTCATAAGAGAACCAGATTGGTCCAGGGAATATGATTCCACACTAGAAAACTAGAGACCATAAGTTCTAGTCCCATCTAAAAGCTACTGTGAAAAATTGGGCCAATTACTCTCAGCTAAATTCATCTTACAGAGTTGTTGTGAGGGAAATAGGAGAAGGAAGATGTGTTGAATATATTAGTCACCTTCAGTTATTATGTAAAAATAATGAAGGTGGGATATAAATTAATATAAATCCAGCCAGCCAGCCAGCCAGCCATAAATCAATTTTAAAAATTCTTCAGAACAGTGTTTGGAAGATTGCACAGCCCTCTGAGAAGGCACCCCACATTCTCTTCCAAAAAGTTAAATCTACCTCCTTGCAAACAAAGAGATGCAACTTTTGCTTTCAAGATATACAAAATTCTCCAAAGTAACATATCCTTGTAAGAAAAGATAGAAAAAATACCATTGCTTTAACACTTTGGGCAATTTAATATTTCTGCATTTCAAATGTTGAGACACTGAGTCTCTGTAGGGTTCTTTTGACAGAATATCAGCGCATTTCCTGTTTATTCTCTGCAGAAGCAAATCTTATTACTGTCATTAGTGGGATGCCAGATTTTCATAACCTATCAACTTATCAAATTTGCAGATAACACCAAGCTAGGGGGAATAGCCAACACTTCAGAAGGTCGGCTCAAGATCTAGAAAGATCTTGACAGATTTGAACAATGGGCCCTATTCAACAAAATGCAATTCAGTGGTGAGAAAAATAAGATTTTACACTTAGACAAGAAAAATCAAAAGCACAGGTCTAGAATAGGAACTATCTGGCTCAATAGAAGTAACTGCAAAAGGGATCTTGTAGTCACTTAAATATGAACCAGCAATGTCAAAACAGCCAAAACAATCCTAGGCTGCATTAATAGAAGGATAGACTCAAGATCACATGATGTGTTAATACCACTTTAATGTCTTGGTAAAACCACACTTGGAATATTGCATCCAGTTTTGATTGTCTCTCCCTCTTACTTTTTGGCCAGGTCTGTCTAGACAACAAAGCTTAAAGAAGGAGCTGTCTTGCTTTTGTTCTTCTGCAAAATGGCCTGACACAAATGCCAGGCAAGTTAGTGCTATTTTTTTTTTTCAATTAATTATAAGTAACATGCTCTGAAATAATAATCTGCTCCATAGCTGTCAAACTCGTGGCGTCACGTTGCTGTCATGTGATATTTTTTTCCCTTTGCAGAGCTGGGGTGGGCGTGGCCTGTACATGACGCATCCATCCTGCAGGCCACCAGTTTGACAGCCCTGGTCTAGATAATGAAAGATCGGTGGGAGTGGTGCATTAGAAACAAATTTTTTTCAGGCAACTTTCTAGGTCTGAAGCAATATGTACGACAGATGGCAACATCTGGCTGATAGTCTGGGTGCAGAAGTTAAATCAGTTCAGCCTTGGTTAGACGTGCAGAGCAAACTTGCGTAGAATTTGGAATTCTACTATCCAAGTATTTTTTTAGATTTTTTTTAAAAATCCCGCCTTTTTATAACTCAAGATGATGAACATACCTAATACTCCTTCTTCTTTCTGTTTTCCCCACAACAACAATCCTATGAATTAGTTGGGTGGAGAGTGACTTGGCCAAAGTCACCAGCTGGTTTTCATGCCCATGGATGGACTAGAACTCACAGACTCTTGGTATATAATAAAATAACAGAGTTGGAAGGGACCTTGGAGGTCTTCTAGTCCAACCCCTGCTTAGACAGCAAACCCTATACCGCTTCAGACAAATGGTTATCCAATCTCTTCTTAAAAACTTCCAGTGTTGGAGCATTCACAGCTTCTGGAGGCAAGATGTTTCACTAATTAATTTTTCTAACTGTCAGGAAATTTCTCCTTAGTTCTAAGTTGCTTCTCTCCTTGATTAGTTTCCATCCATTGCTTCTTGTCCTACCCTCAGGTGCTTTGGAGAATAGTTTGACTCCCTCTTCTTTGTGGCAGCCCCTGAGATATTGGAACATTGCTTGGTTTCTAGCCCTAACCATTAGACCATTCTTAAAGAAAGTAATGACAAACCATTTCTATATACCTGATGAGAACACACTGATGTGTACATGGTCACTAGGACTAAAACTTCACTTAAGGAGTCTGTATCCTTTTTTTAAAACTGATTTTGGATTGCATTATATAGTAGGCTATCTGTCTTTCTCAAAAAACAAAACCCTAATGGAAAGAAATTGCGCATAATTTATGAGAATCCATAAAATGTCTTTATCCTCTTATTTTCTAATGGCAATGTTAGTGTTGTGCATCAGTGTGAAATGTACTTCTGAGAGGCTTGATTATCAGAGCAGCTTGTACCCCAAGCAAACCACTGAGAATAAATGCAATCCAAAATCAATTACTAGCTGAAGAAAGCAACATTTTAAAGTTTGTTGTTTTCCTTTGTGTAATTCACTGGTGCCAGTGTTACGTCTCTCTTTCTCTGTCTAGCCTGATAACAGACAAGAATTCTTGCGGTTGCTTAGATTCTCCCAATGTGCATTTTGGCTGCTTCAAAAACAAGTTTAAACAAATGACCCAAAATTCTTTAATGACCTCTTCGATGAAAACAGGGGATATGTGCTTTAGCCTATTGCTATTTATTCCGTATCTATTCTTTATTTTCTGCATAGTTTATATACATTTTAACAAGTTGCATTTTTATTGTGGCTTCATTTCAAATTTAATCTCTAAAATACTATATTTTTCTAAAACTTCAGAGCTGTTTTGCATGTCCACCATTTATGATAGAATGTTCCTTACGGCATTCCCAGAATTTTTTATGATACAATTTGTCCGTTTTGGCAATTGATGGAATTGTGTAACATATGTAAAACATTTTGTATCCGTCCTCCTTTTAACAGATTTTTAACAGATTAACAGAGTTGGAAGGGACCTTATAGGTCATCTAGTCCAACCCCCCACTCAAGCAGGAGACTCTACACCATTTCTGACAAATGGCAGTCCAGTCTTTTCTTGAAAGTCTCAAGTGATGAAGCTCCCACAATTTCCGAAGGCAAGTTGTTCCACTGGTTGATTGTTCTCACTGTCAGAAAGTTCCTCCTCATTTCTAGGTTGAATCTCTTCTTGGTCAGTTTCCATCCATTATTCCTTGTCTGGTCTTCAGGTGCTTTGGAGAATAACTTGACCCCCCTCTTCTCTGTGGCAGCCCCTCAAATATTGGAAAACTGCTATTCTCTCAAATGAAAGCTTGGGGTAACTTTTATAGATTTGTTCCACAGTTCTTCCCGTTATTATATTGAAACTGTTTCTCTGAAGTTGTGCATCCAATTTATTATACATATTTTAATTTGTTCTCTCCCTCTTTTGTATTTAAATAAAAGTTTATATGGGCTAATAGGTGGCTTTGATTCTACACCATCACATACATTCTATGCAGAATATAGATATTTCCAATTCTGTCTTTTTTCTTAATGCCCCATACTTATTTCTGAGATCAGATTTTACTCTTCTAGCCATTTTTATGTCAGTTATGGTAAATTCCAGACTTTACTGAGTAATTTTTGCTCCAGAAATTCATGGTGTCTGGGGAAATCATGTTTGCATATGTAATTACACTTTTCTTATAATACTGCAATTATCTCCAACATGAAAAGCATCTGGGGACCAACTAATGGTGAAATTGTTTGACTTGTTATTTCATCAAGCTTTGTCTTATAATGTGCCCTTTTAGATTTCTTTTGTGTCTGTGGAACACATTTGTTACTCCTTCCATCTTTGTTTAATTTTCTTTGAATCAATTACTGAGTGATCCTTTACCATACCAATTTGAGTTGGTCTGAGTTGAGAGATCTTTTGAAAATCTTTTTTTCATTTTCCATGTTTATTGCCATTTTCAGTGACTTTAAGATGTTGCAATATTGCTTAATCTCCCCAAATCCTGGTTCTATTCTGAGGTCAAGCTGCATAATTGGCTTTGTAATTCTTATTGTCAGGAGTAAGGAGGCATTCCTATACTTAGCTATACCAGTCCCACCCCTCCATTTAGCAGATCAATGCTCATGTCTAAAGTACTATTGAACAGATGCTTCATACAGCCACAAATACTTCTTATAAAAGCCAAAAGAAAATTGGCAAACAAACTATTCTGAATGTTTATAGGCATAATTTTTGGAATTTTGAGAGCATGGTATATGATGGGCACAATAAATTAAAAATACACATTTATTAGTCTGACCTCAAAACAAAACACAAAAGTTCTGCTCTATCATTTTTTTTTACCTAAGAATAATTCTCTCTTACATTTTATTGGAAATAATAATTATGCTTAAGGCAGATATTTTTGTCTGCAGTGTGCTGACCTTGGATGCGTTTGAAAAAGCTAAGCAGATTTAAATTTGATTTACATACCTATAGCAATCTCCAGCCTGAAGACTAGATTGGAAAGTTTTATTTTACAAAAATCATGGAAGATCATGTCAAACTACTTTTACATTATAGAAAAATGTAATCACATGGGTATAGAAGTAATCAACAAGGAGTTGAGCTCAATTTGAGGGATTCCTAACTTTATTTTTTTTTTTTAGTTTACCTTTTAATTCCTTATACTGAAAAGACTCTTTTAAAAAATGTTTCATAAAGTCTGTGTACACTGGTGCTTGTGGGAGTCTCGGGAAATAATTTTTACTTATCATCATTTGTTTATTTTATCTGAAGATCCTATGAGAGGAAAGTGTGTTCTGTGAAAATATTTTTGTCCTCTCTACATTTCTCTTAGTCAACTTTTTTTTAAGCAGGGATGAAAACATGTTATTATTCTTAAGAAACTGTCTGAAACCATCTGAAGCAATGGCAAAAACAGTTTCATTTAAATCCATTAGTATATCCATTTTGGAGGATTGTATTTATGTAAAGTCCATTTTTAAGATAGTGAAACATATTCCTAAGAGTTGATACTAAATTATCCAATTCAGTTTAGCAAGATAAGTATTTAGGAAGCAGATTTTACAGAAAGTTGACTTATAAATGCTTTGGATTCTGCCCTCTTTTTTTGTGTGTAATATCCTATTGTAATTTAGTTAGCATAGCACTGAAATGAAGCTACCGAAAGCTTCCCCAACTCGAGTTTAATACCAACTCTACATATTTAGATCCTCTGAAATCTTCTAAGTAGTTTCTGTCAATCTTATCAAAGCATGACATGTAATGGATGGAATGTTATAGTTCAGTTTAATTAAACATATTTCTCTCAGTCAAGAATTATATGCAACAGTAATAAGAATTAAGGTATGCGTTTTACATTATTATGTGCCTATCCATATGGTTAGCATTTCTTTGCCATCTGTAATTCCTTAGAAATGCTGCTCAAAATCTACCCGTAGTGGCAGTCCCTTCCTTTATCTAACTTTACTTTGTACCCATTATTTCTTCTGGATGGTTCATTCTCGCATTACTTCAGTAAACATGGAATGCAGGAATTCTTGATTTTTCTCCAAGCACACTTTTTTACAATTATGCATCTTGAGCTGTACCCCTTTAATCATTTAGAAATTCCAACAGAAGATAATATCTATAGCTACTGGATGGATGATGAAGTCCTTGATACTCCCTGAGCTTGTTGTTTGCTTGTGGATGTTTTGTAACTTGCACATAAACCGGGAGAGATCCCCCACACTCACTTCCACTGATGATATCACTGGGCTGGGTAATGAAATGTCTGCAAGGAAAACAACCAAGCTCAGAGCGGACTCCACATTTATGAGTTGTTTAGGAGTCGGATGGCCTATAAAATGAATACAAACTTGTTACATGGGTCATAGAAGAGGTGCTTCTCTGCATAAATTGAGGGTTGAGATACAATTGCATGTCTAAACATCCCCCTGATCCTCCCAAATAGTCCTCAGTGTGATCATATAAAATGTCTTCAGGTATGAGCATCAGCCCATATCTTCAGGCTCTTCCACTTGCCTGTGAGAAGTGGACATTTGTAAAGCACAGAGGGGGGAAAAGTGGTTCAAAGGGTACCACAAATTTGGATACCATTTGCTTTTGCCGATTTAGAGGTATTGATGCTGAATATAGAAATAATTGCTGTGATTTAAATAAACTCACCACAGTGGGGGAAATTTTGGCTGGTGATCAGTATGCCTATCAGTTTGCTTTCTGGAAGCAAGGTTGAGAATTCTGCTCTTTTCTTTCTTTATTTAAAGATAGGTTTGTCCAAGTCTTTAAGATGGATTTGAACAGAACCTACTTTTGCTTCCAATGTAGCATTACTCTTTTTAAAAATAGGACCCAGGGCCACCCAACAATACAAAATGGTGCCTTGAAAGAGTGAATTAATAATTGAAATGATACAAGTGTTGTTGAGATGTGATTGTGATACCGTGTTTCCCCTGTCTTATTTTTTTTGAACCCCGAAATAAGCACTTTTCTGGGATAATAATAAGCACTATTTTCTGGGAGGTCTTATTATTTTGGGACAGGTGGAGCAAAATGGCGCTCCTCTTGCTGTCTTACCTGATTTCCAGCTCTGCATTTAAATATTTTTGGGGAGGGCTTATTTTCAGGGGGAGGCTTATTTTAGCGCATGCACTCAAAAGCCCGATTGGGCTTATTATCAGAGGATGTCTTATTTTCGGGAAAACAGGGCAGTTATAAAGTTGGAGATAATGGAGAAACACTTGCTAGTGCAGCGTGAACACTGTTCCACCACCTGATGGTCTACAGTTATTTTAGTCCACAAAACCCATCATTCCCAGGCAGCATTGCCTTTGACTGACTGTGTTGTGGCCCGTCAGCGGCCTGTGTAGTTAGTAGCTGATTTCAACAGTGAGGAGGCTGTGTGAGGAGTGTGGTGCTGCGCCAGCAGCCTGTGCAGCTGGCGCTCAAGTCAGACAATGAGGAGGCTGGAGAAGATGTGGTGCCAGAAGTGGGGATTCAGCCAGGGCCTTCAGAACCTCCAGAAGCTCCCATAAGTGAAGAGGAAGAGGAGGAGGAGTCTCTTCTCGATGCACGAGTGCACAGAGCTGCTAAAAGGTAGGACTGGTTTCTCAGGAGGAGGTCTCCTTGAGAGTAAGGCTTGGGGCCACTCCCCTAGCCTATTTAAGGAAGGACGACGACTAATGCAATTTGCAGGAAACAACTTCGTTCATATTCCTTCACGTCTTGATTCCAGAAACATTTGATTTGGCTTTTGTTTCTCTCTTGTCAGTTTTCCTGCAAATTGCTTCTGGGCATTCTGCCAACCACAGTAAGATTACGGTTATCTGAAATACTGCACCTCAGAATTGAGTTATTATTTTTGGATTCTTGTTGGCTGTTAATGAAATTAAATTAACAGCCCTTGTTCAGAAAAGACTGATTTAAACTGTACTTGTGTTCGAACAACTACTAAGAAAGTTCATTAGTAGTCCTTAATTAGTAAACTAAGGTTTGTACGGACTTTGTGTGTGCTGCATTCTTTGGGGTCAGTAGCTGGGGCAGAACAGACTGAGGATTATGGAAATAAAGTTCAGCCCATGTTGAGTAAGGCTATGTTAACTTTAGAAGAATTCTGTAGCTAACTTCCAACTAGGTACTTTGGACCAATAAGGATTTGTGTCTTACAAGTATTTCTAACTTCCTTCTTTTGCTTTCAATCCTCTAGGATGAAAAACGGTATTTCTGACATTGCTCACTGTCATAATAAGTACTGATTACCCAGAACAAAATTCTATTTAATTATAAAACATGAGTGAGATATGGAATCTTTTGATCTGTGAAGCGGGAAGAGAAATGAGAACATCTGCTGCTATTTTCCTGCTTCTTCTATGTTTAGTGTTTGTCATTTTTGTACCTTGTGGCAAGAACACTGGGATTTACTAAGGTGTAGCTTTTATGTAATTGCAGGAGGTGATTGCCTTTATCCATAATATCCTTTATTATTAGATTTTCAATCAGGATATGAATCATTTACTATACTCTGGATCATTAAACTTTAAATTTTGGATTTCCTTTTCCTCATGCACAGTTCCTCCAGAATATTTGTTAGACAGGGAAGTGTTAAATCTTACTTTCTAATGAAAGACATATTAAGTTCATAGTAAACAATAAATCTTATTAATACATATTAAGCTCATGCAGGATTTCTAAATCCTACCTTAAGCTTCTTTGTGAACGTATATTTCTTCAAACTATTCCTACAGTCTCTCTTCAGAGGTTCTGCTTATGTGAATTCCCTATAAAATTCATATTATCCTTGGTTTGTTAAATGCTGAATAACACCATGTGGCTGGGTTCATCGAGCACATTAAGATGCAATTATTTAATCCACCACAGATAGGTTCACAGATTGCACTAAGTCAAAGATGACAACTCAAGGATCATACTAGGCTTTGAACAAGAGGTTTAAGAGTTAACTCCAAAAGCAGATAGGGAGAAGACTCAAAGAAGGGCATTTTGATGAATGACTGGATGTTTTGAAACCGTTATGAGCAGTGGTAAGATTCAATTTTTTTTACTACCGGTTCTATGGGCATGGCTTGGTGGGTGTGGCATGCCTTGGTGGGTGGGACTTGGTGGGCGTGGCGGGGAAAGATACTGTAAAATCTCCATTCCTTTCCCACTCCAGGGGAAGGTTACTGCAAAATCCCCATTTCCTCCCGATCAGCTGGGACTCGGGAGACAGGGAATAGATGGGGGTGGGGCCAGTCAGAAGTGGTATTTACCAGTTCTCCAAACTACTCAAAATTTCCGCTACCGATTCTCCAGAACTGGTCAGAACCTGGTGAATACCACCTGTGGTTATGAGCCTCTTGCTAAGCCTTTACAAGTTTTAAGGTTTCTGTTTTGCTCCTTAGAACCCATTGCTACCTATAACAAGCTGATTTTTTTTTCAAACCTTCCCTCTTGGCAGGAGTATGAAGAATGCAAAAGTAATGCAAACTTTAAAGAAAAGAAACATCTGTAATGGTATGTGTGGATGGCCTTGGGACAGAGGCGGCTTTCAGCAGGTTGTGACCAGTTCTGGAGAACCGGTACCTGAAATTTTGAGTAGTTCAGAGAATCGGTAGTAAAAATTCTGACTGGCCCTGCCCCATCTATTCTCTGCCTCCCAAGTCCCAGCTGATCGGGAGGAAATGGGGATTTTGCAGTATCCTTCCACTGCCATGCCCACCAAGGCACGCCCACCAAGCCACGCCATGCCCACCAAGCCACGCACACAGAACTGGTAGTACAAAAATTTGAAACCCACCACTGCCTTGGGAGATGAAGAAAAGAGATGCTGCCTAGGAAAGAATCAGGCAAGAGAAGAGGGACCCCTAATGGCTTAAAGGTCAGAGAAAGAAACTTAGAACTGACCCACTGCAATTGATCAGATGTTAAAGGTGGCAACAGAAAGTGTATATATTCAGACTTGTAAAGTTCTGTTAATGTACAGTAGCTTTACATTAAATTAGGTTTCAGAGGTGGGATTCACTTACCTTCCCTACCAGTTCGCAAATGTGAGTGCGCGTGCCTTCTGCACATGTGCAGTAATCGCGCATTACATCCGGCCGGGTGGGAGGAGCCTCCTGCAGTCGCCAGTACTGGTTCGCGTGATCCAGACAGAACTGGCTAAAGCCCACCACTGGTTTAATTCATCTAGTCATGTTTCCTGTCTGACTTACCTGGGAATGCTGAGTACACGAAGAAAGTCTCCTTTTTGCTATACCTTGTTAAGGATCTCGAATCTGCTAACAGCTGTAAGAACTGACAGCCAGAACAGATAGTATCAGGTATACTAATTAATCTAATTAGATGTGATAATTACAAGACAGTTTCATGTGACCCAGAAAAGTCAATGGGTCAGATTCCAGAAGTATCCTTCTTTAAATATCTCCCACAGGCAGAGGGATCCAGAATCCTGTTGGAGAATGTAGATCTGCTGGCAATTTTTTTTTGTTCTATTTCTTCCATCACTTGAGCTTTTCATATTACTTTGCAAGCTATTCTAGAGAATTCCCAGTGTCCAAAGAAGAGTTTTAGAATTGTAATGAGTTGCAGGGAAGAAAAGGAATTGGAAAACTCAATTCAGGTCCAAGCCTGATGTCAAATTAATGAAAGATTAGTAATTAGGATTTACATCGGATAATGAGTTGCATCCTATTCAACAAGTTGTCTTATTGAATGTTCTAAGCAGCGTTGAACAAAACAGTAATGTGGCTTAAATCTCACATCCTTACCAACTTTTTTTTTTAAGGTTGATCTATAGCAGGGCTGTCAAACTCCCTGCCCAGAGGCCAGATGCGTCACGCGCAGGCCACGCCCAGTTTAGCAAGGAGGGGAAAGTCCCTATATATCATGTGACGCTGCTGTGATGATGTGAGTTTGACACCCCAGATCTACAGGGATTGCAATTACTAGCTCACTGTTGGGGAGATAATTTATGATTGAACCATACTCTCAATCTAACTATGGTTGAGAGCTGAGAATGTAGACTTCAGCCCTAGATTAACGGGGAAGATACACAAATCTGGCTGCAGACACAATGATCTAATCAGAACTCTGGACATCCCTATAACTGGAAAATTTGTACTAAATTATTATAATTTGGCCAAACAAAATTATAAACACATCAATTTAATTTGGTCAGGGCTGATGATGGAGGCTCTGGTTCCCATCCACGAATGATGATCCATGAATGATTCTCTCTGCTGCACAGAGAGAAGAACTAAAAATTCAGTTGAGAAATTGCTAATGTGTTATGAATTCTCCTGCATATTTCAAATAATGAAGGATTATTGTAGCAATGGAAAGGCACAGGGAACCATTAGCAGTTTTACAGAGTTAAAGAAGAATCTGGAGCTTGAAATATCATTAGAATTTGAGATGTTTTAGCAGCCATAAATTGAGGATCTGTATCTTGTCAGATACACAAAGGAGTTGTGTAGGAGGAGACACAAAGTTCAAAAGAGAATTAAAAATGAAAAGTCCCAAAGATGTTTTTTTTCAAGAAGCAACTGAATAGAGAGGTGGGAAATAGAAGGATTCATATAAATGACCAGCTGTCTACCAGAAATATAAATCCTTCCATTCCCCACCATCTAGTCAGACAGAGCTGAAGAAGTTCCTTGGATGAGAAACAAAACATCTTTCAAAGAAAAATGAGAAAGTCCAGTTGCCTCTTGGAAAAAAAAAAGCGCCTTTGGGACACCGTATAAATACCACACACAGAACAGTCCAAAGCACACACTCTGCTAGAGAGAAGTTTCCTGAAGATGGGCTCCAGTATGCATCTGAAAGCTCGGAAAACAAAACCTCTAGTCCCGGTGACTGACCCAAATTCTACTAAATTGCAATTGTACTAAGCTATTTCTATTGCATTCTGCTGTTCCTGCCCATAGTATTCTCCTATGCCACCTTCAGAGTTTCTTCTTGTAGGACTTCCTTCTTTTATCTCCCCTTTCCATAACTCTTTTACCGGTCCACCCTTTTAAATGGCTCGTCCAATAGTACTTGCTGTTCTTTAGCCTGATTGCTGTCAGAACCTTTACAATTAGTTCCATAACATCCTCTGAAAATATAGTAGTTTACAGATTCCATTTCAATATTAGGTGGAATAAAGAGCTCAGCTTCATAACAAAGCACAACAGATTTAAAAGTGGGCGTTTAAATAAATGATGTCCTTGGAACACGCTCCTCTCACACTCTAACTTATTTCTCCTTCTGCTTCCTACTTCTTTCCCTCCCCCAACCCCCATTCTGAATATGCACACTATTGTGATACTAATCTTCATTTTTTTCCCCATTTTATTTTGGAAATCAGACTGTCTTCAGCTTAGCTTAAGCATACTCCCATCTCTCACAAAAACCTCTATTTTCCATTATATTCTAATGCAGAAAAAGTTACGGGTAGTAATTCTGCAAAATCAACTCCTACAAAAAAAAAAGTCATCTGTTTTATTCTTCAACTTACATCTACTTTTCACAGATGGCAGTATCCATATGAGCTCTTCCCTTGCCTGGCAGGATTGCTGAATAGGATTCTTATAGTACCCCTTGATTTGGATGAGCTACTGATGCCTCAAATATGGCACTAAATACAATAAATTATTGTAATCTAAGAAAACAGAGGGATACAAAGGATAATTAATTTTCTTACACATGGGGAAGTTCAGGGGTGGGCTTCAAAAATTTTAGCAAGAAGTTCTCTGCCCGGTTGCTGGGTAGGCGTGGCCATGGTAGGCGTGGCCTTGTCAGCCTCCTGCACCACGGCAGGGGGGTCGTTTTTGCCCTCCCCAGGCTCCGGAGGCTTTCCACAAGCCTCTGGGAGAGCGAAAATGGCCTTCCCAGGTTCTGGAGGCCATCTGGAGGCCAGAAACGGCCCTGTTTCCACCCTTCCTGAACTTCCGGTAGCTCCATTTTTTTGCCCTCCCCAAGCCTCTGCATACACCCTGCACTTATCTGCATCCAAAACGGGCCACGTGGGGACTCCTGGGAGGGGAGGAGAGGGGTGGAGTGGGAGGGGAGGGGTGGAGTGGGGTGGAGTGGGAGGGGAGTGGTGGAGTGGGGTGGGCTCTCCAAACTGCACAGAATCTTAGCTAGAGGTTCTCCCAAACCCTTGCAAACCCCCACCAGCCCACCTCTGGGGAAGTTTAAAAAGCTACATAATTAAATTTCAAGTTGATAAAAAAACTTGGATAAGATAATGTTTGGTGTTACATCCTAAAATGAAATCACATGGGATCTTCAGGAATGAGATAGCTGAAAATTATAGGATTAGCCATTTAAATGTTTAATATTTGATGCTATTAGGTATAAACATGCTCTCAGCTAAAAGGATTTACCAACCCCTGGAGTATGCTCTTACAACTATGATTGGTTTTTTTTGGTGAAAAATCACTCTGAAATCCATAATATGCTATTTATTAATATTTTTTCCCCCTGCAGAAAGCCATTTGTGGAAATGGGTGGCACTCCCTTTCAGCCCAAAGTTATTTCGATCGAATGTTCATGGTTCATCACGTAGAAAGAAATCAAGCAGCTGTTTTTAGCTTGTTAATGAGCTTTTATATTTCATAAGCTTCTTTAGGGGAGGGGATTATATGAGTAAAAAGTCTTCAATAAATAATAGTATGCTTCGTTCAGACATCTAAATTGCATAATATTAAAAAGCTAAAAGCAATCTAATGCATCTCTGTCAACCAGTAACTTCTGTTGAAGTTCTACTCTCAGTTAAAAGTGTTCAAATATGGCATGAGGACTGTATCATTTCTTTAAAAAAAAAAATTAAGTTTTTTTATTAAGTACACATTAAAAACACTAATGTGGCTAATGTTAATTTCCTGTTTCTCTCCCACAGATCTTGCCATTTGTCCAGTTCAATATTATAACCAAAATTTTGGGCCCACACTACCTTAGTTTCCTTCACTTGTTCTTCTGCAATTTTGAATTCCAATAGATATTGATAAATTTTCTTTATTGCCTTTTCATCCGTTCCTAATAAAATTTTATCTAGCACCGTTAATTCTTTCTTGATACCCCATTCTTTTCTATCCTTCACATAGTGTGATTTGATCTGTAGATATGCCCACCATTCCAATTCTACCCCTTCATCTTGTAATTCTTTTCTAGATTTTAGTTCCCCTCTTTCATTTAAAATATCCTTGTATGTAACTACTTTCCCCAGGTTCAAAAAGTTTGGGTGCATTAACACTTCTAAAGTAGACAGCCAGGCTGGGATTGCCATATAGTTCTGTTGCTTAACTTTTGTCCAAACTTCGAAAATGGCTCATCTGACATGATGCCTTTGGAAGTACTGGTGAGCTTTATGTCTGCCATCCCACGTAGGGTTGCCAGGTGTCCACTATTTGAGTGGATAGTCCACTTTTTTCACATTATGTTCATTATTTTTTTTCACAAAATAATGGACATTTTTTTATTCAAAAGCTTTATGATGAAATGGTATATAATCTAAAGATGTACAGTCTAAGAGAATAAGAATAGGACAATCACGTTTTGTCTTTTTTTTTCATAAGTTAGAATGAGACAAAGATCGAATATCCATTGAACTCGATTCTCCGAAAAAATTAATGATGAGATTAAAATAAAAATATATTATAAAATTATGTACAGTTCACATTTTTAAAATGTATTGTAGCTTGTGTCGACTGACCTAAAATGGTGTGTTAAAATGTTTGTAAGAAAATATATAATTTAATTGTAATTTTTTTTAAATTTTTTTACTACTTAACCCCCCTCCCCCCCCGGCTTGTCCACTATTTTTTGGAAGCAGACCTGGCAACCCTACCCACAAGAAGGCATGCCATCCTATTTGCATATCATATCCTTCCAATGTTAATAACCTCTGTATTATTAGGACTGTATCATTTCTATTATTCTGTATCCACATGCTATGTAAAGTGTGCATTAAGAGTGGTCAGTTATTGTTTTTTCCTTAAGAAAAAAAATTGCATTAGCTAGTCCCCTCAAGATTCGGTACAATGGTCCTTTGTGAAGGTGTCTCAAACACTACAGAATATTTCATATCTCCCAAGGAGATATAGAACCATTGTGATATGGGGAGAAGGAGAACGGATTCCATTTCTTGTGGACTTCAACTCCCAGAATTCTATGCTAACTTGGGAATTCTGGGAGTTGAAATCCGCAAGTATTAAAGTTGCCATGGTTAGGCACATCTAAATTAAACCATCATGGCAACTTCTGTGCTATAATTTCCAATAGTAAAATTCTGACTTTGGGAGATGTGAAATGGAGGCACAACAGATGGACTTGATTAGTATGATAAGAGAGGTACCAGATCTGCAGAATGTTCAGTCTTCCTGGTTTAGAAATATCACTCTGCCAACCAGAGACTTTTCTGGAGTAGATTAGTTCATTTCCTCTTAATTTCATTAGATGGGAGGGCAGAATGGATATATCAGCACGACCTTAGATCCATCTCTAGCTTTGACTTTGGAGATAGGATTACCTCCTTTCATTATTCCATTAGCAGTAGTAAACATAGTCACATGCATTAGCTTTCGTGTACAGAAATATTTTCACTCTGTTCTAAGCAAATTCCACATACTTTTTTCTGGTGTCCATTTTCCTCCCTAGTCCTGACTCTAGAATGCTAAGACATTAATAATGTAGCTGGAGAGGCACCATAAAAGCTCAAAATTTAGTGGTAAGTAAAATTCAGAAATTAAAACTCTCATCTAGCTTTAAAAAAAACCAATCAGGGCAAATAGCAAAATTATGGCCTCACAATTTTTTCTCCAACATATGAAGACAGGTACAATGCAGCTCCAATTCAAATATTACTGTGTGGATAAAGGAGGAAGGCCAGAATTAATATACTTTTTCTAATCATATAAACAATTTCCTCTCTACTGTGCAAGACTAATTATCAAGGGTAATAGGTCTTTAACTACTTCACATTTCTGTCCCGGTGTTGTTGCTGGTGTCTGCTTTCCCTGAATAGAATCTTTCTTACATTAAATGCAGACAAGGAGCAAGAAGATGGAGTAATAGAATGTCCTAAACAATATTATCAACAATACGTCTTCATGATTAATTAACAAGAAAGAAAAGCGACATTTGCATAAGACGCAAATGCTATAAAGCAGAAATCAGTTTATCTTTGTTCAGATAGAAGCGACACTAGAAACAGTGTTTATGTTTTTAATCAAAAGACATTCCCATTCCTATTTTGCCTTTTATAGCATAACTAATTAGGAGCTGAAATTTGGCTGTAGAAGCTGCCTGCTAATTTCAAACAGTATCTACAGTTGGGTAGAAAAGCAGCCCCAAATTCCACTCTTCCTTTTAATCTTATTGTGCATCTCCCTATTTTTAAATTATTCTTCCAGTCCTAGCTGTATCAAAGAAGAGAATCATACTTATAGCGACCCTTCTTTCTTCCGTTATTTCTATTTCTAGCTCATGGTAGAAGGCTGCTCACATAATAATCATATTTTGCAGAGTTTGCCCAGTAGTCAACAGAAAAGAGTCAGATACTATAACCATTCTTGATGTGATGGATTGTGCACCCGTGGTGGGTTTCCCCGGGTTCAGACCGGTTTGCAAGAACCAGTAGTAAAACTGGCAGGAGGCCCCACCCACCACCCCAGATGTCATCATCGGCGATCTGCGCATGCTCAGAAGCAAGGTGCACACGCGATCCGATTGCAAACCGGTAGTAATGGTAAGTAGAACCCACCCCTGTTGTGCACCTGCAAGAGCAGTAAGGAAGTTTTGCAATATAGAGCTTTTCCAGGGAGAGTCCTGGATTAAACAACTCTGCAGTCCTGCGCTAGAAGGAGGAAAGTGGAGAGGTTCAGGGTAATGACCACACCCTAGAATCTCTCAGGATATATCGAGTAAGTTAGTTTAACAAGACTCTTCAATCTCCAATAAAAGATCGAATTTCACTGGACTTTGCAATGTCATCTCTGGATTGGACTTGGCACTTTATACAGTAGTGGCCAAAATTGTGGAACCCTTTTGGGAAAAGTGTATTTTTGAGGTTTGATGGCTAATAAAACCACTGTTTTCGGGAAGTGTCAAGATAATCATATTCCACTGCTGGAATGGCCTGGGAATAGCCCAGACCTTAACCCAATTGAAAATCTATGGAGCCAATTAAAGAAACTTGTTAGTCAGAAACGACCCAGAAATAAAACCCAGTTAATAGAAGCAATCATTCAGTCTTGCTTTCACATTAAAACAGCTGCAGAACTAAAAGACTTGGTTCACTCCATGGGAAGACATTGTAAGGCAACAGTTCATGCTAAAAGTTACCCAACTAAGTATTAACTGACGTGATAATTTTTGTATATCTCATTTTTTCTATGGTGATAATTTTTGTATATTTTGTTTTTTCTACGTGTTTCACTTTTCTTCTTTATACTGTAACTGCTATTCTAATAGCAAAGCCTTCACAAAGGTTATTGCATTACATTCTTGATTAAATTATCTTTCCATTGTTATATAATTTTATGGTACCACTCAAAAAAAAAGTGGTGTTATTAGCTAGTTTTAGAAAATACCCTTTTCCCAAAAGGTTTCTACAATTTTGGCCACTACTGTAGTTCTCAAGAAAAAGAATAATTTAGAAGGTCAGATCAGGGGTGGGTTCTACTTACCTTTACTACCGGTTTGCAACAGGGCCGCGCGTGCGCTCTTCTGTGCATGCGCAGAAGCGTTTTCATGATGTCAGGGTCAGTGGGTGGGACCTACCACCGGTTTTACTACCTTCTTTCTATAGAACTGGTGCGAACCGGGGGCAACCCACCACTGGTACAGATTGTTTGGGATGGATGATATGAGCTACAACTTCAAAGACCTCTTCAACTGGAGGTCTTCCATTGCCAGCTTCTTTCCATACCAGTTAAAAGTCATATGTTATATTGTTAATTTAAATAGGATCTTTATTGTCTGTCTATCTGTCTGCTTCTGTCCCACCTCCCATTCTCTAAAAGGCATGCATTGTTATACTCCATATGACGTTATGTGATAAATGTCCCACCTACTTTTGGGACGCCCCCCTCTGAGGTTGCAGATCTGCACGACCTCCTCCCCTCCCCCCAATAACTTGGTTGCTACTCTAATAATCTACAACTTCCTTCCATGCAAAAAATGAAACATACCATATCAGTGAGCTGTCTGTAGTTGGTGTTAAATGTCTGTGTTTAACACTAATGGTTAAAACGCATGCAACTGACTTTGACCAAAATTACACAGCTGACCAAAATATAGATAGGATAGTCTAATTAAAATGTGCTCCTTAGATAGGGGAGCCACAAGTTCAAACCTGTTCAGCAAAGAAGACGAGAGAAGTGTTTTTACAGTGGATACAACAATTCTTCCTTACATCTACTTATCACAATGCAAAAGGACTTGTACAAAGCACTGGTAGCTGTTATTCTTATTATGAAACTTGATCCATTTAAACTGAGTTCTGAACAACATTAATTTTTCTTAAAGTATAACTTGCATGTGTTCTTCTTGTTATATTTGAGATGTTAGTTTATCCATTACTGCAATCTCCCTAAAATGTATTTATTCATTGATCCTTTGCCATGTTCATTAGGTGACTGCCATTGTCTGCAATATGAATTTAAGAAATATAATGATGTCTTTCATTCCATTTCTATCTTATGAGCCGTGGTGGCACAGTAGTTAGAGGGCAGTACTGCAGAGTACCTCTGCTGCCTGCCGGCTGCCTGCAATTTGGCAGTTCAAATCTCACCAGGTTCAAGGTTGACTCAGCCTTCCATCCTTCCGAGGTGGGTAAAATGAGGACCCAGATTAATGCAATTGTGTTTGTTACAGAAAGGGGTAGCCCGGTCATGAATGGCTAAGAACACAAATAATTTATGAAAGCTAAATAACTAAATATTTTATTTCTTTTTTTTTAATAATATTTTTTATTAAACTTTTTTTAAAAACAAAAAGAAAGCTTTTACACTTTTTCTATTTCAACAGTTTCACATCAGTCAAAAATTTAATACTTGCACATTTTTTCCTCCCTTATTTTTAGTATATCTTTTATACATATACTTCTAATATTTATACATTTATTTACATATACAATACTTGTGTACCCACTTCTATTTCTATAGTTTTTGTTTCCTCATATTAGCAATTATACTTCAATTCCTATTTCGACCATTATTTAATTTTTCCCTTCCTTTTATCTCTCTATTTCATTTCTATATTCCTTCTAGAGCAAGGAAGGAAACAATTTCTTCCCTAATTCACTGTCCTTCAGGAGTGTTATGCTCCACATTTGCAACTAATAAGGAGAAACTTAGTATCCCTTAGCATAGTGTTGTGTCCTGAAAGAAATGGTATTAGGATTATATTACAAGGTTAATTAGAAATGCTGATGCTATGTTTGGGTCCAAGAAAAGGATAAAATACCTAAAGAAAAAGAGTTAATTATGTCTACTGCAGATTGGTTAATGAAGAAGGACAGCGAAGATAATGAAGCAATGGGCTTTAATTAGAACAAAATTCCAAATGGAGAGTGGAAAGCAAATGTCACTAAAAAAAGATGATTACGGGTGATCATAACCGATACGAGAAACACAATTATGAAATTTAGCATAGGTCTAGTTCACACATTCACCATTGCTATTCAACGTAACTGGCAATTAATTTGTGAATAACCTATTCATTACCTATAGCTCCTCACCTCTGGCCAACTGGAATATAAAAATAGGGGTCTATGACAATTTGCCGCAGCCAACTCACCAAAGCCAATTCACCACGGCTAACTTGCTGAGAGACAAGAGTTACACTAATATCAAAGAAATTGTGGAACAGAATGATTAAAGAAAGAATACAAAAGGAGGGACAAAATGAAATGTGAATGACAAAAATTAAAATATTTTAAAATTTATTTTAAACCATTAAATTGAATTGTAAAATTGCCACACGGCAAGTTGGCCATAGCAAGTTGTCCCATTCCGTAAGAATGGTTAAAGAAAGGATTTGCACAACTGAGAAAAGAGTTGCTGACCCAAACCATACTTGGGAACCAATGGTGACTCAGCCAATTATTTACATTTTTTTTTTTCAAACACAGATGGGCCTTTTTAAAGGCACACATTAATGCTTACCCTCTACAATCTTGCATATAACTTTAAAGGCACTGCTTAAATGTAGAAAGGGAGTTATAGAATTAGTGGCTCACATTCTTCTAAGATACCCTTGTCTGAGTGAGCTGAACAACCCCCCAAAAACTAATAATTCTGTTTATGATGTTTTAAACACAGTGGCTCAGTGGCTAAGACACTGAGCTTGTCGATTGAAAGGTCGGCAGTTCAGTGGTTGGAATCCCTAGTACTGTGTAACAGGGTGAGCTCCCGTTATTTGTCCCAGCTTCTGCCAACCTAGCAGTTCGAAAGCACATAAAAAATGCAAGTAGAAAAATAGGGACCACCTTTGGTGGGAAGGTAACAGTGTTCCGTGAGCCTTTGACATTCAGTCATGCCGGCCACATGACCACAGAGATGTCTTCGTACAGCGCTGGCTCTTTGGCTTTGAAACGGAGATGAGCACCGTCCCCCAGATTCGGAAACAACTAGCACATATGTCCGAGGGGAACCTTGACCTTGATCTATTGCTGAACGATAAATCCCCTAATATTTTGGCACAAGTTGCAAGATTTTACTCTGAAGCTATTAAAAAGCATAAGAGTCTAATGGATGAAAAAAAAAATATCAACAAGCTTAGCAAGGCAAAATTCTATTTTTTATCCACTTGCATAATAGAGATGATGCTACTGTTTTGTTTTTTCTTACTTACTGTGATGTGCACCCTAACAAAAGTAAATAAACTTTATCAAAAATAGGATTTATAGGTTTACTTAACTAAATCAGCTCAACAGGTTTTAAAGGCTAATTTTTAAATATTACTTTGTCTAATATATACAATGCATAGCCATTTTGCTTTTTTTTTTTTTGCTTTTTTGCACTAGTCACCGATCGAATAAAGTTTGTTCCCTTTTTGTTCTGTTAGACCTGTCCCAATGATGCATTTTCCAAAAGGCAACTGGACTTTTTGGGGGGGTTTTCTTTCAAAACATTTTGTTTCTCATCCAAGAAGCTTCCTCAGTTCTTGGACGAGAAGCAAAACGTTTTCAAAGAAACCCCCCCCCCCAGAAAGTCTAGTTGCTTTTTGGGAAAAGCACCTTTGGAATAACCATGAGCTGGATGGCTGAGAATCTTCATAGACATTTTGTTCAACTGGCAATCACTCTGTTTCAGTGTTAGAACAAAACAAACTGACATCCTCTTCAGGTTTGAAATTAAATAGCTGTTTTCCTCCAGAAATTATTTGTGATTGGCAGATTCTGGGCTTGTATTTGAGAGGCTTCTTACAGACAAATGTCTTCATCAGGTCCTTACAACCCTTCCCTTAACCTCACTCAGGACTTTCTCAGTTTTGCCAGAGATTCCTTGTTCCCTTTCATGAAAATATTCTTACACTTGATGTCTTTTAGTAAAAGCTGAAGCTCCCTCCTCAGAAGCCCAGTCAGGCATTCAGATCACCCATGATTTCAGTGGTGGGATTCAGCTGGTTTAGGCCGGTTTGGGGCGAACAGGTAATTAAATTGCTGGCTGGCCCCACCCTGCCCCGCCCTTCCAGGAGTCCCCACGTGCCCCATTTTGGGTCCCAGGTAAGTGCAGGGAGGCCTCCTAGACCCAGATGAGGCATGGGGAGGTTCAATGCTCCCCCTGTGGCCCATTTTCACTCCCAGGAGGCTTCAGGGAGGCATCCTAGGCCCAAAATGGGGCATGGGGGGCAGAACGCCCCCCTGTGGCCCGTTTTTGCTCCCGGGGGGTACAGGAAACCGAGTGCTGCCTGTCACACACTCTGGCCATGGCAACCATGGCCACGCCCGCCCAGCACGTCATTAGGGGAAAGAACCAGTTGTTAATTATTTTAATCCCACCACTGATTATAATCCTGGGAAAGAGAAAGGGACATGATACAAGATTGAGGGAGATAGTCTACTGTGGTTCTAAATCACTATGGAGACCTTTATACATTGAAAAAGCAAAGGCAACTAAAGTCAAGTTCAGTCAAGCTGGTTACTACACTTACACATCCATGTAGCTTTCTTGACAACATGACTACCTTCCTTATGCTACTTTTCTGACTTCTCAGTCACATTACAGCCTAGGATTTCCAGATTTTTTCTCATTCAAGTACTAAGTATTTTCAACCCTGCTTTGCTATTGTTTCTCCTCCTTTTCTTCTTTCTCCTCCTTCTCCTGTCCCCCAAGGTTGGCTAGATACTGTTACCTGATGTTCTAAGGCACGGGTGTCAAACTCGATCATGTTACGTGACATCATGTGACGTATTGAGACTTTTTTGCCTTTGCGGAGCTAGGCTGGGCATGGCCTACGCGTGATGCATCCAGCCTACGGGCCTCCAGTTTGACACCCCTGTTCTAAGGGATGCCTAGAAGGAAGGGGGGTGGATTAACAGATGTAAATAAGGTGAACACAACCATGTAACTGAAGTCCCACCCATTTATGTATGCTACATGGCTGTGGGTGTCATCTTCACTTTTTTGATCAACTTCCTGCACATATCAACGGCAGATCTTTCACCAGCCAGTTCATAATTGGCAACAGAAGAATAACATTAAAGATTAAGTACACACCTAATATTTAAAATAAATCTAAATATTTATTTTAAAAAATATCTTTGAAATAAATATAAGGGCTGCAAATTTTGATCTACCTGCCATTCCCAATTCAAGATAAAATAAAGGTTTACTTTCATTATTTCTTAGAGGGGAAAAAAATTACTCTGCAAATACAGTACATAGAAGTGCTATTTTTCTTCCCTATTGAAAACTTAGTGAGCAAATGACAGATGGAGGGGTAGGGCCTTTGCACTATTCCATCTAGTATACCACATAAGGCCTTCCTTGGAACAGAAGGTCCTTTCTAACTTGGTTACCTTTCCTGTGAATTCAAGCACAAATTGCATTCTCTATGGAGCTGCTATTGAAGACAACCCCAAGGCTACAGCTGTTTCAGAAGACAGTGACTTGAATGGTGACAGGTATTTTACAGTACCTCTGCTACTTCAAGGGCTGTGCAGCTTATTACTTTGTTTCTGGATGCAGCTAAGGTGTGAGTAGTGTGAGCTTTAAACCCCTTTATGAGTTGGGACATTGGTATTTATGGGCCACCACCTCCCAATTGTTTCTGCCTGCCTATGTTTCTTAGATCCATTCTATTCATTCAGGGAATTCCATCATCAGGGGTCACAGAGTTTCTTTTGAATCATTGATCTGATTAGCCCAAACCTTTCTGGGACTTAAAAAAGCAATTAAAAGCTTGTCTATTTTCCCAGGCTTGCTGGCTGCTATGTTCTAAACTGTTTTCTTCTCATTTGAGGTGTGATTGAAATTGAATTTTTATTGCTCTTTGACATTAAACCGATGTGTCTACAATGTTGTATAGTTACTGATCCCTGTATAAAGGTAAAGGTTCCCCTCACACATATGTGCTAGTCGTTCCCGACTCTAGGGAGCGGTGCTCATCTCTGTTTCAAAGCCAAAAAGCCAGCGCTGTCCGAAGACGTCTCTGTGGTCATGGGGCCGGCATGACTAAACGCCAAAGGCACATGGAACGCTGTTACCTTCCCACCAAAGGTGGTCCCTATTTTTCTACTTGCATTTTTTACGTGCTTTCGAACTGCTAGGTTGGCAGAAGCTGGGACAAGTAACGGGACCTCAACCCGTTATGCGGCACTAGGGATTCAAACCGCTGAACTGCCAACCTTTCGATCAACAAGCTCAGCGTCTTAGCCACTGAGCCACCGTGTCCTCTTTGATCCCTGTATATTTTAATCTTATTTATTGAAAAGGGTAAATAAGCTATTCAGAGTCAGTATTGATTGGTGCAGTATATATAAGCCCAGTGAATAAATAAACAAATATAAAATGACCTATTTCCTGGGCTCCATCCTCATAAGCAATGAAAATCTGTAGCTACTCTAAATTAACCCAAGTAAACTAAGTTGGGTCTACTACAGTGGTAGGTTGCCCCTGGTTCGCACCGGATCTATAGAACCGATAGTAAAACCGGTGGGAGGCTCCGCCCACCGACCCCAATGTCATCAAAATGACGCGCTTGCGCATGGCCCTATTGCAAACTGGTAGTAAAGGTAAGTAGAATCCACCCCTGGTCTACTAGTATTCTGGTGGCAAACAGCAATCAATGCCATGTGTTTCATTTTTTTGCTCCGAGTATATTAATCACGCATATTACATGTTGACCCTAGTACTTTGACATCTAATAAGCAATTAAAAGCAGCAACTCTAAGTCACGCAGCTGGACCAGATGATTGGAAAATTGACTTGCAAATCATTCTGAAATTTTCTTTTTCATGCTCAAGCCTCTTGGTACAACATTAGCCTTAATACTACTCAAATCCCAGGGGCGGGCTGAGCTCTAGGAGGACATTTCAATGATTTATGTTGACTGAAGATGTCTCAGATGAAAAGCCACCATCTGGCAACATCCACTCCTACTACTCAACTTGCAATTTAATTTTCCCACGTGTTTTATAGTTACCTGGAATTTCTTTGCCAGAAACTACCAAGATTGGCTGTAGGGGAAAAAGCTAGATTATAGGAAAGATAATTTCAATAACCAGCTACAGGACTGAAAGCTTCTTTAAAATATATCCAGCAGCAGATAATAACCATCTTTAACAGCATCAGAATTATAGCAGTTGTAGATTTGGAAAACCAAAATAGCAATTGCATTACAGCCAGGAAGATCTTTCTGAAACAGACATTTGGCAGAGGAATCTGAACAGGAAATTGCTAGCAAGTCTTTTTCTAGTAAAAAAAAATCCCTACATGTTGGTGCTACAGCAAAAAGCCTGGATTCTGGGCACTTAAAGATGCCTTCGTTGGAAGATGAAATTACCATCTAATTGTCTGCAGGAATATAGTGGAATAACTGACCTATATAAGAGAAACAAGAGTAGTAGAGAAAATAAATATTTCTCTGTTTATTTTAGAAATATATCCTGCCTTTCTTACAGGAGCTTAAGGCACAGTAATTTGTTTATTGTGAATAGCAATTCTGTGAGGCTGAAATTGAGTAGCCTGCTCAGTCACCAGAAAAGTTACATGTCTGTTAGCAGATTTGAGCCTCTCCAGACATAGTTCAAACCTCAAACCACCGCTCTATAAGCCCATTCAAAGTTCATTTGCTCATAGTGATGTTGGAGGGGTTGAGTGTGTGCAGGTATAGTATTGCAGCATTGTGATGCAAACCAGGAGTGGGCTCTACTTACCTTTACTACCGGTTCGCAGATCACCCATGATGACGGCGTGGCAGGTGGGCGGAGGCTCCCACCGGTTTTACTACCGGTTCTATAGAACCGGACAGAACCGGGAGCAACCCACCACTGATGCAGACCCCATCCCTTTACTATGTGCACAGCAGTGTTGCATGGATTTCCAAAGGGATGGAGCTTGCCCAGCATAACAGCTTTCTTCTTTCCTACAAATGTAATAAGAAGCTACAGATACTGGTGCTTGCCTATTATCTTCTAAAGCATAGACAGCACACACATTGTCTAAAGGACTACAGAAAAGAGTGGTATAGTTACTGAAATAATTAATCCAGTTAATGTACTTGGTGGAAGGTTGTAAATTACTCCACTGAAGTGGGGTTTACATATTCTTTGTAAATTCATGTCCTAAGAGCTGAGAGATTGGAGATGTTGGGTGAATGAGGATGTAGCAAACCAGGCAGTGAGTGACAACAGCTCTTTATTGTAGGGTGAGAGCCCAGCAACTGACCAGGGGAAACAGCTCCCTTGCAGCTGTGGTGGTCAGCCAATCAGCTGACGGTCAGTTAATTCAAACTGCCCGCCCAAAATCTACATACATAACAGGAGATAAAAAGAAAGGGGTCTATTCAGTGGTGGGCTGCAACCAGTTTAACAACTGGTTCGGTGAGCGCGTGCTTTGCCTAACCCGCTTGCGTGCAGCGTTCAAAATACAGAAATTTGACGTTCAGCTGCTTACCTTCTAAGGCAGCCCCACTAAGTAGAACAGCGAAGGCATGGAAATCAGCTGTGCCCCGCTAATCAGCTGATCCAGAAAGAAGGAACTATAGGACAAGATAGGGCGTGGGTGGGGCCAGTTGATTGTCAGAACTACCGATTTGGCCAAACCAGTCCAAACTGGCAGCAGTCCACTACTGGGTCTATTTTAGTAGAGGGAAGGGGACATGCTAATGTGATTCTTTTCTCCCTTGTAGGATAAAGAGGAAAATGCCTGAAGAGAGATTTGGATATTTACCTTTAGGCATATATAAAATGTGCCCTGTTTGGTTTTTTAAAAAAAATACTATATTAGCAATAGCACTTAGACTTATATACCACTTCATAGTGCTTCACAGGTGTCTCTGAGCAGTTTACAGAGTCAGCGTATTGCCCCCAACAATCTGGATCCTCATTTTACTGTCTTTGGAAGGATGGAAAGTTGAGCCTGTCCGGATTGAACTCCAGACAGTGGACAAAGTTAACCTGCAATACTGCATTCTAACCACTGTTAGAATGGCTCCTGTTATTCCACCAAATAACCATCAGAAGAGCTAACATTACAAATGGAGATTTACTTGATGTTAATAGCAAGATAAAATCAAGTAAACTAATTAAAAAACAAGCAGTTCATTAATTTGGTAAATGGGTATAAAAATCTTCTTATCAAGCTGAGTAAAAGGCCATCGTTGTCAGCCATTCAGTCATGTCCGACTTTCAGCTCCTCGTGGATCAGAACTCTCCATGCCCCTCTTTCAGAGATGCCATGGTCATCCCAGTGTCATCCTTTATAGCAGGGGTGTCAAACTCGATTTAATTGAGGGCCACATCAGGATTGTGTTTGACCTTGGGGGTCCAGGATGGGCATGGCCAGCTTGACATCACTCATGTCAGGGGCACCTATGGTGGCCCCAGCACTCTGCCAGCAATTTTTTTTTTTTTTTTTTGCTTTAATTTATATGCCGCCCTTCTCCGGAGACTCAGGGCAGTTTACAATGCGTTAAGCAATAGCCTTCATACTTTTGTATATTTATACAAAGTCAGCTTATTGCCCCCACAATCTGGGTCCTCATTTCACCTACCTTTGAAAGGATGGAAAGCTGAGTCAACCTTGAACCTGGTGAGATTTGAACTTGCAGTAATTGCAAGCAGCAGATGTTAATAACAGTGCTTTAGTCCACTGTACTACAGGCTCTCTCAGTGGGCTCCCAAGCTCTGTTTTTGGCTACGACGGCTTCCTGCAGCTCTCTGCCAGTGAAAATGGAGCTCGCGATGGCCACCCGCTCTGTTTTTGCTGGCAGAGGCACTGCAGGGAGGCCCTTTGCTGTTTCCAGGGTGGCCTCACGGGCCAGATCTAAGCACCCCATGGGATGGATCTGGCCCCCAGGCCTTGAGTTTGACAGTCCTGCTTTTATAGTGTCCAGACAACAGGTACTAAGGCAGCCCCTTCTCCTTTTTCTGATCACTCCCAGCATGATTGACTTTTCAAGTGAGTCAGCTCTCATGAAAAAAGGCTGAATACATTTCACGTCATTTGTGAGAGCTGCACTAGTTGCCGATTTGCTTCCAGGTGCAATTCAAGGTGCTGGTTATTATCTTCAAAGCCCTATCTTTGGGACTAGATTATTTGAAGAACCGTCTTTTCCCAAACACATGTATGAATGTATTTTTCCCAATACATCTACCCAACTCACCAGGAAAGCAGGATATATTATCTAAGTAAGACCAAGAAGGGCCTTTCCTGTGGTGGCTCCCTCATTATGGAACTTCATCCCCATAGAGTGCTCCAACCTTAATACTCTTCTGAAAGGACCTGAAGACATGGATTTGCCAGTGGGTATGGTGATCCCAGGTTGATTTGGATCCCATCATCCCATGTTTGAATGTTGTCACCTGCTGACATATTGGGTTTTGTATTTGAGGTGTAAACCTTGTAAGGTTTCCAGAGTCACCATGGATGAGTTGGGCAGCCATATAACTTTCTTTAATAAATAAATAAACTTCTATAAATCAAAATTTCAACTACCCTGCTCTGCTCAGGCACATATAACACATCTCTAATCATCAAGATCATCTGTTACTAATAGGAAAGGTGGAATGGTTCTTCCTGAATGTGTACTTAAACCCCAATCAAGAAATCAAGTCTGATTTCATTAAAATTTCATTGTAAGTTTTGCTGATATGTTTATTATTCAGGAACAAGCAGGTGGGCAATGCAATCCCAGGGTTTTAATGTTATTCACACTCCATCTTATGGCCAATTTAGGAATATTCCTACTAAAAGATTAATATAATGAGATGATGCCATCACTGCAACAGTGGGTTTCGCATTGTGTTACTACTGGTTTGCCACCCGCATGCACGCCTGGTTCACACACATACCTGCCTTCTGCACATGCTCTTTGCTCACATGTGCACCTTTCGTGCATGCGGCCTGCCTCAAAAATGTGCCTAAATAGGAGGGAATAGAGCCGGGTCGGGTGGGCAGACCCACCCACAATTTCTGCTACCAGTTCAGGCGAACTGGTCCGAACCGGCTGAATACCACCTCTGCATCACTGGCATGTAAACAAAAGACCTTCAACTTTTTAATTTATTTTTGCAACCTTAAAAGTGTTGTGTTCAATGTGTATCCCATTACAGGAATTGTGAATTCTATATTTAAGCGGTATATTACATACAATCCATTTCATTAGGAATTACATAGAACATTTCAGATTCTGTACAGGTAGTCCTCAACTTACAACAGTTCGCGTAGTGACCGTTTGAAGTTACAACGGCACTGAAAAAAGTGACTTCTGATTATTTTCCCACACTTATGACCGTTGCAGTGTCTTCACGATCACGTGATTTACATTCGGATGCTTGACAACTGGTTCATATTTATGACGGTTAAAATTTCCCAAGGTCAGGTGATCCCCTTTTGCAACCTTCTGACAAGCAAAGTCAATAAGGAAGCCAGATTCACTTAACAACCGTGTCACTCACTTAAGAACTGCAAGTGGTTCACTTAATCCATGTGGCAAGAAAAATTGTAAAATGGGGCCAAACTTACTTAACACATTTCTCACTGACCAACATAAATTTTGGGCTCAATAGTCATCACACATTGAGGACTATCTGCACAGGCTTCCTCTGCATTATTTAAACCTGTAGACTTAGTATTAAATTAAAAAATGAGTGGGGTTTCAATTATGCTGCTTTGATAGCCATTTGGACATGTTGGACCCTCCCTTCATCCCAGGGGTGGGTTCTAAATTTTTTTACTACCAGTTCTCTGGGTGTGGCTTATTTTGTGGGTGCGGCTTGATGGTCATGTGACAATTATTTAGGATGTAGCAGAGGTACTGGTCTACCAGGCTTTTAACTGCTTGCAGAGCTGTACCAGTCTACTCATTTGTTTTTGGAGGCACCGGTCTACTCATTTATTTTTGGAGGCACTGGTCTACTCATTTGTTTTGGAGGCACTGGTCTATCCATTTATTTTTGCAGACACTGGTCTACTCATTTATTTTTGCAGGCACTGGTCTACTCATTTGTTTTTGGAGGCACTGGTCTACCTGTTTATTTTTGCAGGCACCGGTCTACTCATTTGTTTTTGGAGGCACTGGTCTATCCATTTATTTTTGCAGGCACTGGTCTACTCATTTGTTTTTGGAGGCACCGGTCTACCATCACACTGCCTTTTACCACTGATTAGCTGTAGGGCGGCCCTTTGAAGCCCCGCGGCAAGAGTTTAAACAGTTTTTTTCCTTGTAGCCGATCAGCTGGGACTCAGGTGGCAGCAATAGATTGAGGGTGGGGCCAAATAAAAGGTAAGAATAACGCGAGGGAGGGGGCAGAACCAGTTTGGTGACATCATATTATCACCGCTACAGGCTCGGTGGAACTGGGCCGAACTGGGAGGAACCCACCACTGTCCCCAACCTCATGTCTACATCTGCTTGAACCCTTTCTGTTAAAAGGAATGATACCTTTGACAACAATTTAAATGATGTCCAAATTTTAGATCGTTTCTATTTGTCTATCCCTTTTTTTTTTTTTTTTGATAATTGTATATAAGGATCTGTAAAGCCAACACTACAGTTCAGAGGGTCAGTTGTAAACCCTTCTTTTAATTAAAAGCATAAGATTTGGAGTAACAATGTGAACATCCCATAATATTCGGGACAAGAATAGAAAAAGCTCACAAGAATTTTCAACTCCCAAAACCTTATGCAATTACCCTGCAGTAAGATGGGCAGCCTATAAATGTAATACATAAATAAAAAGTTTGTCACTTTCACAAAATTTCACCATTTTTCCCCAGAAATATGATTGAGTGTAGCAATCGATCAGACCACAGCATGTAATTACATAATTCTAATTTTTATTTATTTATTTATTCTTCTCTGTGATATTCTAATAAACACTTATCTAAGAAAAGTAAAAAATTCAATCACAATACAAAAAGTTAGAAACCCAGTTTAAATTCAACAATAAAACCAATACTAAATTGTTGTCATTCACAACCTGGTGGAAGATGCAACTTTATAGATCACCAAAATGCTGAGAATCAGGGCAAAGGACAACTTTCAAGTAAGATGATGATGATGATGATGATGATGATGATGATGATGATGATGATGATGATGATGATTGTTAAGGAATTTGCAGAGTAACCCTTGAGTTGAGATGGGGTCATGGGGTTCAGATGGGCTTGCTGCTTACGTACCTGGCTCCCTGCCGCGTGGCAACGGCCCTGCCCGAGCTACTCGACGTGATAGCCACGGTGGCAGTTGATACACCCAGGCTTATGGTCATGGGTGATTTCAATCTGCCGTCCGTTGGTGAAACGTCAGAGATGGCTCGGGAGTTCATGGCTTCCATGACGGCCATGGACCTGACCCAGTTAGTTCATGGCCCCACTCACAGGGGGGGACACACACTGGACCTGATTTTTGTGTCTGGCCAGTGGTTGAGTGGTCTTATTATAGGGGATATAGACATGAAACCCTTGTCATGGTCAGATCACTCACTCCTTCGTCTGGACCTTCGAACCGCTACACCCCGCCGCAGGGAGGCGGACCCAATTAGATGGATCCGCCCCAGGCGCCTGATGGATCCTGATAGGTTCCAGACGGAGCTTGGGCCAATTCCTGAAGATCTGGCACACGACTTGGCCGAGGACTTGGTAGCTGCCTGGGATCGGGCAGGTGGTGGGGCCTTGGATCGAGTCGTGCCTTTGCGGCCTCTGACCCGGTGTCGATCCCTCGCGGCTCCTTGGTTCACCGAGGAGCTGAGGGAGATGAAACGCCGGAAAAGACGCCTAGAGAGCGGTTGGAGGGCCAGTCTCGCTGAATCTGACCGAACACTGGTAAGGTCGCATATTAAGACCTACCTAGTGGCGATAAAGACGGCAAAGTTTAACTACTTTTCCGCCTCTATTGCGTCATCAGGGAATCGTCCGGCCGCCCTGTTCAGGGTAACCCGCTCCCTGCTCCATCCGGGAGCACGGGAGGATCCCTTGGAAGGCAGGGCGGAGGATTTCGGACAATACCTATATGACAAAATCGCTCAGATCCGGGGGGATTTGGACTCTGACTGGGTAGATCAGGGCAGGGTGACGAGGAATAGTCTTGAGAATGTTACCTGGGAGGAGTTTGATGCTGTGACTCCGGATGATGTGGACAGGATTTTGGGGAGACTTAGTGCGGCCACATGTTTACTGGACCCGTGTCCCTCCTGGTTGGTACTGGCCTCCCGGGAGGTTACACGAGGCTGGCTCCAGGGTGTTATCAACGCTTCGTTGAGTGAGGGTCACTTCCCCGCCGCCTTGAAAGAAGCGGTGGTGAGGCCTCTCCTCAAGAAGCCGTCCCTGGATCCGGCAATATTGGCCAACTATCGTCCTGTCTCCAACCTTCGCTTCCTGGCGAAGGTTGTTGAGAGTGTGGTCGCGCGACAGTTTCCACAATTCTTGGAGGAAACATCCTATCTAGATCCGTTCCAGTCGGGTTTCAGGCCTGGACACAGCACGGAAACGGCATTGGTCGCGTTGGTTGATGATCTCTGGAGGGCTCGGGACAGGGATTGTTCCTCTGTTCTGGTCCTGTTAGACCTCTCAGCAGCTTTTGATACCATCGACCATGGTATCATGCTGCACCGGTTGGAAGAGTTGGGGATGGGGGGCACCGTATTACGATGGTTCTCCTCCTTTCTCTCCGACCGGTCGCAGTTCGTGTTGGCAGGGGGGCAGAGGTCGACCTCAAGGCCTCTTATATGTGGAGTGCCTCAGGGGTCGGTCCTCTCGCCCCTCCTGTTCAACATTTATGTGAAGCCGCTGGGCGAGATCATCCGTGGCTTTGGGGTGAGATACCACCAGTACGCTGATGACACCCAGCTGTACATCTCCACCCCAGGCCACCCCAACGATGCCCTTGAAGTGATGTCCCAGTGCCTGGAGGCTGTGCGGATCTGGATGGGGAGGAACAGGCTCAGGCTCAACCCTTCCAAGACTGAGTGGCTGTGGCTCCCGGCATCCCGATATAGTCAGTTGACTCCATCACTGACTATTGGGGGCGAGTCGTTGGCCCCCACAGAGAGGGCTCGCAATCTGGGAGTCCTCCTGGATAGGCAGCTGTCCTTGGAGGAACATCTGACGGCTGTAACCAGGGGGACCTTTTGTCAGGTTCGCCTGATCCGCCAGTTGCGGCCCTTTCTTGATCGGGATTCCCTGTGCACAGTCACTCATGCCCTCGTCACCTCTCGCCTTGACTACTGCAACGCTCTCTACATGGGGCTCCCCTTGAGGAGCACCCGGAGGCGCCAACTGGTCCAGAATGCAGCAGCGCGGGTAGTGACAGGAGCAGCCTGGCGCTCCCATGTAACACCGCTCCTGCGTGAGCTGCACTGGCTCCCAGTGGTCTTCCGGGTGCGCTTCAAGGTGTTGGTTATCACCTTTAAAGCGCTCCTTGGCATAGGGCCTAGCTATCTTCGAGACCGCCTGCTGCCACCGACGATCTCCCATCGACCCGTGCGCTCCCACAGAGAGGGCCTCCTCGAGGTGCCATCAGCCAAACAGTGCAGGCTGGTGACCCCCAGGGGGAGGGCCTTCTCTGTGGGGGCACCTACCCTCTGGAATCAATTGCCTCCAGAGATAAGGAGAATCCAAGACCTCGGTGCCTTCCGCCGTGCCCTTAAAACCTTCCTTTTCCAGCAAGCCGGGCTGGCCTAATTTTTTTTTTAAGTGTTTTTAAGTGTTTTGTTTATTGTTTTTAATTAATGGGGCCAAATTTATATATGTATATTTTAACTGTATTTTAATATTTGTATTTGATGTTTTTACTTGGCTGTTCACCGCCCTGAGTCCTCAAGGAGAAGGGCGGTATACAAATTCAAAAATAAAATAAAATAAAATAAAATAAGGGTGTGCACATGAAAGTGATTGAGAGTAGTTAGGAAATAACACAGCCAACACAGAGATACACTGAGTTGTGTTTACATTCAGGAAATAGTAATAAGGCACAGTCCATTAAACAGTCTAGGTCATACACGTATAAAGCAGTAGATATCAAACAATAGTCCAGGGATCATCCAATAACAAAGTCTTCTTACCAGTCGTTGTAGTCACACACAATAACAGTTCTTCTATATTTGCAAACAGTAGCAAACACAGCAAAGAGCAGTAAGAGCAGCAAAGAGAAACAAGCCAGGTTTCTAGCTCCCTCTTAAAGACATTGGCTACAGAGCTAACCAATCAGGACACAGTATGATGCAATACAGGAGTACAGCAGTCTTAAAGCAATATTCATGGTTTATATATTGCAACAAGTTAGTAAAATCATTTCCTAACAATGATGAACATTTTAACCTAATCCATCCTAAATGTCATTATCAGGTCTAGTTTGCAGGTTCTCACTAAATGTCCATCTTTTGATGCATGCAACTCAGTGGGGGGAGGCTCCGCCCACCTGCCTGGACGTCATCACGGATGCTCTGCACATGTTCTGCGCATGTGCAGAAGTGCCACGCCTGAGCGAAGCAAGCAGTAGTGAAGGTAAGTGGAACCCACTACTGATGCAAATATGTATGTGTGTGTGTGTGTGTACGTGTGGAGTAAATATAATATATATCTCAGGAATGCCGTGCGAGACGCAATCAAAACACAGCTACAGCCTTATTCAGCTCTTTTGGCATGCTGGTTTATTCGCATCCGCATCCGGCTACACACTGTGATTCGTAAACACGATTGAAATCGGCGCTACATTACACCAAGAATGGGGTGTTTATATAGCCCATCTTTCCATTAACTCATTAGGACCGCGCCCTTGTTTGTTACTACGCCCCTCGTTTAGGGGCGTAGATCGCGCCCTTGTTTATTACCACGCCCCTCTTCTAGGGGCGTAATTGGTCTTCAGCGTGTTCTGGAAGGTGCTGCCGCTGTGTCCTCCGGAATGGCCCTAATCCCGTCGCACCCAATACCACCACCCCACACCCCACATACGGCCGCCTTCACCCAGTGCCACCACCACCAAGTATGTATATGTCCCTCGATACTTTCAGCATGCGTTAGCGATGTCGAGCAGGTTGCTAGGCTCGACAATCTATCTATATATATACATACATACAGTGTATACACACACATGTATGTATGTATGTACGTATGTATGTATGTTAGATCATAGGCATGGTAAACCAAGCATATTTTATTTGCTGAGCCATAATTAAAGCTAATCAGAATCATTCAATCTCAACCTGCATATATATGAGACCGATTCTTTAGGATAAAAAATTCTTCAAAGTTTTTTTTTTTTTTCAGTTGGGCTCCATTATGTCCCCACAGCCACAGCAAATGTACTAAAATATTGACAGAATAGGGTCAGCGTGCAATCATCTTGCTACTCTGGATTTTATTTCATTTCTAGGCATGCATTTTAAGCATTGTCTGCTTCCGTTCATCACCAATTCAGGGCAGGCTGTTTTACGTCACCCAGAGCACTGCTGTTGCCAGGAGCAATGCAATGGCAGCTGTACCGAATGTGATTTTTATGCGTTCTAGAGAGAATTTCATAGGAGCCTAGAGGTAGCCAATAGGGTAGCAGGGTGATGCAGCTATATGAATGAAAAATGGCTATGCTTTGTGCTTTTTAAATGAACCAGGTAGTTTCTTATGAAGGGGATATTGTTTCTGGAGCCCAACCCATCTTTATTAGGATGGGATGAGAACATGTTGTAAACAGGGGTGAAATTCAAAACTTTTCCCTACCAAGCCCTGGACGTGGCTTGGTGGGCATGGCAGGGGAAGGATATTACAAAATCTCCATTCCCAACCCACTCTGGGGCCAGCCAGAGGTCGTATTTGCCGGTTCTCCAAAGTACTCAAAATTTCCACTACCAGTTCCCCAGAACTGCTGGATTTTACCCTGGTTGTAAGTACTGGGCAATAAATAAAAAGGAAAGGTTCCCTTAACTTAAGCTCAAACATCACTTTAGTTTCCTTTGGCAGTAATACAGAATTGGTTTGCCATTGTCTTTTTCCGAGGTTCATTTTTTTATTTCCTAAATCAGCTATAAGTAGTGCTCAATTTACAACTAGTCATTTAGCGAATGTTCAGTTCTGAGGGACCTCCCCATGGCTACTTAGGACTTGGATTCAAAGTTTCAACACATACAGCCCGGTCATTTGATTGCATTTTGGGCATTTACAACTTTTTTGCATTGTCCCGCAGTTACAGGATCACGATTTATGATGTTCCTCTATCACAAACCAGTGTTTACTTCCAGTTTCCAGCAAAAAACCCCATCCATTTGGACAATTGACTCACTTAATGACTGCTGTAAAATTGGGTGCAATCAGGTGTTGACCAGTTTAATGACTAGCATGACTTATGACCATAATTCTGCCCTCAATTACAGTTGTAAATCAAGGATTATGTGTACTAATCTGGGATTGCCGAGTGGTTTCCCATCCAGTTAATAACCTAATTTGAGCCTGTTCAGCTTTTCAGATAAGCGAAGGTGTGGCTTTCAAGATTCAATATTTCACCTGCCTAACAACTTAGGTCTTTGCAGAAATCCCAGTGGTTCCAGTTTCTTGCATTACCTGCCTCCAAAGCTTATTGTGAGTGGGTGTGTTATGAATACTGCATATAAAGAAACAGAAATGTAAATTTACAGATCTGCAGTGAGTCTTCTGCCTGAACCAGGAGTGACCAACCTGGTACTCCATGCACAACACCTTTCAGAAATGTAAAAATCCAACAAGGGTATTCCCTAGCCATAATGGGATACCAGCATTTGAAATGTGGATTTACAGACGGCTGTTACGTATAAGCTGGGTTGACAAAATCAGAAATGAGGAGGTGATAAGCCTGGGAAAGCAAAGGTAAATCATCAAAACCATTAAAAAGCGAAAGTTAGAATATTTTGGACATGTGATGCGACACCCAGAAAAATACGGCATACTTCACTTAATCCTCCAAGGAAAGATTGAAGGCAAATGAGGTCCAGGCAGAAGAAGAACATTATGGCTTCGAAATCTAAGGGACTGGACAAAACTCAGCAGGACTTTTTCGTGTGGCTGCTGATAAAAATAGGATTGCCAACATACTCACTGACATCCAATGATGGATATGGCACAAGAAGAATGGGATACCCCTTCAACCATCCTCAAGTTCAACCCTGAAAAGAGACTTGGATTAAAAAAAAAAGTGATCTTCTCACTGCTCAGTCTTTTAGGCTGATCTTACAGCCATTTTCATATGAGCTCAAACGGTTTCGCAAAAAAAAAAAAAGCTTGGTAGCAGCAAATGCTGTTCACCATGGCAACAGAGCAAAAAGGATGCAAGAACAAAATAATCTTCCTCTTTGGCTTCCTCCATTTCAGATTTACGAAGTCTTAGTCTGTGTCTGAGATATTCCTTTATTCCATGTCTCAGCCAGATCATTTACATGGTAGTCAGTCAGGAAAATGAATAGATAAGCAGATAAGCCACAATTGTGGCTGCCAGTGCTATAAACTAAGTGACTCTTTATTAGAGAAAAACAGATACTGACATAACAAAGGAAAAGGAACATTTTATATGCATATGGCCTCAACTTTAACCCAAATATCTTGGAAAGCAGATGATCGCAAAAATTTCCACTGTAAAATTAGGGACTTGCTATAGGTCAGGGTGAAGAATATTAGTCTTTAATGAGCCAACCATGAGAGTCAAAATAAAATACCTTTGAATGGTTATATACATTCAAAAAGTAATCCTTGCTATCTTCATTTCCCATCTCACAGAGATTGCTATTTACCATTCTCAATTTCCTTATTTGTTTTTTTTCTTTTTTTGTCACTGAGAATTGCTGATGATCTGAAAATCTATCCACATGGATGCACAGCCTGCTTAGCTGGTGAAGTGGATGATACAAATTTAATATCAGTCTTGTACAGCATAGTTAAGAATCTGTAACTCTCCATATACTGCTGAGCTTCAAATTCCAGCAGCCCAGCATGACAAATTACAATGTGCTGGGAGTTGTAGATCAGTTTTATTTAGAGAGACCCAGGATGCTCACTATTCTTGTTGAATTTAGTGTTAGACATTCAGTCTATGCTGCCTTTTATATTTACTGTTTCAGCATGTTTTCTTCTATTATTTTTTTTTCCAACTCTACTAGCTAAGTAATCTGCTTTAAGGACAGAGGCAGGTGACTGGCAAAAAGATTACTGCACCACCGAGGCAATTAATTCCCATTCAGAACTTGGATTAAATCAACCCACCCTCTTTGTAATATTTGTAATATTTGTAATATTTTTTTTATCGTGTGTTGCAAGTATTCCTTTCAGGTTTGAAGTGCTATTGTTTGTTCTATTTGAATCTGGGCTAATTGCTGTTTTTAATGTACTGCTTAATTATATACTGGTTTTGTGGAACATAAATCACCTTAAATGCATAGCTGAATGTTGACAAGCATTCCGATTAGACAGTTTCAACATAACCGGAAGCTGTTGGAACAGCATCGCAGCTGACTGATTTATGTTGCTTGGAGAGCTATCTACCCTGTCCTTGGTACTGAAATGCCAAAAGGTGAGTAAATCCCACAAATTCAGGTCAGCATGTGTTGATTTAATGAGTCAGGGTGAAACAGACTAAATCTGGATCCAAATATGTCTGCTGTTTGTGTAGCACCAATTTGTCTTTTTTAAAAAAGAAAATGCAAACATTATGGACATCCCCCCCCCCCGTGTAGATCAAATGTAGCCCATTGGGGACTCTTAAGACCTCAAAATATCTAGAGGGCATCAGTTTGCAGAACACTGTTTAAACCCAACAAGAACCATCACACTTAGTTTGTACTAATAATGCCTTTAACAAACCTCTGCATTTTCCAGAAGAAATCTGAAAAGGCGTCGTTTCTCGATGTTTTTAATTAATCAAGGGCATTTGGCTTGAAGTTGTCAGATAAAATTAGCACTTACAGAAGCAGCAGAAAGAAGAAAAGTGTGAACAGATAGCAGGCTGCCAAAGAAAAGGGAACAGTTCTGTTCCCCCCAAAAAAGAACAAAGGTGGGAAAAAGGAAAATATGCCTATTTCAGAAAACTTTGGAAACCAGACATGTCAAATATGGTTTCTAGGGATAACCTTCATTTAGTGACCACAATCGGGACTGACAGGTTGGCCATTAAACAAGAGCAGTCACTAAGTGAAATTGTGACTGTTCTTACTATCTTATTTCAGCTTTCTTTTGCTTTACAGACTGAAGGATGTAAACACACGAACTGGTCACCAAATTACTTTTTCATCACTGTCCTAACTACAAATAGTCAGTGTCTGAGGCAGCTGCTAAATGAGGACTACTTGTATTGATTATCAACAACTTTTTTTTCTTCCTTAAATGGATTCCAGTGAGCTAATCAAGGTCAGAATCATCACTGGATTCCGTAGACAAATAGGGTCTGTGTGTTTTTTTTAAATTCAGGTTTCCTGGATTTAAACTATTTCATTATTTCGTTTTAAGGTAGATTATATTGAATTCAAATATTGCCGTCTACATGTTTGTTGAACTTTGGGAAAGACACTATCTTCCAAAAGGTAGCTCCTGGACTGAGTTACTGATTAGTTACTGATCCTATGCCATTCCTCAGTGGTGGGTTTCAAATTTTTTACTACTGGTTCTGTGGGTGTGGCTTGGTGGGCATGGCATGGCTTGGTGGGTGTGGCAGGGGAAAGATACTCTGAAATCTCCATTCCCACCCCAATCCAGGGGAAGGATACTGCAAGATCCCCATTTCTTCCCGATCAGCTGGGATTCGGGAGGCAGAGAATAGATGGGGGCAGAGCCAGTCAGAGGTGGTATTTATCGGTTCTCCAAACTACTCAAAATTTCCACTACCGGTTTTCCATAACTGGTCAGAACCTGCTGAAACCCACCTCTGCCATTCTTCTTCACTTTTTTTAAAAACAATGACATTTATTAATTGGGAATATTTGGCAAATTGTTCACTGTGAACATAATAAATAATAAAAGGCCATTTGTAAATGCATATCAAGACACTTATCCCTATTTCACTAATATTAATATTTAATATTAGTAAAGAGGAAGGGGGTCCAACATTAGAATAGAATAGAATGGAATGGAATGGAATGGAATGGAATGGAATGGGAATGGGAATGGGAATAGGAATAGGAATAGGAATAGGAATAGGAATAGGAATAGGAATAGGAATAGGAATAGGAATAGGAATAGAAGCTGGAAGGGACCTTGAAGTCTTCTAGTCCAGACCACTCTCAAGCAGGAGATTCTATACCATTTCAGATAAGTGACTGTCTAGTCTCTTCTTAAAAACCTCCAGTGATGGAGCACCCATGATTTCTGAAGGCAAAGCTGTTCCACTGGTTAATTGTCTTCACTGTTAGGAAGTTTCTCCTTAATTCCAGGTTGCTTCTCTCTTTGATTAGTTTCCAACCATTGTTTCTTGTCCTGCGCTCTGGTGCTATGGAGAATATTTTGACCCCCTTTTCTTTGTGGCAGCCCCTCAAATACTGGAAAACTGCTCACATCAGCTAGGCTTACATGCTTGTCACTGCCCCATCCCAATCCTCTTTATGGTGATTTGGACCTCTACCTTGCAGGGTAGATGTCAGATCCAAGATCCTGTTCTATCTGTCTCGCTGCCCCAATGAATCTGGGAAAGAAAACAGTGATTGCTCAATCCCACTGCTTTGCCTGGTTATGGATGTTATGGGGAAGGTCAAGAAGAGCCAGTTTGGTCTAGTAGTTAAGGCACCAAGCTGGAAAGCAGGAGACCATGAGTTCAAGTCCTGCCTTAGCCATGGAAACCAGCTAGGTGACTTTGGGCCAGTTATTCTCTCTCAGTGCAAACCAACTCACAGGAGAGGAAGTTGCACTGGATATGTTCACTGCCTTGAGTTATTTGTAAAAAAATAATAAAAGTGGGATACAATAAATAAATAAATAGGTAAGTAGGTCGGTCAGCTGGTCAGTATGGCTTCTTGAATAGCTGGTACCAAATGGGCATTTAGCCATTTCTCATCCTAAACTTCATACATAAACCATATATAAACCTAAGTTCTCTGAGAACTTCTGAGAGCTACAGAAGAACTGCTGATTCTCTAAATAAATAAATGATACCGAGGAAGAGATGGAATGGCAATATGACACACTCATTGATGCAAGCTTACTTCATTTGTCAGCACAACCTAAATGAGAAAAGATTTTAAAAATTTGATATGCATCTAAATTATTCAAGCTAGGGAAATGGGTTTATTTTTGCTCAGGTTTCTCTTATCTCCCACTACAGTTACAAGGCAAAGAGAAGGTTGAAGGTTTCCCTGTGGGATTAAAGATTTTGTTTTAACTGGGTTTCTTCCCATATGAGCCTGTACCAAATACCTCTCTCAAATCTTACGCTCAGTTATAAACAAGATAAAAAGGCATTGTGGTACATTAAAGAGAAGCCAATAAAGCCTACATGGCTAGAGACTAGATTAGACTAGACTAGACTAGACTAGACTAGACTAGACTAGACTAGACTAGACTAGACTAGAATAGACTAGAATAGAATAGAATAGAATAGAATAGAATAGAATAGAATAGAATAGAATAGAATAGAATAGAATTCTTTATTGGCCAATTGTGATTGGACACACAAGGAATTTGTCTTTGGTGCATATGCTCTCAGTGTACATAAAAGGAAAAAAAGAAAAAAGAAAAAAATACAGTCATCAAGAATCATAAGATATAACACTTAGTGATAGTCATAGGTTACTAATAAACAATCAAATCATACTAGGAAACAAACCGAACAATATAAATGGTAAAAATACAAATGGTTATAGTCATAAGTGGGAGGAGATAAGTAATAGGAAGGATGAGAAGAATAGTAGTAATGCAGTCTTAGTAACTATTTTGACAGTATTGAGGGAATTATTTATTTAGCAGAGTGATGGCGTCGTTTTGAGGATAGGAGTTGAAACAGTTTATGTCCAGGATGCGAGGGGTCTGTAAATATTTCACAGCCCTCTTTTTGACTCGTGCAGTATACAGGTCCTCAATGGAAGGCAGGTTGATAGTAATTGCTTTTTTCTGCAATTCTAACTGTCCATTGAAGTCTGTGTCTGCCTTGTTTGGTTGCAGAGCCAAACCAGACAGTTATAGAGGTGCAGATGACAGACTCAATAATTCCTCTGTAGAATTAATGTTTATAATTTTTAGAATTGCAAGCCACCCAGAGTCAATTGGCTGAGTTAGGAAGCTACAGAAACTGGATAAAATAAATGAAAAATAAATAAATTGGGGCACCATAACTCAACTGTTGTAAAAGCCTATATTATTCCTGAAGAAAGGAAAGCTGCATTTCTGGAACAGCCATTAGAGGGTACTAGAGGCAAGCAGTCAGCAGAAGTAATGGCCTGTTATACACACTGCACACACTGCTAAATACTAACAATCAAGCCAATGTTAAATACCCAATCAGATATTCATCCCAATTAAGGATGGGCAGTGTTCAAACATGATTGGCAAGAAGTGTTTCCAACCACACTTAGCAATTCTTTGCTATTCATTACAACAGTCCAACTCTTTTTAGCTTTTCCATGAGATTGAAAAAAAAATATGATCAAGAATCTCATCCATTTAGTTGAATGGGTTTCTTAAAAGCAGCATTTTTTTTTTCAGACTTATGGAAAGTTTGGAAAAAGAGGGTCTGTTTTAATGGAGGAAAGCTTTTGCTCATGCAAGATCCAAGCAATTGTTCATACCACTGTATTTGCAACTTTCCTGATGAACAATCCTGTGTAACTGCAGCCACAATCCAATAGCACCCACAAATCAGGGGTGAAATCCAACAGGTTCTGACAGGTTCTGGAGAACCGGTAGCGGAAATTTTGAGTAGTTCAGAGAACCAGCAAATATCACCTCTGGCTGGCCCCAGAGTGGTGTGGGAATGGAGATTTTGCAATATCCTTCTCCCAGGAGTGGGAAGGGAATGGAGATTTTGCAGTATCCTTCCCCTGCCACGCCCACCAAGCCACACCACACCCACCAAGCCACACCCACAGAACCAGTAATAAAAAAAAATGGATTTCACCACTGCCACAAATGAAATATATAAGTAAGCACCCTTTAATATTAAGATTACCATGAACACAGCTGTGCCGTTATCCTGCCAGGCTTAGCCCTTACCTCCTTCTAGGTATCATCTATACTTCCCCTATATTTTCTATATTTTCCTTGCAGCCTGGGCTCTCCTCTCTAAGGGTTAATCAAGCCTTACCCTACTTAGATTCCCAGCTCAGACATGCAGGAGTATATTGTGGGGGGGAGGAAGTATAGTGGGGGAAGGGGTTATTAAAGAATTCTTGAGAGCAGTCACAATCCACCCCACCTCTTTTTAATGTGTGTCATATACAGGTAGTCCTCACATTGTGACCATCACTGAGCTCAAAACTTCTGTTGCTAGGCAAGACCTTTGTTAAATAAATTTCGCTCCATTTTACGGCATTTTTTTTTTTGGCCAGAGCTGTTATGTGAATCACTGCAGTTGTTAAATTAGTAACACAGTCATTAAGTGAATCTGGTTTCCCCATTGACTTTGCTTGTCAGAAGATCACAAACGGCGATCACATGAACCCAGGATACAGCAACCGTCATAAATAGTTGCCAAGTATCTGCCTGTTGATCCTGGGACCACAGGGATGGTGCAACGGTGATAAGCATGAAACACGGTCAGAAGTCGCTTTTTTTGTAATTTCCAACGGTCACTACATGAACTGTTGTAAGTCGAGGACTACCTGCCTTAAGCGATCCCCACCCCCACCCTACGGACGCCCCTGCCAGGCCCCGTTGGTTCTCACCTGCCAAGAAGCCAAGGGAAGCCAGCTACAAGTGGGGAGGGTCAACCAAGAATATAAATTGGGGTGGGAGGCGTCGAGAAGCAAAGAAAAATTAGAGGCAGCCACTCTGCAACCTGGCACCCGTTTCTTCAGGGCTAATGCAAGCGGAGCACATTGCAACCGCCTTCCCAGACTGAGGAACTCCCCCCCCCAACATTCCCCATTTACTGTGCACCCCCTCCTTTTATCTCAGAAAGCGCTGAGACAGACACAGACTTCAGAGGATAATTAGAACTGCAGAAAAAACAATAACTACCAACCTGCCTTCCATTGAGGGTCTGTATACTGCACGAGTCAAAAAGAGGGCTGTGAAAATATTTACAGACCCCTCCCATCCTGGACATAAACTGTTTCAACTCCTACCCTCAAAACGACTTTATAGAGCACTTCACAGCAGAACAACTAGACACAAGAACAGTTTTTTCCGAACGCCATCACTCTGCTAAACAAATAATTCCCTCAACACTGTCAAACTATTTACTAAGTCTGCACTACTATTAATCTTCTCATCGTTCCCACCACCCATCTCCTCCCACTTATGACTGTATGACTGTAACCTTGTTGCTGGCATTCTTTGTTTCCTAATATGATTTGATTGCTTATTTGTTCCCTATGACTATCATTAAGTGTTGTACCTTATGATTTTTGAGGAATGTATCTTTTCTTTTATGTACACTGAGAGCATCTGCACCAAAGACAAATTCCTTGTGTGTCCAATCACACTTGGCCAATAAAGGATTCTATTCTATTCTATTCTATTCTATTCTATTCTATTTTATTTATTTATTTATTTATTTATTTATTTATTTATTTATTTATTTATTTATTTATTTATTATTTATTTATTTATTTATTTATTTATTTATTTATTTATTTATTTATTTATTTATTTATTTATTTATTCATTCATTCATTCATTCATTCATTTTCATTCATTCATTCATTCAATTTATATCCCGCCCTTCTCCTAGTGGACTCTCTATTCTGTTCCGTTCCGTTCCGTTCCGTTCCGTTCCGTTCCGTTCCCTTCCCTTCCCTTCCCTTCCCTTCCCTTCTATTCTATTCTATTCTATTCTATTCTATTCTATTCTATTCTATTCTATTCTATTCTATTCTATTCTATTCTATTCTATTCTATTCTATTCTATTCTGTGTCAATAGGCGGCCGTCACGATTCCCGTCTCTGTCTCTCTGTCTCCCGCACTCACCTACCCACCCCCCTTACACACACACCGGCAGCCGCGATCTACCCAGCCCCGTCGGAGCCAGCATCAAGCCTACCGCCTGACGCGAGCCGACAGTCAGCAGTAGCGGCGGCAGAGGCGGCGGCGGCGACTGAGTCGGACTCTCCACGTGTCAGGGCGGGGCTAGTGGACGGCGAAGGCGGGGGCTGGGGCTGGGGCTGGCCGGAGCTCTGGCTGCGGAGCGCCAAGCACGGGTTCGGGCGCCTGGGAGCGGCTGCGGCATTGGCAGCGACCCGCTTTCTCGCCTCGCCTTCCTTCGCGCCGCCAGCAGCCCGGCTGGCTGTCACCGCCGAGGCCAAGGCGAGATGGGGCCCCTCAAGGAAAGCTGCAAGGTGAGACGGCGACGGGGCGGACGGGAGGGGAAGGGGGGACAGGGACGGAAAGGAGAGGAGTAACCGCGGAGGGCGGGGGGGGGGGTTACAGGGTGGGAGAAACCCCAGGTGTAGCCAGATCTCGTTTCCAACCCGCCCGTCTGCCTGCGTATAAGCTACCTAAAGACTCGTGCCCAGAGGCACACGCGTGCATATACGTTCTTTGGAATGGGCAAACGCGTGAATAGATAGATAGATAGATAGATAGATAGATAGATAGATAGATAGATAGATAGATAGATAGATAGATAGATAGATAGATAGATAGATGATATAGATATAGATATAGATATAGATATAGATATAGATATAGATGATATAGATATAGATATAGATATAGATATAGATATAGATATATATAGATATATAGTTCAATGCCGGGGAGGGGGGGCTACTCTCATCCGTCACCCTCGACCGTGTTGGTCAGCCCCTCGTCCCTCGATGGGAGACTGCATGGGATGGATGGATGGATGGATGGGGAGATTGAATATTTGGTTGGGGGGTGGGGTGGTGGGTGGTGGGGCTGCAGGGCACCCTTATGGGGGGGTAGAAGCTGAATCTGATCCTTCCCCAGCTGAAGGTGTGCATCCTTCACACAACCACACTCACGCACACACACATACACAGGGAGGCTGACATCATTTTCTGTGGCTCTGCCTCTGCTGCGGATCTTTCCCTAGAATGGTTGGGTGGGATCAAGCTCAAAAATAAATAACGTCAGCCCAAAGCTCAGAAAGGTACGCGGGGTTGGGGTGATGGTGGGGTGGGGTGGGGTGGGGTGGAGGGGAAAGGAGAGTAGAGAATGGAGCTCAACATATTACATCAGCTCAAAGCCGGATTGTCTCCCACCCCTTTCCCCGGTGTGGCCCGAGTCTTTTGGGATTCCAGAGTGGTGGTGAAGAGACAGAGAAGGACTCTCTCTCTCTCTGATAATTGTGTTTTGAGTCCCTCTTCCAGCTGATGCCTAGCATAATATATTCATTACTGTTCCTCCCTGGTGATCTCCAAGTCTCTCATTCGGGGAACAGTTTCTTTTGAAAGGTTAATGTATCTTCCTTCTTTGCATCTGACATTGGGGGTTCATGTCTAAATAGATCCCCTTCCAAAGAAAACAAAGCCAAGATCAATTAATATAATGTGATTTATTTTTATTTTTATTTTATTTTTTTGGTTTTCCGAGGTGGGTTGAAATATATGTGGATTTACTGCAGAAGAGCTAAAGGAAAGGAGGTTGATCAGATCCCTGTATCAACCCTAAGAGGTTTTTGGATGTTGCAACAATTCTTTGCTCAAAGATTAACCGTCAATGAAAGGCCGTATCTTCAACTGGAGCCCCGTCATGAGTGGTTCCCTATCAAATGTTCATAATTCAGTAGACTCAAGGACCACTCTTGGCTTTGATCATGTGCCAAAAGGCCCACTGCCAAAATTAGACAGAAATGACACTTGATTTAATGAAATGAAATGAATGATTGATAATCATATTATAGTAATGATACAATGATAATGATTGATTGATAAATCAAATGATAATTCGATAAAGGAATTAATGAAATAAAGACTAAGATTACAGAACTATTACCACCCTGTTAGTTGCATTAACATTTGGAGATAACTGCTAGATAAGCTCTTAACTATGGCAGCCCTTGAGTTTCAGCTTGTTTATTTGTTTATTTATTAAGTAATATGATAAACATGTTCATGGACCCCTTTTTATGCACATTTGTCATATTTATCAATTCTGAGTTGACTCATTAAAGCATCCAGTGCAGTGATGAAATTCAATTTTTTTTACTACCAGTTCTGTGGGCGTGGCTTGGTGGGCATGGCTTGGTGGGCATGGCAGGGGAAGGATACTGCAAAATCTCTATTCCCACCCCACTACAGGGGAAGGACACTACAAAATCCCCATTCCCTCCCCACTCTTAGGCCAGCTAGAGGTGGTATTTGTCAGTTCTCCGAACTACTCAAAATTTCCACTACCGGTTCTCCAGAACCTGTCAGAACCTGCTGGATTTCATCCTTGATCCAGTGGCCCAATGCCAAAGTTACTAATGGAATGAATGCTTAAGATCCACCTAAAATCAGTTCTAGTTGACCGGGGGAAACACCAGGCCAACCCTTGCCCAATCTTGAAAATTTTAAACTAGATCAAGTGGGAAAGAAAAAATTCTAGATCCAGAACCTAAATTGGAGGGTTGGGAAAGCATCGTGAAAGCCATGGTGGACCACTTCTGTATTGCTATGGAGAAAACAGCTTGGATGTGTCAATAGGAGTCAAATTTAGCTCAAAGATTTACCTATGAGATTACTATGATAGATTATGAAACCATTTTGTTTCTAGCCTTACTCTGTCATGGGAACATCTAATACACCTGACAATATGATGCTGTTCAGGTGTGTATGTTAGAGTTGGACCTCTTGTCTCGATTGTATTGGATAGGACAGTGTTTCTCAACCTTGGCACCTTGAAGATGTATGGATCAACTCCAGCAAACACATGCTGGTTGGGGAATTCTAGGAGTTGAAGTCCACACATTTTAAGATTATCACCCTTGAGAATCACTGAGCTAAGGAATCCACTGTGGAATACCACATTGGGGAAAGCTGATTTAGCTGCATCTGTGTTATTTCAAAGATGTATGAAAATGTTTAAGGATGGAAAGTGGCTCCTATAGATGGAAAACCCTCATCCTGTTGCTGAGCCACAAACTTTTCTTTTTTTTCTCTTTCAAGAAAACAAAGTTACTGCTTTCATAAAATCATTAATTTAATTTTTAATTTAAATTTAATTAATTATGATTACAATAATTAATTCACAAAAGAAGATAGAGAACGCAAAGACATACACATTGTTACAAGCAGCGGAAAGAAAGAAAAAAGGAAATGAGAAATACATATAGGAAATCATTCAGCCTAATGCTTAAACACAGCTCTGTTTATTGATTGTACATTGATTGATCAGTCAGTTACGTTGATAGTAAGGAAATTGGTAAACTTAAAGCAAATGCATATTGGCAATTCAAAACAGTAAATTTGGAATGACATTGGCTTCCCAACACATAAAACTGAACTTATTTGTCCCCTCACTCCCATTCTTGATAAATCCATAATTCTTCATACTTTTTTTTAAGTGCACTTTTTAAACCAAAATGAGATCTATCATGGGTCAAACCCGATCAATTAATGTGTATTCATGCTTAATTTACACTTCCAATTAAATGATGTTGTTTGCCAAGTTTCTTAAACATTTTCTGGGATTTCCAATAAATCAGAAGAAAAATGATAAATGAGAATAATTAAATAAAGCTTTAAGACTATTATCAATGAATCCTTTATATTGCAATTGGATATTGTAATTGTTTATTCCAGAATTCCTGGAAATAACTAATACTCACCTTTGCAATCCTCTTTGTGTATGAAAAATATAGGTATGGCATCATCGAAACATGGAAAATATTTATAGTGATATGGAATTTTGTCCAGTACATTTTGAAAGAGTTGTAAAAACAATATCCTTTAACTGAAGATGAGAAGCCAATTCTAATTTTAGACAATTCAAAAGCCATTTACAATAAGTCAGATAATGGCAAAAAGCTGATTTGAAGTAGTAATACCTCTAGCTGACCACAAGTTCCATACCTATAATTTTCCAACTGAGATCATTCAGGAATACAAGTTAGTCTTGGGAATAAGGATCAAAAATATATTTCTGTCCCAAATTCATTTATTTATATTTGGGTGCTGCCCAACTTCAAATCAACTCTGGGCTGCTCACAATATAACATTGTAAATAGATTAAAACACAATGCAAAATAAGTAAATAAGATGAGATTTATTCCCTCTATACATAATCATAGACAAAAACATGTTCAACAAGGGACTCCATCCAACCTGGAAAACTGCCAAGTCTTTAAGGCTTTCTGGGAAACCATCAAAGTGATGATGAATTTTATGAATTAATGAATCATGAATTTTAGAGGACACCAAATGTGCTTTCCAGCCTCTAATGTAAAAATGATTAATGAATAGAGAGGTGGAAATAGAGATAAACTGCCCCATAATGTTGAACAGGTCACACAATAACTTTCTAATTATGATCATAGTGTGTGTTTCTTTTAATTTAATCACTTACGTTCCATAGCAAGGTTAAAATACTGAATATGCCCCTTGACCATAGCTGAAAATCAGAGGTGATTCAGTTACTATATCGTAGCTGCAAAGTAGATTTTAAAAATCTAGAAGGTTGCTCTTTCTGTATATAAAAAAATGGCAAAATTTAATATCTTCTCAATCCATTTTTAAAAATTAGGAATATTTTTACATAGAAGTAATAATCATTTTTACATTATATTTTTACCTTAGGATTTATAGCTATTTGTGTATGATCAAAAATATGTTTATATCCACTAATAAAGAAACTTTCCTCGGAATAAATATTTACAGAATTCAAGCAGTGATTGAAAACCAATTATTACAAATTGTTATAGAAATATTAGACTCTGTAAGAAGGATATGGAACTTCAGTTAATTAAGTAATCTGATAAATTATCAAACTGTAAATATTGATGTAGAAAAATAGGTAGTCATAAATAAGATGTAATAAGATATAATACAGTATAACATTTATGAATAATTTGTATTCAATTCAAATAGTGTCATACTGAAAATCTCCTGTGTTTGATAACAGACCAATTGTTTCAGTTTTACAAATCAGAGATAAAGGAGGTATTTTACAAGTTATAAAGTATCCTGCTAAATGAACAACTAATACCATTTGTAATAACCCTAGCAAAGGAAATATAATACAATGTATTAATTCAATTAAAGCAACAAGAAAATCCACATGGGATTTATTTCAAAAATTGCCATGGTACCATATCAAAGGCCTTCTCTGCATTCAGTGATGCAGAACATCATCACTGGTTTCAATAGTTTTGAATGTATGCTCAGAATGTAGTCTAAATATACATATATGTCTGTAGAGAGTCTCAATCATTCAGGTCATGGTTGTCCCAAAGGTGCTTTTTCAGGAGGCAACTGGACTTTCTTGTTTTTTCTTTTGAAGATGTTTCACTTCTCATCCAAGAAGCTTCTTCACCTCTGACAGGATAGTGGGGAATGGAAGGATTTATATTCCTTGCAGACAGCTGGTCATCTGAATGCTCTTAGCAGGTTGTTGAAGCACTTGGACATTTATCTGTGTCCTCAGGGTCATCTGAGTAGTGCTCCTGGTTCCTGTAGTCTGCAATTTTTTCCTCTGGAAATCCATTCCTACTCCTACTCTATTCAAAGGGTGTTCGTCCCAAATTGTAGAGCTAAAAGTCTTTTAGATCCTTCCATTTCCCACTATCCTGTCAGAGCTGAAGAAGCTTCTTGGGTGAGAAGTGAAACATCTTCAAAAGAAAAAACAAGAAAGTCCAGTTGTGTCACTGCGTTTTTGTATTTACCAGATGAGCTCTTATTTTTGAACTTTCAGACTTACCGTAGCTTGCCAAGTTCTTATCTCTAAGCTAACTGCACATGTCTACATTCTTTCACTTTCTTCTAACTTTCTTTGTTTTCCGGCCAAGAAGTCCAGCAGGAACACTGCCAAGATGTAACTAATTAGATTAGTAAGATGTTTTATTTTCTTTATAGCAAATAAATGAGTTTTTCTTAGAAAATATATCTTCAGGTTTATTTTCTTAAAGTTTACTTCAAGAAAAGGTCACGATCCATTCTCTAATCAAGGTGCAATTACCCAAAAGCAGAATGGGATTAATTGCCACCCTGACAAGTTGCCTCCTGAAAAAACACCTTTGGGACAGTAGTGATTGATCCAACTTTCAATAGAAGAAAATATCTATAGTTCTGATATGAACTGTGGAATTCTCGGTGCTCTTTGAATGTGGTAGTTTGATTGCAGAAGTTACCCATTACCCAGCTAGGTAGCATCATCCGTACGAGTGACACTACTTTCTTTTCCCTTTAGAAGGATCACAAGATGCAGGACAAGGAATTTTGCCGCAGCCGGATTCCTCGCCTGGTACTTCGGCCTCATCTCCCCCAGCAACATTTCCAATACCAGAAGGTGTCTCCAGCATCCGAATCCCCCTTTTCTGAAGAGGAAAGCAAAGAATTCAACCCTTTAAGCTCATCTGGAAGGTCTGCCAGGACAATCAGCAGCAACAGTTTTTGCTCAGGTATTAAAGAAAGAATGTACATCAATTAGGATAACTGGCTGTTTTTATACTATCATCATTGAATGGTCTTAGTGGTCTTCTAATCCCCACCCATGCAACTTTCATTTACCGTGTTTCCCTGAAAATATGATCTACCCTGAAAGTAAGCCCTAGCTTGATTTTTAGATGTGCACCCAATATAAGTCCTATCCCCAAAATAAGCTCTAGTTAAGGCCCCCCTGCCCATTCTGAGGTGTACAGGGTAGAGTGAGACGCACGGGTAAAAAGCTAGGGGGGGATGTGAGATGGAGCTGCCCTACTTACCAGGCTTCACACACCCCAACACCTGCCTCGCCTTGCAGGCCCACTTCTCCTGTGGCTGCTTGCTTGCACGTGTTGTCCCTGCCTCCAATCCAGAGCTCTGTTATTGGCTGCTGAGGGCTTTCTGGAAGGCCTCTGATGGCAAAATGGAGCCCAGTGAGCAGCGGCAAGCAGCTGCAGAAGAGGTGGGCTGGCAGTGGGCTCAGTGCCGCCGCCACGAGGTGAGTCAATAATTAGACATTCCCAAAAATAAGACCTGGTGCCTTTTTTGGTGGCAAAAAAAATAAGACTTATTTTGGGGGCTTGGTCATTTAGAAAGAAAGAGCTTTCAACTTTCTTAAATTCACCATGAAAGGTTTACTTTTACTAAAGCCAAGTGGTTACAAGATAGGGAAAAAGCCAGATCTGAGGTTTGCGTACAAAATCTACCTCCTTACTTTCTCTGGTCCTCCCTCCCCCTTTATTTCCCTAGTGGGGAAATTCAAACAGGTTGTTTTGGTAATGGTCTTGGCAGGCTCAGCGATGGTCCACATTCCATTCCCAGACTTGTGATGGCTGACCAATGTTTCTGGCAGGCACTTGCAGTGGTTTCAGTTTCTGGTTTTACCTCCCTCATTCCCTCCTCCTGGATTCATGGCAGTCTGGCATCAGCAAAACAGAAATGAGGTGAAGCAGGATGACCGCACTGACAGTTGCCCTCTCTCTACCACTGGGGATATGCACTTATGAATTTATCAAACCTCCATCTAAAGATGTCTAAGTATGGGTAGTTTTCAACTTACGACGCTACTAACAACTGTTCAACGTTACGTTTGAATCCCAAAAATCTACTTACAACCTAGTTTTGAGGTTCCTGCAGTCACATGACTATATTTTGGACACTCAGCAACCAGCCTGCAGTTATGGCTGTTTGCAGTGCCTTATGGTTACATAATCATAATTTACAATGAATTTGTCAGAAACCAGCATTTACTTCCAATTTCCAAAACTCCTCGTAGTGATAAATGGGTTTGCTCAACAACCATCACATTCACTTTATAAGCAGCATATTCATTTAATGACCACTGCAATACAGGTTGTAAAATCAATTCTAGTCACATGGGGACCTGTTTTACAACCGTCATGAGTTATGATGGTTTGCCGAGCTCCATTATGGTCATAAGTTGAGGATGACCTGTATGGAATTCATTACCAGAACGATAAACTGATGATCATTATTGAAAACTGGTCTTTATAACTGTGGGAGAAAATCATCTCCTTTCCACGCTATACAATTCCATAGCCATTCTGGCACATTTGGAAGTGTAAGCAAGTGCTATTAATGTTGCTGTGATGGGCGTGGCCTGTATAAAACACCTATTTCATAGAAGGGAAAACTGGTCAAACTATTGGTCAAATCAAGTAATTTGTCTAGGAATCGGGATGCATGCCAAAAGTTAAGTGCAGAGCCCCAGATGCAGACCAACAACTTTGAATCCAGCCATTTGCCCATCTATTGCCCAAGAAAGAAAGATTTGTAAAGAAGTTGCCCAATAGACATGAGGTTTGAGCCTCGAAACAGTAGACCAGAGGTCTTTAAACTTGGCAGCTTTAAGACTTGTGGACTTCAAAGTTGAAGTTCCCCAATAGACATGAGGTTTGAGCCTCGAAACAGTAGACCAGAGGTCTTCAAACTTGGCAGCTTTAAGACTTGTGGATTTCAACTCCCAGAATTCTCCAGCCAGCATAGCTTAAAGCTGCCAAGTTTGAAGACCTCTGCAGTAGACCATCTCTTTGAATGCAGAAGTCTTTCTCTCATTTTTGTATCCTTCCCTGGACACATACTACTGATACCAGAAATGGTATTTAGCTGGTTCAAACCGGTTCGGGGGGAACCGATAGTGGCCCCGGTGTAATGCTGTCCTATTTAGCCACGTTTTCAAGGCCGAGTGCATGCACAGAAGGCACGCACATGAACAAAGCGCAAGCGCGGAAGGCCAGGTGTATGCGTGGAAGGTGCACGCGCGAAGCAAACGTGCAGGTGCATGACGAGCCAGGGGTAAGAATATGTGAAACCCATCTCTGACTGATACCTCTCTGATACCCATACTCAAACATGCATGTGTAGAACCTTTTCCTTTCTTCTAACCCAGGTCTCTCAGCTACTTCCTGCCCATTCCATTGGGTCAACTTCTTCCTTCTCTTCACATTTTTATAGGATCATCTCCTGCTTTCTCTGAGTTTCCTCCTAACCAAATGGTGGCAATGGAGGCTATTTTTCTCTTTTCTCAGAGGATAAGAAATACTCTAAATGTTAGTTTGCACACATAGTTTTTTTTTTTCTTAGTGACATGAGAAAGGTCCACAGCTTCATACTCACCATGTTGCCTTCTCCCCAAGATAGAAAACTGCAAAGGATTTGGTGATCGTGAATAGACCAGCCTTAACCAACCAATTCTAGATGCGTGGAAGGGGGTATCAACTGAGAATCCTAGGAGTTGAAGGTCACAAGATCAGTCATAAAGATCGAGGTCACACATTAGTTTCAGTTCAGAAGATTTGTTGCTCAATCTTGTACACAAGAATCTAGTCAACTAATGAGCAATACTTAATTGGTGCCAGATAAGGGTCAATGATGGGTTGGATTTGGGTCATTTGTGGTAACATAATGACTCTAGGTTGATGACTCACTTAACTCCTCCCTAGCTCTGCCCGCTTTTCTCCTACACATACTAACTGTGGTAGAGTCTTTTTAAAACTCTAGAAGGACTGGGAAGAGGTGTCCACATATGGGTACATATCAGGGGTGGGTTCTGAATTTTTTTACTACCGGTTCTGTGGGCGTGACTTATTTTGTGGGTGTGGTTTGATGGTCATGTGACAATTCTTTAGGATTTAGCAGAGGTACTGGTCTACCAGGCTTTTAACTGCTTGCAGAGCTGTACCGGTCTACTCATTTGTTTTTGGAGGCACCGGTCTACCCATTTGTTTTTCGAGCGCCCTGGTCTACCACCACACTGCCTCTTAACACTGATCAGCTGTAGAGCGGCCCTTTGAAGCCCGGGGGCAAGAGTTTAAACAGTTTTTTCCCTTCTAGCTGATCACCTGGGACTCAGGAGGCAGCGAATAGATTGGGGGCGGGGCCAAATAAAAAGTAAGAATAACGGGGGGGGGGGTGCAGGAGGCCCCAGCTCCCGAACAAAGAGAACCAGTTTGGTGACGTCATATCGTCACCACTACCGGCTCGGCCGAATCAGGCCGAACCAGGAGGAACCCATCACTAGTACATATGCAAAGGAGCAGGGCTTTGATTATGCAGTTGCAGCCACCATCTTGGTCTTTAATCCCCCACCATCCACAGACTGTCTATGGGCAAAACATCCTCCAAGTTCCTTTTTTTCATTGCATTTTTGCCATTCAGTATCTTTTTCTACAGGGTTTTTCATCCACTGATGCCTACTTAATGAGACTGTGACTGGAAAACACAGAAATAATTATTAAAACGTTCCTTTAACTGGTTAATGTTGCCACTTTGGATAAAAAGGACTGCTTTAGCCAACCATTTCAAATACTGAACTATCAATACCATCAAAAAATTAACTATTTATAGAGTCACTTGGGGGCAGTTGTTCCATTCCTTGCCAATTAAACCTATGGAGAATCAGTTGGTTTGGTGAGTGATAACCATCATTTAATTTGTCAAAAACATGCTTCCCAAGAGGCACAGCTTGTTTATTGCTTGCTTCTTCCAAGTGTTGTTATGCTTCAGTACCTGCGGTAGAGCTAAAATAATTGTTGATGAGATGTTCCATTGGCTAAAACCACGAACTACTGTTTGAATTAGTAGACAATTATTTTAAAATCTGCCTGAAAAGATGGCATAGCTCTTTCACAAACGTTGCTGGGGTTTACACATTGTCGACAGATGTTTGATGTTCTTTGGTCACCCAGTATAAAATATGTGGCTTATCCAGCCTTCACCAGCTTAATAGATTCCAGATTGCCCTTCCTGGCTGAGGGATAAACGTTGCTGCCCAAGGGCATCAGGATGGAAGGAATTACAAATTTCTGATTTTATAATCCGTTAATGCTGTTTAATTTATTTAACTCATTAATATTGATGATCCACCAGAAACAAACTCTAACCCAGAGGTCTTCAAACTTGACAGCTTTAAGACTTGTGGACTTCAACTCCCAGAATTATCTAGCCAGCATAGCATAGCTGGCTGGAGAATTCTGGGAGTTGAAGTCCACAAGTCTTAAAGATGCCAAGTTTGAAGACCTCTGTGTCTAACCCATTGTAAGTCAATGATCAAATCTGTCAGCAGAGATGATTCTGGTAGCTGTAGTGTGCAAATGAGGGAATATCCTTCTCTTCTTTGTAGATGATTTTGAAGGGTGCTGTGGATTCAGTTTCTGAAAGGTGCTTTAGAACATGATCGTAATACCTGTCAGTAGCATATTTAAAAATTTATAACTGTGGAAGGTACCCTTGTGATCCTGCAAAAAGGACAACTGTGTTCCAAATCAGGGATCTCCAACCTTGGCAACTTTAAGCCTGGAGGACTTCAACTCCCAGAATTCCCCAGCCAGACTTCTGGGAATTGAAGTCTGCCAGGCTTAAAGTTGCCAAGGTTGGAGACCTCTGTTCCAAATAGATGCTTGTTTGCATTCCCGGGTCTTCAAAGCTCATTTTGGAGATTAGAATCAAATTTCTACATAGCCTTAAGGCTTAAACTAGGATGGGGCATAAATGAAGCCTAACCCTGGCTAGTATTGCATGTCCAATGTTATCGAGCAAACCTAATCAACATGTTAGAAATAGGAAAGATGAGTTTATATTTCACTGACATCAAGACCCCTACAGGTTGCCCAGTGCTGGATTAGTGGATTAGAACTGAAGAATGCCAAATTCAATCCAACTTCACCATGAAGTTTACTGGGAGAACCTCAGCCTCACCTGCCTTATATGGTTGCTGTGGGGATTAATTTGGAGGCATTATGTGATATCTGGAGATACTTGAGGATGAACAGAAAGATATAACATACACATGGCATAAGTGGAGCAGTGGTGGGTTTCAAAAATGTTTAATACCGGTTCTGTGGGTGTGGCTTGGTAGGCATTGCGTGGTTTGGTGTGGCAGGGGAAGGATACTGTAAAATCTCCATTTCCTCCCGATCAGCTGGGACTTGGAAAGCAGAGAATAGATGGGGCAGGGTCAGTCAGAATATTTACTACCGGTTCTCTGAACTACTCAAAATTTCCGCTACCGGTTCTCCAGAACTGGTCAGAACCTGCTGAAACCCACCTCTGAAGTGGAGGCATTCTTTTATAACAATATAGCAAGGAGTACTGGTTCCATACAAGAAAGATTTGGGAAGTCTTGCTAAAGGAGAAATATGACAACGCAAAAGTGACTCTTTAATTATATATGTTGCAAGTATACATAGTTTTCTGTCCCTTTAATTACAATGGCTTCTACCAAAGAATGTAAGAGTGAATAAAGGTGATGGAAATTCCAATAGGAATTCTTCAGAAAGAGCAATGGCTACTAAATAATTCCTGGTAGTGGAAATTATTCCTTCTCAATGAATTCATCCGAAGCCTGGATGATTGTTTAGCCTTCTGAATTGATGCAAACCAGTTCAGATCAAAAGACTCAAAGAGTCTAAATCAATTCAAACCGATCTGGATGTTTTTTACACTAATATTTTAAAAGATCATAATTAATATGAATCAAAACTGATCCAATCAGAGATTTGTTATGAACTGATTTGGACATCCAAATTTTCCAAATCAATACGAACATTCTAACTTAATCAAATGCCATTAATTTGATTCTATAATAGCCACCTATTTTTCAGTACTCCAGTATAGAAAATATATTGCAAGTAATGCTTTTTTTTTTAGTATTCTATGAAATTCAAACTAGAATAGTACTATTTCCAGAACACGTACCATTTGACTTTGAATAATATAGACTATTGTGTATCACAATAAAACTGTAATAGAAAAGCATACTTGATGAATATGAATATGCATAAGTATAACATGGTAAATCTTGCAAAATGATTACTATGGCTTCAAATGAGAGGTACACAGAAACTAAAATTAAGATTACTTAAAACATACCAAATTATATAGACAGATGTGCTGTAAGAATATGAGAAAATCATGCCATTCACTCCCAGTCTAGATAATTGCTTCAGATGGTAATGTGTTCCAGAATGGAAATTGGTTGCTTATACTTTGAAACTTGCTAGTTAATTATCACATTTATGATGCTTTCAGCCAGTGAACTGAATAGTTACCTCTGGATGGCAATCAATCTAGATTAACTCATCACAGTTCTAGAATAAAAGAAATATTTTCAGTTGCTGAGCAATGGTATATAACCTGCCTTTGTATCTTCCAGAATATAGGGTTGCATTGCCCTAGGTATTTGTGTAATAGATGGAAGTAGTTCTAAATTTTAATAGAGGAACAGGCTGAGCTGGAGGGCAGAGTTAAATACGTCATCAGTATGGAACATTTTACGCTCCCACAAGAGATCTAAGTCTAACTCCCTCCCTCATGAATTCTATTGACCCTTATCTCTAGTGCCAATGTAGCTTTGACTGTTAGTTACCAGATTCCTATGTATAGGTAGCAATAATAACCTTTTCTGTGCTTTGAACTAAGTGAATTCTCCTGGTTATTTGTGCCTGACAATTTTAGCAACACAAGTTGTTGTCTCATCTGCATCTCATGCTATTTCAGCTCTAGTCCTGAGGATATGGCATCAGGCAATGCTTTTTAGAAGAAGTAACATTGCCGAATCTGTAATCGAATGTTTGCTTGACTTGCATTTCGTATCTATTCTTTGGCAGGTGGCCTCATAAGTAACTGTGGCCTACACATGAAAAAAGAAATGATAAAAATAAGATTGGCTTGCAAAATGTTCATGAAGATGTTTAGAGGTAGTATTTAGCATTTTGAATAAAGTCCTCCACCTGTCCCCAACTTGTTAACCACTAAATGCACTGGAATGAGAATCTCCAGAATGCCCAACCATCACTATGTTGACTGGGAACTCTGATGCTTATAGAGGGGTCAGCAACCTTAAACACTCAAAGAGCCGCAACCGGAAGGCCCCCGTTTAATTCTGGAGCCAACCGGATGTCCAGTTCTCCCACCATAGAGTCTCCTCCTAGCGCGGTATCCTTTTTCCGCTGCCGACCAGAAGTCTAGTTCCCCTACCATAGAGTCTCCTCCTAGCATGGCGTTCTTTTTCCTCTACCTGTCCTAGCTGAAAGCCCTGTTGGTGACAGGGAGCCACAGCAGAGGGATGAAAGAGCCACATGCAGCTCCAGAGCCGCAGGTTGCCGCCCCCTGTTATAGACCAAACCATTTGAGCGGTATCAAGAGGAATCTGTAACTGATGTGTGAGAGATTGCAGAGAGGTTGGAAAAAGAAGGCAACCACATAGTAATAAACAATCAAGAGATAGCAGCAGGTGAATTAACTCAGGGGTCCCCAACCTCTAGGCTGCAGCCCTCTAGGAAATGATGGGCGAGCTTGTGTGTGTGTGCATACTTGTGTGAATAGCAGGCAAGCACATGCACACGTGCTCCATTTGCATGAGCAGTAGGCACTCATGCCACTTGTACAAATAGAACTGCGAGCACAATTGAGTCCAAAATTTCTGTTTCTAAGGAGACTGTTGTTAATTGAGTTTTGACCCGTTTTATGACCTTTCTTGCCACAGTTGCAAAGAAAATCACTGCAGTTGTTCACACAGTTCAACACAGTTGTTAATCGAATCTGGCTTCCCATTGACTTGTCAGAAGGTCGCAAACTCTGATCACATGACCCTGTCATGTGACACCACCGCTGTCATAAATATGAGTCACTTGCCAAGGGTCTGAATTTTGATCATGTAACCATGGACATGCTAAAATGGTTTTAAGGAGCCTTGGTAGTACAGTGGTCTAAAGTACCCTGTTATTAAGACCAGCTGCCTGCAATTACTGTAGGTTCGAATCTCGCCAGGCTCAAGATTGACTCAGCCTTCCATCCTTTCTAAAGTAGGTAAATTGAGGACCCAGTTGTGGGGCAATAAGCTGACTTTGTATAAATATACAAAAGGATGAAGGCTATTGCTTAGCACATTGTAAGACGCCTTGAGTCTCCAGAGAAGGGCGGCATATAAATCAAATTAAAAAAATAAATAAAAAAAGTGTGCAAAACAGTCATAAGTCATGTTTTTTCAGTGCCGTTGTAACTTGGTCACTAAACAAACTGTTGTAAGGTGAGGACTACAAGTAATGCATAAACGGCAACTTGATCCAGGTGGATAAAAATCTTGGAAGCATTTGAAAACACTCAAAGAGATTCTGTCTTAATTAACTCATCATAACTGAAGCTGATACATTTTTCTTATAGTGTCCAAGTTTCTGTGTTTCTACTAGATGAGCATTAAGGGTTATGGCCATAGTTCTTATGTCCTTCATCTTCATAACTGAAGCTGATACATTTTTCTTATAGTATCCAGGTTTCTGTGTTTCTACTAGATGAGCATTAAGGGTTATGGACATAGTTCTTATATCCTTCATCTTTATAACTGAAGCTGATACATTTTTCTTATAGTATTCAAGTTTCTGTGTTTCTACTAGATGAGCATTAAGGGTTATGGACATAGTTCTTATGTTCTTGATCTTGCCAAATCGGGTGAGATTTAACATGATGAGGTGTACAAGGTTGCAATTACAATTTGGACTTTTCTGCCTAGATGAATGGCAGAAAAGGCTTCAACTTAAAGGATGCTTAAAGGATACATCCAGAATTGATGTGTGTTGCAGAAGAGGTGACGTTCTGGTTTAATCTGTTTTTAGATGGCTTCTATTCTTCAATAATGCTCTGACCACACAATGTGTCCACAGTTGAAATTTGATGCCAACCTTTCTTGGCAGCATCTTCCAGGCTCAGCTGTGCTGCAAAAGAGGTGTTTCTAGAAGGAACTATACTAGGACATACTTGTTCGGGCAGTTGGAGAGGAGAACATTTTCATTTTGCCAATTCTCATTGCATCTGAATCCCATTAACTAGATTTCACTAAAAACAAATGAACAGACCTTTTCCAACTGGGTATGAACATTCTGAAAAACTGAATAAATAGGAATTGGATACTCTTCTCTACCTCCTCCGCCCCTTTTCCACCCTTAGGTTTGGATTTCAGCTGCAGGATTCATATGTCAAGCTGAGAAAAAACATTCACCAGAAACATTCAGCTGGCTCGTTCACTTCAGATTATTTTCCAGTATTAGTTCTGTTTTCATTATAAGTTGCACAGCCACTTTGGAACCATTTTTCATGTAGATTGAGGCATATTGGCTACCTGAGCTTTAAGGTAGCTGTTCCGAATAGATGAAATAAAAAGTAAGTTCTGCTCATTTTGGAAAAATTAAGCCATTTACCTTAAGGGATCCAGAATGAAAAAGCAAGATACTAAAGGAAATGTATTTAAATGTTCCAGCAGTATAATATTGTGTATCAGATCCCTAAGCCTATTATTAACCTATCACAGTAGATATTTCTAATAAGATATGCCATATATTCTTTGTTATGCTGTGTTCGCTGCCTTGCAGATTAGTAATTTAATTTTAGCGAAGAAGTCGCACCTCAAAAATGGCACACAATCTGATGCCTAGTGAATACATAAGATCCACTTAATTAAATGTTATACAGTATATTGCAAAGAATGGGTTAATACACACACATGCATTTGCTAGACAGAGGTAGTCCTTGTTAAAGCAACTGCCTCATACCTTAATCATTCATAGTTACAACGGTGATGAAAAAGTAACTTTGCCACCAGTCCTCACATTTACAACCTTCACAAGTCTGTAAAGCAGGGGTGTCAAACTCAAGGTCCGCGGGCCAGATTTGGCTCATGGGGTACTTACATCTGGCCCTCAAGGCCGCCCTGGAAACAGCAAAGGATCGGCCCACAATGCTTCTGCCAGCAAAAACGGAGGTCGTGAGGGCAGCCCTCCCGGGATCTGTTTTCACTGGCACAGTGCTGCAGGAGGCCGGTGCAGATGAAAATGAACCCCGGGAGGGGCGCCCCCCCAACAAGCTGTGTTTTTGTTGGCAGAGTGTTAGCAAAACAAACTACTAGCAAAAGACACATTTGATCACACGAGTGATGTCAAACTGGCCACACCCACCATGGCCACACTCACCATGGCCACACCCACCTTGCCCCCCTGAGGTCAAACAAAACCCTGATATGGCCCTCAGTGAAATCAAGTTTGACACCCCTGCTGTAAAGCAAAGGGAAGCAGAAGTAAGATCACAAGCACAGTCGCAATTTCACTTAGCAACCACTTTGCTTAACTATTGGGTTGCCTGTTCCAGTTGAGGTTGCTAAACAAGGACTACCTTTTTATCCAGGTAGATATATATGCATTTATAATTATTTTTAAATCAACTATATTAAATAAATAGAAGAATGTATGTGCAAAGCTACTGTGTGTTCTGGATCAAGGTACAAATTTTGCCAGAATTTAGTAGTAGTACTTTATTGTCATTGCACCAGAGGTGGTATTCAGCAGATTCGGACCAGTTCTGGAGAACCAGTAGCAGAAATTTTGAATAGTTTGGAGAACTGGTAAATACCACCTCTGGCTGGCCCCACTCCCATCTATTCTCTGCCTCCTGAGTCCCAGCTGATCGGGAGGAAATGCGGATTTTGCAGCAACCTTCCCCTGGAGTAGGGAGAGAATGGAGATTTTACAGTATCCTTCCCCTGCCATGCCCACCAAGCCACGCCCACCAAGCCATGCCCACAGAACCGGTAGTAAAGATTTTTTAATCCCACCACTGAATTACACCTCATACAACGAAATTAAACGCCATCTTCAGTGTATATTATACATAAGAAAAACTATAAAAGATAAAACAAAAACACACATCCTTCACATTCTATGCAATTGAAGTGAAAACCCCTGATATTGCATTAATATTGCACTAATCAGTGGAATTCAATATGGTTATTGCCCTGGGATAGAAGCTGTTTTTCAGCCTATTTGTCTTTGTTTTTATTGTCCTGTACCGTCTGCCAGATGGTAATAGTTCAAAAAAAAAAAAAGGGGTGCCCAGGATAAGATGGATCTTTAAGAATGTTTTGAACTTTCTTAAGGCAGCAGGGGCTATAAAGCTCTTCCAAAGAGGGGAGAGGGCAACCAACGATCCTCTGGGCAATGACAACTTTCTGGAGCTCATGTATGATGAGTGCTGAAATAAACCTGTGGAGGGATTGATTTATCCCCAAGCAATTAAAAAAAAAAGATGTTAACACCTGGTTGCAGTTTTTTGGGCCAGATTGTTGTGGCCCGTCAGCGGCCTGTGCGGATTGTAGCTGATTCTGACAGCGAGGAGGCTGGTGTGGTGTTGCGCCAGCAGCCTGTGCAGCTGGCACTCGAGTCAGACAATGAGGAGGCTGGAGAAGATGTGGTGCCAGAGGCAGGGATTCAGCCAGGGCCTTCAGAACCTCCAGAAGCTCCTTTAAGTGAAGAGGATGAAGAGGAGGAGCCTCTTCTCGATGCCCGGGCGCACAGAGCAGCCAAAAGGCAGGAGTGGCTCCTCAGGAGGAGGTCTCCTCAAGAGTAAGGCTTGGGGCTAATTGGCCACTCCCTTAGCCTATTTAAGGAGGAACACCCACTGAAGCAATTTGTAGGGAACAACTTTAGTTCACTCTACTTTGCGTCTGGATTCTCTGCAAATTGCTTCTGGGCTTTATGCCAACCTTAGTAAGATTGTGATTACTTTATCTTTGGTTTCTTGTAGGCTGTTAAGAAAGTTTATTAACAGCCTTTGTTTTGAAAAAGACTGAGTTATTTTAGTAAATTAAGTGTTGTACAAACTTTGTGTGTGCTGTGTTCTTTGGGATCCGTAGCTGGGGCAGAACACAGATAGACCACAAATGGTTCCAGAAGACAACATGCAGCTGCATTATGGGATATAGCAAACAGGCTACCTCCCACCTTAGCCATGAAACCCATCTGGGAGCCAGTCAGTCTCTGTCAATCCAACCGTAAGAAAAGGAGTAGTAGAAACGGGGGTGGAGTTAAAAGAGGGATCAGCCTAGAATCCCTAGTCTCAAGCAGTACTACTTGAATCCAACTCCCCTTGAATCCCATTGGCCTTTATCTAACTCCAAGTGGGTGGTAACTGTTAATTGACAAGATTCCTGTGGATAGGCAATTTACCAATAAATCAGTTTAATTGGACGTGTAGATCTTTTGTATCTGACACCAACCCACCTCATAGCATTGTTGCTGTGAGGAAAATAGGAGGAGGAAGGTATACAGGTAGCCACAATTTTATGTTATAGCCACAAATTTATGTTGCTAAGTGAAAAAATTGTTAAGTGAGTTTTGCCCCATTTTGTGACTTTTCTTGCTACATTTCTTAAGTGAATCACTGCAGTTGTTAAATTAGCAACACGGTTGTTAAGTGAATCTGGCTTCTCCATTGATTTTGCTTGTCAGAAGGTGACAAAAGACAATCACGTGATCCTGGGACATTGTAATCATCATAAATATGAATCGGTTGTCAAGCACCTCAATGTAAATCACGTGATCATGGGGTGGTTGCAACGGTCGTAAGTGTGAAAAATAGCCATAAGTCACTTTTTTCAGTTCCATTTTAACTTCGAACGGTCACTGAATGAAGTGTTGTACAGTAGTGGCCAAAATTGTGGAACCATTTTGGGAAAAGTGTATTTTTGAGGTTTGATGGCTAATAACACCACTTTTTGGGGGGGAGTTTCAAGATAAATCATATTCCACTGCTGGAATGGCCTGGGAATAGCCCAGACCTTAACCCAATTGAAAATCTATGGAGCCGACTAAAGAAACTTGCTAGTCAGACGCGACCCAGCAATAAAACCCAGTTAATAGTAGCAATCATCAATCTTGGTTTCACATTATAACAGCTGCAGAACGAAAAGACTTTGTTCCCTCCAAGGGAAGACGTTTTAAGGCCTCAATTCATGCTAAAGTATTAACTGACGTGATAATTTTTGGATATCTCATTTTTTCTACATGTTTCACTTTTCTTCTTTATATTGTAACTGCTATTCTAATAGCAAATCCTTCTTAAAAGTTATTGCATTGCATTCTTGATTAAATTATCTTTCCACTGATACATAAGTTTATAGTACTACTCCAAAAAAAGTGGTGTTATTAGCTAGTTTTAGAAAATACACCTTTCCCAAAAGGTTTCCACAATTTTGGCCACTACTGTAAGTCAAGGACTACCTGTATTGGATATGTTTTCTGCCTGGAGTTATATGTAAAAATAATACAGGTGGCATACAACTAAATAGCAATATCATTACCATCTCAATAGAGCTTATTTCTGAGAAGAAATGAGGAACAGGATTGGCCTACAAAATTTTTTCTCAAGGATTCATGGAATCAAAGCAGCAGCCTGCTGTCCTGTTCCTCACAGTGGCCAGATAGATGCCTCTGGGATAATATACAAAGAAGGCTGACAGGCTGTACTGGATGCCGAAATTTAATTTAGCTGTCAGAGCTGATGGCGGCTGTTGGATGTGTCATCCTGGACAACTTTTTTTGCCTATCCTTTCAGGCAAAAAAAAAGTTGTGTAGATGTGTCTTTGTCTTTCATTGATCCATTAAAAGATGGCATCTTTTATAATAGAAATATGTTGGCAGTGGATAATGAGAAATATAGTCCACTACACGCTCATATGTACTGTATATGTCTTTTTATATATATTTTATATCACTTTAATTGATATTGGGTATTTTTATACCGCCACTGAAGAACTCTGGGCACAGGGGCTCTGCAAATCAAATCAGTCAATCAGTTGTGACTTTTCTTGCCCCATTTCTTAAGTGAATCACTCAGTTGTTAAATTAGCAACACAGTTGTTAAGTGAATCTGGCTTTCCATTGACTTTGCTTGTCAAAAAGTCACAAAAGACAATAATGTGATCCCGGGACACTGCAAGCATCATAAATATGAACCAGTTATCAAGCACCTGAATGTAAATCACAAATAGATTTGATCAGAATGTGATCGAAATCATATTCTGGAGAAAGCCATTTCAGGAATTCTTCTCATCGTGTCATCTAAATATCGACTTTTTAAAAAGCAAGGTTTTTGAGGGGTGAATTTATTTCCTGTATATCTCATTGTTTTAAACATGCGGCACAAACATATGTTTCTAGTAAAAAAGTCATTGATAAGAATGTGCCACTGGGCTACGATTTTGTGAATGCTAGAAGCTAAACCTTGTTAATTTAGCAAGTTTCCCACTGAATATTCTAGAGGTAGACTGTACATAAATTCAGCCTTTAAGCCTTTGCCTGTCACCTGCATGACTGATTTTTTTTTTTGTAGCATGAGCTCTTCTGATAAGTGATTATCCCCCATGCCGGTGTCCTGTGTGCCTACTTGGGAAGCCAAGTCAGTGACCTTGACTTCTGTCTTCATCTGTTTCGCTCATCAATCATCCTATCAGTTATGTATCCTTCCTGCCCCCGTCACCTGTTTTCTTTTCTACACATAGGAATCAAGGCAGAGCGTTGAAAACAGGATCCAGCCCAAATGCTAAAGCAGCGTGAAGTCAATTCCTTTAAGCTGGATCACTGTTGTGTAATGAGAATTTTTTTTATTAAGGCACACTTTCAGTGTACTTAGGGACAAACCTAAGGGACTGTGGCTTATTTCATTCCATTCTTAAAAACTTCTTCAAGGGAATTGTTTTATCTTGTCACCAAGAAATAGGAAAAAGCAGTAATAATTTATCTTTACAATTGAATGGTGAAGAGCACTTCACTAGATGTAGCTGCTGGCCGCCTGACATAAAACAAAGCTAAGGAAGGGAGACTGACTATACCTGCTAATGTTTTTATCAAGCACAGTGAAAATATTTATTGATGCATAAAAAAAAACTTAGACCACTGTCTATCAAAAAACAATCTCTTACAGCTGAACCCACCTCAAAGGGTTGTTGTGGGGAAAATAGGAGAAAAATTTACTGCTTTGAGTTTTGAGTTAAAAATAATAAAGATGGATCTTAAAAATTAAAATCTAAAATCCTCGTTCCGATGAGTTTCTTTTCTTCTTGGCAAACCCTGAACTTTATTTAAAATAGGTGTGGCCGACTTGCCATGATAGAGTTTATCAAAAAGCAGGATTAAAAAAAAAACCCAAATGGGATAAATAGTATGTTAAAACTCATAACAATAATTGTAATGCTGATAGAGAGGCACTAGGAACAAAAGCTTTTGTGAAGCTACGGCCTCAAATCTTGGGGGATGGATCATCAAAAAGCAAAAAAAAATAAATAATTAGAGAAGATCCATGCTCATCAGAGGGAGTCCATCCAAAAGCTGAGGTGCCGCAACATAGAAATCACTCTTTGGCATCCTCCTTTTGGAGTGCGGGGGGGGGGGACCCATTTGTACCATTTTTTTTTCTATTTCCTTTAACAATCACGTGAGGAGAACAATGAAACCAAATATTGCATCCTGCTCAATCAGATTCATGAACACCAACTTGCAGTCAGAAAACATGACAAAAATTCTTTAATTTCACAACATATAGACAGATTTAACCATAGTTTCAATTGGGAAAATGTGACAATCCTATGGTAAATCAGGCCAAGTCCAAAAATGCCAAGGAATTTTCTAGAAGCCTGGCACTCTGACAAATCAGCCATCAATAGATACATAGACAATAACATCAATAGATTATGTAAAAGAGACAAGCAACCAGCCCAAAAGAGAAAAAGACTCCAGCACCTCTCCAGTTATCAGCACTCAGATCAGCATGGATTAAATCCAAGGTTAACTTCAGACCAAAAATCAAGTAAACAATTCCCCAGTCAAGAAACTGCCAAAGAGCCCAACCAAAGAATTTCAAAGACTGCCTCCACCCACCCAGGCAGGGCAGGCAAGTCACCAGAATATAAACTGACAGCAAGCAGCACTCCTTACTACCGTAACACTGATGATATTACCTAGTTAGGGTAATGAAATGTCTGCAACAGAGGTAGGTTTCAGCAGTTCTGACCAGTTCTGGAGAACCGGTAGTGGAAATTCTGAGTAGTTTGGAGAACCGGTAGTAAAAATTCTGACTGACCCCGTCCCCATCTATTCTCTGCCTCCCAAGTCCCAGCTGATCGGGAGGAAATGGGGATTTTGCAGTATCCTTCCCCTGGAGTGGGGTGGGAATAGAGATTTTACAGTATCCTTCCCCTGCCACGCCCACCAAGCCATGCCACGCCCACCAAGCCACACCCACAGACCGGTAGTAAAAAAATTTGAAACCCACCACTGGTCTGCAAGGAAACAAGCAAGCTCAGAAAGTACCAAGGACCTCCTCATGTCAACCCAGAGCCACAAATATTCTCCTTTATTAGATCTCTTGCAATTCTGAGATACGCCAAGCTTCTGCCCCTGTGTACATGAGGCTGGTTTATTTTAAAAAAAATTTCAACAGAGTGATTTTCCTTTAACTCATCCTGCCTCAGCCTGGGATTTTGCGACCTCTTTTGCCACTCTTGTTAAGTAAATCACTGCAATTGTTAAATGAATCACACAGCTCTTAAGTGAATCCAGTTTCCCCCCCCCCCATTGACTTTGTTTGTCAGAAGTTGGCTGGGGAGATTGGAGATGGCGATCACATGACCCTCGGATGTTGCGGCTGTGTCAAATACCATTGCCATCTGCCCAAATTTTGATTCTGTGACCATGTGGATGCTAGTGAAAGGATTATAAGTGCGAGGACCTGTCATAAGCAGAGGTGGCATTCAGCAGGTTCTGACGAGTTCTGGAGAACCGGTAGCGAAAATTTTGAGTAGTTCGGAGAACCGGTAAATACCACCTCTGACTGACCCCGCCCCCTTCTATTCTCTGCCTCCCAAGTCTCCCGAATGTCAGCTGATCACACCCACCAAGCCATGCCTACCAAGCCATGCCACGCCCACAGAACCTGTAGTAAAAAAATTTGAATCCCACCACTGGTCATAAGTCACTTTTTTTCAGTGCTGTTGTAACTTGGAATAGTTGCTAAACATGACTGTAAGTCAAGAAATACCTGTATGCATTTTACCACAACTATGTTTGAGGGTTAAGGATGTAGGAACTGATTTTCTGTAAACCCATCAGCGGACAGGACCTGGATTGTTTCTGTTTATTATCTTGAAATCTTGACATCAGAGGAATGGGAGTGGAGAAGATAATAGCATGTCTTTAATTCCATGAGAATTGAGGATGTGGAAGGGCTTGTTTTACTAAGACGTTAATTTAAATGCTTTATTATGCCACAGCCACCAACCATGTTAGAGCAGATACTAGTTAGGAACGGTTTGTAACTGACGGCCTGGTGGGGGAAAAAAAGGAGGAGGGAAAACATTCCGTGCTGTCCAAAATTATGTGCTGCCAAGTTGCACGAGCTGCGAGTTGGCAGATTTCTTCCTTCCTTTCTTGTAAAAAAAAAAAAGTAAAGTATGCTATGATCAAGCAAATAAAACCGGGAAGCGGGAAGTGATCCTGTTAAGTTCATGACATGCTGTCATCCCCCAGTTCTGCTTCCCTTTCTCGTCTGATTTTTCTGCAAAACTTATGGTGGTACGATTAGCCGGCGTTACTCTGAAGGACAAAGTTATCTCTGGTTACATTTCCTTTCGTTCCCACTTGTGACTTCATAATTTCGTCATTGTCATTTCGAAGCTTCTAGAGATAAGTCATTCTCCGTTTTGAGATAGTGCGTGTTAGCAAGTCAGGGGCAAGTGGTAAGATCTGGCCGCTTAACTTAGAGGTGTGGGAGAGAAAGTTTTCAAGAATCACTCGAGAGTCAACCCGTGGGGGCAGCCAACTGCTCATCATGATTTATTGGGCAGTCACTTAGGAAGGTGAAAGTGTGAAGGCGCTGTGGCAAGAGGGATGTAAGCTGGTCACAAGAGCTTTTGAATGGAGATCTTGGCAAATAATGGTAAGCTTTGCATTGGGGTAAAGAACATTTTCGTTTGTGCCAAATGTCTTCGTGAAGGTAAGAGATGCTGCTCAGTGAGCTGTAAGTTGTGAGAGCTGATTTTAGATTTTATCTTGATCATAAACTCAGTAGCTTTAAGGAAAATACATTTTTGCTGATGTTATTATTCCCCCCCCCTTTTTTTTAATGATCTGCAGTTTCCATTAATGATTGTCTTTATTATGGGGCTGTTGAAAATTATATTTCCAACTGCATGTGTATTCAAAAGGGGTTGTCTAATTGCTAAGTAAAATCATGTACAATTATTAATCGGTTGTTATTGCGTTTTACTGCATGTCTTTTAGCAAACTTTCTTTGAATGCCTAAGCAGTCTCTATATCTACCTGTCCAGTCCATCCATCTACATATGAATGGATTTCAGTTCAGTCAATTTTCTTTCTTTTTGGTTTAATGGTCAGTATAAACATAGTCTTCATTTGACAAGAGGATTGAAACTGAAGCTGAAGCCATATTTATTTCAGAATTTGGATTTCAAATGTCCAGTCCTTTACCAATACAAGACATCTGCTAGTCCCTCGTCCTGCCAGGTGTTCGTTTACCCTGCACTTAAAAAACTCACAACTTTTGAAGAGTCTGCTGTTTGAGCAGGCTGTGATTGATCAAAACCACATTATATTGATTTAGCTTCTAAACAGTAGTGGAACAAAGATGGTCTTCTACTTCTTGGAACATAAACAAATTTGCTCTTACAATTCAACAGACTTTTTACATAGGAATTTTTTGTGTTATGAATTGGGTCAGTGGTGGGATTCAAGTAATTTAACAACCAGTTCTCTGCCCTAATGATTTCTTCCAACGACCAATTTGCCAAACTGCTCAGAAAGTTAACAATCGGTTCTCCCGAAGTGATGCGAACTGGCTAAATCCCACCACTGGATTGGGTGACTTCATTCTCACCTCCGACCCTGGCCCACCAAAAAATATTTTTAATGGATAACTAAAGGTAGTCTTCAAATTACAACCACAGGGCAATTCTGGGACTAGAATTTTCATTGCCAAGCAAGGCAGTTGTTGAGCGAGCTGCATCCAATTCTCAACTCTTTTTGCCACGGTTGTTAAGTAAATCACTGCAGTTGTTAAGTGAATCGCACAGTTGTTAAGTGAATCCAGTTCGTCCTATTGACTTGGCTTGTCGGGAAGGTTGCAAATGGCGATCACATGTCCCTAGGGACACTGCAATCATCAGGAATAGATGCCGGTTGCCAAGCACCCAAATTTTGATCATGCGACTACGGGGAATCCTGCGATGATTGTAAGTGTGAGGACCAGTTTGTAAGTCACTTTTTTCATTGCCCTCGTAACTTTGAATGATCGCTAAACAAATTAGTTGTAAGTTAAGGACTACCTATATAGGCCTGAATCCAATGCTATAAAAAAAATTGATCAGGATTCATATTTTTGCTGAAGTGTTTTTATAGAGGCTGGTAGCATTTTAAATTCTTAAATAGTGTAGAAAGTTAGCACCCGCACCCACCACTGTCCTAGAAGAATGAAATATTTTAGGAAATATTAAAAAGGCAGAATAGTATATTTCCCTAAAGGGAGAAACATGCTCTTGGAAAGCATCCCCCACCCTCTTTAATAGCCCACAGCAGATGTCAGCACTTAAGATATAAACAGATAGCTAGCTTTATTCATAAGCAAATACCCTCACCCAAGATCCAACAAAGGTAGGATTAGCCTTCAGCCACAATAGGAATTGCCCAATGCCCCTTCATTGCATCAGCAGTCCAAACGTCAACCAAACTTAGCTCAGACAACCTAGAAAGCCAGCTATGACCCCTACATAACCCCCAATAGAATACATGTTCTTGCACAGGAACAGGAAGTTCAAGTGCAAAGCCCAAGAGAAGGTATAAATACCCACCACTCTGAACTCCGGGTGGTCAGCTGTTCAGAACCACCCATGTGGCTCTGCATCATCAATAAATGGACCCTCTTTCCAATCAGCCTCCAGCCTCCATTTTGTCTCCAGTGCCCGGCTTGGAACTAGACCAGGATATTTCTTCCAACAATAGCTTATCACAATTTTGCATCATAAAATTTGGTTATGCAGAATAAGAACAAAGTCTAGCTTTCAGCAAACTAGCATCACTGTGTTTAGGGGCAGGGGTTCCATCTATATGCACATGATTTTAATATGTTAATTAATTTGTACAAATAATAAATTTTAAAAAATAATAAAATTACAGATATCCTGTATCAATGTGGTACAATCAAAGTGGTGCCATAAATAGAAATGTCAAATCAGCAATATGTAAACTGAGTTCAAAACTCTACCCAGCTATCAAGCTCGTTTAATAATTTTAATCCAGTTAATATTATTCGGGCTAACCTCCTTGAGAAAGTTGTGCTGGAAGTTAAAGGATCAAAATATCAAAAATATATTTGGAAGGTAGAGAAGTAAGAAGGTTTACGTAAAATAAGTATGTGTTTACTTCTGTGTATGGAAATAATAATTATTGAAATGCAGAAGGTCTTCGTTTTAAGGGAAAGGTTAAGTAAGGAGACCCGTGTATCATCTCTGCCTACTTGGTAGTAGCAGTACCGGTGATTTAAAATAATCTACAATATCACCAATATTGCCAACAGAAAAACAGAATAATTAGTATTTCCTAATACAGTGTAATAATATAAAACATTTCTTAATATTAGCACAAGCATAATCTAAAAGTATATAAAATAAGGTGAAGGTTCTTTCGGTTTTATCAAGAGAAAAGAATTAAATTAATGATCTTCCTAAATATTAAAGATGTGACTCCAGATATTTCAAGGGGGTATCAAATTTCAGAGAAAGTGAACTAGAGGCAATATCTCTGTACATTTTAAAAGGTGCTATTCTCTCTGAACCACAGTGGTGCAGTAGTTAGAGTGCAGTACTGCAGGCTACTTCCGTTGACTGCTGTCTGCCTGCAATTTAGCAGTTCAAATCTCACCAGGCTCAAGGTTGACTCAACCTTCCATCCTTCCGAGATCAGTAAAATGAGGACCCAGCTTGTTGGGGGCAATATACTGACTCTATAAACTGCTTAGAGAGAGCTACAAAGCACTGTGAAGCTGTATATAAGCCTAAGTGCTATTGCTAAGGTGTATCTATTTTAAAATAATTCTGAAGCTGACAGATCTTCATGCAGAAGGTATCTCCAATCGTAATATTCTGATAGTTGTTCAGTTAGACAAACTATGATGGTTTTGTTGGAACTTTTATTTCCTCCTAGAATCTGGAGGATGATTAACTGGAAATGATGGAATTTCAGAATTGTTTTTGATGATATCCAGTTTTCTTTCATTTCAGTAATATAATTAAGAGAAATTGGTAATCTGTTGATACTATTTCAATCTTTTGAAATCATCCAGAGATTCACAGGGAAATTCAGACTTACTTTCTGTCCAGAAAGATAAATCAGTCCTTTTATACCCAAAGATGACCTACCTACCTGTCAGTGTAATGCAGATTTAAAGCTGACCAGCCGCTGTAAGGCTGTGGACCAGGATGATGAACTGAGGATTAGTCAACAGGGTTATTGCCGCTTTAAGACAGAGGATGAGACAGCAGGGTTATATATATGGGAGGCCATTAGAGGCACCTCTCTCTCTCCTTGTGTATCTCTCTCCTCCTCGTGTTCTATCTGCATTGTAACTCTCCATGTAGAGTTGAAGGTTGATTGCTTGCCTGGTATGTGCCTACCACGTGTATGTCTGTATATAGAAGTCTTGTATATAAACCACTGTTTGTAATGACAAAACCTCTGTGTCAAGGGTGAAATCCACCAGGTTCTAACAGGTTCTGGAAAACCGGTAGCAGAAATTTTGAATAGTTTGGAGAACTGGCAAATACCACCTCTGGCTGGCCCCAGAGTGGAGTGAGAATGGAGATTTTGCAATATCCTTCCCCTGGAGCGGGGTGGGAATGGAGATTTTGCAGTATCCTTCCCCTGCCATGCCCACAGAACCGGGAAGAATTTTGAATTTCATCCCTGCTCTGTGTCTTGTATTTTGCTCCTGGGTTGTCTCAAAATAGTAGTCACGCTGTAAACACTCTGACAGGTTATGGGCCCAGTCCAAAGAGAAGGCCAGAGTGACTAGAGAGAGGAGAAACCCAGTGGGAGCTTATACCAGAGCCAGAGAGGTTGTGCAACATGGTTTGATAGTGGTTAGTGGCTAGTGAAAGAAAGCAGGCAGCATGGCTCCGTTGGCATAATAGGAGGAAGTGTCTTAGTGTCTCGGCTGAATGAGACAAACTATCTCTCCTGGAATGTGAAGATGGAGATGTACCTGCGAAGGGACGAGTTGTGGACAATAGTTACTAATCCACCAGCAGTCCTGGATGATGGGGACCAGAGAAGAAATGAAAAGGCATTAGCCTTCCTGCAATTGGCATTTTGATGTACAGCAGTGTAACCTCTGTCTAAGTCACAGAATGACTTTGACCTGAGTGATCGACAGTGCTGGGAGTTGTGCAGCTGCTGTTTTGGTAATGGTGAAAATTTTGATCCTGCAGGAGACATAGTGATCAAATGCTCATCTGATACTAATGTACAGGGAGGAAAAAATGTCCTCTGGCAGAGTGAAAGAGGGAACATGACTATACTGATGTATGTTTTCTCTGTGAATATTTGGAGGGGAGAGAGAGAGAAAGAGTGTTATACTCCAGCCTGGTATCCATTATATAGTTTGATAAAAATAACAATATGGTGATTGGTAAAGAGGGATTGTATGCAACAGACCCTTGGATTGTCCGTAGCTTGAATTCAAAAGCCTGCTGAGTTATTGGTATGTATAAAGGTCACTAATAACATGAGCCAAGTGAAGAATGATTTTCCATGCCAAGATCGCTTTGTTCCTATGATAAGCAGCTTGATGTCCATGAAAGCTGCAGAACTGAAGCAGTTTTAGTTATAATAGAAATCAGGGCTGGATCCAGGATTGAGAAGACCTATTAAAGGTTGCTTGGAATACCCCTTTTATTCAGATGAAAGCTTTCCTATATCGTTGCTGTCAGGTCTCCTTGTCACCATTATCTATGTTTTCCACAATGGCCTAGATGTGAGCTATTAAAATGGGAAGAAGGAAGGAAGGAAGGAAGGAAGGAAGGAAGGAAGGAAGGAAGGAGGGAGGGAGGGAGGGAGGGAGGGAGGGAGATTGGCTGTGTTTGGTCTTATGGAGGTGTTAAGAGATAGACTTGACAAGGATGAAAACAAAGGGCCTGAGACAGTGGTGGGATTCAAAAAAATTTACTACCAGTTCTGTGGGCGTGGCTTGGTGGGCGTGGCAGGGGAAGGATACTGTAAAATCTCCATTCCCTCCCCACTCCAGGGGAAGGTTCCTGCAAAATCCCATTTCTTTCTGATCAGCTGGCACTCGGGAGGCAGAGAATAGATGGGGGCGGGGCCAGTCAAAGGTGGTATTTACTGGTTCTTCCGATCTGGTTCTCAAAATTTCCGCTACCGGTTCTCCAGAACTGGTCAGAACCTGCTGAATGAACACCTCTGGCCTGAGAGCAAACTGACCCATTAAGATAATAATGCATAGGTCTGTCCATTCCTTCTGCTGCAAAATGAGAAGCTCTCAATTTGTTATAACTGAGCTGAGAAAGCGATCGAAGGGTAAACAGGATCTGCTACATATTGATGGAGTCATATTGTTGATTTTCTCCCATTCTAGACATTTTTAGGCTTTTAGAATTCATAGTAAGAGCTGCCTTACACCTACCATCCTTCAGGTTTCAAGTATTCATCTGGGAAAAGCCAATTGGAAAGGTATCCCAAAATTCTAGCCACTTAGCCCAGTCAGGGTAACTTTTTAAAAGCGTCTAAGCATTTCACTCCTTGTAAATTGAATTCCAGTATAGATTCAACAAATGTGTAAATTGTCTATTGATTAAAACCAGGATTTCAAACTAGCCAACTTTTAAGACGTAGAAAAATCAGAATTCTGGGAGTTGAAGTCCGCAAGTTTCAAAGTTGCCAAGTTTGAAGAGCCCTGATTTAAACTGTGGAGAACATAATCTGCTGTGTAATTCGAAGAGTCCTGCCTATAACCATTTTAAGATGTTTCTTTTTGAATTAATAGGACTCCAAATTGGAAAAGTGAAAGAGGCTTTACATTCCTTGTGTAAGGAACTTCATCCTTGTGGGGTTTTTTTTCCTTTTCAACCTGACTTCTTGATACTGCAACTTACCTAATAAAGCATAGTCCCTGATCGTGTGGAAATGTTTTTTCATATTCATCTCAATGCATGTACTGGGTGCCACAAGTATTTTAAAGAATTAGGCAATGATAAGGATATGGAAGATTAGTGACTGTGGCGATGATAGTGGTACAGATAACTGAATCTTAAAGAATTGAGGAAAATCAGCAAAGCGGTAAGTAATGTAAGTAACTCTTGTAAGCAGTATTTCAGAGTGAGAAGGTGAATCTATGAGGGTTTAATTTAGGGGTGAAATCCAGGTTCTGACAGGTTCTGGAGAACCGGTAGCGGAAATTTTGAGCAGTTTGGAGAACCGGTAGCGGAAATTTTGAGTAGTTTGGAGAACCGGCAGATACCACCTCTGGCTGGCCCCAGAGTGGGGTGGGAATGGAGATTTTCCAGTATCCTTTCCCTGCCACACCCACCAAGCCTTGCCCACCAAGCCACACTATGCCCACCAAGCCACACCCACAGAACCGGTAGTAAAATTTCACCACTGGTTTAACTGTATTTTTTAAAAAAGAAAAGCATGGAGATTTGTTGTAGCCACCAGCTTTAAAATGCAAAGATATGGAATTGCTTTGATTGGTGCAATGTTTCTCAACCTTGGCGACTTTAAAGTGCATGGACTTCTACTCCCAGAATTCCCTGATTAGAGTACACTGGCTAGGGAATACTGGGAGTTGAAGTTCACGGATCCTAAAGCTGCCAAAGTTGAGAAACCCGACTTAGAGGCAAAAAGGATGCTTTGTGCATTCTCCTTTCCTTTCAGCATAGACCAGGGTCCATAATCCCTGGTCCGTGGACCAGCCAGTAACCAGGCCATGCAAACAAGCGAAGCCCCATCCGTGGGATACAGGCAGTATGTGAAACCATGCCCCCTCCAGTCCATGGAAAAACCTCTCCACAGAACCAGTCCCTGGTACCAAAAAAGTTGGGGGCTGTTGGCATAGAGGACCTGGGATCCAGCGGTGGGTTTCTGTTCTGCCCCAGTTACGGATCCCAAAGAACACAGCACACACAAAGTTTGTACAAAACTTAATTTACTAAAATAACTCAGTCTTTTTCAAAACAAAGGCTGTTAATAAACTTTCTTAACAGCCTACAAGAAACCAAAGATAAAGTAATCACAATCTTACTAAGGCTGGCAGAAAGCCCAGAAGCAATTTGCAGAGAATCCAGACGCGAAGTAGAGTGAACTAAAATTGTTCCCTACAAATTGCTTCAGTCGGCATTCCTCCTTAAATAGGCTAAGGGAGTGGCCAATTAGCCCCAAGCCTTACTCTCGAGGAGACCTCCTCCTGAGGAGCCACTCCTGCCTTTTGGCCACTCTGCGCACCCGTGCATCGAGAAGAGGCTCTTCCTCTTCGTCCTCTTCACTTAAAGGAGCTTCTGGAGGTTCTGAAGGCCCTGGCTGAATCCCTGCCTCTGGCACCACATCTTCTCCAGCCTCCTCATTGTCTGACTCAAGTGCCAGCTGCACAGGCTGCTGGCGCAACACCACACCAGCCTTCTCACTGTCAGAATCAGCTACAATCCGCACAGGCCGCTGATGGGCCACAACAGTTTCACATTTTGTTGCTATCAGTTCGCCCCATGCGCCTGCCTTTCGCACATGCGCCCGGCCTCAAAAACATGCCTAAATAGGACGGCATAGAGCTGGGGCGGGGCGGGGCGGGGCGGGGCAGGACCACCCGCGATTTGCGCTACCAGTTCGCCTGAACCGGTCTGAACTGGCTGAATACCACTTCTGCTGGGATCGCATGTGTGGAATGTCACGACGATGTGATGGGAGGGCCCAGAGGGCCTTCTCTGTGGGAGCGCCAGCCCTGTGGAATGAACTGCCCCCAGAAATACGTAAGATCTCCGACCTCCGGGTATTTCGCTGCGCACTGAAGACCCTGTTGTTCCGCTAGGCCGGGCTTTCAACATAATAATTTTAAATTGGGGTATTTTAAATTTTTGGGGTTTTAAACCGGGCCAAATCTATTTAATCATTTTAATTTTTAATCATTGTTTTGTCTTGTGTTTCTAAATTGGCTGTACACCGCCCTGAGTCCTTCGGGAGAAGGGCGGTATAGAAATAAAATTATTATTATTATTATTATTATTATTATTATTATTATTATTATTATTATTATTATTATTATTATTATTATTTATTGGTTAATCTTTAGTGAGATTCACAGCCTTTGAGGCTGGTTAATAGCTCAGCAGCTCGAGTCCTAACCAAGGACCTAGGAACTGTTAAGGTATCGTCGGAGGATGTAAGCTGTTCCAAGTAAGGTGGTTTTTTGTAGAGTCAAAATGTTCAAGTCCGGCAAATTTAGAATTTCTAAATAGCGGGGTAGCCCTTTGGGTATTGCTCCGAGGGCTCCAATTACAATCGGGACAACACACGATTTCTTTTTCCACAGTCGCTCAGCTTCAATTTGTAAGTCCCGGTACTTTGTGATTTTTTCTTGCTGCTTATCTTCAATTCGTGCATCACCAGGTATTGCAATGTCAATGAACCATACTTTTTTCTTTTCAACTATTGTTATGTCAGGTGTGTTGTGGACCAAGTGCCTGTCAGTCTGTATCCTAAAGTCCCACAAGATCTTGAGTTTCTCATTCTCTAAAACTTTCTCAACCTGATGTTCCCAGTGGTTTTTGCTGTACTCAAATCCAAACTTCTGGCACAATTTCCAGTGAATGATTTTAGCAACACGGTCATGGCGTTGTAGGTAGTCAGTTTGTGAAATTTTGCTGCACCCACTGATCAGGTGGTCAACTGTCTCTTCTTTTTCATTGCAGAGGCGGCATTTGCTGTTGGTGGTAACATGTTGAATTTTTGCCTTCATACAGTTTGTGGCTAGGGCTTGTTCTTGAGCTGCCAAAATAAAGCTTTCTGTTTCTTTTTTCAGTACTCCTAATCTTAACCAGTTCCAAGTTAGTTTCTGGTCAGCTTTGCCTTCAATACTTTTCAAGTATTGGCCATGCAGAGCTTTGTGTTTCCAATTTTCAGCTCGCTGCTCAATTACTTCTTTCTTATATTCTGCTTTCTTCTTATTATTATTATTAGCACTTTCTGAGAGGCCAAGGTTAGCCACTCTTGTACATGAGAAACAAGCTGTACATGCTTAGCATTGATAGAAGACATTCATGTTTGCTCAATTTACCTCTCCTGTTTCTTTGGTTTCGGATCATTTGTTGTTGTTTTAAAATTGATGTTTGACCAATCCCTTCTCTGTTTACTTTGACTAGAATTTTGCCAGGCAAGTTTGTGTATGCAATCAAAAATAGCTTCCGTCTTGGTTGCTTTAGATCTTTTGAAAACCACCTGCTCTCCCCTCGTGGGATAAAGGCAGACTTTTCTTCTCTGAAAGAGAAACATGGAAAATATGCTTGTAGCAGGCGTGGGTTCTACTTACCTTTACTACCGGTTCGCAACAGGGCCACCCACACATGCGTAGAAGCATTTTGATGATGTCGGGATCAGTGGGCGGAGCCTCCCGCCAGTTTTACTACCAGTTCTATAGAACCGGGGGCAACCCATCACTGGTTTGTAGGCTTCAGATATTCTTCCTTTGCTAATGTACAAGGAGTCCTCGATTTATGACCACAGTTGAGGTCAAAATTTCTGTTGCTAAGCAAGACAGTGTTAAGTGGACTTTGCCCCATTTTATGACCTTCCTTTCCACAACTGTTAAGTGAGTCACTGCAGTTGTTAAGTTTGTAATATGGTTGTTAAGGGAATCTGGTTTCTCCACTGATAAGCATCAAAATTCAGATGCTAGTCAGAAAGTTGCAGAAGATGATCACGTGACTCTTGGACACGGCAAGTTGCCAAGTCAGTTGAATTTTGATCAGGTGACCATGGGGATGCTGCAACATTTGTTAAGTGTGAAAAATGGTGATAAATAACTTTTTTAGTGCTGTTGTAACTTTGAGCGGTCACTAAACAAATGGTTATAAGTCGAGGACTATCTGTAGTACTTTGTGTGTAACACCTGCTCCATTACGATGACTATGATCGTGATTTAACACTTATTGCTTGTATGTCTACTGAGAGCTTATGCACTGGACTGGAGACAAATTCCTTGTGTGTCCAATCACACTTGGCCAATAAAGAGTTCTAATTTATTACTCAGTTTGGCCATACTGTCAGCAACCGTATCCGTGGTCATTAGATCTTGCAAGGCTTTTTAAACTTTCAGCTTGTTTTTGTGGCATTCCCTGTGTGTTTTCCCACATCGTTGGTTGTACACAGTGCATGAAGCCAGGAACTGGTTCTTTCTTTCTTTCTTTCTTTCTTTCTTTCTTTCTTTCTTTCTTTCTTTCTTTATTTATTTATTTATTTATTTATTTATTTATTTATTTATTTATTTATAAATTTATAAATTTATAAATTTGTATACCGCCCTTCTCCCTGAGGACTCAGGGCGGTGAACAGCCAAGTAAAAACATAAATTACAAACATTAAAATACAATTAAAAAGATACATATAAATTTGGCCCCATGATTAAAAACAATAACAAACAATTAAAAACATTTAAAAAAAGTGTTAGGCCAGCCCGGCTTGCTGGAAAAAGAAGGTTTTAAGGGCACGGCGGAAGGCACCAAGGTCTTGGATTCTCCTTATCTCTGGGGGCAGCTGATTCCAGAGGGTAGGTGCCCCCACAGAGAAGGCCCTCCCCCTGGGGGTCACCAGCCTACATTGTTTGGCTGATGGCACCTCGAGGAGGCCCTCTCTGTGGGAGCGCACAGGTCGATGGGAGGCTGTCGGTAGCAGCAGGCAGTCTCGAAGATGCCATCCAAGGACTTTGAGAAGTCCTTGGATGGCATGAACCTAGACACCTATTTCCCTTTCCTATCTCCATCCCCGTGTCAACTCACAAAGCATCCCTGGCCTACTCTCGAGTTGCCATAAGCAAGGGGGATAGGAAACCAATGTAACGGGATGGCAGCCAAAGACAGATGCACATTCTACACTTATCTCTCTCAAGGCTGTATCCCAGGGTTACTCACAGCTGTCGGAGGGGAGTGATTTCTACAACCCACGAAATTTCTCCATTGGGGAATGTAACTAATGACACACTTTGGGCGGGGGGAGAGAGAAACAGGGTCATGATTGGGATTGTAAATTATATAGAGTCAGAGCTGGCTTCAATGGGGGACATGCCGACATGAAGCTCCTAACAAAAAAACTGGATTTCTTTTGAAGTTTGGCTCGAGGCTCATGATTTAATTAGCGCATCCATCGGAACCCTGACACCCTGTTTTGAATGAGTGAGATGGGAAATGAACCCCTTTTGCCTGACATTCACTGCTGACAGGAACTTCATTTTTTTTGTCCCTCTGTGTTGGAAAGCATAGTTCAAACATGGGTGAACTAGAAGCTACTGCTCTGGGGATTAAAAAGATGCTTATCAGATGGTGACACAGCAATGTTCCACTGAAAAGAAAAAGGCATTCAACTTCAGCCAGAGCTGCATGCTTCATTGCTTTACAGAATGCCTTTACAGAGTGAAGCTGGGAGAGTGGAGGAGAAGGAAGAGAGAGATACCCAGCAAGTAACTTTTGCCCCTCTCTTGTTTTCAGATGACACAGGTTGCCCCAGTAGCCAATCAGTATCTCCAGTTAAGACTCCACCAGATACGGGAAACAGTCCAATCACTTTCTGTACAGGCAGTGATGGGGGAGACTATGCCAGAAAGAAATTTAATTCAGGAACAGTGGCAGATGGAACTCATCAGCCGGCACGATATAAAAAGGAAGCAAAGACAAACCTCATAAAGCCAGGTAAGAAATACTTAATTTTTATTTTTTGAAAAAAACGTATTTTTTTTTCTCCTTGCAAGATAAACTTTATTGAACTATAGCCATAAAATTCATTTACAGCAAATCAAATAGAGAGTCTGCATGTATACGTAATTTGTAATCTTGTGGATCTTTATCATTTAGAAAGAGCCTTTGGCTTTCATGGTGTACTTTGGTGTTCTTCGTACTTTGTTTAAAGTATTCTTTTTAAACAAAGATCTACTTGGAAATGACATACAGAATGAAGCATGCATGCACGTTCATGAAGCATGAACGATGATGTTTTTTAAAAGCAGAAACTGGGTAGCAAAAAGGCAATGCTTGAAATCTATTCTTAATACAAGGTAAGGTTTAAATGCTGTTGATTACCGATCATTGATTGTTCATTGATAAAAAAACAAACTGGCCTTGGTAAGATTTAGTTTGAGCTTCTTTCATCTCATCTAGATTCTAACAACTCTCCTACACCACTTCAGGCTTTTTATGGCATTTATGGGGGTGGTAATATATAAAGAGAGGAGGTGGTTCAGCAACTAAGATGCTGAGCTTGTCAATCGAAAGGTCAGCAATTCAGTGGTTCGAATCCATAGTGCTGCGTAACAGGGTGAGCTCCTGTTACTTGTCCCAGCTTTTGCCAACCTAGCCGTTCGAAAGTACGTAAAAAATGCAAGTAGAGAAATAGGGACCACCTTTGGTGGGAAGGTAACAGCATTCTGTGCACCTTTGGCGTTTAGTTATGCCGGCCACATGACCATGGAGACATCTTTGGACAGTGCTGGCTCTTCGGCTTTGAAACAGAGATGAGCACTGCCCCCTAGAGTCAGGAACGACTAGCACATGTGTGAGGGGAACCGTTACCTTAATATATAATACCTCTTGGTATCACAACAGCAAAAGAAAGTGATGGTCAAGGGATCTTTGCTCAACTTTAGCTGCTAGGCCACCCTACCTGAACCCAGATTACAGCCTTGGTGTCTGTAATTCATAACTCAGTCTCCAGGTATTTAGACTCATGTGCTCCATGTCAATATCCTTTGAAGATTATTTGACAACTACAAATGGTCCAGAATAGTGGCCAGATAAACTGATGAAATCCAACCAATATCGGATAAAACCAACTTTGAGGTTATCACAAGCTTCTGGGTGAAATTTGGAATGCTGATCATTAAGATCCATAATGGAATGCTACCAGGTTACATCAGGCACTGCCTTACAGAGGTTAATTCTGGCTATCCAGTCCAAACATCTTGAGAGGTCCTACAGACAGTCCATATCCTGTATTCCTCAAAAAAGGACATGGGACATGGATGAAGTATCATTCTGACTGTTCTATAAGATATCCTCCCACCTGCAATACATGTAGCACTCTTGTTGCTTTTTTGCAAGCAGTAAACACACTTTTTGTTTCATTGGGTGAGTGTCTGAACTCAACTGATTAATATGGATAGTTTCTGATGAGGTGAACCCTATGAATTGTCAGACAGAATTCAGACAAATGTCTTCACTATAAATTAACATCAGAAGATCTCTGATGACAAAACTAGTGGGAAAAACACAATACTGTGCAATGCATATGTATTAAGTAATTATCCGACCACTTTATCATTTGCAGCACAATTCTGTGTATATCTTCAGAATAGAATAGAATAGAATAGAATAGAATAGAATAGAATAGAATAGAATAGAATAGAATAGAACAGAACAGAACAGAACAGAACAGAACAGAACAGAACAGAACAGAACAGAACAGAATTGAATTCTTTATTGGCCAAATGTGATTGGACAAGGAATTTGTCTTGGTGCATACGCTCTCAGTGTACATAAAAGAAAAGATACATTCGTTAAGAATCATAAGGTAAACACTTAATGATAGTCATAGGGAAACAGTCAATATAAATCTTAAGGATACCAGCAACAAGGTTACAGTCATACAGTCATTAGTGGGAGGAGATGGGTGATAGGAACGATGAGAAGATTAATAGTAGTGCAGACTTAGTGAATAGTTTGACAGAGTTGAGGGAATTATTTGTTTAGCAGAGTGATGGCGTTCAGGGAAAAACTGTTCTTGCGTCTAGTGGTTCTGGTGTGAAGTGCTCTATAGCATTGTTTTGAGGGTAGGAGTTGAAACAGTTTATGTCCAGGATGTGAGGGGTCTGTAAGATACTGGATTACCCGAAGTAAATATTTTCCCAGCCCTCTTTTTGGCTATGCAATATACAGGTCCTCAATGGAAAGCAGGTTGGTAGTAATCGTTTTTTCTGCAGTAATTCCCAATGAGTTTAATTTCATAACATCATAGTCTTTTGACCTGATTAAAGCCATATTTAGTCATTCCTGGGGTAGATCTGTTGAAATTGATGAGATGTGGGTTTTGGATTGGTTGGTGAATCCAACCAATCCAAAATGTTTTGTTAAGATACTAGCAAATACAGCTGCAGACTGGAAGTTTCATATGAACTGAAACCGAATGTGCCTCTGAATGTGAAAGACTATTAACCACTTTTAGACCGATTAAACAATCATGGCACCTTTTAAAGTTAGAATTGTGATCATTTATTTGCAGAAAGAGTTTACAGTCTATAGGATGCTATGATAGACTTGATACTTATTCAAGAGCATCCCATTCTATTCTTGGGAAAATATTCTGCAAAAAAAATTGCAGAAATTGACATTTTAAAAATTGTGCTTGAATTGCTGCTTTTTGTTCTCAGCTGCAGAGATCAGCAAGCTGGTACGAATAATATTTGTTGCTTAAATACAGAATGTGCTCAGTTGAATAGAGGGCTTGTCATGGGGAATAATTGACTGTTTGGGGATAATAGCTTTGCAGCACACCTACTAAAATCCTGCATTGTTCATTCTTAATTGAAGATTTCAAAGATAGCTTTCATTTCCTGGTTAAGCTGTTATCGAGAAATGTTCACCCATTTTCATGTCTACTTATTTTTCAGTTAACTGTTTTGAATAATCACATATAGAATAAAATAAAATCCAGATCTCTTATCCATATTTTTCTATCACTGATTCCAGCTTTGTGGAGTGTATAAGCCCATGTCAGGAAGGAAACAGAAGGCAATGTTTAAGGCACTGCTCAAGTTATTGATGTTAAAGTTACTTCCACGGAAGTATATAAATAAAGCAGCTAAATTTCATTCAATTCACTAGGTTTCGAATACAGGTGGCTCTCATTTAGTGACCACAATTGAGACCAGCTACCGTATTTTTCGGATTATAAGACATACTATTTCCCCCACTAAAAGAGGGTGAAAATTTGGGTGCGTCTTATATACTGAATATAGCCCGCCCACTCACTTGCCCCCCGGAAAATGGGATGCAAGGAGGCGGCAATAGGCTATGGCAATCCCTGCAGCCTGAAACAGCTGATCTTCGGGAGGCCGGTCCAACCAACAATCACCTGCTTGTGCTAATCAGGCTGTACTGAAGCTGAAACGGGCTGTTTGCTGCAGGAGGCAAATTGGTGGGAGGCAGAGGCAGATTTTTTTTTTCTTGTGCTAATCAGACTGTGCTGAAAATGAACATGAAACTTGCTGTTTGCTGCAAGGAGACAAATTGCTGGGAGGCAGAGGCAGTTTTTTTTTCTTGTTTTTCTCCCCAAAAAAGGTAGGTGCGTCTTATAGTCTGGAGCTTCTTATACTCCAAAAAATATGGTACTTGGTCATTAAGCAAAGCAATCCTTAAGTAAAACTGTGAATGTATAAGCACGGTGGTGGCTAAGTGGGTAGAATGCAGTATTGCAGGCTAACTCTGCTCACAGCCAAGAGTTCGATTTTGACTGGCTCAGGGTTGACTCATCCTTCCAGGGTCGGTAAAATGAGGACCCAGATTGTTAGGGGCAATATGCTGACTCTGTATACTATTTAGAGAGGGCTGTACAGCACTATACTGTAAAGCACTATACAAGTCTAAGTGCTATTGCTATATTTATGGTCTGTCTTCAACAAAGGATATAAAGGCAAGGACTGACTGCAAAGTTATTTTTTCATCACCATTCATAACTGCAAATGGTTTCTAAACAAGCCATCACTAAGCGAAGACTAGCTGTAATGTGTTTGAGATACAGGGAGGCAAATTCTCATGAAACGTTGGAAAAAAACTTTGTGACAGTAAAAATAATTTGATCATGGAATCTATCTATCTATCTATCATCTATCTATTTATCAACAAGTACAAGGAAACAAGTAACAGTATAGACATAGACATGGACACATGAAAAAAATTGGCACAAATAAAAGGATATAAATAGGCAAAACATAGCCATAAACACATAGAATGATTACATATAAATGGGAACAGTAGGACAGGGACGGTAGGCACGCTGGTGCGCTTATGCACGCCCCCTTATGGACCTCTTAAGAAACATGAAAGGTCCACGGTAGACAGTTTAAGGTAAAAGATATGGGGATTAGAGAGACTAACAACAGGATCAAGTACAAAAGGATGAAGGCTATTGCTTAACGCACTGTAAGCTGCCCTGAGTCTCCGGAGAAGGACGGCATATAAATCAAATTAAAAAAAAAAAAAAAGTAAATTGTTCCAGACATTTACTCCTCTATTGCAAAAGTCATATTTCCTACAATCAAGATTAGAGCAAATTACATTGAGTTTGAATCTGTTGATAGCCCTTGGGTAATTACGGTTGAAATTAAAGTACTCATTTACAGGTAGGACTTTTTGGTAAATAAGCTTATGAACTAAGCATAGGTTGGAACATAGACGGTGAAGTTCGAGACTATCCAGACCTAAAATATCAAGCCTGGTGGTATAGAGAATTTTATTTCAAGCAGAAGATTTGAGTACTCTTCTAGTAAAATGCCTCTGGACCCTCTCTAATGTATTGATGTCTGAAATACAGTGAGGATTCCAGGCAGGTGAACAGTATTCAAGTATAGGTCTGGCAAAGGTTGTATATGCCCTAGTTTGAAGTATAGCGTTACCAGACAGAAAACTTCGTAAAATGAGATTGACAACTCTTAATGCCTTTTTTGCAATGGTGTTACAGTGAGCTCTAGGACTTAGATCTTTTGAAGTGAGTACTCCTAGGTCCTTGACAGAGTTTGGGTCAACTTTTAGATCGTTTCCAGCCAACAAATATTTATACATTATTTATACATTTATACATTATACAGAGAGGTGGTCAGCTCTCTTTCACTGTTCGCTGTATATTCAGTGAAGGTTAGAGAGGCTCTTGCCACTATTTCTTTTTCAGGTAGTCCTCAATTTATGACCATTCATTCAGAAACCCTTAGAAATTATGATGGTGCTGAATGAAAGGATTTACGACCAATGCTCAAAATTATTGTAGTGCTCACACAGGCCTGTGATTGGAATCTGGGCTTTTGGAAACCCTCTTGTACTTGCAATGAGTTGCCAGGCCCTGTGAAATCATGTGTCTGCCATTTGCAATCTTTCCTCAGAATATCAACAGAGAAGCTGGCAGAGAGGGTCATAAGCAGGGGTGAAATCCAGCAGGTTCTGACAGGTTCTGGAGAACCGGTAGCGGAAATTTTGAGCAATTCGGAGAACCGGTAGCAGAAATTTTGAGTAGTTCAGAGAACCGGCAAATACCACCTCCGGCTGTCCCCAGAGTGGGATGGGAATGGAGATTTTGCAATACCCTCCCCCCAGGAGTGGGGAAGGAATGGAGATTTGCAGTATCCTTCCCCTGCCATGCCCACAAAGCCACGCCTACCAAGCTACACCACGCCCACCAAGCCACACCACACCCACCAAGCCATGCCCACAAAACCAGTAGTAAAAATATTTGGATTTCACCACTGGTCATAAACCACTTCCTTTGTCTAGCACAGACTGCACAGCCTGCCAGTTCTTCTCTCCTCCCTGGAGACTTTCTAGCTCAGGCAGGGAGTGGAGCTGACATACTATAGCAGTGTTTCTCAACATTAGCAACTTTAAGATATGTGGACTTCAACCCTCCAGAATTCCCCACATGTGGATTTCAACCCCCCAGAATACAGCATGGCTGGCTGGGAAATTTTGAGGATTGACATCCACATATCTTAAAGTTTTCAAGGTTGAGAAACACTGTACTTATAAGCCCTGTGCCAAAAAAAAAAAAAAAAAAAAAGGAAGGGTTGGCCATTGCTTCTTTTGAGATTTTTCTCACATGTTCACTACTTCTGGTTTCCTGCCAGTTTCCCCAGTGATTTTGCTTGTGGAAAGTCTCAAATTTTGATCATGTGATCGTGGGTTGCTGAGATGACTGTGGTGGCTGGTCGTAACTATCACTCTTTCAGTGTAGTTGCAAGTTTGAATACTCACTGAACAAGTAGTCCTTAAACAAGGACCACCTGTATTTGTTTATGATATCTCATTAAATTAATGTCCTTTCTTCTTTTTTTTCCTTTTTGTGGGTTGCTATTCTTGCCCCCTCCTTTTGCCTTTTGTTCAAAAGCTTATAGCAAGGAAATAATTCGGTCATTATTTTGTACACATATTCCTTGAGGCGTGGCCTACAGAAACCTCAGGACCTGCAGTGCCCTAAAGCTGTGGGGTTTCCTCAAGAGACTTCCAAACAGTGCTGCCAGATAAGAATTTTTAAAATGCTAAAAGAGAAAATATATTTAATACTTGACTAAGGAATAGTAATCTTAATTGTATTTTAACTTTCATCTAAGCAAATAAACTTTACTGCATTTAAAGGCCAAATGCAGCTTTTAAGCCAAAACAGTTGAACATTCAGCTCTAAAATATCTGTCTTTAGGCTTATGATATTGGGTTGTTGTTTTTTTGTTTGTTTGTTTTTTGTGCTTCTCATTACATTGTCTCCTTTTCTAAGTAGGTGATTGACAAGCAGAGGGAGGACAGAACTGATTGTTGTTGTTAGTTTCGAAGTCGTGTCCGACCCATCGCGATCCCATGGACAATGTTTCTCCAGGTCTTCCTGTCCTCTACCATCCTCTGGAGTCCGTTTAAGCTCACGCTTACTGCTTCAGTGACTCCATCCAGCCACCTCGTTCTCTGTCGTCCCGTTCTTCTTTGCCCTCCATCTTTCCCAACATTAGGCTCTTCTCCAGTGAGTCCTTCCTTCTCATTAGGTGGCCAAAGTGTTTTGAGTTTCATCTTCAGGAACTAGCCTTCTAAAGAGCAGTCAGGGATGATGTCTAGGACTGACTGGTTTGATCGCCTTGTAGTCCAAGGGACTCGCAGGAGTCTTCTCCAGCACCATAGTTCAAAGGCTTCAATTCTTCAGCGCTCAGCCTTTCTAATGGTCCTACTTTCACAGCCATACATTGCAACTGGGAAAACCATGGCTTTGACTATACACACTTTTGTTGGCAGGTTGATGTCTCTGCTTTTTAGTATGCTGTCTAGATTTGCCATAGCTTTCCACCCCAGGAGCAAGCATTTTTTAATTTCTTGGCTGCAGTCCCCATCTGCGGTGATCTTGGAGCCCAGGAAAATAAAATCTGTCACTACCTCCATTTCTTCCCCATCTATTTGCCAGGAATTGAGAGGGACAGATGCCATGATCTTAGTTTTCTTAATGTTGAGTTTCAAGCCAACTTTTGCACTCTCCTTCTTCACCTGCATCAAGAGGCTCTTTAGTTCCTCTTCACTTTCTGCCATCATCTGCATATCTGAGGTTGTTGATATTTCTCCCGGCAATCTTAATGCCAACTTTTGATTCATCTAGCCCTGTTTTTCTCATGATGTGCTCTGCATATAAGTTAAATAGGCAGGGCAGAATTGATAACAGTCTCTATATTGGAATTACAAGTATTTTTTACCCTTTCAGTAGACATGCCCTTAAATCTAGGGAATTCAAGACCTTCAGAGGGCCAAATAAACATCACAGCTTGATATACATTATAGATGGTTTTTTAAAAACCCTTATTTTACTTGTATTTCTTCCAGCACATTGCTGCAGCCACTAATCACCAGTTGCACAGAGAACAAATAAAATAGATTAATTTGCTCCTAACAGGCAGCCTTTTCCTATTGGTCTGGGTTCTTTTGACTTGTTCTATCCCTTGTCTTCTCTAGCACCTTCGTCAAAGGGAATGTGGACTTTTTGATGAAGCTAGCCTGCAGAGCATAATAATGGGATGCAACTGCTACTCATGAGAATACTCCATTGCTGATAGGCTACTTTTTAGTAGAGTCGGTTGCTATGGTACTGGGTAGGTTTGCTTACCAGTTACTCTGATGTGAGGGGTTACTAAGTGATCTGTCTCCATGGAGACACCAGGATAAAACTATGTTCCACGGAATACATAAATTACACATCCCTTTACGAGAGAATCTCACAGGCTTTTCTTTTTGTGAAGAGTTTGCCCCCCCCCCCAGCTATTCTGGAAACCTTGAGTAAATACACAATCCCAAATGTAAGCAAAAGAGGCCAACGTTGTTTAAATTATCTTCTGTGTAAGGTCTCGTCTTTGTATTTTTTGAAGAAGCTACCTCTGGAAATCGGGCGCAGAAATGATGAGAGATTTTGATGGTGAAAGTTCCCTGGTCTTTTTGGCCTCAGTGTGATTATTACAAAGACAAAAATCAATCCCCATATTCTGTTCTGGTGGCATCATAAAACTACTAGGAAGTTAAAGTAAGAGGGGTGTTAAAACTGAGAAGAGGGCATGCAGAGGAAAGGGTGCAGCTATGCACGTAGAAAATAAATTGATATAAGAGTGTTTCTGAAACCTTGAGACAACAGGAAAAGGTGAGATAGATAAAGCTGCCACAGAGCTGCTTGCTATGCTTTACAGGTAGTCCTTGACTTGCAACAATTCATTTAGTGACCGTTCAAAGTTACATCACCAAAAAAAAAGTGACTTATGACCTTTTTCACATTTATGTCCATTGCAGCATCCCCATGGTCACATGATCACAATTCAGATACTTAGCAACTGACTCATACTTATGACGGTTGCAGTTGTCCCGGGATCATGTGATCACCTTTTGCGACCTTCTGACAAGCAGAGTCAATGGGGAAACTAGTTTCACTTAACAACCGTGTTTCTAACTTAACCAGCTGCAGTGATTCACTGAACAACTGTGGAAAAAAATAGTCATATAGTGGGGCAAAACTCACTTAACAAATGTTTCACTTAGCAACAGAAATGTTAGGCTCCATTGTGGTCATAACAGTGAGAATTATCTGTATTTATTATTAAGAAAAAATTATTCTGCCCAACCCCTCTGTTACATTTTTTTTTCCTAGTTCAAATTGAAAGCTTTGTGATTCATGGGGAAAAACATAGTATTTTAGGACGTCTTTTCCTCTTTAACAATCTAGGAAAACTTTGAGCCAACATAAATATGAAACTGGACCTATAAACACTTTACATAATCTGTTGTTTATTCTAAAATATCCAAAAGGTTGACCCAGAGCATAACTTCAAGCCTGCTTGTTTACTTTTCTTGTTCTTCTTCTGCATTACTGAACATTTTTCCCATGTCATCACACACTATAATATTTTTCCAAGTCATTACAGTATAAATCCTGTACATATAGAAGTCTCTCTGTCTGTATTTGTACCCTTTGCTGGGATATTTTAACTCTGATTTATTCTTTTCAGTAGTTAACCCCTACCAGTTAGTTAATTCAGTAAATCAAAATTAATATTTTATCACATGGCATTCTCACAGCAGATAAGTTTCTTCATCCAAAGAGCAATAATATGATAGTTAAGTTGAATAATAATATTATGTTAGAAGAAATGAGGTATGTCTAGTCTAACAAAGAGAAGGAGTAGGGGCAGGGGTGAGTTCTAAATTCTTTTACTATCGGTTCTGTTGGCGTGGCTTATTTTGTGGGCGTGGCTTGATGGTCATGTGACAATTATTTAGGATTTAGCAGAGGTACTGGTCTACCAGGCTTTTAACTCCTTGCAGAGCTGTCAGATCTACCCATTTATTTTTGCAGGCACTGGTCTACCCATTTATTTTTGCAGGCATTGGTCTACTCATGTATTTTTGCAGGCACTGGTCTATCCATTTATTTTTGCAGACACCGGTCTACTCATTTGTTTTCTTTTAACACTGATCAGCTGTAGGGCGGCCCTTTGAAGCCCCGCGGCAAGAGTTTAAACAGTTTTTTTCCCTCTAGCTCTTAGCTGGGACTCAGGAGGCAGCAATAGATTTGGGGTGGGGCCAAATAAAAGGTAAGAATAACAGGAGGAGGTGGGGGGAGAACCAGTTCGGTGACATCATATCGTCACCGCTACCGGCTCGGCGGAACCGGGAGGAACTGGGAGGAACCCACCACTGAGTAGGGGTGACATAATAGCAGTCTTCCAGTACTTGACAGGCTATCTAGAGAAGAGGGGGTCAACTTATTCTCCAAAGCACTAGCGGATAGAACAAGAAGTAATGGATGGAAACTTACCAAGGAGAGATCCAACCTAGAACTAAAGATAAATTTCCTGACAGTTAGAACAATTCATCAATGGAATGGTTTGCCTCCAGAAGTGGGTGCTCCATCACTGGAGGCTTTTAAAAAGAGATTGAAGAGCCATTAGGATCTCCTGCCATGGGCAAGGGGTTGGAATAGAAGACCTCCAAGCTCCCTTCTAACGCTATTATTCTATGTTCTATGAGTCAATTCTCCCTGATCCTTTGTCTACACTCTACAGGAAGCTCATTAGAGGGGAGATCTAACCCTATTATTCTATGTTCTATTACTATCAGGAATCTTCTTATTCATGGTAGTCCACTGAAGAGATTGAGATATTAGCTGCAGCCGGAATAACATGCCACTGGCTCCATTCCAGGGGTGTCAAACTTGATTTCATTGAGGGCCGCATCAGGGTTGTGTTTGACCTGGGGGGAGAGACAGGGGGCGTGGCCAGCTCGACATCACTCGTACCGGGGGCACCTGTGGTGGCCCGAGTGCTCTGCCAGCAAAAACAGGCTCCTCAGCTCCGTTTCTGGCTGTGATGGCCTTCTTCAACCCTTTGCTAGTGAAAACAAGCCCAGGAGGGCCACATATGGCCCATCCGAGCTCCGTTTTCACTGGCAGAGGCAATGCAGGCCGGTCCTTTGCTGTTTCCATGGCGGCTCCGAATCCGGCCCGTGGGGTGCTTAGATCTGGCCCGTGGGGCCGCCATGGAAACAGCAAGGGACCGGCCTGCGTTGCCTCTGCCAGTGAAAACGGAGCTCGGATGGGCCGTTTGGCAAATCTGGCCTGTGGGCCTTGAATTTGACACACCTGCTCCATTCCATTTAATTTAATACAGAAGAGCAGTCTTCCAAATAAACACTTTTAAGACTATACTATGAAGTCAAGGTTATGTGGTATAGGTTCATCTGAAAAAAGAATCAGAGATGCACTGACATTAATAGAGGAAGAACATGTGCCTGTTTGGGTTTTTTAAAAAAAGTTAATGGTAAACACAATGGAGATTTGGTGTGCCTATATACTATCCTTTCTTTTAAAAAATCTAAAAAAAATATGTACCACTTTAAAGTTAATGTTTTACCTCTGAATTTGGGGAGTGTGATTTTAGATAGCTGGAAGTGGATGGTATGCCACTGGCTGCCCTTCCTAAATCAAGTAGATATTTAATTATTTATTATGGGAATTTATATGGCTCCAACCCAGTGGTGAAATCCAATTTTTTTTTTACTACCAGTTCTGTGGGTGAGGCTTGGTGGGTGTGGCTTGGTGGGCATGGCAGGGAAGGATACTGCAAAAATATCCATTCCCATCCCACTCCAGGGGAAGTATACTGCAAAATCTCCATCCCCACCCCAATCCAGGGGAAGGATACTGCAAAATCTCCATTCCCACCCCACTCTGGGGCCAGCCAGAGGTGGTATTTGCCGTTGCTCCGAACTGCTCAGAATTTCCACTACCGGTTCTCCAGAACCTGTCAGAACCTGCTGGATTTCACCCCTGCTCCAAGCCATCTTAATCAGATTGAATAGGCGGCTAAAGTCCGTAAAACCTGAAATATATAAAAGCGATAGAAAAAAACAATACAAGACACTGGGCAAAGGAAAACTTAATCAACCATAGCAGAAAACACAATATAAATTTAAGTTTGATTGCAGCTTTGGGCTTAGATCCAGAGTTCCTTGGGAAAATGTTCATTCCAGAAATGAAACTGTATAGCCAATAGAGTTGGGGGCCATACAGAAAAGAAAGATCTATTGCCAAGCATGATTTTTCTCCCAGCTGGCAACTTTTCAATATCTAAAAAGAAGTCTTTTTTCAGGTTAGGAACACTTTGGATTTTTTTATGGAAACAGCTATTATAAAGCACAAGGTGCATTAACATGTCAAGTGATTCCATTATTCCTGCTAAACAAAAGGAACCCAAGCAAACAAATAGCTTTCAAGTTCAAGAAATGAATTAAAATGTTCTTTTTATTATTATTATTACAATAAATTTCTCTTCAAACAAAAATATTCTCAGGACGGCTCATAACAATGAAAAAGAAACCACTTATTTTATTTGTTTGCTTAATCATTTAATTTGTAGAAGAGCTATTTTTATCTCGGTTCTTTATTCCTGGGGAAATGTTAAAATATCTGAAAATGGGATCTGCCCTTCCAGTTTTGCAAAATTGCAGGATGGGAAAGTCTCAAGGCAGGCAGGATGATGGTGGTGATTCATAGTGAGGCTTGTATGTCGTACATTAATCTTTTGAGTTAGAATTTCCATCAAAATTTATTCCTCCCTTTTCCTTTTTCAGGAAGCGAAGCTGATTTTAGTTCATCGAGTAGTACAGGAAGCATTTCAGCTCCTGAAGTTCACATGTCTGCTGGTTCCGGAAACAAAAGATCATCATTTTCCCGCAAGTATGTCAAAACATTTTACCCCGTTTCATTTGGGTTATTTATAGTGAAGTGAGGACATTAGAAGTATTCCTTGACTTATGACCACACTTGAGCCCAAAGCTTCCATTGCTAAGCAAGACCGTTGTTAAGTGAATTTTGCCCCATTTTACAACTTTTCTTGCCACAGTTGTTAAGTGAATCACTGCAGTTATTAAGTAAGTGACATGGTTGTTAAGTGAATCTAGCTTCCCCATTAACTTTGCTTGTCAGAGGGTGGCAAAAGATGATCTTATAACTCTGGGATACTGCAACATTCATAAATACATGCCAGTTGGCAAGCATCCAAATCTTGATCATATGACCATGGGGATGCTGCAACGGTCATTAAGTATGAAAATTTTGAAAAAAGTATGAAAAAAATACTTTTTTTCAGTGCTGGTTTAACTTTGAACAGTCATTAAATGAATGGTTGTAAGTCAAGGACTTATCTGTATTAGAGCATAGAAGAGAAGGAAAATAATTTCAATGGCCCCTTTTATCCATGCATGTCTTCCACAGTTGCATCTGTGATCTGTAGTAGAAAGCGGAGTCTCACATTTACATGAAAATTATTATCTTAAGATACTGTTAGGCACAGGATTCCCTGAAATCCATTTTTGTATTTCTGAGAGACCCTTTAAAGATTGTTTCCATTTTTGGTTCATTTTCCTGCCTGTTTTGAAGCAGAGGACACCTGAAAGCTGAAGTTTAAAAAATAAAGTATGTTCAATGTTGTTCTTAAAATTAAGAAAACAGTCCCATCCCTCCCCAAAGTAGTGTAGTATTTAAAATATGTCTCCTCTGATGTGAGAGGGTCTCAGCCAGTGGTGGGTTTCAAAAAAATTTACTACCGGTTCTGTGGGCGTGGCTTGGTGGGCGTGGCATGGCTTGGTGGGCGTGGCAGGAGAAGGATACTGTAAAATCTCCATTCCTCCCCACTCCAGGGGAAGGATACTGTAAAATCTCCATTCCTCCCCACTCCAGGGGAAGGATACTGTAAAATCTCCATTCCTCCCCACTCCAGGGGAAGGATACTATAAAATCTCCATTCCTCCCCACTCCAGGGGAAGGATACTGTAAAATTCCCATTCCCTTCCCACTCCAGGGGAAAGATATTGTAAAATCTCCATTCCCTCTCTATTCCAGGGGAAGGATACTGCAAAATCCCCATTTCCTCCCGATCAGCTGGGACTTGGGAGGCAGAGAATAGATGGGGGCGGGGCCAGTCAGAGGTGGTATTTACCGGTTCTCCGAACTACTCAAAATTTCCGCTACCGGTTCTCCAGAACTGGTCAGAACCTGCTGAATACCACCTCTGGTCTCAGCCACTTTTCTCAGTGTCCCATCAACTGCAGCTTTAGGACCTATCAAAAGATATCCAGGCCACTAAAAGATTACCCACAACTCACTTAAAGTTATAAAACTGAAGCAGAACACTGATGTCATGGGTTCTGCACATTGATTTTACAACCCAACAAAGTGAGTAATAAATAATTAGAATGTAGAGAACAAGGAAACAGTTGGCCTTGTTCTCTTCACTGTATTCTTTTAATGCTATTAACCCTCTGCCAGCACAACTTTCATCCCATCTGGTTTTGTCAGTCTGAGTAGGTGTCTTGTTGCATGCTGAAAAGTTGTGCAAAGTTGTGACTCCTTTGGGGCAACAAAGCATTGGGAGCTACAGAAAGTATCAGGTTTATTTTATTTTATTATTTATTAAATTTGTGAAAAATCTCACTGCAAGGTTGGGAAATGCAAGTTTGAAACTTCTGGAAGTCCTCAGAAGTTTAACAACAATCCTGGAACTCTAGATAGTCCCCATCCAAATTCTAGCAAGAGCCTATTTTGATTGGCTTTCAGGCTCATTTTCCACTTCCACTGGGATCTTTTTACTTAATGGGTGACAAATACATCACGGCAAATGCTTTCGTGGATAAATGGTCTGTGTCATCAGCTAAGTGTTTTGAAAAGGACCAAAAAAATGTGACTAAGAAATGAAAGAATTCTTACTTTGTATTGCAAAGCAGGGTGTGGGAGATGCAGGCCTATAGAGTGTTCATCCAGCAAAGTTGTATCATCTAGCTGGGCGTGTCTGGCCTCAAAAAATCAAGCAGGTAGAACCTGGTAGTAGCATTCAGTGGAGTTGTAGGAGATGACTAGGTTGAGCCCGAGGAAGGGATCAAATGCGTCATCAGTTATGAGTCCTTACAAGCCTACAAAAGATCTATGTACAATCCACCATGAATTCCTTATCGATCGCCAAATTGCTTTGGCTGTTAGTAGTTCAGATTCTTGTAGAGAGCTTAAGTTTACAATAAATCTTGATACCCATTTGAATTGCCTGGATCTCCTGATTTCCTTGGCGCTTGACAGGAGTTTTTTTTACTATAACTATATGGAAGATATTTTGCTTTGCTTTCTTTTAGGATGTTTTTCAACTTCCCAGTGTAGCTTGCACCCTTGGAATATCCTGGTGGTGTCCTATCCAAGGGCTAAACAAGAAGTTGAAAACATCCTAAAGGAAATCAAAGGAAAGCAATGTCCATATTGTTGTCAAGAAGACTTTATATATCTTTCCAAGCTCAGTTCAAGGGAACTTTCACTTTTCAAGCCGCTAATATTGCATTCATTTGAGGGATTTTTCAGTTTTATGGCCAAGAGTTACTTTTTTCAGCTGCTGCTGCTGATCTGTTTTACATTTAAACACACATGCTGATACATTCATACTATTTTCACTATGTTCTGGCCAAGTACAAATTGTGGTGGTGATTTCCCCTCTTTCTAACAAAAATTCTTTTACAGTGAGAATTGGTTTGAATTACATGAAAAACGTGGCAGCTTCCATTCCAATCCTTCTTTGTCTCAGAAAGAATTCTGGATGTTTGAGCTGGAGCCGTTTATCATGATGACAAATCCCAACAAATTAGTTGAGCCAAGGAAGCAAAAGAGGTCCTTGGTGCTCTCCGAGCTTGCTTGTTTTCTTGCAGACGTTTCATTACCCAAAGCAGGAAAATCATCAGTGCTAGTAAGGAGTGTGCAGTTTGCTGTCAGTTTATATCCTAGTGCAGGGGTCAGCAACCCGTGGCTCTGGAGCCGCATGTGGCTCTTTCATCCCTCTGCTGCGGCTCCTTGTCACTGTTCGGCTCCACAATTGATAGGGCTTTTGGTTAGGACAGGTAGAGGAAAAAGGATGCCATGCTAGGAGGAGACTCTATGGTGGGGGAACCGGACTTCCAGTCGGCAGAGGAAAAAGGACACCGTGCTAGGAAGAGACTCTATAGTGGGGGAACCGGACTTCCGGTCAGCTCCAGAATTGAATGGGGGGCTTCTAGTTAGGACCTTTGTGGCTCTTTGAGTGTTTAAGGTTGCCAACCCCTGTCCTAGTGGCTTATCTATCAGTGTCCGAACACATCCACGAACACCCAACTAGCAGTCATAAGACATGATGAAAATTCTTCACAGCATATATAGACAGTTTTAACCATAGTTTCAATAGGGAAAATGTGTCCATTCTAGACCAAGCCAAGTCCAACAATGCCAGGGAATTTCTAGAATCTTGACACTCTGACAAATCAGCCATCAATAAAATAAATAAATAAATAAATAAATAAATAAATAAATAAATAAATAAATAAATAAATAAATAAATAAATAAATAATTTTATTTCTATACCGCCCTTCTCCCGAAGGACTCAGGGCGGTGTACAGCCAATTTAAAAACACAAGACACAACAATGATTAAAAATTAAGATAATTAAATAAATTTGGCCGGATTAAAACCCCAAAAATTTAAAACACCCCAATTAAAATTATTATGTTGATAGCCCGGCTAGTCACATAGACATTAATAACATCTATAGGCCATGCAAAAGAGACTATTATTCAACACAAGGACCCAAGCATCTCTCTACCAGCAATCAGCACCCAAATCAGCATAGATTAACTCCAAGGTTAACATCACACCAACAATCAAGTAAAGAATACCCCAAAACAAGAAACTGCCAAAGAAACATCTTCCACCGGAGAGGTTGGCAAAGATGTTTAAAGACAAATCAGCTAAATGTTGGAAGTGCCACCAGATAACTGGATCTTATTACCATATATGGTGGACATGTGGAGAAGCAAAGAAGTATTGGACAAAAATAAAGATATGGTTGGAAAAGATATAAAACAACATATTGAGTTTAAACCAAAAATATTTTTGTTGGGTATCTTGTCTGAAACTTATAATGAAGAAAATATATATTTAATTATTCATGTATTAATAGCAGCTAGAATTGTATTTGCACAATATTGGAAAAGTGAAGAAATTCCTAGTGAAAGGAAGGTTAGGAAGATTAGGAAAATATTAGAATGTGCAGAAATGAATAGACTAACACTAGCAATTAAAGAGAAAGAACAAACTGATTATTATATGATATGGGAAGTATTTTACCAATGGTTAGAGGGGGGAAAAAAGAAATTGGAAATAAAGGAAGAAGACAATAAGAATAGAAAATATATTAAAACAGAGATAAGAATAAAATGGCAATTGATAATATGAGTATGATGAGAATAACTATGCTAAATGTTATTATTGTATTTGTACTAGAAGATATGTTATGAAGGAAATGAAGAGTTACACAAGGTATAATTGTTTAATGTATATAATTTGTGGAAGGATGTTGCACAGAAATATTTGTACTCAGATGACGCACTGTTTAAGGAGAGATGGATTGTTTATATATGTTTTTTAATGAAAAATAAATAAATAAAATAAATGAAAATAAATAAATAAATAAATAACTTATTAAAAAAAAAAGAAACTGCCAAAGAAGCCAACAGCAAACAGCCCACTTCCACCAACACTGGCAGGCAAGCCACTAAAATATAAACTGACAGCAAACAACACTCCTTTACTAGCACTGACGATGTTACCTAGTTTGGGTAATCTGCAAGAAAACAAGCAAGCTCAGAGAGCACCTCATGTCAATCCTGAGCTACAAATATTCTCCTTTTATTAGTACCAAGGAAGCAAAGCAAGGAAAACAGAGGTTAGGCTTTTACTTTTCCACCAAAGTCCTAGTTTGCGTCCTTTCTAATGGAGCCTTTGAATCAATGAGCTAAACTCTGCCTGCCAAAAATATCTTGGCCATGCCATGTGCGCGGAATAGAGGGCCTATTTTCTTCCTAGTTTAAAATTGTCGGTGCAGCTTTTCTTTTCCCGCATGAGGGCCAGAGATTCATTCAGTGCGATGGTAATGCTATGCCGTCTTCTTCCCTTCCTCCGCTCTTCTTTTCTTGAAATGAATGGGATCGAAGCCACTAACCTCTGTCTGGTGATGCGTCTGTGCTAAACACCCATGCCACCATCTGGATGATATAAAGTGTTCCTTGCCATGGGTGGAGGAAACCAGTTCAAAGAGATCCTTAATTAAGACTTTCTGCTTCTTGGCTGCTGACTTCTCATCCAGGCGTTCTGCCTATTATTTGTCAGTTTATTTTTGTACTTCAGAAGATACGGTTTTAATTATTAGACGTGGGTGCATGCACACACTCACACATACATACACAAACACACATACACAGAGAGAGGGAGAGGGAGAGAAAACTTTTAACAAGCATGTGTAATTTGTTCAGTGTTCACATTACAGGCCTAACATAATACGGTATAATAAATATTTATTTGATCTATAATTTTCCAGTGAATAGATTCTCCAACCAGTTGTCAAAGCAAAATGCACATGGTTGATTACATAGCAACATGCTATGATGTTGTTATGAAATATGCTTAGAAATAAAACATTTTTTTAAAAATGGACTTTTAAGAAATCAAGGTCTCATGCTTTCAAAATTAGATTTGCAGTCAATAGAGAAAAAAAAACAGTGAAAGTATGCTTACAGTCTGGCATGGTGCCTGAATAGACCATGGATATTTACAATTGTGGCTTTGTCTCTGGTGACCTCTGCACACTGTCATTTAGAGCAATTATTAAATAAAAACAGGCACGCAACTCTAAACCAATGTTTCTCAATCTCAGCAATGTTAAGACCTTTGACATCAACTTTCAGAATTTCCCAACTAGCAAGCCTACTTTTTTTTCAAGAAAACTTTGAAAAATGGCAAAATGTAATAATAATAATAATAATAATAATAATAATAATAATAATAATAATAATAATAATAATAATAATAATAATAATAATTTTATTTCAATACCGCCCTTCTCCCGAAGGACTCAGGGCGGTGTACAGCCTAATTAAAAACAGAAGAAACATCAATTTAAAATAATTTAAAAATACTAAATAAATTTGGCTTAATTTAAAACCCCAAAAATTTAAAACATCCAATTTAAAATTATATTGCTAACCCAGCCTGGCGGAACAATAGGGTCTTGAGTGCGCAGCGAAATACCCGGAGGTCAGAAATCTTACGAATTTCCGGGGGCAGTTCATTCCACAGGGCTGGGGCTCCCACAGAGAAGGCCCTCCCCCTGGGTGTCGCCAGCCGACATGACTTGGCCGATGGCACCCTGAGGAGACCCTCTCTGTGGGAGCGGACTGGCCTGTGGGAGGCTATTGGTGGCAGAAGACGGTCTCGAAGGTACCCGGGTCCTATGCCATGGAGTGCTTTAAAGGTGGTAACCAACACCTTGAATTGCACCCGGAAGACCACTGGGAGCCAGTGCAGCTCGCGCAGGAGGGGTGTCATGTGGGCGCAACGGGCGCAATGTACCGTACTTCTTTTTACCAAGTCTTTGATTATTGGAATGAACCTGATTTTAATCTTTAATTTTGATGTTAATTGCACTGAGTTTCCTGTTATTCTTTATATTTTGTATATTTTGTTATTTTTAATCAATCTTTACCAATTCACACAAACCGGAAGGTGAAATATAAATTAAATAATTAAATACATAAATACCATATATCTACCAACAGAAGAGAGTATATGTAACTCAGAGTTGAACTGTGGGATCCTTGGTGCTCTCTGAGCTTGGTGGTTTTCTTGCAGATGTTTCACTACCAAACTAGGTAACTTCATCCATGCCAGTAGATAAGTGATGGTGTTACTTAGTTTGGTAATGAAACATAGTAAGAAAACGACCAAATTTAGAGATCACTAGGGACCCCATAAATAAATCTATTTTTGTGTGTCTGTGACCCATTAAACCACTTCAAAGCATCCCGAAAACTTGTTAACATTTCACAAGATGTCAACAGGGTTATGTGAAATTTCTGCATAAAATGTTGAACGTCTTGCATTGATGCTCACACAATTTGGAAAGTCCCAATCAGTAAACTATTGTACTGGTTTTACCCTGATTGCCATATTAAAATCCTTAGGAAGTCTACACAGGTAAAGTATTCCTTACCACCCAAAGGTGCTTTTTCAAGAGGCAATTGGACTTTCTGGGTTTTTTTTGAAGAGGTTTCGCTTCTTATCCAAGAAGTTTGGGACCACCATGACCTGGATGCCTGAGAATCTCTAGACATTTAGTTATTCCTTACTACATTTTTAATTCAACAGGGTGGACAATTTCACAAGGCATGACATCAACTCTCATCATATACTCCCTTCACACATGATAAAGATTTCTACATTTCAGATGGTGATCTGTTTTCCAAAATATACTTTATGAATTCTTAGTTTGTGACTAAGATCAGATCAGATATAGATCAGAGTCTGTAAACTGTCCAGGTGTCATCTGCCACCAGTCAGAGTTTTAAACTCTGATGGCTTTGTTCCCAGTCCGGAAGTCTTTCTGTTATAGCATATTAACTCTATATCAGTTAATAATTTCTGTATTTGCAACCACCAGGTAGGAACTCTGTGAATCCACATTTACAAATTTTAAAAAGGAAAAGTTGACTTATTGTAAAAGTCTCATGGACTGGTTCAATAAACCACTTAATCTATGGGTGTATAGTTAATTGGCATACATTTGTGCGTGAATAAAACAATAATGCGGGGGACGCGGTAGCTCAGTGGCTAAGATGCTGAGCTTGTCGATCAAAAGGTTGGCAGTTCAGCAGTTCGAATGCCTAGTGACGCATAATGGGGTGAGCTCCCGTTACTTGTCCCAGTTTGTACCAACCTAGCAGTTCAAAAACACATAAAAAATGCAAGTAGAAAAATAGGGACCACCTTTGGTGGGAAAGTAACAGCGTTCAGTGCGCCTTTGGCGTTTAGTCATGCCGGCCACATGACCATGGAGACAACTTAAGACAGCGCTGGCTTTTCGGCTTTGAAACAGAGATGAGCACCGCCCCCTAGAGTCAGGAACGACTAGCACATATGTGCAAGGGGAACCTTTACCTTTACCTTTAAAACAATAACTCAGAAGAAACTGATAATTTAAAAGATCTGCAAGTGACATCTTGAAAGAGAAATTCTTCCTTAAGTAAGAAAGAATACAGTAAATGTCTCTGCTAACTACATTGATTCAAAATAAGCATTTTAAATATATATGCTGCCTGGTTCATGATAAAAGTGACCCAAAGAGATCTTGGTAATTATTGTCAAAGATAATCAGTAAAAACTGTCACAGCTTCATGTCTTTTTTTTTAATATGATGTACTGTAACCCATTGTTGACACTGTTGTCTCTTTTAGCCGGGGACCTCATGGCCGCAATCATGGTTCTTTGCCTTATAAATCTGGGTCCAGCCCTCCAACCACAGCCCGTGAGAAGGACTTCTTGTCGATGCTGTGCAAAAATCAATTGAGCCCTGTCAGTCCCCATCAGAATTATGGTGCCTCTTCAGCCAGCAGCAGCAATTCCGGTTCATACAAGGGAAATGATAACAGCCCAACTTTTAGGCAAGTGAACTCCTCCATAATATTTATCTCCTTGCTATCCTACCACTTCCCAAATCTTTAAACTCTTTCATCTCTAGCTGCCACTGGAGTTTCTCCAGGGCACATTATTTCAAGCCCATGAAATCTCTTGATCTTTGAGCTGCTTTGTTTTGAGCATTTGAACAAGCTCTTCTATTTTCTTTTTTCTCCTCCCCTGGGAGGAAGGAATCTTTCAAAAGGTCACATTCCTAACTTAATGTCTGTGTTAACTATTTTTCTTTCCTTTTGAACCCATCTCCCTTGTGTGATGGGATGTAATCTAACACCATTTTCCATTCCTTGGCCTGCATCTGCTTCAGAAAAAAAAAATTCCATTGTATGGAGCTGCTCTTAAATTCAACTATCTCTGCCCCTACTTGACCTATTCTTTTGGTTGCTTGTTCTGAAGTTTTTACCAGGAGCAAATGTGTAGCTTCTGGCTTCAAGTGTGATTAGTCCTTGGACTCTTTAACAATTACAAGAAATAGAGTAAGTGGGTTGTAGCTACCATGATTAACATACAGTGGTTTTTCTAAAAAAAAAAAAAAAAAAAGCAAGAGAAAACTTGTCTTTTCTGTTGAAGCCAATTCCTCATTGGAAAGTGTTTAAAATTGACCTGCTATCTCCCAAAAATTAATCCAGATATCCAGATTTCAAGAATTGTTTCAACCCAATCTGGCATTAAATCAATCTTTTTTTTCTTTTTTCCTTTCTTTCTTTTTCTTTTTCTTTCTTTTTCTCTTTCTTCCTTCCTTTCTTTCTCGTCCTCCCTCCCTTTCTTTCTTTCTTTCCCTCCCTCCCCCCTCTCTCTCGTGTGTGAGAGGGAGGGAGGGAGATAGGTCTTCAAAAAAAAAAAAAAGTAGCCAGTTCAGTAATGCTTACTTTGAGGTAAATGCATATTTTATGATTTGTGGACTTTAACTCCCAGAATTACTGGCTGCAGAATTTTGGGAACTGAAGTCCACACATCTTAAAATTGCTAAAATTGAGAAACACTGGCATATAGGAATGCAATTAAAGTCAACTATGCAGAATACCACACAATTCTGCAAGCATGACAAACTTTTCCCTACTGCAGGCGGCCAGTACGATACAATTCTTGCGGTGAGAACCATGGGATTAAGCCACCCAGTCCAGAACAGTACCTGACTCCTCTCCAACAAAAGGAAGTTACAGTGAGGCACCTGAAAACAAAACTGAAGGAATCAGAGAGCAGACTTCAAGAAAGGTAAAAGTTCTGGCTAGAAACAAAGGCTAGAAGGCAAAGCTTGTTTGGAGGTTTGTGATTAGGCTATTTTCCATTATCTTCTAGACAGATGTCAATTATAAACCTAAATTACAGATTTTCTAAACAATGTTTTGGAAGCTTAAGTAACTAGATTGAGAGACAGACCATTTCAGAAGGGAAAAAATCAACATTGGAGAGATAAATAGATACATGTATTTTACTCAAAAGGCTCTGAATTTGTAGCACCTCTAGATAAATGTTGGGAAAGACTAAAGACCTTTGGTTGATCTAGTGCTGTAAACTAGTAGTAAGCAATCTTGTACCCTCTTACTTTAAATTTCTAAAATAAAATATTGTGGGAATTGTTGTCCAGAATATCTGAAGGACTTCAGGTTGCCTTGTTAGAAGGAATGTCCTTCTGGGTTCAGTTCCAAGTGGGGAGAAAGACACTGGAAACATGGAGACTGTTTGGAAAGATGGTTTTAATGGTAGACAGGGCCACATGGTTTTGAGGTCCTGGGCAGAAAAGGCGATCACATGTTTCAAGATGTTGGGTGAAGGAAAAAAGGGGGAAGATGCTGAGAGTGCCTGAGTTTTATACCCTCTGTTAGGCCCCACCTTAGTGTTTCCTGTTCCTGTATAAGAAATGTATCCTGATTGATTGTCAGACTCCCAGGGGGAAAGGGTCTTAGCTAACTCTGAAGGTTGTCTCCCAGGCTGTTCCTGTTGACTGTGAAAAACACTTGCCATATGATCTATGTCCGTGATGGCGAACCTATGGCACGCGTGCCACAGGCGGCACACAGAGCCATATCTGTGGGCACGCAAGCGTTGTCCTAGATCAGCTCCAGTGCGCATGCGCCCACCAGCCAAATAATTTCCAGTCCCACCAGAAGTTGGGAAACAGTGTTTCCGGCCTCCAAGAAAGCCCCTGGAGCCTAGGGAGGGCAAAAAAACAGGCCCACTGTGCCATCGCATGCCAAAAGTGGGGGGAGTGCGAGGGGGTCATGCGCGCATGCATGGGGAGGCAGAGTGCATTGAATTATGGGTGTGGTCACGTACGCATGCAACCCCCCCACAATCCCCCGCTTTTGGCACGCGATGGCAAAAAGGTTAGCTGTCACTGATCTATGTTATTCTGTCCCCAAACAAAAGAAAAGAAAACCCCTCTCCACTGCCCTACAGCTTCCTCATTAATCACCATGTTTTTAATCCTCAGAGTTGGAATCTCAAAAGAGCATAACTTGGTTTTTTCCCCTCCTTAGAGAAAGCGAAATCAAGGAACTTAAATCTCAACTGGCACGCATGCGGGATGACTGGATTGAAGAAGAATGTCATCGCGTGGAGGCCCAGCTTGCCTTGAAAGAAGCACGGAAGGAGATTAAGCAACTCAAGCAGGTCATTGAAACGATGAAAAATAGCTTGGCTGAGAAAGACAAAGGGATTCAGAAGTATTTTGTGGACATCAATATCCAGAATAAGAAATTAGAGTCTTTGCTTCAGAGCATGGAATTGGCCCAGAACGGCTCTTCTCGTGAAGATCAAAGCCTAGAATATGAATGTGACTTGTCACCTGACAAGTCTTTCAGCATGAGTACAACTTATTCCAAGACGGAAGACAGCATGTTCACAGAGAACCATTCGGTGGAGGCAGATAGCGGCGTACTGCTCAGTGATGATGTTGCGAATGGGAATGACATTTTTGAAGAAACCATGTTTGCTACTACTCCTGAATTTGGTCACCCGGCTCTTTTTACATCTTCTACTTTCAACCATCTGGATCTGGTGCAAAGCCTAGGCAACTCCCAAGTAGAGGATGATAATCATAGTGAAGCCATGGAACAAGCTGTTCAGGCTGATGTGTTGCTATACAGGTCAGGCATGGAGCAGCTGATTGAGAACATATTCAAGGCACAAGATGTTTGTCCAATCAACCCATCTCCCGTTTTGGTGGAATCCAGTGTATCTCATCCTGAAAATATCTCAGACTTGCTGGTGGATTTGACACCCACAGATCCAAATTCTGCTATCCTCTTATCTCCATTGGAACCCATGCCCAGGCCCGTGGATTCTCGATATTACAAAAACCGAGTCATGAAGGAACTGGATTTCATAGATTATCACACCACAACCCTTGCGAATGTGACAAAGATGTCTGAAGGGAACATTGTCAAAAGGTATTGGAGCAGCAACTTCCTCATAGATCTGTTGGCCATTGGTGCCCCCATTGTGCCAACAATCATGTGGATGTTTAGTACTAGGAGGGGAGGAACAATTCCAATCTTCACTTTTGGAGCATTGTTTCGTGGCTGCTGCCTGCTGGCCTTGAATTCTCTTCGTCAAGAACCGGTTATTCTTCAACGTTAGATAGCACTGTCTTGAATGGTGTGCCAAGAGATTGTATTCTGGTGGATATATAGTGAGGCCATTTTAAAAAAAAATAAGTGGTGTGCATCATGGTGAATCTGCCTGTTTTGCTCCTAAATGTTTGATTTGCACTATATTTAATTGAGAACATGTTCGTTGTTTGAAATGGAAGGCAAACTATTGATGGCATGGAGACATGTTTCCATTAAGTGTATACACAAGTGCATTTATAGCGCATGATCAGCACTTTCCATCCTGTGGTCGGATGTATGGATTGTGATACCAAATGTGTTCTGATGTGAGGGTCAGGTTCATTCTTTCAAAGGCAGCATATATAGTCCCAGCATGTGTTGTCTACGCTTCTTAATGGCACAATTGTGATGCAGTCACGCTCGCATTCCATTCATCTTGTGTACCCAGGGATCATAACCAAATCTGCCCCCCTCCCCCCACAAACCAGTGTATTCATGTAGATGGGTGGGAATCTTGAATTGTGTTCTTTTGTTTATAAATATGGCTGTGAATATATTTTACTGAGATTTGTCTGAAGTCTTAAATGAAGTCTTACTGGAAGTGTAATGTTAATCTATGAAGGAATATTTTAAATGTGTGATGTATTAACTTATTTTTCCTCTTGTTTAATAATCTTTTCAGGAAAGCAAAGACCCTTTGAATCACATGTTGTAAATAAAGCATGCTGAAACTGAAGTGGTGTGTTTGTGGTAGTTACCTATGGCATAATTCAACAGATTTTATGCTGTTATCCACATAGAAGCTTTAGAGGTTTCCTCTGGTATTTGAAGTAGTGACTACCGTATTTTTTGGAGTATAAGACACACTTTTCTCCCTCCTAAAAGAGGCTGAAAATTTGGGTGTCTTATTTTATTTGCCAAAATGTGAACTTTCCTGCTTTTAAAAATGAAAAATACGAGCAAGGAGCATTTGGATGACTGGGTAGCCTTGCGTTCCCCAAAAGTTTTTTTAGTGGTTCTTGACTGAAGAATGTTTGCAAAAACACTGTACACTAGTCACTTTCACTCTCCAACTGTAATCACCCACAGAAATCTATACGTTCCTGCACAGGAATCCCTCTCCAAGGAGAAATGGATGGAGATGGTATAAGAAGACGGGATGATTATAACTAAGGAAAGTTCAGAACTAAATTGCCAATAAGTGGAATATGTGTATGTCAAATAAGTGAAGATAGTGCCCACAATTGTAATCAAAAGCCCACTGTTTAACATGCATATCCTTTACAGCCAATGCATGTAAAAAGGGCAGGGCCTTTTATCACACAGTTGGGATTCTGATTTTTGGTCCCATTTCTTGTCTTTAAAGAATACAGCAAGAAAAGGTTTGGTGAATCTTCAAATTCCACATCATTGATAGAAAACCTTTAGGAAACAAAATCTGCATTTTCTTGGACAGTGGTAAGTCATGGTTTACCCACTAACATTAGAGATTTAAAGACACTTTCTTTGTCCCAAATATCCTCAAAATTGTCTAATTTCTCTTGCTTAAGTACCTCTGCCCACTTGCTTCTCAGGTTTGTATGTAGGTCTTTGGTTATTCGGATTTTCTCCCGCGTAAAATTGGAAGTGTCTTGGCGATGTTTCGATGAAGTCTCATTTGTCATCTTCAGGCTGGTGTTTTCGGCTTCGTGTTTCTAGGAGCAATGTGTGATCGCAGCTGTTTCTTCCTTTTAACTGCCAGTGAGGGTGTGAACTGATTGGGTGGGAGCTTGGCTGTGTTCTGATTGGGTGGAGGTGTGTTCTGATTGGGTGGGGGTTTGGCTGTGCTCTGATTGGATGGGGGGGTGTTCTGTTTAGGTGGGGGCTTGGTTGTGCTCAGGTTAGTCACACATTGCTCCTAGAAGCACGAAGCCAAAAACACCAGCCTGAAGATGACGAATGAGACTTTGTCGAAACATCACCAAGACACTTCCAATTTTATGCGGGAGAAAACCCGAATAACCAAAGACCTACATATAGTTCTTTTTTCATAGGTTTATATGTGTATTATTGTTTTAGCCAGGGTTTTTCCTACGTAAATCAAGATGTTTATATAGCCATAGTTCAGTGAAATCCCAATTCACTGTTTTCTAGGCTTTATCAGACATTAACCAGCATTAATTAACCTTAAGTCTTACAACAGACAGCAAAATGCTGGTTAATGTCTGATAAAGCCTAGAAAACAGTGAATTGGGATTTCACTGAACTATGGCTATATAAACATTTTGATTTATGTAGGAAAAACCCTGGCTAAAACAATAATACATACATACATCATACATACATCATACATATACACATACATATATACATATATACATATACATATACACACACACCACACACACACCACACACACACCACACACACACACACACACACACACACACACACACACACACACACATATATATATATATATATATATATATAAAAAAATAAAAAGCCCAGAAACTAGTGAATTGTGATTTCACTGAACCAGGGCAGCATAATATCTTGGTTTACGTAGGTGGAACCTGGCTAGAGAGAAATACACATAAAACCTATATATTATAACATATATATTAGTAGTCTAGACTCAAACCTGGGTGTTCTGGACAGTAGCAGCTGTGGTGGGGAATAGGCAAAACAAAGTCATTTTGTCTGGGACAAAGTTGTAGACCTTGGCAGTGCCCATGGTGGCTGATAACAGGGTGAGGAGAGGGAAAGAAAGGCGCCAGGGAGCTCAAGGGCAAGCAGGCAGGCATTCAGGCTGGCCAGAAGAAGGGGGGGAGGGGTGACAGATGCCAAACTAACCTTAGTTGCCCCATAAAAGCAACCTAATTTCATTCTTGGGTTTTCTTTCAGCTGAAACTACAGCCAAAGCATGAGTTTGGTAGAAATTCCAGAATGAAATGGTTTGTTTCAAGTTCAAAACATCTTTTCTATTTTATTCTCTTCCCTCTCTCCCCCAAGACGTAACCTTTTTTTTTTTTTCTCCTCCTTCCTCCAGGAGGAGCAGGTGGCTATAACAACATTGCTGGAAAGCTGATTAATGGCATTACCAGTTGTTAATGAGTGATATTATTACAAGCCATTGAAATAGATATTTCACTCTCCTCTGTGTGTAGTCTTCATTTCAATTTGGATTAATCAGCAGGTCTCTTTATTGATATAAGTTCTTCAAAACTGCTTTTCAAGCAGTAGTCTGAATCTATTATGTTGCCAATATTCTGTGTTCTTACTCTGACTGTATTAACAATTTTCCCCTTGGAAGTTGTTTTTTATTGGATCCCATTGAAACTAAGAAAAAGAAACTTAAATCCCATTACTTTCAATGAAACTCAGTGATATCTAGGTTTATTCCCTGAACGGATATTCATTTTTTCAGCTTTATTCAAATAACTGCAGCAATTAACTAACATAATCCTACATTCTATTATTTAGATTCCCCCACTTTAGAGTCTATTAAAGATTCAGATCAATGTGCCTAATATCTCATATAACTGAATACTACAAAAGATAAGTACGTAGTAAGCGACAATTTGTGTATCCAACTCCTTTTGAGAAGTCCACACTAAGAGTATTTTAAAAAATCACATAAAAACTGGTACTCCTAATCCTTTGGCATTGCATGAACATCAACTGGAAAACTTTTTAATACAGAAAACTTTCTTCCATTATGAGAGATTTAGAGAACCCTTATTTTTGCTTTTATGACTGGGGGATGAGAAAGGACAAGAGACTTAATCATGGAAGATTCCTGAACAAGCTATGAAAATAGGATTCATACAAAACTTTCAAGCTTTGATTTTGACAAGTACTTAAGAACTGGGTCATCTTGCTATATTAAGATACTCGAATAATTCATTCCAGGCAACAATAAACAAATGCTCATTTTTCTCTTTAGAGAATCTTACCTCATATTGATTGATGGCAACTTATATTTATTTTCAGAATTAATGCTTGGCCTAGAAGCAATAACCCTTAAGTGACCAAGAAATAAGTTTATGCATACCTTGTGCTACTTCCTATTTACCTCCAATATTTTTATTTATTTAAAAAGTTTATACGGTCATCTGTCTTAAACAACTCTGGGCAGCTCACAACAGAACCATAAAAAGAAACATAGAACAGGAAAAAGATCAGACAAAAATAAAAACTTTAATTATCTCCTTAAGATGCTCCTTAGTAAGCTACAATGATCCTTGTTTCATGCCTCTTTCCTATCCTGAGTAAAAAGCCAGGTCTTGATGGCCTTCCCAAAAGCTAAAATGGGGAGGGGGTTGTTGAATTGTTGGGGGGCATTCCCAGGGTTAGGGATGGCCTTGGTAAAGGTACCCTTTGAGGCCCTATTAAGTGAAAGGATTTCAGGGAAAGGCTCTAGAGCAGGAATGTCAAACTCGCATTGTCACGTTGTTGTCACATGATGTATCACAACTTTTTTCTCCTTCACTAAACCAGGGGTGGGCGTGGTCAGCACGTGACACATCCAGCCTGCGGGCTGTTAAGTTTGACACCCCCATCTAGAGTGTGCCTATTATATCTTATCTAATGGACACACAGATATTCTTAGATAGAGGTGGTTCTGCAAATAACCAAGTCTCCCCCCATGTAGGGCTTTTAAGATAACTAGCCCATCAAATTGGATCAAGAGAGAAACTGGGAGCAAGTGCAGGTCATAGAGGTATAGGCAAACCTATTAACACCTAATAGGCCACTGAATTCTGGACCAGGTGCAACTTTCAAGTGGCCTTCAAGGGCAGCCCTATGTAAAGTGCATTCCACTAATCCAAATGGGAAGTGAGGACCCAGATTGTGGGGGCAATAAGCTGACTTTGTATAAATATACAAAAGTATGAAGGCTATTGCTTAACCTTAACGCATTGTAAGCCGCCCTGAGTCTCCGGAGAAGGACGGCATATAAATTAAAGCAAAAAAAAACAAAAACCTAAGGCAAGAGTGATCATGAGCAAGGACTCTCAGTCCAGGAAAGGATGCAATTGGGGCACAAGATGGATCTGCACAAAGCTCCCCCCCCCTCCCAGCCACTTCTGCCATTTGCTCATCAACCAGAAGCTGATTCCAGGAGGGCACGCAGGGGATTGCAACCTGGTTCAAGTGAAATATTAATATTGCATTATAAAGCCTTAGTTTTATAATGTTTTGGTTCCCACATTACAAAAAAGATGTTGAAACTTTGGAAAAAGTGCAAAGAAGAGCAACTATAATTAAACTGTTGCAGGAATTGGTTATGGCAAGTCTAGAGAAAAGAAGGGCTAGGTATGACATGATAGCAGTATTCCAGTATTTGAGGGGATGCCACAAAGAAGAGGGGGTCAGCTTATCTTCCAAAGCTCCAGAAGGCAAGACAAGAAACAATGGATGGAAACTAATCAAGAGAAACCACCTGGAATTAAGGAGAAACTTCCTAACAGTGAGGACAATTACCGTATTTTTCAGAGTATAAAACATACCGGAGTATAAGACACACCTTAGTTTTTGGGGAGGAAAATAAGAAAAAAGCTGATTGGCAGGTGAATCAGCCTCCCGGAATACCCCCAATCAGCTGTTCCCAGAGGTGAATTTTAGCAACAGGTTCCTTGGTTGTGAGCTCTGCGCGTTTGTTTTTTTTTTGTTTTTTTTGCTTTTTTTCCTGCCTCTGAAACTTCTGAAACTGTTTCAGAAAAAACTTTTTTTCTGCCTCTGAAACAGAACTTCAGAAAAAAAGTCTCTGAAGCTCTGTCTGGGGGCTTTTTTTCTGAAGCATCTGTTCCTGGTGCTTTTTTCATCCTCTGAAACCTCCATTTGAGAAGCTGGGTGGGGCTACATTTGGAGTATAAGACCCAGATTTTCACCCTCTTTTTGGGGGAAAAAAGGTGCGTCTTATACTCCGAAAAATACGGTAACCAGTGGAACAGCTTGCCTTCAGAAGTTGTAGGGGCGTCATCACTGGAGGTTTTTAAGAAAAGACTAAACAGCCACCTATCTGAAATGGTATAGGGTCTCCTGTTTGAGCAGAGGGTTGGACTAGAAGACCTCCAAGGTCCCTTCCAGCTTCTACCCTGATTGATTGAAGTCGCCATCATTTGAGGGGCCGAAAAACTAAAGCCACTCCATTTTGCGACGGTTGAGCCCATGCAGACTCTTACAGCCTCCAGGGACTTGGACAGCACCGTAATAGCATTACTTGCCTGGCCCAGGGAAGAAATTTATAACTGAGTATTCTCAGCATACTTATGACACCACTTCTCATGCTGTCAGATGACCTCATGCAGCAGTTTCATTTCGATGTTAAAGAGTAGAGGGAAAATACCCAAGCTCTGAGGCTCCCCACATGCTAGGGCATGACCTCTTCTTGTTCACCAACTGGAACCAGAAAGAGACAAAGGAGGGTTTTGCACTCCCCTCAAATAAAAATGTTGGAAACCATATCACATAAAATCTTATCGTATTTTTGGGAGTATAAGACGCTCCAGACTATAAGATGCACCTACCTTTTTTGGTGAGGAAAACAAGAAAAAGAAATCTGCCTCTGCCTCCCAGCAATTTTGCCTCGTTGCAGCAAACAGCAAATAGCCTGCTTTACTTTCATTTTCGTTTTCAGCATAGCTTGATTTGCACAAGAAAAAAAAATCTGCTCCCAGCAATTTACCTTCTTGCAGCAAGCAGCAGAGGCCCATGCAGCAATAAGCAATGGCAATCCCTGCAGCCTGAAACAGCTGAATCGGGAGGCCGATCCAAAGACAATCAACTTGTGCTAATTAGGCTGTGCTGAAGCTGAAATGGGTTGTTTCTTCTTGCTGCTTGCTGCAAGGAGATAAATTGCTGGGAGGCAGAAACCAAAGGATGGGGGTCAGTGGGTGGACGGGGCTACATTCAATTTATAAGACACATCCAAATTTTCACCCCCTTTTAGGGGGGAAAAAGGTGCGTCTTGTACTCCGAAAAATACAATATTTTTTCCCTATTTGAAAACAAGCATCTAATTCTGAAACAGATATGCCAGAGACACAAAGCAAAAAAGTCAACATCACCACAGGTGGCATTAAGAATTTACTCTCTCTTCTGTGCATAATGCTGTCAGTTCAGTCAGCTTCTTCACAATATGCACCGAGGCACTTGGTATTGTAGCAAAGGCAAGAATTGTGGGAGCAAAAAAAAAAAAAAAGCAAGACTTTGTTTAAAATCATTTAATTAGTCTTTTCAGTAATAAGCGTAATAGACAATAGAATAGATTGCCATCATTCAACTATTTACACCTCTTTTTTTTACTTTAGTTTCCAAAACAGGCAGCTGAAGAGGTTATGTAGCAGTATCTCTTTGCAAGGAATGCAATGGGATCCGGCTTCAGCAGAAAACCCAGTCCTGTCCTAGAGGAATTGTGTGCAATGAGGCTTCTGTCATTTCAACTGTACAGCTGAAGATACACTAAGGAATTATGAACTGTTTTTCCTGGATGACTTCAAAAAATGAAACGGCAAACTTCAGTTCTATTAAATACTGAGATCATTAGAAAAGGATGCAATTCTGTGGAAATCAAACTCTCTTCCTTTGCTGGCATAACAAGCGGCATTAAGACAACTTCACACCGATTTTATTCTGCTCTTTCTTCATTAACCGCTGTACTTCTTTCTCCATTTTCTTCCTTTGTTGCTCAGCTGTCCGTTTTTCTCTTTCTGCCATTTTCTGCTGCCTGAAATTTCACAGAAAATACAGAATTAAATGCTCCTCGAGGAACTCAAGATCATAGAGTATTGCAGGCACTTCCTGAGCCTCACTGGTACTGATTTTTTGCTTATATTCAGCATAGGATTGCCAAATACATGAACTGTAGAAATGATCCAAATAATCCATCAGAAGGTAGATTAAACGGAGTACCATTTAATTTGAAAAGTAGAATCATTACTGTTTATTAAGCTACCAAGCTAAGAAATGGTAAACTGAGCTCTATTGACATAGCTTCCTGGAAGTGGTATTTTCAAAAATTTTTACTACCGGTTCTGTGGGTGTGGAAAATCCCCATTTCCTCCCGATCAACTGGGACTTGGGAGGCAGAGAATAGATGGGGGCGGGGCCAGTCAGAATTTTTACTACCGGTTCTCCGAACTACTCAAAATTTCCGATACCGGTTCTCCAGAACTGGTCAGAACCTACTGAAACCCACCTCTGCTTCCTGGGTTCAGTGATCAGCATCCTGCAGGATTAGCTGGAACTCCTCCATCCGGCAGTCGAGTGGATCACAGTATGCGCAGTTTTCTACAGATGTCCTTAATAAGCTTATATTCTATCCAACATTGGGGGGAGGGGGGTTGCTGTAAAAGCCATTATTTGGCGAATCTGACCCTTTTTGCCATCATGTATGCCATGTTTGTTACTTTTTCACCTGCAACTTACCTTTACAAAATACATCCTCAAAACTCCCAATAATTACATTTGTAAGTGCATCACTGTTAATTTGAAATGTGTTCTACATTTTGAGCTTAGTTTTGTTAACATATTTATTTACTTATATACCGCCTTTATTATTTTACAAATAACTCAAGTCAGAGAACATGACCACCATACCTTCCTCCTCCTGTTTTCCCCACTGTGAGATGGGCTGGGCTAAGAGAGAGTGACTGGTTTAAAGTCACCCAGCTGGCTTTCATAGCTAAGGCGGGACTTGAATTTACAGTGCCATGCTTTTTAGCCTGGTGCCTTAACCTCTAGAAAAATACACTTTTTGTTAGTCACTTCCACCAGTGTTCCTTCTCATCACTAACTCTATGGGAGTGGAGTTGGATATTGTTCCAAGAAATACTTAGGCAGCACTAGAAGATACAGGTAGTCTTCAACTTACAGTCATTCATTCAACAACTATTTAAAGTAACAGTAGAGCTGAAAAAAGTGATTTACAACCAGTCTTTGCACTTATGACCATCAGTCACATGATCAAAATTTCAAGTTCTTGATAACTGGCATATGTTTACAACAATTGCAGTTTCCTGGGGTCAAGTGAGCGCCATTTACAATCTTCCCAGTGGACGTCTGACAAGCAGTTGATGGAGGAATTCAGATTCATTTAAAGACCATGTGATTAGCTTAACAACCAAAAGGTCTTAAAATCAGGTGGAACTAACTTAACCACCACATTGCTTAGCAATGTTCCCATTCCAATTGCGTTCGTAAGTCAAGATTACCTGTATAGAGGGCCACTCATTATTATGGCCCATATTCTCAAGTCGGCCTTTCCAAACACCTGTTGTTGTTGGACTATAATTCCCATTATCTCCACTCCACATGGCCAATTATCAGGTAGGATCAGAGTTGTAACCCCACAATTGTATAATCAAGAAAATACTTTTTTTGCACACTGCATACATTAGAACTCACAATCAGAATCTAGTGATAATGGCAGTTTGCATGGCCTTAAAGGGGGAACATGACAAATTCATACAGGAAGATGCTATTTAAGGACAATAATTACCATGGCTGTTTACTCCTTTCTGAATGACAGGCAACATGCCAACGGTTTTGAACTTCCCAAATGCAATCAATTAGTAACCACAACAGTTGGGTGGGCTAAACAGACATATGAGTAATATAGCAGGGCCGGTCTTATGTTTTCTCTGAAATTAGGAACAAATGCTCCCCAAAGCCAAGGATATTAACTTTGTTAATAAGAGGTAGGCTCAATGTGTATGTTGATAAAACACCTTCAAGAGCCTGCAGAGATGCAAGGGGAAACTAGAATGGATGAGAGTAAAAATGGTCATTTGTTCATTTATAAAATTTATAAGGCCGCTCAACTCATAACTCATTTATTATTGTGAGCAGAATACATCACTTACAATAAAAAGCAATTAAAATCAAACAAAAGTAATATAAAAGCCATTTATTAAACCACAATAATACGCATATTGGCTTTGTTATATAACAGCTGCCGCAACACTTTACTGAAAATTTAATTCCTTCTTATAGAAGAATAACAAATTAAGCAGTGGAAATCTGCATCTATTTGTTAACCTGATACTTGAAACACAAGTATTGTCTACCTGATATTTAAAACACAAGTAGGTTATAGAATTCAATTTAATTTGGAAACCATATAATACCATGTTATTTTTTTAAAAAAAAATACTGTGTTTGTATTAATGTTTGTTTTGACTTGCTTATTCCCTATCTTTTTTACCATGTTCTTAAATGCTCATTAAAATAAAAATAACCTCCTCCTGGGATTTTTGTTTGTGTTCAAAGCATACTGTCTTTGAGGAAACAATAAATTTCAGCTTTTTAGCTTGATTCTACCATGGCAAAGATCTCACACAATATCTAGCATTAGAAGAAAGACGGCAATCTCCAAGCAATGCCGTCTATCCAGGACTCTAAAAGGCAATGTTAGCTGTGCGCTGAGCCCTCTGCTGGCTTGCTAAAACATTTTGTGGGTTGTTTTTAATAGGGAACAATAGTTCACGGATACATAATTACATTCCCATCAGGCTATTTTCTCTTAAGGTGACCGACATTATCAGAGTGCAGAAGAGAAATAAACCAAGGAAATTAAAGGCATGAGAGAAGAAAGAGGAAAAGAAGTACAATTAAAACTAGTTTAAACCAATCCCATTCAAAATTTATCTCTGTATTTTTGTAACCTGTCAAACTATCCACTTTCTAACACTAGGGCATATTTCACACACTGCCTTTTGTTCTTCAAATGACTCCCTTTTCCCCCCCCAGGAGATCTCATAAACTATATCTAACCACTTCTTGGTCTTCCTCTTCCTTTCAACCTATTCATTATTCCTTGATATTTCTTTTACAATTTGATCCTCACTGATTCTCCTTATATGAACAAAGCCAGTGGTGGGTTTCAAAAATGTTTACTACCGGTTCTGTGGGTGTGGCTTGGTGGGTGTGGCATGGCTTGGTGGGCGTGACTTGGTGGGCATGGCAGGGGAAGGATACTATAAAATCTCCATTCCCACCCTACTCCAGGGGAAGGTTACTGCAAAATCCCCATTTCCTCCCGATCAGCTGGGACTTGGGAGGCAGAGAATAGATGGGGGCGGGGCCAGTCAGAATTTTTACTACCAGTTCTCCGAACTACTCAAAATTTCTGCTACCGGTTCTCCAGAACTGGTCAGAACCTGCTGAAACCCACCTCTGAACAAAGCACCTCAATCCACATTTGATTTGAATCTATTCATTCTTGACTCTGTCTCTTTTTGTTGTACCATATAAATTTCTTAATTACTATTTCTATTCAAGTTACTGTTTATATATCTCCTGTCATAACCAAGATTCACTTTCCTATAATGAACTGGGCAGAAGCAAGCTTCTGTGCTTCCTTCAATAAACATACATTCCTTGAAATACATATACCTACTCTCTTTCTGCCTGCCACACAGGAAAAACAGGTTGCCAGAGAGTACAACAGAAGTATTTTATCAAATGGCCATACAGATTTTGTAAATTGTTAAATTTGCTAGGAGGTGTATCTCCATAGCATCTACATAAAAACGTCATTTAAGCATTTCAGCAAAGTAGAACCCATCACGTTCACTTTCGAATAGCTTTTACTGGGGGAAAAAACGAGTCTTCAAAATAAAAAAAAATGTAAAAAAATATAGAATATTTTTTTTCTGTGTTCCACCTCTCACTTTTGCCATGCAACAGTCTCATGAGGAAATAGTAGCGGTCAAAATTTTGCATCCTTGATGCAAAATGTTAAATAATAACTGATCAAGGATTTCCGATTTTGAGTACTCTACATGTATCTCCTTATTTATTTTACTGTGTTTAAAGGCTGTTCCAATTATAAACAACTCCAAGACTGGGATACATCTCAACCTCCATAAATTGAGTTAAAACAATACAATAAAAAGATAAGACATGGAAAACTGAGGTCAATTCTCCATATAAGCAAGATATTCTCCTTGCTAGGCTTCATATGAAGCTCTCTGTTTTACCATCCTAAGCTCTTGGAAACAGAATTGGGACAATAATTAGAAGACTACCTAACATTTGAAAAATGTTAAATTATTATCCTAGCAACAGCAGCACTCTTTAAGAGCAAAGGGCTGATAAACAGAGGTGGTGTGAATTAGCAGCACCAACAGCTGACATGACTTGGCAGCAAAAGGTATGGCAAATGTCAAGGCTGGCAGAAATCCTTGCCAGTAATTTTCAGATTCAGATGAAGCGATTGACTGCAGTTTCTTCAATGGAAATGAGGAGTTTTAGAAGTTTTAGCGCAGGTTTGCATTGCAAATATAAATTTATATTTATAAATATATATTTATATTTATATAAACTTCTTCATATTTTTCAGAATAAAAATCTAATCCAGATATAGGCAATATAGTGTCTACAAGCATCAATGTCTCCTTAAGTAAGTCTTTGATGCCCATCAGTTTGCCTATGACATCTGTTTTTTTTAAACATCTTTCTAAAAAACATAAATAGATAACTTCCTACAAAGCAAAGCAGCATATCCTGGAACCCAACAAAGTCCAGATCTAATTGAGATGGCACAAAATACCCTGAGAAACTGATTTGCCTTATTGTAAATGGGTGCTTGGTGATACATCATGCTAACAATTTTATGTTTCCTTTACTCACAGGCTTCCAATTGTATCCTCAGGTCAAAAAGAATGATTTATTGATAGAAGCTTAAGTTCAAATCTTAAATTTAAATTTAAAGGAAATAAATAAAAAGGAAAGATAAGATCCTAATGTCCTTTTACCTCCATGCCAGGAGAGAAGGAACAAAATTCACATGATGACTTCATTGATCATATGATAAACTATGGTTTGTCATTATATCCAGATACAGTCACAGTGAATCCTGAATCATGGTGGATGGATAAATTATAATCAATTACAGGATTTGGTAAAGTTACCTCAGAACTTCTTCTGCTTGCCAGGAAGCATCTTCTTCTTCTTCCCAAGCATTTCTGTTTTCCTGCCATGTCTCTAAGTCTCCTAGTTCTGGCTGCAAATGGAAATTAATTAGTATCTCCAAAATACTGTTCCATGCTATCGAGTAATTATTCTAATAAAGTACTGCAATCCAAATTCCAGAAAATGTAACTACCTATTCCTGGAAAACATTGAAGGGAGACTTATAGACAGCAATTTTCTTTGAATGAATTCACTATAATACAGAAAAAACCTAGCGTGTATGTGTGTGTGTGTGTGTGTGTGTGTGTGTGTGTAATATATATATATATATATATATATATATATATATATATATATATATATATATACACACACACACACACACACACACACATACACATATATTATTCAATACCATCAAAAGCTTCTAAATTTTCACACAACTTAAGGCTTTATTAGATTATAGTTCTCAATCTGTCTTGCCTATGGCCAAAAAACCCAAAACCCAACAGCTAGCATTCCTTCTTTAAGACATTCTGGAAATTATACATAAAAAAATATTTGTGATAAAGAAGTTACTTACAGATTGGTGAATAAAAGGAACATCTGGTGTAGCTGCTAATCTACTTGAAAATCCGGCACTACCATCCTGGTTGCCAAAATTTAAAGGTTCACGTTTTTTAACAATGATCTGAAAAGTATGAATCGAAAATAGTAATTTGCAATATTACTTATTAACAAATAAAATTGGAAACTTATTAACCCAACTATAAAAATTTATGTCACACAACAATGCCATGTTCACTGTTTCACAGGTGTCAACTTACATTTCTGGCCAGTGCAAGAGGAGCAGTGGGCCTGAACCCTGCAAGTTTTCCACCACTTTTTCAATCAATCAAAGTATCCTTAGTTCTACCAGCTCAATCATTTGATTTCTGGTTAGTGACTTGGAAGCGGAACTGGCTGTTAAGAACAGCTCCTCTCTTTTTCCATGCTATTCTTTTGATATAGCGCCCTAGACTTGGACTAACAGGTTTAGACTATAAAATCAGACATTGTAGCAGAAATACAGAAATACTGTTGCCTTTGGACACCAGGATTTTGCATTCCAATCAGGATTGTTAAAAGCATGAGGCAAAAAATGAGGAGGAGGAGAACACAGGATGAGGGATCTTCTGTGCTTGCAGGCCCAAGGCTGCTTCCTCCCTTGCCTTCACTACAATTAAACCACTGCCCTCTGCTCTTTTCTTTTTTGGCCACAAGGTGTCAGCCATCATTCCTAAACTACATTTAACTCCTGGTTGTAAGTGAATATGGAAAGCACTGCTTTTCTTACATTTTTCATCAACTCTTAGGTATGGATGAAAAGGGAAAAAGTAGTCTGTTTAAAAGTAGGAGCAGAGGTGGGTTTCAGTAGGTTCTGACCAGTTCTAGAGAACCGGTAGTGGAAATTTTGAGTAGTTTGGAGAACCGGTAGTAAAAATTCTGACTGGCCCCGCCCCCATCTATTCTCTGCCTTCCAAGTCCCAGCTGATCAGAAGGAAATGGGGATTTTGCAGTAACCTTCCCCTGCAATGGGGATTGGGGAGGGAATGGAGATTTTACAGTATCCTTCCCCTGCCACGCCCAAGCCACACCACGCCCACCAAGCCATGCCCACAGAACCGGTAGTAAAAATTTTTGAAACCCACCACTGAGTAGGAGCAAATACTTCTGTTAAATCTACAGGCAAGAAAAGAACATTTGGAAGCCAAAGGCTTTTGCAGGCTTATTCGCTGTTCAAATGGTCCAAGGTTGTTTTCAAAAGCTTAGCTGATTATCTCTCTTGGTATAATAAACACTCAGACTGTTCAGAATTCTATACTCTGAAATGTTATCTTTGCACACACACTAATTACATGCAATACCCCTACTGCCTACTAACGGTAAGGGATAGGACTGAAGCAAACTGAAGCAAAGCACTTTGACTCTGCACATATAGACTTGTCCAGCTGTTTGATGGAATGAGGAGGGGCTTTACCACAGCATCAGTCAGAAGGAAGTTGGCATGCAATCCTGAAAAATCCTCAAACAAAAATGTATAACCTCGCTCAACCCACATAACTTAATTCATATGTAGTAACTAGTTTTGCTTTCAAACTTCCTTCTTTAACCTCACCCTTGATTAAAACTATAAGGCTCAACACATAAACTCATTAAAATGACTGGGAAATTATGTTAATATACAGGTTGTTCAATGTGATTACGTTTCAAAGGCAAAACAGAAAGGAGAAAATAATGTAAATTACTTCTTTGCTACATATATATCCTGCTATGCTCCCAAAGAATACAAACACAAAAGTCAGTACACTTTGGGTAGAAATGACATTTTTTAATGATGTAAAACTGAAGAGAGAAAATTATTGTCTGCTTTGGCAGTTTCAGTCATATTCAAGTCTATGATGATGAATTTAAATTGCTCAGAATGCTGTACACCTCTACTGGATATGATCATTTTTAAAGTATAGCATTGTGTTTTCCCGAAAATAAGACCCTGTCTTATATTTTTTTGAACCCTGAAATAACTGCCATGTGCTCAAAAGCCCGATTGGGCTTATTATCAGGGGATGTCTTATTTTGGGGAAAACAGGGTAGTTAACTGCATAAGCTATCTAACTGAGCCACAGATAGAAATCAATTTTCACTGCTAAATAACCACCACATTAGAAGGAAGTAGGGAAGATTTTTGTGAGAGTGCTGAAAACATACTTTCTGTGTTTTCCTTATTGTTGGTGCCATGTCCTTAAAGTAATCAGGCTCCATTTCTTCCAATCCATTTTGTTGATTGGCCACACTGCCATTACCACCTTCAATTTTCACACTTGTAGGGGCATCTTCATCCCATGAAGACCAATCTTCTACTTCTGGCTAAAAAGAAAAGGGAAAGAGTTTCGTTCTTTATTGGCCATCTAATGTTCATAATTTATAACCTATTTTTATTGAGTCATTTGGTAGAAGAACTGTGTTTAAAAATTGATATCCAGACCATTCAATATATTACTTGTTTAGGAACAGATGAAAAATCCACAGTAGTTGGCAAAGTTATTTGGTCTCCACTAAGCTTTCGTCCTCTTCCGGTCCTGAAAAACAAGAGTTTCTTCTTAACTCTGACATGTTTGATAAAACTGAAATTGCAAATAAGAAATCATTTAAAGGCTAAATTAAAAGTTAGAATATTTAAAAAGAGATTTACATGCTTGAGTGCTTCTCAGTACTAAAAGCATGCTCTAAATTTTATTTCTACCAAGACATAAAAAAGTGTGTAGCATTAAACTTCCAAATCCTGCATACAGATGGAAAAAAATAGTATGCATGCTGGACATGCATATTTGAAAGGGTAAAACATACATTATAAAAAAAATTGGAGTAGAAAATTATAGCATACGTTTATAAAATCAAAACCTTAAGAGCAAAGTAACTTTATAAAACCAGAGGAAATATTAAAAACAAAAACAGGTCTGTCAGAAATGAAAACTACAGTAAGGAAAAATATTCTTGTTCCAATCATCAGATTTTTTAAGAAAAATTGCCAGTCCTTTTCCTTTATAAACCAAATCAAATGTTAGATTTTTTTTGCCCCAAAGATTATAGTCACTACTGATGCAGCAAAAATGCTTACAAAATAAAAGATAAAGATTACTGCATGCCTCTGCATTTTTTTCGGTTGTGATAAAAACTTAAACAAAAATGAATATGTGGTTCCTTATTCCCTTAGAAAATATTTTTACAAACATTTTCTGAATATATACTTATTCCTATACCTGTTTAATCAGAAGTAGTATCTATAATTCAGGTAATAATTCACAGCAGTTCTCAATATTTGACTTTGTGGCTTTTTCCTGAGGGAATATAATATTTTCTCTTTCTCTTAATACTTGAGATATATATTAATTCAATCATTTATTCATTGTATGTATGCAAAGAAAGAGGCACACACCTACAAAACAGGTTCTTGTATAAATAAAAATTTGTATCAGACATATTTATTCTTAAGTGCTAAAGCTAATCACATGACACCGTAGTTTTCTGTTTTTCTAAGCATTATTATATCAGTTTCTTTAGCTATACAAAGATATTAGAAAGGATATAATTTTTTTTAAAAAAATTCAATGCAACATCAAATTACATCACTATTTATTATTCAATTATGGAAGAAATTTAACTTCATGTTTGTAACCATTTTAAACTGTCATAAAAAAGTATTAAGAAACACTACATTCCCCCTTTTCCAATTTGAAACATACACAAAGAAAGAAATCTCTCAAGAGGAATGAAGTAGAAAAATCAGAGCAAACTCACATGCAACATTTGATATTTACCTGCAAATCAATCTTTTGAAAAAAGATAGTACTGCTGCCAAGCATGTACAAATTTTAAATAGACGGAACTGTGTAATTGCCATGATGAAAGACTTCACCTGAAAAAGAGGAAAAAAATGTACTGATAAGCGTAATGCTACTTTGCAATGGTGGTTGGTTTTGCAGACTTCTAAGAGAAGTCTGTGCATACACTTCAATGTAGCTACAACCCATAAGTATGATTTCAAATGCATATTACTAACAAAAATCAGGATTGCTATATCCAAAAATGCCACTGATTTTTAAGAAATCAAGAAAACTAATGGAATATGTATTCATATTGTGCTAGACCTCAACAAAAACTTTCAGAATCTATAGACATTTAGAGCACTTCAAGAAATGGAAAATGTTTTTTCTCCTGACAAGGTGGGCCAGCAAGTTAGTTGATTAACTACCTCAATAACGTAATTGTGGATTGTTTGGGCATGATGCTCAAGCCATTATACTGCACTCTTTGTGCTTCTTTTCCAAACCATATTGTGATCTATTCCGTTTCCGTATTCCCATTAGCTTTCTTTGATATCCCAACTAGGTGCGTTATAGTTAATACTAATGAGAATGTGTCTCTGAATTAACAGGGAAAAACCAACATTTAAAAAACCCATAATTTGGATGAAAACTGTTTGCAAAAACATTTGTCCATCTGAGTAATATATCCCAGAGGAAAGAAAAGCTTCAGGAAAGTAGAAGTTGGATGAATAGGATCAAACTATTCATCAAATAATTTGATCCTATTCAAATAACAAATTTTCAAAGCTAAACTATATTTTGTCTACAATATCTGAACTTGCCCTGTTGCACAGTATAGCACTGAATGCTGGGCAGCAACAACAGGGACCAAAATCTATCTCCATGCCATGGAAATGGGAAAGGTCCATTGGATATCGGGCATCTCTCTTCTTGCCCACATCACAAATGACAACATTTGACATCATTTTGGTGTGGCATCAATTATAGAGAAGATGAGAGAAGGCCAGCTCCGCTGGTATGGACATGTCCAGCACCTTCCACTGTGGCCAAGACTGCCTACCAACTAGAAGTCAATTGTCAGCGACCTTGTGGGCATCCAAACAGAGATGGCAAGACGCCATCACAAAAATATGCAAGCCGCAGGCCTGCGCCCTGGAGATGCAGACTGTGCAAAGTGGTGTTCAATGATCAGAAAAGTGGACCCTGCACCTGGGGGAATATGCTAGGAAGGAGGAGGAGAAGGAGAAGGAGAAGAAGGAAAAGGAAAAGGAGAAGGAGAAGGAGGAGAACCTGAACTTTTGGCTACAATATCTGAACTGGTCCAATATAATGAAGACTGAATTCAAATGTTAGACTTCTTTCAATCTTCGTCCTAGTGTTATTCCTGTGCTATGGCAGGGTCTACTTAGGCTTCTTTTAATGTTAATTGAAAACATTACTTTAAAGCAGTTCAGCAATAGAGCGTCAAAAATCATATTATTTCTTAAACACCTTGGCAAAGTCTCAAAAAATTATTAGATTGCTTGGCCTCGTATGTATCTATATAACACTATTAGTCAAGAAAACAACTACTAATAAAAAGCTGCTTTTATGGAAGTCTATTTTAAAAATATGCTCCAAACCATCAAACAAGTTAGATGTCACACAAAAGATGCTGTTGCCTGATGTTTGTTTCCTTAGAGTCAACTACCTGGAGAAATCCCTGCATTGTTTGAAGTAATTTGTCATTCTAGGGCTGAGAACAAATGACTGGGCCAAGACCACCCAGCTATCTTTATGCCTAAGGCAGGACTAAAATTCAGTCTTCGGGTTTTTAGCTTGATGCTTTAGCCACTACACCAAACTCGCTCTTTTTCCGAATGCTACAAGAGCAGCAAATCTTAAAAACTTTGAGTAAATGGTAATACTAAATGATTTAATCTTTGTATCTTTTTATAAAAACAATATATGAATTGTATGCATTATATCTTATTTTTCAATATCTTACATACATTGATGGGCAAGTGCTAGACAGAATATATTAATAAAATTCCATCTAGATTCCTGCTTGCAAGACATCCAAACTACAGTATTTATAGGAGAGAAGTTCCTTCTGTTCACTTTTTCAAGTTTGAACAAAATCTCTGAAATGTATTTCACTTTTAACTACAGTACATTCTTTGTAGCTTTCTTTCACAAGTCTTTCATCATCATAGTTTTTTGCAGCAATCACCCTCTCATGTGCATTCTGTTTTTCTCCCATTATTTCACTCATTTCATTTATTTCTTTCCTTTTTTCTGATCTACTTTTTCCCATATCTGCTTTTGACTTCTCAAAAATCAACTTACTTTTCTTCCCCCTTCACTGGAGCAAAACATTCAGACCTAGATATAGGTTAGTTATTTTCTAAAAACCTTTATAACTGCAAATACTTCCCAATACACATTTTCAGCTTTTCATATATATAAGTAGTAATTAAATCTGCAGGTTCACTTTCTTGAGATTATTCAATTCCACACTGGGAAAGAACATAGTAAAATATGTTAATTCATGCTTTTTACCATTACCAATTTCTTACATTCCAGGTCTTAATCATTCATATGCCATGATCATCATCAGATGGATGATTCTATTCAACTCAGGCTTTCATATACTATAATTTTTAACAAAACAGAGTAGATTACTATAGTCATACACATGCCAGTGTATATGTATAAAGACAGCAACAGTCAGTTTTGATACATTTAGTCTAGTATGCCACATGAGCAACCAAGTTTTATTTCAAGTATACTCACATTTCTATATTCAAACAAGGGTCATATATCTAGAGACTACCTACAGATAGCAAGTTAATATATGTTGCTCACATCCCATCAACTAGCTGGTAAATGCAATACAGTGGAAAATATAACCAAGAGATTTTTAAAATCTCCTTCTAATCTAAAGCCTTATTCTCAGGATACCGCAATTCCAAATATGTGTCTCAGGATTTGCGAGAATGAAACCAAACTTGCTGAACACAGGCTTCCCCTTCATAAATCGTATAAATAATTTGGACACCAGAGAAATTAAAAGCTTCAGAGGAGCCAAGTACTCAATGTCAACCTCAAAGGCCACAAAAAATAAAATGTTTTGCTCCTTGGAGCAAAAAGTGCTTGGTGAAATAAAAAAAAAACCAAACAGCATGGCCACAAGCGTTGCCATACTAAAATCAGCTTGCTTGCCTGAGAGAAAGAAACCGAAAGAAACTTTTTGTTCTAATATTTACCCTTCTCTTTCCCACAGAGGAAAACAACCACAAGAAGTCTATGGAGATTCTCAGTGATTCAGGTCATGGTTTGTCCCAAAGGTGCTTTTTTCAAGAGGCAACTGGACTTTCTGGTCCAGTTGGAAGCTTCTTAGATGAGAAGTCTTCAAAGAAAAAACAGAAAGTCCAGTTGCCTCTTGAAAAAAAGCACCTTTGGGACAACCACAGGAAGCCTTGCCTGGTAAATTTACAGGTGCACCATGATTTTTTTCCCCCTTTAAATCTTCCCTAAATTTGTTTGGATAGAAGATAAGTGTCCAACATTGCATTCATTTATGATTTTAGAACAGAATCGAATAACAGAGTTGGAAGGGACCCTGGAGGTCTTCTAGTCCAACCCCGTTTAGGCAGACGACTTCAGACAAATGGTTATCCAACATCTTCTTAAAAACTTCCATTGTTGGAGCATGTACAACTTCTGGAGGCAAGTTGTTCTGCTGATTAATTGTTCTAATTGTCAGGAAATTTCTCCTTAGTTCTAAATTGCTTCTCTCCTTAATTAGTTTCCACCCATTGCTTCTTGTTCTACCCTCAGGTGCTTTGAAGAATAGTTTGACTCTGTCTTCTTTGTGGTAATCCCTTAAATATTGGAACATTGCTATCATGTCACCCCAGCCCTTCTTTTCATTAAAGTAGACATACCCAGTTCCTGCAACCATTCTTCATATGTTTTAGCCTCCAGTCCCCTAATCATCTTTGTTGCTCTTCTCTGCACTCTTTCTAGAGTCTCCACATCTTTTTTTTTACATCGTGGTGACCAAAACTGGATGCAGTATTCCAAGTGTGGCCTTACCAAGGCATTATAAAGTGGGATTAACACTTCACCTGATCTTGATTCTATCCCTCTGTTCATGCAGCCTAGAACTGTGTTGGCTTTTTTGGCAGCTGCTGAAAATGTAATTTTTGCAACGGTTTGCAAGAGGTTTTGTTACTGGAGTATAACACTCCCACCACCACCACCACCCCAAAAAATAAAAAATAAAAAGAGGTCCGGGGACAGAAAAGCCACGTTGGACCTCCCCACACCCGGAGGCTTCCTTGGAGGGCAAAGGCCTCCCACGTCCGGGATATGCTTGGATAACCAACCAGCGTCCGCCTCATCAGGAATCCGGCCTGAGGGAGGAGCGGGGTAGCAAGACCCGCCCGCCCGCCCGCTTTCTCCTTTCCCCGGGAGAGAAAGCGCCTCAAAGGAAGGCGACTCCTCTCTCTCGCTCCCCCGTTCACCTTGTCCAGAGCTGAGGCGAGCGGACGTGGAAGCGACGCGGCTCAAGCCGAGGGACAGCCGCTTCCCTCGGCGACTCGCGACTTCCCTTCATTCAAAAGAGGATGGCGGGGAGGCCTCAGTCTCAGTCGAGGCTCTTGGCTCCTCCATAGCTTCCCTTCACCGGCCACTACCGGCTCCACCTTCCTGTCACCCTAGAGACACCGCCCCCCCCCGCCTCGCCTCGCCTCGCCTCCCCACCACCACCCGCGCCTACAATCGCCTCTTCCGGTCCCGCCCCAACACTTTTTAAGCCAACCGGAGCTTCGGACTCAATGGGAGGGGTGGGGACAGAACCGGAAGGATGGACGTTCCCTGCGCAAGCGCACAAAGCTGAAGCCCTCTGGGTCGACGGGAGATAAAAGAGAAAGGGGGGGTGGAGCTTATGAGGACCCCCTTGGGCCACGTGACCTACGGTTCGCCTTTGACTGGTGGCTCGGTAGAAAAAACGCCTAGCCGAGCGGCTCGCGCTGAAAGTCATTTTCTGTGCACGGGGTCTCCAACCTTAGCAACTGTAAGACTTGTGGACTTCAACTCCCAGAGTTCCTCAGCCAGCTTTGCTGGCTGAGGAACTCTGGGAGTTGAAGTCCACAAGTCTTAAAGTTGCCAAAATCCCTGAGGTAGTCTGTGCATTCGCATACATGCATAGTTTTTATTTAGGAGAAGAGGAAAACTGAAGAGCGAGACGGGCTGGTTTAAACTGGAGTTGCTTTTACAGTGCTTTGCAGACCTGCTGCGAGGTTTTGGGAAAGTTACTTTTGCGCTGTCAGATGCCTTCTAATTGCGAACGGTTGATAAATGAGGCAGTCGTTAAACAAGGACGAACTGTAACCGTCTCCAAATCTTCAAGACATCTATTATTATTTTTGCTTTGCAGTGTCCAGCTTTCACATCTACAGATCACTAGCTGATTTTTGTTTCACTGAAATGTCCTTATCTTTGTGATTGTCTCTCTAAGCTTACGGTTGCCTGCCTTCCTAATATTAATAATATCCAGCGTATTATCCATTCTGGTCTACACTTGAGCCTTCCAAAATAAAACTGTCGACTTATTTACCATTACGGATATAGTGTCAGAGAAAGACATGTCTTAAGATATAGTGGGCTGGGAATTGGCATTTTTTTAAACAGTATGTTCAAAAGCATTTTTAAAAGAGAACGTAGTTGGCAAAGCATTTGGATTTTCAAAAAGGTGCTACATCCATGAGGTTAAATTTCTAGCAAACAAAATGTGTCATTAATTAAATCATATATTCTTACGGCATAAATAGGAATCTGGAAAGTGAATCCCTTTTGCTGGCCAGTGATTGTACCCAAATGAAAAGCAAGGGAACTTCTCCAAATAAACCTTTAAAACAATGCAATGTTTCTAAAATTAAAAATTAAGACTATATAGAGTTAGCAAGACATTAACTTCAGAGTATTCGTGTTACTTTGGAACATCTTTCTGTTCCAAAAATATTTTTTCTTTTACCGATTCAGTTTCATCTTTTAAAAATACAAATTAAAAGTATTGAGGACTACATGTTAATTAATAGAATTTTTATGAAGCATTTCATTTTTTTTACAGAATTGAGACCTAACATCCATATATTTGCTTAAATAATATTCAAAGGCCTGAACTGTCATTCAGAAATGGATACCTCCACTTGATCTGTAGGAGATACTAAATCTACCATAATTAGGCTGCAAACATCTGGGCGATCACTAGATGGCAGCAGAGAGAGGCAATCTGCTACCACCTCTCTGGATATTTGCAACGTAAATAATGCTAGCTTTGTAAGGGGCATCCACACACCCATTTCAAGAACCTATTTTCAAGATACTGCTAATATGCCCACTACACATTATGATACCACATAACCTGGTTCTGGCTTACAATAGTCAAACAGGCAGTCCTCAACTTACTACCACAACTGAGACCAAAATTTCTGTTGCTAAACAAGACAGTTGTCAAGTGAGGTTTGCTCCATTTTGTGACCTTTCTTGCTACGGTTAAGATAGTAAAATGGTTATTAAGTAAATCTGGCTTCCCTCTTGACTTTGCTTGTCAGGTCACAAAAGGGGATCACATGACCCTAGAACAGGGGTCAGCAACCTGCGGCTCTGGAGCCGCATGTGGCTCTTTCACCCCTCTGCTGCGGCTCCGTCACTCAAAATATGCGTCACAACAGCCAACGTGCGACACCCACCAGCACATGATTTATTGAGCTTTTCAACCCCCGGTAGACCAACCATGGATAAATCCAAGAAAAGTAAAGTTTCAGAAGAAAACACAACGTTAATTCAACTACATATGCTAGTTTTGTGGCTGCTCAAGAAATAGTCAGGCACGGGAAAGGTTTTGTGGCTCCCGGTGTTTTCTTTTCTGTGGGACACGGGTCCAAATGGCTCTTTGAATGTTTAAGGTTGCAGACCCCTGTCCTAGAACATTGCATTGCAACCATCATAAATACATGCCAGTTGCCAAGCCTCCTAATTTTGATCACGTGCCCATGGGGATGCTTCAACAATCATGTGAAAAACGGTCGTGTCACTTTTTTCAGTGCCATTGTAACTTCGAATGGTCGGTCACTAAGCGAATGATTGTAGGTTGAGGACTACTAGACATGAAATGCAATCCTACCAGAAAGAGGCTCAGATTCAGGCTCAGATCTATTTGAGCCATTCAAATTTAAAACTTTCAAAATAATGCTACAACATTATTTCAATCAAACCTATACATTATACTAATAAGTAAGAAATAGGTTTGATTTCTGACAGCCTTGTATTTTTGACATCTCGTAGCAACCGGAGTATTAGTATATGTGGCCCAAATTGTGTTGCAGATTACCGAATATGGCTTCTTTGGTCATGAAACACATTACTTATTACAATTTTTTTTTTAAAAAAAGAAGAAGACTGAACTCATCTTGTTACTTACTCATTATGGACTGTGACAGGCTAAAAGGTGGCAAAATCTGAAGTTTACTATTCTGTACCTTCCATTATTTCAAAGGAATCATTCTTCTCCTGGACATCCAAGGGGTGGAAGGAAAAGCAAACAGGTGACAAAATGTGTACATTGTTACACAAATGCTGGCCTTTTCAACCGAGGTCAGCATGGCAGGCATGCAATGGCTGGATTTGCACGTCACTGGTCATGCGCCATTATTTGGAACCATGGTACAGTAATTTTACTCTTTGCTTTCCCTCTGCTGCAGTGCTGTTTTGCAATTGACATCAAATATTTAGAATTTATTCTTTATTATCCTTTCTGCTGAATTCATCTAACGCAGAGGTTTTCAAGCTTGGCAGCTTTAAGACTTGTGGACTTCAACTCCCAGAATTCTCTATGCTGGCTGGAGAATTCTGGGAGTTGAAGTCCACAAGTCTTAAAGCTGCCAAGTTTGAAGACTTCTGATCTAGCGGGATGGCAGACAAGCCATTTAATATTAAAGTATATGGACACAGGTCAAACCCATTAAGACACACAATGGCAAAACATCTTTGACTTCAACATGTAAGCGCAGGTTGTTGGCATTGTTCTTTTATTAAAACATTAAGAGGTCAGGATATCGAAGTGGACTTGGAGTAAGTAAACGAAATATTTAAAGAAAAATAGTGAACTTGAACCCTGAAGTATGAAAAATGCCCAGTTTTTCATGTGATTTACTGAACAGTGTGTTAAAGCACGGGAAAATTCAAACGGATGGCTCAAAGACTGGCATGTTGAGCCAGAAATGTTCTTATTCTCTGTAGAAGTTCTTTCTTTACACTATCAGGCACCAAAGCTGAAAAAGAAAAGAAAAAGAAAAAGAGCAAGATGAAATCATCGCCACGCTGCAAATAATTTCAAATGCAGATAGTCCCTGACTTACCACTGGTCGCTCAATGATCAAAGTTACGACGGACCTATCCAGAGCTACTTATGACCAGGTTTTCAAGTTCCAAGAGCCAGACCCCGCTCCATGGTCACATGATCGCATTTTGGGTGTTTGCCCTCATTTACAGCTTTTTGATTGCAATGTATGATGTTTTCTGCTGGACACTGATATGTAACTTCTGGTTTCCGGCAAAAAAAAAAAAATGCCCATTGGGATCACTGAATGACTGTGCCCATCACTCAGTCACGGCAAAAAAGGTGTAAAATTGGACAGTCACATGGTGATCTGCTTAACAACTGACATGACTTAACTGCTGTAATTTCAAGCTCAATTACAGTCATAAGTCGAGAACTGTTTATTTAGTATTGTATTATACTATTATACTATACTATCCTTTGTGCATTTCTATATGTATGAGCCAGGGGTGGGTTCTACTTACCTTTACTAACAGTTCGCAACAGGGCCGCGTGCACGCTCTTGCTTTGTGCGCGCTCTTCTGCACATGCGCAGAAGTGTTCTGATGACATCGGGGTCGGTGGGCGGAGCCTCCCACCGGTTTTACTACCGGTTCTATAGAACCAGTGTGAACCGGGGGCAACCCACCACTGGTATGAGCGTAGATGCAGGTATGTTTGCCAGGTGGCAAGCTAGAAAGCTAAGTATGATGGACCATGGGTAGGACGTGAATGGGAAATCCAAAATTCTTACAAAAAGCATGGAATGGCAACATTTGAATCAGACCCATATAACAACATGAATCTGTCCGTGTGAGCCACCAAATCAAGCTCAACCCAAAAATAGTATTAGTTGCTTGAAACAAACTTCGGAACACTCTTTTATTTAAAAAAAAAGTTTTTTATTAATAATACAATCATACTTTTTCCCTTATTTCTGTATATTTATTTATCTCTTAAACATACATTTATCTATAACATCTATATTTTTGTTCTAACACTATACATTTGTCTTGGCTACTCTCTAGTTATCTATCCAATCATAAAATTGTTCCCAGATTTTGTAGTACTTAGTTTCGCTTTTATCCTTGAGTTCCAAAGTGAGTCTGTCCATTTCTGCACAGTTAAAAGATTTTCAGTAATATTTTCTCTTCAGTTGGAATATCTTTCTCTTTCCATTTTTGAGCGAAGGCTATTCGTGTCGCTGTGAGTATATGCAGTAATAAACAATTTGTATCTTTCTTATATTTTCTTTCTAGAATTCCCAATAAGAAAAATTCCGGTTTGACCTCTATATCTGTTAGCAAAATTTCTTCCAGCCAGTTCTTTAGTAAATTCCATTTCTGCATCTTTGGGCATTCCCACCACATGTGGTAGTAATTCCCAAAGTTCTCTCCACACTTCCAGCATATCGAGGATTTTCCCTTATTCATTCGTGCTAATCTTGTGGGGGGGGGGGGAGGTGCCACTTATAGAACATCTTATAGAGGTTTTCCTTGTAGGAAGTTGCTAGTGTGATTTTTAAATTTTTTTCCCATAAACTTTGCCAATTGTCCAAATTGATATTGTGCTCAAAATATTTACACCAAATTATCATTGTTTCTGTTCCTCAATCACATCTTGTTCTAATAAATATCGATATAGTTTACTTATGGTCCTGCCTTCCCTACTAAATAAAATTTTATCTAATTCTGATGATTCTTGCTTTATGCCCCATTCCTTTTTATCTTTGCTAAATTTGCTAAATTTAGATTGAATTTGGAGATACGCCCACCATTCCAATTTGATTCCTTCTTCCTTTAAAGTATTTCTTGCTTTTAATTCTCCTTTCTCATTCAAAATACCTTTATAGATGACAGCTCCCCGTTTTGTCAAATTTGGATGTGTGTACATTTCTAATGTTGACACCCAATTAGGAATTTCCATATAATTATTTCTTTTTGTTTTTTTCCAAATATCCAATAGTGCTCTCCTAATATAATGCCTCCGGAAGTACTGATGGACTAAATGTTTTTCCTCCCATAGAATAGCGTGCCACCCTGTCTGTAAGTCATGACATTCTAGTGCCAATAGTCTTGTGTTTTTAAGATGCATCCACTCATTTAGCCAAACCAACACTGCTGCCTGATAATACTTTGTCCAGTCTGGTAGGCCAAATGCCTGTACCTTAAAACTTTATTTTCTTACTTTTAAACCTTTGATTTGTTTGTCTTCTCGAATTGGTCTAATTAAAGCCTCTAGTGATAAAATAAAAAGCAGTGGTGATAGCGGACAACCTTGTATTGTGCCTTTTTGGATTAAAAACTTCTTTGTCGTTTCCCCGTTTATCACCACTCTGGCTTCTTGTCTGGAGTAGATTGTTTTAAACATCTTTATAAATTTTCCCCCAAAATCCATATATTTTAATTGTTCTAGTATGAAGTCCCATTTAACGTTATCGAATGCTTTTTGCGCGTCGATGAATATCAACACCATCTGTTTTTCATTGTGGACTTCATAGTATTCTATCGTATCCAATATAATCCTGATGTTGTTCCTTATATGCTGTTCCGCTCTGACAGGTTAGTCATTCCATTCCCTTCCATTCCCAACTATCCTGCCAGAGCCGAAGAAGCATCTTGGATGAGAAGCGAAACGTCTTCAAAAGAAAAAACTAGAAAGTCCAGTTGCCTCCTGAAAAAGCACCTTTGGGACAGTGCCTAGGGATTGAAATCGATCAAAAGATGCATCAGCACTAAGCTATGACTGCTCAAATGGCAAATCCAGTGCATCTGAAAAGGCCAGTTTGTACATCATGGAAATGAACTGCTGAACTCTATTCTGCACTGTGTTGCAATCCAGAAATGAAAGGTAAAAGTCAATCAAAGCAATTGGTCACCTATGTCCCATAGATGCATGACACAGATTTGCACATGGTACCGAAGTGATTTAAGAAGGCATCAAAGGATGCTCCCAACTTCTTTGAATCACTTTGTCATTTTTAGCCTTGCTGCATAACCTAGTCTCGTTAGAAAGGTCGTAAAATTGGACATAATTCAGTTAACAACCACCCCACTTAGCAGCAAAAATTCTGGTCCTTATTATGGTTGAAAGTAAAGGACTACCTGCAATTGTCTTACATTATTGGAAGGCATATTCTGGCTGATAGTAGAAACTTCCTAAGAATAAGATAGGGACCAATTCCGTGGAGAGAGGTTTTTCCATGGACCGGAAGGAGCGTGATTTTGCATACTGCCTACATCCCATGGATGGGGCTTCATTTGTTTGTGTGGCCTGATTGCTGGCATGCCACGGACTGGTGCCAGTCCAAGACCGGAGATTGGTGATCCCTGAGACAGATGATGGGCTTGTCTTTGTTGATGTATTAAGAGCCTTGGTGGCGCAGCAGACTAAAGTGCTGTTAAGTAGCACTAGCTGCCTGCAATTACTGCAAGTTTAAATCTCACCAGGCTCAAGGTTGACTCAGCCTTCCATCCTTTCAAGGTAGGTAAAATGAGGACCCGGATTGTGGGGGCAATAAGCTGACTTTGTATAAAAAAGAACACCACTTAGAGGGAGCCAAAAGCCCTACTAAGCAGATATATACAAAAGTATGAAGGCTATTGCTTAACGCATTGCAAGCCGCCCTGAGTCTCCGGAGAAGGGCGGCATATAAATCGAACCAATAAATAAATAAATATATTCCTACAGAAGCTGTCATGGATGCTTTCATTTGGAATCCTGCATTGATCATCTCTATGTAACACTTGTCAATTCTATAATTCTGTGATGATTATTTATAGCAATATCTCAGGGCCCGCACAAATGTTTCCTGAGACAGTAAACAGAATCTTGGAATATGAAAAAGCAGAGCAGATGAGCACTGCTAAGCTACTTAGAATGTTGTTGTAGTTAGTTGCAAAGTCATGTCCGACCCATCGTGACCCCATGGACAACATTCCTCCAGGCCTTCCTGTCCTCTACCATCCTCTGGAGTCCATTTAAGCTCACGCCTACTGCTTCAGTGACTCCATCCGGCCACCTCATTCTCTGTCGTCCCCTTCTTCTTTTGCCCCCAATCTTTCCCAGCATTAGGCTCTTCTCCAGTGAGTCCTTCCTTCTCATTAGGTGGCCAAAGTATTTGAGTTTCATCTTCAGGATCTGGCCTTCTAAAGAGCAGTCAGGGTTGATCTCTAGGACTGACTGGTTTGATCGTCTTGCAGTCCAAGGGACTCGCAAGAGTCTTCTCCAGTATCATAGTTCAAAGGCCTCAATTCTTCAGCGCTCAGCCTTTCTTATGATCCAACTTTCACAGCCATACACTGCAACTGGAAAACCATAGCCTTGACTATGCGCTCTTTTGTTGGCAGGGTGATGTTTCTGCTTTCTAGTATGCTGTCTAGGTTTGCCATTGCTTTCCTCCTCAGGAGCGTCTTTTAATTTCTTGGCTGCAGTCCCCATCTGCAGTGATCTTGGAGCCCAGGAAAATAAAATCTGCCACTTAGAATACTCCTTATTGAAACAGACTGAAGATCTCAGCAACTTCAGCTCTTTCAATTAATATTAATATCCCTGCAAGTAGGATTGCCCCGGTCTCCTTGAAATTATTGTAAGTTTTATTCTTAGTTTTTGTCGTTCCCCTCAGTGGCTAATTGCATCTAAAAGACTGAGACATTTTCATAGCAAATCAACATGTGAGACTATTTTAATGCTGAGATCAAGGAAACAAAAGTCAGCCCTTTTGACCAGATAAACCAGTATTTCTCAACCTCAGCAATTTAAAAGGTGTGTAGACTTCAATTCCCAGGATGCATTGCATGCTGGTTGAAGAATTCTGGGAGTTGAAGTCCACACATATTAAAGTTTCTGAGGTTGAAAAACACTGGAATAAAATGCAAATGTAAATTTCAGGGCATCATTGGAGGGTACCTGAATCAGCCATCTTCTTAAAGCTATACAAATGAATTATGTTCAGCGCTTAGAAAGAATTCATTCCAACAACTCAGTGTACACTTTATGCTCAAGTACCAAAGCAATAGAGCATTATTACCTCTGCCTTTTGGAGTAATTTCAGCCACCAAATCATCAACTGTAACATGTTCTAGCCCTTTCTCTTTGATGACATCTAAACAAAATAAAGACAAGCACATAGATGTTAATGTCAGATAAAAGTAGAGAGGTTTGTTTTAGTTACAGAAACTAACTTTTTGTACATTAAACTCAATAGCACAGACAAACCCTATTTATACATTAAACACTATTTATTTGTATCCTGCCTTTTTTATTTTTATAAACAACCCAAAGCGGAGAACATATCCAGCACATTTTCCTTCTATTTTCCCCATAACAACCCTGTGAGGTGATTTGGGCTAACAGAATGACCTGTCCAATGTCACCCAGCTGGCTTTCATGATTATGGTGGGACGTGAACTCATGCTCTCCTATTTTCTAGCCTGGTGCCTTAACCACTAGACCAAACTGCCTCTATTTTAAAATAGAGCTTTTTAAAAAATAAATAAGCATACTTTGGATTATGGCCTGAACCACACACACTTACATATTCTAGAATCCAACCACATCTACTCACTCTTCTACTCTCTCATTTAGTCCCATGCCACCCAATTTTTTTTGAGTAGTTTTTGAATAGCAATGTATTCAACACATGACAAAAAAACCTCTTGAAATCCAGCTTAGAGCGCTTTCGTGTTTGACTTAATCGTTGAATTGCACAACTCAATTAAAGTAGTGCCACATTATTTAAAACTAATGCAGCAACCTACACCCAAGATCATCCAGTTGAATCCTTGTTTGGAAGAATCTATCTTGGTCCATAACTAAACACCATTGTAACCTAGCTGACGTTGCTATTTTATTTAAATTTTCCCTTTTCCAAAGTAATTGGAATAAAGAAAAATAATTTAAAATCTAGGGAGCCAATTTGATGCAGTGGTTAAGCATCAGACCTGAAGACTATGAGTAATACTTCTGCCTTAGGCAAAAAGCCAGTTGGGCGACCTTGGGCCAGACACTCCCTCTCAACTCTATCAAGGAGGTAATGGCAAATCTTGTCTGCAGGAACTTGTCCATGTAGTGTGTATATAGGAGGAAGATGTGCTGGATATGTTCACTGCCTTGAGTTATTCATAAAAATAATAAAGGTGGGATATAAATAAATATTGAAAAAAAGACAAAATAGAGGAGAGAGGGGTACTTAAGGCAGGCCAGACGTGGGAATCACGTATTAAGAGTGACATTGCAATTTATTTCCTTTTTAAAAATATTGTCTATATATCATACATCTGTGATTGAAAATGCAACATGAGAACATTCATATTACATGAATATTAAGATTCATGACCATGGTACCAACAATTAGTGAAGTGAGAGTTACACTCTATTCCCAAGTGACAATTACCTTTGCAGTGTGCTTTTAGCTGATCTTTCCAACCACATTCAATTAATTTGGCTCTCAGTAGTTCTTTAAGGCTGTAAAAACAACAGTGTTAGAAGTATGGTATATCCATACTAGGTACTAGAAAAACATTAAAGCGTGTTCTCAACCAGCGAGCAACACAGCTCTACAACTAGAGTAGAAAATAAAACCCACATACCGTTCTCGTTCTCCTGTTTCAATTAACTTTTGATTAATAGTTGCTCTCATTTGTGCATCTTTGTTCATTTTTCCCTCCTGCGTGCAAGTAGACCAGATCTACTGAAAAGCAGAGATTTCAATGATGTAAACTATTTCAATCTCTGGCTTCCATAAATTCTTTGGTTGCAGCTCCTCAAACCTGCAGACCCACAACTGAAATAAGGATTATCAATATTGCGACTTGGGTATAAAGTTAGCTTGTCCTGTTGCCAATTTGGATCTGGATTCCCAGAAACCTGCACTGTGTGTGTGTGTGTGTGTGTGTGTGTGTGTGTGTGTGTATATACAGTTAATATTTCGGGTTTCTTCTCGTGTAATTGTGAACATATCCCTAAAAGGGGGATATGTTCCTTTTAGGATAAAAACCTTTTTTTTAATCTTTTTAGGATAAAACCCTTTTAGGGATATGTTCACAATTACACGGGAAGAAACCCGAAATATTAACTGTACACACATATATACCCGTGAAAATTTACATATATATATGTATATATATATATGTGTGTGTGTGTGTATATATATGTGTGTGTGTGTGTGTGTGTGTGTGTGTGTGTATTTCGACTGCATTCACACAACATGCATCCCCTACTCAGCTAAAAACCCAGCCCATATAAGAGGGATTTAATTCAACGACCTATATGACCCTGTTGTACCATTGCATTTTTCCAAGGGTTGAGTGGTTCAAGCACCCAAACAATTGAGATTACTTACTAACATGGGGATCCCCTCCTCTCTGAAAAACCACCCATTTTGAGTCCTCCTTGCTTTTGAGTTGCACGCCCATCAGTTTCATCATATGATGATGATGATGATGCTCAAACTATACTACTGAAAAAAAGCCTCGCAATAAATAAGTCAGATCTGGAGTCGGTTTCTGTTTTAAGGAAGGGAAACTGGGAGGGATGGGGAAAAAGGGACGAGAATATCAAGCACATTCTAAGGGGAATCGGCATCCACACAAGCACAAAAGCCTCCATTAGATGCACTGCCCGCCCCCCACCCACCCCAAACAAACGGGTTACCTCTCCGGCGACCCACTTGCTCCCTCCACGAGCTCAGTCTCCGAGGAGACCCGGTTCAACGGAGCCTCGAACTCGCGGCAAGACCAACTCTCCCCGGGTTGCCCAAGACTTTACCCAACTAAAGAGAAAGAAGCCTTGCAACCGCCTCCCTCAATCCTCGCAGAAAGATTTGGGAAGCGTAGTTCTCAGCCGCATGGCTTCAACGGCTCGACGCCCAATGAAAACTACAACTCCCAGAAGGACGTTGCCGCTCAGCCGTTCCCATGACGCCCTTCACGCCGCCTTAACATAAAAACTACTTTTCCCACAATGCTCTTCTGTGCTGCACTCCCCCCCACTTTTTTTTTTACGTCTAGGTTGATTTATGTTGATGCCGCAGTCGTTTCTTCTGACTTTAAACTAGCTATTTAGCAAAATGGAGGTGTATTCTCATTGCCTGTTTTAGTTGGGATTTACATTTTTTAAAAAAAAACAATCTTGGTTTGGTTCTATTGGAAAGTATTCAAGAATTCAAGGCGGGATCGGGTTAGTTTTTGGGGTGGGAGACACTAGGAAATCCTGGGGCTATAGACCACATTATGAATATGGGGAAAACATATCCGAGAAGAAAAAATGAACAATTTCTCTACAATTTTAAAAGAAAACACATGATTGTTCTATCAGGAATTGACCTTTATTTTATTTAAAATGAATGGAAAATAAAGTTCAGTCACTCATGTTTCCAGATAGTTTTCTTGGAAAGCGTAAAAGTAAATGGTACACAGGGAAGTAAACAGTGACTTCAAAATTCAGGTGTCTCTGAGAGAGAGAGAGAGAAACCTTCAGAATGATCCCAATATAGAAAGTTCAGAAATAGGACTCTTACAGTTCAATGAGTTTTATTCCCAATAAACGTGCAATCCAACTTACATTTTATTGGGGAGTGAAATTATTTTATAATATGGGTAACCAGATTCAAGATAAGACACATCAGAATAACAGAGTTGTTATTCACCCTATTCACTGCATTGAAAACAACATACATCTGGAAATTCCAACTGTTACTCTAACTAAACATAAAAATAAATCCTAAAAGTTAGGTTGTCGGAGAAGGCAAGTAGACACATTGCACTAAGCCATAATGTGGTTTGTTTGATCTTGGCTTAGCATAGTGTCTGGATGCAGATTATTTTGTTCATAGACCATAGTTTTAGGGCATAGTATGTTATGTGTCCTCATCCATACAACTCATTAAGCATAACTAAGACATCAACATTTCATTAACCCTAATGATTGAACTCACTTAATACGTTAAACCAAAATCAATTGTCTTGTCTGTTTGTCTGTCTCTCAGATTTTTATCCTGCCTTTATTACTTTAAATCAGGGATGGGCAACTATGGCCCTTTTATGACTTGTGGACTTCAACTCTCAGAATTCCTGAGCCAGCCATGTTAGCTCAGGAATTCTGGGAATTGAAGTCCATGAGTCATAAAAGGGCCATAGTTGCCCACCTCTGCTTTAAATGGTTTAGAGCAGGCTGCCACAGAGAGGAAAGGGTCAACCTATTTTCCAAAGCAGCTGAAAGCCAGACAAGGGAACTGATCAAGGAGATTCAACCTAGAAATAAGGAGAAATTTTCTGACAGTGAGAGCAATCAACCAATGGAAGAGCTTGCCTTCAGAAGTTGTGGGAGCTTCCTCACTGGAAGTGTTCAAGAAGAGACTGGACTGCCATTTGTCAAAAATGGTATAGGGTTTCCTCCTTGGGTGGTGATGGAGGGAGGGGGAAAAGGGGGGTTGGATTAGATGTCCTACAAGGTCCCTTTCAACTCTGTTAAGTCTGGACTTCCACTCCCAGAATTCCCTAGTCAACATGGTTGCCTGAGGAATTCTGGAACTTTAAATCTAGAGTTCTCAAAGTGGTCAAAGTTGAGAAACACCGGTTTAGAGACCAAGGAGTAACCCAAATATCCATCTTAGGCACTTTCCTATAGTTCTGTCCACTACGTCCAATCGAATGTAGAAAAGGAGCAACCTTCATGAGCTCAACAACGTTGCTTTGTACTGAATTAGGGTGATGGGGAATCCTTAAGTACTGACCCCCACCCATCCTGCAAGGACCATGCGCCAAACTGCAATGCCCCGGCACGAAGCGCACAGGAGCTTCTGCAACCCAACAAAGACAGACACAGACTTTAGAGGATAACTAGAACTGCAGAAAAAACAATAACTACCAACCTGCCTTCCATTGAGGGTCTGTATACTGCACGAATCAAAAAGAGGGCTGGGAAAATATTTACAGACTCCTCACATTCTGGACATAAACTGTTTCAACTCCTACCCTCAAAATGACGCTATAGGGCACTGCACACCAGAACAACTAGACACAAGAACAGTTTTTCCCCAAACACCATCACTCTGCTAAACAAATAATTCCCTCAACACTGTCAAACTATTCACTAAGGCTGCATTACTATTAATCTTCTCATCGTTCCTATCACCCATCTCCTCCCACTTATGACTGTATGACTGTAACCTTGTTGCTTGTATCCTTACGATTTATATTGACTGTTACCAAATAGAATAGAATAGAATAGAATAGAATAGAATAGAATAGAATAGAATAGAATAGAATAGAATAGAATAGAATAGAATAGAATAGAATAGAATAGGAATTTTTTATTGGCCAAGTGTGATTGGACACATAAGGAATTTGTCTTGGTGCATATGCTCTCAGTGTACATAAAAGAAAAGATACATTCATCAAGAATCATAAGGTACAACACTTAATGATAGTCATAGGGTACAAATAAGCAATCAGGAAACAATATCAATATAAATCGAAAGGATACAAGCAACAAAGTTACAGTCATACAGTCATAAATGGAAGGAGATGGGTGAAGGATGAGAAGATTAATAGTAGTGCAGACTTAATAAATAGTTTGACAGTGTTGAGGGAATTATTTGTTTAGCAGAGTGATGGCGTTCGGGGGGAAAAACTGTTCTTGCGTCTAGTTGTTCTGTGTGCAGTGCTCTGTATAATATGATTTGATTGCTTATTTGCACCCTATGACTATCATTAAGTGTTGTACATTCTTGATGAATGTATCTTGTTTTTTTATGTACACTGAGAGCGTATACACCAAAGACAAATTCCTTGTGCGTCCAATCACACTTAGCCAATAAAGAATTCTATTCTATTCTATTTAGAAAGGCTATCTCGGCGGCGACGACAGGCGCTCCAAAACTACGATTCCCAGCAGGCTCTGCACTGCTTTCCTACCCAAAATCCTTCGCGACGGGGCTGCCAAGGCCTCAGTGCTGTGGCGACGGAAAAGGCTTTGGAGGGCCGCTCCGGAAGCCTCTTCTCCTCAGCGGCGGTGGTAGTGGAGGCCGAGGCCGAGGCCTGCGGCATGGAGACGGCGGCGAACTGTTCGTTGCGCGTCAAGCGGCTGCTGCTCGACCCCAGGTTCGAGGGCTACAAGCTTTCGTTGGAGCCGCTGGCCTGCTACCAAGTGGGGCTGGACTCGCGTGAGTGCCGGCGTGGCGCCCGGGTTTGGGCTACGGGGAAGAGGAGGCTGCGTCGGGGTGTGGGGGAACCCTCATGGCTCGCCTTCCCGGATTTGCGGCCCTGCGGGGAATAGGATAAAGCTGGTGGCAGGGACCTTGAAGGTCTTCTAGTCCAGCCCCCCGGGAGACTGGCTGGACAGGGAAAGCGCTTCCAAGGGATCAGCCGGGGAGGATGGGAGGCAGGCAAAACGGAGCAGGAAAAGCCGAGGATATGCCCAGGCTTAAGAAAATATTTTTTTTAAAAAAAAAAAGTTTGTGTTGTGCTGTTGAGTTTTTAAATACCGGGTTTTTTTCCCCCACCATCTGAGGAAGGAAGAAAACAACATCTCGGTGGGAGCCGCCGGATCCCGAAGCAAATTGGATGACAGTTAGATGTCGTTTTGTTACAGCACCGGCTCTGTTTATGTTATTTGTTTAGTCGATTGTTTTATTTTCTTGTGATTTATTGATTGATTAAATTTATCTGACTGCCATCTCGCTGTCAAGCAATTGTTGGCTATTAGTTTCCCGTTCCTTTGAGCCAAATTTGACTTCTGGTGGCTTCATGGAGATGCATCCATCCCTTCCTTCCTTCCTTCCTTCCTTCCTTCCTTCCTTCCTTCCTTCCTTCCTTCCTTATGCCTCCCATCTCGCAACTGTCAAGCAACTATTGACTATTATATTCCTTTGAGCCAAATTTGATTTCTGGTGGCTTCATGGAGATGCATTCATCCATCCATCCATTCCTTCCTTTCTTCCTTCCTTCCTTCATTCAATATGCCTCCCATCTCGCAACTGTCAAGCAACTATCAACTATTATATTCCTTTGAGCCAAATTTGATTTCTGGTGGCTTCATGGAGATGCATCCATCCATCCATCCATCCATTCCTTTATTCCTTCCTTCCTTCCTTCCTTCCTTCATTCATTCAATATGCCTCCCATCTCGCAACTGTCAAGCAACTATCCACTATTATATTCCTTTGAGCCAAATTTGATTTCTGTTGGCTTCATGGAGATGCATCCATCCATCCATCCATCCATTCCTTTATTCCTTCCTTCCTTCCTTCCTTCCTTCATTCAATATGCCTCCCATCTCGCAACTGTCAAGCAACTATCCACTATTATATTCTTTTGAGCCAAATTTGATTTCTGGTGGCTTCATGGAGATGCATCCATCCATCCATCCATTGATTCCTTTATTCCTTCCTTCCTTTCTTCATTCATTCATTCATTCAATATGCCTCCCATCTCGCAACTGTCAAGCAACTATCCACTAATATATTCCTTTGAGCCAAATTTGACTTCTGGTGGTATCATGGAGTTGCATCTATTTATTTCCCATTTATTTGTTTGGTTATTTATTTCTACAAATAATTCAAGGCAGTGAACATATCCAACACACTTTCCTCCTCCTAATTTCCACACAACAACCCTATAAGGGAAGTTGGGCTGTGGGAAAATGACCAGTCCAAGAGCACCCAGTCAGATTTCTGGCCTAGTTTCTAGCCTGGAGCCTTAACCACAAAACCAAATGGGCTCTGTAGTTTTCTTGGCATCCTTTAAAAAATGGCTGGGGTATTTTTTCACTTCCCAAACTCTCTTCTCATTCTCCTCCTCCTCCTCCTCCTCTCCTCAAATTTTCTGTTGGTCTCCCATCCAAGTTCTAAAAACATCAGTTTGGAGTCTGCTTAGATCAGGGATCCCCAGAGAAATAAATAGGGACCCCAAAGGTTGATGAGAGTCATGAGACTATCCAAAAGAGCAAAATTGTTCTTTGTAGTACTATTAAGGATAAAGTATTTATTAAATTAATTTCAGATAATAAATGTTTCGGGTGAACAATCTGAAAATTCATGAGGGGATCGATGAGCTGAAATGTTTGGGGTCCTCAGCTTAGATTTTCAAGATTAGGGAAGATCATTTCAGCACCTTACATAAAAATGCATATTCATTTTTAACTTATCAGCAGTAGGCATAGATGTTTAAAATACAGTTAAAACACAATATAAATACAATATAGAATAAAGCCATCTAAAATACATTATATAATAAAACAGCATATATGAGTTTCTCTACTTAATTGTTCAATACATATTGAATTGAATTGAATTGAATTGAATTTATTAAACTTCTATACCGCCCTTCTCCCAAAGGACTCAAGGCGGTGTACAGCCATATTAAAACACATATAAACTCACAAAATTTAAAAACAATTTAAAACAAATATATAAAATTTGGCCCACAAGGTTAAAAGCTAACAAACACCCGATTTAAAATTCATATTAAGCCAGCCCGGCCTGTTGGAACAGTATATACAGATACTTTGGTTTCAAATATATAGTTTGGTCGTATATTTCTTCTGAATAGTTTCAAAGAAATATTTTTTCAATATGCCTGTAAATTTAATCTGGGCTAATTCAGTAAAGGTAGATTTTAATGTACATTCTTTCTCTACTTGAAAGAAAGATCTTAAGTCAAAGGGAATCAATAAGAAGTCAATTGAATTATATTAGGAACTTGATTGTTCTCTGATATTTTATTATAATTGTATTTATAAACTAAGATTTGATGATGATGATTTAATGTGGTGATTTAAGCAAAAGTTAATCTTAGATAATGTTACTGAATAGTAACTAGAATTAAGAATGATTGTGAGACAGAAGCTTGTATGCTATATAACTGCTGTAATACCTACCAAGGCTCTACCTTGGCACCTGTTCAAATCTTGGAGGAAACCTCATTTCAGAGGGCAGGCACTGCTACAAAGAACATGCAAATATCCAGAAACCTATTATTTAATTGGAAGATCCTGGAGCCTATCAACCTTGCCAGATAGGATCAGCTAGCGAAATACTGTGGGAGATCCCTAAGATGTAATGGCAAACTAGTTGAACATGGGAGATAATAATGCTTTTAATATAACTGAATAGGTTACAAAAATGTGATGACTAGACAGCTTTTCAGTATTCTGTTACTTGATAATTCAGAGTTCCACTAATGAAAATTGAGTTATTTCTAATTATTTAGCTTGCTGTATTATGCATTATATTAGTCTGTTTTGTTTCTGATGAAGAGATTTGTGGTCCTGGTATAAGAAAATAGGTATGGTAGATTTGTAGATTAAAGTTGCTGTCACAACTTAATTTTTCTTTCTTTGTGTTTTTTAATGCCAAGGAAATAGAAGCTATGAAAGTTATTAAGAAAAAAATGCCTTCTAAAATTTGCCTAAGTATTTAAAGAAAAGTCAGAGACAGTAGATGGCACTCTAATACTAATTTTACTTATCAGCCTGGTTTCTGTGTATTTACTTTTGAGGTATCTTGGGAAAAACCTACATTCCCCTTTATTTGAAATATATAATGAGGAAATTATGTTTTGAACAAGACCCATGAGTTCAATATTGTAAGTTCATTTCCTAAGTGGTTATGCAATATCATAATTTTCCTGTTTGTTTTCCCCTTCAGCGGTAGCAGAAGTCAAACTGAGAGATGATCAGTACACCTTGGAACACATGCGTGCATTTGGCATGTATAATTACCTACATCTGGATTCCTGGTACCAAGATAATGTTTATTATGTTGATCAGCTTGGAAGAGTCATGAATTTAAGTGTTACTTTGGTAAGTTCATTGTAAAATAAATATGCTAGATGTCCATGGCGGTAGCAGCAAACTGGGTAAATTTTCTTGCAAGCATGTGTCCAAGAGCTACATGTGTAATTTTCAGCAAAAATATTGTTTTTCACATTCTTGCCTCCCAAATTTCAGTATTCAGGGAGGGGGAAGTTTAAACTTCCTACCCTGAGCTCCGAAGACAATTTGTATGTTTAATCACACCTGGTCAAATAAAGTATTCAAAGCAAAATTCAAAATTAATAGTCTTCTCTCTGTTAATAGGTAATTATGGATGATCTGGATATTTGTCAAAAAGGCTGTAGTTTGTAATGTGTAATGTTTCTTCAGTTAAAGCTATTTATGCACTGTTTTTTAATTTAAATATGAAAAGGTGAGAGACTGTGCAGGTGAACATTAAGAATTATATTTATCAGTACTCCATACATCTCATTCCGGAAGTGGTTCTAATTGGTATAATAGGAAGTGGGGGGTACTAACCATGTATTAATATGCTAGGAAACTTAAATCCAAAAATACTCTCAGATTTTGACTTTTATCCCACTTGCCAATTCTTTCAGGAGAATACTACCCTTTTCAGAGCCAAAGAATCAGAGAACTTAATCAGAGAACTTCCAGGTCAATCGCCATACATTCTTGTTCAGTATATATTGCTTTTCTAATAAGGAGATTATGTTTTCTTCTGACTTCTTACTATTTTTAACTTTATTTTGTGGCTGTATAGATCAAAGACTATCATCAGAGTCCATGAAAACCTCAGCTATACTATTATGATTGTTTATTCTTTGTTTTTCTTTGTTGGATATGTTTTTTGAGTTTAAACATATTCTTTTTTTCTTGCTTTGCAGGACACTGCCTTAAAAAAACCAAGAGAAGTATTCAGGCTTCCTGCAGACTTAATAGCTTGTGATAATCGTCTTTGTGCATCACTACATTTCACATCTTCCACCTGGGTTACCCTTTCAGATGGAACAGGAAGACTGTATCTTATTCAAACTGGCAAGCGGGATGATGGTTCTTGTGAAAAGTGGGAAGTAAGTCCTGAGAATTTGTCTTGTGATGAGAAGCATTAACTATATTTTAAATGTTGTCTCCTTTCTCAAATGGTTCAAGATGCTTGGTTAAGATTACCCTCTTTCTACTGCTCACTTGCTTCAGTGTAAACACATTGGCTTTCATATATGTTTCAAAATGTAACATAAGTGTTTTCCTCCTTGTTTCTTCATTAAAGACTGCTAACCTCAGGAAACCTAATTATTATTGTCGCTTGTATATTATAATTTTACAAATGCCTGATGCACACACAAAACAGTTCTAGACAATGTGCAAAAAACCACTATCCCTAAATTAAAACTTGTTAAAGTCATTGTTAAGTTCTTGTTAAATGACCAGCCACTTACTGACCGTTCGAAATTTCAACAGACCCCCCAAATCTGTTTACAACCTGGACTTCTGATGGCTGCACACCGCCCAATCACATGACCATATTTTGGATGCTTGATAACCAGTTCATTGTTACAGCTGGTTACAGTTGTGGTTTCTCATGTGACTATGCTTTTTTTCCCCTGCTTTCCAGCAAAAAATGGCAGTAGAAATACATTGATTCACTTAACAAACATGGTGTTCACTTAACAACTATGATGTTTCCTTAACAACTGTTACAAAAAAGTCAGGTTTGGTCACGTGGGTGCCTTGACTTATGACCATCATGATTTATAATGGAAAGTATTGTTGTGAGTCAAGGACGACTACCTGCAAAATATTAAATGCATCATACCATTAAATAGAAAAATGTTTATAAAACATTACTGCTAGTTATAAGAAGATCTAACCTTAAATATGGTTAGATTTTCCATGTTCAGAAATATGGAAAATATGAAAATAAAGAACAGCTATAAAGGCTTATAATTCCCAGAAAAAAAATACATTTTCTCTAAAGTATCTTATGAAATATGCCTTTCTGCATAGTTCTGTTGATTTCTGGAATGATATTTTTTGTCCAAGTGCTAGATATGCAAATGAATTTGTATAGAAGGTTAATTAATTGAACATCATGTTGATCTTAATTGCATCTTGCAGGAGCTAGCATCAAAAGTGCTATTATCAAGCATTGAAGATTGCCCTATTTCCTAACATTCTTTGAATAAAGAAATTCTAAATTACACTTAAGCCATTTCTGAAAGAAAATGATGCAGCATAGAAATTAACTATTTCTTCTCTGTTTTATATAGCTAAAGAACTAATTTTCAAAACACTATCTAGTTTTTTGCTGGTTTAGAACCTTTAGTGGAGGTTTTTTATATCATTAATTCTTCTGTTACTCCTCAAATCAGCTAATAGTTAAGGCAGCAGGCTAGAAACCAAGAGACTATGAGTTCTAGTTCCACCTTAGGCATTAAAGCAGCTATGACTTTGGGCCAGTGACTGTCTCAGCCCAACCCACCACAAAGGATTTTTCTTGGGAAAATAGGAGGAAGAAAGAAGGTTTGTTCGTTTCAGAATAAAAATAAATATCACTATTATCTTTTTCCATAAATATCACTGTTATCTTTTTCCTAGAAATTGTGCTGAGAGTTGAATACAATAACTAAATTCAGAATTTGGGATATCCTTTTACTATTATTTGTTTGTTTGTATCCTGCTTTTATTATTTTTACAAATAACTCAAACTGGCAAACATATCCATCATACCTTCCTGTTATTTTCCTCACAGCAACTGGGAGATGAGTTAGTTTGAGAGGTAGTCACTGCTCCAAAGTCACCCAGCTGGCTTTCATGGCCAAAGTGGGACTTGAATTTACGATCTCCTTCCTTCTAGTCTGCTGCCTTAAATAATAGACCAAATTGGCTCTCCATCCTATGTTATCATACTATATATTCTATCTCAAGAGCTGCACTGATACCTTATAAACATCCCTAAAGCTTCCAGAACTTTTTCAGTATTTCAATAGAGTTTTTAGTATCTTTTCTCATTCATGTGTTCATAATTAGTCTTGGAATTTGATTCATAAAATTGGTTTATGAAAAGATAAACACATTTCCAACCTGCCCATAGAGCTTTCTATTATAGATTGAGCAATATCTGTGGTGGCTTACTCATTTTCCTGGATGATTAAGGAAGTGTATACAAGGCATATTAATGTTCATGGTTTGTGGCATAAAGCTACAATTAAGGGGATCCATCCATCATGATAAGCCAGTCCCTGAGAAAAAGGCTTGAATGAGCACTGAGGTGATATTTTACCCTTTGCAAAAGATTTTTAGTGTTGAGAGATGGACAGGCAGAATAAGTTTTATTGTCTAGACTCTAGATTTATGTGTATGTTGCTCGGGATAGATGATTCAGTTATAAAGATGGAACTTCTGGGACCAATAACATAGTTTGTCTATTTGTATGGGGGAAAATAATCTTAAAATTGGAAGCAAATGACCATATGCCATCAGCAACATCTAAAGCACTTCAAATAAGTATTTTATTTTCCTGTTATATGAACTGTGTGGAGTGGAAATAGTAGATGCTGAATTATCATTACAAAAACACAGCCTGATAGTTCTATTAGAGCTGAAGAATGGATTGTGCACTCAGAAAATATTACTCAGTCACTTACTAAAATTCCTTCTTTCTCCAGATACTATTCAGTGAAGAGTTTGAGACTCCCTTTATTATAGTCCACAGCCTATCGTTTGTGCAGTCAGACGCACATTCAGTTGGTGTGTTGCTCTTACGAATAGAAAAGGATGAATTGGATGCACAAGGCAGCGGCTTTCATGTTTCATTGGAATGGGTTACAATTGTGAATACTTCTAAGGAGGGTGAGTGTTTCCTTGGTTTTACTTTGCTGGTATATGAAACATAGATGCTGGGTATCTATACGTATTTATTACATTCTTACTGTAGGAATTCTGGAAACTGTTAACTTGGGGAATGTAGAAACGATATGAATACAAATTTGCAAATACCTAATAGCCCGAAGGTTTGGAAGAGCTATTAGAAAATATTTCTTAAAAGAAAATATGGTAAGGTGGAATGGCATTAAAAGTAGTAGTAAATCACATTGAAATTGAAGAAATTACTTTTTAATAAATATTTTGTTATCCTTCCTGTTTCCCAGAAATGTATAGAAATAGTTTCAGATGGCTGAAGCAGACTCCATGTTACAAGCAGTCATCTTTTCAAACACTTTTCTCTAAGGCAAAGCCTGGCAATAGAAATCAGTCATGAAAATGTGCTGGGTGAATTTGATCTAGTCATTTTCTGTCAGCCCAGCCCAGCCTACTTCATATTATATGGAAAAATGAGAGGAGTATGCCCTTGTTCTCTGCCTTGATCTGTGGACATAAGGCAGGGCAGAAAATGGAAAGCCAGATAGGTGACTTTGGGCTGATCACTCTCTCGGAATCCATCAAGCTTCACAAGACCATTTATAATTTTTTAAATTTATTTCTATCCCACCTTTACAATTTTTACAAATAATTCAAGGCCATGAATGTATTCAACACACTGTCTTCTAAATGAGGATTTTGAGATATTCCAGAACAGTTGTTAGTAGCATAATTAACCTTGGAGCTATAAGGAGAATATATGTGTTCTGTGCTTCTATATCTATATAACACTTTTCCAAGGACTTCATGTTGGTTCCTTTCATGAAGGCTATATTAAAGCCTTCTAAAAACATTGTCAGATGATGCCCCAAATTTTGGTATGATTAAAGTATTGTTCAATGCTTATCCTGTAAAAATGGGAGGAATTAAGAAATTCAAAGTTTTTTTTTAAATCAGGTGAAGTGTATGAAGTCTCCAAACGCCGAGTTCTTCAAGGAAAATCTGTTCCTCATTATGCAGCTCTAGAACCAGATGGCAGTGGCCTGATGGTTATCTCCTACAAGCCCTATACTCTTTTGCAGAATGGTGAGACCAAGCAAGATGAAAATGAAAAGGAGAAAACAGAAGCAAACAGGAAAGGTAACCTCCCTACAACTCATGCTATCCTGAAGCTTTATAGTGGGAAACATAATTAAAATCATGCAGGCTTGAAAATTCTTCAGCGTAGCCATGCTGCGATCTAATCCCAGAACATCAAAAGCAACCTTGATATGTTAGCTTGTGACACAGTTTTTACAGTTAAAAGAAGTAATTGTAGAAGTTAGAATTAAAATATATTTACCTGTATACAATATATTTACCTGTATACAATATATTTACCTGTATACAATGGGCATCTGTTTAAATATTTAACTTCCCAAAGCCTTCAATATGTATGATTGTAGGATTATAAGAAGCCATGGTGATGCAGAAATATGACATATTCCAATTTATGTCCATTTAGGTGAATAAGATAAGTAGACCTCTCAGAAGATAATAGTTCATAGCCTAGTTCAGACATTATAAATGATGGGTAGTGTTGTTCATTCAAAAGCTTCTGCCTTTTTAGCTAGCAGAGTTGCTAGAAAAAATTCCATGCTAATAGTTTCATCTATCCTGTATAGCCAAATAAGGGAAAGTGATACTTTTATTTTTAAAAAGTTGGTATATTATATTGATGACTTAGTAAATTACAGTATATTTGTGGTAGGGTTATCTTATTATACTATTCAGTTAGTGTCTAAGAATGACAGTAATATTGTTTTCCAATGATTCATAAGATATAATTGTTGATGCGATTTTATAAATGAGAACAGTCAAGGAAAAATGGCAACTCTGACTAACAGCCCTGTCATTTAATTCATTGGAAGATAATTGCATACAATTCAACCTGCATTGGGCTATATCAACATAAATATAATTTCAAAATCGGTGGAAGTAACTGTTCTGCTCTTTTCTTTTTTGGTCATTCTTTAGACTCTTGCCTCTAGTTCTGGGCTCCATGATTTATGGATCCTGAAAAATTGGAATAATTTCAAAGTAGGGCACTGAAGATGATCAGGGACTATAAATCTAAGTGAAGAAAAATGGAAGAAAACTAATATGTTTAACCCTGATAAAAGATGACTAATAAGAGATATAATTACACTTTTCAGTGCTAGAAAAGACTTCCTAACATTAACAGCAGTTTGACCTCATCTGGATGTGTTTTAGTACTAATTAGCTGGTCATTTTTATGGGCTGCTTTAATTTGCATTTCTTCACTGTGCAGTAGATTGAACTAATAGCCTAAACTGCCCCTTTGCAACTCTTATTATTCTATTTAAATATGCATTGCATTTTTAAATTCTCTTTATATTTAATGATTATTTGTACCTTCCTAGTAGATTTTAAATAATGACAGATGATGTACTTTGAAGCTGCTGTTACTTTTCTTTTTCTAGTTTCAGGTAACTAGGCAATGCAACATTTTATTGTACAAATAACCGGGTTTTGACAGCTATTCCACAAATCTTTAATGTTTTAACTTTTAGCTAATTATGTACTCCCCTTATGTGCTTCTGTTTATAGAACCTCTATATTACTGGCAACAAACTGAAGATGAATTGACAATCACTTTCCGACTCCATGAAAACTTTACCAAAGAAGATATACATGTCAGCTTTTCTCCAAATCATCTCAGTGTAGCATTGAAAGATCCACAGTTTCCTATACTGAAAGGTGACCTTTTTTCATTGATTGACCATGAAAGCTCCACATGGATAATTAAAGAAAATAGGTATTTATTTTAGTGTTGTGTGCTTGATCTGTTGAATTTGTTACATATGTCAATCTGTAACCTATTGCCATTTTTCACCCACCTTCTATTTAATGGGGGAAAGGGGTAACCAGGTGGTGGCATTACTAAAATAGTTTTAGTGTAGATTGCCACAATGAAATGAATATCAGTAGTATGTACATTCAACAAAGCAGTCATATAGGGATCGTTTAACATCATATTGTTTAACATCTGAGTTTTTCAATAGATAATCACCCATGTGTGAGTCATAAAATAATGTTGACTCGATTGCTTATCTATAACGAGTTTTTCATGTCATCTATAAATCCATATGATCCACTCACTTTCCTATTGCAGATGGTTTGTTTTTCTTTATAATTTTGGGATTGCTGTCAGTCATCAAAATTGAGGCGAACACATGGTATATAAGGCCCGAAGACAGAGATTCTTAAGGAATGATTTAATTCTAAACTGTTCCAGTGAAAGTGCACCATCTACAGTATATGTGTGAATTCATAGTTGGGTTTCGTCGAAGAACCCTCAGTTACTACTATCAAAGCATTGTGAATAGATTAATCTAATTTATTTAATATTAACTCCTGCATTCTACCTTTGGTTATGGCTTATCAATGTTTATCTATTTTATCCATTCCCAGATTAGAGATAGTTTTAATTAAGAAAGAAGAAGAGAAGCGTTTATGGCCAGAACTGATAATTGGTGATTCTCGGGGCGAATTTATTATGGACCCAGCTCGAAGTGCCACAATAGCTAAGCAGCTGATGTATCTTACTTCTGATGAAATGGTAAACTGACAATAAAATTTGCGGTTTTAATATATAAATACACACATCAAAATGTATTTCAATCTAGTGGTTAAATTGTAAGTTGCATGATTTTTGAAATCATACTTTATTGAATATCCTACAGTGATTGGCTTTATATATTGTGTTTAGTTATCTTTAGGTAGGCTGAAAGTGATGGACGTATTTCAGACTATAGTTATGAAATTAAATCATTATACCTTGAAGAAAAGCTCAATATGCATAAACATAAAAAAGGGGGACAAAAACCCAAAACAATCCTCCCAAAATTCTGAGTTTCCAGGTTTTTTTATGAGAAACAATTATTGTTTCCCAACCTTCAGTCTGAAATGTTTCAGTTTAGGGTGCAATTATCTCATGCTCCTATGAATTGACTATATTCTGGAATTACACCCTTTTAAAGGTATCAGTGAAATACTGGATGCAATACATGTATTATAGATTCATTATTATATCACATGCTTCTTTTTTACTGCTATTTTATTAATGTTGGCTCACAGAATGCATAGAAAGCTAAATTGAATTCCTGATTTCAGAATCCAGACCCTAACAAAGAAAATCCACCATGTAATGCTCAAGAGCTAGAAGAATGCGACATTTTCCTTGAAGACAGTACAAGTTTATGTAGATTTGACGGTCATACTATGAAGATCACTCATGTGGTAAGCATTAGATTGTATTTTTAAATCCAATAATGGTTGATAATTTACAGAGTTCATTTCTTTTTTTCTGTTGGTTTTTCTGGACCTTCGTTTTGGCTGGCAGGGTGCTGTAGGAGGCCATCCAGGCTGAAAACGGGGTGTGGGGGGCCGCACGCGGGGGAACCCACACCCCATTTTGGCTGCCAGAGGCACCGAGGGCCTACTATTTCCAGGCCAGCCCTGTGGGCCAGATTTAAGCAACCCATGGACTGGATTTGGTCCGCGGGCCTTGAGTTTGATACCCCTGGTGTATATGATAATAACAGTTCATCTTAGCCAAATAAAATGGTGCTATTTATTATTGGGCAAATTACATAGATAATTCATTATGACAGAAAAAGAGAGCATACCTAATAAGCAATGGAACTATATAAGCTTTTCTTTATGGACAAGAAATAAACAATTGCTGGTTAACAACCATGAAAGTTGGATATAGCATTGTTCATAGTATCCTTTTCATTACTTATTTAAAAGACACAAGCATGGTTCCTTTCATGTGGGATGCTGACAATTTTTATCTGCATCTATTTCTTTGAAATTGGATGAGCAAGATTATATAAGTTTGGTACTTGTATATAAGCATATTCATTGTTTATATTCATAGCTATATAGGAAAATATTTGTAGTTGAGGGTTGAAATGGGGGCTCTTTGGTGCTCTCTGAGCTTGGTTGTTTTCTTGCCAATAATTTCCTTCCAAAAATACCTGGGATTCAACAAGGATACAGTGCACTTGTTACTTGGTCTTACTTTTAAAGAGCATAAAAAGCTTGACTTCTATGAAGTAATTCAAATTCTTTTAGTCGTGCCCAAAATTAGAGCAATTCCTCACTGTTGGGGGAAAAATATGTATTTAGTATTCTAAAAAGAAAACAATCAAAGAAATATCTGCAGACTATCAACCAGTAGAGTAGCAAGGAAAGCCTTGGAAAGATAATGAGATAACATGCTTTTATTTACAAAGATCAACATTATACAATGGCTTTCCTATGAGATTCTATGGAAGCGACAGTTGGATTTTGAAGAAGCAGGATAGAAAGAGTATTGACACATTTCTGAACTCTGATGGTGGAAAAAGTTCCTGAGAACATTAGGGGCATCAAAAACAACAAATGGATCATTGAACAAATTGTTCCAGAGTTATCACCTGAAGCACAAATGACCAGGTTGAAATGACTATATTTTGGACATATTATGCGAAGACCCGTGTCTGTTTAGCAGTTTTTAATACTGGAAAAAGTAGAAAGTACAGTAAAAAGAGTGATTAGGAGTAAGATGGTGGATTCAATTTTGGTGGTGATGGGTGCACCCTTGGATGTAGACGGATCATCCTGGAAAATCTGTCTCTGAGGTTTCCAAGAGACAACACTGACTTGATGGGACATAAAATTGGTCAAGAAAAAAGCCTGAGGTCTATTTTGGCTGCCAAGTTATACACACCGAATGGACAAACCTGTTTATCCCACTGGTCATTTATTAAAAGAATTCTGCAAAAAACATACAGTAGCTTCCAATTTGAGGTGCTATCTCTCAAATCACATAGAACAGTAATCTCCATAAATTTGTACTACCACTTGCTTTCCTTATCATAGCTCTCGGTTTCTTTTATTTTTCCTGCAACAATCAATAGTTGAATTTCCTCATTTCCTCATGCATCATCATATCTTATGTGGCCGCCAAGAATTGATCAGTTAAACACCTTATCGCTAGTGTCAGTTTGAACCCTTAAAGCTAGAAGGACGGTCCTGCCATAACATTTCATTAGCCATGAACCACCCAGTGCTTAATATAGCTCATTCTAATGGGTCATGTCGACCTAACTTAAAATCTGCAGTGCAGCAATCTACTCTTACTATCATTAAAAATAAACTTCACCTTTTCAGATTCCTAATATTTACACAACTTGACATTTAGAAGGGAGAAGCAGAACAAGTAGCTGGGTGCAATCAAGATGAACCTATCCGTAGGCTTATTGAAACTTAGATCTTCAGTCTATATTAGCCTTTTCAACCTAGTGCTTTCCAAATACATTTGACTATAACTCCCAGGATTCCCAGCCTTGAGAGTTACATAACACAGTTGGTCAATCCACCTAGAGTAAGCAGGGCACAATTTTCAGCTTCCCCCCTTTTTTGGGGGAGGGGGGGCAGGTTGTGCTATTCTGAGGAGAAAAATGTATTAACATTTCCTCAGATGTTGGATGCTATTTTTGGGGGGGGGGGCGGAATTTAAGGCACTTATTTTCCCTGCAAATTCCTATGCCGAAGAAATTGAGTTTGAAAACTTTATCCACTCCATTGATAAGAGAAATCATTCTCTGTGTCCACCAAACAAGGCAAGAGCAGGAAGTGCTTTTCCCAGAAGAAAAAATATTGTTCTCCCCTGATATAATGGAACCATAGGGCATCAGGCAGAGAAGGTTTATCCATATAGTTATTTCTCTTTGAATGCAAAACTTCATGAAATGGTGGCATAACTTGGAGTTCCTAACCAAAACAACTTGACCATCACTGTGATGATACTAGTAGATTTTTAATTCATTATTCAAAATGATGCTGTGGTTAATTTTAAGTATGTGTGGATGAGTCTTAATATAAACATTAAAGGTTAATTTAATATGTTGTTTTCTTTATTGAGTTTCTAACTCAATACTGCATTCTAATTCTACTGGTGGCACAGTGATTAAAATGCAGTATTGCCGGCTAACTCTACCCATAGGCTGGAGTTCGACCCTGATGGGGCTTGAGGTTGATTCAACCTTTCATCCGTCTGAGGTCAGTAAAATGAAGACCCAGATTGTTGGGAGAAATATGCTGACACATAAAATGTTCAGAGAGTGCTGTAAAACATTATGGAGCAGTGTATAAGTCTAAGTGCTATTACTATTGCATTTATACAAAAATGCAGGATTAGGACAACAACATGTTGAGCACTGAAGAACAGAGACATAAGTCCCAGAAGCATTGAAGCAAAAGAAAAATGTCCCTTCTAGAGTTATTTTTGTTTCTGTTTTTTGCCTGAGAATAGGAAGAATACAGAACTTCCAAAAAAAAATGTAATTTAGTTATATTTTCAGTGCTTTTTTACAGCTATGAAATCATTTTATTTTTAACATAATTATATGTAAATATGTATGATTATATGTAAAATTTTAAAAATACTTCTGTGTATAGATTTCATTTCTTTGTATCTTAATCCATTATATATCTTTAAAAATAAAATGTTATGAATTCTAAAATTCATTTTTCTAAATTTCTAAATTTTTACAGCCATAAATTGCCCAGAAAATAATGAAAACAAATGGTTTTTTGTTTTGTTTAAAATCCCTGGGCTTTTACAGCTGTAGGGGAAGGACCATTACAATGGTCTCAGATCTAGAAATCACATTATTTTTATTCCAATTTGATCAAAATTAGCCTCAAAAGACAATCCTCTTCTGCTTCTGGTCTTTTTAAATATATAAATTTAGGTAGGTGTACAAGTGTTGTCTTCCAGCATAGGAAACTGTAGGATGAAACTTACTCGACCAAAAAGCTTCAGAAAATTAGCAAAAGCTTCCCATTCCAGCTTGTATTGGAAGAATGCTAATTACATTTACTGGGAGTCCTCACTTAATGACCATTGTTTTAGTGACGTTTTGAATTTAAAATGGCACTGAAAAAAGTGAGCTATGACCAGTTTTCACACTTAAGACTTTAGCAGCACTTCAGTAATGTAAGAACTTTTTTTAAAAATCAAGGCAAATGAAATTTGTAAACTAGTAAGCAAGATTAGAGATGGTCAGAACCATTCCAAATAGCCCCATTTTGTGTTCAGCAAAACATAACAGCTTCTAGCATCTTGTTTCTCATAAAGAATATGCATGCTCACTTATATTGCATCCTCAAATGATTTGTGAAAATATTTCTGTTAAAAATATGCGATTGCTTTGCAGAGAAGCCATACTGAGAATCTCATTTTCACATCAGCAGTTAAAATAATACTATCTTCTTCTTCTTGTTTTCTGAATCCTGAAGTTGAATTGAGTTCTTTCTTGGCAGTGAGTAGATTAGAAGCACTTCATTATGGGATATTTAAGCTGCTGTGAATATTAGTCTGTTGGAAGAAAAACAGTACAATTATGTATTTGTTGATACCACATTGTTTCATTGTTGGCTTTTGTTCTTTAATATCCCAAGGAATGAATTTGTAAGCCATCGGCTATAGTTTCATTGGGGAGAACAAAGTTTTGTGCAAGAGACTTGGTGAAAAGAATACTGTGTAAATACAGCAGGCCTAACATAGCATCTGATTTCATATTGTCTTTTTTTCTTCTGTTCAGTTGTGTTGACTAGGGTTGATATAATAACAGTGTTCCAACATCTAAGGGGCTGCCACAAAAAAGAGGGGTCAACCTATTCTCCAAAGCGCCTGAGGGCAGGACAAGAAGCAATGGATGGAAACTAAACAAGAAAAAACTAACCTAGAACTAAGGAGAACTTTCCTGATAGATCAATTACCAGTAATCGCTTGCCTCCAGATGTTACAGGTGCTCTATCACTGGAGGTTTTTAAGAAGAGATTGGACAACTATTTGCCTGAAATGGTATAGAGTTTCCTGCTTAAGCAGGGGGTTAGACCAGAAGACCTCCAAGATCCCTTCCAAATCTGTTATTCTGTGTCTGATGGCAGAGATTGCTTGGGCAGCCTCTGCAGTTTTCTTGGCAAGGGTCTTCAGAAGTGGCTTGCCATTGCCTCTTTCTTATAGCTGAGAGAATGTGACTAGCCCAAGATCATCCAGAGGGCTTTGTGCCTTAGGCAGGACGAGACCATCTTTCAGTTTCTATCTAGCCTGGTACCTTAATCACTATATTAAACTGGCTCTCAAGCCAGTTTGCCTTAATACGGGTAGTTCCAGTTGCGATAGTTAGGCAAATTGCACACAATTGTTAGGAGCTTCATCACGTGATTGCCTATGTGACTTTTCTTTTTTACTTTTAATGCAACTTTTATTCAGTTGCTTTTGTTACTAGGGTAGGAAAAAAAGTATATCTAAAATTACATGGTGTAATGAACTATATTAAATTGCAGTGAATTTTTTTTTGTTTATCACTTAACTATTCAGCAATGTAAGTTGACCTTTTGCATATTGCAATGTGGATTTTATTTGTCAGTATAAAATGGATATATATATATATAGTACTACCTTATCTGTTTTTTTTTTTAAAAAAAGTTAAAAGTAGAATTTATTTTCCAGTTGCATTAACATTTTTCATTCCTATAACATGGAAATCTCTTCTGTCTGGAGATTCTTTGTTGTTGATTTGCTTCATGTGGATAAGATTATAACTACAAACTGTACAGTATTTTAAAAAGGGCACCTAAAAATTATAGAACAATCAGTTTAACATACTCCTGGCAAATTGATAGAAATGAGAAACAAGGAAACAGTATTCAAGCATATAGAGGAGCATGAGTACTACTCAGGTAAATTCTGCCACACCAAACTTTTAGAGTACTTTGAGAGTGTTGAGAACCATATAAATGTTAGCACTATATCTGAATTTTCAAAAAGTCATTGACAAAGTTTCTCATCAAAGGTTTTTGAATCGATTTGCTGGTCATGGGATAAGAAGACCTGTTCTTTTGGGAATTGATATGTGGGTCAAGAAAACAAAGGAATAAATGGGCTTTTTTTTCTCAGTGGAAGAGAGAGTTTGAGGTGGGTTGATGTGGGGAAAAATAGGAGGAGGAAGGAGAGTCAAGTATGTTTGCTGCCTTGAGTTACTGATAAAGTAATGAAGGCAGGATGAAAAACAGTTCTGTGTTGGGTCCATTGCTTTTGAATTTGTTCATACATGATCTGCATTTAGGATGAACCAATGAGCAGTTAGGGAGAGAGATGTCTGCACTGCCTGCTTGTCAGAACCCATAAAACATTTGGCCCCTCTGAGAATCAAAATGTTGGAGAAATACTGGTTTTGTTCTAATCCAGTAAGACTTTCTTACAGTCTTGCGTAAATATAAATATTGCCAGTTTTGATTGCCTATAAATAATTTAGCAGTTCAGAAGATGTAGAATATTATCAGTAAGCATCCGTTGTTTATTTTGTAGCTGCTAAAAACTAGAAATTAACATATTCTAATTAAAGTTTCTATTTAAAAAAACAAAACAAAACTGGAGCATGGTTTCTCCTCTGCTAACCTGTGTACCTTTTGATTTTGATTTAAAACATTGGTATGATTGGTTCTATTGAACTCAGCAAAGCTAAGTAAGTACCTAATGGGTAGTATGCTGTCTTTATGATGTGACAAACCATGCTTCAAAACGCCAACTTGTGTGAAATGGCCATGAAAAAGATCCCATTTTCAATCCCTTGAAAGTTGTAAAGCCAAAGTTACATCCCTCTATGGTACAAAGAACTTTCTTGGGGTTCGTATAGAGCTAGAGCTTCAGCTACAAGGACAAAAATGTCACAGAGTGTTTGTAATTGGCATCTTACTTGTAATTGACACACCTAGGCAACTGTAGTAATGCGCAAAATTCAATGTAAAATTAAATATTTCAGGAAAGAAGATACTGGATTAAGACGTTAACTGTTCTTGATTACAAATTCTGAACCTTGGTTTTCAGCAAGGAAGCCACAGTTTTTCTTACAAAATACAATGGACGGTATTGAATATGTAGCCTCTGGATCCTTTTTTGACCAGGTTATACTCTTTTCCAAATTCAAAATATTTATTTATTTGGATTCCATTCAAAGTCTGAAAAAAAATAGGTTATGTGTTAAAAATGGCGTAAAGATAGTTTTTTGCTTCTGTTGGAAATAGCAGCCTTAATGATTTGGCATATCAACCATCCTAATTATGATTGCTATTTAAATGTATTCAGCAGACCTTTTTTACAATGTGCTAATGCCATTTATAGGTCTGGGGAAGACAGATAAAAACTGCTTTTCTAAAGGAACATACAGCCATTCCCAAGTTCATAGACTTTAAATAGCAATCTTTATTCCAGTTTAAGTACAACATGCAGAATTCCACAATCTATATCGACATCCTACATAAAATTCCCATAATGATGCTTCCAAAAAGTTTATGTTTTTCCTGGCATTAGTCTTTTGAAATATAATATTGCACAGCAAGTAATAGTGAAATAATTTCTTTTGTTTCACTTGTTCTGGTTTTTTTAAAAACTTGTTAATCATCCTGAATATTACTTATATTGGAAAAGGTTATAAAATTAATAAATCTGCGTTTATCCAATAAGATTCATCACCAAATGAAGATCTGAACCTGCAGATCCAGCATTAAAAGCACTACCAAACTGAATCAGGGAGCACAACTGAATATAATCAGTTTTATATAGTGTGCGCTAATCCTCCAATCCCCAAATCCTAATCCTTTAGAGCAGATCAGAACTGGACTGGAAAATGCAATATACAGAGATTTGAACTGGTCAACTTTTTTTTTTTTTTTTTAACTGATATCGCTGTGTTCTGTGTAGCCAGTTAGTAATTTCTGTATTGGTAATAAAGAAGATTGCTTTTCTTAATCCTGCAGGTAAACCTTGGAAGCAATCAGTATCTTTTCTCAGCTGTGGTAGATCCTAAGGAAATGCCATGCTTCTGCTTACGCCATGACGTTGATGCTCTTCTCTGGCAGCCTCGCCCAGATCAGCAAGACAAATGGGAGCACATTTCTACTTTCAATGCCTTAGGTAAGAGAAAAGGACTACACAGTATTTCTCTCTGATTGAACAATTGAAGCACTTTTCCACTTAGTTCAGTCATCTGTGTTCATATAGCAAAGTTTCCAATTAAAATTTGTTTGGGCTGGGTTTTGGAAATGGTTATCTCAGAAAATAGCAATCTTGTGATAAAAGAGATCAGTAGAGTAATTGAAGTGTTGTCTCATCAAATCTATTTTTCTTTTTTCAGAATTAAAGGCTAGCTTTGTAGAAGAAAGCTTCTGCAATATTAGGGAGAATATGGAGAAAATAAATTTGTTCATTATTAAAATTGTGGACTATTTCCAGTTGAGGATAAAAGCCTAAATTAAAGGAAATCTTCCTGAAGAAACTTACCTGATATTTCCAAGATCTTTATGCTGAGTTAACTTGACCAGATTCTAGTCAGCAAAAGTTATTTGTGATAGTCATAGAGTCCTGGCCATCTAAGGTTGCAACACCCATTTATACCAGAGAATCTGACATCCTCTAAAACAGGGGTCGCCAACCTTTTGGACCTCAGGGACCACTAAAATGGATAATTTTAAATCCCACAGACTACTAATATGAATTTTTTAAAAATATAAATAGTATTTAGTGCAATATAAAAAATGCAAATAATTTTTCTGGGAATCACCAAAATTTTCTCGCAGACCACTAGTGGTCCGTGGACTACCGGTTGGTGACCGCTGCTCTAAAAGGCAGCTTAAACTTTAGATGTTAATTCCACCCTCTCTCTGGTATGTAGTTTCATTAGCTGTTTTTGAAAATATTTTTTCAGTATTGCCTCTGTGTACATTTGCATGGACGCCCACATCTTTCAGTCATTTTAAATTGTGCTGTGCTTTTATTATAAAATTCCTCACATGACGTGTAAACATTGCAGAGTGAAATGGAAGCATTTATACCAATAAACAAGTCTGGTCTATAAAAGAAGAAATTTAATTTCTGTTGATATAGACTGGAAAGGTGGAAATAGGAGTATATCAACAAACAGTTTAAAAGTTTAAAAGTGCTATTTGGGAAAAAAAAACCTAAAATGCCCAGGATTTGCAGCTAGCTAGAAAGAAATCTGGCCTTTTTGTTTTGGCTTCATCTTAAGAGTTTGATTAAAAACTAGCAACATTTTCCTTCTCGTTTATTAGCCTGTTGCAATATGGCATACAACATAACACTTCGGTGATAATCTGTTCCAGTAATTGGTTCCAAAGAAAATATGCCTTCATTTTCCCCATGTATAATGAAAGATTAGAAATATCTTGCCAGCTGCACAATTAAAGGGCTCAGACAGATGTGTCAAAGATAATCAGTGTAATTCTTTAAACTTTAGAAACTCATTTTCATTTGATGTTTACTTTGAATTAGAATGAGAGCAACATATCATAGAGTTCAAATGCTGCGTTGAAAAACTGGAGAGCCAGTCTAGACACGAGGTTCTACTAATGTATTTTTCATGTGATGTCCTCTTAGCATGTTTGTCATAGCTGTGTGGGCCTTATAGCTTCCAAAAACACCCCAAATATATTCTATTAGAGCAGCAGTGTCAAACTTGATTTCACTGAGGGCCACATCAGTATTGTGTTTGACCTTGGGGCGCCAGAGGGGGCATGGCTGGGGTGGGCATGGCCAACTTGATGTGACTCATGTCAGGGGCGCCTATGGTGGCCCAAGCTCTCTGCCAGCAAAAATGGGCTCCCAAGCTCTGTTTTCAGCTTCAACAGCCTCCTTTGGCCACCCATGGACCTCCCGAATTCCATTTTTGCTGGCAGAGGCACTGTGGGCCGGTCCTTTGCTGTTTCCAGGGTGGCTCCGTGGGCCAGATCTAAGCATGCCACGGGCCAAATCTGGGCCCCGGGCCTTGAGTTTGACACCCCTGTATTAGAATAATCTAGTCCTGAGGATACAAAGCTGTGTACATTTATCCAGCTGAGTCCCAAAGAAAATGTTGTGCCCCCTACACATCTTACACTGCATTAAATAAGAGAGCAAAAACTCACACAACTGGTCTGTGAGATAAAAAAAATAATTATTTGCTTTTTCTGGCTATGTGTGTTTTAGGCTATGTGCAGGCATCCAAGCAGGACAAGAAATTCATGGCTTGTGCACCAGACCACTCATATTCTGCCCTTTGCGAGTGCATGCGAAGAGTGTTCATCTATCGCCAGCCAAGCCCTCTAACCACTGTTCTCTACAACCGAAAGGAAGGCAGACAAGTTGATCAGCTTGCTAAGCAGTTGGTAGCAACTCTGGAAACACACGATTCTTTTTTGGGTTTTCAAGCAACAAATGAGAGATTGTATGTTCTCACAACAAAAGCTCTATTTATAATAAAAGTAAGCAATGAGAATTAATCATGGTCTCATAATGACTACATATATCATTGATCTCTCTGCATTCATAATGAACTCCAGTTATGACTCCATAACGTAGCACAAAAGTACAAAATACCAGTATCAACTATATTGCAAAGATAGTGTAATATAATGTGTACTGTCTCCTAAAGGATGACCAACATTGTTTTGTTGTATATTTAGGAGAGAAGCAGGTGGAGATTTATTTTTTAATAAATGTATTATTATTTTCAAATTGTCTTAAAGCTTTTTATTGTAACTGTTTCTATTTGGTCTCCTGAATCACTTAAGATATTCTGAAAATGTAATTTGCAGCTAAGTAAAGATATTTTTAGTTTTGTTTTAATTGGATTCTTTAACATTTTCTTTAAATGTTTTCCCTAAATGCTTGCATTGGCTCATTGAACAAATCAGACTGAATATGTACATCCACTTTTCTTAAGCATATTTGTAATTGAAGCTCAAAATTCTCATTATGTGCAAATGTTGTAATTGCAGTTGGATTGTATCTGGTTTCCAGAGGCAAATCCTCATCCACTTGAGAAATAAAGTAGTTTTTTTTAAAAAGAAAAGAAAAGGTTTCGGTGTTCTTTACCTTGACATTAAAAATGGATTTGAGAAAATTTAAAGATTTGTTAGAAATTGTCTTCTCTGAGCTGGTACTATTTGAAAAAGATTGTGAGTTAAAATGACTGTATATAAGTTTTTACTAGGAGGAACAAATTTACCAAGACCCATTAAAGATAATCTGGCTGAGAAAGTAGATTTTACCATGGGATAAACAGTCCAAGATAAAAGAACAAATCTTATTTTGTACAAGACTTCCAGTTACTACAACATAATTGTGAAGCAGGGGTGAAATCCAGCAGGTTCTAGAGAACCTGTAGTGGAAATTTTAAGCAGTTTGGAGAACTGGTAGCGGAAACTTTGAGTAGTTTGGAGAACCAGCAAATACCACCTGTGGCTGGCCCCCGAGTGGGGTGGGAATGGAGATTTTGCAATATCCTCCCCCCAGGAGTGGGGAGGGAATGGAGATTTTGCAGTATCCTTCCCCTACCACGTCTACCAAGTCACACCCACAGAACCGGTAGTAAAAAAAATTGGATTTCACCACTGTGTGAAGTCAATAATTTTCAAAAATGTTTATGTGCCAGTTTAAAGCAAAGTTGCAGCAAAAATGATTACTCCTTTTTCCAGATTGCCTTTTTACTACACACTAATAAGAGGAAAGAGCAGCTAAGATACTTTAACTTTAAAAGGAGTTACAACACCAACAAACCACATCTAGCTAGATTAACGGCTCTTTTCTAATACTTCTTTCCATGTTGAAAATGGAATGGTGCTTTCAGTTAACCATAGTTTGGTAGCAGGGTGGATTTGATTTAAATCGAGTTGATTTAAATCACAATTTAAATCATGATTTAAATCACTAGTAAAAAGGCTTGATTTAAATCAACTCGATTTAAATCATAATTTTTAAAGAGCAACTGTCATCTTTGCTACTCCTTTGACCCACTGTTGACTCACCGATAGTCCCAGTGTTGCAGAATATAGAGCCTTGTGCTACATAACTAAGCTCCATTTCATGATGAATAAACTAAATTATTTATGTATCTTAAATAGAAAACTATCTTACGATAGATTTTTACCCCAAAAGTTTTTTATTAAAATAAATTCGATAAAAATCAAAAAAATCCGATTTAAATTTAAAAACACTGATTTTTTTGATTTTTTTAAAAAAATCATTGATTTTTATCCACCCTGTTTGGTAGCATGTCTGAAGGAAATCAGTTATGCCCACATCTACAGTGGTTTAATTTTACATCATATACTGAACTGCATGTTGCATTAGCAAAACTAGGGAGGGCAGTCAGAAGGTTTGCTTTTATTTTTCCTCTATTTATTTAACTACATGTACTCTACAACATTGCCAAGCTCATTTAGATTCCTGAGCAGTTGGGAATACTCTTAATGTACAGTTCAGCTTCTCCTCTTCCGTTATTTCCATTATTTCTGGTCCATTCCATTTTGAACAAATGGTATTTTCTGAATAGTATATTCCAATCATGAGATTCATCTCATTAGGTCCCAGTTCATTGCCATTAAGTCATACTTAACTTCTTTGTGTAAGAATTTGTTCCCTTGTTGCTTATTGTCCATACTCTGGTCATTACTACAGAGACCACAAAAACTATGAACTTTATGATCCAGTCCCAAAAATGCTTTTTCAAAAGGCAACCATTTGTTTTTCCTTAAAGCACCTTGGGGACAACCATTATCTGGATGACCGAGAATTTCCATAGAGATTTATGACCCAGTGTTCTTGATTTTTTATTAAGCAATTCAACAGACTACTACAGCTACCCACTTCCTTCACCACTTCTTAAGAATGGATGGCTTGGTCACACCCACCTACCCCTGATTCTATTTAAAGTATTCCTGATTAAGCTCAATATATTTCAGCCAAACACATCAGTCAATCCTCTTCGGTATTCTTCCCTTTCAGATGGGTCAGAAGAATAAATAAGGCCATCTAAAACTATAAAACAGCAATGTTGCAACAAAGTCCAGAACAATATTCATTTTTTTATTCTATGATTGTCTAACGTGGAATGGACTCTTTGACCTAGTTAATGTGTTAAACCAGCATTCAATAGCTCTCCTCTGTCAAAACCTTCCCTTCTCTATCAGCATTATGCTTTTCGATGATGTGTAAAATCTCCTTCAAAGTCAAGTTTGACTCCTGAATACTACCTGGACAATTCCATGTAGTTTCTTGGCAACAGCACAGAAGTGGTTTGTCAATTTTTCCCCCCAGGATGTGTGTGTATTTAATTTCACTGAAAAAATACTTTTTTCCAGCCCAGATCCCTGAGATTCTTTGCTGATCTTCTATTAAAACAATAACTAGGGTCAACATTGTTTAGCAGCTGGCCCCAAATTCAACCAGATGCTATTTGCTTGCGCTCTCAGCTGAACAAAGCAGTGTTTTAAAAACTATCCAGTGAATTATTAATGCTTTACTGCTATTATCAAAAACTCTCTAGAGAAGAGCAGGAACTCAGAGTGCAAAGAAAACTAAATTTTACAACACATTTGGCTGCAATTAAGCAGAATCTTTGCCCCTTCTGCTCATGTTTATTCAATCTATCACCCTTCGTGTAATTTTGTTACTTGCAATCCAAATAATATTCCGTTCAAATCCGAGGTATATTCTTGCCAAAGAAAATTTCCGAAAGTACCAAAGAAATTATTTGATGGTTTTCTGAAATATTTCTATGGAGGTAGTGCTTGGAGGAGACCAAGAATAATCTCTGCCAATCCAAGCAGTATAGAAAGGGAATATAAATCATATAATGATTTATACATGTTTCATCACTTGGAAGAACAATTTTAGTTACCTCCAAAAGTCAGCTGTTTTTTGGCAGCTAAAGAATAGCAAAGTGCTTTTTGGGCGCACAAAGTAAGTGAATGAAAACAATTAATCTCCAAATGGCCAAACAATGAGAACAATCTGACTTCCTAATGCACCTAAATTCTGTTTAATTGGGATGACAAAAAAGGCAATATCCATTCAAATGTGTGTACTTTTTTTTAAAGAGAACAAGTACCAATGATCATAGAGGACCTGTCAGTCTTTTTGTTTTGTGTCTTGACTAAGTTTTATAACATTTACAGGAAGCAGTGCTTTTCAAACTGAGTACCATTAACTGTTCCTGCCACAACATATATCAAGTTTATATGTATATGTATTAAGATGCTTCATCTGTCTTGTAGCTGCTAGATGTTCTTTCTGTTTCGTGTCTAGCTTCAGGATATGGCGGAGAAGGCCCCAGAGGCAATGCAAAGCCTCACAATGTTTTTGCTTTGCTTTCAAGAAATGGAGAGATAATGTTTCATGAGTCACCTCTGAAGGGAAGGTGTCTTTGGTAGAAGCATCCTTCCAAGCACAACACATTTTCGGGGTCTTATTACGGCCCTAATTTACATGCATTCTGCTTATACCTTTTTACAGTCTTTGGCAAAATATTTATCAGTCTTGAACAAGGACGTCTTAGCAGCTCACATTTAATGCACAAACTTTATCCAGAAGTCAGCTGTCTTTTAGATTCATTATGAAAGGTGTCACACTCAATTTATACAAAATCTGCTTGTTTGATTCTGCTCTTGGCAAGGCATAAACTCAACCTCAGCACTACTTCATACAGCCTGCGTGTCTACAGTTAAGGAGGGGTACAGTTAAGCCCCCCCCCCCCAAATGGGTAAAGTCATATCCTGTGGCTAAAACTTTAGTTACATATTCAGAAGCTAAGACCAAAAGCACATCAAAATAAGCAAGAACATAAACTTCATCAAATGAAACAGTGCTGAAGAAGGCTGGAATAAAATACCATGTTCGATTTTTGCTTTTCCTCTGCTATTTTCTGTGCATTGCTTTTCCTTCAAACATTAGTCTGAATTCAAATAGTGGTTATTATATTATATATAAACCTGCAGTTCAGTGTTTTGAAAAATTGCAGACAGAAATTCCTAGAGGGAGGCTTGGAGGAGATACATGAAGACGAAAGTCATGAAGACAGGAACACAAAAACAATGCACAAAACCTGACAACTCTGGCAATTGAACAACGTTAACTGAAGCTTCAATCATGATATGATTCCTCAACTACTGACAACTGCTATTGTGTATTGAGAAAGTGATCTTTTTTTTTTAAGGCAAGGAAATATATTGCCCTTCTTTGTATCTAGTAGAAAACGCAGTTTTACTACAGGGGAAATGAGCAACTGGAATGAAATGACAACACATTCTGTGTATCATTATCACTAAGGTGTTTGTTTTTTTCCCCCTTTCTTCTTTTCAGTTCAGTAGGATTTGACTCTGGTGGATTTTTGTTTTTCTTTCTACCACCCAAATCATGCATCAAGTTCTGGATCTATTTTTTTTTTCTCCGAGCAAGTACTGTAAAGCCTGGCCACCATTATAATCACTAATGGGTAATAATAATGCAAGTGTTAAGTCGTCTCACAATGTAATTGGTCACCATGGGATACTTTAGTCCAGATTTCTCCAACATCCCTGCTGAATCCATAGTAGTGGTTTTGCATCTATTGGCATACATTGTAATGATTAAAACAAAGTAAACATTAGAAAGTAGCTAGGTAGGATCCATAGGATCCATATCCATTTTTAAGCATCCTTGAGGGGCCCGATAGACACAAAACTGATTAATTAATTTCATTCTTAAATTATGAGAGCCAGCCTGGTCTAGTGGTTAAGATACTGGCCTAGAAACCAGGAGACTATGAGTGATAGTTCTTCCTTATGCACGAAAGCCAGCTGGGTGACTTTGGACCAGTCATTCTCTCTCAGCCCAACCCACCTCACAAGTTGGTTGTTGTGGGGAAAAATAAAAGGAAGGAGTAATACGCATGTTTGCTATCTTGGATAGAGTAGCAAACCCTAACCCTAGCTTATAAAGTAATAAAGGTAGGATAAAATCTAATAAATATATACAAAATAAACAAAGATGTGTATTCGATATTGCTTAAGACCTGTACCCATTAATTTTCCTAGGTAGATTATCCCAATTCATCATCCCACTGTTAAGAATACACATCTTGCCTTATGTGCGGCCAGAATCTGAAAATAACATTTAGCACAGTATTTAAGCAAAATGGTTTGGTTGAGATCGGCATATGTGGGACTGATTGGGATAGATTGTAGGGGTGATACTGAAATATAATTGTATCATATTTTATTTATATATTAAATTATTGTATTTTATTCCAATTTCATTTTAAATTATATTTTATCCCAATTTCATTTTAAATTGTTTTTATCAGACTAAAAGATTCTAAAGATTCTAAAATTTATTGCATAGAACGCAGGAATAGTAAACCAGGATGAGGAAGATGCATTTCCCTAGATCAGGGGTATCAAACTTGATTTCACTGAGGGCCACATCAGGATTGTGCTTGACCCCTGGGGGCTGGGTTGGGCATGGCCAGGATGGATGTGGCTAGCTTGAAGTCACTTGTATTGGGGGCGCCTGTGGTGGCCCAAGCTCTCTGCCAGTGAAAATGGGCTCCTGAGCTCCGTTTTCAGCTGGGACAGCCTCCTGCAACCCTCTGCCAGCGAAAATGGAGCTTGGGAGGGCCGCCCACAGCCCTTGCAATCTCCGTTTTCATTGACAGAGGCACCGTGGATTGGTCCTTCGCTGTTTCCAGGGCTGCCATGAGGACCAGATCTAAACATCCTGCGGGCTGGATGTGGCCCATGGGCCTTGAGTTTGATACCCCTGCCCTAGGTGTTGCTAAGATTCCATCATTCCTCATTACTGGTTATGCAAATAAAAGGGGGGATATCAAAAGCCATAATTCATATCTTGAGGATCAGATTCCCCACTCAACAGAGTAAACAATTTCCATTTTTCATGAGCTTTTAAAGTTAAACCAGGATTTACCGGTCCTTGAAAATGTGGTATAATAAATAGTACTGCAGATCACTAGAACTACTCTCTACTAACTTATTTATTTATTGATTTGATTTATATGATCACCCATCTCATCTAAATGACTCTGGGCAGCTAATACAATACAAACGTCAATACAATGGCAGCATGCAATAAATAAAACACATAAATCAAATGAAAAACAACCAAACACAAAACTTCTTGCCGGTAGTTGTTCAGGTTATCTGGGTCTAATGAAAATGCATCATCCACACTAAGAAGAAAAGGCACACAGGAAGTCAATAAATAAAAATAATGAGTTTGAAAGCAGGAACACCATAACTTCCCTACCGGTGAGTAGGGAAACAAAGCAAATCACTATGATGACAAGTGGCTTTCAGACTTCAAAGGAAGAACACTGTGGCAACTTCTAAAGGATGCACATCATCAGATTCTGTCTCTGGTTTAGGGTATCAGCATACATAATAGCAATAGCACTTAGACTTATATACCGTTTTACAGTGCTTTACAGCCCTCTCTAAGCAGTTTACAGAGTCAGCCTATTGCCCCCAATATTCTGGGCAGGGGTGGGTTCTACTTACCTTTACTACTGGTTTACAACGGGGCCACACGCGCGCTCTTCTGCGCATGTGCAGAAACATTTTGATGACGTCGGGGACAGTGGGCAGAGCCTCCGGCCAGTTTTACTACCGGTTCTATAGAACCGGTGCGAACCGGGGGCAACCCACCACTGATTCTGGGTCCTCATTTTACCAACCTCAGAAGGAAGGAAGGCTGAGTCAACTTTGAGCCTGGTGAAATTCGAACTGCCAAATTGCAGGCAGACGACAGTCAGCAGAACTAGCCTGCAGTACTGCACTTTAACCACTGTGCCACCGCAGCTCATAATACAAAATTACCACAACTGTCCAGCATGGAAACTGGAAAAACAAGCTTTCATTCTTAACCGTGAGACTCGTTCACAAGATCAATTCAAAAGAAAGTCATGTCATAAGGATGTATGTGAGAAAGAGGGAGGCAGTTATCAAGCAATCCTCAGAAACATATAACTTTAGTCTGTTGGTCATTTCTTTCTCCTTAACAATTTCATTCTCTACTATCCATGAACTTAAATCTATATGCACTAACTGGGGTGGGGACTTTGGGTGAAAAAATGCATGGCTTTGTATTCTATAAACCATATATACTTGTGGATAAACCCAGGGGTGAAATGCTCCCGTTCGGACCGGATCAGGCGATCAGGTTCAGAGGACTGGTAGCAAAAATCCCTGCCCCCCCCCCACCCATGCCCACCCAATTACCCCACTTGCCCACTTGGCAGCTTGTTGCTTCTTTCGGACTCGTTGCTTTTCCTGCCTTGCTTCGGCTGCTGCAATCAATTGCATCAGTTAGCAACTGAATCTGCCTGTCTACAATCAATCCAATTGGTGAGGAACTCAATCTGCCTGCCTTGTGCCTTCAATTTGGTAAGTAACTGGGGTCTTTTGGGGGGGGTGGAGCTTTAAAAAATAGTTAATTGGGGGGTCTTTTAGGAGTTTTTTTCTTTTTTAGACATAGCAATTTAAAGGTAAGGAAGTTTTACATTTAGCTGCTTTTGTCTAAAAATATAAATACAATAAATAATAAAATAAAATATTTGTGCAGTTTTCTGAGATTTGGTGTGTTTCTGTAGTGTTTCACTCTAACTACACAAACACACAAAAGCTCACAAAGCTGTATGCGGCATTTTGTGTGAAAAAAGTGTGAAAGTTGGTTTTTGAGCTTTTTGTGGCTGTGTGAGATTCCTGCTTGTTACAGGGGCTATTTTAGGTGAAGTGCAGCTGCTCTTACATTGTGTGTGAGTCAGTTGTGTTGTGTTGTGTTGTGTTGTGTGTGTGTAAAGTGTGAAAGTTGGTTTTTGGTACCTCTTATTGTTTTGTGTACTTTGTTTATTATTTTTATTATTTATTATTATTGGCCACGCCCACCCGGTCACCTGACCACCAAGCCATGCCCACCCGGTCACCTGACCACCAAGCCACGCCCACAGAATCGGTAGGGAAAATTTTTAGATTTCATCCCTGGATAAGCCCATTGGATTTTTTATCTCAATTACCATGAAAAAATGTGCCACCCACAAATAAGCCAACCCATACTTTTATGGGGCCTTGGTTAAAAAACCAAGAGTTGAATTATCCATGGATGAACTTTTACATGAGCATATATGGGAAATATGGGCACCTTTTTAAAAAATATTGCTGTGTACAGCTATAGATAAACCCATTTCCAGATAAACTGAACCCAGTTTTTGGAGTGATGTTAGCACCTAAAATTCTCAACTTATCCTCAAGTATGTACGGTATGCAGTTATTTGAATGTGTCTTTTATATGTGGATTAGAAAGTGGAAATCTCAAGGCTATGCTTCATTTTAATTCGGGATGGTCACTTTTGCTCTCTCTCTTTTTTTTTTCCAGAAGTAAAGCAGTAATGAAATCATGGATATTTTTCTCAAAATGAGTAGAGGACAAGCCGGTGGCTAACGAGAACTATCAAAATTTATTTAGGTATTTAATATGAGAGAGAGAGAGGGAGGGAGGGAGGGAGGGAGATGATGGCCTAGTGGTGAAGATTGAAAGTTCAATCCTAGGTAGAGGCAGATGTTTCTTTTCTAGGATGCAAAAGAAAAAATATCTGCTGTGAACTCCGAAGGGCATCAGGCCAGTAAACGCTCAGCTCCATCCAGACACCCTGACTCTATCCTGAATTAAGGGACTACAGAGTCATAAAAAGGGAGCTTTATTTAATATATAAGAGAGACCAAAAGAGAGAGACTGACTAAAAGCAATAAAAGTACATATATTTTAAAAAGGACTAAACATAAAACAAAAAGGGGGAAAAGCAACGGAAACATAGTAAATACCTCAGCCCAATTTTATACATCAATAAAACCTGAACATTCATAACATTGACATTAACAAAGAGCAATCTCACATCCAAAATGCAAAGCCATAATAGCAATTTAAGAATGTAATTATGAGATCAAATATTATTCTCAACCATGCAGGGTTGTTGGGTTTTTTGTTTTGTTTTTTTTCTTTGGTTTTTCGCAGTACTAAACTTATCTACAATATAAATACTTCTACTTGCCCATGACTATCAAAGCAAAGGTATACCTGCCATGTTCAAACAGGGATTGTCACCTGCTGTAAATTCATCATAGGAATAAGCCAGAGATGATATTCAGCAAGTTCTGACCAGTTCTGGAGAACCGGTAGCGGAAATTTTGAGTAGTTCGGAGAACCAGTAAATACCACCTCTGACTGGCCCCACTCCCATCTATTCTCGGTGTCGGAACTCCTCGCCCTGTGAGATTCTCCCCTCTCGCAGGTGTGGCCCCCCACATTATCGAGGGCCTATCTCGATGACGGACTTTGGAGTCCGGAGAGATGGCATGGAGCAAGGAAGAATTTATGGGGCTTTTTAGGGAAATTTTTTAAGATTTTAAGGGGTTCTGGGGGGGGGTTGTAATTATTCTTTTAAAGATACTGGGAAGATGACTATGGTGGATGGGGGGGGGAAATCCACCAGGGTCAGAGCCGTGCCCGGCACAGGGTAACGATTTGGGGGGCACCGGGAAAGGGATGGGGAACGATATCTATGAGGGCTGTACCATCGGCACGGTAGATGGGAGGGGCAGATATGGCGGGAGCAGGGGACCACATCAGGTGTTGGGGGCTCGCACTCACTGTCTGAGAGCAATTGCTTGCCCCGGTCCCCAAGGCTCCGCTCGGATACTAGGTGGCTTAGATACTCAGGAGCTGGGCCTTCGGCTGATGCTGTGCAATGCCAGGTCCGTGGTCAATAAGGCCCCCCTCATTCACGATCTTATACAAGAGGGAGGAGCGGACCTGGCGGGTATTACGGAGACCTGGTTGGGCCCAGAGGGTGGCGTCCCTCTGGTTGAAATGTGCCCACCAGGCTTCAGAGCATTCCATCAGCCGAGGGCCCAGGGGAGGGGCAGGGGGGTGGCGGTTATTATTAACGAGGATCTGGGTCCGAGGGAGACCACTGTGCCTCAGATAGCCGGATGTGAGTCCCTCCTTGTGAGGTGGGGCCGTGGGGTCCAGATGGGCTTGTTGCTTACGTACCTGGCTCCCTGCCGCGTGGCAACAGCCCTACCTGAGCTACTCGACGTGATAGCCACGGTGGCAGTAGATACACCGAGGCTTTTAGTCATGGGTGATTTCAACTTGCCATCCGTTGGTGAAACGTCTGAGGTGGCTCGGGAGTTCATGGCTTCCATGATGGCCATGGACCTGACCCAGTTAGTTCATGGCCCTACTCACAGGGGAGGTCACACTCTGGACTTGATTTTTGTCTCTGGCAAGTGGTTGAGTGGTCTTGTTATAGGGGATATAGACATGGAACCCTTGTCATGGACTGACCACTCACTCCTTCGCCTAGATCTTCGAACCGCGACCCCTCGCTGCAGGGAGGCGGACCCAATTAGATGGATCCGCCCCAGGTGCCTGATGGATTCTGATAGGTTCCAGACTGAGCTTGGGCCATTTCCTGAGGATCTAGCACATGACTCGGCCGAGGACCTGGTAGTCGCCTGGGATCGGGCGGCTGGTGGGGCCTTGGACCGAGTCGTGCCTTTGCGGCCTCTGACCCGATGCCGATCCCGTGCGGCTCCTTGGTTTACTGAGGAGCTGAGGGAAATGAAGCGCCAGAAAAGACGCCTGGAGAGCGGATGGAGGGCCAGTCTCGCTGAATCTGATCGAACACTGGTAAGGTCGCATATTAAGGCCTACCTAGTGGCGATAAAGACGGCAAAGTCTAACTACTTTTCCGCCTCTATTGCGTCATCAGGGAATTGTCCGGCCGCCCTGTTTAGGGTGACCCGCTCCCTGCTCCATCTGGGAGTGCAGGAGGATCCCTTAGAAGGCAGGGCGGAGGATTTCGGACAATACCTGTATGACAAAATCGCTCAGATCCGGGGGGATTTGGACTCTGACTGGGTAGATCAGGGCAGGGTGATGAGGAATAGTCTTGAGAATGTTATCTGGGAGGAGTTTGATGCTGTGACTCCCGATGATGTGGACAGGATTTTGGGGAGACTTAGTGCGGCCACATGTTTACTGGACCCGTGTCCCTCCTGGTTGCTACTGGCTTCCCGGGAGGTTACACGAGGCTGGCTCCAGGGCGTCATTAATGCTTCGTTGAGTGAGGGTCACTTCCCCGCTGCCCTGAAAGAGGCGGTGGTGAGGCCTCTCCTCAAAAAGCTGTCCCTGGATCCGGCAATATTGGCTAACTATCGCCCTGTCTCCAACCTTCGCTTCATTGCGAAGGTTGTTGAGAGTGTGGTCGCGCAACAGTTTCCACAATTCCTGGAAGAAACATCCTATCTAGATCCGTTCCAGTCGGGTTTCAGGTCTGGGCACAGCACGGAAACGGCATTGGTCGCATTGGTGGATAATCTCTGGAAGGCTCGGGACAGGGGTTGTTCCTCTGTTCTGGTCCTATTAGATCTCTTAGCGGCTTTTGATACCATCGACCATGGTATCATGCTGCACTGGTTGGAAGAGTTGGGGGTGGGAGGCACTGTGTTGCAGTGGTTCTCCTCCTTTCTCTCCGACCGGTCGCAGTTTGTGTTGGCAGGGGGGCAGAGGTCGACCTCGAGGCCTCTTATTTGTGGAGTGCCGCAGGGATCGGTCCTCTCGCCCCTTCTGTTCAACATTTATGTGAGGCCACTGGGTAAGATCATCCGTGGCTTTGGGGTGAGATACCATCAGTACGCTGATGACACCCAGCTGTACATCTCCACCCCAGGCCACCCCAACGATGCCCTTGAAGTGATGTCCCAGTGCCTGGAGGCTGTGCGGATCTGGATGGGGAGGAACAGGCTCAAGCGCAACCCTTCCAAGACTGAGTGGCTGTGGCTCCCGGCATCCCGATATAGTCAGTTGACTCCATCACTGACTATTGGGGACGAGTCTTTGGCCCCCACTGAAAGGGCTCGCAATCTGGGAGTCCTCCTGGATAGGCAGCTGTCTTTGGAGGAACATCTGACGGCTGTTACCAGGGGGACCTTTTATCAGGTTCGCCTGATTCACCAGTTGCGGCCCTTTCTTGATCGGGATTCCCTGTGCACAGTCACTCACGCCCTCGTCACCTCTTGCCTTGACTACTGCAACGCTCTCTACATGGGGCTCCCCTTGAAGAGTACCCGGAGGCTCCAGATGGTCCAGAATGCAGCAGCGCGGGTAGTAATGGGAGCAACATGGCGCTCCCATGTAACACCGCTCCTGCGCGAGCTGCACTGGCTCCCGGTGGTCTTCCGGGTGCGCTTCAAGGTGTTGGTTATCACCTTTAAAGCACTCCATGGCATAGGGCCTAGCTATCTGCGAGACCGCCTGCTGCTACCGATGACCTCCCATCGACCCGTGCGCTCCCACAGAGAGGGCCTCCTCAGGGTTCCATCAGCCAAACAGTGTAGGCTGGTGGCCCCCAGGGGGAGGGCCTTCTCTGTGGGGGCTCCCACCCTCTGGAATCAGCTGCCCCCAGAGATAAGGAGAATCCATGACCTCAATGCCTTCCGTCGTTCCCTGAAAACCCATCTTTTCCAGCAAGCCGGGTTGGCTTAAGAAGAAATTTTTAAATTCTTTTAATTAGTCTGTGATTTTTTAACTTTCGGGCCCAAATTTATATATATTTTTAAATGTTTTAATATTTGTATTCTATGTTTTTTATCTTGGCTGTACACCGCCCTGAGTCCTCAGGGAGAAGGGCGGTATATAAATTGGAAATTAAATTAAATAAATTAAATTAAATTCTCTGCCTCCTGAGTCCCAGCTGATCAGGAAGGAATGGGGATTTTGCAGTATCCTTCCCTGGAGTGGGGTGGGAATGGAGATTTTACAGTATCCTTCCCCTGGAATGGGATGGGAATGGACATTTTACAGTATCCTTCCCCTGCCACACCCACCAAGCCACACCCACCAAGCATGTCACACCCACCAAGCCACGCCCACAGAACCGGTAGTAAAAAAATTTGAATCCCACCACTGGAATAAGCATCAAAATTATAGTTCCATCAGCACAAGTTGATTGGATTGGCCTCCTGATTCTCAGCTGATTTGCTCTCAGCTGTTTTGTGTAGGGCTCTGCTGCTTGCTGCAAAGAGGTAAATTGCTAGAGCAGATTTTTTTTTCCCCTTGTGCTAATCAAGCTATGCTGAAAACGAAAATGAAAGTAAAGCAGGCTGTTTGCTGTTTGCTGTAAAATTGCTCAGAGGCAAAGGCAGAGAGAAATTTCTTTTTCTTCTTTTCCTCACCAAAAAAGGTAGGTGCATCTTATACTCCGGTGCGTCTTATACTCCGAAAAATACAGTAAATAAAGTAAATCTAGGCAATCCTTTTTCCCACTGAAATTTTAGTTATTGATTTATCCGATATATAGGGCCACCCCATGTTCTTATTTATGACTGATATGCTGAAAGGTAGGGCATACAAACACCTGCAGTAGAAGAATGGATAGTGAAGCTGCTGGAATTACCATACTAAAACTGACAGCCTTGTGGAAAGAAAAGACTTTGACAAATTTTATTTCTGCTTGGAAACCACTTCTGAACTTCTTTTGAGAAATTGAAAGAAAAGAAAGGTTGATTTGGGGATTTGATGATTAGAATTATATGGAGCTATAGAAATAATGCAGATAGATGCTAATGTTAGAGTAAGAGTTTCATGTATTTGTTTACTAATATGTCTACCAAAGAAAGTCAGAAATCATTCTTTTTCTACTTTTCCTCTTGCATCTTTTAACCCCTTTTCTGTTCTGACCATTTTCTTCTTTCAAATCTTTTTTTTTCTGTTTGATTAACATTTCACTTTGTACTTTTCTGAAAATCAATAAAGTTATAAAATTTATAGCTGCCGGCCCTTGCCAGGCAGCTCTAGGTGGCTAAGAAATGTTTTATGGCTAAGAAATGTTTTAAAAAATTAAACACAAAGGAAAATGATAAAATAATAAAACAAAATAAATAAAATATACCACATCAGAGGTCAGATAGACAACTCCTAACATTACAACAGGCTGATACATCACTGGAGCTTGAATTAAATCTTTAGGGCTTTCTTGTCAAATTCGGATTTTAAAATCATCATAATCTGCTTGAAATAACTTGCGAAGATAGGAACATTTATAAAAAAATTGACTAATGCAAATGAATATTGCTTTATATAAATTTAAAGCAATATTCATTTGTATAACATTTATCTTTTCCCATTAGCACTACATAACAGTTTTTAATAGGTGTGAACCATTCAGATTTACTCTCAGGTAGCATATAAATGTAAAGTAAAAAGGTAAAGGTGAAGGTTCCCCTCGCACATATGTGCTAATCATTCTCGACTCTAGGGGGTGGTGTTCATCTCCATTTCAAAGCCGAAGAGCTAGCGCTGTCTGAAGACGTTTCCGTGATCATGTGGCCGGCATGACTAAATGCCAAAGATGCACAGAATGCTGTTACCTTCCTACCGAAGGTGGTCCCTATTTTTTTATTTGTATTTTTTATGTGCTTTCGAACTGCTAGGTTGGCAGAAGCTGGGACAAGTAATGGGAGCTCACCCTGTTACGCAGCACTAGGGATTCGAACTGCTGAACTGCCAACCTTTTGATCGACAAGCTCAGCGTCTTAGCCACTGAGCCACCCCATCCCTATTTAAATGTAATAAATAATAATAAATATTAATATGTGATGTTAATATCTATATTTATTTTTTATGGAAAAAAAACCTGATATATTTCAATACATAAATGGAGATAGCTTTCTCAGAATAATTACTCCCAGATATTTAAAAGAATTTAAGCAACAAGCCAATTACTAATTTTATAAATTTCCATAGAAATACTACAGCCCACAGGAAACATAGGAACCAATTCTAATAAACTAATAGGCTGGTAAGTTACCTTTTTTTTTTTACAATTTTGTAAACTTTTGCAATTTTGATATTAAAAATACATAAGAAACAATGTTAAGTATGATAAATATACGAGAGAGAGGTGGGGAAGAAAGAGGGAGAGAGAGAGAGAAAGAGAGACTAGCCCAAATCACCTAGCTGACTTTTACATATAAGGGGACTAGAATTCAATGTCTCTTGGTTTTCTAGACTGGGACCACAAGACTAGACGAAACTGGTTCTTTGGAAGAGCCATTCTATATGAAAAGTGACTTATTGGTCTCTCAATTACATTTGACTCAGTATTACATAATGAAATTCAAATAAATTCAAATAAATAAATAAATGTATGATTCATTGAACCAATATCATTAGGAGGTTTTTTTTAATAGTCCAGATATTGTTGTAAATGTTGTAGCATAGAGCAAGTAATTTATCAGGTTTTTCACTCACTCCCAGTATCATTGCTTTATGTGATTGAGTGTATATTCTGTTGCAAGAGTATAAGGGGAATTAAGTTAGTTTTTAACATTCGTAAAAGCTGCATATAATTCTAATATATTGGAGTCTCACGTGTATGCCCAAACTGTTTCATTGTTCTTTTCCCAGGTGGTAAATGTGTAAAGTGACACCATGTACATATGCTTTAAAGCAGGGGTAAAATGCTCCCGGTTCGGACCGGATCACTCAATCCGGTAGCGATGGAGGCGGGTGGTTCGGAGAATTGGTAGCAAAAATCCCTGCCCCTCCATGCCCAGCTGAGCCGCACAATCATCAGAGGCTTTTTTTTTTAACTTTTAAAAGCATTTTTTTCTACAACCTCTTCGGCCAAAAAATGCTTTTAAAAGAAAAAAAAAAGCCTCTGATGATCGCGCGGCTCAGCTGGGATCGTCAAAGGCTTTTAAAAGAAAAAAAAGCCTCTGCCGATCAGGCAACTCAGCTGGGATCATCAGAGCCTTTTGAAAGAATTTTTTTACAACCTCTTCGCTGAAGAGGTTGTAGAAAAAATGGTTTTAAAAGTAAAAAAAAACTTGGCCATGCCCACCCAGTCACATTACCCCCTCACCACCAAGCCACGCCCACAGAACCGGTAGTAACAAATTTTAGATTTCACCACTGCTTTAAAGGCATCCCAAAAACAAATGAAAGAAGAATAGAAACTAGGACCATCTCATTTCCACCACCCACCACCAGCTACAATAGTCTTTAAAAGTGAAAAAAAACTAAAAAGACTGTTGTTTTTCTAATTGAGATAATCCCATGACAAAATGTGTTAGCAGCACCTAAATCATAAAACCTCTCCATGCTAATGTCACAGGATAAACTAGCACTTTCTGGAGAAACTAAGAAGTACTTGATTCCTTTTTGTTTAGCTGCCAGATGAGCAAAACTAGACATAACCATTCTAGAGTTATAGGGAAAAGGGTTCTGCAAATAAATGATGGAGATCATTGCTAATGATTTGGACTTACTTACTATAGACTTAGTACAGATGTTCAGTTTGTGTATTTCTTGTACTTGAAAGCCGTAGTTTGCCGTATTCATTCAATTATTTGGTCTTGATACTCTTATTTTTAATATTGCAAGCTGGCTCATTAAAGTTGGCCTAAAGTATGCACTTCTCATTGTTAAATACAATAGCACTGAGTTACAAAAAGCTATTATATACAGTAGGGAAATGCCAGGGGAAAAGCTGGATGAAAATAATTATCTACACGATCTATGGTCCACATAAAATGTGCATGAGATTTTTCATCAGGTTCTCCTGATTCGCCAGTTGCGTCCCTTTCTGGATCGGGACTCCTTACGCACGGTCACTCATGCCCTTGTCACTTCCTGCCTGGACTACTGTAATGCTCTCTACATGGGGTTCCCCTTGAGGAGCACCCGGAGGCTCCAACTGGCGCAGAGTGCGGCCACGCGGGTGGTTATGGGAGCGACATGGCGTTCCCATGTAACACCTCTCCTGCATGAGCTGCACTGGCTCCCGGTGGTCTTCCGTGTGTGCTTCAAGGTTTTGGTTACCACCTTTAGAGCGCTCCATGGCTTAGAACCTGGTTATCTACGGGACCGCCTGCTGCCACCAGTAGCTTCCCACCGGCCGGTACGGTCTCATAGAGAGGGGCTCCTCCAGGTGCTGTTGGCCAAACAATGTTGACTGGCGGCCCCCAGGAGGAGAGCCTTCTCTGTGGGGGCACCTACTATCTGGAATGAGCTCCCCCCGGAGATACGGAGGATCCCGGATCTGCGCACCTTCCGCCGCGCTCTCAAGACCTTTTTATTCCATCAGGCTGGCCTGGCCTGGCCTAACTTTCCCTTTTTCCCTTTTAAAATGTAAATTTTAAATCTGTTCTTAATTATTGGGGTGTTTTAAATCTGTCTTGGGCCAAATTATTTAATTCGGTTTTATTTTGCTTTTAAATTTTGTATTTATGTATTTTATCTTGTGGTTGTTCACCGCCCTGAGTCCTTCGGGAGTAGGGCGGCATATAAATCAAATAAAACCTAAACCTAAACCTATACCGCCCTTCTCCCAAAGGACTCAGGGTGGTGTACAGCCATATTAAAACACATATAAACTCACAAAATTTAAAAACAATTTAAAACGAATATATAAAATTTGGCCCACAAGGTTAAAAGCTAACAAACACCCGATTTAAAATTCATATTAAGCCAGCCCAGCCTGTTGGAACAAAAGAGTCTTAAGGGCGCGGCGGAAGGTACGCAGGTCAGGGATCATAGGAACCTCTCGGGGAAGTTCATTGGCAGGGGAAGGTTACTGCAAAATCCCCATTTCCACCCAATCAGCTGGGACTCGGGAGGCAGAGAATAGATGGGGGGCGGGGTCAGTCAGAGGTGGTATTTGCTGCTTCTCTGAACTACTCAAAATTTCTGCTACCGGTTCTCCAGAACTGGTCAGAACCTGCTGAATACCACCTCTGGTATTCTTAAAGTTGGTGAGGTTGAGAAACAAACTAGTCCAATTGCTTGCTCAGTGCTTAGCCGTTCCCAACAGACAGCCACTTGAAAGCCTCCCGTAAAGGAGAATTTATCGCCACAGTTTCAAATGGATAGTTGGCTGATAAATAGTACTTACCAACTTGCATCATCACATAAAATTTTGTTTAGACAGACATGTGGCTGAGCATCAGATTTTATTCTTTGCAAGTGTATAAAATTTCTGAAGCTCATTTAACTCATTTGGTCAACACAAAGAATCTGAATTTGACGTGTATTATAATTTAGGCACGTACAACTTCCAGGCTAAAATCTCCTGTAAGATCTTGAATTGCAGTCCATATTCCAAAATGTAGGCAGAGTCAAGCCAATTAAAAAGGAATTTACATTTCATTTTAAAATTAAATTTAAAACAGAACAAAATTAATTGATTTCTGATTTCTGCATTATCCATTTAATAATTTTCTCCTTCTGACACATTCAAACCTTCTATTTGAAGGCAAATTTTGGAGATTTCTAATGGATTCATGCAAGATTTTTGGATACCTCTCTTGTACTCTTATACCCCACTAATGTTTGTGGGGGGAGTTTGATCTCATTTTTTCTTTTCTTCTTTTTCATATGTGACTGATACCAAAGTAAAAGGTGGGAAAGTCTATTTTCCTTTCTTGAACGCATGAATCTTTCTTGAATCTTCCTTCCCTCTAATATCTCAATTTCTAAATTTAAGTAAGGAATAACTGCAGATGTTATATCTTTGCTGCCACCTGAAATATATTGTTCCTTAAGCAAGATTTATGATTCTAATGGACTTAACTTTCAAGCAAGTATGCTTAGGAGCACCACCTTAATTTCCAGTTTATGATTCAGTTATCAATTCAGGAACCAGCCAAGTGTATTTTTATGATTTGAATAATCTCAGTAGAAGAGAATATCTGTAGCTCGGTGTTGAACTGTGGAGTCCTTGGTGCTCCCTGAGCTTGGTTGCTTGCAAATGTTTCATTACCCTAATGAAACATTTGCAAACAAACAACTAAGCTCAGAGAGCACCAAAAACTCTACAATTTGAATAGTAATGAAAAGAAAAAAAACCTATTTCATTTGCTCTGCAACAATGAGAATATCCAAGAGGAGAAGGGGATAGGGGACAGATTTAAACAGATTTATAAAGCTTTAACAAACCTTGAAGGTTATTTAGTCAATCAAAGATCTTAGAAAATATGTGATATCTAGAAAATGCTTCACTAAAGATTACACTGCCTAAGCATTAAAATCTCCAACTAGGAAAGTTGTCTACCTTCCAAGATAATTTGTTACATCAATGATCATCTCATAAACACTGATTTTAATAATTTCCGGGTGCAATTTTCCCCCTAATAGTTTCAATTGTCTAAGCTCCGGTATGGATGTTTTGTTTGAGGAAATGCTCATTCTCCACATCCTTTCTGTGCAAACACCACCACCCTTGGGTGATTTTTAACACTGCTATAAAGTATTTCTGAGAATTGGTATTGATGATAAACTATTAAAATATTCTGCCCAGTTCCAAAAATAATGGCCCTCATGAGTTAGTTGATAGCCACCATTAATGGTCCACATCTGGAGAGACACATCATAACTTGACGACTCTTTGGTAGAAGCTGGAAATGTTACTTTGGTTTTGGATGGATGGTTGACAGTCTGGATTTTGCTTCAAGAACTACTATGAGAGATTAATTTTGGGAGAAGGAACATGCTATATTTTTATAGATGCATCAGGGATAAATATATCAAGGGTGTCATTATCATGACTGAAGAAGCGGAACTCACCAGATGTTGGTGAGAATATATTATTATTATTATTATTATTATTATTATTATTATTATTATTACTACTACTACTACTACTACTACTACTACTACTACTACTATTATTATTGGTTAATCTTTAGTGAGATTCACAGCCTTTGAGGCTGGTTAATAGCTCAGCAGCTCGAGTCCTAACCAAGGACCTAGGAACTGTTAAGGTATTGTCGGAGGATGTAAGCTGTTCTGAGTAAGGTGGTTTTTTGTAGAGTCAAAAGTCCGGCAAATTTAGAATTTCTAAATAGCGGGGTAGCCTTTTGGGTATTGCTTCAAGGGCTCCAATTACAATTGGGACAACACATATTATAGAATATATTATTATTATTATTATTATTATTATTATTATTATTATTATTATTATTACAGTATACACAGCAAACGAGATGACCATGCTGGATTTTGTATCCCAAATCACTAATCGAACACTTCCCAAGCGTTTAGGACTGCGTGATGTATCGGCGGATTATGCGAGCAGATCCCAGTAAGGTGGCTTCTGCAGCTGACCAATGGTGATCTTGTCAGCACCAATTGTTTTTAAGTGTTTGCCTAGGTCTTTAGGCACAGCACCCAGTGTGCCGAGTACCACTGGAACTACCTGCACTGGTTTATGCCAGAGTCTCTGCAGTTCGATTCTCAAGTCCTGATATCTGGTGACTTTTTCTAGTTGTTTCTTGTCGATTCTGCTGTCACCAGGTATGGCAATGTCGACGATCCACACTTTTTTCTTCTCACAATCATGATATCCAGGGTATTGTGTTCCAAAACTTTGTCATTATTATTGTTGTTGCTGTTGTTATTGTTGTTATGGTTTGTTGCACAGTCAACCAGATTTTTACACTGGATTTGGCATTTTTGTCCACTTATTGAGGCATTCCCAAGGTCCTGGGATAGGCAGATGTGGATATTTGAAGGTATTATTATTATTATTATCAAATTTATTTGCCACCCAGTCTGAACTGACTCTTGAGCATCTTTCTATATCTTCGTCAAGGAAACTCTGTGTACCTGGATCCTGACTTATAAAGCTATCCCATATTTTTGAAATGCAAGATTTTGGAAGTGGCTTTCCATTGCTTCCTTTCCAAGGACTGAGAGAAAGTGACTGGCCCAAAGTAGCCAGGATAGCTCAGCAGACTAATGCATTGTAATTTAACTCCAGCTGTCTGCAATTAGTAAATTCGAATCTTGCCAGGCTCAAGGTTGACTCAGCCTTCCATCCTTTCTAAGGTAGATAAATTGAGGACCCAGTTTGGGGGGGCAATAAGCTGACTTTGTAAAAATATACAAAAGTATGAAGGCTATTGCTTAGCGCATTGTAAGCTGCCCTGAGTCTCTGGAGAAGGGCGGCATATAAATCAATTTTTTTTTTAAAAAAAAGTAACCCAGCTTGTGTTGTGCCTCAAGCAAGCCTAGAACTCACAGTTTCTTGGTTTCTGTCCTGATGTCTTAACTACTCTACCAACTCTACCTTTAAATCATAGAAAAAAGTGGAAATTCCAATGTCATGGTTAAGATTCAAGAAAGAAGACATTTTATTTATCTATTAGACTAGGCCTTCCCCAGCCTCCAGGACTGGCCCATGTTCTTCCTTAGCCTCATCACTGTCTGACTCCTCTGCCAGCTCCGCAGGCTGCTGGCAGACCACAACAGAAGCTGAGATTGTCTAGCTGCGTTGTGCCATGCCCAATAGTATTTATAATCCTTTACTTCTGATGAAGATAAATCAGAAATGCAATTACAAGCATGGCTGGACCAAATTGGGTGGACATTTAAATAATTTTAAAAATAGAATGTGCTTTTCTTCCGCAAGAAGCCAAAAACAAAACAAAAATAATCACCATTATCTCAGAACAGCTTTCTGATGACCTTACTGCCAAAGGACATCTTAGATCAGTAGGTGCATTACTTCCAGTGTGAGTTTCTTGTTTTTGAAAATCAAAGGCAGGCTTTGGAACCTTCAAATTAAATTGGGCCCCTGATCCAAGAGAAAGAAAGTTAATCCTTCCCTTTCACAATCTTTTTTTCTGTTGCAAAATGTTTCTTTTCCTCAGAAATCTGTGTGATCTCAGAAAAACGTGAAGCTGCTTTAAATTATTGGAGACAAGGTGCTCCATTCTTGCCCTCCAAAGTAGTTGTTCCTCTTTAGATCTGCCCAGCTTCCACCTTACTTCCTTATTCTGGAAATTTTACTTTTTTGTTTTTACTTTTTTTTTTTTTTAATTTGATTTATATGCCGCCCTTCTCCGGAGACTCAGGGCGGCTTACAATGTGCTCAGCAATAGCCTTCATCCTTTTGTATATTTATACAAAGTCATCTTATTGCCCCCACAAACTGGGTCCTCAATTTACCTACCTTAGAAAGGATGGAAGGCTGAGTCAACCTTGAGCCTTGGCGAGATTCAAACCTGCAGTAATTGCAGGCATCTGGTCTTAATAACAGGGTGCTTTAGACCACCCTTAAAGCTCCTTAAAAAAACAAACAAACCACCAAACCCTGCAAGGCTGGATTGGTTCATTCAGGAATAAAAAAGACGATGAGTTGGATCAGCGGTGAAATCCAATTTTTTTTTTACTACTGGTTCTGTGGGTGCAGCTTGGTGGGCATGGTGTGGCTTGGTGGGCAGGGCTTGGTGGGCAGGGCAGGGAAAGGATATTGCAAAATCTCCAATCCCACCCCTCTCCAGGGGAAGGATTCTGCAAAATCCCCATTTCCTCCCCACTCTGCGGCCAGTAGTTCTCCAAACTGCTCAAAATTTCTGCTACCGGTTCTCTGAACTGTTCAAAATTTCTGCTACCGGTTCTCCAAACTGCTCAAAATTTCCGCTACTGGTTCTCTGAACTACTCAAAATTTCTGCTACCGGTTCTCTGAACTACTCAAAATTTCTGCTACCGGTTCTCCAAACTGCTCAAAATTTCCGCTACTGATTCTCTGAACTACTCAAAATTTCTGCTACCGATTCTCTGAACTGTTTAAAATTTCTGCTACCGGTTCTCCAAACTGCTCAAAATTTCTGCTACTGGTTCTCCAGAACCTGCTGGATTTCACCCTTGAGTTGGATGCTCTCAAAAATCTTCTATCCCAAAACAAGTTATATAAGCATAAAGGAGGAAAAATGAGATGCTTTTTAAATTTACTTCTTAGAATCCTAAAATTGGAAGGGACTATTGAATAATTCCTGCTCAGTGCAGAAATGCAAATTAAAGTATGTCTGTTTTTGCTGTCTGTTCTTTCATTGCATACATCCACTAAACTACAGATAGTCTTGGAGATAGTTTAATGGCTGTTTGAAGTTACAATGACACTAAAAAAGTAACACGAAACAGGTTTTTTCACTTTCAATAGTTGCAGCAGCCCCATGGTCATATGATCACAATTCTGGCCCTTGGCAACCAGCGTGTATCTATGATGTTTATTCATTTAACCCAAATCGATCAGTTCACATTATGAGTTAGTGTATTGTGTGAATCTCTAATAAAGTTCAGTTTCTTGTTGGAAGCCAGAACATAGAGCAGATTTGTCAAATGCTGTAATTTGAAATTACATTTTCTCCAGAGACTGTAAAAAACTTGACCTTTGAAAAAAGAGTCAGACTGGAAAGTAACCCGAGAGACAAAAATAAAATGTCAAGTGCAAATATAATTGATTATGACTCAAAAGTTGCATCAGAATTTGATTAGCAAGAGGGATAGACATATGAACGCAAGCTGTGATCTCAACAATTTTCAGGCAAGATTGTTTAAGGAATGTGACTTTAAGAATAGGTCTAGTGCAGGGGTGATATGCTCCCGGTTCTGACTGGATCACCCAATCTGGTAGCGATGGAGGCGGGTGGTTCGGAGAACTGGTAGCAAAAATCCCTGCCCCCCCATGACCCCCCCCCATGCCCTTATAAAGCCTCTGCCGATCAGGCAACTCAGCTTGGATCCTCAGAGACATTTAAAAGAAAAAAAGCCTCTGATGATCAGGCAACTCAGCTTGGATCCTCAGAGACATTTAAAAGAAAAAAAGCCTCTGATGATCAGGCAACTCAGCTTGGATCCTCAGAGACATTTAAAAGAAAAAAAGCCTCTGATGATCAGGCAACTCAGCTTGGATCGTCAGAGGCATTTATGCCTCTGACGATCCAAGCTGAGTTGCCTGATCATCAAGCTGAGTTTGACGATCCAAGATAATGCCTGACGATCCAAGCTGTGTTGCCTGATCATCAAGCTGAGTTTGACGATCCAAGATAATGCCTGACGATCCAAGCTGAGTTGCCTGATCATCAAGCTGAGTTTGACGATCCAAGATAATGCCTGACGATCCAAGCTGAGTTGCCTGATCATCAAGCTGAGTTTGACGATCCAAGATAATGCCTGACGATCCAAGCTGAGTTGCCTGATCGTCAAGCTGAGTTTGACGATCCAAGATAATGCCTGACGATCCAAGCTGAGTTGCCTGATCGTCAAGCTGAGTTTGACGATCCAAGATAATGCCTGACGATCCAAGCTGAGTTGCCTGATCGTCAAGCTGAGTTTGACGATCCAAGATAATGCCTGACGATCCAAGCTGAGTTGCCTGATCGGCAGAGGCATTTAAAAGAAAAAAAGTCTCTGACAATCAGACAACTCAGCTGGGATCGTCAGAGCCTTTTGAAAGCACTTTTTTACAACCTGTTCGGCGAAGAGGTTGTAGAAAAAATGGTTTTAAAAGTTAAAAAAAAAATTGGCCACGCCCTCCCAGTCACATTATCCCCCCACCAAGTCACATCCACAGAACCGGTAGTAACAAATTTTAGATTTCACCACTGGTCTAGTGATATAGAAATATATTTTCAAGAATTATGCTGACACAAACACATTCAACCAGCACTAAAGAAGGCTTAGATTTGGGGGCTAAGGTCCAATGTTTTACAGCTCAAGCATTGCCCAAAATATCTTCCAGAAATGGACAACAGATGAGAACCGTAACAAAGCAGGCTATTTTTTCAGTATTTGGAATTGCCATCCTGGAACTCTTTGAGGGTTGTGCTTCCCCCTTCAGCCCCCATGATTTCTATTTGTAGATGGGCATTTCCCAAAGAGTCAAACATGTTGAGAACAAAGTCCTAGTCCAGGGGGTCAGCAACCTGCAGCTCTGGAGCCACATGTGGCTCTTTCACCCCTCTGCTGTGGCTCCCTGTCACTCAAAATAGGTGTCACAACCGCCAACGTGTGACACCCGCTGGCACACAATTAATTGAGCTTTTCAACCCCTGGTAGGCCAACCATGGATAAATCAAAGAAAAGAAAAGTTTCAGAAGAAAACAGAACATTTAATTCAACTAGCCTTGGTAGTACAGTGGTCTAAGGCACCCTGTTATTAAGCTGGTTATTAAGACCAGCTGCCTGCAATTACTGCAGGTTCAAATCTCGCCAAGGCTCAAGGTTGACTCAGCCTTCCATCCTTTCTAAGGTAGGTAAATTGAGGACCCAGTTGTGGGGGCAATAAGCTGACTTTGTATAAATATACAAAAGGATGAAGGCTATTGCTGAGCACATTGTAAGCCGCCCTGAGTCTCCAGAGAAGGGCGGCATATAAATCAAATTAAAAAACAAAACAAAAAAACTTTATATGCTAGTTTTGTGGCCGCTCAAGAAATAGGCACGGGGAGAGTTTTGTGGCTCCTGGTGTTTTCTTTTCTGTGGGAAACGGGTCCAAATGGCTCTTTGAGTGTTTAAGTTTGCAGACTCCTGTCCTAGCCCCTTTTCCATGCACATGATTCAGACGCAGGTGGCTTTAATTGCATAGTTACAGCCACCATATTGACTCTTTTGAGTTCCCCAGAAAACACCCTTGTACTTAAAAAAAATCATTATAAATGGTGAGGTGGGCATCTCCAACTTCCTCCCTCCCTCCCTCCCTCCCTCCCTTCCTGCCTTCCTTCCTGATTAAACAGCTATATTTTTATTAAACAACCCTACTTTTTTTTATAAGAACAAAGTACCTTTTCCTAAGTACATTTAGCATGAGCATAGCAGTCATGCTATGATTTAAGCCAATCTAACATATGAAGTCACACCTGCTAAGGGCTGTTATTATTGTTTAATCAGGATTGGAAACTTTCTTTCAACTTTGTTATGATCAAGGAAGGGCAAGGAAAACATATGGCTATCTAAAGAATCATACCATATCTCTACCAACACCTGGCAGGACAAGCTTTCAAATATAAACAGGGAGTAAGCTCTAAACTCCTTAGTACTGATGATGTTACCTAATTGGGTAATGGGATGTCTGCAAGTAAACATTCAAGCTCAGATACTCTGCAGAATGATTCTGCAGAATAAAAAAATCATTTAGCAGAAGCAATTTTTAAAGAACCAACATAAAAGTATGAACAAAAGGAGAGAGAAAACAATACAAGACCCACTCACCCAAAAGCCAACACAACCTATTTCCTTGTTTTAAAGTATGCAGATATTAAATACAAAGGATTGCAACTTCTTTGGTTCAGACAATCCCAAACTAGTAAATTTCCCTATACTTCTAGGTCAAAAGTTTACCAAAATCCAGGGAAAAAATAACAACCCTCCCTGAAAAATGACCCCGTCACAACATTTTTAACAGCCTTTTATTTTACTGCCAAATGAGCTTGAAATCTGGAAAAATCATTACCCGCTTTGCACTTCATTCCAAAGATGTCACTTCCTCAGAAAAATGCAGGCTATTAACCTGTAGTGTAGAACAGTGCCCACAACCCCTGGGCAGTGGGCAACTACTAGTACGTGGCCTATTTGCAACCTTGCACGAGCAGTGGGCCAGCTCATTTGCACACACGCACGCAAGCTCAATTTGTGCAAGTTAAGTTGTGTGTGCACCGGCCCGCTGTTCACGCAAATTGAGCTGTGTGTGCACAGGCGTGCCAGCCTGCTGCTCACACAACTTGAGTCCCCACTCCTCCCGCTCTACCAGGCCACCAAGCCACAAAGGTTGGGAACCGCTGCTTTGGAACTTAAACATCAAACCATCATAGAACTGGACTTTTACACTAGGTATAAATAGAAAACCACATGAAAAGCAATTTCAATGTCCAGCTTGTTTTTCAGCTGCAGTAAAAAAAAATAACACCATAACTCATATATTCATTTCTTCGTAAAGATTACTATAAAACCTACTCAGTTTTGTAAATAATGTTTGGAAACTGTAAATTAATTTTGTGAAATAAATCCTGCAAACGAGCCACTTCATCTTGAAGTATTTATTTATTTTCAGCACTATTTCACCATCTGCGATACATAGTATATGAGAATTTTTAAGCTAGGTGGTTTTCTTTTATGTGAGCATTGATTAAAGTTTTTATATCCACTCTTTTCTAAGTTAAAGAAATATGACTTTATTTCATCTCCAAAAGGTTTCATCCCTTCCACTCCCATTTTTATGTGCATAAGTTCAATGTGAAGGCTGTAGACCAGGAGAGCACATCCATAAATAACTACCTGTCAGAAAACACAATGAAAAATTGGTAATCTCACAACACACATATAGGCTCAACCACAGTTTCAACTGGGAAACTATTGGCATTTTAGACCAAGCCAAATACAAGAACGTTAGAGAATTCCTGGAAGCCTGGCATTTAGAGAAATCAGTCATCAGTAGACACATAGAGATAAATCACATTTACACACCATTCAAAGGAGACAACAAAGGAAGGAAATAAAAACATCCCTTCCAGCAGCCAACATTCAGATAAGCAGACAAAAAATTAGGCAGAGTACTCTTATCAAGGAACCACCAAGGAGGAAAATATATCCCTGCCATAATTGTCAGGGCAAGCTATCACATATAAACAGCATCAAACCTCACACTTACACACCAATGATATTGCTTAGTTGGCTAATGGAATGTCTGCAAGCAAACAACCAAACATAGAGAGCACCAAGAGCAGTGGTGGGATTCAGCCAGTTCGCACCACTTCAGGAGAACCGGTTGTTAACTTTCTGAGCAGTTTGGTAAACTGGTTGTTGGAAGAAATCATTAGGGCAGAGAACCGATTGTTAAATTATTTGAATCCCACCACTGACCAAGAGCACCATGTGAATTTCACAAATTAGTTCAATTATTCTGACTGTAAATCAGAGGCATCTTAGAAAGGGTCATTAAGTTCATGAGCCCTTTTTACACACATCTAATGGGTGTGTGTAGCACATGTTAAAAATCAGCAGAGCTTTGATGGCTTGGTGGTGCCAAGCATTGTGAAAGCAGCATCTGTCCCTTGTATATGTCCCTGCTGTAAAGTATAGAATGAGCTGTTAAAGACATACTGTAATCTACCCCACATAATTTCCTTTCTGTTTTACTTTCTCTGCTACTTTCTTTTGTGGGTAACAGATAGATTCAGCTTTTGGCTGATCATCAGCTCCAAGAAGCTGCTTCTCCACAGATAAAGAAGATGTTTCTTTTATTTCTCCGTCTGCTCGTTTTCAGACACATATCTTTGCACTGCAGAGCAGTAATTTAAATAAAGAAATGCATTTTCTATTGACTCATAAAGGAATAAAGCCAGTAAAAGTCTGTGGAGACAGCTTTTAACTTGGGAGGTTTATTACAAGCCCAGGGTTACTCAGAGACACTCCATTTGTTGGACAAATGAAGCTGCAAATGGTTTGTTTAAGATTATTTAATGAAATGCAGGATAAACAGGGATTTGAATAAATTGTCCAGACCTCAGTGTTACTTTAACAAGAAAAAGAGGAATGGAAGCTGGCTGCAATGCACATAAAATGTATATAAAGTCAAATCTTGGCCTAAATAAGCTTTAAACTGAATCTACATTTTCATTGTAAGCAGAATTCTAAGTGAGCACATGTAAAATTGTGAACATAGATATTCCAGACTTAACAGATACCAGTAGGTAGGTAGGTAAGTAGGTAGCAGGGGTGGGTTCTAAATTTTTTTACTACCGGTTCTGTGGGCGTGGCTTATTTTGTGGGTGTGGCTTGGAGGTCATGTGACTAGGTGGGCGTGGCTAGCTGGTCAGAGTCATTTCTGGAAGGTCCTCGCACTTACGACCAGTCCTCACACTTACGACCCGACTCATTTGTTTGCTTTTAACACTGATCAGCTGTAGGACAGCCCTTTGAAGCCCCGCGGCAAGAGTTTAAACAGTTTTTTTCCCTCTAGTCATCAGCTGGGACTCAGGAGGCAGCAATAGATTGGGGGTGGGACCAAAGAAAAGGTAAGAATAACGTGGGGGGGTGGGGGGGTGGGAGGGCGGGGGGGGAGAACTGGTTCGGTGATGTCATATCGTCATCGCGACCGGCTCGGCCGGACCGGACCGAACCGGGAGGAACCCACCACTGGTAGGTAGGTAGGTAGGTAGATAGGTGTGTGGTTGGATGGATGGATGTGTAGGAAGTTAGCACTCACCCCTCTCCTAGAAGAATGAAATATTTTAGGAAATATTAAAAAGGCAGAATATTATATTTCCCTGGATGAGAAATGGAGAAACATGTTTTAAAGACAGCAGCTTCCTGTCTCCCCCCACCTTTGTTAATGGACCATCATCTGCAACACAATAGGACCCATCTAGCAACAGAAACTCCCCACATAGCACCTGGGAAGATTACATCAGCCAGCAAGACTAGCTAAGATCCCCACCCCCTGGGAGTCTGACAACCAATCAGGATACTCTTCCTGTGCCCCAGGAAGTTCAGAGCCCAGAGAGGGCATAAAACCCAGGAACTCTCAGCATCTCTTCCCTTTTCTGTTCAGGAACTCAAACCATATGATCCTGTCCATCATTAAACATCTTTCCAAGCAGTCTCCATGTTTCCAGTGCCTTTTTCCTCACTTGGAACTGAACCGAGAAGGATATTTCTTCCAATGGATGGATGGATGGATGGATGGATGGATGGATGGATGATAGGTAGATGATAGACAGACAGACAGACAAACAGACAGATAGACAGACAGCCAGACAATTTCCTAGAAATTCATCAGCTACTGATATGGGAACTACCAGCCAAAAATCAACATAGCATCAACTCTCAAAGTCAAAAATGATCAATACATCAGTGCAATATACACCATAAAACCAGGCATTCAAGACATACAATTGTTTGTTTCTCCCACTTATCAGGCTGATGTGATAGTTAAGTACCCATACTCCATTATGAATGGAAGAAGAGCAAAAAAGAAAAAGGGAGAATTCAACAGGTATAACCTAGACTGAAAATCATGTTTAAATTGTGACTGGTGCTTTATTATAGGACTTTCCCTCCTTGAGTGGACAGAGGCCAGTTAGCTGATGCTGGATAAGTTCACTATAGGATAAAAAAAAAAAAAAGGCCTGCACGCATATTGGTGATTAAACTAGATTTTCTCAAACCCTCAACTGTTGCTGTGTTTCTGCCGTCTATTACAATATGAGCAGGTGCAGCTGAGCTCCTGGCTTTCTTTTTAATCATGCCTGGATCAAACAGATGGGCGTTTTGTGGAGCATAGAAAATGTTTAAGAGATATCTGCCACTTCTCTCAGCTTTGCTTACATTTAAAGATTAAACCTATTTTGCACAGAGGCCTTTATAAAATGAAGATCCTACTTATAATTTACTCTGGAACTTCAACAGTTCTGAGGCATTTTCATATGCCTTCCTTCCTTGCCTTGACAGGGATTCTAATCGGGGTGGGTTCTACTTACCTTTACTACAAGTTTGCATCGCGTCCGCGCGCACACTCTTCTGCACATGCGCAGAAGCTTCTGAGTACGCGCAGATCAACTTTGATGACATCTGGGTCAGTGGGCGGAGCCTCCCACCAGTTTTACTACCGGTTCTTGCGAACTGGTCCTAACCGGGGGCAACCCACCACTGATTCTAATGGTTTTAAAAGAAATCCTAAAACACATTAGAATGGTAGGAAAAAATGATAAAGAAGGAAACCCTTCAGAGAATGGGAAGAAAAATTTTGATATTGTAATGTTTTGTTTCATTGTAAAGGGATAACAAAAAAAATGACTCGGTAGCTGCATATTAAAAACCTGCCTCTGTATCAAATTATGCTAGGAATTCTACCAATAATTTTATTAAATTATGGCCTTCTAGTTCCAATTACTTCTCATGTCATTATCGTTGTCATGCAACGAGCTTATAGTCAAGCTTCTATCAAAGTTTCTGTAGAGAAAGAATTCCTGAATACATTTCCAAGAATTGCTAAAACAACTGAATAGAATATCCAAATAATATAACTATAGCTTAACTGTAACATTTCATGTACACCTCTGATTAAAGTATATTTTGAAGCAGAAGAGGAGGAATTATGGATTTCCAGATGTTGTTCATCTCTCAATCACTGTGATGCTGGATATGTCATCTGGATGCTATAACCCAAATCATTTGGATGACCAAACATATACTGTATAGTCTTTCTTATATACTTCCATTGTAAATATATAAATATATAAATTATACCCCCACCCACCAAAAATTCCCCACCCCTAAACCACCCAAGTATCCACACAGCAGACCAAGTAATGCTGTCCAACAGCTCACTGATGGTGGCCCTTTAATTCATTGTTGAGTTCAATTATAGCTCTGGGATAAAAACTATTCAGAAGACATGTGGTCCAAGTTTTAATTGTTCTGTATTTTCTGCCAGAAGGCAACAGTTCAAAAAGATTGTATGCAGGATGGGAAGAGTCTCCGAGAATGTTGTGCAACTTCCTCAAACAGCAAGATGCGAAGATGTCATCCACGGTTGGTAGCTGAAGCCCAATGATATTCTGGGCAGTTTTAATAATTCTCTGTAGAGCTTTTATGTCCGCTGCAGAAGTTGCTCCCATACCATGCAAGAATGCCGTGTGTCAGGACACTCTCAGTGGTGCTGCGATAGTAGGACAGAAGTAGATACTGAGATAGATTTATCTTCCTGAGCATTCTCAGGAAGTACACAAGCATGTCAGCATTCATAGTCCATGAGAGGTCCTCCGAGATATAAATGCCAGAAATTTAAAACTACCCACCCTCTCAATAGTAAATGTATACCTCTCTTCCTCCTGAAGGCCATTATAAATTCTTTAGGTTTTTTTGGTGTTAAGTATAAGATTATTTTCTTTACACCACAATGTCAGCCCTTGTACTTCCTTTCTATAAGCAGACTCATCGTTCTTATTAATGAGCCTCATCACTGTTGCGTCATCCGCAAATTTAATAATTTCATTGGTGTTATACAATAGGGTGCAGTCATGTGTATACAAGGAATAAAGGAAGGGGTTTAGACATAACCCTGGGGGGCTCCTGTGTTTAGTATCAGAGTAGAAGAATGGTGAGATCCCATCCTTACTGACTGTGGCCTATCTGTCAGTCCTTTATCTACAAACAAATCCTGTGATTTATACCCAAATTTTAAGAAACAACCTGTTGGGTAGAATGGTGTTAAAGGCAGAGCTATAATCCATGATATGTGCTTAGTAAGAGTTTTCCAAGCATTCCCTTATGGATCCACAAGTATATTTGTTTCCACTGTAAAAACACTCTCCTAAGCAGAAATGTAGGCTGGTTCTGAAAAGCAATATATAAAAGGGAAGTTCATGACTGAGAACCGTAGTGTAATATATTAGGTTAGTCTAATTCCCAAACAGTGATACAGTGAATGATTCATGTGACATTTTGTCTTCTTATTACAATCCTTGTTAGAGAAATTAGGTTTTGAATCCATTTACTCAAAAAGATTGTGCTTCAGTGCACTTCACTGAACTTTGTAATATCTCAAAAATTAATATAAGGCATGTCCTCGTATTTTATGCCATTTCCCTCTTCAGTAGACTTGATGAGAAGATAAAGCTGTATTATGTAGTGACTGGCTTTCTTTGTTGTGACTTCTTCATTCTCTCTCTCTCTCTCTCTCTCTCTCTCTCTCTCTCTCTCTCTCTCTCCCCCCCCCTCTCTCTCTCTTCTTTCTCTCTCTCCATGTGTATATAATTAAGTCCAGTTAGACATGACCTTGTGGAGTTATCTGGAATGAGTTTGAGTCTGTGACATCAGATGAGGTGGATACAGTCCTTTGGGCTGTGAGCTCAGGCACTTGTTCATTAGATTCATGTTCTTCCCTTGCCCCACAAATTGTTAGGGTTAGTTGGGACGTGACCTTGGGAACTTGGATACCTGACGTGGTATCTGCTTCTTTCACAGGGGTTCTTTCAGCCTTGAAAATGGCAGTGATGCAACCCCTGCTCAAGAAACCATTACTTGATCCACAGATTCTGCACAATTTATGTCCCATCTTCAACGTTCTTTTTGGGGAAAGGTTTTTGACAATGTGATCAAACAATAGTTCCTGAGAATCCTACAGGAAATAGATTATCTGGACTCAGTCCAGTCAGCTCAGTCTGGGGACAAAATAACAGAATAACAGACTCGGAAGAGATCTTGGTAGTCTTCTAGTCCAACTCCTTGCTCAAGCAGGAGACCCTAAACCATTTCAGACAAATGTTAAGTGAATCACTGCAGTTGTTCAATTAAGAACACAGCTGTTAAGTGAAACTGGCTTCCCCATTGATTTTGCTTGTCAGAAGGTTGCAAAAGGTGATCACGTGACCTTGGGACACTGCAACCATCGTAAATATGAGACAGTTGTCAAGCATCCAAATTTTGAACACATGATCACGGGGATGCTGTAATAGTCATAAATGTGAAAAACGATCATAACTTGCTTTTTTTCAGTGCCATTGTAACTTTTGTAAGTCGACGACTACCTGTATATGTTAAAATTATCCAGGCTTCAAAAGGATTCTATTATTTTGAAATAGAACATTGGACTTTCTTTATCATTCATGAAATCTAGGACATCTGACTTCATGAAATGAGCCTCTGGCACATTTCTATTAATGAAATAAATTATGTAGCTCTTAGGCTGTTGGTTGTTTCAGATTTTCAGATAGAATTGTACATATATAAATCACTGAATCTGTTCAGCAAGTTCCAAATTAGAGGTATATAATTTATTTTGCTCTTTCCGTGGAAAGTTGCATGGGTCACCTTTAAATTGAATTTCCAAAGTCAATTCACAAAACTTTATTAGACAAAAGTTATTTGTTGTTTTAAACAATTCATTGTGTATATTTTCAGTGGAATTTTCATTATATTTAAAGACAATACCTAAGATGTGTTTGAAAAAGAGAATAGGTTTGAGGCAAGAAGAATATGAATATTTGCATAGTTTCAATTAAAGGGTGAGTGAATGAATTCAATGAAGCTTAAATTCTTTTACATATTTGCATACATGGTAGTTTACATTTATCACAGGAAAAGAGCAATTATTTGACTATAAAGTTTTCTGGGCAGTCAAATGGTTATACGTGTCTGTCCATTTAATTAAAAATTGCTAGATGTAGAATAATAATATGTATTAAGCCCATAACTGCAGAATTGAATCCTGCAAGAAAGATTCATAATAAGCACCATTAGTAAGGTTTCTTGTCAAGAAATTAGGGGGTTAATAATATACAAAATCTTGGAAATGGAATAAATCCATATTCTAGCATCCATTCATCAATGGATTGATTTAGGAGGATTTCTATGAGCTGTTTAAATCTTTTCTTTTTAGAATAGAAAGGATGGTAGGTCAAATCTGAGTTTCTACCTACTGTATATCCTAGGATAGGAAATAGTAGGTGACAAGTTGGCACCTACCTTACTATTTGGAACAGATGCCAGCCTCATTGTTTCTACTAAAACAGTCTATAGGAGCAGATCTTTTGATGGAAAAACATTGTTGCTGTTAGTTGCGAAGTCATGTCCGACCCATCACAATCCCATAGACAATGTTCCTCCAAGCTTTCCTGTCCTCTACCATCCTCTGGAGTCCATTTAAGCTCATGCCTACTGCTTCAGTGACTCCATCCAGCCACCTCGTTCTCTGTCGTCCGCTTCTTCTTTTGCCCTCAATCTTTCCCAGCATTAGGCACTTCTCCAGTGAGTCTGGAGGAAAAACATTGGAAAAGGCTAAAAAGATCAGGATGCAAGATGATAATGCCTAGTAGGTCATTACCACATTATATGTCTGGATGGAGCAAGGACCCTAGGCTTTTTCCTGGTTTTTGAGGTTAAGAAGGAGCAACAAAGATGATTAGGGGGTTGGAGGCTAAAACATATGAAGAAGGTTGCAGGAATTGGGTATGTTAACTAAGGATGATATGATAACAGTGTTCCAATATCTAAGGGTCTGCCACAAAGAAAAGGGGGTCAACCTATTCTCCAAAGCACCTGTAGGCAGGACAAGAAACAATGGGTGGAAACCCAACAAGGAGACAATCAACTTGGAGCTAAGGATAAATTTCCTGACAGTTACAACAATTAATCAGTAGAATGACTTGTCTCCAGAAATTGTAGGCGCACCAACATTGGAGGCTTTTAAGAAGAAATGGTATAGCGTTTTCTGCTTTAGCAGGAGATTGGACTAGAAGACCTACAAGATCCCTTCCAACTCTGTTATTCTGTTAACTCTTTTTCAGGCTTCCACTACAATTTTTCCCCCTTTAATTCTATTTTCAAAAAGGACAGGAAACTATTCTTTTGATCTTTAATTAGAGGGATATAAGTACTGAAAAAAAATGAGTTTTGAGGGGGCTGCTGGGATGTTTTATGGGAACCAGAACATCAAAGGGAGTTAATCATGGATAATATTTCAATCACTTAGCCTAAGTAATTTTCCATAGCCAGATAAACTATGCAAATGAATAGTCATGACGATAAGATCAGAGCTTTTCCAAAAATGGATTTAATGAGAGAACCGAACAAGTAGTTGAATTATTAACAGCTGATGGCTGTTTGAGAAACAGGGCAGAAAATAGAAGAAAAATGGTGTCAGGGCCGCTACTTCAGTATCTTGATCTTCTAAGCTACAGAGCGTAGAAAACTAGGAAGAGAGATTTAATGGTGAAGGAAAAGACAATTTTTATCAGTACTATTCATGTACTATTTAAACACTGGAAAAGTGAAATTTCAAGAAGGTAAGGCAGTCGCTCTGTGGGAAGTACTGAATGTAAGTATCACACTTTAAAAAGAATTTAGATAATCTGGAACATACATAGAAGAGCAAAGAGGATGATCAGAAGACTAGAAAATCTTAAAAGGAGAGATGAAAGAAACTTGGAATGTAAACTAAGAATATAATAGGTAAAGGTAAAGGTTCCCCTCGCACATATGTGCTAGTTGTTCCCAACTCTAGGGGGTGGTGCTCATCTCCATTTTAAAGCCAAAGAGCCAGCACTGTCCGAAGATGTCTCCGTGGTCATGTGGCCGGCATGACTAAACGCCAAAGGCGCACGGAACGCTGTTACGTTCCCACCAAAGGTGGTCCCTATTTCTCTACTTGCATTTTTTATGTGCTTTCAAACTGCTAGGTTGGCAGAAGCTGGGACAAGTAACGGGAGCTTACCCCATTATGCGTCACTAGGCATTTGAATCGCTGAACTGATGACATTTTGATTGACAAGCTCAGCGTCTTAGCCACTAAGCCACCGCGTCCCTAAGACTATAATATCCCTCCTTAAAATTCTGAAAAGACATCATATTTGAGGTCTGTGCTTTATTGTTGCAGACATTCACACACACACACACACAAATAGAGCAGACAGAGAAGTTCAAGAGTAGGACCATTACTCAAAAAAGTAGCAATTCTGCCTTGCTGAGTAACCTCAGAGATACTTTAATTTGGAGTATACATGAAGCAGATGGCAGAATTTTATAGCCTAAGTAGCCCTTCTAATGCTAAGATTCTATGTGGCAGAAAGATACAATCGTAGTAATAACATTTAAGTAATCATATTAATATTAATGATAATGAAATATTAATATAAACAAAATTTAGTTTATTTTTATCCTGTCTCACCCAGTATATGTTTAGAGATCAAACTGTATATCTCAATTTAATATGAAAAGTGCAAGAGGGGGGGGGGGGCTAAAAGAAAAATAAAAGGAAAAAAAAGAAAAATAGATAAAGAAGTAGTTTCTGATCTTCTTTACAGCAATTATAAATACAATGATAAATTTATCATTGAACAACTTTCAACACAGAACAACTTTCTTCTTTCCATTATCGACTCTGTCTAATTATCAAAACCATAAGTTCATTTTTTTGATGTTTCACATGAAAAGTCAGCAATAAACATACATATAATATTTTCTCTGATCAAATAAGTCAATTAAGTCAGATCGGCAAGTTCCATCATCTTCACTAATCATACCTCCATTGTGCATAATGCCAGATTCACCCAGAAACTCTTATGCATAAACATAATACATAAGGAGACTTAACATCTCATGCGTTGAATCAAACTGAGTTTTTGGGAAACCCTCAAGTAGTCTGGTTTGAGTTAAGAAAAACCCTTTTCCTAATTTAGGGAAGATGTTGCTTGTAAGTGTAGACAATGCTGAATTAAATGGAGCTGAGATGAACTTCTCATTTTCGTGTGTCTCTAAAATGGTACCCATAAAGAAGCTAATGGACTCAGGTGCTTAATTTATACTGACAGTTTCCAGAAGAAGTTTAGGAAGTTTCCTGAGAATATGGTGGTTGCCTATTGCAGTAGAAATGTGAATTGCACCAGAGTGGACTCTGCCTTCTCACAATTTAATGCAGCTCCTTGATTCTCTGAGGGACTTAGAAAGACGCCTTTGTGAGAGGAGACACTTAAAGTTGCAGGTGGAGGAAGGCCTATTTCAAATCCAGCTGGTCACTGGTAAGACCTCATATTAAAGCCTATGCAGTGGTTATGCAGGAGGTGAAAATGAAAGTATTTGTCACTCTTGTCATATTTACCAAAACTAAGACATCTCCTGATAATAAGCCCAATTGGGCTTTTGAGTGCATGCACTCAAAATAAGCCCCCCTGAAAATAAGTCCTCCCTGAAAATAAGCCCTCCCCCAAAATATTTAAACGTATGCATAGCCAGTCCCCGCCATTTCTTCTGGTTAGGGTTAGGGAGACAGAGCTGGAAATCAGGTAAGATGGTAAGAGGAGCCCTGTCTTGCTCCACGCAACCCAAAATAATAAGACCTCCCTGAAAACAAGGCCAAGTGCTTATTTCAGGGTTCAAAAAATATATAAGACAGGATCTTATTTTTTGGGGAAACACGTTATTACTGGCCAACCAACAGCCCATTTTAACACCATCCACTTCTTCCTCGGGAAGGAGGTTTGCTAAGGACAACCTGATTGGCCACTGAAAGAATTCTCATAACATTTAGCATATAAAATGCCCTGATCCAAACCACTGTGAGCTGTAGTTGTGAATGCCAAAGTACCATATTTTTCGGAGTATAAGTTGCACCTTTTTCTCCCAAGAAAGAGGGTGAAAATCTGGGTGCATCTTATACGCCGAATGTAGTCCTGCCCAGCTTCTCAAACGGAGGTTTCAGAGGCTGAAAAAAGCATCAGAAATGACGCTTCAGAAAAAAAGCCCCCAAACAGAGCTTCAGAAAAGAAGCCCCCAAACAGAGATTCAGAGACTTTTTTTCTGAAGCTCTGTTTCAGAGGCTTTCAGAGGCAGAAAAAAAAAGCCAAAAAAAGCAAGGCACAGAGCTCACAGCCAACGAACCTGTTGCTAAAATTCACCTCTGGGAACAGCTGATTGGGGATATTCTGGATGCTGATTCACCGGCCAATCAGCATTTTTTTATTTCCCTCCCTAAAAACTAAGGTGCGTCTTATACTCCGGTGCATCTTATACTCCGAAAAATATAGTAGTTGATTAGGGCTTCATCTCATGAAGTTATTTGGGAAATCCAGAAACAGGAGATGTGGCTCTCTTTATTGTCAGCTTTGTTGAATCTCCACCCCCATGGCTGATTAAGGCTTCTGTGAGGTGATGAGGAATTGAATCTGAACAGTTATCAACACCTGTTTGGATGAGGGTATGGACCTCTCTTAAGAAGCCATCCCTTGATCCAACTACAGTCACTCTTCATTTAGAGACTGCCTTGTTTAGTGACTCTTCACTGTTATCATAGTGATGAAAAAGTAACTTTGCAATCAGTCCTTACATTCATGACCTTTGCAGGTCTGTAAAACTAAGGAAAGCTGAAGTAAGATTGTAAAACCATGATGTTTTAACTTGATACTGTTTCACTTAAAACTGAGTCACTTGTACCATGATCACTGAATGAGAACTATATATATTTTGGATAACTTTAGTCATCCCTTTCGGGGAGTAGGATAGTAAAAGTGGTAGCGCCCAAACTTCAGAGAACCCTTAAAAGAAGTAGATTAGCAGTATTACATGAGGTTCAGCATGGAAACAGCATGATTAAGTTTTGACGTTTGGCAAAATCAGGACCAAGGGATGCAATCTTCCTCAGTGAAGAAATGTAAACATCTACCAAAGTGAAAATTATCAGCAGAATAATTTGAGGTTAAGAAATTTTCCTTTTTCTGACACTGATCTTTTAAACTTTCAAGGATTTCCACATTGAAAGTTTATTTTATTGTAATTACTATATTCTTAGTGCCATAGAAAATTAATTCACATTATACATCTGTAACCTATTTCTGAGCATACTGGTAAACAATTTCACCACAATATTTTGTCTTGAACTATGTTTATATTATCTACTTAGACCCTTTCCAGACATGTAACATTCAGGTGTACATTCAACCAGAATTCTGATAATCCCTAAACAGAATATGAGAGATAAATCCAATACATCTGAGCATAATACAGTATATTCAATTAATTCTTTAGACACTACTTCACAATATTTTCCTTGCCACAATAGCAAACAAGCAATTCAAATATTTTGAGATAGCATTTTCTTTTACACCACAATATATAATTGTATAAATACAAGCAAAAAGCAGACACATAAATTCATTCCAACCTTATTAAAAACCTGTACACTTTAAAAAGATTAATTTCACAAACATTCAAAAGAACAAGAATATTTAAAGCAAATAGGGACAATTTGGTTACCAGAGACTATCACATGCTTGCTGATAATAAAATAAATTGGAAACAGGTAGAAGAACATTTTTTTGAAGAAAACTAAGAAGCATTTTTTTTCATACCAAAATACTACAATTTTGCACACTTGGTATGCGTAGTTGTGCATACATAATAAATTGCATTTCCAGTTGTTGGCAAAGCACATTCAAACAATACCAAGACAAGCTGATACAATAAAATCAGGTTATAGAATACCCACAGCAAATTTACCACTTTCAAAAATGGTCCAGTTTAGGGTATCATTTTCATTTATTGATATCCTGATTTTTGCACCCATATGTTCCAAAATTGGTAAGATGAATACCAATTCATCATGATCACTGCATTTGGGAACCATTCTTCCTCCCATTTCATTTGGTAGATGCTGTACACAATTTTATCTGGCAATGGGCTCCTTAGGTCTCAGAAGTAGGAAATTAGATTCAATTCTCACCATATAAAGAGCCTTGGTCAGGGCTGTCAAACTCGCGGCCTGCGGGCCCAATGAACCATGCGCTGGCCATGCCCAGTTTAGCGAAGGGGGAAAAAGTCCCAATACGTCATGTGACGCCGCATTGACGACGTGAGTTTGACACCCTTGCCCTAGGTGATAGGTCCAAATCTAATGGGCTTAATTAGCCCATTAAAAAAAAAGACTTTGTTTGTATACTGAGATAAATTTCTTATTGAGTCAAGAGTAAAATTAATTACAGATCAGTGAAGATTTTCCAGCAGAGATTGGACATTCACAAGTTAGGGCTGATGAAAATTTGAATTTCCTGTTTCAAATAGGAAGCTGAACCAGATAACCCGTAAGGCCTCTTCCAACTTTAGGATTCTATCCACGACATTGATCCCTTCACATATTGAAGCATTATAAGATATCTGTTATCCTGCGATCAATTCAGTAATATGTCTGCATTTCAGATATCAAATACAAAGTGGCAATGCCAGCTGTAAATTTAAGTGTACGTACAAATATCAGTTTTGAATAGTCTTCTACATAGAACCTTAAAATATCATGAAAAGGATTCTAATTCAACTCATACTGTAATCCATGCTGGGTTAACTTTTCTAATTGTTGACTTAAAATTGCTTTGATTTTAACATACAGGGAAACTAGGGTATAGTGCATATTGAGTTGGAAACATGATATTTCAATTAAATGGGAATTATTACCCAGTCAGTGTTTATCTTCATATCCTGCTTGGTCTTCATGTCCAGCTTGCCACAGCAAAATTTTGAGATATGTGTCTTCCTGATGTTACCTGTGTCTAACTTGCTGCCTAGAAAGCCTTTAGTTTTAATTGACTGTGGAAGTAGTGTTTTCTTTCTTCGTTTGACATAAAACATGCCATTCAGACAATCTAGGAGACTCTGGACATGAGTTCAGGATGGTCAAGACTTCCCATGTTCTATTCAATGTGTAAATCCACTATGAAAAAGCCCTCTCTCTACCTAGGCATGAGACATAGTCCTGCATGATTATTTTACCTTTAGTGACAAGAGTAATGAACACCTAGCTTCTGCAGCTCATTTCTTTTGGGAGAGGGTTAATATGATGCCCTGACCTACATTCAGAAGAACAATTGGTGGAGAAACTGGAAGTGTCGTGGCGAGATTGGCTGGAAATTAGTGGGCTCAGATCAGTCCAGCAAAAATCCAGCCAGACAAACCGCTGTCGGGAGGTCTTCGGACTGGAACTGTCTTGTAGTGATGGTGAAAAAGGAGAGGTGCCTTGGACAACCAAGAGGAACAGGCAAGTTCCTCAGAAGGTCAGAGGCAGTTCTTCGATCCGGCAGCGGGAGCAGCGGCCATTAAAAATGACTGCTTTGAAGCTGGGGCAACCGGAATAAGATTTTGTGCAGGAGCGGTGTTTAGATGGAGTATTGGTATTGGGTGAGTGATTGGCCAACTCACAGGTAAAAAAGGAAATTTTAAAAAAAACCTCTAAAAGATCCCGGTGAGGAAACGAGTGGCTAATTGGCACTTGGGAAACAAAAAAATGTGACAGGGATTATAAGAAATATACTTTATAAATGGAGAAATAAGATAATTAATTGAAGCAATGTTAAGAAATTAGGATTTGAAGGGCGGATGGTGATACTGTTTATATATTATGTATTAAGAAGAGATTAAGATAAGAGAAAAAAGTAGAGAAAAAAGAATATCATGGCAGAAAATGAAACATATAAATTGTATCTGGAAAAAACAAAAAAGAAGATTGGAATAGATTATAAAAATTAATATATAATTATGTCATAAATTGTAAAAGATGTGACCCAGTTCATAAAATATGTATGTAAAAGAAAAATTTAATAAAACTTGTCTAAAAAAAAAAAGAAGAACAATTTTCCAGAGGGTCAATTTTCCAGGTTGGTGATGCTCAGTAGGAGGAGAGAGTAAAATAAAGAATTCAATAATCACTGCTCTGACAATAATCTGTGTTATGTTCTACCAGGGCAAGAATACTTTAGAGTTGAAGTTGGGCTGGAGGAAACAGTGCAATTGATGTTGACATATTCTCCTCACCTCCATTCAAGAAGTTGAGGAAAGAATGTTACAGTGCCATTTAATTTTACCGACTGACCAAGAATTGTAACATTGTGAAAAGGAGAAAAATAATCCTTTATCTCAGAGCTGTCAAACTCCCGGCCTACGGGCCAGATGCATCGTGGACTGGCCATGCCCATGCCCGGTTTAGCGAAGGGGGAAAAAGTCCCGATACATCATGTGATGCTGCCGTGACGACGTGAGTTTGACACCCCTGCTTTATCTCCAGCCATATTTTCCACACCAGTTCAATTTAGTTCTCTAAATTGGAATAAAATGAGAAGTAGGGTTTAGGCAGCTTGCAACAAGATAAGAATTATTGTGATGTAGATGCTACATTTTACTATTTGTTAATATTGAAGGAAGGTGGTCTTATGGATTTGGCCTGGATTGGAATTTCTTTCCTGGAATTGCTGACTTCCATAGTGAGCTGGTTCCAAATTTTACCAATGTGATTCATGTTCTTCAGCCTCAGCTGGCAGTTGTGCAGCAAATAGCTGTAGCACAGTGTCTTCATTCAACTGCAGATAATTACATATGCCTATAGGACCTGTGAGAAAATGATGTCTCTTGGGAGACTAAAACAGGACCATACAAGCAAGTCACTCCCATATTTACACACTGCTTGTCATAAAGTGCAGTGTTACACCAATGTTCTCAATGATTGAGCAATAATCACAAAAATATCACATCTAAAGTTATCTCATGAAAGTGACTGGGCAACTCACTCTAGAAAATATAGATAGGAAATGAATATTAAGGATGCATACATATCTGCAGTTTACCTCTACGTTTCCACAAAACAAGCATTAATAATATACAGTACGATAGTAGCTTCAATAAGTATGAGCATATTGACATTTACCACTTTGGATATTTTTAGATTAATAAGCAGGATGATTCAGAAGTGGTTCACTCTATGACAGCCTTGTCTAAGCCAGCACCCTCCCAGCTAAAAATTCTGGGAATTGATTTCTCAATACATCCGGAGGTTGGCAAAGATCCAAGTTCTGAGATCAAATAGAACAAAAGCAAAATGGAGTAAGAGATGCAGCTTCTTCCAACTTCACATCACCTGAAATGAGAAATTGAAGGCTGAATCACTTTAGATGACCACCATGCATTTAAGTTGATACAGAGGCAGCTGAAAGTCATCTTCTGATATTAGCTTTCATAGTCTTGAAACCATTACTACCAGTGGTGGGTTGCCCCCGGTTCGGACCGGTTCGCAAGAACTGGTAGTAAAACTGGTGGGAGGCTCCACCCACTGCCCTGGATGTTGTCATAGGCGATCTGCGCATGCACAAAAGCTTGGCGTGTGATCCCATTGCAAACCGGTAGTAAAGGTAAGTAGAACCCACCCCTGATTACTACCGTATTCATTGGATGTTCCTACTTGCAAGTGGCTGTGAAATACTATCATCTACTGCTAGGTGGACATTGCTTTAACAAAAAAAAACCTTTCAAGAAAATTATGGCAAAAGTCACTTCTATCTATCCAAATACAGGGAAATTCCCCAAAGTTATGGGAATTAAGACTAATCTATCACACATTCTCAGACAGATTTTCCCTGAAAAAAATGTTGTTCGTTTGCCTTATTCCCAGTGATTTTGATCATTTCTTTGGAACTGAGGTGCTGTTTTGAAGTCTCTTGGGTGAAAAGTGTTATGTCGATGATGTTTTTAATTGCATCTCTTCTTTCACATTTAATCATATGTTAAATATTTAAATATTAAATAATAGTTTTAGATGTCTACACTTTCCAACCTGAGAAAGCCCAACCGGGGGGGGGGGGGAATAATCCTTTGTCATGTTTTTCCTTAAGTTTTACAGTGAACTGTGAGAAATCAGAGAGGCTCCTTGACTTTGGAGAGGAGATTCTACATTGAGAGCTCAATCCCTTTGCCACCTTTGGTGCAACGCATTTCACTTTTGATAATTTCACCCGAAAATATCTTCACTTTTATTAAATTAGGACTGGGCACAGAAATGCACATGAATATTTTTGTATAGGAGTAGTAGAGACATCTTTTCACATTTTGATATACTAAACAGTAAAGGACACACACTTTACAAGACTTCTATGTCCAAAGTTGTCCAGCCATGCCCACAATCTCTTTTATGGCTATTGATTGAAATACACTACAATTCAAGCTGCTATTCTGGTTCTTACCTCAGAGGTCACACAGTTATTATCAAAGGATACTTTTGTGGATGACAGGTAAGCCTCTGTAACTGTGATGTCCTCTAGTTCAGTGTTGAAATGTTCAGTTTCCTTAATGATGCTGTAGTTGAGGGCTACACTGTAGTTGGTAGGTTTCTCCAGCTGTTTCTGTTGGCACTTACAGAGTTTTTTGAAGGCTGCTCGGAATTTTTGGGACATGAGGTTATAAATAACAGGGTTGATGGCACTATTAAGGTAAATGCAGATCCTACAGAACAGCAAGAACCAATGTTCTTGGAAAGGTTGAGACAGGAAGGAGTTAATGACCACCAAGGTCCTGTAGGGCATCCACAAGAAGGCAAAAAGGACTACAACCACGGCCAGCATCTTTGTAACCTATGGGAAATGAATAGACATGTCTGATGAGCAAAAGTAGAGTGACATAAACCTTTTCAATGATTTAATGCAGAGACAGAGAACTTTCACTGTAGTTTATGGTACACAATTCTGTCAATATGACCATCATTACCCAGGGTGGGACAGATGGGAGTAAAGTCCTATAAAATAACAGAAAAACAGAGTTAGAAGGGACCCTGGGGATATTCTAGTCCAATACCTTGCTCAAGGAAGAAACTCTATACCATTTCAGATAAATGGTTTTTCCAATCTCTTCTTAAAAAACCTCTAGTGATGGAGCACCCACGACTACTGAAGGGAAAGCATTCCACTGATTAATTGTTCGGTCAGGAAATTTCTCTTTAATTCTAGGTTGGTTCTCTTTGATTAGTTCCCATCCATTGCTTCATCTTCTGCCTTCAGGTGCTTTAAAGAATAGACTGATTCCCCTTTCTTTATGACAGTCCTTAGCAATAGCACTTAGACTTACCGTATTTCCCCGAAAATAAGATCCTGTCTTATTTTTTTTTGTGAACCTCGAAATAAGCGCTTGGCCTTATTTTCGGGGAGATCTTATTATTTTGGAGCACGTGGAGCAAGATGGGGCTCCTCTTGCAGCCTTACCTGATTTCCAGTTCTGCATTTAAATATTTTTGGGGAGGGCATATTTTCAGCGGGAGGCTTATTTTAGCGCATGCGCTCAAAAGCCCGATTGAGCTTATTATCAGGGGATGTCTTATTTTCAGGGAAACAGGGTATATATGGCTTTACAGTGCTTTACAGCCCTCTCGAGCGGTTTACAAAGTCAGCTTTTTCCCCCCAACAATTTGGGTCCTCGTTTTACCCACCACGGAAGGATGGAAGGCTGAGTCAACCTTGAGTCTGGTGAGATTTGAACTGCCAAATTGCAGGCAGTCGGCAGTCAGCAGAAGTAGCCTGCAGTACTGCACTCTAACCACTGTGTCACCTTAAATATTGGAACATTTCTATTGTGTTATTTAGGCTCTCAGGAATCCATACAGATCTTTCAGGGTAAGTGTCGGGTGATCTCTGTTCTTAAGAGCCATGATGCCATATTTTATTCAAGGTCAATTTGAATTAAGAAAGTGTCATGTAAAATATGTTAAAATAATCACCTGCTCAAGAAGTAGTTGGTGCAGTACTAATGAATGTGGCGCTGTTCGTGTAAGACCCGTCCGATGATGGGACGGTTTCTGGTCATTTGGGGGTCTGGGGAGCTGACTTGACCACCTGCAGCCCCAGCCCCAGCTGTGGGAGCCTCTGCCCAGCCCCAGGGGGAGGGCCTTCTCTGTGGGGGCTCCCACCCTCTGGAATCAGTTGCCCCCTGAGATAAGGAGAATCCATGACCTCAGTGCCTTCCGCCGTGCCCTTAAAACCTTCCTTTTCCAACAAGCCGGGCTGGCCTAATTCTTTTTACATGTTTTTTAATTGTTTGGTTTATTGTTTTAATTAATGGGGCCAAATTTATATATATTTTTTAACTGTATTTTAATATTTGTATTTGATGTTTTTATTTGGCTGTTCACCGCCCTGAGTCCTTAGGGAGAAGGGCGGTATACAAATTCAAAAATAAATAAATAAATAAATAATAAATAAATGAGATCCTTAACACAGCTACCATCAGCAAATCCAATGACACCTAGGGATTCTAAACTGTGATACAGGGATTTCGAGAGGACTGCAGCCCCATCTAGAGCATAGTCACCTCAGTCCCTTATTTCACTTGCTCTTTACCAACAGCTCAACTCTTATCTGGATTTAATTTCCGTGTATTATCTCTCATCCAGTCCATAACAGAGAATAATTTTCAGAACTACCGAGGGCTTCTTTGGATGGTAGCACATCAATGTCTTCCCATTGCAAAGTAATGTAAAGAACTATGTCACCTTCAGTCTGACCTAAGCGTAGTACACAAAATTATCTGCTACAATGTCCTACCTGTCAATGTCTACTTCAGCTTCAATTGCAACAATACATGAGCACCCAATAGAAACAAACTTAAGGTAAACCGCTCCAAACTCGATTGCAGAAAATATGACTTCAGCAACCAAGTGGTCAATGCCTGGAATGCACTACCTGACTCTGTGGTTTCTTCCCCAAACCCCCCAATTTTAACCTTAGACTGTCTACTGTTGACCTCACCCCATTCCTAAGAGGTCTGTAAGGGGCATACATAAGTGCACCAGCGTGCCTACCATCCCTGTCCTACTGTCCCTATTTATTTGTATCCATTTCCTGTATTCATAATCATGTTTATACTTATACCTGTTATCTTATACATGACAAAGAAATAAAATGAATGAATGAATACCACCAGTGGGATTTTGTTTTGATTGGTGTTTAACAGAATAGGGGACAAGATAGAACCTTGGGACATCTCATGGATCAGCAGGAGCTGAGATGGTTGAGATGGACTTGAGAGAGATTTTATCTTTTCACAGTGAAGTCAAGGAACTTGAGATGAGTGTTAAACAATCCTCCCCTTTTCAAGAACATTGCTCCCCCAACCAATTTTGAAATGTGGATTTTTAATTATCTTAATGAGTATCAATATTTAACCAGGAGAATAATAGTATTGCCTTCATTGTTGTTACCTTTCTAGAACAAGTAATGGATACCATTTTCAAAAAGCACAGAGTCCTCCTGCTTTTGGTTCACAGGGTTGTTTTATGAACCCAATTCTGGTCATCTGCAGTGACTCAGACTTTAAAAAAAAAAAAGCCAATAGCTATAATTGCGTATGGAATCTACTTTTGCACAATTGAGACTCAGGTTTCACCAGTCAGGTGGCACCAGCCAATTTTAAGCAATTTATCCATTTTTGTGTTGACAGTGACTCCTCTGATGAAGGAGTCAGAGAATAAGTGAAAATCGTTTAATCTGATGGAGAGCTCAGCTATTGCATTTAATTAAGACCAGTCCATTTCATTAGGAAATAAGGACTAACCATTAATATAAGAGCATTGTGAGGCTCTGTTAGTGCTATGACTATGAAATAATGATGAAGGATGAGGATGAAGAGGGAATCTATCTTGCACTCTAGTCTATAGAAATAAATACCCCAAGTACTTACCATAAATCAAGGATGCACAATTTTGGGGGGTAGTGCAAGGGCCACCCAAGATGTAGGCAGATTGAAGACAGAAACAACATTGATTTATACAATTCCAATTTCAGTTCGAATAATGCAATATCATTAATATGATGATTTATAGAGTAAATTTTCTCTTTCTGTTGCTGTAAGGAGATGGTAGGGCATGATATGAATGCTGATGAGGCTGGCTGGAGTACAGAGGATGCGGGGACCTGTTTAAATCCAGATGGCCTTGTCTTCATTGTTTGATATGAATTTCTAAAGCAGCTGGATGAAGATGAAGCTGCACCAATTCCAGAAGTGAGATCTAAAGAGTCTCTTCCATAGTGAGATCAGCAGCCTATAAATTTAATAAATAAATAAAAGATACATGCTCGGCATTACAAGATAGGTGTCGGACCTGGAAGTCATCTTTTCACCTTTGAGCCTTCAGGCCTGCCACAAATTCTACTGTGGGAAAATGTGAGGGGGGATTGTATGGAGTAGAGATATATGTAGTAGTCAAAATAGCATTCTTTCTAGAAAGTCAAGGCCGTTGTGCCCTGTAGCTGGACTGAGAAGAATGAGGAGGTATCTTCTGTTCTGGAGGGTACCTGGTTGGTTATGTGGTGGACATGTGGGTGAAGGGCAAGGACTTGAACCTTCTTTTGGGTGAGGAAAACCCAGAAGCTCTCAGATTTGGGTTTTCCCAGATGTGCCAATAAGACATGTCTAATAAAAATTAGCTTGGAGGAAACTCAAGCTTCGGAGTTTGGGGTGTTACTTGGAACCCTGACAACAAGATAGAAAGAGCTGCACATGGATTAGAGATCAAACGAAAGCGTAAAATATCATCAAGAGAGTTAAAGAATTGAAATGGAAAAGGGCTGGTCACCTAGCAAGAAGAACTGATGGCAGGTGGACGAAGGCAGTCATAGAATGGATCCCACTTGATAAAAAGCATCCACGAAAGAGACCTAAAGCAAGATGGATTGATGACACCAGGCAAGTATTACAGGCCCAATTGGCAAAAAAAAAAAAAAAGAGAGATCGGGACCATATTGGTTGGAAACATGTGGAAGAGGCCTTCATCCTGCAGTGGATAGACAATGGCTAAAATGAAATAATAGGGTAAAAGGCTGGTAAGAAAACTGAACTAGGGAAAAATTGTGATTGCTGTGCATCCAGCAGGAAGAATCTGTTCTTTGTTCCAGTTTGAGAAGTAAACTAGCTTACAATGAAGAAGAAACTGGAATGGTGGAAGCATCATATTAGAGCAGGGGTCTCCAACCTTGGCAACTTTATGACTTGTGGACTTCAACTTCCAGAATACCTCAGCCAGCATGTGCTGGCTGAGGAATTCTGGGAGTTAAAGTCCACAAGTCATAAAGTTACCAAGGTTGGAGACCCCTGCATTAGAGCCTTGCAAGTCAAATGGTGGGGGAGTGGGGCAATGGCTCATTGGTTAAAGATACTGAGCTTGTTAGCTGCTAATCCAGGTTTGATTCCCAAGTGCTATGCGACACAGGATGAACTTTCATTCCTAGCCTCATTCCTGCCCACCTAGCAGTTCAAAAGCATGCAAATGTGAATAGATAAATAAGCATCACTTCAATGGAAAAGTAAGAATGTTCCATGTGCCTTAGCATATAGTCATGCTGGCTACATGGACCATAGAAAAGTCTTCAGACAATGCTGGCTCCCTCAGCTAAGAAACAGAGATGAGCACTGCCCCCTAGAGTCAGACACAAATTGAGAATAGAATAGAATAGAATAGAATAGAACAGAACAGAACAGAACAGAACAGAACAGAACAGAACAGAACCTCTTCTAGTCTAGCCCCCTGCTCAAGCAGAAGAACCTGTATTATTTCAGATAAGTGGCTGTCTAGTCTCTTCTTAAAAACCTCCAGTCAGAGGTGGTATTAGAAGGTTCTGACCAGTTCTGGAGAACCAGTAGCGGAAATTTTGAGTAGTTCGGAGAACCGGTAAATACCACCTCTGACAGGCCCTGCCACCATCTATTCTCTGCCTCCCGAGTCTTAGCTGATTGGGAGGAAATGGGGATGTTGCAGTAACCTTCCCCTGGAGTGGGATGGGAATGGAGATTTTACAGTATCCTTCCCCTGACACGTCCACCAATCCATGCCCATCAAGCCATGCAACGCCCACCAAACCACTCCCACAGAACCAGTAGTAAAAAAAAATTGAATCCCACCACTGCCTCCAGTGATGGCGTGCCCACGATTTCTGAAGGCAAGCTATTCCACTGGTTAATTGTCCTCACTGTTGGGAAGTTTCTGCTTAATTCTAGGTTGCTTCTGTTTTGAGTTGGTTTCCAACCATTGTTTCTTGCCTTGTCCTCCGATGCTTTGTAGAGTAATTTGACCTCTTCTTTGTGGCAGCCCCTCAAATACTGGAATACTGCTATCATGTCGCCCCTAATTCTTCTTTTCTTTAGACTAGCCAACCCCAAATCCAGCAGCCATTCTTCATATGTTTTAGTCTCCAGGCCTTTGGCCATTTTAGTTGCTCTTCTCTGAACTTTTTCCAAGGTCTCAACATCTTTTTTTTGTAGTATAGTGACCAACATTGTTTGCAGTATTCCAGGTGTGGTCTTACTAGGGTTTTTTTTTAATCTTTATCTTTGGTCAAATAGAAGGGAGATTAGAAAGGAGTTGGGCTAGAGAGGGTCAGAAAGATAAAGATTACTAAACCCACCAATCAGTTTGGATTATTATCTGAACATCCTGGGCTTTCCTAAATTTAAAGCTATTCAAAGAGGCAAAGCCAGAAGTCACATTCCATGAATAAATATGGACACCCCACCCTGTAAAACAGAACCAACATCTGTTCTGCATTTGCTTTTTGAATAGTTAGTTGTTCTCCTTATAAATTAGATTCAGATTGGATCTTGCAACATTATCCTGGGACATGTATATTTGCCTTCGTTCACTAATATTCTTTGTTTTAGGTCTTTCTATTAAAAAGCCTATCAAGTTCTATCAAGAGCCTTGGTAGTACAGTGGTCTAAGGCACCCTGTTATTAAGAACAGCTGCCTACAATTACTGCAGGTTCGAATCTCGCCAAGGCTCAAGGTTGACTCAGCCTTCCATCCTTTCTAAGGTAGGTAAATTGAGGACCCAGTTGTGGGGGCAATAAGCTGACTTTGTATAAATATACAAAAGTATGAAGGCTATTGCTTAACGCATTGTAAGCCGCCCTGAGTCTCCAGAGAAGGGCGGCATATAAATCAAATTTAAAAAAAAAAAAAAGGTAAAGGTTCCCTTCGCAGATATGGGCTAGTTCCCGACTCTAGGGGGCGGGGCTCATCTCTGTTTCAAAGCCGAAGAGCCAGCACTGTTGGAAGACATCTCCGTGGTCATGCCAAAGGTGCACGGAATGCTGTTACCTTCCTACCAAAGGTGGTCCCTATTTTTCTACTTGCATTTTTTACGTGCTTTCGAACTGCTAGGTTGGCAGAACCTGGGGCAAGTAACGGGAGCTCACTCCGTTACACGGCACTAGGGATTTGAACCGCTGAACTCCCGACCTTTCGATCGACAAGCTCAGCATCTTAGCCACTGAACCACCGCACCCCTAGTCTTTCTATTAGGAAATGCCTAAACCATTATTCTCACTGATTTTAATACATCTTGTTCCTTCCTTCCCTTCCTTTGCATGGCAGAGTATAAATTACTCTTAATAAAGGAAATTGAAAACAAAATGAAGTGTTTTGAACCCATCTATTTTAACCGTCATTCTAAATGATGATACCATCTATGCAGGTCTGCAGCTTCATTAAAAGCTCTCTGTTATTCAATTATCAAAAGAGCTTTTTGTCAAGAAAACATTTTGTTAGGGTCCCTGTTAAGAAAGCTCTTCATTGTTTAATTTAGGTCTGATACTTGAAAAAGAAGGGTCTTTTTATAATTATCTTTTTGTATTCTTGTTAAGGAATTATTCTTCTTTATATTATAACTATTTTTAATCTTTCAAAATATTCCAATGAGCATAATATTACTAATTAGCTAAGTGCTATAATTGATACTCTGAATTATGGTTTCTAAAGGGAAAAAAAGGCTTAATCCCAGTGGTGAAATCCAATTTTTTTTACTACTGGTTCTGTAGGCGTGGCTTGGTGGATGTGGTGTGCCTTGGTGGGTGTGCCTTGGTGGGCGTGGCAGGGGAAGGATATTGCAAAATCCACATTCCCTCCCCACTCCTGGGGGAAGGATATTGCAAAATCTCCATTCCCATCCCACTCTGGAGCCAGCCAGAGGTGGCATTTGCCGGTTCTCAAAACTACTCAAAATTTATGCTACCGGTTCTCCGAACTACTCAAAATTTCCGCTACCAGTTCTCCAGAACCTGTCAAAACCTGCTGGATTTCACCCCTGATGGATTAAAGAGGATTTAATCCTCTTTACTAATGAAACAATCCAGCAGAAGACAATGACTCTGCTGACTGAAGAATATTCTTGTTTGGATTGGCCACTTCTATGGACTTTACATTATAAACTATGCACAGTTGGGATTTAAAAGAATTCTGGGTAAATATCTCAATTTATCAGGAAGATACTTGAAATTTTACAATGTATGTTTTGTTTTTAACTATTGTGGAAAGAATTCAGACCAAATGGTGCTACTGGTAGGCAGCTTCTGATCTGATAGTTCCCATACTCCGCTGGGATGAACCAATGTCCATCCCAACCAGATGTTTTATGGCTGGAAATAGGCACAACTTTCACCAGGGTTGTCTGCAGGAAGTAGTGAAAACATCAAGATGCATTCACAATAGTGTATCATAGGGTTGGAAGGGACCTCAGAGGTCTTCTAGTCCAACTCCCTGCTCAAGATAGGAGCCTTATATCATCCCAGTCAAATGGTTGTCCAGTCTATTCTTGAAAACCTCCAGTGATGGTGCACCCACAACTCCAAGAGTTAAAACTATTCTATTGATTAATTGCTCTCAGTGTCAGAAAATTTCCCCTTACTTATAAGTTGGATCTCTCTTTGACAAGCTTTTACCCATTACTTCCTGTCCTCCCCTCTGATGCTTAAGAGAATAAGTCAATCCCTTCTCCCTTGTGACAGCTCCTCAAGGACTGGAAGACAGCTATCATGTACCAACTATTCTATATTTATGCACTTGTTTTTCCTGCTCATGTGCAGGACCTTATTTTTCTGATGACTGAACTGCCTCTTGCTGGATAAGGCCAGGGGTGAGATGCTATGGGTTCGCCCAGGTTCAGGAGAACCTGTAGCTAATGGGTTCGCACAAGTTATAGTGGGTGCATCTAGATACACCCACATTACACCAATTCTCCACGAGCTGCACTGGCTCCCTATCGGTCTCCGGGTGCAATTCAAGGTGTTGGGTATTACCTTTAAAGCCCTACATGGCTCAGGACCAGGCTATCTTCGAGACTGCCTTCTACCACATAGCTCCCAGCGACCAGTAAGATCCCACAGAGTCGGTCTCCTCCGGGTCCCATCAGCTAAAGAATGTCGGCTGGCGGGCCCGTGGGGGGTGGGGGGGCTTCTCTGTGGCTGCCCCGGCTCTCTGGAACCAATTACCACCTGAAGTCCAGACTGCCCCCACCCTATTGGCCTTCCAGAAAGCGGTGAAGACCTGGCTCTTCCGGCAGGCCTGGGGCCGTTGATCTCATTATAGTGATCTTGCGAGACCCGGCCACAAATTGGAGTGTATGCGTTTTAACATTTTAATGTTTTAATGTTTTAATGTCTTCTTTTAATTTGGGATATTGTTGCATTGTTTTATTCTCTGTTGTAAGCCGCCCAGAGTCTTGGGAGTTGGGTGGCATAGAAATGCGACAAAATAAATAAATAAATAAATAACAGAATGGCCGGGGAGAACCTCCAAATCTCACCCCGCCCCTCCCACCCCACCCTGCCCCTATCAGGAGTGTCCTCGCAGCCGGTTTTGTATGCAAGGTAAGTGCATACAAGTAAGTGCCTTGGGCCTGCGTGGAGGCTTGGGGAGCAGGGAAAATGGGCCTCCCAGAAGTTCTGGAAGGCCAGAAATGGGGCCCAAGGAAGGCAGTTTTTGTCCTCCCAGAGGCTCAAGGAAAGCCTCTGGAGCCTGGGGAAGGCAAAAATACTTTCCCACACACACACACACTGTGGTGCAGGAGGCTGACTAGGCCATGCCCACCCTGGCCACGCCCACCCAGCAACCGGGCAGAGAGCCCATTGTGGAAATTTTTGAAGCCCACCCCTGGATAGGTCCCAATGCTCAAGTCTGTCAAGATCTTTCTGGAGCTTGAGCCTATCTTCTAAAGTATTGGCTATCCCTCCCAGCTTGGTGTCGTCTACAAATGTTGAATCCTAAATGTGTGTACTTTAGCTCCCACAATGCTTAACCAGGAACGGGGTATAATGAAGTTTACTGGGACTTCACCTAGTCCACATAGGAGAAAGGTAGCCTGCTAGAGGAATGCTGATGTTCAGCAACGTAAGGCATCTTTTTTGAGGACAAACTCAGCTGTTCCTCTGTTGAACAAAACAGACCCAGCAGCAGGAGAGATCCGAAAACAGAAAGTCACAATGTTTTTTTTTACAGAAAAACAGCAGTCTTTTAATGGGGGGCAACCATGCCAGAAATGATCCTTTTCATTTGCATTCTGTATCTACTCTTTTCTCACAGAATAGACGTGGAATGAAAAGAATCTGTTGGATAGAAGAAGAGAAGATTGAGCCAAAGGGCTGGAATAAGGAATCACGGGGGGGGGGGGGGACCCAGGGCTGGCTTACTGCAGATTTAAACAGGATTATTCCACGCGGTAACAAATTAACCCTTGAGTATTAATAATCACTTTCCAGGACAGCAACATAAAGCATGATATTTTCTTGGCCTGCAATCTGCGAAAGGAGTTCTCTCTTTTATTATTATTATTATTATTTCCGAAAAGAAGGCTTGAAGGTTTTAGAGGAAATTGATTGCGGCCACATCAGGTGAACATAAGGCTTCCTGTGTTCTCTCTACAGCTGACATGCAGAAAAACACACGTACCTAGGATATGTGATATGCAATTATATGGATACTGATACTGGGGGGGAAAAACAGGCATTTCAGGTGCTTCCGAGGGACTTAAATGCCCTTTAGTTTTAATACCGCTTTTCCAGTGCTGAACCAATTGGTTGTCACACCCAAGTCAAGGGTGCCTACATTTCAAATTTGAGTGTCTATGGAGATTCTCAATCATCCAGGACAGTCATGGTTGTCCCAAAGGTGCTTTTTTTTCAATTGCCTGCAAGGAGTATAAATCCTTCCATTCCCCACCATCCAGTCAGAGCTGAAGAAGCTTCTTGGATGAGGAGTGAAACTTCTTCAAAGAAAAACAAGGAAGTCCAGTTGCCTCTTGAAAATAAAGCATCTTTTGGATTTCAAACTTGCATGTGCTCTGCTCTAGAATCAGGGCAGAGCCTTTCGATCTCCACTTTGTTTTTCCTTCTTCTCTTCTCTGCCTTTTGAATTCTGGAGTAGCAATTCCACACTGTAAATCTAAAGAGAAATGCTGAATATCCATTAGTCCACAGCAGGGGTGAAATCCAGCAGGTTCTGACAGGTTCTGGAGAACTAGTAGCGGAAATTTTGAGTAGTTCGGAGAACTGGCAAATGCCACCTCTGGCTGGCCCTAGAGTGGGGTGGGAATGGAGATTTTGCAATATCCTTCCCCTGGAGTGGGATGGGAATGGGGATTTTGCAGTAACCTTCCCCTGGAGTGGGGTGGGAATGGAGATTTGGCAGTATCCTTCCCCTGCCACTCCTACCAAGCCACACTCACCAAGCCACACCACACCACACCCACCAAGCCATGCCCACAGAACCGGTAGTAAAAAAATTTGGATTTCACCACTGGTCCACAGGTGTCAAACTCGTGGTGTTACATTACCATCGCGTGACATTTTGTGACGTTTTTCCCCTTTGCAGAGCTGGGATGGGCGTGGCCTATATGTGACGCATCTGGCCCGTGGGCTGCTAGCTTGACACCCCTGCTTAGTCCGTTAGACTTGGAGATATTACCATTTTTGTTGGCCTACTTTGTATCTTATCATTTTGTTCCCCAGCTGCTGAAAGAGTGAATTAACAAAGATTTTGGGACACCAAGACAATAGTAGATGCTTTTATCCCCTGCTAAAGATATTATTTATATATGTATGTATGCATTTATTTATTTAATTTGTGATCCACTGGCATCAAATGACTCTTGGCATATATTAGGTTGCGGGACTTCTTTACAGAGAACTTTCTTCTGTCTTGGACAGGGGTGAAATGCTCCCGGTTCGGACCAGATCACCCGATCCGGTAGTGATGGCGGTGGGTGGTTCGGAGAACCGGTAGCAAAAATCCCTGCGGGCCCCCCCACCATGCCCAGCTGAGCCGCACGATCATCAGAGGCTTTTTTAAAAAAACTTTTAAAAGCATTTTTTCTACAACCTATTCTAACGAAAAAATGCTTTTAAAAGTAAAAAAAAAAAAAAAGCTTCTGATGATCGCGCGGCTCAGCTGGGATTGTCAAAGCTTTTCAAAGCATTTTTTCCTGCAACCTCTTGGCCGAAGAGGAGGTAAAAAAAATGCTTTGAAAAGTTAAAAAAAAAAAAGTTGGCCATGCTCACCCAGTCACATTACCTCCCCCCACCAAGCCACGCCCACAGAACTGGTAGTAACAAATTTTACATCTCACCCCTGGTCTTGAATCATGTATTTACATGTATTTACAATGCTTGCAACATCCTGAGGTCAAGTGATCACCGTTTGCAACCTTCCCAGCCAACTTCCGACAAGCAAAATCAAGGATGAGAGAAAGCTGGATTCACTTAACAACTGCATGGTCCACTTAGCAATCAGGGCAAAAGAGATAATAAAATTGGGCACAGTCACATGACATTTCACTTAATGACCACATCACTAGTAATGGGAGTTCTGGTCCGAATTGTGGTTATAAGTCAAGGGCTACATGTGTTGCAATGACATTTCATCTATGATGGATAGTTCTATGGCCAATTGGGTAGCTCTCTCTGCTGTTTAAAAAAAATTTCAAATTTGAACCTGGTACAATTAAATATTTAAAAAAAAAAAAACTCAGATGAAGCAACCAGATATGTGAGCTTTTAAAGGTGCAGAGCTGAGACCATGCATGATTTGCAAAGCAGGAAAAAAAAATCCATAATTTATTAGTCCTACCACTGAAAGGGTTCTGTTTTATATAATATAAATTCTGAGTATTAGGGTTACAACTGTCAAATTAGCTGATTCAAACAGCCACATCTGGTAACTAATTTAGAACTACGCCGCCTCTGGTATGACCTAAGCATAGCTCATAAAATCATCTGCTACAATGTCCTACCTGTCAATGACTACTTCAGCTTCAACCACAACAATACACGAGCACACAATAGATACAAACTTAAAGTGAACCGCTCCAAACTCAACTGCAGAAAATATGACTTCAGCAACAGAGTGGTCAATGCCTGGAATGCAGTATCTGACTCTGTGGTTTCTTCTCCAAACCCCCCAAAATTTAACCTTAGACTGTCTACTGTTGACCTCACCCCATTCCTAAGAGGTCTGTAAGGGGCGTGCATAAGAGCACCAGCGTGCCTACCATCCCTGTCCTGATGTTCCCTTTAATTGTATTCATTTTATGTATTCAATCATGCTTATACTTATATATATTATCTAACATGTACTCAACAAAATAAATAAATAAAATAAAACAAACTAGATGTAGTAAAATTCTCGTTTCAAGGTAACTAGGCTTCTCTTTCTTCCTTGGACACTGTCCCTAATCAATTTAAAAAAGGGTATAATAGATTATCTAATATTTCAAATTCAGAAGAAGAGAATGAAAGAAAGTTTGACTACCTGTCCATAGTGTGCTCTTCTAGCCAGAAGTATTGCTGTAGTAGTGAGATAACAGACAGTTTGGGGTGGTTTTTTTGTTTGTTGTTGCTTTGTTTTGCTAAAAGCTTGGAGCAGAATTTTGGGAAAATAAATACAAACATTATTAATGTTTGTAGTAGAACCTACTGGCAATATCAATTGGAACAGATTGGACACATTTGGCTATCTGGAGTTATGCTGGAGGACTCCAGACTAATGTAATCTTAATTATATGATGCAAGGCATTTGGCACAGACTTACCACCACCACCTCCCAAAAAAAGGACAATACATCTTCAGGAAAAAAAGAACTAAGGTAAAAAGGAATAGTTTCATAGGAAGGCCATTAGGAAAGGAATTAAGACTCCTTTCTCGCATCGCAAAATTATACATTTTGAAAAGGATACCATTGACTTCAAAAGCTGTAATGAAATTATGTCTTCTGTTAAGAGCTTTCTTTCCTGGCAGGGAGAGATGCTTGAACTCATATAGGTTCAAGTTCGGTAATGAAGAGAGGCGCCTGAAAGAAATTGCTCTTAGCTCTATCTATGTGAAAGGAATGAAGTAATGAATCACCAAACAACAGCAAACACAGCTTGTCTCATGGATCCACCACTGGAGCAGGGGTGAAATGCTACCGTTTCACACCGGTTTGGGCAAACCGGTAATGATAAAAGTTAACGATTTGGGTGAACCAATAGTAAAAAAAAAAGCTACCGGTTCGTCTGAACTGGGATTTCTGACGATCAGCTGTGCCACGCAATTTAAATTCGTTAGAAAGCAGGAAATCTAAATTACGCAGCACAGCTGTTCTCCTCTTGCTGTTCTACTTACCTTGTTAAGCCTCCTTTTTCTGCATGAAGCATGTGTTTGGCATGCACTGTGCATGTGCGCATGCACAGTCTGCATTTGGCACGGGCAGCGCATGTGCTGGCAGAGAATTGGTGGAGGATTTCACCACTGTGCTGGACCTCTCTCCAGAAGTGAGTTCAGAGGAGGGGGGGTGAGTTTGAGTTGGCAGAGGAAAGCCCAGAGCCAAGTGTTGGTCAGGATCGAAGCTCAGAGAGTATTAGCCTGACAGAGCCACCTCAGCTCTATCAATTGGATGAGTGACAGGCTGAGAAAGGAGAGCCATAGCTGCAGCACGTTGGCCAGGAAGCTGCCACTCATTAGCAATGAGGAAGAGGTGGAGTCCACACCTCCTCCTGATCCAATGACACCTAGAGCAGAGAGCAGACAGGCACAATGCCAGTCAGCTAGACTACTCACAAGGAGGCAACCTTGCCTCTCATGAAGGACTGCACTGATGTCGCCTACTTAATCCCACCCTGAGGACTTGAGCATTGCTGAAGCAATGTGCCCAGTTCTGTGCATTGTGTGCACATGCCATGTATCCTGATCCATCCACAGACTGCTTTCCTGGACTTCATGAATGCCCATTGGACTTGGTTATCCAGTGACTCATGTTGTACTGAGCTCGGAATTCAGATCTGTGCAATGGGGGTGCTTTCTGAGGACCTGTTTGGAGGGTTTGAATAAACACCTGTAGAACTCTTGCCATATGTTTGAGGAGGAGGGGAGGGAGCGGGGCAGCACAGCTTGGACTGGGAGCAAACATCCCTAACCTGGTGCCCTTCAAATATTGGGAAGTACAACTTCTGGGAATTCCCAGCTAGCAAACTTCTCATGTCTTTCATCTGAGAAACATCTGGGGCTATTTCAGTTATTCTAATAATAACTCTATAAGATCAAATTTTGTGATTTGTCTAAATTGGTGTAGGACAGGCAACTCATGTCTTATAAACTACAAGTAATCCTTGCATCACTATTTTAGATATTCTATTTTAGAACCATTGGAGTCCACCTCTATTTTACAGTTAACATTTGGTGGCCTCCTATCAGGTTTAGGGTGGAATAAGAATAAAATGTCATTGTAACGTTTCATAAAGTTGAACGTCCCTACTAACCAAAGTTGTGCAAAAGGAGCTTTATCCATTTCCATAACACAAATCATCTTCTTGACACTATCAATCCATGGCCATATTCTCACCTAACCCACTGCAACCCTTAGCACCGAACAAAAAGAATTACAGCCTCCAGCCTGTTGCAAATTGCCTACTAACTGCATATATATCATATTAAAATCATAATGTTGGAAGGTATGGGTAGTCCTTGGCTTACGACCACAACTGAGCATCTCTCTGAAACATTTGCTAAGTGAATTTTATGAGCCCCATTTTATGACCTTTCCTGCCACATTTGTTAGGTGAATCACTGCACTTGTTAAGTTAGTAACACGATTGTTAAGTGAATCTGGCTTCCTCATTGACTTTGCTTGTCAGAAGTTTGCAAAAGATGATCACATAACCCAGGACACTGCAACTGTCATAAATATGAATCAGTTACCAAACATTTGAATTTTGATCACATAACCACAGGGATGCTGCGATGGTCATAAGTGTGAAAAACGGTCATAAGTCACTTTTTTCAGGGCCATTGTAACTTTGATCAGACATTCAACAAACTAATGTAAGTCAAGAACTAAGTATACTTCAAAGAATCATCTTATTCTGCCTCTTCTAATGTAGGAAATCTTCCACAGCATTGCTGCTTTTTTGTCTTTAAAACCTTTAGAAATATAGAAACTTTGTCCAGGTTCCCAGCTCTGCTTCCTTTGCCATATAGTCTCGAGAGTCTGCTAAGACTATCAGCATCAGAAATGTGCCTGTTTTAGCTTCAAGGGTAAAAAGATATTATGTGGAATGCAGAGATGTTCCTGGAGCATTTTTATGGAGCTGTTTAAAGCTGCTAAGACTTCTCTCAGCTCCGGTGTCATGCGGTCCTGAAAAAAGACACATTGGGTTTAATGAGTTGCAGATAGTTGTTATAATCGTACCCCTGTGTGCTCCATATCTGCTTTTTGATGCTTCATAACATCAAACAAGTTAGATCATATGAAGGACAATCAGAAAGAACCAAACTCTCACATTAGTAGAGTTTTAGGAAGTGATATTGGGCTCTTTAAGTGTCACTCCTCAGCAGTTAACAATCAATTCAGTGGTAGGTTTCAAATTTTTTTACTACCAGTTCTGTGGGTGTGGCTTGGTGGGTGTGGTCTGGCTTGGTGGGCATGGCAGGGGAAGGAGACTGTAAAATCTCCATTCCCACCCCACTCCAGAGGAAGGTTACTGCAAAATCACCATTCCCTCCCCACTCCAGGGGAAGGTTACTGCAAAATCCCCATTTCTGCCCAATCATCTGGGATCTGGGAGGCAGAGAATAGATGGGGGCAGGGGCAGTCAGAATTTTTACTACCGGTTCTCTGAACTACTCAAAATTTCCCCTACCGATTCTCCAGAACTGGTCAGAACCTGCTGAAACCCCCCTCTGAGTCAATTATAGAGTGCCACAAGGCATGGAGGCTTAACAAAACAAAAAAAAAAAGGACCTTTCCAAGTTCCTTAGAGCTTTATCTAATTGTTCCCAGGAATAGATTGCCAGACTTTATTATAGGTAGAACATAATAAAGTAGTTACCTTGAACTCTGGATGTGTGTGTCTGATTGCACTGTGAGTAACCTAAATATGGAGCTAGTGAATCCTATTTGATCTGAGTTCTATTTTCGAAAATAAAGGAAAAACATGCTCGGATAAATACATTAAGTTCTATTATTGGGTACTGTATACCTTTTTTTTGTCATTTTGGTTTCTCTGATGTGTATGTGTGTGTTTGTGTCTATATACATTTATCCAGGATTTGTTGGGATAATGGTTTCCAAGATGTATTGGGAAAATGACGTACATTGTACATGCGTGTTTCCCTTAATAAAAATGTAATGGTATATTTCATTTGCCACTGTGATTCCATGAAACCTACCTGTTTCGAAATGGAACTATACTTTGACAGAAGCTCTGTTCTACCAGATTTTGTCTATCTCAATGTAGATGTGGAAGGCAGAATTTGCAAAGGACTAATCTAATATCAGGCTAAGACAAAGGACCTTAATGTTTTCCCAAGTGTGCTCTGTAGATTTCATGTAGCATGATAAAGCATGAGACACCAAATACACTAAAGAAGGTCAGAAATAATAGCCACCCATATGCTCAGAATGAACCACACATTCAACTAGGCAAACACAGAAATAATTGGCCATGAAAGGGCAGAAGGGCTAAAGAATTCCTGGAAGCCATGGTCCTCAAATCAAAGATACATCAATAAATCAATGGAACCGACACGATCCATCACACAGTCAGATGCCTCATTCAAACCATATGTAGAAGACTGACAAGATAAAATATTAAACATCTACTTTGGTTTTGATCTCCCAAAGTGTGGGAAATCCAAATTTTAAATATGTGCATTGTGTCCAGTTTAATTCTACACTGAATGTAAAACAAGAGTTTTTATTATATTATTATGTCTAGCTGAGAAAGAACATACAGTATACAGTATTTCTCCATGTAGTTTTGTTAATACACAGATTTTGGCAAAGATATTTCTTTTTCTCTTCCAATTTTCTCCTTTCTCTAAGTATTATATAAAATTATAATAGTATTGACAAGGATATGTTGAATTTGTGGTTTGTGCAGGACAACTCAATACTACCCTTAAATTACCATCATGATACTCTGATCCTTAGATAAGTCCAGCCTAAATTTATAACAGATTCATTGGGACTGAAACATCTAAATTTCCCAGACTTTATAGACGGATATTCTAAACACCTCACTCAACCAGGATCCCACAGCCACAGCCGCTTCCTCATCCTGTATCAGCCAGTCTGCCTTTACAATCTCTATGGTTGCAATCCCAAGCATTGGGGGGATGGGGATTCCACATTACTTGTCAGCTGAAGCAAGGACAACAGATCACAGCTTCTGAACCTCTCAAACTACAGTCCGCTCAACAGGGATCTTCTGCAATTACGAGATCATTACCCAATGCAGTTCCATTCAGCAACCAGCCCGGAAAGCATCATGCCAGTCTCCAGTTTTTGATCCACTGCCACCATGCCAGCTGTCTTCACCTCTATTGCTGCTACCACTACTCATTCCATTCCTCCTGCTGTCTCTGGCAACTGGTATCAATACCTCTGGCCATCCACCAAACCATCAAGGACCACCAAATACCTCCACACATCATCCATAGCATCCTCAAACTTCTCACCAAAGCAAGCCTATTAAGTAGGCATCTATCTTGGTGCTCTGATGGAGAAAAAAAAGTGTTAGGCTGCCTGCACTATTTTCTCTTCTAGACAACTTCAGTACTAAGAAGTTAAAGACAGCATGGCTGGATCAGGTTAAAAGCCTCCTCTCACATAGCATTCTCACAGAGTGACCAACGGGCTGCATTTAGAACCATGCAACCTATAATAGGTTAGTCATTTCCACTGTTATTCCCAGCTGCTCTTGAAGTTCTATTGTCCTAAATTCCATCCTCCACTCTCTGACAGACATTGATTGCCTTGTCTGCCATGAATTTTTCAAGTTCCCCTTTCCAATTTTCTACACTGGGGATCAATATCATCATCATCACAGCTGTTGAGAGCTTATCCATAGTTTTGTATTGTGTCAAAAATGTTATTCCCCTTATCATCCCTAGCGCCTCAATGAATGACAGTGGAGGTCTTCACCTTTTCTAAAAATTGTGAGAGAGGGAGAAAGGCGTCCCATTTTCCATATTTTAATGTTTTTAAAAATTTATTTAAAATGTGTATTGTCTACTCACTGTCCAGAGTTCTTTTGGTGGGTTATAAGCCATACAATAAGTATGGCTTAGATTAAAACAATAAACGCAAGTCAAAGAGATAAATTAGAACTTAGAATAATAATTATAATAGCATTGATATTAAATCTGTCATGCCAGAGTGAAAGGTCACGGACTTTTCATATGGTATTAAGAGTCCGATAATATCCTATTCGAAGGGATGTGGTGGCTCAGTGGCTAAGACACTGAGTTTGTCAATCAAAAGGTCGGCAGTTCAGCGGTTCAAATCCCTAGCGCTGCATAATGGGGTGAGCTCCTGTTACTTGTCCCAGCTTCTGCCAACCTAGCAGTTCAAAAGCACGTAAAAAATGCAAGTAGAAAAATAGGGACCACCTTTGGTGGGAAGGTAATAGCATTCCGTGCGCCTTTAGCATTTAGTCATGCTGGCCACATGACCATGGAGATGTCTTCAGACAGCGCTGGCTCTTCAGCTTTGAAACGGAGAGAAGCACCGCCTCCTAGATTCGGGAACGACTAGCACATATGCGCGAGGGGAAACTTTACCTTTACCTTTAATATCCTATTCAGTCTGTTCTTCACTTCCAAATGCTGTTCAGAATCTGAATGTACACCAAGTACCAACTAGAAGGCTTTCTTTTGACCTTCACCACTTGAATGCACAGACGAAGTGCCTACATACAGTCATTCAAGATGACTACATATTCCTAGTGGACAAGGACAATGATTTACAGTTGATGCTGAAGAAATTCCCATATGCTTCTCTTCCATTTGACTATCAGCCTGAACAAGACTGAAGTGCTTTACCAGTCTATGCAAAACACCAAGCTGATGACATCCAACTGACAAATGTAAATAGCTTCAAATGCTTGGGAAGCATCATCTCAACAGATGAGATTTTGGCAAAGAAATCATCAAGGCTAGCCAGGTACTGGGGCAGTTGCATACTAGAGTGCTCCATCAACCTCCATCTTCACAAAGCTGAAAGTCTACAGAACTGTGGCTGTCCCTTACCTCATCTATAGATTTGAGTCCTGGACTCTGTGTAAGCAAAGGGATATCCAACAATTGGAGAAATTTCACATGTACATTCTCTGCTCCATCCTTGGCATTTTTTGACAAAACCTAGGTACCTCCAACCTAGAAGTCTTGGATCACAGAGTCCACCAGCACTGAATCCTAGATGAAGAGCCCAGATGAAATGAGTTGGATCAGAATGAATGAGTACTGTAAGCCTCACCAGTTGCACTATAGTGTATGGGAATCTAGGAAGAGACCTTGAGGTCAACCACACAACTACACAGCAGTGGTGAAATCCATTTTTTTTTACTACTGGTTTTGTGGGCATGGCTTGATGGGCCTGGCAGGGGAAGGATATTGTTAAATCTCCATTCCCACCCCACTCCAGGGGAAGGATGCTGCAAAATTCGCATTCCCTCCCCAACTTTGGGGGAAGGATATTGCAAAATCTCTATTCCCACCCCACTCTGGCAAGCCCTATGTTATGAAGTCTCCATTGGCTTTGAAGATAGGCACCAGAGGTGGGTTTCAGCAGGTTCTGACCAGTTCTGGAGAACTGGTAGCAGAAATTTTGAATAGTTCGGAGAACGGGTAGTACAAATTCTGACTGGCCCCACTCCCATCTACTGTATTCTCTGCCTCCCAAGTCCCAGCTGATCAGGAGGAAATGGGGATTTTGCAGTAACTTTCCCCTGGATTGGGGAGGGAATGGAGATTTTACAGTATCCTTCCCCTGCCATGCCCACCAAGCCATGCCCACCAAGCCATGCCACGCCCACCAAGCCACACCCACAGAACTGGTAGTAAGAAATTTTGAAACCCACCACTGATAGGCACTGCCAAAAACGATAGACAACCATCAATGTAACCACAGAATAATATACTTAGTTACTACAACAGTGGATGTTCAGTACCCACATTGTGCTAGACTTGGCACTTCCAATTTGGGATTGCAAAGCCACCTCTGTGTCCTCAGAGGAACTGCACAAGAACATGTCTTCTTTGAACTCAAAGGATTACCCTATGTATTGAATTGGGCTCAAATCCTGAGACTACACCCCTGAAGCTTTACTGCATTTTTGCTTGTTCTAGAGATATTTGACATCATAGCAATTCTTTTTCACTTTCTCAGAAATCTAAAAAGCTCTAGGCATTGTAATACCTCAATCCTATAGCACAAATCTCATCATTTTGCATTTCCCTGCTGATTAAATAGTTATGATATGATAACTCTACCAGTTATAACTTAAAGGTGCTACATGCTGAGATATCACTATGCTTATTACAGAGTATGCTGTAGTTGTATACTCAAAGTACTAAAACAGAATGCATGTTACATTTGGAACTCATTAGAAAAGCATTAGCATGTTCCATTAGAAACTCATTCTTCAAACAAATTAACAGGGCTGAAATTACTCCAGAAATCTTTTTTTTTTTTTTTTTTTGAAAAAAAAAAAGAAACAGGGCATAAATTCTGCAATTCCCCCTCATTCCAGCTTCTGTCGTTCAGATAAAATGGTTTGGTCCACACATTGCATAAAGCACTCTATTTAAAAAACAACAACAAACAAACCTGTAGTTTATAAAATAAATGAAGATTGTCTGGGTTCACACAACATGCTAAACCATGAAACACAGTTTACAAATGATACTTCATACAATCTGCTAAGCTAAAATCCATAAATCACATCAAAACAGTGGTAAACCCATTGGTAACCTGCAAGCTAGATTACTGCAGTGGACTCTTTATAGGACTGTCTTTGGATCTAGCCCAGATATTTCCTGCAAAAATTCAACCGCCGGGTTCATCTATGGAAAGAGTCAAAGGAACTATTGCATCTATGCAAAAGGCATTATGTTGGCTGTCCATCTGTTTCCAGACAATATACAAAACTTACTATTCCTAAAGCCTTAAATATCTTGGGTGTGGATCACTGAAGAAAAATTATTCCCTCTTAGCTGAGATCACTCAGGGAAGGTGAACTGCAAATGCTTCCTGCTCTAAGTTGGGATCAACCATTGTTACCAGCTTCTGATCTCTAGAATCAGAAATTATGGTGAATTTAGTTTGAAATTGTGGTTGAAATTATGGTGCAGATATTGAGTGGTATTGTAAGAACCCTTTAGTCACCATACTTTTGGGCAGTCTTAAAGTGTTGATCGGTTTTTTGTTGTTGTTGTTGTTGTTGTTTTAAATTTGATTTATATGCCGCCCTTCTCCGGAGACTCAGGGCGGCTTACAATGTGTTAAGCAATAGCCTTCATACTTTTGTATATTTATACAAAGTCAGCTTATTGCCCCCACAAACTGGGTCCTCAATTTACCCACCTTAGAAAGGATGGAAGGCTGAGTCGACCTTGAGCCTGGTGAAAATTGAACTCGCAGTAATTGCAGGCAGCTGGATGTTAAATGCTACCTTAGGAGGCATTAGCCTCCTACGCCACTCAGGCTCCTAGTTTAATTTTTTAATATCAATTCTGGCTTTATATTTTTAGAATATAAATATTTGATTATTTGTGACATACTTATTGTAATAGAAATAACCAAATAAATTAAGGAAGTTTTGTATGATGTACAAATGCAGACATAGCATCTGTGAACATAAAAGCTTCATTTGGTCTGGATTTCCCATCCAGAAGACTCTTGCTACACATGAAACCTCCCAAACCATTTGGAGCAGGGGTCTCCAACCTTGGCAACTTTAAGGTTTGTGGACTTCAATTCCCAGAATTCCTCATCCAACCATGCTTTGCTAGCTGAGGAATTCTGGGAGTTGAAGTCCACAATCTTAAAGTTGCCAAAGTTGGAGACCCCTGACTTGGAGGGTAGTTTTCTTACCTGTCTTCTTGAAGCCACAGCGCTGTTGATGCTCTTATTGCTTGGTTTGGTTTTGCTTGAGAGAACCAAATCATTCTTCCATGTTGCTGAGCTTTCTTTAGAGTCAGATGAAATGGGGTTCAGAAACAAAATCCTAGCAATCAACCCATAGAGGACAGTTGCTAAGATCATTGGTATGACATAGAATATCCCAAAGTCCATCATATAGATTGGAGAGTAGTAACTCCGAGACACTTTATACCCACAAGACACTACCGTGGCTTCTTTGTAGACTTCCCTGTTAAGATCCAGTAAGAAAAACCAGAGCATGCAATAGATAGAGGTGAACGCCCAGACAAAAATGATGATTTTTTTGGCTCTGGAGAAGGTGCATAGAAACTGGGCTTTGATGGGATGACAAATGGCAATGTACCTCTCAATAGTGAAGGCAGTAATAGAGCAAGAAGAAGCATTGATACCCAGATATTGGAGGTAAGTAATGCAGAGGCATCCAATGTAGCCATAAACCCAGAAACCATAAATGCTTTCAGTAATGTTGGGTAGTCCAGCAGCCACAAGGACCATGAGGTCAGCTACTGCAAGGCTGACCAGATAACAATTAGTAGGGGTTCTCATGTGCTTTGTCCTAAGTACCACCAATACCACCATGATGTTGCCCACAATGCCTAACCCACAAATAAGGAGAACCAAAAAGATAGTGACCACTTGGTATTCAGTAGTGACCACCTCCAGATTTGGCAGAAGTTCTGTCTCATTCTGTCCATTGCCTGTGTTGTTCTCCATTGTCGTTTGGCTGCTTCTGTCCGTTCTGGTCAACACATTTTCTCATTGCCTTCCTAGGGGGGAAAAAATTAATCATAGGGAGTCTAATGTAAGGTGGAAATTCCAGTCTATAGGCTTTACATCCCACATAGCTTAAGCCCTTGGCTTCCAACAGTGACATTGACAGTGATTTACAAAAACGCACACACAGATCTGACCACCCCACAAGAAGGTCACTGTCTCCATCTCATTAATCAGCTAGATTTGGGGTTCTTTTTTTGGTAAACAATTATGCTGGAACATAACTATGATAATATTTTTTTCCTCCTAGGTTGTGAAAGAGAAGAAAGATAAGCTATCAGGGTTGGTTCTTCTCACCATTCACAGACATTCCCTGGCAGTAATGAATGACAAAAGGTCTTGGAGGCAGGTCTTTCACACTCCTGCCCCACTGCCAGTCTTGGAAGGAGGAGAACAGATTTCAAAATGGGTTGGGGAGAAATTCCCCACTTCCATGGGGGAAAGCAGAAATGCACACCTTGCCGTTTTCAGCTTTGTTTATGGCTGAACACAAGGCTTGAGCAACCCAGCTTAAGAACCCTTTGGTGTAGCTTTGGGGAAACCAGCAAGTTGATGAAAAGGAGATTTACAATTAGACAATTAGAGCTACATGCCTTGGTTATCCTAGCTTAGTTGTTGCGTTAATCAGCTCTGGCTGATAAGGCAGAGGAGATTATTCCCTTAGAGACACATCACATTTATATTAATCTACATAGGAATCTATACTGCAGGGGGAGAAAAAAATTAAAACTCTTCCATTTCCCTCTCCTTGTTCTTGGATGTAATATGCCAGGCAAAACTTACCTTCAGCTTCCTTGAGTTCTTTGAAATGAGCATGTTCTGTTTGCATAGAGGGCAGCAGCTCCGTCTCAACTTTGAGCAGCCAGAGAGAAAACCTTGTGAGGGTGATACTTCCTCCGGCAAATGGGCTGGAGTAGATCAATTCTGTGACAGTGGGCTCAAGCTTCATGGCATCAGCATCTTCCAAGCCCTCCCGAAACGGAGCCTCTCCAAACAGCAAAGCTGTCAAATCACAAAATTGCCTATTAATGAGGGCAGCCACAAACAGTGCTCCTTGTACACAGCTTTATTCTCCGTGTGGAAGGAAAGACAACCGTTCAGTTTTAAGTCAAGAGGACTGTTTAAAATAAAACAATAAACCTACACAGACATAGCCAGTGGTCTAGGTTAGTTCTTAGAGAAGTAAGTGCTAATGGGGAAATCCAAACAGTCATACATGTCAGGTTTGATTCCATATGAATCTGTATGCTAGCTCTTTTTCTCCCTTTCGCTGCTCGGTTTCCTGCACTGAATTTCCACATTTTGTCATATATGAGAAAAAGGATGAGGCTAGCTTCCGACTCAGTGCATCTCTGAATATGGGTGGGTGTGTTTGTGAATCTAATACATATATATGTGTATGAAAAGCCCTTTTGTACCCTTATGTATTATATTGAAATTAAATTATAGCGTGATACTCCCTACGTGGGGCATTGAATTCGAAAGATAAAAATCATTTTTGAAATTCAATTGTCTTTTTTGATGTATAGGACAGTTCTTTTGTGTCTCTTGCCTCAGTTGTAGCAATTTGGGAAATAATAACTGGCAAGGTGGCATTGATTTCTTAACAAAGCAGAAGTATGTTGTTGTTCAAAGAACTATCTTTTAAACAGTTGGTTTTTTTACAAAAATGTACTTTATTCTGGTTTTAACTTTCTAAAAAAGCAAAAATCATCAGTTAAGTCTGTAAGTCTGTAATTTTAAGAACTAGACATGCTAACAATATTGATGCCACACACATACATGATTGCCCCAGGAAAATAATCACATTCATGTGTAATGAAATAACCAACCCGCAATCTGAATCTAGCATTGGATTCAGATTGTGAATTAATCTGCTGTCTCTCTGTCTCTCTATCATCAATCATCTATCAATCTCTTCTGTCTGTCAGTCTCTTGGTCTATTTATCTGTCACTGGAATGGGTAAAGACATGGCTTAATTCCATTGATGTTGAAAGCTGAATCTATTATGGTGTGCTGAAAAAGAAGTATATGCAGTTAATATGTCAGAGACTCTCAGATATGTTCCACAGATTACTGCAGCTTCTCCACCCTGCATAGAACAGAGCAGAGACACTATATCAGCCTGATTTCTACATGCACGAACAATATGTTGCTAAACTGGGGGACAGGTAGATGGATTGTTTCTGCAAATGCAGAATACATGTGACACAAATTACCTTATTGACTAACAATTTTTGTGTGTTGGAAACCCATTATGTTTCTTGAGACCTTCTGAGGTTGTCTGAAACCTTTTGATGTACGGTATATGAGTTCCACAATTTCTCACTGAATGTTGCTATTAAAGTTCTATTTTTGTAAAGCATTATGAGGTCTGTTATGGAAGCCCATAACTTGTATAATAAGGAACCTCAAAGGAAAAAAAGACTAATAGGAAATATGAACGTAAACATCTAAAAGGGGGTGTTTGGCTAAAGATCTATTTTCCTTAAAATTTTCTAACTCAAGAGATTTGTATGGAAAAAAATTCTTGCTTAACAAATTCGTTTCAATAGTTCCATTATGACTTGAGAAACATAAAATCAACCAAGTGGTAAATAAATCCTGACTTTTCAATTACTGTTTTTATGAATTTCATTGGAAATTGAATTCACAAAGGTTGGGGTTTTTTTCCTCACATATATCAGTTGCAGTGTGGACCTCATGAAAGTGCATTTCTACAACAATACAGGATAGTAGGTATTTTTATCACATGCTTTTCTGAAGCTCTTTAAATTTGATGAGACTATGTGCCTTCACGGGACTTCATGCAGAAGGATCCCCACTGGGAAATTTCATGGCAGTGTAAACTCCCAGGACTGAGGTTTGTTAGTAATACTGTATGTCCCAGATGAAAATAGCTGAACTTTCTCAGAGAAGTGCAGGTAGGTGTCATAGTTCCTGGCAAAGTGACATGCATCAGTCAAACAAACAGGTTTTGGCAGAAGCAGTTGGATTTTTGCAGGAGAGCCAGTAGAAGGAAGCTGATAGGTGAGGATCAAGTGGTTTTCAGCACTGAGCAACTGTTGAGCAGAGTTGGGAGAAAATAAATAATGCAGGTAGAGCAGGGGTGGGGAACAATGGCTCTTTTATGACTTGTGGACTTCAACTCCCAGAATTCCTGAGTGTCATTTTAATTTCAAATGAACACTATTTTATTTATTTATTTATTTTATTATATTTCTATACCGCCCTTCTCCTGCGGGACTCAGGGCGGTGTACAGCCAGGATAAAACATAGCGTATAAAATTTTAAAACATTTTAAAAAACAATTAAATAATTTTGGCCTGAATTTAAAACAACCCAATTAAAACCGAAATTCGATTAAAAAAACTGAGAGGATGGGATCAAGCCAGCCCAGCTAGATGGAACAAGTGTGTCTTCAGGGCCCGACGAAAAGTCTGGAGGTCTGATATCGTGCGTATCTCAGGGGGCAGGTCATTCCAGAGGGCAGGTGCTGCCACAGAGAAGGCTCTCCCCCTGGGGGTCGCCAGCCGGCACTGCCTGGCCGACGGCACCCTGAGGAGGCCCTCTCTGTGTGAGCGAATCGGTCGGTGGGAGGCTATTGGTGGCAGAAGGCAGTCTCGCAATTACCCCAGCCCTAAGCCATGGAGCGCTTTAAAGGTGGTCACCAACACCTTGAAGCGCACCCAGAAGACCACAGGAAGCCAGTGCAGCTCGCGCAGGAGAGGTGTTATATGTGAGCACCCCGTCGCTCCCATAATCCCCCGCGTAGCCGCGTTCTGGACCAACTGCAGCCTCTAAATGAATGATTGACAATCGAGGTTGATAATGTAAAGATGGCAGCTTTGATTGTGTAGGTACCATTTTGGTTCTCTTTTAACATCCTCTCCCTGGGATTTGCCATAAGTAGTTGAGAAATGGGATGCAAAGGAAGCTGTAGTACCCAGAGTTAGTCATGAGCAGGATGTAGGAAAGATGCTTCAAATGTGAAAGCAGGAGTGAAATAATGTGATTAGATCATAGACTGAGATGAGACACTTCTTAGTAGACAAAGGGGAACACAGAACCGGGGACCTTCCAAAGCGATCTGAGTGAGCACTGAATCTTGCAAAGAGGTGGAGAGAGAATGAAATATCAGACTTTGGAAAAGATACGTAAAAATATGGTGTTGTGGATGTTAAACCTCAAACTAGTGGACAAGGATCAAATTTAAGTAGTCTGCTTGATGCAAAGAGATTGATCGACTCTAAAATTAAAACCTTGAGTAGGAAAAAGAAAATGAGAAGAGTTGGTTAGGAGCTGCAGTGGCACCGTGGTTAGAGTGCAGTACTGCAGGCTACTTCTGCTGCCTGCCGGCTGCCTGCAATTTGGCAGTTCAAATCTCACCAGGCTCAAGGCTGACTCAGCCTTCCATCCTTCTAAGGTGGGTAAAATGAGGACCCAGATTGTTGGGGGCAATATGCTGACTCTGTAAACCACTTGGAGAGGGCTGTAAAGCACTGTAAAGCGGTATATAAGTGTTATTGCTATTAGCTTAGAAATGCAATTTAAGAAAATAAGTTCTAAGTCCCCTTATCCATAAATGATTTGTATTAAAAGGTTTTAGAGAGAAAAACTTGTCAGACAGAAAAAAAATAAATTTTCTTTTAATTGTTCCACGCATTCCTAATCAACCCTATTTGTGAAAGCAGGCAGCCCAAAAGTAGAGAATTAAAACATATGCAGAGCACGTTTCTCCAAGTATTCTTAATGCCGCTGAGGTTAAATCAAAATTCTGCAAAGGAGAATCCCCATACAAAATTGCTGATTGATAATTTGTTAAGAAGTTCAGTTCGATCACCTGGGCCTGAGAGCAAATGACATGTTTTTATTCCATGGCATTTGCTAATTAGATTAGAAATGCCAGGCTTTTGTATTATAATCAATAATGCTTTGTGACTGGTCATTGTAATTTTTTAAAAAGGCTTTAAGCCTGAATGGTATGGTTAGAGATATGCACCGCCTTGGATCTGATTTTCAAAAGGTGCTTTAGAGTAGTGTTGGCCTGCAGTTCTTTAAAACAGATGGATTTTATTTTTATTTTTAATATGACCTACCTTTATTATTTTTTTATGAACAACTCAAGGTGGTGAACATACCTAATTCATCTCCTTCCTCCTATTTTCCCCACAACAAGAATCCTACGAGGCGAGTTGGGCTAAGAGAGAGAGTGACTGACCCATCCAGTTGCTAAGGTGGGACTAGAACTCACAGGCTCCCAGTTTCAAACCTGGTGCCTTAACTTATAGATCAGTGATGGCTAATCGTTTTCTTGTTGTCTGCCGAAAGCGTGCACAACACCATGTGTGCGTGCCAGCATCCATAATGCAATGTGAGTGCCCCTGCGCATGCATGCATGACCCCCATGCTCCTCCTTGCCCCCCGTGCATGTGCACGCGATCTCTCCATGCCCCCCGCCCCCGACGCATGCACGTGTGATCCCCCCATCCCCCATTTTTAGCCTAGCAGGCCTCCCTGCAGCCTCCTGGGCCCAAAAATGGACCATGGGGGGCATGGGATGCACCCCCACACCCCATTTTGGACCTAGCAGCCTCCCTGCAGCCTCCTGGGTCCAAAAATGGGCTGTGGGGGGGCATGCCGCACCCCTCCACACCCCTCCTTGGCCTGTGCATGTGCGTGTGACCCCTTCCCCTGCACATGTGTGCAACTCCCCCTGTGCATGCGTGCATGTCTCCTGCATGTGCCCCACCCCCCACGCATCCCAAAAATCAGCTGGCCGGCAGAAGGCGCGTGCACGCATGCACGGTGGAGCTGAGCTGGGTGACGGCTTGCATGCCCACAGAAAAGGCTCTTCATGCCAGCTGTGGCACATGTGCCATAGGTTTGCCATCATGGTTCTAGACCAAAGGACGTCTTCGGACAGCACTGGCTCTTCGGCTTTGAAACGGAGATGAACACTGCCCCCTAGAGTCAGGAATGACTAGCACATATGTGCGAGGGGAACCTTTACTGTTATCTTTTATGAAACAGCTCCAGAGGCCAGAGTTGGATTCCTTATAAAACACCAAGACTTGGATTCCAAGTCTTGGTGTTTTATAAGGTTTTCAGACAGATGCTACATTAACTTCTGTATACTCTGAAGCAGGGGTTCCCAACCCATGGGCCACAAGCCCACTACTGGGCTGTGGCCCATTCAGAACGGGGCCGTGGAATTGATGGGTGAGTGCTTGTATGAGCATCTCCACTTGTGTGTGCAGCGAATATGCAATGTGCACATGCCCACCACTTGTGCAAATGGAGCTGCATGGGCACACGCACTTGTCCCCCACTCATGTGGAACCATCCCCTCTTTCCCCCACCTCGCTGGTCTGCAAAGCCAAAAAGGTTGGAGACTACTACTCTGAAGCATATTTTCCCGATTATTTTTGGAGTCCTTGTAATCAACATAGTTGGCTTTTATTTGTTTCATTTTAAAGGTTGCATTGGTTTACCCATCTACACTCATATACTGGAAATAGAATAGAATAGAATAGAATAGAATAGAATAGAATAGAATAGAATAGAATAGAATAGAATAGAATAGAATAGAATAGAATAGGAGTTGGAAGGGACCTTGGAGGTCTTCTAGTCCAACCCCCTGCCCAGGCAGGAAACCCAACACCACTTCAGACAAATGGTTATCCAACATCTTCTTAAAAATTTCCAGTGTTGGGGCATTCACAACTTCCACAGGCAAGTTGTTCCACTTATTAATTGTTCTAATTGTCAGGAAATTTCTCCTTAGTTCTAAATTGCTTCTCTCCTTGATTTGTTTCCACCCATTACTTCTTGTTCTACCCTCCGGTGCTTTGAAGAACAGTCTGACTCCTTCCTCTTTGTGGCAACACCTGAGATATTGGAAGACTCCTATCATGTCTCCCCTAGTCCTTCACCTCATCAAACTAGACATACCCAGTTCCTGCAACCGTTCTTCATATGATTTAGCCACCAGTCCCCTCCAGTCTCCATACATGCCAATTTAGGAGAATACCCATTAATCTGATAAATTGGATTCTAGTCCAAAGCAGCTTTTCTCATCATAAAGCCACCATTTTTTAAAAAACATGTTATTAAGTTTTTCTTTTCTTTTTTCTTTTACTCAGGATGATTGGGAAATAAATCCATTATGGAACCTGATTCCCCGAACAGTGACCCTATGTGGAAGGAATTAATGAGTGCATCTAAGTTCTGCATAATAATGGAAGCGATCATTTATCTACAGGTAGTCCTTGGGTTACAACCACAGTTGAGCCCAAAATTTATGTTGCTAAGTGAAACATTTGTTAAGTGAGCTTGTCCCATTTTATGACCTTTTTTGTCACAGTTATTAAGCGAATCGTTGCCTTTCTTAAGCGAATAACATGGTTGTTAAATGAGTCTGCCTTCCCCATTGAGTTTGCTTGCCAGAAGGTCACAAAAGCTGATCACATGACCCCGGGATGCTGCAATTGTCATAAATATGAGTCAGTTGCCAAACATTTGGATTTTGATCATGTGACCATGAAGTTGCTGCAATGGTCATCAGTGTACAAAATGGTCGTAAATCACTTTTTTCAGTGCCATTGTAACTTTGAATGGTCACTAAATGAATTAATGTAAACCGAGGACAATCTGTATTTATTTATTTAATTTCTATGCCAGCCATTTCACTCTAAAAAGCAATTCTGTGGCTCTTTTGATATCTGAGAAACATCCTTCTGGGTCCAGAAGCACAATATTCTGCAGTGTTAGGCTAAGAACAGCAAACTAGGAAAGACACGGCTACAAAGAACCATATCTAAAAGCACTGCACTCTAATTGGTATTACTCTCTGACCTATCCTGATCTCTTCTGTTTAAAAGCTGTTTCTGTTGCTATGGTTATAGTAAACCTGTTTTACTTCTTAACCCAGCACCCTTTTCCAGAAACTGAACTTATTACATTCGGCTATTTATTTAGAAGCTTTGCCAATAGTAGAGATTAGTCACCCCAATTTCTCTTCCGTCTTTTTTGAAATCGTATTTTGTTTTCTTTTTACGACCCTGTGTAATCTCTAAATTCCTAGAGTTGGGAGAGCCGAATGGGGATTGACATGGTCCTCCTAGGGCAAGGGTGTCAAACTCAGGGCCAGGAGTTGGATCCGGCCCATGGGATGTTTAGATCTGACCCGTGGGGTCACCCGGGAAACAGCCTGTAGTGCCTCAGGAGCCCATTTTCGCTGGCAGAGCCCTCAGGCCATCACAGGCGTCCCCAACACAAGTGACGTCGAGTTGGTCATGGCCACCCTGGCCACACCTACCCTGGCACCCAGAGGTCAAACACAACCCTAATGTGACCCTCAGTGAAATCGAGTTTGACACCCCAATCCTAGGGCGACCAAAGAAGAGAAGAAATACAATGGTGGTGATGATACAAAGCAGAACATATGCTTTCAATATGAAAAGCTGAAATTCAATTCACAACATCTGATGTTTGGGATAATAAAGTAGTGTCACGACCTGCTGTTATATAGTTCAGAAGGACAATGTTAGATCAATGACCGGACTTTATATAAAGCAGTTACAGATATATTGATTTTAAAATGCTATGAAAACATACACAAAACCTCTCGTGTTAGGTATCAAAGGGAGAAATTTATTTTCCATTTTGACTCAAGAAGCAATAGAACTGGCTGCTTAATTTTAGTCTTTTACCCAGACTTGAACACTGGGCCCTATCTAACAAAATTCAATGTAGGGAAAAGTAAAAGTCTTACATTTAGGCAAGAAAAACCAAAAGTTCACATATAGACTGGGCGAAACCAGGCTTAATAGCAGTAACTATTGTGAGAGGGATCTTGGAATCTTAGTGGACAACCAGTTGAATATGAGTCAGCAGTGTGCAGCGTCAGCCAAAAAAGCCAATGCAATCCTAAACTGCATTAACAGAGGGATACAATCAAGATCAAGTGAGGTACTAATACCACTCTATAAAGCCCTAGTAAGACCACACCTAGAATACTGAATCCAGTTTTGGTCACCACACTATAAAAAAGACGTTGAGACTCAAGAAAGAGTGGAGAGAAGACAGCCAGGATGATTAGGGGATTGGAGACTAAAACATATGAAGAACGGTTACAGGAACTGGGCATGGCTAGTCTAGTGAAGAGAAGGACCAGGGGAGACATGATAGCAGTGTTCCAATATTTGAGGGGCTGCCACAGAGAGGAGGGGGTCAAGCTGTTTTCCAAAGCACCCAAAGGCCAGACAAGGAATAATAGATGGAAACTGATCAAGGAGAGATTCAACCTAGAAATAAGGAGACATTTTCTGACAGTGAGAATAATCAACCATTGGAACAGTTGCCTTCGGAAGCTGTGGGAACTTCATCACTGGAGGCTTTCAAGAAGAGATTGGACTGCCATTTGTCAGAAATGGTGTAGGGTCTCCTGCTTGGGTGGAGGGTTGGACTAGATGACCTAGAAGGTCCCTTCCAACTCTGTTAATCTGTAATCTGTAAACCCAAACTGGGCAGACACTGCCAGTTCTCAGTTTATAGAACTGAGCACAAGCTAAACTGAAAGTCTCACAGAGAAACTTTGCAAAGGAAAACCAGGTGTAATCAAAAGGACATTTGGGGGGCGGCATTCTACTCTATGGCACTCTAAAATCAGAATGAGCCTTTTTAAGTTGAAATGAGAGTGAAGGTTAGTTGAGCAGATATACGGGTTACAAAAGGTTTCATTTTGTTTCATATATCAAATAATAATATAAGACGTTGCAATTGTTAATTGATGAGAAATTTGTAATCTATTTCCCATGTAAGCTGTATCTGCACATCCAAATCATTTCCCCCTCCCTTTCTCTCTTTCTCAACCCTGATTAAATCCTACATTGTTTACCCACCCTATATATCTGACAGTGAGCTGCGGCTCACAAAAGCTTGTTCTTTTTATTAAAATGTATCAGTAGGAAAACGGGCTACTAGGCTTCGACCAATATTTGGCTGCCTGAAAGAACAAAGTGTACTCTTGTAGAATGAAATTCATTCATGAAGCATCTATTTAAAAAAGAGATCCATGTAGCAGCTTATTAAATATCAGATTAAAACCCTATTTCTGTCTGATGATGTTTCTTTGGAGGACATACAAAATGTTCATTTCCAAAATTCAAGAAACATCAGCTCTATTCTAAACCAAGGGTCAAACTGATTCCACATTGAAAAATGGAAGGAAGGAAGGAAGGAAGGAAGGAAGGAAGGAAGGAAGGAAGGAAGGAAGGAAGGAAGGAAGGGGGGAAGAAGGGAGGAAGGGAGGGAAGGAAAGAAGGAAGGAAGGAAGGAAGGAAATATTGCAAATGATATGTACACCAGGCAAGAATAGACCACAAACAGCATTTTTGGTGGTGAGGGGTGGATCCCTTATTTTTCTTCAAAATGGAGATTGATAAAAATCCAATCCAGACAGATCCCAAATTTCCAAATTTGTGTTCCCCATTTAATTCCTCTGTTCTGAATATCCAAATACAGGAATGGAGTGGTAATCTATTGGATTCATCCATTCCACTTATTGATTTCAGAGTAGAAATCTTTAGTGTCAGTTCATGAAATGGTTTATTGACTAATCCATGTGTCCTTTTCTGTAATAATGCAACACAAGACTTTTTTATGTGGAGTAAAAAAAGTATTTTCTCTTAAAAAAAGAAAAATAACTTGAATTTTATGTTTAGAGATTTGCTTCTTTCTTGCCCTGTTGAGTATACGTAACTCATTTTTAGCACAAAGTAGGTGGTTTCTATCTTATAATTGCTGCAATCAAGCCGCACATATGTCCTATTTCTCAAAAATGGACTATTTTGTATAGAAGCATTAATATATTTTAGATTTTAAATGTATAAATATTAATACTCTATGAATTAAAAACACTGAGAGAGTTACTATAGGACTTAAATCATTCTGCTAGTATCTTTGGAAATCTAATGTTCCACTTTCATACACATCTCAATTTGGGTAGGATCAATATATCAGCTCAGACTCCATTATACATCATACTAATCAGGGGTGGGTTCTACTTACCTTTACTACCAGTTCACAACGGGGCCGCATGCACTCGCTGGCTTCGCTGATGACATCGGGGGCGGTGGGCGGAGCCTCCTGCAAATTTTACTACTGGTTCTATAGAACCGGCCGAACCGAGGGCAACCCACCACTGATACTAATTCTCTGTAACTAGCAATTGAACATAGAATAAAGCATAGAATGCAAGCAATAGCAACAGCAATAGCACTTGGACTTACCGGTATATACTGCTTCATGTTGCTATGCAGCTCTCTCTAAGTGGTTTACAGAGACAGCATATTGCCCCTAACAATCTAGATCAGTGATGGCTAATCTTTTTGCGGTTGTGTGCCAAAAGTGGGGGGAAGTGGGGGGGGTAACGTGTGTGCATGCCCACACCCATAATTCAATGCCTCCCTGCATTCCCCCTGCTTTTGGCACCCGACGCCAAATAGGTTACCAGTGGGCCCGGTAGGCCCATTTTTCGCCCTCCCCAGGCTCCAGAAGCTTTCTTGGAGCCTGGGGAGGGTGAAAACGGCCTTCCCCACCCCCTGGAGGCCCTCCGGAGGCTGGAAACGGCCCATTTCCTGACTTCTGGTGGGCCCAGAAAGTCCAAAAATCAGCTGGAGCTAAGCTAGGGCAACACTCGTGTGCCCACAGATATGGCTCTGCATGCCACCTGTAGCACGCATGCCATAGGTTCGCCATCACGGATCTAGGTTCTCATTTTATCGACCTTGGAAGAATGGAAGGCTGAGTCAACCTTGAGCCAGTCAGGATCGAACTTAATAGGGGGCAGAGTTAGCCTGCAATACTACATTCTAACTACCACAACGGCTCTTCATTTACCCAGTACAAGAATATAAGTGATGACCGGTTCACAAGTAGAAAACATCATTGGCACCTTACAGTTACCCACTTATCATCTTTGGACTATTCTAGGGGACTCTTAACTAAATATGTAAATAAGTCCAAAAAATATTAACTTGAATGCAGAATTTCACGTGGCAATCTTGTGCTGATGCTGGAATAAAGAATTTTAGAGACAAAGATTCTATTCTACTTTCCTATTTTTATCCCTATTCTTCTTTCCCTTTGTAGCCCACACCCAAAGTTTGGTGTGAAAGAATTTTCTAGAAAATCTTGGTTGAGGTGCTGGGCAATTCAATCATCACTTGGGGACAGATTCAGGTTGTCTCCAGAAGCTTTTTTTTTTTTTTTTTTTGCATTTCAGTCAAATCTAATTTATTGGCATTGATTGCACACTATATTATCAAAGGTTAAAAATGCATTTTGCGGTATTATGAGAACCCAATCATTATATTTGTATGCTGCCTGAATCAGACTATTACATTAAAGGATAATGCAGTTTAGTTGTTTTGGGAATTAAAGCATAACCTAGTAAATTTCTTTAAACCTTCTGTGTTGTGTAAATATGGCCACTGTATCTGAGGTAACTTCACTGACATGGTGATTCTATTATGTGCTGCTAGCCTGCTATGATTTAGGGGAATCCAAATTACAAATCCTATTCAGAATGTAATTATGCTAAATATCAAATGATGGGTGTGTTGTGTACAAAGCAATCTTTAGGAACTATCATGGAGCCGTGATGCTGCAGTCTGGAAGCTATATTAGGCCGGAAGCTTCAATGCTGCCACCTTCTCGTGTGTGTGTGGGAAAGTAGGAGGGGGGATTAAGTAGAGGGGTTGATAGTAGACATAATAGCATTCTTCCTGTCGGTCAAGGTCAGGGCAATCCAGCATCTGGAGAAGGAATGGTCAGGGGGCTGAGTCGAGATGGGATGGACGTTGATTGGAGCATGTGATTGACTGGGGAGTGGGGGGGGATTTGGGGGTTTTGACTTACTGAGGGAAAACCCGGGCTTTTCAGATTTGGGTTTTTCCAGATGTGCCAGTTTACCTATTCTAGTAAAGAGAACTTTGGAAAATGCTTGCTTCCGCATCTTTACTTGGAGTTGGGGTTTTCTGGAACGCTGACATAAAAATTAATTAAAATAAATTAAATTAAATTAAATTAAATTAAATTAAATTAAATTAAATTAAATTAAATTAAATTAAATTAAATTCTGCAAAGTAGGAAGACTGGCATTGAGGATGCGAGGAGGTACTATGGCCTATGGCCACTGGTATACTTCCCAATGTTGCAAAACAACAACAACAACAGACAAATGGGTAAACTATGTGGAACATTTGATGAATGTGAGAACATCTTTATTTCTTCTCTTCTATTGCACTTAGAGGGCTGGAAACGTAAACCACAGAAAAACCTACCTGCTTAGCTTTTTCTCTTCTGAACTATCGATGGAAGAATTTTGATGTTTGAGAAATCTTCTTTATATCTTTGGTTGTATGTGACCAGGGTAGCTCTATATGAATTTCAAGTTCAGAATAAGATCAATATATTTGGAAAAAAGCTGAAGATGCTGCCCGAGGCACATCTTTTACTACATCTAAACAGCAGAAAAAATGTAAAACAGTGTGGGTTTTTTTGCTATTACTTGGGCTGTCACACAGAGCCAAAAATATTATATTTTAACACGAATATCGTATTTAACTTTTAACTTGATTAAAGTCACCAGCAGCAGAAATAGTCTTGGTGTTAAAAGAAACTATAGTTTTGCGGGGGGTTATTAATAACCCAAGTGTCAAAACAGGGGAAATTATTATTTTCTGTAATGCTTTCTTTTAAAATACATAAAGCTAATTCTTAAAGTATTCTGCTAAATTTGTAGTTTGGTATTTGTGCAAATATAAGCATACATTAAAAACAATTGTTTGGAACTCTTTTAACATTCATTATCAAATATAGTATTCTTTCTATGAATTCTTAAAGATTTTTTTTTTGCACGTAACTGCACACTTTGTAAGGGGAGGGGAGGGACAAGTCCTGATTTTGTGGCCCACTGTGAAATATCATCATTGCATTAATCGGATTTGTGGTTAAGTTGCTGACCTAGAAACTAGGAGACCATAAGTTCTTGTCCTAGCAAAGGCATGAAAGCAGTGGTGGGATTCAAATTTTTTTACTACCAGTTCTGTGGGCATGGCTTGGTGGGCATGGCTTGGTGGGTATGGCAGGGGAAGGATACTGTAAAATCTCCATTCCCACCCTACTCCAGAGGAAGGATACTGCAAAATCCCCATTTCCTCCTAATCAGCTGGGATTCAGAAGGCAGAGAATAGATGGGGGTGGAGCCAGCCAGAGGTGGTATTTACCAGTTCTCCGAACTGCTCAAAATTTCCATCACCGGTTCTCCAGAACTGGTCAGAACCTGCTGAATACCACCTCTGCAAAGTGATGTGATGGCCAGTCATTCTCTCTCTGCCCAACTCACTTCACAGTGTTGTTGTTGTGAGGAAAACAGGAGGATGGAGTATTATGAATGAAGGAATGAAGGAATGAATGAGTAACAGAAGAAAGGGAAATGCCTAAGGGAGGAAACAGCAGTTTTTGTGAAATTATGAACATCTTTAGAAATTTGAGAACCTGTTATGAGCATTGTCACAGAACAACCAATAGTTACAAAATAGCCAATTTATCAAATGCCAGACTGACGTTATTGGGCCAGACCACTTCCAATAGCAAATAGGCATTTCTTTACCAAACTAGATAACATTACCAGTGCTAGTAGTGAGGAGTATTTGCTCTCATTTTATATACTAATGGCTTGCCCTGCCAGTGTCTCTGATAGTGGTTTTGGTGGTCCTTTGATTAGGCTATTGTTTACTATTAGTTTAGCTTGTTTGTTTGAGTTGGTAGTTCCTGAATTGGAGTATTGTTTGCTTCTTGATCTAATGGTATTCTCTGCTTATTTGGTTGTTGATTGCTGGTGTGGAAGTGTTTTGGTCTTTTTTGTTTCCTTTTTTAGCTTTTTCAGCTACCAACTCAGACAGAGGAGGAGGAGGAGGAGGAGGAGGAGGAGGAGGAGGAGGAGGAGAAAGATACTTAGGACTAGCATTTTGTTTTGCAGCATCATTTCAAAATATTAATTGAAAGAAAAATAAAATTATAAATGCCTAGAATATTGCAACAAGCAATAGGATATTTATTAGGCTCTAAATAAAAGAAGCCCTGCTTTTGGTTAAATTTTATGCCAAATGTCAGACAGGAAAAAGAAAGACTTTGGAAAATAGTTGCTTTAATTGGGACTTAAGTATGTACAGTACCTAAATAGGAACTCATCATTGTATAAGATACATTCTTTTTATTTGTTTCTTTAAAATAGTTGTGTAACCACATTCGCAAACAAATCTGGAGGGCTTACAACCAATACAACAATATAAAACAATATAAAACAATAGCAATAAAAAGCATCATTTAATATTGCAGAATGTAGCAAAGTTTGATAATATTCATTTATGTAATTCTGCTTGTGAACACTTTGTATATTTTAGTCAGCCTGGTATGGGCTACAAACTTACATAAAGGTCTTTAGACTGAGGGGGGTTGTTCTGTTGTGTTGTGTTGTGTTGTGTTGTGTTTTGTTTTGATATGTGAAAAGACAATGTATGCTGTTCTTGTCAAGAATGGGGACTGGTATGTTATTCTGTGGTTTCTTGTGTCCTCTTCAGCACTAATTAAGATTCAGATATTATTTAACAGCTTGGTGCTCACAGAAATAATTTGTTCTTTGTTGTTTATTTTTGGATATTATCTAAATGAAAATGTATATGTATACATAAATACCCATGCATGAATATTCCACACACAGCTCAAAGTACCTATTTTCTTTTAATACAATATGGAAATGCAAAGGCATACATAAGGTAAGCCATAATTGCTTGCAGTTAAAATTTAAAAATTTGGGTGACTATTCACTGATTTTCTTCTCCAGATCTGCTGCATTTCTATTTCTCTAATTGGCACCTATGTATCTTAAAATATTTCAAATTCTGCTATTCTCTAAATTTAAATTATTGGTCTTGGCTAAGAGGAGGGCAGGAAGACACACCCAACAATAGCAGAAAGAAATACAGCAATAACCTCTATTTGACATTGTCTGACATCTTGATGGTAATAAGTGTGATCAGTAGAAATATTGGTTCCCAAAACACAGCAGAACCCATCATACGGTCCAGGAATCAGATGGTGGATTGGCAAGTTCAGTTCAACTGTTGGTGACTTTAATTCAGAATGGAAATTCTTGATTTAGAAGAGAGATTTTATTTTCCAATACTACATAAAACTTCTGTTACAGGAAATCGCTGATGGTTCACTTTGACATACTGTGCATTGCTCCAAGGCACATATTTTATGTTTTTGAAGAGAGGTGACTTTGAAACACTGCTTATTTTTCTTGACTTCTTATTGATGGGTATCCAATACAGACGGGCCATAGCACACAATATATTCCCTGTTATTTACTTTATAGGCTTTCACTGTATTAATATGTAGTGTTTTGCCCCAGCTATGGACCCCAAAGAACACAGCACACACAAAGTCTGTACAAAACTTAAATTTACTAAAATAACTTAGTCTTTTCCAAACAAAGGCTGTTAAGAAACTTTCTTAACAGCCTACAAGAAACCAAAGATAAAATAATCACAATCTTACTAAGGTTGGCAGAAAGCCCAGAAGCAATTTGCAGAGAATCCAGACATGAAGGAGAATGAACTAAAGTTGTTCCCTACAAATTGCTTCAGTCGGCGGTCCTCCTTAAATAGGCTAAGGGAGTGGCCAATTAGCCCCAAGCCTTACTCTCGAGGAGACCTCCTCCTGAGGAGCCACTCCTGCCTTTTGGCCGCTCTGCGCACCCGTGCATCGAGAAGAGACTCCTCTTCTTCGTCCTCTTCACTTAAAGGAGCTTCTGGACGTTCTGAAGGCCCTGGCTGAATCCCTGCCTCTGGCACCACATCTTCTCCAGCCTCCTCTTTGTCTGACTTGAGTGCCAGCAGCACAGGCTGCTGGCGCAGCACCACACCAGCCTCTTCGCTGTCAGAATCAGCTGCAATTCGCACAGGCCACTGATGGGCCACAACATGTAGATGAACATGAAAATCATGAACCTGAGTTGGCAGATAGTCATCATCTCTAATGACTTCTTTTGGAGAAGTTCAAATATGGCAACCCACTTAGGAAAGGCATAGGTATTACTTTAATACAATGCACTCCCTTCAAGTGAGTACTGTATTACACAGACATTATATAGTACAGTACATACAGAGGCCTTTGAACTATAGTGCTGAAGAAGACATCTGCAAGTCCTTTGGACTGCAAGGCGATCAAACCGGTCAGTTCTAGAGGAGATCAACCCTGACTGCTCTTTAGAAGGCCAAATCCTGAAGATGAAACTCAAATACTTTGGCCACCTAACGAGAAGGAAGGACTCACTGGAGAAGAGCCTAATGCTGGGAACAATTGAAGGCAAAAGAAGAACGGGACGACAGAGAATGAGGTGGCTGGATGGAGTCACTGAAGCAGTAGGTGTGAGCTTAAATGGACTCCAGAGGATGGTAGAGGACAGGAAGGCCTGGAGGAATGTTGTCCATGGGCTTGCGATGGGTTGGACATGACTTTGCAACTAACAACAACAACAACAACACAGTATACAGAAGTGATATTTCTTAAATGGATACTCAACCAAATTTTTACCTACTGTTATCAACTCTGGTTTGCAAGCCGGGTATGCTGCTGTTTTACCAAAGGCATTTATTATTTGCATCAACATTGGAATAGCAAGTGAGGTTTTGAAATAAACATAAGAATGTTATCTACAAATAAAACCAGTTTATGATTAACTGAACTATGTACTACTCCATAAATTTTTCTATGTTCTCTCGTTCTCTAATCGCACAAGCCACACAAATGTTCCACACAAATATCAAAAAGCCAAGGGTGAAAATAGCAGTATGCTTGTCTCGTAATGGGAAAGTAGGAGAAAACATACCATTAAACTTTATTGCAGATGTGGACAACTCATATAATATCTTGATCCACTTTATGAATTTCAGAGGAAGGAAATTCAAACCTATTTCATACAGCAAAAATGTACAGTACTGAAAATATATTTTATTAAAGAGTTTTACACACTTAATTTGTAATCTTAATGATAAGATTACAAATTGCTCTTCATTTTTTGTTCAAGTCTATTAAATCTACAACTATCAAGGAATCAGGACTATACATATTGCTCAAGCCCAGAGGTGGGTTCTACTTACCTTTACTACCGGTTCGCAACGGGAGCGTGCACGCTCACTTCTGCGCATGTGCAGATCATCCATTATGATGTCTGGGTGGATGGGTGGAGCCCCTTACCGCTTTTACTACAGGTTCACAAGAACCGGACAGAACCAGGAGTCACCCACCACTGCTCAAGCCTAAATACAAGAATCTAGTCAACTAGAGATCAACATTAAATTGGCACTAAATAAGAGTCAACAGAATTCAAGGGGAGACTGGACTTGGAGTATTTGTGGACATGTAACGATTCTAGGCTGAATCCTTTCTTGATGCTGCCCTCAGGTTCTTTGTCCTCTTCAATTTTTTTCAATTTAATTCAATTTATATGCCGCCCTTCTCCGAAGACTCAGGGCAGCTCTTTACCTACAACAACTAATTTAATGTTGTTTATTGCTTGACTAGTTTTTATAAACCCTGCCTCATCACTTTTAATAACAAATGATGTCACTTACTGTAATCTATCTTGTTACAATCTTTGTATTATTATTAATCAATGAGGTTGGATGATAATTAGTATATTAGGTATGGTCTTTACCTGATTTTGGTAAATACCTCTGATGATATTTCTTTACCAATTATCTCATTATACAATTGACAAAATTTTGGCACCAAAAGATCTACAAATGTTTTATATTACTGTATTAAAAAATCTATCTGATCCTCGTGTTTTACCACTTACCATTTTCAAAAAATTTTGTTTAATCTCTACCTTAGATAGTGCGGCAAACAGAAATTGTTTTTGTGTATAATCTAAGTGTGGTAGGTTTACATAATATAGAAAGGCCTCTGTTGCTCCATTCAATATATTCTCTGTTTTGCTATCTAATTGTAAATAGAATTTTAAAAATGGATACTTTACATCCTTTGAAGTTTTATATATTTGATTGCTTTCCCCTCTGATAATTGATATTAACATTGTACATCATGATGTATGAGGGAAAGATAATTTAATTTTTGCTATGATAAATATCTGGATGGAATATGGTCCAGATTTCCAGGAAGGAGGAGGTATATTTTAGAGGAGCAAGAGACAACTCGGTTCAGGTAGATTATAATCAGAGGTGGGTTTCAGCAGGTTCTGACCAGTTCTGGAGAACCGGTAGAAGAAATTTTGAGTAGTTCTGGAGAACCGGTAGTAAAAATTCTGACTGGCCCCGCTCCCATCTATTTTCTGCCTCCCAAGTCCCAGCTGATTGGGAGGAAATGGAGATTTTGCTGTATTGGATTGGGGAGGGAATGGAGATTTTACAGTATCCTTCCCCTGGACTAGGGAGGGAATGGAGATTTTACAGTATCCTTCCCCTGGACTAGGGTGGGAATGGAGATTTTACAGTACGTTTCTCCTGCCACACCCACCAAACCACGCCCACCAAGCCACACTCACAGAACCGGTATTAAAAAAATTTGAAACCCACCACTGATTATAATACAGAAAAAGGGTGAAGACAGCTCCTCCATATAGTTCCCAGGCGATATACATTATGTTTGCTTTAGTTTTGCAAGATTCTGTCTATGGGGGAAGAACAATTTTTTAAAAAAAACCACTTGGAAGAATCACAATGTGTCTTCCTTGGTCTTAGAGATCCTGGCAATATCAGAACACCCCAAAACCTATTTTTACAATAGAGGACACTTGCAATTTATCACTACTTTCCTCGCTCTGGTATTAGATGGGAGCTAAAATTGAATATGGTTTTCCAGATTGTCAACAACTCATGCAGAAAGCAGACATTTAGAGAGTGGCTGAAATCCGTACCTGCCAGTCAGCCAAGATAATTCCTTAACTTCTAAATAAGTACTAATCATAGCACTACCTCCTGAAAACAACTATTATTTTTTTGTATCGGTTTTGATCAGTTATAATCATTTTAGTGAGAAAAGAGTGTAAAGGATGTGGGAAGATAAGGACTTTAGCATTAGTTAGCAGACTCACAGGCTGCACCCAAGGGAAACTGACAGCGAAGCACATAATTATTGCTTTTCCTATCATGAAATATACAGCCCAATTTTACCTCCGCCCACTTCTCTTTCTTCGAATTAGGAAGGAAAATAGCATTCTGCAATTTGCCCTTTATTAAATTAAAAGCCAACAACACATTATAGAAGTGCCACTTTATGTTGTGGCTTTGCATATTTGCAATCTTATTTACAGACTAGCAAAGGCAAATCACGCAGTCTAAAATCAAATCACATAAGACTGCTAAGTGAGTAATTCAAGTTATTTAATTACTCTCTTCTTTCTAGATCAAAGGATATTTCAACACTATGATGGATTGTCTCACATTGGAATTTGATGTCAAAAGCATTTTTTTAAAAAATATAAAAAACTTTTGAAAATCTTTTCTGTCACATTTAAGTTTTCCAGTTAATTAATGCTAGGTTTATTTGTTTCCTGATGTAAAAAACAATATGGACAGTTTTTCATGATGCTGTAAAGTCCTCTTACAGACAAAACATTCCAACTATTTTTTTGGGAAAAAAAACCATAGCTGTGTATCTGAGCTAAATTTCAGTATGTACCATATTTTCCGCAGTTTCAAATATCAAAGTATTTTTTGAAGGCAGCCTTAGGGGAAAACAACAATAACAAAAGTCAAGTTTTAGCTGTTTTGTAATTTACACAACATATTACACTGTTGTTTTATTTACCAGTATGAAAACTGGATTTTCACAATTAGATAATAAAGAATTGTAATGACCATTGGAGACTATGAAGTTTCTACTTCTATAATCTTGAAACAATTGGGTACTTTTGTAGGAAGAAATATCCTTCTGGGTTCAGCTTCAAGTGGGGAAAAAGACACTGGAAACATAGAGACTGCTTGGAAAGATGGTTTAATGGTGGACAGGATCACATGGTTTGAGTTCCTGAACAGAAAAGGGAGAGATGCAGCGAGTCCCGGGTTTTGAACTTCCTGGGGCCCCAAAAGAATATCCTGATTGGTTGACTCCCGGAGGGGGGCTTTAGCTAGCCTTGCTGGCTGATGTAATCTTCCCAGGTGCCATGTGATGAGTTTCTGTTGCTAGATGGATCCTATTGTGTTAGTTTCTGTTGCTAGATGGGTCCTATTGTGTTGTAGATGATGGTCCATTGACAAAGATGAGAGGGAATTGAGTTTCTGCCTCTGGCCCATTGACAAAGGATGGGGGGGAAGGAAGATGGGAGCTGCTTCATCTTTAAAACATGCTTCTCCATTTCTCATCCAGGGAAACATAATATTCTGCCTTTTTAATATTTCCTAATATATTTCATTCTTATAGGAAAGGGGTGGGTACTAACTTCCTACACTTTTAAGGTCACATACTTGGGAGCAATATTCACTTACTCTAACTTATTTTAAAGAAATACAACTGAAGGTTTTTGAGCAATCCTAAAGACATTTCTCCTTCTCCTCTTCTAGAGTCTTAATAGAAGGTTAATCTTCTATTTTTCAAAATCAATTGTAAATATTTTATTTTTTATTTTATTTTATTTTATTTTTCAATTTATATACCGTCCTTCTCCCTGAGGACTCAGGGCGGTGCACAGCCAGAATTAAAAACATGAAATACAAATATTAAAAACAATTAAAATCTATATAAATTTGGCCCAAAATTTAAAAAACCACAAACCAATTAAATATTTAAATTTTTTTAAAAATTTCTTCCTAAGCCAGCCCGGCTTGCTGGAAAAAGTGGGTTTTAAGGGAACGGCGGAAGGCACTGAGGTCTTGGATTCTCCTTATCTCTGGGGGCAGCTGATTCCAGAGGGTAGGTGCCCCCACAGAGAAGGCTCTCCCCCTGGGGGTCACCAGCCTACATTGTTTGGCTGATGGCACCCTGAGGAGGCCCTCTCTGTGGGAGCGCACGGGTCGCTGGGAGGTCGTCGGTAGCAGCAGGCGGTCTCGAAGATAGCTAGGCCCTATGCCATGGAGCGCTTTAAAGGTGATAACCAACACCTTGAAGTGCACCCGGAAGACCACCGGGAGCCAGTGCAGCTCGCGCAGGAGCGGTGTTACATGGGAGCGCCATGCTGCTCCCATCACTACCCGCGCTGCTGCGTTCTGGACCAGCTGGAGCCTCCGGGTGCCCCTCAAGGGGAGCCCCATGTAGAGAGCATTGCAGTAGTCAAGGTGACGAGGGCGTGAGTGACTGTGCACAGGGAATCCCGATCAAGAAAGGACCGCAACTGGCGAGTCAGGCGAACCTGATAAAAGGTCCCCCTGGTTACAGCCGTCAGATGTTCCTCCAAGGACAGCTGCATATCCAGGAGGACTCCCAGATTGCGAGCCCTTTCTGTGGGAGCCAAGGACTCGCCCCCAATAGTCAGTGATGGAGTCAACTGACTATATCGGGATGCCGGGAGCCACAGCCACTCAGTCTTGGAAGGGTTGAGCTTGAGCCTGTTCCTCCCCATCCAGATCCGCACAGCCTCCAGGCACTGAGACATCACTTCAAGGGCATCGTTGGGGTGGCCTGGGGTGGAGATGTACAGCTGGGTGTCATCAGCGTACTGATGGTATCTCACCCTGAAGCCACGGATGATCTCGCCCAGACATATGACATTTATTTCAGAATTTGTGGTTACAAGTATGGTCTAGCCACACAACAATGATGCACAATTTCTATATATCCCAAATTAATCTTCTCATTGTTCCTATCACCCATCTCCTCCCACTTATGACTGTGTGGCTGTAACCTTGTTGCTGGTATCCTTAAGACTTACTGTATTTTTCGGAGAATAAGACACACCTAAAAGAGGCTGAAAATTTGGGTGCATCTTATACTCTGAATGTAGCTTTTTCAAAGCTTTTTTTCAGCCCTAACGAGGCGCTAATGAGGCATTAGTGAGCGATCTTCCCAGCTTTGCCTGCTCCCTTGACTCTGCTGTGCTTTAACGAGGTGCTAGCAAGTGAAGCAATCTCCATGCTTTGCTCTGACTCTCAGCTGTTCTTTAGAAGCTTTTTTTCAGCCCTAATTAGGTGCTAACTGAGTGAAGTGATCTCCCCCATGCTTTGCCTGCTTTTCTCATTGCTGCTGTGCCTTAGAAGCTGTTTTTTTATCCCCAAGCAGGGGATAAAAAACCAGCAAACTAATGTGCTGAAGCTAACCAGACTAAGGACGCTAGCCAGATGAATACCTGATAGGCAGATTTTTCCCCCCTATTTTCCTCCCCAAAAACTAAACTGCGGTACATCTTATACTCTGGTGCGTTTTATATTCCAAAAAATACGGTATATTGACTGTTTCCCTATGACTATCATTAAGTGTTGTACCTTATGATTCTTGAATGTATCTTTTCTTTTAAGTACTCCGAGAGCGTATGCACCAAGACAAATTCCTTGTGTGTCCAATCAATATAAAGAATTCTATTCTATTCTATTCTATTCTATTCTATTCTATTCTATTCTATTCTATTCTATTCTATTCTATTCTATTCTATTCTATTCTATTCTATTCTATTCTATTCTATTCTATTCTATTCAAAGGGCTACCTAAAAAGATAATGGAAATGACCAAAGCACAAAAATAACATGATTTACGGTAACTCTAAATGATGCTCAGGAATTAAAGCAAGACTGGAGTATTTAGAATGAATGGAATGGAATGGAATGGAATGGAATGGAATGGAATGGAATGGAATGGAATAGAATAGAATAGAATAGAATAGAATAGAATAGAATAGAATAGAATAGAATAGAATAGAATAGAATAGAATAGAATAGAATAGAATTCTTTATTGGCTAAGTGTGATTGGACAAACAAGGAATTTGTGTAATTGTATGATTGGACACACAAGGAAATGCTTGGAAATACGGACCACATTGTTTTTAAATTTTTTATAAGGGAATGGAAAACTGTCAAGAAAGTTCTTCACAGTTACATTTGACTTCTCCAAAGAAAACTTAAAAAAAAAAGAAAGAAAAGAAAGGTGCATTCAAAAGAAAGTTGAAGAAGAAGGAAGAGATGGCTTAATATTCCTGCAGGATAGTTGAGCGTTGGGGAAAGTTACTCTATCAGGAGCTCATCTGATGCAAAAAAAAAATGCACGGAGGTCATCTATTTTTAGTGAATGTTGCATAATGTTCTTTAGAGTTCTTGTCACATATGTATTTTCCCTTTCTTTTAAGATACCATGGTCTGAGTCAGTGACCATGACTCAGCTGTGTCTTTTTGAAGAAGAGCAATGGTGAAATTAAAGGCAAGGAGAAAGGGTACACATCGCATCACTCTCTAGTCTCCAGAATCTTGGATGCCAGATATTTTAATCTAGACTGGGTAATGCCATTTTAATTATTGCATAATACTCAGGAATAAAATGATACATATCATGTTTTGTTTCAATTATGAAAAAAAATCTATTCTTTGTCTTCACATTATTTATTTAGCTATAGCAGCTCTCCAAACATATCCCCCATGACTCCTATTTACTTGGGAGTGAATCTCAATGAATTTCACAGGGCTTTCCTCTGAGTAAAATTGCACTGAAAATGAAATGTGGAAAAGAGCTGATATTTAAATAAAAGAGCAAGAAGCATGTGTTCTTTTCCAGGCTGTCCCTGAAAAGGAGTGGCTGCTATTTTAAGAAATCTATTCACTGAAGTTAATGTGACCCTAAAGTAGAAATAATTTACGAGGTAGCGAGACCCATCCTACTGGGTGATTTGGGGCAAGGCATTCTCTCTTGGGCCCAACCTTCTTGCAATGTTGTTTTTAAGAAAAAAATTTTTGGAGGAACAGTGAACAAGGTATCACCAACAAAGTTCTTAAATTGTATCTTTTCAGTAAAACACTGTCCCCTGGAGTTCCAAAATGATCCCATAAAATCCCCAGCTTTGTCTTCCTGTGGTACCGAAGGCTCAGAATCTTCACAACCACAACACAATCCTGAAAATACAGGTGAGGACAGACATAACTTCCTAATAGCAATAGCACTTAGACTTATATACCACTGTACAGTGCTTTACAACCTTTTCTAAGTGGTTTACAGGGTCAGCATTGTTCTGTCCCCATCTCACACACACGCACAAACAGACAGCCGGGGGTTAAATAAACTGGCAGACAACCAATTCTTTCGATAAGACGCTTGGCAGCAACCCAGTAGCTGCTTGCCAAGAACTTTTACTCAATAAACAAAATACCCACAGTCAAGAATTGTCCAGTTCGTAAAATAAATCCAAGGCCAATAATGTTGTTTCCAAAGATGCAATGTGACTCGATAGTAGTTAGTTTTGTCTGTCACAGAGTCTGAATGGCCACCTCACCCCCTTTTATACCCTGTGGGGTGTGGTCCAGTGACTCAGACTAATCTCTGGCATGCCTTTTCCTCAATTGCGCGCGCTTATCTCTGCGACGCTGCCGAGGATCCAGCCAAGACTCATTACCCTCATCACTGTCCACCTGTGGCTGTGTGGACGTGCTTGGCCCCGGCCCTATCTCTTGCCCTTCGGCGGTCACCGAAGGCATTGCCAGAGAGGAGAGTTCTGGAGAGGGAGGGCTTGCCAACTCCTCTCCTTCACTCTCGGAGTCCTCTCTTGCCGATGACACAGGCTCAGGTAATGGAGCCACAACATTTACAACCTTTTCTAAGTGATTTACAGGGTCAGCATGTCCATTTATGTCCAGGATGCGAGGGGGTCTTTAAATATTTTCACAGCCCTCTTTTTGGCTCGTGTAGTATACAGGTCTTCAGTGGAAGGCAGGTTAGTAGTAACTGTTTTTTTCTGCAGTTCTAATTATCCTCTGAAGTCTGTCTTGCTGGGTTGTAGAACCAAAACAAAAAGACAAATATTGTTGTCCTATGTGCAGGAGTAGACATCAAACCTTAGACATCAAACCAGTATCGGTCCATGGCTGCACAGTTGGAGGTGAGTGGCAGATAAGCAAGTGAAGCATGTACCCTAGTGAAAACTGTGTATGCATAGAACCTAGGTTTAGGTGCGAAATCATTCCTCTCCTCCATCAAACTGGTCCCTGGTTCCCAAAAGATTGAGCATCGCTGTTCTTTTGTGATTTTCTGACTGAAAATATCCAACCACAGTTCGTATCAATTTGCTAACTTTTAAGATGTCAATTTGCAATGGTTTCATTTCATCTTTCACTGTGAGGATCTATCCTGAGTAGCGTGATGAGGTTCATGCTACTCATGTCCCATGTTCTCATGCTTTATTGAACAAAAATAGTGAGTCTTAAACCAAATTTATGATACCTATTTGTTTCTAAACCTTAAAGGCTTACTGTACTTATACCGTAACTAGCCATGTGCCTATTTCTATACAGGTAATTCTCGACTTATAATCATAACTGGACCAGAATTTTCAATGCTAAGCAAAGTGTTATCTGAGTTGCTCCTAATTTTACAACCTTTTTTTGCTATGATTAAATGAATTGCTACAGTTGTTAAATGAATCACACAGCATCCTCCACCCACTTTACTTTACTGACTTTAACAATCATTTGATCCTGGAATCTATATATATAAAAGCGAAAACCACTCACGCATTAATCACGAAATCTCCAGAACCGTAAAGCCTACAAATTTGAAATTTACCATGTATGTTCCTCTTGGCTTCTAGGTGCTCACTAAGAAAGGATTTTTTGAAATGACCATTAGTATTTCCTATATTATTATTAACACGCTCTGATGCTAAGGAGTTGTACTCCCCCTCCCCACCTCAAAAGAAATCTGTTCCAAATGCAAAACACAAGCAGAGGAGTTTCACTTTCAGTTTTACTTTTACAGCAGCAAGCAGCTTTACTACAGAACTCTTGAGCTAAGCCACGCCCAGCCTCCTTCCTGTCTCCTTCTTGCTCACACAGCAAATACTGTGTGAGTTTCCAAACACCCCTCAACTCTCTCACACACTGACAGTATGCTAGCCAGATGAATACTAATGGATGCTGCAGGCTGGGACATTGTACTCCCCCTCTGTTCCAACTGCCAGTTGCATTATATTAACACACTCTGATGCTACGGAGTTACACATTCTACATTAAGTTTCAGGCTGCAAGTGTCAATTTATTAAGCTCGACCACATAGTTTCGTAGCGAAGCACAGGCGTCCAGCTAGTTCTGTCATAAATACATGCTGGTTGCCAAGCAACTGTATTTTGATCATGTGACTGTAGGCATGCTATGACAATTGTAAGCGTGAAGATTGATTGTAAGTCAGTTTCTAATTTTGAACAGTCACTAAATGAATGCTTTTAAGTTACCTCTGTGCTCTGTATCAATTTCTAATGATTTCTTATTAATTATTATGTATTTGCATACATTTTTTTCCTGTTTTCCCCCCTTCCTCCTTTACAGACAGGTTCAAATTCCCTACAATTATCTAGAGTAATAGGCTTAGTTATCCTGCTCTTCGGCTACTCTCTCACCTGGGAATTGTGGGGAAGGGTCTTAGTTGAGTTATAACACCTCTTAGCCAAGCTTTAGTTGCTTTAGGTTTAGCAGGCTTCATTGCTGGCTAGAATTTTAGCATTTTCAGCCAATTATTACAGATGCCATTCTGAACTGCTGGATGGCCTTTAGCATCTTTTCCTCTCTGATTGGGAGGGGAGAGATTTATTCCAGCTAGCAGCTGACCGCTAGTTGCCAGAATTTCTGGAGGAATTAGCATAGCTGCTATCCAATTCCACACTCCTGGGTGGTGTTTGTTTTTTTGTTTTTTACATAGGCATTAATGTGCCTATGTCATATTGTACCAAACCAACTTTGTCACTTCCTTCTCTTTTACTTGCAATCCCATCCTCCTCACCCTCACCCACTCTCAAGCCCTGCTGTGCTGCCTCCTCTGATGGGGAGGTGTTGCTAAGAGGGATGAGCAAAACATTTCGGCAATGTATGCGAGACATCTATACTCCCAGCATCTCAGCTGCCTGGCTAAAGCAAGCAGGCACCTATACTGGGGAACAGCGATATAGAAAGATGCTAGAGGCTGACGATCACTTTAGTGGCAAAGAGATCATTTCACACTGTGCTGGAGAAGGCAACAGGAATCCACTCCTGTAATTTTATCGAAAGAACCACGTACTGTAGATAGAAAATACAAAATGATTGATGATATAGTGCTAAATGATAGGCCTGTCAGGCTGGGTTGCACTCAACATGCTACTGAGGAAGCAGTGAAGCTTCTTTCAGAGTACTAAAAATTGTTCACGATGTGGGTGGATGAAAGCCTTCAGGATGTCTAGTTACTGATGTTGCCATACGGGAAATGAAAACCCTCCCGTAAAGACAGAATTACAGTAGGAACATGGAAGATGGAAGATTTGTTGGCTACGTTCAGTGCCTTAAGTTATTTGTAAAAATAACCAAGGCAGAATAATACACATAAATTAATAAAAATGAAATAAAGAACCCTACACATTTTCTCCGTGGTCTGAACCACACACAGTAATACCTGGATCTTCCTGATTTCCCATCTTAGTCTTACAATGTTGCCTTTATTCTCACCTTTATTCAGCCTTCCATCCTTCCTAAGGTAGTAAATTGAGGACCCAGTTTGTGGGGGCAATAAGATGACTTTGTATAAAATATACAAAAGTATGAAGGCTATTGCTTAACGCACTGTAAGCCGCCCTGAGTCTCCGGAGAAGGGCGGCATATAAATCAAATAAAAAAGAAAAGAAAAGAATGAAATAGTCTTAACCATTATTAGATTTGTCCATAGAAAGGCAGCATTTTCCCTGTTATTCAGATACCGATCTCAAAATATGAAATTACGCTTTGGTATCAATTCATTTAAATAATTTTTGCTACCTACTAACTCAGGTGACTGGCAGGTATGATCCGAGCTAAGTTTCAGAGTTGCTGAAAAGTGGGAAACTGGAGAATGTACAAGGAACTAAGCAGAGGACAGGAGATTTCCTTTTACAGCTTTTAAACTTGGGAGATGGCCAAATGAAGGATGGGGGAGGCAGACCAATCAGGATAGATAAATCACACCTGATGACATTATCTAGTTGGGTAAGGACACACCTGCAAGAAAACAACCCAGCTCAGAGAGCATCAAAGACTCCAAAGTTCTGAAGTCAGTCCCACCTTTTTTCTGATTAATAGATTCAATTTATCTAGCGGTAGATGATGTGCTGAAGAGCAATGATCAACAGCAAAGAAGCAACCAGCTCATAAATCAAGGCAACACCATCCAGCAGTGGCTCAGAAGAGATGCCACAGAGGCAAAATAGGAACTGGCAATGGGTAAAGAAAACAGCATGCCAGTATTTGTGTGTGTGAATGTGTGTGCCAGATAAAGGATAAGTAGCAGGGGTTGGCTGCTATGGGTTCGCCCAGGTTCGGGAGAACCTGTAGCTAATGTTATGGCAGGTTCAGAAAACCTCCAAATCCCACCCCTGGATGGCCCTGCCCACCACACCCCTCCCACCCGACCCGACCCTCCCCTCCTCTCCCAGGAGGCTCCACGTGGCCCGTTTTGGAAGCAAGGTAAGTGCAGGGCTCACATGGAGGCTCAGAGAGGGGGAAAAACGGGCATCCCGGAAGCTCCGGGGGGCCTCTGGAGCCCAGGGGAGGCAGTTTTCTCCCTCCCAGAGGCTTGAGGAAAGCCTTCGGAGTCTGGGGAAGGCGAAAAGCCCTCCCACACACCCACCATGATACAGGAAGCCAACTAGGCCACGCCCACCATGGCCACACCCACCCAGAAACCAGGCAGAAAACCCATTGCTGAAATTTTTGAAGCCGTCCCCTGATGAGTAGATATTATGTTACATCGGTAGTAGAGAAAACCCAGAGCTTTCTTGATCAGAGAAGAACAGAGAAACATTGTAAACATTGCCCGGAATCAGGTATTTCACGTCACTACTAAAATTACGCCTGTTTTCAAATTGGTAAGGCAAGAGATGAAATGTGATGTACACTCTTGCATCACAAATTAGGATGTACGTATGTATGGCTGGAGTTTGTATCATGACATTGCACATCATTTTGACATCATTTCAGTTTAGCTGTGGGTTGCCTAGGTCCCAAAAAAATCTAAAATATATCTGAGCATCATTTCATAAAAACTATTATTGACTTTGCTTTGTTTTGTTTGGCGTTATATTTCTCAAAAGATTTCAGCTTGCCTTGCCAGACGTTTTCCCTACAGCAAAGCAATGGAAGAGAATGACTGTGGCTCAGCTGAACTATTAAACCGGAGGTACTTTAAAAATGCCCTTGAGGTCAAATTCTCAATATATACACGTCAGTCAATGTTTTTTTTTCAATTCCACCAGGAAAGGGAACATTTCACTTTAAAAAGTTACAATGGTGGAATGAAGGGAGAACATTACTTTCCTGTTCTTTTCCTCTTAAAAACAGAAAACCTTCACCTCAAAGAAGTTTATTTATTTATTTTCTTAAATAGAATTATTACAGCCATCATGAAAATTCTAGAAATAAACATAAAATTAAAAGTGTAGTTTAACAGGCAAGGGGGAGAAATGCACTTGTGATTTAAATGAAATTTTCTCCATCCTTTTCCTTTCTACAAGGAGAAAGTATAGTTAGTTAGGGGATCTTGATATTACCTGAACTTGCTTACACTGATAATGTTACCTAACCTGGTAATGAAATGTCTGCAGGAAAACAAGCAAGTTCAGAGAATTCCAACAACCCAACAGTTCACCCCTGAATTACATATATTTTCAATTAATGAAAATATTATTAATATTTTAATTTAATGAAAATAAAAGTACCATTTCTAGGATATGTAATAATTGGGGTTACTGTCCTCTGCATGTGTATCTCAAAGTACCATAAGCTCCGTGGCATATTATAAATTTAAGCAAAGAGGTTGTCTTGCTTGGTTGATTTTGCTGTCTGTTGGATTATTTTAAGACAGCCAATTTGGTGTACAAGTTAAAGCAACAGGCTTGAAACTGGAAGACTGAGTTTTGGTCCTGCCTTAGGCACAAGGACATGATGGCTTAGTGGCTAAGACGCTGAGCTTGTCGATTGAAAGATGGGCAGTTCAGTGGTTCGAATCCCTAGTGCCGCGTAACAGTTACAGCTCATTACTTGTCCCAGCTTCTGCCAACCTAGCAGTTCGAAAGCACGTAAAAATGCAAGTAGAAAAATAGGAACCCACCTTTGGTGGGAAGGTAACAGCGTTCCATGCATCCATGCGCCTTTGGCGTTTAGTCATGCCAACCACATGACCATGGAGACGTCTTTGGACAGCTCTGGCTCCTCGGCTTTGAAACGGAGATGAGCACCCCCCCCCCTACAGTCAGGAACAACTAGTATATATGTGCAAGGGGAACCTTTACCTTTACCTTATCTTAGGCACAAAGCCAGCTGGATGCATTGGGCCAGTCACTTTCTCTCAGCCCTAGGAATGAGGCAATGATAAACCACTTCTGAAAAAAATGCCCAAGAAAACAGGCAGTATCTGAGAACTGAACACAACTGAATGAAAAAAGAGAGAGAGGGAGATTGTTTTAGTCTGGGCTGTTTGTTGATTTAATGCTTTTAGCTATTTTTTTAATGTTTTATTTCATTTTGTATGCCATTCAAGAGTCCACTGGGATTGTGTGGACAATAAATTAAAATTCATAGTAATAGCAATAGCACTTAGATTTATATACTACTTTAGTAGTATATAGTGCTTTAAAGTCCTCTCTAAGTGGTTGAAGAATAGACTGATCCCCTTTTCTTTGTGACAATCCTTAGCAATAGCAATAGCACTTAGACTTACCATGTTTCCCCAAAAATAAGACCCTGTCTTATATTTTTTTGAACCCTGAAATAAGCGCTTGGCCTCATTTTCAGGGAGGTTTATTATTTTGGGGCGCATGGCACAAGATGGGGTTCCTCTTGCCATCTTACCTGATTTCCAGCTCTGCACTTAAATATTTTCGGGGAGGGCTTATTTTCAGGGGGAGGCTTATTTTAGCGCATGCACTCAAAAGCCCGATTGGGCTTATTCTCAGGAGATGTCTTATTTTCAGGGAAACAAGGTATATACTGCTTTACAGTGCTTTACAGCCCTCTCTAAGCAGTTTACAAAGTCAACATATTGCCCCTAACAATTTGGGTCCTCATTTTAACCACCTCAGAAGGATGGAAGGCTGAGTCAACCTTGATCCTGGTGAGATTGGAACTGCCAAATTGCAGGCAGCCGGCAGTCAGCAGAATATCTCAGCGCCAAACATAAAGAGAAAATTCTGTTCTGCCTAAGATCCAGGAGACTCAGTGAGTCAAGCAGATATTACTTAATTAGATGCACTGATGACCTAACACAGTATAAGGCAGCTTCTAATGATTTTCACCATATGGGAGGCTGACAGATTGTTATGAGTTGTTCCAACATAAGTAGCCACATTCTCTTCTGTGCAGCTCTATAATTAGGTGGCCGGATAATATGACAATGTAATTGCTTTGCTTGATGTCTGTATTCCAAAGGCTCATCTAATTTCAGTATTCCAGGTCACCCAGTGGCCAGTTAAGACATTTTATAGGATCATGAGAGTCAGGGGTGGGTTCTAAATTTTTTTACTACCGGTTCTGTGGGAGTGGCTTATTTTGTCAGCGTGGTTTGATGGTCATGTGACAATTCTTTAGGATTTAGCAGAGGTACTGGTCTACCAGGCTTTTAACTGCTTGCAGAGCTGTACCGGTCTACCCATTTGTTCTTGGAGCATTCCGGTCTACCCATTTGTTTTTGGAGGCACCGGTCTACCCATTTGTTTTTGGAGGCACCGGTCTACCCATTTGTTTTTCAAGCGCACTGGTCTACCACCACACTGCCTTTTAACACTGATCAGCTTTAGGGCGACCCTTTGAAGCCCCATAGCAAGAGTTTAAACAGTTTTTTTCCTTCTAGCCGATCAGCTGGGACTCGGGAGGCAGTGAATAGATTGGGGGCGGGGCAAAATAAAAGGTAAGAATAATGCGGGGGGCGGGCGGGAGGGCCCAGCTCCTGAGCAAAGAGAACCCGTTCGGTGATGTCATATCGTCACCGCTAACGGCTCGGCCAAACCAGGCTGAACCGGGAGGAACCCATCACTGATGAGAGTGAACCAGGGATAAGTATTAGCCCAATTCCCCCATTACTACACAATAACTGCGAATTCAAATTATGCTCCTTGTGATTCTGTACGTACCTATCAGATTAGTAGCCATTAACAACCTAAGCCTCCATAAGCATATTTAACCTCTTTTTCAAACCAGCAAAATTGGGGGCCAGCTTTACTTCTGATGATATTGATGTCTGTCATTCAAAAATATACTGTATAAAGAATGGGCACCATTGTTGCAGCAGATGTGCAATAGATCTGCCCGACATGTGGGAGAACATTTTGTACCCATTTAGACCTTACCAGCCTTACCTGCGGACACATCGTGGACAGCCCACAACCTGTTAAATATCAAGGTCCACTTCGAACATGATGGACAAACATCAGCAGCAGCAGTGGTGGGTTGCTCCCGGTATGGCCCGGTTCGGATGAGCCGGTAGCGGTGACGATGTGACGTAACCGAACCAGTTCTTTTTGACTGGGAACTGAGCCCTCCTGCCTGCCCCCGCTTTATTCCTACCTTTATTTCTTGTTTTTTAGCCAAGCTGATAGGTGCGGCAGAGTGGATTGCTGCACCTCAGCTGGGCAGAAACTTAAGACGCTTGCACGGAGCGCAAGTTCGGCATGTGTGCGAAAAGAACCTGAGGTAACACTGGTTGGAACCCACCACTGATCATCAGGTATAGAGAATATTTGCTGTATTTCACCATTGCATATTCTGTAGCAGGGGTGTCAAACTCAAGGCACAAGAGCTGGATCCGGCACATGGGGTGCTTAGATCTGGCCCGCAGGGCTGCCCTGGAAATAGCCCACAGTGCCAGTAAAAACAGAGCTCGGAAGGGCCGCCCAGGCTCTGTTTTCACAGGCAGAAGGTTGCAGGAGGTGATTGCAGCCTCCCCGAGGTCAAACACAACTCTGATGCGGCCCTCAATGAAATCAAGTTTGTCACCCCTGTTCTACAATATATATCAACTATCACCCTGAAGAACTATTGCAATGACTTTAGACTGTGGCAGTGGTGAAATCCAATTTTTTTTACTACCGGTTCTGTGGGCATGGCTTGGTGGGCATGGTGTGGCTTGGTAGGCATGGCTTGGTGGGCATGGCATGGGAAGGATACTGCAAAATCCCCATTGCCACTCCACTCTGGGGCCAGCCAGAGGTGGTATTTGTGGGTTCTCTGAACTACTCGAAGTTTTCACTACTCGTTCTCCAGAACCTGTCAGAACCTGCTGGATTTCACCCCTGGACTGTGGCCCAGTTCATGCTAAAAAGAAACCGATCCATCATAAACAAAGTGATGATAAACTTGTAGTCGTTCATCTTCCGTCTCAGAATATTAATTAACAAGGTGTGTGAAAAAACCCCTTGACAAAGACCTTGGATTGCAGGGAAGATACAAAATAGATATAATTATAAAAGGCATTTAACATCAAACCATTATCGGGCATTTAAAGATATTAAAATGCATTGGCAGACTGGTAATATAGGGAACAATAAGACACATAGTGCGGGTAAAAGCAATCAGGCATTATAGAAACCAAAGAGAGTGAAAGCATGATGCACAGTACAGCAATCAGAGCAGATGACTAAGTAATTGCTAGTCAGGACACTTGAGTAGGTTGCTTATTGCCTTGAAAGTCAGAAGGGACAAGCTCATTTGTAACAGCTTTGCATTCTGAATATACAAATGAGCATTAATGAAGTCACTATTGAATATGATAATCACACACAATCACAGAATCAACGACGATGAGATTTTAGGAGCCACCAGTCCAAATCTCACCCTTGATGGAGGAAATCTAGAGGGGCGGCATCCTCAATAGATGGATGCCCAATCTTTGCTTAAAGGCATCTAGTGTGAGACAGGGAGAAAGTTCACCATCTAAGCTAATTATGTGATTTCTTTTCTTTTTCTTTTTTAAAGAATCATTCTTATAATCAGAAAGTTATTCAGCCCAAAGGGATCGTCCTGTAATTTAGTGCCATTAAAAACAGTTCCTTGTTTTCAGGCTGCAGAGTATATTTTCTATCTTTTATGAGACTTCAGGTGGAAATTATGGATCTTGAGACTGCAAAAGAATGATATACAGGTACTCCTTAACTTGAGCTTGTCGATCAGAAAGGTCGGCAGTTCAGCAGTTTGAACCCCTAGTACAGGTTTCCTGCGTGAGCAGGGGGTTGGACTATATAACCTCCAAGGTCCCTTCCAACTGTTTTACTGTTACTTACAACAGTTGATTTACTGATCATTCAAAGTTACCACAGCACTGAAAAAAGTGAGTTATGGCCATTTTTCACAGTTATGACTTTTGCCGCAACCCCATGGTGATGTGATCAGAATTGTGATGCTTGGCAACTGACCCATATTTATGACAGTGGCAGTGTCCCAGGGTCATCTGATCCCCTTTTGACCTTCTGACAAGCAAAGTCAATGGGGAAGCCAGATTCACTTAACAACTCGCTAATTAACTTATCAACTGCAGTAATTCACTTTTCAATGGTGGCAAGAAATGTCGTAACATGGGGCAGAACTCACTTAACAACTGCCTCCCTTAGCAACATAAATTTTGGGTTCAGTTGTGGTCGTAAGTCGAGGACTACCTGTAAGCATTGGGACTGTGGCTCGAGCAACTGCAAAAGGTGATTTGAGAAATGCGCACGTCCTTTTGGTGATGGAGCTTTCTATTTATTAGTGCATGCTTTGAAAATGATTTCAAGGGCTCCAAACTTTTGTAAGGGTCAACACAGCACTTTCCTGCAATTCTTTGCAGCGTGCCATTTTTCTTTCCAATGTCCAAATGAAAAAAATGATGTGGCTCTTTGAATGAGTTGACTCTTTGAATGAATGTAACTCTTAAAGCAGAGGTCTTCAAACTTGGCAGCTTTAAGACTTGTGGACTTCAACTCCTAGAATTCTCCAGTGAGCTATGCTGGCTGGAGAATTCTGGGAGTTGAAGTCCACAAGTCTTAAAGCTGCCAAGTTTGAAGACCTCTGCTTAAAGCAACCACATCTCTCTTTTTTAGGATTGCATGAATGAATTTTAGAAAGAGGTTTTACTTGTGTTCCTTCAAGGCCAAAAGATTTCTTTGAAATAAATATTGAAGCACGCACAGTAGGGTTGTGAAGTGTTCTGGGTTCAAAGGTCAAAAGAGGCTTAAAGCTTGTAGGCTTATAAATATAGTATTACCTGCGACTCCTTAAATCAAATCCATCTTTTCCTAGGTCCCAAAGGTGCTTTTTCAGGAAGCAATTGGACTTTCTTGTTTTTTCTTTTGAAGGCATTTCGCTTCTCATCCAAGAAAGCTCTTCAGCTCTAACAGGATAGTGGGAAATAAAAGGATTTATATTCCTTGCAGACAGCTGGTCATTTGCATCCTTTTAGAGGGTCCTTGAAGCACTTTATCTGTGTCCTCAGGGTCACCTGAGTAATGCTCCTGGTTCCTGTAGTCTGCAATTTTTCCTCTGGAAATACATTCCTACTCCCACCCCATTAAAGGCTGTTCATCCCAAATTGTATAGCTAAAAGTTTGAGGAGATTATCAGTCATCCAGGTCATGGTTGCCCCAAAGGTGCTATCCTGTCAGAGCTGAAGAATCTTCGTGGATGAGAAGCGAAACATCTTCAAAAGAAAAAGAGAAGAAAGTCCAGTTGCCTCCTGAAAAAGCACATTTGAAACAACCATGATGTCAGGTTTCGATGTCATCTCAAATAAATTGCACTCCCAAACAATTAATCTTTGCTGAAATATTGCATTTATTGAGTATGACAGATCTGGCCCTGACTTCGTCGTAGCCAATACTAACCCTCTGACCCCCAAACCCTTCCCTTTCCGTTCCCCAATTCTCATCTTCTCATTGGCCATCTTCCAAGTCAGTCTCCCCAGCTTCTGACCTCACCCCACAGGAATGTTCCCCCCACCATCCCATCTCCTAGGGGATATTATCTAGAGAGAAATAAGTAGGTGAAAAGTCAAGCCTCGTCTTTTTATGGCAGCATCAGAATGCTGACACATGACTTGGATGACTGAGAATCTCTACGGATTTTTTCCTAGGGTTGCCCTAAAAAGATGATCCTATGGTACTGAGAAAAGATTTGGCTGCAGAGCAGGGGTAAAATCCACTTACCTTTGCTACCAGTATACAAATGGGAGCGCGCGCTCAAGCGCGACACCTCTTGCATGTGAGAGCCTTCTGCACATGCGCAGAGCATCAAAAATGGGATGTGATGGCTCAGGGCCAGGCTATCTTCGAGACCGCCTTCTACCACATAGCTCCCAGCGACCAGTAAGATCCCACAGACTCGGTCTCCTCCGGGTCCCGTCAGCTAAACAATGTCGGCTGGTGGGCCTGCGGGGGAGGGCCTTCTCTGTGGCTGCCCTGGCTGCCCTGAGGTCCAGACCGCCCCCATCCTATTGGCCTTCCGCAAAGCGGTGAAGACCTGGCTCTTTCGGTAGGCCTGGGACCGTTGATCTCGTTATAATGATCTTGCGAGACCCGGCCACGAATTGCAGTGCATGTGTTTTAATGTTTTTAAAGTTTTTAATGTTTTAATGTTTTTCTTTTTAACATTTTTTATGGGATTGTTCGCATTGTTTTATTCTTTGCTGTAAGCTGCCCAGAGTCCCTTGGGAGTTGGGTGGCATAGAAATGCGACAAAATAAAATAAATAAATAAATAAATTCAGGCAGGTGGGCAGAGCCTTTCGCCGCCGGCGCTACCGGTTCGCCCGAGCCAGATAGAACTGGCTGCATTTCACCACTGCTGCAGAATGCAGACAGATGTTATGTTCATGTTTGCAGGTATCCTGAGGTGCAACTTTGTTTTCAAATTCAGAGTGCTACATAACCCAATTTCTCAGTGATGCCCTGTGCCTAGGTAAGAAGAAATACTGTCCAGGGATGGAGAGAGGTGTTCGGATGGCCTCATACAGGAAATCCTCCATTTACAACTGCAATTGATCCCAAGATTTCCATCACCAAGCCGGACAGTTGTTAAGTGAGCTTTGCCCCATTTTACAACTTTTCTTGCCTCAATTGTTAAGTTAGTAACATGGTTGTTAAGTGAATCTGGCTCCCCCATTGACTTTGCTTGTCAGAAAGTCACAAAAATAATCACATAATCCAGGGACGTTGCAACCGTCATAAATACAGGCCAATTGCTTAATGTCTGAATGTTGATCACATGACCAAGAAGATGCTACAATGGTTGTAAGTGTGATAAACAGTCATAAGTCATTGTTCTCAGTGCGGCTGTAACTTCAAACAGCCATTAAACGAATGGTTAAAAGGCAAGAACTACCAGTATGTGCACTCATTCTAGAACAGGTGTGTCAAACTCAAGGCCACATCTGGCCCACGGGGTGCTTAAATCTGGCCCGTGGGGCCATCCTGGAAACAGCAAAGGACCGGCCTGCAGTGCCTCTGCCAGCAGAAACAGAGTTTGGGAAGACTGTGTGTGGCCCTCCTGGACTCCGTTTTTGGCCACGATGGCCTCCTGCAAACCTCTGCCAGTGAAAATGGAGCTCAGGAGGGCCGAGCACAGCCCTGACAAGCTCCATTTTCGCTGGCAGAGGGCTGCAGGAGGATCCCCCCAGCCCCCCCAGGCCACCACAGGTGCCCTCAACACAAGTGACATTGAGCTGGCCACATCCACCCTGGGCCCGCCCCTCCGCCCCCTCAGGTCAAACACAACCCTGATGCAGGCCTCAATGAAATCGAGTTTGACACCCCTGTTCTAGAAGAAGGAAGAAAAGTGCCTTTTTTTGAAAGGATGTAACCTATCGCCATCATGGAAGAAGAAATACCTAGAATAAGTAACCGATAAGAGTAGACATTAGACATCTTCTTTCTTCAGATAAATATGATAACATGGTCTAAGGAAACTTATATTATAAGGAAAGAAATCAAGTAAACTAACACAACACCATTCTTTTCAAATGAAACTGAAATTTCATGGGCTATTTTTGGCTCCAGCATAGACCTGTGTCACATAGCTCGGAAAGTCTAAGCAATTACTTTCAAAACTAAGCAATAACTTTTGGGGAGAAAAAAATTCTCTGACTTGGCTAGACAATTCTTACCACAGAATGCTTGTTCTGGGAAATGTGGTCTGCTGGAAAATTGGAAAGCTGTTCAATTATTTGGCATAGCTCTCAGGAAAAAAGCAAATTTAACCATAGGAACTCCTGTCCATTCCTCTGTAGAATAATTATTGAGTTGCACAGGGAGCAGACATCAAGCACAATTGTCCATTTATTTATTAAAAGTTTTCTTTTTTTTTTTAGTGTTATAAAAATCAGGCATCAAATCATACACTGTACACCTCAATAATACAGTAAAGTTCCTTTATGTGAGTGGGGGTCTCTGTTGGCTTTCATTCAGAATGCTAGTGTCAAGTCACAAGGCATCCCTGGCCTGCTCTCGAGTTGCCATAGGCAAGGGGGATGGGAAACCAATGAAACAGCATGGCAGCCAAAGACAGATGCACATTCCAGACTTATCTCTCTCAAGGCTGTCTCCCAGGGTTACCCACAGCAGGCCGGAGGGGAGTGATCTCTACAACCTGCGAAATTGCTCCATTGGCGAATGTGATTGATGACACACCTGGGGGAGGGAGGGGGGAAACAGGGTCATGATTGGGGCGTAAATTATGTGGGGTCAGAGTTGGCTTCACTTGGGAACGTGCCGACATGAGGCTCCTAATAAATAACTGGATTTCTTTTGAAGCTTGGCTCGAGGCTCATGGTTTAATTAGGGCATCCATCAGAACCCTGACAGCTAGGCCTATAATGTTCACTGTTGGGGTGGTTTAATTTGGAGGAATTAAAAGAGTAGGCAATTGCTGGATGCAGACTGCAAAGAATGATATGAAAGCCCCACCATGCTCTACCTAGCACACACAGTTAAAGAATAAATCATTGGCACGAAAAGAATTTGTATCCATGCAAGTGCTGTGAATATTTTGGAGAAAGGTAAGCTTATCCAGAGCTGGCCAACGTCCACTTACTGTGAAGTAAATTAAGATAGATGTTATCTATACTATTATATTACCTAGCATTACCTAGTCTCTAACAAAGTTTTTCTTTTTTTTTTCATGTAAGAAGGGTTTTTTGGTGGGGGAGGTGAAGTATAACAGAATAACAAAGTTGGAAGGGACCTTGGAGGTCTTCTAGTCCAACCCCCACAACTGTTCCACTGATTAATTGTTCTCACTGTCAGGAAATTTCTCCTTACTTCTAAGTTGCTTCTCTCCTCGATTAGTTGCTATCTAAGTCTATCTATCATATCTAAGTATGGCTGATAGGCTTATAAATCTGAGACAGAAAGAGAAGTGATAGACTGTTACTATTGAAAATATTGCTGCAAAATATTGTCACAATTGATGAAGCTCTTTAGATGAGAAGCTTCCTCCTCCTCCTCTTCCTCCTCCTCCTCCTCCTCCTCTTCCTCTTCCTCTTCCTCTTCCTCTTCGTCTTCGTCTTTTCTTTTGAGATATTGCTGCAAAGGAACATTTTTGGCTAATATGAGACAGCAATCAAGTGCCAAGTTCAGAAGTTACCTGCTAGATGAGGCCAGTGTCAAGGTCCGTTAGCCCCAGCAGGCCCCTTTTTCTTTTTTTTCTTACCATGTCTGGCATTCAAATCCTAAGTGAAGTGCTGCTCAAGGCTGCATGCATCCATTAAAATTACATTTTAATATAATTAGCACATTAAAGATTTTTTGTTGTTTTTGCCCATAAGGAATTTTGTGTGACCATGTTTTTTTGTACAGTATAGTTTTAATTACTTTGGAAGGGAGATGGTGCCATTTGCAAACTCCATGGAATATTTCCAGATTTGCTAACTAAGAGTTTGCATTGCTCTTCCCTTGCAAGACTTACCTCTTTGGATTATTTGGAGGTGGGTTAAAAGTGACAAGAACCATTTTTTCTTCTAGCCACATGACTGGGGGAAAGAATACTAAAACCTTCTCCCTATCACCTGGGCTATTTTTGACTGAGGTTTACCAACCTTCCTGAAGGCTATGTTCAGAAAGGGCCTGAATAACATATTACTGGTGTAGAACATCTCCACCTCAATGTCCCAGCACTTAGGCAGAGGGGGAGCTCATGTCGCTGAAACAATGAGGTGGGCCGGTGAAGGAGTATGTCTGGAAATTCTGCCGAGTGGCTGGTAAGATGAGGTTGTGGCCAGAGCAATTTCTGGTCCACTATTTTAGGGTGGGGCTGGACTGTGATATCCGGCAAGCCTGTGTTTACCGGGGCCTTCCACACCGACTGCAAAACTGGTTCCAAGCAGTTGTTGAATTGGATGCTGGATGACAGGAGTTCTGTCCGAGGGGGGGGGATGTGCACCCGGGTCCCAGAAGTCCATGGAGAGGCCGATAGCGACAGGCAGAGTGAGACCCAGCTCTAAAACATCCCAGGACCAGGAACATGAAAGAGAACTAAAGCCTCCATTCCAGGTACAAAGCCAGCCTTGACATACTTCAGTGAGACCTATTGGGACGGGATAGGTGGGATAGAGAAACATATCAAAGAAATCTATCAATCACTGCCAATTCTCCTCCAGTAAACCTATATGGAATGAGAGCCATTTTGGCATAGTGCAGGCTTGTCCAACCCATGGCCCACAGGCAACTTGTGGCCCTAGACAGCTAGTAATGCATCCCCACACTATGATAAGAAATAAAGGAAGTATATGTGTTATTTATATACATTAACTATATTATATATTTTATACGTGGCCCAAGACAATTCCTCTTTACTCAATACAGCCCAGGCAAGCTTCAAGGTTGGACAACCATGGTGTAGTGCTTATGACACTAAATAGGAAAGCGGCAGACCATGAGTTCTAATCCAGTCTTAGGCATGAAGCCAGCTGGATCCAAAGCCATTCACTCTCTTTCACCCTAGGAAGAAGCCAGTTGCAAACTATTTTCCAAAACTGCAATGAAGAAAGTGGCATGGAGTTGTTGAGGTAGTTGCTAGGATACAAGACTGACCCAAAGGCACCCAAAAAAAAAATAGATGTATGATTTGGGGCATTTACAAGCATATTTTTCTGCTGACTCAAAGATAGGACCAATGCACATTAAGATGGTTATCCACCTTCAAGGTAGTCTTCCTGACACCTGGGCTATCAATCATACCAAATCAAAACTGTGAGTGCTAATACTACCTTTATTGCGTGGTGGTATTAACAGAATGGGGCGTGCTGGCTCAGTGGCTAAGACACTGAGCTTGTCGATTGAAAGGTCAGCAATTCAGCAGTTTGAATCCCTAGTGCTGCATAACAGGGTGAGCTCCCGTTACTTGTCCCAGCTTCTGCCAACCTAGCAGTTCGAAAGCACGTAAAAAATGCGAGTAGAAAAATAGGAACCACCTTTGGTGGGAAGGTAACAGCGTTCCGTGTGGCTTTGCGTTTAGTCATGCCGGCCACATGACCATGGAGACGTCTTTGGACAGCGTTGGCTCTTCGGCTTTGAAACGGGATGAGCACCGCCCCTTAGAATCGGGCACATATGTATGACGGGAACCTTTATCTTTACTTTATTAACAGAATAGTGCAAGTTTGAAAGTACTGCCCTCCTGTCCTGTCTTTACTTTCCAGAGAAATAAGGAGGATCCCTTCTAAGATCCTTTCTTTCTTACCACATCCTTCTTTTGACTCAGATTTCCTTTATCCGACCATTGTGTAGGTTGTGGTTCTTCCTCCTGTCTCCCAAGGTTATTCTCACAACCATTAGATTGGTTGAGAGGAAGAACTTTGTTACAGGTCTTAGGGAATTGGAGGATATTTGATGTTGTCCTTCCAGCTGCTTCAACATGAGCTCCCTGGGCAAGGTGGAACCTGTCCAGCACTAGAATAAAGTAATTATACCTGTTCTTCTGAGTGAATGGCTCTTCTGATGACAAAGATTCTCGGCAGATATCCAGTAATACTTATTCATGAGGCCAGGCAAGTTTTTCCATGCTGAAACTCTTAAGATACGATCTTTATAGCCTCAGTAAGTTGGTGGAAAAGGCAGAAGGAAAGATGGACAACTGAGTCATTCAGAATGGCAACTGGCAACTCCATTTTGCAGCAAAGGCTGAAACTCTGGAACACTAAATCATTCAGAGAGGCCACAGAAAGATTCATTTGTTAGATGTTTGATTTCCTATAATATTCACATATTTAATATATTTTGCAATGCATGGTAGCAGTGCATCAGAATACCTACTCACACATTTTGGCACTGCTGGCTTTAAAACAAATATATGGGTATGTCAGGTTTCTTAACACATTCAGTGGGGGGGGACCTATAGGATGTCCATTGTGAAGATAATTCAATTTGTTTTCTCAGAAGAAATGGTTTAAGGCAGTTTGGGATTCCTAAACACTTCTCATAGAGATAACAAACTATAAAGCAATACCCAATGAATGAGGCCTTTTTAAATTCCCCAAATATTGAACACAGTGAATGTAGCTGCTGACACCTTGTGGCATTTTTGCAAAACATCAACATTTGATTTCAAATCATATTTTAGAGACAGTGAATTTTCTCCTGCCGTGCACACAAAGCATAGCTGGATGACCCTGGGCCAGTCACTTTCTCTTAGGCCAAGGAAGGAGGCAATGGCAAACCATTTCTGAAAAACGTGCCAAGAAAACTGCAAGGACTTGTCCAGGTAATCTCCAAGAATTAATTGAATGAAATTTTAAAAAAGGTTTTAGTATTTCATGTTGAAGGAAGACACTATATTGCTTGAATGCATGGGTGGAATCCAGCAGGTTCAGAATCTGACAGGTTCTGGAGAACCGGTAGCAGAAATTTTGAGTAGTTCGGAGAACTGGCAAATACCACCTCTGTCTGGTCCCAGAGTAGGGTGGGAATGGAGACTTTGCAATATCCTTCCCCCAGGAATGGGGAGGGAATGGGGATTTTGTAGTGTCCTTCCCCTGGAGTGGGGTGGGAATGGAGATTTTGCAGTATCCTTCCCCTGCCATGCCCACCAAGCCACCCCACCAAGCCACGCCATGTCCACCAAGCTTCACCCACAGAACTGGTAGTAAAAAAATTTGGATTTCACCACTGTTTGAATCTATTGAAAATTAGATAAAGCCAAAAACTGTAATTGTTCCCGGATGGGTGACTATATCCCCATTATTCCTTAATAATTAGACCCTTTGTTTATAGTCTATTGGCAAAGAGTTATAAAACTCAGAACTCCATTTAGGAAACTTTTCAGGTGCCTCTAGGTAAACCTCAGGAATCTGTCTGGCAGAGAGAGATGATCCATGAGGAATCCTAAGAGCTGAAGTCCACATATCTTAAAGTTGCCAAGGTTGAGAAATTGTTTCAGTACTATCATACAATTCTGATCTGATAATTCACAGTTGTTTTCTTTTCAAAATTTGTGTTCAGTTTCTTAATCTATCATGCACTTTTTCAACCTATAAATTTGTAGTCCTGGTGATTTAACCAGAAGATTGGTAAGAAGGAATTGGATGGTACTGTCTATCTCTTTCTGTTAGTGCATGTTAAATAGAATTCTGTATTCTCATGTAATACTTGAATATGTAATAGCTCGGGGCAGGCCAGGAGGCTGTGCAGTGTGCAAATGCTGCCACTGTGAGGCATGGGGGGACTGGAGCTTCTTCACACCTGCTTACTTCAGGACCCAGACATCCATGCCCCGACACCTGCCTCACCTTGCAGCTGCAGCACCCGCATGCCACTCAGCCTCCTTCTCCATTGCAGCCGCGAGCAAGCAGAAGAAGTGGGACAGCAGCCACATGGGTGCCTGTGGCACATGGCTGCTGGTGTTGCCACCGTGAGGCAGATGTCGGGATGTGGAACGCCTGGCTGTGGGGGCTCTGAGGTAAGCCACTGCAGGCAGCATAGGGCAGCTCCACACCATCCTGCCTCGCCTCATCCTCATGACACCACGAGAAACCAAGCGGAATGGGCGGGTGGCTGGTTGCACAGTCTCTTACGTAGAGCATTTTTTGGGGGTAGGGGTCATATTAGGCACATACGTGAAAGTATGCTAGGGCTTATTTTCGGGATAGGTCTTATTTCCATGAAAACAGGGATAAAACGTAACTCAAACCTGCTGTGCTGGGACCAAGCAGTACAAAATTTTGAGATAAAAATGCGAAAATACCAAATTCATTTATTTCCATTTATTCCTGTCTATTCTTCTCCAAATGAACCTAATGTGATATACCATATTTTTCGGAGTATAAGACGCACCTTCCCCCCCCCAAAAGGGGGTGAAAATTTAGGTGCGTCTTATACACTGAATGTAGCCCCGCCCACACACTGGCCCCCACCCTTTGGTCTCTGCCTCCCAGCAGTTACCTCCTTGCAAGCAAACAGCAAGAAAAAATAGCTCCTTTCAGCTTCAGCACAGCCTAATTAGCACAGGTTGATTGGATCGGCCTCCCGACTCTCAGCTGTTTTGCTCTCAGCTGTTTTGCGCAGGGCTCTGCTGCTTGCTGCAAAGAGGTAAATTGCTGGAGCAGATTTTTTTTCCCCTTGTGCTAATCAAGCTATGCTGAAAATGAAAATGAAAGTAAAGCAGGCTATTTGCGGTTTGCTGCAACGAGGCAAAATTGCTCAGAGGCAGAGGGAGATTTCTTTTTCTTCTTTTCCTCACCAAAAAAGGTAGGTGCATTTTATACTCCGGTACATCTTATACTCCGAAAAATATGGTATATGACGTAGTGCCCCTTCTCTCTGACAGTAGGAAGAGAAAAAGAATATAATATTATTTTCTTCTACTTTAGCAAATCTGACCTCCTCCCAGGGTGATCTCAAATGGATTGTAATTAAATTATGCTATCCATCATTTAATACAATACGATAAATAAACTTTCACGGTAATTTTCTCATTTCTGGCAGCAAAGAACGATCATATCTGTCTCTGCATAGAATTTTCTCCGTATAAAGACAAGAGGGAATTCATCTATAATTAAAGAAATGGTGATGTAAATGCTTCAGCAGCATGGGAATCCCACTGATGTAGGAGGTGAATAACAGGCACAAATTAAGACATTAGTTGAAAATGTTAGGAACATATTATTAGGGAAAGATACCATTATGAAGGTGGTTGCAAATAAGGAATAAAACAGCCTTGCGGCTGGTGACATATAAAACAAAAACCCCATTTATCAATTATCAGCTATTGTTCAAGTTCCAAACCAAATATCCTTGCAGCTGATATTTAATATGATTTTTTTTTAGAATTTTAGGGCAAGTTTCATGGGAAGACAGGTGGGTTTTAAGTAGGCATGGAATTTTTCCTTGCTTGTATCTAACTATAGCATAAATATTCCCATGCTATCTCTTTTTTTTTCCTGCTGTGTTTTGAAAACAAGACCTACATATGATCTCCCATCCCTGGTTGAAGCTACCATGAATTGTCCTTAGCTGGATTGGCTTAAAATAGATTTTTCCTCCTTTACCCCAACACACATTTTACTATGGATACAATCTAGCATGCTTCACATAGGTTTCCATCAAGAGGATGATCTAAAGCACATCTTTAAAGCCCCATAAGGCATGTCCTCTTCCTTCCTGTCTCTGGAAATTGTCTTCCACAACCATTCCGGTTTAAGCAGCAGGAGAGTCTGTTCTTTCAATTGAGACTCTCCCTCCGTATTGCAATAACAGAATAACAGCGTTGGAAGGGACCTTGGAGGTCATCTAGTCCAACTGCCTGCTCAAGCAGGAGACCCTATGCCAGTTATGGTGAACATTTTTTTTTTTTAAATTTGATTTATATGCCGCCCTTCTCCGGAGACTCAGGGCGGCTTACAATGCATTAAGCAATAGCCTTCATACTTTTGTATATTTATACAAAGTCAGCTTATTGCCTCCACAAACTGGGTCCTCATTTCACCTACCTTAGAAAGGATGGAAGGCTGAGTCAACCTTGAGCCTTGGAGAGATTCGAACCAGCAGTAAATTGCAGGCAGCTGTGTTAATAACAGGGTGCGTAGACCACTGTACTATCAAGGCTCTTTTAGGCACAGAGTGCCCAAACCAAAAGGTGTTCACATCAGGGGTGGGTTCTACTTACCTTTACTACTGGTTCGCACACTTGCAGAGGGCTAGAAACCCAACAACCAGCTGATGGGACATATGCAGACCTCAGAAACCTGACAACCAGCTGGCTGGCACGCATATGCACCTTGGAAACCCGAAGACCAGGTGTCCGGAGCACATGCGTGCCTCAGAAACCCAACAGCCAGCTGGGTTACTTCTCTGCTTGATTAGTTTCCATCCATTGTTTCTCATCTTGCCTTCTGGTGCTTTGGAAAATAGGTTGATTCCCTTTTCTTTATGGCAGCCCCTCAGATATTGGAACACTGCTATCATGTCTATCATATGAAGAAATGGCTGGGAGGAGAGGCATCTGCAAAGGAAGCCCATCAGGGCTAGGATATAGCACATAGAAAAGCAGCCCTGGCCTGAGTAGCCGTGCTGGCCCAGTAGTTGGAATGCAGTACTGCAGGCTACTTCTGTTGACTGCCGGCTGCCAGCAGTTCAATTCTCACCAGGCTCAAGGTTGACTCAGCTTTCCATCCTTCTGAGGTTGATAAAATGAGGAGCGAAATTGTTGGGGGCAATATGCTGACTCTATAAACCGCTTAGAGTGGGCGGTATGTAAGTCTAAGTGCTATTGTTATTGCTATTGCAAACTAAAAAGAGTAGTTCAGGTGTTTCTTAAGGGGTTTTCATGGCAGTTTGGGTTAGAACAGAGGTGTGATTTTTTTTTTCTTTCTTCCCCACTCTACGTAGTGCCAGGTTTTCCTCCCTTGAAATAGAAAGCAAAGACGATTAAAGGAGAGAATTAGCATTCCAAGCCGGCCATGGGAGAAAGGAGGAAAAGATTGGGTGTGCTTACCGCTTAAGAAACTTTCAGAAGCAAGTTTGATAAACACGTGAAGGATATTTTTGTTAAGTATGCTTTGATTTTCTCACATAGAACAGAGACAGGTATTGTCAACTTATAACAGTTTGCTTAGGGACTGTTCAAAGTTACAACGGCACTGAAAAAAAGTGACTTATGACTGTTTTTCACCCTTACGACTGTTGCAGTATCCCCATGGTCACGTGATCAGAATTGACACCTGATTTCTATTTATGGGGGTTGCAGTGTCCCGGGATCATGTGATTTTGCAACCTTCTGACAAGCAAAGTCTTGATAACAGATAACAGTAACAGAGTTGGAAGGCACCTTGGAGATCATTTAGTCCAACCCCCTGCTCACGCAGGAGACCTGTACTAGAGATTCGAACCGCCGAACTGCCAACCTTTCTGATCGACAAGCTCAGTGTCTTAGCCACTGAGCCACCTAGTCAGTCAATGGGGAAGCCAGATTCACTTAACACGGGTCTCAATAACTTAACAATTGCAGTGATTCACTTAACAACTGTGGTAAGAAAAGTTGTAAAATGGGGCAGAAAAACTCACTTAACCAATGTCTCTCTTAGCCACAGAAATTTTGGGCTCAGTTGCAGTCTTAAGTCGAGGACTACCTGTATACACAAATTGGACCAATTTTTATTGTACTGTTGTGCAGCTTCGATGCTGGATATAAAAAATGTTTACAGCAGATGGCAGCCTTCTTTTTCAGAGCCTTCCTACTGCAACAATTTTTCTCTCACTTTAACTTCCTATTCGCTTGCCTGAAGGTTATTTTTCAACAGAAAACTGAATTTTCGAGGTTTGTGGAGGTTGTTTTGTACCCAGATAGTTATCATTTAATGAGCACAATTGGGACCAGCAATTCAGGCATTAAATGAAACTGTTGCTAAGGGAAAATTCACAATTTTTACAATCTTACTTCAGCTTATCTTTGCTTTACAAACCTGCAAATGTAGTAAATATGAAGATTGAGCATAACATTTTTCATCACTGTAACTGTAAGCAGTCATTAAATGAGACAGCTGTACTTTGTGTATATGTATAGATATGCCACTGATGTATCGATGTGCTTGGAGGTATAAATAGGTTAATTTCACACTACTGCAGTATAGTCCACACCTTTATACTTTGGTGACTTCAGTGAAAGAGAACCATTCATTTAATTACAAATTAATGGGTGTTTTGATGGACTCTCCCACATTAATATTTGTGGGTTGTAAACTTTTTTTTTAATTAACATTTTTATTGCGTTTTTACAAGTAAACAAATCTTACTCGTCTTATGCCGAACTGCAACCGTTTACATGCCATAACATTCCAATTCAAATATACTCTATACATTTTTACCATACATTTTAATTCTACTTCTATTTTGTCTATTTCTTTTCCTTTTTTCTGTTCTCAATCCAATTGTACCACTTGCGTAGTATTCCAAATCTATTTGTCCTTTCAGGTCAATTGTTAATTTATCCATTTCAGCACAGTCACTGTACTTTTTTAATTACTAAACCTTCGGAAGGTATGTTTGTATTTCTCCAACATTGTGCGAAAACTAACCTTGCTGTGGTTATTATATGTAAAATGATATATATTATTCTTTTATCGTATTTCCTTTTAGCTATCCCTAGGAGAAATAGTTCGGGGTATATTCTATCTGATGTCGTGTTACTTCCTGTAACCATCTATGTATTTTCTTCCAATACTTCTTCGTTTCAGGGCACAACCACCATGTATGATAAACATGTTTTTGATCACATTTCCAACAGTTTTTGATCACATTTCCAACAGTTCGGGCTTAAATTTGGACATATCTTCGCTAACCTAGAAGGTGCCAAGTGCCAGTGATAGAACATTTTATATTGGTTCTCTTTGTATTTTGCCAATTTAGTTATCTTATAATTTCTATTCCAAATTTTCTCCCAATCCTCCAATTCAATACTATGGCCAACATTTTTGGCCCACGCTATCATAACTCCCTTCACTCTATCTTCAGCTCTATCAAATTCTAATAAGTAGTTATAAATTTTTGTTATCAATTTTTCATCTGGGCCAATCAATAATTTGTCCAATTGTTGCAGCTGTGGGTTGTAAACTTGATTGGCTATGTGTTATCAAGAAAGTAACTCTTAGCAATCACATAGAGCAGGAGTGTCAAACTTAATTTCATTGAGGGCTCCATCAGGGTTGTGTTTGACCTTGGGGGGGGCGGTGTGTGTGTGTGTGGCCGGTACGTAGTCAGGGTGGGCATGGCCAGCTTGACATCACTCATCAAGGTTCCATTTTTGGCCGTGATGGCTTCCTACAGCCTTTTGCCAGTGAAAACAGGGCTCCGTTTTCGCTGGCAGAGGGCTGCAGGAGACTGTCATGGCTGAAAACAGAGCCCAAGCAGGTCATGTGCGGTCTCCCTGAGCTCCATTTTCATTGGCAGAGGGCTTCAGGAGGCCATTGCAGCTGAAAACGGAGCCCAGGCGGGCCACACATGGCCCTCCTGAGCTCAGTTTTCACTGGCAGAAGCACCACGGATCAGTCCTTCGCTGTTTCCAGTGCCAGCCCGCGGGCCAGTTCTAAGCACCCCATGGTCCAGATCCTGCCCCCAGGCCTTGAGTTTGGCACACCTGACATAGAGTTTATCCATGACAATTTGTTTATGGAGATTCTCAGTCATCCAGGTCATGGTTGTCTCAAAGGTGCTTTTTCAAAAGGCAATTGGACTATGTTTTTTTTTTCCTTGAGGAAGAAGACATATCTCTTCTCATCCTAAATGCTTCATCAGTTCTGACCACCCACCCACCCACCCATCATCCAGTCAGAACTAATGAAGCTTCTTGGATGGGAAGCAAAACATCTTCTTCCTCAAGGAAAAAAGAAACATAGTCCAGTTGCCTTTTGAAAAAGTACCTTTGAGACAACCATGATAATTTGTCCTTAGCCTGGTTATTCCAATGGTGCACTCTTCTTGTAATACATATTGTAAATGTACATGGTCTGAATTTGTATAATTGGTCATAATCTGTGTAGGTCTGACATAAATGTACATGCAGTACTTAAAATCCTGTGGGCTATGAATTTGGACCAGAATAAGTCTGCATCTTGGCATCAGATAGGATTTATGACTTATAATTGTTTAGTAACAACAATAAGCTTCCCTTATTTTAAGCCCCATTGTGAACATGAAGGAAGCCTGAATCAATAGAAGTAGCTTTTTTGTTAAAAGGACAAAGATCCTTTTGACGAAAGATCCAGGCATTCAAACAAAAAAGCCGCAGTATAAGAAGAATTTTATTCTAAGACACCCTTTTGGGGGTGTATTTGGAATTTAGAAAACATATTGCAGGTTCTAAAATGGAGACTGTCAAATGGTGATCATGGGAAGAAAAATGCCAAAAACTGCATGTGGTTTCAAGATTGGTATCTTTTATAAAAATAAAAGTTAAAATGAAATGTTTGATTTTATTAATATGATATTGAACACAAATTTTACAATTTCCCACATGTAGGGTAGACCAGGTGTCTCGAGATCAGGTGTCTCGATAGAAAAACACTTTATATATATATAAACATGTGCTTTGCATGGAAAAAGGACACTTAACAAGATAAATAGAACAGCGAGGAGGGTAACAGCTGTACCGCATGATTTAGATTTGCTAGAAAGTAGGATTTCCTGCTTTTTGTGAATATAAATCACGCGGTACAGTTGATCATTGGAAATACCGGTTCAGATGAACCAGTAGATTTTTTTTTACTACCGATTCGCCCAAACTGGTAGCTTTTATCACTACCAGTTTGCCTGAACTGGTGTGAACTGGTAGGATTTCACCACACACACACACACACACACACACACACACACACACACACACTGTTTAAAACAGCGGTTCTCAACCTGGGGGTCGCGACCCCTTTGGGGGTCGAATGGCCATTTCACAGGGATCGCCAAAGCCTTCTCTTGCCCCCCCCACCCCTTCACTCACCCTCACCCTCTGCCTCTGTTGGATCGCCCGGTCGCCGTTCGCTTACCCCACCCACTCACAATCTATTGCTGCCTCCGGAGTCTCAGCTGATGGCTAGAGGGGAAAAAAAACTTTACATTCTTGCCGTGGGGCTTCAAAGAACTAGCTGCAAAGAGGTAAATTCCTGGAGCAATTTTTTTTCCCCCTACTATGCTGAAAAGCGAAAGCGAAAGGAGGGTCTTTGCTGCAATGTGACAAAATGAGGCAGAGAGATTTCTTTTTCTTTTTCCTCACCAAAAAAGGTAGGTACAAAACTGCAAACAATGGGAAATTTAGGGCAAGAGGAGGTTCAAGATTTTAAAACACAAAAGAAAAAAAGCTCTATTTAACTAGGGAATTGTAATAATTGAGATACTATTAATTGTATATTGTGTTGAAAGCAGAAATGGTTAAGTTGTGGTTTGGAGGAATATATGGGGGAAATTATTTGGTTTATTATTATTGGTAAATATAATTAATTGATTTGTAAGAAATTGGATTGCATGGAAATAATTGGAATATTCATGTTCATATTGATTAATATACAAAAAAGATAGTTATATAACTAATTGATTTATATTAAAATATTGAATTTGTATTAAATAACTGTATTACATAATTAACCAATGTGAGGATGGATATAAAAATAGATGACAATGCGAAGGGGTATAATATAGACTAGAAGGGGAAAATTGAATTTGATTAAGATTAGAGATGAGGATGAAGGGTAATATTGGTTTTTTTAAAAAATAGATGAGGAATAAATATGGTAAAAAGGAAATATAGAAATTGTAAATTTAATTGAAATGACTAAATACTGTGTTGGAAGAAATATCCTTCTGGGTTCTGCTCCAAGTGGGGAAAAAGACACTGGAAACATGGAGACTGCTTGGAAAGATGGTTTAATGGTGGACAGGATCACATGGCTTGATGGGGCCCATTGTGTTAGTTTCTGTTGCTATTGTGTTGCAAATGTCCTTTGACAAAGGATTGACTTTCTGCCTCTGGCCCATTAACAAAGGGTGGGGGGCAGGAAGGTGGGAGCTGCTTTGTCTGTAAATATGCTTCTCCATTTCTCATCCAGGGAAATATAATATTCTGCCTTTTTAATATTTCCCAAAATATTTCATTCTTCTAGGAAAGGGGTGGGTGCTAACCTCCTACAACTGTTTAAATTTGTGGACCGGCCAAATACTCTGTTCAAAGAAAATACGTTGTATGTTTGTATGTGTGTTTCTAATTATTGCTATTTATTGCTATTTGTTCTCTTTTATTCTTTAAAGTTTAACAATTCATTCTTTATCTTAATATCTTTATATTTGTTTGGGGTTGGCTTTCTTCCCTTTCATCTTTTTTATTGTACAGCAATCTTTCTCCTCAAACCTACCACTTCTGTCTTTTCTTTCTTACTTACTTTCTCTTCCCCCCTCTTCTTCTTCTCCCTACTTCCTCTTTCTCCTTCTCCTCCTCTCTTCCTCCCTCTCTTACCTTCACTCCTATTCTAATTTCCCTTCCCTTCCTTCATCCTCTCTATTGCTGTATCCTTTTATGCATATGGACTACTCAGAGGGCTGAAAAAGTTATTTTTGACTGGTCCTCACACTTTTGACCAGTCCTCGAATTTACGACTGTCCTCACATTTTACGTTTTTTTGCCCTATCTTATCACCATGTTGAAGAGAAGCAGTTGTGAAATGAGTGACATGGTTGTTAAGAATGCTGCACAGGCATAAAAGTGAGGATGGTCATAAGTGTGAGGACCAATCAAAAGTGCGAGGACCTGTCAGAAATGACTTTTTTCAGCCCTCTGAGTAGTCCCTATACACATAGCCATGGCCACCCGGTCACGTGACCAGCTAGCCAGGCCCACCTAGTCACATGACCTCCAAGCCACGCCCATAAAATAAGCCATGCCCACAGAACCGGTAGTAAAAAAAAAATAGAACCCACCCCTGGTTGGGGGTCACCACAACATGAGGAACTGTATTAAAGGGTCGCGGCATTAGGAAGGTTGAGAACCACTGGTTTAAAATAAATAAAAAGAAAATAGATATGGTTGTTCCTGCACCGTTTTTTCCAATTTTCCCTTTTGTCTTTTTATAAATAAAGATGGACTCTTTTACCTTACCATTTTTATGTTTGCCTAATAGCTATACAATTGGTAGGGAATGTGATCCAGTGATTGTTCCTTTCCTTTTTGTGTTTCCAACGTTGTGTCACTTTTTTTTTTTTTCTTTTGGATCAGCAAACCAAAATCTGTCCATGTAGAGCAGTTTAGTTGGGAAAATGCAGAATACAGAAGAGAAAAAGTCAAGCATTTCACCCAGATTGCATGATGCGAGTAGACAGTCATGAACTAAGCACTGCCCAAAATAGGGTATTGTATGCTCTGGAGGCAGAAGAAAAAAAAAAAGAAAAGAAAAGTATCATTTGGAAAAGAATTGAAGCTCTGAAATCTATGTTTTAAAAAAGACAAGAAAAATATTAATAGAGTTTGCATCTAAATTGTATTTCTGAAATCCTTTGGGGAATAAGTATCCTTCAATACCAGCTTTTCTTGAATTAAGAAATAGAACTTTGCAAATGAAATAAAAATGTATATTTTAAGAAAAAGTGCACACAATAGTGTACTGTGCCAAAAGTGTGTGTAAAGCTATATATAATGGAAATGTACATTTATATATGTATGTGTATATATGGAGAATGAGAGAAAGAGAGAGAGGAGAAGGAGGGAGAGGGAGAGAGAGATAGAAACACTGTAGTATTCATAAACCATTGTGCTAACACCATTGTGCAAACATTCACAGATCCAGGAAGAAACAAGACAAAAGAAGCTTACACTTGGATAAATGAGAAATTGAGCAAAACTGAAATTGACAGATTTGTCCATCCCTAAAAATAGTCTAGCAGATTATATTTCTAACATCATATCACGTTAGCCATTTTAGAAGAACATTCATGGTCACAGAAAAGATGCATTAAAAGCAAAACATTTAAGAATCAATTAACTATTTAGAAGCTGCACGCTTGCTTCTACTTTCCTGCCAGCAAATCCTATCAAATACAATAAATACAAGGACATCTCTTGATGTTTAGAATTATATCTTTATATGACATTTATAGCATCACGTGTGTTTCGTTATTCTTTTACCAGAATTCGATTACTGAACATGTTGTTATTGCTATTAAATTAGGTTGTGTTTCAAAACCTATTATACATATGTGGAAGATTAGCTTCCAACCTTCAAATGCCTTACTTGTGAATCTTTCCTTTTTTTTTTTTTCCTAAATAAGATGGAGAAGGAAGCTGCTGAATCAGGATCATGTTCAATAGTTTGGACAAATCCCAGACTTTGATTAGTCTCTATGTAGTCACTGTCTTTATACTGGAGCTGGGCAACTGGGCCATCTGGTAAAGCATTGTAAGGATCGGCTGCCAGTTATTCTTCAATTCCAGTTCTTTTCATTCTCAAGCAATGTGATTTGACACAAATAGTCCACCCGAATTCTTGAAGTCAGTTTGGTCTAATGGTTAAGACAACAGGCGAGAAAGTGGAAGACTGTGAGTTCAATTCCTGCCTTAATCGTGAAAGCCAGTTAGGAGTCTATGGGCCAGTCGCTTTCTCTCAGCCCAATCCACCTCACAGAGTTGTTGCTGTGGGAAAATTAGATGGAGGAAAGTGTGTATGTGTTGTCGCCTTGTATTACTTATAGAAATAATAAGGGTGGGATACATATAAATCATTTAAAAGACCACAAGCTGTCCACTCTTGAAATGGAGAACTTCAAAAATACCTTCTAGGTTCAAGAAAGAAGAGTGTCTGATGAGACAAACATTCACTTCCTGAGGGGATTGAAACATGATAGATATTTTCACCAAAATGATTTGACAACAATCTGTACAAGTAGTCTTCATTTAGCAATCTGGAACCGGCAATTTGGTTGTTAAACAAAGAGTTTGCTAAAACTATGACTGAGTTTATTGTCTTACTCCATCTTTCTTTGCCTTATAGTTCTGAAAAGGTTGTAAATGTTGGTTATAAAGTTACTTCTTCATCATTACTGTAACTGTAGTGCTAAACAAGTCAGTTGCTAAACAGGTCGGTTGCTATATTTGCATTATATTGTATTGGGATTTTGCAATATGACAAGAGCCACCAGTCATTAGATCAAAAGCACATGGAGTCAAAGTCCAGCCACTTGAATCTCCAAGAAAGACATAACAGAAATAGAACAAGCTAAGAAATACTACGAAAATACTTTCTGGTCCCTAACAATGTGCTAAAGGAAAATAGAGAGGAGGGAGGGAGGGAGGGAGGGAAGGAACGAGGGAGGGAGGAAGAGAGGGAGGGAGGGAGAGAAAGAGAGATAAAACCATTTCCACGATCATGTGGCCAGCATGACATCATGCCACAGTGCAGAGCTTGCAGTGAAACAAGGTTCACTGTTACCTTCAAACTGAAGTAGCACCTATTTATCTATTTGCATTTTCATACTTTCAAACTACTAGGTGGGCAGGAGCTGGGGCGAGAACAGGAGCTCACCTCATCACATGGCACTTGGGTCTCAAACCTGGGCTGTCAGCATTCCAGCTGATAAGCTCAGCTTCTTAACCACTAAGTCATTATGCCCCGTATAAGACTCAATAACAGCATAGGATGTAATAAAAAATGATGTATTATGTAATACAATCATATGATGTAATAAAATATGTAAGCAGCAGTTTACTATCTTGTTATGGTTCCCCCAATGCCCTTTGCTTACAATGCCGAGAAAGCTGCATCACAGATTCTCTACTTCTGAAGCATAGTAGGAATTCTAGCTTTCTTGCCCAGATAAAAACTTTAAAAGGGTTTTTTTTTTTTTAACCTAGAACTATGGCTAATCCTTTTGAACCTCACAGCAGAAAGGAAGGTCCAGGTAAAGGGCACTTTGACCTCCTTGAACCTTGACAGGGGCAAGGCAGCTGTTAACGCTGAGTGACAGCCCACCTGCATGCAGCAACTCTCTATAAATGTATTTGAGAGAAAGAACTGATTGCCTCAGGAAGACAAATGCCCTTTCTATGCTTTTAAATATTTTATAACTTCATGAGGCAGCACATAATGAAGAGCAGCCAATAGGACAACGAGGCAACAAAAGATAAGGTTACTGCTCCCTTTAATAGCTATGCTGAAGAGGATGTTTCAAGCAATGGTGGGCGTTTTTTTCAGCTCTCTATGATGTCCTGCCAGACATTGCCCAAAACCCTGTTTCGTGAAGCAATAGCAAGAGGTCCTGAACCAAAGACTTCAGCTGAAATCTGCAGGCATGGTTGTTTCTGCAAGGTTCAGTGGAGGCTTTGGTCATTGTTTTGCAGCAACCAAATCTTTTTTTGCAGACAAAAACAAATATCCTGGTTAAAGTAAAGATTTATTGATACATTAGCTTTTGTGGATCACCGTTCTTAAGTGAAATGGACTATTATATTCAGGTAGATCTGCTATAATAAATTGGTTAATTTTAAAATGGTTATAAGGTTCTATTTATTCCTATCTCCGTGGGCCTTTTCTCACTTTTGAATGATAAGTTCTAGCTACTTTGCCTCGAGTTGGCTGGAAACCAGACTAGCATGAAATTTGCTGTCCTGATTATTAAGATGAACATTGCTTCTACTGCCTCTGTTTCAAGCACCTGAGTCATGTTGCTTCCTGCCAAAGGAAAGGCTAATAAACCCTAATGGATTCTTTGCATGTCGAGACTTGGACAGTCTTGAAACAAGAGGAGAGAGTTTATTTTAACACTGGGAGACCTAAGGACAAGAGTATCAGTTTGGTGTAGCAGGCTAGGAACTGGGAGACAAAATCTTAGGTTAAAAACCAGTTCACGCTCTCTCAACCCTAGATGAAGGCTATGGCAAATCACTTCCAAAAATCTTGCCAAGAAAATTGCAAGGCCAGGAGTCAACACTGAATCACACATACATGGAGAGTGGGGGAGAGAAGAGAGAGAGAGAGAAAGAGAAAGAGGAGAGGGGGAGGGGAGGAGAGAGAGAGAGGAAAGAAAGAGGGAGAGAGGAGGGAGAGAGAGTGGGGGTGAGAGAGAGGAGAGAGAGTGGGGGTGAGAGGGAGATGGGGAGAGAGAGGAGAGAGGAGAGAGGGAGGGAGAGGGGGAGGGAGAGAGAGGAAAGAGAGAGGATGGAGGGAAAGAGAGGAGAGACGGAGGAGAGAGAGTGGGGGGTGAGAGAGAGAGGCGAGGGAGAGGTGGAGAGAGGGAGGGAGGGAGAGAGGGAGCAGGAGAGAGAGAGAGAACTAAGCAGAACTTAAACTTAAGTTCTGCTTAGTTCTTAGTTATCTAATATCTTAGTTATTTCCTTGGACTGGAGATAAGATTGGAAGAAAGGAGAAAAAGACCTTAGCACATATTTCTATATTTCTAATTCCCATGACTATTATTTTTGTTTTGTGGAGGGATGTGATCAGTGTTCTGATCTGCAAGTTCTTGCTTACCTTCAAAAAAAACCTACAATGCTTGAGGATCCACATACTAGTCACTTACAACAAAGGAAGTGCTATTAGTTTTTCACTATTGGACCACTGTAGTTGGAAAGGAAGGGTAATGTTGAATAGATATTTATTTTTGTTGGATTAGAGGTTGAACCCAATGGCATGAAGTAGCACAGGCAACTACTGTAAGATCCCTCTAAAAGCTGCCCAACAATAACCTCTCTCTAGTGTCATACCCCTTATGTTTCTTTTTTATCTTCATACCTGAAATAGCATTACCATCTCTTGAACATGTATCCAGCAATCCCCAGTAATAATCATATCCAGAATGAAGATGCAGCACTGCCTGAAATGGCTTACATTGCAATGGGTGTGGTAGTACAGAATTATGCTTTGGAAGATATTGGTCTAAATTCCAGGTTGGGTGGGCCAATTTGAAGTTGCCTTCTTTCCTTTTTCTGGTTTTTCTGGAGAAATGATAGGATACTAAATGAAACCTCAACAACTGCCATCTGTCAGAAATGGTGTAGGGTCTCCTGCTTGGGCGAAGAGTTGGACTAGATGACCTACAAGGAGGGGAGAAATCCAGCAGGTTCTGACAGGTTCTGGAGAACCGGTAGCGAAATTATGAGCAGTTTAGAGAACCGGCAGTAGAAATGTTGAGTAATTCAGAGAAGCAGCAAATACCACCTCTGGCTGGCCCCAGAGTGGGGTGGGAATGGAGATTTTGCAGTATCCTTCTCCCAGGAGTGGGGAGGGAATGGGGATTTTGCAGTATCCTTCTCCTGCCACACCCACCAAGCCACACCCACAGAACCAGTAGTAAAAAAAATTGGATTTCACCACTGCATACAAGGTCCCCTCCAAGTCTGTTAATCTATTAACAACTATTAACCATTTGACAAGTGGAGATGCTGCTTCAGCAAAGACAGGTGCTCTGGCATTAAGGTGGCATCAATGCCACCTCTCCAGATAAAATGAGAGCATGAGATTACCCAGATGTGCTCTGAAAGGCTGATCTTCCCACGGAGACCTGCAAGATCTGAAGAAGTTCTGCTTCTTGTGAGTCTGAGCATCAGGGACCATGGAAGAGGCAGCCATGGCGGTGTCTCCAAAAGGACATTGGGTTTGCAAAAGTCCCCGCTTTCTTAAACACATTTTGAAGGCAATTATTTCAAGTTAAAAGAGATCTTCAATGTAGCAGAGCAATCAACCCAGCTGGTGGGTGATTCTTCATCCCACATTAAGGATTAGTGCACAGGAACAATTTAAAGGATTAAAAAATAATTAAAGACAAAAAGCTTGCCAAGAATTTAAATTAAAGACGTTTAAAATAAACTAGGGAGACAGTTGAATTTGAATTTACTCGTTGTAAAGTGTTTTTAAAACAAGTAAACAATTAATATATATGGTAACTTTGAGGGAAAGAGTTTTATTTGGATTAATTGGTACAATGAATGGACAGCTTTGGAAAATAAAAGTTAAGGGAAAGTTTTGTAAAAACCATCTGACTAGAGAACTATGATGTGCTGAATGGGACTAAATATTTAATTATTTAGAGAAAGCAAAGGGAAGTCCCTATTTTACTTTCATTTCCCTTTTCTGGATTGAAATGACTGCGGTTAGAAAAGTAGTGAAACTTACAGAAGTGACCGAAAAATGGCATTACAGTTGAAGCATTCCAAAGGAGCTTTGAGAAACTGGGAAAGAATGTTATAACCACTGGATCAGTGGTGGGTTTCAAAATTTTTTACTACTGGTTCTGTGGGCGTGGCTTGGTGAGTGTGGTGTGGCTTGTTGGGCGTGGCAGGGGTAGGATACTGTAAAATCTCCATTCCCTCCCCAATCCAGGGGAAGGTTACTGCAAAATCTCCATTTCCTCCTGATCAGCTGGGACTTGGGAGGCAGAGAATAGGTGGGGGTGGGGCCAGTCAGAATTTTTACTACCGGTTCTCCGAACTACTCAAAATTTCCGCTACCGGTTCTCCAGAACTGATCAGAACCTGCTAAAACCCACTTCCGCACTGGACCTTAAAAAAGCAAGACAGGAAGAAATTTGAATTGTATGAGCTGTATTTCTGGAGAAGGCTCCGGCATATTCCTTGGACAGCAAAGGTGACTAATAAGTAAGTACTGGAGCACATAACACAGGACATGTCACTAGAAGGCAAAATCATGAAACTGTGTCTCACTTCCTTTGGCCATGTCATGTGGGGGAATTCAGTGGAGAAAGCAATTATGTTTGGAAGAGTAGGCAGTAAAAGGAAACCAGGCAGGGGTGGGTTCTAAACATTTTTACTACCAGTTCTGTGGCCGTGGCTTATTTTGTGGGCGTGGCTTGGTGGTCATGTGACAATTCTTTAGGATTTAGCAGAGGTACTGGTCTACCAGGCTTTTAACTGCTTGCAGAGCTGTACCGGTCTACTCATTTATTTTTGCAGGCACTGGTCTACCCATTTATTTTTGCAGGCACCAGTCTACTCATGTATTTTTGCAGGTACTGGTCTACCCATTTATTTTTGCAGGCACTGGTCTACTCATTTGTTTTTGGAGGCACCAGTCTACCACCAAACTGCCTTTTACCACTTATCAGCTGTAGAGTGGCCCTTTGAAGCCCCACCAGCAAGAGTTTAAACAGTTTTTTTCCTTATAGCCCATCAGCTGGGACTCAGGAGGCAGCAGTAGATTGGGGGTGGGGCCAAATAAAAGGTAAGAATAACATGGGGGGCGGGGGGCAGAACCAGTTCGGTGACATCATATTGTCACTGCTATCGGCTAGGCAGAACTGGGCTGAACTGGAAGGAACCCACCACTGAAACCAGGCCATCAAAGAACACAGTGGCTGGACATGATCAAAGGTGACACCAGCCAGTACATAGAAAAACTTAATGAAATAGTGCAAGATCAGAAGATGTGGAGAGATCTGGCCCATAGAATCACCAAGAGTCAAATCTGACTGTGTGAATGCAACATTTAAGAAGATCTGAAAGAAGAAATAAAAGAAAACATGAGAAAAATCATGTAGAAGAACCTGAATGACAAATGAGTAGCTTGCAAATATAGATGAACATTTTGGTACATGTGAAAGTTTGGAAGCATGGATTTGATAAGTATACATTGAGACGTTAAGCAAATGTATTTTCCTACAAGCTGCAATTTGAAATAGTTTTTTTTTTAAAAAAAAAACAAGTATTCAAAAAATAAGCCCATTAAGCAAAGCTTATTCCTAAGTAAACAAAAATAAGATTGCAACTTCATATTAGAAAGCAAAGAATTCATTCCACCTCCTTCAAAAACAAACATAAAATAAACCTTCAACTAGAACACTGTATACTGGATCTGTCTTGCATGTGAGTAAGATACAAATGACTCAATATAATATACATAAAGAGGTTTCTTCAGTTATAAGATCTTCATAAAAGGAGGAGGAGGAGGAATGGGGTATTTCGAGCTACAGATATACTAGCTTTCAACCATGTCGATTTAAATGCAAATAGCCAAATAATATGTAAAATTCACTCTGAGAGCCTTTTTAGGCGAGCAACTCATAATTATTATCCAACTCCCCAAACCATCAGCATTAGTGTTATAACTATACTGTGTCTAAGCTAATATCAAAAAGGAGCCAGGGCAGCACATCGGTTAGAATCCAGTGAAAGGTAAAGGTCCCCCTCGCACATATGTGCTAGTCGTTCCTGACTCTAGGGGATAGTGCTCATCTCCCTTTCAAAGCCAAAGAACCAGCACTGTCCGAAGACATCTCCGTGGTCATGTGGCCGGCATGACTAAACGCCAAAGGCGCACAGAACCTTCCCACCAAAGGTGGTCCCTATTTTTCTACTTGCATTTTTTACGCACTTTCGAACTGCTAGGTTGGCAGAATCTGGGAGAAGTAATGGGAGCTCACCCCATTATGTGGCACTAGGGATTCGAACCGCTGAACTGCCAACCTTTCAATCGACAAGCTCAGTGTCTTAGCCACTGAGCCACCGTGTCCCTCTTAGAATGCAGTAGTGCAGGCTAATTCTGCTGACTGCCAGCAGTTTGGCAGTTCAATTCTTACCAATTCAAGGCTGACTCAGCCTTCCATCCTTCCAAGGTTGGTAAAATAAGGACCCAGGTTGTTGGGGGCAATACGCTGACTCTGTAAAAACCGCTTAGAAAGGGCTATAAAGCACTGTGAAGTGCTATATAAGTCTAAATGCTATTGCTATCAAATATGTTCCATCCACTTTAGAATGAAGGGATTTCAGAATACATTCTGACCAATCTTAAAGCATCATTCTGAGCTTTGTTTTTCTCTGCAGATTCTTCCATTGCATCTGAGCAGGTGTGTCCTGCAGCTGTTGAACTCTTTTCCCCAACAGACTTAAACAAAAAACAAAACAAAACAAAATGCTCATGGAGATTGTTAGTCATACAAGTCATGGGTATCCCAAAGATGCTTTTTTCAAAAGGCAACTGGACTTTGTTTTTCCCTGAATAGCAATACAACTTAATTTAATTTAATTTCGAATTTATATACCGCCCTTCTCCCTGAGGACTCAGGGCGGTGTACAGCCAAGATAAAAAACATAGAATACAAATATTAAAACATTTAAAAATATATATAAAATTTGGCCCCAAAAAATTAAAAATCGCAGACTAATTAAAAGGATTTAAAAATTTTAAAATTTCTTCTTAAGCCAACCCGGCTTGCTGAAAAAGATAGGTTTTCAGGGAACGACGGAAGGCATTGAGGTCCTGGATTCTTCTTATCTCCAGGGGCAACTGATTCCAGAGGGTGGGAGCCCCCACAGAGAAAGCCCTCCCCCTGGGGGCCACCAGCCTACATTGTTTGGCTGATGGCACCCTGAGGAGGCCCTCTCTGTGGGAGCGCACGGGTCGATGGGAGGTCATCGGTAGCAGCAGGCGGTCTCGGAGATAGCTAGGCCCTATGCCATGGAGCGCTTTAAAGGTAATAACCAACACCTTGAAGCGCACCCGGAAGACCACCGGGAGCCAGTGCAGCTCGCGCAGGAGTGGTGTTACATGGGAGCGCCATGTTGCTCCCATCACTACCCGCGCTGCTGCATTCTGGACCAGCTGGAGCCTCCGGGTGCTCTTCAAGGGGAGCCCCATGTAGAGAGCGTTACAGTAGTCAAGGCGAGAGGTGACGAGGGCATGAGTGACTGTGCACAGGGAATCCCGATCAAGAAAGGGCCGCAACTGGCGAATCAGGCGAACCTGATAAAAGGTCCCCCTGGTAACAGCCGTCAGATGTTCCTCCAAAGACAGCTGCCTATCCAGGAGGACTCCCAGATTGCGAGCCCTTTCAGTGGGGGCCAAAGACTCGCCCCCAATAGTCAGTGATGGAGTCAACTGACTATATCGGGATGCCGGGAGCCACAGCCACTCAGTCTTGGAAGGGTTGAGCCTGAGCCTGTTCCTCCCCATCCAGATCCGCACAGCCTCCAGGCACTGGGACATCACTTCAAGGGCATCGTTGGGGTGGCCTGGGGTGGAGATGTATAGCTGGGTGTCATCAGCGTACTGGTGGTATCTCACCCCAAAGCCACGGATGATCTCGCCCAGCGGCTTCACATAAATGTTGAACAGAAGGGGCGAGAGGACCGATCCCTGCGGCACTCCACAAATGAGAGGCCTTGAGGTCGACCTCTGCCCCCTGCCAACACAAACTGCGACCGGTCGGAGAGAAAGGAGGAGAACCACCGTAACACGGTGCCTCCCACCCCCAACTCTTCCAGCCGGTGCAGCATGATACCATGGTCGATGGTATCAAAAGCCGCTGAGAGATCTAATAGGACCAGAACAGAGGAATAACCCCTGTCCCGAGCCCTCCAGAGATCATCAACCAGCGCGACCAATGCCGTTTCCGTGCTGTGCCCAGACCTGAAACCTGACTGGAACGGATCCAGATAGGATGTTTCCTCCAGGAATTGTGGAAACTGTTGCGCGACCACACTCTCAACAACCTTCGCAATGAAGCGAAGGTTGGAGACAGGACGATAGTTAGCCAATATTGCTGGGTCCAGGGACGGCTTCTTGAGGAGAGGCCTCACCACCGCCTCTTTCAGGGCAGCGGGGAAGTGACCCTCGCTCAAGGAAGCATTAATAACGCCCTGGAGCCAGCCTCGTGTAACCTCCCGGGAAGCCAGTACCAACCAGGAGGGACACGGGTCCAGTAAACATGTGGCCGCACTAAGTCTCCCCAAAATCCTGTCCACATCATCGGGAGTCACAGCATCAAACTCCTCCCAGATAACATTCTCAAGACTGTTCCTCGTCACCCTGCCCTGATCTACCCAGTCAGAGTCCAAATCCCCCCGGATCTGAGCGATTTTGTCATACAGGTATTGTCCGAAATCCTCCGCCCTGCCTTCTAAGGGATCCTCCCGCACTCCCAGATGGAGCAGGGCGCGGGTCACCCTAAACAGGGCGGCCGGACGATTCCCTGATGACGCAATAGAGGCGGAAAAGTAGTTAGACTTTGCCGTCTTTATCGCCACTAGGTAGGCCTTAATATGCGACCTTACCAGTGTTCGATCAGATTCAGCGAGACTGGCCCTCCAACCGCTCTCCAGGCGTCTTTTCCGGCACTTCATTTCCCTCAGCTCCTCAGTAAACCAAGGAGCCACCCGGGATCGGCATCGGGTCAGAGGCCGCAAAGGCACAACTCGGTCCAAGGCCCCACCAGCCGCCCGATCCCAGGCGGCTACCAGGTCCTCGGCCGAGTCATGTGCTAGATCCTCAGGAAATGGCCCAAGCTCCGTCTGGAACCTATCAGGATCCATCAGGCGCCTGGGGCGGATCCATCTAATTGGGTCCGCCTCCCTGCGGCGAGGGGTCGCGGTTCGAAGATCTAGGCGAAGGAGTGAGTGGTCAGTCCATGACAAGGGTTCCATGTCTATATCCCCTATAACAAGACCACTCAACCACTGGCCAGAGACAAAAATCAGATCCAGAGTGTGACCTCCCCTGTGAGTAGGGCCATGAACTAACTGGGTCAGGTCCATGGCCGTCATGGAAGCCATGAACTCCCGAGCCACCTCAGACGTTTCACCGACAGATGGCAAGTTGAAATCACCCATGACTAAAAGCCTGGGTGTATCTACTGCCACCGTGGCTATCACGTCGAGTAGCTCAGGAAGGGCTGTTGCCACGCGGCAGGGAGCCAGGTACGTAAGCAACAAGCCCATCTGAACCCCACGGCCCCACCTCACAAGGAGGGACTCACATCCGGCTATCTGAGGCACAGTGGTCTCCCTCGGATCCAGATCCTCGTTAATAATAACCGCCACCCCCCCGCCCCTCCCCTGGGCCCTCGGCTGATGGAATGCTCTGAAGCCTGGTGGGCACATTTCAACCAGAGGGACGCCACCCTCCGGGCCCAACCAGGTCTCCGTAATACCCGCCAGGTCCGCTCCTCCCTCTTGTATAAGATCGTGAATGAGGGGGGCCTTATTAACCACGGACCTGGCATTGCATAACATCAGCCGAAGGCCCAGATCCTGAGTATCTAAGCCACCTAGTCTCCAAGAGGAGCCATGGGGACCGGGGCAAGCAATTGCTCTCAAACAGCGAGTGCGAGCCCCCAACACATGATATGGTCCCCTGCTCCCGCCATATCTGCCCCTCCCATCTACCGTGCTGATGGTACAAACCTCATAGGTATCGTCCCCCATCCCTTTCCCAGTCCCTCGACCAACACCTCCCAAATCGTTACCCTGTGCCGGGCTCGGCTCTGACCCTGGTGGATTTCCCCCCCCCATCCCCCAGAGTCTTCTTCCCAATTTCTCTAGAAAGATCATTACAAACCCCCCTCCCAGAACCCCTTAAAATCTTAAAAAATTTCCCTAAAAACCCCCACAAATTCTTCCTTGCTCCATGCCATCTCTCTGGACTCCAAAGTCCGTCATCGAGATAGGCCCTCGATAATGTGGAGGGCCAAACCTGCGAGTGGGGAGAATCTCGCAGGGCGAGGAGTTCCGACACCGAATACATTTGTTACTGGGAGTAGTTATGGCTTATAACCAGGGGATCAACCATGATGATTTAAGAGTCCAACGGAAAAGTATATAAGTCTTAGGTAGTATACATTGGAAAACGCCACTGCCTTCATGGTAGTGGGAGGAGTCCAAGAATAGTCCAGAAACGATGGAAATAATAGCCGAGGCTGACTCCCTCAATACTCATACCTAAGGTAAACTTCTCCTTTCGGTTAGGGAGGACAGATAGAGCAATGCCAATCCATAGGCCCAGAAGTATAAGTCGGTTTACAGAGTTAGTGCAGTGGGCATATCAGGAGATGATCCAATGGAGAGTAGATGGAAAATGATGGTGATATCCAGCTGAGACTGAAATGGCCTGGATAGCGTGGGACCATCATACGGGCGAAACCCGGCAGAAAAGGGGGGGGAGCAATACAAAGCGTTTAGGGGGGAAACACCCCCATAGTCCTCTTCCGGTCCTCCACATCGCCCCCTAGGTCTTTCCCGGTCACAACGCTCACCCGGTTCAGCCTCCATCAGTTCACTGTGGGGCCTCTGGGCGTTAGTGAGCTGGTCACAAACGGCCACACACCTCACAGCCGCCCAGGTCAGTCCAAGATGATCACGCCGGAATTAGTTCCTGCCATCTCCCTCGCAGCCTTCAGGCTGCCGCCGCCGCCTCCACCGCCAGCCCGCAGCCGCCATCACAGCCTCCTCCCTGGCTGACGCCACAACAGCTGCCAGCCTCTCCGCCATCCTCCTCGTCTTCCCCAAGCCCCGCCAACACCTCCTGGGCACCCAGGACTCCGACGAGGCTCCGATAAGGAGTCCGCCGAGAGCGCTGCGCTGCCGCCGTCTCCACCGCTGCTCAGGCGACCGCCAGCTGATCGCAAAGGCCGCCGCCACAGCCATCTGGGCCGACAACGCCCCCAAACGCCTCCTCTGCAACACCCGACTCCCTCTGGCCAGGAAGCGCTCCGGAGAGCTAAAAAGCTCTCAAAAGGTTGGCAATAGCCTCCGCTAGCCTGGTAGGGGCCATAGTTGTTTCGTCTGGCCCCCAAAGACCCCCTGTAGTCCAAATAACACCCCCTCGGTGGTAGCGGACTCAGCAGGAAGCCGCTATAACTTAGACTTATATGCTGCTTCACAGTACCTTACAGCCCTCTCTAAGTGGTTTACACGGTCAGCATATTGCCCCCAACAATCTGGGTCCTCATTTTACCCACCTCGGAAGGATGGAAGGCTGAGTCAACCTTGAGCCAGTGAGACACAAACTGCCAAACTACTGGCAGCCAGTAATCAGCAGAAGTAGCCTGCAGTACTGCATCCTAACCACTGCGCCACCCTGGCTCTTCCTTTAAGACATTTCACTTCTCATCCAAGAATCTTATTCAGTTCTGACTGAAGAAGTTTCTTGGATGAGAAGCGAAACAGCTTCAAGGAAAAATAAAGTCCAGTTGCTTTTTGAAAAAAGGGACAAAAAAACAAAAGAGCTGATTATACTTAAAAAAGGATTTGAACTCATGGGGTATGAATGTCACAAAATGGATGCCCTTTAGGAGGGAGGAAATATGGACTAATACCTACATAAATAAATGTTAACATGTTGCTGATGAAAAGAAAGAAGCTGGACTCCAAAACGCCAAATATACTAGAGTCCTGGTGGATGGAGTTAAGGTTACCAGGGCAACCAATAAATTTTGTATAAATTTGGCTAGCCTTGTGGCAAAGAATAATGTCAAGTGATCGAGGGCCGTCTCATGGATTCTCAACGAAGTTCTTCTAAAATGTGTACTGATTCCACTTTCTAACCCTGCCATGCCCCCGTCGAGCCTAAATCCACAGGGGAGGATGAGCCGGAGGTGTGGCTGACAGAGACTGAGGGGGTGGCTTCGTTGGTTTTGGAGGAATGGGAGGGAGGAGCAGGACGAAGCAGCCCGGGCCCCTCAGGCTTTAGACGGCTTGCCAGCAGGGAGGATCAGGGGCAGGACGACCGAGAAAGGTGTTGTGGCTCCGTTACCTGAGCCTGTGTCATCGGCAGGAGAGGACTCCGAGAGTGAAGGAGAGGAGTTGGCAAGGCCTCCCTCTCCAGGACCCTCCTCTCTGGCAATGCCTTCGGTGCCCGCCAAAGGGCAAGAGATAGGGCCAGGGCCAAGCACGTCCACGCAGCCACAGGTGGACAGTGATGAGGGTAATGAGTCTTGGCTGGATCCTCGGCAGCATCGCAGAGATAAGCGTGCACAATTGAGGAAAAGGCATGCCAGAGATTAGTCTGAGTCACTGGACCACACCCCACAGGGTATAAAAGGGGGTGAGGTGGCCATTCAGACTCTGTGACAGACAAAACTAACTACTATCGAGTCACATTGCATCTTTGGAAACAACATTATCGGCCTTGGATTTATTTTACGAACTGGACAATTCTTGACTGTGGGTATTTTGTTTATTGAGTAAAAGTTCTTGGCAAGCAGCTACTGGGTTGCTGCCAAACATCTTATCGGAAGAATTGGTTGTCTGCCAGTTTATTTAACCCCCGGCTGTCTGTTTGTGTGCATGTGGGAGACGGGGACAGAACAAGAGGGCAGGCAGTGGAGATGAAGAGCGATAGAGCTCAGATGATGAGCAAGGACCGCCCAGTGCTGATCCCCAAGTGCGGAGAATGGAGAGGAGGCAGGAACAGTGCTGGCTGACCCGACGACTTGGGAGGAGAGACCCCTGCCCCTCTTCTTCACAAGGCACACGTGGGAACTCAGACTTAAGGAAACACTGTGGGAAGGGGCGTTTGTCAGGAACAAATGCTGAATTCGTGGAGTTTTGTGTGCCGTGGCTGACATTTGGAGTTTCCTAGACTTCTTGCCAGGGGTGGTACTCACTTACCTTCACTACTGGTTCGCAAATGTGTAGGATCTGCGCAGGGCCTTCCGCGCATGTGCAGAGTGTCAAAAATAGGACATGATGATGTCTGGGTGGGTGGCCGGAGCCTCCTGCAGTTGCCGCTACTGGTTCGCCCAAGCCGGATAGAACTGGCTGAATATCACTACTGCTTCTTGCCTTATTCCTAGCTTCTTGGACTAATTTCATTGTTCCTTTGTTTCCTGAAACCATTGCCTTTTTCCTTTGCTTCCTGGACTCATTGACTTATTCCTCTGCCCCGCTGGATTTCTTGCTTTGAAGCTGTTGTGCCAACTGTATTTTGCTGGACTACTTACAGCCAAAGGCTGCTGGAGGTGTGGTGGTGGGGAGCACTTTGTTCTGGGACTTGCCATAAACATGGGAGGGTTTGGGGGAAAGCTGGAGCAATAAAGGGGCATTTTGAACCATCAGCTGACTGTGTTGCCTCCATGCCTTGCCCCGGATCATCACAAACCCCAAATCCAGTCTGTACATGTAGTTCTCAATTTATGACCACAACTGAGCCCAAAATTCATGTTGCTAAGCGAGACATTTGTTAAGTGAGTTTCGCCCCATTTTACGACCTTTCTTGCCGCCATTGTTAAATGAAACACTGCAATTGTTAAGTTAGTAACACGATTGTTAAGTGAATCTGGTTTCCCCACTGACTTTGCTTGTCGGATGGTCACAAAAGGGGATCACATGATCCCAGGGCACTGCAACCGTCATAAATATGAGTCAATTTACCAAGCATCTGAATTTTGATCATGCAACCATGGGGATGTTGCAACAGTCGTAAGTGTGAGAAATGGTCATAAGTCACTGATGCCAGTGATGTTTTTTTCAGTGATGTTGTGACTTTGAACAGTCACTAAACAAACTGTTGTAAGTCGAGGACTACCTATACAGTGAAAGCAAGAATGAAATACTCATTCCAAGAAGCAGAGAGTACTATCTGGCATTAAATGGGGTGGAAAACCATGTGCCGTTAGCAACCAGGCCTGCTAAATATATTCGTGAGTTGGGTTTGGCACTTCTGTTCCATAGCAACAGTTGTCAACTTGTATCGGTTTAGGATAGGAACAGGCATGCTGCCACCCTAACAGATGGGTAGGAATAAAAGCATGCCAGCATACTAGTCTTAGCACTGACTTGGGATAATGAGTTTAACAATATTTAAAGACATATTGCAATGTCTTTCTAGCTTTAATCTATTCCAGTTGAAAGCACAGGGATGAATGGATGGGTTGAGAATCATGATTTGTGATTTGTTTGCTTAACCAAAATAAAAAGTTTTGCTGGGTTCAAGTGAGATTATTCTTGGGGGAAATCTACTTACCCGTATTTTTCGGAGTATAAGATGCAACTTAGTTTTTGGGGAGGAAAATAGGGGGGAAAAATTCTGTCTACCAGGTATTCATCTGGCTAGCGTCCTTAGTCTGGTCAGCTTCAGCACATCAGTTTGCTGGTTTTTATCCCCTACTTGGGGATAAAAAAACAGCTTCTAAAGCACAACTGATCTTTGGAGAGAGAAGCAATGAGAAAAGCAGGCAAAGCATGGAGATCGCTTCACTCGCTAGCGCCTCATTAGGGCTGAAAAAAAGCTTCTAAAACACAGCTGAGAGTCAGAGGGAACAGGCAAAACCCAAAAGATCGCTTCACTCTGTAGTTAGGGCTGAAAAAAAGTTTTGAAAAACCTACATTCAGAGTATAAATCACACCCAAATTTTCAGCCTCTTTTAGGGGGGGGGGAAGTGTGTCTTATACTCTGAAAAATATGGTAGGCTTGCAACTTTAAAAACATACCAGGTCAAAAGAAAACAACATGGTGCCTGTAATTGCCATAAAAGCTCTAGACAGATTGTAAGGGATCCTAAAAACATAACAGTGGTTGTAATCTCACGACATTGCCAAACCTTATGAAATTTTGTGGGTGGTTTTTTTTAAGCTTTCAGCTTTTTTCTTTTCTAACATCTCCAACAATTGGCATCCCCTGCTAAAACCTATTAAGAAAGTACAAAGTCAAGAGCTGTAAAATTCCTTCTGAGTGCAATTCAGCTAATGTCCTTCTTCCCATGGTGCTTAGTCCTGCCATTGAAACCCAGGGAACTTAAAAGCAGTTGGTTCAGCAGGATTGTGCCCTTAATTAACATTTGCCTGCATGTATGCCCCATTGCTTCCATTTTAGACTTCGTTGGCCTGACTAAATAGATTTCCACAGCACCTTCTCTTGAGGCAGCAGGGAGAATGCCAGCTGAGATACCAATTAATGCTAATTTCTCTGTACTGAAGTTAATCTTATTGACTTCAGTGAGTTACTGAACTTGTGAAAAGTGCTTGCTGAAAATGGTGTCATCCAGTGGTGGGATTCAAATTTTTTTACTACTGGTTCTGTGGGCGTGGCATGGCTTGTGGGCGTGGCTTGGTGGGCATGGCATGGGTAGGATACTGTAAAATCTCCATTCCCACCCCACTCCAGGGGAAGAATAGTGTAAAATCTCCATTCCCTCCCCACTCCAGGGGAAGGTTATTGCAAAATCCCCATTTCCTCCCAATCAGCTAAGACTCGGGAGGCAGAGAATAGATGGGGGCAGGGCCAGTCAGAGGTGGTATTTACCGGTTCCCTGAACTACTCAAAATGTCCGCTACCGGTTCTCCAGAAGTGGTCAGAACCTGCTGAAACCCACCTTTGGTGTCATCTCCCAACAACAATCTTTATTACAGGTTGTTGTTGTTGTTGTTGTTGTTGTTGTTGTTTTGCTTTAATTTATATGCCGCCCTTCTCCGGAGACTCAGGGCGGCTTACAATGCGTTAAGCAATAGCCTTCATACTTTTGTATATATTTATACAAAGTCAGTTTATTGCCCCCGCAATCTGGGTCCTCATTTCACCTACCTTTGAAAGGATGGAAGGCTGAGTCAACCTTGAGCCTGGTGAGATTTGAACTTGCAGTAATTGCAAGCAGCAGATGTTAATAACAGTGCTTTAGTCCACTGTACTACAGGCTCTTAATTACAGTCACAGACCAACACTAAAGTGAAACATTAAAATAAAAATAATTAAAATAAAATATTAAACATGTCATGTCAGAATGTCTACGGAGATTTTAGGTCATCCTGGTTGTCCCAAAGATGCTTTTTTTCAAGAGGCAACTGGACTTTCTGATTTCTCTTTGAAATCATTGAGGCTACCTGGAGGTTTATCTGTGTCGTCAGTGTCATCTGAGTAGTGCAAATGGGTGTGGAGCCTTTTTGGAACTGTTGAACCTCCAGGTGGCCTCAATGACTCGCTAAAAGAATGCAAATGATCAGCTGTCTGCAAGAGGTATAAATCCTTCCATTCCCCACCATCCAGTCAGAGCTGAGGAAGCTTCTTGGATGGGAAGTGAAATGTCTTCAAAGAAAAACCAGAAAATCCAGTTGCCGCTTGAAAAAAGTACTTTGGGTCATCTCAGAATGTTTTAATGTATATAATCATCTGGAATCTCAAATAAAGGGGGAGGGGTATCTGCACCTTATGCATAAGGGGCTTATTTCTAGATAAAGGTAATGCTGAGCCTACAACCATTTGTTTAGTAACTGTTCAAAGTTTATTTAACAACTGTGGTGAAAAAGATTGTAAAAATCAGGCACAATTAATTTAACAACTTCTTTGTTTAACAACAGAAATTCTGGTCCCCAATGTGATCATAAGTTGAAGACTACCTCCAAATGTGTATCTTATTTGGGCTGTTTTAAGAAACAACCCAGTGTTAAACTGCCATTAAGACTGTATCTTCCTGTTCTGGGAGTGACTTTTGAGTAGAATTAGCTTGAATTAAAAAAAAAAAAAGGTTGATTAAAAAAAAATAGAAAAATACACAGTATATTTCCAAATATAGCCACGGTAATATGATTACTATTTAATGATCAAAGGTTACTTTTAATTTAACATAGCATAATTAGATTTTCTCTAACATGGCTCAAAGATTTGATACAATTAAAACATAAATGAATATTAATGATAGAAGGCCATGACCTCCAACTTGGTTGACATGGTTTCCTTTGGGAAGGGAAAAATATTTTCCCTTCCCAAAGGCACATGTTAAGAGATGCTCTGTTAAAAGTCTGAGAAAAGATTAAAAAGAATCATTTCAAGAAAATCCCAATTTGGTTATTAACAATGGAAGCAATGATACATCCAAATACTACAGATCTAAACAAAATGGTGAGATTTTCAGAACCATTAGATGTAAAAGGAGAATTAAAATCAGTGCAAGATCTGAAAGAACAAGGATTAAATCTGGAATGGTGGCCATACTTACAAATTGAAACTAGATTTTAAAAAGATAAGGAACAATACGGTATAAACAAGGAACAATTGGAATTGGATAAAATATTATTAGGATCGGGGAGAAAAATGATTACAAATATTTATAACTTTTTATTAAGATATAAAATGGAAGAAGAAACAGTGAAGGAAACGATGATAAGTTTGGCTAGGAATTTTGGACACACTATAGAATTGGAAAAATAATTAGATTTTCTCATGTCTCTATAAACTAAGCAAAACTGGGCCTGGATAGGGCTCAGATGCAAACTATCATGGTATTACATGACAGTAAGCTAGACTGAGAAGTCAAAACAAATCCTGGAAGAAGACAACAGCAAACCATTTCTCTTCTGTTACCAAGACAAATATACCGATGTGTTTTTGAAGTTACTATGAGCTTGACTAGAACATCTTACTTTTGTCAAAACGGAAAAAATTAGCATGCTGTTTTGATTGCTAAATCAAATTAAGTGTTGATACAACTTAAAGTTGCATATGTCTTTTTTGTGCTGCTGGCTCATATTCACTTGGTAATCAGTTACAGGTAGTCCTCAAGTTACAACCACAATTGAGCCCAAATGTTAGGTTGCTAAGTGAGACATTTGTTAAGTGAGTTGGCCCCATTTCACAACTTTTCTTGCCACAGTTGTTAAGTGAATCACTGTAAATGTTAAGTTAGTCACATGGTTGTTAAGGGAATCTGGCTTCCCTATTGACTTCGCTTGTCAGAAGGTCGCAAAAGCGAATAACATGACCCCAGGACATTGCAACCGTCATAAATATGAACCAGTTGTCAAGCATCTGAATTTTGATCATGTGACCATGGGGATGCTGCAATGGTTATAAATCACTTTTTTCAACACCACTGTAACTTTGAATGGTCCCTAAATGAACTATTGTAAGTCCAAGGTTTCTTCCACAATTACCATGACCAAACTATTATCATCTGGATGGGGAGTAACAGGCTTCGACTCAACCCTTCCAAGACCGAGTGGCTGTGGCTTCCGGCGTCCCGATATAGGCAGTTGGTGCCATCGCTGGCTATTGGGGGTGAGTTATTGGCCCCCATGGACAGGGCTCGCAACTTGGGCGTCCTCCTGGATGCACGGCTGTCTTTAGAAGAGCATATGACGGCCATGGCCAGGGGGGCTTTTTATCAGGTTCGCCTGATTCGCCAGTTGCGTCCCTTTCTGGATCGGGACTCCTTACGCATGGTCACTCAGGCACTCGTCACTTTCCACCTGGACTACTGCAATGCTCTCTACATGGGGCTCCCCTTGAGGAGCACCCGGAGGCTCCAACTGGTGCAGAATACGGCCACGCGGGGGATTATGGGAGCGAAGGGACGCTCCCATGTGACACCTCTCCTGCGTGAGCTGCATTGGCTTCCAGTGGTCTTCCAGGTGCACTTCAATGTGTTGGCTACCACCTTTAAAGCGCTCCATGGCATAGGACCTGGGTATTTGCGGGACCGCCTTCTGCCGCCGATAGCCTCCCACCGACCAGCACGCTCCCACAGAGAGGGACTCCTCAGGGTGCCATCAGCTAGGCAATGTCGGCTGGCGACCCCCAGGAGGAGGGCCTTCTCTGTGGCAGCTCCTGCCCTCTGGAACGATTTGCCCCCGGAGATACGAAGGATATCGGATCTCCGGGCCTTTCGCCGTGCCCTGAAAACTTTTCTTTTCCATCAAGCAGGTCTGGCGTGAAACCCCCCCCCCCTTAGTCTTTTTTAGTTTTTTAGCTTTTAAATTGTCAATGGTTTTTAATTTGAATTGTTTTAAATTTGGGCCAAAGTTATGTAATTCTTCTAATAATTTTAAATTTTGTATTGGTATGTGTTTTAGTTCTGGCTGTGCACTGCCCTGAGTCCACTAGGAGAAGGACGGTATACAAATTGAATAAAATAAATAAATAATAAAATCTCCCCTACTATACCCATCTATCTGATTTTTGTTCCTTCACTGAAAATATTCTACTTCTCTCTATTAATTTCCTTATATAACTATCAGCCCATTTCTGTTAACTATCAAGATAGTGTAAAAGAAGAAGACAAGGAGGAGATACAATGAAATTAACAATGACTGATGAATTAAACTAGGGGAAAATATATTAAGAGAGTTGAAAAGAGAATTGGAAATACAGGAAGATACTTTTGAAAGGGAGATAGGGCTTGGGCAGAAATTTTGGAAATTTGAGAGTGGAAGAGGGTAGAGATGGGAGAAATACCTAAGATTGAATAGCCAAGAAGCAGATGCAGAGAGAGATAAAGATCTAAGAGAGGAACATGGGAGGCAAGTCAAAAAAAAACCCATAACAATTGAAGTATTGAAGCGGGCAAGAGACGATGGATAGATGATTTCTCTTTTTTGTTGTTCTGATTTGCTTTTCTTTTTCTCTTCTCTTCCCTTCTCTTTTTCCCTTCTTTTTTAGGTAGGTGACATGACTAGAAGTTAGGTAGGATAGAAAGAAAAAGTCTTTTAATAAAGGGTGATATAATTAAAAGCTAGAATAAGAGATAGAAATAAGAGAAAGGGGGAACATTAGTGTATACACTTTTATATAATAAAATAAAAGCAATAACAAGAGAAAATATGGAATAATTGAATAATGACAGACTACAACTTAATATAAATGTGTATTATTATTAGAAATATATAAGTTGATTGAATGTAATAACTATGATTAATTCTACTAGTTGAATTTGTATTAGAATGTATGACGCCCAAGTGCCACACTGTTCATGCATTGATACATACATATATATATATAACAAAATAAAAAACTTGAAACAAAACAAAAAGAGGTTTAAAAGGTATTCCTGTCTTCTAAATTAACAATTATCCATCCCAATCTTATGATATCTGCATGTTTGCTAAGTATTCTCTCCATCTCTTTCTCCAAATACAGTCTTCCATGAGTGAAAAACCCAAGACTGAATTTTGCTGGTCAATTCAACTCTTCAGTTTGAAGAGGAACTATTGATTCACATAAGGCCTCTTAAGGAATGATTTTCTGAACCAGCTATACAGTACCTCCGCTTAATTCTCATGCTATCCAGCCCTTCCTAACTAGGTTAGTAAAGAGGATGTCCTAGAATACTTTGTCAAATGCTTCAGCCAAATCAATATGTATTATGTCTACACCTTCCTATACTCTGAGAGAGTTACTCAATCAAAAAATAAGGGTAAGCAAAATTTGATCTGAATATCCATGCTGCCTTCTGACAAATATGTCATTGTTTTGAATGACCAGTTATAGAATAACAGAATAACAGAGTTGGAAAGGATCTTATAGATCATCTAGTCCAGCCCCCCACCTACACCATTTCTGACAGGTGGCAGTCCAGTTTTTTCTTGAAAGCTTCCAGTGATGAAGCGCCCACAACATCTGAAGGCAAGCTGTTCCATTGGTTGATTGTTCTCACTGTCAGAAAATTTATCCTTATTTCTAGGTTGAATCTCTCCTTGATCAGTTTCCATCCATTATTCCTTGTCTGACCTTCATGTGCTTTGGAAAATAGCTTGAATCCCTCCTCTTTGGGACAGCCTTTCAATTATTGAAACACTGCTATCATGTCTCCCCTGGTCCTTCTCTTCACTAGACTAGCCATGTTTAGTTCCTGTAACCTTTCTTCATATGGTTTAGCCTCCAGTCCCCTAATCATCTTGGTTGCTCTTCTCTGCACTCTTTCTAGAGTTTCAACATCTGGTGTTATGATCAAAATTATTCTAGGTGTGGTCTTACTAAGGCTTTATAAAGTGGCACTAGTACCTCACATCCCTCTGTTAATGCAATTTAGGATAGCATTGGCTTTTTTGGCTGCTGCCACACACTATTAGTTCATATTTAATCAATTGTCCACTAAGACTCCAAGATCCCTGTTCAATACCTGATTTTTTTATGATCTGCTGTAGAATCTTCCAAGATATCAGTCTATAATTTTGTGGATCATCTTTTTTCCCCCTCAGAAGAAAAGAACAGCATTTGCCTTCCTGCAATTAACAGAACACTGGCGAGGCCTTTTGTAATGATAAACTTCATAGGACTTTAATTTGTTTTTGGAGAAATACGATCCATAGTATTTGCAATTAGACTGGAATAGTCAAGCAAGGACCTGGTTTACTGGTTATCCTAAAGTGTGAGCAGGGAAGCATAATGGAAAATGATTCTTTAATAAATCCATTTCCACCCCACCCCCACCCCAAAAATATGATTTAAGATGTAAAGCACTTTAAACTGAGTTCTGCAATGCTTGGCAACTAATGCAGCTGTTCCAAGGAAAATATTGTTGGGGGAGTATCTATATTACTTGCATAAATTTGATCTAGTTTTTTATTCAATGTAAATCAAATTAATTCATAGGTCATGTTCATCCTGGCCCTACCCAATTTATGGAACGCCATGCCAAAACCAAATTTGGCCCCAGGCCTAAAAAAATTTGTACCTCCCTAGCTTATCCATCGCTGTACTTTGGCAACAGCATCCTCCACCAAGTGAAAACTCTGAATAATATTTGAGGTAACATTGGCCTGAAATCTGAAGTTCCAATTCCGTGAAATTGGAAAGCCAACACCTCCTTTTCTACCTCATTCTCAGAATGTTTTAGAATTAATTTCAGATTTGCATTGGTTGTGTATTTGTAGGCGATGATTGCGAGACATATAGGGGGGTGGTGGCACTTTGAGTTGTTTTTCTTCACCCATCTCTATCTCACTCGGCAGCCCCCCTCCTGGTTTGAAAATGACAGATGGAAAAACTCCATCCACAATGTTTTCCTTTGCATTAAATGCTGGAAGGGTGGAAAGCTCAGTAGATTGCGTGGTTTGGCAGCCGAGCGAGAAAAATCTAACAAGTGCCTTTCTCAGAGAGAAAAAAATTAAATAATAAGAAATGGCATTACTGTAGCCTTTCCCCTTAGAATCTGTAAAACTCAGCTGCCTGAATCTGTTGCTACAATCTGGTTAATTAGAGAGCCAAATCGTGCTTGCTTATATTTTCCAAAACCCCTGGGGAAAGTAATAGGGGGCTTATTCATCCTACATTTTGATAAAACCTGGAAGAAGGCAGAAAAATGGAGAGGCCATGATTTTTACTATTAGCTCTATTATAATTGGCTTGAATTCCACAAAAGTGTGGAACAAAGAAAGTAAGGGGATTAAAACTTGGGGCAAACTAATGAGAGATTGTCAGCAGAAGTGAGGAAATTGAGAGCTAGAGGCCTTGTTGCATATATCTGTAATGGAAAGAAGTCACAAGCAGAAGAAATAAGGTCTTTGGGGAGGCTGAGGTAAACTGAGGCAAAGTTTAAAGGAAAGAGAGATGCAATTATGACTGAAAATGAGGAGACCTGTTGCATAATCATTAAACTTGCTTATCTTTCACAAAGATGTTGTAGGGGTCAGGATACATTTATGGCTGTCTTCACATAACTATTTTAACCATGGCAGGTGACAAATTTATCTAGCAAGCTTATTTGTTTTCTTGGTGTTAGGCTTGGTTGGGATCATTGTGGTGCAACATAAAGTAGCCAATTTGGATAATTTGGAGAATGGGTTTGGATTGTGGTGGATAAAAAGGCAATAAATCCGAACTAGACTGTGGTGTTTCTCCGTGTCATATAATATATGTGGGTATATGCATAATTTTGTATTTATTTATTTCTTTTGTCGAAGGTGATCCTTTGAGAGGTGTATGCAATGAAATTTCATTTTAACGTATGCCGATTAGTGTACGTTCAAAGTGACAATAAAGTTATTCTAAGTCTAAGTCTAAATAACCACCAAAAGTTTATTATAAAATTATTTATGTAATTATTACCATCAATAAATGGATATTCTGTGATTCAGTATGCAAAGCTATAAAACTGGTTGTCCTGGCAATCAGTTGGCAGGAAGAATTCCCTGGCTCAGTGACTTGCTAGAATTCAATACTTAAAGGATCACTGGTTCAAGCAATATTTTTAGAATAACTGGAGATTAAAGTACTATTTACTTTTTAAACTTACTTATTTATAAGTCACATTCTTCTTTTGTGCAGCTTTCCTATTCATTACAGGTAGTCCTTGACTTAGGATCAAAACTGAGCCCAAAATTTCAATTGCTAAGCAAGGCAGCCATTAAGTGAGTTTTGCCTCATTTTACGACATTTCTTGCCATAGTTGTTAAGTGAATCATTGCAGTTGTTAAGTTAATAACATGGTGGTTAAATGAATCTGGCTTCCCGATTGACTTTGCTCATCAGAAGTCTGCAAAAAGGGATCACATGACCTCGGGACATTGCAACTGTCATAAATATGTGCCAGTTGCCAAGCCTCTGAATTTTGGTCATATGACCATAGGGATGCTGCAAAAATTGTAAGTGTGAAAATCAAACACGTCACTTTTTTCAGTGAAATTGTAACTTCAAACAGTCACTAAAAAAGTGGTTTTAAGTTGAGGAAAACCTGTAAATGCATATCCTTAAAAAAGGAAGGGAAATATAACTGAAAGAATAGAATAGAATAGAATAGAATAGAATAGAATAGAATAGAATAGAATAGAATAGAATAGAATAGAATAGAATAGAATAGAATAGAATAGAATAATAAATTCTTTATTGGCCAATATGTGATTGGACATACAAGGAATTTGTCTTTGGTGCATATGCTCTCAGTGTACATAAAAGATACATTTGTCAAGAATCATAAGGTACAACACTTAATGATAGTCATAGGGTACAAATTCTTCTTCTTGTTGTGCCATATCCATCATCGGATATTGGTCATCATGTTGGCAATCCTATTTTTGTCAACAGCCGTATGAATAAAAATAGGGAACAAATAAGCAAGTGAATCGTACTAGGAAACAATCAATATAATTCGTAAGGATACAGCAACAAGTTACAGTCATACAGTCATAAGTGGGAGGAGATGGGTGATAGGAAGGATGAGAAGATTAATAGTAATAGTAATGCAGACTTAGTGAATAGTTTGAATTAGAAAAACATGTAAACATAAATACAAAAAAACCAGCAAACCACAAACTATTATCCTACATTTGCAAAAAACCCTCCATTCTTCCCTTTCCTTTGATCTTGTTATGCCTTCAGAAAATAAACATACTTTTGTCTTTTTGTTAGTAAGATTAAAATTATGACAAGTGACACTGAAGGGTTTTTGCCAAATTATATTGCCTGTACAAAGCAAACAAAACACATCTACTTTTCTGTTCTCGTTCTAAATTTCTTTTCTGTCACTTTTCTAGACCTTTGCCCATCCTGAAGCCGATAACTTCATCATGCTCTGACAGCACATAAATTCTATGATTTTCATTCTGATGTTATTTTATAGCATTACCTCACCGTGTGCAGAAACTCTGAGTTAATATACATTATTTTTTCAAAGGGGAGGAGAGATTACAAGGACACTGCAATTTTCACTGCAGTGTCCTTGCTCTCTTTCTCTCTTTCAATCTCTCTCTGTGGATTCTCATTCTTTTTTACAGAAAAGAAAATTAAGCGCACTTCTCCTGCTATTATATTACATACCACCATATTAATAGAAATTAGGGATCTGTTGTCAATGTTCTGACTGACAAGTCTTTAAAACTCTAAACTAGACTCTTCAGCTTAGTTTCTCTTTTCTACCTTGTTTGGGGGTTTTCTCTCTCCACACCCAATGTTGCTTTCTCTTTTCTCTCACCTTTTCTCCTCCTCCTTAATTTCTATATACATACACATACTTTGTTAATTTTTTACAAAACGTAAAAAATAAAAACAAACAAAACCTATTAAAAAGGAAAAAGTTATAGGAAGGAAATGTGCAAAGGAATAAAGAAGAATAGAAAGATACAGAATAGCTTCCAACTTTCTTTGATATGGTTACAAATATACATTAAATTTGGTCTAAATTCAATAACACTTAATTTAAGTAAAACTATTTAATATTTCTATAATCATAAACATTTCTAATCATCGAATCCTAAAATTAATATAGCATTTCTTTCAGTTTCTAGCAAAAACTCTATAAATCTTTTTCACATAGAGCAAAGTCTGACAACGTTTCATCTGTTTTCTGAAGACTGTTGAGTCTGATTTGCCATAGCAGGTAGAAGAATTTAACTGCCCGGTCTGATCTTGAAAAACCCAAGTAAGGTCAGACCTTGTTAATATTTGGAAAAGAGACCACCAGGAAATTTCTGAGATATCGGCTGTGTTGGAAAGCTTAAAAAGCATCTCAGAAAATAAGAATACAGAAAACTGTATGGATATGTCCATTGAGTCACCAGAGGCGGTAGAGTTTGACTTGATGAAATCTTTTTTAAAAACTCTAGAATTTAGAAACCTACTACTGTATAACAATACTTTTCTATTATTTATGCCTCAGAATTGGGAAACTGTGATCTGGGAAATGTAAAATAGTTCTCATGTATTTCAGATTCTAGGGCTGAATAATTTACAAATTCATATATGTTACTAAATATAGCAAAAAGAAACTGGAAAAACACAAATTGAAGAAACTATAGCTGATTTTATGGGATAAAAATCCATGGGTTTGAGAATATAGCATGAGGGGTTTTTTACCTGCAATTTTTTTTTTAAAAAAATGCAATCATCTACCTCATGTTGCAGCCACAAAATTGTGCCAATAGCAAAAAATCCACTTCTTTTTGTCTTTTTTTTTTTGCACCAGTTTGGTGCAGAAGAACTTCAGGTGTCCCAGATTTTGAATCAGTCAAATGTAATTCGTTTAAAATTCTGACATTGTGTAAGAAAGCCAATTTGGTGTTTTAACTACACACAAAGAGATGTAGCACACCTAACAAATGCCAGGAGTTTTCTTTAAGATAAGAAAGGCATCCAAATCAAAATGTAGCTAAAAAGATTCTACTGCAACTAACTGTTGCTTCAGGGAATGAAAATGTGTAACAAAATGGAAATACGGCAGTGGTAGATTCTTACATTACTCAGGTGGGTGGGTCAGGTTTTGGGGGTTTTGGGATCTTAAAGCAGAGCATGATATTTTGTACTATAAAAATACAGTAGGTATGAGTCTGACAGTTATTTCTTTCTTTCCACCCACTGTTTAGGTTAAAAACCATAAAGGCCAAGTTTTAACAGTACCCCTCAGAGGTCATAAAATAATCTGCATATACACAAATAATACTGCTTAAAAGATTCACAGTAATTTTATTTAATAGGTCAAATGTAGATGATTTCTCACAACATTCCTTGTTTTAGATTAAATCCATGGAATTTCCAGATATAATATAAAATCATCCTTTCAGCAACCATGAATCACAGAGGCTTAGATCATGGCCAGGACAGGGGTGGGTTCTACTTACTTTTACTACTGGTTCGCAACGAGATCACGGGTGCGCCTTGCTTCTGCGCATGCGCAGATCGCTTCTGATGACATCAGGGTCAGTGGGAGGAGCCTCCCACCGATTTTACTACCGGTTCTATAGAACCGGTCCGAACCAGGGGCAACCCACCACTGGGCCAGGGGGACAGAGGGAATGCCATGATGTTGGCCACATAGGCAGACAGGACTATTCCATAGGAGAGGGTTAGTATGGTGATCATGACCACATCAAACATGCTCGTTTTTTATCGGCTACCCAGAAGCTAGTGGGATTTTTTAAGCTTTCAGGGGGGAAGTAAGTGTTTCTACTGAGATATGTAAAGCTTTTTTGGTAACAATGCATGCTGGTCTTGTTCTCCACTGCAAATTGAAGATTAATCATATCTCTGGAAAAAAATAAATGAATACCTGAAGAAATAAAAAACATTAAGGATGAGCCACGATGGCTCAGTGGTTAGAATGCAGTAATGCAGGCTAATTCACTGCTCACTCCAAGAGTTCGATTCTGAGTGGCTCGAGGTTGACTCAGCCTTTCATCCTTCCACGTTCGGTAAAATGAGGACCCAGATTGTTGGGGGCAATACGTTGACTGTGAAAACCGCTTAGAGGGAGCTGTAAAGCACTATGAAGCAGTATATAAGTCTAAGCGCTATTGCAATTGCAGAAGAGCAGAGACAAATTATATGGACCTATACAAGTAAGACAAGTTTATGAAGCTAAAAAAAAGTATGGTACTTGGACCAGATGGATTATCAGGTTCTTATTATAAATTTTTTGAAGATGAACTTTTACGACCTTTATGAAAGGTTACGAACTCTATCTTACAGGGAGGAAAGATGCCAGAGGATAAGATAGCACTACTCTTCGATGAGAGATAAGGCTTTAACAATAAATTATAGGCATCATTATTGATTAATGATAAGTTATTTATGATTGTGGCTGATAGACTGAAAATGATTTTGCAAGAATTTATTCATGAGGATCGATGTGGTTTTTTACCCTAATAGACAATTAAAGGGCAATATTAGAAAGATCTTGGACATTTTGGAATATTTGCAGCAACATAATGGAAAACAAGCTGCATTGATTTTCCTGGATGCAGAGAGGCATTGACAATTTGAACTGGACTTTCTTGTTTACACTTTTGGAAGATAAGAACTTTGAGAGAAGTTTATAAAATGGTTAAAATCAATTTATACTTTACAGGAAGTAGATCAATTTATATAATAATTGTTAATGAAGATTTAACCTTGTGATATACAAAAAAGAACAAAACAGGGATGTCTACTATCTCCTCTCTTGTTTATTTTGGTTCTTCAAGTACTGAATAGAAATATAAAACAAGATTAGAAGACTATGGGAGTAAAGATTAAAAAAGAAACTTCTAAATTAAGGGCTTTTGTAGATGACTAGATGTTGGTTTCAAAACATCCTTTAATGGGAATTGAAACATTGATAGGAAAGCTAAAAGCAAATTTGGTGCATGAGCAAGTTTTAAGAACAACAAACAGAAGACAAAGATGTTAAAAAATATGACAATAGAAGATCAAACAGAACTGATACAGCAAATGAGTTTTAAGATTGAGAAGAACATAAAATATCTGAGTATCACTATGACAAATATGAATTATATGTTATTTCAAAATAACTATGTTAAGAAATGGAATAGAAAAATTAAAGACATGTCAAGTTGGGAGAAATTACAATTGTCATTGCTGGGAAGAATTTCTGTGACAAAAATGAATTTCTTGCCTTGAATGACGTTTTTGTTACAGACAATATCTATTTTGACAATTGGTACAGTGGCAAAATGTCATATCTAAATATGCAAAGGAAAGGATTGGATTTACCTGAATGGAAATTGTATTTTGCATCTTGAATAAAAGAGTAGGTGCTGCTGAGTTAAGGGTTTTTGCATTCCAGACTTCTTTTTAACTCAAAGCAAATACAAAATAAAATCAAGAGGAGAACAGGAGGTAGAGGGATATTAGTTGCCATTGGTTATATTATTTACAGGTATTAGAAAGATTTAAAGTAAAGAAAAAAAATTATGGTTTTGAATATTATAAGATGGAGGATCCAATCTGGATCAGTCACCCGAATCAAAGGTTTAGTCTTCAAAGCTTCTAGACTTATGCTGGAAGGGAGAAGGCAACTTCTCTTTCACCAGAAGGTGTGTGAGCTCCAGGATAGGTTCCAGCAAAAGTCTGAAAGCTCAGAAGACTAAACCTCTGATTCCAGTGACCGAACCCAGATTGGATCCTGCAACATTATCCTGGGACACGTATATTGGCCTTCATTCATTGTAAAACTGAGTGTCAACTCTGAAGCGAACCTGGATAAAGCCATCTTTTGCTTCCTCGTAGTTTTAACATTTAACAGATTAACAGATTGGAAGGGACCTTGCAGGTCATCTAGCCGAATCCCCTACCCAAGCAGGAGACCCTACATCTGTCTCTACCTAGGATCGAACTCACAATGTCCTGATTGTGAGGCAAGAGCTTGCCACGAACCCTGAGAGGGGGAAGGGAGGGGGGAAGTAGATAGACCAGCTAACCGTCAAAACAAAAAAAATGTCCTGTGGGAACCAAGGTTATCTTAATAGGTGGCTGTGGAAGGAGGAGTAGAGTGATCAGGCAGCCTGCCAACTACTTTCATTGGACAATGTGACTGATGACATCTGGGAACTTTTGCTCTTTTAATTAGGTGAAAACTGCGGGAACTTTTAGAGTTGGTTTTCACCAGCTGTGCCAATATGATGTATCCAATAAACATGTTCTTTGATGAATCTACCTGCCTCAGAGTTCCGCTTTCAATGGGTGCATTACTCGAAACGCTGACATTGAGCTTAAAATAGAATGGCACACAAATGATGAACCTGTAATTGCTAAAATGTGTAAATCTTATTGAAATTTGAACAGGGAGAAAGATCACAAGAACAATGGCATTTTGTGGCATTTTTGCCAGATTTGAAGTGCAGATTCCTCCTGCACATCAAAGGGTTTCCCCTCCGAAATCGCCTTCAGAGATATAATCTTCTCTGCCAGCTTGCCCATAACTTTCTGAGGAAGGCAGCAGAGAAAATTGCAAATAGCGACCACATGATTGCAGGGCTCTTGCCAACCATTTGTGAATGCAAAATAAGTTGCCAAGCTCCCAAACTGTGGTCATGTGATGGGGAGGGGGACAATGCAACATTTTACAATAGCCAGAAGTGCTTTACAGTTTATAAAGGCAACACAGTTCTAGGCTGCATTAACAGAGGGATAGAATCAAGATCATATAGAGTGTTAATACAACTTTATAATGTCTTGATAAGACCATACTTGGAATCCTGCATCCAGTTTTGGTCACCATGATGTAAAAAAGATGTTGAGACCCTAGAACATGCGTGTCAAACTTGATTGTATCACATGACGTATCGTGACCTATTGTGATGTTTTTTGCCTTTGCGGAGCCGAGGTGGGTGTGGCCTGCACGTGATGCATCCGGACCACGGGCCACTAGTTTGACACCCCTGCCCTAGAAAGAGTGCAGAGAAGAGCAACAAGACTGCATTTATTTACGTCTTTAAGGTTTTCCTGTGTTTACTGTTCACTGTGATAGCGCAAGAGAAGAGATAATGTTCAATTAAACATTATGGTAATGAGAAAGATACATTTTTCTCCCATAGCATGAGAAATTGGTTGTCTACCAGTGTGGTCTAGCAATGAATCTGCAGTGTTATTTTCCTTTCATAAAAATAAATTCAAGAAGGTTACAAGGACATTTTTAATTAAAAATATATATATATCCACAGAATATTCATTTAAAGTTTTCAGCAACCTTGACATGATTTCCAAAAGCCCATTCACTCAAATGACTTTGCTGTCTGCCCTTATAAATATGGATAATATTTCAAGAATGATGATATCAAATCAAGAAGCTTTGCATAGGAAGAAGAGGCAGAAAGAGGCCAACTGCAAGTTCCTTAAAGACAGAGGATAATTTCCAAAGCATTTTTACAGAAGCTGGTGAAAATGGGAGCAAATGGTGTGTAATTGAAACCTGCTTTAAAACTATGCTTGTACTATTGCATTATTACAACATTTTAACTTCAGTGGGTTTGTAAATGGCATTTAAAATTGACTTCTAAGACACTTTCAAGTTAGTGCTTCCTCTCTCTCTCTCTCCCTCTCTCTCTCCTCTCTCTCTCTCTCTCTCTCTCTCTCTCTCTCTCTCTCTCTCTCTCCTCAACTTATTTTAACTATAATCATGTTTGGTGTTGATTTAATTCTTGCAGTTAAATTCTGCTTCTTGTCAAGGAACTCAAGTTGATTTCAATAGGCCATTCTCTCATCAAAGTGGCTACTTTGAGAGAATACAGCTGGTCTAAAGCCTTCTAGAGAGCTCCATGATTGATGGGGGGCTTTTTATTTACTTAGGGTATGGCAAATACATACGCTAAAGCAGAGACATCACCCTGCCAACAAAAGTGCGTATAGTCAAGGCTATGATTTTCCCAGTTGCAATGTACTGTTGTGAAAGTTGGACCATAAGAAAGGCTGAGCACCAAAGAATTGAGGCCTTTGAACTATGGTGCTGGAGAAGACTCCTGCGAGTCCCTTGGACTGCAAGGCAATCAAATTGGTCAGTCCTAGAGGAGATCAACCCTGTCTGCTCTTTAGAAGGTCAGATACTGAAGATGAAACTGAAATACTTTGGCCACTTAATGAGAAGGAAGGACTCACTGGAGAAGAGTCTAATGCTGGGAAAGATTAAGGGAATAAGAAGAATGGGACGAAAGAGAATGAGGTGGCTGGATGGAGTCACTGAAGCAGTCGGCATGAGCTTAAATAGACTCCAGAGGATGGTAGAGGACAGGAAGGCCTAGAGGAACGTTGTCCATGGGGTTGCGATGGGTCGGACACGACTTCACAACTAACAACAACAAATACATGGACTTATTGTACTTCAAATTAATATACAGTCCACCCAGCCATTCAAGAATAGGATGGTCTGTGTTGAAAAAAATCAGACATTGGGCCGGTGTAAGCTCATGATGGACATTCAGACACAATGTGATGGATATTTTGTTGAGGAGCACCACAGTCACACTGAGGGGTAGAGACAAGACCTCACTTTAAACAATGAGTCCTGGCAGACCATGTTGGGTACAGAACCTGTTCAGAGTTGACCCAAGCTGGTGAGGAAGGTCAAAACCTGGCACCTTTTGTGTAGGGTCATCTCCGTAACTGCTTGTATCTGGGTATTCAGCAGCCCATTTGGCTTTCCACAGTGTGTTGGTGTCAAAGTTGTTAGGCAGCTGTTGAGTGAGTGCCAGAGAAAAGGGGGACTTGAATCTGGGTCTTTCCACAGTTAATACCACACCAGCATTCAAAATAGTTACTTGGAAAGTTTTAATGACTCAGTGGGTACTTTAACCCTGGATCCACAATTCCACTTCAATAGTCTATCCTCAATCCACTATATACTGGTACTCCTAAACTTACAATCATTTGTTTAGTGACCATTCAAAGTTACAACACCACTGAAAAAGTGAGTTATGTCCAGTTCGAACACTGATTCGAACTGATTCAGTAATCGTCTGGATTACTGCAATGCTCTCTACATGGGGCTCCCCTTGAGGTGCACTCGGAGGCTCCAACTGGCGCAGAGTGCGGCCGCGCGGGTGGTGATGGGAGCGACATGGAGTTCCCATGTGACACCTCTCCTGCGCGAGCTGCACTGGCTCCCGGTGGTCTTCCGAGTGCGCTTCAAGGTTCTGGTTATCACCTTTAAAGCGCTCCATGGCTCAGGACCTGGTTATTTACGGGACCGCCTGCTACCACCAATAGCCTCCCACCGGCCAGTACGCTCCCATAGAGAGGGGCTCCTCCGGGTGCCGTCGGCCAAACAATGTCGGCTGTCGGCCCCTAGGGGGAGAGCCTTCTCTGTGGGGGCACCTACGATTTGGAACGAGCTCCCCCCGGAGATACGTAGGATCCCGGATCTGCGCACCTTCCACCGCGCACTTAAGACTTTTCTATTTTATCAAGCTGGCCTGGCCTAAATCTTCCCCCTTTTTAAATGTGGAAATTTTAAATTTTTAAATTTTAAACTCGTCTTTTTATAGGGGTATGGGTAAGGCATTTTAAATTGGGGAGCCATTTTAGATTTAATTCTGTTTTAAACGTATTTTAATTGTTTATATTGTATGTTTTTAACTTTGGCTGTGCACCGCCCCGAGTCCTTCGGGAGAGGGGGCGGTATAAAAATCTAATAAATAATAATAATAAATAATAATAATAACTGATGACCATAGCAGCATCCCTATGCTCATGTGATCAAAAGCCAGGCACTTGGCAACTGGTATGTATTTATGACTATTGTACTGTTCCAGGCTCATGTGTTCACCATTTGCAACTATCCCAGCCAACTTCTGACAAGAGAAGTCAACGGGGAAACCATGTGGTCATTGCTTAATGACCACACAGTTCACTTAAAACTGCACTGATTTGCTTAACAACCACTGTAAAAAGATGGCTTACATAACAACTGCCTTGCTTAGCAACATAAATGTTGGGCCTAATTCTGGTTGCATGTTGAGGTCTATCTATATTACAGTTATTTTGTTCTTTACATATAAGGGGAAGGGGGTACTTGCTTAGAGTGTTAGGGAGACAGAATACCGAGTATTTCCTTATATATTTATAAAATGCACTATTAAGAGTTTGGGGCAATAGCATATCTTAATCCGTCTTGCATTTTACTCTACCATATCCTCTATCTGCTTATCTATTCATCCTAAATAGAATAACACTTATTGTTTTAAACAAAATTGATTCTAGTAAAGCCAATTTTCCTATTGAACAATGAGGATGCCAGTTACAAAATATAAATAAAGGAGAATATCTGTAGCTCAGGGTTGACATGAGGGGTCCTTGGTGCTCTCTGAGCTGGTTTGGTTCTGCAACCCAATAAGACAGACACAGACTTCAGAGGATAATTAGAACTGCAGAGAAAACAATTGGTACCAACCTGCCTTCCATTGAGGACCTGTATACTGCATGAGTCAAAAAGAGGGCTGCGAAAATATTTACAGACCCCTCGCATCCTGGACATAAACTGTTTCAACTCCTACCCTCGAAACGACGCTATAGAGGACTGCACACCAGAACAACTAGAGACAAAAACAGTTTTTTCCTGAATGCCATCACTCTGCTAAACAAATAATTCCCTCAACACTGTCAAACTATTTACTAAGTCTGCATTACTATTAATCTTCTCATCGTTCCTATCACCCATCTCCTCCCACTTATGACTGTATGACTCTAACATTGTTGCTTGTATCCTTACGGTTTATATTGACTGTTTCCTAATATGATTTGATTGCTTATTTGTACCCTATGACTATCATTAAGTGTTGTGCCTTATGATTCTTGACGAATGTATCTTTTCTTTTAGGTACACTGAGAGCATATGCACCAAAGACAAATTCCTTGTGTGTCCAATAACACTTGGTCAATAAAGAATTCTATTCTATTCTATTCTATTCTATTCTATTCTATTCTATTCTATTCTATTCTATTCTATTCTATTCTATTCTATTCCTTGTTTTATTGTAGATGTTTCATTACCCAAACTAGGTAACATCATCAGTGCTAGTAAGGAGTGAAGTTTGCTGTCAGTTTATATACTGCTGTCAATTTATAAGCAGAATATAAACTGCCAGCAAACAGCACTCCTTACTAGCACTGATGATATTGCCTCGCTTGGGTAATGAAATATGTCTGCAAGAAAACAGGCAAGCTCAGAGAGCACCAAGGACCTCTCACAAAATATAAAGAAACAAATCCCCTTTAAACAGACATGAATAAATACGATTCTCTCAACATCAAGATTTTCACATCACTTGGTCACTGCTGCAAATGAATGGGTTGTACCCATTGTTTTTCTTTCTTGGCAGAAGTGAAATGAAGTCATTCTTTTATCTAAGACACACTGTTTTCTTTTTGGGCAGAGATAAAAATGCTGTTCCTTTGTATGCATATAGTCACCGCAAGCCTTTATAAAAGCTGATTTGCACATGGTGCTCCCCGGCACAGGATACGACAAATGACATACATAATTAATAATGCACCAAAATAGCCTTTAACATTTTATTGTTTCCGTTGGGCATTGGGTAATCAGCAAAAGTCTGATGCTCTGAAGATAAATATTGCTAATTACGTCAGACCACTCTGGCATGAGCGCTGAGGCTCACTTACATTAAAGTCACAGAGCGATTTTTCATGATCCAATACTGAATATAAGCACCCCTTGTAATGGAGTCCATCCACAAAACAGAGATAACCAGCTCTGGCCTCAAAAGAAAAAGTTATAAATTAAGAGAATGATGAGATCCAATGCTTAACCAGGCCTTTACACTTTTTTTTTTTAATTTGATTTATATGCCGCTCTTCTCCGGAGACTCAGGGCAGCTTACAATGCGTTAAGCAATAGCCTTCATACTTTTGTATATATTTTTTTTATATACAAAGTCAGCTTATTGCCCCCACAAACTGGGTCCTCATTTAACCTACCTTAGAAAGGATGGAAGGCTGAGTCAACCTTGAGCCTGGTAAGATTCGAACCTGCAGTAATTGCAGGCAGCTGTGTTAATAACAGGGTGCTTTAAACCACTGTACTACCAAGGCTTGTTGGTAGCAATTGCATATAGCAGCACCATATTGAAAAATCCTCCTGCATTTTTTTTCTACCAGTTCTGATTCAATTTGATGAGAAAACATATATTTCCAACATTTCTTTTAAAGGAGAAAGGGAAATTGGGTTAGTTCTGATGCAAGGGTAAAATCCAGCAGGTTCTGACAGGTTCTGGAGAACCGGTAGCGGAAATTTTGAGTAGTTCGGAGAACCGGCAAATACCACCTCTGGCTGGCCCCAGAGTGGGGTGGGAAGAGATTTTACAATATCCTTCCCCCAAGAGTGGGGAGGGAATGGGGATTTTGCAGTATCCTTCCCCTGAAATGGGGTAGAATGGAGATTTTGCAGTATCCTTCCTCTGCCACACCCACCCTGCCACGCCCACAGAACTGGTAAAAAAAAATGAATTCCACCACTGTTCTGATGGGTAGAGCATGACAACCTCATTTAGTTGCAAAGGGACTAATGGGGATGTGTCAATGCCCTGTTTTTCATTGATAATGATCATTTTCTCTGGTTTCCTATGTTTGAATTACAATCCAAGGAAAGAAATTGCAAAGGAACTCTTCCAATCGAGGTCTTCCAAATTGGAAAGGATATATAGGATAAGGGCATTATCTTACAGAGGTCATAGTCTCCCAATATATAGATAGATAGATAGATAGATAGATAGATAGATAGATAGATAGATAGATATAGATATAGATATAGATATAGATATAGATATAGATATAGATATAGATATAAATATATAAATTCAGATTGCAAAAAATTGCAGACTGCCAATAGGTGCTTTACAGCAAATCAATAAAGTCAGTAAATTCATCCACCTTCATAAAACCAATGAATCTTTTTGACCTTATTCTATCTCAAACCAGTCAATCTGAAGTTTACAACCCAAAGAACAACAAATCAGAGTGTAGAGAATCCAGGAAATTGAAAAAGGTTTCAGCGGCAATCAAAAGAAAATCAAGAGATGCAAGAAACATATAGTTTCTATATGCAAGAAACATATAGTTCAGTGCCACTGTGTAATTTCACATTGATGACAACTATCTCCAAACTGGCAAATGATTCTTTCCAGCAGCTTCATAACATAAATATTAAATAACATAGCTTCTTCAAAGGTATCTTTGCTCAACCATAAAAAAAATAAAATTACAAGTTCTCAGTGGCAAGATGGAATCCTTAGAAGGAAGAGATCCAACATACAAGTAGTGACACAATTCTGGTTTGGTTCTGCAACCCACCAAGACAGACACAGACTTCAGAGGATAATTAAAACTGCAGAAAAAACAATTGCTACCAACCTGCCTTCCATTGAGGACCTGTATACTGCACAAGTCAAAAAGAGAGCTGGGAAAATATTTACAGACCCCTCACATCCTGGATATAAACTGTTTCAACTCCTACCCTCAAAACAAGGCTATAGGGCACTGCACACCAGAACAACTAGACACAAGAACAGTTTTTTCCCGAACGCCATCACTCTGCTAAACAAATAATTCCCTCAACACTGTCAAACTATCTACTAAATCTGCACTACTATTAATCTTCTCATCGTTCCTATCACCCATCTCCTCCCACTAATGACTGTGTGACTGTAACCTTGTTGCTGGTATCCTTACGATTTATATTGACTGTTTTCTAATATGATTTGATTGCTTATTTGTTCCCTATGACTATCATTAAGTGTTGTACCTTATGATTCTTGATGAACGTATCTTTTATTTTATGTACACTAAGAGTGTATGCACCAAGACAAATTCCTTGTTTCTATTCTATTCTATTCTATTCTATTCTATTCTATTCTATTCTATCCTATCCTATCCTATCCTTAAAATTAGATGCAAGATCTTTATTCACTTCTTCATGGGACAAACAAAAAACTGAGATGACGGCAAACCACTGAATTGTGGAGCTGCTCAAAATGAAATCAAACCTGGCAGGAATCCAAATAATCTTCTATGTATTATCCTTCACAATGGTACTCATATAATATCAGGCAGCAACTAAAATTACTTAAGAACAAAAGATGGATATATATATCGTATTTGTCCCATTTGGTCCCTACCACAAAAAGTCAAGGAAGTAGGTTGGATTGAGAGAGAGGCTAGCATGAAGACAATAAATAAATAAACAATACTCCAATCAAGGAACTATTAATGCAGACAAATAATCAAACAGTAAACACCACCCTAATCAAGGAATCACTAAGAACACTCTCACCAACACTGATGGGACAAGTCACCTATGTATAAACAGAGTGCAGATCCTTCTAGTACTGATAATGTTTCCTAGCTGGGTAATGAAATGTCTGCAAGAAAAAAACCAAGCTCAGAGAGCACCTAGAACCCCAGACTCAATAACAAGTTCTGGTTTGCTGTGATCTTGAATATGAGTCTCTCTGTGTTCTATAATATGATAAGCATTACCTCAAGAGTTTTTCATCTTTTCACAGCAAAAATAATTTAAGAACATTGCCTGACAAAGATGTACCATTAAATTTTATAGTCATCTCCCCCTACCGTCACGCAAATATCTCTCTCCCCTTGGTCTAAGGGAAAGCACTGCAAATCCAGGGACTAGTATAAAGCCCTATCAATAAACCAATGAAATTATCAATCGTATGCCTGGCATTTAAAATCCATGGAGATATAGTAGAAGATCCTCTGTAACAAATTTCCCTGCTTAATGACTGAATATTTAGCAGGCTGAATACCAAGCCTGTTAGGACTTAAGCCAAGGTTCTGGCAAAGCTGGAGAAAATTCATGGAGACCAGAGTAAACACGTGAAGATGCAAATGTTCCAAGGACACATAAAATATAGTTAATGGAACTTGTGGGAAGGAGATCAAGTCCTCCTACTATACAATCTTTCCAATAATCAGTCAGAGGGTTAAAAATTACAATGAGAATGACCTCCAGAGAAAGATTAAAATGCAACAGGAGAAATCTAATCAGGTGAACATTCCTCCCAGTCTTAACTGGAGGCCTCTTCGATCATATTAGGGAAAAAAAATTATTTTCCATATTATATTACAGTTTCAATCAACAAATGCTAAACAAGCAGCATACTGAAACTCAGCAGGGTGTCTGACTGGAAAAAGTGCATTTTCTTGGAATTCCTAAAAAGTACACTTGTGCATGCTTTTGAGGAACAAAGTTAAAGTTTTCCTATATTTTCCCACCTAGGAGCCTGGTGGTGCAGCAGACTAAACTGCTGCTGTTAAAGTAGCACTTAGCTGCCAGCTGCCTGCAATTACTGCGAGTTCAATTCTCACCAGGCTCAAGGTTGACTCAGCCTTCCATCCTTTTGAGGTAGGTAAAATGAGGACATTAAGCTATTGCTTAATGCATTGTAAGATGCCCTGAGTCTCCGGAGAAGGGCGGCATATAAATTGAACTAATAAATAAATAATAAATAAATATAAGGGGTTTTAGGAAAGACTTAACAGTAACAGAGTTGGAAGGGACCTTGGAGGTCATCCAGTCCAACCCCCTGCTCACGCAGGAGACCTGTACTAGGGATTCGAACTGGCAACCTTTCTGATTGACAAACTCAGTGTCTTAGCCACTGAGCCACCTAGTCAGACTTAGTAAGTCCACCTTCAACCGCTGACTCTGCGTTGCACTGGCAGAAATCAACTTCATCTCCAGTTCAAGCAATTGCCTCTGTACCAATAAAGGAGAATATTTGTAGCTCGGGATTGAAATGAGACACTTATTCGGCAGGCTGAGGCAAAGAGGCAGTCCCAGAACCAGCGAAATCTGGGGGCTGGGCAGGGGACAGAATGTATCTGCCCTCAGCGTGGAAGGGATTGCCACTCTCGAATTGGCCCTTTTAGTCACACTAAATGCTGTTTTAGGACCTCTTTCCAGAGCACGATACCATAGTCTCTTGAGACTGAAGGATGCCAATGAATGGATTGAAATTATTATTATTATTATTATTATTTATTCAATTTATATACCGCCCTTCTCCTAGTGGACTCAGGGCGGTGCACAGCCAAAACTAAAATACATAACAATACAAGATTTAAAATTAATTAAAAGAATTATATACTTTGGCCCGAATTAAAACAGTGTGAATTAAAACCCATTAACAAATTAAAACTAAACAATTAATAACCATTAAAAACTAAAAAAGGGGGGCGGGGTTCATGATGGATCCTTGGTGCTCTTTGAGCTTGGTTGCTTTCTTGCAGAAGTTTCATTACCAAACTAGTTAACATCATCAGTGCTAGTCATCATCACCTAACACTGATGATGTTGGATATCGAAACATCTGCAAGAAAACCATCAAGTTAAGAGAGCACTAAGGACCCCTCAAACTGCCTCTGTAATTTTATTTCTGGCTCAGAAACAAACCTGATAAAAATTTCTTTCCAACAAGCCGAATGTGTTAAACAAAACAATAAAATTCCTTGACACATATTAAAGATTCTCTGCAGTGCAGAGTTGCCAGGGATCCAGCTAATGTAGAACTAAATTTAGAACCAGGAGTAGTGAAGATTCGACTTATAAAACTACTTAGCTAATGATTCTCTGAGGTTATCCAGCCATAAAGCACTAAGGCAATATCATAATAAGCTAAACAGAAAGCCCAAGGACTCTGAATCATTTCCAGTGAATAGGCTATGACCTAAAATAAAGATACTTACACGGATACATTACTGGCATTTGTTACTCACAAGCATTGCTTGTTCTATCTCCCTCAACACTGGCTTTATGATATTATATTTTTATTTTGCAATTCCTTCATAATATACAACTGTCGAGAAGTGTATATGCAGTAAGACGTATATTACTCACTTTGTTGGTGATCCATATCATTTGTCAGAAGATTCCTGATACTTTTCAAACATCTTTTGCAATTGTTTGCAAACATTAATGATCCCGTAAGCCTGCAAGACATTAACAGAGTTGAAAACATAATGATGTACTGTGATAAAATTGCATATCCAGAGTAGAAGAAGAAGATTGAAGCAAATGATAAGTGCAATAGGAAATGAGGCAAATGGATTAGAAAACGTGAAGGCTATAACAATCAGTTGCAGATTTTGCTCAGAGTTATTGCCCGCCAGCTCTATATATTTAACTACTCATAAACCAGGTAGGAAAGATTCCATAATGTTTAAAACTATAACTTCCACTTATTTAACAATTTTTTAAATTTTACAATACTGTATTGAAAAACTCTGCCTTGATTGCTATCAGCCAGCAGGATTTTTGCTGGTCCTAAAAAAACAGGGAATTTGTGGGCCAGCCTCCAAATACACTTGAAAGTCTACCAGCCTAGGGAGGATCACCAGCCTGGTTGAGTATAATGGAACATGTAGTCCAACACACAGGAGAGCCACAAATTAGAGGAGGCAAGAGTAGTATGGTCTTGGCTAGCCAGCATTTATTTATTTATTGTTTTATTTATTGGTTCGATTTATATGCCGCCCTTCTCCAGAGACTCAGGGAGGCTTACAATGAGTTAAGCAATAGCCTTCATACTTTTGTATATTTATACAAAGTCAGCTTATTGCCCCCACAATCCAGGTCCTCATTTTACCTACCTCAAAAGGATGGAAGGCTGAGTCAACCTTGAGCCTGGTGAGATTTGAACTTGCAATAATTGCAGGCAGCTGGTGTTACTTTAATAGCACTTAGTGAGCTGCGCCACTAAAGGCATGATCATTTTAAAGGAGACTATGCTCATTAACATTTCAGTTCCCAAATCCACATCTTTCCTTTTAAGTCTTTGAAGTGATACAGTAATCCCTTTTAAAGTAATATTAAAACCCATTGAGATATCTGAGTTAGCCACACCAACACACATACACAAAGACAGACAGAAAGACAGGGACTAATGGCTGTTCCTTGACATGTCCTAAACTTAAAGCTTCATTTTTCTTTCTCTCAGAATCTTTAATTTGCAGAACTTGAGATACTGAACCAACCATAAACAGTTTCTATTTCTTTTTCAGAGACCAGGTGAGAGAACATTAGTAATTTTGAAAAGTATACTTGTGTAACAGAGGAAACACTCTATTTCTGAAATAGTCCTTAATGTTTGTGCTACATGTGGTTTCAAAAAGCCACAGGGTGCTTGAATCAAACAAAATAATTCAGGTTTGGCTACGAACACATATTTTCTTCTTGGCTAGGTGTCTCTGTGTGTGCATGTATATATATGTATGCAGTGGTGGAATTCAATTCTTTTTACTACCAGTTCTGTGGGCGTGGCTTGGTGGGCGTGGCAGGGGAAGGATATTGCAAAATCTCCATTCCCAACCCACTCCAGGGGAAGGATACTGTAAAATCTCCATTCCCTCCCCCATTCCAGGGGAAGGATACAGCAAAATCCCCATTCCCACCCCACTCTGGGGCCATCCAGAGGTGGTATTTGCTGGTTCTCCAAACTACTCAAAATTTCTGCTACTGGTTCTCCAGAACCTGTCAGAACCTGCTGAATAGCACCCCTGTATGTATGTATGAATATACACACACATACATGTACATATACACATCTATTAACAGATAAAATTATGATGCGAAGCTATTTTCTTTTGTTCCCTTTTTTAAACAGTAATCTCCCCTCAACAACATCATAAATATCAATACCCTCTCCTTTCCCCACTCCCTCCTTCCTGGCCTTTATTCCCCATAGTTCTGAAAACGTGCTTTGAAGTCTTCTTTGTAATACTGAGTAAGATCTATAAGAAAATGGATGTGTTCTCCCTTGGGAGGGAACCTTCTAAGGAATGTGATCATTTAAAAAACAGAGAGTCTCATCAGTCAGAAGAGAATTGGTGAAAACTAAGCAACATATTTGTTAAAGATACTTAATGCTCACCACCAAATCCTGCTATGCTGCCTCATTGTAGCTGGGAGTGTGTGTGGGTGTCTCTGTGTTACAAAAATATGCCAGCAGTGCATGCCAAGAGTATAGGCTCCCAGCAAGGTCACCCAAGTCATGAAGATAATCCCAGCTGCCAGCTGAAGCAAGCAGGCACTTATGCTGGACCACAGGGATGCCGGAGGAAGAGTCATCAATTTAGTGACGATGGCAGAGTCCTCATTTCAAACAGTGTGGGAGCAAGCAGTAATAAAAGCAGTGCTGTATTTTATCAAGAAAACTACACGGATATAAAATATAAAATGGTTATTGATGATATATGGGATGATGGGCCCCTCGGGTCAAATGTCCTTTAACATGCTTCTGAGGATGAGCAGAGGATCTTTATTAATAATTAATATTAATGGTATTAATGATGCCGCTAGATTAAAGACTTGTTCTTAGTGAAATGGCTAAGAAAAAGACAATCCGAAGCTGCAAAAGACATGGGAAGGCTCAACACAGTAAAACATGAAGACATAGCAATAGCAATAGCATTTACACTTATATACCGCTTCATAGTGCTTTTACAGCCCTCTCTAAGTGGTTTACAGAGTCAGCATATTGCCCCCAACAATCTGGGTCCTCATTTTACCCACCTTGGAAGGATGGAAGGCTGAGTCAACTTTGAGCCGGTGAGATTTGAACTGCTGAATTGCAGTTAGCAGTCAGGTGAACTGCACTCTAACCACTGCGCCACCTCGGCTCTATGTAGCAACTCCACATATACATGTTATCCAACAGCCAGTTTGAAACAGGCTGGACACTAAGTAGTTCACACTGTTTATACCTCAACAGGTGTAAAACAAAGAAGGAATGGTGTTGCTTTCCTAGTCAGGAAGGAGTATAGTAAGGATAGTATTTGGATACAGTAGATTTTATTTATTTATTTATTTATTTCATCAAGCATGTATTAGATAAAAGTATAAGTATAAACATGATTATGAATACATGAAATGGATACAAATAAAAAGGGACATTAGGACAAGGACCGTAGGCACATTGGTGCACTTATGTACACCCCTTACAGACCTCTTAGGAATGGGGTGAGGTTGACAATAAACAGTCTAAGGTTAAAATTTTGGGGGTTTGGGGAAGAAACCACAGAGTCAGGTAGTACATTCCAGGCATTGACCAATCTGTTGCTGAAGTTGTATTTTCTGCAATCGAGTTTGGTCAATGACCAATGGCCAATAGATTCAGTCAATGACCAAATAGCATCAATAAGATATTGCATAAACTCTTTAAGATGTGTGGACTTAGTTTCCCAGTTTCCTAGTTCCTTGTCTTACCAATGTGTGAAACTTGTTTTACAAACCTTACCAACTGAACTAAACTGACATTGAGATGGTAAGTACCACTAGAGATAAAGAGACATACTTTCCCCAGCCTGAAAACCCTCCAGCTATGCAGACTTCAACTACTCAATGTTTCATCAATGGCTCTGTTAGAAATTCTGAGAAACTAAGCCCACATACCTGGAGAGCACCCAGATTGTGGGAATATATATTGAAGATTGATAGGCAGATCTATTAGCTTTGATCCATTCTTTGTTTGGGACACATGAGATAAGGAACTGATAAGAAAAACATCATGGCATTAATTTTTTTTTGTTTCTCTTTTTTGAGGATCCTGCTGTGGTAGGAAAGAAATTTTAGAATAAAAATGACGGCAGTTTATAAAGAGAGGAATATCTCCTCTATAATAAAAGAACATAACTTTTGGTTATTAGTCAACACCATCTCTATTTCATCTTTCTGAAAAGATGCAGGAGCAGATGCCAAGATAAAACATGGTTGCAAACTGTACCCATATAGTTGCTAGGTAATTGCCGCATATATCCTATTTCTCTTGCTCATGTTTTGCAAAACAACAAACTGAAGTTGCTATGAATATGCAGCAGGGATTCAAGGAAAGACTGTCAGATCGTAGAAATACAAAGCAGAAAGAACAGTCTTGAATCTCTTTGAACTTATAGAACAAAGGTAAGTTTCTTTTGGAAATCATTTAGAGTTAGAGATCAAACATTTATTATTTATTTACTTTTGAGACATACCTTCTGAAACTAATTTTGGAGCCTACATACCGTATTTTTCAGAGTATTAGACGCACCGGAGTATAAGATACACCTTAGTTTTTGGGGAGGAAAATAAGAAAAAAGCTGATTGGCAGGTGGATCAGCCTCCCGGAATACCCCCAATCAGCTGTTCCCAGAGGTGAATTTTAGCAACAGGTTCTTTGGTTGTGAGCTCTGTGCCTTGCTTTTTTTTTGCTTTTTTTTCTGCCTCTAAAACTTCTGAAACTCCATTTCAGAAAAAACTTTGTTTTCTGCCTCTGAAAGCCTCCGAAACAGAACTTCAGAAAAAAAGCCTCTGAAACTGTTTGGGGGCTTCTTTCCTGAAGCTCTTTTTGGGGGCTTCTTTTCTGAAGCTTCGTTTCTGATGCTGTTTTCAGCCACTGAAACCTCTGTTGGAGAAGCTGGGTGGGGCTACATTCAGAGTATAAGATGCCCCCAGGTTTTCACCCTCTTTTTTGGAGAAAAAAGGTGCATCTTATACTCCGAAAAATATGGTAGTTGGATACAGGGATTATCAAGAATGCAATCAGGACCATGGACAGCTCAAATAGAAAGTACATACAAAATCCATATTGATTCATCAATTTGTACTGAGGGATTAAGGTAAATTCTACCTGATGATGTTGAGCTTGATATCTCATGTCTACATGAACCATGCTTTGGAATTTTCTGGAAGAACTACAGGCAATCCTCAACTTACAACCATTCGTTTAGTGACTGATCGAAGTTACAATGAAGTTACAATGAAGAGCATATGACGGCCGTGGCCAGGGGGGCTTTTTATCAGGTTCGCCTGATACGTCAGTTGCATCCTTTTCTGGATCGGGACTCCCTACGCACGGTCACTCAAGCACTCGTCACTTCCCGCCTGGACTACTGCAATGCTCTCTACATGGGGCTCCCCTTGGGGTGCACCCGGAGGCTGCAGTTGGTCCAGAATGCGGCCGCGCAGGGGATTATGGGAGCAATGGGGTGCTCACATATAACACCTCTCCTGCGCGAGCTGCACTGGCTTCCTGTGGTCTTCAAGGTGTTGGTGACCACCTTTAAAGCGCTCCATGGCTTAGGGCCAGGGTATTTGCGAGACCGCCTTCTGCCACCAATAGCCTCCCACCGACTGGTTCGCTCGCACAGAGAGGGCCTCCTCAGGGTGCCGTTGGCCAGACAGTTACTGCTGGCGACCCCCAGGGGGAGAGCCTTCTCTGTGGCAGCACCTGCCCTCTGGAATGACCTGCCCCCTGAGATACGCACGATATCAGAGCTCCGGACTTTTTGTCGGGCCCTGAAAACACACTTATTCCATCTAGCTGGGCTGGCTTGATCCCATCCTCTCAGTTTTTAATTTGAATTCGGTTTTAATTGGGTTGTTTTAAACTTGGGCCAAAATTATTTAATTGTTTTTTAAAATGTTTTTAAATTTTATATGCTATGTTTTATCTTGGCTGTACACCGCCCTGAATCCCGCAGGAGAAGGGTGGTATAGAAATAAAATAAAATAAAATAAATAAATAAATAAATAAATACAATGGCACTGAAAAAGGTGACTTATGACCATTTCCCACACTTTTGACTTTGATCACATGATCAAAATTCATACACTTGGCAACTGGCATGTATTTATGGCTGCTGTGTCCCAGGGTCATGTGATCAGCTTTTGTGACCTTTTGACAAGCAAAGTCAACAGGAAATCCAGATTTACTTAACATTGTGTTGTTAACTTTAAAACTGCAGTGATTCACCTAACAACTGTGGTCAGAAAGATCATAAAATGGGGCAAAACAATTAACAATTGTCTTACTTAGCAATGGAAATTTTGGGCTGGATTGTAGTCATATATTACCTGTATATGCACTGATATTCTTAAAGCAAGAGAAAGGCATTACATATTTCATGACTTTTACTAAGTCCTATATATCACATTTCGTTAACAGAGCACTTAACTTTGCTCATAAACAACATAACTTTAACCACCAATAGGATCAGGTAGAAGAATTATATTTCTGAGACTGTATTAAATTACTAGCCAGTCAGAATAGACAATCATGTAGACATTTCTCTCTTTAACACTCTATTTGTCATTAACAATTGCACCGATTATGCTAGTCAGCAATTTCCTTATTCACTATTTCTTATAAAGGTGAAAGCAATATATGTCTCCCATGACTGGAAGTTCTCCCATGATGCAAGTTTAACAATACCCAAAATATGCAAAATATTCAACTAGTACAGTCAATAAGAGCAATGTACATCAGGAAGCAGTGTAGCTTTTAAACATGATTACTGATCATGATTATGATTACTTACTGGTTAAATAATTTATGGTTCTACACAAATGTATTTCCACTACAGGTGGTCCTCACTTAGCAACCACTCATGTGGTCACTGTTTGAACTGATGACAGTGCATGATGAGTGGTACACAGGACCAGTCCTTGAAGTAGCAGCCATCAAAGCATCCCCATGGCCATGTGATTGTGATCATGGGACTGCAGTGGTTAGAGTGCAGTACTGCAGGCTACTTCTGCTGACTGCCGGTTGCCTGCAATTTGGCAGTACAAATCTCACCAGGCTCAAGGTTGACTCAGCCTTCCATCCTTCTGAGATGGGTAACATGAGGACCCAGATTGTTGGAGGCAATATGCTGACTCTGTAAACCACTTAGAGAGGGCTGTAAAGCACTCTGAAGCAGTATATAAGTCTAAGTGCTATTGCTATCTAGGCACCCTGCTCACAATTATGACATTGCAGTGTCCGTGGTCATGTGAATGCCATTTGCCAGGCAATAAGGCAGTTGATCCTCATTTAATGATCCATGTGACATCCTTATTTAATGATTACAACTGGAAATGCCAGAATTTCCATAACTAAATAGTGCAGTCGTGTAAGATATGCTTTATCTCTTAAGATGTCCCTTAACGATAGAAATTCTAGTCTCATGTACCATTGTTAATCTATACTCATTTCATATGGGAACTGGTATTTGCTTTTTCTGTGACCTGTACTTAGACTTTGGTGAATTAAAAATGACAGGTGAGAGGTAGTGAAACAACAGAACAAGAGGTAGTCTCATTGACAGCAGATTTACAGGATTACTAGTATTAACAGTAAACAGTAAAACAGTAAAAGAGCCGAGGTGGCACAGTGGTTAGAGTGCAGTACTCCAGCTACTTCAGCTGACTGCTAGTTCAGCAGATCAGCGAATCAAATCTCACTGGCTCAAGGTTGACTCAGCCTTCCATCCTTCCGAGGTGGGTAAAATGAGGACCCAGATTGTTGGGGGCAATATGCTGTTTAGTATACTGTCTTTGGTGTAAGATGCCCAGAATCCTCGGAGGGTGGGCGGCATAGAAATATGACTAATAAAATAAATAAATAAATAAATAAAACAGCAAGATCAAATGGGACAATTTTGCCATTGACTCCAGTATTGTTCTACCTCAAAACTGTCCTTTTATTTTCTTCTATGATCTAGAATTTATCAAGTTATTTGTAGGACTGGTAATATCCCTAATATTTTTAGCCATGGAACCACTGCGCACATTTAGAGGTTTCAACACATACTGAGAAAGCTCAAGTGAGATCTCATTGGGCACTTTTAACCAACACACGTCATACTGAAGACGAAGTTTGGTGCCTAGAAACTGGGAAACGGTGAGTTCTAGTCCTGCCTTAGCCATGAAAGCTAGCTGGGTGACCTTGGGCCTATTGCTCACTCTCTCTCAGTCCAACTCACTTCACAGGGTTGTTGTTGTTGTGGGGAAAATAGTAGGAGAAAGGAGAATTGGTATATTCACCGCCTTGTGTTGTATATGAAAAAAAGTGAGATATTTTTTTTTTAAAAAAAATCCTAGCCTGGAAAGAATGTATCCCCAGGTGTTTAGAGACCTATTCTTCTTCCTACCTGCCAACCTTCTTCTCCTTTTTCTAACTGAACCTGGAATTTTCTTAAGACAGAACTCCTGCTCTGTCTCTGTAATTTAGCAACCCTACAAAAAAAAAAAATCTCCACCTTCTCAATTAATGACTGTCAGCTGAACTTGTAACCTGCCTCTTCTGCAGCTATTTTGCATTTGTGATGCTGTGAACTGTCAAAAAAAATCTGTTGCTTTTCGGGTTGATGTACAGGGAGCCATTTCACACCATGAAATGCTGTGAATGGGGAATGTGCCCCTGTGAAGGCCACCCCTCCCCCAACATTGTGAGAAAGCAAATGAGGGAAATTTGGCTCTTTCTCAAACTTTTCTTCCTTCTCCCATTGCCTGATTCATCTTTTAACCAGCTTTATTTGTGGCAACACAAAGCTCTGTGTTGCTATGCTTTTTTTTTTTCTCACCACCTCCACACCTGACATCTTCGGCAGAACAAAAGAATGTTATTATAACAGAGCATAAAATGGGCCCGAGTATTTTACTACTGACATTTCGAAAACAAAGTGAGAAGGGAGAGAAAGACTGGCACATTTTATCAGGTTGTGCAGGTGGCCAAAAGTTCCTAAAGTGATGAATATCTCCAATTCATCTCTCTTTTTCTTTTAATCTCCCCTCTTTCTGTGATATAAGCTCCTGTGCCAATGAGCGAACTATGTAGTTTCTCTTGAAGTTTCCATTTCAGCCTCACGGGAATAGAATAAGCTGAAAGAGGCAATTAGCCCACTTCTGCATCTTAAACATGCTTGGTTCTCTGTGTGTAGCTTTAATTTGTGGTTTCTACCTACCACTCTTTGACTGAACACTGATGCAAAGAAATCTGTATGGAATTGCCATCCTACCTGATGCTCAAGGAATTTTATTCTAAATCTGGTTGTTTTCTACAAGCTCTTGTATCCAGTGGTGGGTTTCAAATTTTTTTACTACCGGTTCTGTGGGCGTGGCTTGGTGGGCGTGGCATGACTTGGTGGGCGTGGCTTGGTGGGCATTGCAGGGGAAGGATACTGTAAAATCTCCATTCCCTCCCCAATCCAGGGGAAGGCTACAGTAAAATCCCTATTCCCTCCCCACTCCAGGGGAAGGATGCTGCAAAATCCCCATTTCCGCCCGATCAGCTAGGATTTGGGAGGCAGAGAATAGATGGGGGCAGAGCCAGTCAGAATTTTTACTACCAGTTCTCCAAACTACTCAAAATTTCCGCTACCAGTTCTCCAGAACTGGTCAAAACCTGCTGAAACCCACCTCTGCTTGTATCTTAATAAAATTCCTCTCAATAAAAATCTTCAGGTTGCTGTTAATTTTCCATAATTTTTCCCATTTGTTTAGTTCTATAGGATATCAGTACGGTACAAAGAAAATATCTACAAGATGTTTTATAGAAGGCATCTCCCACCAGCACGGATCTCCAAAATGTTCCCCAATACATCTTCACTCTGCTGGAAATGCAAAGCACAAAAAGGGACATACTACCACATGTGGTGGTCGTGTCCCAAAGCCAAACAATTCTGGAATAATATCAAAACCATCTTGGAACAAATAACAGCTCAAAAAGTACCACTAAAACCGGAAACATATTTATTAGGCATATTTACATGTAATTATGAAAGAGAAATAACATATTTCATCACACATATTTTGACTGCCTCAAGGATCACTTATGCACAAAATTGGAAGTTGGAAGAAGTCCCAACACAAGATAGAATAATATTTAAAATCATGGAATGTGCTGAGATGGACAGACTCACCAAGGAAATTCAAGGAAAGGAAGAATCTGACTACTACCTGGTTTGGCAAAGGTGGTATCAATGGTTAGAGGGAAAAACCAAAACCAAAAGAGAATCCTAAAAGAGTAAAACAAAATTCTGTACCAAATAAGATATAACAACACATAATTAAATATTAAAAAGTAATATTGTTATATAAGGCGAGAGGAAGGAATGCATATCGAGGAATTTAGGTTATTGATGTCGGAGGAAATCAGACATTACATTTAGATGTTATTTATGTTATTAATGTCGTATTTGTCGCATTTGTATGTTTATGTGTATGTGTATTTTGTGTGTTTATATATGTAATAAAAATTTATAAAAAAAAAATCTTCAGGTTTTTAAACAAAATTAAATGCTCCTCAAATCCAGATTTTTTTTTTCACCATGTAACTCTCCAGAGCAAAATGCTATGGAGTTTTAATGAAAAGCCAATGAAAGGATCTTCCCCCTCCAACCTGGTGCTCTTCACCTCTGTCTAATATTTCAGACCCTGTAATTCCAATGTCAATGCTGCATTGGCATCATGAGAACTGAACTCCAGCAGATCTGGAAACCTTTAAGGTCAAGAAGGTAGCCTTCGTGTCTCATTAAAGAGAGATCCAACTGGAGTTATGGAGAAATTTGCCAACAGTGAGAACAATTAATCAGTGGAACAGCTCATCTCCTGAAGCTGTGGGTGGTTGGTTTTCAATAAGAGTTTGAAAACCCGCAATGGTATAAGGTCTCCTGCTCGAGCAGGGTCCCTGCCAGCCCTATGATTCTACATTAACATTGGTTAAGTGAGTTTTTATGACTTTTCTTGCCATGGTTCCTAAGCGAGTCACTGCAATTGAGAGGTTCATCATATGGTTGTGAAGTGAATCTGGCTTCCCCGTTGACTTTTGTTTGAGAGAAAGTTGCAAAAGGTGATTGCAACTTTCATAAATAGGACTCAATCGCCAAGCCTCTGAATTTTGATCCCATGACGATGGGGGATGCCCCAAAGGTCGCAAATGTGAAAAAACTGACATCACATGTCCCTTTCTTCAGTACCATAGTAACTTTGAACGGTCACTAAATGCACTGTTATAAGTCAAGGACTACTTGTGGAAACGCCATTCTCCTCTGCTTGAAAAATTCCTTGGCAAGATTCCAAATACTCCCTTCCCTGGCTAGGTGGCTCACTGGCTAAGACACTGAGTTTGTCGATCAGAAAGGTTGGCAGTTCAGTGGTTTGAATCCCTAGGACAGATCTCCTGTGTGAGCAGGGGGTTGGACTAGATGACCTCCAAGGTCCTTTCCAACTCTGTTACTGTTACTGGTTCTTCCTTTCCTCCAGATCCAGGGGTGAAATCCAGGAAGTTCTGGAGAACCGGTAGCGGAAATTTTGAGTAGTTCAGAGAACTGGTAGCGGACATTTTGAGTAGTTTGGAGAATTGGCAAATACCTCCTCTGGCTGGTCCCAGAGCGGGGTGGGAATGGAGATTTTGCAATATCCTTCCCCCAGGAGTGAGGAGGGAATGGGGATTTTGCAGTGTCCTTCCCCTGGAGTGGGGTGGGAATGGAGATTTTGCAGTATCCTTCCCCCGCCACGCCCACCAAGCCACACCCACAGAGCCGGTAGTAAAAAAACAATTGAATTTCACCACTGTCCAGATCAAGCAACTTCTCTAAAGATATCTCAAAGGTGCTTTTTTTTTTTTTTTCCTTCAAGAGGCAACTGGACTTTCTGGTGTCCAGTTGCCTCTTGGGGGGGGGCACCTTTGGGACAACCATGACCACCTGGATGACTGAGCATCTCCATAGACTTTCTTTCTTTCTTTCTTTCTTTCTTTCTTTCTTTATTTATTTATTTATTTATTTATTTATTTATTTATTTATTCAATTTATATGCCGCCCCTCTCCGAAGACCCAGGAAGGCCCACAATACACTCAAAAAAATCACTATAAAAACACTTAAAAATTAAAAACATTAAAACCCATTCACACCATTCATGGCCGGATCTCCTCAGATCGCAAAGCGAGACTTCTCTAAAGACATGGGAAACTTGGTGCAGGAGGGAGGGGGGGAAAAAGAGCAGGATACCGAAGCCCTTGAGAGCCGTTCTGGGGCTCAACCCAAAGCAACCTCGTCAGAGTCCGCGCTTGAACCCCAAGGCCCTGACCTCACATTCTTGTTCGCCTTGCCTCCCTCAGCGGGGCGGGACTACATCTCCCAGAATGCCCCAACCAAGCGCTCCGCCCCGCCGGCTCATCCCAGTCCCCCGCTTCTCCACCCGCTTCTCGCCTCGAGGGAGGCAGGAGGACGGAGGCGCGTGGAGAAGGGACCGCGACAACAACAACAACAACAACAACAAGTGCCCGTTCGGGGCGGCCCCGATGGAGCCAGCGGGGGACGGACAGCGGCGCTTTTTTTCTTCTTCTTTTTTCTTTTTGCTCCCGATGGAGTCAAACCTCTGGGAAAAAAAGGTCCGTGAAGAGGGCAGGGAAGGGGGCTGAGCGGGCGCTGCCCGGAGATGAAAAGGGACGGGAGTTTTAGCTCTACTTTCCTAAGGGTCTTTTTTTCCCACCCCTCCACCCCACCCCCTCGATCCGGACGTCTTCATGTCACCCGGTTAATGGGGTTTTAGTCCATTTGCTAGGTGTTGACAGTAAAAAAAAAAAAATGCACTAAAATAGCTAAATAGCTATTTTTGCTAAAAGAGCAAAAAAAAAAAAAGCGGACGGGATTGATATACCCCGCGCTCTAAAACGGGGTTGGGGGAGTCGGACACACCTCGGATGTGTGTGTGTGGGGGGGGGGGACTTGCGAAGCTTTGCAAATCGCCCTCTGGATCGGCTTCCCACGCGTCGCGGGGAATGTGGACAAGGCTCTTGGATGGAGCGGCATAAATCGCAAGGCGATTCCCCTGCCCCCTTTCCCCTTTTCCTTCCCCACCCCCCACCCCACCCCATCCCAACAGGCGCACACTTTCTGTTTCAGGCGAGCCTTGCTTCCTTTCTCTGATCGCGCTTGGAGGAAAGCGGAGAGCTGCCCCCTTTGAACCCTCATCTTCTAGAGATGATTTCATGGGCAGCTTTTGGGATCAGAGAGGATGGGAGATGGGATTCCCCCTCTGACACCCCCCCCCCCCTTCTCCTGGGATGCTCAGATTTCCCCTGGAGAACCACAGATCCTGGGTGACTTGAGCTCAGGGAGGGATTGGCTGGCTCCTTTCTGATTAGATTTTTTTTTTTTTAACATTTGGGTCTGGGTGAATGTGAGATGCCAAGTTTGCCTTTGCCCTTTCGGATGGCATTTTGCAGGGGGTTGATGGGCTTTGCCCTTGAGTGCTGGAAGGGATGAAGGATCTGTGTTGGCTGAGCTTTCTTTTCTTTTCTTTTCTTTTTTTTTTTTTCCAAAATTTGCAAAGAGTTATTTCTAAAAGCCGATTAGAGTTCCTAAATTGGTTTAAGATAAGCAGAGTTTTGCTTTCAGTGACTGGTTAAAGCCTTTGCATTGGCTGTTTCCCCGTCCGCTTGCAGAGACACTGGGATAAAAATCAGGGTAATGACTCTATAATCTCTCTTGCAGTTCTGCTACGTTTCCCTTTGTTTCACAACAGATCTACTGACGAAGCTGCTTCTCCTCTTCCTGTGACAACGGCAGGCTCAAAAAGGAGGCATCGCCAAGTCAATTTATTTAATTGAGTGGTGGTGGTGGCTGAATCGGAAACCAGCAAAATGGGAGCCAAAGGTCAGAAGTTGCGGGCGAAGACGCCTCACAACCACTGAAATGGCAACCGGCTTGCATTTGCCAAAACTGCAGAGATGTAAATGGTCAATTGGACTTGTGCTCTGAAGCACCCATGGCATGTATGGAGATCTTGCAAGTCACCAGAGAGGGAGTTCCATCCGCTGAGTGCCACGGTGTAGGTTGGAGTTTGCATGCTACATCATCATGCCAGGGCCGGCCTGATGAAAATGGGACGAAGAATAGATTCCTAGTTATGACTGCCGAATGCTGCGAGCAGCATTGTAAAGCTGCTGAACAGGAAGCCAAGGAAGAACTTGCTCAGCCTTCTCTCGCCCTCCTTGCGGTATCATCGTTGTCCCCAGAAATTACGGCAGCTGGTCATCTCATCTGCTCCAACTTTTCAAAGGAAGAGAAGGAGACCGCCTGCAAAAATGCCTGTTGCTGTGAATCGGAGACATCCTTCACCTGCGTGGATGAAAACACCAACCACCTCAATCACCCAGGGAGTCTTGCATATGGTAGCTGTTGCCAAGACCAAGAGTTCCTTCCCCATCCTGACCCTGACACAGAAATGCCTTCAGAATGGCCCTACGATCCACCTTCCTTAATGTCCGAGGAAGAGGATGATGCTGGCTCCGAAACTGCTGGTGGAAAATCTATTGATTATAGCTTCATCAGTGCCATCTTGTTCTTGGTCACTGGGATTTTGTTGGTGATCGTTTCCTATGTGGTGCCCAGAGATGTAACTGTGGATCCCAGCACAGTGGCAGCACGGGAGATGGAGCGCCTAGAGAAGAAGAGTGCCCGGATTGGGGCTCACCTAGATCGGTGTGTAATTGCTGGGCTCTGTCTGTTGACCCTGGGAGGTGTTGTGTTGTCCAGTTTACTGATGATGCAAATGTGGAAAGGAGAACTCTACAGGAGGAACCGATTTGCAGCTTCCAAGGAGTCAGCCAAACTGTATGGATCTTTCAATTTCCGAGTGAAATCCTCTACAAGTGATAATATGGAGTTATCACTCGTGGAAGAGGAAGCTCTTGCTGTAACAAGTTAGCCTGGCCTTGATATAATGAAGCAGCAAAAATGGGTGTAGGGGATAACTTGCATTAAATGGAAGCAAAGGATCCTTAAAACAGCTAGCGCTACTGACAAAAGCGCCTTTGCCAACACATCAAAAGGAAATTTTGCATTATAAAGATGTATCATATTAAACAGGGAAAAAGAAAAGAGATCGCGTTCAAAGTAGGTTCTACAGGTAGTCATTGGCTTCCAACCATGCATTTAGTCACCCTTCAAAGTTACCCAAAAAAATTGATTTATGACTAAGTTTTTCACACAACTGTTGCCATATTCCCACGGTCACATGATCAAAATTCAGGCACTTGGCAACTGGCATGTATTTATGACTGTTGCACTGTCCTGTTTTCTTGTGATCATCATTTGTAACCTTCCCAACCAGCTTTTGACAAGCAAAGTCAATACTTAACAACTCTGGCAAAAAAAAAAAGGTTGTAAAACAGGGTGCAACTCACTTAACAATTGCCTTGTTTGCCAACAGAAATATTGGGCTTACTTGTGGTCATAAGGCGAGGACTACCTGTACTGTCTGTAGCAGGGGTCTCCAACCTTGGCAACTTTAAGACTTGTGGACTTTAATTCCCAGAATTTCTCAGCCAGCAAAGCTAGCTGATGAATTCTGGGAGTTTAAGTCCACTGGTCTACAGAAAGTGTATAGCTGTCTTGGTGTTCATAGAAACCAGCTATGGTGAATTTCCAAGCACGTGGACTTTGAAGGAAGCTTTATTCAGAATTTGTGATAGTCAGCAGGGTGGTACCACATTAAACTGTCTACATTATCAGACTGCAACAGCTATTTCATTTATTTAGTTACTTATTCATAAGATTGATATTCCAACTCTTATCCAGGACTCCAGCTTCCAATTGTACCCCACATCATCAGTTCCATGAGGCTTACATCAAATTCAGCTACAGAGTTTTCCATGATTGAGAATGGACTTGAACCTTGGGTCTCCTAACCCTAGTTTAGCCCCTTAGCCATTACACCATGATGGCTACTCTTGTAACCATCAAACAAGGCCATGTGGGAATTGCATTTATTATGAGCTGCAAATTCAGTTTTGTGGAACTATTTTGGGGCATTAGGGAAACAAAAATGCTGCTCTTGAATCTCTATCTAGACCTACTATTTCAGTTTTCCACACAATGATGCTATGCTGAAGATATTGGAGGAAACGGAAGTGGCAACGTGAAGAGTTAGGCAAGATATTGTGAGTCTTGTTGGGTTGTTAGGATTCTAGCAATTACTCTTGGGTGCTGGATTCTGTCAGTGGCCCTGATGTGTTATATGGGCCCTCTGTTCACTTGCATACTGTCTTAAATATATGAAGAGGCCATCCCTGATTGACATCATATCATTGCAGAGCAAGCTGGATTGTGTAGAAAGTCAAGAGTGGTTCTCTATTGTTCAGAAGACTGGGCATGAGAAAATTCAAGTTTCAGGAACTCAAATTCTGATTGAATATTAGAAAACTAAACACCTAAGTATTAAAACAGTTGGAAATTAGAATCAGTTAGCCAGAGAAGTTCACTTTATTCCAAATTAATGTTGGAGGGTGGTGGTAATAATTCTATATTACCATATTTTTTGGAGTATAAGATGCATCGGAGTATAAAGCGCACCCTAGTTTTTGGGGAGGAAAATAAGAAAAAAGCTGATTGGTGGGTAGATTGGCTTCCTGGAATACCCCTAATCAGCTGTTCCCAGAAGTGAATTTTAGCAACAGGTTCTTTGGTTGTGAGCTCTGTGCCTTGCTTTTTCTTCTACCTATGAAATTTCTGAAACTGTTTCAGAAAAAACTTTTTTTCTACCCCTGAAAGCCTCCGAAACAGAGCTTCAGAAAAAAAGCCTTTTTTTCTGAAGCTCTGTTTGGAGGCTTTTTTTCTGAAGCTTCTTTCAGAGGCTTTTATTCTGAAGGACTATCTTTTCTTTGATATTGGTATATAGATTAACCTCTTCCAATCTGTTGGTTATTGTGTCATTCTCCAGATTTGTTAGCATAATTTGGTTAGAACGTTTACTGATTCTTCTTTTGTTGCTTGCCATATTATTTTAGATAAAAGCCTTTCAGAGTCTTTTTTTTCCCTGAAGTTCTGTTTGGAGGCTTTTTTTCTGAAGCTTTGTTTCTGAATCTTTTTTTCTGAAGCTTCTTCAGAAAGGTGCATCTTATACTCCAAAAAATATGGTAGGTGCCCAGATTTGACTTAGCATCTTGGGCAAATACAGTTGCTGGTTCTTTAATTGACTTTGATTGGGTTGTCAGCCAAGTCTAGGTAGACAAGATCAGAAAAGGCTACAGGAAGATTAGAACTACACTTTATTAAGAGAAGGTGCAATAACATGATTTTGTAAGCCTGATTGTACTATTCCCTCCCCTTCCTTCCTATATTCCTGTGGATCAGAGAAGTGTTTGCTTGAGGCACTTCCAATCATTATCTTACTTCCCAGGATTTAAAGAAAGTCTCTGCCTCCTCCTAGATAGTAGTTCTCACATATTTCTATCAAGGTGGTTTCCCTTACTACATAGGTGAATGTATCCAATTTATATTGTATGTTCTTTAAAATAAGCATGAAATGGAAAGCATGTTTTGTTTTGAACCTGGAGCAAACAAGATTGTTTCTTGGAAGTTCTGCCAGGTTTCTGGGTGGGATATTGTTTGGCAGAAAACCTGAAACAAATTAGAAATTCCAAATTTCAGCTGAAACAAAATCCAGACAAAACCTATAGGGCAAGTAGAGCAAAGTTAGACCACTTTTCCCCTCTTCTACATTGCCTGTGCATTGATCCACCCACCAATCTCCTTGCTAACTTCCTTTTTCTACCTCTCCTTACGCTGAGCTTTAAGCCAAGGGCATTGGTGATGGCAATAAGGGGAGGTAAGGAAAAGAGGGCAGGCAGACTAATTGAATAGTTGATTTGAAGTCAAAAGACAGCTGTGCAACTATCCATCCACTTTCCCATAATTCTGTCAGTGCCTTCTGTTGTGGCTGCTGCCATCCATTGCTTTGGCTCTATCCCACTCTAACACCCAAATCATTTCAGCCTAGAATACACATGTTTTGTTCTGCATACAAAGGAAACTAGCTGATTGATGCACATAGTAATTTATATACAGAATAAAAAGCCAGTGGTTAGAATGCAGTATTGCTGGCTAACTCTGCCCATAGCCAGGAGTTTGATCCTGACCGACTCAAGGTTGACTCAACCTTCCATCCTTCTGAGCTTGGTAAAATATGGACTCAAATTGTTGGGGATAATATGCTGACTCTGTAAACTGCTTAGAGAGGGCTGTAAAGAACTATGAAGTGGTTAATAGATATAGAATAACAGAGTGGAAGGGACTTTGGAGGTCTTCTAGTCCAACCTCCTGCTTAGGCAGGAAACCCTACACCATTTCAGACAAATGGTTATTCAATCTCTTCTTAAAAACTTCCAGTGTTGGAGCATTAAGTCTAAATAAATCAGTGTTATTGCTATTACTATTTTGAATTGCTAGATTTAAGACATGATGTGTCGAAGGACAGGCTATCTGTTCATATCTAAACCAGACTTGATATATGCTGGCATAATTCAAAATAAACAAGTCTGAACAACTATAATTTCTGTGGGTCCTGAGAAAGTTTTTGATATGTTTTATTGGAAGGTTTTTGAGGTTAGCTTTGTATAATTTTGAATTTTGGAGTGATGTATTTTACTTAATTCTGAAATAATAGATGGTTATTTGTGGTGCCAGAGATAGTCTCACTAAAAAGGAGTAATGAATAATCTGGAGTTTTGAATGTGGGATATCTTATTCCCACATATGTTCCATCATTTGATATTGCAGTCATCATGTGAAGTGCCAAGTTTATTGAATTAGTCCCAGTGGTGGGTTGCCCCCAGTTCGCACTGGTTCTATAGAACTGGTAGTAAAACCGGCGGGAGGCTCCGCCCACCAACCCGACGTCATCAAAATGCTTCTGTGCATACGCAGAAGAGCGTGCGCATGCGTGAGCAAAGCACGCGTGCGGGTGCGGCCCCGCTGCGAACCGGTAGTAAAGGTAAGTTGAACCCACCCCTGATTAGTCCCATGTCATTAAACCTGAGATGCTATCTTGACTTTTGCATTTTAGTAGACCATATGCTCATGATAGGGTAGCACTTCCTATTTTTCTTCTACGTCAGTACTTTTTAAACCTGGCTACAGTTCTGACTGGAGAATACTGACAGATGAAGTCCATCCATCTTAAAATTGCCAAGTTTGAAAAACATTGTCTGGGTTATGTCGGTATTCTTTTCCAAAAAAGTCCTATGATTCTCCATGTCTTAATAGGACAAGAGATTTGGAGGGTAATATTTGGGGAAAATATTATTAATTTTGTCGCTCAGAAAATGGTGCTACTTTCTGTAGATTTTTTTTTTGTCTCAATAACTCCATAGTTCTCTCTCCACCCCACTCACTTCTCTAAAACATGAATAGTTCTCATTCTAAACCAGGGGTCTCCAACCTTGGCAACTTTAAGACTTGTGGACTTCAACTCAGCTTGCTGGCTGAGTGATTCTGGGAGTTGAAGTCCACAAGTCTTAAAATTGCCAAGGTTGGAGACCCCTGTTCTAAACCACCTACATCACAATAGCATCCATGAAATAGTTTTGTAGTACTGCTTCAATTACTGCAAATATAGGAACTTGTCAGAATGAATCCTTTCCAGAATGGTTGCCCATTTACAGCAGATTTGTACAAAAAGCTTTAGGAAGATGGAGATAATTACTTCAGATGTGGATGGAGATGCTTCAAATAACAATAGTCATATTTATCAGGACATTTCTCATAATCAAAATGGGATGGATACTAGTTTCTCATGGTGCTGTTCTCTTCTAAGTGAGATAAGCAATGTTATGCAAAGTACAGAAAAGAGTAAGAAATAACACACTAAGCCAATAGAATTAAGGTGCAAGATGAAAAAAGTATAACTAACCAAGTGAACAGAAGCTTCTACCCGGCCATTTTCAACACAGAGATTTTACATCTGATCACATATTAATCCGAACCTTTCTACCACCATTTGCCCATCTTAATATTTCCATGTTTACATCTTTAATAAACTTTCTACCAATTTTTCAGTTTTATCTATTTGAGATTTTCATCATTTTCTGCATCAATTGCTTCTGTTAAACCAATTACCTTAGACATGGATGTTAAATTTTCAGTTTTACACTCCTTGTAATTTGGATTTACAATCCAACCCATCATTCAGTGCAATTTTTTCTGGGTTCTCAGCCTATGTAGCATCTATTTTACAGAGCATATGCATAATTATATTCCTACCCAGCATATTTCTGTCATCACTTCAAGCATTCCTTATACATTTGTCCATCGATGCTTTTAGTATCCAAGATGGTACCAAATATTTGCAGTGGCTTGAGACAATAAAAAGGGCCCTCAGTGGAAGGGATGTTATAGGCTACAAAATTGTTCTGACCCAGCTCCCCAAACACGACAAATCCTCTGAAGTTAACTCAAAGATTCCTTTATTACGAGCGCCAGCAGCCCCGGCAACAAGTTTCTCTCTCACCACGGACTAACAAGTCCATCTGGCCAGAAAATGAATAGTTGTCTGCCACATCTATTCATCTACACCACCTGCCTTTTATCCCCAGAGCTAGGGTGGGGCTTTGTTAGCAGCAGTGGCTCTTCCTTCCCAAGGATCGGCCCAAGGATTTCCACTGCTCTCCTCTCCTTCTGTGCATCTGCGCATCAGGCACTGGACCCAGCTGTTCCTCCTTATCATCATCAGCCACCTCCAGACCTGGGGGCTGTTAACTCTCCATCTGAGGGCTGACGGACAGCCCAGGCTCCGCTTCTCTCTCTCTCTCTCTCTCTCTCTCTCTCTCTCTCTCTCTCTCTCTCTCTCTCTCTCTCTGTCTCTGTCTCTGTCTCTGTCTCTGTCTCTGTCTCTGATTCAGCTGCTGGAGGGGCCGGCGGCTGACAGGCCTCAACAAAAACCAAGAGTACAAAGGGCTCCAGAGTGCCAGCTAATGTAGATCAGGACCCAGGGCTCAGGGGGACGAAGGAAATCTCTTGAAGCTTTCTAAGTCCAGCTAGTTGACTTAGATCAGGCTATTTAACTGAACCGTGCAAATGTCATGCTATGAAAGTGTGCTGGTATTTAAAACAAAAGGCATAAGCAGGCTGCCCAGATGGTGGTATAATTAGTTTCATAATTCTAAAACACTTCAGACTGGACCATTTTCCAGGTACCCCTGTGAGTTGGCTGGACAGTGATTTGGCAGTCAATGGATATTTGCATATTTCCAAAATTAAGTGTACCAACTCCCTTTAATTTAATAGAGGATACAGACGGAAAAGTGGGCTTTGATCCCTCTGTAACCCTCTGGGGCCTTCTTCTTGATCCTGGCAGCCTCTGAGCTTTTGGCTATGATTCCTTTCCCAAAGCAAAATGGATTCTTGACATGAGATGTCAGGATGATGCAAGTGGAAAAAAACAAGAGGGCTGAATTGGAATGTCTTCTGCTCTATTTATCACAACCACACTTTTATTTCTTTATTTCTGTTGGAGCAGTATAGTAGCGCATCCTTCTCAAAGGATAGCAGTCCTGGTCTGCGAAAGGATAGGTGACTAGAGGGCTGTGAAGAGTTTGGATTTTATGTATCATTTTAAATCAGTGTTTCTCAACTTTTAAGATATTTGGACTTCAACGCCCAGAATTCTCCAAATGGCATTAATATGTCCAGACATGTTAAAGTTGCCAAGGTTGAAAATGCTGCTTTAAAATATTCTTTACTCACTTTACCCACTTAAAAAGTGATTTAAAATACACAGTTTATATATTAGCAATAGCAACAGCACTTAGACTTATATACCGCTTCATAATGTTTTATAGCCCTCTCTAAATGACTCTAAAACAGAGTCAGCATATTGCCCTCTACAATCATTTTACCGACCTTGGAAGGATGGAAGGCTGAGCCAACCTTGAGCCTGGTGAGATTCAAACTGCCAAATTGCAGTCAGCCAGCAGTCAGCAGAAGTAGCCTGCAGTACTGCATTCTAACCACTGCATCACCTCGGCTCTTAATTAATTAATTTCTCAAGCTATGAGGTAAGCAAAACCCTGTAAGGTTCGGTTTTTGTGCTGTACTGTTTCTACTTTCCAGAATCCGTCACCAGTAGACCGAGACTCAGCACTGTTGTAAGAGGGTGCCATAGTGGTTAAAATACCAGAATGATTGTAAGCATATTGGCTTTTAATTCTCTGTTAGTGGGCTATGTTAGCGATGCTTTCTTGCAGGCTTGTTTTAAGGATCTGGAAATGCACTCCACACAACCAAATCAAGTAATATACTCTTCACACAACAAAGTAGACCACAGTTTGGTTCACTGTGTTGGTCAAACTCAGTGAAGATAATTATGTCTCTTCTGCAATTGAAGCTTTTCCATCAGGATAAATCCAAGTTGCGTTACACAAGTCTATTGATAACAACAATTTATTGTGTTACTAAATTGTTACTCTGCATTCATAAATGTCTCTGGCCACATGTTCCCCAATGCTATTGCCTGGTTTTATAACAGTGAGTTTTATTTCAGTCCGTTTATTCTGAAAGAGAATCGTATTTTAGTTTTTCCTTTTTTTCCAAAATTAATTGCAGGCTATGTGATACAGCATGATACAGGGTTGCACAGTCTGGGAGAAGGAAGCTGTAGACAATGTTAGTGCTATCTGGATAGAAGTAAAATTTTAAAGTTTTCTTTCCTGCTATTTAGGGATATGGTAGCCTTAAATACTGCTGCACACGTAGCCATATACCACATTCTTAAACATATTGTTGCTCTTTGATGTGCTTAGTTTAAAACAGAAAGAACAAGGAAATATATATTTATGGGACTGTGGGATTACCTGTATAATGTCAGAACATACCCAGAAGTTCACATAAACTGGATAAATAAAGAGAGGTAGCAGAGTCTTATGTGTTTAGGTCAGGGGTCTACAACCTTAAACACTCAAAAAGCTATTTGAACCCATTTCCCACAGAAAAGAAAAGACCAGGAGCCACAAAACCTTTCCCGTGCCTGACTATTTCTTGAGCGGCCACAAAACTAGCATATGTAGTTGAATTAAATGTTCTGCTTTCTTCTGAAACTTTTCTTTTCTTGGATTTATCCATGGTTGGCCTACCAGGGGTTGAAAAGCTCAATAAATCTTGTGCCAGCGGGTGTTGCACATTGGTGGTTGTGACGCATATTTTGAGTGACAGGGAGCCGCAGCAGAGGGGTGAAAGAGCCACATGCGGCTCCAGAGCCACAGGTTGCTGATCCCTGGTTTAAGTGAATAAGAATTGTGAGCAAATTCAGCTTACATACCTGTTGATCAAGTTGGCCATAACAAAACTAGCTTTGAAAGATGTTTGTTCAATCAAATCATGGTGATTATTAGTGCTTCTTTAATGAGGTCTTCATGTGGGTCAGAAGAAATGGAGAAGAAGACATCTAGTGCTGCTTTTTGTTATGGTCATATAAAAATATTTTCTGATGCAGTCAACTCTTCCCAAGCAAGGCAATAAAAGATGGTCGTGTATTATGGCTGTAAAGCCATCATTGAGTTTCTTGGACAAGATAAATCCCAGGATTACGTAAAATCGAACTGCCTTGTTTCCTTGCCACAAATGCCTGAAGAAACAGAAGTGTCAGAAATGTCATAATTTTTAAACGGCAACATTCAAGAACAATATCTTACTGACTCACTAAGATTACTATACCGGCTGTGTCTGTACATTTCATGGCAAATGACTAAACAGGAGTTTGTTCCTGGAATTTCTAATGGGTCTGCTCTGAAGATAGTTAGCTAGGCTACAAAGATAGAATATTTCTTAAGAGGTCAGAATTAAATTTATTGATTTATTTTAAAGCATCTTTATGCCCTTTCCTCTTAAAAGAGGGTTAATATACTATAAAACATATAAAATGACACTCAGATTATTTGGCAGTTGTAGCCTGGTTTCAAAATGTATTCTATTTTAAAGCTTGAGGAAATTCAAGCTTTTGGGCAAGGTTTATATATTTGGGGCAATTTTTATATATTTCAATGTTTCTATTCCATGGATTCTTGGTGGCTTACAATCACCATACATAATGCATGTGTAGAAATACCATAAAACCAACATCCTGATGGCCAACTCATTAGCCAGCGACAAAACTATCAAGCTTATCTAGAACTCTGTTTTTCAAAGAGTCTTCTACATTACCAGGTTTAAGATTCATGTTTTATCTAGAAGCTGTTCATGAATTCTGAATGTCTTTAACTTTATCTATCCTGTGAGTTACAACCCAGCAGCCAGATATTCAGTGGTTGACACCAGTGGTGGGTTTCAACTGGGTTACTACCAATTCTGTGGGTGTGGCTTGGTGGGCGTGGCATAGCTTGGTGGGCGTGGCAGGGGAGGGATACTGTAAAATCTCCATTCCTCCCCAATCCAGGGGAAGGTTACTGCAAAATCCCCATTTCCTCCCAATCAGCTGGGATTTGGGAGGCAGAGAATAGATGGGGGCGGAACCAGTCAGCATTTTTACTACCGGTTCTCCAAACTACTCAAAATTTCCGCTACAGGTTCTTCAGAACTGGTCAGAACCTGCTGAAACCCACCTCTGGTTGACACGTTTGGAAAGCCCAATAAGATTTTCCATAAACAGCACAATCCAAAAGGAAGAAGAAGTGGATTAAGGGAAGGATTTGAGATTTCATGGGGGGGGGTGGGGTCGTAATCATCTGAAAAAAGTTGCAGTAAGAGAAGAAAATAGTACACAGATATTTAGAGAAAGAACTTCTTGAACACAAAACAGTTGCTGAGCATGTTATTGGGCTACATTGCACACTGTGTGAGCAGTGAAATTTTTTGATATCAAGCTATCTGGGTAATCAAAGTTTTTATTAACTTTGAAATGTGTTTGAGATACTCCCAAAGACTCTTTTTTCAAAAGGCAAGTACACTTTCTTTGTTTTTGCTTGAAGATGTTTTGCTTCTCATCCAAGAATGCTTCTCATTCATTCAGTTCTGAATGAATGGTGGAGAATGGAAGGATTTATATTCCTTGCAGTCATCTGGTTGTTAGCACTCTTTCTGAGAGTCAATGAAAAATATTTTCAGAAAAATAATTGACTCTCAGAAAGATACTGCATAATTTACTGTAATGTTACGGACATTGTGGATGTTCTCTATTATGAAGATACTGGATAATTTACTCTAAATTTGTGGACATTTGTATGCTCTCTATTTCTAATCTCCAGGGTAAATTTATCCATACTAATCTGTTCTCTCAACTTTGCCTCAGGGTAAGATAATAACTTTCAACCCTATTTATTATAATGACCACTAATAATTTCCTAAGCATTTTTCATCTTTCTCTTTTGGGAAGTGTCTGTGGTAACCCATGCAATTTTGTTTAGTAAAGTCTACGTTCTGTTTTAAAAGCAAAAACATGTTTTATTGTTAACTCTTTTGTGATGCCTTATAAAAGGATGAATCGTGATCTGTGGATAGTAAAATAAATGTTTTAAAAATTAGCTTGTTGTCAGCACATCTTCTTTTTTAACTTATAGTAGAACAACATAATTTAAATTATACACACTATTTTTCACTTGTGTGGTAACTTTGAATTATTTATATGCTGGGAATTGAAATCAGTTGGAAAAAGCAGGTACATAAGCTTCTGTTTTACAAACCTTATCTTCCTTTTTTTAATTTTTGTGTGATCATATGATTGGAATTATAAGAACACAGGGGGAAAAAATTCACTCTTACCTCCGAATCTAGCTAAACAAAGTCACAAGTATGCTCACATACTGGACCTAAAACAAATTAACCAGAGTGTGGCTTAATATGATGACCTGGTTAAACCATGCTAAGACTACCTCTGTGTTTCTACAAGATGCGAAAATCCAAACTATCAACTCCATTTTTGCATAGTCTACTGTGCTATGTGCACATAGCTTTTTATTTGATGTATTTGCCATTACAAGTTACAAGTACCGTATTTTTTGGAGTATAAGATGCACCGGAGTAGCTTAGTTTGGGGGGAGGAAAATTGGAGGGAAAAAAATCTGCCTACTGGGTATTCATCTGGCTAGCGTCCTTAGTCTGGTCAGCTTTAGCACATTAGTTTCCTGGTTTTTTATCCCCTGCTTGGGGATAAAAAAAACAGCTTCTAAGGCACAGCTGAGATGAAGCAGCAATGAGAAAAGCAGGCAAAGCACGCGGGGGGGGGAATCGCTTCACTCGGCTAGCGCCTAGTTAGGGCTGAAAAAAAACTTCTAAAGAACAGCTGAGAGTCAGTGCAAAGGATGGAGATCGTTTCACTCACTAGCGCCTCGTTAAAGCACAGCGGCCGAGAGTCGAGGGAACAGGCAAAGCTGGGAAGATTGCTCGCTAGTGCCTCGTTAGCGCCTCGTTAGGCTGAAAAAAGCTTCGAAAAAGCTACATTTGGAGTACAAGACGGATCCAAATTTTCAGCCTCTTTTAGGGAGGAAAAAAGTACATCTTATACTCTGAAAAATACGGTATATAGAATCCATTTGCAGCCTGGAATTAATAGAACAATTATGCTTTATTTTAATTTGCTGCTCTCGTTCTGTTTTCAAGATTTGGTGGTATGATTGTTGTTGTTTTTCCTCTTGCTTTATGGAAAAAATGACATTATTGTAAGCTGCCCCAAAAAGAAGTGGGATCTCAATTTTTATAGCGAACATCTGGTAAGATTCAGTTCCATGTTCTTCAAAATATCTTGTCTCCCAAACCTCAGCCAAAACAAAAAAAAAAATCTTTTCTCAGTGCATGTTTAAGAGCGCCAGGAGAAACTGAGTCAGAGTTGGTGTCTTAAGACAGATTTGTTCAGAAACATTTAAATCTTTTGTTGTTGTTGTTGTTCCTGTTCTGATAGATATAAGTAGAAAGAGACAAACTCAAGAATTTGTGAATAAAGCAGTTCTAGCAGCAGGACAACTTCACAAAGAAGGGTGGAATGGTAGTACATTTATGACATTTGCTGAACGTCACTTTGGGGCAGTGGTAGTATTCAGCCGGTTCTATCTGGTTCGGGCAAACTGGTAGCAGCGGCTACGGGAGGCTCCGCCCACCCGGCCAGGTGTAATCACGTCCCATTTTTGACACTGTGCATGTGTGGAAGGCCCTGCGCGCACGCGCGCTCACATTTGCAAACCAGTAGCGAAGGTAAGTGAATTTTTCAGCGGAAAAAAGCAATTCCCCCCCCCCAAAAGTGGGTGGAAATGTCTGGGCAACTTATACAGCGAATGTTGCTGAAGCCCCGCCCGCTCACCTGCCCCCACCCTTTGGCCATTTTCAGCCTCCGCATGTCACGTTTTTGGCCACCGCACGCTCCATTTTAGACCCATTCCAGGCTGCGGGGTTTGCCACACACATTGCCACTGATCGCCTCCACTACGCATCGTGTTTTCAGCCTCCGCGCATTTTCAGCCGGTTCCAAGCGGCAGCAATCCCCACCACCTGGAACAGGCCGAAAACGTGATGTGCAGATGCAGATGCCAAAAATGGGGTGTGCAGAGGCCAAAAACAATGCACAGGCTATGGCGATCCCTGCAGCCTGGAACAGCTGATTGGCAGTATTCCAGGAGGCTGATCCAACCGCCAATCAACTGCTCATGCTGAATCAGGCTATGATAACGTGCTGAAGCTGACCAGGCTGTTGCTGTTTGCTGCAAGGACGCTAGCCAGATGAATACCGAAGGGTGCTGGTAAGCAGAGGCAGATTTTTTTTTTCTTGCTTTCTTCCCCCAAAACTAATGTGCGTCTTATACTCCGGAGCATCCTATACTCCAAAAAATACGGTAAGTGAATCACTGCAGTTAAGTTAGTAATGCAATTATTAAGTGAATCTGGGTTTTTTATTAACTTTGTTCACAAAGTCGCATGACCCCAGGACCTTGCAGTGGTCATAAATATGAACTAGTTGCCAAGTGTCTGAATTTTGATCAAGTGACCATGGGGATGGTGCTGCAGTTGTGTGAAAGTCATAAGTCACTTTTTTCAGCACCATCGTAACTTTGAATGGTCACAAACCAAATGGTTTTAAGTCAAGGGCTACCTATACTACTTGGAGTTTTCAAAGGGCATCAATGTCCTGCAGAAGATCTCATAGTCTCTTAGGAATCTGGGGATGAACAGCCATCTAGGAGAGAAGAAAATCATCCCGAATCATGTGCAAATCCACCCATTAGTTTTTTCCACTGTTCAAGATGTGAAATGGTTATTTTAGCCTCTGACTGAAGGGAGGGAGGGGGGAGGGAGGGAGGGGGGGAGGGAGGGAGGGAGGGAGGGAGGGAGGAAGGAAGGAAGGAAGGAAGGAAGGAAGGAAGGAAGGAAGGAAGGAAGGAAGGAAGGAAGGAAGGAAATAAATGTCAACATCACCCTGTCTTGAGATATTGTTATCAGCACAACTCCTTTAGTCAGGAGAAATTAAGAACAGGACAAGGAGAAAAAAAAGATCAATCAAATAAAAACAATCAAATTTCATTCAGTTCAAGCTTTACTCCTGATAACTTGATGAGCAAACATATGTTTTTCCTTGACAACAGTATGGAACTGGGATTTCTTTCTTTCTTTCTTTCTTTCTTTCTTTCTTTCTTTCTTTCTTTCTTTCTTTCTTTCTTTCTTTCTTTCTTTTTGCTTTAATTTATATGCCGCCCTTCTCCTGAGACTCAGGGCGGCTTACAATGCGTTAAGCAATAGCCTTCATACTTTTGTATACTTATACAAAGTCAGCTTATTGCCCCCACAATCTGGGTCCTCATTTCACCTACCTTTGAAAGGATGGAAGGCTGAGTCAACCTTGAGCCTGGTGAGATTTGAACTTGCAGCAATTGTTAATAACAGTGCTTTAGTCCACTGTACTACAGGCTCATTTTCATCTTCCTGGGCCAGTGTTTTTCTAAGTTTGCAACTTTTAAGATGCATAGATTTCATGCAACTCCCAGAAGTCCTCAACCAAGTAATGGGGAATGTGGACTGAGGAATTCTGGGAACTGAAATCCACACATCTTAAATTTGTTAAGGATGAGAAATATCATCCTGGGCTTTAGTCCTTTTATTTATTTGTAATGTTCCATCCAATCACTAACAAATCCAACCTTCCTTACTTTGTTGTGATTAATCATGGTCAGTTAAGTGGTATTACCTACATGGGCCTCAATGAGACACTTAAATGAAAAAAAAATAGCCTAAACTCCAGCATGGATAGATTTTCCTGTGATTAACTTCTGTTTTTTGCTTAGGCATGGGCATGCATTCCAAGTTTGCATCTTACTGCCTTTTACAAGGAAAGGCAGAACATTGTTTTCTCAATTTGTTTTCCTCTAAAGACAATAAGAAGTCAATCGTCAGGTAAGAATCGGTATTGCACTGTATAAATAGCTGCCGTGAATAATTTATCAGGTATCAGAAGTAGACATTTTGTGCTGAATTGAATGGAATTCAGTCCATTTGCTTTCAACTGGGACAGCCACTTAAATGCTGGAGCCTTGTGCATCTCAACCAAGAATGAAGAAAATAAAGATTCAGCATCCTACAGTTACTTGATAGGTTTTTCAACTATCTGATTTCTTTCAGAGTCCCAATGAAATGGGAACATCATTTCTTCTTTCTAATCTAAAGGCATCCTTTTTGAGTAGAGCACAATTCTGGCTGGTGTATGAAGTATTGTAAAAGGGATTAGAGATTTGGTTATGGGTTCTCCCTTCCCTAATATTTTTGTTTTTTATTTATTCTTTCTCTAAAGAATTCTAAGAGATTGGAATTAGCTCAAGCATCCTCCGGGGCAAGTTATTCTGAAGGCAAAAATCTGCTTTTTTATTGGAAATAAATTTTTATCACACTTTTTATAATAACGATAATCAGAGTGGGTTGCTCCTGCTGGTGTGAGTTACAAGGTGTACGTTGCTGCAACGTTTGAATCTAAATCAGCAACATCTTTCCACTGAAGGAGATTTTTCAGACAGAACAAAAACACTGAAATACTTGAAAATTCTTAGTTCCCTCCTTCCTGCCTTGGCAATTTACAGTCTGCACAGACGTACATTTTGTAAAGAATGCTAAACACGTTATTACAAGGTTGGAAGAAGAAGTTACATAAAGGATAAGAGGCGTTTTAGGACCTATTGATGGTTAGTTTTAATTAAGTTAACAATTCAAAAAGAGGGAAATGTTCTCATTTAACAGAAGAACAGAGTCGAAAGGGACCTTGGAGGTCTTCTAGTCCCTCCCCAACTCCCTGCTCAAGCAGGAAACACTATACCATTTCAGACAAATGATTGTCCAATCTCTTCTTTAAAATATCCAGTATTGGAGCATCCACTACTTCTGGAGGCAAGTTGTTCCATTGATGAATTGTTCTAACTGTCAAGAAATTTCTCCTTAGTTCTAAATTGGTCCTCTCCTTAATTAGTTTCCATTCATTGCTTCTTGTCCTGCCTTTAGATGATTTGTAGAATAAATTGACCCCCCTCTTCTTTGTAGCAGCCCCTTAGATATCGGAACACTGCTATCATGTCACCCCTAGTGGTTCTTTTCATTAAAGTGGACATACCCAGTTCCTGCACCTGTTCTTGGGAGGTGAACCAATTCTATTCAGGTGAGATTTCTATGTAGATTCTCAGTCATCCAGATCATGGTTGTCCCCAAGGTGCATTTTCAAGAGGCAACTGGGCTTTTTGGTTTTTCTTTGAAGATGTTTCGTTTCTCATCCAAGAAGCTTCTTCAGCTCTGAACAGAGCTGAGGAAGCTTCTTGGATGAGAAGCGAAAGGTCTTCAATGAAAAACCAGAAAGTTGCCTCTTGAAAAAGCACCTTGGGGATTCAGATGAGATGGTGCTTCAGATAGTCTGGACCCATGCTATGGATCTTTTTTGCTCAACTTAAGGTTGCAAACCAGGGGTGAAATCCAGCAGGTTCTGACAGGTTCTGGATAACCGGTAGTGGAAATTTTGAGCAGTTCGGAGAACCGGTAGCGGAAATATTGAGTAGTTTGGAGAACTGGCAAATATCACCTCTGATTGGCCCCAGAGTGGGGTAGGAATGGAGATTTTGCAATATCCTTCCCCTGGAGTGGGGTGGGAATGGAGATTTTGCAGTATCCTTCTCCTGCCACACCCACCAAACCACGCCCACCAAGCCACACCACACCCACCAAGCCATGCCCACAGAATCAGTAGTAAAAAAATGTGGATTTCACCAGTGTTGCAAACATACCTAATACTCCTTCCTCTTCCTATTTTCCCAACAACAACAATTCTGTGAGGTGGAGAAAGAGGGATTGGGCCAAAGACTACTCTATGGCTGCAATTCAGAGTCTCCTGGTTTCTAGCACTTTTGCTTCTCTACCACACTTGCTCTCATATGCAGTGTTCTGACACTCAGGACATTGACCTACTCAGGAACATTTGAAACATCTGACATAATTTTTCAACCAAGATCATTCTTCCTTGTCAAATTATAATATTAGCTTGTTGCCTAATTAAGAATTTTGGAGAATTCAAAAGCTTGTTTGTTAGTTTAGGCCACTTTTCTCAACCTTGCCAGCTTTCAGATGTGTGGATTTCCACTCCCAGAATTCCCCAAGCGAGCATGCTGACTGAGGAATTCTGGGAGTTGAAGTCTACTCATCTTAAAGCTGCCAAGGTGGAGAAACACTGCTTTAGGCCATTTCAGTTGATAAAGCTGAATTTTAAATTTTTGTCCCTTTTTATGTACCAAGGCAGCATGCTTTTAAAAATATAATTTGGCACTTCACATCAGAATATATTTAGCAGTTAATTTATGGTATACTTTTGTCTGTCTCTCTTTTTATCTTTCTCCTTATTATGGATGTTTTTGTTTTCCTGATTTTTCTTCCTTTGGCTTGTAATAAATACATTGCAAGATTATAATAATGAAGTACTGAAAACAAACACAAGAAACATTTGCTTTATTTCTATTCCTATCAATTAAAAAAGAAAAAATTAATTATCAATTTTAAAAAGAGAGTCTGGTCTGTGATACATGATACCATACTTGCTAATAGGTTGAAAAAGATTTTATTCATCTCCCACCATCTTTACAACTTTGTATCTTTCAATCCCTAAAGATATAAATCCAACAAAATGGGTGGGACAAGGATGTTTATTTGACTCTGTGGTAGCATCTTTGTCTAATCAAAACCAAGTAATGCATTCAAACAATGTGAGATCTAATTCATAACACTAAAGAGCATATTAAAAAGTAGAGACATCACCTTGCCAACAAAGGTCTGTATAGTTAAAACTATGGTTTTCCCAGTAATAAAGTATGGCTGTGAGAGTTGGACCATAAGGAAGCCTGAGCACTGAAAAATTGATGCTTTTGAATTGTGGTGCTGTTTGGAATTGATTATTTATGTAATGACTGTAATTGATTATTTTCACTATTTGTTGTAAGTTGAGAATTCCAGTAATGGGAAGCAGAACAGAAATATTAAAATAAATAAATTGTGGGGGATGATTAAAGATAATGGGCTAGAGAGGGAATTACCCTGATCGGTTTGCCTTCTGATAGATAGAATTATTTTTTTCAAAATTATATGTGTGCTACTGGTATAATCACCTAGTGGTGAAAGCTCAATGTTTTGAAAATCTTCGTTGTCTCAGCAAGATTATCTATATTTACCTTGGACCAAATATACCTGCCAAAACAGAAATTAGGAAAACATATACAAGACACTACTGTGCCCTTCTTTCTCAGTAGTAATGTATGCTTGTGAGAGTTGGACCATAAGGAAGGCTGAGTGCTGAAGAATTGATGCTTTCAAATTGTGGTGTTGGCAAAGACTCTTGAGAGTCCCTTGGACTGCGAGGAGTTCAAATCAATCAATTCTGAAGGAAATAAACTCTGACTGTTCTCTGAAAGGACAGAAACTGAAGCAGAAGCTCAAATAGTTTGGCCACCAAATGAGAAGAGAGGATTTATTGGAAAAGACCCTGATGTTGGGAAATATTGAAGGCAAAAGGAGAAGGGGATAGCAGAGGTTGAGATGGTGTGATAGTGTCGTTGACACAGCAAATATGAATTTGGGCAAACTCCAGGAAACAGTGGAGGACAAGGGGGATAGTGGCTGATGTGCTATGGTCCACGAGGTTGTAAAGAGTCAAACATGACTTAGGGACAGAACAACAATTCATGACAAAAAGTGGAGGGGGAGAGAATGTTTCACAAAGGAATATAGAGGTCAATTTTCTTAATAAATCTCTGCTGTGAGCAGAACTTGAAGATTTATTATGTAGCTCCATGATCATACAATTATGCAATACAATAACAGAATTAGAAGGGATCTTGGAGGTCTTCTAGTTCAACCCCCTGCTTAGACAGAAAACCCTACACCACTTTAGACAAATAGTTATCCAACCTCTTCTTAAAAACTTCCAGTTTTGGAGCATTCACAACTTCTGGAGGCAAGTTGTTCTGCTGGTTAATTGTTCTAACTGTCAGGAAATTTCTCCTTAGTTCTAGGTTGCTCCTCTCCTTGATTAGTTTCCACCCATTGCTTCTTCTCCTGCCCTCAGGTGCTTTGGAGAATAGCTTGACTCCCTCTTCTTTGTGGCAGCCCCTGAGATATCGGAACACTGCTATCATGTCTCCCCTAGTCCTTCTTTTCATCAGACAAGACATACCCAGTTCCTGCAACTGTTCTTCATATGTTTTAGCCTCCAGTCCCCCAATCATCTTTGTTGCTCTTCTCTGCACTCTTTCTAGAGTCTCAACATCTTTTTTATCAACATCGTGGCGACCATGGATGTTTCTCCATGATGTATTTGCTTAGATTGCATTTGGGTAATTATTTTGAAAGAATGTTAATGTTAATGTTTATATCATTCACAGATTTTAATTGTCAGACACTTTGGTATTTATTTCCAGGTATCAGCTCTTTGAGGTAGGCCTAGTCAGGAAATATAATTCTCAAGAATGGAACTATATTCAGATAAAACTGAATAAAAGATAAATGCATGATTGTCTTTTCCTGCCCCTCCTTTTAATACATTTATTCCTGATGAACAATTACCTTTCCATTCTAGCTGCTATTAGCCTCATAAGTAAGGTCTGCTGGCTCATTGGAGATTTAATAAAAACATCATTACTAATGTTCTTCATAATTAGGAAAGACAGTAAGATGAGAATGCATTACTCAGATATTTTGCTACACATCTTACCTACTGCTGATGTAACGATGTCCTTGTAGCCAATAGTTTAAGTCAGATGTTTTCCCGTCTTCAATTGTCATTGTTTACACTGGACAAACCTTCTGTTAGAAAGGGATAGCATACAATCAAAACAGAGAGAGGGGAATATATATATAATTTAGCTCCCAGTCCTACAATGACACCCATGCAGTTACTTCCACCAGTCATATGATATTAATATCTTGGTGTAACTATGGAAATGTCAATACAGGCAAGCAAATTTATCCTGTTGCACAATTAACAACTCCCAAAGTACCATATGGATATACTGAGAGCAAACATTATGAGGCTTCTCAGGCTATAACAGCAACCTCACGCCAAAAGCTTCATGGTCTTAGTTGAAGCTCTGTAGATCCCCAAAGAGCAGCTGGACATTTCAAGGAAATTAAATATGTACAACATTGATATATTACGAGAACTAGATTGCTGGAACGTTATTGATTAAAGAGGGCTACTTCTCCTCAAGGATAATAAGATGATTATATAAAGAGGAAAGTAAGATGGAAGGCACTATGGATGCCAATTCATAAAATAAAGGCAATTCCCTTTACTGACACAACTCACCAATTACCTTTTTAATATTAGTTGTATGAAAGTGCAGGAACTCTTGAAAAGTGTCAACTGGCGTCATTTCTGATCAGTGGCCATGCTGTCTGTCTGTCTGTCTGTCTGTCTGTCTGTCTGTCTGTCTGTCTGTCTGCTGTCTGTTTGTCTGCCTAGATAGATAGATAGATAGATAGATAGATAGATAGATAGATAGATAGATAGATAGATAGGAGAAGGAAGGAAAGAGGGAGGAGGAAGGAGGAGAGAGAGAGAGAGAGAGAGAGAGAGATGATATATACAGTAGGTACCTGCTGGGATGTGTTTAGGAAATCAGCATGAAAAAAATTATACTGATTATAAAATGCATGTCATAAACTGCGAAAGCAGGAAATTCTTTGTTTGCTATACATTAAGACCATACCCTAAATAACAAACTTGAGTTTTAAAATGTATTCTTTATCTGTGGATGCTTTTATGCAGATGCTTATCAGTATTACTCAATTCTTCAGGATAGAATTTGAGTATATTCTCATACTCATATAAAACTAGTAATCTTTACAATGGAGATAGAATTAGATCAGAGCAAGGAAATTATGTGCAGAAGTGGCAGAATTGCAATGCTCAGCAATTTTGTTCAGTGCCAGATAGGATTACCATACCTGGGCTGAGATACAATTCCTGCTTAACCCTGTGCTGCCATCGAACGATAATCTGGATCTTTGCAGCCCAGATATGGTACCCTTAGTGATGCAAGCATGTAGTCAATGATTCTTATTGACACACTGCAGGAGCCCAGTCACTGTGGCTTTATAACTTTCTTTTCAAAGGACCACACTGAAATGAAGGTTATTAGCTAGGTAGTCAGAGGCTCAAAGGGAGGAAAAAGCATATTTCTGTTCATAAAGACAGAAACAGTAGGCTGAAAAGCTGAAATGCAAGAATAATATTATGCTAAATTGCATTAAGCACATAGTTAGTTGACTGATATCCTTGGTCTGTAGAACTGACACTGCTTCCTACTTCGTTGTCATGGACACAACTGAACATCTGCCTTGGGTAAAACATGGGAGGATGTGTCATATTAGTTGATGGATAAAACCAAGGAGGAGAAAGAAAGAAAGAAAGAAAGAAAGAAAGAAAGAAAGAAAGAAAGAAAGAAAGAAAGAGAGGGAGGGAGGGAGGGAGGGAGGGAGGGAGGGAGGGAGGGAGGGAGGGAGGGAGGGAGGGAGAGGGAAGTTTTACCAAAGTCATAACAACTTTGGAAAATGTGCAACTATACACATTTTTCAAACATTACTGCATCTTTAACAGCAATTTAGCACCTAGAAATTTATTAGGTGATTTTTTTTTCCCCTTGACAAGAATAAAGAGGAAAAAGCTTTAATGTATTGATTTTGATATATCAGTTGATAAATCTTGTCTCCAAGGAAAAATGGTTTTATAAAGAAATCCTGTAGGGTTTTATGGCACTGAAATGAGATCATTCATGGGGCACTGGGGACTGCTTTACATCAAGCAGACAACTAATTCAACAATCTCAATACCAGGGAAATTTACACAACACAGTAAAACACAATGTTTTTAGCTTGGTTTGGAGCTACCATATGAAGTCAACTATGATTTGTATAGTATGCTTCATGTTTTAAGATGATGTGTTAAAAGGGCTGTTTTTATTTGTTCAAGAAAACTGGACTATTTTCTTGACTTCCCAACTTGTGATTTGGAACCTAACTATTCATATTCTCTCTTCCCCCCCTTCCCTCTCTCTCTCTCCCTCCCTCCCTCCCACTCCTTCTCCCTCCCTCTCTCTCCCCTTTCTCCCTCTCTGTCTCTCTCTCCACCTCTCTGTCTCTCCCTCTCCCTCCCCCTCTTCCCTCTCTCCCCCTCTCTCTCCCTCCCTCTCCCTCTCCCACTTCCTCTCTCTCTCCCTCTCTCTCTCCCCTCTCTCCCTCTCTCTCTGTCCCCTCTCTCTCCCTCTCTCCTTTCTCCTTCTCCCTCTCTCTCTCTCCCCACCTCTCTCTCTCACTCTCTCTCACTCTCTCTCCCTCTCTTCTCTCTCTCTCTCTCCCCCACTCTCTCTCTCCCCTCTCCCCCCACTGTCTTTCAACTACAAGTTTGAAACACTATCAAGATAATATGGCACACCAGTAACATTCAGACAGGTAGCCAATTAATATCTAGAACAAAAAAAATCTAAGATATATACTGTATATACTATTTCAGAATTTAAAATAGTATAAGCCATTTAATATCCAAATATCTAATGTTCGAAACATGTCTCTATTGAACTTAAACATACAGATAGTCCTCAACGTATGACCACAATTGAGCCCAAAATTTATATTGCTAAGCAAGAAATTTGTTAAGTGAGTTTTGCCCTATTTTATGGTTTTTCTTGCCACATTTGTTAAGTGAATCACTTCAGTTGTTAAGTTAGTAACACAGTTTGTGAATCTGTCCTCCCCACTGACTTTGCTTGTCAGAAGGTCACAAAAGAAATCATATGATCCCTGGGACACTGCAATTGTCATAAATATGAGCCAGTTGTCGAGCATCTGATGTAAATCACATGGGGATGCTGCAATGGTCATAAGTGTGAAAAACTGTTGTAAGTCACTTTTTTCAGTGCTGTTGTAACTTCAAACGGTCACTAAATGAACTGATGTAAGTTGAGGACTACCTGTATTTGGTTAACATATGTTGGAAGTTCACAAGGGAGCCAGATGGAGAAGTCAAACATCTCATCAGTCTCGAATCCCTTTGCGTTCCCAAGAGATCTAATTCCAGCCCATCTTGAATTCCTCTGCCTCTTATCTACTCCTAATTTGCTTTGATTGTTAATAGTTCAGATTCTTGTAGAGAGCAGGAATTTGCAATAAACCTTTGTATTCATTTTAAACTGCCTGGATTTTTTGCTTCTCATGCATTTGACATTAATCTGAACTTGCTTGACCCCTCCCCCCTTGAGCTCAGCCTGGTCATCTTTTATATCATAACTTTAAATCACTAAAAGCAGGGGAATCAAACTCACATCGTCACAGCAGCGTCACGTGACATATCGGGACTTCCCCCCCCTTCACTAAACCGGACATGAGCGTGGCAGTGTGTGACACATCTGGCCCACAGGCCAGGAGTTTGACAACCCTGACTAAAAGTAAGAAAGAAAAAATGTAAATAAGAAATAGTATATTGGAAGAGAACTGTAAATCAGTGATCCCCGATCCTTTTGGCACCACAGGCAGTTTCATGGAAGACAATTTTTCCAAGGACCAGCTATGGGGGATGATTTCAGTTTCTCTCAGTCTCCAGCCATTAACCTCCAGCTGTGTGGCCCACTTCCTAATAGGCAGGGGTGGGTTCTACTTACCTTTACTATCGGTTTGCAACGGGGCCGTGCACGCGCACACGCTCTTCTGCACATGCGCAGAAGTGTTTTGATGATGTCGGGGTGGGTGGGCGGAGTCTCCCTCCGGTTTTATTACCAGTTCTATAGAACTGGTCTGAACCGGGGGCAACCCACCACTGCCACAGACCATTACCATTCTGTGGCCCTGCTGTAAATGATATGTAGATCATTGTCTACTCTTAACAATTATCCAAATATTGGTAGATGCCTTTTAAATTACTTACCCTAATCTTATTTTATCTGGACAGATTAGAGATCAAACTCAGAAATTATTCATGCAATGCCTGAACTTTATCTGAAGGTATGTATTCATCATTACAAACAACAACAAGTATTTTTTTCCAAGTACATATTAAAGTACAGAGATATTGCACAACAAAAAAAAATGTATTGTCAAAATCATGATTTTCCCAATTGCAATAACATGACTGTAAAAGACTGAATAAAATAAAATCTGAAGTTTGCACTGGAAAACAGTGTTGGGATACTCTGAGCAAATTATTTAATGCTGGAGGATATAAAAGCAGGCTGGTCGTTGAAGGCATTCATAACAAAGCTAAAGCCAGGGGTGAAATGTTACCGGTTCGGGCCGGTTTGCCCAAACCGGTAGTAAAAGAATGCTACTGGTTCGCTGAACCGGTAGTAAAAAATGTTTTTAAAAAAGTTCCAACGATCGCACATCGCTCAGCTGATCGTCAGAACATTTTTTTTTTTGTACTTTTTAGGCATTTTTGTACTACCAGTTCGGGCGAATAGGTAGTAAAAAATGCTTTTAAAAAGAAAAAAAAAGTCTCCGATGATGACAGCTGTGCCGCGCGATTACCGGAGTCTTTTTGTTACTTTTTAAAATCATTTTATACTACCTATTCACTCGAGCTGGTAATAAAAAAATGCTTTTAAAAAGTTTTTTAAAAGGCTCCCACGCGCTCCACAGCTGATCACCCCCCCACACACACACACACTGTTCTACTTACCTTCCCAAGCCTCCTTTTGGTGCGCATCGCAGGTGAGTGCACAGCTCGCGTTTGGTGCATACTGTGCATGCATGTGCACAGCCTGCATTTGGCGCATGGTGCGCAGGCACACCCAGCAAATCAGTAGTAAACTGGTTCAGATTTCACCACTGGCTAAAGCTTAAATATTTTAAATATCTAATACAAAGGCAAAAGTCAGTGGATAAGTGATTGAAGAAATTAAATTCAATCAAATTAGAGGTTTAGAGAAATCAGTTTGATTAATGATACAAGTACAAGCTTATAGGAACTCAAAAATGCAATGAAATGGAGTCCATCAGGGCATGAAAATTCAGAGGTAACAAATGAGAGAGAAAATACCAGACGCTGGTCATTGATCACCAAAATGATATCGCCAATCGTCCTGAATTCTATTGCCAAATGTTAGACAGCTGCAAACCTTCCACTGCAAGATATCTATACACTCTAAGGCTAAGCAAATATACATAGGCCTTTTCCAGAGCCCACTTTTATGCCTTCCCATTTGCTCTGCTGGTGGGAAGATTTCATTGGCCTCTTTACTTGCAGAGACTGTGGATCCAGAGCAGGGGTGAAATGCTACCGGTTTGGCCCGGTTTGGCTGAACCGGTAGAAATGGTGGCAGGTGGTTCAGAGAACCGGTAGTGATGGTAGCACGAGGCTCTGCCCATCCACCTGGTCATCATTATTTCCTGGTTTTAACCAGGAAGTAACTTGTTTTTTACCTTCTGCACATGCGCAGAAGGGTTTGTGCATGTGCAGAGGGTCCAAGTCCACGCCCGGCGCGTACACCTCCAAACTGGTAGGGAAGGTAAATAGATTTCACCCCTGATCCAGAGAGATAGAAATTCTTGCCAATATCCTTTTTATGATGCCCCTAGATGTGCTTTGGTCTCCCTAATCATCTATAAATTTGAATGTTGTACATCATCGTTGAAGGTGGGGAAGAGTGGAGAATAGTGAAGAATGAGTAATAGTATGAGTGTTTGTGAGTGTGTGTATTGTTTAGGGACCTGTCTTGTTGCTAGCTCTTTTGGTGTCTTGAGCACATCAACTTGAGTATAGTTTAAAAGAACCTATGACAGTCATGTTGATAAATTTTTAATGTTTATTACTTTTTGAGAGATGCTAACTCTACCCTCATGCACCAAGTGGCCAAATATCTTCATTAAGTCATGCAATTGCACAAAACATTTAATTAAATATGTTGTTTTATTGTCTTATGGCTTTTGTTTCACCTCTGAAAATGAATGGCTGTACCAAACTATTTCTTTTTTCCTACTATGTAAATAAAGGCTGGTCAAAGACCATAGTAGAAAGATTTGATTTGATCTTATTTGATTTGATTCCAGCTGCTAAGCTTGGTGTGAAAGTAGAACAGACTGCCTCTGGAAAAAAAAATGGTTTAAATCCAAAAATTGACTACAAGAGACATGACACTTGTAAGATTCTGCATTGAACTTTCCCCCTGGTGCCCCACCCAATATTAAGGTACGTTGAAAAGGAAATCAATAAAAAGTAAGCCTGGCAAACAAATCCCTCCTGCAGGTTTGCTTATTTATTACATTTCTACATTTATATTTTATTATATTATCTTACTGAGTGCCAAATTGGAAAAGCAGATAAAGCAGAGGTGGTATTTAGCAGTCTCTGACCAATTCTGGAGAACTGGTAGGAGAAATTTTGAGTAGTTCGGAGAACCGGTAAATACCACCTCTGACTGGTCCTGTCCCCATCTATTCTCTGCTTCCCGAGCCTCATCTGATCAGGAGGAAATGGGGATTTTGCAGTATCCTTCCCCTGGAGTGGGGAGGGAATGGAGATTTTAAAGTATCCTTCCCCTGGAATGGGGTGGGAATGGAGATTTTACAGTATTCTTCCCCTGCCACACCCATCAAGCCACGCCCACCAAGCCATGCCAAGCCCTGCCCACAAAAGCGGTAGTAAAAAAATTTGAATCTCCACTGAGATGAAGGCAATTGGCTTGAAACTGGGAGACCGTGACTTCTAGTTCTTTCTAGGTCTTGAAACCAACTTGATGACTTTGGACCACTCTCCCAGGCCTAGCAATAAGACAATGGCAAACTACTTCCAAAAACTATTCCCAAGAAGCCATGTACTCTATCAGAGCCAAGACAAAACAGGGCTTGCCTTTAACATTAACATCTAGATTATTACGTAGAGCTGCAATTCACAGAAGCTCATCACAAGTTCAACCAATCACTCTTTGAACTGCAGATTTAGTCCTCTATGTAGGATCCATGAAATAAAAGCTCTCAAGAGCTTCTGTATATAGAACATAACTGATTATGCAGTTATGCATTAATGCCAAACACAGGAGGCAGTTTCTGATCTTCCAAATGTTACTGAACCTCAGCTTCCAGCAATCCTGCTCAACACAACCATGGTTAGTACTATTGTGAGTTGCAGTTCTGCAACATTTGAAGATCTGCAGGTTTGACCATGTTAATCAGAAAGGAGCCTCCACCTTTAGAAGGAATGCACCTCTGATTCCCACTCCCCAGGAGAAATAAGGACCCTTCTAGTTATTGCAATACAATTCCCATGGTTTATGACGATGAATCTCGAAGTAACAGTAACAGAGTTGGAAGGGACCTTGGAAGTCATCTAGTCCAACCCCCTACTCACGCAGTAGACCTATACTAGAGATTCGAACCACCGACCTTTCTGATCGACAAGCTCAGTGTCTTAGCCACTGAGCCACCTAGTCAGGCTCTAGCCACCTAGATGAACACAGTATCACAGCAACTCTTGAATGTATTTTGCCATCCTTGCAATATAACTCGGGGATTTTTTTAAAAAAACATATTTATTTTCTTTTATCAACAAAAGTAAAATACAAAACAGAAAAACAAATATCCAATGCTAACAATGAAAAAAAAAAATCTTGTGTACAAAAAAAGAGAAAAAAATCCCAAATGTCAAATAGATCTAGCCTTAAACATAAAGAATCCATCCTGGCTGGATGCTGAAAAATAAATAAATAAATAAAAATACAATACAATACAATACAATAATATTCAGTGCATTACAACTTGGGGATTCTGACCATTGATGTACTAGGGCTATAATATAAGAGCTGCAAAAATCTTAGATATCCACTAGATAACAGCAAAAAGATAGAGAAAAATCTATGTCTTAGTAGCCTGGTTAGTATTGGGGAATTTTATATCTTTAACAAAATAAAAGCATCATCCAAAGGATTATTTGCGACAACTACCATAAATTCAAATTCTTCTTCTTATATATCCTTGTAATATGCTGTATTGCATGATAATTCAATGTTATTCCAGATTTAAAAATTTATAAGAAGTTAAAGAGATTCATAAAAGATGCTGAAAAATCATTTTTATGGGCACTCTAATGTAACAGCACCCTCTTGTGAAATTCTAGTGTAAGTTCTAAGTTTGGCCAATTGTTATAAATGTTAAGAAGATTAATTAGGAAGGAGAAGGGAAGACTTCAACACCTTAGAATAATGTTTTTCAAACCGTTGCCTTGCAGTTGAATTGGAATGCAACTGCCATTATACCAGCAAGATATCTACTGTAATCATAAGGATTTCAATGTATTAATCATTACCAACTATGAACAGAGTCAACAATGTATTTTTATTTTTTAATTTATTTTATTTAGTTTGTCAAACATGTACAAGATAACAGGTATAAGTATAAACATGGACAAGAACACAGGAAATGAGTACAAATAAATGGGAGCAGTAGGACAGGGACGGTAGGCATGTTGGTGCGCTTATGCACGCCCCCTTTACGGACCTCTTAGGAATGGGATGAGGTCCACGGTAGACAGTTTAAGGTTGAAGCTGTGGGGGTTTGAGGATGTAACAACGGAGTCAGGTAGACCATTCCAAGCATTGACCACTTTGTTGCTGAAGTCATATTTTCTGCAATCAAGTTTGGAGCGGTTTACTTTGAGTTTGTATCTATTGTTTGCCCGTGTATTATTGAGGTTGAAGCTGAAGTAGTTGTTGACAGGTATGACATTGTAGCAGACAATTTTGTGTACTATGCTTAGGTCAGACTGTAGGCGGCATAGTTCCAGGTTGTCCAAGCTCAAAATTTCGAGCCTAGTGGCATAAGGGATTCTATTGCCAGAGGAGTGGAGTACTTTTCTCATGAAATACTGCTGGACCCGCTCAATTATATTAATGTCCAATATACAGTGTGGATTCCAGGCAGATGAGCTGTATTCGAGAATTGGTCTGGCAAAGGTTTTATATGCCCTAGTTTGCAGTACAATGTTCCCGGAGAAGCTTCACAAAATTAGGTTAACAACTCTTAATGCCTTTTTGGCAATGCTGTTACAGTGAGCTCTGGGGCTTAGATTGCTTGAGATGAGTACTCCTAGATCCTTGACAGAGTGAGGGTCGTCTACAAGGTCATATCCGCCCAGCTTGTATTTGGTGTTCTGATTTTTGTTGCCAGTGTGTAAGACAGAGCATTTGTTAGTTGAGATTTGGAGTATATGTAGAACAGAGAACATAGAATAATATAGTTGGAAGGGACCTAGGAGATCTTCCAGTCCAACCCCGATCAAGTAGGAGATCCTATACCATTCTGGACAAAGGGCTGTCCAGTCTCTTCTTGAAAATTTCCAGTGATGGAGCACCCACAACTTCCAGAAGTAAGCTGTTCCACTGATTCATTGTTCTCATTGTCAGAAAATTTCTCCTTGGTTCTAGACTGAATCTCTCTTTAATGATCTTTCATCTGTTACTTTTTGTCCTGCCCTCAGGTCCTTTGAAGAATAGGTCAACCCCTTCTTCTCTGTGACAGCTCCTTGAGTACTACAAGACTGCTATCATATCAGCACTTCTTTTTCATTAGACTAGACACACAAATTTCCCTCAATCAAATAGCAAACTCAGAAATGGGCCATTTCCATCACTCTGAGGGCTTTGAACATGAAGCCGAACTCTGTGTTCCAAAAATGGAAAGTGTCACTTTTGATTTTTGGAAGTGGTTTTATTTTTTTAGGGTTACATTCAGTTGCTTAAGGTTCCCAATTGTCCCTTACTTCCTTCAATAAGCTCCAAAAATGAAGTCTTTGTCCATTCTTATGAATTTCTGGAACTATAAATAGAATACTGGTGAATCACATATGAACTCAGCCTACATATTTGATCCAGAATTGTGTACAAAGCTCAATGGAAGACAATATTATGTACTTTTGTAAAGCATTGGATTGTTGAATTAGTATTATTATTATTTATTTATTTTCGTCAAGCATGTAATAGATAATAGATATAAGTATAAACATGATTATGAATACATGAAATTGTTTAGAAAAAAAGGGAACATTAGGACAGGGATGGTAGGCACACTGGTGCACTTATGCACACCCCTTAAAGACCTCTTAGGAATGGAGTGAGGTCACCAGTAGACAGTCTAAGATTAAAGTTTTGGGAGTTAGGGGAAGAAACCACAGAGTCAGGTAGTGTATTCCAGGCATTGACACTCTGTTGCTGAAGTCATATTTTCTGCAATTAAGTTTGGAACGGTTTACCTTAAGTTTCTTAAGTATCTATTGTGTGCTCATGTATTGTTGTGATTGAAGCTGAAGTAGTCATTGACAGGTAGGACATTGTAACAGAAAATTTTATGTACTACGCTTAGGTTGGACCAAAGGCGGCAAAGTTCTAAATTGTCTAAGCCCAAAATTTCAAGTCTGGTGGCATAAGGTTTTAAATTTTAAATCCTTTCTCACATAACCCAAGGAATAAACAAGGAATTTGGTAGCCAAAGTCTACAGAAGAAAGTGAAGAAGAAAAGAAAGTGAAAAGACAACTTGTGTGATCCGAATGACCATGCAATCAACAGAGTGGGTTAGAAAGATGGTATCTGAATAGCTTCTGATTCCAAACAGACATGTAGCTAAGATTGCATTGCATATTGTACAGTATATGAGAATGGGAAATAGCTAGAGTAAAATATGTTTGACTTCTCTATGACTATATTGTGTGAACACAATCTATGGTTAGTTTATGGTTTAGTATGATAGATTGATTGCATAAATAAGCTTCCTAGCTTTGTCATGTATTGGCTACTGTAGCACTCTGTTATTTGAAATGTTTGATTGGCTGTTTTGCTACCTCTGTTTTTGCACCTAAAATGATTTTATTGTTTTATAAATTAGGATTTTTTAATTTTTTATTTTTTTATTGTGCTCAAAAAATTACACAACTGTAATTTTGTATTCTATATTTTTAATTATCATTTGATTTTGTTGGTGATTAAGTGTTACAAGCTATGCAAAGAACAAGAGTGTTATTTTTGGGATTACTTAATTTCTGGATCACAGTTGTAATAACTATGTTGTTGCCTTATAAATTCTTATTTTTTTTCTTCCTTGATTATGAAACTAGAAATTGCCAGAGAAAACTAAGTCAGAAACCAAGAGTAGCCAAGCCAATCGTTCCTGTATTTTTATTAAATTTTAGTGAACATTTGTTTTTACTAAAAAAAATTATTTTCTCGTGCATACTTTGGAAACCAACTGAATCATGTAAGTTGCTTAGAACATAAGCTGCTTTTTCTAAAACTATCCAGAAGAGGGTGATATTGAAACATTTCTCTACCACAAGGGGGAAAAAAATCTTTCCTCTCTCATTTTAAATAAGAAATGTCCTGAATCAATTGAATTGTTTTCCACATTAATCAACTAGCTGTATAGGAGTATTCTACCAGCTGGCATGGAAAGAATAATTCTGCCCTACTGTTTGCTGAAAATATTACCGTATCTTGTGCCCTAAACTTCTTATACTGTTCCAAAAAACATACCATTCTGTTTCCAAGTTAAAATATTATAATACCCAGGTAGTAAGTAATTTTCCATCTTATTTTTCAGTTTTATTTTCAGATCCATTATATGATGGAAACATTTCAAAGAAATGTTTCAAAGACGGGATCTGAAGGGATTTAATAAACTAAAGCAATCTTCCCAGCCATCTGCTGATTTCAATTATTTGAAACTGAAAGAGGCTAGTATGATGTCTTGGTGTTGGAACAAAACTAGAATCTACTGCATGAATATTCACCATTTCTCAGCTATATTTCTCAGCCCAATCTGCCACACAAGGATGTTGTGTGCAAAATTAGAACAGATTTCGCAGTATCCTGCTGTAAAAAGGTATGGTTTATATCCAAAAAAGAAGGCATTGTAGTTGACTGGAATTTTTAGAATTCCATCAAGTAGACCCATCCACTTTCCTATAACCAGTACAAAGTATGTCAGGTTTTTTCAGCCTATGCCAATCCAGATGTGTTCACCTACAACACCCCAAATTCCAAGTCAATCTTCGAATTGGATTCATATGGGCTCAGTACGGTTGATGAACACATAATAAAGCAGATCAATGCTATGCACACACACACACAAACCTAACTCATCTCTATTGAAAGCATCCAAATTGTGGGATTTCTCCAGACTTAGATTCTCTGAAGTGTTGCTGGAATGCATTTTGATTAATGTGAGTGTTGGATTTTCCTGTTGGCATTTTTATTTGCATTTTAGGGGACAATGGAAAAAAGCGATAAAAATGGAGAAACTAACTACTATAGTTTTATAGGCCTTAATCGTGTGGGCTGTATGATGTAGTCATTTGATAATTCGTACTGGCAGATGGTTCCTGAATTTGCTCTTGCTGGAGGCGGATGGATGGTATGACCAAGACAGAATAAATCAGCTGCAGCCACGTGAGAATGATCCTTATCCTTGATAGCTATTTAATGTTGGTTTCCTTATTAAGTGACAAAGCAATGGGCGAGGAATGTTTTAACTGATGGGTTTTATTCACATCTGGTTTTAGTCATGTTTTAGTCTTATTTACTCACAACCTCTCACTGTCTGAAGCCCACACAGTCATGCAAAGCATGTGGGATTGTGACTTTTTAAAGATTATTTTTCACCATCCTTTATTTTGGGGGGGGGGGCGGAGGATAAGTGGCATTTCTTCTCTACTGAAGTTACTTCATTTTGCACTGGATTTATTTTAAGCCATATGAGACAGTTTTTCTTTGTGTTGTCCCTCAAAGTGGCAGGATAACAACTACAGTTTAGCAATAGAACTTAGATTTATATACTGCTTCTTAAGGCTTTGCAGACCTCTCTAAGTGGCTTACACAGTCAGCCTATTGTCCCCAACAATCTGGGTTCTCATTTTACCAACCTAGGAAGGATGGAAGGCTGAGTCAACCTTGAGCCAGTGAGAATTGAACTGATGAACCAGGGGTGGTATTCATTTACCTTTGCTACCGGTTTGCAAATGTGAGGGCCTTCTGCGCATGCGTAGAGCATCAAAAACATATGGGATAAATGGGACGTGATTATGTCCGGGTGAGTGGGCAGAGCCTCCCGCAGCCACCGCTACCAGTTCGCTCGAACCGGATAGAACCGGCTGAATACCACCACTGTGATGAATTGTTGAAAGCCAGCAGTCAGCAGAAGTAGCCTGCAAATTCAAATTCAAATCTTTATTGTCAGTGCACAACATATGTACAACGAGATTGGTTGAGCTCCCTGCATAGTACTGCATTCTAATCACCAGGGGGAGCATGTGCACGTGCATGGGAGGGTGGGGCATGGGTGGGCATTGAATTATGGGTGTGGGCATGCACACACACAATCCCCCCGCTCTCCCCCTGCTTTTGGCACGCAACGGCAAAAAAGTTAGCCATCACTGGTATAGGGTTTCCTGCTTGAGCAGGAAGTTGAACTAGAAGACCTCCAAGGTCCCTGCCAACTCTGTTATTTTATTTTATTCTAGTCAGCTTTTGCTGGTTATAATTCTATAGATTTACTTTGTGACCTGATTTTTTAAAAGAAAAATCTCTATTATAAAATGCAGAAAGAAAATAAAGAAATGAGCACATCATTGGTTAAAAATTAAAACAATCAGAAAATCAAATTAATTGTGCCGAGTTTTTTCAATGACCATTAAGCAACCATTTATGGGTTTGTTCAAGTGTTGATTGATACTAATGGGTTTAAGAATTCCTCAGAGGTCAAAGGAAAAAGAAGGACGAGGTGACAAAAAGTGGATTAAGTGACTCATGGACAGATTGTATATAAAATAGTTGTAAAATAAAACACTGGACATTCATTATTCAGCATTGCTGTTTAAAAAAAAGGAAGGAAGGAAAGTTTTCATGTTGCTTTCATACTTTGAATATCACCGTCCAACTCATTGTTCATTTTTAACATTTTTGTTCTGTGCATATTGTCTTCGATTATTGTTGTAAGACACTCCATGAGGATTCTAACCCAAAGGAGAGATACAAATATGTAATAACTAAAATAATAAACAGGCAAATGGAGTGACCGAGGACATGCCTCAGTACTTGACCCCAGGTGGGGGAAGAAGTCATCAAGGGCATCCTGTTCCCACAAGAACTTGTGCCTCATTTCATCATTATCATTATTAACCACAGCAACATTATCTAATGTTTCTTTCTGAATGTTCCTGTTTCCAAGAGAATTAAAACATGGATCATATAAAAGAAAAGATGTTTCCTACAATGGCATCCAGGCTCGGGGCCAAATGTTTTTCAAACTATTACTGCTGGTTTTCTGATGACAATAACAAAAAAAAAAATATTTCATTCATTTAGGAATTCTGCTTATTGTTAACTTCTTGAAGAGGCTTTCAGTTGCAATACCTACTTTAATAAAGGATATCTCAACTTTCTACCCTTCCTACCTCCTGTGGATTTATCCTCATCTACCTTCTTTTTTACTCTTTCAAAACAAGCCAAACAACATGAGGTGCGTGACTGGATTTTAATAAACAGCAAAGTTGAATTTTCATTTGGATACTTAATATTGTGGGGTTTGTTTGTTTTTTGCTTTGTTGATGTTTTCCCTTTTTTTAAATGAAAGAATTGGTGAGATGGGTAGTTTTGGGTCTCTCTGTTGCCCTGATATTGTTTTGTTTCTAAATACCTAACTTGAAACCAGAAATAAAGTTGAAAGGATTCTATCTGCATTGATAATCTTGAAGATCAAAGCCCTTTTTTGAAATATGGAATTATGAAGCTTATAAATCAGGTTCACTTCATTTTTTATGTATGTTACGGCTGCCATCAATTTGGCATTTCTGGTGCTAATGGTTTTGCAGGAATGTTGAAAGTTCTTCAGAAGGTCTAGAGAAGCAATCGTGAAGCCTTGGAAAGATTCTTATCTTTAAGAGGTGATGGTTTGCCATTTTATAAATAAAACATTTCAACTCTAGCTTTTAATTGAGTCCAATTCCAGGGATGGCCAAGCCAAACATGTCATATTTGAATGAATGTTGGCACAGTCTTGACTTCTTTATTTATAAATCACATACATGTCACATATGTATATAGGTGTGCATCGTTATTAAAATACTTTTGCTCCAGTATGAGCACAAAGTGTAAAAAATGTATATGCATGGCATAGCAGCCAGTAAAAGAAACACATAAAAGCAAGCTAATAGAATGGCAACCCAACAGAATTAAATACAATTAACAATGGCAAAAACACACACACAGTGTTTTACTGAGTGGCAAGTGCAGTAATACTTAAGGCAGAAGAGTTTTGCACTTTAAAAGAAATATAATAGAAAGCAACTTAAATACCCAGGGAAAAATGGTGGTCTTCAGAAGTACCACCACCAAAGCATTTCTGGTACATCTGAGATAGCAAAGAGAAGTATCAGTTTTTCCCCCAGGAAAATTGTGAACATATGGTCTCATATTGCATTGCTAGGGTAACCTTGTACATTGTATACACTTTGTCAAGTGTAGAAGTCAAACCTTGGTTTAAAGGAGTTTTCTCTTTTGATGCTTGTATTGTTAAGCTCAAGAGCAATATTGTTGGCAGGCAGAGCATTGGAGGTCCTGTGAATTAACAATGGATGGTCAATGGAAGCACATGGGACCCCAACTGTAATCTTTACCTTCTCAGCGATATGTGCTGGATTTCTATTTAGGCCATAGTTGCTATTTCCAAATTTTTTTTTTTTTTTAAATTTGATTTATATGCCGCCCTTCTCCGGAGACTCAGGGCGGCTTACAGTGCGTTAAGCAATAGCATTCATACTTTTGTATATTTATACAAAGTCAGCTTATTGCCCCCACAAACTGGGTCCTCATTTAACCTACCTTAGAAAGGATGGAAGGCTGAGTCAACCTTGAGCCTTGGAGAGATTCGAACCAGCAGTAAATTGCAGGCAGCTGTGTTAATAACAGGGTGCTTTAAACCACTGTAGTACCAAGGCTCAAATATGCATTCAAAGACAGTGCAGAAACTGCAGGTGGTAAAATGTGTGGCTGGCAGTTTGGGAAGTGGGAAAACTCCATGTACATTGAGCCATCATGAATTGTCAAGGTATTGAATACTTCAAAAGAGTATTGACCCAAAAACCAATCTATGCTGAGAACTTCTTGTGGATGCAACCCAAAGAGCATTTAATTAAGTGGGGCCTTAGAGGTCTAAATTGAGTACCTCAGTCTAACAACTACTTCTTCTTCTTCTTCTTCTTCTTCTTCTTCTTCTTCTTCTTCTTCTTCTTCTTCTTCTTCTTCTTCTTCTTCTTCTTCTTCTTTTTCTTCTTCTTCTTCTTCTTCTTCTTCTTCTTCTTCTTCTTCTTCTTCTTCTTCTTCTTCTTCTTCTTCTTCTTCTTCTTCTCCTCCTCCTCCTTCTCCTCCCTCCCTCCCTTCCTTCCGTCTTTCCTTCCTTTTTCCCTTTTTTGTTGTAATGGCAACTTAAATTATATTTTCAAGGTATTTCCGTAGGATAAAATTAAAGTTGACTTTATACATGTGAAAAGAGAAGATAGAATGGGTTTTAACTGTTCTACAGTTAAGTCCGATTACTTTCTGTGTTATTTCTACATTTTTTTCATTTTTCTTGTTTTATGTATGATGCCAGTCTTTTTTTAGAAATATGAGTGAAATGACAACAGCAACAACAATTACACCGAGTCATTGTTTCCTTAATGATTATGTACTGAATAAACCACAATTAGCTGAGCTTGTAGAATTAGCTTAACTATAAGGCAACGTTTACAACCCACAGTAGCTGGGATTATGCAACATTACATCAAAGCCAAACAAATCGTGTTCCTCTGGCACAAAATGTGAACTTGTGTTTAGCAAACCAAGTTGATTAAATCAGTCAATCATCTGTTAACAAAGAAAAATAAATAAATTTCTTTTACACACATACTCGTACACACACACACACACATCACATATATAATAAGCAAGATAAAAATGTTAATGTGCTTTTAAATCAATGAAAATTTTCAATATTAAAAATTCACCTTTCATCACCAAAGAAGTAAAATGTAATGAGCATGCAATTTTCTCTTTCAAAATGCTTTGTTGACTAAAGGAAAACAACTGAAAGTCAGTTTAGAATGCTTAGGCTATTTTCTTTAGAGAAAATATAGAGCTTCCTTAAGAAAAGTAAGATCAAACAAGCTGTTGCAACGAATTCTAATTCAGGGAAAGGAAAAGGGGGAAAAAATAGTTCCAGGAACAAAGGAATGTCCAGGCAAAATATCCAGACTTTGAAGACTTAATTATTTTTGACAACTGTTGCTGCAATGAAAGCTCCAAATGTTCATAAGCATAAACAGAACTTGTCATCAGATTAAATACAAAGAGAACCCGAATAAGAAACCACCACAAAAACCAGGAACACAAATCAAAATGTGTCCTTTTAATTGTAAAGGGTTCAAGAGAACTTGAGAGTTTTTACAAAGATACAATCAACAAGAGAGGATTGGGTTAATTACAGAAGCTATAGTTAGCATAAAATGTGGCAGTAAGGTTGCTAACTAACCTGTGATATTAGACCATGTTAGAAAGATCTATAGTGTTTGCTGGCTTATTTTTAGATACAATTGATTTGAACCTCTAACGATGCCAAAAGAAAACTGTATGTCGCTATAAAGACTTTTCTTCATTTCCATTGGTTGAAGCTCTTCAGGATATATCCTGTCTATAGAAAAGTTCATTCCTTAAATGTAAACCATTGTTGGATCCAACCAGTGGTGAAATCCACATTTTTTTTATTACCAGTTCTGTGAGTGTGACTTGGTGGGCATGGTGTGGCTTGGTGGGTGTGGCAAGGGAAGGATACTGCAAAATCTCTATTCCCACCCCTCTCTGGGGCCAGCCAGAGTGATGTTTGCCGGTTCTCCGAACTACTCAAAATTTCCGCTACCAGTTCTCCAGAACCTGTCAGAACCTGCTGGATTTCACCCCTGGATTCAACTCGCTATAAATATCTAGAATGGAAAAAAAACTATACTAGCAATAAGAAAATGGGTTAAGTTTCATGGGACATTCCTATGTAGCAATAGCTCAATATATGTTAACATCTGTCACATGATGCAATAAATGAGTTCCTTTAAACTAGTCCTTGATGATAGATGTTTGACACAACTGGAATTCACACATAAGGAGGGAATGAATCTTGATGGGTGGTTTATTATTCAGAATGCACCAGAGTTCATGATGCAGATTGCTAGACTAGAAAGTAATGAAGTTTGATTTGCTTCTCCATCATATAAGAACTCTCCTATTTAATATGATTCAGAAGGAGTAACACTCCAATAAGTACAGGTGAACTGAATACGTCAGAAGAAAGGCTTGTAAAACTGGGAGAACATGGTAATTTTGCTATCTACAAATCATCTTCAATATATTGAAATGGTTTACCAAGTCCAGATTTCCATTGAGAATTGTTACCATACAAATATATCTCCTTAGGACAAATGAAATTTGTCAGAAACTGATGGGCTTAAATCAGAGCCTGAGCAGGATTTTGTCAGAAAACTCAAAATATTGAGCTCCTTCTTGGGATTATTCATTATGCTACCTTTAATGAAAAGTATTGAAACATCTGACATCTTCAAATGCAGAAATTTCCTTGGTTGGTGTTCCTTCCATGCGCCACCCCACACATTCAAAATATGTTTGAAATACACAATTCTACCAGCGGTGAAATCCAGTCACATCTATCCGGCTCGTGCAAGGTGGTATGGCCAGCGGCGGGAGGCTCCGCCCACCCACCAGGACATCATTATATCCCATTTTTGACCTTCTGTGCATGCGCAGAAGAGGTGCACAGTGATCTGTCCCCGTCCACACACACACACAAACACAGCCAGCTGAGGGTTAAGGAAGCACTTGGCACACACCCAGGTCTTTATCTCCAACTTGGCAGTGATATACACACCGTCTGCCAAGTGTTTTTATTTCCACAGAAACAGAAAGTTAATATACTCAGCGTACAAGAGTCCAACAGAAATAATATTCCTCTCAGCAGTTTCGGACGATGCTTTAGTGACTATCCAAGGTTTATTTTTGTTCGTCACAAGGATCACTGGCCACCACCCTCTATTATATAGTCTCTGGGGTGTGGTCCAGTGACTCAGTTCTAATCCCTAGCATGTCTCCTGAGCTGCTGCAATCGTTTATCATGCCTTCGGAGGCGTGCATCCAGGAATGACGTCTCTCCTTCACTCTCATCCGAGACACCTGTCTCCCGGCTAATCTCCTCTCCCTCGGCCGGCTCCTGAGACAGTGCCAGAGGGGAGGGGCCTGGAGAGGGAGGCCTGGCTGACTCCTCTTCCTCATGCTCAGAGCTTTCTTCCTCCGATGGGATAGGCTCAGAGGGCGGGGCCACAACACACAGGAGTGCAGCAAGCACACACACACGCTCACATTTCCGATCTGGTAGCAAAGGTAAGTGCATTTTGCCGCTGGATTCTACATTCATTCTTACATGATGTGCTGAGATTTTATCTCTGATGGAGGAGAACACGAAGCAAGAGAACCTTTTCCTAAAACATGGTTTGGTAATATATTCAAGAATCAAGGCAGATGCTTGGGTAAACTAATGTGGTGGAATGCAGTCTGGAATTCCAGGAGGAAAGGTCTGCTTCCCAAAGGGCAAAGAGACAATGGAGCTTGGAATGTCTTGTAGGCAGGAAGAGGGCTAAGATGCCTCTCCCCCACCCCAGAAGTTCACAGAGTATATCTATAGTTATGCAGATAGTTGCTTCAGTCTGGCAAGATTCTGTCTGCAGGAAATAACATAAAACTATTCAGAAGTAACTCCACATATCATTCTTGGTTCTTGGGGTCTGACACATAGCATCCATTTGAAGGATTAGGACTGACTGGGAATTCTGGTAAATATATTTTAAATCTTCTTGGAGACCGACAGGTAGGATAAAAACTGACTGAAGGTTCCCATCATCTCATTCCATAGAATATGTAGAATTAGATTTTTTTTAAAAAAAAGTTTAGAGATTTCAGCCAGCCACACAAATGTTGAAATTTCATCTACTATCCGAGTGAAAATGTTTCTCCCCGTTGCACACTGCACCATCCCATGTACTGTAAATTCAGATATCCTGCTGAACTCATGTTTGTATCAAGGAAAAGTATTTTAACTTGTTTCAGATTGGAATCGGACCAAAAATAAGGGTCAAAAAGTATCATTATCAGGAGGCCTAAATCCAAAGTATACAATTATGCCAATGTTTTAAAGGCTTTAAAAAAAAAAAGTTGGCCGTTTTCCAGCTAGCACATATCACTGTCAGTTCCTTCCACCATTTACCTTTTCGCAAAGAGATTTTCTTCGTTATCATCTTGGCAGATCTAACAAGCAAGCTCTCCAGTTACTGATCTTAAATACGAGCCACATTACATACACTTTACACCTCATTTTTATCTCCCATTTGGGGATGTGATACGAAGCAAACCTGTCCTTCCTTCCTTCCTTCCTTCCTTCCTTCCTTCCTTCCTTCCTTCCTTCCTTCCTTCCCTCCCTCCCTCCCTCCTTCTTTCTTTCTTTCTTTCTTCTGTCTTTCTTTCTTTCTTGGCTCAACAGCAGCGATCAAATTGCAAATAGCTTTCGATCAGAGTGGGATTTTCTAAGGAGTCTTGACCCAACCAATCTGACAGAAGGTTTTCAAGTTTCAGAACAAAAATACAACCAAGATCCTGGTGCTTAACAATCCTATAACAATTCCTTACAGAGCAGTGGTGACAAGACAAAGACTTGGGTTCAAGACACCGGTCAGGCCAAAATGAACATCTTTAGTTTAGCCAACTATATAAAGCTGCAGAAAGATAACTTTGGATAAAAAAAACCCCAGAAGATATAGTCCTAAACATCTTGAAATGAATAAAATCAGAATATTGACTTTTTTTTCTTTTAGAATATATGCATTTTCTTTCTGTGTTTGTTGCAGTAGGGTACAAGGACTTTGGAAGTTGGAAGTAAATAAATAACAAAAAGGATTGTTCATATTTATTTATTTATTTTATTTATTCATTCATTTATTTATTTATAGCCTGCCATTATTTTTATATACACAAATAACTCAAGGGAGAGAACATACCTAATACTCCTTTCTGTTCTTTTTTCTCCACAACAGCCGTGTTAGATGGGTTGGACTGAGAGACAATGACTAGCTTCACCTAGCAACCAACGCAAATGCACATTCTGTTAGTGTGCATTTAAGGTGTGTCAGTACATATGTGATAGTTTGCATGTTGTTTATTCATAATTAATAGGGTTTATTCAATTAACCCATTGCTTAGATTCACGCAACATACACTAATTACCCAGGCTACACTTTTTTTTAAGCCTTTGAGTCAGTTTTTGACTCCTGGGGATTGCCTGGATTAGTTCTTTTTCTTGTTGAGATTGTTCAAAACGGTTTTGACAATATCTGTTTCCTAGGACTGAGAAAAAGTGACTGGCCCAAGGTCATCCAGCTTTATGGGAAAGACTATAATTCAGTCTCACAGTTCCTAGTTTGATCCCTTAACAACAAGACCAAATTGACTCTCTTGTACAATTTAGTGAACTATAAACCAGGCAACCAATTTTAAATTCAATATGAGACAAATAAGAGCATACAGTTCCATTTGTCAGGGAGACAATTCTGTATATGTTTATTCCATGTAGTAGTTGTCAGTAAGGATTCCCCCACACATGCATGCTAGTCATTTCCGGCTCTAGGGACAGTGTTCATCTCCATTTCTAAGCAGCAAACAACAAATAACTCTTTGTAGAGTTGCAGTTAACCACTTCTCCCACATACTCTATTCCAACATCACCATTAAATCTTTAGTAAGACTCAAGATTCCACCATGCTCTTCTACATCAGTCTGTGAGTAATGTCCATTGTTGCTTCATTTCCTACGGAGTTCAGTACTATATCCTTGAATAGACTTCTATCTCTTGAATTTCCTTATAAGAAAATACCTTAGATCATTCCCAATTATTCATGGAACAGTTCTCATAACCTGTTATGCATTTATAGGAGAAAGAGAGAAGAAATGTATTCACACTGGAGTTTCATTTACAATAATCTCTGAAGCTCTATTGGCTTTAGGCAAACTTACAAAATTTGTTCATGTTAAGAGTTGTGGCTATCACTAAATCCCACCAAAAACAATATTTCAGGCAAACTTGACAATTCCTACTTTGTCAAAATACCCAAGGCATTTCTAGGGAAGCCAAAAGCATTTGGATTAAACTAGCCAAAATTCTCAAAGAAATGTGCAAATATCTAAGTTTTACTTGATGTGAACATTTGAAGTACATTTGGAGATTTCTATGGGGAAGAGGACTATATCTGTCTCTACACAGACTGAAAATGTATGTCAAGAAAGCGTGTACATTCTTTAGAGTCTCATCTCATAAGCACTATCTAATAAAGGGCAGACAACCTGATGATATCCAGATTTCTTGGGATTTTAAAAGGCCCCAAAGTAAGAGATTATGAATGTTGTCATACAAACTATCTGAAATGTATCTCAATAAATCAGTCTCAAATGATGATTTGCAGAAGTTCAGTAACTTTCACTACCAATTATTTCAACCTTCTCCTCTTAGTTATTTTTCATTTAGTTCTGCTAAACATCTAATTCCCACAACACTGTCAAACTACCTAATAGGGCTGTATTACTATTGTCCTTCTCATCTTTCCTTTTACCTATTTCCTTATCTTTCTATGACTATAACTTTGTTGCTTATATCTTACGATTTATATTAATTGTTTTATTTAGTATCCTAGTATGATTTATGTTGATTGCTTATTTAGTATCCTATGGCTATCACTGAGTGTTGTATCTTATGTTTTATGATGAATGTATTTTATGATGATTATGATCATGATTTAACATTTGTATGTACACTGCGAGCTTATGCATTGAAGACAAATTCCTTGTGTCTCCAATAGCACTTTACCAATAAAGAATTCTATTCTATTCTATTCTATTCTATTCTATTCTATTCTATTCTATTCTATTCTATTCTATTCTATTCTATTCTATTCCATTCCATTCCCCTCAGCTCAGGAATCATAGCAATCACTGTCTCCATTACATTATGAAATAGCATCCCCACCCCCATTTTTTAAGACTGGTTAACTTGCTTTCCTTCACTCTTCTCCATCAAACAAAGATACGGATTCATGGTGGAGTCCTTTCCAGCAAAGTTACAAAGGTCATGGCCTTTTGTGGGAAATTTGCCCAAAGGTTATGTTTTGCATCACCCAAGTCACAACCAGACTAAGAGAACCCTTGTTCATGGACTCCTTCCATCCTCTTATTGACGTGCCTTTACAGAACAATCTTTAGCTTGTAACGTTAATCACTGATTGGAAGTTTACATCAATTTTAGAAGCAGTAATCTAAAACCTACCCTAAATTAGAAAAATGTGACAAGGAAGTAGTTAAGGTGAAATCAGATTTTTTTCCCCTGATTACCCTATTTATGAGGTAAAATTTCAAGCCATTCAACAGAACTGTGAGAAGACTCAGCTGACAAGATGGTAGCTGAGTTTGATTTAGTATTGCATCTCAAAGTAGGACTTTAAAGGCCACATCTGCAAGAAGATTAACAGTGAGCCAAAGGGGATCATACTTGACCAGTTTTTGAGAAAGAAGCCTAATTTGAAATGTGTCATGATAACTTTGAAATGAAAATGATACGTATCTGACCAAGGGTCATGGTAAGCATTAGCAGAAAGTTAACTCCATATTAATTGGATAGACAGGGACTTTATATCAGATGTAGAAAAAGCCTTTCTGGAAATTGTTCAAGGCTCTTGGCTGCACTTACAATAATTTATTTTATATCGGGTATGCTTTAACAGCACTGAAGAATAAATACAGAGATGTAAATTTGGATAGTAGTTTCTCAGGTCTGCCAGCCATCAAGCATTGTCCACTTGCATCCATTTTGATTAGTATTAGTATTTACATTGCACAATTCTCTACTCTCTTCAGTGGCAAATAAATATGGGATCATAAAATTCATCATAGTTTTGGATTCTTTTGTGACCTCAGTTTAATAAGAACTTGAGTAGGAGAGACTATAATTTAATAATATAGAACTTCTCAATTTGAAGGATATTAAGTAGATGGGTGGGGGGATAGAGATTAAAACTGAAGAATAAGTAAAATATCAACGATCAATGGAGAACAAAACAGATGTCTAAGCTAAAACTCTGGAATGAAAGGCTGATGATGGAATATTGGGCCAAACATTCATGAAACTGAATTGATGGAAGTTCACAAAAACCACTAACCTCTCAATTTTGTTATAGCTTTTATAATAAAGTCTTTAGTTCTTTACCTGTAAAATTCCATGATTTTTACCTGTATATGTCTCTGAATAAATGGATTCTTGCGAGTTGTTCTTTTTTGAAAATCCACTTTAATCCACTTTTTCATAATCACTGATATAAGAATGCTTAATGCTTAATCCTTAATTAAGGAGTCTGTAGGGAATATAGTTGATTAAGCAGAGTTAAGCTGACACTGAGCAAGGTTGAGTTTATCTGGGACTAAATTAACCCCATTGCATTTGATTGGCTAGGTCAATTGATATATATTTGGTGTTTCCATGATATCCTAATTTCGTCTCCTCACCCAATTGATTTTTAAAAAATTAGTTATGGAAATAGAGTTGTTATTTTTATATAAATTAATTATTAACTAGAGTAAGCAAAGTGATATAATTTGGGTGATATAAATTACAGCATGAAAATAAACAATATATGAGCAAAAATATTTCAAACTATATAACATTAAAACATGTAGAATATATTAAAATCCAAAATATGAAATGAAGAAGCACCATAACATAACAAGCTGAAGGTGACTCCACTCATCTGACCCCTATTATTATTTAGCGTATGATGAGAACGATAGAAGAGAAGCAAACATATACACACAATCCACATAATTTTATACAGAAGTTTTACAGGTTACAGCAGTGGTCTCATAACTGGGTGTCCAATTCAGTTATCCAAGTGATTGTCATTGGCATTGCTGCGTTCAGATCTTCTAGGGAACCAGAATTTTAAATTTTAAATTTTAAATTTTTATTGTATTTTAAAATATGGGTATTTTAAATTATGGGTATCAATTCAGCCAAATTTATTTAATTCATTTTATTCGATTTTAAATTTTGTATATGTATGTGTTTTATTTCATGGCTGTTCACCGCCCTGAGTCCTTCGGGAGTAGGGCGGTATAGAAATTCAATAAAATAAAATAAAAATAAATAAACCAGAGAATTGTGGGCAATCTTGCAGAATATGTGTAATAGTTTGCATATCAGCATCACAATCAGAACAAGAGGAATCTCTCCATCCCAACTGGTAGAGCATAGGCACTTCTTCCAGTAGCAAACCTAATTCTGTTCAATTTTGACCAGACAAAGCAAGGCCATTTAATAAAACCATGTGATTTGGTAGCGGGTTCACTAATTGTTAGTCCATAAGAAGGTACCTGGGACCATTCCTCTCTCCAGGCATTCTTGGGTTAAAGTTAGTAGATGTTAAGTCAATAGCTGTTTTCCATCCTGGCCTATAGGATTTCAATCTTGTGATAGACTCTGTATTATCCTGGTGAATAGGATAGGCCTTGTTATTTAGCATCCTTGACCATAGCTGGATGAGAGCTTGTTATCTTCTAATGTAATCAGTGTACAGAAGTGGAATGCAATATGCCAGTGGTGATATGCATTGTCTAGTGGAGTTGTACATCGACTATTTGAGTGTGGGTGCTATTAAGCCACACAACAGCACAGCCTAATGCCTGTGAAAAAAGCCAGGTCTTAATGGCTTTTAATCTCTATGTTAATAATAGTCTATATTTCAGCGACCAGGTCATACATAACCACCATACCATATAGGTTTCTATGACTTATATTGCCCACTCCTGCTTCGAAGGAAGAAATTTTACTGATTGCTGAAATTAATTTGAACTTTTAAAGGCTGCAAAATAGGGTGAAATATTCTCAGAAAATATAAAGTGCCAAGGGAGGTGACGGAACCGAGGAAATAAACTAACTTTACAAAACTGTTTTTATTCCTTCACTGCAAACATTTCTAGATAGAAAAATAAAAAAAAGAGATGTTTGCCCCCAGCAAGAGACAGAATCTTTAATGTCTTGTTTTATGGATATATTTTGTTGTTGCTCTTGGTGGTTACATTAAAACTAACAGAAATCTAACTCTGTGGTTATGATGTTGCTTTTTCCCCCATTTTCCTATATGGTGGGAATATGAGACAGAAATTGTCTGAAGAGTCAGACTCCTCCAGATGATAGTGGCTGATCTCTCATAAGAGAGCTTTAAAAAATCCTTTTAAAAATGGGCATTGAAAGTGGAAACAACATATCCCTTGTGAGGAACGCATGACAGACAGTTAACTTATTTATTTCTAGTTAACACACTTCAGGCTTTCTGATTTTACAGCATTACATGTACTGAACCTCTTTAGTAAAGTGGGGGGTTTCTCATTTCAGCCTAACTGCTGTTAATTTGTTCCAAATGTTAACATTGCAAATAAGGGTCTGGTTACCATCTCAACATCAAGTTGATAATAAGAACAGAACTGATCAGCATCTGTTTTAGTTCAGAGTTAAAACATACTGCTGAACACTACAACATTTGGGCTGGAAGAACCTGGCCATTTCAGGGCCACCAAGCCCTCCCCCCGAAGAACAGATCTCTCCCTAAACAGCATGTGTCATTATTTATTGCTTGATATGTTCACTAAAAATGGACTATCACGTTACTAATTTTGCCAAATTCAAAAATATGTAAACAGGCCAAAACCTCTTAGCATAAATTATGGAAAAGCGGTCTTAATGATAATTTTTTTAAAAAAAAAATCATGGCTCTTGCTTTCCGGACTTGGAAAAACATTTTTTTTAAAAAAAAGCACCGTAAGAGAGAAAATTTTGAAGTTTCTAATTTCATCTCTGCTGCAGGCAGCTCCTACCATAAATATATCATAGTATATTGGACACTGCCCCTTTGTGACTTGAAAACTTGAAAAGTTTAATATATGAATCCAAATTTAACCCCAAGATGAGATTTCAGCCCCTCCAAAGAGGAAAAGGGAAAAGGAGAGAGGATAGAGAGACACACAGAGAGAGAGATGCTAAAGTTTAACCAAAGTCATAACAATTTTTAAAGTGCCTAAGCTTTTTCAAGTGTTCCTGCATTAAAATTTTCTTTCTGGTAGATTTATATTTTGGAGATTTCCTTGAGATTTCCTTGCTTGGTTAATTGCTCTATTCATTTACATGAGTAATAGCAAGGAAGAAGTCCACGGAAGTGTGATAAATCTAAAACAATATAAGCTGTAGAATTTCAGTCACTGTAAGATACTGAGGATGCTCACTTATCTGAAGACAACTGCAAGATATGCCATTCTTTGCAACCCTCCCTTGGATAGATACTACTTTATTTACAAGATATATTTTTGCTTGATGAAAACCATCACAGCCAGCCAGCCAGCCAACCAACCAATCAATCAAACCATGCTTTAGTTCAGCACAATGGGAAAACAGATGCAGTTGTAAAGTACTTTAGCTGTAATAGTTACTATTGAATCCATTACAAATCTGCATACATTTGCCTTTCTGAGTAAGTGGCAAAAAATTCACCACCACACAGACATGGACCCTGCAATAAAGAGTTTCTTAATAAAAGTGATATTCTTATAAATTATGGCAGTTGGACTTCAATAATACCTGGGTATTCATTTATTGCCCACTCCATGTTCTGTGGTTAATGAGTGCATTCAGCACTCTGTGTTATTTTATTCGGGAAGGAACTATTAAAAGGCCAGGACTGATAGGAGATGGAGTTAAATTGGATGACTTGCTGCTGAATTCCATGACCTCACAGACTACAGAACTGGGGAGAGCTGGCTTGGCAGTAAGATGCGGTAAATATTCAGGATGTTTCTGTTGAGCACAAGGCAAACATGTGCCAATACTGCAATGCAGCTGGTAAACATTCAATTGTTCTTTAGGGGTTCATTAATAGGAGTGTAGAGCCCATATTTCTAACACAAATATTATACATGCAATTTTGGTTCCACTAGGTAGTGCACCTCTTGCATAAATAGTATTATTGTACTGCCATTGCTAACATGCAAGTTCTGAGTTGTAAAGTTTATTACTATGAAATCTTCTCTTACAGTATAAACCACTTTATGGCAAAGGACACAGTGATATTCTTGGATGGATGGAAAATGCAAGCAATGGAATTCTCGGTAGGAAAGAAAATGTAGTTAGGGGTTTTGGTCCTTCCGTTGTAAAATGTCTGAAGCCCACGTAACTTTATAATACAACACGCAGCAAACATGAATGCGGTCACAAAGACAATTGTGCCAAGGGAGAAATAAAATGAAATGTCTAAGGCTCTGTAGCAATATGAGACAACAGAAGCAAAATCGAATTCACCTACCACCAGGGTTGGGTTTCATAAATTTTAGCAAGGGTTCTCTGCCCAGTTGCTGGGTGGGTGTGGCCATGGTGGGCATGGCCTAGTCAGCTTCCTGCACCATGGCAGGGGGTCGTTTTTGCCCTCCCTGGGCTCTGGAGGCTTTCCTCAAGCGAAAACTGCCTCCCCAGGTTCCGGAGGCCCTCTGGAGGCTGGAAACAGGCCGAACTTCCAGTAGGTCCGTTTTTCACCATCCCTGAGCCTCCACGCGTGCCCTGCACTTACCTGCATCCAAAATGGACCGCATGGGGACTCCTGGGAGGGGCAGGGCGGGCGGGGCCAACCAGGAATGGGATTTGGGAGTTCTCTGAACTGCACAGAATCTTAGCTAGAAGTTCTCTCAAAGCCCTGTGAAACCCCAGCAGCCCACCCCTGCCAACCACCCAAAAGATAGATTGTGCAAATGATGGAACGCTATTTAAGTGAATTCTTCCTTCGTTAAATCCTTATCAGAACCCAAAACCTCAGCTAAGTATTTCTAGGAAGACAGAAAATATTTCAAGAGTTTTATTTAATACATTACTTTTGTAGACTTTTATACAATTAGCCTAGTTATAAAGTACATTAATGAAGTTGGACCTTTTTATATTGATGTATGCAGGGAATTGGATTATAGCTTGTGAGACATTTTTTGACATTTTTTAAATGGGCAGAAGTTTATTGAAGGAAAAAACAAGTCTGGTTGTTTTTTTTTTAATCTTATTGGTTTTCTTCAGTTCAGTTCCCTTTGCATTAAGAGTCAAGCCTGATGAATCAATAATATACAAACAATAATTTTTAAAACTTGCTCACTAATAGGCTAAAATTGTATATTTTGTAATTTACGTTTCTACAATTTTTCCAAACAAAATATTTTATTTATGTGGCTGAAGCAAACTAATGAATGCTTAACCAATGAGAGGTCTGTCAAAAACATTTGAGTGTAAAAGGCAGATCATACTGAATGGCAATGCCCATTCCACACTGACTGAGAAACAGCCATTTTTATTTATTGATATAGATGTTCATTCAAGCTGCACACTGATTTATGTGCAGGACAAATCCCTTGAATAAAATTAACCCTGTAGACCTCTACTCAGCCTTTTTCTCTGCAGACAAGAAAATCTGGCCTGCCCCTTATGCTGCCAGAAAATACCTTTTTAATGATTTATGTCATAGCTTAAAATCTTGCCAATGCATCATTACAGTCCTCTCCCTTCCTTAGCTAGCCCTCATCATGAAGTCAGGGCCAAGTGAAACATGTTTCAAAAAGCAAAATGCCCAAACTATGTGATTTAAACAGGAAAAGAGATGGGGTGTGGAATACAGAATGCACTCATTTAACTGGTGATTAGTTTTCTGAAGTGGTTTTACTAACCCCCTACCCTCTACAAGTGCCAAGTTCTGATGTGATAACAACCTCAGCTCAATATAGGGAATTTAGAAAGGGTGTTATGAGAAAATTAACAGCCTTAATGCATTTTTGCTATTAAAAATCTGCTGTTAATAGCACATCACTTATACTGTATCAATTAATCCTGGAAAAGTACATTTGAAGAAAAAATGTTTGGTTTACAGGTAATCCTCATTTAGCAAGCACAATTGAGACCGTCAACTAAGGGAAGTGGTCTCTAAGTGAAGCCACAACTGTGCTTATCACTTGATTTCAGTTTTCCTTTGCTTTAGACTTGAAGGGGTCATATTTTTTTAAATTTATACTTCATACTTCTCAACTGCCCATCTCCCTCAGAGTGTATATGCAAGAACTTGTCTCAAAGTTATTTTTTCATCATTATTATTATTACTGGAAATGGTCATTAAATGAGTCAGTTATTAAACAAGGACTACTTGTAATTGATTAAAATTAGTGTTAATTTAAATATCAAATTGATTTCTAATCCTTTAAAAAAAAACAAAAAAAACAATCCCTATCATTTATCAGTCAAATATGGATACAGTAAAAGTTTAAAACACATACTCTAATATCTATTATTAATCCAAGCATTGTTTACATCTAAAATAAAGGTGGAAAAAAATTAAAATATACTGTAATTTAAACACAATTTTTGACTCTTCAATCTGAATCCAACTTCGCAAATGAACTTTATCTGACACAGATGAAAAAAACTGTTGTCCTTTAACATACTTGGAAATGTCTGTTTTTGCACCTTGACAAGAATTCCCCCCCCCCCGACCCTGGGATATGTTCAATGTAATATTTTTTATGACTGAATGGTCCAATGAAACAATAATCCTTTAAAAAAAACTATATTTCGAACTGAGTTCCAGTTCCAGCCTTGGAAATACCTAGCTTGCTACAAGCAATTATTGAATCTTACAATCAAGCATCCCATAATTACTTTTGATCAATTATGTTGTAATGAATACATTTGATATGCACACTGACTGAATGGAATAAAGACTTAAGAGATTCCTACTTTGCCTGGATTCTCATTTTGCCTGACGGTATTCAATATCAAACACTTCCAATACATCTTAGATTTATTTAATCAAAAATAGCATTTCATATTCACTGGATTTACATAGGAAAGACTTGAGTGACAGAATCGTCAAGTTAAGAGATGCAATGAGACTATTCCATTCAAACAGCTGCTTGCAGTGTCCTACAACAGATCCATTTTGGAACTTATTATGTGTATTAACTCAATTTTGAGATAACTCAATTTTGAGACATTCTCAGATGTTCATTCTTTTGAACTACGTTCCTATTGCATGGAAATTGGCATTTGGACAAAGAATGTAGAAAAAGCACAAAGGCATTTTTAAAAATGAAGTAAAGCTGTTTGCTGTGGAGGAATGGGAAAAAATTCCTACGTAGCAAGCAAGTTATGGGAAAAGGGTGGTTGTAGTTATTGTAGCTAAATAGTTATGAATTTAAGGCAGTGATTACTTTTCCACACCAGCACGTTGCATATAACTCCCTTTTTCTCCCTCCATAGAAAGCATATTTAAGTTATGCACAGATTCAGAAAATCTAAAAGGAAACAAACGCTTTTTCACAATATTTGAAAAGTTCCAAAAGAAAGCATGACTTATTCTCCCTAAAGCCCTTCTACACAGAAAGGCCAGCAACAGAATCAATAATAAACACAATTTGCTGTAAAGTGGGGATCCATTAGTAAGGCCATGAAAGAAATTCAATGTCTGACCATCCCCTGGAGTATATTTTTCTATATATTTTCAGATAGGAGCATAATAAAATCTCTAGAACTGGTCAATTTTGAAGAGGACCCAAGTAGGCAAAGTGCCTACTAAAGCCAGTTCAGCATGACTGAATTCCATTTTGTTCTTGCCTCTTGCCATCTTTTGTCTTTAATTAGTTTTATTGTAATTTCTTTTGACTGTTGTGAATTGGGTGGCATGCACGCTTAATATATTATCTTTATATTTTTTTAAAAATTGTCTTCATTTATCTAAACAAATGGAGGAGCCATTTCAGCTACAGAATCAGCAGCATGAAAGTAACTCCATCAATAAGGCTTCGCTTAAAGGTGGTACTTAATCCATAATGTTCACTATTTTTCTACCATTTTATGAATCGGTGTTACAGTCATATTAATAGTATTGTGCAATACAAAATATTCAGCTGAATATTACTTGATCATTGTAGTGAACTTTTAAGTCTGATCCATAGTTCATGTTCCATAGGAGACTTCTATTTTGCACAAGTCTTGTAGACATCCACAAGTGCAATAAATAATCCTGCATTATCACTTAATTTATTTTTTACATCAAGTTATGGCTTAAACATTTGCTCTACCAGGTCTGAAGAGACCGATGTTCAATAGAATTTACTCTTTTTATTAACTGCAGTGAGTTTTCATCATAGAAGCAATAAATAGAAATCTTATATTTTTTATAAAACATATCATTCAAGGTAGCAGCTTTTACTGACATGAAACCATGGTTAACATAATGAGGCATTTAAAATTAACTTTTAAGTCTGTGAGGACAGAATTTCAGTTATGGAGCTGGAGAAAAAGATCTATCACCACCGGTCATCCTTCTTAAGCTTTACGACTGAGTGATCTGGAGGGCCTCCAACATGTCTTCTACAGCTTTCAGTGAATACTTGGTCTCTTTCTTACTACGGCCAGCATACTATGCAAAACAAAATCAAAAAGTATATTTTTAAAAAACACGTGCAAATAAAGTACAATAGCCAAAGTTTCAATAGGTTTCAACAATTATAAAAAGCTTACTTATTTATTTAAAATTCATTTGAAATATACTTCAGCAAAATTTGATTATAAAGGAATATATTTTAAGCTCTACATTTAAAAAGGGATGGGGTGGCTCAGTGGCTAAGACACTGAGCTTATCGATTGAAAGGTTGGCAGTTCAGCGGTTCGAATCCCTAGTGTCACGTAACAGGGTGAGCTCCCATTACTTGTCCCAGTTTCTGCCAACCTAGCAGTTTGAAAGCACATAAAAAATTCAAGTAGAAAAATAAGGACCGCCTTTGGTGGGAAGATAACAGTGGTCCGTGTGCCTTTGGCGTTTAGTCAGAGGCCACATGACCACAGAGGCATATTCGCACAGTGCTGGCTCTTTGCCTTTGAAACGGAGATGAGCACCGCCCCCTACAGTCAGGAACGACTAGCACATATGTGTGAGGGAACCTTTACCTTTACCTACATTTAAAAATGTTTAAACGTTTTAAAATGATTACCAGAGGTGAGGAGTGGGGCAGCAAAAAACAGGCAAGAAATTGACTGTGATCATACCATTCATACTTTACACTCCCAATTTTCTGAGAATGGATGAATTTTATTTTGTCTATGTAACTGTAATATATTCTCAAATGTTAATAAATAAGAATGTCTATATATATACATATATATATTTATTTAATTAATGTTGCCCTGAATAACAGACTGTCTGATTGGTATATTTGTTTTCTCATAATTAATTTATTAAACATCTCATGAACCATTGACAAAGGGTAATATTACATTTGAAACAAAATTAAACTATTAACCCACTTTTGACCTTCTGAATATTTTTTAAACTTGAGGAATCTTGATTCTATAGCCTAAGATTTCAAAGAAAATAAGAGGAAACCAAAAGGTTACATTGCAATACTCTACTCTCTTCAGAAATTGACTGGATCCTGTGCATTTCACTTTAAGGGAAAATAAAGCTGATTGCCAAAATGCATTCAGAAATCTTTGATTTATTCTATCTTTAAATATATTAAAAGAAATATAAGGTATTAAAAAGCTCCATTGAATGGCATTGGCATGATTGAAACAATAATATGCTATATTTTATTCTGGTGCAACACAGACACAGAGAAGTCTTCAATATAAGTTACCCAGCTATACTTTAGTTTATTACATTATGTTTTATTACACCACTGTAGCTATACATTTTCTCTCATACAGCTATACCACTAGTATACACGGCTGGTGAAGACATGCCTCTAAATTATATAAATTCTGTAATTTGGCATGCTCTTTAGGTGAGATGTTTGTGTGTGCTTTAAATCTATACCATATGGCTAGAAAGACACATCTGAGAATGCTCCCACGTCTCATTAAATTACAGGAAACATTGGCAAAACAGCCCATCATTATCAACTCTTCATGAGTGTAAGAGTAATCCTGTAAGATCTGATCAAGGGTAATAGAATCCAACATTCTACTATGCAATAGCTAATAAATTATTTTTAAGAGGCCAACAGCCAAGATTTGAGGGTAAAAGGATACACCCTGCTCATCTTACAGCAATTGGTACTGTAAAATAGATTATACTGCCTTACCAAAGGTAGTGGTTCAGTTCAACCATTCGTCTAGGGCAGGGGTGTCAAACTCGATTTCATTGAGGGCTGCATCAGGGTTGTGTTTGACCTTGGGGGAGGAGGAGGAGTAGGCGTGGCCATGGTGGGTGTGGCCAGCTCATGTCGGGGGTGTCTATGGTGGCCTCAGTTTTCGGCTGCAACAGCCTCCTGCAAGCCTCTGCCAGCGAAAATGGAGCTTGGGAGGGCCGCTCCATTTTTGCTGGCAGAGACACTGTAGGCCAGTCCTTCACTGTTTCCAGGGAGGCCCCACGGGCCAGATCCGCCCCCAGGCCTTGAGTTTGACACCCCTGGTCTAGTGACTGTTTGAAGTTATGATGGTGCTGGAAAGAAGCCACTTAAAAGTGGCCCTCACACTTGTGACTACTGCTGTGTCCCCATGGTCATATCATGAGCCTAGTGCTTAGCCACCAGCCTGAAATTCTGTCAACTGCAGTATCCAGTGGTAATAAGAACATCATTTCTGATCTTCCCAGCAAGCTTCCAACAAGAGCCTTGGTAGTACAGTGGTCTAAGGCACCCTGTTATTAAGCTGGTTATTAAGACCAGCTGCCTGCAATTACTGCAGGTTCGAATCTCGCCAAGGCTCAAGGTTGACTCAGCCTTCCATCCTTTCTAAGGTAGGTAAATTGAGGATCCAGTTGTGGGGGCAATAAGCTGACTTTGTATAAATATACAAAAGAATGAAGGCTATTGCTTAGCGCATTGTAAGCCGCCCTGAATCTCCAGAGAAGGGCGGCATATAAATCAAATTAAAAAAAAAAGTAAAGTCAATAAGGAAGCTGGAAGGAGGTCGCAGGTTGCAAACATATGTCTCACTTAACGACCAATTGAAAAAGGATAGTAAAACTGGATATGGTCCCATGATGTCTTGCCTAATGACTGTACTACTTACTGGTGAATTTTCCAGTCCCTATTCTGGTTGTAAGCTGAAGACAACCTATACCTTATAATGTACAGGTAGGTCTCAATTAATGCAGTTAAGGAATCCTATGAAATGTTTGGATTATTCAACATGCACTGTTCAAAATGATATTTCTATGGAAAAATATGGTAATTGGATCCAGCTCACCCGAAAAAGGCAATGAAAAATTTTAAACATACATTTTTATGCATGTATTAAATAAATTAATAAAGTGAAGGATAAAAAAAAGTACTTATAATTTAAATGTATGGTTAATCAAGTCACAGAGTAGTTTACAGAAAGCAAAATTTAAAAAAAATCCACTGTAGATTTAGGTATTTCAACATCTCATCCTATTTTAGTGGTGCTATGACCATGTTAATGTCACTTAATTATATAAAACTTTTGCTCTAATGTGATGACAAGACTCGTCTTTTACAATTTTTTTGTGCCATCAAGTCAATTTTTGAATCCTGGCAGCTGCATGGAAAAATTTGGTAATAAATTTATTCATATTATTTCCAAATTGTACCAGAGGGGTACGGCAAGAGTGAAGGTAAATGGTATATTTACACAAGATATAAATTTGGAAGCAGGGACAAGACAGGGTTGTCCTCTGTCTCCGACCCTATTTTTATTAGCAATGGAAATTTTAACAACTTTGATTGAAGAGGATTCAGAATTAATAGGTTATAAAGGCGTCAAAGTTAATTTATATGCAGATGACACTCTTGTCATTTTAAATAATATTACAAATGATATAAAAAGAGTTCAAATACATTTGGAAGAATTTGAAGATATGACTGGTTTGAAAGTAAATTGGGCAAAATCAGAATTATTAATGGAAATTGATAGGGAAAATAAATTAGAAAAATTACAAAATCAATTTGGAATTAGGATAAAAGATAATTTAAGATATTTAGGTATTATACTTTCACTTAAAATTAAAAATTTAAAGAAACTAAATTATGACATAGTAACAAAAGAAATTGAAGAGAAAATTGGGAAATATAAAAAACTAAGTTATCTTGGTTTGGTAGAGTAGCTTTATGTAAAATGATGTTACTTCCTAAATTTAACTTTTTATTCGAGATGCTTCCGATTTTTTTAACCGAGAAGGACATTGGAGTATATCAAAAAAAATTAGATAAATTTTGTAATGGGGATAAAAAACCAAGATTGATTAAGAAAATGTGGTATCAGAACCAAAAACAAGGTGGTTTAGGAATTCCAAAATTATTAAACTATTATAGAGCATTTAATATAAAAACAGTAGTAAAAATTTTAAAAGGAGATGTTAAACTTTGGGGTAATTTGGAAATGAAGGAAATAAAGAAGTTTGGTTACAAATGGTTTTTGGAAAATTTTAAAGGTAAGGTTAAAATTTGTAGTTAAATAGTTTGACTAAAAACTGGGACAGAGTAGCAAAAAAATTAATACCAGACGCATTGTATTTAGGTAAACTGAAAGAGAATTGCCCAATGAAATTAAATAGTAACAGAGAGAGGATTATAATAGAAGAGAAAGTGGAAACAATTAGTGAATGGTTGAAATTTATAGAAAATGAAATGAGGAAAGAGGAAATTTATGGAAAATTAAACATTAATTCGTTTGAAAGAATTCAAATGAATAAATGGAATAGGAAATGCAAAGAAAGGAACGATGAGAGTAGAAAGGAAACGGAATTTGAAAATTTGACATCTCGAATAATAAAAGATGAAATTGGGCCAAAGGGATTAGTTAGTAAAATTTATAAAATTATTAACTTTGATAATAATTCACAAAGGGTAATGAAAGAGAATTGGGTACAAGAACTGGGTATTGAAATTTCTGATCAAAATTGGAATATGAATTGGGTTAGTAGAATAATGAGGACATTATCAATAAGGATTAAAGAACATAACTATAAAGTCATTTGGAAGTGGTAATTGACCCCAATAAGACTTTTTCAAATGGATAATAAAGTGGATAAAATGTGTTGGAGATGTAAAGTGGAACTCGGGACATATGCTCATATGTGGTGTAAATGTAATGGGGTTGAACTTTTTTGGTCTAGGATAGAAAATGAAATATTTGAAATAATTAAGAAGAGGGTCAAATTGAAATTGGAAACCATATTATTATTAATATTGAATGAAACAACATTAACAACTGGAGAAAGAGAATTGGTGAGGATTTTGGTTATAATGGGGAGAATTATAATTGCTAGATATTGGAAATTAAATGTTGACTTAAAATTAGAAGAATGGTACAATGAAACATGGAAATTTGCATTAAATGATAAATTGACTTGTGATATTAAAATTAGAAGTGGTATATATAAAGAAAATGTTTTTTGGAACACTTGGCAACCATTTGTGGACTTTGCACTTGGGAAATTGGATGAATCGACACCTTATCAAAGAGATTTCTGGAAGAATTGAAGACTTCAAGTTCCTAAAACTTCCTTTCCGTTTGTATAGCGCGTTGGGGGAAAAAAATTTTTCTTTCCTTACTACTGATTTTTTGTATTGATTTTTTTTCTTTCCTTTTTGTTATTCTTTAACAATAAAAATATAATAAAAAAATTTTTTAAAAAAAGAAGAAAAATCCCTGCAGTTTTATCAGCAAGGTTTCTCGGAAGTGGTTTGCCATTGTCTCCTTCCTATAGCTGATCACCGATAGCTTACTGGTCCACAGTTACCTGGCTGACTTTGTGTCTAAGCCGGGTGGATAGAACTCATGGCCTCCCAGTTTCTATCTTGATTCTTTAACCACTACACTGTTTTTCTGTGCATACACGAATGATTCAAATCTAACCCATTATTGGTGGAGTTATTTACTTCCTTAAAACTTCAGTTCTTGTTCAACCCTCCTTACTTAAAAAAAGGGGCAAACAGGAATATTTCTTTGCTCTGCTCACAAGGTGGCAACCTTTAGCAACAGAGATGTTTCAAAGAAACAATACCTACATTCTCAGTCCATTTGCTGGGTTTTTTAGGTTTTTAGTAGCTTTAAATACATATGGACAAGGCAAACCACATGGTGCACTCAGGTCAAGCAAAGTTTGGTATGTGTTCAGCAGTTTTTTTAATGGCATCTTTTATAAGGGTAGGGTGTAAACTTGATATTCAGGCCAATTTCTCATTTATGTAATTTTATCCCATGTATTTAAATTCCCCTTGCAGTTTTTAGCTAGATATGGTATCTGTCACTTTTCAGTTAAAATACAGCTGAAGTATGCAATGTATCATAAATACATGAAGTCACAAAGAAATGCTGACATTTGTTTTAAGTATATTTTAGTTGAGTAACAATGCAACTGTTCTGTTAAGTATCAACTGAAAGAGGAGCCAGTTAACGATAATTCTGATTCACTTCCAACATAACTTCCCAATAGCTTTGGAACTGAACCATAAAGTTATAAAATATAAATTGCATTTTATAATTTATACTGCTGAATTTAGAAATAAACTGAAAGTATAAGGAACTCTTAGTATCTAACTTCACAGAACTGAATTTTAGCAGCAAGTTTACAAATTGCTGATATTATTTTAAAGTCAGTTTCATATAGATATCTTTTATCACTAAGAAAACTAATTTTCATATTATGAAATTATGTGCTTAGCATTTAACCTTTATTAACATAAAATAAGAGCATCCATTGTCAATGATTAAGAATGAACCAATTAGCCCAAAGCGATAGGCTATTTTATAAACGATGATAATCTTCTTACCTTCCAACTAAACTGCTACAGTGCATAACTAATAATGCCAACCATTGAAGATATTTATAGCAATATAGCAATAGCACTTATATACCACTTTACAGTGCTTTACAGCCCTCTCTAAGTGGTTTACAGAGTCAGCATATTGCCACAACTATCTGGGTCCTCATTTTACCCACCTCGGAAGGATGGAAGGCTGAGTCAACCTTGAGCCTGGTGAGATTTGAACTGCCAAATTGCAGTCAGCTGGCAGTCAGCAGAAGTAGCCTGCAATACTGCACTCTTAACCACTGTGCCATTGTGGCTCAATATGAAGAAATACTGTGTACAGGGTCCAAAATACTGATGCTAAGGCTCTCAAAACCAAGAATGCTGGACTATAATCATCTTCACTTACTCAACAACTAGGCAGCATTACAAATCAACCAAACAAGCATTCCATGTATTGTTCACAATTTATTATGTGCTATCAAGTTGTTGTCAATTCCCAATTACCATAAAGATTTTCTCCATGACAAACTGTCCCTGCATCCATTTATTTTGTTGTTTCTTTTCTTCTCTTTCTTTTCCCTTTCTCAGAATTAGAGTCTTCTTCAGAGAACTCTGTCTTCACATAATGCCTTCAAAGTACGATAATTTGAACCTGATCATTTGAGCCCAGAGTGAGACCTCTGGATTGATTTGTTTGATGATCCATTGATCTATTTATTTTTGTCTGTCCACAGAAATCTTAGAAGTCTTCTCCAACATGAACATTCAAAGGCTTCAATACTCTACCTATCCTGCTTCTTTAAAGTCCAACCTTCGCTTCCACCGAGTGTTACAGAAAATACCATAGCTTGAACAATTCTGATCTTGGTAGATATAGAAACATCGCATCATTGGAATATCTTTTCCAGGGCCTCATGGCTGTTCTATCAAGTGCCAATCTGTGGTCCCAAGAGTGCTTTTTCAAAAGGCAACTGGACTTTCTTTGTTTTTGCCTGAAGAAGTTTCACTTCTCACCCAAGACGTTTCTTCCATTCTCACTGAACTTGATGTAGATTATTGTTTCTTTTTCCAATTATAAAACCATTCTCATCTTCTACCAATCCAGTTTTCTTTAATATACATTCAGAAAATAGACTGAATAAATAAGGGGAGAGTATATAGATTTGTTATATTCCTAACCTGAAGTCAGGCTGTTTTGCCATGTTCTGTCCTTACTATGGCTTACTGGCCTATATATAAATTGCTCATGAGGACAATGAGATATTCTAGCATTCCCATTTTTGTGATCACTTTTTATAGACTGATGTGATTTGTACAGTTGAATGCCTTTCAATAATCAATGAAGCACACAGTGATTTCTTTTTGATATCGTTTGGCTTTCTCAATCCAACATGCACCAGCAATGTTTTCCTCCACCTTTTCTAAAATCAACTTGAATATCTAGTATCTTTTTCTATGTAAGGCTGTAATTTGTGTTGGATGATACTAAGCACTATTTAGCTAGCCTGTGAAGTTAAAAGTTTTGTACAATAGTTTGTACACCTCGTTAAGTCTTCTGTTTTTTGGTATTTGAATGTAAATTGACTTTCTTCGATTTATTGACCACTCTGTTGTTCTCCGGATAAGCTAAAATAGGTTGCTTAGAAATTTTACTGGTTCTTCTGTTGTTTGCCATATTTCTGTGGGTAGTGGTAATGACTGCAGTGCTGATGTAACTTTAACTGCTAGTACCAGAGATTCTTATAAGAAGGGAACATCTTCTCATATTTTGGATGTTGACATATCTACTGTACAATATTACAGTACATTGCTTTCACCTTTATTTGATCTCCTTTGAATTGGTTAAAGGTAAAGGTTCCCCTCGCACATATGTGCTAGTCGTTCCCAACTCTAGGGGGCGGTGCTCATCTCCGTTTCGAAGCCGAAGAGCCAGCACTGCCTGAAGATGTCTCCGTGGTCATGTGGCCGGCACGACAAAACCCCAAAGGTGCATGGAACGCTGTTACCTTTCCATCAAAGGTTGTCCCTATTTTTCTACTTGCATTTGCTTTCGAACTGCTAGGTTGGCAGAAGTGCTAGGTTGGCCGAAGTTGAATTGGTTACTATCTATTAGTGTACTTTACCCTACCAATTCAAGTTGCAACCCCCTTCTGAGTTCAGAGTTATTTTTCTAGGTCTGTTTCCATCTTCAAATATTTTCTTTTATAGGTATCATCAATGCCTTTACAGATGTTGTTATATAACAAAATCTTCTAAGAACTGTTTTAAATTCTTTAAGTCCTTTGCTGAGATTTTTGTCTACTCTTCTTTGCAATTTTCCACAGTTTCTTCTTATATCCAGTTAGCTTTTTTTTCCTTCTTCCCTACTGGCAGATTCTTTTCACATTTATCCCACACAGCTTCTTTAAACTCATTCCACCATTCCTCCAATTTTCTATTAGTGAACTTCAGGACTTCAAAGCAATTCCCAATGTTCTTCTTGAAAATGGTGGGCATATGTTCAAGATCATATTGTGGAAACTGACTGGCTTTCTTCTTTAGCTTAACTTGGAAACTGCATCTAAACAGTTCGTAATCTGTTCCACAGTCAGCACCTGGCCATGCCTTTGATAATATAACTACGCTCCTTTGTCTCCTTTTAACAATAATATAGGCAATTTTATTTTTATACTCTCCATCTGGTGATTTCCATGTACATAAATGTCATTTTGATTGCTTGGACACAATGTTAGGTATTTGTTCACAATATATGGACTTAATAATTTTCAATTTACAAATATACAAACCTAATTAATCAAAGATTCTAGTCAGGGCTTTAAGACAAAAATACATCAGGGCAATGGTGTGCAATGGACTGAACTGGGAGCTCATTGGGTGAAATTTGGACCAGTTCATTGTCTCTTTGCCTGCAGAGTTGATGTAGATAAGGTTACACTCCCAAGACAAAAGACCAAAGATAAATACAGTAAATACAATAATGTAACAAATAAACTAAAGCCTATTGGATACATTTAGACAATAACTGTTAGCAAATAGCTTTGTGTCTCATGAAATGTGGAAAAATGATTTCTAATGATGCAATGCTAGGGGAAAAAACTTAAAAAACAGGTAGAATGGATTTTTGTACCTGTTCAGTATATCCTTGTGATAACAAAATAACATTCAGAAATTAAATAATTTCTATTGTGTATTCATGTTTCCACAAGAATGGTTTTTAAAAATTCTGCCTTATATAGGTCATCACACAAATATGCATGTGAGTGGCTTTTTATGATCATTTCCTTTTCTGTGCCATCAAGCTTTAAAAACTAATATATTATAAAAAAATTATTGAGTTTAACAAAACACTCACCTGGTAAGCTCTATTGATTTGGTTTGCAGCCCAACTAGCATATTTCATATTATCCTTTTTCACTTTTGCACTGGCCTTGGTATTGGAGGCAATATGGCTGGCAGACTAGAAGTACAACAGGAAACAAATCAGGAAGCAATTTTTGACAATTAAGATAAAATATAGCATACATATGGAAAATGGTTTAAACATTTCAGTGAAACTGTAACCAAATGGATTGAAATGTATCTTGTCCTATTATCTACGCTAAAAAACTAATGCTTTTTAAATCAGAATTCAGAATCAATAAGTATTTTGATTCCATTGGACAATAATCAAGAGATATGGTAGATTTGTCCACCAAAATCCAAAAAAGTAGCTTCTGAATTTCTTTGAATTTGTAGTTTGAAAACAGTGTAGTTTGAAAAGTCCCCCATATCATGGAACAACTTCTGAAACAAAGGTATTTATTTGCCCTGTTTCCCTCAAAATAAGACATCCCCTGATAATAAGCCCAATAGGGCTTTTGAGCGCATGGCAATAAGGCCAAGCGCTTATTTCAGGGTTCAAAAAAATATAAGACAGATTAGTTTAAGGCAAATTAATTTATCAGCAAATCTGCATATACTGTATTGTAGAATAAATTAACAAATGTAACTCTTAAGTTCTACTTTAAGTTTTATAGTGTGATTATGGCATCACCACAATTCAATGCTGATACTGGCCAAATAATAACAAAATGCATAGAAAATATAAATGCTACTAATGCTAAGTAAATCTACATATTAGTAGAGAAGAACTGAGCCAATCCAGGCTTTTTCACAATAGATCTTAAAAATCTTTCTTCTTTTCCATTAGTAACTTTGGAAAAGGTCAACTTTTCTACCTTCCTTTTCCAAATTTAAATAACAAGGCAAATCGTTTTTGAACAAAAATGCAGTGCTTTCTGCACTTACCATGTAAAGACCAAACAATGCTCTCATGTTTCGGTTATTCAGTTTCAATGCCTGTGCAAAATATTTTCGGGAAAGCTCAAGGTTCTCAAGCCCTCCTTGAGTATATTTAACCTGTAAATTAAATGTTTCTTTTAATAGACTTTCTAAAGATGTCAATTTTAAAACAATATATAATTTATCATGTATTACATACATGGAAAAGTTACACAATTTTCCTCCCTAAAAAGAAATTTTTACCAGGTAAGATAGTTGAGACAGTTGATGCTAGATATTTAATTCAGGCATTGTTGGGAATCCATCTGAAGAGCTAGCTAGTAATTTTGACCTGTATTTATCAGTTTTCATTTTGCCTCTTATTTTTACCTTTAATTAAATAAACTCACTCCAGTTATTAGTAGTTTTATTGTACGGCATACAAATATATATGATTAGTTTGGTTTAATATACAAGAGAGGTATGTTTTCATGGGCTTTTCTTTTACAGATTATAACAAATTAAAATATTAAAAACTTAATTAAAATTTAAGATTGAAAAAAATAATTTAAATGTATTATTAAAAAAAAACTTTATAAAGATATCCTCATTAAAAAAGAAGGACTTCTGAACTAGGAAACAAGAGAAGGGGGAAAAGGATGGAAAATCATGGGGAGAAATTGAATGGGTATCCACAGAAGAGGACAAACAAACAGATTATGAAGATAGTGTATCTTGCCAACTAACCATTCCTTTGGGACAAGTACAAGCTACTCCCAATATTCTAAAATACTCACCTCTGCAAACTGTTGGCAATACAAGTGGTTGTGAGGATTTGTCATCATGAGTTCCTCCAGGCAAAAGGCAGCCTTTGCATAACTGAAGACAAAAGAGATGCAAAGATTTGGGTGTTTATTATGGTATCAAGATGAAAACAATGTTAAAATTATTTGAACAAAAATAGATTATTTTTTATAGAACAGGCAAAAGAATACAGTATTAAATGCAATTTAAATGACAAAGAAATTTCTGTGAGGAAGATTTTGCAAAGTGGATAAGATTAGATTGGATTGGATTGGATTCACTAAATCTTATCCACACAAAAAATAGATTACTCCTTGGAGCATCTGCAGTTCAGAATATTACTGAAGATTTCAACTGGAAGTTCTGTTTAGCAAAAGGAAGAGTAATTTTTCAGGATTGTAACTACCAAATTTCTCAATACTCAAAGTTATAAAAAAATGAAAAGTAGTATTTGGTACATAGTGCTTTCATATACAATGTGGTTTTAAGTGTGCTTCATTATAGTAGTTTATTCATGTAAGCTAAATATGATCAATAATGTCACTAAACTCATGTATTTTGAAGATTTAAATAGACATCTTTGAAACACATGCTTTTTATAAAATATATCCAACTTCTACAAGCTTTCAAGATCTGTGGCAATTGACTTCCAACATACAATAGCAAGAGAAAGTCCATGCTTAGTTGCTTCAGATTTACTACCAAACATGTGTTCCAAACCCACATTTTGGGGAGAAAAAAAAAACAGAACAAAAGCCACAACTTTTATTACAAAATCAGACTTCAGTCTATCCTATAAAACCACACCTAAAAAACAAATGCAAACAAAGGAACTGCCGTAATAATATAACAAACCCACCAAAGGCTTTGTTTGCTTGTTTAAGGCAATTTGATAACTATAATCTACAGTAATCAGAACTGAATTTCATTTGTAGATCTTAATATATCCTTAACCCTTTGTGTTGCATTTACTGAACCCTAAAAATTCGCAAGTTTTTCTGTGCTACTTCTTGTAATCTGGCTTGGGGAGGAGTCAATGACAAATGGGAAGATGTATTCTTTGTGGATTTTGTGAAAATATTTGACTTCTGTTTCAAATTTTTGGATACTTTTAATCTCTAATTTTATCAGTACATCAGTTTATGCCTACTATTAAATTTATATAAATGTGTATTTTTAATTGTCACCTGCCTGTTTTATCCATGCTTTTGATAAAGTAGGATATACGGTAGTCTATATCAGAGTACGTCATAATAAAGGTGTTAATAAAATATGCCACAAGAGGCTAATAATAGGACAATAATATTTTGTTTCTGAATCGCTTAATTATAAATTATTATTATATATATATATATATATATATATATATATATATATTGCACTTATATTGTTAATACACTGAGAGCAATGTATAAGTCGCTTTGATAATGAGATGGGCAAAGTATAAATTTAAATAAATAAATAAATAAATAAATAAATAAATAAATAAATAAATAAATAAATAAATAAATAAATAACAAATAGATCAATCAATCAATCAAAACTAAAATTACCCATTGAGGCCTATGGACTACTCAACAAAAGCTATGTTCTTAAAAAATAAATAAAGTTATTTTTGGTAACTCAATAAAAATAATTGCTTTTCTCATTACTTTCTTATTCCTTGAAATATGCTTGGAAAGCAATAACACCATAAGATTTGGGCTAAAAAAGTAAAACTGGAGAGAAAAAAGAAACACAATAATTTGCTTTTGGAATGAAGGTTAGAATTAATGACATATATTTTAAAAAACTGAACTACAGCTGTACACTAATCCGCTCATGCTGGGATTTCCCCTCAAAGCAATAAAAAGTGAACAACCTTCAAGATACAATAGAAAAGTGCCAACATTCTTGAGTGCAAGAGACAACAATCTTATTTTAATGTCAATTTATTTATTGTTTAGAAAACATTTGTCTCTGTTGCAAATCGTATCTAGCCTGTCTCTTCAAAGAGTGATAAAATTTTAAATGGAGTTCATGAATGCCCTTTCCTGAATTTAGCAGATCGGTATTTACATCAGGCAAAATTAATTAAATGCCTGTAACCAGGCTACCAAAAATAGGTCAGCTTAAACTTTTATTGACAAGTCCATAAAAATGCATTCTAATAAAAAATTTAAAACCTTCTTCCTATTTATAAAACAGGGGGAAGAATGGCCCCTGGGAAAAATAATATGTGTGCTATTTATTTTACTGGAATAAAATTAAGAATCTTCCAATAATAGCTTTAAGAAAGAAATCCTTTTTTGTATGCCAAAAAAAAAACAACAACCAACAAACCCCAAAACTTTCTCAGCCCTTTATGAATTAGGCTTTGCAAGCAACTTACTCGTGTTCATTGATGTAGAGCTCTGCCAGCTCATGCCAGGCTTCCTGGTCCCCAACAAATCTGAACAAAGGAAGGTGGAGAAAAGAGCTAAAAATAGATTCTATAAGATGAACGGCAAGGAGGCAAAGAAAGAAATCAAATGTAAATGCCTTTTTAATTAAAAAAAGAGATTAGGATTAACGAAACACAAGGCATATTCTTATAAAACACTCACTGTTCCAAATACTCATTCAGCTCTCGGATGGCTTCAGTGTTTTTCCCCTGGGCTTTTCGAATGGCAATCTTACGTTTTCGGGCTGCCTATAGGTTAAAATTGACAGAGGATTATGTGCTCGTAGATCCCCCTCTTGGGTTTTTGAGAAACAGGTAATTTGACTCTGCAAATTATTGTTTTAATAACAAAAAAACTGCATCGCTAAGCAACTGCATGACAGGAATTTTCACACAGATTCATACACGGTGACATCCTGCGGAGAGATTTAAATAGCTTTTCTTGCTTTGGAGTTATGTTTTAATTTATATGCTCAAACTGTATGCATCGTACAAATGATAGTCAAGGTTCTGATAATTACAACCATTGAAGAACCCCAAAGTTGCTCCGCCGACCATTTATGCCTTTTGTCTCACGCTGAGAGTCACTGGAGATAACCAAACTGTACTTTCAGGATTTCCAAGACTTTTCTTTGTCTTTCTGCGCTAAAGAACCTTTTGGAAGCAAAGTTCCATAAATCTCAAAGCAGAAATCTGGATTTGCTGGAGCAGCCTCCACATATTGCATTAAGCACAGAAAAAAGGTAGCCAATATTACGCATACGGTTCCTGGCAATGTAACAACTCTAAGAATATTTCAACTATTATCACAGCTACTTAAATTCTAAGTTATCTGGCAGCTGTTCCATTGAATTAACAGCTTCATAACAGGTAAACAAAAGGCATGTCCTAGCAATCTGGGGCACATGCCATTGCTGATTCTCTACCCCTACCCTATAGCCTCTTTTAAAACAAACTTCATCTGTAGCAGCTGAGAAGATAGTTTACTGCCATGAGAAAGGTTTTTTCTTTTCACCTCTAAATGATCTTCCTTCAAAAATACAGGGCCTCCTCAAATGATCTGGAATTAAGACTTTCTAGTCACTCCTGCTGTATTTGTTAACTGCAGTATTTCCACACAACAGAAGCTATTCAGACTCCTAAATTTCTTCTTAGTGGAAACATTATACTCTTTTCCAGCATGCGCGTAGAAACTGATCTTTATCTTGCACTACACTAAAGGACATTTGATCACATCAGAAGACGATGGAGTTGGTGAAGGGTGTGCTTTATCTCATTCTAAGATCGCCTGCATTAAACAGGGCATGAAATTCCTTGTACTACTGGTAGCCAAACAACTTTCTTCAGTTGCAGACTTTTAAGTTCCCCCGAGTAGTATAATCTTAAAAAGAAAGCAATAATCTGCCAAATTTTACAACCACGACTATTTTACGTGAAATTGGAATTTTAAACTTGGAAAATTAATAACGGTGTATCTGTACTTAATAAACTGACATCCCATTAGCAATCTGGCCAATTTCTAACCAATCTTTTCTCCCATACACTGTTTCAATTGTCGGCTCAAAAAAAATCTAGAACTATAAGAGCAACACACTTATAAATCCTATGTTTTCCAAATATATGGCATTATTCTTTCAGCAACCCTATAGAAGTCACTACTTTCCAAATCCCAACAGATGTAAAAATTGATTGGGCCCTAAACTATTACTAAAATATAGGTACTTCCCAGTTGCAGAAACACTGGTAAAAACAGAATTGGCAACTTTAACCCTTCAAGTCAATCCATTCACTGTAATATGTTCTATTTATCAAAGTTGCTTTGGATAGTGAGATAACAACAACAAAAACAACAACAACAACAACAACAACTTTATTGTCACTGTATGTGTATACCCATACAACAAAATTCACTTAACACCCAAAGACCAGGTCCAACTCACATAACAATCCCCAAACACACCCCCACCCACCAGAAATTCCCCACCCCTAAACTACCCAAACATTCACATAACAGACCAAGTTAGGAAGCATATACAGTACATTTAATAATAAAAATAATTTTTTTACTGGCAGGACATTTTTCAAGCCAAGCGAATGCTGCATTCACTGACTATATAGAAATAGACGTCAGAGACACTTCTGGAGTTAAACCTACACGTATTCTTTTGGTCCCACCACACAATTCTTCCATACTTGCTATATTAAACACAAAGCAAGGAATACATTAGAGAAATCAGAAAAAAAGATTTATCTCTCTTCAGCCAGCAACCAGGAGAGCCAATATGGTATAGGGATTAGGATGCTGACTTAGAAATCGGGAGACTGTGAGTTCTAGTCCCACTTTAGGCATAAAAACCAGCTGTTATGTCAAGACAGTCAAGTCTCTCTTATCCCAATCCACCTCACATGGTTATTGTAATTAATTAATTAATTAATTATATTTATATACCACCCTTCTCTCGAAAGATTCAGGGCGGTGAACAGCCAAGATCAAATACATAACATATAAAAATTTAAAACAATTTAAAACCAGATTAAATACTTTGGCCCATAATTAAAAACATCCTATTAAAATCCAATTTAAAATTTAAAACCGCTAAAATTAGTCTAGCCCGGCTTGCTGGAATAACAAAGTCTTCAGGGCACGGCGGAAGGTGCGCAAGTCCGGGATCCTCCGTACCTCCGGGGGCAGCTCGTTCCAGAGGGCAGGAGCCTGCACTGAGAAGGCTCTCCCCCCGGGGGGGGGCGCCAGTTGACATTGTCTGACCGACGGCACCCCGAGGAGCCCTGCTCTGTGGGAGCGTACTGGCTAGTGGGAGGCTGTTGGTAGCAGAAGGCGGTCCCGTAAGTACCCCGGTCCTAAGCCATGGAGCGCTTAGGACCCCGGTCCTAAGCCATGGGTAAAATAGGAAGGAAGAGTATTAGGTATGTTTTCCACCTTGAGTGGCTTATAAAAATAATAAAGATGGGATACCAATTTTGGCTCTGTATATTGATATGAACGGACATTATTCTAGAATGTATTTGTATAAGTATTTGCAATTAGAAAAAAATCCTGAGAACTATCTTGAGATAATTTTTTCCCTCCTTTTCATTCAAAACGTTTCATGGTCTGATCAAAGCACTGTTTGCAAGTTGATCCACTTTGTGTTATGATAGCGCTGAGCAGATGATGGTTATGTCTGGTTCCTCAAAATTCCGGCCATCCCACCACCCCTGTGGTTATGTGATCATGATCTCGGTACTTGGAAACTAGCTCAGAATTATGACCAGCCTGCAGCATCCAGCAATTACATGACTGCAATTTGCCAATGTCTCAAGAAAGTCAATGGGGAAACCAGCAGGAAAAGTCATAAGTTTCTAGGTAGGTCTCCCCTACCTGCACATTCTCCCTCAGCCCTTCCAGACTCACACCATGCTGCCACCACCATGCTATCCTATCCACCCTCCCCAACCCTCTCTGTACTTCCCTCACTACTTCCTTTATCTATGCCACGCTTTCAGGCATCCTTCCTGACCTTCCTCATCCATCCACACCCTCCCTGACTGTCCCCATGTCCTCACACACCCTCCAATTGTCCTGTGCTTCTCGTGGACCCCTTTGCACCTTCCCCAATACTTAGCAGCCACTTATCCGCTGGCCAGCCTGGGATTTTGCAATTTCCTCTGGCTTGCCTATACCTTCCAGTTTTGTGAAAGCATCAAAAGGCTTCCTGAAAATTCCATATCCTGTGCATTGCCCATGTAGGTAATCCTTGATTTACGACCATTTGTTTAACAATGGTTTGGAGTTACAGTTGCACTGAAAGTGTGACTAATGGCTTGACTTTGAAGTTACAACCACTGCGCCACCCCCTGATCACATGACCACAATTTGGGCGCTTGGCAACCATCTCTCATTTACAACAGTTGCAGCGTTCTGCAGTCATGTGCTTGCAATTTGCATCCTCCTCAGCCAGCTTCCAATAAGCGATGGGGAAAGCTGGATTTGCTTAACAACCATGTGATTCGCGTAACTACCGTGTGATTTGCTTTACAACCATGGTTTTAAGAAGGCCATAAAATCGGTTTGGTCATGTGACGATTTGCTTAATGACCATATTGATCAGCCATAAAAATTCCAGTCTAACTGTGGCTGTAAGCCCAGAATTACACATAGAATATTTAAGATGATGGGACAGAAACTCACAATGGCACAACACTGTCATTTGTGAACAAATGCAATAATCATACATTCTCACTCACTTTCCCATGAGATGATTTATATTCATACCCCAAATCTCTCTGCTTCCTTCCACAAATACAGAAATGTTTTTTAGGAATGCTCTAAAAGCAGTAAAGTTCCAGAGTGGAAATCTATCAGACACATCAGAAATTGGAGAGAGAGATTAATTCCTACCCAAGGATTCCTTAGTTGAAGCTAATGGACTGTAACAAAACTTGGCCTTACGTAAATTATATTGCTCAGAACTGTTTTTCAATTCCCATCAAGAAAGTGCTTAAATAGCCCACGGGTTAGGACTTTCATTTTAGTATTAATATAGAAATTTTATTTTAATGCATCTTTAGAAATATTTACATATTTGTTCCTATTCTCATTTCATAACTGCAATACAACAATGACTGGCTTTAAGAGGTACTTTTCCATTATATAAGGTAAAGTTTACAACCCTCTGTAATCTAATGGAAAAAAACTGTAGGGTAGTAAAATTGTTTTTTATCCTTATGCAGCCCCTATCTTTCCTGTCTCAAACTGTCAGCTCCTGCAATGCGTGATCTTTACATGACTTATGTGAACGAAAGCTGATGTATCACTTGCCAAACAACAGAAAATGTTTAATATATCTAAGCAACTCCATGTGTCAGCACACCATAAGAGACTGCTTTAAGCTCAGGTTAGTGCCAAGACAAACTCAGGAATAGTTTCAGTTTAAAACCATGAAGCATTTCTTTTCCTACAGCAGCCATATGTGCACATGGAAATAATTAACAGGTAGATGACATATAAACAACTCCAATACCTGACAATTTATCAAAACTTTTTACTTAACCTTCATTCTTCAGCACACAAAATCAAAGTACCCATACTTGACCAAAAAAAAAGCATTTGTTCAATAGTCAAGATTAATACATTTAAGACAGACAAGGTACTCAGGACTAATATTTACAATATTATAGTAATATAAGAAAAGTAATAGTATACTTTTCAGATAAATGATTTGGCAATTTTAAGAAGCTTTGCTACAATGTTCTGGATTGGAAATAACAGAAACTGGATTCCTGCACAAAAACAAGCAGAAATGTTAACAGCACCAAGATTGCAATTTTGAAAATGTCTTCCAGTTAATTTAATCTCTCATTATTTCATTCAGGTTTAACTGTAAATCCAAACATAGTTTATGGAACTACAGTGTCTCCAACTGAATATTTCTTATATTACATATTAATTTTAAAAGCAGTTGCTTCAAAGCAACTGAAGTTATATCCACTTTTTAATAAATTAACTGATCAGTTTATTCTTGTATCTAACACAAGAATATTTTAGATAAATTTATTTATCTAAAAGGAAAAAGAAATTCTTTTCATTCTCATTATTTTCAAGATGATTTAAAAAAAATATGATTACCAAAATATTGCAGAATCCGTTATTTTCAATTCTCAGAATTACTTGCGTATCATTTTCACTCTAATCAGTAAAGCTTTTTGAATCAAATATTTAAAAAAACACCATACCAATTAATCATTTTTCTTGCATGAAAAGAAAATAATAAGCATCAGGAAATTAAAATGAAAAGGGCGTGGGCATATCTTAGGTAAGAGTTCCAAAGATGTGAAGCCCGATTTGTTAATGCAATATTCTCTGTCAGACCAAAAAAGCAGGAATTCCACACTGAATGTACACTTGCACAGATTTATATTGCTATAGATTATTCTTTACATAATCTCATGTTAAAACTGTTCAGGACTTGAAAACCACAACCAAAAATGTAGGCTGCTCTCTGAACTGATGTAACATGACACAAAGCCTTAGCCTCTCCCACTGTTCTACAACTATATTACATACTGAGTGAAATTTATGAACGGTTCTTAAATTTGGCCCATTAAAAAAAAATACATTGCAGTAACTCACTCTGGCGGTATTGTGGGAAGGTTGACTTTTCTTTCAGTTGGACAACAGAGACAACAAAGTTGTTAACACAACTCCTGAATTTACTTGCTGTTCCTTTACAAGTGCGTTTCCCAATTCACTTCAATTAATTCACTGGAACCAGTTCAAGATTCTCCAGATTTTAACCTTCACCATATGTGCAGCATTTATCATTTTAAATTGTCAGTATAAAAATAATATTCAAACTTGTTGATATTTTTCTCTCACAACTATTTAAAATTATGGTCTTTTACAAATTTCATTAAAGTTTCTAAATATACCAGGCTATTATTCTGAAGTCTACAGTATTTATCAGCATTCAAACATACCAATGTTCTATTACCATACAGGCAAGAAGCATCAGCTCCTTCTCAAAGAAAATGTATTAAATCTGGTGACTTTTTATACTGGAATTTTGACACAAACTATTAACCAGAAGGAAAGTATTACAATATAAAGACAAAGGAAGAAAAGGCAATGCTTAGTTTTCTATTTAACTTACAGTGTTTGTTGAGTCCTCTTGTAAAATCCTGTCATATAACTGTATTGCATCATCATAGCTGCAAATATGAACAGAAAACACCTGCAGGTAAATTTAACAGTGTTCTAACATGTCTCATGTTCTAACATAACTCAGTAAGATGTGCAAACCTGCTGGAAAATAACATCTGGATATGGACATAAATATGTATAATGTTGTTCATCTAAAGTCACTGAAGTAGCTGGATTGTGTTTTGGTGCATTTGAAGCCACTGTCCTCAGTGCAGACACTACAGCACTTTAGTACAATTTTAACCGGACTCAACATTTTTGTTACCATGTGTGGCCAGATTTTTTATCTTGATTAATAAATTGTTGTAACTTGCCTGGAGGATCATTTAATAAAAAGTTTATACATTTTATTGCATTACAGGTAGTCTTCAACTTACTATTGCAATTGAACCCAAAATTTATGTTGCTAAGTGAGAAATTTGTTGAGTTTTGCCCCATTTTTCTTGCCACATCTGTTAAGTAAATTACTGCAGTTGTTAAATTAGTAACATGATTGTTGAGTGAATCTGGTTTCCCCAATGATTTTGCTTGTCAGAAGGTTGCAAAAGGTGAACACATGACCCCAGGACATTGCAACCGTCATAAATTTGAGTCAGTTGTCAAGCATCCAAATGTAAATCACGTGATCATGGGAATGCTGCAATGTTCATAAGTCACTTTTTTCAGTGCCATTGTAACTTCAAATAGTCACTAAGTGAACTGTTATAAGTCGAGGACTACCTGTATTGGATTTCAGAAGATTTACTCGTGGAGATGCTAAGATTCTAAGCTAGAGTTGTCGACATAGGATTTATGTTATTACCGAAATATGATGATATTTTTTATATTAGGGTCTAATTTTCTTCATACCTACTGTAGGCTCTTCTCACTTCACATAGCTTTTTCAGAAACAGATTAAAACATTTTCAGCTGCTTATTCCAATTTATAGTGACATCTCAGGACAATGGCTTCTCACTCTCAAGAAAGCAAGCCATGCCAAACATATTCTGTTACAGGTGGTTCTTGCTTGGCAATCATAATTGGGACAAGCAACACCATCTCTAAGTGAAACATCACATAACTGCAACAGACGTACAATATTACTTTCCATTTAGACATTGCTTGAGTCACCAGGGTTTCTAGTGTGACATCAAGTGACCAAATTTGAGCTTTTACTGTTGACTTCTCCATTGACTATGCTTGTCAGAAGCCAGTTGAGAAATGCACAAATTGCAAACATATCACTGCAAGATGCTGCAACAGTCAAATGCATGAACAATGTAGGTTTGAGAGGAAACCACAGTCAACTATTGCCACCATCTCCATTTCAGATACACTAATAACAGCCAAGTCTCCTACAACTGATCCCATCCCTCTGCCCCCCCCCCCACATCTGGTGATCACAGAGAAAGATGTGTGAAATATAACATCAAAAAATGTCATCGAAAAAGCACAACAAAGTGTTCTTCTTACGCCAACTCAGAAAGCTCAAACTGCGCAAGGAGCTGCTGTTACAGTTCTACAAAGTAATTATTGAGTCTGTCATTTGCACCTCTATAGGTTTGGCACTGCACCAGACACTCTATAGTGTCTGGTTTGGCACTGCAACCAAACAAGACAGACACAGACTTCAATGGACAGTTAGAACTGCAGAAAAAACAACTGCTACCATCCAAACTTCCATTGAGGACCTGTATACTGCACGAGACAGAAAGGGGGTTGTGAAAATATCTCACATCCTGGATATAAACTGTTTCAACTTCTTCCCACAAGATGACGCTATAGGGCATTGTACACCAAAACAACTAGACACAAGGAGTTTTTCCCGAATGCCATCACTCTGCTAAACATCTAATTCCAACAAAAACTACCTAGTAGGGCGGTATTACTATTATCCTTCTCATCTTTCCTATTATCTATCTCATCATCTTCTTATAACTATAACTTTGTTGGTTGTATCTCACGATTTATATTATTTGGTATCCTTGGATGATTTATGTTGATTGTTTATTTAGTATCCTATGACTATCAGTGAGTGTTGTACCTTATAATTTATGATGAATGTATTTTAGGATTATAATCATGATTTATCATTTGTTGCTTGTATGTACTAAGAGCTTATGCACTGGAGACAAATTCCTTGTGTGTTCAATCACACTTGGCAAATAAAGAATTCCAATTCTAATGACCACTATGATGGTCAGAAATGTAAGATTATCTATCCCATGTCATTCTTTTCACCAGAAATGTTAAATACTTAATTTAATACTTAATAGGCTGACATTAGTCAGCCTATTAAGTCAATTTATATTCAAAAAGGTTCCTTAAATAATCAGAAACAGAATATGAATGAGACCATTGTTCCATTTGTTTCAAATTTGAAAGATGTCAAAAAAAGAATTAAGTTCCTTCAGAATTTAATAGTATTTATTTTTCTTTAAGGAAACAAATTGTGAACATTCCAGTTTATATAGTTGATTATGAGTTAAGCACAGAACTCTTGAACAAAGCATTCTATAATACAGGACAATGTCAAACCAATTGGACCATGCTACTGTCTCTAAGACTGTTAAATTTAAGAAGTTGCATAGCCTTAATTTTTAATATACATTTCTATTACATTTTCTAACATGTTTCCATTCTAATTCATCTTTAATTATAATTTTCATACCTTACTCTCATCTACTTAATTTATTCCTTCATAGCTTTTATATTTATATATTCTGGGAGACGTCTTTTAAAGCTGCATCTGGAAAATATTCTTTAGAATTCAGTTACCTCTCCATGGCTTCAAATTTCATACCAGTTAACCGTTTAACTCTATGGCTCCCAGGGAATTGCCGTCTTAGTTCTTGAAGGCAATACTATAAATTCAAAACATGAAGAAAAATGAGTAGGTAAGGAACATAATTTTCAAATGTTTCAGTGATGTTTATTTGAATGCAGTAACTAAGAGATTCATCTGGCAACCCATCCCAGCACAACCAAAATATCAAATTAACATTTCAACAATATTTGAAAGAAGCCAGTATATAGATAGATCCAAGACTACAAACATATTCAAAACACAAGTTTTAAAAAAACCTAAAGGAACATATAACTAATTAATAAGATCAGGTTTTTTTCCTTTTCGAACATATAATGCAACTTGTACTGCTAGCAGAATTCAGTAATGGGAAGTGCATGCAAAAATCTCTTTGTGCACAATTTTACATAAAAAATACATCATATTTAATTTGGATTTACTGTAATAAATCTATTATTTAAAATGAAAACAACTATTATTATTTCACCTAAATCAGTAACAGCTATTAAATGCAAATTTAATATACCCTGTTAGACAGAAACAAATTCTAAATTCAACTACTTCGGGGAATCAGTGTTTGGAGACATGATTAGAAGCTATCAAAAATAATAAAACATGAACATTATATAGACTAAGATGATTAAATGTTTTGTAGCTGGAGGGTCTAAATCTAAAAACTACTACAGAAAAGATATTTGACAAGACAAGCGATCATAAGGAATAAACGTGATAGTAAAGGTAAGACCTCACACATGAGTGTCAATTAAAAGACTAGAACTGACTTTGAAAGACAGAATGAGGGTTTACAGACACAAAGGAAGGCGAAAAGAACAGAGTTAGATCCTCTTTAACAAAAGGCCCACAGCTAAAAAGCACATCCAAGTCATGATCACGAGGGAATAAACTCATACTGACAGGAGGGAAATTCAAAAGTCATGTTAGAAAGTATTACGTCACAGAAATAGTGGAAGCTTGGAACCCACTCCCAGTGGAGGTAGTGGGTCAAGCATCAGTAACTGAGTTTAAATATTCTTGGGATAAACACGTGTCCATAATCCTGACAAAAATTAAAAATAAATAAAAATTGATAAAATGTAAAAATAATAATTAAAAATAATACATACATAAATTAAAAAGAAAACAAAACACACCTCAATGGTGAGACATGATTGTTCACTAGATTTTTTCCTGCCCCCCCTCCCCCCAATGTTTCTAGTAGCCAACTCAGGGAATACCTAGATTTGAAGGATCCTGGATGCTCTCTGAGCTTGGTTGTTTTCTTGCAGACATTTCATTATCCAAACTACCATAGGTAACATCGTCAGTGGTAGTTTGGGTAATGAAAAGTCTGCAAGAAAACAACCAAGCCCAGAGAGCACCAACGACCCCTCATTTCAATCCCTAGCTACAAATATTCTCCTTTATTGATACCTAGATTAATTTTATGATTATTTGCAGCCCAGATTCACTTGTTCGAGAGGTCAGCTAATTAATCTGTTAAAATAAATACATACATAAAATCCAGTCTGCAAATATAAGATTAGTGGCTTTAAAAAAAAAAGGTGATCTCACTGAATCTGTGAAGGTACATGCATATTTGGGCAATATGGTCACCTGAGAGACATAAGGGGAAAGAACGCAAATGTTATGGGAGATGTTACACACTGGAAGAAACTGTTAGAAGATCAAAATACAAGCATAACGTATTTCATCTGGAAATGATGGCAAACATTTCTTCCCAATTCAGATCTCTCAGTTGTTGACTTTTAAGAGTGTCATTCAATAAAAACCTCAAGTTTTCTTTATGGTTCTAGAAACTGTAAGTATATTACCGTGGAAATGCTGACTATTTTAAAATGCAGTTGTTTGACCATTCCTGAAAAAAACAAACTGATGCCAAGCATACTTAAGTCATAATGCATATTTTGGAGGGGGAGGAGAGAAAGAATGTTTGTATCCGATTTTTATCTAGTTTAAAATCACTGCCTGCAATGAGTATGGATTGGACAGGGCTAAATGTGGTAAAATTCAGTCAATATACAGAGGTTCTCAATAATGAACAAGTGGTGTTGAAAATTTAAGGTTTACACTTTGGGGATACTATTATATCTGGCCTTGTGCCCGGTGGTTTTGGCCTAATATAATCAGAGATCATTTAGCATGATTTTATTCCTTGTTTCTAATTATAAACAGTTTGCTTTGAACTTTGGAAAGCTAGTTTATACAGCTGTTTTATTTTAGCTAATTGGGGGTTTCAGTGAAAAATACTATTTTAATTACCACAAGCCATCCTGAATTCATCTTACAAATATATATAATTGTCCTAGTTTATTTAAAAAAACTTTGAAAGAATTATCACTGAAGGCCAATACAATGTGATTCAGCAAATAAAACAATGAGCAGTGTGTATAATCTTCCTTACTTTCACTGTGTAAAATATGCTTAATTTCTCTAAATACAGTTGTAGGTTTATTTTAAAGATATTAGGCTTCACTTAAACTTAAATTATGACAGTATAAGCACTATTCATTATTTTATAATGAAACAATAAAAAATACGTAACTTTTAATGCAGTGTCCAAGAACAAGTTCAAGAATACATAAAAGACAAAAATGAGTCCACTATTAAGCTATTCAAAATTATGGATTGAAAACACTGTGAAAATTTAATATTCATCTGCTCTTTCACCTCAGGAAACAAATTAACTGATTTTATAGCACTCTTTTTTGACCAAAAAGAGAAAAATATTTCCATGAGCAAAAGCAACATTTCTATAGCAGTAAAACAAGAAAATGTACATGAAAAATATGAATATGTCCTCTAAAGAAAAGGGACTAATGTTTTAAAAAGTTTCAAAATATCTACTGAAGATGCCCCTTGCTAGTTAACTTGCATATAATTGTGAGAAGGAAAACTGTGAAAACTGAATGAATATATATCACTGTTATCAGAAGCAAATACAACTAAATCATATGTGAGTGCCAATATCAGGAGAGTAGAACAAGCCATCATCACAGTACATATTAAAACAATATCTGAAGAAGCAATGTCCATAATGCTGAAAAAAGGAATAGCTTTGTAGGTACATACTATTAATCCATGTTTAAGCTATTGAACTAATATGCCTAGAGCATTAAGAGGTACCCTCAATTTTTAAACCATGCAACCTGGAAAGTCCAAAAAATAAAAATGCAATTATACTCTTGTAATAAATATATTCTATTTTAAATTCCAAATATTTCAATATAAAGTCCTTTATCCAAAATGGATGCCTGGCTACCCAAAATTACATTGTTTTATTAACTGTCCAGAATAAATTAGGTAACATTTCAAAATAGTATCTTAAAAATTGAAAAGTTCACAGTGTTTAATCACTTCTCTTTCCCAGTGCAGTTTCTTATTTGATATAATATGCTATTTCACATGATTCCTTCTTCCATAGGGAGTTTCAGGAAGCCATACCGAATACATTTAAAACTTTTGAATGTTGTTCCTGGACACCTAGGAAATATGTCCTTGTACAGACACTTTCCAAATCAGTCATGTGAGTCTCAGAAAAGACATGGACGTTTCAAATATTTAAAAAGGAAACTAGTGTATTTCACAAGATTTACATAGCCCTAAAAGTAGACTGCAGAAATACTGTATACTCCAGTAATGGACTGCAGAGGAAAATAAGGAGAATGCCTACCTATTGTGTTAGCAAAGATTAGATTTACCGGATTTGCATAAAATGTTGGAACACTTACCGATGCCAAGTCATCTCGGTTGCAATCCAACGCGGCGATCATCACTTGCTCAAATATTATCCAAACTAGATAATACAAAACATCATGAAACACAGACTTCCTCCCCCCCACAAACCTGCTAATTAGCTCATAGCAAATTGTAGGAAATGTTGCCTTTTATAACATCCGTATTCTTAATCTTACGGAAACCCATCACACTAATGCTAAACCTGAATATTTAGACAAATTCCTTGTGTGTTTAACCACACTTTAAATAAATAAATAAAGTATAATAAATAAATAAAGTATAAGTATTTGCTAAACATATTTTAATTTCATTGCTCATATATTTTTATACACTGGTTCATCTTAAAAGCTGAATTCGAAAACAACATGGGATATCAAATCAACTATGGAATGATTCAGAGGTCACCAACTTTTTAAAAAAGAGTCTGTGGTTTTGGCAAATAATAGTTTTCAGAAAAAAAAACTTTGCTGATATAGGTGCACTGTTCTCCTTTTGTTTCCCTTTAAATAACGTTTTTGTAAAATCCCTAAGTTGCTGTATTTATTGAATTCTAAAGTTCATGGAAGAAGCTCCAAGGAGAAATATTACTCTAGTCTAAAGAATTCAAAAATGCTATCAGTCATATAATTATTCATTCTTAGGTACAGAGCTAATGAAAATCCATCTTAATACTGCATTCCTTCTTTTTCATATATTTACTATTCAGATTATACCCCTTGATCAAAAATAACCCAGTGTGATAAACTGAACTTCTTTCAACTCCCATGCAAATCAAGGGTGTTCAGCTTCTATTAAGAAAAAAATAATCATAGGCAAGTGTATACATATCTGCAATAGTTTTTAGATTTCTCCTGTGTAAAATCTGAAAGTATTCTGAGAATAGATGAACTTCTTAAGCAAAATAAAAATGCTTTCTGAGTACTAAAGTGTAAGCTACACAGTTAATGCAGACCAAAAGAAGAGTAAAAGACATGACAGCAGGAAATGACAGTTCATTTACTGCAACCCGTTGGAACAATGACATATACCACAAATGAACTGGAACAAAATATTGTTGTTTGTAATCAAAGTAATGTTGTGTTATCTAAATTCATGAATGTTATTGTTACTATAAATTTATAGAGTAATTCACCCAAAAATGGTCAATGAGTATATTCAACTGTGATAAGACAATCACTCTTTCCAAAATAATTTACTTTGGTTCAAAATAGAAATCAGTTCCATACAAGTTTACTATTCACTTATTCTTCTGAAAGAAAAGCGGATTTCACTACTCATGGTTACTTTTGGCAATATCCTAGCATTTAATAAATCCGTTTCAGAAAAACTGTATCTTGTTGAATTTAAGTATTACTAAGATCAAAACTTCCTAAAATTAAATAAAGAACATTCTAGGTCAGATCTTTGAGAGCTCTGCCAAAAATAAACTGCTCATACTGTACGAATTAGGTTAACTGAGTTATAAAAATGAAGATAAAATAAACTAATTAAAATCAAATCTTTTTTCACTCCCTTCCTGCCTACATAGGAATCTTAATAAATCCTGTACACTCAGATGCTTTACCCTGCACTGCATACATTGCTCCTTTAAAACTTTTTCTTCAACTATTTCCTTCTGATATAAAATATGGAATGCCAAGCTTCTTTCTGGGAAGAATTTGTATTATGAACCTATGAGTCCTCTCTCCGCAAATGATACTGCATCTAATGAAAATCCAGACGTACCCTACACTCTCCTGCCCAACTGTATTATAAAAGCAACCTTCACATTGATTTCACGTCATTGACTTTGCTTTAATTTTTCAGGAATAAGCTTCCGTATTTCAATCCCTAAACATTTGACTAGTTGAAATTTGTTTAAAGTTTTCTGGGAGCGATAGGGGAAGATACTTCCCAAAGTATCTCTATGAATAGAGAGTAACTTAATCTGTTGTAGCTACAAGCTCCCTAGCCACATGCTATACTTGTAAAAATCAGAAGTCTAGGAATACTGGTTGATTTTAAGCATACAAAGTTTATGGACCTATTGTGCATCAGCATGGCACCAAAAAATTAACTAAAATAGATGGCATGATGGAGAAATCAACTGTATTCTAATTGTGACCAACCCAGATTGGATCCTGTATACTAATTATTTTATCTGATATTTTAATATAAATACATATGTCTGGCTTTGTTGGCCTTTTATTACAAAATATGCAAATTTTAGCTGGATACTAATAAAATCTAAAACATGACATATACCACAGCATATCAGAAGGGCTAGCTAATAAAGAGAAGTAAAACAGTTTTAACCTACTGTCATCACCAAGCTTAGCTGAATATTCATTAATTAACTCTTCTCCAACTTCAACTATTTGCTCACTGTTCCGATAGTTCTCTTCCCTCCATTTTCTCATTTTGTCTCGCATCTCTGAAAGAAACAAAATGACAATTAGAATAGGATAACAATAGTGTCCAATATTTCTAGTGATATTCAATTTAAACAAATAATCCTTGCTGAGATCACGGCTCTCATATGAATACATGTGTATAATTCTATTTCTCGTATTACGTTCACACAGCCCTTCAACAAAATTTAAAATTGGAAACTTACTGCTGTAGTTCAGCATACTTCTACTTATTGGGAATGACTAATCTTATACAGAGTATAAAACTCCAAACTGATTTTGAATTACTACCCCTCTTGGTGCCAAAAATACATAGTACTACAAAAACATCTTACAGAACTGAAACTGTAAATTTCTAAATATTATCTTACTGTTTAGAAACCATCTGATTGGTATTTTAAGACTATTGTTCTATGAATTATCCAAGGAATATTTGTTGCAATTTATAATTATTCTGGGAACCATTTTTTACTGCAAATGTAAAATGAGCTTATTCTGAATGCTGAACAGTTTTATTTTAAGATTACAATATCCAATTATAGATAAAAAATAATACTATCACACATCCCATTTACAATTTCCTCTGAGAATTCTCAGGTTGTTTTCAGCAGTCTCTAAACCATACATAATTAAATGGTTAACTCATATAATTTTCTTATTTTAATAAAACTTATAAAAGTGTAATGTTAACCCATACAGGTATATTTCTTACTATTTCCTAAATCAAAATAGAAATATAGGTGAAAAATATTACTATTAAAATTAATGTAGCAACGTATATGTGTACACTTTATATTTTTAAAGTATTAATTTTTCTTAATTAATAAAGTATCCACTAATACTTTATTAGCAACAGTACTTTTTTCTACAATTCACTTATTTTTTGAAAGTATTAAGGTTATATAGATGCGGCTATAATAAAAGTAAATGTCAAGAATAATATAATGGATGTCAAATATGCAGCTAAGTAATATAAAACTTTAAAGCTTAAAAACATCATATTAGATCATGAAATCTTTCTACAGGTTTTTAAAATCACAGTGTACTGCAGAGTGCTCTGAAGATTTGTTTTAAGCCTAACAATTTTATATGGTTAAAAAAAATCAACATTTACCAAAGAAAACATCAGGTTTGCTTTGTAATTGGTGCTATTATTATTATTAATAAAAGGAAAAGACTTGCAGAATACTTTACCTGATATTTAATATGAAATACATACCTCTGAATTAATTAGCCTTTATTACAAGATGTGCAAATTTAATAAAACTGTCAATTTTAGATTCAATAAACCTCTTTCTACAATCAGTTCTTATTCCACCCCTCCTTCCCCCACATTAAAAAAAATCTCAGTATGTTGGAAACATATTGCATTTTATTCTAAAAGTCAACAAAACCACTATATATTATGTTTCATGTGCCTGAGTAGAGCTAAATGGTTCCTGACTCAAGACGATTCCTGGAAATTAAAAAATGAACATAAACAACCTGAGTGAATATCGTATCTATTACCGAGACTAAGAGATTAAAATATTAAAAGCTGTGTTTTTACTGTGAATTTACTTCACCACTGGTAGAACATCTATGTAAGACTAATTCCAATACAAAAAAAAAATGATTCTATGTCAGAGTATACTACAGGATTTCAAATACTGAAAAAAGTTTTGTCATTTGATAATTATTTTTTTAAAGAATGTAAGTAACTTGAAGTGTCTGCCTGCTGAATAGAAGAAAACTACTCTTCAAAGAGCATTATTCTCAGCAGCAAGACAAATATTGTAGCCTAAAATAAGCTAAAGGACCAGGTTTTAAGATATATATAGAAGGAGAAGAAGAAGAAATGTTTTCTACTGTAGATGGCTCTCTATTACCAAATTAGATGCAATGCTTATTATTGTTCTGAGTCTTTCAAAACTATTGAAAATATTAAGAATTACTTTTAAGAGAGAGATTACAATATACTTCAAACAATTCATATAGCTAATTACATTTATGCAGAAAGCTATCAGGATAAAAGTTACAGTTTTCCACAGCTAGAATTAGTTTAATACATCTAATTCTCTCAAAAATGGAAACAAGGAGAATTATAGCACCTGATTGTAAAAATTACACCTATTGATGTATCTCTTAAATTTATAATAACCTGATAGAACAGAAATACCATGGTGGCTTGAGTTATGATTATGGTCATTGTAAAACAATTATAAAACCAAGACAGGGCACATGGTGACCCACTTAATATCCACAATGGCTTACAACCAAAATTTTCAGCTCAGTTGTGGTTGTGAGTCCAGGACCTGTATGGTTTTCTGTACACATTATTTCTGAGTATTTTTAGTTCTTATATTTTTGTATTCATCGTACATTTGAATAAGCTTTTAAAAAGAAAGATTATTCTCAGAGCTTTATTCTAACATTTCCACTATGGTTCACTCATTAATCAGCAATGCACAATAAACATTCAAGCTGATAATTTTATCTTCCTTATACAAGTTCTCATTTACGTCTATATTTGGATTATATCTCTTTTTTAAATGTATGAAGTATGAACACTGAAAAAAAAAGTGAAATTCCAGAAAAATGAAGGCTAAGGAAAGCTAAATATTCTTTTATACCCAGCTACAAATGAATACTGGATACTCCTTTAAGAGTCATTGAAAAGAGTGGACATTGTCATTACAAAAGATAAAGAGACACCTTCTATAAACTTCATTTATGAAAAGTGCTTCCTTTTGTCTTCAGGCTCCCTGCACCACTCAGAAAGGTCCTAATCCTAAAAAAAAATGTGTGTGTGTTTGAAAATTATTCATTTTTTCTCCTTAAAGATTAGGATAAACTAACGTTTCTTAATTTTTTATTTATTTACTTATGATGTATTTTATTTATGATGTATGAGTGTAACAGTTTAAGGCTTGACCTTTATATAATAGGATTCATTTCAGGTAATAATTTGAACCATGACATAGTTCATCAGAAAAAGCTGCCCAGTCTTTGGATGTTCTCCTACCTTCTTTCTGAGGGTAGAGAAGTATATGCTTCCTCTCAAATTTTAAAATAACATGACATTCTACTGCTATGTCCCCATTCATGAATTGAAATTAGTCATAACATAATCCAGAAGCAACGGCGGTTTTGGTTTCTCCCAGTTAACTCAGTTGGATTAACACATTATGCTCTGCTATATTGTGTTTTAATTAAGGTTTCTGAAGTCATATCAGCTGGATTCAGACATGCCAAATATAGCCAAATGAGTTACATCAGCAGTCCTTATAGTTCTGTAACTTTGTATTATTATTCCCAATATTACAGATCTGATTCTGTAATCATAATATGGTTTATAAATCCACCCACTTTGAAAACATGATTTATGGTTTGGCATGATATATGAATTTAGCAAATTGTTAATTTTAAGGCATCCAAACAGTTCAAGGCTGACAAGGACCAGATTTCCTAAGATTATTTGAAGTGAGGCAAGAACTGATATTTCTTAGCCCTTACACAACAGCAAGAGCAACAGCCCTTACACAACAATCAAATGAAATCACTCACTCACTCACTCCCCTCCCCCACTTATGTGTTTTCATTAATCCCATATCCTTCATTAATTTCATGACATTTTGTTGTGCAAATATATGAATGGCATATTTTCACTAAAAATAAATGGGAAGCTGGATTAATATTGATCAGTGTCAGTCATAGTAACTTTGAAAATATCTCTAGTTCTGAATATACCCAATATAATTCTTACTAAATAGAGCACTAAGTTTGAAAATGGGTCAATCCTATTCAAAGCATTTTCATTTTTCATTTTTTTCATTTTATTTGATTTATATACCGCCCTATTCCCAAAGGACTCAGGACGGTGAACAGCCACAAGATAAAACACATAAATACAAAATTTAAAAGCAAAGTAAAACCAAATTAAACAATTTGGCCCAAGACAGATTTAAAACACCCCAATAATTTAAAACAGATTAAAATTTACATTTTAAAAAGGGAAAAAGGGAAAAGATTAGGCCAGCCCAGCCTGATGGAATAAAAAGGTCTTAAGAGCGCGGCTGAAGGTGCGCAGATCCGGGATCTTCCGTTTCTCCATATTTTGTTGTTGGAATGGGAGGAGGGATAAATATAGTGATTTTATAAGACTGTAATAAACCTTAACTTAATGGATTTCAGATACAAAATATAAAATCTACATCCTATATCCTTCTGCACATGCATAAAATCTTATCTGTCATTTTACATGTGTTAAAAATATGCTTACCTAAAATCCTGTTTGAATTTAATGGAAACTGCTTCCCCTATTTTCAGTTAAACAGTGTCCTATAAACTCTGATCTCCCACTAAATTTAGGCAAAAGTGGATAGGTGAAGGATTATCCTCTATACACAAGATAGGTTTAAACATGTTAACATGGGAAATCCATATGGAAATAACATTCTAATAAAGTTCAAGGATCATATAGGTTGGGCTCTGTTTATCTACACAGAATTGTTGGTTAATTTATCTTAATAGCAAAGATTTAATTAGACTTTCCTATCTTCTACGTTTCTATGGTTTTTGATGTATAATTACATGCAGAGCAACAGTAAATAATACCTGGAGATGACGAGGCAGAACCCAAGGAAGAGGTCAAACGCATCAACAGTCTTGCGTCCCTTCATGCCCACAAGAGATCTAAGTCTAGTCTGCCTTGAATTTCATTATTTCTTATCTACCGCCTATTTGCTTTGACTGTTAGTAGTTCAGATTCTTGTAGAGAGCATGAGCTTGCTATAAACCTTTATACTGATTTTGAATTGCCTGGATGTCCTGATTTTTCCATATACGTATATGTATAGGTATACAATACCTATACGTATGTATGTATGTATGTATGTATGTGTATGTATATGTGCCTACGCACACTTTTTTCCCATTCAATTGTGTCTGATTCTTGGAGATTGCTTGAATAAGTCTCTGAGGTTTTCTTGGCAAGATTCTTCAGAAAGGATTTACCTTTACCTCCTTCCTGGGGCTTGGGTTAGGGTAGCCTAAAATCACCCAGCTGGCTTCCATTTCTAAGGCGGGGCTAGAAACAGTCTCCTGGTTTCTAGCCTGATGCCTTAACCACTACAACAACTAGCTCTAATATATACAAATATATAATTAGAGAAATATATATTATACAGATACAATACATAAAATGTATAGAAACCTTAAAATCATATTTACACATTGCTAACTCAAATGAATGAAAACAAAATATTCCAATTTGCTTTATTACTTTAAGAAAACATGGTAAAAAATTGAGGAAGCAGAATATAATATATGTCAAGTAGACCTGACAAGAAACAAAACCACATGAGCTAATTCTAAATTATTGTAAGGCTACATTAACACAATCTTGCAAGTCTGAAAATACAAATCTCACACTGTCTCTTTTTACCTCCTGATAAATTAGGGCAGATTATTACTATTATTATCTTTCTTTGCAGATTATTCAGCTGAAGGCTCCAACTGCTCTTTATTTGATCACTCCCAGAGCAGCATCTCTCCCCTCATCTCTCAAGGTCATTCCCACATACCATTATAAATATAAAATAGAAGAATCTTGTTAATTTGTGGTCAGCTCAAAGTTACTAGTTCACATCATTTTTTTTTATCCTGTCTGTATTATTTTTATAATTCAAGGCAATAAACATACCTAATATTCCTTCCTCTTTCTATTTTCCTCACAACAGCAAACCTGTGAAGCAAGTGGGGCTGAGAGACAGTGACTGGCCCAAAGTCACCCAACTTTCATGCTAAAGGCAGGACTAGAACTCAGTCCTCTGGCTTCCAGCATGGTGCTTTAATAAACAGACCAATCCGAACACCTATCTACTGCACCTATATTATCTATTATCCAAGAACAAACTCACATAATTCATGATCCTAAACCAAAGCAAGCCCAAAAATCACAATAAAAAGACAAAATAAATACTCTAAAGCTACAATGTCACATATTTTTAGAGGATAAACATTGTTTATTTCCAGGTAAATAAACAAAAGTATTTTGCTAACAATGTCTCCCACTGTCTCACAGGGCACAGTTATGTAAATTGTACTTAGTCACTTTTATTTAATTGACCTCAAAGGGCTGTTGCGAACATAACAGGTGCTACCATGGGCTCTTTGGAGAAATATGAAAGTCAAGCGTTTCCTTAGGAAGTGCTGCAGCATTTCCATTGTCAGTATTGTAGAAATTTTTTACAGAGTAGGAACTGAACTTGAAACTATTTTTTTTTTCAATCTTAAGAGACTAGTAGCTTAAAATCAATACATCTGTAATAAATAAATTCACCTATTAACTATCCTGAATTCAGAAGTACCAAAACATCAACCCACATCAAGTCTGCAGGCCTATGCCCAGTCCTCTATCTACCCAGGCTTCTGAATAAATATCAGTATTGTTTGTATCCCAAAGCTGCATTCCACGTAAGATTCAAGTCTTATGTTTGAACATTATTTGAATAACCCCCTACGTTCATATTTCAGAAAGTATTTGTTCTGAAAGCTTGATAAATGAAAGGATATCCACATTTCCATCATTTTTCCTTAGCTTCAGTATGCATATTAATATATATATAAAAAAAAGGGCAGGCAGACCATTCCCTTTAACATCCATTCCCTGCACTCTAAATTTACACACTCAAGATCACACTACTTTTATATTATCTTAACTACTGCTTATCCCATCACTGAAAGCAAACCAGACAGACTTTGCTCCCCCCCAAAAATCTCCACTACAGATTATAAGGGACGACGGATCATGCAACACGCTTTTGATTATGTATTGCATTTTTACACTGAATTTTGATTCAGAAAAAGGCTTGGTTTACACATCATGCTGAGCAACAGTGTAGCTTGAACCAATGTGCCAACCCAAGCAAGCGTCTGTCATTCGGGGAACCATGAAAAACCTGACAAAAGCTTTCTAGAAGGTTGACAGCTTTGAAAAGAAACCTGGAGAGGGGGGAAAAAAAGCAACATAGGCAAAGGTGAAATACTTCACCTTCACACTCCAGGTTCTTCAGTGTATAGTTCTTTCCCCCTGGATATGAATTCTTGGGATGGAAGCCGCCAAGTGTCTCCGGAGAGGATCAAATTAGGGATTATTATTTTATACTCATAACTTCCCAGTGGATCAGATTCCACCACCACCACCATTATCCCTTTTCCTCTAAACAGAAGTGCGAAGGGTTATTATATACATACATACATACATACATACATACATACATACATACATACATACACATACACACCTTTGAACACACTACGCAAATGACAAGATGAGATGGCGATTATAGGGTTAATTACTCCGGATTCTGCGTAAGTTATCTTTGAGAATTGCTTCCCAACGCACTTGGTTTTTTTTTCTCCCTCGAGAGGAGGAAAGCGACGGAGACGAGCGAGGCTTCCGAGAGGCGAATTACAAGCCCCCCCCCCCAGTCGCACCTCCCGGAGATGCGAACAATTCCCCCTCACGCAACCAAAGAAACGTCGTAAGCACCCCAGCCCTTTACGTCTACACCGCCCTCCCTCCACTCCGCTCCACAGCCGCCGGTTTACCTTCCCAAGTCACGTCGTACATCTCCGAGACTTTCGCCATCTTGCCGGGCTCCCCCCCTCCCTTCGCCGAGCGACCGGCTCACGTGATCCCGTTTAGAGCCCCGCCCTCAGACTGCCAGCCCGTGCCGGCAGGTTTTGCGAACGCGATCTTGATTGGCTGGGAGCGCGGAGGGCGGGAAAGAAGGAGATTTAGGCGTTGTCAAACGGCCCGGGGGACTCGCTCGCTCGCTCGGTTTTGAGGAAAGACGGAGGCGATTGGCTGGTCTTGCTGCCAATCAGTGGGTATAGCCGGCCTCCTCCTGGAGGTGTTGGTTCAGAAGCAAGAAAGGGGGCATGTTGGTGATGCTCACCTGCTTGGGTTTGCATTGCATCTGTGGGAAACCGTCAGCCCGGCCCAGAAGAATGAAATATTTTAGGTAATATTAAAAAGGCAGTGAAAGGCTTAGAGCAGGAGTCACTAATTTGGCAGCTTTAAGACTTGTGGACTTCCATTCAGCATAGCTGGCTGGAGAATTCTGGGAGTGGAAGTCCACAAGTGTTAAAGCTGCCAAGTTTGAAGACCTCTGGCTTAGAGCATACCAGGGGTGGGTGGGTTCTAATTTTTTTTTACTACCGGCTCTGTGGGTGTGGCTTACTTTGTGGGTGTGGCTTGATGGTCACGTGACAATTCTTTAGGATTTAGCAGAGGTACTGGTCTACCAGGCTTTTAACTGCTTGCAGAGCTGTACCGGTCTGCTCAATTCGTTTTTGGAGGCACCGGTCTACCCATTTCTTTTTGGAGGCACCGGTCTACCACCACACTGCCTTTTAACACTGATCAGCTGTAGGGCGGCCCTTTGAAGCCCCAGGGCAAGAGTTTAAACAGTTTTTTTCCTTCTAGCCGATCAGCTGGGACTCGGGAGGCAGCAAATAGATTGGGGGTGGGGCCAAATAAAAGGTAAGAATAACGCAGGGGGGCAGGAGGGCCCAGCTCCCGAACAAAGAGAACCAGTTCGGTGACGTCATATCGTCACCGCTACCGGCTCGGCCGAAACCCACCACTGGAGCATACACAGAGTGTAACCTAATTCAGCTTTTGTTAATTGCTGTTGAGAGAAGCTCCATTGTAACCTAAGGTGCCAACTGCATAGATAAGGCCTCTGGGTGAATTGCCAAGTAGCTAAAGTAACTTCTTGTGAAAAGTAAAATGCGGATTCTGCCAAGTAGCCTTGCTTGTAACTTAAAATGCATATTCTCAGCAACCTTATATAAGAGATCCCACTTATGACTGTATGACTGTAACCTTTTTGCTGGTATCCTTACGATTTATATTGATATTGTTTCCTGGTTGCTTATTTGTAACCTATGACTTTCATTAAGTGTTGTACCTTATGATTCTTGATGAATGTATCTTTTATTTTATGTACACTGAGAGCATATGCACCAATTCCTGTGTTTTTTTACATTTCCAACAAACCGGATTTACATTCAGGTACATTTTCGCTAACCTTGCAGGGGTCAGATACCATCGGTACCACATCTTATAGTGATTTTCTTTATAAGCTACCAATTTTGTCATACTGTAATTGTTTTCCCATGCCCTTTCCCATTCTTCTAACTGTATACTGTGCCCGATGTTCCTCGCCCACGCTATCATCTGCCCTTTGGCCAATTCTTCTGCCAAATCAAATTCAAGTAAGTATTTATAAATTTTCGAAATTAATTTCCCTTCTTTAGATTCTAATAATTTATCCAATCGGTTTTGTTTTAGGTCTATTCCTCCTTCCTCTTGATCTATATGCATCCGAAGAAGTCAGTTTAAACATACAAAAGTGTCAAAAAAGATAGAAAAGACACTTTTGTATGTTTTAACCGACTTCTTTGGATGCATATAGTGGTTAGACTGATGGAGGATTGAAATTGGATTGCAGGGAAGAAAAGAAGAGAAGACAGAGAGTTTCATCTGTAACCTGCAATCTGTGCAACCAGATGCCTTTTACTGATAAAATGTGTCATATTTTACTGATGCATTTTATCAGTAAAAGGATGTAGGATTGATGGCAGATGCCACGATGCCAGCACATGGAAGTGGAAGGGGAAGTGTCAACATAGGGTGGGGAAGGGATCAGCTTTTTATCTTCTTTAGCCAAAGAAGAATTACATGTCATTGGAAAAGGTTTTCTGGAGAAACATCTACAGCAGAATTTTCCAATCTTGTTAAGTTCAAGATGTCGGGACATTCAGGTAGTTAAAGTTTACATATCTTAAAGCTGCCATTAGTGTACAACAGAGATGGCTGAACTTCAGGTCTGAGTGAATGCATTTCTTGGCATGAGTTCAAGTGTCTTCTGAAATATCTCAGGAATTAAGGCAGATTTTTCTAATTCAGAGTTAGTTTGCTTGGTTTGGGCTTAATGCAAAGTCTGAATCCAGCTTACGGTTAACCATGCTTAATCATGATTAAGGCACACTGTGACTTAACATGGTGCATGAGCCAGACCACTGTGCTTTGGCTATAGGTGTCAAAACCACTTGGGAGTAGAGTTGTAAGTGGAAACATAACAAACCAGGGGAATGCAATAATGAACATGTATTAGATTTCTTCTTCACTCCAAATACCAATAAAGTTATGTTACACAATGAATGTAAACACACAAAACTATGAATTATTTTGATTGCCATACTTATTTATCCTGCAATAATAGTAATGCTTTCTCTACACACTCATTTTATTCTTGGTGAAACTTCGATAAAGTTTTCAGATTCTACTTTATAATTCTATTGAATGGGGCTAGATATATTTCTGTCCAGGATTCTGAAATTACTGCTTCTCTAAAGTATATCACTTTGTTGTTAGTGAATCAATAGGCAGAACTTTGCATATAACATAACACAAGAGTTTAGAATTTAGAAGCTATATTTAGCAAGACTCAGCAATTACCACTTTAGCAGGGAAAGGAACTGGATTGTAACTGAACTAACTAGTTTTCATTTCCTTTTTATCTCAGAGAATCCAAATGGAACCATAGGATTCATAACTCTCAAAACTCTGCATTCTTTTCAGTAATACTAAAGTCACAGCTGAGCACAGTAAGCATGGGATCATTGATATTTTTGCATAATTCAGCTACAAACCAGTAGCAGGAGAGAAAGGAAAAGATATGTGAAATCCTAAATCATGGTTTGTTTAGCCATTTTAATTAGCCACAATTGCCTAGATTTGTGTTTCGATATACCCAACCTCTTACTAACCATAGTGGCAGCATGCCAATATAAAACTGGTCATTGTTTTGTTTTATGGGCTTAATGTGGGTTTTTTAAAACCTGGAATCACAGCCATTTTGAGCTTCTGTGTATTTTAAAATATGCACACATAGTCAAAACATAGTTTAAACTTGTGACCTCTTGTATATTGGCTGCTTCCATCATAATGAAAGTCCCTCTTTTCCCTTGCTTACACAAAGCCTAGTGAGGCAACAGAGATAGATTTAAGTTGGATTCTAAAATGTGTCCAAAAGTCAAAGGAAATCCTCAGACATTTACAATTGTATATTTCAAGGAAGCTCCTAGATCATATAGACAATATATGAAAATCCTATTAATTCCTATTAATGAATTTGCTAGTTAGAATGTTCTCTGGGAACTCCTTACAAACATTGGACATCTTGTCAAAAGTCCTTTGGAGTACACAGATAATCAATTTAAATAAATTTAAATAAATATAAGTAAATAAATAAATCTTCAAGAATATGTGCTCTTCTGTAAAAAAAAAAAATCTCTCTGTTTTATAATATACAGTAACTGTTACTCCTTAGTAGTGTGATTTTTTTTCCAAATGTGTCTTGCATTTGTTATCAGTTGTGGAGAAAAAAAGCCAGTGATCTAGAGCAGATGTTTATAAACATGTCCACAGAAAATAAATAAACTACAACATTTGAATAAATCCATGAAATAACATCATTAATCTGGGATGTGGATGCCTTACAGAGACATGTTGTTGGACAGTTTTGTTGATCAACAAATAATATTTATTAGTATAAGTAATAGTAATATAAACAATGTTTATATTAACAAACAATGTTTGTTACTTTTTATAATGAAATGTATTTTGTAGTAAGCAACTTCCATGGAGCTAAAAATAAAAGATCAAGTATATTTTAATCAAGTTGATTAAAATATTTAATCATTATTAATCAATTCAAAGAGGAAGGCCTAGCTGAAAAGGAAGATTTTGGGCAAAGCTCCCTAAAGATGGCATTCACCAGTTTGGGAAGATAAGCATGTCACTTTTTTCAATGCCATTGTAACTTTGAATGCTCAGTAAATGAACTGTTGTAACTTGAAGACCACCTGTACTGAATGACCATTATTACTCATAATGGTGTCTGTCTATCATGTGATCCTTCTTATTGTTATTACTTAATTTTATATCCCATTTGACTTCCAGGAATCTAAGATCAATGAAAATTTTATATCTCCCCATTTATCTATATTATTACCTACAGCAGCCTTTCTACCACCCACTTCACAATGAAGGAACTCTTAAAAAAATTACCAGATATCATGGTAATTGCATTTTTATGCAATTATGCTCTGCATAAAAATAGCAAAAAATATAAAAACTTCACATCACCATTCTCTTCTAACCTACACAATCCATGTTTTACAGCAACAGAAATGGGGGCAGGCTGTCAACTGAATCACAATGCATAAAAATTCCCTCCATTGCAAATGCTCACATTTGCAAAAAATGTTTTCAATCATGATCTTTTGTGAAACTGAAGGGTTCTGCAAGATTGTTATTCTCCAATCTTATAGGAACTTTATAAAGATGAAGTCATAATACTCTTCATATTTCCTTTAAAAAAGAAGAAGAACTCAGCTCATAAACTCAAGTGAAATTTGGCTCAATTGACTGTTTCTGGATTGGATCCTAGTGTTGATAAAACTCCGGTTCTGATTTCTGCTGGCATGTTTAATTGCAAGCAGAATGCTATTTTATTTAGGCTGCAAATTAAAAACAGAAAAGAGATTGTTGAAAACCATGTTTTGGGCTAGTTATGAGCATTCTTATTTTGTCTTGAGAAATATGTCATTATTTTTAACAGAGACATGCCTGGTGTGCTTAAGATATCAAGGCTTATTTAAATAGGCATAGAACAAAGTCTAGCATCTCCAAGGAAAGGATGCTGTGTCTGGAAAACAACAGATGTAGACTCAAATAATTCAGCCCCGAATGATACAGATGTTTTCTTGAATGATTTTAAGGCAATACTGCATAAAATACTGCAAAATAAAAAAATTACAGACCACACACATACTCAAAATCCAGAATAGCAATATTATCTTTCTTGGTTGCCTAATATGCAACGAATAAACCATTGTTAGGATAATAATATATATGATTCTGGGGATCGTGGAATCTTTAGTTGAAATCCAAATGTTGTACGTGTTTATGTCACCAACAGCTGAGAACGCTTAGTTCAGAGTTGTCATGTATATTAGAAGTGGCAGGAACCACTGGCATCATCTGGAAGTATCCAGCACAAGTTCCAGTAACATATTTAACTAGGCCCTTTGGCAACAATATTATACCTCAAAAAGCTGTTGCATTTGGAATAATTCTTTAAAGACATTATTTTGAGCAAGTGGCCTTAGTAGAAGATGTTTTACCCATAAACAAAATGTTGTTAATTTATTGGGCAACCTACAAATAAAAAGGAAGCAAACCCCCCCCCCCCAAAAATGAAAATAATCATACTTCAGTTGCAATCTGAGGTCTGATCTCTTTTCTTGTCTCTTTTAATACAGGCATAAAGATACACACTGCACATTGTATGTTGTGACATTGTTTTCAAGCCAGGAAAGCATATTTTATCTTCATAATGGTCAGCAGTAAAACACAAGTCAGCAATATTTACCAAGTTCTCTCCATTGCCGCCTTCATCCTACATATTCCTTCCCATGCCAGTTGCAGTCTTCCATCTCACACAGTATGTTCTGAACTCTTCTCCCTCCCTCACAGGACTTCAATTATTCATTCATCTAATTTGCATTGCCACCTATATCTATTCAATAATCTCTGTGCGGCAAACAAACAAAAATGAAGGATTGCCATAAAATAAAATAAAATAATTAAAACTACACTGAGACTCATTAGAAACTCAAATTGTCAGACACAAGGTTCAGTCTCTCTTGGATCACATTTGCCAGACCAATTTCAGTCTCATTCTTTCCAGTGCTTGGGAAGTGTAGCTCATCTCTTGCCAGAAGTCCCTCATCTTGGAAATATGTCCAAACGCTGTTATCTTGGGTACCATCAAAGGACCCAGCTCATAATATCCAGTGTTCTCTGTCTTTCTGGATGATGTCCTTTGACAAAAAGGCATGATAAAAACGCCCTAATCTTTTTTAAAAAAATCCTTCTGCCTGGTGTTCTAGGATCCTTTTCTGTTTCTTCAGGGATGTGCCTGGTTTTGTCATTTGGAACCATCATTCCACATGGTTCAGTGGAAACAGATACTTAACTGGGTTTAAATGGGAAGTCATTCTATTAACATCTCAATATGGTGCTGGAGAAGACTCCTGCGAGTCCCTTGGACTGCAAGGCAATCAAACTGGTCAGTCCTAGAGGAGACCAACCCTGACTACTATTTAGAAGGCCAGATCCTGAAGATGAAACTCAAATACTTTGGCCACCTAATGAGAAGGAAGGACTCACTGGAGAAGAGCCTAATGCTGGGAACAATTGAGGGCAAAAGAAGAAAGGGGCGACAGAGAACGAGGTGGCTGGATGGAGTCACTGAAGCAGTCGGCATGAGCTTAAATGGACTCCAGAGGATGGTAGAGGACAGGAAGGCCTGGAGGAACATTGTCCATGGGGTCACAATGGGTCGGACATGACTTTGCAACTAACAACAACAACAAATGTGCCCTCTGTTGAGATGCTTTGAGATGTTTTGAGATGCTAACTGACTGACATGACCTTGCTTTCTGCAGGAATATTTCACCTGGAAACAAGGTGCTGAATATTCAGACATAACTCAGAAGTAATCAGGCTCAATTGAGGCTTTTAGAGGGGGGGGAGAGAAATGGGGGAAACCCACCAATCAGCAGGATCCTCTTTTTTGCTCCTTTTTTAATGATCTAGCAAGCTTCTGCCTAGTTACCTCTCTGGGCCTCATCTTTTTTTCTTTTTCAACAGAGCTTTTTTCCCTCTTTCATGGACAATTCCTGCAGATGGTAACTGGTAACTTTCTGTTCTGTATTCTCTATACTTTTAATTAAACTGACTTGAGCCCAGCTTCAATGTTTTGATGTGCAAACCAAAAGTTCGAGAAATGCTTGGGCCCCAAATCAAGGCCATGGATGTTATTAAGTAATATCTGAAACCTCTACAAGATATTTAAGAGCTACTTAAATAGAGAATTGGAATTCTCTTATTTTTTTTAAGGAATAAAATACCACATTTTTCGTAGAACCTCATGAAGTCAAGATTATATTAAATATGAATAGTACTTTTTTCCTTCTCTTCTTTTTTTTTTTTAAAGTGCAGTGATTATGATGGGAAAACAATGTTTATTGGCACCAATGTGAAACAAAGAAGGGTCTTTTACACAGCTAATGTCTTGATAGTTAGCAAGATGTATTTTCTCCACAATTAGATTTGCTTGAATTATTTTACTGGATCAAGGAAAAATATTTGAATTTGTTACTAGAAAGTCATTAACAATTAGTCTGGCTTGCAGTCCAGAATTAGGTTCTGACTAGGAATATTTTTTTGAGTTCTTGAGCACACTTACAACAGTAATTCATTTTTAATATTTGTTACAGTTCCAGAGTTTCTGCCTTAATGTAACTGTTTTTTCTATAGTACTGTATTATGCTACCACTAATAAATTTCCCAAAGCCTGTGTTTGCATAAGTCACTTGTCCATGACCTGCATGTTTAGAAAGTGGCATAACAAGCCAAATAAATGAATAAATGCAATATATTTATATTTTATAAAAGTGTTATTAATTTAATACATGTAATGGTGATAAAAACAAAATAAATCAGACAACTAAAAAGGTTTAGAAGATCTACCTATAATTAAAAAGAAAAAGATTTGTTTGGGAAAGTGAAAGACTAGGCTGTAATCAGGAGAATATTTTTAGGTAGGGAAGGAGATTAACATGTAATCTTACCTTATAATGAAAATGTGTGAGACATGATTAATAAAGAGGGCTAAATGCGGGTGTTTATCCATAAAGGAATAAAGGTGCATAGTTACAAATGTGCAAAGGATAATTGCAAATGTCAAAATCTTTTCAATTACAGTGGTGGTCTGTATGATATTGATTATAATCCTATCAAGCTGTGGTTAATAGAGTTGCAATTATCTCTCCAGTAAATACATATTCTGTAATAACAGTTTAGTGTTCAGAACCAAAATGAAATAGCCACAATTAAACCACAGTCTTTCTGGAAACCATGTAATATTTGGGTGTCCAGTAGGATAATGGACCACCCAATCTGTAATTGACTGTTGTTTCTCCAAGTTAAACTCTACCAGTTTCCAATTGAAGAAAACTGAAGTCTCAGGGCAGAACATTATATATTTCATGTACAAAGTATAATATTATTTTAAGCAGAAAATTATAAAATCCTGAATTTTCCATTTTATAATATATATGTATTATTGATTCTGGAATAGTAATATAGTTGGTCCAAAATTGCCTATTTAGCTTCAATTTCACATCTGATTTGTAATAGGCAATATGTAAAAGACAAATAATTGATCTTGTGAAGCCAAGGATTTTTGTACTTCTTTTATAATAAGGCATTTGTGAAGTTACACAGCGTAAGAAGATGGGTGGAGAGAAACACCCTTTATAAAAATACGACCCAAGATCTTTTATGGAAGATGAGTGGTATCAGCTGCAAAATAAATAAAAGGAATGACTGCTTCACAAACCATAATAATTATCCCATGAAATTTATTACTGTAAGATTGGCTACTTCTGTTGACAGTTTTTAACAGGCAGAATGCAAGAATTCATGGCAGACGAGACTCTTTGTTTTTACATTATCATGGATGCATTTATTTTAAATATTCTTCCCTTAGAAGCAGAGATTTCCCATAGAGAGTTATAACATACCATAATCACAACTATTATTTTTTATAAAACTCTCAAAACAATGATCTATTAAAAAATCTATGTTCAAAATATAGCAGCAGATATAGAAGAATCAATACATCTAAAAAAACACTGGGTTTGTCAGTTGGAGCCATATCGGAGAGAAAAAGATGCTGCTGATAACTTTGAAAATAAACACATTGCCAGACATATTGACCAAAGCCTTCATTTTGTCATAAGGTAATCACCATCATCATCATCCATCAACTATGATAATAATATCAACCTGTGCCTCTCCCAGGTCTGTGGGTAGGACTCGATAAATGGATAAAAATGTCAAATCGAGTGAACATCTGGCTGACCGCGACAAAACCATAATAATTGCAACATCTGCTAGAAATACTAGCAAGCAAGAACTGATGGGACAATAAAATAGAGAAAGTCATAGAAAATGAAGAAGGTAAAGTGCTCTGTGACTTTAGAATTCAAACAGATAGGCACCTGCTACATAACACCGTAGGCTTAACAGTTGTCAGTAAGAACAGCAGAACAGAAGAGAAAGAACTGGAGAAGATAATATGAAGACCTGCAAATAGAAGTAGAATGATTGTATCAAAAGGAAGCAAAGATAGTATCATTGGTAATAGGCATTGTGGACCCCAGGTCCTTGGCAAGAACTTAATAGGTAGATAAAATGCAAAATTCAATTTAAGCATCAGGCTGTCTGTGCAACAACTATAAAATAATGAGTACTTTAAAAATAATTCTTCACATATCTGGAAACAATATATAAGCGCAAATATTGCAATACAGAAAACTTTTAAATTGTCTTGGTTAAGAAGAATTGAAGCAGTTAAAATTAATATTTGGTCAAGCCTTAATTTTCTGACCAAATTATTCCAAACATTATCATCATGATTATCATTGACCGATAATAATAATAAATTATTTATTAAATTTATGTGCTGCTCAATTCAACCACTCGGAGGTTAAAAATTAAAAATAGTATATTAAGTACGTGTCAAGTAACAAAATATGTACATTATAATAAAAAAAATTAGGATTACATATATTACAGGATTTGGTCTGGCAGCTCTGAATTTCAAACTTAATAATCAAACTTTTTTAAACAATACAGTTTGTATTGTATCATTGTTACTGAGGTTAGATTACAGAAAGTGAGGGAGCAGGATTTCCAGAGAATCTGTGCTAGTATCTTTGGACTGATAAAAACAAAAATGGAAAGCTCATACAGTAGTAAGTGGTGTATTAAAATTTAGGCTATTTCCATCAATTGTCGTATTGAGCTTGGTGTTTCCTAATTGTTAGAATCATCTGTGTTACACTTCATCGTGTATTCCTCATGCTGAATTTTGATCCCACTGATTTATATTTTCAAATCTTGGTGACCAAGACTCAATTACAATTACAAATTCTACAGGGGAGAATAGACCCCCTTGCTGTGATCCTTTGCTAACTGAAAAGCTTATGGAGAATGATCCATTCATTCTGATCTCTGCTAGTACCTACTGTATCTTTTGCTCTCTGAAATTCATTTTGTCTGTCCACTAGTGAAATTTCTTTCTAAATTCTTAAAGGCTTTTTCCATATCTAGAAATATATCTCTTCTTTTTCTTATTGTTGGAGAATTCAAATGCATTTATGATATGTCTTCTATTACCTCTCATCTTTTTTTTTAATGTAATTTGTCGATCCATATGTGTGATTTTGGAAATGCATTTCCTCTACTAATATGGTAATGAAAATAGTTACTATAATAGCTATTAGAGTAGTGAATATCTTCAGTTGATTATAAAGGAATAGTCTATATGACTGGCTTCATCCCCTTCTTTATGTATTAATATATACCTTTATATAATATATAAAGAGGTATTATATATACCTTTTTCCAGGTTTTGGGGGTATTGATTTGTTGTCTGAATGTCATTCATCGTCTTCAATGGTGGTTCTGCTAGTTCTTGTAGCTCATTTTGTAAGATAGGACCATTAGCCCATTTAGGCTTGGTGCCTTACCAATTTTAATTTTCTTTATTGCTTCTTTAGCTACTATAAATTTGCTTAATATTTGGCTATGTTTTTTAAATCAATTTTTTACCCTCTGAGTTTTTAATATATGTTTTCAAATTTCCTTGGTCGATTTTGTGCCTGGATAATAATTCTTTAAATATTTTTGCAAGCTCCTCTGTAATTTAGTTTATGACAGTTTTATAAATCTGTTCTGATTCCTGTATTTTCCAGTGGTTTTGCTTTTATCTTTTCTCTGCCTTAACTACATCTTCATACATCATGTAGATGTATTTCAGATAGAGAACTGGTAGACATTATGGAATGAATAGCACACCAGGTGGACTTTAATGTCACAGATAAGTAATTCAGTGACATCAGATCAACTGTGATATATTTCACCACATCTATCTTTCAAGGCATGCTTCTATCCATACAACCTTTTTTCTCTTTGTTTCCCTTTCTTCCTTTTTTTCATTATCCAGACCACTTCTAAATACAAAACACCGGCCATCACAGGAGAACCACGTAGTGTTTGCTTAGCTGGCCTTTTGGCCCTGATGGTTTCTTTTCCAAGTGTCAAGCTCATCATTAATTCTATTCCCATTCACCAGTCCCTCAAGATCAACTTTTTCCACTCTTTCAGCTTCCAATAAACAACCCTGCCAGATCTAACATATATTTCTGACTATAACAAACTCCAGAACAGCTGTTAAAGGCATCTGCCAAGCTCTTAGCCACCAGAGGACTCAGACAGCAAAAGAAACAACACCCAATGAGTGGCAATGGCATCAGCTTTCTTGTTTTGACAGCAAGTTGACCAACAGTATTGGCATGCATGGCTTGTTTTTACTATAGTTTTAAGTGGGTGAACACTAACTGCTAGTGACAGCAGGGATTCAAACTGTTAAATGAGCCACGGTGGCTCAGTGGTTAGAGTGCAGTACTGCAGGTTACTTCTGCTGCCTGCCGGCTGCCTGCAATCTGGCAGTTCAAATCTCACCAGGTTCAAGGTTGACTCAGCCTTCCATCCTTCCAAGGTGGGTAAAATGAGGACCCAAATTGTTGGGGGCAATATGCTGACTCTGTCAACCTTAGAGAGGGCTGTAAAGTGGTATATAAGTCTTAGTGCTATTGCTATTGTTAATATGGAAGTGTGTCTACTTGTCAAAGTTTAGTAGAGATTTTAAGACCCTTGAATAAGGAATAGGAGTCTGTTCTCTCAAAAATGTGACCTAAAGATTCCTCTGTGAATTCTAGAAAGAGAAACGTCTGTCTAATATTGTCTATATTGTCAGAGGATGTGCTTTGCAGTTTGGGCATATATCATACATTATAGAGAACATGTGTCCCTTAGTGATAAAGAATCATCTGTCAGTGTTCCAAGTAATGCACCCATAGGAAACAAAACTCTGAGGCAGGCAAGTTCCTCAAAGAACTATTTATTGGATACATCATATTGGCACAAACTGGTGAAAGCCGACTCTGAGTTTTCCCACAGCTTTCACCTGAGTAAAGGTTTCCCCCCACCCCAGTCAATGGTCAAGTTGTCCAATCCAAGTGCTGGCTGGTCACTTGGGTAATGTCTCCTCCTCTGGCCAGCCACCTGTGCAAATGTCCTTGGTTCCCACAGGAAAACTTTATTGTTTTGGCTACAAAACCCCATCTAACTATTCCCCCCCCACTCCCACCGGTGTGTGGCAACCTTGGAGTCTCCAAGATGGCTTCATCCAGGCTCATTTCAGGGTTGACATCAGTATCAAGTGTGCAACCCTTGAAGTTGCACACTTACACTTGGAAGGTAGATGGATCAGATATTCATGAATACTGTATATTCAATCTTTCAAATATTGTGCGATGTGTTTTTAACTGCACTAGTCATTTCTAAATCTGCACCTACATGAACTGTCAGAATACAAAAATCCTCACACTCTTTCCTCTCTTTTTAGCAAGCCATACAAGTGGCAGAAAGACTTAGCTACTGTTATCAGCTCAAGATAAAAATGTATGAATCCTAAAATAGGCAGAAAAGTTGTCCTGACAATGAAGTTACAGTTGAATGAAGAAGCACATCCAATGCCCAGCAGCCCAAAGATGCTGCGGACTTATTGGAGCCCACAGATGCCCACTAGTGGAATATATGGTATGATTCCAGAATTAATTTCTGGTACCTCGTTTCATTTCAGCACTTGAGAGATCAGAAGAAATAGGAAGAGGAGTTGTGACTCATGCACATACCCTTTCTCTGTGATTCTTGACACATCTGAAAAGGTATCGTGCAAATATTGTTCCAAAAATATGGACATAGTTGCTAGAGACACTCTGTGCTTCTGCCAGTTAACGTGACTCCAGTTTAGTCTTGATCCATGTCTTGTTAGCTGAAATGAACCTGATTTTAAATATTTCAGGAAAAGGAATTGGGTGTCCGTTCATCTATTCATATGATCTGATCTGATGCTGATTTGGAAGGCACTTGTCTCCACCAAAATGACTTAACTTCTGTTAGAACGCCTCATAGTGACTATGATCTGGATCAGATTTGGAGATAGAGGAAATTGAGATTATTAAAGATCCCCCATTACCATATGATGCTGTAGCTTGTAGAGTGTTATATAAACTTCATTAGAGACAGATGGTTGCTTTTAAAAAATAAAACAACAAGCATGATACCAAATTTTTCCATTTCACTGTACCTTTCCTCCAAGCCCAGAAACCAACCGCTGAAACTTGTCAAATGTTGCCATTCTACACGTGAGTCATCCTGGGAACCCTACTTGCTGCCATCAAACGGTCAGCTTCTAAAGGAACATATGCTTCCAGTTAGCAATAAGAGACCTAAACAAGTGCATGCGATGGCACCAGCACAAATAGTGTGTTTCATTTCAAGTTATTTATAGCTGTCCTTTTGGAGTTGGAAATTATTAAAGCTAATCGTCAAGGATATAAGAATGCTGCATGCTGGGCAACAAACATACCTAACAGGTAGCAGGTTGTGCCTGCTCTTTTTCAAGACACTAAACTCATTTGATATCCCTTTTAATGATGGAGGAATGACCACTGGAGGTGATTTATCAAGACGGCTGCTGTGCAACCTCGGATCATTTTCAACAAGACCTAGGAGGGCAGAGTGCCAACTCTGCATGGAATCTACATGCAATTGCTTCACACCATAAATCATGGACCATAATCTATTTTGGGGGTCAAGGGCCATAGTTATTGTGGGAGGTGTGGGAACCACATGTGGATTGAAGCCAGGAGAAAGTGGACATAAGCAAAACAATTGCCTGTTCTTTTGCATAAATACAGTAACACAAATTATACCCATGTATAGCTCCCCTTATATTTGGGGTTCCATCACAAGATGAGGTTGCACAAGAATAAATAACGAAATCCAGACAGCTCTGAGGAAAGGACAAATATTTATTCCCAAAAGCAAAGGGGTTTGCTTTGGGAGCAGCTGCAGGGAAGTGGGGTACAGCAGGATGCTTTTATAGAGAAGCTTGTCCTGGGTATGGCAGCATGTATGTGCTGATTCTAGAGTGACACTTGTGGGGCATGTGTGTATGGTGTGTATTCTTGTGAATGTGCAGTTCTGCTGGGAGACCAATTTAATGAACTCTATTTGTGTTTGCAGACCTTCTCTTTCGATATGTGGATTAGGGCTGGGTAACTTATTTGGGGTTTTGAGGAAGTTTAAGCAAAAGATCTTTGGTTTTTTAAAAAAACTTGATTAGCTTAGTTTCAGCTTGACTGTCAATTATTTAGTGGAGACTCTGATTCTTGGTCCATTGTGGATTCTGTTAATGTTTTAATCATAATCATAAGTTTATTTATCAAGCATATATAAGATAACAGGTAAAAGTATAAACATAATTTGAATACATGAAAAGAGTAAGTAAAAAGGAATATTAGGACAGGGACGGTAGGCACGCTGGTGCATTTATGCACGTCCCTTACAGACCTCTTAGGAATGAGGTGAGGTCAACAGTAGACAGTTTAAAGTTAAAGTTTTGGGGATTTGGGGAAAGAAACTACAGAGTCAGGTAGGGCATTCCAGGCATTGACCTGTTACTGAAGTCATATTTTCTGCAGTCGAGTTTGGAGCGGTTTACCTTGAGTTTGTATCTATTATTTGCTTGTGTATTGTTGTGGCTGAAGCTGAAATAGTCGTTGACAGGAAGATGTAGTCGTTTTAAATAGTTGTTTTAAGGGAAGATGGAAACAGTATAAAGAATAAAATATATTTTGATATCAAACTTCCCACGCTTCCTTACAACTATCTTGAGCAGGGTTGTCAGAAGGATCTGGAATCAGAATCAGAATACAGCTGGAAGGTACCTTGGAGGTCTTCTAGTCCAACCCTACCTTTGTCAATGATTTACTTGCAAATCTGAAAAGATTGCTATTATACAGTAGCTGGAAGAGAACTATGTGTTAAGTGCAAGTCGGGATGAGATGGATCTACTGGCCAATGAGAACCAATTCATTACCTCCTGTTGCTACTGAAAACAGAGATCTGTTTTGCATCACAGTATGATTAGCTAGCCAGTTGGAAAAATATCCACCAAAATAGCTTTTGAGGGATACACCTAGTGTGTGCATTCATTCTATAAATCAAGGAGATGGGAGGCACACATTTTTCCACTGTAGTCATTTTTTTTTTATATTACAAGTACTTTAAGGATGGGGCACAGGGATGGAATTTTTCCCTCTCCTTTTGAAATATATTTTCATACGGAGGCAGAAGTTCTATGGAAAAAACCAGACTTAGTAGTTTATCGCACTTATTTCTTTTCTAATTTCTTTTCTTAAAATGCAGAAAATTGTCTACAGTTAATTGTCTGACTCTTGTGAAAATGTTACAGGTTCTGAGTGATTCACTAAAAGGGCTGAGCAAGGGATTGGTTGCAGCCAGCAAATTGACAGCTTTGTTGTAAATGAAAGACTCTCGGGAACAAAACTATGAATCCCAACATAACCGAGCCAACTTTAATCAGTCCTGTGTAGGTGAAGGTCAGATGAAAGGACCCATTCTAAATTTCTTTTGGCTTCAAGACAGGAGCTACAGAAGACTGTGACCTCTTGATGAGACAAATGGCTGGGGTCATTAAAAAAAAAAGATGTTTGCAATTTTGGAGAAGAGTAGATAGTTCTGCCAGACTTAAAACTAAATACAGATTTCAGCTACAAAAAGAAAAAAAGTCATGGGGTCTCTGCTGAAATCTTTTTTTTTCTCTTGAAGGATGATGAATTTGGGGAGAGGGGCAATCTTTTTTCCTTAAATTTAGTTAAACTTTTATATTATGTATATATATACATAATACATCGTCATCGCTGTATATTCTCCAAAGCTAAGTTCCTTCCCCCATCCCAAAAAAGATAAACTAATGTTAGATTGAATGCCATATTGGAAATTAGATTGAAACAACTGTTTAGTAATACTGTAAACAATATATTCATGAAAGGACCATGAGGTCCTCCTAACTCTGCTTCTCATTCTGAAAGATTGCTTCTCGATAGTGAAATGGTGACAGCTGTTTTTCAGTAAGCAATAAGAGTTTAGCAAAATCCATTCATGCAGCAGAATGAAATTATATACCAAAATAGCACATCAGGAGAAACGTCCTTGACGCCTCCCTTGATGCAAGGTGTTCTTGATTTAAATGTTGGCATTCATTTTTCCAGTTTGAAGCGCATGATACAGTTCATCCTATCACCTAAGATCCCATTCCTTTCCTTTCTACTACCCATGTAGCTCCATGTTTAGTTATGGTCCTTTGGGAGAAGGATAAAGGTTGGAACAATCGCCCTATGGATAAAATGGGTGTGAGAAGGTCCTTCTACTGATGTAGCAAAATTGATTCACTTATCAAATTAGAAGCAGCCCAAATCCTTCACAGAGAGACTCAGAGCTGTGTGCAAGTAAAATATTACAACATAAAAACCATACGTGAAATTTATAAAAGAGGCAAAGATGGTTAAAATTCAACATTAAAAGTTAATTATAAGGCAGAGGAAGGGCCTTCAGGGCACTAATCAGCACCATGGCTGGGTGCTCTTCTGTGAGCCCCAAGCAAGATAGCGGAGGCAGAGCGCCTGCCTTACCTCTGGGGAGGAGAGAGAATGTTCCAAGCAGCAAGGCCAATGGTAGATAGAGAAGGCTTTTTTCCTGGACCCCAGCAGTTGGAATGATGTAACATGATCCATAGCATACCCTTCCTGCAGTGGTGAAATCCAAATTTTTTTACTACTGGTTCTGTGGACGTGGTTTGGTGGGCATGGCAGGGGAAGGATACTGCAAAATCTCCATTTCCTCCCCATTCCAGGATATTGCAAAATCTCCATTCCCACCCCACTCTGGGGCCAGCCAGAGGTGATATTTGCCAGTTCTCTGAACTACTCAAAATTTCCACTACCACTTCTCCGAACTGCTCAAAATTTCCACTACCGGTTCTCCAGAACCTGTCAGAACCTGCTGGATTTCTCCCCTGCCTTCCTACCTGAAAGGTAGGATGGGCTGATGTAATGAAGAAGGTTCAACAGGTAACCAGATCATTTGCCATGTACAGTTTAGAGGTCATAACAACATTTTGAATTGGATTTGAAAGCAAATTGGCATGCGATGCAGCTTGTGCAGCAGAAGCATTACATGCACTATCCTTTGGGCACCCAAGATTGCCTTGCATATCATAGTCTGTAAAAAAAAGTGGGCTGATTGGCACACATGGATTATTATTTTTATAGTGCTGTGAAACAAGGGTAATAATAGCACGCACAGCACAAAAGCTCAATGGGTTCCACCTATGTTGCCTGTGGATAATTCTGGGTGTCACTTGGGGCGACCATGTCACTACCAATGAGGAAATTTTGCAGCAAAGTGGTTCCAGGAAGTTGCAGATTATTGTGACGGAACATTGAATGTGTCTAGCTGGCCATATTCTTCACTTGCCAAAACAATGATACCCCAAAAACGCTGCACGACAGGAGCTGCTAGCGAGAAAGCAGAGGCAAGGTAGATCACGCAACACTTGGCATCAGACATTAAAAGATGACCTAGGGATAGTAGACATCAAATCAGAAGATGTTGAAGATTCTGCTGTGGATAGATTCATTGGAAGAAGCTTGCTGCCCTATGCATTTCGCATGAAAGGAACCGATGATGATGATGAGGATTGCCTTTCTTTACACAAAAATGTACTCACTGATCCCTGTAATACCAATGACTTAAACAGTAGAGAATAAAAGGGAGTGTAGTTTGTATACAAAGTACAGTTTTTATTAACACATATTTGGCCATTGCTCCAATTTAAATATAAATGAAACGTACTTGCTATCCAGATGCTAATGACTTTCTGTCTACCTGTAGTTCTTGACCTTTAAAATGGATATGGGCCGGACAGACCTTCAAAGAAAATCATGGTCTCTAGGAGAAATTGGGCTTAAACAAACTGAGATCAGACGTTTATTTGTGAGAAAGGTGTCATATATTAAAGCTTCCTTGAAATTGGTGACTTAATTCTACTAATGCTGAGGTGTTATCCAAATTGCATCTGTGCAGAAATAAATAAAGTTACGATCTGAATGTTATTTTTCTGGATATTAGATTCAGCAGAAATCTTAAGACTATGGAAAGCTTTCCTGATTTCCTCAACTTTTTTCATCTTGAGCAAATGGATTTATTCCAAGGATCTCTGGTATTTCTCTAAATATTTCTTCTAAATTAGAAAGATTGAATAGTCCTGGTATTTTACAGGACTTGTAAGAATTTATGATCTGGTCCAAACATTAATGCTACTGGGATTTGTATTTATATTGTGAGAAAAAAGTTTTTGCTTTTATTGAAGAATGTTTCCCTTCATTTAAAGAAAAAGGGAAAGAGAAAGCACACATTTTTTACTGAATGTTTAAAAACTGGGATTCGGTTTAAGACAATTCATTATTTTATATTATACATATATCATGTGTGTATATCACAGATGATCTGGGAAAACAGATCTATATGCTCATTTGAAATATATATAGGAAACACCCATTTACTTCTATGGGTTTATGCTGAAATTCACATTCACTTTGAAAGAAAACTTTCTACAGTTTTTGCAGTTACTCTGCCTACATAGCTAATTCTCACTTCTATTTTTTTCAGGGAAATTCCTTTTTTCCGGTTTGGACTAGAGTGAATAACCCTAAATTCCAGCATAGGAGCCAAATGCTGTTTTCCATTACTGAAAAAAATAAAGGTCTGGCTTTTATTTGGGACTTGATAGGTCTTTCGGTTTCCATTCCTGCGTGAAGGTCTAGGCACAGTCTAAATTGCTGAACTTTGTTGTTGCTGTTGTTTGGCCTTTCAGCTCTTGCAGGTGGGATTTCAGACCTGATACCTACTTTATGTGGCAAGCATGCTTTCTGCGTGTACATTGGTCATGCTACAGTTCCATGGCTTCAGCCTTCAGCAACTTTTCAACTTCTCCAATGCAGGAATTCTACTCCAACTGTCTCCACTCCATCTTTATTCAGATCATTAGAGAGAACTGAATTCCAAGTAATAGATCCATCGCGAGCAAAAACTCCAAGGCAGGTGGATTCCTCAAAGAATAACTTTATTGGAAATATCATATTGGCACATATCTGGTGAAAACCAACTCTGAGGGGCTCCTTGGTTTTCACCTAATTAAAAGTGAAAGTTTTTCCCTCAACCCCAATCAATCAGTCACATGGCCCAATCAAGGCAGAGTCTGCTGGTCTGGTGACTCTGTCCTCCTTCCTCCGGCCAGGTGTGAGAACGTCCTTGGTTCCCAAGAGAAAGTATTTTATTTTGACTACACAACTATCTCTAATCCCCCCCTCCCTATCCCTTGCTCCAGGGTGGCAGCACTGAAGCTCCAAGATGGCTTCGGCCTGGTCAGCTTCAGGGTTGACATAGAGTGGTCTTGGAAACAAGCGTTCATTGGAGGAAGCAGAGGACTTTGGCCTCCAAAATCAAAGCCCCCAATACCCACAGACTCGAGGTGTCCTTATTCATAGGTCTGTGGAGATTCTCAGTCATCCAAGTCATGGTTGTCCCAACGGTGCTTTTTCAGGAGGCAACTGGACTTTCTTGTTTTTTCTTTTGAAGATGTTCTCGCTTCTCATCTAAGAAGCTTCTTCAGCTCTGACAGGATAGTAGGGAATAGAAGGATTTATATTCCTTGCAGACAGCTAGTCATTTGCATCCTTTTTTGGAGAATATACCTGGATGACTGAGAATCTCCATAGATATTCACATTAACACCTGTAATTTGGAAGGCCCCAGGACACACTCAAGACTTTAGTTGTGTTTCATTTTGAGCACTTCTGTTTAATACTGTATGGACTGGTACTCTGATTTTGAAAGGCACATATTTCAAGTCAGTGGCTTCTAGCAGTTATTTTTTAGACTTGATCAAATATCACTTTAAAACTAAGGCAAATAAGAATGTTTTGGGTAGAATCATGTACTATAAAACCTGAGTTACATGTAGGAGAAGGAAGAAATGTTTAAAATCCCACTTGATATATACATGTACATGTGGCACACAGATGTTACATAGAGCCCCATCTTTCTCTTTCTTTACTTTTCTACATTAGGTTTTTATGTGTCTTGTTTTTTCTTCTCCGTTTTATATAGTTAAGTCACCTCTTCCCTCCCCATAGCTTTCTTCTATTCCAAACACTATGGTGATATGCTTTGGAAGGCATCCCTGCAGGGTAAAAGAGAAGATAAATAATTACCTGTGACAGAAATTTGGTTCTGTAGGCCTCAGAGTGAAAGACAATCACAATGGGAATATTTTAACCCACATATATTATACATCGGACAGGAAAGTTCCTATAAGATTGTCTGTTTTGATGTTATAATGATTTATAGCTATGTCATTGCTGATCCCAGCCTATTGCAATTCCTCTTATTGTAATAATCACTTCTGCTGCTTCTTGTAGACATTGTTGGAGGAAAGCCATGGTAGCAGAAATAAAAAGGAGTCTGGTAGCCCTGTTTCTAAATAACAACTTTGATTAAAAGGCATAAGTTTTTGTGAGCTACAGTCTTTTGATAAAATATGTTAGTCGGAAAAGGTGCTGTTAGACTTCCCCTGATTTTCTTATCAATATTAGAAACTAACTTATTAGAAACAACATTAGAAACTGTTGCAATATTTTCAGGATCAGACTCAATAAGATTAGCAAGAGTTGAAGGTTTAACTATATATTCTTTTATTTACAATAGGCATTCTATATTCACTGAATATTCACAGATAGAAGCAAGGGAAAGGGTGTAGGTAGCTCCTTATATATACAATGGGTGGAGCTATATGTGGGAGTGGTGAGTTATGAATACATTAAGAAGTGAAGAATAAGTTAACCCCTGATACCCTGTTTGTACACTATTTACACATTAGAGAATAAGGCATTTACATCTGACAAATCCCCCTCTAAATGCCGATTCGTTATACAACACCAGTTACACTCAGATTCAGGACAATACAAAACATACAACTTAGAGGTTAAATATTTGTGCTGTTTAGTAGGTAAAGGCTTTGTCAATATATCAGCTAATTGTTCTGAAGTGTCGCAATGCACTGCTTTAATAAATCCATCCTGAGATAATTGTCTCACATGTTTAAATTTTATATCTATATGTCTGGACCTTTGTCCAATGGCATCAGATCTAGATATTTCAATGGCTGCTTTATTGTCTTCATGCATAACAAAAGGCAAAACAGGTTTTTTCCAAACATCTGAAATTAAATCATTAAACCATACAAGGTTATTTGCGGCTTTGGATAAACAAACATATTCCGCTTCTGTCGTTGAAGTGGCTACTAGTTCTTGTTTACCAGTGTACCAGTAAACTGGACAGTCATTTAAGAGAAATACATAACCAGATGTACTTTTTCTGCATGAGATGTCTCCAGCCCAATCTGCATCTGCATAACACGTAAGCTTTGGTTCTTTATTATCATTAGGTTCTAACATCAAACAAAAGTCTAGTGTACTTTTTAGATATCTTAAAATTCTTTTAACAGCTTCCCAGTGATACATTGTTGGTTTGCTGACATGCCTGGATAATAAATTGAGTGGTAAAGCGATATCTGGTCTAGTCCAATTAGATATATAAAGGAGTGAACCTATGATTGATCTATAAAATGTGTTGTCCTTGAATTCGGGAGAAGATTCATCATTATTTCTTAGAAAGTCAGTTTGCATAGGAGTATCACAAGGTTTGGCATTGTTTAAATTGCATTTATTTAAAAGTTCTATGATCTTATCTCTCTGGGTAAGTTTGAATCCCCTTTTAGTCTTATTAATTTGGACACCAAGGTATTTGTTTACCTTGCCTAAAGATTTCAACGAGAAATGCTCATTTAGTTTAGTTACAAATGTTTCTCTTCTCTCTTTATGTTTTCCTATGTATAAAATGTCATCCACATAAATCAATACAAATTCAATGTAATCATCACCTCTCTTGACAAAAAAACAATTATCAGCAGTGGTAGCGTTGAAGTCCATGGTTTTAAGTACTTTTACTAAACAATCATACCACCGTTTACCAGATTGTTTTAGCCCGTATAAACTCTTGTTTAACAACCAAGTCTCATTTCTGTTTGTGTATTGACTGTGAGGCGCTCTCACATATATTTCCTTATCTAGTTTTGCGTGTAGGTACGCAGTTTGTATGTCATATTGGAATACATCAAGATTGAGTGCTGATGCTACCACTAGAGCTGTTTTGACACTCTCTGTTCTTACAGTGGGGGAATACGTGTCGGTATAGTCCTCCGGATATTTCTGTGCATAACCTTGTGCAACTAATCTAGCTTTGTATAGAGTATTACCTCCCTCTAAATTCTTAATTTTATATATCCACCTGGTACCAATAATTGTTTTATCTTTAGGTGCAATTGCAGGTGTAAATACATTTAATCCTTGTAAACTTTCCATCTCTTTCTTCATTGCTAATTCCCATTTTTCTTTTTCTTCGCGAGGAAGTTTTAGCGCTTCCTCATATGTATTAGGTGTTGTTGGTTCACCATCCATATGCATTACATAATCCTTGTATTTATTTGGCATTTGATTTCTGGTGTTTCTAATGATTTTTTCTGGTTTACTATCGTTATCATGCAAATATCTTGCTTCCTTTTTTGTTAGTGTGTCTGTCTTTATTTTGTGTTGACTATTTGTCCAAGTCTTGGTTTTGTTTTTATATTTGTTGATATTTTCCTTTTCTATAGTCTCTTTCTCATGAGATTTTGTATCTTTATATTTATTTGGGAATATTTCATTAAGATGTAATTTAGACCAGTTGGCTTGTTCATGGAACACAGCTGTTCTGGAGACTATAAATTTGTTGTTACTATCAATGAATCTGTACCCTTTAGTGCCAGTCTCATATCCCATAAATCTGAGTCTTCTGGACACATTTTCTCCCTTTCTTCTTAATTGTTTAGGTATGTGTACGTCTGCTGTGACTCCAAATATATGCATGTGTGATAATTTTGGTTTTCTATTATACATTACTTCATATGGTGTCTTATTTACAATGCTGGACCATGTTCTATTTTGTGTGTAATTTGAATAATGTAAGGCTTCTGACCAGAATTGTTTGCTTAAGCCAGCATCTTCCAATGTGCATCTAATCATGGTTTGTAATGTGGAATTTTTTCTCTCTGCAATCCCGTTTTGGAACGGAGAAAAAGGACTAGATGTGTAATGTAACATTCCTTTGTCTTTTAACCATTGGGAGAATTCTTTAGACATGAATTCGCATCCTCTGTCTGTCATAATTTGTTTTATTTTGATGTTGTGTTGTGTTTCTATGCGTTTGTAAAATTCTTTAAATTTTTGAAATGTTTCATCTTTGTGTTTTAATGTGTAAACAAATCCATAGCGGCTATAATCGTCCACTATTGTCAGGAAGTAACGTTTTCTATAAGTGATTGATGGAGTTAATGGACCAACTAAGTCCATGTGTACTAAATCAAAAATTTTGTTAGTTGATCTAGTAGATTTTCTTGGCCTGGGACTAGTCTTTAGTTTTGTAGATTTACATACTGAGCATTCCAGATAATTTTCACAATTTTTTATTTTAACACCTTCTGCGTGTTCAGTCATTTTTTGTACTACAGGAAAACTGGCATGTCCTAACTTCCTATGTAAGATGTGAGCACACTCATCATGAATTGGTTTACCTATTTTTGGCTTCTTATCGTTGTGTGCATCTGTGTGATCATGAGATATTTTACATTCATCATTGTCACTGTTGCTAACATTCTCATCATCTATTTCCATACAATCTTCCATATTTGAATCAATGTTATGTAACCATTTTTCTTTTGTTATCAGATAAGGTAGGCCTCCTTTAATCACCACAGTGCCTATATTTATTTTATTCTTTTCCAAAGTTGCCTTTCCTTTTGAAAAAACAATGTTAATGTCAGAATCTCTGCTTAGTTTTATGGCACTTAATATGTTATGAGGTATTTCAGGTATTAGCAATACCCCCTCTATTTTTCCTAGACCAGGCAAGGTTACATTTCCTCTACCTAATACTTGAACCTTTTCTTGGTTAGCTACCTTAATTACAAATTTATCTTCTGTAAATGAAGATAATATACTTTTGTTATTAGTGGTGTGATTAGTTGCTCCAGAATCAATAAGCCAATTATTGTTCTCACTTTGCTGTGTGTTAGTGTTGTCTTGTTTATTTAATCCATTCAGTGAACCAGATTTTCTATCCTTTGAATTGTCTCTGCCCCCTCTATTTTCTCTGTGATTTGGTGGGCTCCTATATCTATGCCTTTCTATGGAAGGCTGTCTATAATCGTATTTGTTTCTGTATTCTGATCTATATCTTTCTTTTAAAAATTTTGGGCAATCTCTTCTATTGTGTTCCCTGGATCCACAATTATGGCATTTAAATGTTCCACTATATTTTTCTTGGAAAGCTACTTTCCTATATGGTTTGTGTTCTGTGTGATTGTTAGAATGATTCCTCCTTGAATTATCTTCTGTTATCAATTTGTTGGATAGACTTTCTATGGATAAATATCCTAGATTGATTGTGTCTAAATGTGACATAAAATTGTCCCATGATGGATCAAGTGAGTTGATAATAACACTTTTCATTGTTTGGTCTGAGATCACCTCCCCCCTCAAATGCAGTTCAGCTCTTATTTTGTTTAAAGATATTAAATGCTCACTTATGGAAACCCCTGGTTTCACTCTAGATGAAAAGAAATCCTTAGACATTCTTGTGGTGGTAGCTACACTGTCGCTGTGAAACAAATTAAACATGCATTGGATAATTTCAGAAACAGTCTGATTTGGTTTGATGCTATGATACATTGCAGGAGACATACTAGATATTATTAAGTAAAAAGCTCTATGGTGTAAACAATCTATTTTTAAAGTCCAAGGTCTTTTTGGGGGACTAGTGATAAAGAATAGTAAGTTTTCTTTCATAAAGACCACCTGGAGCTGTTGATACCATTCTTGCAAATTAATGCCATCAACCCTTAGTTTTGGGAAGTCACTGGGTAAGTTTCCCACATTATTTTGTCCATTACTTACAACCTGAGGTAGTCCGTGGTCTCGCAAGTGTAGAAAATCGCAAAACGGCATGGGGATGCTCGCAACGAGTCTGCGTGGCTCTTTCACCAGTTCATGTCTTCCCGGGTCGTCTGCGTAGTTTCGCGCATGCGCGTTGTCCATTTCTTCTTTGACTTCGTTACGGAAGGTTCTCTCCACCGCGGCTCGCTCGCGCTGCTCTTCTTCAGACGAGTCGGTCTCTGTTTCGGCCTTGGGAGCTCTGACGACGGCGGCTGTTCTTCTTTTCTTTTTGGAAGTGTAGTCACTTGCTTCGGTTTTTGGTGTAGGGCGGAATCGACAAGGCTCTCTAGGTTCGGGCGTCGTCGCTCTCGAAGTCATGGTGGGAGCGGGCAGGTCTTGAGGTATCGGCTTGTTCGTTCTCTTCTTCGGTGTCTTTTTGGTAATTTTTAGTTTTGGCCCGAAAGCAGCAAAAAGCGTTTTCATCGCTGACTTTACTTGAGATTTTGTTGAGTCATCATCACTCTCTGATTCTGACTCTTCCGAGGAGTTTGAATCCTCTTTTTTATCTTCGTTGTCTGATAAAGTTTTTCGCGCCAGAAATTTTGAACTGAGCATTTTGATTGGCTCTGCTTCGCTCACCTTGGAGGTCTGTTGAAACCAAGATGGCTGCCATTCAAATTTTCGCGCGGGATCACCGTTTTTCTTCTTTGTAATGATTTTCTCCACAATTATATCACTCACTATTTTTGGGTCTTTAGGCTTTTCATTAGTGATGTTTTTCTCTCTCGCTGCTCCGCTGTTCTTCAGCATATCTTGGAGGTTCGCGATGAGGCTTTCATCATTCTTCTGGCTTTTTAATAGTCTTAATATCTCTGACCTGAGTTCGTTATTCTCTATTTCGATTTCCTCCTGGTCATCAATTATTTCTTCGTCTTCAGTGGTGTATTCTTCGGATTCTCTCGAAATTGCGTTTGTGGATTCGTTGATTATTTCTTGTTCCGTTTCCATTTCTTTGCTGTAGGCCCTGGTGTTGGGCCTATCTTTCTTAGACATTTTTAAGTTTTTATTGAGTCAATTAACCATCCTCTGCTACCAGCTTGTTGCAATATTTTCAGGATCAGACTCAATAAGATTAGCAAGAGTTGAAGGTTTAACTATATATTCTTTTATTTACAATAGGCATTCTATATTCACTGAATATTCACAGATAGAAGCAAGGGAAAGGGTGTAGGTAGCTCCTTATATATACAATGGGTAGAGCTATATGTGGGAGTGGTGAGTTATGAATACATTAAGAAGTGAAAAATAAGTTAACCCCTGATACCCTGTTTGTACACTATTTACACATTAGAGAATAAGGCATTTACATCTGACAGAAACTATTTGCAACAGATAAATATTATATTAGAAATATTCAGTATATAATAGATAATATTTCAAGGCCAAACTACACAGATTTTAGTGACATTAAACATAAGTGACAACTTCTTTCTCTAGCTATGAATCTCATATTCTGGTAACATTTGACCTGAATTTCAGTACGGTACAGTTTGGTATAGTGGTTAAGACACCGGGGACAGGGTAGAAAGTGTGAGACCGTGAGTTCAAATGCTGCCTTAGTCATAAAAGCCAGGTGAGCGACCCCAGGCCAGTTACTCTCTCTCAGCTCAACCCACCTCACAAGGTTGTAGTGGGAAAAATAGGAGGAGAAAAGTGTTTGTATATGTTCACCATGCTGAGATATGTGTACAAAATAATAAAGGCAGGAGACAAACAAATAAGTAAATAAACAAATATGGGGTTGCCATTGAAGACAGTTCAGAAAGCACAACAGCTAGGTTTCGGCAAGTGATTAGGTGCAAATGAAGTGCACTTCAAAATGATATTGCCAAATAAACCTTTAAAAATAAGCATTCTTTGGGTTCACATACCTTAAGAACAGACACAAGCTATGATCCATGCCAGTGGTGAAATGTAAAATTGGTTACTACCGGTTCTGTGGGGGTGGCTTGGTGGGAGGGTAATATGACTGAATGGGCGTGGCCAACTTTTTTATTATTATTTTTAAAACCATTTTTTCTACAACCTCTTTGGCCAAAGAGGTTGTAAAAAAATGCTTTAAAAAGCCTCTGACGATCACAGCTGACTTGCCTGATCGGCAGAGGCTTTTTCTTCTTTTTTTTAAGCCTCTGATGATCCCAGCTGACTTGCCTGATCAGCAGAGGCTTTTTCTTCTTTTTTTTAAGCCTCTGATGATCCCAGCTGACTTGCCTGATCAGCAGAGGCTTTTTCTTTTTTTTTTTAAGCCTCTGAAGTTCACAGCTGACTTGCCTGATCGGCAGCAGCTTTTTATTTTTTTTTTAAGCCTCTGATGATCCCAGCTGAATTGTCTGATCGGCAGAGGCTTTTTTTCTTTTAAAAACATTTTTTTCTACAACCTCTTCGTCTGAATAGGTTGTAGAAAAACTGCTTTTAAAAGCCTCTGATGATCCCAGCTGAGCCGCGCGATCATCAGAGGCTTTTTTTTTTTTTACTTTTAAAAGCATTTTTTCGGCTGAAGAGGTTGTAGAAAAAATGCTTTTAAAAATAAAAAAAAAGCCTCTGATGATTGCGGGGCTCAGCTGGGCATGGGGGGGGCAGGGATTTTTGCTATCGGTTCTCCGAACCACCCGCCGCAATCGCTACCGGATCGGGCGATCCGGTCCGAACCGGGAGCATTTCATCCCTGATCCATGCTTACTTTGGGAAAACACTGGCTAGATAGGTTTGTCTCACATCCTGTATAACATATTTGAAATAGTGGGTGGAAAAGTTCTATATGTTTGTGCATTTAATTTGCTGAAGCCTTTATGAGATTGAATTCTATTAAATTTTTAATTTAACTTTAATTTAGCCATTTGTGGTTTTAGTTGTTATATTGTTATAGAAGGGAAGAGATATGACCTATCTCCTGTTTACAACACAGTTCTTTCAGCTGTTCCAAGAAGGTTCCACACCCATTTGCATTGTCATTCAGGTGATCCTGAGGGCACAGATAAATCTCTAAGTGCTCTCAACAATTCTCAGAAAGTGTGCTAGCAACCAGATGAATATTGCAAAGAATATAAATCCTTCCATTCTCTATCATTCAGTCAGAACTGAAGAAGCTTCTTGGATGAGAAGTGAAATGTCTTCAAACAAAACAAAGAAAGTCCAGTTGCCTTTTGAAAAACCACTTCTGGGACAACAGTCTTTTCTGCATGACTGACATTGCCTAGCATTGGAAAGCTTTGAAAGTACAGTATAGACATTCTTATACCACCAAGGAGAAATCAGGCAGTTGTTAGAAGGTTGTGAATTCCTTGCCCAGCTGGTCAGCACCTAGCTGACCATGGCTGATTTTCAAAATCAAATAGGTTTGGCCTTTCTTAGTACTTAGATAAGAGGCAACTAGGAAATCTCAGGTTTACTATACAGGCAGGGAAATCTGGGAGAAGGCGATGTAAAATCACTTCCATATTGTTGCCAAGGAAACTGCATCAATGTGAACATACAAGGCACCAGAAGTTAAACTTGGTTCAAAAGTATTTTACTTTTTACTGCTAAATTCTTTTTTCTTTCCACTACTACATCAAGAATCTATGCATTAGTAACTGGTATATCTGTAGCTGATACTGTGTTTTCCCTAAAATAAGACATCCCCTGATAATAAGCCCAATCGGGCTTTTGAGCGCATGTGCTAAAATACTCCCCCCCCCAAAAATAAGCCCTCCCTGAAAATATTTAAACGCATGCGCAGCTGATCCCCGCCATTTCTTCTGGTTAGGATTAGGGAGACAGAGCTGAAAATCAGGTAAGATGACAAGAGGAGCCCCGTCTTGCTCCACGTGTCCCAAAATAATGAGACATCCCTGAAAATAAGGCCAAGCACTTATTTCAGGGTTCAAAAAAAATATAAGACAGGCTCTTATTTTCAGGGAATCATGGGTAGTTGGCAATAACGTAGGGGCTGGAATATTGTTTTCTCTAAACTTTAATAGCAGTCAGCAGAATCCATAACTGTTAACCAAAGCAAGGCGATTAAACTATTTTACAAATTGTTTATAATATAATGATGTTAAGCTAAAGGCTTGAGAGATGATAGATAATACTGGAACTGAGATGAAATAATTACTGAGCAATCAATTGTAAAAAGCATGGCGCAGGACAAAGACAAAGGCAATCTGAAGCATTTCAGGACATTGGACAGCTCCCACTGAAAACTGATGTTGTTCCTATTAAATCTAATGTCCATGGCAGGGGTGGGTTCTACTTACCTTTACTACCTGTTCTCAACGAGGCCGCGCATGGGTGCTTGCTTTGCTCGCATGCGCGTGCGCTCTTCTGCACAATTGCAGAAGCATTTTCATGACGTCAGGGCCAGTGGGCGGAGCCTCCCGCCTGTTTTACTACCGGTTCTATAGAACCAGTGCGAACCGGGGGCGACCCACCGCTGGTCCATGGCCATGTGCTCCCACATAGACCTGAGAAGTACCCAAACCATGGCTTTCTACCATTTATTTATGAACATGCTTATTTTTGCTGTAATCATATTGGCTGACAAAAGTGAGTGAACGTTTTTGATGGGAACTGAACAGTCCCATGCACTATATCATCACTGAAGCATCTGGAAGTCCAGTGCTTCTTAGGTGAAAAAAGCACTGCATACAGATAGATATTATCAACTAATAGATGCTGTGAGATTCTAAATATATCCTGAGAATAACTAAGTGGAATCTGTTCTGTTTAGTTCTATGATGGAAAGCCACTAGAAAACACAGAATTATCACATAGACTTTTGGGAAAGTAAAAAAAAAAAAATCCCAAAAGAAGGAGTGCCATATTATTGTGGTCCCCAACTTTTACGGCTTGGCAGACTGGCAGGGGGTGGAAGGGATGGTTTTGAGCAAGTGGCGGCATGGGTGCGAAGCACCATCTGCATGTGCGGTGGGCACACGTAACTGGCGCTCACACAAATGGAGTTGAATGCACGAAAGCGAGCATCCACTGCTCATGCAAATGCGCTTCATGAGCAAGAGTGAGCATCCACCACTTGTGCAAATGGAGCTGCGCATGTGCACTTGCCTACTGCTTGCATGGCCCAGTTCTAAATGGGCCAAAGCCTGGTAGTGGGTCATGGCCTAAGGGTTGGGGACCCCGGGCATATTACACTCATATTGTCCAAGCTTGCTTTGTATGCAACTTCATTTTTTAACCATGTTTTAAAAGATACCCAAACAGTAGACATTTTTTTCCTGTTTTTAAACCATAGCAACAGTTCCTAAATATATACACTTCTAATAATATCTGTGCTATAGGCTCATTTTACAATCTTTTGCCTATTTTATATACAATTTTTCATTGAAAAAATAAATAAATGACTCAAGTACAGCTTGTAAGACCTCCAACAATTTAATTCTTGGCTTTAACAGCTAATGTAATATACATTAATGTCACTTATTCCATTTTTTAATGTAATTCATTGATTTAGCTTTTTATAACTATTTTTTTCTAAATTTAGTATCCCTTTCAGTTTTAGGCAAAATGTGTATAAATTAGTGGAACCCACTGAAGCAGCATCAGTCTGCTTTCTAGATATCCAATGAACACATGATGGCCCTTCCAAAATCTGAAAGAGGCTACAATATGTTCAACATACTGTACATAGGGAAGTATATTCTGGCTGGGATTATAAATTGGTAGAAGTACTCATATCTGAATTTAATAAGCAACAAACTAATCCAAAAGCAGCAAAACTTTCTTACTAATGGTTGAGATTGAGAAGGCAAGATGATAACAATTTATCAAATGCAATCAATGTTTTAATACAGATTGATGAAGGGCGGGAGAGTGAAATTCAAGGCCCGTGGAGCCTCCCTGGAAACAGCAAATGACCGGCCCCCAGTCCCTCTGCCACAGAGCTCGGGTGGGCCACAGGAGGCCGTTGCAGCCGGAAACAGAGCTTGGGAGCCCATTTTTGTTGGCAGAGTGCTTGGGCCACTGATATGAGTGACACCGAGCTGGCCACACCCACATGGCCCCTGAGGTCAAACACAACCCTGATGCAGCTCTCAATGAAATCGAGTTTGACATCCCTGATCTAGGGCATGGAGTAGGTAACATTGAGTTGTCACAGAAGTTATAGTATTATCCTTCTGCTTGCCTTCTTAGATATTGGAAGGCTCCAGACATATATATTCTGTGCTGGCCAACTCCGACTATAGAAACCATGTTACTTCAGAGTACAGTAGAACTTCTGGTCATGACCATAATTCGTTCCATAACTCTGGTCGCAACCCGATTTGGTCGTGATCCGAACCTAATTTTGGAAATTTGGTGCTTACAAAAAAAAAGGTGCAGAAGGGGAAATCGGCCTCGGGAAAAAAAATGTGAATTTTTTGGTTGGAACCTGATTTAATTGTGATCAGAAGGGTTTGTGACCAGAGGTTCTACTCTGAATGGTTCATTTTTTTCGGTTCATTTATTCTTTCTGTCTTCTGGCATTCCAGATTCAGAACCTGTCTTTGTGGGCTGATATTTAACTTTCTGGTTCAGGATAGAATCTCAGGAATAATTGGGGCCGATTATCTCACCATCAGTGCTCAGACTTAGTCTTTAGAATCAAGTCTGGATCTCATTCCGTTCTGTTTCTGAGGTGGTGGTTCATAAATCAGAGGCACACAGATACCTGTGAACCATCAGCCTTGAAATCTGACTATACTTACTGATATACTTTGATATGAAATACTTTGTATGTTTCACATAAGGAGGAATGAGCTGACATGATTAAAATTTGATACAGGTACTTTCAATTAAAGATGCATAGAGTTTTCAGAAAGATTTTTATTTGATAAGTATCAATGACCACCTTGAAAATCTGTAGCTAATAGGAAGGTTTGGATATACTTTTGAACAAAATAGTGTGATAGTCCAAAACACTATATTATAATGTTTTCAGTAATATATATATATATATATATTCAATATCATTTAAGTATACGTCAGAATTTACCTTAGGTTGATTTTGTATTATTTTAACCCTCATAAACATTACCAGGGCAACAGTACTGAGAAAGTGGTCACTGGTTGTTGAAAATCTAAAAATATCACTGGTTTTAGAAAGTGGTGAAATCTGAACCGGTTTGCTACCGGTTTTCTGGCTGCGCATGCGCGCCGCGCACCAAAAGGAAGCTTGGGAAGGGAAGTAGAACAGCGAGGGGGGAGATCAGCTGTGACGCACAATTTAGCTTCAATAGAAAGCAGGATTTCCTGCTTTCTAGCAAAGGTAAAATCCATGGCACAGCTAATCATCGGAAATACCAGTTCGGAGGAACCGATAGCTTTTTAAACTACTGGTTCACCCGAACTGGTAGCTTTTTTTAAACTACCGGTTTGCCTGAACTGATAGCTTTTTTTAACTACCAGTTCGGCCAAACTTTATCACTACTGATTTGCCTGAACCAGAACGAACCGGTAGCATTTCACCCCCGGTTTTAGAGCATGTACAGTATAGAATGTAAGAAAGCCACCAAAGGTTATTTCACTCTAGGTGTCAAACTCGATTTCATTGAGGGCTGCATCAGGGTTGTGTTTGGCCTTGGGGGCAGTGGTGAAATGTAAAATTTGTTACTACCGGTTCTGTGGACGTGGCTTATTTTGTGGGGGTGGCTTGATGAGGTTATTGTGACTGGGTGGGCATGGCCAACTTTTTTTTTTTACTTTTAAAAGCATTTTTTCTACAACCTTAAGAGGTGGCAGAAAAAAATGCTTTTAAAAGCCTCTGACGATCAGGCAACTCAGCTGGGATCGCCAGAGGCTTTTTAAGGCATTTTTTTTTCTACAATCTCTTCGGCTGAATAGGTTGCAGAAAAAAAATGCTTTTAAAAGCCTCTGATGATCCCAGCTGAGCCGCGCGATCAACGGAGGCTTTTTTTTTTATTTTTAAAAGCATTTTTTCGGCCGAAGAGGTTGTAGAAAAAATGCTTTTAAAAGTAAAAAAAAAAGCCTCTGATGATCACGCAGCTCAGCTGGGCATGTGGTGGGGGGCAGGGATTTTTGCTACCGGTTCTCCGAACCACCCACCACCATCTCTACCGGATCGGGTGATCCAGTCCGAACCGGGAGCATTTCACCCCTGCTTGGGGGACTGAGGTGGGCCTCAGGGGTCAGTCCTCTCGCCCCTTCTGTTCAACATTTATGTGAAGCCGCTGGGCGAGATCATCCATGGCTTTGGGGTGAAGTACCATCAGTACACTGATGACACCCAGCTGTACATCTCCACCCCAGGCCACCCCAACGATGCCCTTGAAGTGATGTCTCGGTGCCTGGAGGCTGCGCGGATCTGGATGGGGAGACACAGGCTCAAGCTCAACCCTTCCAAGACTGAGTGGCTGTGGTTCCCGGCATCCCGATATAGTCAGTTGACTCCATCACTGACTATTGGGGGCGAGTCTTTGGCCCCCTCGGAGAGGGCTCGCAATCTGGGAGTCCTCCTGGATATGCAGCTGTCCTTGGAGGAACATCTGACGGCTGTTGACAGGGGGACTTTTGGTCAGGTTCGCCTGATCCGCCAGTTACGGCCCTTTCTTGATCGGGATTCCCTGTGCACAGTCACTCATGCCCTCGTCACCTCTCGCCTGGACTACTGCAACACTCTCTACATGGGGCTCCCCTTGAAGAGCACCTGGAGTCTCCAACTGGTCCAGAATGCAGCCGCGCGGGTAGTCACGGGAGCCGCATGACACTCCCATACAACACCTCTCCTGCATGAGCTGCACTGGCTCCCAGTGGTCTTCCGGGTGTGCTTCAAGGTGTTGGTTATCACCTTTAAAGCGCTCCATGGCATAGGACCTAGTTATCTTCGAGACCGCCTGCTGCTACCGATGGCTTCCCATCGACCTGTGCGCTCCCACAGAGAGGGCCTCTTCGGGGTGCCATCAGCCAAACAATGTAGGCTGGTGACCCCCAGGGGGAGGGCCTTCTCTGTGGGGGCACCTACCCTCTGGAATCAGCTGCCCCCAGAGATAAGGAGAATCCAAGACCTCGGTGCCTTCCGCCGTGCCCTTAAAACCTTCTTTTTCCAGCAAGCCGGGCTGGCCTAACACTTTTTAAAATGTTTTTAATTGTTCGTTATTGTTTTTAGTCATGGGGCCAAATTTATATATATCTTTTTAATTGTATTTTAATGTTTGTAGTTTATGCTTTTACTTGGCTGTTCACCGCCCTGAGTCCTCAGGGAGAAGGGCAGTATACAAATTTAAAAATAAATAAATAAATAAATAAATAAATAAATAAATAAATAAATAAATACCCAGCTTGACATCACTTGTACCGGGGGCGCCTGTGGTGGCCAGAGCCTTCTGCCAGCGAAAACAGGCTTTCGAGCTCCGTTTTCAGCTGGGACAGCCTCCTGCACCCCTCTGCCAGTGAAAACAGAGCTTGGGAGGGCCATATGCTCCATTTTTGCTGGCAGAGGCACTGCAAGCCAATCCTATGCTGTTTCCAGGGCAGCCCCACGGGCCAAATCTAAGCACCCCACTGGCCAAATCTGGCCTGTAAGCTTTGAGTTTGACAGCCCTGCTCTAGCATCTTGACTTTGTCTAAACAGAACTTCTACTTATCTATGGAGACTCTCGGTCATCCAGGTCATGGTTGTCCCAAAGATGTTTTTTTTTCAAAAGGCAACAGGACTTATTTTCTTTTTCCTTGAAGACGCTTCGCTTCTCATCCAATAAGCTGACTGATAGAACTGAAGAGGCTTCTTGGATGAGAAGCGAAACGTCTTCAAGGAAAAAGAAAGAAACTCCAGTTATAAAAGCACCTTTGGGACAGAACTTCTACTTGGTCTCCTTGGCAGAGAAGAAAAACTTGCAAATGCAAATGCCTGCTTGCCCCTCCATGTCTGCTCTCCGCTTTTTGAGCCTTCCAGTTTGCCTTAATTCACTGCAGAAAGATAGCTCAAAACAAGGGGGAAGGAGGAGGCCCACCTGCTACTCTATCCCAAAGGGCTTTCCAACAAAAACAAGTTGTGAACCACTGATTTAATATTCAACATATGTACTGCATGGCTGAGCTACAGGCCCTCTGGGAGTCATAATTTTTAAAATATTCTGACTTTTGTGTATTTTAAATTTCTGCTATGGCATTACAATAACATTCGGCACTGGAGGGTGAGATTGTGCTAATCGTTCGATCTATCTATCCATCTGAAAGTGAATCGGAGCAACTTATTTAAAAAAGGAAATGCAAACGAAGATGCAAATAAACATAGATAATCCATTGAACTGTCAAACTGTCACATGCTCATTTGATTGAATATTGTTACAAGTATTTGGGATGATGAACTTCAAAGGCCAAAGCTCCCCTCCCCTACAGTAACTCAACATAAAAGCTACGGAATGAAATATGTTGCCATAGATAACTGAGCAGAGATAGAGTTGTTTGCTTATATACAGGTAATACTCACTTAATGAACATTCACAGTTATGGCTGTGCTGGACGAAGGGACTTTCATTCGGTCCCCAAAGTTACAATGGTTGCAGCGCTCCTGTGGTCACATGATCAAAATCTGTGAATTTGGCAAGCCTACCTACGCTTACAATCACAAGGGCACTCAAACTCTCCCCATCTACCTATCTTCCCCCATTTTTGATCTTTTGGTCCTCTGCGGACTGCAGCCCCTGGCACCCTACAGGTAGTCCTCAAGTTACGACCACAATTGAGCCCAAAATTTATGTTGCTAATTTATGAAACATTTGTTAGTGAGTTTGCCCCATTTTTCACCTTTTTTGTCACAGTTCTTAAGTGAATCATTGCATTTGTTAAGTTAGTAACATGGTTGTTAAGTGAATCTGCATTCCCCATTGTGTTTGCTTGTCAGAAGGTTGCAAAAGCTGATCACATGAGCCCGGGACACTGTAATCATCATAAATATGATGCCAAGCATTTGAATTTTGATCATGTGACCATGGGGTTGCTGCAAGGGTCATAAGTGTGAAAAACGGTCGTAAGTCACTTTTTTAAAGTGCCGTTGTAACTTTGAACGGTCACTAAATGAACTGTTATAAATTGAGGACCTGTAGTTGACATCCCTTGTCTTTTTCTTCCCACTGCTGACCAATGCCTGGCCCTTCATGAGACAGCTGCTGGCCACCCAAACCTTTTTTTTTTTTTAATTTGATTTATATGCCGCCCTCCTCCGGAGACTCAGGGCAGCTTACAATGCGCTAAGCAATAGCCTTCATCCTTTTGTATATTTATACAAAGTCAGCTTATTGCCCCCATAAACTGGGTCCTCAATTTACCTACCTTAGAAAGGATGGAAGGCTGAGTCAACCTTGAGCCTGGCGAAATTCGAACCTGCAGTAATTGCAGGCAGCTGGTCTTAATAACAGGGTGCTTTAGACCACTGTACTACCAAGGCTCTTTCTTCCCCAAGTCATGCACAGTGTGGCTGGTGATGGGTTGTGGCTGTGGCTATGGCTGAGCTGGGCTAGGCTGGGATATCTCTGTTTCCCAGGGCAGCTGGAGCTTTGTGCAATATTGTTGACTGAGTTTTTCCCTAGACACCTGTGATTTCATACCTGCTGCTTTGTCAAAATGAGTGAGCCAGCTGAGGCCATCAGGAGTGATTGTAGATTCCCACTGCATTGCAGCTTGGAGGTTTATGAAGCCCCAGATCTGTGGCACACCAAGAAGCCCCTGGGCCACAGTGTGGCAATTAGCCCCAGAGCTGCACAGTTTGGGGGTTGCTTGCCACCCCACAAAACAGAATGCAGGGCAGCCAAAAGGGCAAAGTTTGGGGAGACTAGGCCAGCTGCTTGAACTTAGGCCAGCCGCTCTCCCTCAGCCCTAGGAAGCAGGCAAGGGCAAACCACGTCAAAAAAAACCTTGTCGAGAAAACTACAGGGTAGTCCAGATACCAGTATTGCATACCAGGGTAGACCAGGTATGCAATACTGGCTCAAAGTACAAAAAAACAAAAAAAAATCCAAGCAAGCAAAACATAAAGGAGGAGAAAAGTGCTTTTAGAGTTGCAAGATTGTGTTACTGTAACTCTACGATAAAAGTAATGTAAATATTCATGGTTTGTGTATCTTGAAGGGCTGACAAACTCTAAGATACAAAGGCCCTCAGAGAGATAAGAGTTTATAGGTAGAAATTAGCATCTTGAAACTCACTGAAAACCGGAGCGGCTTGTGAATCAAAAATGTAACATGCGTTTTCCTGGCCAACATTACAAATGCACATTGCTGAATTCTGGACCAGCTGAAGTTTCCACACTTGCCCCTAGTCTTCGAGGGCAGAAAATTTAAAATAATCAAGCGATAACTAGGGCATAACTAGGATCATCAAGAGATAACTAGGATCATCTCCAGGAGTTCTTCTTCAGATAAGGTCACAACTGGTGCACAGACTAAACCTGGATACTTGCTGTCTCCATTTGCTCTTTGTCCAAGTTTCTGTATCTGGGAAACACAACTGCATCAAGAGCCTAAAGGGGTACAATACTGGAATCCATCAGTCTCAGAATCAGTCCATTCTGCTTAGGTTCAGTGTGAGGCTGCACCTTTTACAGGTTTTTGAGGTGCAAATATTCAGTCAGACTCTGAGGAAGACAATTAATGGACTCCATTCATTGCTGTGGCAGATTTCATTGTAGTAAATCTCAAAAATCTGTCCATAAATATGTGAGGTGAATTTATTTTGTCTCTTTGACCTAACCATTTATCTTGATGGCAAAACACTGGCCAAAATAGTTCCTTTTAACAAATATTTCTGATTTATCACTTGAACTTGGTCAGGCATCATTCTGCCTCTAGAGTGATGGCTCGGTCCCCTTACCCCTCTCATTTCTGTCTTATTAAGAGGCTGTTGATCTTTTATTGTTTGTGGTCCCCTGTATATGGTTACACCAGGGGTGTCAAACTCAATTTCATTGAAGGCCGCATCAGGGTTGTATTTGACCTCAGGGGGCCAGGGTGGGCTGGCCAGCTCGATGTCACTCGTGTTGGGAGTGCCTGTGGTGGCCCAAGCGCTCTGCCAGTGAAAACGGGCTCCTGAGCTCTGTTTTTAGCTGCGACGGCTTCCTGCAACCCTCTGCCAGCGAAAGCAGAACTTGGGAGGGCTACCCACCTGCAGCCCTCCTAAGCTCTGTTTTCACTGACAGAGGCACCGCGGGCGAGTCCTTTGCTGTTTCCAGGGTGGCCCCACAGGCCAGATCCCTGGGCCTTGAGTTTGACACCTCTGGGTTACACACATTTTATTGTATCCTTGTGAGTCATCCAGGGCTATTATATATAAGATTACCCTGTTTCCCCAAAAATAAGACATCCCCTGATAATAAGCCCAATCGGGCTTTTGAGCGCATGGCAATAAGGCCAAGTGCTTATTTCACGGTACCATATACAGGTAATCGTTGTCCTGAAGGATTGCACTGAAAAAAGGGACATTTTTACATCTACAACCATTGCATGACCCTCATGGTCATGTGATCAAAATTTGGATGCTTGGCAACTGATTAATATTTATGACAATTGCAATGTCCTGAGGTAATTTGTTTACCTTTTGAGGCTTTCTGACAAGCAAAGTCAATGGGGGAAGCCTGCAGTGATCAACTTCACAACTGAAGTTGATCACTACATAAAATGGGGCAAAATTCACTTAGCCACAGTAATTTCGGACTCAATTGTGATCATAAGTGGAGGACTACTTCTCTATGTCTTTTTAAATAAAAATAAATTCCTGGTATTTTAATGGCTGAGAATATAGAAACTGACTAGATTGTTTGCCTGTCCCATGTATCTGTCACTGGAATCTTGCAAGCATGTTATTTGCCAACAAAATTGTTTAGGGGGAAAAAAAGTCAAGGAGAGTGAAAATAACCAGAATGAAGTCTGGTCACCAGATTTCTAAGTGGGTGGCAGACAGATCAGCTGGACACTTGGCAGACCTTCGTCTTTATACTTGATCATACCGGAAAGGCCAAGGTAAGACACTGGATTTATTTAAATGTAAAAGCTTCAGAATTCTTATATGAAAAAGGACACTTTGCTACTGTTGTTGCTATGACTGCAGGTATATCTCCAGTTGCTATTTATCCAACATAGCAGAAAAACAGCATAAGAAGAAGAAAGAATTTGAAATACCACTTGCTGGGCTGACACATTGTTCTAAGCCAAAGTATAATTTATGGATTAGTTGCATGAATCCAGCTATTCTGGTTTGTACGTTGTGACTAAAATGGTGTATATTCCAGCCAATTCCAATTTATTCAACATAATATGGCTTAGTATGGTGTGTGAATGTAGTCTATGAATGGGTAGCGATTCGTATTAAGCCAATCAAACCAACTTTATATCTTAGTATGCTGTATGAATACTGCCACTGTAGTTTATAAGCCACCTTAACATGTTGTGTGAACTCAGCCAATAAACCATGATGAAATTATCAGTTATAGAGGTATTAAGAAGCCTAGTAAATCTATGAGTATGTCTAATAAAGTTACCAAATCCCTTTAACTGCAAAAATATTAGGACTCTCCTGATGAATTCTGTCTTTAGTGTTTGCTGGGTTTTTGCATGCCTGTATTTATAATTTAGATTTTCTCAATTTAGATATTTACTATAATGTCTAATGTCTAATGTTGCTCTTTCTACATTCTTCCCATTTGCATTTAGAGCTCTATATTCACTGTTCCTCTAGCCAGTATAGCATCCTTAGATGCTTTAATTAATATTATTAATCTGCATTTTATCTTTTCTCCAATCCATTTCCATCTGCATCTTCAGCTTTATCCTCTCAACAATCCTTTGAGGTAGGTTTGGTGTGCACCCATTGTTGTTTTACACTTTTATGTTTTAGAATATCATATAAATTCAACCAACTATGATTTAGTCAACATATAATGATTTAAGGCAATTATGGCTGCAAGTGAGATTTCAGCCAAATGAAGTTTGTGGCTGAATGGTTATTTGAGCTCACGATTTCCAGACCAATCTATCTTAAATTAGTTTTCTTTTTTTCTAAACAGATTCTGCTTTAGATTAAATTAATAGGGGTAGTTTTGAATCTAACTACAGATTTGAGCCCAAATGAGTTCGTTTACAACCACAGCTTAGTGTTCATGTGAATCCTCAAAGGCATTAAGATATTTCCACATTTTATTTATAAACTGCCTCGAATTTTCATTGTCTGGGAGATAGATACAAATATGAACAAAACAACATTGGTAAGCTGTGCACTGGCTGTCTTAATAGAATAGAATAGAATAGAATAGAATAGAATAGAATAGAATAGAATAGAATAGAATAGAATAGAATAGAATTTTATTGGCCAAGTGTGATTGGACACACAAGGAATTTGTCTTGGTGCATACGCTCTCAGTGTACGCAAAAGAAAAGATACATTCGTCAAGAATCATAAGGTACAACACTTAATGATAGTCATAGGGTACAAATAAGCAATCAGGAAACAATCAATATCAATATAAATCGTAAGGATACAAGCAACAAAGTTACAGTCACACAGTCATTAGTGGAAGGAGATGGGTGATAGGAACGATGAGAAGATTAATAGTAGTGCAGACTTAGTAAATAGTTTGACAGTGTTGAGGGAATTATTTGTTTAGCAGAGTGATGGTGTTCGGGAAAAACTGTTCCTGTGTCTAGTTGTTCTGGTGTGCACTGCTCTATAGTATATAGCGTACAACATTAGACCTACAACATTAATGAGCAGGTCTAATACTGAATGATGGAGCCAGAACTTGCAGCCTAAGCCTAATACTGGTATTCTGTGCAGTACCTTGAATATGAATATTTTTTACTACACTACACTACAAACACATGAAGGAGAAGTGAATCCTCTGCTCACTCTATACACTCTACACACACACACACACACACACACACACACACACACACACACACACACAAAACTAATGAAAAAGCTTGCTTTTCATCACCTGCAGCAAATCTTGGAGGAACTTAACAGTTTAGAGAAATACAGAAACTGTACTTTCTACACTTTGGCTCTATTTGTACCTTCATATTAATACAATAGTTGTCTGGACCACACTATCTTCCCATTCCCATGTTTTGATTCTTCAGCCCCAATAAATTCTTCCTTTCTACCCTTCTGCAGGGCCCTCCATACAGTTCTCTGCTCTGGAGTTTTGTATAGAGCTCTCAATCCGAAAGCAAATTTCTTTTCCGAAAGCCAGTCCAACAGAATTAGAACAAATACTGAAACAATTTCAGACAAATTAGTTCCCTTTCCTCCATCTGTTCCATGAAAAAAGCCATTTTCCTTAAAAAACAGAAAACAGGGGAAAAAAAACAACACCCATAATATGGTTTAATGACTTGTATCTTGGAAATAAAACCTGAAACAGCTGATTTATTTCAGTTTGACAAATTGTTCAATGCTGACCTACACAGATTTGCCAGTTGGAATAGAATGACAAATTACTTTCACAATGCAATTTATAAGGTTTTCAGGATATTATTACAGCATCACTTAGGGCCACCCAGAGTTAAGTAAAAGTGAGATGGGCAGCTATATAAATGAATGAATGAATGAATGAATGAATGAATGAATCGCTCAATCAATCAATCAATCCATCAATCAATCATCATTCAATTACCCTTCAGGAAACTATTGTTCAGATTGTGTCAATACTTTCACTTTTTAGATTGGTTTATAACACAGCCATTAACACATATACATGCATAGCTGCCAGTAGTGTGCTGCAGCCACCAAAAAAGCCAATGCACTCCTAGGCTGCATTAACAGAGGTATAGAATCAAGATCATGTGAAGTGTTAGTACCATTTTATGAGGCCTTGGTAAAATCACATTTGGAATACTGTATCCAGTTTTGGTCACCATATATAAAAAAGATGTTGAGACTCTGGAAAGAGACCAGAGAAGAGCAATAAAGATGACTAAGGGGCTGGAGTCTAAATATGAAGAACTGTTGCAGGTATGTCTAGTGAAAAGAAAGACTAGGAGTGACATAATAGCAGTTTTCTAATATTTAAGGAACGGCCACAAAGAAGAGGGGGTCAACCTATTTTCTAAAGCACCAGAAGGCAAGACAAGAAGCAATGGATGGAAAAATTACTCAAGAAGAGAAGCAACCTAGATCTAAAGAGAAATTTCCTGACGGTGGGAATATTAAACCAGTGGAATGGCTTGCTTTCAGAACTTGTGGATGCTCCATCACTGGAGGCTTTTAAAAATAGACCAGATAGTCATTTGTCTATATTGGTATAAGCAGTGATGGGATTCAGCCAGTTCGCGCCTATTCGGGAGAACCGGTTGTTAACTTTCTAAACAGTTCGGAGAACCGGTTGTTGGAAGAAATCTTATTTTGTTTTTTTCCACTTTACAGGGCTAATCATGTAAGGAAGGCAGGAAGGAAACATTCTTGTGTTGTTTCTAGCCTAATCTTTATTGCCCTGCTTATAGAAACTGCCTCTCTGGTTAACAATTATTACATTGTAACAGCAGGCCCATCGACCTGAGTGATGTTGAGTTGGCCACGCCTACATGGTCACATGACCACCAAGCCACACCTACCCAGCTGGTCATTAGGACCCAGAACCGGTTGTTAAATTATTTGAATCCCACCACTGGGTATAAGGGCTCCTACTTCAGCAGAGGATCAGACTAGAAGATTTCCAAGGTCCCTTCCAACTCTGTTATTCTGATTTAAGACATAAAAACTGTTGATAGGCATTAGTGTTTTGAGACAGACCATTTTAAAGGCAATATTTGATTTTTAAAAATAGCTTATGGATATTTTTGTACGTTTTACATCTCGTTTTTTAATTTCATATCAGCTTTTATTCCATCGGGTAATCTTGTCATTTTTAACTTCAAACATTTTGGATTGTAGACAACCCCCCCCCCCAAAAAAGCTGCACATTTTTGACCAGGAAAATTTTAATAAAGGTGGTTGTCCTAACAATATTTACCTGGGAATTCATTGGGAATTGTGAATCAAATAGCAGACAAGATAGGCGGTTAGGTTGGAAGCAGAGTAGTTTTATTTCTATCAAACCATGACTTTCTTTTTGCAAAACTGATCAACCTCAGATTCCCACCCTGCCTTGTATCCTGTATGGCATGGGTGTCAAACTCGAATGCGTCACGTAACGTATCACAATGTTTTTTACCTTTGCAGAGCCGGGATGGGTGTAGCCTGCACGTGACACATTCAGCCCGTGGGCTGCCAGTTTGACAGGCCTGCTGTATGAGGAATACCTTCCAAAAAACTTTATTGACTTTACAAAAATTTGGACTTTCCAAGTTGGAAACATATAGGTAGTCCTTGACTTATGTCCACAACTGAGTCCAAGATTTCTGTTACTAAGGGAGACGTTTGTTAAGTGAGTTTATCCCATTTTTTGTGCCACAGGTGTTAAGTGAATCACTGCAATTGTTACATTAAGAACACAGTTAAGTGAATCTGGCTTTCCCATTGATTTTACTTCTCAGGTCACAAATGATGATCACATTATCCCGAGACACTGTAACCATCATCAGTACATGCCAGTTGTCTAGTGTCTGAATGGTCATTAAATGAATGATTTTAATTCGAAGACTACCTGTTCAAGATCGATCAGGAACATTAGGATTCCCATAGATTTGCATCAATAAGCAATACTATCAATAGGTTATCAATATGCTTTTATTTTTTGTAAATGTTGGAGAAATGTTGGATTCTTCAAAATAATTACCCGGAATGAGCAGTTACTCTTGGGTACATCACAGTTCTCAAAGGATACTTTTTTTTTTAACAGTCTCAGCCTTGTTACACACATGCATACACAAACGCACTATCACAACCCTGAAATCATGGTCCTGGGTTTCCTTTTCAAGAAAGGAAGAAATGTAGCAGCAAACATGATGTGAATTAAGAGAACGTTGCTTTGGCAAAGAGTCCTTGACTCCAAAGATTTGTTGCCACTGCAGCAAGCTGTAAAGAGCTTTCTAAACTGGCAACATTGCACTTTGGGTAATATTTTTATGTTTTTGAATGCCCTGACAATTGGAATGAATTTGTGGAAATGAGCCAACATTGCTCAAGCATTAAGTAAAATTAAATTACTTTGTCTACAAGCACTATACTTAGGTGATTTGATTTCCTCCCAAGTGTCTGTGTGAGTGTGCATACCCTTTGTGGCTTGTGATTAAAGTGCTGGATTTGGATGAGGGGCAATTTAGCTTTCGGTTCTTGGAAATCACAATGCTCATAGAGGTGATCTGAGGATACTGGGTTACTCTTAGCATACTATTATGAGAATTAAATGCACGGATGGGGGACTTGAATACAATCCTCAACTTTCTGGTTAAAAATGTTGTGGTTGCCTGAACCCCTCATGAGGCAAGAATGGTTAAAAAATACTGCTTATCCGTGCTTGGTTTCTTTGCAAACCATTTCGTAGATATGTATTTTTAAATTTTGTCTTGTGACCTTTAAAAGTAGATTTTCTCAAGACAGAATAGTTCAATTTAATTACAATAGCACAAGCTAAGCATACTAAAACACTTAGCTCAAATATTATTACATGTCAATCCATTGGTCAGTTCTCCAGCTAGCATCCCATGATGCTACTGGCTTGGAAAACCTGCCAGAACTCTACTGTTCTCACTTATAAACAGATCTGCCTCCTCTTTGTTCCATTTCCTCAAACCAATATTATATACTCTTTATGGAGAATGTCAGCCGAGGGGTCCTTGTTGCTCTCTTGATTGCCTTCTCGTAGACGTTTCATTTTTCAGACTAGATAACATCATCAATGCTAGTAGGGAGTAGCGTTTGCTCTTTATTTATATTCTAATGGCTTGCCCTGTCAGTGTTGGTGGGTGTAGTCTTGGAAGTTCTTTGGTTGGACTGTTTACTGTTAGCTTGTTCAACAGTTCCTTGGTTGGGGTATTGTCTACTTGTTGGTTGTTGGCCTGATGTTAATCTTAGGTGTTAATCACTGCTCATCTGGGTGTTGATTGTTAGTGGGGAGATATTTTGGTCCTCTTTTTTAGGCTTGTTGATTATCCCTTAATTGATATTTTAGATGCTGTTTATGTCTTTGTGCCTACTGATGGCTGATTTGTCAGAGAGCCATGCTTTCAGGAATTCTCTAGCATTTTTGCACTTGGCTTGGTCTAAGATGGTCACGGTTTCCCAGTTGAAACTATGGTTAATTCTGTCCATGTGTTGTGAAATTAAAGAGCTTTCATCATGTCTTCTGACTGCTAGTTGGTGTTCATGGATGCACCCTGCTAGTCTTCTGTCTGTCCTATATAATGACTGTTCGTAGAGGAAAAGAGTTTCTAAAGATCTAGATCTGAAGAGCCATCTGCTAAGACTCCACCTTTTAAAAAAATGTACTTAATAATTTGGTACCAAAAAAATGAAAGGGGTTAGTTTTTCCTGTCCATCTACTCAAGTCAGTTTTATAATACATAAACTACTGGCAGAAATGGAACTAAGAAATCTGAGACCATTTCTTTCAATAGAAGCAATACCAATAATTCAAGGCCACCTTCATGAACTTCTTAAAGCTACACAAAAATAAATATGTGAGCCGAGATTCAGGAAGTTTAGCTAATTCTCCAGTTTGCATTCCTGCCAATACGTTCCTGCTGATTTCGGCCACACTAGCCCATGTTGCTCCTGGCAATGTGTAGAACTTACCCTGGTAGGACAAGGGCCACACATGGATCTCATAGCAAATACAAGGAGGAAAGATGGATTAATGCCAAAATAAAAATGGTTTTCTTAAGGCCCACCTGCTCTGTTTATCTTAATTTTTCTGTCGTATCCAAGCTCAGATCCTTTATCTGAGCTTAAAATTTCTAAGACTTAAAACCATGATAGGTTTTAGAGCAGAATTTAATCCTCCATGAAAGATGTTTTACCAGTAACTGAGCTCATGTCAAGGATTTAGTTCGGAGGATTTTCAGGATCACAATGAATTCTGTGAATAGACAGAATGTTTTTTCCCAAATGTTTTTTAAATGTATGGTGTTCAAACTGGACATTATTGTGTCATATTTAATTTTATCTCATAACTACTGACTTCTACGTCCTCTATCAGATTGCCTTTTCTGGTTTCATTATTTCCTCATTGCTTTTAAATATGATTCCCATAAATGTATACATGCCTTGATCTCAAAATGGCTTCATGTGGGACCCAGCAGGAGTCAACTGTTTTGTTCAGCAAGTCTTGGAAAACTTAGAGAGATGGCAAATTTCCAAAGGTATATTTTTTTCCTACATCATTTTCCATGGAAAAACCTCCAAATCGCTTCTCATGGAGGAAAAGACTATATACAACTTGGCTTGAGTATTTGGCTAATAATTCCTTCCATTTATTTGCAGAAAAAACTACATTGCTTCAGAATTTATCCACTGAAGCTATTTTAGGTCACTTTGCCTTTAAGGCTGATAATATGGAATCACTGGAGGGCTATTTTCTGGAACAGCTCTCCAAAAGAAAATTCATTCTTGCTGCTAATGTAAAACCCAGGTGTTAAATAAAATACAAAAATCAGATCACCCGCTTATAAATTATTCTTTCCATTTTGTGAAGAACACGTTAAACTCAAAAGCTATGCCTTGAACGGCTTTGTTATTTCTTTTCAATTCTTTTAATTCTTTTCAATTTTATATACTTCCCCCAAACAGACACAAGGACCTTTGTCTCCCAGAAATTAAAGTCCACTTTAGTGGCACTTTGCATAATGAAAATATTCTGCAGCAATAAACACACAGGGTCCTATTCAAATTCCAGAGGCAGACTTCTCTATTGTTAGAAGCCAATGGAGGTCATGAATTAAGCTTTTAGAGTCCTCCAAGCCCATTCAGAAAGAAATCTTGCTGAGTCTGGGAAAAGCCTTGAGCAGAACCATCTCCCAGAGAGAATTCCTCCAGCCATGGAGACTTTAATTATTTCCTTTCTCAGCAAGACCACTAATCCCGAGACGCCAAAGATATTGTGGATTTAAAGCAAGATGTTTGACACTTTCCAATTTAAAAAAAAAATAAAAAGAAAGAAAAGAAAGAACAGTACTTCCCTAAAATTGCAATCTGCTTGGAGAGTAAGCCACAATGAATTTGACTGGACCCACTTCTGAATAACCATATATAGCAGGGGTGTCAAACTCGATTTCATTGAGGGTCACATCAGGGTTGTGTTTGATCTCAGGGGACCGGGGGAGTGTATGGCCAGGGGGCATGGCTAGCTCGATGTCACTTGTCAAGGCTCCATTTTTGACCGCGACGGCTTCCTGCAGCTCTCTGCCGGCGAAAACGGAGTGCGGCCTTCCCGGGCCTCCCTTTTCGATGGCAGAGGGCTGCAGGAGGCCATTGCGGCCAAAAACAGAGCCCAGGCAGGCCTTGCACAGACTCCCTGAGCTCTGTTTTTGCTGGCAGAGGCACCGCTCTGTTTCCAGGGCGGCTCCGCAGGCCAGATCTAAGCACCCTGTGAGCTGGATCCAGCCTCCGGGCCTTGAGTTTGACACCCCTGATAAATAGGATGGTTGCACCATAATGAATATAACAGGCAAGCATTACAGTATAGACAAATTTTATGAATCAAGTGATATTTAAGGAGATATTTTTAAAAGTTATAGTTTTGGTAAAACCTCTGAATGTTAGTTTAAGAAATTGCTGATCTTTTTCAGAGAAGACGCTGGATTGTCTTCAGAAAAAGGGCTACAGCTCATTTATTTTGACATAAGCCTACTAATGTCTGATAAACTTGACCCTTACCTATAAAAGCCTGTCCTGCAATTGGGTGACATAAAATCTGTGACTATGCCTTTCTCCTTGTAAATTAAACATTATACATACATGTTGAGCAATCCTCCTGGATAATCTGAGGCTGCATCAAATTTTAAGGCATACAACACATTTAGCCACAATTAACTAAACCAGGGTTTATTCAATTTTTTATTTTCATAAGACACACTAAACTGAGGTAACCATTTGGTATATGTGTGGAAATGCTGATTAATTTGTAGTTTATGGTATGTACAAACACAGCAAGCAATAAAGGGCAGAAACTAATGTGATCATACTGTATTCTGTAAATCTAGTCCTGTAATTAGCTAATGGCACAGTGTAAACCAGTGTAAACCAGTGGTGTGTTTCAAATTTTTTTACTACTGGTTCTGTGGGCGTGGCTTGGTGGGCGTGGCATGGCTTGGTGGGTGTGGCATGGCGTGGCAGGCGTGGCATGGTGGGCATGGCAGGGGAAGGATACTGTAAAATCTCCATTCCCTCCCCACTCAGGGGAAGGTTACGGCAAAATCCCCATTTCCTCCTGATCAGCTGGGATTTGGGAGGCAGAGAATAGATGTAGGCGGTGCCAATCAGAATTTTTACTACCAGTTTTCCAAACTACTCAAAATTTCCACTATTGGTTCTCCAGAACTGGTCAGAACTGGTCAGGCTATTGCTTAACGCACTGTAAGCTGCCCTGAGTCTTCGGAGAAGGGCGGCATATAAATCAAATTAAAAAAAAAAAAAAGAAACTGCTGAAACCCACCTCTGGTGTAAGCCCAGAAAATTGGGTTAATTGAATCAAACATGATTCACTTAGTCTTCGGTAAGTATTCTGTATAAACTTAACTATATTGTTTCTCTCCATCTGCTTCTTTTCCAATAAAGCACACATTGATTATGAAGTGAGGGAGTTCTATTTCAAATTAGTCTATTTTTAAATTTGGGATGGACGAGAGAGAGGAGAGATCTAGCTTGTGCAAAGTTTTGCAGGGGTATTTGGCTTCAACAGTCATTCCTAGAATATCCCTCTGAAGCAGCATCACAAGGCAACAAAGGAAATAGAAGCTTAATGCAACTGCTGAATACTAAAAGTTATCGGAAGTATCATCTCCATGTCCTTAAGGAGCACATATTAAACTCCTCTCACTTGGGTCTTTTCTACTTCAAAAATTTCATCTGCTACTGTTTGTTGTTGATCTTAGATGCTGCTTAACAAGGAAATTGACTGCATTCATATAGGCAGAATTTTATAGGGAAGAGCCAAAGACATATTTCACTTGTATCCAGGTGTACCCCATGCTAACTAGGGAATGCTGGGAACAAATCCAGGCATTTTAAAGTTGTCAAGGTTGAGAAACATTGCTGTAGTGTAGTAGGTAGCTCTCTATGGTGCTTTCTTCCTTGCTTTTGAAAACAGAAGCTGGGGGCCTCCCCCTAGTTAAGGGGAGAACTGAAAAAGGACAGAGAGAAAAATTGCTTCTTCTGTGCTGTTTTTCAGCTGTGCGAAAGTGAAGTGCCTCATTAATAGCAATCCCTCCCTGCCCCATATGAAACACTGTTCATCCTTTGGCAGGCCTTTTAAGTTTCTAAACACTGGGATAGGGTGAGCTTTTTGAGATGAACCTGTTGGAGGCTGCATGAGAATGTTTAGCTAGTGTTTTGGTTTTAATAATTTCGGTTTACATATTTTTATTATACATAGATGTGGCTTTATCTCTTGGTTGTGAACCACCCCAGAGTTTGGTTCAAGATAGGTGTGTATATAAAATAAATACATTTATTTTCAATGCATCTTCTAATAAATTCATTAACAGGAGGAGGAGGAGGAGGAGGGAGGGCAGGGCCAGGCTGAGCAGACAGCTTGTATGTAAATTTCTAAAATAACTTTACACTTGTTCCATCTAGCTTAGGATTTGGAAGCATTGTGCAATAAATCTAATTTTTACAGACAGTATTTTAGATTTCTATTGTGGTCTCATCATCCTTGCTTTCATTTTGTTTTAAATCGTGGTTGTCTCTGTGGATACAATACAATATATACTGGCACTATATCCACCAATATTTTGATCTAAATATCTTTGTATTGTGCATTCCTGAAATTACTTTGATTCCTGGGCCATAGTCGAATTGACTAGGGTTCAGTTAAGCATATCCTTAGCACACACCACATACCAGTGTTTTCAACCGCAGTAACTTTTAAGACTTAAGGACTTCAATCCCAAGAATTCCCTCAACCAGTATGCCAGATGGGGGAATTCAGGGAGTTGAAGTCGGTACCTCTTAAAGTTATTGGGTTGCAGAAACACTGCCCTATACTGCAAGATACGAGTTGTCAAGGCAATCCAAGGCGGAGAGACTTCCAGAAATCAAACCCAGCCGCAGAACCTACCAAGCCAATGCTCTGAAAAGCGGAGAGCGATTGCAAGCAAAACGCCCACCCGCTCTTAGGGTTAAGGTCCTCAAACTTGGCAGCTATAAGACTTGTGGACTTCAACTCCCAGAATTCTCCAGCCAGCTAAGCTGGCTGGAGAATTCTGGGAGTTGAAGTCCACAAGTCTTAAAGCTGCCAAGTTTGAAGACCTCTGATAAAGTTTTCAACGGAGGATGACGTAAAAGAGAAGCGTGGCCTATGCGCATGCGTAGCTGATGCTGACCGCTGAACCGCCCAGCTGAACCCATCCTGATCAGTCGGGGGACCCGCCCTGAAGCGCATGCGCACTTGAGGTTAGGCGTGCTGGCGGCGGCGTGCGTTGGACCCGCCTTTTCCTCAGCCGCCTGTCCAAGATGGCGGAATACGATCTGACTAACCGGATCGCTCATTTCTTGGACCGGCACCTGGTCTTTCCGCTCCTCGAGTTCCTCTCCGTAAAAGGGGTGAGTGAGGCGACTCTCCGATCCACTGCCGTCTGGGATTCGGGGCGAAATCTCCCCGGGAGCCTCGTCGAAGGCGGCCAGGCTCTGAGGGAGCCTGGGCCGCCTCTCTGTGAGGCGCGGGTTTAGTGAGGCCAGTTGCTCTATAGCTGAGGATCGCGAGTGACGGACCTCGAAGCTGTGACTTTTCCCAAACCACATTTGTAGATTTAATATTTGGACTTGTTCTAAATAGCCGACTGGGTGCACATCTAAGACGTCATGCAATGCCGGTATTGGGATGGGAGACCACCACGAAATCCCAAACCCGTGAGGGTGAAAGGCGTCTGTTTCCCTTCCCCCTTCCAATCGATAGGTGTCAAGGAAACTAATGCAATAAAACAACTTGTTATCGATTAAGAGGTTTCTTTTGAGCCTGGAGCCATATTTGTAAATAAAGGAAAGGAAGGCTTTTTAAAAGTGTTAGAAAAGGACCGACTTGAGAGGATCTCCTTCTGTGTAATGTGGAAGAAAAACTGCATGCCAAATAGAAAATTTATATTTCCACCTACGACTCAAGGTGGCTTACAAGGAAATATGGATAAATTCCTATTTTACTTAAATTGTAAATAATCTCATGGTGCAGAAGAGTCCTCTGGGTCATCATAGTGCAAAAGAGTCCTTTGGGTCATATGCCTTAAGCGTGGATCTGAGGGTATTTATCATGGCTGTGCTTGTAACACTGTAATTTTAGGTGATATAAGGTGTTTTTGTTGGAACAAGCCTGGCCAAAATTATTGCAGTTCTAGTCTGGATAGCTGACCGCAATCTGAAGCTCTTGGAAGTTGAGTATATTAATTACTGTTTCTAATGTGCATTTTATAAATTGACTTTTATACATAGTTTCCACTGATTTTTGACAGAGAAGCAATCTAGAACTAAGGGGAAATATCCTAACTGTGAGAACAATTAAAGAGTGACCTGCAGAAGCTGTGGATACCCCCATCATTGGAAGCTTTTAAGAAGAGACTGGACAGTCACTTGTTTGAAATAGTCCTGCTTAAGCAGGGAATTGGACTAGAAGACCTCCAGGGTCCCCTTCCAACTGTGTTATTCTGCAACAGTATTGTAGCTGGCACAGTAGACTAGCGGATTAAGAAATTGTTGAAGTGAATAGGAAATTTTCCAGTTTGAATCATTAGATAATGCTAGATTAAAGCAGTAGAGTTTCGGATTTACTTCCAAAAGATACTTTGGAGTCATCTGTAAAAACTGTTTGGTCTAGTAATTAAGGCACTTAACCACTATCCATGTTAGAAACCAGGATACTATGAGTTCTAGTGCCACTTTAGGGCATGAAAACTAGCTGGGTAACCTTGGGCCAGTCACTCTCAGCCCAATCTACTTCACAGGATTGTTTTTGTGGGGAAAATAGGAGGAGGAAGGAATATAGTGTATGTTTGCCACTTTATATAGTAATAAAGGTGGTATAAAATCTAATAAAATGTCTGCATCGCTTTAAAGCATCTGTTTCATGATCACAGGAAAAGACATGGCTGCTTTAAAAAAGTTAGGGCCAGGTGCTGTGTTTCTGCCCAAGCATAGTCATTTTTGGGGAGTTGGAGCTGCTATATTGCCATGATAAATATACACTGCCATCCTATTATTTTAGTTTCTTAATTTACTGTTATACTGGATTTGCAATTATTACAGTATGGTAATAGCTATGCAAATCTTAGAACACTAAAACCATCAGACTACCAATCACAATAAAGTTGTTGAGTTTCCATCCTCAGTTAAGACTTTCATCAAAGTTTTATGTAATATGCCACTTAAATAAATCTAATGCACATTCCATTCTGAGTTATTTATATTAAACTGAAAATATGTTATTTTATTGTTAATAGAATATGCAGTTAGCTGCTTTTTTGTATTGATACATCTATGTGTAAACTTAATGCAAAGACAGAAATACAAAAAAATGTGTTTAGAATCAGAACTACGTATGGAATTACTTTTGAATCACTGCAAAAGAAGTTTTCCTATAATGCTTACAGGTTTTAGACATTACTTAACTATAGGAATATATAATGAAATAGCCCTTTCCCCTGGAGTTGTGAATTTCCAGTGTGAAGCCATGACAGGTTTTTTTTTCTGTAGTCTGAGAGCTAATATAAGGAAAATATAGACTAATAAATTGTAATGTTCCCTAACTTGGTCCACCAAAATATGATTAGCACTTGTTTTTGGATACAATTTATATCCTATGTGTTTAATTGAAACTGTATAGATTACATATGATATGGTAATGTATTAAACTTATATAGATTTCAACTCTCACCAATTCTGGGAGGTTCATAACTATCAAAAAATTGTACAATAAAATCAATTTTTAAAAGATAAAAGATGGCAAGCAAGATGAAGTGAGGGGACTTACTCTACATTTTGAAAATTACTTTGATAAAACATAATGACTTGAAACTAGCAAGTTAAACTGAAACATGAAGCTAATTGCTCAGGTGTCTTGATTTTTAAGAATAAGATTAGAGAAATTTGCAAATCTCACCAGCTAGGTAAGGACTGTAATTGCATGTGGTATAATAATGAATTCTGTACTACAGGTTTTTGATAATTGGCAGAGCCCAGTTTTACTAATCTCAGATGTTGCTTCCTTATGTAATGTGATAGCGATGCACATACACTAACACTAGCAGCATTGTGGCATCACAGCACAAGCCCTGTTTCTTTTTTACTTGAGTCAAATGTTGTATACATGCTCCAAAGGGGTAGACCTTGTGATATTGCTTTCAGCATTCTGACAGAAGCAACAGGAGCTGTGGATACTGAGAATGATAAACTTGAGATGAGCAGCCATATAAATTGAAATAATAAAAATTAAATAAAGAAAGCTGGCTAGATCCAGTGTTAAATTAATGTATTTGCTCTGTGTGATTTCTAATTTTTCAATTTCTCAAGTCTTTAAACTTGTAGAAGAGATTATTCAGGGTATCTAAATAACTATTAATAAACTGTTTACCTGGCTGACTGTGATACTCCTTAGACAAAAGGTTACAAAACTAAAGAATATTGTGCTTAAATAAACCTGAAATTAAAAGAAAACATAGAAATTCTTTCACACATATTATTTTTCCAGATATACAATGAAAAGGAATTACTACAAGGAAAACTGGATCTTCTTGATGACACCAACATGGTGGACTTTGCTATGGATGTCTATAGAAATCTTTACTCTGATGATATTCCACAGGGTATGTGATTTGGTTTTAAACAGAACTATTGCATAATCGGTAATAAGTCTTCACAATTAAAAGCAATAAGATCTTATAGTAACTTCAAATTAAAAGGTGAAGAAATAGTCCATAAATGTTCCATTTTATAAATTTTATTATTTATGTGTTCATCTGCATTTCCATAATCTCTGTACCTCCAGTTGGGTACAAGTAATCCTTGATTTACCACCTCCAGTTTCTGCTACTGTTAGAAGAACTTTTTAAAAAACGTTTGGCTTAGTCTCTCAGACTGTGGTAATTCATAGTTAACAAGCAAAGTTTTCAAATTGTGGTGTCCTTCAAAAGGAAATACAATAATAGTTCTTTTCTTGAAAAGAGTTGTCGCATTTTACCAAGCCCAAAATAATAATGAAGTTACATCAAGCTTGTATACAGTGTATCGAAGTTGATGTTAAATGGTAACTTACACCTATAATTATAAAATGTATACATTTATATTTTTAGTAAAGTATGTCTAATTAAAAGTAGTTGCAAATGATGGAACACATGAGCTGAGGTGGCGCAATGGTTAGAGGGCAGTACTGCAGGCTACTTCTGGTGACTGCCAACTGCCTGCAATTTAGCAGTTCGAATCTCACCAGGCTCAAGGTTGACTAAGCCTTCCATCTTTCTGAGGTGGGCAACATGCTGACTCTGTAAACTGCTTAGAGAGGGCTGTAAAGCACTGTAAAACGGTATATAAGTTAAGTGCTATTGCTGTTGCTACATAGTATTATATACCGTGTTTCCCCGAAAATAAGACCCTGTCTTATATTTTTTTAACCCCGCTTGGCCTTATTTTCGGGGAGGTCTTATTATTTTGGGGCATGTGGAGCAAGATGGGGCTCCTCTTGCCATCTTACCTGATTTCCAGCTCTGCGTTTAAATATTTCCGGGGAGGGCTTATTTTCGGGAGGAGGCTTATTTTAGCGCATGCGCTCAAAAGCCCAATTCGGCTTATTATCAGCGGATGTCTTATTTTCGGGGAAATGGTATGTATGCTTAGAATCAGAGTTTCTGAGCATAGATCACTCATACTATTTTTCATTCAGCCTTACGCGAGAAGAGAAATACAGTAGTTGCACAGCTACAGTTGCTTCAGGAAGAAATGGATCCAATTGTTAAGATGTTTGAAGACAAAGAAACCACACTTCAAATGCAGTCCACCAGGTAGTATTTCTACATGTTATTTTCTTTTGTTATATACATCATGAAATGCTTCAAAATGTACTGCTTTCCTTCAGTTAAAGCTTTTTTCTGTGGGTAAGCAAAGTGAGTTGCACTTAATTGAGCAAGACTTCTCAGTAAATATGCTTAAAGCTTTAGATTAAATTTAGACAGCTAGCTTGGTGTAGTGATTAGGATGCTGGCCTAGAAATCAGAAAACCTTAGGCATGAAAGCTGACTGGGTGACTGGATCAGTCAGTCTCTCAGCCCAACCCATCTGACAATGTGCTAGTTGTGGAGAAAAAGAGGAGGACCAAAGAGAACTAGGCATTTTTGCCACCTTGAGTTATTTATAGAGTAATAAAGGAGGACTAAAAATCAAATTGCTAAAATATTTCTGATTAGAAATAAAATAGGAAATAATGCTTAGGAGATTTTATTTAAATTATGGGACTGATTTAAAGATACACAAGCAATGAAACTATAAGCTTGTATGTTTCTGTTCTCCCTTAAGAGGAACTAGCTAAGATGAATGCCACATAAAATGTTAAATATTCTTTCAGGAAAATAAAAATGAGGAAAGGACTAAATGGAAAGGTTGTTCCCATTGTGCTGTTTCTCCATTGCAAGCATATGATTTTTTGTTCAGAACAAAGCCAGGGGAGGTAGAAAATAGGATTGACATTTTCCTATTCCCTGTACATTACCTTCAAATCCAACTTGATTACATCCTGTCAAAATATGATTAATTGTGGTTTGTTTCCTGAGTCAGTTCATCATAGTTAAGTGTTAAGCAAGGCCGCACTATCATTGCTTTAAAGAAATAGATTCATTATCCATTAAAAGGTTGTGAGGAATGAATTAACTATTAGAAACACACTTTATTTATTTTTAAAGATTCATATCATAGCCAATGATAGCATTATTAATTTTTATTTATTACAGGGATGGTCGGGTGCTATTTGACTACTTAGCTGAGAAGCATGGAGTATGTATTTACTATTAAATCTGTAAAACTAAGTTAAACTTTTATTTTTGCCTTGTTCTGTAAATGCACCTTGTGAATTGCACTTAATAAAAAATGAACACCTGTTATATTTGATTTTTAATACTGATATTAAATATTCCTATCGTGATTACTTGTTATAAATTTAAATTTTATAATTTGGAAATTAAATTATTTTTGATATGGCATAATAATGCCTATTTTTGAAATTCTCCCAAATTATGGTTAGAAAGTATTGGAATAATTCCTTTCTGTGCAGGCTGTAGTATTAATTAGTATTCTGAAATAAAATAATAGTAAAAATAAAATCAGAATACAAAATAAAGAAACAAATACCTGTCTTCCATTCCCAAGGTAATCTTCTAAATCTCTGTCATTAATCCAGTTTATTTAGTTAAGGTATTCAGGATTATTCTTGCAAATCCTTTAAACTCAGTGGTAAACCACTTTCCAGGCAGCTTTTTAAAGACTGCAATTTTCAAAAAATACAGGCAGCCTGTTTGAATTCACTTCAAACATTAGTAAATAAGGATAAGTAGGTAAAGCAAAATAAGACACCCTCTTCCAATAACAGAGCATGGATAATTCCCAAATTGAATTATTACTCTAATTTACTGTGCTCTGTTTTCATCCATTTTGAACCAAACACGGAAAGCTATCTGTCAAAGTAAGAGACTTGGGAGCCTATTGGTTTTAATACAGGAAAACTTAGTCAGCACGTTTAGTTCATTTTAAGGAAAATAAATTAGCCTAGTTGTTTCATAGAGGTTTTTTTTGCTGACCAAATAACTCATTGATTGTAAGTGTAATTATGTCTCATTTTGGACTTTATATAGTTAAAGCTCATTTCTATACTTGGTAAATTACTGTCATTTTAGTATTCCAGTATGTGGCCTAAATATGCAGTTTAAGATGATTAGCCATATTAAACGTAAGAGAGGTATAACAATTTTGAACATTTTTCTATGTTTAAAAAATCAAGTTAAATACAGCATAAATATATTTGGGAGAATCTAGGCTAGCTCATTCATAGTAACACAGACTCAGTACAGATAGTGTTGGACTTACACCCACAATTGGGTCTGGAATTTCAGTTGCTAAATGATGTAGTCATTAAGCGAGTCAAATCCCCAGACCATTTTAGTTAAGCAAATCACAGCATTAAGCAAATTCCTAAATAACTTTGCTTTTCAGAAGCCAGCTGAAACAGTCAAAAATTGCACATAACTGCAAGACACTGCAACTATGATAAATTCAAGTCAGTTGCCAAGTGCCCAAATTACTATCACGTGATCACAATAGTGGTGTGATCCCAATGATGCCTTGGAAGTGAGGTCCCAGTGCCTGGAGGCCGTGCGGGTCTGGATGGGGAGAAACAGGCTTCGACTCAACCCTTCCAAGACCGAGTGGCTGTGGCTGCCGGCGTCCCGGTATAGCCAGCTGACACCATCGCTGGTTATTGGGGGCGAATCATTGGCCCCCACGGAGAGGGCCCGCAACTTGGGTGTCCTCCTGGATGCACGGCTGTCTTTAGAAGGGCATATGACGGCCGTGGCCAGGGGGGCTTTTTGTCAGGTTCGCCTGATACGCCAGTTGCGCCCCTTTCTGGACCGGGACTCCCTACGCACGGTCACTCAAGCACTCGTCACCTCTCGTCTGGACTATTGTAACACTCTCTACATGGGGCTCCCCTTGGGGTACACCCGGAGGCTCCAACTGGTGCAGAATGCGGCCGCGCGGGGGATTATGGGAGCGACGGGGCGCTCCCATGTGACTCCTCTCCTGCGCGAGCTGCATTGGCTTCCGGTGGACTTCCGGGTGCACTTCAAGGTGTTGGTGATCACCTTTAAAGCGCTCCATGGCTTAGGGCCAGGGTACTTACGGGACCGCCTTCTGCCACCAATAGCCTCCCACTGGCCGGTTCGCTCCCACAGAGAGGGCCTCCTCAGGGTGCTGTCGGCCAGACAATGCCGGCTGGCGACCCCCAGGAGGAGAGCCTTCTCTGTGGTGGCACCTACCCTATGGAACAATCTACCCCCAGAGATACGAGTGATCTCCGACCTCCGGACTTTTCGTCGGGCCCTAAAAACTTATTTTTTTCAGTTAGCCGGTGTGTCTTGATTTTAGGGTTAGTTTTAAAATTTTAATATTGATTTTAAATTGACAAGTTTTAAATTATGGGCCAAATTTATAGATTATTTTAACTCTATTTTTAACTGTAATGTTCTGTATAGATGTTTTTATTTTGGCTGTTCACCGCCCTGAGTCCGAAAGGAGAAGGGCGGTATAGAAATTTGAATAATAATAATAATAATAATAATAATAATAATTTCAAGGACAAGTCATAAGTCATTTTTTTCTGAGGCTGTCAAAACATTGAACTATCCTTAAATGGTTTTATGTCAGGAACTACCTGTAATAGGTTTCTGTGTTTAGCCTGAAGTAGCAGGGCAATGTGATGTGAGCATATTGTTATTCTTTTGCCATTGTGTGGCTTTGTATTTGAGGTTTCATTCCTGTAAACCACCTGGAGTCACCCTGAGGAAGTTGGTGGTCATAAAATTTTCTAAACAAACAAACAAATATCCAATTATAAATTTTCAAAGAAATTTTCAACCTTAAATATTAACTTTTTCTTGATATTGCTTATTTTCTCTGTTTTTCAGTTTAGGCAAGAATATCTAGATAGTCTCTATAGATTCGCAAAATTCCAGTATAAATGTGGTAATTATACAGCAGCATCAGAATATCTATACTTGTTTAGAGTATTGGTAAGTATCTTTATATTATACTTTTAAATTATTGTCCAACTTTCAACTTGATCAGGTAGTGGGTGTATAATATATTGTACATAGACTGCACTTTAATTTAGGGGATATTTCATATGGAGATGTCTCTATTTTTGAGAGGCTATTTTTCATTTTATACATTACAGAAGTTTTTATTTCACTTTCTTATTTTTCTAAACACTCAAAAGTACAGTTCATAACATCGCTAAAATCCAAATGTTTGTCTGCTACTTTTAGCTTCTGAGAACCATAGTAGCATATTAGAGTCTGCATGTTTAATTCTTAAGAGCAGTGTGGAAATGTTGTATTTCTGACTTGCCTGAATAGAAATACTACATTTGCTTTAAATGGAACAATTTTTACAGTTAACTAAACTAAAATGCTAAGTTTTAGGAAACTTGATGGCTATTTTTAAATTTTCTTGTTATAAGTTCTTGAAAAAATGTATCTGTGGTTGCTAAAAAATCAACACTGACTTGATGGCTCATAATCCGTATAAGTTAATTACCAAATACATAAAGCTAAGGGTTGTGCATGTTTGCATTTGATTCTGAAAACATGATTCAGAGAACATAGAGTTAACTTTTTAAAGTAGGTGCAATTTTTTTCCTGGGATTGTGTGATATCAGACAAGGGTGACATCATGGTGAGTTAAATCAGAAGCACTGCACAGCCTCAATAAGCAACTATGCAAACGACAAATATCAGTTGTGTGTGCTTATTATAGTTGTTCTTGAGGAATATTTCTGTAGATTGCTTGATACATTTTGTTCAGTGATTGTATATGTAACAAAATTTGATTTAAATAACATGGCAATCCCTGTGGTGATGTTCCTTTCCTAGAGGAACCTAACTACTTCTAGCAATGTCCATGTGTCCTCCCCTCATCTCAGAAATGCCAGCTTCCTGACTTGCAAATAACTATGATTTTTAATCGCATGAAGAAAACTACAAACATAAGTGTGGATTTAGAAATGAGGGTTATTGATTTATTGATTTATTTCTGATATTTCTGGTTTTCATTTGTTTACTTGCTGAGTTTTTAGTACAGTAAACTCTAAAGTTTACTGCAGTGCCAAATATGGAGGTATGCCAAAACAGCATACCATTAGAGATCTGGTAATCTTATGGTGGGAAAAATAGCATTATGTACATGCATTTAAATGTGGAAGGACAGATGGTTACCCTAGTGCAGTTGGCGAACCTTTTCGGCACACCGAATGCCGAAACGGGAGCACATGCGCGCACCCGTGGGACCACTGGAAACCGGAAGAGCGGTTGAGCTTCTGGTTTCCGGCATGCGCATGCGTGCCAGGGAGCTGCTCTTCTGGTTTCCGGTGCTCCCATGCATGCAAAGACCAGCTGGCCTGTACGCATGTCCGCTCCGGAACCCGGAAGAGTGACGGGTGATGGCTGGTGTGCCCGGAGAGATGGCTCTGTGTGCCACTTCCGCCATGCGTGTCATAGGTTCGCCATCACGGCCCTAGTAGATGATTCCACTAAAGCAGGGGTTCCCAACTGGGGGTCCTCGTATCCCCTGGGGTTTATTTTATTTTTATTATTTTATTGGTTCGATTTATGTGCCGCCCTTGTCTGGTGACTCAGGGCGGCTTACAATGCATTAAGCAATAGACTTCATACTTTTGTATATACCTGCTTAGTAGGGCTTTCGCGACCCCGCCCCCAAGCGGTGTTCCTTTTTATACAAAGTCAGCTTATTGCCCCCACAAACCAGGTCCTCATTTGAGGTGATAGTCCAGGGGGTACGAAAACTTGGGTTTAGAAGTTTCAAAAATATAGTGTATATGCATAATTATATGCATATAATTATTTACTTATGTAAGGGGTGCGAGAATATATCAGAAGGGTTCTAGGGGTAAGGGGTATAGAAAATGTTGGGAACCCTTGCACTAAAGAATAGAAGGTTCCACTACTATAAAGTGTATGAAGTGCATCTGTATCAAATTTTATTTTCTTTGATGTCTAAGGATACAGTATTTAGTCTATTGAAATGAAGAATGGTATAACTGCTTTTGTTCAAATATCAAAAGTTTATGAAAAATGCTGCTTAGGATAGAGATTTAAGTATTGAGTAGTGCTTTTTCTTTTTACTATTTTATTTTACATCCGTATTATTTCACTTAATAATGTTCTAATAAACTCAGAAGTTTTATATGCATTTCCTTAGTCCAAGATGTTATTTATAGGCTAACGTGGAAATTGCATGCTTTTTTCAAGTATTTTTTTAAAGTTGGAGAAAACGTAAGAATTGATCAGAAATCAAAAGTATGCTTTCTGAATGATCTGGCCTTAAACTTTGTTTTGTTGCCTTTATTCAAAATGACAGGAAAGGAGAAACATAAGTAGAATATTACAAGTGCCATTATATTACATCTTGGTTTAAAATTTATAATGATCCAATCAGTTAAACAGTTAGTGGCCTGTTTTCCCGTCTAGATTTTCTTCGTTCTGATTAGGAAATATTTTTCAGTAGAGTTGAAATTTTACTAGTTAAGCTTTAAACCCTTTTAAATTAGTGTGTGAAACCCCAAACTAAACTGAAGTATTGTTAATGAAAAGATCATTATTGCTTGAATTGAAAATGCTGTGCAGAAGCTGTGGTTGCCAATTCTCCAGGCTTTCCTGTTGTTTTAATCTCCAGCTGAATCTCCTTGGAAATGCCTACTGCTGATTGTTTCCTTGAAAATCAAAACTGATTTGCTAAATGAAACACAGCCCATTTTCCCAAAATTGTGGAGCAAGTATGTCAATGGCATATTCTCTCTCTGCTGGTGCCAGCAAGTCTCTAATCAAAATGTTTGACCTAGAGAAATATTAAATTATTGCGGTTATTGTAATCGGATTCACTTATTTAAAACAGGTTCCATCAACAGATAGAAATGCTTTGAGCTCACTCTGGGGAAAGCTGGCATCTGGAATTCTGATGCAGGACTGGGATGCTGCCATGGAAGACCTTACAAGGTTGAAAGAGACAATTGATAATAGTGTGAGTTTGTTTTTGTTTGCTTCACCACATAATAAAGATGGGGGAAGATACCTACTGGATGTTGACATATTTAATACCAGCTCATGTTTCCCTCAGATTTATTTTTATGACTATGCTGTTCAAACTCTGTTTCAGAGAATATTTTCAAGTTTTTGCATGCCTGGAAAATGAGCTCAGTTAGTTAATTATTGATGACCCAATCTTAGCTGAAAGAAGGTTGGAGTCCCGCTTTCAGAATTTAAGGGCTAGGTCAAGTAGCTAGTTACCAGTTACCAGTGTGAAAGAAATATGCATAATAGCACTTTCTGTTCCCATATTGCTTTTGTACTTGGAATAATATTGGAATTTTTTTTTATCTACTTGAAGAAGCATGCCAAAATGCATTGTATAGGTAATAAACTGCTGCTCTAGGTGGAAATAGAAGGAAGATAATGCCTGAAATGAGTTAATAATATATTAACTATATATAAACTCTATCTTTCAAGATAGACAAGTACAGGCAAGGAGCAAGTAGAATGAGTAGGGCATACAAAATAAAGAATAGAAACAGGATAAAATATATGTTATCTTTAACATGTGATCTTATCCTTTCCTAGTTTCAGAATAGATTATAAATTATAATCTGATTATAAATCAGAACATATTTCATGGTTGCGTACCTATTCTTTTTTTGGATGTGTTAAGCAAAAAGAATGAATAAGTCTTAAAATTTCTGGTCCTTTGACAAGTTATAAAACATATTTTTCAAGGTGGGGGTAGAATATAACACTTATTTAAAAAGGGAACATTTTCCCTTTTAAAAAATGTTAAAGTTAATGCTTAGGAACATGGAATGCAAAGTTATTTTAGTTTAAATCAAGGATTTGTGCTATTTTTAGTGGATATTTCCAAATCTACATCTTTGAAGATGCTAATTGAACTTTGTTTTCTTCACTAAACGATCTTTTTAATTATTAATTGTAGGTATGTATAATATATGTTTTATATGAGTTCCAGGGTTGTTTTGTAATGAAATAATTGTACTTCACTAAAGTTTTTGAATTGGTTTCAGCACTGTAACCAAGTCCTCAGTAAATTTTTCTCCCATTTCTGCTATATATTTCCCTGATGACAGTACTAGCCCTAGTAGTATATTATGTATCTTTCTACACTCTGGCACTCTACTTGTTTCATCCAGGCTGACCATCTCTGCATTGCAAATAGCCCAGGCATTAGCATCAGAAATCTAATATTCTGTATCATTATCTTTGTTATACCTCACCAGTGATAGAATGCAGAAAGATGTTATTGATTTTTTCTTGGCACTGAGGATGCTAATACAATCTGTAACACATTTCTGGAAAATCTCTCAGTGTTCTTGACAAAACCCTCTTTAAAAAAAAAACACCTCCACAGAAAGAAACCAAAACAACCTGAAATTAAGCAATTCTGGGAGCAGAAGACATGTTTTAAGGTGAAAATGGATGCTATTTGCCTTCTAGAGGCATCTCCCATTTCAAATGTTAATATTTTTGCTGATGTGGAAGCTACTCCACATCAGAAGTAACACCCTCTAAAATCTATCATTTTACTACCAAATTTCAGCAGTGCAAATTAGAGCTAGAAATGGAGTCATGCGAAGTCACATGATTTATGGCTTGTTCACTCCTGCCATTTATGGCTTGTTTACTCCTGCAACAAACTAATGGGAAAAGTGGCTTTTGCAGTGGCTACTTCGTTTTGGCTTATTTATTTAATAACTAAATAAGTAAATACCCATCTCATATATATGACTCTGGAAGCTAACAGTAAAAGCAAGATAAAAACAGAGTAAAAACAAACCAAAAATTAAAAAATGTCAATAGCATAACATAGCAGTCAAGAACATACCATATAAACCACTTACTCATACTTCCAGAATTCCAGTCTGTGTGGGAAACCCAAGTTTTTAATGCCATGTAAAAGGTTAGTGGGGTCAAGGGAAGTCTAATCTCAAGGGAACTGTCTTGCAGAAGGACCCAGAACATGCCTTTCCTGCTAGATATAACAGGATAGGTAGACACTCATGTGTTGGTTTCATTACATAATATAAAGTAGAGAAAGTATGTGGTATGTGAGGAAAAGAATCTTAACTGGCAGCAATATTCTTAGTTTGCTTTTCAAATGACATTTGTCATTTTAATATTAAAGGTAGAAGATAAATTAGCTGCTTGCATTTTCTTCATCTGGGAGATATTGCTTGATACTGTGGCTGTGGGAATAGCTGCAGAAAATGAATTTGCCATTCAGTTGCTCTCTGCCATAGGTACCGGTAGGTAGCATATTGTACAATTAATCTGTTCTTGCCATCTTAGTGAAAGAAATTCAAAACTGTGATGTTTTTCTATAATAATTTGAAATGGAGTAAGAAAGAAGCTAAAACAGTGGGGGGGAAATGTTCTTTACTCCCTTATCTTCTCTGCACCAATGTGGAAGAATTGCCAGCTAGGCTTGGGGGAGGAATCAAACGAGGGCCTAGCTTGGAGTCATTGAGCATGATGTCCCCCAAAACCCATGAAGCCTTATCTGGTCATTCCCAGATAAGGGAAAGGCAAGCAATCTGGTGAGATTTTTGTAACATAGGTGATAAGCAAAAAAGTTACAGTCTGAGACTATTCATGAGTGGTTCTGATTGTTTGTGCCTGATAGTCATCTCGTTGCTACCAATACAGCTTTTTTGGAACATTGAGATATATTCCTGAACAGCATGGAATCAGTCATAGGGAACTGTTAAAAGAATGAGTGAATATTCTCTCTTAAGAAATATTTATTTGAATCCTTAGCTTCCCAATCTCAAAATACAACAAGCTTTAATAATTAAATAATTCTAATTTTATAAATCTCTTTTTCAGTCCGTCAGCTCTCCGCTCCAGGCTCTTCAGCAGAGAACATGGCTCATTCACTGGTCCCTCTTTGTTTTCTTCAACCATATTAAAGGCAGAGATAACATCATCGATCTCTTCCTCTATCAGCCTCAGTGAGTTGTGTTGAATTTACAGACAACATGATTATAGAAAGTTATTTTTTTTAGGCTCCTTTAAAAGCCTGGAAAAAGTTTAATGAACAGCAGAAATATACTACATTGGACAATTCCAAAGAGATACTTCTGAATCACTTTTACAATATTTTGTATAAATCTATAGACAGGATTTTTTTTTTTAAGAGGAGAGTAGATTTTTTTTTATTTTAAAAAATTGCAACATTAGTTTAGCATTCGGTACGGACATATTTAATGTCTCCTACCGGAGGGATCTTTAGTAATGGCAATCCAAGGGAACTTTCAAGAGGTGCACAAAATTCAGTTTGGGGCCACAGAGTGGTCAACAACAGTTTTATACAATGATTTGTTCTCTTCAGTATGTCAGAATGGTTGAGTTTATATAACACACTATGCCAAAACAAAGCAAACTTAATTATTTCTTAGCATAGCAAGAAACTGTTTTAATAGTACTACCGATATTATAATAGTTCCATAGTAAGGGACACTATTACTGCTACTACTAATATTAGTAAGTAATATTAGCTAATAGAATATTAGTAAATATATGTAGGGTCATGCTGAATTCATATTTGAGTGCCTCTTGTCAGAAAACAATTCTTTGTTGATGAGCAGAATTGGTTAAATCCATGTCAACTTTGAAAGCTGCTAACAAAGCATTTTATGGATACTTCTTTTAAAAATGGCTGGAATTAGCAATTGGTCTTTATCTTTTAACTTGAAGCTTTTTGCAATAATGTAATGCAGGAATCAGTGAAGAAATATTACAGGTAAAACCTTTTAGTAGCATCTGGTGTAAACACGGAAGATAGTTTCTCCATGGCTTTGGTTACTGAAACTGTATTACATTTAAAGCTATCAATGATTTTAAGGAACACACTATCAATTTCATTGAAATTGGGTAGTGATGTAAGTGTTTCATGAGGTAATGGACTGATTCACTGCCATTGCACTGTGTTCCAAGGGCATATGATTCATCATAGGTTGTGGCCATTATATCCAAACGATATGTATGATTTCATTTCTAGATTGAACATACTCAATTACCATTTTTCAGATAGTTACAGTAAATTATTATTACTACATCACAAGTATTTGAGTCATTTTTCTATCCGTAACTTTGTTTTGTACAATGGCTCTGAGCTCATATTTTGTGCCATAATTCATTGGTGTAATTTGGCATAGGTTGATTAAAACTGTTTGTTTTGTAGGCTTGATACTTTGAAGATACTTGTTAAGGGTTTTGAATGGAAATTCTTTAAAATTATTCCAATCACTGTTATGTCTGCTGCATTTTAATTATATTATCGGGATAAACCTTTAGGTCCATTGAAAAATTTTAAGTTTCATTTGAAGACCAACTTTCTGATCATTACATTAAAAAATCTGTTTCAGGGAATCTCTGCTCATTGCTTGCTTATTTAATCTCTAAATGGCCCTTGTTTGATTACCATAAATATGTAAATAAATATTGGGATTTTTCTAGGTTCATAACGAATAATTGCATTCTAAATATTTGCTATCTGACTAATATTCTGTTTGTTTAGATATATTAATGCAATTCAGACAATGTGCCCACATATTCTTCGATACCTGACTACAGCTGTGATAACAAACAAAGATGTTAGAAAACGAAGACAGGTGTTGAAAGACTTAGTCAAGGTTATTCAGCAGGTAAGGAATAAGTACATATTTACAATTACTGTGAGTTGCTCAAAGTCTGTTTTAAGTTGTTTTAACAGAAAATAAAATTTGGAGTTTCTGTGCTATAGGCAAATAAGTCTTCAGTGTATTCTTAAACAACCTTTACATTTACAGCATTTGTATTAAAAGTAATGCATTGGTTTTACTGATTTTCATTGATACATGTCTTTTGAAAATGCATTTAGGTACATACATTTTAGACAGGTGAACTAAACCAAAAGGTGGAAGCCATTTAATGTGTGTAGTGAAAAATAAAGCAGCCCCAAGGTGTCTTAGAAATTGTAACCTCAGATTGGACCTCTTTCTCCCTGATGAAGTTTTTCTCTGCAAGTCTTGTCTTCTTAGCAATGCATATTTGAAGAAGAAATGATTTTGAGGTTGAAGACTCAAGTCCTAAGTGGAACACCACTATCTTAATTCAGTTAAATTAGCCCTACCTTATTCATAGATGTGATACGTGGCAAATGATGGGTGATGTGATCAAATATATCGAGAAGGACATTAGGTTACGAAAGATTAATCGGCCACATCTTAATAGTAAGCAATGCTGGAAGAAGAAGTATCTTGAAAATATAATTTAAGTTGCCATTACAACGAAAAAGGGAAGGAGGAGAAGGAGAAGAAATAATATTAATATATTGCAGTGACTCTGGGCAGTTTGCAAATTTCAAAACAAAAGTACAAAACAAGAAAACAAAAGTAGAGGTCTTTTTTTCTGTCTAACTTGAACATATAATGTTCTCTTGCTATTGATACCAGATCATTCTTTAAATATATCAGAACCTAAGTAAGTGATGTTAGGATGTGAGACCACTGCAAAATAAAGTAAATCATTTTATTTATTTACTTACTTAATATACAACAGTATAAAAAATCATGGAACAAGGCATTGAAAAACCACTTTGGTATGGTTTCCAGGAAACATACTTAGAAGAAAAGTTCATGAAGTCACCAGACTTGAAGAGTTCAATTCCTTATAAAGATAACATTGTTAGCTGCCCAGAATCATGAATTTGAGGTGGGCAACCATATAAATGGAAATAATGAATAAACAATATATTTGAAGAAGAACTATAATTTAAAATATGCGATCTTAATTGAGGAAAGGTGTATAATTTAAAGAGCACAACTATAAAAAAAAGTGCAGAGGAGAGCAACCAAGATGATTAGGGGATTGGAGACTAAAACATGAAGAACGGTTACAGGAACTGGACATGGCTAGTCTAGTGAAGAGAAGGACCAGGGGAGACATGATAGCCGTCTTCCAATACTTGAGCTGCCACAGAGAGGAGAGGGTCAAGCTGTTTTCCAAAGCACCCAAAGTTCAGACAGGGAATAAAGGATGGAAACTGACCAAGGAGAGATTCAACCTAAAAATGAGGAGGAACTTTCTGACAGTGAGAACAATCAACCAAGGGAATAGAAGTTGCCTTCGGAAGTTGTGGGAACTTCATCACTTGAGACTTTCAAGAAAAGATTGGACTGCCATTTGTCAGAAATGGTGTAGGGTCTCCTGCTTGAGTGGGGGGTTGGACTAGATGACCTATAAGGTCCCTTCCAACTTTGTTAATCTGTTAATAATTAAAGCTGTACAGATAATTCAAGCCTTTGTGTGCTATGAATTCATAGCAAACTTCACTATAAATGTTTGTAAGGACATTGATTCATATTTAAGGTCACTTTTCAAATGGCCATTTTATCTTAGCAGTACTTTAAAACTGATTCACTTGTGTTGTTCTAACTTGTTTTGCTATACGTCATATGGACATCATATGGACACTGAGTATTTACATATGTACTTACTATATTGTACAATTACTCTTAAAATATGCAGGAATCTTACACCTACAAGGATCCAATTACTGAATTTGTAGAATGTTTGTATGTGAACGTTGACTTTGATGGAGCTCAAAAAAAGCTGAGAGAATGTGAATTGGTAAGAATCTTTTAAAAAATAATTAACATTTAAAAGCCAGTAAATATTCACTAGTTATATTTTCTCTGGACATAGATACATATTTGAAGAGTTGTGGGAAATGACAATTAAAACAACAATAACTAATTGAGGTAATTGAAATGGGGGATTTTTAAAAAAGGTTTACAAAATTTATCCTGTAACAAAACACATAAGTTTTAAGTGGTTAAATTCTGAAACTAGGTCAAAAGCTGTCTTTACCGTGTTTTCCCGAAAATAAGACCCTGTCTTATATTTTTTTGAACCCTGAAATAAGAACTTGGCCTTATTTTCGGGGAGGTCTTATTATTTTGGGCCACGTGGAGCAAGATGGGGCTCCTTTTGCCACCTTGCCTGATTTCCAGCTCTGCGCTTAAATATTTTTGGGGAGGGCTTATTTTAGCGCATGCGCTCAAAAGCCCGATTAGGCTTATTATCAGGGGATGTCTTATTTTCAGGGAAATGGGTATTTAAACTGGAGGATAATGCAATATGCTTATAGTGTTATATTGCTTTATCCAAGACTATGTGAAAGATATCTCTGAAGCTCAGTAATATAATGCTTCTGACTCCTTTTCCAGAAGTCAAGGAGAACATGTTGCAGTATAGTTTGATTACCATATAGAATTCATTTTATGTTTTGGATTTTGCATCTTTGAGGCACATTGTCATTTAAAGCAGATGCATGCTTGCAAGAAGTCCATATAATCTTGGTTTCCCCTATTGCTCTGTCCATGTCTGAAAATATATTATGTCTTAACAGGTTCTTGTGAATGACTTCTTTTTGGTGGCCTGCCTTGAAGACTTCATTGAAAATGCACGACTCTTTGTGTTTGAGACTTTCTGTCGGATACACCAGTGTATCAGCATAAAGTAAGGGAATGTGAAGTACATTAAAAATGTTAATTTCTAAAATCAGACAAATATTGTGGAGATACTTAATTAGTAAGTGAACTACCAAAAATGAAGAATCAGTATAGTCAAATAGTCAGATAATTGTAGTTTAAAAAATTACAATTTATGTTTTGTTCTATATGTGATCTAAACTTTAAATTCCATGTAGTTTATTGCTATCTGGCAGAAATAGTGCATTTTCCCTCAGGTACCAAATATCGTGGAATCCTGCATTCTTGTATAGCAAATAATAGAGAAAATTGTGAAAGGAAGAACAATCTTTGAACACAAGTATCATAGCTATAATGAAAGTATACACATAAGATCAGTAGATGTTACCATCCCTGCAGGATTTATTTTGAGTTGTGATTGTCACAGACAACACTCTGATTATTTTTATGGGAGGGCGATCTGGTATTCCCCAAATAGTTTGGACTACACACACAAATGTTTTATATTGACCACACTGGCTGGATTGCTCCGACTTGATGCCCAAAACATGACAAGCACCAGATTGCTTAATCCTGGTCTATTTTTTTTTAAAATTTGATTTATATGCCGCCCTTCTCTGGAGACTCAGGGCGGCTTACAATGTGCTAAGCAATATGCTATCTTTTGTCCAGAAAGTTTATGGACAAGGATGATTTACTCATAGGTAAGTGAACAATATAATGGCTTAAATGTAGCATATGCAAAAACTGGAGAGGGTGATGATTTTGTACCAAATGTGCCATTTTGTGATCATTAATCCATTCTGCACTGAATAATTAATTGGACTTATATGCCGCCCTATCTCCGAAAGGACTCAGGGCGGCTCACAACAATAAAACACACAAAATTCAAATTTTTTAAAAAAATACCCAATAAAACTATAAAAACCATTAGAATCCCCTCTAAAACCCCTTCAGTCCAAAGTTCTAATTTGCTATGTTGGTTAAAGACACCATACTAGAATCTGAAAATCTTGAATTTTTGTCCTGCCTTAGATATAAAGCCAGCTGGGTCATTTGGAGCCAGTCATGTTCTCGCATATCAAGGAAGAAAAAAACTTCCTTGATGTGAGAGAGTAATTATTTCTCCAGAAGCAAGATTACAGATTTAGTAAACTGAAGTATTTTAAGATTGCTAGAAAGGCAATATTGAACACTTAAATTGAAGGTAGATAGAGATTGCACTGGGAAACTATTAGAATAGAGATGATAGTGTTGCCTATTGGCCATGTTTCAGATAAAAAGACCTTTACTGAAGCCTGGAAGCTAACAAAAATAAGCTTTATAATTCTCAAATTAGTAGAAAACTGAATGAAATGCTAAGAAGTTGTTAGAAAGCCACAGAAATGTCATCTGCATAAAGTATGTTAACAGGACAACAAATGCTGTTTCATATTACAAAGAACAAGATAATGGAATAATTTTAGTCATGAAGTGACATCTTTGGAAATCTGACCCAGTAGTTAAAAGTCTTCTTTTGACATTCTTAGATTTAATTTAGTTTACTTTGCTTCATTGTCATTGCACCTCGTACAACAAAATTAAATGCCATATTCAGTGTACATCATACATAAGATCCTTATCATACATAAGAAAATTATAAAAAATAAAAACACACATCCTTCACATTCTATACAATTGAAATGAAAGGTCTCAGAACAAGTGATCTGATAAAGCACGTGAAAGAGATTTCTAATGCTTTATTGCTTGAATTAATACAAAACCTTCCTTAGAGCAATTATTTCACCAGAAGCAAGATGGACATTCAGCAGATGGGATAAAGTTCAGTGAGATTTGTTATAGTTATGTGTTATTTGACTAATGGCTAAAACTGTCTGGTCATCCCATTAAAACAAATTCCTTTACCTCTCAGGAATATTTTTAAAATACTTATATATTTATAAAAATATGCTTATATGCGTTTACATTAGCTGCAGAACTCCAGTGGAGTCTGTGTGACAATTATGGTATATAGTCTATAGGATAACATCTAATTTGGTTTTCACCGAGTATACTATGAGATCCATGAGTTATTCTGGTTTCTCTAAAAATTTGGACAGACCAAATTGAACTGCCTTAAAACAAATTGGATGGGCAACAAGATACACTTGCTGACTTAGAAAATAATAACTGCTTGTTTTTATGACGTGTCTGTTTATTTTTCATAGTTGGAAAAAACAACAGGATTATACTGTAGATTTTAAAGTATCCAATTAAAGATCTGCAAACAAATAAAATACATCTGACAGATCACTTTCCTTTATGTTACATTTTAAAATTCTAAATTATATTTAAAATTATACAGTTTTAAATATAATTAAAATCTTTGGACTTTCTGGGAAACTCAAGTTTGGTACAAGGGAACTTTGCCTTTCCATGTTTCAATTTTCTCTGGTTGATGCGAGATCAAAATTGAAAACAAAACTGGCAACAATGTAGGAATTGTAAAATAGAGTATTTAGTTGTTCAGCATAAATCAGTATGATTCCAACCCAGGAAGGAGTACAAATTTTAAACAAAGAACATGATTCTATTTTATTTTTTTATTTGTCTTTCCTCAGTATGTTGGCAGATAAATTAAATATGACACCTGAAGAAGCTGAGCGATGGATTGTGAACTTAATCCGAAATGCAAGGCTAGATGCCAAAATAGATTCAAAATTGGTAGGTTCCATGAAACACTGTAATCTGATTTAAAGTGCATTCTTAAAACTCATTAGTATTAGAACTCAAAGAGCTTTTTATATTTTCTACTCTCTTTATGTGTATTTGATTCTGAGATGATTAGTATATGGTACCATCCTAAAATGAATATGTAGTTAAGGCTTTGGCTGATTTGGACAGTATAAAGTACTATGTACTTTATATCTTTTTTTGTAAAAGTACACTAGTCTGCATAAAAGAAATTAGCCATTAACCATGTATCTCAAAAGGGTTGTTGCTAAACTTTGGCCACAAAGTGACCATGCTTGGAGTATATAGTTTTAGGATGTTTGGTTTGGGGGAAGAAGTCTGAAATGGGAGCTGATTGACATGTGAAAACTTCCCATTCCATTCCCAGATATATTTTTTTTAATGAATGTATAAATTCCAAAGGAAACCAGATACAAGGTAAAATAATAAAGTAAGGAATTAATGTGTTTAGGAACAAGGAATCAAAGGTGAGGGTGAATGCTAAAATTTATCGATCTAGGTCCTGTCACAATTTTTTTTTCTAAATTGAGGAATCATCTGGCACATTCAGTTTTGAATGTGATCTCTGCTAAGTATTCAGCTTGTAATACCTTTGTGAAGTATTGTAATATGTTTATGGGATTTCTTTAAGGGCCATGTGGTTATGGGGAACAATGCAGTATCTCCTTATCAGCAAGTGATTGAAAAAACCAAAAGCTTGTCTTTCCGGAGTCAGATGCTGGCTATGAATATTGAGAAAAAACTAAACCAAGGCAGCAGGGCTGAGGTAAGAAGAAATATATTATATATATTTTTTTAAAAAAAAATATTGTATGCAAAGAAAACTATAAGGAAAAATTTGGGTCCAATTATCCTCAGTAATTCAAAGACACATAACTAGATATTTCAGAAAGGTCAGATGAAGAATTGAAATAAATTATATCAATCTGATGTAAGCAAAATAAGGAAGATATGTGGAATTAAGAGTCCTGAAATTAAAAAGCAAAAACTGTACATTGCAAAGGAATGTTTTATCTTTCGTTTTTACATCTACTCTTCCTTTTTATGTGATTCATAGTTGCCTTCCTTTTGGAAAAATATGGTATTTTTTGATACACAAAGTCAATATGCTCTGTAGCTATGCTTATATTTGTTTCATTAATTAGGAATGAAAGACACTCTTTTCTAATTTTTATTTTTACTTTTTTTTTAAAGGCACCTAACTGGGCTACTCAAGATTCCAGCTTCTACTGAAATTTCTAAAGTTTCTAAAAGAAAAAAAAAATCAACTTTCATTTGATAAAGATTTCAATTATGTGCTGTTTTGAAAAGGTGATAATTATGTGAATTTTGCAGTACATATTAATCAGAATAAAACTGGCTACTTTTAATTGGTTGTCTATCTTTAATTGGATTTGTGAAAAGGTTTTATTCAGTTCAGCAAAACTAGTGATTTCTTGAAAGCTTTAAAAAACCAATTTAAATTTAAAAATTACTTAAATTTGAACTGTGAAAAGCCCCTTGTGACATATTTTTTAAATATAACACTGCTAATAGAGTATATTGCAAAATTTATCCACTTTAATTTAAAATGGTACCCATACTTTCAGTCAAGAACAGTCTTGCTTTAGAGATAATCTGGTAGAGGTTTCACCACCCAAAAAAATCAAAGCTGATGTAAGGCCTAGATGGGATTCTAGCCAGAAATAGGTGGCAAAATTAATTTTTGTTCAGGCTATCAATTTTGATTACTCCTTCTGTAGCTTGGAAGAATTGGTCTTGATAAAGGTTCTGAATTTTATTGGTTGAAACTGAAAGATTTTATCTTCTTGATAGATAAATTTATTGGGTTTTCTTGCCCCTAGAAACCAACTGTACATATCAGATTGCTGAAACTATTGTTAAACTACTACAAGTAGGAAAAGTCTGTATCCTAAATATTTACAATATCTGCTTTCAGATGGTTTTCTATACTGCACAACAAAGCATTGCTTTTAATGTAGAAATGATAAAGTCAGTGTAGTTAGTGAGCGATTAAATATGGAAAAATAAATGAAGAGTACTTCTGTCAGTAACAGATAAACAGATAATAAATGGCGACTTTATTTAGCCGGCTCTTCTCAGACAAAATAGGGCAAGATTAGAGGAAAGATGGAATTCGCTGAAAGTTTCCATACAGAGGAGCCTGTCTAGGGTGCCAGCAGTGCTTAGTGAACAAGCACCAATTTTAATAATTTAATTTTAATAATTTAACAATTTTAATACCAATTTTTCTATTAGAAAACTTTTATAAAGGTTTTGTCTATGGCAGTTTGTAATTTAGTGTCATGAGAAAAATAAGGGTTTTATTTTTAGCTCATTAAAATGTATGTTGTAGATTTCCAAGTCAGTTCTTTCTGTCAGTGTTGGACTGGATACCTGATCCTCTGGGTGCATTTATAGTTTCAAATTCACTTCAGAATTAGTTGCTTTAGCAAATAAAATGTTCCAATGGAAAACATGCAATTAGCAACCTAAAATCTATTACATTACTAAGTGGGTGTACATGTACACCAACTTAGTAGACATAGTTCTAGGCTGGACAGTGTTGTCTAGAGCAGGGATCAGCAGCCATGGCTCTGGAGCCGCATGTGGCTCTTTCATCCCTCTGCTGTGGCTTCCTGTTGCCGGTTGGCTCCACAATTGATAGGACTTTTGGTTAGGATAGGTAGAGGAAAAAGGACGCCGCACTAGGAGGAGACTATGGTGGGGGAACTGGACTTCTGGTCGGCTCCAGAATTGAACAGGGGGCTTCCGGTTAGGACCTTTGTGGCTCTTTGAGTATTTAAGGTTGCCTACCCCTGGTCTAGAGATTAGATTCAAACTTCATTCCTTGTGTAGCAAGGTAAACAAGAACTGAGCCTGACTTGATAGCCCACCACATTAGCTGCTCATTTTTCTACAGAGAAGCATGTTAAGAAAGTGGAAATTACTCGGTCATTTGCAACTGAGCAATAAGTTAGCTATTTCTAGATGATTCCAAATTATTCAAGATAATCACCTAAGAAGACTTACAGGATCTCAGCAATGAATAGTAGAAACAAAAGTGGAAACACAAAATTAACTCTGAGAAAATTAGAAGAACAAGTTTGCATATCTATTCATAACAAGTTTGAAGATGCCCCTGTTTTTAGAAGAAAAAAAAACCTGCTACAGTTTGATTTTTAAAAAGAATATGTAACTTTGATCAAGGGCACTATTGAACCAGGTAAGTTCCTGTTTTATTCTTTAGCCAGCTTTTTCTCTCTCTCGTGAAATGAAGCAAACAGCTCTGGGAAAATCTGGTTATTCTTTTATAAACAGATGTCCACGTAAAGGGAGAACTTTGCAGTATACTTCTAAAAATTCTTTGTTTCTAAAAATATTTAATTAAAAAAATCTGTTTATTCTTTTTTTAATAAAGAATTCATAGCATCTCATATTTCCTCTTTTTTGATCCACAGTAACATCCAAATTAACCATAGAAAAACATTGCTTTTCTCCCCTTATTTTTATTTTTTTGAAAAATTTCAGTGGTATATTAGATCTATATATGGCTCTGAGATTGAAAATGGATTCTTTTTTTCTTTTGTTAGGATACATAAAAAGATTGGCTCAATATAAGATGTTAATTTGAACCTTTTAATTCATGAACAAAAAGCATTATCATTTTTAATGTGCTTTTGAAGTCTACACTTCAACTACACTCCAGTTTATTTCTAAATATGTTAGATGATAAAGACAGCTGTTATGACTACTTAATCAATAGAGACACAATCACAAAACAAGTATGTAACAAACACTTCAGAAATAATAACAGCTATGCTTTCTGGCAGAAAAAAAAGAGAATCAGATCCCTGTTAGGCTACTGAAGATTTACAAAATAGTTTTTTTTTTCATTTCTGAAGATAATATCAGGCAGTATGATTAAAATACAAGAGCAAGAAGGGCAGTAATGGAGTAAGGAAGAAAATGATGGATATTAAAGCTGATGTTGGTAATAATTTTACATTATCTGTAATTTTACATTACATTACATTTACATTATGATAAAGAGCTAGTAATAAGGCAAATTAACACAGGCCAGAGCTGAAGCTTATAAAGGATAAGAAACAATTGATACTTCCTGCTTGTCAATATAAAGTTTGGTTGGCTGTTTTTTTATCATCTGGCTACAACTATTTGCCTTCAGGAAAGGAAGTAGAAAAAAAGTTTCATTTATTTAGCCATATGATTAAAAGTTATTTCTGTTAATATCATTGACTAAACTATAGACAAGTTCTTTTAAAAAAACTTTGCTGTGTCTGCATGCACCCATGGGACATTCCATGGTGTTTATTCTTGTATTTTCACAGTACATCTCTGCCCCCATAGGGTTTGCTCAGAAAATCTTAAGAGGTGGGCAACACAAGGTCTGAACTGCCCTGATCATTTCTACTGGGCCTTCTTCAGTAATAATCATAGTTCCATACATCTGGAAGACCATGTTGCTCATCTACCTGTAAACCCCATTCTAGTGGACTGAGGCCTCAAAATTATTTACTGCATTTTTATCCATTGCAGTTGCAAAACTCGACTATTTATAGCAGTAAAGCAATTTTAAAAATTAAGTATGGTAAAAGTAGAAATATCTTGACATAATTACATAACTATAAACCATACTTTTTAATTATTTGCACTATAGTTGAAATGCCACAGAGAGAATCTATGTGGTTGCTAAGAATTGACAATAATGTGATGGCATGTATCCATAATTAAAACAATATCTACAGGTGTACTAAAAAGGAATCGTGCTCAAAATCCTCGACACCAGAAAGGCCAAGTGGATCCCCTCCTGGCATTTGTGTTGACTTTTATAGAGGGAAGATTGTAGGCCATCGATGCAACTTAAAGAGCTGGCCTAAAAATATTTTACCTTTTGTGCATCAATATGTAAACTTCAAATATGATGCATTAAGACAAGTTTCATGAAGAAAATCCAGATTCATTCCTACATGAAAAACCTGACCATCTGTTTGATATAGTGTTCTATTTACAGAGATTTGTTTATTAACATGGATTATTATTCAGTCATGCAAATTTTCTTGACTATAACAAGATTCTTTGTATTTTTGCACACTGTCTGAATCTATGCTGGAGGACTGGAATAAAAACTCCAGAGAGATCTCCAGTGGTAGAAAGTATCAGTCCTTTACTTGAATAAAATATCATTTTGCTTTTTGTTGGGTTTAGTGCCATAACCAAAAAAAAAAAAAAAAAAGAACACCTAAGTATTGCATTGCTTTAGACTGGAAGAAGAGGTCAAAATCAATGCATATCCATTTATTATTTAAAATGCTAGCAAAATGTTACTTTGAAATGGATGTTCTAAACAGTACATTAACACTGGATGAGTTTAAATATTGTAAATCATAAGTTGCATACCCTACAAATGGCTGGCTTAACACAATATACTGAACCATAAATTATAAACCACAAAGCACAGCATGTTAAGCCTAAAATTATAATAAGTTACTGCATCTCTAAATTAATCTAGTGATGTCTGCAAAACTGAATGCATAAAAGACATTATTTCAAAAGGCAGATCTGATTTAAAGTGAGATTTTGAAACGTGCTAAAAAAGTCGTGGCCAAATGTGGTTTATTTAAATGAATCATGATTAAGCTATGGTTTGATATTCCATGTCTGCTGAAAAGGAGACCGGTAACTTTAAATCTGCTTTAATGAAGAACTAAACTGTAGTGAAGACTAAACTCAGAATTACTGAAAGGAGAACTTGAACAATCTCAAACTGTCTTTGGAGCAGAATATGACTAATAAATAATACATTAGTCAGTGCTCAGTATTGTTAGATGTCTCTAACCCCAACCTTGCTAACAGTGGTTTTAATGCTCTACTGAGGATTTATTCAGAGCAAAAGTCAAAAGTTTTACAAAGCATGAAATGTTTCGGAATAGGGCATGGAAGAAGTGACAAACTTTTAGAGAGTGGAAGGGGGAATCCTTGATGCTCTCTGAGGTGTGTTATTTGCTTGATGACATTGCATTACCCATCTAGGTAACATCATCAGTGCTAATTGTAGACTTACATGCTTGCTTATAAGCAGTAGCTTGCCCTGTCAGTTTTGATGAGAATATATTTCCTCTGTAGTTCCTTGATGAGGGTGTTTTCTTTATGACATGGCTAAACCACAGTTGTTATGGACAGAACATAACGTACAGAAAAAATGAAAGAACAACTGGAGGACAAAGAAACTTACATCCCACTAAGTGCCAACCCAATACAGAAACTGTACAACCAGATTAAAAAAAAAATCCTCAATCACCCAACCAAGAAAGGTAAATGAAAAGCAGTGGGACCATTTTCCCACACTTTTATGGAAACCTAAAAATACACAGTTCCAATACACACATTATCCAATTGTATCATACCCAAGGACCACAACTTAAAATATAGCCAGAGATCTAGTTTCGGCATCTCATAGAAAAAAGTGAATATTCTATCAATTCTTCATTATATGATACCCCTTTGCTTTATCCAGAGTGAAAGGTGGATGGCTAAAGAGGAAGAGCTAAAAAGTAGCTACTCTTGAGTTGCATTAGCAGTCTGACAAAGTCCGTCGTGAACCACTTTCCCCTGAGTCATTCCTTTGTCATTCATCCTAAGGGCTTCATAGAATCTAAGCAAAGACTTCCAATCCACTGTTAATCACAGTGTGTAGCTTATCTGCTAATTCTGCTCAAGAGTACAGATTTGTACTACATGGAATTTATGTGCCAGCTTGGAACTGAAACGTAATGCAGGCTACCAAAACTGTTGTTCTTAATTTTCCTGAAAAGAAGAAGAGAAAGAAATTAAAACTGCCTTTTTAAGCGAGCTATCAAAGATATATATCATGAAAAAATATACCTAAAATTGCTAAATGAGAAAAATACTTGCAGGGCGTTTGAAACAAACATGAACTACAGAAATATTAAAATAAAATTTTTAAAAAAGCATTCACCAAGAGAAGCATTGCCATGCATTCAGTGAAGCAACCTTGAAATTCCAGGGCTGCAGAAAACAACCCAACAAGGGGGTATCATGCATATTCAATCAAACATAGGGCTGCCTATTTCAATTTATACTGACTGGTAGAAATCTTTCATGACTGATTGTAAAGCAAATCTGAAAATCATTTAAACCAGAAATGCCAAGGCTGTAGCCACAGAATTTATATATGTAAAACAACCTGAAAACTGCACATTGCCTACAGTGTTCAATAAGCCCTATCTGTACAAATTCACACTGACCTCAAAATAATGCTAATTTAATGGTCTACATGTCAGACTAAAAGTATTCTTGCATAGTGGATTCTAAATGTTTGTAATTTATGTTTGACCAAACTTACGGTTGAACAAACCATGACTTAAAATATCTAGGCTGTGAAAATATCCGTGAAACTAAATGGACACCTTCCTTGGTTTCCAAATTAAGTCAATCATAGTATGCTAGGATTAGGAAACTTTTCCCATTGTGGATGTTATTCCCACAAGGGGATATACATTAGGGACCCAACACATCAGTTTTGAGAAAGCAAGGCTCTCCAAAGAAGTGTTTTTCAATCTTCCAATTTTAAGATGTCTGGACTTCCACTGGCTGAGGAATTTTGAAGCTGAGGTCAACACTTGAATAACGCTGTTCTAGACATCCTCTTATTATTGAACGGTTAAGTCTGTCACGAATTTTAGTTCATCTACTGGGAGGTTCAGGATTCTCCATTAGATTATTTTTTTGTCATTCTTTGTTCTGGAAAGAGGATTTGATTACTTTAAAATTCAGCCCTAAGTATTACAGGAACCTTCCCCAACATGGGGATCCTCTAGCTCAGGGGTGTCAAACTCAAGGCCCATGGGCCAAATCCAGCCCATGGGGCTGCCTGGAAACAGCAAAAGATCAGCTGGTGGTGCCTCTGCCAGCGAAAATGGAGCTCGGGGGGAGGCACATGTGCCCCCCCGCACACGTCATTTTCGGCCCCAACGGTTTCCTGCAGCTCTCTGCCAGCAAAATCGGAGCACAGGGGGACTGCATGTGGCCCCTCTGGCTCCGTTTTCACTGGCAGAGGGCTATCAAAACAAACTAAAAAGAAAACAAAAGGAGAAATGTTTCCCCTTTTGCATTTGAATTTCCTCTTTCCCTTTCTCCTTTTTTGTCCCTTCTTGTAATGCAAGAACACTACACTGCACTGCACTGCACTGCACTGCACTGCACTGCACTGCACTACTATACTATACTATACTATACTATACTATACTATACTATACTATACTATACTATACTATACTATACTATACTATACTCAGTGGTGGGATTCAAGTAATTTAACAACCGGTTCTCTGCCCTAATGATTTCTTCCAACAACCAGTTTGCCAAACTGTTCAGAAAGTTAACAACCGGTTCTCCCGAAGTGGTGCGAACTGGCTGAATCCCACCACTGACTATACTACACTACACTACACTACACTACACTACACTACACTACACTACACTACACTACACTACACTACACCATGCTATACTGTACTATGTATATAATAATAGGCCATAATTGGAAGGAAAGAGAAATAGAGGACAACCAGCAGCAAAATGATGGATTTAGTTACAGTGGTGATGGGTAGAAGACCTCAAAGACCAGATTAGGGACAGAACCTCCTGGAGAAAAATCTATTAGTGGTCACTAAGAGTCACCAAGAGTCAATAACAACTTGAGGGTACTCATCAAGAGCAATAAGAGCAAATCCCCTTATAGCTCAAGTGGAAGGTCCTTTCCTCACTTTATTTCCTGTAGATGCATGAACCTCAGCTTTCATAATTGCCACTGAAGGGTACCAGGTTGGGGATCTTTTCTGTGTAAGAGTGACTAGAAATACATTTAGGGATTCATTTGATATACTCATATTTTTTCTGCCATATAAATATTGGTTAAATCACAGTAAACCACAATGTTGTTTATTTGGTTTTGGCTCAGTGCAATCCCATCCATTCTGGTTGATTATCCAGACATTATGGATCTTTGACAAATCATGGATTAACATGATGTTTAAATCAAGATTTACAAACACTTTGCATCAAATTCCCCATTGCATGACCTGTGCATCTTTTTTTTCTAAAATAAAAAATAACTTACTATTTTTTCATCTTTTAAATTCTATGTTAATTGATTACTTCAGTTTTATTATTTCTAGCTTAAATACTGTATGTTATTTGAGTGGTTGTAATAACCCCCCCCCCAAGAGATGTACTTTTTTTTAAAATTCAGAGATCATCATGGTCCTGTCAGACATTTTTCAGTGTCACAGCTCTTCTGAAAAATAATCATGGTCCTTCCCCCTCCCCACCCCCCACTCTGCCCAAAACCCAGAAAAGTTACTAAGGAATATCATTAGCTTGGCCAAGATGAAAATTTTCAGCCTTGCTTTTCGAGGATTTTAGGGGAATTAAATTTCCTTAGCGTTTTTTCTGCCTTACCCTTCCTTTTTAATGGAGTTTTTCAGAGATTTTAAAAATAAAAAGCTTATTTGAACACTCCCAAAATACCCAAATGGTATACTTTTTGTACTGTTGAGTTAGTGATGGCAGATTTTTGGTTATGTAAAGATTCATCTTGGAAACAAGAACTTAGAATAACTTTATGGTCACTTTGAATATACATTAATCGGCATACATTAAAATGAAATTTTGTTGCATATAGCTCTCAAAGGGTCTCCACCTCCAATATACACTACATAAACATGATAAAATAAATAAATAAATACAACATTATGCATATACCCGCATATATTATATGACACAGAAAAACAACACAGTCTAGTTTGGATGTATACATGTACATGGTGAGAAAAACAAAACTTATGAGTTTACCAGACAAATGGCACTATTAATAGCATACCTAAGGTTTATCTTCCTCTTATTCTGCCTTATTTCCTTTGTTCTTTTTTTTTCTTCCTCCAATTAAGCATTGTTTAAATAATCACAGCCTTTAATGAACAAGGGTAAAAAAAAAATCTAACGTTATAGTTTACTGTAGTTATCAGCCATTCTCATCTGACATTAAAATGAGAAATTTAATAAATTCTTAGGATAAGATAAATGATCAAATTTAGCCCAAATTATATGGTGAAATTGTTCATCTGGATTAGGGAGCCTAGTTCAGTGATGAAATCCAAATTTTTTTACTACCGGTTCTGTGGGCGTGGCTTGGTGGGTGTGGTGTGGCTTGGTGGGTGTGGCATGGCGGGCGTGGCAGGGGAAGGCTACTGCAAAATCTCCATTCTCTCTCCACTCTGGGGCCATCCAGAGGTGGAATTTGCCGGTTCTCCGAACTACTCAAAATTTCCACTATCGGTTCTCCAGAACCTGCTGGATTTCACCATGAACTCTGAACCAATTACTCTTTCTCTGCCTAGCCATTCTCATAGGTAGAGGTCAAAATTAGAAAAGACAAAGTCCATAAATGTCTAGAAGAAAGTGAAATATAAACCTAATAAATTTTAAAAAGTATTTTATTGGGACAATTTATAGAATTGCAAGAAAATAGGTTTCTCCTTCTACAAAAAAATAAGAACAACACTGCTATATTAAATCAAAATATTTATCTAATCCAGAATGATATTCTTCAGTGGCTAATCAGAACCTCCTGAGAAGCCTAGAGGCAGGACAAAAATTTGAGCATCTTTGCTTCACTTATATCATCCACAGACTACTCAACACACTGCAGCAAATTGAACATAATAGTGCCACTTAGCATAGTATAGGAACTGAGTCATGAAATGATATACCATAGCACAATATAAATAGCTTTATTTCCACTTTATTTCATTTGTATTTGTCCCAATTCCTTTGCAAATCCCCGTTTGGTGGACATCAAGTTGATATAAATCTTATAGAGGGGAATTCCACAAGTGCTCCTACCTTGCCTGACATATTTTTCCTTATCTGTCCCAAATTCTTCACTGACATCATTATATAGGTGATCCTGGATACTGACGTTTGTTGTGCTTTGTTGAATTTGGTCGATTTTTAAAAAGCTAAGCAAGATCAAACCTGGCTAGTCCTCAGATGGAGACTGTCATTTGAAAAGTCAAAGCTAAGTTGAAAAGCTAAATCTCAAAGGTTTATTTTTCAAAAGGCAACTGGACTTTTCTTTGTTTGAGAAGTGAAACCTCTGCTAGGAAAAAAGAAAGTTAAGTCCAGTTGCTTTTGTAAAAGCACCTTTGGGACAACAATGACCTCGTTGGCTGACAATCTACATAGACTACCAGAAGCTAAGATTTATGTGAGGAAGCCTTAAGTTTCCCTATATATCTGTTATATCTCTATTATGTTCTTCTTCCTCACTTTCGCTCTCAGTTCCAAACTGCCAAATATCCATTTCTTCACCAGGAACATATTCCAGTTCTTTGATCAACTTCGTTGCATCTCTTCTTTCCCCATTTTTCCAAAAGCTTGTTGGCAGTTTTATCAATTTATTTAGAAAATTTATTGGCTGCCAATCTTACTTCAGGGTAAGCAGAACTGCATCCAGGATGGTTAAGATGGATTTCCCCACATCATTACATTATCAGTAATGTTCCAGTTCCGATTAATCATCAACATTTTACAAAGCACACAGCTAACTCTAAAATTAACATGTTGTAGGAATAGATAACACAAAAGAAATACTCATAATTAATAATTAATACAGCTCAATAATTAATACAGCTGACCTCCTCTGGCTATAAAATATGTATTTTTAAATAAAATATACAAATAAGTAAATATATTTGTGGTTTTTATTGATTGTTCTATGTGTTTCTGTGAGATGGGTGGCCATATAAATATAATACAATCACAAGCAAAGAAGAGCTGCTGCAAACAAGTGCAGTCAGCCTATAATACAGGGTTACCACTTGTATGACTTTAACTTTTTGGCCATCTAAGGCTACCACAACTGGTAAGAGCTGAAGCTAGATCAGGCCTTACACTCATCTACTTGGGCATCCTGTACCCCAGTAGCTCATAAATCCAAGCTGGAGAGAGAACCATAAACACCTTCCAGCAACTTTTATTTTAAACGAGCTAATAACCCAAGATATCAATATGGGACATTGATGTAGGAGAAAAGCAGGATCCATTTATGGCAGACCCCAACCCGAAGAAGTCCACATTTTCTTAAAAAGACATCCAGCTCCCTTCTTAAAAGGTTTCCATTCAAGCCCCTCTGGAGAGATGAACTGTGACATGTCCATGACAGCTTAACTTCCCGCAGTGGTGAAATCCAAATTTTTTTACTACCGGTTCTGTGGGTGTGGCTTGGTGGGCGTGGTGTAGCTTAGTGGGAGTGGCAGGGGAAGGATACTGCAAAATCTCCATTCCCACCCCACTCTGGGGCCAGCCAGAGGTGGTATTTGCCGGTTCTGGGAACTACTCAAAATTTCCGCTACCGGTTCTCCAGAACCTGTCAGAACCTGCTGGATTTCACCCCTGGCTTCCCGTTCGCTCTTATTAGGACTGGCTGGCCATCAATAGCAGTAGCCACGGCTAGCCTGATTCTCCAGGAAAATGAGCCAGTCCTTAGGTCAACCAACCATTATACATATGTTGTGCACTGACAATAAAGATTTGAATAGTAAAAGCCATCCGTGCCGGTTACCAGGAGCGCAGCCGACAGTTTTAACGGCGCCCTCGAAGAAATCTCGCACGAAACGAGTCTGCGCTCTCGAACCTCCGGCGGATCAGCTTCGCTGCGTTTGGGTCCTCTCTCTCTCTCTCTCTCGTCTTTGGCTTCGCTCCTTCCACCTCTTCGAGCTTCGAGGTGCTCAAAGCCGGCGCCCCGGGGTAGGATCGCCGCCCCTACCCCACCCACCCCCACCGCCGAGAGGGGCAGGGAGAGTCGTTGCGCGGCTTGAGTTCCCGGCAGATCCTGGCAACCCTTCGGCCACCTCCGGGAGCGACCCGGTTCGGAGGCGTTAGGAAGGCGGAGTAGCGAGCGGCCTCCCCGCGGGGAGAGATGCGGTAGAGCACAGCCCCGCCTACTTTTCGCCCAGCAGCAACAGCCCCGCGTGAGTGGCGCTCCTCGCCGAGTTCCTATAAAGAGAAAGGGCGCAATTCGCCCTCGCCCACGGCAGCCGCTCCTCACCTCGACCCCGGCTCCCTGCCTCCGAAAGGGCGCAGGGGCTGACCGCGAAGCCCGACCCGCCTCGGCACCGGGTGGCTGCGGAGGAGGCGGCGACGGCGACGGCGACGGCCTCCCCTCTTTCCCGCCCCACGACCCCACGTGGTTCCCCGAGCCGGGTCGGTTCGCCTCAGCGGAGCGCTGGCTTGACCTGAGGCGGCTGGTGCTGCTTCCAGCCCGCCGTCGCCCCGCGGGGCTAAGTGGACGGGGAGGAAGACGCCACCTGGCCGGTTAGGGAGAGAGACAGTTCCAAGCCCGGAGGCTCCATCCAGGCTCCTTCGGGCTGTGAGGGCAGCTTTGGCAGGTCCGCTCCTTTCCAGCAGCGCTTCTCGGACGGGGCGAGCGGCGGCGGCGGCGGTTATTCGAACCCCGCTTTATCTTAGCGGAGAGTAAACCTTAATTTAAGCCGGCAGGGGCTTGTACCGAGGCCACGTGCAGGGGATTAACCGCTGCTTTTTTGGAAGCTCAGGCGGCTTCCTCGGGGTTCGGTAGCGCGCGCGCGGTCCCTGCCTCCGGCTCGGCCCGATCTAGCGGACCGAAACTAGACGGCGCCGCCGACTCTAGTTCGCCCTACCTGGGGTCTAACTCCGCGGGGCTTCTTAGCAGCCCGGTGGAGGCTCCGAGCGTCTAAAGGACGCCTCTGCCGAATTGGAGAGGGGCTCCATCCTAAAGCGCGCTTGCCTCCTCGGAAGTCAACCCCGGTTGACTCCTGGGGTTGATCCTCCGGCCAGCCAGCCTGGAGTTGCCGTCTTAAAGCAACAAGTCTGTCTGAATGTTGTCTTTTCAACCTCTCCTCCAGATCGCCTAGAGAAGATGCTCGGAGTTGGCCGGGCTCGGCGAAGAAGCTCGGCCGGCGTGCGAGTCTGAGCGACTCCCCGGAATAGCCGTTGCCTTCTGCCCCGGAGGGCGCCGTCCACCTTTTCGCCTGTCACCTCGCCGTCTCGAGGGAAGGGAAGGAGGGCGGCCGCGGGACTCCCCCAGCGCCGCTACAGGCGGCCGAACCTCGGCTTTTTCTCTGCCTGGTGAATCCCCGGTTCCCGGCGATCGAAGGATGCAGTTTCGTCTCTTCTCCTTTGCTTTGATCGTTCTAAACTGTATGGATTACAGTCACTGTCAAGGCGGCCGGTTGAGACGCGGCAAGAGAGGTGAGCTACCTCTTCCTCCATCTCTGTCCTTCTCCACCTTTCCCCCAACGGACAGCCCTTCCTTCCTTCCTTCCTTCCTTCCTTCCTTCCTTCCTTCCTTCCTCTTCTCTCCCTCCCACCTATCTTCCTTCCTTCCTTCCTTCCTTCCTTCCTTCCTTCCTTCCTCCCTCCCTCCCTCCCTCCCTCCCTCCCTCCCTCCCTCCCTCCCTCCTGCTTATCTCCCCTGCGGGAATCCTTTTAACTGGAATAGGTGGGCTCTTCTTCTTAAGCTTTGATGTGATTTAAAATTGGGACGGGCTGGGTGGGAAGTGCACAAGGCACCTGGAAGTTCAGTTTGCCTCTTTCCTGGAGAAGGAGACCCTTCCTCCCCCCCACCTTTTGAAAGCTTACACCACAAAAGAGGGAGACCCTTGTGCAACACATTCTGCTTGGCCACTATTAACGGTGTTTTAAGATTCTCTGTGGCTCAGCCACAAAAAGATACAGACGATACTGTATGCACCCGGAAAAAGTTAACAACCGCCGTCTGTTGAGAAAATGTATTCTCTAAATGTCCTTAATTGCTTTTGGTCCATCTGATTTCAATACCACAGCCCTAATCTCCAGCTCAGGCTGAATCATATACAGTTTGCTCCTGCACAAATGAAGCAAATACTACTAGAGAATATGTGCTAAGCAAATAGCCAAGCAGGTGCCATAGAGCCTTTACAGGTTTGCTCTCTCTCCCCCTTCGTTCCCCCTCCCCCCCAAAAATTGAGATCTCAGGTAAAGATGTATGCCAATAAAGGAGAATATTTGTAGCTCACAATTGAAACGAGGGGACCTTGGTGCTATCTGAGCTTGGCTGTTTTCTTGGAGACATTTCATTACCCAAACTGGGTAACATCATCAGTGCTAGTGTATGGTTGCAATAGAATCATCAACCTCTGCATATGACCTGTTGTAATTGTGGACATGTAAAATAATTGCTCCCCCATCCCACTTCCCGTTTGATGCTTCTTGATCCTTTTGATGTGTGTTACAAAAAGAAAATGTAGAATAATCTCTCAGGCTGGTGGGACCGGTGGAATTATGGGGTGACGAGGATTCCAAATAAATTTGCATGACGTTTGCATAACCATGAAGAAAGTGCAGATTTCAGATCCCAGAGGCAATGGAAGCTCACTGCTGATAATGATGTTGCCCAACCTGTACTTAGTTGTCTATTCCCACATTCTGTTGGAAGATCTGACAAAGGACAAAGTCGGTGAGAATCCTGGGTTAAAATGTAAAATGTTCTGTGTCTGTGTACACCTGTAAGAAATAGAAGGCTTCAGCTATGAAAATACTATTATAGGGTATTTTTTCCATGAAGAGCTAACTTGTGATATTTTGAGAGTGTATTCGCAGTACTGAGCATCATTTTGTCTTAATTGTGCTATTAAAAGCAGACCCAGGATCTTCTTTTTTTTAAAAAAAGGTCCTAATGATAGTTTGCTTCTGGGTTGTCCAAGCAGAAGATGGTCAAATTAATATTTGACTTGAGAGTCAAAATCCTGAACAAAGAAAGAAAGCAAATCCCCTGTGGATGGTAGAACTGAATGTTGCAACTGAATTTTTGCACTTTGCTTCTCTATTGTATGTACAATTCCCTATTAAACTTTGAAGACTCCAGTCAAACCAGCCAGCTAGTTGGATACAAAATGTACTGTTGATCCTATCTATAAACTAGTAATTAACATCTTCATTTGCTAAATCCAGGTTGAATTCACTGTTCTGTTGTTCTGCTGCTGGGTTTTTTTAATTGCTGAAGAAAGCAATGCTTTGCTATCCATTATGTCACTTTTCCTTCAGGACTGGTTAGCCAGAAGTTTATTACTTTATCATTTCCTACCTCCTTATACTGCATCCTAGGGTTTGACCCACTTCTCCAAACTATTAGGCTTGTTTTAATAAACCAACTGGAGTGAAGGGAATATCTACTAATAATTCAAATAAGTCCTTTATGTCACAGTAATAGGCAGACAATAAAACTGACAGGCAACTTCTCAGTAACAGTTCCTTTCATCTTCATCCGTGTAGTTGTCTGGAAGTAGTTTTGAATAAGCATAGATGACCACGTGCCAGTGGATGTTAAAAACAGCAATGACATTAGATCACTGCAGAAATAAAATTCCACTTCCCCTTTCTATTTCCTGAAAGAGAATTTAGTATCAAAATCTCATTCTAAAAGAGAAAAGGATATTTTTCATGGAGTAGGTGGTGTTTTTGCACTGAATGAATTATAAGTTGGTCCAAGCACATGTGTGAATAGCCTGTTTGTGTGGTACAAGTCTCTCACTGATGCCCTGCAGCTTCCCTGTCAGTTCTTGCACTTCAGTTCAACTCCCGGGGGTTGGGAGGGGAGGAAATATACATAAACAGCCAGGGAGATTTCAAGTGATGTGCAACAGAAAAGCTTCAGTAGCCCCCATCTACCAAGTTCCACGTACCAGATAGGCTCAAAAACACCATCAAGATCTCTTGGGAAAGAGTTCTCAAATACCTTAAAACATTGGTTAAAAAAACCAGAAATTTCTTTTCATGATGAGGGAGGGCTTTTTTTTACTTATAAAAAAGGCAGATTGTAGTATATCATGTCAAAGTATCTTTGACTAAACATTGCTTTTGTTTCTTGCTTTTTAGACTCTGAACTGGTATGGCTTAGGAGAGGAAAGCAAGTGTTGAATTGCTTATGGGTTTGGGTTTCTTCAGGGACAGATGTGTAAGCTTCTCTTAGCGTAGGAAACCTACATCTTTTCACAAGAAAGAAATCTCAGCGGGTACATTGCAAAATGTGAAACAGAAAGTATGGGTTTCTTAAAGCTTGCTGTGCCCTTTAAATCATTCACAGTATTCATAATAGTGCAGACGACTTTATGATGGGATATGATGGATGCTTAACAAAGTCCTTCTGTCCCAGGACATTCATGTGGGTTATTTATCAGCTGCCTTTGAAGACCTGCAGTAATAGCCATATAGACTGCAATGTCTTGCATTTTTTTTTCCTTAAGAGAGCTGCTACATTGGAATTCTAACCCCATAATTTTCAGATTGACTCAGCAGAAGGAACTGAAAGTACTCTATACTTGAAATACATCAGAAAGGGGAGTCTACTACATTTATATTTTTGTGGAATCAGGTTTCAGACAATTCAGTAGACTTATTTCTGCTTAAACACATACAAGATTATAGGGTTATATTTCTAAGAAGAGAAAGCCATGGTATCGCATCCCTTTCTATGAGTTGTCCAATTGATGAGATTATTTGTTGTTGTTGATATAAGACTGTTTGAATGGTCCTCCCTGCGGAAGACTGATGAAGAGAAATTTGTTCTTTTGCAATATTCTAGAGCAGGCCTTTTGGACCTCAGGGACCACTAAATTCATAATTTTAAATCCTGCAGATCATTAATTTAGTGCAATATAAAAAAGGCAAATAATTTTTCTGTGACCACTAAAATTTTCTCACGGACCACCAGTGGTCTATGGACCACCAGTTGGTGACCGCTGTTCTAGAGGACATAGCACTCATACACCAAACTTTAACTTCAGCTGGGCACTTGACATTTTTGTTTTGTGTGTCAGTGGAAATAGAAATCATGTATTCCAATGATTGTTGGATTAATTTATCATGTAAAAACGGAGCCAAATGGTTGTTAAATTATTTTCTTCTAAACGTCATTGAAAGAAAAATGGTAGTACCTATGAGATATGAATGTTGCTCTCACAACAGTATATAATAAATATATTGAAAGCCATTCGCTTATTTTCCTTGATAAATTTTGAGCCCGATAATGTTATGAGTTGATCAGGCCTTTGATGTAATGACAATTTTGTTTTTTGACTTTGATTAAATTTGAGAGCCGATGCCGTGAAAGTCTGTTTTAAATCGTGGTCAATTCTTTATTAATTCAGTTGTTTTCTGCCAAGTTTTGAGCATGGGTCCAAGTGCTTTGTAGCTATCATGGTTACAAAGCCATGGGCTAGTTTAGATGAGGCTCCTAGTAAAGATCGCCACAAAGAGGAGTTTATGATCTTCTTAGTTCAAGCTATTCTTGATTATTGGATGCTACATTAGTATGAAGTAGAAAAAAATGTGTCTGGTTAGTTTCTGGGACCTTATATGTGAAGTTGTGGTGAAACTGTTGTTACTACTTCTGTTTAGATGACTTGAACAAGGCTTGCATTTGTTCAAATAAATCTTCCTTAGCAGCATACTGGGACACTAGAAATGACATAAGATGACTTAAACGCTGTTTTGCTAGAACTGCATTACTCAACAGTGGGATGAGTTAAGAGTTCAGTTTAAAACAGATATTCATAGAAGCAAGCTAATCTTACGGCACAATGCCATTGATATGTCAACGAAAAACTGCAGCTGGTGGAACTGGCTGAACATTAGGACTGCAATTCTGTGTGGATCATATTGTTGCTCTACTTTTTATTTCAGTTGGTCTTGGGAAAGGTTTGTAGAGACTATATATTCAACTTCTTACTTCATCAAGGAAATCTTGATGAAAATACATATAGTCCAACAATATTTTTCTTTGTTAGGATATTTTCAAAGCTGGACAGTAAAATTTTCAAACCAGGTTGCTGTTTTATTTAATACAAATATCCCAAACTTGATGTCCGCAAGGTTTATTGGAGTGTGACTTCCATCATCTCTAGCATAGCCAATGAGATGTAAATTATGTAGGTTTCCCCCCCACCCTTTAGCAATGCTTTTCTTTCTTTCCATCTCCCCAATCCCAATTCCAAGCTAAAGTTATTCAATATTTTATTTTATTGCAAATGACAGCAATTATACATTTTTTTTAAAGAGCTGTTCTTAAAAAGAAATCCATATGCTGTATCTTTAATTAAATGTGGAGCTATTGTAGACCTCAGGCTAGACAGTAAGGGGCGATAGCAAAAAATTCTGCATTTTACAAGCAGGTTTAAGAACCGTGTTTCAAGAAAACTGAAATGAATAGACATCTAACCCATGTTGTACAAATTATCCCCCTCCTTCCTCCCATCTCACTTGAAAAAAAAATCTCCATAAGCTGGTTTTAATTGATGCCATGTTCCCTGGTTGATCTTAGATGAGCAGTTGTGCTTCTGGGATGAAAAGCTAGTCTAAAAGCAATTGTATCCAACTTAGCTCCTTGTTGGACGTTTAGCTGTTGGCCAAATAGAATTGGTGTTGACAATTGACTTATCTGCTGTCTCTTTATAGTGTCAGTCCGGGCATTTGTTACATTGAATTATGTTAAAATGTGATGCGTTAGTTAATTTAAAGAAATGCGCTTGAGGATGTTCAGGGCTAATTTGAGCATATAACTGGAATTGTGCGCAAATGCTAAAATGAAGGAGTAAAGTTCCTGTGAAAAAAAAAGATCCTTTACATGTACATGCATACATACAGATGCCCCATCTTCAAAGAAGGGTGTGCGTAGTGGGTATTGGGAGTTAGATCTACCCTGGCATAACACTGGGTCTTAGGTAGATATTCAGATAGTCCATAATGACCTTTTCTAAATGAAATAGCCTTCCTGGCATAGAGTAGCTCCTTGGAGATGTCTCTCCCAATTCAGAAGGACAAGTACATCATTTCTTTTTGAAGTAAGGCTTTTTAAAAGCATCTGTTTATTTAAAAACATAAAATGCTGGAATATGAATGAACTGGTATGTATATACAAGGCAAGTGCTTTTTTTAAAAAAATATTCTGAATTGTTAATGGTAGCTTCATGATTTACAGTTTCTGCAAACAATCCCTTTTGTTTGTGCTCTCAGCCATATATTGGGGGGACTTTATTGAACTTGTACGTGTTAAGATATAGTTTATATGGAGGGTTCACGTCCATGTTACGTTTTTATGCTTGGCTGGCTGCATCACAACCAAAGATTCCTAGTTCAAGTCTGAATAGAAGGAAGTTATTTTGGGAAGGTGAAATTTATGATAGAAAATCCTTAAATGGGGAAAGCACTATTTTCTCACTGCTATTTTAAAACTTGCTAATCCCATCATAGTTTTTCTTCTGAACAGGATTTCAAACATATTTTTAATTTGTAGAAAAACAGCACGAGAACCAAAGGTTAAGTGTTCTCCTCTCCTTTGAAAAGCACCTTTTTTTTTTTTAAGGTAAGACACTTTTCCATACATTACGGTAGTTTTATCCAAATTGGCCAAGGATTGATGGAACTATCTGTTGTTCTCTATTCACTTGCCATTTGTTGTTGTTGTTAGTATTGAAAGTAGTGAAAGTAGTATTACATTATTTACAATCTGCAACTTCATGAATAGGTGGATGAGATGAAGAACTTGGGGGGACCCTTGCATTAGCAAAATATGGGTCCCCCTAGATTTTTTACGCATTACACTATTTTTAGAATCATCATCAGCTCTTTGGTTTTGGGCGATGTGCAGTTCTAGTTTGTTAAGGCATGGACTAGAATTGTAGAGATCTTCAGGTGTGGAAGCTCATAGGATAAATTCAGGCCAAACATACTCTTTTAACCCAGCACAATTCACAGACTCGTTGTGGGGAAAATATATCACTACCTGGTTCCTAAGGGACCCGGTGGCTCAGTGGTTGAGTTTGTCAATCGAAAGGGTGGCAGTTCAGCGGTTTGAATCCCTAGTGCTGCATAACGGGGTGAGCTCCTGTTACTTGTCCCAGCTTCTGCCAACCTAGCAGTTTGAAAGCACGTAAAAATGCAAGTAGAAAAATAGGGACCACCTTTGGTGGGAAGGTAACAGAGTTCCATGCGCCTTTGGCGTTTAGTCATGCCAGCCACATGACCATGGAGACGTCTTCGGACAGCGCTGGCTCTTCGGTTTTGAAACGGAGATGAGCACCGCCCCCTAGAGTTGGGAATGACTAGCACATATGTGCAAGGGGAATCTTTATCTTTACCTGACTCCTAGAGGAAAGGGGGACAAACAACTTTGTAACAAACAAAGACAGGATGGTCCTAAGGAGGTCCATCTAGAGCAGGGATATCAAACACGCATCATCACAGCGGCATCACGTGATGTATCATGACTGTTTTCCCCTTCACTAAACTGGGTATGGGCGTGGCCAGTGTGTGACGCATCCAGCCCACGGGCTGCGAGTTTGACACCCCTGATCTAGAGGAACCAAAAAGAAAGGCCTTCTCCATGGTGGCTCTTTCCCTGTGGAACATCATCCTCATTGAGCGAAGATTGCCCCTCACTTTGACATTCTTTCCCAAGGTCCTGAAGACATGGTTTTACCAACAGGCCTGGAGAGCCCAGGGTGGCTCCAGAACCCATCAAGTGGCTCATTTAATTGTTGTCTCCAGGAAAGTGGAAGATTATCGCTTTTCAAATTGTTTTTCTATTACGCTTTTATGCTCGGATTCACTGAGAATGATATGGGTGTCATATAAATTTTCATAAATAAATAATGACTAATGGAAGAAGGCTGCTTCAATATGTCATGTTTTGATTCAACATATAGTTTTAACCAAAACAATAGGAAACACGCTTGCCATGAAACACCAAAATAAAACATTTAAAGTTATATAGAAAGAATATGATTACAGGGCTAACTTCAGTTGAAAACTTTTGCATTTCGAAGGACTCTTCTTCAGTCTTGGTGGTTAGAAGCCAGGAAAAATAAAGGGTTGGGGAGGAAGAAGTGAGGGGAAAAGTGGCTGATCGGTGAACCGTGCTCCAATTTTTTCTCACCATCTTGCCTGTTGAAAGATTTTTGGAAACCAAAAGGTTTCAGCTATTTTGTAAAATGTCAATTGGCCCTAATGTAAGTTTTGGCTCTGTGGATTTTGGATCATGCATGGAGTTTCTTTTAACTAACATTTCTTGATTTCTCCAGAGATTTTACATATACCAATACATACCACTGAAGCAGGCTGGGCAATTTCTCCCTCAAAATTAGTTTTATAAATGGGCTGGTGATTAAATAAAAACCTGTTTCCAGCAAAGGAAAAAATAAAATAAAATAAAATAAGAGGAATAGTACATGGAAGATGGTGTCATGGCCAGCTGCATCCAACAACTATGGAACAAAACTTCTAGGATTTTGCTGAATCCTTCAAAACTGACAAATAAGTTTGGCATCCTTACAGCACTGAAATTGGTTTTTCTGTTAAAAAAAAATATAGTGTGGCAATTAGAAGCCACACTCATTTAATGTGTCAACACAAGAGCTCTGTGGTTTGGCTTTTAAAATACAAAATGGAATACAAGGACTATAGAGGGAGACATTTTGGTGCTGGAAGTGAATTTTGACTGGTCTGTTTGGCTTGTAGAGATGGAAAAACAGCCACATTGATTATAGATGCTATTCTATGCTTACTTACCTGAAAATCAGCCTTAATAACGATTATTCCTGTTCATATGCATATAATCACCAGACATTAGATTAAGATATAAGACAGAAGTACCAATAGATTCAGATTCCTAACTCTCTAGGTTTGTCTGCATGGTTTTTAAGCATACTGATATTTACTGCTAATCTATTCCAATGCTCCATTTATCCTACTGCCACCATTACAACCTAACACCAGAGTTGGTATTTAGCAGGTTCTAACTTTTATTTAATGGTACACTATATGCATAAACTAAAATACCATGGAATTTCTTTACCATTAAGAATATATCTTCTTCCTTTGCTTTTCCCCACGAAATCAAAAGCTGGCTCTATACTGTAATATTTCAAAAAGTTCCCACTAACAAAATAGCCTATTTTTTCCAGTGATTCTGCTAAGAATAGGACCTGGCCTGGACTTAGTTAGTTTCCCAACTGACTGCCAGTGATGGTGGTGGGGAGAGAAAAGGGATGGTTTTACACAGAGGTGGGTTTCAGCAGGTTCTGACTAGTTCTGGAGAACCAGTAGCAGAAATTTTGAGTAGTTCAGAGAACCGGTAAATACCACCTCTGATTGGCCCCACCCCCATCTATTCTCTGCCTCCCGAGTCCCAGCTGATCGGGAGGAAATGGGGATTTTGCAGTAACCTTCCCCTGGGGTGGGGAGGGAATGGAGATTTTACAGTATCCTTCCCTTGCCATGCCCACCAAGCCATGCCCACAGAACCGGTAGTAAAAAAATTTGAATCCCACCACTGCCTAACACTCACCTCTTTTTGTTGTTAAACACAATTGCAACAACATCAGACTCTTTATAGTGAACAAGCAAAGCATAATTGATGCTCTGAAGAGGTCCGGTTTGAATATCTCCTGCCAAGTTGGACTAAGTTATTGCCTCTTTTGATGGAGCCCAATGCAATTTTAATGACGAGGAGGCATTCTGCCTGTTTTGATTGAGAAGCGAGAATCTCTTCCTTCAAGGGACAGCTTTCATCCTTGCTTGCTTTCATTATGCCTTTCCGAAAGGTCTTTTGAACTATTTATAGTTCAAAACGATAAAATAATTAAAAAATATAAATAGTTTTTTTTCGCCTTTAGGAATAGAAATGTGAGTTTGTGTTTCATAAAGGGATTGGTAGGTTTTATAGAGGGAGATTCAAACTTAAAATGAGGGATTTCTAGACCTTTTTAAGCAGTGGAAAAAGCTCTTGGAGTGCTCAGTCACTAGAGATTTTCAAACAAACACTGGACAGCCATTTGACTGGGATGGCCGGAGGATTCCTGACCTGGGCAATGCATTGGACTACAAGGTCTTCAAGGTCATTTCCAACCCTATGAGATTACGATTTACCTTCAGGTAGTCCTTGACTTAGATAGATTGTCCTTTATTGTCATTCTTTTACTGTGGCCACATTGCCACACATTAAAATGAAATTCTATTACCTGTTTTCAAAAGTGTATACATACATACCCACATATACCCTGTTTCCCCAAAAATAAGACCCAACCGGAAAATAAGTCCTAGCATGATTTTTCAGGAAGCTTGTTATATAAGCCCTACCCCCAAAATAAGTCCCAGTTAAGATTGTCAGCCAGATGGATGCATTTAGTACTGTATTTCCCCCAAAATAAGATCTAACCAGAAAATAAGCTTTTGTGTCTTTTGGAGCAAAAATTAATATAAGACCTGGTCTTATTTTCAGGGAAACACAGTAGACATGCTATGTACATACATATGTATATACCTACACCCATACCTAGAAATACGTATGAACTGTCCATCTTGAATACATGCTGGAAAAAGGAAGCTTGAGATTTCGCAAGGTTGATGCTGTATGGAACAAAACTGTGACCGAATCTGAATGTTCTGCTTCAGATACCACGAAGCCTCTTCCCAGAAGATAACAAGGAAAATTTAAGACCACAATTTGGGATTGGGATTGGGATTGGGATTTTCATTGCTAAGCAATGTTAGGTGAGTCATCCCATGACTGCATCTTGTTTTAGGACCCTTTTCTTTTTTGCCATGAAGGTCACAAATGGTAATCGGATGACACCAGGATGCTGCAACCATACGCTGGTTGTCAAGTGTCTGAATTGTGATCATGTGCCTGTGGGTCAGTGCATTGCTCAAATGTGTGAGGTGCCGGTCATAAGTGGCTTTTTTTCAGCACTATTACAACTTCAAATGATTGTTGAACAAATGGTCATAAATTGAGAATTGGCTTTAGTTCATTTTTAGGCTAAAGTTCCCTCTTTCTGGAAAAGAAGGTGACAATGGAGTGATTAAGAGAGATTTCACAGGAAGCAATGAATCCCTGTAACCTCCCACTCCCAGTGTAACACCTGATCACACCATCAAAGAAAACAGGCCGAACCTGAAAAGAAAAAAGCTTCAGTTAAAGTTGGGAAGTTTTGCTGATAGGATTTATTCCTTTTGAATAAGGAAGATTGTGGCCACGGGGAGTGTGTTAAGTGCTTATGCGAGAGTTTCATTTTTGTTTGACTTCCATTAGTTGCCGAAGACCCTGTCCTCCGTTCCTGTAGGTGTCATGTATAAGGTCATTACCACACCAGGGTTTTAGCTCAATATTACTAGCGTTGCAGGTGGGAGTGTTGGCCAGAAAATGTAGCTCTTCTTCCCCCAAACTAGTGCAAGGATTTCAAGATCTATATGGGTTGAAAGCCAGCAGACCAATTATGAAGAAAAGCCATCCCCTGACTCTACTCTATTTTGATAGCACTTTTCAATGCTTGCTTTCCAAATTGGTTAATGCACTGATGTCTTTATGAACTCCTAATGCATTATTGGATGAGGGTTGCCTGGATCATTTTGTGGTCTTGGGGAATTTGCAGCCTTCTGATTGACACATCTGGCTGCCGTTCAACCAGTACTTTCAAGAGCTTTAAACTGCTGCTTCTTAACCCTCCTGTGACATGAAATCAAAACAATAGTAGACTTGGTTTCTGTATCTATAGATAAACCATATCAAAGGTGTGATAGCAATGAGTTCCTTGCTGAGGCAGAAAACTACTCTTTGAAGAGCTATCATTGAAAGTGATCTCTTGGGCTGCAGATTTGAATCCAGAAATACTGGGCAGATTTATATGTGCTTCTAAACCATAATATGGTTTGCTTAATTTTGACTTAGCTCAGATGTGCAAACCCAACCGTTATAGTTCATAAGTCATGTTCTGTGGTTTAGCATTACCCATGAATTATCCCATTGCAGTTTATTCACTAAATCACAGTTTTAAAACCCTGGCTTAATTTCTATTTAGTTTTGACAGTGTAAACTCAGCTCTTGTGGTTTATGGACAATGCTTTATAACTTAACATAGGGTTTCTCAATGATTGTTGTTGGGGAGTTGAGACTCCTATATGAGAAGTCTGCTCAAATTGGGAAAAACGAGTTTGCCATTGTACGTGAAGTAGACTGTTGTGGCTTCTTCAGCAAACTGGTTTAAACCAATAACAGTTAAGTACTAGTGCATAGAAGGGATGCGGTGGCTCAGTGACTAAAAGACTGAGCTTGTCAATTGAAAGGTTGGCAGTTCAATGGTTCAAATGCCTAGTGCTGCATAACGGGGTGAGCTCCTGTTACTTGTCCCAGCTTCTGCCAATCTAGCAGTTCGAAAGCGTGTAAAAAATGCAAGTAGAAAAATAGGGACCACCTTTGGTGGAAAGATAACAGCCTTCTATGCACCTTTGGCATTTAGTCATGCCGGCCACATGACCATGGAGACATCTTCGGGCAGCTCTGGCTCTTCGGCTTTGAAACGGAGATGAGCGGAGTCGGAAATGACTAGCACATATGTGTGAGGGGAACTTTTACCTTTGCTAGTGCATATCTAGTCACTGAAAGCCAAATTAAGTAATGTATGGTGGTATAGCCTCCCTTGTGATGTGTCAATGAATCTATATAAATAAAAATGTAAATGTTCGTTTGTACATAACCGCATATCTCCGAAAGTTCTTCACCGATTGCTTTCAAATTTTGACACAACATTGCATTCGACTATGGGCGTGTTTTTATATACCTATATTATATACATGTCACACCTGTGACAGGTAAAAGCATGAAAAACATTGGAAAACATTGAAAAACATTGAAAAACAGCACCATCTGCTGGACGTAAAACCAACATGGCAGCCTCCCAGCCCTGATTACGCTCAACAGATTTCGGCTCCTTATATTTAGACTCTCCATATTGCTTCCAAGAAAGTTCGCATTTGGAAGGCAGAGATGCCCGAGGGCCATATCCTGCCACCAGGCTCGGTAGGTAGGCAGCCGGCTCCCCGCCAGGAAGCTCTCGCAGCCGGCGCTTCTAGGGCTGGGCGGGGCCCGCCCAAGCCTGGCTCTGACCTCCCCCTCCCCCGGCCACCCCGTGAACTAGCCTCACCCGCCGCTGCTGCCCATCCCCCTTGCCAGCCGCTCTCGGGGCTCCCTCCAAAGAACACCTGGCAATGAGGCTGCCTGGGTCTGCTGAGCGGGAACCCTCTGTCCCTAGACTCGCCCGAATCGCGCCTGGTCCAGCGCTACCACGGGCCCCGAGGTCAGAAAGACCAGCCGCTAACCGGCGCTATGCGAATCCAGTCGGTAAGCAGGAGATGGAGGCAACTGGAGCCTCGGGGTCGCCTTTGACCAGCGCTGCCTTTGATTCCCAGTGGGCGCTCTGGCAGTTCACGGAGCCTACATGAAAATTTCAGCCTCTGGCAGAAAAGAGGCTCTGGGGAGGCTTCTGGGGGCAGAAACGGGCAGGAGAGAGGATGGCTGGCCTTCCTTCGTTTTGCCTGGAATAGTGGGGGATTTAATCATTCCCCAACCCTTGGCAGGCAAGAGAACTGTGCAGCAGGGGTCCAGTGGGGCTCCTGGCTTTGCCGCTTTCTTCCTTCAGGCGGGAAGCCCCAAACCAGCCTCAGACCCCTGTCGCATCGCCTCCCTCCCTCCCTTTCCTTCCCTTCCATGCTATGCGTCTCCCCATCGAGCCCCCAGAGAACATCCGTGTAGGGAGGACGGAGGGGCCCACCGAGTTTCTCCTGTGGTGTGGAGAGCTGCGAAGGCCTGTCCTGAAAAGGTAAGGGGATGCAGAAGAGGCCGGGCCAGAGACAGAGATAAACAGAGAGAGAGGGCGAGAGAGACATAGAGAAGTAAAGAGAAACGGGGGGGGGGGGGAGAGAGACACATACAGAGATACAGAGAGAGGGTGGGAGAGAGAGAGACAGAGAGAGATACAGAGGGGGGGGGAAGATGTTTGTGGAGAGTTTGGAACTTCAGCCTTGCTGTTTTAGCCCAGCGGAAGTACCAGATTGGGCCACAGCAACACATGGCCGGGTACAGCTAGTTTATAATAATCATGTAAAAGGGTGTACCAAAAGTCAGGCCCCATAGGCCAACCAAATATGTTTAATTAATATTTATAATTCTGACTATTTTTAGAGAAAAATGTACCATACCTAGGTATGTTCAAAGATTATGCTTTAAATAAGTAAGAAAGTGTTTAGAAGATAATGGCAACATTCAAACATTTCGTGCAGTCCATGAGAAATTTCCTATCTGTGAATGTCTGGAGATTTTCAGTCTTCCTGGTCACAGTTGTCCCAAAGGTGCTTTTTCAAAAGGCAACTGGAATTTCTTTGTTTTTGCTTGAAGATGTTTCATTCTCATCAAAGAAAAGTTTCTTCAGTTCTGCAGAAGCTTCTTGGATGAGAAGTGAAAACCAGTTGCCTTTTGAAAAAGCACCTTTGGGTCCCTATGGGAGACTTTTAATACACCTTGTCCATTCAGTTGATGGAGCTTATCCTGAATCAAGTGCACGTGGAATAATAATCTGTCTCTGTCACATTGTGGTTTTTATATATACTAAGTTATAGTTTGTTTCACTTGATTTATAGAATAAACCCCAACCAGGGGATTGACCAATATATTAAGCCAGAAATCGTACTTTACAAACCATAATGGCTGAATTCAGTTGATACTCAGTTACAGTATACGTCTCTACCCCAGAGCAATCAAGATTGATAGTAAAAGATTTATCCTAATATCTGAAGTCTGTAAGGGTCTGGATGGAACAAAACGATTTGAGATTTAACCCAAGCAATACAAATGAATATATTGAACTTTACAACTGAAGTCAAAACAGTACAGAGATTATGTCAACTCAGAAAAGCAGAATTGCAATTTGGAGATTCTTCTGGATTTTCAGATCTTGCAGCAACAACAGGTTGAAGCCGTGGCAAAACTAATATAGAATTATCAGACGTACGTGTCTTGCCAACTGAGAATATAAATAATACAAATTCAAATAACTCAAGGTAATGAACATACCCAACACACCTTCCTCTTTCTATTGTCTCCACAACAGCAACCCTAAAGTCAGTTGGGCTGAGAAAGAGTGACTGGCCCAATGTCACCCAGCTGGCTTTCATAGCTAAAGTGGCTCTAGAATTTATAATCTCCCACTCTTTAGCCTTGACTACTAGACAAAACTAGTCCTCTTGCACATTTGACTTGCACAATCCTCAGTGAAAAATGATTGTGCTCACTATGAAACTACATGAAATTTTACCTCATTATTATTTCATATTGAACAATTTGGAAAGTCCTAGCATACATTAGCTAGTTGAGGGGTGGGGTGGCTATGTTATCTCAGATACACCAAATGTTCACCAGCAAGCACAACAAATGCTATCTCAGTATTATGTCTGAAACCTGATTTAAAATAGTCCAGATTATCATAGAATAGAATAGAATAGAATAGAATAGAATAGAATAGAATAGAATAGAATAGAATAGAATAGAATAGAATTCTTTATTAGCCAAGTGTGCCTGGACACACAAGGAATTTGTCTTTGGTGCATTTACTCACAGTGCACATAAAAGAAAAGATACATTCGTCAAGAATCGTAAGGTACAACACTTAATGATAATCATAGGGAACAAATAAGCAATCAAATCATATTAGGAAATGGTCAATATAAATCGTAAGGGTACCAGCAACCAGCAAGGTTACAGTCATAGAATCATAAGTGGGAGGAGATGGGTGATAGGAACGATGAGAAGATTAATAGTAATGCAGACTTAATAACTAGTTTGACAGTGTTGAGGGAATTATTTGTTTAGCAGAGTGATGGCATTCCGGAAAAAACTGTTCTTGTGTCTAGTTGTCTTGGTGTGCAGTGCTCTATAGCATCATTTTGAAACAGTTTATGTCCAGGATGTGAGGGGTCTGTAAATATTTTCACAGCCCTCTTTTTGACTCGTGCAGTATACAGGTCCTCAATGGAAAGCAGGTTGGTAGCAATTGTTTTTTCTGCAGTTCTAATTATCCTCTGAAGTCTGTGTCTGTCTTGTTGGGTTGCAGAACCAAACCAGGATCCTTTCTTCCAGGATCCTCTACAGTGCAGACTAATCAGCTTCTCAACAGCCTTCCCTAGAAAAAAAAAAGTTGGGGACTGAATAAAAATTGTCCAGTACAATTTGACACAGCAAAGACCTCTTGAGGAATGGATGCATCACCATCTTATTCATGCCTCTGAGGAAAACCCTCTTGCTCAACAAACATACTATAGTATGGATGCTCCAAGTTATCCATGAGGGACATAAACAAGTGGCCATTGAATATAAGTGAATGTTCAAAACATTGCATCTTTTATTCAGACTGTTCTGGTGGCCAAGGTTCAAAGCAGATGTCAAAGATTATGTGTCATTCTATCATTCACGTCTGTCATCAGACCAAGGCTGCCATTGCTAAGTTGGCTGATTTGCTTTAACCGCTCCCCTCTCCCCAGGCTTATGTGACACAGATCCCTTGGATTTTATTACCAAATTCCAGATGTGCAAGGATACATGGCCATTTGAGGGTAGTGGATCTGTTTACCAGGATAGGTCATTTTTTCCATTCATGGAGCTACCATCTATTCTGGAGACTACACAAAATTCTGTCTACATCACGTTTCTTGATATTAAGAGTTAGTCAATCACCTCATTTTTGGATTGTGGCTGTCCGTTTACGTCAATGTTCAGAGAGTCCTCTTCTGCTTGCTTGAGAATTGTATTAATTTTCCATGGCCTCATTACCTGGAATAGGATGAGTAATCAGAGAAGACTATGCTGGATATTTGGTTTGCTGTGTTTCCTATCCGCAGGACAATTGGCCTGTTGTCATTTGCAGGATTTGTGTTTAACAATTGCTCTGTATTCCTAGATCAGAATGTCTCCATTTCAGGCAGTTTAAGCCTATAATCCCTGCTGTTTGCCTTCTAAAAGTCCTACCTGTAAAGTTCCTCAAAAGTCTAATTTTCTGCAGGAAATATAGGTGGCCCAGTTCCTTTGAGAACAGTTATCTTGGACTGCAAGGCAATCAAACCAGTCAGTCCTGGAGGAGATCAACCCTGACTGCTCTTTAGAAGGCCAGATCCTGAAGATGAGACTCAAATACTTTGGCCACCTAATGAGAAGGAAGGACTCACTGTAGAAGAGCCTAATGCTGGGAAAGATTGAGGGCAAAAGAAGAACAGGACGACAGAGAATGAAGTGGCTCGATGGAGTCACTGAAGCAGTAGGCATGAGCTTAAATGGACTCCAGGGGATGGTAGATGACAGGAAGGCCTGGAGGAACATTGTTCGTGGGGTCGCGATGGGTTGGACACAACTTTGCAACTAACAACAGCATCTTGGCCAAGGCTGCATACAAAGCTACAGCAGATGCTTCCCTGCAGGTAAACAGATTAGATCAGACCAGGCCAATAGCCTCTGCTTTGCAATTACCTACCTCAATGAAAGTACATCTGGAGTTCTGCCTTTCTCTCCATGTGTAGGAGCGGCCTCCCTGTTACTTATTGCACTGCCTCCCTGTTTCTGTTGCACTGATTCTACCCCACCAGTTCACCTAAACATTGAAGAGGAATTCAAAGCGGAGTGTAATTTGGATTCTAGTGGTAGAAGGAGTAACTTTGAATGTTTGATACTTGAGGAGAGCTACTCTGAGTCAGAGTGATCCTGGTAAATAATGGAGGATATTCAGACATGGATATTCATGCTTGTCTACTAGTTCTATCTGAAATAAACTCACAAGTCTTGTCTCCCTGTATTGCCTCCAGAACTTGCTAGACCACAATCTCCAGGAAGATGACTCCTTGCTCCCAGCCACCTCAGTCTCTCCAATTGTTGTTGTTGGGCAACAGTGAGGTGTAGTGGGGAGCATTGCAACTTCATCTAAATATTCCACTGTAGAATTTTCCATTACCTTGATGAGCTGCCATCTTCGTATGATGTAATGCCAGGTTGACTAGAGAAAAGGGAGCGAAATGAGTTAATAGAGGAAAGATAACTAAGTCTTACAAAAGGAGAAAGCACGAAAAAGAAACACAGACATTTCCATGGTTTAATTCCATAAATTAATGTAGAAAGAAGTTTTGAAAAGCTTTTTCAAAACATTGTTACAATACCTCTTAACTGCATCAAAGTCCATTCCAACATTACTGGCCACTGCTATGTTTTGTCCTTGCCTACTTCAGAAGGGATGACATCTCTTTATTTTTACCAGGGACACCTGGGAATGACATAGGTCACCTCTAGTTCCATGATGGAAGTAGAACACTTATTTTATTTTAAATAAGCTGAGCTGCCTAACTTGAGAGTGTGAAATCCTACAATCCTTGGGTGCGTCCCTTCGGAGAACATTGCTGCCAAATTGTCATTTTAAATGTAAGGTAAAGTTTAACATAGCCAATAAGTAATGCGATTCACTGTGTTTATTTTAATGAGATTTAAGTATAAATGAAATTGATTCAGAAGTCAAATTTAGCTTTTGGTTATGTTTCAGAGAGGGGGCTGCAATGGTTAAAAGATGCTGAGCTTGTCAACTGGAAAGCTGACAGCTTGGGTTCAAAACCCAAGCCCTGCGCAATGGGGTGAGCTTCCGTTACTTGCCCTAGTTCCTGCCCACCTAGCAGATCGAAATCACACAAATGCAAGCAGATAAATAGGTACCACTTTGGTGGGAAGGTAACAGCGTTCCATGTGACTTGGCATATAGTCATGCTAGCTATATGACCAAGGGACTTTGGATAATGCTGGCTTCCTTGGCTAAGAAACGGACATGAACACCTCCCCCTAAAGTCAGACATGAGTGGACACTTTTACATTTACCTATATTTAGACAGCAATTCCACTCATCCTGGGCGTGGCTTTCAGTTTGGAGAAAACCACACACACATGATTTAAACAATGTATTTTTAAAAACCTTTTCCTTTATAGTATTGTACTACAATGGCCTCCAACCTTTTGGACACCAGGGACCAGTTCCGTGGAGAGAGGTTTTTCTGTGGATCCGAGGGGACGTGGTTTTGTGTGCTGCCTGCATCCCATGGACAGGGCTTCACTTGTTTGTGCTGCCCAGTTTCTGGAATGCTATGGACCTGTCCCAGTCCATGGACCAGGAGTTTGGGATCCCTTTTGTTCTATTCAAAGCAGCTTAGAATGATTTTAGGATAGGATAGGATAGGATAGGATAGGATAGGATAGGATAGGATAGGATAGGATAGGATAGGATAGGATAGAGGGGAGGGGAGGGGAGGGGAGGGGAGAGAGGAGAGGAGAGGAGAAGAGAAAAGAAGAAGAGTACAGTCATTAGTGGAAGGAGATGGGTGATAGGAATGATGACAAGATTAATAGTAGCACAGACTTAGTAAATAGTTTGACAGTGTTGAGGGAATTATTTGTTTAGCAGAATGATGGCATTCGGGAAAAAACTGTTCTTGTGTCTAGTTGTTCTGGTGTGCAGTGCTCTATAGCGTCGTTTTAAACTTTTAAACTAGCATGTTAAATTTCAGTAAAAATACAATCAGACGGGAAGGCAGCAGATCTGCCATAATCTATCCATAAAACAGCAGGACGTGGCTGCCAGAATATAAATTTGTATACCACTGGCTAAAAACAGCCAAAGAGAGAATGATCTGCATTTAATGAGATGATGTTCCACAATGTTGGGACAACTGCTGGGAAGATTATCTCATGTTGCCATCAAGAGGTTTTAAGGTAATGAGACATGTACTTGGAAGCCAATCGGCAGCTAGTGGACATCAACATTTCAGAAATTCGGTGCTCTATTTTGGAACAGCTGCAACGGTACTAGCAAAAATAAATGTATCTGTATACCAGGAACTCTTTCTTTTCTCAGACCACTTTCTTCAAATATAATGATGATGATAAGTGATCTTTCTTTCCCTGCCTCTTGAAAATGATATTTTGGCACTCTCGTTTGTTATTCCTTTCCAAATTCCCTTCCATCAAAGATTTTCAGGAGAGAGAAGGGACTAGCAAATACCCATCTTTATTTGACTAATTATTGAAACATTAGCAGGGGAGCAAAAACACAGTTTTCCATTTTCTCAACTTGAATCCAATGATGGGTCTGATCTCAGGATGTTCCCTCTTAATAGCTCTTACAAGCAGCCAGTAAGTGAAGCCTAAGCCGTGTTTCAGCCAGCTGTAATCTGAGGCTCTTTGGATAAAATAACATTAGGCCATGCTACTTAAACACGCTCTGGAAAGGTGGAGGAGGAGAGGAAGGAAAATATTTGACGAGATCAACTGGATGTGGTCAAAAATGTATAGTCAAGGCTAGGACTGAGTTCCATAGTCCCTGGCAATTCAAGGAGGAAGGATTTTTGTCCTGGATTTTGTCCATGCTACATTTCAGAGGCCTAATTTGAAAGAAACCTTTAGTTGTGTCTATTGTTTTTCAAAAACGAATTACAGAGAAGCAATTACCCTTCATTTTTGCCCTTTGATGTTCAGTTCCAAAATAGTGGCTAATATCCCAAGATGTTTTACTTCTGCTTCTTTACTCCTATTGTTCACTAAGTTCAAAATGTTTTGTTTGTCCTCTGGAGAATCAAATCATCTACACAATAGAGAATGTATGGGTGTGTGTCTTTGTTTTGTACATAAGTATGGATCACTATTTCTCTGGTCACAGCCCAATTTTGGAACATTTGGTTTAATTTAGCTGGCCAGGCTTTAGCTACTTATGTTACCCCGCATTTGAATTTTTGCAAGTTACCCACCAGTTTTCTTTTCCCTGGCTCTTCCCACCCCGCTGGCGAGTGCGACAAACCTCATCTTTCAGATTGCTGTACTGAATCGCTGTCTTCATTTCTGAGTGTTTTACACATGCAATTTTCTAAATGCACTTGAGACTTGGTGGTGTTCTAATGCTTGTATGTTTAATTACTGCTGCAAGAATGTCATAATCCTCACCATAGTTTGATTTTGTTCTTTTGCGAATAACTTTTATGGTATTGTACATGTTGATGAACATCATATATTGTTTTGAAAACCCACATTCATCCCATGGTGTTCTTGTCCTTGGGTAGTTCTGTTAAAATACATACTTGGGTTTTGGGCAAGGATTTCATTTCTTCCCAAGCAGCTTCCTTCTGTATCTTTGCTTCCATTTTGGACAGTCCCTATACTCAGTCCCATAAGTTTGGGGCCAGACACATCCCTTGCTCTAGCTGTGCACCACATTCTTTCAAGTGGGATTTCCCTATTAGATTTTTGAGGTCTTAATTCTAGCCCTGGGTACAGCTTTCATTGTGTACAACAGTGGTGGGTTTCAAATTTTTTTACTACTGGTTCTGTGGGTGTGGCTTAGTGGGCATGGCATGGCTTGGTGGGTGTGGCAGGGAAAGGATACTGTAAAATCTCCATTTCCTTCCCAATCCAGGGGAAGGTTACTGCAAAATCCACATTTCCTTCTAATCAGCTGGGATTTGGGAGGCAGAGAATAGATGGGGGTGGGGCCAGTCAGAATTTTTACTACCGGTTCTCCGAACTACTCAAAGTTTCCACTACCTGTTCTCCAGTACTGGTCAGAACTTGCTGAAACCCACCTCTGGTTACAAGTAATCTTTGTTTAACAATCACAACTGGAACTAGCAACCTGATCATTAAATGAAAAATGGTTCGCAAATGAAAAATCACATGACCACGACAGTGTGTATGATCTTCTTGTTTTATATGCCTGTGACAGTCGTTAATGCAAGAACTGGTTGCAAAGTTACTTTTTCAGTACCATCTGCAAACTATCATTAAATGAGGAATACCTCATGTCTGCAGTGCTTTCCGAATCAGATTTCATTTCACGTTCCTCAGACTGTGTTTCGTTACTCCCTTCTGAGGGTGTCATTTTTAGTGGTGCTGTTCTTATTTGCAGGGATTATCCTTTATTCTTCATTGTGTGTGTTTACTCTTCCAGTTTTAAGTCCAGAAGCCTATAGCCTCTTTCTCCTATCTGATAGGCCACCTTTCGTAATTGCATTCTGCAACTTAATTTATTCATTTTTCTTTAGGAATATATGCATAAATTTTGCATCCAGGTACCTTAGTTGTCACAGATTGAGTTTGCTGCAGTTGTATAACATAACTGGGGCATTGTTTGTACTTTTCTTCATAAGCGGTTTTGCAGATAAGTAACAGTGTTAAATTTGCATCAATCAGAAGATACCTTATATGCACTGCGTGCTTTAATTCTCTTTGCTTAGGACTACAATATTTCTTTTCTGTTTTATGTCTTTATTGTTCAAGTATTTTTCAAATTTCTGGTTGTAACATTATCCCTTATTATCAGAACTTAATTTTTCTATGTAAGCAAAATAAAGGCTGAATTATCAAATACTTCAATCTTACAAATTAAGTAATAGGTACAAGTATATTCTGAAAAACATTCCATGAACATTACTGAATACTTTTGCATCCTTTTTTGACTGATATGGAACCACAAATATCTAAATAATACCCAATAGCAGGCTGAATTATTACAATTATTTGTATTTAACCCTGGGAAAGCTTTTTTTTTTTTAATTCAAATAACACATTTTGACTCCTCTTGTTTTTGGCAAAGACAAACATTGCTAAATCCTCATCCTTATTTTCTTAATGTCAGATTCATCTCTGTGACCAAATCTCTCCACCCCCACCCCCCATTATGCATTCCATCTTCTCTGTTTGCTTTAGGTTGCGTAAGTTCCAGCAAATTAAATTAACTGTGCTTTCCAATTAACAAAACTTGGTATGGTAGGGTTTTGTTTTTTTTTGTACCAGGGCAAAGTCCATTTTTAAGTAACTATGTTCCATAACATTACATAGACTTACGTAATTTCCAGCCAACTCAGGTACATAAAATGTTTCTTGAAATATTATATTCATGCTTTCATTAACTTTATCAAGCATTTCGGTTCAATACTGCTTTTTCCGCATGCATCTATGGATATTCCATTTGCTAAATTAACTTTCCCTTAGCAAGATTCATCAAGAAACATCTTGGTTTCAGACGTACTGACTATCTGCACAACTGTTGTGTGCAAATTTGTTTTTCTTTTCAAATTCAGAATCATGTTCAATTTCCAGCAAGCATTTATTTGCTAACCTAAATACAGTTTCTTTGTCAGTACCTTATTATTGTGAAGGGATGACTTTTAGGGCATTTGATCTCATTATCTCTCTGTACTATGAGTCTTAGTTACGTAAAGTTTGCATTTTCTTTTAATATGCTCTCTTCTACCGCAGTAATGACAGACCACATTGCTTTCTTTTATCTTCATTAGAGGATTCCCTGGAGCTGCTGCATCATTCAAATCATGCTGATATGCCTCCATTTTGGAAATTACATTTTCTCACCATGAAGTTTGATTTTATAAAGGAGAATATTTGTAGCTCAGGGTTAACATGAGGTGTTCTTCTTGGTGCTTTCTGAGCTTGCTAGTTTTCTTGCAAATGTTTCATTACCCAAACTAGGTAACATTATCAGTGTTACTAAGGAGTACAGTTTGCTGTCAGTTTATATTCTAGTGGCTTGCCTGCCAGTGTTGGTAGGAGTGATATTAGAGCTTCTTTGGTTGGGCTGTTTGCTGTTGGCTTCTTTGAAAGTTACTTGATTGGGGTATTGTTTAGTTGATTGTTGGCCTGATGTTAATCTTGGAGTTAATCCAGAGGTGGGATTCAGCCATTTTGGACTGGTTCGGGAGAACCAGATGTTAATTTTACGTCCAGTTTGGTGGACCGGTAGTTCTGACGACCGGTGGCCCCGCCCCACCCTGCCCCATCCCTCCCAGGAGTCTCCACATGGCCTGTTTTGGATCCCAAGTAAGTGTAGAGGGTGCATGGAACTCGGGGAGGTGGAAAACGGGCCACCCAGAGGCTCATGGAGGTGAAAATGGGCCTATTTCCTGCCTCCAGAGAACCTTTGGAGTCCAGGGAGGGTGAAAATGGGCCCTCCATGGCCCGTTTTTGCTCCCAGGAGGCTGCAGGGAGGCCTACTAGGCCCAAAACAGGGTGTGGAGAGTGTGTCGCAGCCCCCCCCTGTGGCCCCCACTGGTGCAGGAAGCTGAGTGCTGCCTGTCACACCTGCTGGTCACCCCCACCATGGCCACGCCCACCCAGCCAGTCATTAGGGCAGAGAACCGGTTGTTAATTTATTTGAATCCCACCACTGAGTTAATCTATGTTGATCCAAGTGCTGGTTGTTGGTGGAGAGATGCTTGGGTCTTTTTGATCCTTCCTGGTTGATTGTCTCTTTTGCATAGTCTATAGATGCCGTTGATGTCCACATGTCTATGGATGGCTGATTTGTCATCAATTGTTTTCAACCGGTGCCTCCATTTTCATGTCAAATGATGTATTTTTTTCCATCTTCAAGTATTTTCCAGTCCTGATATCACTGCCGTTTTGGGAAGTGTGAAAATAAATGCTCCTCATTTAAGACGTTTAAGTCATATATGTACTGTATATGGTCTTTGAGTGGTGGTTCCTTGACAAACAAATTGAGATATTGTGTGATTTGGGGGTGCTTCTGAGTGCTGAGCTAAAAATTCTTGTGTTGGGAAATTATTCTGTCTAATTTTCAGTTTAATTTGCATCCAGCATATTTCCAATAAATCCCTACAGCTAAACCACAACACCACTCAGTTCATCCACCAAATAATGTAGCTTGATTTTTTTTTTTTAAAAAAAATTGAACATCAACGAAAAAAAACATATACAGTTGACTGGTAATTTGAGACAAAAGGCGGGCAACAGAAGGGAGAAAGACATGAACCAGAGCCAGCAATTGACATCTATATGTCTATTATCAAAGTTTAAAGAACTTTCCAGAGATATTGGAAATGATACTGAGGGTAACCAGCATGGACAATTACAAAGGGAGTAGCCTCTGGTTACTCCAGCCTTAAAACTCTTTTTGGATATAATGGCAGCAGAATAGAGATGGAAAGTAGTATGTCAGGTGAAAAGTTCTGTGAGAATGTTGTTCAGAGACAGGAGGAGGAGGAGGAGACGGAGGAATTGCATCCTGGGCAATTAAGAGGGAACTTAGCTTTCAAAAAGAATGGGAGCGTGGCAAATGCCTCAGAAGGGACCCTCCCTAGTTTCTTGGACTATAAAGGTGGGGGAGGAGAAATGCACTTTCAGTCTTGCAAGATTCTGTTACAATAAAGAGAGTGTTAATTCTTGTAATTGGTGCTTCTTAGCTAGTCTACCTCAAAAGCCAGTTGAGATTGCCCTGCCCATCACAGCAAATGAGCTTTCCTCTATTCTGCACCAAGAAGCAATAACAACAGATCGGCAGCCCCAAAGCTGCTACTTAAAGGGCAACTGAACTTTCCTGGTTTTTCTCTGAAAACATTTCGTTTGTCATCCAACAAACTTCTTCAGTTCTCTGTTGATTGAGAATTTCCATAGACAACAATTTGGTGGGTTAAGAGATATAACCAACAGCAACATAGTAAACCTCGTCTTATCGTTTTAGCAGTGCAGTGCCTGCATAAGCTAGCTGTATGCTGGTGTACGCTTAGTGACAAAGAGGCACTAATCCCTGTAGGACATCACTCCCTCTTGCCTGTTGTGTTAAATTTCAGTCAGTTTGCCTTTAAATTGTGATACATACATTGTCTTTACATCAGGGGTCTCCAACCTTGGCCACTTTAAGCCTGGAGGACTTCAACTTCCAAAATTCCCCAGCCAGCTTTGCTTTGCTGGCTAGGGAATTCTGGGAGTTGAAGTCCTCCAGGCTTAAAGTGGCCAAGGTTGGAGACCCCTGCTTTACATGACCAGAATCCAAGTGCATTTGAAAAATACAATTAATACTTGGAATCCTTATCCAACCTGTCCCTGGTTGTTTAGCTTTCAGAGCCAAATTTGTACTGGAGGAAATGTGCTATATCAAATGTCATCTTGTTTGAATTTTCCTCCGATTTAGAAATGTACTTTAGAGTATCATTGCCATGTGAACTGTGTCCCTTGCAGCTTCTTAGCAGATAAGCACGGCTTTATATTTTATTAGAACAATTTGACTCCTGATGTGAACTCGGGACTCATTAATTGTATAATGCAGCGCATTGGAGTTGGAAAAATACAGGATGCAAATATGTTCTTCATTAGATACTCTAATACTATCCAGATATAGAGAGTGCATTCTGTAATGTGGTAGTCAGAATGTAGTAGGCAACTAGCAAATTGTTGACAAGGATCATCTGTTGTTCATTTTATTCTGGAGTCTGAAAGAAAAAAACCCCGAAGTTTGAGTATTCAGTGTTGCTTGCTGCTGCTTATCATGACTCAATGAACAGATCTAGATTGGGGGGTTGTCTTCCATACCAACAATAATTGCCGTAGTACAACAGACATTTGCAAATCAATTTCAGGGCAACCTAATTGGTAATGTAGCAATGAAGCATTCAGTAGAGACCATTCATTGACAGGGACAGATTTGTAAAAATCTTCTTCCTAGCGTTTCCTCACAAGTGCAGCGTTCACTTTTTTTTTTTTTTTTTGAGTTGACTAAGTGTTGATTCATTTGGCTGAGGCAAAAATTGACTGACCAGTTTATTGCCTGAGCCTGACATCATGGGCTGAGAGAAGTGACTGGCCCAAAGGCACACAGCCAGCTTTCATGACTAAGATGGGACTAGAACTCAACATTTCCTGATTTCAAGCCTGGTACCTTAACCACTAGATCAGCCTTAACCACTAGACCAAACTGGCTCTCTTTTGATGGGAACAAATTTGCTCCCTGAGAATTTCAGCCTGCATTGTCATTGGCAGTTGCCATATCTTTCGCAATATTCCTGGCACTTCCCACAGAAGATATTGTGCATAGACTAGACTAGACTAGACTAGACTAGACTAGACTAGACTAGACTAGAATTCTTTATTGGCCAAGTGTGATTGGACACACAAAGAATTTGTCTTGGTGCATACTCTCTCGGAGTACATAAAAGAAAAGATACATTCATCAAGAATCATAAGGTACAACACTTAATGATAGTCATAGGGAAACAGTCAATATAAATCTTAAGGATACTAGTAACAAGGTTACAGTCATACAATCATAAGTGGAAGGAGATGGGTGATAGGAACGATGAGAAGATTAATAGTAATGCAGACTTAGTAAATAGTTTGACAGTGTTGAGGGAATTATTTGTTTAGCAGAGTGATGGCATTTGGGAAAAAAACTGTTCTTTGTCTAGTTGTTCTGGTGTGCAATGCTCTATAGCGTCATTTTGAGAGTAGGAGTTGAAACAGTTTATGTCCAGGATGTGAGGGGTCTGTAAATATTTTTACAGCCCTCTTTTTGACTTGTGCAATATACAGGTCCTCAATGGAAGGCAGGTTGGTAGTAATTGTTTACTTTGCAATTCTAATTATCCTCTGAAGTCTGTGTCTGTCTTGTTGGGTTGCAGAACCAAACCAGACAGTTATAGAGGTGCAGATGACAGACTCAATAATTCCTCTGTAGAACTGGATCAGCTCAATCACAGTGATAGATCACAGATATCACAATGGCTTTTCCACGAGGAACTGGAACTATGGAAGAACTGCTCCAGAAATATGGTTATGCAATATCAAATGTTCAGAAAGAAATTCTTTCCTATGTATTTGCACATTGGCAACTGGTACCGAGAAATTTAAAGTCTCTGAATATTCTGAAAACTTGGAATAGTTGAATGACTCCCCCCTAAGAGGAATAAAAACTAATACGGGTTGGCAATATGCTGGCTCATGAAGTGTGCTGTTTTCTGTGAGCATGGACCAAGTCTCTGATGTTACAATTGCCAAGACCAATCAAAAAGGAACAAAACCACTCATTTTATTGTATACAGTGATGGAATTCGAACAGTTTCTAAGTAACCAAGAGAAATTTATAGTGAATAGCTTAGTGCAGATGTTGGCTCAATGTGTGACAGCTGTGAAAAATTCCATATTAAATATCATTAGGAAAGGATTGAAATGAGAAACAACAACAACAACAATAACAATAACAACACTTAATTTCACACTTAATATGTGAGTGCAGCAAAATAACGCAAACTGATTACAAAGCTACTAGACATGATCAAGTTGCTAAATTAATCCACTGGCCATTATGTAAAAGATACGTCTTACCTGTATCCGAAAAGTCATGGGAACATAAAGTGGAAAAAGTTGTTGAAAATGAGATGGTAAAGATCTTGTGGGACTTTCGAATACAGACGGATCATCACGTGGAACACAACACACCAGATATTACGGTTGTCGAGGGCTGAAGTTTACAATTTATTGATATCGCTGTACCAGGAGACGCCAGAGTTGAAGAAAAAGAATATCTGTAACACCGTCAAACATCCAGATTTGCCTATCCCAGGCCCTTGGTAAGGATTCAATAGGTAGACAAAAATGCCAAACCCAGTCTGAACATCTGGCTGACTGTGTGAATAATAATAATAGTAATAGTAACAATAACAACAACAACAATAATAATTAGGATGCTGGCAGCAACCCGTATCAACCATTAGCACTAGTCAATGGTATTTGTGATGCATTTTTGAATGTTCAGTTGACTGAGTTTCATATTTAATGAATAAAGATAATAATAATATAAACAATGAAAACAAAAGAAATGACCTTTTCTTTTTCCTTCTATTTTTTTCTTTTTTCCAAAACTTTCCAAACTTTACTTTTAAGTTTAGTTTGCGTTAGTTTTTGTTATCATATTTATTAAAAATGTTAATATAAATATTTTTTTAAAAAAAGCAAAGGATTGAAATGAAGCTGACCAGGAGGAAAAAAGATTGCCAAGATAAATGGAGCTTGAGCCCAGGCCAAGAAAATAGCTTGAGAAAATGTCTTCAAATATGCCTCCTCCTAGTTCTGGTGTTGCAGTGGTCAGAATGCAATATTGCAGGTAAACTCTGCCCACAGCCAGAAATTTGACTGAAGGTTGACTCAACCTTCCATCTTTCTGAGATCAGTAAAATGAGGATCCAAATTGTTAGGAGCATATGTTGACTTGTAAATCACCCAGAGAGTGTTGTAAAACACTATAATGGCAGTATATACAGTACGTCTAAGTGCTATTGTACTGCTATTGTTATAGTTCACACCAGGGGTGAAATTCAGCAGGTTCTGACAGGTTCTGGAGAACCAGTAGTGGAAATTTTGAGTAGTTCGGAGAACTGGCAAATACCACCTCTGGCTGGCCCCAGAGTGGGGTGGGAATGGAGGTTTTGCAGTATCCTTCCCCTGCCACACCCGCCAAGCCACACCACACTCACCAAGCCACACCGACAGAACTGGTAGTAAAAAAATTTGAATTCCACACTGGTTCACACGAAGGTAATGTGAGGATTTATAGGATATATATGGATCACTAGGATAGGATAAGATAGGATAAATGTGCTCATGTGTGTGTGTGTGTGTGTGTAGACACACATGCACATCCTGTCCTGTCCTGTCCTGTCCTGTCCTGTCCTGTCCTGTCCTGTCCTGTCCTGTCCTGTCCTGTCCTGTCCTGTCCTACCCTACCCTACCCTACCCCACCCCACCCTACCCTACCTTACCCTTCCCTAGATATCCATAGCTTGTTGAGAACAAACATAATTATTTTTAAAAAACAAGCTATTAAATGTAAACAGAATACAAAAATCTGAATACTGTTAAGAGAGCTATCATTGAGTAAAACCTCTGGAGTATGTTTTAAACCATCATTTTCTTACAATACCATTTGCTTTGCTTTTATTTGCTTTGCCCTGATGAAAAGATTAGCGTTAACATCATAAAAGAAACAACTTTTCTGCAAGAACTGCAGAGGTTGCAATGCTATAAGGAATATGTATAGAAGAGCAGGCAGAGCTGGAGGGCAGAGTTATACATGTCATAAGTTTAGAGTCCTTGTGTTGCCACAGGAGATCCAAGTCCAGTTGCCCTTGAATTCCATTGACCCTTTTCTAGCGCTAATTTAATGCTGACTGTTAGTTAATCAGTTTCTTGTGTTTAGCTTTGAATAAATCATCTATGCTGTAACTTTATAAATGGTCCTGATTCTTTGTACCTAAGGTGATATGGCACATTTGATAAATCTGTTAATATCAGCAAACCTAAGATAGGCTTAGAAAACCCTACACTAAGTCACTCCATTGAATCAGGGCCTCTTGAATAATCAAGAATTGGTTGGGTTTAGTCTTGTTCACTCAAAACAAATCATTTATTTTAGGCTAACACAACACTTGAAGCTGTCCTTTGATAAATATGTAGACATAGTATCATGCAATCTTCAACAGAAACCAGATATATTTTCGATTTATAAAGTGACAGAATGTCTGGGGCCAGATTATCTGCAAGATTATCTTTTATATTACAAATCTACTTCTCTTTTTATACCATTGTTGGAAGAAATATCCTTCTGGGTTCAGTTCCAAGTGGGGAAAAAGACACTGAAAACATGGAGACTGCTTGGAAAGATGGTTTAATGGTGGACAGGAATCACATGGCTTGAGTTCCTGAACAGAATCACATGACTTGAGTTCCTGAGTAGAAAAAAGGGGAGGATACTGGGAGTGCCTTGGTTTTATGCCCTCTGTCGGGCTCCACCTCTAAGTGTTTCCTGTTCCTGTATAAGAAATGTATCCTGATTGGTTATGAGACTCCCAGGGGTGGGGGTCTTAGCTAGCCTTGCTGGCTGATGTAATCTACCCAGTACCATGTGGGGAGTTTCTGTTGCTGGATGGGTCTTTTGTGTTGCAGATGATGGTCCATTGACAAAGGTGGGGGAAAATGAATGAGCTTGGCTGAGGCCTTAATGACCCACTGTCAAACGTAGGAGGAATGAGTTTCTGCCTCTGGCCCATTGACAAAGGTGGGGAGGCAGGAAGCTGCTTTATCTTTAAAACATGTTTCTCCATTTCTCATTCAGGGAAATATAATCATCTGCCTTTTTAATATTTCCTAAAATATTTAATTTTTCTAGGAGAGGGGTGAATGCTAACTTCCTACACCATTTATGGCTTTTGTAATACTCCTGTCTAAGGAATGGATGTTTACTAAAACTGGATACAGTAAGTAGTGATGCCCCAATCTATTCACCATCAGTATAGTATAGTGATGTACCAACGTCATCACTTATTAGATGCTGCTGTTCTATTCACTTTAGCATTAAGTGAAAGATGTATTAGCTTATGTTTCCTTATCAAAGGTTTGATAGATTTTTAGACCATACATAGTATTACATCTTGTGAGATTTTTAACACTGTAGGTTGCCTGCTTTTAAGAACACTGCTATTGATTTAGGGCTTTAATTTCTTTATTTGCTAATAATGATGAAGTACAAATGTTGTGATAGGGAAAGACAAAATGGATCAGACCTTTTCTAACTGGCATTTTGTATTTTATCCTGTGGGATTGGAGAGTCATCTAATTTCTGCATCATCAGTGTAGAAGCTGCCTGCGTGAGACATTCTCACATTTGAAGTGGTTTAGCAGAATTTATCTTTCCATTGTGTTAAAAATTGTATTTAGGTCATAGGACTCCATAGACTTACATAAAGGTCAACCCCTTCTTTGAAAGGTACTTAATAAGTTTCAGTTGTGCCTTCAACAATAAACAAATGTTAGAAGTTGAGTTCTAATATTCAGTAGCTTAAATAGCACCTCAGTTTTATGCTAACGGGAATTGAAGAATAGACTTTTTGCTGTAGTTTTGAATCTTGATTAGATGTGATAATTTTAATCTTTGAAATGCTTCCTTAAATAAAGTTTCGGTACTCTTTTATTTCCAGAAAAGTGGGTTGCTACAGCATTTTAAGGAAATAATAACAGCATTGAATAAATATGTATAGTCAAAAACCTCTCTCAGAAATACCTAGTAAGTTCTGAGTTAGACCCCGAGATGTGCTAGTGCTAACTAGATGTGCTAACGAACGAATGAAAGAACAAACAAACAAACAAAGGAACCTCTAGTCTTAGGAACAAAGAGTCGTTCCCTAGAATTGGGAACAACTAGCACATATGTGCTATATATCCCTTTTTTATCTTTTATTGCTATCCTTTATTTTTCTGCTTTTTTTTTTTTTTTACTTCTGTCCTCTCTCTGATTTTCTGTATAGGTTTATTTTCTTTCTAGGCTTTTAATTCTATTTTAGAACTCTAAGTCTTAATCTGTCTTTGGTTTCTATCTTTTTCTTGACCCTCCTCTTTTCTGCCAGCCCGGGGATCGGCAACCTTAAATACTCAAAGAGCCACAAAGGTCCTAACCGGAAGCCCCCCATTCAATTCTGAAGCCGACCGGAAGTCCAGTTCTCCCACCATAGAGTCTCCTCCTAGCACATTTTTTCCTCTACCTGTCCTAACTGAAAGCTCTATCAATTGTGGAGCCGACCGGCGACAGAGAGCCACAGCAGAGGGATGAAAGAGCCACATGTGGCTCCAGAGCCGCAGATTGCTGACCCCTGTGCCAACCCTTTGTACATTGGTGTATGGTTTGTAGTTCATGTTGGGTGAGGCATTTAAAGCCATATCATTTCTTTGTAGCTGTCTCATATCTGCTTTCTCTGACTCATGCAAATTTAGTATTGCCTAGTTTTGAAGCTACTACAATGGCCAGTCACTCTGTTCCCTTTTTCTTTACTTGGATTTCTTTATATAAATCTGCTTGCTGGTGCTGATTGCTACTCTGCCGCTTCTTCTTATGGTTTTGGGGTCATTACTTTCCAGCTCTTTTAGCTTACATTGCTAGTGATAGCAGTAGCAATAGCACTTAGACTTATATACCACTTCACAGTGCTTTACAGCCTTCTCTAAGTGATTTACAGAGTCAGCATATTGCCCCCAATAATCTGGGTACCCACCTCGGACAGATGGAAGGCTGAGTCAACCTTGAGCCGGTGAGCATTGAACTGCCGAACTGCAGTCAGCTGGCAATCAGCAGAAGTAGCCTCCCATACTACATTCTAACCACTGCGCCACCCTAGCTCATACGATGCACTTCTCAGGCTTATGAGGCATCTCTTTTAACTTTCTTTAGGCCAACTACAACTTCCTTCTGAATTCATGCCAATGACGTCTCTGCAGATCTTCTTTAAGGCTGCCCACTAAAATTCTGACCTGTTTTCTCCAGCATGAAACCCCACTTGGATTTACCAATACTGTTGATCTGGCTCATTCTGGCTTGGTTCTTTGCTGCTTTTCTCTGAGATGGCTGTTGGCTGTTGGAAACTTGACTGAATGGCTTCTGTATTGCTCTATGGTTTTTCCTACTCGCCGTTCAGACACTCCTCAGTCTGGGTAACGATCACTCCTATTTGCAATGCTGAGTGTCAATCAAATCCCTCTGGAGCTGGATCCGCCTCACTTCCTGCTCCTTCCTCAGACTTTTTCACTCAGCCATTGCAAAAGCATTGAGTGTCTATTTCTCTTCTTTCCATTTGTTCTTTAATTTGGTTGCCTTAACTTTAGATTGTTCCTTTTCTTCCTGTGAGTGCTGCGCGTTGCCTGCCTTCACCTCGGTGAAGATTACAGGCTCGCATCGGCGGTTCGGGGCTCCGGCCGCCGTTAGCGGCTTGCCTTGGCTGGCGGTTTGTTTTGCTGCAGTTTTGGCCGCCATTTCCCGCCATTTGCCGCTGGTTGTTGCGCGAGGCGGCTGATCTAATTAACGGCCACAGTCTCTTTCGGCTTGAGTCCCTGCCGGCTGGCATACTCATTAGCCGTTTTGGGAGCCTTTTTACTGCAGCGCTATTTTAGTCCGGCCGCAGGCGCTTTGTTTCGCCTGGCTTAGGACTCGATTGCAGCCATCGCCACGCGGGCCGCCATTTTGCCTGCCTACTTGAAAGCGTCTTTTGACTGATTTGGGGCACAGCGACCTGGGCCTTGATCTCCAGGGTCGTTTCATTGCCAGCAGGTGTGGACGCTGTCCAGAACAGACCTGTGACTACTAACCCTGCAGAGAAGTTTTGCAGCTTCAGGAAAGTATACATTGTTTAATTGTTTAATCTTCTATAAATAAAAAAAAAAAAAAAAGAGGGGGAGTGGAGTTTTGAGGATTGCCTTACCGTTCTGGGACGAAGTTAATTATCTGTACATAGTTAATCAATTCTTTTAATTATATATATATATATATATATATAAAAAAGGGACAAATCATTAATAATATTGAAGTTATTTGTATATACAATTCATTTACTCTCATATTGAGGCTGCTGGCGATTAATTTAATGGAGGACAGGGAGGAAGCTGCTCTTTCCTCTGACCTAGATAAGAGCCCCTCTCCCTCCCCAGTGCCTTCCCCCAGACAGACCAGGGGAAAAAGGGCTAAGACTTCTAAGCATGCAAAGCCTTCTAAGCCTGCTAAGCCAGATAAGGATGCCCAACGCAGGCACAATGCTTTAGAGAAGCAGTTTGCTAAAGCAAGACAACAAGCTCAAGTCTCCTGTGAGGAGCCAGTTACTGAGGCTGTTTGCCATGAGGCACCTTGTGATCCTTTGGCCCCACATAATATAGAACATCTGGCTAGTGAGTTAAGGGAGGTTGTCCCATCTACCTCACAAGGGTTTCTTCGGTCTGCTTCTACTCAGCCTCTAGTTAGCACTAGATCTCGTTCTTCTAGTATGGCTAGCCACTATTCTCAGTCTTCTAGGCCTGTTCCTGAAGCTACCTTTACACCCACGGCAGCAGGCCTCCGTCCGGAGGAGGGTCCTGCCTTTGGACAACCAGCTGATTTTCAGTCTTTCTTTAATCAAGCCATGTCCCATATGTTTCAAATGGGTTTGCAACAGGCCTCAGGTGGCTTTCCTGTTCCAGTTTGTGCTCCTCCTGCCCCCCTTCGTATGCATCCTCCTTCTGAACAACACCAACATTTGGCTTCCTATGGTGATGTGACTGAACCTGCCCGGGAGGATGACCTCTTGGAGGATTTTGAGATGTCTGAGGACGAGGAAGAGTTTCATGACAAGCCGGCCTTCCCAGGTCTTTTTAAGCCTTCCTTGTTCCGCTCTCTTCTCCGCAAAGCTAAAGCTGCCACTAATATGGATTCAGGCTCCCTGCAGTCTACTACTTCTGTCCCTCCTGGCCCTCACAGTAACCTGTTTAATCTCCCTCAACCGGATCATGACTTTGTTCCGTGCCCTGACCTTTTCTGCCAGGTTATACAAAGACCTTGGGATCGTCCTGCCTCATTATCCGGTCCGAATTCGTTTGATAGAAAGCTGTATGCTTCGGCTCCTGCGTTGGAGGCTCTCTTACAGTTGCCCACGATTGATGACCCGGTGGCTAGCCTTACATCTTCTTCCATCCTGGTAGGCGAAGCTGGAGATGGCCTCAAGTTCGAGGATAAACGGGCCGAGATGGGTTTTCGTAAGACGCACCAAGCTGCAGCTTGGGCCATTCGGGCCGCGACCTCTTCATCTTTCTTCAATAGGGCATCGCTAGTGTGGTTACGCCAATTGAGGGAAAGGATACCCCCCGAAGACGCCCGCTCGCAACAGGACCTGGCTAAACTGGTGGCGGCGGCGGAATATTCGGCTGACGCGTCCTTGGACGCGGCAAAATTCGCATCTCGGGCCTTGGCTTCAACGGTCTCTTCAAGGCGGCTATTGTGGCTCAGGAACTGGAGAGCTGACGCTAAGTCCAAGTGGCGCCTAACCGCTGCCCCTTATAAGGGACCTGCTTTGTTTGGACCATCCCTGGATTCTGTTCTGGTAGAGAACAGGGATAAGAAAAAGGTGTTGCCCACGTCCTTTCGTCGCCAAGACAGGCGCTATGTGCCATATAATCGACAGCCCTTTCGGCAGGACCAAGGCGCCGGCAGCGCCTCTTATTACAGATCCTCGCAGTTCCAGTACCAGTCAGCTTCAGATAGAGCGCCCTTTCGTGACCGAGGTTGCCGGCAATCCAGCTTTCGGCGACCCTTTAAGTCCACTGGTCGCTTCGCCAGGCGCGGTAAGTGACTCACCGTCCCTGGTTCCGATCGGGGGCAAGCTCCAAGCCTTCTCTCACCTGTGGCCAATTACAACTTCGGATGCCTGGATTGTCCAAACTGTCACCAAAGGCTTACGTTTGGAATTCACCACCATGCCTCAGGACTTTTATGTTCATTGCCCCTGGCCGGTTCAGCCGGAGAAGCGTTCTCTTCTCTCCCTCGAAATTTCCCATCTGTTGCAGATTCAGGCTATAGAACAAGTTCCATCGCACCAACTCAAAACCGGTTTTTATTCAACGCTATTTCTGGTCCCGAAAAGCTCGGGAGATTGGAGGGGCATTTTGAACCTACGACGTCTCAACCAACACCTCTTATACCGCCGGTTCAAAATGCATTCCCTCAAGTCCTTGCTCGGCTGCATCCGGCGGGGGGATCTGATGCAATCCGTAGATCTGAAGGAGGCGTACCTCCACGTCCCCATTCACTTACAACACAGACAGTACCTCAGGTTTGCCTTTGGAGGCCATCACTTTCAGTACCGGGCCATGCCATTCGGCCTATCTTCTGCTCCGAGGACATTTACAAAGTTGCTAGCAGCAGTTGCAGCGTCGCTCAGAGAGGTTCCGGTCCGCCTGGCATGCTACCTCGACGACATTTTGATCCTGTCGTCATCACACGAGCAGGCGACCCACGACCGGGAACTAGTGATTCACACCCTTCAAAACCACGGGTTCACTTTGAACTTCGCAAAAAGTCACCTATCTCCCACGACTCGCATTCTACATCTCGGAGCAACGATAGATTCGAGTCTTTGTACAGTCTTTCTCTCTCCCGACAGACAGGTCAGCATAAGGACTCTGGTGTCTCAAGTCTTACGCCAAAGGTCGGTCACCTTACTCACTCTTTCCCAACTTCTGGGAAAATTAATATCGTGCATAGACATTGTCCCTTGGGCGCGTTTCCACCTTCATCGCCTCCAATGGTTTCTGCTCCCTTACCAAAGACAAGGTCGAGCAGAGTCTCTTCTCAAGGTAACAGTTCCGGCTCCAGTTCGTCTTTCCCTGAGGTGGTGGCTGTCTCCAGCCCTCAGCAAGGGCTCCCCCTTCCTGGAACCAGAGCGGACGGTGTTGACCACGGACGCCAGTCTCCGCGGCTGGGGGGCTCATCTCAACCTTCAGTTAGCCCAGGGGGTCTGGTCGTCGACAGAACAGTCGCACAATATCAATTGGCTGGAGCTCAGAGCGGTTCGCCTCGCCCTGATGCACTTCAAACACCTTGTATATCGCCGGGACATTCTGATTCTAACGGACAATGTGGCCACCAAAGCCCATGTCAACAAACAAGGGGGGACTCGCTCCTGGACCCTAATGCAGGAGGCAGAGCGACTCCTGTCGTGGGCGGAACTACACCTCTCGTCGATAAAAGCCGAACATATTTCGGGGTCTCTAAATCGAGAAGCAGATTGGCTCAGCAGAGACCAAATAGATCATGCCGAGTGGAAGCTGGACCCCTGCCTGTTCCAGGACCTGTCAAGGAGGTTCGGTCTTCCCTTAGTGGACCTGTTTGCGACGGCTCACAACACCCAATTGCCGAGGTTCTTTTCCCGCTACCCATCTCCAGCAGCGGAGGGTCTGGACGCTCTTCAGAGTCCGTGGCCCCGGGGGCTACTCTATGCCTTTCCCCCTCTTCCAGTCCTCTCCAAAGTCATTCGGAAGGTTATTCAAGAGCAGGCGAATCTTCTACTAGTAGCGCCATATTGGCCTCGTCGGGAGTGGTTCGCCGACCTCAAGAACTTGTCAGTCGAACCGCCCTGGAGGATTCCACCCGACAAGGTTGTGTTAACTCAAGGGGCCGTACGTCATCCGGACCCAGAGTGGCTTCGATTAGCCGTGTGGCATTTGAGCGCGTAAAGCTCTTCAAGGACAATTTGTCTGAGGACGTCATCTCCATTATTCAAGCAGCTCGAAGACCATCAACAATTCGTATTTACAACGCCTCTTGGGCTACCTTCACGAGATGGTGCGGTGATCAGCACGTGGATCCCACAACAGCGTCAGTTCCAGACATTCTGCGTTTTCTGCATGCGGGGTTCTCCAAAGGCTTGGCCCCTGCGACTCTACGTCGACAGGTGGCGGCTCTCGCCACCGTCCTGTCTGGGGAGGCGCGAGTTCCTTTGTCTCAGGATCCCAGAATCCGTTCCTTTCTCCAAGGGGTCTCAAACTTGTGGCCTCCGCCGATTCACCGCTACCCCACTTGGGACCTTACCTTGGTGTTGCAGGCCTTGACGGGTCCACCGTTTGAACCCATTGCTTCGTCCAGCCTACGCTACTTGTCTTTAAAGATGACCTTTTTATTGGCAATTACTTCGGCTCGCAGAGTATCCGAAATTGCAGCCTTGTCCATGAGAAGTGACCTCTGCGTCTTCTACCCTGATCGGGTTGTTCTGCGCCTCGACTCAGCCTTCGTTCCCAAAGTGAACACTCGTTTTCATCGAGCCCAAGAATTGATCTTACCTAATTTTTGCCCGAACCCGCGTCATCCTGCTGAGAGGCGATGGCATACCTTGGATGTGCGACGGGCTTTGAGATGATATCTTAAAAGGACCGCTTCCTTTCGTAAGACTGAGGCTCTGCTGGTGTCCTTCCTTCCCTCTTCCCTGGGTCAGAAGGTTTCTTCTGCTACAATGGGCAGGTGGCTCAAGGCCTGTATAGCTAAGGCATATGAATTAAGGGAGGCCCCTGTCCCGGGTGGTATACTGCCCCATTCTACCCGGAGCGCTGCAACATCAGCGGCATGGGCTACCCAGGCTTCAGTAGATGATATCTGCCGGGCGGCCACATGGTCTTCCCTCTCTTCCTTTGTCAGTCACTATAGGCTGGATAAGTTTGCCTCTGCAGATGCTGCCTTTGGCAGAAGGGTATTACAGGCTGTAATCTCTCCACAAGGCCAGTCTACGGATTAATTCCCTCCCCTTTTCTTCTCTAACTTGGGTATGTCCCAGACTGAGGAGTGTCTGAACGGCGAGTAGGAAAATGGTTGTTGCTTACCTGAACGACCCTTTTATACTCGATGTTCAGACACTCCGTCCCTCCCTTCTTTTCACCGCGTCTGGCCTTGGTGGAGGTCTGCTTTCTTTCCCTCTGTAGCTGTCTACTTCCTGTGTCACTATCTGGCGGAGTTTCTCTTCATGGCTGTCCTAATGCTCTTGAACCACGTTGTCTTCGTGAAAAGTCTGAGGAAGGAGCAGGAAGTGAGGCGGATCCAGCTCCAGAGGGATTTGATTGACACTCAGCATTGCAAATAGGAGTGATCGTTACCCAGACTGAGGAGTGTCTGAACGTCAAGTATAAAAGGGTCGTTCAGGTAAGCAACGACCAATCTATGAGGAAATAAGACATTAATTTTCTTCTTCATTCCATTACCCTAGCTCAAGTTACCCACATATACCTCCTACTTTTGTGAACTTAGTTTGGTGCTGCCTGGCAGTCGCTTGGTAATTACCAAATCCATCTTCCACCCATTATTACATTGGACTATCATTGGATTGCTCAACCTCTTCCAGAAACTCTTCCTGGCCATTCATTTAATACCTGGTCTGTTTGGAAATTGTCAGGACCTTAGGTTTTTGTGGCCTAACTGCACTTTGGGCAGTTTATGAGTGCTCAACTAATTTTCTAAGTTTCTTACTTTTTCCTGTTCTTTCCTGTTTCCTCTTTTTCTTGGACTCTTTTGCTCTTCTTTCTACCACAAGTCTAATTCAAGTCTCTTTTTTTCCATTGCCCAAGTTTTTCTTTCTCCAGTGAACTCTACATAATTTTGTCAAAGGCCTCTTTTTTGGAAGGAATGGAGCAGCACCATTCTGTCCCCTCTCACACACATTTTTTGCCCTCACTCTGCCTTTTTTGGGAAACTGCTTCTGGCAGGTAGGTAGATATCTCTATATCTCTATCATCTCTATCACCTCTATCTCTATAACTAATCTCTATCTCTAATCGCTCTCACTATATCTATCTCATCTCTATTTCTCTTATCTCCGTCTCTGTCTCCCTCTCCCCTCCCCCTCACTCCTCTCTCTCTCTCTCTCTCTCTCTCTCTCTCTCTCTCTCTCTCTCTCTCTCTCCCCCTCTACCTCTCTCATCTCTATCTCTGTCTCTATCATACACACACACACACACTCGTGTCACACATTAATTGGAGGGGAAATCCCTGGGTTTGGTAACACCTGGAATTGGTTTTGTGGACAATTTTATCTATATTTATATGCATGTTCTGCCTACTCTTTCCTTTGGGGAAGAGATAATTTTAAATTCAGGATTGTCTTTCAGGGAAAAAACTATCATTATAACAAAACACTTTTGTTAGATCAGTTATGATTTTGGCATATAAGGTAAATCCTGGCAATCATTTTAGAAGAAAACAATTCCTCTAGGAATTCAGTCCCTTTCCACAGACACAGAAATTATAAATAAAATGATACCAAGCCAATTTTTCCCTTTTGAAATCAGTTTTAACATGTTTAAAGTTGTAAGATATATGGGATAATTTAAAGCTCTATGGATTGATGACACTAAAACATAGAATAACAGTAACAAAGGTGTGGAAAAGTAGATGGTTCTTCTGTTTGGAATAAGACCATAGATGAAAAACTAAACTTCCACTTCCCAGCATATTTTAGAAGCCTGAAAAAACTATCATAATTTGCTCCGGAAGTTATGAATGAGATTGGTTTCTTTAATATGTAGGGATAGAATCTGGTGAGAGCATGCTTGCATTTGAGAAAATAGAACAGAAATAAAAACCAAACAGGATCTTTATTTCAATATGATTCTTAGGGCTGTGGGACTAAATGAGAAGTTCTCTTCAAATGTTCCTGCAGATGTAACAATTTCAGTATTCCATACTCAGTCTTATAATTAGAATGATTATGTTCTTGATGGATCCCACAAATTAAGAACAACAACAACAACAAAATGGACACAGAAATGATGGTGACTCATGAGAACATTTGAGTATGTTAAACATGTGGTTGTCACTTATGAATTATATGATTCCTGTGTGAAAGATTTATGGTTACAGAATAGCCATTAAAATACCATATATAGATACTCAAGAGAAATGGTTTGTTTGGTTCAACTGTCAGCTTGGGTTTGTTGTATGTTTGGGCCTATTGTGTAGATCTTTATTTAAGTGTGCTTGGTCTGGCAGCAACAAGCACTCTATCTGGTTGTGAAATGTAGACAATCCAGACCTGATCAGGGATGACAATTTTTGAGTTTGCCAAGAGCATCTTGCAGAACAAAGGATGGTTGTGTAAGGTTTATTCTTACCCAAGATCAAGTGAACCATCATCAATGTTGTGGTATTTGTTCAAGGGATAAGAAGGAGACGCTATATTGAAGGAGAAGAGGGTAAAAGAAAGCAAAACTTTTCACAATCAGACTAGAACTTCATAGATCAACAGTAGCACATTTGTTTTGCACACCAGAACAATTAGATACAAGGACAGTCCACCCCCATTCCATCACTCTGCTTAACAATGAATTCCCACAACACTATCAAATAATTTACTAAGACTATATTACTATTATTCTCTCTTCCTTACTAGTATCTATCTCTTTCCACTTATTACTATAACCATGTTGCTTGTATTTTTACGATTTATATTGTTTTCATTTGTTTCCTAGTACGATTTGATAGCTTATTAGTAACCTTGATGATCACTAAGTATTGTATTTTTATTCTATTCTTGATGAATGTGTTTTATTCTCCTTATATACACTGAGAGCATATACACCAAAGACAAATACCTTGTGTGTCCAATCACACTTGGCCACGAAAGAATTCCTATTCTATTCTATTCTATTCTATTCTATTCTATTCTATTCTATTCTATTCTATTCTATTCTATTCTATTCTATTCTATTCTATTCTATTCTGTTGTTTCAGTATCCCAGTATTTCTAATAAAAGATTTGCAAGGAAGGGAAAACACTTTGGCTAAGCATAGGAAAAGAGTCTCTAGTGTTAGTAAGCCAATTTAGTGTCTTCTCAATGTGTAAACAGAGTAAATCTCCGAACTCAGCCAATAGGGTTAAAGATGACCAGAAGTTACTCAATTTGCATTCTCAGCACACCTGGAAAATATCAAATTGGAAACGTTATCCCCCTAATGTTTTCCAATGGTTTTTCCAGTGTTCTCATATAACTCCCCAATAAAGGTGTTTATCAGGATCCATAAATCAGAACCATTACTTCAAACCAGTGAGGGTAAGTCATGAACTTTTTAATGGAGATCCTAACATCATCAGACATCTTAGATCTTACTTTAGATTTGGAAATGACAGTTCAAAATAGACTGTATATTCCCTTTCCCTTTCCATCTTCTTCAGCAAAATAGGTTGTTCTTTGGAGCAAATACTGGCATGGATATTGGGAATTTTTCCAAGGTGAGACTTTCTAAAACCTCCCGTCAAAACAGAAATAAGGATATTGCCCAGCGTGGCACTCCAAGAATTTTATGTAAGTCATTCAGTATGAAATTAGATCCATGCCAGAGATATGGAATGAGCCACATCATATTTTAAAATATGCAGCTCATTAAGGACCATCATTGTGGATGACAATCATCAAGTTGTTTTGCTTGTTTAAGGTATTTCCTTACTTATTGTTTCATGAAATGAGACTTGTAAAAGATATTTACTAAGATATGATTACACTAAAAATGGGGAGGGAGGGAATAAGGAGGAAGATGGCAAAGAAAAGAACTTAGATACTGGATCTTAAAGTGATAGGGTTGTTTTTATAATAACTAGTTGGACTGATAGAATAGAATAGATTTTTTTATTGGCCAAGTGTGATTGGACACACAAGGAATTTGTCTTGGTGCATAGGCTTTTCTTTTATGTACATAAAAGAAAAGATACGTTCATCAAGAATCATAAGGTACAACACTTAATGATAGCCATAGGGTACAAATAAGCAATCAGGAAACAATATCAATATAAATAGTAAGGATACAAGCAACAAAGTTACAGTCATACAGTCATAAGTGGAAGAAGATGAGTGATGGGAACGATGAGAAGATGAGAAGATTAATAGTAGTGCAGACTTAGTGAATAGTTTGATGGTGTTGAGGGAATTATTTGTTTAGCAGAGTGATGGTGTTCTGGAAAAAACTGTGTCTAGTTGTTCTGGTGTGCTTTATAGCGTTGTTTTGAGGGTAGGAGTTGAAACAGTTTATGTCCAGGATGTGAGGGGTCTGTAAATATCTTCACAGGACCTTTTTTGACTCGTGTAGTATACAGGTCTTCAATGGAAGGCAGGTCAGTAGCAATTGTTTTTTCTGCAGTTCTAATTATCCTCTGAAGTCTGTGTCTGTCTTGTTGGGTTGCAGAACCAAACCAGACAGTTATAGAGGTGCAGATGACAGACTCATCTGTCTAGTTTAGGTAGTCCAATAAAAGGATTGTCATAGATTTTAAAATAGCAAGTTACAGCTAATCTCTTGGTCAGTGAAACTTTTTTTTTTCTATTTCTCTCTTATGCAGCCTTTTAGAATAGGAACAATATTTTTTGACATGCTTGTTTTGAGACATCGAAATATAGATTAGATTATAGATATAGATTAGAATAACTACTCTTTACTCCATCTGACTGTCTCATGAAGCTTTCCTGGTTGCTCCTCATATTGTTTTCTCTCAAATGCTTTCTTAGCAGAGAGTTGGGTTTTTTGTACAGGTTTTCTTCATATTCTTTTCATCTTTTTAAAAACAACCCATACTGTTATTAAATTCTTTCTGTGCTTGCTTCTAATGATATTAAGGCAATATTGTAAAGTGCTTGCAATTTCCTGATTTTTTTCTGATTTTTCTTTCTTACCTGCCTTTGGAAATCCTCATCAACCTCTTTTGTTTTCCTAAGATCCTTTGGACTTTTGCCAATCTTCTTTCCGTAGCTGTTTATATGGCTGGTGTGATCTTTGTTTCTTTTGGACTCCTATATGCTTCTTTGCTTCCTCTCTCAAGTCATTTTCACCTCTTTCCACAATTCCTCGGACTTTCTGTCCACAAGGTCCAGGTTTTTTATTCTTTTTCTTACTTTAATCTTATATTGCTCATGAATAAAATTTGAAGTTGTATTAGAATAATAGAGTTGGAAGGGACCTTGGAGGTCTTCTACTCCAAGCCCCTGCACAAGCAGGAGACCCTATACCATTCCAGACAAGTGGCTATCCAGTCTCTTCTTAAAGGTCTCCAATGATGGAACACCTACAACTTCTGAAGGCAAGCTGTTCCACTGGTTAATTGTTCTAAGTAAGAATAAATTTCTCCTTAGTTCTAGATTGCTTTTCTCCTTGATTAGTTTCCACTCATTGTTTCTTGTCTTGCCTTCTTGTGCTTTGGAAAATAAATTGCCCCCCTTTTCTTTGTGGCCACCCTTCAAATATTGGTACACTACTATCATGTCACCCCCTAGTCCTTACTTGAGATTGGATCCGTCTCAGTTTTTCCAGTTTGAAATGTATTTCTGTGATTAGTATCTGATGGTCAGATTCACAATCAGCAGCTGTGGTATTTTTCAATTCAGCACGGATGTTTTCCATCAGTTGCTACATAAGATGTAATCCATTTGATTATGCTTTTGTCCAGGGATGGGGGCCAGTGTTTATATTGGTCAAGTAATATATTAAGTAATATTGTAATATGATCAGCTCATATTCTACCCAGAAGTTTATCAGCCATGCTACTCCATCACTGAGGTTTTCCAGTCTGAATTTTCCAACACTTAAATTAGGTTCCTCTTTTTTTTTTTTTAATTTGATTTATATGCCGCCCTTCTCCGGAGACTCAGGGCAGCTTACAATGCGCTCAGCTCTTTAACTTTTGCATTAAAGTTGCCAATCATCTTTAGATCTAAGAAGGTTTAGAATAACCTTCTTTGGTGTGTGATCTGTTGGGTACAATTTTCCATAAAATGAATCACCTACTTTTTCAACTGTTGGTACATGTGCCTATAAAATCCTGAGATTCATTGGGCAGGCTTGAATCCTGAGGGAAATTATTCATCACGATAGTGTCACATGCGTTATGCATTCAGCAGTGTATTTAGGGAATGATAATTGCAGCTTGGTATTTTCTATGTTTCATTCTCTGAATAAAGTATTTTAAATTTTCCTGATTGAAAGTGTCTCCTTCCATCTATTTGGAGTAATTTGATTATTCCTAGATTCAAATAGCTTGCTATTATTCACTTCCTTGTGGTATTGCAGCTGGTACCATTGCTGCAACCTCTCCTGGGGCCGGTTGGTCATAAGCCCTGTTGATGTATTTCATCTTGGCCTTGTTCCAGTAGTGACTTCACTGCTGACTGCAACAAGGGAGGGATTGAATTTTTAAGGCAATCCATATTTGCATGGTCACAGTGCCATTTTTGGAGTCCTGTGCCATTCTGTCTCTTCGCCTCTCAGTTCACTCTATCCCCACAATCCCGTATCTATGACTGCATATTCATCAAAATATATTTATTTGTTTCTCAGATAACAAGCTTATGTGCAGGTCATCCCATTATATTTGTTGCCTTTGGAGACATTTTGATTCCCTCTTAGATATAAACAACAAAGATCCACACGCGAAGAGTTCAATTCACTACTTTATAGTGAATTGAACTATAGTCATGCCTATTTCGCAGGAATCTTTCTTCCTGTAGTCTGCAATTGGACCAGACTACATAGGCCTCAATACTATTCAAGCAGGGTTGGACCTTGCCCTCTTGTGCCTACATAAAATTCCAAACTAATTCCTTGCTTCACTCCTTCCTCTGGCTCGGCATTCTCTGACATTTCCTGAGCTAAGGAATATGGTGATTCTCTCTTTTTACTAAACTGTTAATGCTACTGTGACCTATAATTCAGTATTTTAAAAATGACTGCTGTTATTTTTCTTTATTATTTTGTTTTAAAAATTATTTTAATGACTGTAATTGATTATCTTTACTATTTGTTGTAAATTGAGAATTCCAGTAATGGGAAGCAGAACAGAAATATTAAATAAATTGGAGGGTGGTATGATTAAGATATGCTAGAGAGGGAATTACCCTGATCAGTTTGCCCTCTGATAAATAGAATTATTTTTGCACCTAATGGTGAAAGCTCAATATTTTGAAAGTCTTCGTTGTCTCAACAAAATTATCTACATTTAAGATGTAGGCCAATTGGTGCCATTGGCAACTTTCACTTTTGACCAAATAGTAGATGCCAGGACAGAAATTAGGAAAATATATACAAGACACTACTGTGCTCTTCTTTCTCAGTAGTAATGTATGCTTGTGAAAGCTGGACCATAAGGAAGGTTGAATGCTGAAGAATTGATGCTTTCAAATTGTGGTGTTGGCAAAGACTCTTAAGAGTCCCTTGGACTGCAAGGAGATCAAATCCATCAATCCCGAAGGAAATCAACCCTGACTGTTCTTTGGAAGGACAAATACTGAAGCTGAAGCTCAAATACTTTGGCCACCTAATGAGAAGAGAGGACTCATTGGAAAAGACCCCGATGTTGGGAAAGATTGAAGACAAAAGGAGAAGGGGACAGTTAGATAGTGTCATTGACACAATGACCATGAATTTGGCAAACTCTGGGAGACAGTGGAGGAGGGGGGAGGGAGGAGGGGGCTGAAATGCTCTGGTCCATGGGATTGCTAAGAGTCAGACATGCCTTAGCGACTGAACAATTATACCGCATCTAATTTGTACCTTACTGAAAGCAAGAGAACAAATAAAACTGTTCATAGTTATTAAAGTTTTCCTGCTACTGCGTGCCAATTTTAGAGTGCTTTTTGTGGATTATTTGTCATTATTTGTCCTTCTGGAGGAAGAAGAAAAACAAGGTAGCATCATTGCATTGCCAAACAGAAAGCAGCAGCTTTGCTTTTTAGCTGAAAGAATTGCCAACAGGAAGATGCTTGCATGGCTAAGTTCATTCCTATTGAACTACTATATTGCTATAATGTGGCTTGTTTGGTTTTGACTGTGCGGAATATGCAAACACAGGAACTGTGACTAAATCAACAAACCATGGTTAAAATTGTTGCTTATAGCAATGAATGAATTCAACCACAAACCTTAAGCAGCATGTGACAGGAAGAAAAATGACATAATCCCTTCCCTAAAATAATCCGCAAGGAGTTTTTCTGGATTGTGGTATACTAGGCCCATAGGAATGATGGCTGTTTCATTGGCAAGCATGCCAAAGTTATAACATGGCCGGTGGTCTTGTAGAACAGTGGTCCCCAATCTTTTTTGCACTAGGGACCAGTTTTGTGGAATAAAACTTTTCCATGGAGAAGGAGTGTGCAACCTAGATCCCACGCATATGCAGTTTTGCTCACCCACTGCTCATCTCCAGATATGTGGCTCTTCTCGTCTGGACTACTGCAACGCTCTCTACATGGGGCTCCCCTTGAGGTGCACTTGGAGGCTCCAACTGGCGCAGAGTGCGGCCGCGTGGGTGGTGATGGGAGCGACATGGAGTTCCCATGTAACACCTCTCCTGCGCGAGCTGCACTGGCTCCCGGTGGTCTTCCGAGTGCGCTTCAAGGTTCTGGTTATCACCTTTAAAGCGCTCCATGGCTTAGGACCTGGTTATTTACGGGACCGCCTGCTACCACCAATAGCCTCCCACCGGCCAGTACGCTCCCATAGAGAGGGGCTCCTCCGGGTGCCATCGGCCAAACAATGTCGGCTGTCGGCCCCTAGGGGGAGAGCCTTCTCTGTGGGGGCACCTACGATTTGGAACGAGCTCCCCCCGGAGATATGTAGGATCCTGGATCTGCGCACCTTCCGCCGCGCGCTTAAGACTTTTCTATTTTATCAAGCTGGCCTGGCCTAAATCTTCCCCCTTTTTAAATGTGGAAATTTTAAATTTTTAAATTTTAAATTCGTCTTATTTATAGGGGTATGGGTAAGGCGTTTTAAATTGGGGAGCCATTTTGGATTTAATTCTGTTTTAAACGTATTTTAATTGTTTATATTGTATGTTTTTTAATTTTGGCTGTTCACCGCCCCGAGTCCTTCGGGAGAGGGGGCGGTATAAAAATCTAATAAATAAATAAATAAATAAATAAATAAATAAATTCCTAACAGGACACAGACCAGTTCTGATCCACATCCTGGGGGTTGGGGACCCTTGTTGTGGAAGACCTCTCTGTGTAAGATGCCACTTTCACTGATTTTGCTCATAACCTGTTTACAAGAATGCTCTAGTCCAGGAGTGTCAAACTCAAGGCCCAGGGACCGGATCTGGCCCACAGGGTGCTTAGATCTGGCCCGCTGCCAGGAATCCCTGGAAACAGCAAAGGACCCGCTTGTGGTACCTCTGCCAGTGAAAACAGAGCTCGGGAGGGCCACATGCAACCCTCCTGAGCTCTGTTTTTGCTTGCAGAGGATTGCAGGAGGCCATTGCAACCGAAGCTCGGGAGCCCGTTTTTCCTGGCAGAGCACTTGGGCCACCACAGGAACTCCCGACATGAATGATGTTGATGTGGTACCATGCCCAGCTTGACCACACCCACCTGATCCCCGAGGTCAAACACAACCCTGATGCGGCCCTCAACGAAATCGAGTTTGACACCCCCTGCTCTAGTCTGTCATGCTTTGTTTATGCTATATCTGGATCAAGTTTATGTAAAACGCAGCAGCAAGATTTTGGTCTAGCATTCCTGGCTATTGCCATTTAATAGTTGCTGAATGACTGAGGAACTGTTTTGCCGGTGAAGCACAGTTTAAGGCTGTAAAGAGATTGGAAACAGTAGAACTTTGATAATGTCATATTCCAGGCAGATCTGCTTAGTCATTGCAGTCATGAGACATTTCTTTGAAAATGTCACATCTTGTAGTTATTTATTTGGAATTGGCTACGAAGAAGACCTTCGTTGTCGCACATTCTCCAGCAGAAACAAAACATGTGCTAATGTTGTTCCAGTTCAGTTACATAACTGAAAACGCATCTATTAATTTCTGCATTTGATATTCCGTGCTGATTATCTTGCATTTCTTGACATCTTTTTATCATTGTATACTGCTTTTAATGAAGTAATGTTGCATTGTGTCTGGAGATGCTTTACGATGTGATAGGCAGTGATTTGTGTTTGAGTGTGTGTGTGTGTGTGTGAATTTGCATATCCATGCAGATATCTACACATTCTTATACTTGTAAATAATAATAATAATAATAATAATAATAATAATAATAATAATAATAATAATGATTTCCAAGAACTTTATAACATACATCAGCAAATTGCAGCTTCTTGCAATAACACCAGCGGAACTGCAAAAAACTGCGCTACTTAGAACATCATACATCTTAAGAAGGTACTTGGTTGATACCTAGGATGCTGGCAGCAATCCGTATCAACCATTAGCACCAGTCAATGGTATTTGTGATGCATTTTTGAATTTTCAGTTGACTGAGTTTCATGTTTAATGAATAAAGATAATAATAATATTATAATATTCACAATATACTGTCAATGGTATTTGTGATGCATTTTTGAATGTTCAGTTGACTGAGTTTCATATTTAATGAATAAAGATAATAATAATATAATAATATGCACAATATACAGTCAATGGTATTTGTGATGCATTTTTGAATGTTCAGTTGACTGAGTTTCATATTTAATGAATAAAGATAATAATAATATAATAGTATGCACAATATACTGTCAATGGTATTTGTGATGCATTTTTGAATGTTCAGTTGTCTTGAGTTTCATATTTAATGAATAAAGATAATAATAATATGCACAACAATGTGAAATCACAGCTGCCAGTTCTTCAGCTGGTGTTAGCCTTCATCCACCTCAAATTCTTCCTAAGAATCTAAAATGTCTGTAATGTATCAGATTAGTATATATGTGATCTAAGCAGTGTGATCTTTTGCAACTGACTGATGGAAATGTTGTCAACTGGCAGATTTTCGAAGTGCTGTCCAAATTTTTCTGATAGGGCACTCAGTGTGCTTATACATTATAACCACTAGGATCACCATAATGGATTTAAGATATAATCTTTCAATTGTGGTTTTTAGATCTTGATACTTCGTGATCTTTTCCAGTTCTTTGTCTTCTATTCCACTATCCCCCAGCATTGCCACATCAATTATCCACACTTTCTTCTTTTTGTATATAATAATTAATTTATATTAATTTATTACAATATAACACTTATTATGGTACATTGCATTGTCAGCCATATATTTAGACTGGATTTGGCATTTTTATCCATCTGTCGAGTTCTCCCCATTATTATTATAATTATAATTATATTACATATACATATTATGAATTATACTTACATATACACATAATTATTTAATATATAATATTACATAATGATGCTAATTATTGAATACCTATTATTAAACATATGTCATTGTATAGTTTAAACCCAAAGTGTTTGTGGCAAATACATACACATTCCACCATACATGTTTAAGTGTCTTTGCTATTAACATTAGTTACCTAGAATGTTGATAATGCAACGAGCAAATAAGGTTTATTGATTTTTCTGGGTCATACCCATATGTGTGGATAGATGTAAAGAAAAGGTAAAAAATATACTGGCTTGCTGTTCTTTACTGCTGATCCTTGTACTTCTCTTGTGATGTGCTCAAACTGTGTAGAGCATTTTCTCTCTACTGCTGGTGAAGGTTACATTTAAAAAAAAATAGTGGCATAATGCAACCATTCAGGGTTGCACCACAAGAAAGGAAGGGATTTAATAGTCTCCATATGTATGCTCTTAGTAATGGCAGGATAAAATTTTGCTGTACCACATAATGGTAAACCATGAGTGCTATAACATCTTTAGGGGCTTTTAAGTGCTGCCTTCTTTTATAGACACCCTTCTATCCAAGATTAATTTACTCAAGATTTAAGCCAGCAGCAAGTAGGCAGGGATCAGTTGCCTTGTGCAACTGAAATGAACAGCTCATAACTCCTGAAGGAATTAGCTCTTTAAAGAAGCAAGAAAATTTTTTGCACTCAAATGTGATTATTATTAACTGTGCTTGGACAAAGTTGTTTGGAATTCCTCTGAATGTAGAGCCAATTCTAAAGGAAGCTTTTGCATATGATGACTGATCAACAAGGAATAAAAATATATTTTGATGTTAGCGTTATGAATGCTGCATTAGGCTGTGGTGTCAAGTTTGGGAACTTTAATTGATTGTGTTGAAACACATAACCTTTTATTAGCATTTTGCAGATTGAAGAATCATGATGGAAGGAGTCTATTTCTGGACCATTTTCACTTTGAGTATACTCATTTATCACTTTGTTCCATTCCACATTGGGTTTTGTATTAATACGCCGTTTTATTTGTCTTAAAAACATAAACTGGGTAATCAATGGCTGAAGATATAAATAATCATATGCAATATTAAATGATTAAGAAATTATTAAAACCCAGCTAAGAGATTCTAAAAACTTCTTTTAAACATTTTAACAGTCATATATAATAAGAAGAAATAAGCTACAGCAGTTAAAGATCAGAAACTCAGGAATTGGGCAGACTCTGAATTGTAAGAAATAAAGTTAAACAGCAATTTCTACTCCAATATTAAATAATGACTCCATTATTGCTGAATTATATTATTGGAAATAATTTCTAAAATGTTTTATCTTAAAATAATATTTTATTTAAAAAGTCTAATACTTTTTGGATAGAGGGCTGTGAGAGGTTCTTAGTGATCTCTGAGCTTGGTTATTTTCTTGCAGACATTTCATTATCCAAATTAGGGTACATTATCAGTGCTAGTTAATTGAGACTGGGTGTCAAAATCTTGAGAAGGGTGACACTTGGAATTTAAGTTCTTATCGGCACAGATGCTATTAAGAAAGTTTTTGTATATAACTACATTTAAATTATTATAGCTATTGGATGATGATGGTGTTTTAACTTTCTTGATTTACAGTTTTATCATTAGACATCTTCCTTCCTTCCTTCCTTCCCTCCCTCCCTCCCTCCCTTCCCCCCTCTGTCTCTTCAATTTCTGTAGCTGCCCATCCCAGTTAATGATTCTGTACAGTTTACGATTCAAAAATACATTACAATTAAAAATACTAAAAATATTTTAAAACAATAAAAACACTAAAAATATCCAATTAAATATACATAGAAGCAAGATACTTGTTTAGTTAGCAGTAGACCCTGGAAAATGGGGCCCTTAATACATTCAGCACCCCAGGCATGAAAATATAACCAGGTTTTTAGGACCTTATGAAAGAAGGGCTAACAGGGTTGGGGGCATTCTAATTTTTGAAAGAAGGATTTTCCAGAGAGATATTCTTTAACATTTAGTTCTTTGTAGAATCCAAATGACCAAGCCCCAAAACTACTATAGACAAAATTAAAAAATATGACCTCAGAGATACCTTGACAGAAAATGGTATCATTTTTTCTCAAAATACAAAATCAGTAGTATGTCTACCATTAAATGCTGTATGGCTGTGATGGCGAACCTATGGCACATGTGCCACAGGTGGCATGTGGAGATGGCACACAAGCATTGGCACAGGTGGCATCAGTGGGCACGCAAGCATTGCCCTAGCTCACCTCTGGCACGCATGCGTGCACCGGCCAGCTGATTTTCGGGCCTTTTGGGTCCACCGGAAGTTGGGAAATGGGCTGTTTCCGGCCTCCGTGGGGGTGGGGAAGGCTGTTTTCACCTTCCCCAGGCTCCTAGAAAGGCTCTGGACCGTGGGGAGGGCGAAAAATGGGCCTACCAGGCTCACTGTGCCATCGCATGCCAAAAGCGGGGAGAGTGCAGAGGGGTCGTGCATGCATGCATGGAGGGGGGCAGGGTGCATTGAATTATGGGTGTGGGCATGCGCATGTGGGCCCCCCCTCCCCCCGCTTTTGGCACAGGATGACAAAAAGGTTAGACATCAGTGCTGTACGGTTTATTTGGAATGGAAAGATAATGTTGATGCTGTGAGATAATCTCAGTTTGAAAGCTCAGTTTAGAATTTATGGCCAAATAGAGTTCTTAAAACTTTCAATCATCTTTTGGCAATCAAGACTTTAAACTATTTCAGTTATTGCGAGAGGGAAACGGACTGCAACATGGCAGCATATTCAATTAAAATATCTTCTGATTTCACAATTTGGTCCAGCATTGAAATCTGTTTTGGATTTTTCCAAATCTACAGCAAATCCTGAAATAATATTTTTAAAATTAGTTATTTGGAATAAAGATTTGAAGTGCTCTTTAGTAATAAATCAGTGGTTAAGAGTCTTAAAGAAGCATTTTTCCAAAATAAAACATTCTTGACTTTGGAAAATACCACAAGACTGATAAGAGATCTCAGGACACTTAAGCACTGCCTCCAGCTTTCTGACTTTTCCCCAAACTAAGATATTACTCAGACTAGATTTTAGTTTGCTTACAAATACTTTTCTTTTTATTGCTTTTTAAAAGTGCACCACCTAGAAGACAGTGGCGGACATAAAATTTACAGGTTAATACCCAGAAGTTGTCATTGTTTTCAAACTGACTAAATGCTCTTAAATCGGAGCAACCTAATCCATAGAGAGGACAATTTCCCCCGTCATTTGCTATTAAAGAAACTGACTCTCCTTTTTCTGAACTAAAAAGTCCATTGAAAGGCAGATATGTGCCATTTTTTTCCTTAATGATTATTACCCCTTTTTTGAGGGGAAAACTACATTTGTATACACACTTTGGATTAGGAAGGGAAGTATTCATTCACTTAAATAAGGTCTAAATAACTAATGTAGGATGATAAGTGGAGTGTTTGGGTATATGCGATCTCTTTGTTCTTTGTCAGCCTGATAGTTAACTAAAATTCCTGCAGGTTGATGGATTGCTTTTATAGTAGTCTCCTCTTTCCCCTCTGCTCTTTAAAGTAAGCTAGAAGTAGATATAAAAGCTAGTGTCAAGCAGTTTTACTGGTTGTGTAAACTTCCAGATAGAAGACCACCTATGGACTAGGAGACAAAGCTGGATCTAATTTTAAATATTTTGTAATTTCCTAGTATTAAAATAAGGCAAAAAATGCTAATGACCCCAATATAAATAGAACTAAATAAAAACCTTTAAATTATTAACTCTCTACTTCCAAAACAAGTTTAATTCATTAATTTATTAAATGTGCATGCTGCCCCTCTTACCAATGTTGGAGACAGCATTTAAAGTTGTAGGAAATGATATGAAAAGAAGTATAAAGCAGTTTTTCAGTCTTCAACATTTTAAAAATTTCCTTCATGTTCTGTGCTGCTGCTTCCTTTTCCAATGTCTATGGAGATTCTCAGTCATCCAGGTCATGGTTGTCCCAAAGATGCTTTTTCAAGAGGCAACTGGACTTTCTGGTTTTTCTTTGAAGATGTTTCGCTTCTCATCCAAGGAGCTTCTTCAGTTCTGACTGGATGGTGGGGAATGGAAGGATTTATACATGAGGAAAATATATTTGGAACAAGTTTGAACTTTTGTCCCCTAATTTTGGCTGAATGTTTTCTAAAGCAATATTCACCTCTCTGTACTTATAAAGCTTAGAATTGTAGATCCAGGAAATTTCTTTCACATCTACATTTGTATAAGGTTTATTCTTGATGAATTACTGTTGTTAATGTGGTCACTTATTAAATGTTCACTGTGAGATTTTCCTACAAGGATTTTTGTAGAAGATCGAGATTTTACAGTTCAGCCTGCACATGTCTTGAATCCGTTTTAAGGGTCTGCAACCTTAAACACTCTAAAGAGCCATTTGGACCCATTTCTCCCAGAAAAGAAAACACCGGGAGCTACAAAACCCTTTCTGTGCCTGACTATTTCTTGAGCGGCCACAAAACTAACATATTTAGTTGAATTAAATGTTCTGTTTTCTTCTGAAACTTTTCTTTTCTTGGATTTATCCATGGTTGGCCTACCGGGGGTTGAAAAGCTCAATAAATCACATGCTGGCGGCTGTCACACATTGGTGGCTGTGACGCATATTTTGAGTGACAGGGAGCCGCAGCAGAGGGGTGAAAGAGCCACATGCGGCTCCAGAGCCGCAGGTTGGTGACCTCTGGTCTAGTGGTTAAGGCATCAGGCTAGAAAGACCGGGAGTTCAAGTCCTGCCTTAGCTATGAAAGTCAGCTGGGTGACCTTGGGCCAGTCAATAATAAAGGCAGGATATAAATTCATGAATAAATGAATCTCTAAAGGACTCTAATGATTCAGGTACTCAAAGGGATGCTGTTCTGTAATATGTCTGGGCTGCAAATTTTAACATTTGTATAGTTCTATTTTTCATTGGTTTCTTTGATGGTTCGATCATATGGATGCTTGATACAATCGTTGTTTGAGTTAGGCTTGTCTGGCCTTATATTCAGTCAATTTTTATAGGATTCAAATAGTGAATTCATTAGTCCAACAATGTGTGTGTGTGTGTGTGTGTGTGAGATGATTATAATAACCGATATTCAAGAACTATTGGCAAATCTAGTGTGATCAAAACCACTTTCATCAATATGCCTGTAAAATGTATTATTTATTTATTGTAGATAAACTGCATATAAGCCAATTTTTGATTTTTAACGATAAGGAGTGGCTATAAATAAATATTTTAAATGAATAAACATCTCATTTCCCTTAACAGACCAGCTTTCATTCTGTGGAGGATTGAGTTTAATGTAGATGCAATTGGGGGGGAGGGAGAAATCCCCCGGAGGAAAGGCATGGCATGACACAAAGTGATTTGGCCACGGTTGATCAGAACGTCTTTCCATGAATAAAGAACTCAGCAGTCTTCCTGCCGTGCCAGATTGATGGCATTCATTTTATGGCATTCTGAAATAACTACAGACTCCTGACATCAAGGACATAAATTGTTTCAACTTCTACTCTTAAAACGTTGGTTGTTCTGCATGTCAGAACAACTAGACACAAGGACAGTTTTCCCCCCCATGCCACCACTCTGCTAAACAACAAGTCCCACCACATTATCAAACTATTTAGTAAGGCTGTATTACTACTATTCTTCTCATTTTTCCTATTGCCTTTCTCCTTTTCTACTTATGACTATAACTTTGTTGCCTGAATCTTTATGATTTATATTGTTTTATTTAGTTTCCTAGTATGGTTTATGTTGATTACTTATTTAGTATCCTATGACTACCACTAAGTGTTGTATCTTATGATTTATGATGAATGTATATTTATGATGATTGTGATCATGATTTATCACTTATAGCTTTCATGTACACTGAGATCTTATGCACCAAAGACAGTTCCTTGGGTGTCCAATCACACTTGGCCAATAAAGAATTCCATTCTGTTCTATCCTATTCTATTGATAGTGTGTAGCATGGTAGAATGAGCCTGAATGTACTTTCTTTGTTATGAAACAGTGTGACTGACTGAAAGCCATTGCATGGGACGGTGGTAATTAGGTTCATGTTTAATGTGTGGGCAAAGGAACTCCTTGCCTTGCAAGCTTAATTCCCTTTTATTATCGTTGTGTAATCTGAGTAAGTTCTAACTAAGAGTTCTTTAAGCATTTGGGTAGCTGGATTTTACAGCTATAATTTAGACATAGTTACACATTCCTCTGACAGTTGACCACTTCCTGTTAACATATTGAGCCCCTAAAATGCAAGGATTTGGGACAGTAAATTGTCCTGAGCTCTTAAATTTCTTCAACTCTCCTTTCATTAAAAGAAATCAAAGCTCTAGCCTTATAGGTACAATTATTGAAAGTGATTGATTTTATTCTGTTATCAATTATGCTGATTCTGTAATTATTTTGATTTCTGTAATTTTATTGAGTCACATGTCTTATACTTAAGAAGAATTTTGGATAGGTTAATATTTTATCATATCAGTTCCTTTGCTGTTTAAAAGTGTGTGTGGGGGGGGGGAAATGAATGAATTCAGCGTTTGTTTGTAAGTATTATTATGATGAATTTCATCCAGAATTGATTCAACCGCTCAAAAAGATGAGTTTAGTCATTCAGTTTACCAGTGTTTTGATTGCATTACTTTATGGCACAATTATTCAAATAGAACGGTAACAAGGATAGCTATAGTTACATTCTTAAGATCTTATAAGATCCAGGTATGGAAAGCAATATTTTAAACTATGCTTCTATTTAATACTCTCAGTTCTGTTTTCTCCGATGCCTGCTTTTTTGGTATTTCATGTAAAAATGAATGTGTCCATAATAGTTTAATGGCAGAGAGTGCTTCAAAATATTTATTTCTTGGGCTTACTTTAGTTTCTCAGCATCTGATTTAGATATAGTGGGGGTTTTGTTTCTTTTTTGTAATTGCTTCTTATCTAAGTGAAAGCACGTTTCTTTATACACATTTTTTTGGGGGGGAAAATCTTTATCTGATCCTTGTGCATTTGAACTTGGCCTTTTGCGACAAAGACACGCTTGTTTGTGCCTTCATGGAATTTAACGAGAAGCTGGTGTTTTGGAAGTGAGAGCATCTTATTTCCTAGAGTAAGGCAGAGTAAAGTAACTTGTAATGCATATGTGATCGCACGGAGAAACTGAACACATAGGGACCTACTTATGTCATCAGAAAGCCAGGAAATTAAATTTTAGAAGGAAAAGCTCTTAAGTCTACAGTAGCCCAATCCCTATAACTGAAATGTGTGTGATCAAAGTAGGATCATACTACCAAGTGAAATCTTAATGTGTGCCAGCCATGGATAGTACCCATTCAACAACTCAAACATTCCTTCTTTCTATTTAGAGCTCATGTAATCAGCTTTTACAACACAAAAATGGAAGGCTTTTTTTTTTATTGTCACATATTGTATCAACTGCATGGGCACAAATACAAACTTTAGACATATGCAAAAATATGAAGCCCATAGCCAATAATGGCTTCCCCAATTGTACTATAGGTACCTAGTGATAATATTTTAGTTGAAATAATTGAGACATTTTCAATTTTCATGAATTTATGCCATGCAGTCCTTCTGTATAACAATGCTATTAATAATGTCAATAAAGAAAATATATAAATTCATCCAGAGGTCATCTAATTCAATTTAATTCTTTGTGACTGAGTATCTAGGAAAAAAAAAAACACCTTATGACAATTTTTATGCCTGTAAAGTTGGAGAATGTAGACTTCACATATTCTTCCTTCCAGAAGTGAATTGTTTTCAGTATTATTTGCACATTAGTGAAAAGTACAATTCCCACAGATGAATGCCATCTAATTTTTTTTGCAAGTGTATATGTTTGATGAACTAAATGAATTCCTTTGCTCTGGTTACTACAAAATCAGAAGAATATTTCATATTTTGGTATAAGGATTTCTAAAACATTGTGGAAGCCTAGAATTGGAAGGGCCATTTAAGCTTTTAGATTAAAGTTTGTTGATCATGTATGAATTCAATTAAGGCATCCTTGGCATAGGGCTATCGATGGCTTTCTAAGATGCATCTTCAAGCATAAGTATGCCAACTTCAGTCTGACCTAAGCATAGTACATAAAATTATCTGCCACAATGTCCTTCCTGTCAATGACTACTTCAGCTTCAACCACAACAATACACAAGCAAATAATAGATCGGGACTCCTTACGCACAGTCACTCAGGCACTCGTCACTTCCCGCCTGGACTACTGCAACGCTCTCTACATGGGGCTCCCCCTGGGGTGCACCCGGAGGCTCCAGCTGGTCCAGAATGCGGCCGCGTGGGGGATTATGGGGGCGACGAGGCGCTCCCATGTAACACCTCTCCTGCGTGAGCTGCACTGGCTCCTGGTGGTCTTCCGGGTGCGCTTCAAGGTGTTGGTGACCACCTTTAAAGCGCTCCATGGCTTAGGCCCGGGGTACCTACGAGACCGCCTTCTGCCACCAATAGCCTCCCACCGGCCAGTACGCTCGCACAGAGTGGGCCTCCTCAGGGTGCCGTCCGCCAGACAATGTCGGCTGGCGACTTCCAGGGGGAGAGCCTTCTCTGTGGCGGCGCCCACCCTCTGGAACAACCTCCCCCCAGAGATACGTACAATAACAGACCTCCGGATTTTTCGTCGGGCCCTGAAAACCCATTTATTTCAACTAGCTGGGCTGGCTTGAGTTAAATTTTAAATTGATTTTAAATTGGGTTGTTTTAATTTACGACCAAAATATTTAATTATTTTAAACTGCTTTTAAATTTTGTATGTACTGTTTTTTACTTTGGCTGTTCACCGCCCTGAGTCCTATTTAGAGAAGGGCGGTATAGAAATAGGAACAAATAAATAAATAGATACAAATTCAAGGTGAACCGTTCCAAACTCGATTGCAGGAAATATGACTTCAGTAACAGGGGGGTCAATGCCTGGAATGCACTACCTGACTCTGTGATTTCATCCCCAAACCCTCATAACTTTAACCTTAGACTGTCTACTGTTGACCTCACCCCATTCCTAAGAGGTCTGTAAGGGGCATGCATAAGCACACCAGTGTGCCTACCGTCCCTGTCCTAATATTCCTTTTTACTTACTCTTTTCATGTATTCAAATTATGTTTATACTTTTACCTGTTATCTTATATATGCTTGACAAATAAACTTATGATTATGATTATATTTTCCCACACCTTTGAGTCAATGGACATTCATCTGTCTTTTCCCGAGACTTGAAAGTTGGAACTTCTCTTCCACATTTACATAATGACCCTATCTGGCCTGAAAATGTGTAGTTTCCACCTGGCAGCTCCTAATTTTGTGATTCTTCTATATGGTGTCCTTTTAGGTATTTGAATAATGCTATCATCAGCTAATTCTATTTTATTTGCTCAAAGTTAATTATTTCCAGTTCCTTTACATTTTTTAAATAGTACTTCATTTCCAATCCTCTGATCATCTTTATCGCTTGTCTCATAATTTGTTTCAGTTGCTCTAAATCCTTATGAACATGTGGTGTCCAGAACTGGACATAAGACTGGAGTCTGACCAAAGAAGAATATAATAGATTTTTTTTTTACTTCATCTGATTTAGGACTATACCGGTGTTTATCTTTTTGATATCATATGGATACTTTAAATTTACTTTGTGATCAACTATCATTCCAGTTACTGTGAAGCCAGTTGTCCTCCATTATATTTTTGTGTACTTGTCTGTGTTAAATATTATTTTATTTTTTCCCTATCCAATTCTATTGTTAGATAGGATCCTTGGTGCTCTCTGAGCTTGGTTGTTTTCTTGCAGATATTTCTTTATCCAAACTAGGTAACATCATCAGTGCTAGCACTAACAACCCTTCATTTCAACCCTGAGCTACAAATATTCTCCTTTATTGGATAATTATGAATTTTGTTTCTATCATCTACCCAGATTTATGCCATCTTCAAATCTGAAAAGCTTTGCCTCTATTTCTTCATTCAAGTCATTAATAAAAAGAAAGATAAGAGTACAATGTTTCAGGACTAAACTTTGCAATTTCCTACTCATTATCTTTCACTCAACTCCCTCTGAAGATGTTACCTAGCTTGGTAACGAAATGTCTTGGAGCCAAGCAGCAAGCCCGGAAGACAAATCTTTGCTTAGATTTACAACTCAAGTTACAAATATGCTCTACAATCTCTAACCTTCACTCTTTATTATTATTTTAGAAAGTATTTAGAAATTTAGATCTGCAAACTTTACAATGTCTCTGGCTTAATAGAATACAATTAAAAGAAAACAAACAGAAAAAGCCCCACCCAAGTGCCATAAGAAAAGCAACTGTTAAATGATGAACTGCTGAATAAAATTCTTGAAGTAATTTTCTATCCTTTTCATTGTCGTGTCATCCAGTTTGCCTTTAATTCACTTCCTAATCTGAAACTCATGCAGTTCTTTGTCAGATGTCTTGCTAGAAACAGATATACTTTATGCTTGTCACATTCCCACAATCTATTAATAAAGGTGCTTAATTAATTACAATTAAACAATGAGATAAAGTTAATTTAGCAAAGTTTTCAATGCTTCTTCAGACCAGTCTGCTGAATAGAATAGAATAGAATAGAATAGAATAGAATAGAATAGAATAGAATAGAATAGAATAGAAATAGAATAACAGAGTTGGAAGGGACCTTGGAGGTCTTCTAGTCCAACCCCTGCAGGAAATCCTACACCACTTCAGACAAATGGTTATCCAACATCATTTTAAAATCTTCCAGTGTTGGAGCATTCACATAATTTCATTTAAAATCTTCCCAGGTTGATCCTTTTTCCTCTTTTTGAAGAAAAGCCACGTGAGGCTAAAGCACAATGAGGGTTTGTGATTCATTTATCTATAGGAGCTTATTAGTATATGGTGAATCAGTCCATCACATTAACATGGGATGTTATTTATTTATAAGTTTGCCATGTTATATGAATAGTGGGGCTGTATTTTGTTCACCTGAATTTCGTTTAGATAACAAAGTGGATTTACAGATCTGCACAAAGCCATTCAATGGACTAGATAAGGAATAATAAAAATAAATAATTATCATATATGAATGATCAGAAGTCCAGAGAAGCGTTAACATTCTCCCAAAAGAATCGCGAATTCAATTTGGGGTTCTTCTGGATCCGGATATCTCTCTAATTTAGAACATAGAATGAATAATAGTGCTGGAAGGGACCTTGGAGGCCTTCTAGTCTAACCCCCTGCTCCAGGCAGGAAACCTTATATCATCCCAGTCAAATGGTTGCCCAGTCTATTCTTGAAAATCTCTGGTGATGGAGCACCCACACCTCCAGGAGACAAACCGTTACGTTGAGTAATTGTTTCTTAGATTAATTACTAGGAGTGATAGATGGTTACCGCTATCAGCTTTGGGGGATATGCAGGTTATATCCTTTCCTCTTTCGCTTTAGTGAAGACTTCCAGGAAATAACATGGAATCAGTATCTACACTGAATGAACAAGGCTCTGGCAGAACAAATCAGTGTCAGGACTTTGGAGAGCTCAGTGCAGAAACCCCATAAACTATGTTAGCTCTCTGTACAAGAACTGTTACTCCAATATCTGCCAATGCTCAACTGAGATCTTAAAAAAAAAATCAAGTGATTCCTTAGTTCCAGGTTGCTAATAGGAATTATCTGAGTTTTTTTGAAGGATGAGACACCTTTAGAGTTGAAAAATTATTAAAACTATGGAAAGTCTGAATCTGAGCTTTTGAATAATGGAAAAAGGGCACCTTTGTGCCAGGAAGGCATAAAAGGGAGGATGAGAGCTTCTCCTAGATCAGGGGTCTCCAACCTTGGCAACATTAAGACCTGTGGACCAACTCCCAGAATTCCTCAGCAAAGCTGGCTGAGGAATTCTGACAATTGAAGTCCACAAGTCTTAAAGTTGCCAAGGTTGGAGACCCCTGTCCTAGGTAATAGTAATCTGAGAGTATTTACCTTCTGCATATTTACCCAAGTTCCATTAGGCTTTTGATCTGTGGTATACAGAAGTACTGTATATAGGTTTATAGGTTTCAGGCCCAGCTATTTTAATGCATTGATATAAGATTGACTTTGTGCCTCATCTGGAAATTTTAAATTTTGGGCCAAATTTATATAGATTTTAATTGTTTTTAATATTTGTATTTCATGTTTTTAATTCTGGCTGTGCACCGCCCTGAGTCCTCAGGGAGAAGGGCGGTATATAAATTGAAAAACAAAAAACAAAAAAAAAAAAAACTAATACAGAATCGCAGAACTCTAGATTTCAGAGAAACCATAAAATGATTGAGGATTTTCATCCATATTTTCCCCACCTTTTTTTATATTTCTATTTAGGAAATAAAAATAGCAATAAAGAAACATTACTTTTCTCTTTCTCTCTTTTAAGTAGAAGCAGCACTCTCAGGTTTTCCTTTGGGTATCAATATAATATGAGCAAGGAGCAATTTGTAGGGAGCAGGGCTGCTTGGACTGCTTATAAAAAGCTTGTTATTGCTTATGAAATGAAAAATGCTTTTGAAATTTGGCATGACTGATACTCTTTTTTATTTATTTATAAAGTCGGGCTGAAAATTTTTGGCTTTGTCCCCTCCATGCGTCTAATCTGGGTGCATGAAAACTGTAAGAAGAAAAAAAAAAGATAATGAACATGTTACTCATTTTCTCCTTAGCTGGACTGCTGAAAACCCTGAATTTAATTTAATTTAATTTAATTAATTCAATTTATATGCTGCCCCTCTCTAAAGACTCAGGGCGGCATATAAATAGCTTACACAGTAGAAATATTTTCTTAAAGTTATAGGCATCAGAAATGAGACTTAGCTTCTATTGGAGTAGCTATAGAGCTAAAAAAAGAATGTTTAAAGAATGATGATTTCCAAGTTTTCTGAGTGTAGTATGATCATAAACAGAACACTGCATACTTGATAGAACAAAAATTGAAAGTAAATTTGGTAGATGTGACAATATCCAGGGACAGCAGAACCAAGGAAAAAGAATTGAAAAAAATTGACAAACTAGAGAGATCTACTGTAACTATTGAAGGGGATAAATTATGGAAAAGTTCTTACTTATGGTTATTGGTCCATTAAGCAGAATAAAAAACAGATAAAATATTTTTTTTTACAACAGCTAAATATTTTGGCTATAATAATGGAAGATTTACACCATGCCCCCAATTTTTATATTTTAAGGCATTGCTTGGATTATTCCTAGATTCTGGGAATTTACAAAAAACATTGTGTATTTCTTTGGTTTGTTCTTTGTATCATATTATTCTTTGCAATTTGCTTCTGGAAGCACGAAGCCGAGAACACCAGCCTGAAGATGACGAATGAGACTTCGTCGAAACGTCGCCAAGACACTTCCAATTTTACGTGGGAGAAGACCCGAATAACCAAAGACCTACATACAAACACCCGCGAAAACCTGAGAAAACAAATATATATATATAAATTTGATTTATATGCCACCCTTCTCCGGAGACTCAGGGCGGCTTACAATGTGCTCAGCAATAGCCTTCATCCTTTTGTATATTTATACAAAGTCAGCTTATTGCCCCCACAACTGGGTGCTCAATTTACCTACCTTAGAAAGGATGGAAGGCTGAGTCAACCTTGAGCCTTGGCGAGATTCGAACCTGCAGTAATTGCAGGCAGTTGGTCTTAATAACCAGCTTAATAACAAGGTGCCTTAGACCACTGTACTACCAAGGCTCTTTTAATATAATAGTTGTTATTGTTAATATTATTTTAGAAGCAATGAAAAATAAGTATGTTGGATGCATAACAAGAGACAAAATGAATGAGACTTCCAGTACTGAGATACAAAATAGATGGACTAATGACACTTGATACTCAATTAAGTGTACAGTATTGACACCAGTGGTGGAATTCAATTTTTTTTTACTACAGGTTCTGTGCGCGTGGCTTGGTGGACGTGGTGTGGCTTGGTGGGCGTGGCTTGGTGAGCGTGGCAGGGGAAGAATACTGCAAAATCCCCATTCCCACCCCACTCCAGGGGAAGGATACTGCAAAATCCCCATTCCCTCCCCACTCCTGGGGTAAGGATATTACAAAATCTCCATTCCCACCCCACTCTGGGACCAGCCAGAGATGGTATTCGCCTATTCTCCAAACTACTCAAAATTTCCGCTACCGGTTCTCCAGAACCTGTCAGAATCTGCTGAATAGCATCCCTGTTTGACACCCTTTGGAGCTGAAGTTTTCTTTTGAAATTTCAATTAGAACAGGCTACACCTTCTGGTGGCAGACACATCAAAGAAGAGTTTGCCACATGTTGAAAGAACTTATCTGGAGAATAATAGATTGCACAAATAGCCCTTATATTCTTCTCTGGGATCTGAAGTGTGGGATTGTGTCTGTGTGTCTGTGTACAGTAAATCATCTGTTGACCTGCAGAATGCCATAAATTGTTGGTCAAAATAACTAATGCTGACGAGAATTGAGAAACCAGGCCTTTGGGAATGTTTGTGTGATCTATAATCAGCCATCACCAAGTTAAGTGCTTTCCAGATGTATTCGTCTTTGCCCATCGCACAAGACTGTTGGCTGAGGATGATGAGAGATGGTGTTCCATGCATCTGGAAGGCACCGGTTTGGGGAAGGTTGATGTACAGCTTTAAAGCACAGCTTTAGATCTGAAAGAACTGCAGCGCAATGTGTTTTGTTTTCATTCTTAAAATAGTCAGAGCCTATCTATTCCTGAACAGCTGTGATCAAGATGTGTCTCCCCATTAGTAGCAATTAAGCTTATTTCAGTGCTGAATTATCTGCTCTTCTTCTCTTGCAGGCTGGTTCATAAAATGCTCTTCTCCGACACATTGCTATCATATAGTAGGGCTCCGGAAGGTTTGCGGAAGGAGCTGAACTGACACTACACGTTGTTGTTTGTTGTTGCAGTGGTAAATTCTTATAAGGCAATCCCAGAGGTGCTTTTTCAAGAGGCAACTGGACTTTCTTTGTCAGCTGAATAATGCAAAGGGGTGTGGAACCTTCTTGAAACTAGATCTGTGACCCTGAGGGCGCAGATAAACCTCCAAGTGGCCTCAATGACTCTCAGAGAGAGTGCTAACAACCAGATGACTGCAAGGAGTATAAATGCTTCCATTTTCCACCATTCAGTCAGAAGCTTCTTGGATGAGAAGCGAAATGTCTTCAAGGAAAAACAAAAAAAGAAGTCCAGTTGCCTCTTGAAAAAGACTCTTTGGGACAACCATGACCTGGATGACTGACAACCTCCATAGACTCTTACATGCAGTGGTCTTATTGTTGTAAACACAGATTTGGCCTGATGGAAGTCAGCCTGCGTTTATTACAGTGTCTAGAACTATTGCAAAAGTTACAATTTGGGCACACATCATTTCCTTCCTTCCCCTGTATATTTATTCTGCTAATACTTCATGCAATATTCAAGCATAAAACAAGACCTCTCCTCCCTCCTCCCTTTTTTTCTTGCTTCCCCAAAATATGGGGAAAGAGATACAAGCCTGTGAACTGCTCCACCTCTTACCCAATGGCTGTCAAGTACTTTTGCTTTGACACCCAATAGATCTCTCCCACTCTTTCCATTCTGGTTTCTAATAGGCCGAGCTACAATGATTCTTGTGCTATTCATGATGAATAGTGTGTGCGTTCATGTGCTAGTGTGTTCTTCAAAGGTGGAAGATATGAGTTTTGACAGCCAGCTGTGTTACATGGGAAACATATGGCACCATGAGGAAATTGTAGTTCCCTTACAAAGATAACTCATAATTTATTTGTGATATTAAGTAAAGCTTAGATTTTATGCATTGCATCATGTTCCATCTGTAAGCACTTGGTAGATGGTGGAAAGTTGAGTAAGAGCTATGATGGCTACCAGCATTTTTCCCAGTGCTTTAGTGATATGTAACATATAACATGGAATATGCTATGCATTACAGGCAATTACATCAGTGGTGGGTTTCAAAATTTTTTACTACCAGTTCTATGGGTGTGGCTTGGTGGGTGTGGCAGGGGAAGGATACTGTAAAATCTCCATTCCCACCCCACTTCAGGGGAAGATTACTGCAAAATCCCCATTTCTTCCTGATCAGCTGGGACTCGGGAGGCAGAGAATAGATGGGGGCGGGGCCAGTCAGAGATGGTATTTACCGGTTCTCCGAACTACTCAACATTTCCACTACTGGTTCTCCAGAACTGGCCAGAACCTGCTGAAACCTACCTCTGAATTACATCATTGGTAGTTCATTGTGTGCCATTGACTCCACTCTGACACTGTAAGACCAGTAAGTAGAATTTTGCATGACTCAATTGTGAGCTGTAAAGCCTGTACTTTCTAGAGATCCAGATAGACCAGTTCAGTCTGCAAAGCTCCCTTACAATGATGAAAAAGAGGTGAAGATCAGACTCAAAGATGCTTACAGCACGTAAACAAGTAGATGAAGATCTTTGCATAATAAATACTCAGGAAATCATTTTGAGTAGACAGTTGCCTGTCGTTACCTCATTTAGAAAAAAAAAAGTTTGTTTGATTAAATTACTTATTCTCCAAAGATGAAGAGACATGTCTTCTTGAAAAGCGTGAAGCACATTCAGAAAGGAGAAACTGCTGGTGGGAGCATCATCATAATTAGAGTTATAAGGATAAGAGGAACTAGTGCTAATGAGCCACGGTGGCGCAGCCGTTAGAGTGCAGTACTACAGGTTACTTCTGCCTGCCGGCTGCCTGCAGTTTGGCAGTTCAAATCTCACCAGGCTCAAGGTTGACACAGCCTTCTTTCCTTCCGAGGTGGGTAAAAAGAGGACCCAAATTGTTGGGGGCAATAGGCTGACCTGTAAACTGCTTAGAGAGGGCTGTAAAGCACTGTAAAGCAGTATATAAGTCTAAGTGCTATTGCTATTGCTAATATCAACTGAAAAGTTAGAAAATATTGGAACAAAAATCTCTCTCTGTATATAGTGTGGGAGGAGGTAGTAGATTGGGTTATTTAATGTAATTTTAGTACACTGTAAACTGCAATTTAATAAAATATGAATCATAAAATTGTACAAATAGGATAGAGTCATCGGACGGAAGAAAGAAGGGCAATTTGTACTCCCTCTGATGGTTTTATACCTTGCACTGTGTATAATTAAATTTTCTACAATAAACAGTGGCATCATTTGCATTCTGCTGAATGTATAATAATGTAAAACAAGCCACCCCCATCTTAGTGCTCAGTGTACTTTTGTGATCTTATCTACTATTTTGGCTTCCAAATGTGTTTTTCTTCTTGTTTTTTTTTAATACAGGAATTTTAATCCATGTGCAATTGTCTCTTTTCCATCACAGTCATTTTTTATCTCCTGTTTTGAATTGTGTCAACATACGGTTACTCTTCCATCTGTTGTACATGCCTATAGTCCTCCCAAGCTTGGAAAACAATTTGGCATTTTCCAGCAATCACAATGTGCTGTTGATCTGGATGTATTTCTGTGACAATGCAGTCCAATTCTGGTTTATAAAATTTGGCTGTATTGTCTTTAATTGGAGAGAAAAAAAAAGTGCTTAAAAACTCACTTGAATAATTCCTCCAGCGCAGCCATTTGCAGACTTTTTCTCCTAGAACCAGGTGTTTGCAGGAATATACCTTTTTATATACTGAAATATAACATTAATGCAATGAAAGAGCCAAAAAAATTAGATAGTTTTCCATTTCTATGCCAGATGTTCTCACTTAATATAAAGAAGGTTTGTAAAGAGATCAGGTTTTTTTAAAAAAATATCTTAAGAATTTTTCCACTTGTTTTTTTATTAATGAAACCCTAGATCCGTGATGGTGAACCTATGGCACGCGTGCCACAGGTGGCACGTGGAGCCATATTGGTGGGCACGTGAGCGTTGCCCTAGCTCAGCTCCAGCGTGCATGTACGTGCCAGCCAGCTGATTTTCGGGCCTTCCGGGCCCACAGGAAGTCAGAAAACAGGCTGTTTCCAGCTTCCGGAGGGCCTCCGGGGGTGGGGGGTGGGAAAGGCATTTTTCACCCTCCCCAGGCTCCTAGAAAGCCTCTGGAGCCTGGGGAGGGTGAAAAACGGGCCTTCCGGTCCCATCATGCCATCGTGTGCCAAAAGTGGGGAGAGTGCGGGGGAGTCGTATGTGCGGCGCACATACATGGGGGGGGGCAGGGAGCATTCAATTATGGGTGAGGGCACACGCGCGTGACCCCCACCCCCCACTCCCCATGCTTTTGGCATGCCACGGCAAAAAGGTTAGCCATCACTGCCCTATATCTATCTCAAAGGCTGTAAGATTTAGAATATTCTTTAAACATAGAATTGAAATGCCTGCAGAAATCCACACTGGTTATTAGAGTTATACCTACCTTCAATGGAGATCTGCACCTGTTTATAATAGCACTAGCACTAGCACTTAGAGTTATATACTGCTTCACAGTACTTTATAGCCCTCTCTAAGCGGTTTACAAAGTCAGCATATGGCCCCCAACAATCTGGGTCCTCATTTTACCGACCTCGGAAGGATGGAAGACTGAATCAACCTTGAGCTTGGTGAGATTCGAACTGCCAATTTGCAGGCAGCCGGCAGTCAGCAAAAGTAGCCTGCAGTACTAAGTTCTAACTCCTGAGCCACACACTGACACCTGTGATGTATAAGTCTACACTACGGGTGTCAAACTTGGTGCATCATGTTGATGTCATGCGATGTATCGTGACGTTTTTGCCTCCACGGAGCTGGGGTGGGCGTGGCCTGTGCATGACTTATCCAGCCCATGGCCTGCCAGTTTCACACCTCTGGGATCTGTACTGTAGTTGAATTGGATTGAATGGTCAGCATTCTCACCACAGTTACAATGATTCATATAAGCCAGAGTTCTCCAAACTTTCTGCCTTTACGGTGGGGGAAGGGGATGAGGGGATGGTTCTGTTCAAGTGTCGGGTAAGCGCATATGTGTGCATGCAGCTCCATTTGCACAAGCAGTGGACACGCACAACTTGCTGCTCATACAAATGGGGCAGGTGCACACAACCTCGCCCACTCCTCATGCAAGAGGGGATGTGCGCACATGTGCACACTCGCCCACCAATTCTGTGAGCAAGTTCTGATTGTCTCAAGGCCTGGTAGTGGGCTGTGGCCCTGTTATAAGCAATTTAGTATACTATAAAATAATGGAAATGGAAAAGGACCTTGAAAGTCTTCTTGTCTAACCCCCTGTGCAAGCAGAGACCCTAATGTTAAGGAATTCACAGAGTAACCCTTGAGTAGCAAGGGTATGAACATGAAAGCGATTGAGAGTAGTTACAAATAAACACAGTCAACACAGAGATAAATTGAGTTGTGTTTACTTTCAGAAAATAGTAAGGCACAGTCCAATAAACAGTCCAGGTCATACACATATAAAGCAGGAGATAGCCAAAACGACAATCCAGGGATAATCCAATAACAAAGTCTTCTTACCAGTCGTCGTGGTCATTCACAATAAACAGTTCTTCTGGATTTGCAAACAGTAGCATATAGAGATATCAGAGAGCAAGAACAGCAAAGAGAAAAAAACATGTTTCTAGCTCCCTCTTAAGGACATTGGCTACAGATCAGGACACAGTATGATGCAATACAGCTACATTGATGGTTTATATCTTAAAGCTACATTGATGGTTTATATATTGCCAACCCAACAAATTAGGTAATAATCATTTCCTAACACCTATATTATTCTGGATAAATGGTTGTCCAATATCTTCTTAAAAACATCCAGTGATGAAATAGAATAAATAGAAGGGTCTGATGATGTTTTGTAAACAGACCTTGTGTTTGGCATTCATTTTTTGGAAGGGAATGGATTATTCATTGTCTTTATGCACGGATGACCCCATTTCTCAGGATCAGAATATATGCGTTCCTAGGAAATGAATTTCCTTGGATCCTGCCTGAATAGGGAAAACAAATTTTCCATGATGAGGGTTTACACGCTACAAAAATTTTATCATCCCATACCCTGAATGATCAGGTAGTCCTCCACTTATGATGACAGTAGAGCCCCAAATTCCCATTTGGCAAGGCAGTCATTAAGAGGGTTGCGCCCCATTTTACAACCTTTTCTGCCACAGATGTTAAGTGAATCACTGCGGTTGTGACGTGATTCGTGTGGACAGCTAAGCAAATCTGGTTTCCAACATTGACTTTGCTTGTTGGAAGCCGGCTGGGAAGTTTACAAATGGCAATCGTATCAGTGCCACAGTGATAAATACCTGCCAGTTACCAAGTGCCCAAATGTTGATCACATGACAAAGGGGAGCCTGCTGTTAGTGTGAACATCAGTCATAAGTTACTTTTTTCAGTGCTGTTGTCGCTTCGGATGATCACTAAATGAATGGTTGTAAATTGTAAATTGAGGACTACCTGTACCTCATTGTCAGTCCATGAAAGAAAGTTTAGAAAACGATGGATTAATCAAAGGAAGTTATCTGATTCTTCATTGTGCCTCCAGTTTTAAACAACTTTGAAAAGGCCAATTTTGCTTTGTCAATTGCTGGCAATGAAACTTAAAGAGATTTAAGACATACGGAGTGTTCCATTTGTAGGAAAATATAAACGAAGTTGGCATGACCCTTGTTTCCTTTAGGAAATAGGTGCTTAGAAAACAGCTTGCCTCTACTGAAAAGCCCATGTTTTTCAAATTTTGAACCTTTTGAGTTCTGAACGTTTGGAGTGAACTGTGAAGTGTAAATAGCATATGTTCTCAAGGACACTTTTTTTTGGGGGGGGGGTTAATATCTCAAGGGATTTCCCTCCCCTTTTCTTAGTAATTATAGACTATTCTCATTCTGTACTTACACTCTTAAGGGCTGTTGCTAGAGAAGTAAGAAGGAGTTCAAAAGGAAGATGGTTCCAAAGGGGTTGGGGGTTGGGGGAAGCACATACATTATAGATTCACAACATTTGGTTTCAAAGCAATAATAATTACACTTGGAGTGAAAAGGATGGGTGTTTCAAAGTGATTTCCATCAATCTGACTTTGATATTGGCGAAATACTTTGAACTAAGAAGGAATTTAAGAAAAGAAGGGGTGGTGCAGAAATACTGGCTTTCCCCACATCCCCCCAAAATGGAGCAGGTATGGGGAAATGATCGTGAAAATCATATTGATAAAACCCATGTTTTTCCCATTGATTTAATAATCTAGGATAAGGGATATTTGCTTTCTGGCAGAAGATACAGAACAATTAAAACTCGGACCACACGTTTTCTGAATAGTTTTTTATCCCAGAGCTATAATTGCACTCAACAATGAACTCAAGGGCCGCCATCAGTGAGCTGTTGGACAGCATTACTTGGTCTGTTGTGTGGATGTTTGGGTGGTTTAGGAGTGGGGAATTTGTGGTGGGTGGAGGTGTGTTTGGGGATTGTTATGTGTGTTGGACCTGGTCTTTGGGTGTTAAGTGTATTTCATTGTATGGGTATACTGTGTATACACGTACAATGACAATAAAGTTATTATTATTATTATATCCTGGTCTGAGATAAATCTGTTTTTTTCCCCCATTCGTTTTGCTTATTCAAAAACTTTGTCAACTAAAGGCAAGTGTTTCCAGATTAAAATTGACATAATTTGTATTCTCTGTCTTGCACCAAACCCAGACATACAAACAAATAAATAAACATATGAGCAGTATTCTAAAAAAACATCTTACCTTTAGATTTGCTTTTGTACATAAAGGTATTTCATATGTAACATACTACTATGTTAATAATGCTAAGGCACAGCTTTGCTAACTCAGGACTAGTTAGGTATTTGGGGAAAGTCAATGCCAAATTTTTCTGGTTTATACATGTATTAAAAATATACAAACCAATTTAGTGCATTATTAACGATGTGCATTTGTCTCAGGTTTGTGATATGGTTAGCAGGTAGCACTGCAAAACATGAACTGGATCAAAACCTGGACAAAATTCAAATATTCATGAACATGAGATATAAATAGATGCATTTTTTTCTTATTCCTTTGCAAAGATATATTTATAGGCAAAACTGATAAAATGCCTTGGTTTGGAGAATTAGGCCCCAAGTTACATGCAAATTGTTGTGCGGGGTTTTATAAAAAGGTAATAGTGAAGGCATATCACTCAAATTTGACAGGTTCAGAAAAATGAGAAAATGAAAGAGAACAAAATCGGCGTAATCACCAATCCACTGGATTGATAATCTCATAGATGCCAGATGCTTTTTAATTATACATTTTATTTTTAGGCCCTGTACATCTGGTCCTCTAACTTATATACCATTCACCATGGTAATCATTATTCACTTAATCAGCAAATATATTTCCATTTTGGATAAGTCATTAGAAGTAGAAATACAGAAAGCTCCCTGTTCTGTAGAATGGAAACTCTATCATTTGTGATGCCAATACGCATGATAGCCATGGTGGCACAGTGGTTAGAATGCAATATTGTAGCTAAATCTGCCCACAGCCAGGAGTTTGATCCTAACCAGCTCAAGGTTGACTCAGCCTTTCTATCTTTCCAAGGTCAGTAAAATGAGAACACAGATTTTTGGGCGCAATATGCTGACATTGTAAACCATTTAGAGCAGGGCTGTCAAAGTCCTGGCCCATGGACTGGATGCGTCACACGCTGGCCATGCCCATGCCCGGTTTAATGAAGGAGAAAAAAGTTCTGATACATCATGTGATGCTGCCGTGACAACATGAGTTTGACACCCCTGATTTAGAGAGTGCTATAAAATGTTATGGGGTGATATATAAGTCTAAGTGCTATTGCTAATTACCTCCTCCTGCTTTAGCAAAGAGTAAGTAGTTGCATATGATAGGTTAGTCTAGGCCGATAGTAGAATGTATAGACAGGTTAAATCTGAGGTAATCTCCAGGCCAGAATTGGCCATGGTGCCTTTAAGAAAAGGTTCAGATTCATTGACAGAACACATGGTTTCATGTAGAAGGTATAATATTCAAAATGTGATAGCAGGAAAGGCTTGCCTATAAAACCAGAGGGTTGCCACCAGTGGTGTAGCTGAAGAGATAAGCCGAACCAGAATAACCACTCAGGTTCTGAACCAGAGCCTGAATGGCGCAGCATACTAATGCTACTGTTAAAAGTAGTATTTAGTTTCCAGCTGCCTGCAATTACTGCGAGTTCAATTCTCACCAGGCTCAAGGTCGACTCAGCCTTCCATCCTTTCTAAGGTAGGTAAAATGAGGACCCGGTTTGTGGGGGCAATAAGCTGACTTTGTATAAAATATACAAAAGTATGAAGGCTATTGCTTAACACATTATAAGCCGCCCTGAGTCTCCAGAGAAGGGCGGCATATAAATCAAAATTAAAAAAATATATATCATAAGCTGTATAGAAAGGTAGGCTGGTTGAATTAATAACATTTTGGATCACACAATTAGATAATAAAGGAGTTTATAAGAGTGATTAATTCACTGTGGTATAATGTCTGCATGGGTGTGGTTATGAGATGTTTTATTCATAATGTGGCTTAGTAGCAAATTTGTAGTGTTGTTTCCTGATTGGTTCCTTTTCCAAGAGGTTGGAATGATGTGTCTTCTAAAACCATCAGTCTAAGAAGCTTGTTTTATTTTACTAATGAACAAAAGAGAGGTAGAAATACAACTGCAAGAAGGGATCGACACAACCTCAACATGGATAAACATAACAATTAAAAAATGGAAAAAAGAAAGAAAAGGTCTGGAAATTATGTTACAAAAGAAAGAAAAGGTCTGGAAATTACATTTTATAAACAGACAATTCCAAAACCTTTGAGCAAATCTTTGTCTGCTTCTTCGCGGAAAAAGATTAATTCAACATGGCTCTGCAATCCAGTACTGCATTTCAGGTGTAGACTGCTCCTTCCAGTGTAATATTTTAGCCCACTCCCATACCCTTATTTATATCTTAAGAGCTATCAAACACTGGTTATTATAACCAAGAAGAACGTATATCTGTTAGCATACAGCAAGCATCACAGACTTGTATTAAGAATCTAGTTGATAGTGTGACATTCATCAAAAATGGTTCACAACAAAACTATGGGAGTTGATGTTGCAACTCCTGAGTTACATTCCAACAAAAGGAAGATTATAACCAACTCTTATCAAGATTGACATTTGACACTAATTGAGTGTATCTTCTGAAGGCAGGCCAGTCCTTAGAATTTAGGACCAGCCCATTTCCGAGCAAAAAAATCAGAGCATCAAAACTGACCTTCAACTTTGTTACCAAGTAACTAGTTTTCTTACAACTGATCCCAAAGGATGACAAAGTTAGGCATACGGTCCATTTAAAAAATTAACAAGAAGATTAAATGTGGCTTCAAATAATTTTCAGTTGTATCTTTCCCATGTCTTGAACACAAAGGAGAGATAAAGTAGAACCTCTGGTCATGAACACTTCTGACCAAGACCAAATCAGGTTCCAACCAAAAAATTCACAATATTTTTTCGCGGCCAATTTCCCCTTCCATGCCATTTTTTTTTTTTTTTGTAAATGCCAAATTTCCAAAATCAGGCTCGATTTTTGACCAAAGTTATGGAACGAATTATGGTCATGACTAGAGGTTCTACTGTAATTAAGAACAATGTTCAAAGTTTGACAAATACTAGATTTAACAGGATTTCCTCCCAAGAATTATACATTTCAATGCTTTGTTTAATAGTGATCACGGGAATTAATGTGCTCTTTCCTTTCTCTTTCTCTTTCTCTTGCCTGGGTAGGGGATTGGACTAGAAGACCTCCAAGATCCCTTCCAACTCTGTTATTCTGTTCTATTCTATTCTATTCTATTCTATTCTATTCTATTCTATTCTATTCTATTCTATTCCATTCCATTCCATTCCATTCTTAAATTGTATAGGTCTTAATTGGAGACCTAACCAGATCGCTTGAAGTTCACTGAGTTGATTCTTCATCTGTCTTCTATCCATTCTTGTGACAGAATTCAAAGAATTTAAATAGAGCACCTCATTCTCTATTTCCAACATTTGACTATTTCAGGGATTTGGACTGACCCTTAACTTTTATTTGTTTTAAAACACAGAAAGGTCTGTATTTAATGGGTTTTGATTTAATGGATTTTGGATGCAGTGGACAAATTTGAATCCATTCTAATGTTATGGACAAGATTTTATTCTTTCTGGAAAAGATTAGGAAAAAATATGGGGAAAATGCATGGATATGTTAGGAGTGTGTGTGTGTATGGGTGGGAGGAGCCAAAGTCTATTAGTGATTGCTATTGTTGGCTATAATTTTTTATTATACGCAAAGGGCTCATTTGAAGATTTTTGCATTTGGATTTATTACTCCTTTACTTGTACTGTTATTTTAATATTTAATAAATCAACTGCATTATGATCTCATCATAGCTTTTCATAGCATAAGTTTGGTAGAAATGTTTTATTTGTGTGTATTTTTATACACACACACACACACACACACACACTATTGTAGCAAAGCAAGTTAAAAGTGGGCTTAGTTCAGAGGTGGGTTTCAGCAGGTTCTGACCAGTTCTGGAGAACCAGTAGCGGAAATTTTGAGTAGTTCTGACTGGTCCCGTCCCCATCTATTCTCTGCCTCCCAACTCTCAGCTGATCGGGAGAAAATGGAGATTTTGCAGTATCCTTCCCCTGGATTGGGGAGGGAATGGAGATTTTACGGTATCCTTCCCTTGCCATGCCCACCAAGCCATTCCACGTCCAGCAAGCCACACCTACAGACTGGTTTATAGAAATGTTCTATACTTTTGGACATTTTTATTAATGACCTGAATGAAAAGTGGAAGAAATGGTTAGCCAGTGTTTAGAGAATATCACAATAGCTCTTAATTTTATGAAAATAAAATTGAAAACAAGAGAGTTGTGTTAAGTTTTAAGAGAAAGAAATTTAGTAGCGGGAAGGGCAACATTTGAACAAAGGGATTGGAAATCAAATGCACAGATCAAGAATTGGAGCTGTGGGAATAATATTTCTACTATATTCTGCATGAAGGTTTTAACAAAAGAATTCCATCAATCAAATTTTGTTGGGGATGCTTTAATTGAACAGGGGCTGACAGCCTAAATACCCATTTCCAATGTGTTTTATGTTATATTAAAATAGTGAGAGAAATTTTATAAAATATTTAATAATAAGTGCACCCTGTCTGCTCAATGTTTCTTTAGTTGTTTGTTGTAAATGAAACATGAATGATGCTGTATGTTTATTCTTTACATGGTTAATATTATGCTTTAATATCATCCTTTTTCTTCCCCTCCCTTTTCTCTCTCTCTGGAAACAAAAATCACAGCAAACTATGGGCCAAATCCAATTTGCAAAGGTTGTTTGTCTTGCTCAAAAGACAATGGATGCATCAGATGTCAACATAAGTTGTTCTTCTTTCTACGAAGAGAGGGAATGAGACAATATGGAGAATGCTTGAATTCCTGCCCATTGGGGTATTATGGTCTTCGAGCCCCAGACATGAACAGATGTTCAAGTAAGTTTTCTCTGCTTAATGTTTTGAATTCTAAAATTCACTCACTTATGGCTTCATTCTGAAAATGATGGAGTGCCTAAAACTGAAACTTTCATAAATTATTACGACGCATTATATAATTGTAACACAATCTCCAGTTATGTCATATGACACAATGAACACTGCTCAAAAAAATAAAGGGAACACAAGCAGAAGACATCTGAGATCTGAATGAATGAAATAGCCTTATTAAATACTTTGTTCGTTACATACAGTAGTTTTGTGTTCCCTCTAGTTGTCTGAGCAGTGTATAAACTACTGTATGTAAAGAACAAAGTATTTAATAAGGTTATTTCATTCATTCAGATCTCGGATGTCTTCTGCTTGTGTTCCCTTTATTTTTTTGAGCAGTATATAAATTGATGTATTTATCTATTCCGTGTGCAAAACCAATATACTTATTTCTGTTTTGTTTTAATCTGCTATTGCATTGTTTCCCCTTTCTTTCTTTTAGAAACTTTTGTAATTCTGTTTTAGATACTTTTGATTTATGTGGGTTTTGGTTCTGTGTATGTATTCATTTCTGAAATACCACTGCTCCCCCAGCATGTGGATGCTCCTCTTGTTAACTTCACTGATTTCCTTGGGAAAGTGAGAATTGTGTGTGGGGGGGGAATGTAAAGTCAGAGACAGACGACTGAAGTCACCTGAAATGGAGAAGTTATGCAAATAAATCCATAGATAGTTTTAGTATACTATAAAGGACAACCAACCATAAATTGGATTGTGTAATAGTTGGTGGAATGAACCCCAAGGAAGTCATTTCCTAGATTTGATTTAATTAGATCATGCAATCTTGTATTCTTTGCAGAATTTTCAAAGCAAATCTCTGAAAGTAATAATATTAGCGATAACTCTCATTGATTTCACCATGTAACTTCATGTACAGGTAGTCCTTGATTTACGACTCTTATGGCAGCCTTGGAAAAAGTGACTCATGACTTACTTGCAGTTTTGGTCATTGCACTACCCCCCCCCCCATGTCACATGATCGCAATTCAGGGGCTTGGCAACTGGCTTTCATTTATACCCCTGCAGTCATGTGGTTGTGATTTGCAACCCTTTTTGCCAATTTCTGGCAAAAAGCGCCCATTGGGAAGCTGGATTCACATAACAATCACATGATTTACTTAATGGTAAACAATTTTTTTTTTTAGTAAAAATGCATCTGAGTTGACTTTTACAACTGAAATTCCAGTCCTAATTGTGGTTGTATGTTAAAAGTATTTAGACCTGATGGTTAGTAGCTTCTTTTAGATTTAACCTCTTCCTGGCTCCTTGGGTTCTCAACTTCAGTTCACTATTAGGAAAATCATTAATATAATCATTAAAGTATCTGAGGCAGGGGTGAAATGCTACCGGTTTGCTCCGGTTCAGGCAAACCGGTAGTGATAAACACTACAGGTTCAGGTGAACTGGTAGTAAAAAAAAAGCTACCTGTTCGGTCAAACTGGTAGTTAAAAAAAGCTACCGGTTCCTCTGCACCAGTATTTCTGACAATCAGCTGTGCCGCGTGGTTTAGCTTTGCTAGAAAGCAGGAAATCCTGCTTTCTAGAGAAGCTAAATCGCACAGCACAGTTGAACCCTCCCTCTTACTGTTCTACTTACCCAATCCTCCTTTTGGCATGCACTACACATGCGCGCACACACAGCGTGCATTTGGTGCTCACTGTGCATGCGCGGCCAACGAACTGGTATCAAACCGGTTCAGATTTCACCACCAGCATAAAACATTAATTGGCATTTTCTCATTTACACTAGAAATTGGCTAAAGCTTGATAGTGATTTTAAAATGTTAGGCTAAGATAACACTGTAAATAAAATAAGAGTAGCAGAGAATCATGAAAGGATTCTCTGATTTTCAACAGTAATGAGGATGGTGATGATTATGATCATGTGTCTTTATCTCTGCAGGTCGAAAAAGCTAGTGAGAATATAAAAAAATCAAAATCTTGCCAGTTTCGTATTTTAAGGCAGAAGATTCTTAAAATGAATGTGAAATTTAAATAAGAGACTTTCCTTTTAGGAACACAGGATAAGGAACTTGGGGAAAAAAATCTGGAACTTTGTTGTTATACATAGTGATTGCAGCTGGAAGTGAGTTCCTGTCATTGTCCCAGCTCCTGCCAACCTAGAAGTTTGAAAGCATGCAAATACAGGTAGATGAATAGATTCCATATATGAGCACAGAATGGGACAACTTGCCATAGCCAACTCGCTGATGGGCAATTTAACAATTCTATTTAATTACTTAAAATAAAGAAAAAATATTTTAATTTTTGCCATTCACATTTCATTCTGCCCTCCTTTTGTATCCTTTCTTTAATAATTCTATTCCACCATTTCTTTGATATTAGTGTAACTCTTGGCCTGCAGTGAGTTGTCTTGTGGCGAGTTGTCCCGCAGTGAGTTGGCCATGGCAAGTTGGCTGTGGCTAGTTGGCCAGGGCAAATTTTCATAGACCCAGATGAACATGCAAGAAGGTAACAGCATTCTGTGTTTCACCATATGCTTTTTGCTGCGGCATGATGTCATGCTGGCCACATGACAGTGGAAATGTCTCCAGGCAACACTGGCTCTTTGGTTTAAGAAATGGAGGTGGCCACCACCCTCTAAAGTTGGACACGACTAGTAGGATAAAACCCGCAGGGACACCTTTTACCAACTGTAAACACCAGAATCCTGATAGTTTTGCTGGATAATAGCTTTTAAAATAAAATATCCAAATACTATATAAAGTTATACTTATAAAATCAGTTACAGTAGATCAATTACATCTCGGTATCTTGTTACTCAGTTTTGAAACAGCTTGGTTTCTGGAAGGCAAACAAGTAAGGGTTAACCTCAATTTTAAGTTTAAAAATATCCTTTAAATAATATATATATATTTAATATATTGGTGGACCACCAATTCAAATGTGAAGAATAGAAATGAGAAATCTATTTACCTTCCTGTTCTTTCAGACATCAATTTAGAAATGCCTTTTCTAAAACTCAAGAGAGTAGAAAGCATGTTAGATCCATCACATATTTGCAGATTTGAAACTGAAATGATTTGCTAATATTACATTTTTTATCATTCTATTAAACTGTATCTAATTCAAATACAAAGAAAATGTCCATAGGATTTCAGCCAAAACCCCCCACAAATGTTTGGTCTTTCTCTCTCTCTCATTCTCTCTCTCTATATATATTTATACATTTAAATATCTTGTAACTATTAATATTTGAAGGTTTGCTGGATTGTGTCAGTAAAATATGCATGAAATCTCTCTGACTTTAATCTCTCTGGATTCAATTTAGACTTAATATAGGAATTTAAGACAATTTTATATTTGTGAAAATGCAGGGCAATACCTATAGTACATGCCAAAGGAAGCTTAGGGAATATTTAATATCTAGCATTTTTATTCATCCTCTACTAATTGCAGAACTTTTCATTTTTTGAAAAATAAAACAATCTTCTTCTTAAAGTTGTTTTAGTCTTTGTTTCTTTGCTGCTAAAATTCTTGGTTGCATTTCTCCCCCTCTTTTTTTCCTTACTTTATGTTTTTGTTTGCTTTTTAATCAGTTTCTTTCTTCTTTCAAACTTCTGTTGTGGCTTGGAACCTATCAAGGAAGGAAAAAAAGTCAACAAAGCTTATCCCAATTCTGCTTTAATTAAAATTATAAAACCATCTTGCATTTCTTCTGATGGTATGACTTTAGACATGGTAACATAGAACAATATTTCTAATATTTATATTTATGAGAATTTGAGTCTAATTAAAGGATTTTCCTTGGGTTTTGATTCAGATGTTTGATACATGTGGTTGACTCGGTGACATGGAGTGGAAAACTTTCCACTGTTTAATTTTTCCACTTTTTGTACATTCATTAGTAATAATGGAGGAAAAAATGCAAATTTGCAAATATAATATTAGGTATACTAGGCATTTTTAAAATTAGCCCCTTTTCAGTTTTCACTCTTCACGACTATATGAATGAAATCGTTAATTTCTAAGCAATATAAGGGAATGAACATGTCAAATATTTAAAATTTGAAATTGTTTGCCATAAATGATTAGGGGCTTTTTGGTTTGTTTAGTGATTATAGAAGACTGAATGTTTATCAGTATATTTACTTAAAGAATATAGTTTGAGGGGCTTGAATATTTTCCAATGTTAACTCAAAATTTTCCAATTCAGGTTAGCCAGTGTAAAGTAGCCTAATTTACATAGAAAAACATCTGATTCAAGATATTCTGGAAAGCTCACATGTGAATGTAAATATAGTAACACGGTAAAGTGAAAATGGGCTAGCAGGTATTGGATTCCTTTAAAAAAGAAAGCTACTGGACAATGCTATAATCTGAAGTACTCATAAAATATTAATATGGTTTTAATTTAATTGACTAATATTGACAAGAATGGAATACCAAAGCAGTTTCCTGTTGAAGTTTCATTAAGAGGCCCCATACAGTGGTAGGCTGCTGCATGGTCGCAAGGGTTCGGGCGAACCCTTAGCTTTGATCCCTGGCTGGGCCCGCCCATGCACCCCTGTGGTATACTTTCCATTTATAATTAATTTTCTGGCTCATTGGCTGGCTCAGCTGTGATCCGCGTTGCCCGTGCTGTACTCACTGGAGCTGCCTGAGTTGATTAGGATAATGTTTGAAGCTCCGTTTCTCTCCCAAAGGGGCGCGTGTGAGCGAAGTCAGCATGCGCACGCGTGCATTCACAACCAGGGAACCCTTTGTTAAAGTAAGTACAGCCCACTTCTGGCCCCATATGAATGCATATGGCTTGCCTGAGTCAATACTCCGCATACTATACAGAAGTTGTTTAGAGATCTGTCCTGTACTTTTTTTTTAAGGGATAGTCCTGCTATGATATGGCAGATTCTAGATTACGTAAGGTTTATGGTCATTCCTAAATTTCTATGTACAGTATATCTTTATACATAAGCATCTGGGAAGGAACCTCAAGACCGACACATATATTTCACATCCATAGAAGGTTTAGCTGACAAATTGCTTTCCAATCAAGGTCAATTCCTGGAGTCTTAAATGAGCATATCCATTTAGTTCTGCATATACTGAAATAGTTTACTATTCTGACTTTCCAGTCTACTGATTTCCCAAATACTCTCCATCGTAGTACTAACCAGTTTGATTTTCTAACTGAGGTTGGCAAGATGCTGCCTAGTTGATCTTGAGGCTCAATAACTGGTACTTGGCTCAGCTGTAACTTCTTTTGCTTTTTTTTAATATCTTCCCAACTGGAACAATTTATTGATAATTCATGCCAGAAGCTGAAAAATTAAACACCTCTTCCTTACCTCATTTAATGCCAAAACTGTTGACATACCCGTGCAGGTGCTATTAGATAATAACAGTATTCTTTCTCACCTGGATCTACCTCACAAGAGATTTTTCCTATTAAAAAAAATGGATGTGCCAGGGCTATATATATACATCATCTTTAGATTAGAAAGTTTTCTTTTCTTGAATAAATAATAAGGTCATGGCAATTGCTCAAAGCACATGTCTTGTTTGAGTTGTTTACATTCTGTAATAATCAGGGTCTCTGATCATGTGCAATTGCTCACATCTTCTCTAAAAGTGTAGAGCTCAAGTATCTAAACCAATCAATGACTCCTAGATATAGGTATGCTTACATACATTCCTTGAATGTCCATGCAAAGTACAATATTAGAGACCATTTTTTAAAATTCAATTTATTACTGGCAACAACAACTTTTAAGAATTGGCTATTTACTTCTGCAATGAGCTAAATTAAGGAGCATTTGTTCTGGCTTATATTATTACTGACAGTTGAAGCCAGCCAGAATATCTGGAGAATCACTTTTTTACATCAATTCCATTGTCCATGCTTTCTACATGGAATCCAATGAATACAATAAAGCATTTTCCATTGCATTAAAATTGTAGCTTATGAAAGCCTTTCCCAGGCATGAGCTTTTATTTTTGATAAATTTAATATAAATTTAAAAGCATATACTTTAACAAAATGGAGAAATTCCACATTATAGCGCAATACGACCACAAATTAATTTCAAGACAATTAAAGCCTAGGAGTTTAAGTTTGCTAAGTCCTGGGTAAAATTGGGCAGATTGTCGAATCCTAGTGACAAATGTGTAGTTGTATGAATATCTTGGTTCAACCATTACCCATAAATGTGGTATCATAATGTCAAATGTTTGAATTATCTTGAATGAAATTCCTTAAACACTGAAACAAGTCTTATGAAAGTTAGAATAGAATAATGGAGTTGGAAAGGACCTTGGAGGTCTTCTAGTCCAATCCCCTGCTTACCACTTCAGACAAATGGTTATCCAACATCTTCTTAAAAACTTCCAGTGTTGGAGCATTCACGACTTCTGGAGGCAAGTTGTTCCACTGATTAATTGTTCTAACTGTCAGGAAATTTCTCCTTAGTTCTAAGTTGCTTCTCTCCTTGATTAGTTTCCATCCATTGCTTCTTGTCCTACCCTCAGCTGCTTTGGAGAATACCGTACTTTTCGGAGTATAGGACGCACCGAAATATAAGACGCACCTACCTTTTTTGGTGAGGAAAAGAAGAAAAAGAAATCTCCCTCTGCCTCTGAGCAATTTTGCCTTGTTGCAGCAAACAGCAAACAGCTAACAGCTTCCTTTACTTTCATTTTCATTTTCAGCATAGCTTGATTAGCACAAGGAAAAAAAACACTGCTCCAGCAATTTACCTCTTTGCAGCAAGAAGCAGAGCCCTGCGCAAAACAGCTGAGAGCAAATCAGCTGAGAGTTGGGAGGCCGATCGAATCAACTTGTGCTAATTAGACTGTACTGAAGCTGAAAGGAGCTGTTTTTTCTTGCTGCTTGCTTGCAAGGAGGTAACTGCTGCAAGGCAGAGGCCAAATGCGTTATTGCTTAACGCATTGTAAGCCGCCCTGAGTCTCCGGAGAAGGGCGGCATATAAATCAATTTTTTTTAAAAAAAAGGGTGGGGGCCAGTGGGTGGGTGGGGCTACATTCGGAGTATAAGACGCACCTAAATTTTCACCCCCTTTTTTTTGGGGGGGGAAAGAAGAGTCTTATACTCCGAAAAATACAGTAGCTTCGCTCCCTCTTCTTTGTGGCAGCCCCTGTGGCAGTTATCCATTTGTGTAAATGTGTTTTGTAGTCCTATCTCTGTCTACATGGAAATATATCCCATGAAACACAACACAACAGGTACCTTTGGTACCATTATATATGATTGCACTAACAAATCATGGTCAAGTTTTTATGCAATAACCTCCTATCAATAAATCATGTTTTTTCACAAACAAAATAATTACGTCAGTGTTTGTATCCTCTTTTTTTTCAATCTTCCTCCCACAACTGTCTGAAATCTTCACTGGTAACATTGGTTTACAGAAAAATTGGAAAACCTCATTTTAATCCCTATTTTCTAGCCAGCATGCAAAATCCACTTCTATAACATTCATCTACACATTTACTGCTGGTTTTTTGTTGTTTTTTTTGCATATAAGTAACTTATCAGTGTCCAAATTAATAGGGAAGAAAAAAGAAAGAAAATATATCAAAGAAAAGTTAAAACTGTAAGAAGGAAAGAAAAAGAAAAATCATCAAAACCTTACGTTCATTTTTTTCTGTTTTATGCATACAAAATCCTCACAAGAGGTTTCCAATCATCAACAAATAAAGATATTGTCTTTTCTCTGATCAAACAAATCCGTTGGTCATCTCAGCAAGTTCTATCATTTTCACCAAACATTTATCCATTGTAGTTATTGCCAAATTTCCGCATCTTTGTACATGCAATAATCTCACTGTAGTTTTCATATACAAAAACAAATGTCCACTGTTTTGTCCCTAGGTTCCAAGATCAAGTCTTTGGTTTCAATTACATATTAATCTTTAAAATCCTCTGAATCAGTGTATGTATTTGCATCCAAAAGTTGTTTAGCTCCACAAATCATGATAAAAGGACCCTTTTTGTTTACATTTCTAATATCAGTTTGAAGTGCCTTTATACATTCTATGATAACAGTGCAAATTTAAATTCTTTCAACCACGTGCTTTCCCCTTGTTCAATCTCTACATTGTAACCACAGTTTTTAGCCCACGTTATCAAACATTCTTTCACTTCTTCTTCTATTTCATATTTCAGTAAACGTTTATACATTTTAGCAATCACGTGTTCATCATTTTGTACACAATTCTATTTCAAACTAAGTCTTACCACGTTCAATACCATAAGCTCTTTTGTTTACTTTAATTCTTTCTGGTAACTGTACTGTAAATAAGAAAACCATTGGGAACTATATCCTTCTGCCACCAATTGTTCTCTTGATTTTATTTTGCATTCCCCTTGGCAAAATTCTAGTATAATGTGATATTTTAGCTATTTGTGTTTGCGCATTATTCCTTGTCTATAAATTGCCCCTTGTGCTGAGGGCCATAAATTTACATTGTTGCTCGGGGATAAATTATTGCAAACTATTTTCAAGCTATCAGATAAAATGGTTGTAATCCTCAGTAAATTTTGTTTCTTTAAATATTCATTTGTTTTCTCCAGAGAAATATCTTATCCTTTAGACAAATTGGAATCATATTGCTGAAATGCTTTTTTGCATAGCCACATTATCCATTAATACACCATCTCCCTCTTGTAGTTTCAATAACATTTGCTTTTTGTATTTTATATGCTTGCCACTTCCTTGGCTTGTGTACAAACTCAATTTTCTTTTGCGTTACAGAATACATTTTTATTTCCATTTCTCTTAGACAGATAGCCGTCATTGTATAAGCTTAATTTGCTGAGAAATACTTACGGTATGTTACCTGAAAATTTCTTTAATTCTTTTTAAAAATTTATCTCATATGAAAAAAGTTTGGTTTTTTTCTCTCGCATCTTCTTTTTTGAGTTTGATATTGTGTTGTATTAATAACCTCTGACAAAAACTTTGGTTATATTCCAAACCTTTTTTAAACAGTAACTTTATCTAAATTATTTTGAAATAATTATTTTGATTTCTTTTTGCAATTTTCCATTATTGCTTTTTTTCCTGTAACATTTCATTAATCTCCATCTAAAAAGAAGTAGATTTTATTTTATAAACCAAACTCATAGGATTATGAACCCCATATGTTTTGATAATTCTGTTTTATTTCTCTTGGTAGCCAAATTCTTTGAAATCCAAATCATATCTATTCTGAAAAAGGATGTTCCAAAAGTGCTTTTTTCAAGAGACAACTGGACTTTCTTGGGTTTTTTTGAAGAAGTTTTACTTCTCATCCAAGAAGCTTCTTCAGCTCTGACTGGATGGTGGGGAATGGAAGGATTATACTCCTTGTAGACAGCTGGGGTTTTGCATCCTTTTAGCAAGTCATTAAGACCACCTGGAGGTTTATCTGTGTCATCAGGGTCACCTGAGTGGTGCAAATGGATGTGGAGCCTTCTTGGAACTGTTCAAAGGACTGTGTTGTAGACTGGAGATAGATGATGTCCTATCCCTCCCCCTCTCCCAGAGAGAGGGCTGTTCAATTTTGACATAGAAGTTCTCTTTGACCCCTCTTTCAAACCAGCTCTCCTCTCTGTCCAACCAACAAAAAGAAGTACTCTTTTTTCTAATACAATATTCTAATCCAAATTTCTTTAAGCACAATCACACATGGATCTTCAGTCTTGCTGCAAAACCTGTCTTCTTCTTGTCAAAGTTTATCAGGTTGGAACATTTCTTATTTTTGCAAATCCTGTATTTATTCTATACATTTTATCAGTTTTGGCCTCTATATTCTTTTCATCCCATTCAACAAAACAGAATTTAAACATCAAAAATAATTTTACATCAAGGTAAGGTAAAAGTAAAGGTTCCCCTCGCACATATGTGCTAGTCATTCCCGATTCTAGGGGGCAGTGCTCATCTCCGTTTCAAAGCTGAAGAGCCAGCGCTGTCCGAACACGTCTCCGTGGTCATGTGGCCAGCATGACTAAATGCCAAAGGCGCACAGAACGCTGTTACCGTCCCACCAAAGATGGTCCCTATTTTTCTACTTGCATTTTTTAAGTGCTTTTGAACTGCTAGGTTGGCAGAAGCTGGGACAAGTAACAGGAGCTCACTCGGTTACGCGACACTAGGGATTTGAACCGCTGAACTGCCGACCTTTCGATTGACAAACTCAGCATCTTAGCCACTGAGCTACTGTGTCCCTTATATCGAGAGACTTAGGCTAAAGTACATAATTTGTACAATGGGCATTATTATAGACAACACTTTCTGATTTATGTCGAGCCTGTTTCTACAAAATTTTAGTAATTATGCTTCACTTTAAAGTAAAGTTAAAATGGGATATAGCAACGCAGAGCAATAAATCCCTCTCAAATTACAAAAGTTAAAACCACAAAACAGGTTAGGAAACAGCAACTTATATTTAAGAACAAGTTGCCTGATCCATATTGTGACAACTGCATGCAGGAAACAGTTAACTCTTTCTCTCAACCCTTTATTTACGAATGTCTACATATATTCTACATATGGATGATTTTTAAAAAATCTATTGATGTTAATGGGTTTTAAAAAACCAACCATGCATCCATGCGGGGTGTGCATGAAATGTTTATAAAAGGCTATCTATGAGAAAGGGAATAAGGTATTTGTTCCACACATGTGATCTGAAATGTGTGAACCATCTGTGCATTTATTCTAGGGTAAAATAAATCTGGAAGAGCGGCCACACATATTTAAAAGTCATGTAACCACTTATGAATTGGGCAAACTTCAGTGTTATTCAAGTCATTTGGGAATGGGAAATCTGGCTGAAGTATCCAGTCCATCAGTCTTCTCCAATCTGATGTTCTAGCTCAGCGTTTCTCAAACTTGGCAACTTAAGACGTGTGGACTTCAACTTCCAGATTTCCCCAACCTTCAGCTTCTGGCTAGGGAATCCTGAGAGTTGAAGGCCATTCCTCTTAAAGTTGCCAAATTTGAAAAACATTGTTCTAGATGTTTGGGGATTCTTAAATCCCAGAATTCCCTTTGGCCTTCCTGGCAAGAAATCCTGAGAATTGTCCAATGGTTATAATTTGAAGGACTACAACTAAGTATTCGCATCTCACTCCCTTCTGCATTATATTGTTTCATAAGCTACCAAACTCAAATGCATATATTTTTCCTCTTTTTAGGATGCAGAATAGAGAACTGTGATTCTTGTTTTAGTCGAGATTTTTGCACCAAATGCAAACCTGGCTTTTATCTCTACCGAGGCCGTTGCTTTGGAGAATGCCCTGATGGTTTTGTCCATTTAGATGAATCTATGGAATGTGTGGGTGAGTACTTAGACATGATTTCTGCTATATTATCCTTCTTGAATTACATTGTGCCAAAACAACTAGACACAAAGATACTTAATTCCCACAGCACTGTCTCATTTCTCATCTTTTCCCATCTTCTCACCTCTCCTACTACCTTCTCTTATTGGTATCTTATGATTTATCAATTGTTGTTTGTTACTTATGATTAATCATCGTAACTATGATTTATGATCTATGACCTATTACTTGCTGTTTATATTTACACTGTGAGCTTATGTACCGGAGACAAATTCCTTATGTGTCCTGTCCTGTCTTGTTCTGATCTGTTCTGTTCTGTCTAACCTTGCATCCTAATATATATGTAACAGGGGTGGGTTCTACTTACCTTTACTACCAGTTCGCAACGGGATCGCGCCTTGCTTCTGCGTATGCACAGACCACCGATGACGACATCCGGGGTGGTGGGCGGGGCCTCCCGCCGGTTTTACTACCATTTCTTGCGAACCAGTCCGAACCAGGGGCAATCCACCATTGATATATAACCTTTTGAATCTATTTTCTGTATTTGATTAAATTATAGAGACTGTTTATATGTAGCCTGATTCTATTTACAAGGAGTTCTTGTTTAGTGACCGTAACTGATTTTTGTGAAATGGTCTCTGACACAGTCACTAAGCTAACCATATGACAAAGAAAAAAGAGAGAGAGAGAGAGACAGTAAAGATTGCTGATTGCTACCGTCTCATTCAGATGAACTTCTGTGCCTGGCTTTTTTTTTTTCCTTTTTCTTTTTATCGCCTCGGAGAAATTACTTAAACAAGATACCTTTTCCCAAGCTACTTTTCTCACAGGACATCACTCCCCTAAAACTGCTAACTGCTAGTTAACAAGCTTATTAATTATGTGATTAGAACCCTTTGCATTTCAGCTACTGCTTGAAACTGACCAGATCTTAGTCAGTTTTACACTGAAGGCTTCTTCTTGTTGTAAATGCTAGCATTGGTTGTGAAGTTACTTTTTCATCCCTGTTACAATTGTGAATGGTTGCTGTCTAAGGCTATCACTAAACAATGACTACCTGTGTGCTGCAAAACGTCAATGCTTGCTTTGACCACAGCTGATATTACCCGTTTTCTATAAATCTATTCGACAATGAAAAATAGCCTTCTCTATTGGCAGCAGGACATCTCTACTTATGGAATGGAGTGGAGTGGAGTGGAGTGGAGTGGAGTGGAGTGGAGTGGAGTGGAGTAGAGTAGAGTAGAGTAGAGTAGAGTAGAGTAGAGTAGAGTAGAGTAGAGTAGAGTAGAATAGAATAGAATAGAATAGAATAGAATAGAATAGAATAGAATAGAATAGAATAGAATAGAATTCTTTATTGGCCAAGTGTGATTGGTCCAGTGGTAGGTTTCTTCCGGTTCGTCCTGGTTCAGGCAAACTGGTAGCGGCGGCGGCGGCAGGCTCCAACCACCCACCCAGACGTCATCAAAAATGCTCTGTGCCTGCGCGTGCCCATGCACTACCGATAGTGAACCGGTAGTGCCGGGATTTGAAACCCACTACTGGATTGGACACAAGGTGCATTAGCTCTCTACTAGCTCCCTTTCCCTCTGCAAATGTAATCATATATAATCCTAGAGTAGTTTTATACCATGTTATGTGTTTGCTACACAGACAAGGATATCAGCTGTTGATAGGTAGCTCATTTTCAAGCTGTGGTGGCAAGAATATCAGAATTACAATTTTTTCCTTTTGCGTTCTTTGAATTATTGAGAAACATGCTGGTATGTGTCAATGTCTGTGTATTTAAGTAAAATAATGATCTTTTAATATAGTCTGAGATCTAACTGGATGTTGACATAGTTATCCATTACATCACTGCATTAAAATGTTGGCTATTGCTCGGTGCATAAGCTAAATGGAAATGGCTAATGTGCTGTAATAAAGTTAAAGCAACGCAATTCATCTGACTGTTAATAAATCTAGAATAATGGGTCCTAGGGAAATATCTGTTTCTGAAACCTGATGGCATTTCTCCAAATAAATCATAAGGATGCTCTGAAGGCTCCTGGACACTCCTGTGTTTAGTTACTGTGCAATTTAAGAAATATTTTGCTCCTTCAAGTCGGTTTTGACTCCTGGCAACAATTCCCTGCAGTTTTCTTGGCAGTATTTTTCAGAAATGGCTTGCCATTCCTGCCTTCTTGAGGCCGAGAGAAGTGACTGGCCAAGGTTACGCATCTAGTTTTGTCACTAAGGTGAAGCTAGGATTTATCATCTCCCGGTTTATAGCCTGGAGCTTTTTACAACAAATTGGCTCACAATTTAAGATACTATGGGTTACTATAAAATAACGAGTCAAAAAGAGGGCTGTGAAAATATTTACAGCCCCCTCACATCCTGGACATAAACTGTTTCAACTCCTACCCTCAAAACGACGCTATAGAGCACTGCACACCAGAACAACTAGACACAAGAACAGTTTTTTCCCTAATGCCACCACTCTGCTAAACAAATCATTCCCTCAAAACTGTCAAACTATTTACTAAGTCTGCACTATTATTAATCTTCTCATTGTTCCCATCGCCCATCTCCTTCCACTTATGACTGTAACCTTGTTGTTTGTATCCTTATGATTTATATTGACTGTTTCCTAATATGATTTGATTGCTTATTTGTACCCTATGACTATCATTAAGTGTTGTATCTTATGATTCTTTACAAATGTATCTTTTCTTTTATGTACACTGAGACCATATGCACCAAGACAAATTCCTTGTGTGTCCAATCACACTTGGCCAATAAAGAATTCTATTCTATTCTATTCTATTCTATTCTATTCTATTCTATTCTATTCTATTCTATTCTATTCTATTCTATTCTATTCTATTCTATTCTATTCTACTCTACTCTACTCTACTCTACTCTACTCTACTCTACTCTTCTTTGTTATTATTAAGATATTATTTGTGGTAACAGTAAACTATATTAAATCTTTATTAGGAAGTCATCTAGAGGTGGCTATAAAAGTATTTTGTACATGTTAATACATTCCATATGACTGTTCCAGTGGTGGGTTCCTCCCGGTTCGGTCCGGTTCGGCCGAGCCGGTAGTGGTGATGATATGACGTCACTGAACCGGTTCTCCCCCCTACCCTCCCACTCCCCCACCCCCCACGTTATTCTTACCTTTTATTTGGTCCACCCCCAATCTATTGCTGCCTCCTGAGTCCCAGCTGATGACTAGAGGGAAAAGAAACTGTTTAAACTCTTGCTGCGGGGCTTCAAAGGGCCGTCCTACAGCTGATCAATGTTAAAAGCAAACAAATGAGATGGGTCGTAAGTGCGAGGACTGGTCGTAAGTGCGAGGACCTTCCAGAAATGACTCTGACCAGCTAGCCACGCCCACCTAGTCACATGATCCCAAGCCACACCCACACCATAAGCCACGCCCACAGAACCGGTAGTAAAAAAATTTAGAACCCACCCCTGGACTGTTCACTATACTAACTGAATTCTGTCTAGATTTTATTGGTGATAATGGTTATTAAGTACCTTTTTTGGCTGTAAGTTTTTGTGAAAATTGGAAAATTACACAACAGACTTTAGTAACTAATATTAGTTAGCAAGCATGGGTGAAATGTAATGTTTGCCCAAAGTATATGAAGATCTTTAGTGTTCAGTTTTATTTTTCATTTTCTAAGATTTGAAATAGAAGAATTGTGGCATATAAATTAGCTTTGCATCAACTATATCCTTCTTTGAATTTCCATCAGTTGCATCTAAATTTCCCCAAGGTTTTCAAGTAAAGAGTTGGAAATCAATTAATCAGAATAGCTCGATAAAATTAATTCTAGAATTTTTCTGCCCTACTTTGAGTTAGTGCTTTAAAATATTCCCATGAAGTGTGACTGATGATTAGATGAATTATTTCAGTTAATCTGAATAATTTGAATTATATTTTGGCTGTATTTCCTGTTTTCTTTAAGCATTAACAAATGAGAGATTTAGAAGATAGCTGTGCAATCAATTTTAAGCCTATCCAGATATTAATAAATAATACATTTATAAAGCTTATAAACTTTCAAATTCTCTTGGATTCTTCATTAGCTAGGGCAGGGGTGTCAAACCTGCATTGTCACGGCATTGTCACGTGATGTATCACAACTTTTTCGTCCTTCGCTAAAATGGGCATGGGTGTGACCAGCATGTGACGCATCCTGCCTGCAGGCTGTGAGTTTCACAGCCCTGAGTTAGGGAGTAAACCTAATGAAAAGTTTGCGTGTTTTAATTTCCCCCCCCAGGGTTCTATATTCTGGAAGGTGCAAATATTAAAAGACAAAAATACTAACTAGGTGTGTGTATGTATGTGTTGATTTTTCCAGAAGGTTGCCAAGTGGGCCCCTGGAGTGAGTGGGCAGTTTGCAGCACAAATAACAAGACCTGCGGATTTAAGTGGGGTCTGGAAACGAGAACGAGGCAAATTGTAAAAAAGCCTGCAAAAGATACGATACCGTGTCCCACCATTGCAGAGTCCAGAAGATGCAAAATGGCCTTGAGACACTGCCCAGGAGGTAAGGACGCTAAATTTTCAAACAAACACCATAAGCACTTATTTCTGACTAAAGCTAATTTTGCTCAACTATGAGATATCGAATGTTTTCCTTTATTTATTTATTAAATCAAGTACTGGGACTCCTTTTCTCTTAATACACATATGCTGAAACGCAGACTGTATCTGAAGAGGTAGAACAAAGGAATGAAATTTTGAAACACCCTACATAGGATCTTGTTCTGTAGTAATGAAGGACCAGGTTTTGTTAATAGAAGTAGTCCTCAACTTACAACAGTTCATTTAGTGACCATTCAAAATTAGAACAACACTGATAAAAAGTGACTTATGACCGTTTTTCACAGTTATGACTATTGCAGCATCCCCATGGTCACGTGATCCAAATACAGATGCTTGGCAACTGACTCCTATTTATGACGGTGGCAGTGTCCCAGGTTCATGTGACAAGCAAAGTTAATGGGGAAGCTAGATTCACTTAACAACCGGGTTATTAACTTAACAACTATAATGATTCACTTAACAAGTGTGGCAAAAAAGGTCGTAAAATGGGCGAAAACTCACTTAACAATGTTTCATTTAGCAATATAAATTCTGGGTGCAATTGTGGTCGTAACTCGAGGAGTACCTCGCAAGACTTACTACAGCCCAAATCTATGTCTGTGTGATCAGAAGTACATGCATTCAGTGACACTTGCTTCTAAGTAGCTGTGTGCAGCAACTTTTCCCAAGATGGCCCCTACCAGATGGATTTTATTATACTTCTTCATAGCTTTGTTGATTTGGAAATGGATGATCCGTAGGCCAACCCATCTGGAGAAACAGGAAAACTTACATAGTGCATTGCAGATCTAATTGGACAGCTTTTTAATGCAATATGATTTAATAGTCAGATGACATACTTTGTAGCCCATTTGTGGTCAGGGATAGATTGCTCCTATATTTTGCTGCCTTCTATAATTAATTATGATTTGACTGGATGTTTTTTTTTTAAAAACTTTATAACATTAACCACCTCTTTCGCTCTTTGCTCATTCTTAATTACAGAGGAAATACTAAGGGATAGAGAATTAAGAGGGAGAAGTATTTGTTAAAGATGAGTTGTTTTTTAAAAAAACTTCCTAATGTTCTTAATTTTATAAACTCATAGCAACGTGCAGTATAAGTATTAGTTTATGTAACCAAAGGCACTAATAAAGTGGGATGGATTAAACCAAAACCAGGAAATAACCAGAGATGGGGTCAACTGTGTGTGCATTGTGACATATGCTTTCTATTTCAGTTTGTTTTGTTTATATTCCATTGGTACACTTTATGTGGTCTGCTTTAACACACTAGGACCCATTTATTTAGCTCCATGCAGGAGGAATGGTTTTTCTTTGATCCTGTAACTGAGCAATCAGACATACTTGAATGTGGATTAAAATAGTTTATAGTATCCGTTTTGTTTTTATGCATGGTATTATAGTTGGAAATGCCTTTTTTCATTTTATTATTCTCGGGAGCATCTTGAAGAGTCACACTGGAAGCCCAACTATTAAATTTACTGATGGTTTTATGGATTTGCTTGCAGTAAGGACCTCTTTTCAATTTAGTATTAAGCAAACTTTTTAAAACAAATTTCTCAGTATCTTCTTCCCTATTTTTAAACTGGTTTGTCTTTCCTCTGACATACAAACTACTTGGTAGGTGGGTCCTGTCCAAGCAAGCAAGGAAGGAAATGAGGGTAGTATGTGGGATCCACTGCCAACAACAGGTTGATGAAAATAAAATTAGAAGTGAAGAGACCCTAAAAAGAAAGCAGGGAAGAGAGAATATTGTCTGGATTTGACTTAGAGGCTGCTTAATGACTTCTACCACATAAAGTTCAAAACCTTTAACTGAGATTCACAGATGTCATTTTGAAATATTTCAGGCCTTCCGGTATGCACCTAGTAGCCACGTTTAGCATGATATGTTTTTTTGTGCGCAGATAAAACACAAATGGGTGCCTCAATCTGGATTTCTCTTAGTTTTAAATTTGCTTGATATGTTCATTTACATATCTTTAAAAGAAAAAAGAGAGAGAGAGAACACAGTTGATATGAAAATTCATACTGATTTTGGATTTATTTCTCCTTTTGCTTGGATTTTTCAATGAAATTTTGCTTCATAAAACTTTTTGCCTGCGGTTTTCTGAATTAATAAATTTTAGCCTTGTGTGTTTGTCACCTTAAAATGAATTACTTGGAGTAGTAATGATTATTAATGAACCATACAATCCAACTGGCTAAAATAGCTACAGAAGCTAATAAGACAAGGATATGCTGATTAACAATAAAGTGAAATGTTGAAGCATTTCCCTTGTCTCACGTACAATTTGAGTTTTCAATGCTAACAAAATATAACATTTTCTTTTTCTGTATTATTGACTCTGTATTATTTTGCAATATATTTTTATAATGTTATATAACAACATATGTCAGTTCTTTTCCCTTCTGTTAGTGGAACAACTGTTCATGAATATCCCAGCACAACATCAAATAAATTATATGTGGTCCATTTTCTACCCAGAACAATATTCCTGATCAGTGGTAGAAGACACCTAAATGAGTTAGTTTGGATTACATAATTACAACTTTTCTGAACTTGGTTGTTTTTGGATGTATTCAATTTTCAATTTCTAGAAGACCCTAAATTGAAGAACACTGCCTTAGTCATAGACATCAGAAAAAAATGTTATTTTTTTCAACTGCTTTTTCAGTTAATTGAATTTTAAATATCTCCAGCCTTACATATTTTGGAATGGTGCCTCAAAAAATAGAGGAAAACATAATGATTTGGTGATTTGTAATTAATAAAACTAAATACTTCTTGAGGGACAGGCCATATTTCAAGTTGTTTCTGCAGTCATCAAGTAGGTTAGGGAACTATTAAAAGTGGTTAATAAAATGAAAAATAGATTTCCAATGGCTCCAAACTTTTCCACACTGCTGATTTTTGGATATCACCCAAAATGGGATTTTCTTGGGAAGGAAAACACTTTAATGAGATTAATAGCTTAGCTATGTTAATACTTCAGCTTTTACTGTTTTGAAAAATTTCATCTTTTTTTGATTTAGAGCTAGCACTAAACCCTGTTTGCTTTTCCAATAGATGATTCTTTATGGTTTGGATTGGACTTTTCTGTTTTGCAAGTGTGAAGTATCATATTTAACATGCTAATAAAACAGTTGAAGAATAATCATCTGGTTTGTGGTAGCCTCTGTAGCAGTGGCCAGTTTATGCAATACTTCTGCCATCCAAGTGAATATCAATTAGTCTATTGGTTAGAGAATATAATGAAATGGTGACAGGCAGCAAGGGGAAGCTTGAACTGCTTAATTTCCCGTTTCACATTAAAACATGTGGTCCAACCTGGGAAAGGTGACATGGTAGAGGATAGGACAGAAATACATTTAGAGATGCATCCAGAGTTGGAAGGGACCTTGAAGGTCTTCCAGTCCAACCCTTTCTTAGGCAGGAACCCCACACCACTTCAGACAAATGGTTATCCAACATCTTCTTAAAAGCTTCCAGTGTTGGAGCATTCACAACTTCTGGAGGCAAGTTGTTCCACTGATTAATTGTTCTAACTGTCAGGAAATTTCTCCTTAGTTCTAAGTTGCTTCTCTCCTTGATTAGTTTCAAGTCAACATAGGTAAAGAATTGAGGAGAGAACACTCTCATACTAAAGGTACTTAAAAAAATGGGTAGGTGGCTGGTAGTATAGGATCTTAAAATCACTGACTGTAATCTTTGAGAATCAGAAGTATCAGAAGATTAGAGAAGAGCTAATGTTGTTTCCATCTTCAAAAAAAGAAAAAGAAATAAGCTGAGCCCCCCCAAAAACAACAACCCTCACAAAAGAACAAAACTGCAGACTGGTAAGTATTTGAGACAATCCTGGAAAAAGAATCCTTGCAAACACATTGAAAGAAACAAGGTGATTGTTAGAACCCAGCATAGGTTTGTTATAGGTGATGGCAGACAAATCTTACTGAACTATCTATTTTTATATATATAGTTAATAGATCAAAGGAACACTGTAGATGTGGTTTACTTAAATTTCAAGGTGCTTGATAAAGTTTGACTAAAGCCTCTTTCATAAAATCAAACAACTTTATCAAATCTGATGGTCACAGCTGATGGAACAACTGTAACAGCACATGTTATTAATAATTCTGTGTCCATGGAAGGAGAAATCCTGTGTCTTGGATCTAGCGTTCTTCCACATATTCAACATTGACTTAGATGATGATTTAGAATAGATGCAGATCAAGTTTGCAGATAACCCAAATCTGAGTAGAGGTCCTAGTACATAAGAAGACTATTAGTAGGTTTGAATTTTGGAACTTATCCAATAAAGTGCAGTTCAGTTGGAGAAATGTAGGCATCTGTGTTTGGATAGGAAGAATCAAATGTACAGAAACAAGATAGGTGTTACCTGGTTTGGCTGTAGTAATATGTGACAATGATTTAGGAGTTCTGGAAGACTACAAATTAAACATGAATATATTGGCTGCCCCATTCCAGTGGACAGTTACTAGATTTGAGTCTAGCAATACACTGACTTGCTAGCAATAAAAAAGGAAACAAAGATGGATTAGAATGATAGACCCTAAATTTTCGTCTCAAAATCATAGCTGACTTCTCATAGAAGCTTCATATAAAGTTTTGACAAAGTAGAATTCTGGGGGGTTATACATCATCTTCTATCACAGTTCTATCCAACATCCAGTTGGATAAGAAGGAGTTGAGTCATTGGGAGAACCAGCCTCATCACCCCAGATGGGAGCTGACATCCTTGTAAAAGTGTGTCATAAGCACCGTAATGAAAGTATTTGGTAGTTTGAGCAAGAATATTACTTATATCAAAGTGAAAGTTATCCATCAGGCAGCCAAGCCAATTTTGCCAATCCTATTTTCAAAGTTCTCTAGCCCTTTTTTCCATACTTCTTCCTTGCATTCCTTCAGTGCATGAAGAGTAATGAGAACTTTTCCCCCAACTCTGGGCATGGGGCAGATCAACAGAGAGAGTTCTAGGTTCCTCAAGCTAAATATGCTTAGAACCTGTCCTGGGACAGGAATTTTTGTGGGTTTTCTTTTTTCTTTTTGCCTTTTCTTTTGCTTTCAGAGGTCTTTAGGATTACAAGCAAAGTTTGTACATCAACCTGGACTCTTTACAACAAAGAATAGCTAAGTATATTAAGTATTTCTTAACTGTAAATACCAGGACCATGCAGATGATTGATGTCATTGCAGGAATATAAATAACATGGATCATGATCACCAGGAGCGGTCCATACAGTTGCATGTTCTCTGATATGAAGAATGCAGAAACTTAATAAAAAGCAATGGTACCTCCCCTAATGCATTAAATTTTCCTTTGAATAGAACTCGACTCCCGGGGACCACAAGTCATATCCATGCAATTTTGTTGGCAGCTATAGGGCAAAGGCTCGATGTTTATTTTTATGGCATGCTCTTTCAACTTCCTAATCTTGCTTGGGGATTTCCTGATGCATCCATCCATGTACTAGACCCTGTAGAAATAGCCAAGGACAGGTAGGCGCTACAATAGGTTGACAATGCATTGTAAAAACTAAGAGCTTATCTATAACAATAGCAGTGACTATTAAAGGTAGATTCTTAGTTTGTTATTGAGTCAATTGTAGAGTCAATTTTAGAATAATCTGCTTTGAAAAAAAATAGGAAAAGATTAATAGCCCCAAGGACTTCTTTGGTTCTTGACAATAATTTTATCCCTGGACAACTAGGTTTCTAAAGTAGTCATATTTATGCTTTGCTCAGGCAACCTTCACAAAAGTGACCTTAATCTTAAGTATACAATTTTTTCAATTGGTAACATTGCAATTTATAAACAAGATTATTCAATTTTGGTCATATTTTTACCTGTGTTTTTTTCCCCATAATAGATAAGCTTCCCACTCTTTTTTATAGTACTTATAGCATGTTTTTAGAATTCTAAAAAAACCTAGTGGTGAAAAATGCCAACTGTCTCCGCCACGTAGTAACTCGAAATGGCAATTATTTTTATGAAAAGCAAAGCAATATAGGTTTCTTAGGTGTAATAACATGTACACTTCTCAGTCCTGAGAGTCACCAGGTGAATTTGAAATGAATTGAGTTGCCAACTAAGAATTGAGCCATCTGACAATTTGAGAACAGATTTGGCCTAAAAAGCCTTATTGATATCTGGAGTCTTTAGTAAGTGAATCTGTGGTTTTAGAATTTAAATATTGCACAGTCTTCATAAAAAGTTGTATTTTGATCTAGGACAGATTTTCCAGCCTGTGGACCACATGCAGCCTTGGACAGCTAGTAATGTCTCACAAGATTATAAATTTTTAACATGATTATATGTGTTTGTATATATTAGCTATACTGTGTATTTTATTTGTGGACAAGACAATTCCTCTTCACTCATGCGGCTTACGCAAGCCAAAACATTGGACACACCTGGTCTATGAAATTCTTTACAGGTAATATTGCTAGACTTCAGGTAAGGGGCTGAAGAATATGTGCCCGAAACCCTAATCAGTTCTGCGGTCATATGAAATATTTATAGCACAAAGTCAATTCAGATTTTCTATACTTCATCTTTGTTAGATCATATTCTTATGAAAATTCTGTTTTCTATTTCTAATAATTGAAAATAATTGTTTAATTCTATGAAAGGATTATAATTTGTTTGTTCGCTTGTTTGAATTTATTAGCCACCCAACTCCAGGGTTCCCATATACTTTGACCAAAGGAAACAACCATTTCCTTTATGCCCTTAATCTCCTACATACTTAAAACTTCTCAGGTTTGTACAGCTATAGTTGTTTAAAATGTAGATTTGACATTTGGAATGATTGCATCTGACATTAAGGATTCCTTTCTGTTTTTCATTTTGTTCTTAATGGGTTCAAATTTCTGCATAAAACTGAAAGAATATTGTTTTTACAAATAAGACTGTGCATGAAAATGTGCTCACTTTTTACCACAATTCTGCAAAAATGTACATGGTTACAAACATTTCCCCAAATGTAAACTTATTTGCGTCTTATTTTCACTATATACTACATCTCTGTATATCTTACCTAAACTATGCATCTTTATGCTTTGTTTAAATTGCTTCATGAAACGAAAATTTAACATTAACTGTTTGATTTCATACATTACTTTCAAAGCATGAGATTTGAACATTTGCATTAAAATGTGAATTAGAAGACATTCTCCCCATATCCAGAATAAAATTATCTCTCTTGATGAAGGCGTAGGGCTGCACAGTGGCTTTATAGTACAGTGCATCTTGTTAGGATGGTTTCAATTTATCTGATGAAGTTGGAAATCAAATCAAATCAAATCAAAATCTCAGTCTGGTATGCAAACAGTACTTTATAACTATATCCTGATATAGCATTTTCCTGTCCTTAGAGACAGATTTCTCTTAGGTTTTGTTGGGAAAGAAATGCTTGAGTGTATTCTAAATAAAAAAAAAAAAGCTCATAGCTTGATCTTACCTGCTAGAACAAGAAGATGACGATGAGAGGAATATGAATTTAAGGCTTCATAATCCCTTCATTATCTCTCCTTGCTTGCAAACTTCTGTTAATTGGATTATCTGATTTAAGACCATGCAACTATCAATTGCTTCGTAAGTTCTCAGTTATTTATCTACGTTAATTAATAATTTCATGGCATATCATACAAGTACTTGCAGTTATTTCTTATTTTTCTCTTTACAGGCTAAAAAGAATTCGGTTAAGAATTCTTGAATTTCAATAATTTATCTAGAAGATAGAGTTTGTTTGTACAGTTTCTGTACAACATATTGCATTGTTGTGCATGTTTTCCTTTGGCAAACACATTTTTAAAAATATTTTCACCAATATTTGAACAATTTCCAATGGATTCAAAAGTAGCCTCAAGACCATAGGAAAATGTGTAAAGCATCTAATTGAATTAATTTCTTCTCCATTCTTAATTATGCTCACCAAAAATGTGCAAGATTCTTGTATGTTTATATAAAAGGGGTTTCATATAGTAAAGAACTCTTGTCTTATCCCCATACCCTTGCTTTTCCTCATTGTTTCTCCCAAATAATCCTAATTTTTCAAATTTGATTTTGTTAAATTACCTCTGCCCAGAAAATAGACAACAAACCAATGAGCAGAAGTGTTGGTGAGAATTAACAGTCAAACCAGAAGGCAGATTTAAGAGAGAAGCCAGAATTCAAAACCAAAGAAAAATCAAGAATTTGAGGACACAGCAAAAAAACCTTACTGCTTGAGCAAAAGTCAAATTAAGCATTCTGGTGAAAAATACCCTCACTCCAAGAAAATCAACAGTTGCAACATGCAAAACTAAAGTATACAATTACTATTTCTTTCTGAATAAGTTCATCACATTTGAGCGGGGAGTTGCAAAAATTGGATGTGGATGTAGCTGAAGGGATCATTTTTGCAAATCATTTCATAATTCAAGGAATTAAACGGGTATGCAAAGTACATGTTGAATCATCAGGAAGCAATTTGCTCCGCTAACAAAAGGGGATAAATTATGTTGCATTATCAATTGTGCTTTTCTGTTACCAATTTCTGGGGGAGAGGGGCGAAACATTATTTCCATAAGGAAGCCAAACTACTTCAATGTATTCCGTTATCAGAAAACATAGCTGGCATTTGATCTTTTGTGAATCATGCTGAAGCAGATCATTGCAAGAAGTTGATGATAAATGCCGTCCAGTGAGCCATTTGTGAAAAATAGAGAGTCCATTTTGAACTTTTTTTTTCCAGAGGAAATATATTTATTTAAAAACATAAACTCTTGCCATAGTGGAGAGCAGAAACCATGGACAGAATGAAGTCCTATTCCTCCTGCATCTCCAGGCCTAAATGAGCTCCAGATGGTTGGGAGACCTATAGCAGATGTAAAGCATATGCAAAAGCTGGAAGGGGGGATAAGGGGGAACCCCACTGACTTAAGTGGAAATCCGTAGCATTGGCTGTAGCTTTAGGTTTCATCCTGCATTTGCGCTGATTTTTCCATTGTGTGTTTGTATGTCTTTCCTTCTCGCTCTCATTGTATTCTTATTAATGCTAAATCAACCAACCCAAGAAACTTATTATTATGTAGGATAAACTTATAAATAAAGAAGAAAGGAATGAATGATAGTCTCCAACACATATCTCCTTCCAAATGTCATCATTTTTCCTATCTAAAGAAATTTTTTTAATAGAATCAAAGAATCAGAAGGAGCTTATTTAAACTTCTAGGAATCCAGATTAACACTTTCCTCATGGATGGTCATTCAGCCCCTGCTTAAAGATATCCAGTGAAGGGTACAAATGATCCTCACTTAACAGCCACTCATTCAGCAATGGTTTGCATTTATGACAGTGCTAAACAAGTGGTACTTATTACCAATACTTGTGTTTACAGCTGTTGCAGCTCCCTTGTGTTCACCTGATCGCAAACTGGGTGCGCAGAGCTGGCTCGTGATTACAACTTTGCAGCATCCCACGATCACATGATTGTCATGTGTGACCTTCCCTGTCGGCTTCCGACAAACAAAGTCAGTGAGGAAGCCAGCAGGAGGTTGCAAATGGAGAACATGCGATGTCTTTCTGCCATTTGAACTGGGGATGGGATAGTAAGCCTGACTTGTGCAGTGTGAATGAGAAATGTTTTTAGTTAGTGCGGATGCACTGGGTATTATATCGTCCTTGGCTGGTTTCTTAGTTGGTTTTTAAAGTATTGTTAATCACCCAGAGTAATGAAATGTGTTGGGCAGCCGTATGCTTAAATAAACATATAGTTTATTTAATTATTTAGTTCAAATAATTAAATATTTTTATTTGATCTCATAAAGGACAGAACAATATAGGTAACTAGAAAAGTGAGCTAATAGCAGACTTTTCTCTTTCTTTTTTTAATGTATTTGTATGTCTGCTATTCATTGTGTTGCCTTTTAAAGTATCATTCAGAACAGTCCAAATATCATCTTTGTGTTCTTGCTGGAGTTCCTTAAGTCCTCTGCAGCCAATAACAGAACTCTGGATCAATGCAGAGCTCTGTTATCGGCTGCAGAGTCCTTTCCTGAAGGCCTCTGATGATAAAACGAAGGCCAGCGGCAATGCGTGTATCAATACGGACTTTGTTTCTTGGCTGTAGAGGCCTTTTCTGAAGGCCTCTGATGGTGAAACGAGGCTGGGTGGGTGTCGCACGCGTCAATCTGGAGCCCATTTCTCAGTAGTGAAACGGAGGCCAGGGGTAATGCATGCAAGCAGCAGCAAGCAGCCACAGAAGTAAGGGCCAGCAAGGCAAAGCAGGTGTTGGTGCAACTGTCCTAAGGGCAGCTCCACCTGCATCCCCACCCTAGTTTAATTTTTACCTGTGTGCCTCACCCCACCCCATGCACCCCAGAGTGGGAAGGGTATTAACTAGGGCTTATTTTGGGGGTAGGATTTATATTGGGCACAGGTATAAAAATCAAGCCAGGGCTTATTTCCAGGATAGGTCTTATTTTTGGGGAAACACGGTAGTATTATTTTTATTTTCATTTCTTAATGAAAAATTCTTGCAGTTGTCCAGAACAAAAGTTAGAGCTGTCTCTGGCCAATTATACATTGGAAGAACTTGGTAAAAAGCAGATGTTGCTAATCCATAATGACATGTTCCTTCTTTTATAGTAAATCTGGTGATTAGGCTTCTATCTATCAGTAATTACTTTTTCAATGTAATTGCTTAGGTATGCTCAAATACCTTCACTTTTTTTTTAATCACACAGTGTTAGCACAATGTCCAGCAGCAACTCAAAGGCTTAATACAGGAATATCATGAGTTATCATCTTTGCAACAGTTACTTAACAATGACATCATTTTTAGAATAATTTTTTTTTTTTTTTTTAATTTGATTTATATGCCGCCCTTCTCCGGAGACTCAGGGCGGCTTACAATGCGTTAAGCAATAGCCTTCATCCTTTTGTATATTTATACAAAGTCAGCTTATTGCCCCCACAAACTGGGTCCTCAATTTACCTACCTTAGAAAGGATGGAAGGCTGAGTCGACCTTGAGCCTGGCAAGATTCGAACTTACTAATTGCAGACAGCTGGAGTTAAATTACAATGCATTAGGAGTCTTGGGTATGTATAAGACTTTACTGCATAATAAGATTAGGGGACTGGAGGTTAAAACATACAAAGAACAGTTGCTGGAATTGGGTATGTCTAGTTTGATGAAAAGAAGGACTAGGGGTGACATGATGGCAGTGTTCCAATATCTCAGGGGCTGCCACAAAGAAGAGGGAGTCAAGCTATTCTCCAAAGCCCCTGAGGACAGGCCAAGAAGCAATGGGTGGAAACTAATCAAGGAGAGAAGCAATTTAGAACTAAGGAGAAATTTCCTGACAGTTAGAACAATTAATCAGTGGAGCTACTTGCCTCCAGAAGTTGTGGATGCTCCAACACTGAAAGTTTTTAAGAAGAGATTGGATAACCATTTGTCTGAAATGTTGTAGGGTTTCCTACCTAAACAGGGGGTCCCTTCCATCTCTGTTATTCTATGTCTGATACTTCACTGAATCAGCCTGTTTTCTTTTAATGCACTTATGTTAGTAAAGGTGCAGTGAGTTACAGAACTTTAATGATGTTAAGAATCTGGGTTGAAAATTTCATCCATGACATGAAAACAAAAGAACAATGATTTTTCAATGTGAAAAACATAATATACAACTATGCGTATGCTAGCTAGATAAACAGATGCAGTAACCTTTCTAGATTTATAGAAGATGGGCTTTGTATCACAATAACTTTTATTTAATGGTACACTATGTGCATAAACTAAAATACCACGGAATTTCTTTGCCATTAAGAATATATCTTCTTCCTTTGCTTTTCCCCATGAAATCAAAAGCTGGCTCTATATTGTAATATTTCAAAAAGTTCCCACTAACAAAATAGCCTATTTTTTTTCAGTGATTCTGCTAAGGATAGGACCTGGCCTGGACTTAGTTCTAGACCAGCCTTTCCCAATTGACTGCCAGTGGTGGGGGGGGGGGGAGAGAGAAAAGGGATGGTTTTACACAGAGGTGGTATTCAGCAGGTTCTGACCAGTTCTGGAGAACCGGTAGCAGAAATTTTGAGTAGTTCAGAGAACTGGTAAATACCACCTCTGACTGGCCCCGCACCCATCTATTCTCTGCCACCCGAGTCACAGCTGATTGGGAGGAAATTGAGATTTTTGCAGTAACCTTCCCTTGGAGTGGGAGGGAAAGGAGATTTTACAGTATCCTTCTCCTGCCACGCCCACCAAACCACGCCCACAGAACCAGTAGTAAAATTTTTTGAAACCTACCACTGTTTTTACATGCTCTCCCACTGCTTAAATGGCCCAGTTCCCAACGGACTGTGGCTCCCTATTGGGCTGCTGATTGGGGATCGGGGACCCCTTCTCTAGATTTTAAAATTCTCAGGCCACCTCTGATTCATCCAGTCCAGGGTCTAAAATGTAGCTTTTAAGTCATGAAATGTTCACTTTCCCTTCCAGTAAATGGTAGGAACACAGTAAACAACTCAAATGTATGGAAGATCTACACAGATTCGATCCAACAAATAAAAACGAAAGGTGCAAAATTTGTACGTATTTAGTTGCAAAGTGTTTTCACTCCCCTAAATGCTATAGATCGTGCTCCTTAATAAGGCTTTACTTTCTAGCGTATCGATAAGCTGTCATTTGGAAACAAAGGCAAAGGCTTAGCAGATGCATTTCATATCTTTTACTGGAATAGCGGAAAGTTCTTTCAATTTGTAAACTCCAACAACAGAAAAAAAAGAAAAAACAAAGAGCCGAATTTGGTTCTTTCCATTAACATTGTCACAATTCCTGTTCCAAGCAAAATACCTTTGTAGAAGAAGCTCGGCTCTTTTCAAAGTGATTGCAATATATTGCTTTTTAATATATATAATTTAGTATGACGTATTGCACTCTCCGGGGTGAGAGGAATCGAAGATGGAATTTCTGAGAACCCAGTATGGAGTCAGGCTCTGCTGGGCAGCTCAAAAGTGTTGAGGTATCCAGTTGCAAGGTTTTGGCTGGTGCAGCAGTAGGGCGCTAATGGAAGTGGTTACTTTATGGAGTGTCAGATTTATTATGAACTTGCTTGAAGGAGTTCAAGCTAGGGGCATGACTTCCAGACCCACATGCTGGAGGAATTTTGCCAAATAGACTCATGATGTCTAATTTTTCCGTGCAAATCAATGAACCGATTCAGGGTGGCTATTAGCTCAACGAGAACCCAGTTCGTCATAAGAAATGATAACCCTTTAAAAGTGCATCTCTATAAAAAAGACAGCATTTTTTTTAAAAAATAAATAAATAAAGATAAATGTTTGCTGTTAAAAGCAGTGGTCATGCCATTCAGCATCACATGGTGGGGGACAGACAAAATGTTGATCCATTTTTCTCTTGAGTATTTGCTTGTCATTGCAGTTTGAAGAGCTGCCAATTAATTGATGATGGTAAGCAAAATTCCACCACCACCCCTATATTCCAGCTATGTTTGAATTTTAGATGTTAATAAATATTGTTTGGATTTTAACTCCTTTTTTATAATGATTGCTATTTAAGGAATATATGCACACACATACACACACACACACACATATAGTGTTTCCCCAAAAATACGACCCTGTCTTATATATTTTTTTTAACCCTGAAATAAGCGCTTGGCCTTATTGCCATATGCTCAAAAGCCCGATTGGGCTTATTATCAGGGGATGTCATATTTTTGGGAAAACGGTATATATAGTATTTATTTATTAATAAATATATAATTTTTAAAATAATTAATATTTTCATATTATAAAAAGTGGCAAAAATGGAATGGCATATGCTGTGCACAAAGCAAGCCACAAATTCAGTTGCTATTAAAATGGTTAGTAAACTGAGTGTTGAGAAGATGCTTTAACCCAATATCTTAAAAAGCTGTATTCAGTCAGAATGGCGATCACTGATGAAGTAATCTGAATTTTTATAAGGCCACATCCTGCAGGCCTTGTTCTGTAGATTTAGAAGATGTTGGTTGTCTTGTTAATATTATGAAATCACTCAAAACATTTTGATATAAGTGGAACAGTTCTACAGTTCTATAGAAAGAGTATAGGATATGTCATGAAGGAAATCTACACGTTTCTTTTTGTATCAAATATATACTGAGGAGATAATCTTAACATATTCTTCAACATTCTCATATATCACTTTAAAAACCCTCCCTTTTTATGACCCTATAATTCCTTAATTCGGGTAGAATCAGGGTAACTGGATTGAGCTGAGCGTTTACTAGCCAGATGCCCTTCCAAACACGGAGTTTGTAGCAGATGTTTTTTCTTTGCGCCCCAGGAGAGAAACATCTGTCTCTACCTAGGACTGAACTCTCAACCTTCTGAGTGGGAGGCGAGCGTCTTCACCACTAGGCCATAGCGGCACTCAACCCACATATCTCTTTATGGGATAATAAACACTCCTCCACCTTTCTTCATATTGGTAAAAAAAACTTTAGAAACGTTCTAGATCATTCTAAACAAGAGTGCTATAATAAGAGCAGGAATTTTTGGGTTTTTTAACCATCTACATTCAAAGATAAAATCTGAAGGTTACATGATGCACAAGAATGAGTTATATAATGTGACTCATAGAAAACTGAGGGCAGAAAAAGACAGTGGACCATCTAGTCTGCCCTTTGGGTTTGTTTTTATTTGTTTTGGTTTTCTTTTTAATTAATTTATTATTTTTAACTGTTTTTATTTATCTAATATTTAATTTTTTTATTTATTTTAAATTTTATTGGACGATGGTCCCATGTTTATCCCAAGCACATTTAAACTCAGTTACTGATGATTGACCCACTACCTCCACTGGAAGTTGGTTCCAAGCTTCCACTACTCTTTCTGTGAAATAATGCTTCCTAACTTTACTTTGGTACTCCTATTAGTTTCCTCCTGTCCAATCACATTATTTAAGAAGCATGGAACCGAGCAGTAGTAGGGAAATATGAATGATTATATTCAATAAGTTAAATGAGGTCTTAGAAGAACTTCAGGATGTGTATTCTTCCACTACCATTTTTTTCTCAATGGTGAAGAATGCAATGTTGTTGTTAGTTGCAAAGTCGTGTCCGACTCATCACGACCCCATGGACAGCATTCTTCCAGGTCTTCCTGTCCTCTAACATCCTCTGGTGTCCATTTAAGCTCATGCCGACTGCTTCAGTGACTCCATCCAGCCACCGCATTCTCTGTCGTCCCGTTCTTCTTTTGCTCTCAATCTTTCCCAGCATTAGGTTCTTCTCCAGTGAGTCCTTCCTTCTCATTAGGTAGCCAAAGTATTTGAGTTTAATCTTCATGACCTGGTCTTCTAAAGAGCAGTCAGGGTTGATCTCCTCTAGGACTGATCGGTTTGATCGCGTTGCAGTCCAAGGGACTCTAGGAGTCTTCTCCAGCACCAGAGTTCAAAGGCCTCAATTCTTTGGTGCTCAGCCTTTCTTATGGTCCAACTTTCACAGCCATACATTGCAACTGGGAAAACCATAGCCTTGACTATACACTTTTGTTGGCAGGGTGATGTCTCTGCTTTTTAGTATGCTGTCTAGATTTGCCATAAATTAAGATCATTTCCTGTATGTGTCATTTTGCTGCCTGCTCTTCATAGGGATGCATTTTTCTGCCTTCTGGCAAGTGTAAGTCAACCCAATATTTGAGGAAAAAATATTGGAGGGAATTTGCAAAGTCGAACTAAGTGTGGAAGAGGTGAGCAACGAGGGGGCTGTCATGTCAATAGTGCTATAACACAGATCAAACTGGTAGAGTTTGGTTATAAACAGAAGAAGGAGAGATATTGTCTTTGATCAAAGACTTCCTGGGGAGAGACTTTTGGCCAAGTGGCAGGAGTTTCCTAGGAAAGATATACAAGGCAAGATGGCACATCGGGTATCAAAGAGATTTTCTTGGCCTAAATAGTGAAAAACGATGATTAAAGTAGGGTTCGAGGCTCAGAAAGTCTTGTAATAAAAAGATCTAATGGGAAAAACATCGCAAAGGCTTCATAAAAAAGAAAGCACGGGGCTTGAAATAGAATCTCACCAGAAACAGGTATCAACAACCTGATAGCATGTGGCAAGCAATCAGGTCAATTAAAAAAACCCTACACATTCCATTCTTTTTCATTATTTACTTCAAACTCTAGGATTCAGGTTATCCCTAAATGGTTCGATTTGAACATTAATTCTTGGGAAATAAACAAAAAGTATTGCAAAGGATTCTGTCTCAGCGGCGATCCGTTAGATTGCTCAATAACATTAGAAATCTACGATGGATGGTGGATAATTTATTAATGGGAGCTAAGACAATTAAAAGATAGCGAGATTTACTATCTTAATGTGTCTATTCTTTTCTGTTAGAAGGAGATATTCTGAACTCTGATCAGTGATACCTTCCAGGTAAAGGAAGAAATAGTTACAGGTATTGAGTCAAGAAAAAGATGCTGTGGTTGTCTCCAAGAATAAAAATGATCTGATACAATAGAACACAGTTCCAAACAGAAGAATGCAATATTCTTCCCCCAAACTGTATACAAGATGAGGATATTTTAAAAATGTACGTCTCCCAAAGCCTGTAACTTTGGGGAAATTATTTACAATAAAAGAGTAAAGATAGCTGTATGTTTTTAAAATGAGGTCCAGTTTGGTGAAATGGTTAGGGCGTTAGATTATTAATCAAGAGACAGTGAGTTCTAATACTGCTTTAGGTACGAAGCTGGTTGACCTTGGGCCAGTCATTTGCTCTTAGCCCTAGGAAGCAGGCAACGGCAAGTGTCTTATGAAATCTTGCCAAGAAAACTGCAGGTACATTACTGCAGTTGTCAACACTGACCTGAAGGTAAAAGAAAAAAAAAAAAAGAAAAGTTGCATATGAAAATACATTTCATCAGACAAGCCAGAATCACTTCCAGTACTCACCAAAGCCAAAAGATACTTCTCTATAGCTCTCTTCCATTTTTCTGCAAGCAACCAAGATTAGAGTGCAGTGCAAAGGCAGTGCAAAGTTGCTGCTTTTTTTTAAAGATGGGGTTGCTCTTGAAGATCACTCAGAAGCTAGAGCTGCCCCAAAATGCAATGATACAAGCAGTGACAGGCATGGCTCATTATGCCCAAAGGACCTTACTGTTCCATAAGCTGTACAGGTTGTTTGACTTCCAGGTGCCTTTTAAGATGTTAGTTATCAACTAAGAGATGCCTTGTCTCCAGTTTTTTATGCTGGTCCAGTGAGATCAGGAAGAATGGGTATACTTTGGATCCCATCAATCAAGCATTGTCACTTTATGGGACCCAGGGTGCCATCGATCAAGCAGTGACATCTTGTAGGACTGAGGCAGTATGCCTTCTCTGACAGGTACCCGGCTGCTGGAATTAGATCTACCCAGATATCCAGAGGTTCCCACCCTGATGATATTCATGAATGTAGTAAAAGCCTGACTATTCCTAGAGTTAGTATAGGTTGAAGGTTAGGGTCCTGCTGGGTGGATTTTTTTGGTTTTTGTTTTGTATTGTCTTTGAGTCATGTATTATCTTCTTTCGTCTATTTCAATTTGTTTGTTTGTTTTAAGTTTTAAATTACCAGTTGCCTAGAATCATTGGCAGTTTGGTATCCTATAAACTGAAGGATGGATGGATGAAGAGGAAAAGGAAGAAAAGGAAGTAAATAATAAACAAACAAACAAATAAATAATGTGGTCAGAATTTTTTGTCAAAGAAGTCTAAGTCACCTTTTACTGTCTATTTTTATCCTCAAAAATGGAAGTGAAATAAGAAATGGTAATTTTCCTATAATTGAATTTCTGAGATAATTTTTGTTAACATTATACTATTAACTAAGCAATTAGCAATTATTGACAGTAAAAAAATATATAAAAATATTGTAGAATATTATTCTACTTATTCATATTATAACCCAAAAATATTGTAGTTGCTAATTATTTAGTAATTTCCAATATCATTACATAAATTAATGAACATATAGATTGTATTAAACAAAGGAGAGAGCATATAATATCTTAATTTTTAAAAATTGTAGAATTTTTGCAGAACTCAATTTACAACAATATCGATTAGCAATATTATCTATATAATAAAATTCTTTTTTCTTGGAAAAAAATAGGTCTTTGATTGTCCCAAAGAGAAACAATGATTCCTAAACAATATCATCTTACATTCATTGCACTCTTACAGCATAATGAAAAATATTTTTTTTTGCTTTACTGGCCAATAGTCAAATCAAGATCTTTTGATAAATTTGGATTTGTTACATATTTGTTACATATTCATATGAACCTAACTAAATATGGATATGAGGGAATGTGATGTTGTAATTTAGATGCTGAAAATCTAGGAGTTCTTTCTTTCACATAGTGTGGTTAGTGATTTTGAGCCAGAAGTAAAAAAATAGAAATACATCTATCAATCTTCTCTGGCCCAGAATGGTGGATTATAATTCATAATTTTTAATGATGGCTTTCATCATGCAGTGGATTCCCATCCTTCCTTCCTTCCTTCCTTCCTTCCTTCCTTCCTTCCTTCCTTCCTTCCTTCCTTCCCTCCCTCCCTCCCTCCCTCCCTCCCTCCCTCCCTTCCTTCTTCCTTCCCATCCTCCCTCCGCCACTACCTGAAAAACTCTTGACTGCTTACAGATGAAGGGACAATATAGCAAAAACCCCAAAAACAAAGACATTTAATAGAGTGGAAGAATAGTCTTTAAAAGTAAGTTTGGAAGTGGGATTCACTTTACTTTACTTTACTTTACTTTACTTTACTTTACTTTACTTTTTACTTTACTTTACTTTTTACTTTACTTTACTTTACTTTACTTTACTTTACTTTACTTTACTTTACTTTACTTTACTTTACTTTACTTTACTTTACTTTACTTTACTTTACTTTACTTTACTTTACTTTACTTTACTTTATTTTGGATTTATATACTGTTCTACTCCCGAAGGACTCAGGGCGGTGAACAACCAACGGATAAAACACACATAATACAAAATTTAAAAAACAATGTAAAAGCACATTAAATAATTTGGCCCATACAAATTAAAACACCCCTATTGTTTTAAAACAAATTTAAAATTAACAATTAAAAGGAAGTTAGGCCAGGCCAGCCTGTTGAGATAAAAAGGTCTTGAGGGCATGGCGGAAAGTGCGTAAATCCGGGATCCTCCATATCTCCGGGGGGAGCTCATTCCAAATGGCAGGCCCCCCAATGGGGGCCGCCAATCGACACTGTTTGACCGACAGCACCCTGAGGAGCCCCTCTCTATGTGAGCGTACTGGCCGGTGAGAGGCTACTGGTGGCAGAAGGCGGTCTCATAAGTACCCAGGTCCTAAGCCATGGAGAGCTCTAAAGGTGGTAACCAAGACCTTGAAGCGCACCCGGAAGACCACCAGGAGCCAGTGCAGCTCGTGCAGGAGAGGTATTACATGGGAATGCCACGTCGCTCCCATAACCACCCGCGCGGCCACATTCTGGACCAGTTGGAGCCTCCGGGTGCTCCTCAAGGGGAGCCCCATATAGAGAGCATTACAGTAGTCCAGGCGGAAAGTGACGAGGGCATGAGTGACATTCACAACGAATGTATTGTTTTAAAAACCATATATGTTTCCAGAATAAGCAATTACTAGAATCAATGAAGCCATTAAAAAAAAGAGGCTGCCACTTCTCCATATTTTGTTTAAAATCATTACAGAAGTGCTAGCATGAAGCATTATGAAGAATTAGAATATGATTTGTAAAGGCCTGCTCCAAAGTACTTTTACTGACATAGCAGCCTCATGAATGTTTATTCAGAAGTGTCTCCCACCGGGTTGATGGGCTCGGGGCCCTTGTAAATTCTTTTATGATTACAGCTTAGAAAACAAGTGATGTGAATTCCAGCCTTGCAATTTAATACATTGTTTCAGCAAATTTCACATTAAAAGATTTTTTTTTCTACAGTCCTTCTTTTTTTCTTTTTTTGAATTCATGTGGCCATTTAGCCACCAAAATATTCCCTTGGGGTGGGGGAAGGAGAAGTATTTCATAATTCTTCAATAAGGAAAATGGCATGGCTTAGAAGGGGGTAGTTTAAAGCCTTCTGAACTGCTCAACAGAAAATGGAGTGATATATTGTTCAATATCTTTTTGAAGCTATTGTCTGGTTTGGATGAAGATAAAACAGGCAAGTTTTATAAATGGTTTCTGTTGCTTCCTCTTTAAAAACAAGAACGAGAAAATATGAGAAAAATATAATTTCAGCCTTTTACTTGGACTTTTTTTTATTTTTATAAATTTTATTCATAAACACTTTTAAAAAAAAAACCAGTGCATTGTCAGGGTATACCATTTACAAATAAAAAAGACCAAAAAAGAAGAGTGGTGTTAAACATTGACATACAAGCTAATAACAATAATGATATAGTAACAATAGTAATAATATAACCAAAAAACTTTTAGCTAAGTTTCTTCTTACATTAAAACATTGTAATTATTTACCTTCTTATTTTCTTATTTTCAGTACTAACATTTATGATCTTACTTTTCTCTAATGCCTACTTCTTGTTTCTATCCATTCATCAAATTTATTCCAAATCATATAACATTCTGTATCTTCTTGATCTTTAATTTTATAGGTTAATCTAACCATCTTGGCACAGTCAAAATTTTTTCAAATTACAGCCTCCTCTGGTGGGGTACTCACATTTTTCCAATATTTAGCATACTGTATATGATTCTTGCTGCTGTCAGTGTGTGTAAAACAAAATATGTGGTCCCTTTATCATAGCCCTCTGGTAATATACCTAGGAGGCATGTTTCTGGTTTCAACTCAATATTCTGTTTAATTATCATTTCCAGCCAGTTTTGTATTTTTTCCCAATATTCTCTTGCTTTACTACACGTCCACCCCATGTGGCCAGGATTCTCCTAGGAAAAAAAGCCCTGTGATTATTAGATGTGGATTGATTCTTCTTTAAGCAATATTGATAATACATTTTTGTTACATTTTTACATGACTAAATTAGTTTAAAATTAGATTACTTGCATAAAAATTGCTTAAAGGAGGATCAATCCAGATTTAATCATTTAATATGTATGTGTGTGGGGTGTTTGGAAATAATTCCAATAAGTTTGGAATTCCAATAATTCCAAGCATACAATTCTCAAAATTGGAAATGATTCTGTTTGAGTTGCAGAATTCAATTCAGTACTATCAATTTTGATATTTGAAGTACACCTTGGGTTCAAGAAGTATCATGATGGGAAATTTTTAACATTAAAAGTTCTGCAAAAGACATTACTGACAAACTTTTTTTTTTTTTTTTAGTTGTTGCTTTGGCAAAAAAATTTTTTTAGCCTGTATCTAAATCTGTCATGAACTTTATCAGATTACAGTATGTGAAAAAATAATTATTATATTCTACATTTAAACCACTGAACCAGTATGATGCTGTTTTGGATGTCCATTCCTAGTAAATGTGTATTTTTGCACAGCTACCCTTTGTTTTTAAAGTCTGACTTTCAGATGAAACTGATTGTACTTTACTCCTTGGAAACTTTTTTTTTTTTGAAAGGTTCCACTGATTATTGGAAGATTGTACCAAATAGGGAAGGAAGGGTTACTTCAGAAGCTTTCCTTCTTCCTGCTTCAGAAGATGCTTCTTTCATGCTTGTTCCTTTTGCTAAAGATTTTATTGAAATTAAATTAATATTTGTGCTTTTATTTATTTAGTGTATGGCAAATGGACGGACTTATAGTGGTTCAGATGTTAATGTCCAGGGTGGGTGAATTCAGAATATGATGGAGCCGACTGTCGAAAGGCTGAGAGCGCTTTCTTGATGGTAGCTGAGTGCTCTTTCACCCTTGGAGCTTTACAGTAGTGGCCAAAATTGTGGAAAACTTTTGTCTCTTCCTGAAGAAGACCATTGGTTTGTGTAAGTCACACTTGTCTGCATTGATAGACATCAGTCCTTCAAGTTTCAAAAAGATTTTGCATCCTTTTCCTACCTGCCGCTAGATTTCATCAGTTTTAAAAAGAATTATGTGCTCTAGGGAGTTGCTTGATATTTATGGAATTCAGAAGGTAAAAACCAGTAAATTCCCAAATCATCTTTTTTACATTCATGAGATTCTCTTGTTATTAAACAATATATATGTTTTGGGATATGTATGTATGTATGTATGTATGTATGTATGTATGTATGTATGTATCAGTGATGGGTTTCAAATTTTTTTTACTACCGGTTCTGTGGGTATGGCTTGGTGGGCGTGGCAGGGGAAGGATACTGTAAAATCTCCATTCCCATCCCACTCCAGGGGAAGGTTACTGCAAAATCCCCATTTCCTCCTGATCAGCTGGGACTTGAGAGGCAGAGAATAGATGGGGGCGGGGCCAGTCAGAGGTGGTATTTACCAGTTCTCCGAACTACTCAAAATTTCCACTACCAGTTTTCCAGAACTCCTCAAAATTTCTGCTTCTGGTTCTCCAGAACTGGTCAGAACCTGCTGAAAGCCACCTCTGGTATGTATGTATGTATGTATGTATGTATGTATGTATGTATGTATGTACTATATGTATGTCTCGCAAAACATTAATAGCTTTTTTTGTTGAAACCTAGATATTTTACAAAAAGAAATGTACTCGAACTTGCCTTCTTTGGAACTTGGAAGCAGTCCTTTTGCAAATTATATCCAGCAATAAAGGAGTCTGGACCAATAGGTTGCTAGTAGGTGGTTATTGGATCCACAGTTGTTGAATTAAATTGGGCTCATAAGGCAGATGCAATATAATTTCAAAAAAATAACATAGGCTAGACTAAATGCAGCTACATTTTCATTTTTATTTGGCAAAAACCTCCTTTCCTGGGCTCCCTTTGGTTTTTAAGGATAGATTTACACTGTGGCCTCAGCAATTGTGTAGTTGGAAGCCATTCCACCTAGGGAAAATTCTTGGTAATATGTTTCATAATGGCTCCATCATGGTAATTTTTGGAAGTGGTTTTTCAAGTGTAAGAGCCAGTTCCCATTATTCCCAGCTATTCTATATTTGGATTTTCTGGGCTCAGAAGATTATAAAAGTAAATTTCCATGATCTATAATCTAGATTTCTGTTATGGTGAAACTGATAAAGAGTTACTTCGCATCTGCTTTCAAAGATTGTACAATGCATGGATGGTTCAGGCATTTACCTTCAAAAACTGGTGCCTATATATCATGAGAATATATTTGGTTTTTAAAAACAAACAATCCAGATTTGATCCTTTGTACATTGAAAAATACCTATTGTAGCTGTTACCAGCATCTCTGAGTTATGGTTATTCATAATTTATAATAACTTTCTGTTGTCCCTTTTCGTGTGTCGGTGACTTTAGATATGTTTTGAAATACTTTCTTTTCTTTCAATGAGTTGCCTTATAAAACAGTCTGAATTTCAGTGGGACTAGTGCCTACCGTGTTTCCCCGAAAATAAGACCCTGTCTTATATTTTTTTGAACCCTGAAATAAGTGTTTAGCCTTATTGCCATGTGCTCAAAAGCCCGATTGGGCTTATTATCAGGGGATGTCTTATTTTGGGGGAAACAGGGTAGTTATTGCAGGTAGCATGCCATAGGCATGCTTATAAGACTTACCTAGTCATAAACAGACTGCCATGATAGAAGCACTGAGGATTAGATGTAAGGTAAAGGTTTCCCTCGCGCATATGTGCTAGTCATTCCCGACTTTAGGGGGCGGTGCTCATCTCCGTTTTAAAGCCAAAGAGCCCGCGCTGTCTGAAGACATCACCATGGTTATGTGTCCAGCATGACTAAATGCCAAAGGCACACGGAACACTGTTACCTTCCCACAAAAACTGGTCCCTATTTTTCTACCTGCATTTTTTATGTGCTTTCGAACTGCTAGGTTGGCAGAAGCTGGGACAAGTAACAGGAGCTCACCCTGTTATGCAGCACTAGGGATTCGAACCGCTGAACTGCCGATCTTTTGATTGACAAGCTCAGCGTCTTAGCCACTGAGCCACCTTATCCCTTAGATATAGCAAGCTCAAAAGCAAACTGCTTTTAACCTGTTACTGAAAAGAGACTTTCCGTCTGAAAAATGAGATACTTCAGGCCCATTGTAGGCCAAAAGCTAAGGGGGAAAAAAAGGTGCAAGAACTTTAGCCTCTATTCCCTGTAAATAGAGCTTAATACACAGCAATCCCTGCAATTGTTCCATAACAGCTTCATTAGATTTTACAGTAAATCTACCTATCTGAGAAGTCCAGCCTTGAGTGCCTGCTTGTACCTGCTTCTAATTCTAGTAATCCCTGAAATAAGCCTGACAGCATTTATAAAACCAGAAAACGAAGAAACTCTGTGAACTAGGGATCATCTGGATTTTTGCAGCTCAAACGGAAAGCAAATTGAGCATGTTCCTCTCTATGTCTTCACATTCTTAAGATATTTATCAATCCAGGTCACTGTTGCCATTTTTCTGGGCAGGCAGGCATACTTCCAAGTAAAGCATTGGGTTGCAGTTCAGATAATTGATATCTTAATGCTTAATTCTCTAATAAAAGATGGAGTTGTACCTAATCAGTTTCCAGGATTCTGCACTTTTGATTTTCCAACAGCACCCATGGAGTCTAAATGGAATCCATTAGGGACCCATTACGAAAAGAAACAATACTGGTGGTTATTATTGGTTTGGAATATTTTAATTTTTCATTTCACTTTTCCTTTATCAAAAGAAAAAAAAGAAGATTGGTCTTACAGAGGTGTTCATAGCCATCACCTACTTCTAATCTAACCAAAGGACCACATATTTCCCAATGTTTCTACTTAAGTAGGATTCATATAACAAGTGATGAAAAGAATAGGTAAAATTGTAATTTCCTGTTAGTGTTCATTCTTTCCATACTACAATAATCTGTTTTAAAACTTTGGCATGATCGGTATCTGTGGTCTTGTATCATTGCTATTTCTGGCCAATTGATTAACTAAAGGATCTTTGTTCTTTTTAAAACAATGCTGAATAATTTACATAAGATGAGCACTTCTTTAAAAGAAATAAGGAAGACACATTTTTAAGAGCCTGAAATAGTATACAAGAACAATTGTTAGTACAGAGGATTTTGTGAAAAAGCTGGTTTTATAATAAAAATGCAGTAGCTCAAAAGCTTTCTTACATTTAGGGTTAATGCCTACAAGTTCTACAAGTTCAAACAGATAATTAAATAACCTTCACTAGATCCATTCCATGAAAAGGTTTACTCTCTAGATGTTATTAAGCATATCTGATTTTTACAAGTATAAAATCTCCCTTGAGGGAGAGAGGCAGTCTAGAAATATTAAATATAAATAAGTAATAATAAAGTTTGGATGCTGAGTGGTTGAAATGCCAAAGTCTAGGAAATAGAAGAACATATAAATATATTGTGTATTAGTAGATATTGTGATAAAAACAGATTGTGTCCAGGTACACTTATGGGAACTGTTACAGAAGACCGTATTTTGAAGTACACTAGTCTACAGTGCAGTGATGGCCACTAATCTAGATGTCCTTTAAAGGAAGGCAATTCCATAAATTTTTCCATGACTACTTGTCATGTTGACTTTCTTACATTTAGGGTTAATGCCTAAAGTTCTACAAGTTCATACAATTCATTAAAATAACCTTCACTAGATCTATTCCATGAAACTATGAAAGAGATAGAGCCACTCAAGTCTTGGCCCAACTGTTTTATGGCTCCTCTGAGGTCTTCTAGGCATGCACTTCTATGTCCTGAAGACACCTTCATCAAGATAACTAACAAAGCAAATGATCTGTGCAGACCTACAGTCTGTGTCAGTGGTAGGAAACCCACTGGCTCCATAGAGCCAAACCCCTTCTTACGGAGCCCCCAAATCCTCTTGTGACTGTGGCAAACCAAAAGAATGAATAGTTTTGTTTTTGACTGCATTGATGTGGGAAAGAAAATAAAAGTCCCATTTAAGCTTTATAATAGGCTTGTAACATTAAAGTAAACTTCCAAAAATGAAAAGAAAAGAAAACAATTGCCCCCCAATGAGGGGAGGGGAAAAAAAGCAGAAAATCCTGGCTCGGTCTTCTTTAGAATGCATTCATGGTCACTGAACTTCAGGACATTATCCACTGGAGACCTCAGTTGCAGCAACAAAACCCCAAAAATGTGAAGCTCAGATTGGCAAGTTTAAGACCTGTGGACTTCAACTCTCAGCATGCAGACTCATGGTTGGCTGGGGAATTCTGGGAGTTGAAGTCCATAGCTCTTAAATTTGCTGAGCTTGGACACCCCTAGTGTGGCCTCTGTTCTAAACAATGCTTGGTTTTTCTGCTTGGATTCTATTTTTGAATGGCTGATACAGTGAGCTGTTATATTAACTTTTGGACTCCCCACGGGAGAGTTCAAATCTTCATATTTCATGTACAAAATAGTTTTTCTTGGCTGTCAGATGTGGGTGCTGAAATGATTAATTTACTTTGTTACAGCTGGAGCCATTCTTGCAGGCAGCATCTCCAAGGATTGGATCCACTCTACAACTTTTTGGCTCCAGTTGTGGAACAGCTGTCTGCTCGCATCTTATTTTCTTTTGCTTTTAAACAGCGTTTTGGGGTGGGGGGTGTCATACACAGAGCTCTGTGCCAAAAAAATAATAATTAAAAAATGCCACAGTGATCGACAATCTATATTTCTCTGCAACTCCCTTAGCAGTAAGCATTTGTGAGGGAATGGATCCACTATGTAAAAGTGGCAACAAATTGCATCTGCCGAATGGACGTTCAGAACAAAAGATCAAGAGATAAATTGCTTTGCAGGGCACAGGGAGTGTGGGGGGTGGGGGGGAGGAGAGAGAAAATCAAATGCCAAGAGCTAGGCTTTGTTGTTATGTAATTCCCAGATTACTATGTAGCTTGTAGATAAATGGGTTTAATGTTGTTTGTAGAATAGTTTCATTGTTCAGACACATATACATATACATACATACATCAAATTTATATTTTGCTGATAAAGAAATAAAGGGAGACTAGTATAGATCTATTTCAAGCTTTTTAGCTTTCATCAGCTAGGCATACCCTTACTTGGATTTGAACTTGGGCTTCCTGCATGTTAGGCAGTTGAATTAACCTTCTGAGCCACAAGTTCTCCCTTCATCAGCTTGAGCCAGGGGAAAGATTCAGCTCCTGGACTGGAGCTGAAAGGCGAAAGGGAGCAGAATGCTCCCTCCCACATGTTGGTGTAGGCCAGGTGTCTCGATACACTTTCTTCTTGATTTTGCTCTCCTCATGTAAATCAAGTCTTGGAATTCCCTAGCTATCCGTTTTCTCCTGAGAACACAGGATATAAATCTCCACATACAGAGACGGTTAAGAAAACCAGGCTGCCAAAGACATGATGGTTGGACACCATCAAACCTGACACCAACCAGAGCATAGAAAAACTCAAAGAAGCAGTGCAAGGTGGAAGATGTGGAGAGAGCTGGCCCATAGAATCGCCCAGAGTCAGATCTGACTGAATGGATAACATCATCGTCATACATAGAGGTTTAATGCAAGTTGAGGCAAATTGACCCAAGACTATTTTGCAAAAAATAACTAAAATCTCTAGACTTTTCCCCAATGTAATTCGAGCACCTCAGTCGCAGATAACTATTACTATTGCTACTTGCAAATATACATTTGAAAGCTTTTGAATATATTTTTAATTTAAAGTTCAGCCATTTATAGGGCCTCCCTTGATTGGTGTGTTAGTAATGAAAGGAGGAAGAGATTGCCCTAAATATAACTCACTAACATAGTTATTGAAGCACATACTCTTTCACCCCATTCTCACCCCATTCATAGTGTTGGGTCTCTAAGTATGGAAGGATTGCTCTATAGAAAATCAACCTCTTAATTACCTTACATTTTTTTAGGATGGACATCCTGAGTTGTTTTGAGGGGTTCATAAAATTGATATGAATTTAGGTTGCACAGCAACATGGCACATTGAATGTGTGTGACCCAGATCTCTACCACTTTCTTCTCTGTTGCATATTCTGTATATTATAAATATGAAACCATAAGAAAGAAAGACTTATTTAATACATAATTCAGAAGCTATGGTGAATGTTTCATGCTGGTCTGTCGAAATGTGTGCTAAACCTCTATTGGTAGTGTTGGTGGTAGACATAGTTAAGGACTTGTAGTAAATGTCTAGAGTGACCCAGGACATATGGGATAAGGGTAGACTTTTAAAGTTAAATAATAATACAAATAGGTTCATGCTGTACAAATAATTTCCTTTTTCCTGTTCATTTTGTAAGTTGCTGAGGAAATTCGTACCTGGTGATTAGGAAGCATGCAAGCTTAGCTGTGTGTTCATTTGGTATATATTTATAAATTAGAAATGAACAGTTTCCTCTGTACTCATAGGGAAACTGATTTAGATAAGCGTAAGTAGTTTGGGGAGGGTTGTTTTGCTTGTTAATTGGGTTTTCATTCAATAATTTAAACTAATATTCTGCTTCCTCCTGTTTCTATCCATTTTTATTTCATTTATTCCCTCCTTTTTATTTCAGTGAGTACTCGAAGTGGCTAACAAAGCATTAAAAATAAAATATCTAGATAGGAATTTGTTCAGTTATAATTTATAAATATATAGCAGATAAACCCACAGTCCTAAACTGAGTCTAGCTATTTTTCTAAACCTGTATTGACTTATTTTGACATCATTGTCCAATATTTCAGACCACGTTTTCCAGACTTAAGAACTTTGACACGTTTTGACTGAGATCTTTGACATAAGATTTAAAAAATGCTAAGCAATATGAAAAATAATAATATTAAAACTACCTTTTTGAACTCTGGCAAAAGAGGTGCATCTTTACAGGTTTTTCAAACATGGATTGAAAATCAAGCATAGCTCTTAAGGGCATTTCAGTCTTGCAGAACTGATGTAAGTCTTGTAGGGTAATCCAGATAAGAAGCACACCCAGAAGTTCAACTTTTAACTTTATTTTGAGGTTACATTAAGGTACTCTTGCAAGTGTGTCAGTACATCTCTTTCTGCTTACCTATACAGTCCAAGATATTAGGAAGATGTTTGCTATTCCTTCTGCAGATTCAACTGTCATTAATCCAATCATTGTCCCATTTGCAGCTCTTTTTCTTGTCTCCCAAGATCATTCCTACATACAAGAGGTGCGGTGGCTCAGTGGCTTAATGACGCTGGAGAATATGTTCTCAGCTCCAGTGGTTTGAGTCCTAACTCTGTGTGGCAGGGTGAGCTCCTGTCACTTCCCTCAGCTTCTGTCTGCCTAACAGTTTGAAAGCATGTTCTATGTGAGTAGATAGATACTCACAGATCTATCTACCCACAGATAGATAGGTACCACTTTGGTGGGGAGATGAGCTGATGCTCTGTGCAGGCAGTCAGATTCCTGATGGTTCTGAACTTTCCCTGTTGTGGCACCTGCTTGTGAGGCAGCTCCGGGGAGGGAGGGAACCTTGGCTGATGCTGCAGGAAGAGCTGCTTGTCTTTCTCTCTTTGGTGGGAAGCCATTTGTCCTCCTCTGGTGCACCTTGGGATGTGCACAAGTATTTCCTGTAAGGGCTGGTCCCTTGGTAAGCCAACTGCTACTCTGCAACAGCATTGTGGTCTCCTGGCTACTGTAACAATGCCATATACTAATAATAACTTCTACATACCATTACAGGCAATGAATTCCATAGCCTGGAAACAATGCAGGAGAAGCCCCAGTCCTGTGTGCACAAATTTCGGCTTCCTAACACTATGGGTATCTTTAAAATGCCTCTTCTGTGGATTGTAACAACCATATAGAATGATAATGATTGTTCTTATACATGCAGGCACAAACTGATAGGAAGGCATGGCCGCTTAAGTAATATATTCTAAGTATTACTCCTCTGGGTCAATTCAAAATTTTGGAATATAGACATTTTCATCTTTTAATTAAAAAAAAAAGAATGTTGTGCTTTCTTCTTATTTTGCTTCCTTAAATATATGGCTGAAGTTCTTTGTTCCTGACTAAACATAGTGATGTGACATATATTAGTGATTTCTTGCATCAATTTCCTATCGTTCCTTCAGGGGCTCTAGATTTCCATTTCCTGTTTTGTCCTCACAAACAATAACTCTGTGGAATAGATTAGCCTGTGATTCAGAGTCATTCAATTAAGGTTGTGTTTGATCTGGGGTGTAGACTTGGTCCTCTCCCACTGTACATCACCAATGTAGATGTTAATTCTACAGGACTTCCTCTGTGCCCTTGTGTTCTTGTGACAAAACTGTCAAGGTTCCAATTGATGAACCCAACCAAGCTAGCAAATCGAGACAATCAAATCTCTTTAAGAATAGCTTTATTGAATGCATCATTTTGGCACGCATGAAAGCAAAGCCAACTCTAACTATTTCCTGCAGTTTTCATATAATTAAAGAACTGATATTCCCCCTCTCTCCGTGTCATAGGTCACATTGTCCAATTAGGTGTTCTGGCTTCTCCCTGGTAACTCCTTCAAATCTCTGGCCAGCACCTGTTGGGATGACCTTGGGATGATCTGTTGTTATTGTCTGGTCTGACATTCCAAGCTTCTCCCTCTCCCCATAGTGTGTGGCAAACTGAGAAACAAAAATATGGTTTTGGAAGAATAGATTCATTTAGAAGTTGACAAAAAATCTTGATTACCTATTTCTGGGGATAGTTCTAGTTCTTTATCGCCAGCCTTCTAAAATTCAGCATCCTTCCAAAATGTTCTGATTGCAATTCCCAAACTGCTTCACTTTTGCAAAGAGAAGTCCCAGCAGATCCAGAAGAGTTGGACTGGTAATATTTATGTGCTCTGGAGGACAATCCTCTTAACTCCTTTATTCACATATATTTCTGGTTCCTGCAAAACCTGTCAGTAATGATGAATCAGTTCCAATTCTCCTAAGAAGCGAAGTATCTCAGATTATTATAGTGCTCGTCACAATCTACTTTTACATAAAAAAATGCCAGGAGAGGGAGTCTAATCCAGTGTTTCTCATCCTTCACAACTTTAAGGTCTGTGGATTTCTTAAAAGTGTTGGCTAGGGAATTCTAGGAGTTGAAGTCCACATATCTCAAAGTTGTTGAGAAACACTGGTCTAATCTACCCTACAGAATTATTGTTGGCAAAGACGAAATAGGAACTAAGAATTGCTTATGAGCTGCTAGAGGAAAGGCAGGGAATAAATATAAGAAATCAATAATATGTGCCACATCATCATGTTTAGCTGTAAACAGATATATTTCTTTACATGGGAAATGTCTATGTAGACTTTAAAGTAGGGGCTGGCAATGTGCCAGCAAATACTTCTCATTACATCCTGAAGTATACGTTGGGATCCATTAAAAAAAAAATAGACTCCAAGGTTGGAACCTTGCCTGCCCCAGTCTTAAAATATATTTAAATTATGTCAGCAACATACCAGCAGGAGTTTCATTGCAGTCCCTGATATGGAACATTTCCCATTAACAGGAAAGTTTAAAAGTTGTTCTCTATAGGTGTAGAATGTTTTTTTTTAATTTGTGGAAAAAAGTTGAAGAAAAGCATGCAAGTTTCCTACGAATAGCTGTCGGCAAATGGAAAAACTGGCTACAAACAAAGCACCTTCCCAACATTTTTGATGTTTTATAGATGAGGTCCTTAATGGAGCGTAATCTGATTCACATTGTGGAAATTAAATTTTACAGGCGCCACAATTATTGGAGTTTTCCTTAGCCCCGTTGAGTAAAATCCACAACTGTCTGATAAAAGAAGCAAATGTGCTTTTGAAATGTCTAAACTGGCACACGTTGCTTTGAACATTTAACATTTCTGATGTTTTGACTAAGAACCTGGAGTTTTTGCTTTTTGACTTGTTTTTAATTTTGTGGTCTGCTGCAAAGAAGGAACATTTTCACAGCTGTTAAGTAGTAGTTACTTTGGTTTCAAAGAAGCCCCCTGAAGGTCTGCATGGTAATCACAAAGCATTGGTGGTCATTGTCTTGTGTTTGAACAGCCCACTTATTTCCCCACAGTAGTTTTCTAGAGGTAATGAATCCAAAATGGACTAATAAACCCTTTCATGGTGTGGCAGCTCTTTCATCTCCATCCTTGATTTTATTGACCTTCACTGAAGTTCTATATGACTTTGTAGTATAATTGCACTTCAGGAACTATGTATGATCAACTGTTGGGTGGGAATATCGATTTAACACATAGGAACTAAAAGCAATGGTTTAAAGTTAGGCAATTAGTAAGTGTGGGAATGTTGAACATAGAAAAACATCGAGTGGCACTTTGAAAATATGATATCGCTGAAGATTACTTTTAAGATTTCGAAGGAATTTTTCTTCTGCATAGCTTTAACCACTTATACCATCATCAAGCCTTCTCTAAATTAGTGCTGTCTGACTATGTTGGATTACTGTTTTCATATCTTGTGGCTAGCAATATTTGAACTGGAGTAATCCAGTGTTAGAGCAAAGCCTAGCCTAAATTCATTAAGATGCATTAGATCTCACTCTACAAATGTTCCATTCAGGCTAAGTTTACTTCTAGGAGCAAAGATTTCTCTTCTGTATATCTTACCTTAGACAATTATTGGGGTAGAGTAATAGGATAAGATTTCCTTTAGCAAATCACTGCCAGTTTGGGTGTTTTACCATTCTAAGTCTTTATGATGTGATTTTATAATTCAATTGCTTATGCTTCATTATGATCTTATTTGTTTAATTAATTTATTAAATTTATATGCTAACCATCTCCGCTAAATGACTCTGGGATTATTGTTGAATTAGATTGCACTTTCTGATTTTATCATGCATCACTCTGGGAGTGTATGCATTGATGCCTCTCTTTTAATAGCTTGTAATCACAATAGCTATTACAATAGCTCATTATTATGCATTTTCTCTTAAAAAGAATAGGGCACATCTTTATCAGAGTGTTTATTTTTTAATCAGTTTTTAATTAAGGGCCAGTATATTCTATGGTGCTCCATAGTCATGATATTGAAATAAGTAGACAAATTCATCAAACAAACAAACAAACAATAAAGGCAAAGGTTCCCCTCACACATATGTGCTAGTTGTTCCCGACTTTAGGGGGCAGTGCTCATCTCAGTTTCAAAGCCGAAGAGCCAGCACTGTCCGAACACGTCTCCATGGTCATGTGGCCGGCATGACTAAACACCAAGGGTGCACGGAACGCTGTTACCTTCCCACCAAAATAAATAATATCTTTCTGTAAATGCCCTAGCAAATACCCATTCCAGTAACAATACCCTGACTGTTTAGAAGCACATACCGTATTTTTCAGAGTATAAGACGCACCTTCCCCCCCCTAAAGGAGGGTAAAAATTTGGGTGCATCTTATACATTGAATGTAGCCCCGCCCATCTACTGGTCCCCACCCTTTGGTCTCTGCCTCCCAGCAGTTTACCTCCTTGCAGCAAGCAGAAACGGCTCGTTTCAGCTTCAGAACAGCCTAATTAGCACAAGTTGATTGGATCGGCCTCCCAACTCTCAGCTGTTTTCCTCTCAGCTGTTTTGCACAGGCCTCTGCTGCTTGCTGCAAGGAGGTAAATTGCTGGAGCAGATTTTTTTTTCTTGTGCTAATCAAGCTATGCTGAAAACGAAAATGAAAGTAAAGCAGGCTGTTTGCTGTTTGCTGCAACAAGGCAAAATTGCTGGGAGGCAGAGGCAGATTTCTTTTTCTTGTTTTCCTCACCAAAAAAGGTAGGTGCGTCTTATACTCCGGTGCGTCCTATACTCCGAAAAATATGGTACTGTATCGATCACTTCAGTAAATTAAACAAATTTCTTTGTTCTCTGCCCATACAGTACATTCTGCTGGTGGATTTGAGGTTCTTGATTGGAACTAGACCAGGGGTGGGTTGTACTTACCTTTACTACTGGTTCGCAACGGGGCCGCATGAACATGATTGGAAATTGGATAAAAAATTATTCTGTGTTTTTGCCACGTAGATATCTTGACTTTTGCTGAAGGGGGAAAGACACGACAACTTAAAAAAGAGTAGACTCCACTGAATGTGAAAACATAAATGGTCTAATAACAGTACTGTGAGACATATTCAAATCATCTTGATTTCTATAGGATATTTAAGTGTTTTTTCTTTTGCTAACTCAAAACGTTCTGAAAATCAGTCCTTAAATTTGGCTGAGCTGTTTTTAATATAGCAGGAAAACAATTTGCACAGCAACTGTCCAAATGATGCAGAAATCCAAACAATTTCTATGTAAAATTGGATAAATGCTATTAAATTGATTCCTTGCATACATTGGCAGATAAATCTTTCTGATTTTCTAAAATGAAATAAATGTGAATATATAGTGCCCCCCTGTGGCTAAAAGATATATTCTGCCCTATGAAACTAGTTGCCAAACTACAGTGCTATTGTAGATCAAGGAAGGAAGGGAGGGAGGGAGGGAGGGAGGGAAGGAAGGAAGGAAGGAAGGAAGAAAGGAAGGAAGGAAGGAAGGAAGGGAAAGGGAAGGGAAGGGAAGGAAAGGAAAGGAAAGGAAAGGAAAGGAAAGGAAAGGAAAAACAAATCATCTAAAAGAACTCATCTCCCAAACACAGACTGCCTAAAACAGTAAAGTATTCTAGTTGCTTTCCTGGCCAATGTAGAAATAAATAGAGGTGTAGCAAAGCCTTACCAGTAATCTCTCTGTTGGACCAGGTCTGGAGAGAATGGGTGAGGATTATGGTATGTAGTTTTCCAAATTGTGATTCACCTACAGAGGTTGTGGTTGCCAGAACCACTAATAAGAAGGATTGACAGGGCTAGTGAGTAATTGGGCTAAGTATGTTATAGGATAGTGTCAGTTACTCCTATGGACCACTGTTTCTGATGTGCTTTTATATAACCAGTTTGGATTTCAATGATTTTTTTTTTCAGTTTGTTGCTAAGTATGATCAGTGGATCTATTACATTTCAATGCTCTTAGAGTAGAGATATTATATATTCTCAAAAACATTGCTGGGCAGTTTGATTTAATTTTCACAGAGAGGAGGTGAAAATGATATTATAATGCTTCTAACTGCAAATTCACCTCAGTTTGAATTTCCTGCTTTATTAGTTTAAGAGGCTACAATATAAAAAGAAAGTTCCCTAGTGAGAATTTATCATTGCAGTGGCTATTTTATAGAGAATTTATTTTTCCTGTGAATAAAATTCTGGAATTTAGGATCCAAGCAACATTAAATCAGTTGGTTTTCTAGGCCTTTCTCTCTGTTGCCTTTATTGCTGCACATTCTTATCTTCCCTCTGAAACAAAGCAGAAAAACACAAATGAAAGCAAATAAAATAATACCATGGATAGATGGATAGGATATATATGCGACATTCTGTAGCAGGATATATTTACTATTGAGAAACACAATGGCTCAGTGTTTAAAGACACTGAGATTGTCAGTTAGAAAGCTGGGTTCGAGACTGGGTTTGAGATCTGAGCACCATGAGATGGGGTGAGCTCCTGTTACTTGCTCCAGCTTCTCCCCATCTAGCAGTTCAAAAGCATGCGAATGAGAATAGATAAATAGGTACCACTTCAGTGGGAAGGCAACAACGTACCGTAGATCTTGGTGTATAATCATGCTCGCCCCATGACCATGGAAGTTTCTTCAGACAATGCTTCTTCCTTGGCTAAGAAATGAAGCTGAGTATTAGAGTCAGATTCGACTGCACAGGGGAAACCTTTATATTTGCTGTAAAGTAATAAAAAAAGACAATTTTTTTTTGGTTAGAACACCTTATTTTAAAAGTTGGTATTAATACATTTAAAAAAAAAACTATGGCAATGGGGCTACACATACTATATATTTTAATATAAATCTATAAACTGCCTATCCTAAAGCAAGAACAAATATTTATTTGGTCTTGCTTTAAGATAGGCAGTTTATAGATTTAACTTGCATTGAATCATGTGGAATATCCCATGGAATGGTGTAAAATTCTACATACTCCAACTCTTTGCTGTCTGGACTCTGACTATCCCTGTCTGACTCTCAAGGGCTTTGATAGTTTGTTTATATATTTAATTTATATAGCTGCCCATTTGAACAAGTGACTATGTGGCATACATCATAAAAACATTAAACAATTAAACAACTAAAACAATACAGAATAAATATACAATATATGGACACCAAGTAAAACTATTGGCAAAGATATTGATATAGCCAACATTCAACACATTTGGTTGCCAGGATTCTAGTCATAATTGAAACTATGAAACCTGAATTCCCAAGTACCGTATTTTCCGGAGTATAAGATGCACCTTAGTTTTTGGGGAGGAAAATAAGAAAAAAGCTGATTGGTGGGTGGATCGGCCTCCCGGAATACCCCCAATCAGCTGTTTCCAGAGGTGAATTTTAGCAAGAGGTTTGTTAGTTGTGAGTTCTGTGCTTTGCTTTTTTTTCTGCCTCTGAAACTCTGTTTCAGGAAAAACCTTTTTTCCTGCCTCTGAAAGCCTCTGAAACAGCTTCAGGAAAAAAAAAAGGCTTTTTTTCTGAAGCTTCTTTCAGAGGCTTTTATTCTGAAGGACTATCTGTACTCTGTTCAATCTCCTTTCTTTGGTATTGGTATGTAGATTAACCTCTTCACCATCTGTTGGTTATTGTGTCATTCTCCAGATTTGTTAGCATAGTTTGATTAGAACCTTTACTGATTCTTCTTTTGTTGCTTGCCATATTATTTTAGATAAAAGCCTTTCAGAGGCTTCTTTCAGCCTCTGAAATCTCCGTTTGCGAGGCTGGGCGGGGCTACATTCAGAGTATAAGATGCACCCAGATTTTCACCCTCTTTTTTGAGGGAAAAAGGTGCGTCTTACACTCCGAAAAATACGGTAGTTGAGACAGTGAGCAGAGATCACTAAACCTTGCAATATCACACAGTGCTTTTCCTGAAAAGAAGGTAAGTAAAATAAGTGGCTAACATGGTGGGCATGCACACGCATAGCATTGAGGGGGGAGGAATGGAAACAACAACAACAAAAAGGACTTAAGTAAGTAGAAAATTCTTAGGGGATGGAATCCAGCAATTTGTTGACATACAATACCTTAAAATATTCTCCGACTGCAGAAGCCAAATTTTAGAATGCATTTTTTTGGTGGGGTGGGGTTCAGCTGATGAGTACCTTCTAAATAGCAGCTATAAGAATGCAATAACTCTTCTCTGGAGCAGTAAATCTCTGCAGCATCACAAAAGATTGTGTGTTAGTTGCTTTGTAAGTAGCTTTAGGCACAGGTAATATAACAATAAAAACTGTGAAAGTCTTTCTGAACAAATTAGATATAGAGAACTCTACCGGTTCAGTTGGAAAACCCAAACAAATTAGCCTGGGATTGGCCAGTGATTAAAAATAAAATTATTGCCAATTTTTTAGCTGTATCTTTCCCTATATATTAAATGAGGACGACATATCTGTTATTCAAAAGAGTCTTGTAAATGAGAGTGTGCAATTGCAGTGATTTACATCATTTGCATGATGGCATTGCTGTGCAGATGATATACATTGACACAAAAGACATAATTTCCTTCTTTTTTATTTATTTTGTTTTAGGAAAGAGGACACCGAAGAAAAAGGAGAAGAAGAAGAAGAAGAAAAAGAATTTAATGGAACGAGCTCAGAAGCAGCACAGTTTCTTCCTAGCTACAGACCAAGCTAGTCAATAGAGACATTTGCCCAGGGCCTGTTGATACATGTGGGTTGTTGGTTTTTTTTAGTTTATATCTTGTTTTTGTTCGTTTTGCAAAATACACAGAAGCTGCTATTAGCTCCTGCATGAGGAAGCACTGCGATTCAGCTGCTCTGACAGCCTTTGGACCTGGGGGGAAAAAGGAGAACATCCACAAGCTTGTTCGTCTATGTTATTTATACTTTTACGATTAATGTGGTTCTTATTGTTCTTATTATTGTTCCCCAAACTTAGTCTCTCTCTGGGACTGAAGAAAAGCACTGAGTTCAATCAGTGGAAGTGTATCAAAAAAATGTCATTTGAGGGTTCCCTCCCTCCCTTTTTGGTTTAATTTAGTTACCTGCAAGAAGGAAGGAATTTGATTTCATGGCACAGGATTTTGGAGACAGGAGCATCAGGACTGCATGGCACCATGGGATAAATTCCTATTTCTACAAGGCAAAGAAATGGGGAAGTTAGAATTGCTTATCGTTTCTCATACTGTACATTTTCAAAACTGAAGGACACCAAGAGGATATCTGTAGGTAACACACTTGGTTCTCATCACACCTGCTATACTGGAACAGTTGTATAGTCAAAACTGCTCTTGACTGATATATGGAATTATGGCTTAGTATTTCAGGACCATAGTGGTTCCCATGTGTACATATCATGCTGTCTACATATAAATAAACCTATTTACATTAGGAGGTTGGGTCTGTTTTCCATGTGTGCAGTTCATCATTCGAACACCTAAAGATGAGTGCTGAAAATGAAAACAATACTACCCCTTTTATACAAATCTGTCCAAGCCAGCTTTGACTGATGACAGCCTGACAATATATCTTGCTCTTGTGCAGTTTAGTGTTTTCCTGGCAGGGCCAACTTATCTCTGAAATCTTTCCTTCAAAGACACTCCGCTGGTTGTAATCAAGTGATGACATTCCATTCGAAAACAAAAACCACTTTTTAGAGTTGAACTAAGCCATATTTCTCAAAGAAATCCTGGCATTCTGCTGTTTTGTTTTGTTTTTTAAAAAACTTGGTTTTTTTTTTTAAAGGAAATAGACTTTAAGAAAAGGAATTAAAAGGTAAATAGGTTTAATGTTGTCATTTGTGAATAAATTTGCAGAAACTGTAAGGAGACTCCTATATCCTGCAAATGATGTGGAGCCATAAAATGATGATGATGATGATGATGTTATCCATTCAGCTGTGTCTGACGCTTGGCGATACTATGAACCCAGTCTCTCCATAATTTCTGATCTTGCATTATTTCTTCGAGTTGTTCTATGCTCTGGCTGTTGTCAGCTTTGATGGTGTCCAGCCGCCATGTTCTTTGGTTGCCTGGTTTCCTTTTACCGCTAACTCTTCCAAGTATAATTGCTTTCTCCAGTGAATTCCCCCACATGATGTGGCTAAAACATGAGCTATAAATATTCACCTGTAATTATTGTCCCTGTTGGCTAACTCATTTGAGAAAATGGAATGTAATCACAATGGAAAGTTTCCTGCCTCTTCTATAAGATCAGTAAGAGGCAGCATATGGAGCCTTTTTCAAAATTCATTCTTGGCCCTCCCCAGTAAGCCAGACAGGAAACATAACTATATGAGCTAAATCTACTTTATTCTAAGGCTACATTGATAGAATCTTCCAGGTCTGAAAAAACAAACTTCCCACCATCACTTTTAAACTACTGACCTATTAGGGCAAGTCCTTCCTAAGTTTTCTTCTCTGCCCATTAAGCTCTTAGGGATGCTTCCTCTCCTGTCTGATTGTTTCCTAGGCAGCATCTTTTTCCATTGCTCCCCAAGATCACTTACATATTCTATCATATCCACCCATTGATTCCAATTGATTCCCACTGGTGAGTGAATGCCTACACATTGTCCTCTTCCATGGTGAAATAATATGCTCAAGTGGAAGCTCTTAGTAGATAACAACACATGGGTTGGCTTCAAAAATTTTAGAAAGGGGTTCTCTGCCTGGTTGCTGGGTTGGTGTGGCCATGGTGGGCATGACCTAGTCAGCCTCCTGCACCACAGTGGGGGGTGGAGGTGTTTTTGCCCTCCCTGGCTCCGGAGGCTTTCTTTGAGCTTCTGGGAGAGCAAAAATGACCTCCCCAGGCTCCAGAGGCCTTCTGGAGGCCAGAAACGGACTCATTTCCTGCCTTCCCAAACTTCTGGTAGGCCAGTTTTTTGCCCTCCTTGAGCCTCCACATGTGCCCTGCACTTACCTGCATCCAAAAACGGGTTGTGTGGGGACTCCTGGGAGGGATGGGGTGGGATTGGCCAAGAGTGGGATTTGGGGGTTCTCCAAACTGTACAGAATCTTAGCTAGAGGTTCTCCTGAACCCCTGCGAACCCCCAGCAGCCCATCCCTGACAACACACTGTGTGAATGTGGAGAGACGTACAGCCTGGCCCATCTGCTGGTATTTGGCTATTACCAGAAATAAGTATCAATTGTAACAACACAATAGCATTTAGACTTATATACTGCTTCACAGTGTTTTATAGCATTCTCTAAGCGATTTTAGAGTCAGCATATTGGCCCCCAACAATCTGGGTTACCATTTTACTGATCATGGAAGGCTGAGTCAACCATGAGCCAGAATTGAACTGATGTCAGTGGACAAAGTTAGCCTACAATATTGGATCCTAACCACTGTCCACCACTTATTTTGGGCCACGACAAAGCCAGGAAAATGGCTTCATTCTGGTAGTTCAAAGTTTGACGTAGACATGGAAGAAGAAGAGTGAAATAATGGCTCATTACAGAAGGAACTTTGTTTTGTCTTATCTGATCCACAGGACTAATTAAAATATATTAAACAATCCAGTCCTGAAAAATTAGTTCTAAGAGATTTTTTTCTTCATTATCACAGTCCTAGGACGTGCAACCCAAGCCCTGTTCTCCCATGCCCATAATTCCAGATCCTTTTATTTTTAATCCTAAGGATATTAAATTGAATTCACCTAGAAAGAAACCTTCAACCACATCAAATTCAAAGGTTTATAGAGAAGCTGATGAATTTCAGACTTCTAGGCATGCAATCCTACACAATGTTGGTTCTCGAGTGTGCAGACTGAATCCCACAACCAGAGTGGATCTCTTCCCCACTTCACTCCCACGGTCACTTCCATGTCCTTAACATTTTGAAAGTTCAGCCCACGCTGCCACCAATGGTGTCTTATTTTGAAACTGCTGTTACTCATTTGTGAGAATCAAAGTAGAGAAAATTGATAACTGTGAAGCGTGCCTTCTATTTAACTCATCAATATCAAGGACCCGTTCTAATTAGCCAGGGTAATTAGCTTGGTATGCCTTGTCATTAAAACTTCCAGTAATGTGATTCAAAGATTTCCCATTTGGAAGTGTTAAGTGACTACCAGCAACATTCCTCCATGGACTTAATACCAAAAACAAGACCTGATTCAAATGCCTTAAATGAAAGGGAAAATATTTCAAACGGCAAACTTTATAATTAGATCACTGCATTAACATCTGACTCTAAAGAGATGGAATTTTGATAGATAGATAGTTCAAGAACTTCATGGAACTAATTGTCTTTTTTTAAAAAATAATTTTTTTTAAAAAAAACATGCTATATTGTTTGCTGACATACATGATAAACTCTGCATAAATAATAAAACAACCTAGTAATATTAAAACACTCAAACCTAAGTTGCCTCAATAATATCAACCCAACTAGCCAAAATACTACCAGCAAATCACACAATAACTCATCTAGCGTGTTTCTAAATTAAGTGATATTTAATGACCTCCCATTCTTGCCCCAGCTCCTGCCAACCTAGCAGTTTGAAAGCATGTAAATGCAAATAGATAAATTCTTTAGTAGGAAGGTAACAGAATCCCATGTGCCTCAGTATAGTTGTAGGAAGCTCCCCCCCCCCGCCCATCCAGGGGAATGAAATATTTTGGGGAATATTAAAAGAAATAGAATATTGTATTTCTCCAAAGGAGAAATGGAGAAAAATCTTAAGAAAAGCAGAAAGCAGCCCCAACAGCCTCCAGCAGAAGTCTTTAGAGATGGATATTTTGTGTCCATTAAGGAAGAGTGAGCCAATTCATTCACAAATAAAACACCTTCAGCTCCAGTTGATGGGATTAAGAAGGACAGGACATGACTTTTAGGACATAATAGGATTAACCCACCGCCATTAGAATAGCAAAAGACACAAACCTCACTACTTTGCACAACCCCCTGGAGTATTTCAAACAAAACACCAAAGAATGTATAAAAACCCACCTATCTCAACCCAATTTTGACAGCTGCCCCAGAACTACATGCTGTTGTTGCTTCTGCTCATGAATAAACAGAATCCTTCTTTCCAATCAGCTTCCATGTTATTTCCAGGGCCTTTCTCCCAGATTGGAACCAGACCAGATTTTTCTTCCAACATAGTCATGGAACTATGACTATGGAAGCATCTTCGAAAAACACAGCTCTCTCAGTGAGAAAATGGAGCACCATCTCCTAGAGTCAGATACGCCTTGATAGGGGAAACCTTTACCTTTATTGTAATATTGATATGTAGATTTCATGTAAATTAATAAAGATAATAAAGTTGTCAGGGTTCCAAGTAACATCCCCAACAGAATCAAAACTCTGAGGCAGGCATATTCCTCAACGTGTGTATTTATTAGGCTGTTTCCCCCAAAATAAGACATCCCCTGATAATAAGCCCAATCAGGCTTTTAAGCACATGGCAATAAGGTCAAACATTTATTTCAGGGTTCAAAAAAAAAATAAGACAGGGTCTTATTTTGGGGGAAACACAGTACATAGAAATTGATGCTTTTTGTGAGAAATACATGTCATATATTTTGCTGTGTATTTGTGTAAGTACACAAGAAGTACCTGTACAAAGAGGTAAGGAAAAAGTAATAAAAATATGCTAGATTGATTCTCAGTGCCATCCCAGCTTCCTAAAATATTTTCAATGAATGAAACTAAATAGTTGCCATGCATTCCAACTTGGTTTATGTTTTAAAAGAAAACAAGGGATTTAGTATTAGCAAAGCAGTATTCGAATAAGTATTACACTTAGCATGCACCAGCTCAGTTAAAAACAATTGGTTAATGTACAATGCACCACATAGAAGGAGCAATTCTTATCTACTGTACAGAAAGTCTGATTAAATCATTCATAATTGATGGTTATCTAGATTCTGTTGAATAAAATCTAGTACACTGGCACTTACTAATACTTTGAGTCATTGATTCCAAGGCCAAACTGTCTTACTCATTGGAAATTTTTTTCAACATTTAATCTATTTTGCTGTACTATATATCCCATAAGTGATGATAGAAAACAGGTTTTGACATCTCTTCAAGTAACTGAAGAATGTTATCATACCCCTTCCTTAGTCTTCTTCTTTTTTCCAAGTTAAATATATTCAATTCCTCAGCATATCCTTATAGGACTTCCTTAGTCCTTTGCTCATCTTCACTGACCTTTGATCTTTTCTTCTTCAATCCTTCTTTAAATGTGATGTTGCAAACTAGATAGAATAGTTTGATAGAGAATAGAATAGAATAGAATAGAATAGAATAGAATAGAATAGAATAGAATAGAATTCTTTATTGGCCAAGTGTGATTGGACATACAAGGAATTTGACTTTGGTGTAATTAGATAGATAGATAGATAGATAGATAGATAGATAGATAGATAGATAGAATAGAATAGAAAGAAGGGAAAGTCTTGCCACTACAGAATAGAATGGAATTATTTTCTCCTGTAATTTTGAAATTATTTTTTTCTGATATAAAAACAAGGATAAATGGGAATTTAGGTTAGAAGTTCTATAATCCTTCCTTTAACCTTGGATTATTCATACATTTTAATTTACACATCTTTCTCCCTAGCTTGACAAACACATTTTTATTTAACAAGTCATTTGTTCCACTGAATGAATTAGTACTGTGAAGGCTTTACGATACCTACCTACCAAACAGAAGAAAACAGACCGGTTAGCCAATGAAGTTTTTTTTTTAAAAAAAAAATAATAATGAAGAAAACCAACTTATGAATTTAGTCATAGCAAAAAGATAGTCTGAAATCTGAATACTTTCAGAGAATGAAATGTAAGATTTGTATAATATTTAGGCAATAACAAAAATGTAACTTTTAAAAAAGGGAGTTGTCATGTATAAGCTTTTTAAATGCTTTACTCATTGCCAGCCTACAGACACCTAAAATATTAGCCTATTTTGATGGCTTCAGTGGGATTTAAATTATAGATAGATGATAGATAGATAGATAGATAGATAGATAGATAGATAGATAGATAGATAATAGATAGATAGATATAGATATAGATATATATAGATATATAAAAATCATTTAGATTTCTAAGAGAAGATACCCAACAGTTTGGAACTGGATTCTGAATAGAAAACTATTCATACAGAGCAGTGGTGGGTTGCTCCCGGTTCGCCCCGGTTCAGGCAAAGTGGTGGCGGCGGGACGCTCCGCCCACCCACCAAGACGTCATCAAAAATGCTCTGCACATGCGCAGAAGCTTCTGTGCATGCGCAGAAGAGCCACACACTCGCAAAGCGAGTGAGCGTGCCCGCGCGCTACCAATAGTGAACCAGTAAGAGCAGGATTTGAAACCCACTACTGATACAGAGAAAGCTAAAATACATTCAAATTGAACATGTACTTCCCTTGTTTCTTCTTCATCCAATTATAGGAGTAGTGCAGGAATCAATTTTCCTTTACAGTCCCTGAAGCGGTAGAAATATTAGCTAGAGAATTTAATATGCAGACAATATCAGATGAGAGTGGGAAAGGAAAGGTTTCCACAATCCTTTTAAAGCTTATTGGGTGTTCTCCACTTCTACTGAAGTCACATGCTCATTTAAGATGACAATCCTGTGTGTATTTAGCAGAGAGAAACTCACAATGAGGCTTACTTCTAAGTAAGTAAGATTGGGAAATAATTAAAAGCTGCATATAGATGTACACTCAGCAGAAATAATAAATTAATTGTTAATTAATAAATAAAACAATTCTTCTATATCCAGTGTTAGCCAGACAACCTTCAATACATATCTTTGAAACCATTGCTCAACTACTTCTTCCTTGGAATGGAAGATAAAGATAATTTTTGATGTACGGAGCACCCATTTGCATACCCGCCGCTGATTGGCTAATCTAGCGGCGGGAAAAATAAACCGCTGTCAGTGGCTGGCAAGACTGCTGGAGCTCTTTAAAAAGAGAGACCTGACAGCCTGCCAGCAGGTTTTTTTCTAATCACGGCTGAAATAAAAGTGCTGAAGTTTACTACGGTGTCCTGCCTCTTCTATTTGCGCCCCCTATCTAACAATTTTATGGTGCTATAATTTTTACAGCCTGCTGGCTGCAGTAGTAGTTCTTAGTTATGGTAGGTGGAGGTGGTTAGGTGAGAAGAGAACTTAAGAGAAGCCCTTTCTGAAATTAGGGGGCCTAGTTGGATGGAGATTTGAAGTATGCAAATTTAGTGTCTTTTCAAAGGCGCTGATAACAGTTTGGGCAAGACGGTATTCTCATCTCTCAGAGCTTTAAACCCTTTTTTCAGTCTTTTTCAAAAGTGTTTTGGAAAGTTCTTCAATGCAAAATAGTTATGATTTTTACTCTTACTCCCATAAAACTTTGTGGCCAAATTTAGCCTGTTCGATGGCTAAGCCATCCCAATATGTTTCAAATTGCAGTAAGAAATGTTTAAAATACATATTTGTGTGTGTATGAGGGGGAATCCAACATGGTGACAGAGTAAAATTTTGTCAACGTTTATCAACATGTCCTGGTTGATAAACCATCCCTTAAAAAATGTAGTTCCAGTTCCATGTTATGTCCAGGGATACACACTAAATTACATGGCCATGAAATACTGTTGATTCACTATAGATCATTGGTCTCCAACCCTGGCAACTTTATGATTTGTAGACTTCAACTCCCAGAATTCCTCAGCTGACTATGTGGTAAAGTTAACAAGGCTGGAGATCCCTGTAGATGATTATTGATTTAACATGATAAAATCAGGAAAGGCAAGGATATGAACCCTGACACCAAGACCGTCCCTTCAATGTAACATAGTAGTGAAGAAGTTGGACTGACACTAAGGAGACCCAGGTTCAGATTCAGTCACAGCCATGGAAATCTTGAGTAAGTCGCTTTTAAGATACAGAAGGATCTTGACAGACTTGAACAGACTTGGGCGCTATCTAACAAAATGAAATTCAATGGTGAAAAAAGTAAGGTTCTACATTTAGGCAAGAAAAACAAAATGCACAAGTAAAGTATATGTAGTACCTTGCTCAATAGTAGTAACTGTGAGAGGGATCTTGGGGTCCTAGTGGACAACCATTTAAATATGAGCTAGAAGTATGCTGCAGCTACCAGAAAAGCCAACACAGTTCTAGGCTGCATAAACAAAGGGATAGAATCAAGATCACATGAAGTGTTAATACCACTTTATAATGCCTTGGTAAGGCCACACTTGGAATACTGCATCCAGTTTTGGTCACCACGATGTAAAAAAGATGTTGAGACTCTAGAAAGAGTGCAGAGAAGAGCAACAAAGATGATTAGGGGACTGGAGGCTAAAACATATGAAGAACAGTTGCAGGAACTGGGTATGTCTAGTTTAATGAAAAGAAGGCTTAAGGGAGACATGATAGCAGTCTTCCAATATCTCAGGGGCTGCCACAAAGAAGAGGGAGTCAAGCTATTCTCCAAAGCACCTGCAGGTGGGACAAAGAAGCAATGAAACTAATCAAGGAGAGGAGCAACTTAGAACTAAGAGGAAATTTCCTGACAGTTAGAACAATGAATCAGTGGAACAACTTGCCTCCAGAAGTTGTGAATGTTCCAACCCAGATGTTGGACATGGATAACCATTTGTCTGAAGTGGTGTAAGGTTTCATGCCTTAAGCAGGGGATTGGACTAGAAGACCTCTAAGGTCCCTTCCAACTCTGTTATTCTATTCCCTTAGTCCAACCTAGCCTCTAATCTTTTTCCTGTGGTGAAAAATAGGAACAGGAACACCACTTTAAGTTCCTAAAAGATAGGAAATATAAATCTAATATATCCATCCATACTTAATCTCTTCTGAAGGAACATCTAAATCAAACAGCAAGCATTCATGTTCAAAACGAATGGCCTGCAAACCACAACATTTGCAGAAATATTTCCTCCTGAGTTAAAACTACTTTAATCCAGAAATCCCCAAATTTTGCCAAATGGAAAACGACCATGTTCAGAGTTATGGAGTACTGTCAAAACTATTGGAAAACAATCTCTTGGAAAAGGATATGGTGGCATTTTGTTGCAGATTCCATTTTGTGTTCTTCCTATACCATTTTTTTAAAGTAATAAAACAAGCTGGACTTGGTACAAATGTTGATTATATAATCTGTAGTGAATAGAAACTGGCATAGATTCTAGGTTAACATTTGATTCTGCAAGATTCTTCCAAGCACTTCCCCACTACTATTAGAAATGTGGAAAGTTACTGTCTATCAGAATTATACTGTATAATTTTGCTGTTAATGGATCTGGTCCAAGCTAAAATTCATGCTGCTCACAGATATTCTTTCTCTGTCCCGTCTTACTGGCAAGATGATAGGTTCAGCCTCAAATCCAGCCTTTTTTAAAATCCAAAACTCTTTCAAGAAGGCTGGAGAGAAAAATAATGTTGGATTCTCTAACAATCCAGGCTATAACCGTAATTCAGGCTGAGTTGAAAATTCTTTTAATTGGAGTTGGATTTGTGCTTGAAATGAGAATTAGTTTGAACTGGATCAAACTACATGGAAATCTTTTTATTTCCCTGCTTTGTGGTCCCCGTTTTCTCCCTTCTTGTCAAGATTTGTAAATCTCCAATAAAACAAAAATAAAGTGAGAACATAATAGGTAGCAACCCAAGACAATTGTGTGACTCAGTAAAGACAGTCTGTCACCTGAGAAGTTTTTTTCCCCCTCACCCACATCTCAAGCTTATGTATCTATTAAGTCTTGTGGCTGCAAAATTGGGATTGTGGTGCATATCAATTTGCTTAAATGTCCGATTGTCCATGTAACTACATACATGTTTTTTTAGTAAAGTTTTTTTTAATTTTTTAAACAAACAAACATACAATACATCTTTTCTGAACAGAATATTGGCCCTATCTTAAATTTGTACAGATTTTTGTTCATCTTTAACACAATTTTATATGTTCAATTTTTCTCATAGCATTTATTCTCTCTAATTTTAAGAAACCAATATTACCCTTTATCTTAACTTCTCATCCTATTATAGTTCAATTTTTTTCTCTCCTTAAAATTTGAACCCTTAAGTTTAAATTCACATAACATAATACAATCCCCAATTATTTCCTTAAATTCTATTATTCTAATCACCAATGATTCTTTTATCAACTATTCATAATCAACATATTAGTAGAAACCAATTAAATATAATTTTTAAACATCCCTACATTTTGTCATTTCTTCATATTGACTTAAATAATTCATTATTGCCATTCTATTATTTCATCAATTATTTATATTCTTGTCTCTTATTTTAAAAGTGATCCATTTATAGTAATTTCACTAATTAGTTAAACATATTCAATAACAAATCAATTAAGTATCAATCTTACTCCAGTATCCCTAAACATGTACATGATATTTGAATATTGTAAAAATATATTTTTAAAATAAGTTATTTAGTCATAAGACTTTATCTCGATTTCCTCCAGGAGCTCAAGATGACATGCAGAAAACCTTCTCTCCAATTATCCCACAAGAAATATATTGTGAGGTAGGTTGGATTGAGACAATGAGTAGTTTAAAATACCCAGTGAATTTCCATCTATGGCTGAGGATTTGCTTCAAATTCACCCAGTCCTGGTCCATAATCTTAATTATCAAGCATAATGTCTTCAAACTCAAATATTATTGAATGGAACGGAAATTATGTGGAAAAATGTAAACATAATTTAGGCCAGAAATGGACAAATTTCCCATTCCAATTTCCACCATATTTGTAAACAATGATTTTTAAAAAAACCTAAAGAAATTATATATTGCATTAAATATCTTTCAGCAGTTGGTATTATGGTAATTTGGGAACTTTGGGGAACATTTAGATGCAGAGTTAAAGGTGAAAAAGGAAGATGTTTGCCTTCAAGAGGAATCTTGGATTGAAAAAAAACTCTTGCCTTGTGTCTTCTCATGTTATCAAATGACTTCTTCTGGATTCCCAGATGGTTGATTTCTGATACGAAGCTTCTGACGTTGAACATCCATTTTCAGATATAACTTGTTTTTTTAAAAAAACCATAAACATAAATCCTTTCTTTTTCAATAATCTGGATTTAATTTTGACATTAAAGTAACACTGAGCCTTTAATCTGGAGGACTTTGACAGCTGAATTTAATTTTTGTGTGTATATACAGAAGCAAATGAAAAAATGTGTGCATTTGCTTTGTTTCTTGCATTAGCAAAGACTAATGAAGCCCGGGTTGCCTTGTGTGTCAACCACTCCAATTAAGATGTCAAATGCTACCCTTAGGTCTTAAAACAAAACTCAGCTTTTCCTCAGCTTTTCATTATGCTAAGAGTAAAAAATTCAGTTCCATATGTTAGCCTTGTCCAATGTGGAGACCCACCAGATGAGAAGAGGCTAATTCCCAGAATTCCCCTGCCAGGATGGAAGTTACTGAGAATTCTGGAATTAGTCACATCTTTACAAGGTACTAAGATTGGAGAAGGCTGTGTAATGCCCACAGATGAAGCAGTTAACTTCTATGATAATATTAAGATGGTAGACTTCAACTTTGCAATTAGCAAAGTAATTGGGGGAAGCTGGATTTGCTTAATGGCTGCATGACTCACTTAACAACTCATTGACTTAAGTAGCACAGCACAAAAAGGTCATAAAATTGGGTGTGACTCACTTAACCATTTAGAAATGGAAATTCTGATCCCAACTGTGATGATAGGTCGAAGACTACTTCCATGCAAAGGTCTTAAATTTGAAATGTTCTAATTCTGAGACATTCAGATCTGAATGCAAATCATTGTTTCAAATTCAAAACAACTTGCTCTGACATTTTTGAAATGTTCTAGCCAATCCAGAAGTGTTCTTTACTCAAAATGTCCTATTGTTCGAAATGTGAAATAAACCTCAAAATAGGCTTCTTTAAGCTTTCAGTGAAATCATTTTGTTTACTTTTATGAATGATTAAAAAAGACTGCCCTCTCCTTTCCAGGGAATTCCAATAAAAAAATGGAGACATCAAATTGGTGTCTAGCACTCTAGCCCTTAGAAGATTTCTTTTTGCTAGACATCATCTGTTTTCTAATTTTTAGGAATTTCAAATGCTTTGCCCAGCCCATCTTTCTCTCCCAAAGGGGACAGCTGGAGCATTGGTGAAGAAGAGCAACTTCTATAGAGATTATGGCAACATCAGTTTCTGCCCACTTTGGTAATAGTGCATCTTTTTTTTTTTTTTGCTTTAATTTATATATCTGGATATATTTAGAGATGATGGAGGAGAAAGCAGCTATGGTAATCTTGAAGAATGGTGAAAACGGCATTGGGACATCTATCTACAAGCTCCTCTCTTTTGAGTGTGCCTATGATATCACAATGCACATAGGAAAAGAGACAGGGTTTGTGTTTCAATGCTGCATGTTTCATTCCCATTCCCATTACACCTTTACAAATGCTGCTGGGTTCTTGGTAGATCTTCCATAAGTTGGGTCAAGACTAGCAATGGAAGTTCTACATTCTTCCAATGCAAACTATGCAATACATCTGAACATTTGCTTTGCCCATTGTTTTGTACTCAAACAATGAGATCACCAAGTCAAATTGCTTGCAGGCTTTTATTTCCAGAGTTTGAAAAAATTTTCAAATATCTGATGGCGTGTAATTGGGACTAAAGCATTTGAAAAGAGGAAGCAGGTTAATTGTTGAGAACATGGCTGTGTTCACACAACAGTGCTGGGCCAGTTAGTTGCTATCCTAGAGAAATGGTCTCATGCAGTCAAGTCATAAACACATGAGGAAAAGTCAAAACCGATTGCTTCCTAGACCCTACAAAGATGGCTAGAGGAGCCGCGGTGATGCAGTGGTTAGAGTGCAGTACTGCAGGCTACTTCTGCTGATCACCGGCTGCCAGCAGCTTGGCACACCAAAGCTCACCAGGCTCAAGGTTGACTCAGCCTTCCATTCTTCCAAGGTCAGTAAAATGAGGACCCTGATTGTTGGGGGCAATACGCTGACTCTGTAAACTGCTTAGAGAGGGCTGTAAAGCACTATGAAGCCGTATATAAATCTAAGTGCTAAGTGCTATTGCTAGAACACTTCTGAACTTTTCTGCCAAAGTTTGTTTCAGAAAATGTTCTCAAGACTTTTTTTCCCCCCTGATAGCAGAGAACTTTGCTAGGATACTGTCTGTTAGTCACAGTTTTTATTATTATTATTATATCTATTGTTAGCTGCCCATAGGTATGAAAGTATAATGGACCATGTATATCATTTAAATAAATAATGAATTCATACTTAAAAAATCTGCTTGGCAATATGGAAGCCAGCAACATCTTATTAAGAATTGGGAAAAAGGTCCAATTTCCACCCTTTTCCGCACCCCTTTTACCCCTTCAAGTGACCCTGGGGAGTAAAAAGAGATATAGACTGGATTATCAGAGAGATCTCATTTATTTATTTTTAAAAATCACTCTGGGACCTCTGCCAGCAGTAGGACAAGCCATAAAACTCTGTTAAACTTCTTACCCTTGTTTTTTATGAAACAGTTGATCCTGGTTTGCTTTGGACTAAAGAAAACAAAAAAGCTCATTTAATCCCAGAAATGACAGGGTTACAGTGCCTGTAAAATAGAGTATATTAACTCCAGCCAAGAAGACCCATTTAAGAGTGTTGTGTGAACAGAGGTCGGAAAGTTCATGTGGAAGAGAGCAGTTTCTGTTCTTGGCATCTCCAGCTAGATTAAGGGAAGACTCCTATCTGAATATCGAAATATTTTCTAGCAATCAAAGTAATCAGTGCTAGGGTTAAGCAAGTAGGATGCGGTATTTAATATTCTTGATTTAAAAAAAAAAAATAGATCCTATTCCAGACAAGTTATTTGAGTTCAGTAATCTGTATTGTAGTTTTATGTTCGGAAAGTATTTTTAATTGCCATTTGTTTTAATTCTTTATTATGACTGGACGACAGAAAAATAAACAGAAATGGTGGTTGTTGTTTTGCTTAAGCCATCTGGAATGCTGAATGTGATTGTCTATCTCCATCTTGTGGTTACCTATGCAAATGGCAGGCATAAAAAGTGTTGGAAAATCTGTGTGAGTTAGAAAAGTGCATGCCAGGCAAAGTAACTATATAGATAAAAGTGTGCCAGGGTAACCGGTCCTCAGCAAAGTCTTTGGACATAAACTCAATACAGTCTTAGGGTACTAAAAGAAATTGGATAACCATTTGTCTGAAGTGATGTAAGGGTTCCTGCCTAAGCAGGGGGTTGGACTAGAAGACCTCCAAGGTCCCTTCCGACTCTGCTATTCTATTCTATTCTATTCTATTCTATTCTATTCTATTCTATTCTATTCTATTCTATTCTATTCTATTCTAAAAGGTGCACCTTCAGATCTATAATTAAATAAGCAGTTATATGTTTAACATTCTGTTGCATGTTCCTCAGAAACAGACCAAAATCCAATGACAAATCTGTTCTGAACTACTGCAGTTTCTGAACAACTTTCAACTGTAATCTTATGCGACTGTATTTCTGTAGCCAGGCCTAGCAGTTACTGGTCACCCCAGCTTTAAAAAGTGCCAGGGGAAAGGGCAAGAACACTACTCCTGCCTTGCGAGAATTTCATCCCAAATATTCTGCTCCTACAAGAAACATTGAAAGCAATGCCTCTTTCAATATATACTAAATACGTCTAGTAATAAGGATAGACAATGATAGATAGATAGATAGATGATAGATAGATAGATAGATGATAGATAGATAAATAGATGATAGATGATAGATGATAGATGATAGATAGATAGATAGATAGATAGATAGATAGATAGATGATAGATAGATAGATAGATAGATAGATAGATAGATAGATAGATAGATGATAGTAGATCAGAGGTGGTATTCAGCAGGTTCTGACCAGTTCTAGCTGAAATTTTGAGTAGTTCAGAGAATCGGTAAATACCACCTCTGACTGGCCCTGCCTCTATTCTCTGCCTCCTGAGTCCCAGCTGATCGGGAGAAAATGGGGATTTTGCAGTAACCTTCCCCTGGAATGGGGTGGGAATGGAGATTTTACAGTATCCTTCCCCTGCCATGCCTACCAAACCATGCCACGCCCACCAAGCCATGCCCACAGAACCAGTAGTAAAAAAATTTGAATCCCACCACTGTAGTAGATAGAAATAGATAGATAGATAGATAGATAGATAGATAGATAGATAGATAGATAGATTTAAAAGATGAGTGAGTGAGTGAGAGACAGACAGAAAGAGAGAGGGAGGGAGGGATAGAGAGTCAGAAAGACATAGATATAGAAAGATGCTAGATGGCCGCACAGCCAGCATAAGATTTTGCCAGCATCATACTAATTGCTATTTAGCACAGGAAATGGTTTAGTTATGATTTATTCCAGTTTTATAAGCAAGTTACTAGCCTTTAGTACTGCATAATTAAAAAACAGCCAAAATGTAATAATGGAAGAACATTCCTCCCACCCCATCCCAAATGTAAATCTACAATAAGCTAATGGAGTTCTCACTGCTTTAAGAGCATCTGGGGCTGAAGGTTGATTATGTTCTTCCATTTTCTTGGCCACCGTCTGCCATTTTGGCATCCTAAGCATCTTTCCAGAAACTCAGTGAATTTTTCTTAAGGCCATCCTGTTAGCTGGGTGATGTTATTATTTAGAGCACAATGAGAACATATAAGAAGAGAAGTAAACATATATACACAATCCACATATTATAAATAAAACTTATATGAGGGTATGGCAGCGGCCTCATAGCTGGATGTTCAGTTCAGCTAGCCATGCAATCGCTTCTGGTGTTGCTTCATGCAGATTTTCTAGGGAACCAGAGATTGCACATTGTGGGCAATCTTACACAATACAGTATGTTTAATAGTTTGCATATCAGCACCAAAGTCAGCACCACTGGGTGATGTGACTTTTCCAAATGGAATGGTGCTTTTCATTTTTTTTAAAAATTTCTTGTTGTCATGATACAATTAGAGAAATAACTTTCTGACAATCCAGCAATGTTCTCTCATTAAAGCGTGGCACTTAAATGCCTCACCAACTGCACCACTGATTTCACTGAGATCAACATTCAGCTATCCTTTGACTAAAATCCATAGAAACTGTTTAAAATAATTAAATTATGCCAATACACAACAGGCAAAAATCTATCTGGCTGGATGTGAGGGTGATCTGGCTGTGATATCTGTATCACCCCGTTGATCTCCAGGGTTGATTTGGCTTATCGGGCTGGTTAGGTGTTGTGGTCTGCCAACAGCCTGTGGAGCTGGCAGCAGAGTCGGACAGTGAGGAGGTTGGGGAGGAACATGGGCCTCTTCTGGAGTCTGGCGAAGGCTCGGACGAGGGCTCTGCATCGGAGGCAGAGAAAGGGCCATCTGGGAGTTATGTGCTGCCTCTGGAGCATCCAGAGTCGGACCTCAGTGAGGCAGAGGAACAGGGGGAGCCTGTTCCCAGTGTGCGCATGCGCAGAGCTGCCAGAAGGCAAGAAGAGTTAAAATGAAAGGGGCGACTCGGGAGTAGGGCTTGGAGATGATTGGCCCCTCCCATAAGACTTAAAAGAGGAGCAAAGGCACATGGGCCTTTGCAGGAAGCAACGTTGTTAATTCTGTGCAGTTTAAAGTCTGAAGCTCTGTTTGATTCTGGACTCCGTGTGGCTTTGCCAATTAGGTCTTTGGCAGCGTGTCAAGGGAGATAAAGGTGGGTGATTATCAGTCTTATCCCGAAGGACTCTTTACAACTATTTGGGACTCATCTGTGAATGAACAGAATTCGCAGCTGTTAAACTAAAACAGGTTTTTGGGACTACTCCTGTGGTTTACTGACCCAGGAAGCCCTAGATCAGAACATTAAATTATGTCCTCAGTGATAGCTCCATGTACATCTCTTCCTTAGGTGTGCATTTGATAAAGGAGGATGAATGGATGAGAAATCCAAATATCAAAAAGAGTCAATCAATTAATCTATTTAGTCTATATACTTTGAGAGTTTAAGTCTTAAAAACTGAGATTTAATTCCATAAATTAAGCAAAGCAATCCAACCTAACTTTTGGTTTTTGATACAGTATCTATATTTCTGACAGTCTCCTCCACCTTAGCACTTTATGCTAGGCAGAGAAATGATGATGATGATGATGATGATGATGATGATGATGATATGAAGTTTACATCCATCTTTTGCCTAGGCAACCACCAAGATAACTCACATTAGAAGCTCCCTCATTGAACCCCAGAGAAATAACTCTACAATAAGCTGAGCAATAATGACCGGCCCAAAACCATCTAGGAAGCTCTATGGTTGAGATGGGATTTGAACTATAGCCTAATAGATCCCAATGTAAAACATAAACCATAACCATTATACCAGCTCTTTTCTTCCTCTTTTTTATGCCAGAAATAGTTATGCCTGTTGGACTTGGTTAGTACTGATGGATGAGAATTTCATTTAATTCTTAAAAAGAAAAAAAAAGATTTTTTTTTTTAAAAAAATGGCAAATGTCTTTGAAAAAGAGAGCTTGGAAAAAAAATAGTGATTTAATTAAAAAAAATGTTTTTTAATTTTTTAAAAATTAAAACTCTGAGAAAATAAAACGGGCAGATTTATCCTTCTTACAGTCTATCAATAAGGAATTTAACCTTTGTGTTCATCCAGTGCTAATTCTCTGGTGATGTAGGATTAATATTTTCTGTTCTCTGCAGTTCCTTCTTGATATTTGGTCTGATTAAGTGTGATGCATTCTCTGTGTTGAGCAGTAGAGGGGAGTCTTAGTGCAATTAATGGTAAAGAAGATTCTTGAACATTAGGCCACTGCAGAAAGTAAAAAAAAATGTATTTCCAGATGACGAAAATCCTCACTAGTTCTGCAGCTCATGAGCAATTTATGACAAAGTTGTTGTTAATCTTAACATCTTTTGCTTTTCATGCTGTTTGCAATACTTACTGCTATTAAAGAATCTCTCTACCCCACCTCTCTTATCAAGGAGAGATACAACCTAGAACTAAGGAGAAATTTCCTGATAGTTATAACAATCTGTGGAGCAGCTTGCCTCCAGATGTTGTGGGTGCTCCAACACTTGATATTTTTAAGAAGAGATTGGACAGCCATTTGTCTGTAATGGAATAGGGCTTTGTTGGCGAACATTTTTGGTACCGAGTTCTGAAATGGGAGCACCAGAAACCTGAAGAGCAGGAAACTGGAAGCTCAACTTCTCTTCCGGTTTCAACTGCTCTTCCAGTCTCTGGCACTCCTGCGTGCGTGAAAACCAGCTGTCTGGTGTGCATGTGCACACCAGAACCCAGAAAAGCAACGGGCGACGGCTGGTGTGCCCAGAGAGATGGCTCTATGTACCATTTCTGGCATGTGTGCCATAGTTTCACCATCACGGGTATAGGGTTTTCTGCTTGGGCAGGAGGTTGGACTAGAAGGCCTCCAAGGTCCCTTCCAATTCTGTTATTCTGCTGTATATGTTTGCTGGTTAATAACCTGACTTAATACCATAGTAGCACAGGAGAATTCCTTTTTTAAAAGATACAGAAGAAGACAATGGAAAACATAACTTTGAAAGGGACACAGTTTGCTTCATTCCATGTCATTCCACGTCCATGAAATGGACAGCTAACATCAAAAACGTCATCAAAAAAGCACAACAAAGAATGTTCTGTGCCAACTCAGAAAGCTCAAACTGCTCAAGGAGCTGCTGATCCAGTTCTACAGAGGAATTATTGAGTCTGTCATCTGCACCTCTATAACTGTGTGGTTTGATTCTGCAACCAAACTAGACAGACACAGACTTCAGAGGATAATTAGAACTGCAGAAAAAACAATTGCTACTGACCTGCCTTCCATTGAGGACCTGTATACTGCACGAGTCAAAAAGAGGGCTGTGAAAATATTTAGAGACCTCTCACATCCTGGACGTAAACTGTTTCAAGTCCTACCCTCAAAACGACGCTATAGAGCACTGCACACCAGAACAACTAGACACAAGAAAAGTTTTTTCCTGAATGCCAACACTCTCCTAAACAAATAATTCCCTCAACACTGTCAAACTAGTTATTAAGTCTGCATTACTATTAATCTTCTCATCGTTCCCATCACTCATCTCCTCCCATGTATGACTGTCTGACTGTAACCTTGTTGCTGGTATCCTTTGTTTCCTAATATTATTTGATTGCTTATTTGTTCCCTATGACTATCATTAAGTGTTGAACCTTATGATTCTTGACAAATGTATCTTTTCTTTTTATGTACACTGAGAGCGTATGCACCAAGACAAATTCCTTGTGTGTCCAATCACACTTGGCCAATAAAGAATTCTATTCTATTCTATTCTATTCTATTCTATTCTATTCTATTCTATTCTATTCTATTCTATTCTATTCTATTCTATTCTATTCTATTTATTTTACAGCTTGCAATTTATTCTCAACATAGTGGAGATTTTAGCTTTTGAAGAACACATTTTTTTTCAATCAAAACTGATTAAGTACTCATGTATCTTTGACTGCTCTATAAATTAAAGAAAAACAGGGGGAAATAATGCATCTTATTGTGAAGTATTTCATATTTATCTCATCCTGAATGAATATTCATTATTGAATATGGTCATTATTGTCATTGAATAAATAAAGTTAGGCTTCCCTCCCTGACAAACCTGGACTGATGGGGTTTTAAGAGTTAAATTTTAAATTTTTTAGATTTTAGATTTATTTTGTATTGTGGCCTGTGTTTTTATTATTGTGAGCTGCCCTGAGTCCATTGGGAGATAGGGCGGCATATAAGCCGAATAAAATAAAATAAAATAAATAAATAAATAAACAAACAAACAAATAAATAAATAAATAAACCAGTTCTACTGCATTGAATTCAGACTGACATTCTGCCTTGCATTACAGGGAACCTATTACACTAGAAGCGTATTAAGAAGTAGTAACATTATTTATGGCGCTTAAAAGAAAACACCTGGAGGTTCACCATGTACCCTCAAAGGGGTAATATAGTAGGATTGAATGGTAATAAAATAATATAGCAGTCAGGAGAAATCAGCAGAGCAAATACTTATGGGAGAACAATTGTTCCACTCATGATTTCTAGCATTTTTTAAAAAAAGCACAGCTTAATTAAATAAAAATCTGTGTCTACATGGGATACACGAAGGCTACTAAAACAGAATGTTTGAATTTGCTTTGGAAACAGGGCCCTGCAAAATTTAAAAGCGCTGGTTTGTTTTCATTAAAGCTCTCCATCACCTTCAAATTGTATTGTCAATTTGGATCTGCAGTAACATTTTTAGTCAGTGTCAAGGCAAAAGATGTAGCCTCCCTCCGTCATTTGAGGCACAACACCCCACCCCCAAATTCAATACAGACCTGGTAAGAAAAATGTAATTGTGGCAAAATTGACATACCTATTACTCCTGAATTAATAGGCAGGATAGCGATGGTGATGCTGGAGCCTTAAGCCAGCAAGTTGACTCAGAATTGCAATTTCAGGGTTGACAATTCTCCCTGGATTGATTGGTCTGGATTGGATCTTTATACATTCACCTTTTTGTGTGTTCTAAAAATGTACCATAAACTATCAATCAAGAAAATGTTTCACCACCATGCAGAGAAAAGCAACAAAGATGATTAGGGAACTGGAGGCCATATGGGTAACAGTGACCAAGTTGGAAAGGACCTTGGAGGTCATCTAGTCCAATCCCCTGCTCATGCAGGAGTCCTGTACTAGGGATTCGAACCACTGAACTGCCGACCTATTTGATTGACAAGCTCAGTGTCTTAGCCACTGAACCACCTAGTCAGGCTAAAATATACAATGAATGATTGCTGGAATTGGGTATGTTTAGTTTAATAAAAAGAAGGATAGGGGTGACATGATAGCAGTGTTCCAATACCTTGGAAGGAGTTGCACAAAGAAGAAGTCAAGCTATTCTCCAAAGCACATGAGGGCAGGACCAGAAGCAACGGATGGAAACTAATCAAGGAGAGAAACAACTTAGAACTAAGGAGAAATTATTGACAGTTAGAACTATTAATCAGTGGGACTATTTGCCTCCAGAAGTTGTGGATGCTCCAACACTGAAAGTTTTTAAGAAGAGATTGGACAACAATTTGTCCGAAAAGGTGTAGGGTTTCCTGTCTAAGCAGAGGGTTGGACTAGAAGACCTCCAAGGTCCCTTCCAATTGTTATTTGATTCGATTTGATTTGATTTGATTTGATTTGATTTGATTTGATTCGATTCGATTCGATTCTACCCTACCCTACCCTACCCTACCCTACCCTACCCTACCCTACCCTACCCTACCCCACCCCACCCCACTCCACTCCACTCCATTCCATTATAAAACAAAGCAATGGATCATAGAAGAAAACAACTCAGAGTTCTCACTGGAGGTACAAATGATCAGGCTCAAATTACTTCAGACACATTATGGAAAGACCCAGCTATCTAAAAAGTAGGTTCTGATGCTGGGAAAAGTGGAAAGAAAAAGAAGAGAACAACCAGCAGCAATGAGCAATGGCGATGAGCGCATTGTTGGAAGACATGGAAGAGCAAGTTAAGAATAGATCATCAAGGAAAAAAATATGAAAATCTATGTAGTTGCTAAGAATTGAAAATGACGGTGCATCATCAATCAAAATATATAAAGTATGTATTAATATTTAAGATATTTAAGAGCTGAGGTGGCGCAATGGTTGGAGTGCAGTACTGCAGTTACTTCAGCTGACTGCTAGCTGCAGTTCAGCAGTTCGAATCTCACCAGGCTCAAGGTTGACTCAGCCTTCCATCCTTCCAAGGTGGGTAAAATGGGGACCCAGATTGTTGGGGGCAATAGGCTGACTCTGTAAACCACTTAGAGAAGATTGTAAAAGCACTGTGAAGCGGTGTTTAAGTCTAAGTGCTATTGCTATAACTTTTTGGGTGATATGACACACCAATTTTTGGAAAGTTTGATTGATTTCGGGTAATTTCTAGCTACCTTTAGGCAAAATTGGGACAAGTTACAGTACAACAGAGTTGAAAGGGACCTTGGAGGTCTTCTAGTCCAACCCTCTGATCAGGCAAGAGACCAAAATGGCTGCCCAATCTCTTCTTAATGACTATGATCCAGGGATAGACTGCATACATTCTTTGAGAAGATACCAAGCTACCTTGGCAACTTCAGTGAAAATAAATAGGAAGAAAATAATGCAAACAATTTTGCGAGGTCTCTTGGAAGAAAACAACAAGCCAATTCAGAGTATTAGTTTCTGGACTCTATACTGCCAGCAAATCTTGGAAATGATTATCCGTGGCAGTGTTTCTCAACATTGGCATGTTTAAAATACATGCTGGTTGGGGAATTCTGGGAGTTGAAGTCCAGGCATCTTAAATTTCCATGGTTTCAAGGTGGAATATTTTCCAGAAATACTAGGAATTGCACTGGTACAAAGCATATGTTCTTTCTGAGCCTTCCAGATCAGAATTGAAAATCTTAAACTGAGATGGACAAAAAGGCAAAAGGATATGTCAACTTCTTAAACTACAAAGGAAAAAGTCTATTTTGAAGCCACCTACAAAAACTGTTGCTATTTTTACAAGAGCAAAAAATATAATTTGTTGCTGTAGAAATAGCAGCCATTCCTGGGTTTTATCTGTAAGCTTGTTTTGCTTGCTGTTTTTTCTTGGGATTTTTCCCTCTTCTTAATTTGGTGGAATAAGATACCGGGCAGACATCACTTTTAATAAAAGTCTACAATGTGTTTGCATTCCTTAGATCTTCCTTCTTAATATAATATTGGCAGAGTCCTATCAAGACTCTGGGAATACATTGGCAAAGCGTCTGTTGGCATCAGCGTTAAAATAATATTGTTCAGAAAAGAGTTTTGTTTAGCAGGGGATTAACAGAGATTAACATAACTTTTTGCTGTAGTTTCTTCTCTTTTTGGCTACCAGTATTCTTTCTCCTCCTGTCCTCTTTAGACAGCAATGTATGTTATCAGAAATAAATTACATTGCATTCTATGGGGTATTCTCCCTGAGAAATGTTCCTAGAATTGAAGATTTTAAACCATATAAGTATGCTACAAAAATGTGTTACAACACTGCAATTTTTGTCTCTGCAAAAATTCTCCATGAGGCAATTCTCTGAAGTTAAACAAAGGCTATTCCTCAAGGATAAGGAGTCTAAGACTTTCCTGGAAATAGTTTAGCCCTTAAGGCCTTTAATACTGTGAAATTTGAAACGTAAAAAAAAAATAGCCCCACTTTCTTCACCATCAGTAACTGAGTAGACTCTAGTCTCAGATGCCAAGTTAAAAGACCTGAGACACAAGTGTTTGGGGGGGAAATTCAGATAACATATAAATTGATGAAAATATATCTGAAAATTATGACACTGACATTTTCTGTACCATCATTGCAGTGTTGGGTTTCAAATTTTTTTACTACCAGTTCTGTGGGTGTGGCTTGGTAGGTGTGGCATGGCTTGGTGGATGTAGCAGGGGGAAAATACTGTAAAATCTCCATTTCCTCCCAATCAGATGGGACTTGGGAGGCAGAGAATAAATGGGGGTGGGGCCTGTCAGAATTTTTACTACCGGTTCTCTGAACTACTCAAAATTTCCGCTACCGGTTCTCCAGAACTGGTCAGAACCTGCTGAAACCTTCTGCATCATTGTCAGCATCACCATTTTGGGGGGCCTGTTATTTTTTTTAACCTGTCATTTACTTCTTTCTCATGTATTTTAGCATATAGTATGTAGGCTAAAAGGTTTACCCTGCCTTTCAGAAGGACAAATTTTATGGATACCTTATTTTCCTATTGCAATCCAGTTCCAGAATTAAAGGTAGCAGATGGCCTCTGCAATTGTAGGATGTATTTCTATATTACAGAAACCATGTATGGTTGAAAAAGATGAAGGCAATCTGATATCTCATTCTGAGACTTCACTCAGAAGGAAAAGACCAACATAGTCTTCTAATATTTCTACAAGCAGGTGCACTTTCAGTGAGAAAGGTGGTTTGATGTCTTTGACGTTCCTGTTACAGAAATGTTTACTTATTTATTCATGCATATTATGAAACTATTGCAACATGAAGTAAAGATGAGTCAGGCATATCTCTGTATGCACAAGCAATTTAGTTCATTCATTCATTCATTCATTCATTCATTCATTCATTCATTCATTCACATTTCTACATCACCCATCTCTTTTAAGTGAGTCTGGGTGGCTTACAATAAAAGCTATTATATTCTTTTCCTGTAGGATGGAAGGATATTTTTTTCTCCCTCTCTCTAGAATTTACAGCATCTTTGGGAAGCACACAAAAATATTGCTTTTTTTTCAGGATTTCAGAGTCAGAAGGGAAGTCAAACGAGGATCATCTTCAAGTTGCTTTGTAACATTTAATATGTTATAAAAGCATATAAACATTTAAAATCAAGACAAACAGGAAATTTAAAATCAAAACGAACAAGGAAGGGCAAAATCATTTCCAAAAATATCCAATAATAATAAAGCTGAGGATACGGTAGTGCAGTGGTTTATTCACACCGGACCTGCCGGCCAGAAATAGTCTGCACTCCAGCAGTTTGAGCCTGGCTCTGTGAAATAGGGTGACCTCCCATAACTTGCTCCCAAGCTTCTGCCCATCTAGCAATTTGAAAGCATGCAATATCACAAATAGATAAATGGTTACTACTTGAGTGGAAAAAACCTAGCTGCATTTGTGTGTGCGGAGAGTGGAAACTTGTGCTGGACCTGGCTCAATGCAAGGCAATGCAACACAAGGCGAGGTGAGGTTTAGACTGGTGGAAGAGCCTGGAAGAGCTAGCAACATGCCAACTTCTGCCAACTTCAGAAAAAAGAAAGAGAGAGGTAAGCTGAGGTGGTAATGAACATATTGTGTGCTAGAAAGTATGGCTGGGCAAATCTTCATTTATTTGTCTTCAGATGAATAGATGACGGTATTTATTATTTATTTATTCAATTTATACACCACCCATCGCACTATCAAGTCACTCTGGGTTGTTTAAAAAACAGTACAAAACAATTAGAAGGTTTAAAACTTTAAAAACTTTGGACATTAAAATCCAAAACATTACAATTAACAACAAATAGGATAAAAAGTGCCAATATGTAAATAGGGTGGAGTGGGATCTTCTCCTAATCTACTAGCCACCTTCAGAGTGGAACCCTTCAGACCCCTGAGCCAGTTGGCAAAGCCAGATTTACAGGCCCTTTCAGAAGGCCAAGAGGGTGGAGCCAGATTTCACCTCAAGGGGCACAATATTCCAGAGGGTGGGAGCCATAGGAGAAAATTCCTTGACTGACAGGGTCTGCCGCATATCGGTTCTGTAGAGCAAGGGGGCGGCAACCAATGGTGGAATTAAGCCAGTTTGCACTGGTTCAGGTGAACCGGTTATTAAATTACCCACCCACCCCCGCTATCAAAGTAGATCCTGGGCGCTGCGCTGCAATGGAGAAATGGGAAATGGAGCCGCCGGCATGAGGGAAGGAGGAGACAGCTTTCCCTCTTTATTCTCCCTGCTCCTCCTCCTTCCCTCATGCCAGCGGCTCTATTTCCCATTTCTCCATTGCAGTGCAGCACCAGGCCCAAGATCCACTTTGGTAGCGGGGATGGGGTAATTTAACAACCGGTTCGCCCAGGGTCAGGTTGGCTGTCATGGGAGGCTTGTCCCACATGTGCAGCTGAGCTGGAGGAGGGGGATGGGCCATGCCTCCCACGACAGCCAACCTGACCCTGGGAGAACTGGTTGTTAAATTATTTGAATCCCACACTGAGGCCAGCCAATTCCACTGAGGTAAGATGATCCCTCAGATATCCCTATTGTGAACAGGCAATTTTCCTCAGCTCTATATGGCTTTCACATCATGAAAATAGTTACCACACACTTTCAGCGTCCCATTTTCCCATCCACTGGAAAAATTGTTTATCCTTGATGTAACAGATCTTCCTATATTGTCCTGTTGTAATGAGAAGTGGTTAAATGTTGCTCTGATACAGTCATGTTACTTAACCATGAGTCATTTGGTTGGCTGGCCAGTCTATTGCTTCAGCATCTGGTCCCTTCAATATAAAAGGTGTTTCCTCCCTACATTAATTCATATTTTTCCTCCCCAGTTGTTCTGTATGATATAAACTAATTTAAAATAAAGTACACAAAATTCACTGCAGGACAAGCCTGACAAGTTAAATTACAATAGAAGATTCCACTTGTGCCAAACTCTGTGTTCAGAGTTTGCCAAAATGTATTGCCAATACTTGGTCTTGTTAGAACTTAAATTAATGCCCAGTGGATCCACCTCTGACAGACTTAATTTTATTAATGCTCCAGATTGGTTCTTAGCTCTTCTTGTCTGCCAGGGAGAATTCATGGTTCACAGAGCAGAAAGTGGAACCGAAAGGAATATCTTCCATTATCTGTTATGATGTAACAGGATAAAAGAAGTGAAACGTAACAGCTGTATTTTTAGACTTCTTTTTTTGCAACATTTGCAAGGATTGGGAAAAATCATTTTGTTTCTCCTTCTTTATATAGTCATATTAAGAACCAACATCACAAGTCTTGGGGCCGTGGTGGCTCATGTGGTAAGATACTGGGCCTGCACATTGCGCACCACTGAGGTCGGCGGCTTGATTCCCGTGAGCAAATAAACCATGTAGGCCAGGGGTGAAATCCAGCAGGTTCTGACAGGTTCTAGAGAACTGGTAGCAGAAATTTTGAGTAGTTCAGAGAACCAGCAAATGCCACTTCTGGCTGGCCCCAGAGTGCGGAGGGAATGAAGATTTTTGCAGTATCCTTCCCCTACCATGCCCACCAAGCCACGCCCACCAAGCCACACCACGCCCACCAAGCCACGCCCACAGAACCGGTAGTAAAATAATTTGGATTTCACCACTGACGTAGGGACAAGAAAGGAGCCTGCCCCGATTGCCTACCGGCAACACTGCCCGAAAAAATTCCTTTCACAGAGGCAGCCAGCCACCTCGGTGATCCCTGGCTAACACATGCCATATGCTAAATAATTTTTTTTTAAAAAAAACTCAAGTCTTAAGCATGGTGAAAAGAAGAAACTTTTCTGTTCAGTCTTTCTGCTTCTATTACCTGCTTTGCCTCAAATTTCAAGCAAACCACTAAATTGCTACTGTCAGTTTGGCAAGTCCCTTCTATGTTACTTCTCTTGAATGAATGATTGATAGATTGATATTATGATTAGATATGTTGATCTGGATATTAATATTATTTTGAAGTTTAGAAGCTCATGATTATATTCACATAGCAATAACACTAAGGAGTTACATTGTTTTCCTGGTTTGTTTTTAATGTCCAATATTTTGTTGATATGCTGTTTACATAAGCAGTGATGACTAAATAAATAAACAAAAGGAGACTTTACTATCACTGGTAAAGTCTGCCAATTATGGAGAAGAATAACCATTTCTACCTTTCTTCCCTATATAACTTACATAATTTATACTTCACTATTGGGATTTCACCAGGGGTGAAATTCACTTACCTTCCCTACTGGTTCACAAATGCTCACTTGTGCCGTCATCCATGCATGCACAAAGCCTTCTGCGCTTGTGCAGAGGCTTAAAATCATCACAAAAGAGCGACATCATGAAGTCCGCATGGGTGGGCGGAGCCTCCTGCATGCCCCGCTACCAGATTGCTCAAACTGGATAGAACCGGCTGAATTTCACCCCTGGGTTTCACCTACCCTGAGACCAGTAATATTTCCCTTTTAAATCTCAGCTTGCAAAACACATGGGACATTATCAAAAGATCTTCACCAACAGAAGCAGGGTCCATCAATTTAATAACATATGAAAGCTATAATACAAAGAAGCATTGTCGTGGTGGCGCAGTGGTTAGAGCGCAGTACTGCAGGCTACTTCTGCTGACTGCCGGCTGCCTTGCAACTTGGCAGTTCAAATCTCACCAGGCTCAAGGTTAATTCAGCCTTCCATCCTTCCAAAGTGGGTAAAATGAGCACCCACATTGTTGGGGGCTATATGCTGACTCTGTAAACCGCTTAGAGAGAACTGTAAAAAGCATTGTGAAGCGGTATATAAATCTAAGTGCTATTGCTATTGCAATTTGAATTGATGGTACAAGAAGCTCAATTCAAAAGGCAAGAAATCTCTTTTTGTTTCTTATCTTCACTGTCAAGGAAGAAAAAAATTGACTTACAGGATGCCAGCCTGATAAGGCACTGATGTCTTTAGTTGATCAAACTTAAAAACAAAACAAAACCCACTACTGTGCCCTTAATTTTTGGGATAGGGGAAGAAAATGAGATGATCTGCTGAGTCCTTGTATCCCAAACAAGATACAGTATGCTCTAAGTGTTGAGCATATAGTGGTATGCTGAGCATTATTATTATTATGACTATTATTATTTAAGATAAACAAATCATAATACATTTTGAAAAGTTTATCATCATCTCTTTATTCGCATGGGCAAAAGTGAAGTAAAGACTTTCCTTGAGTTGAACACAACTGCTAGTCATTAGATGCACATGTCGTTTCCTTGGCAGCTTTACAGAAGGGGTTATTATTTTGTTTTTCCATTATGTTTTATACACCTTCCACTCCAGTCTATAAAATTAAGATTTGTTGATGGGCTCTCATCCAAATGAGTTGTTGCTTGGTTTTATTTTTTAAAGATCCGTCAAAGTCCTCTAAATGAGATCACCTTTCCTGCTTTGATGTCTTGTTTTGCAAGTCGTTAATGAGGTAATTATCTTTATATGGTATCATTTTCCCTTTGGGTCATATTAAAAGCTAAGATGTAGTAGTAACATTTGGAAGAGTTCTGGGGCTTACACCTTACACAAAGGTACAGATTGCAAACTTCTGCATCTAAGCTCTCTATCTTTTCACTAATAGGAAATTGATGCATGAGGAGTTTCCAGTGTTTCTTGATGTTAAGAAACGGAGCCAAAGACTTCTCAGTGAAGTACAGTCTGACTCCAGGCCAAACCCAGAATTGAAAAGATAAGATCAAAGCACCAAAAAGGGGACTAAATTTAAACCATTTTTTGCTAATCCCTTTGCATGCTTTAAGACTAAGGCAACCAATAAAAAGTCATTGGCGTGGAACAGCAAACATGTTCAATTCATGTAAACACATTACTGGCTTGGTTTCATTTGAAGGAATATCATTACAAAAGACACACAGTCTTGTACAAACAATAAACTCACTATAGAAGAGGAGCGCTTAGCCGCATACACTAGAATGAATAATACATAAAACAGTACATAATTCTCTTCCTGCTGTGCTCCGGAGGTGAACTTGCACCAAGAGTTAGGTATTGTTTCTTCCAGATTCAGATGAAAGACCTAAGCTGAATTGTTCCAATAAATGAGAGGGGGGGGGAGAGGGAGAGGGAGAGGGGGGTGAGTGAGAGGGAGAGAGAGAGGGGTGGGGGAGAGGGTCTTTATAAGTCTAAATACTAATGCCCTTAGGGATTTTGAGCTCAAAGCCAATGGATTATATGTAGCTCAGGATTGAATTGTGAAATCCTTAGTGCTCTCTGAGTTTGGTTGTTTGCTGGTCTATATGTCTCCTTCATAGCTTCTTAGTTGTCTCTTTTGAATGGTAATTATGGTTTAACCCTAGGTGTCTATTGATGGCTGAGTGCAAATCATTGGAACAATGATTACACAATGAAAAACTGGTCATTCAATCAAATTCCTGGCCACCTTACAATGAAATAAATGTAAAAATCCCACATTTCTCTTGTGTGAGAATTTTTAAAAACACTTTTCATTGGCCACTTGTTGTCATCTTCCAGCCAAATATATATATTGTCTTCATGAAGCCAAATCCAAGTTAGGACAACACTATAGCTAATGTATTGTGTTATCTGATTTTTTTTCTCCAAAAAAAGAAAAAGAAAAAGAAAGAAACATTATGATCAGGAACAATGAAAACAACTGTTGGCACTAGAAACAGAGACCAATACTTTACCATTATTCCTGATAGCAATGCTATGTTGGTTCAGGACTAAGTCAATGTACTCAAACTTATAAGCTTTTTGAAAAATTCTATATGCTTTTATTCATGTTTTATTAACAGTAATCTTTATACCATGCTGTATATTCAGCCAATTAGACGGTCCCAAGATTTTAAAGTAAAATAAAATGATTATACTATAAATGCATAAAATTAGGAGATGACATCTGTTGACTGGATTGGAACAAGCATGTTCAACATCTGAACAAGTGTTTTGTTCTGAATTAAAGAATGCTAGTGAAATAATCTTGTAAAATCAATGTTGCAGCGTATAGCATTTTAATGGCAAACATTTATTACAGAAGGAAAATAAAAGAGAACTAGGAATGGAAATCTTGGAGTGAGTGTTACTTGAGATAAGGCAGCTTCTATGACTTCAGCCAAATCTGTGCGAGATAGCAGAATTCACGCTCTAGATATGAGCCATGTGAAATTTCACATAAGCCTTAAATTAGCAAATTTAGTGATAAGTGTCTTTCCCAGAATTCATCCCTTGTATAATGGAAAAGCTCCCAGCTGATGGATAATTGTAATGTGGCATAGTACAATTGTTGTTAGTTCAATTACTAAGTAGGAAACAGCAAGGTTTTTTTAGATGCTGCGTAATCTATATCAGCATTCTTCACATTTGGCATCTCTACCCCCAGATGTTTTAGAAGTGCAAATCTGAAGAATTACCATCAGCCATGCAGACTGGAAATTCCTTGTATGACAGCTACAAAACATCTGGGATGCAGTAGGCTGAAGAAGCTAGATTGGCATGTTGGATATTGACAAGACCATGTACTTACTGTCTGTCTGTCTGTCTGTCTGTCTGCCTGCCTGCCTGCCTGCCTGCCTGCCTGCCTGCCTGCCTGCCTATCTATCTATCTATCTATCTATCTATCTATCTATCTATCTATCTATCTATCTATCTATCTATCTATCTTCCATCTGTCTGTCTGTCTATCTATATCTATCTATCTATCTATCTATCTATCTATCTATCTATCTATCTATCTATCATCTATCTATCTATCTTCCATCTGTCTGTCTATCTATATCTATCTATCTATCTATCTATCTATCTATCTATCTATCTATCTATCTATCTATCTATCTTCTGTCTGTCTATCTATCTATCTATCTATCTATCTATCTATCTATCTATCTATCTATCATCTTCCATCTGTCTGTCTATCTATATCTATCTATATCTATCTATCTATCTATCTATCTATCTATCTATCTATCTATCATCTATCTATCTATCTAGACTTCAGTACACACACACACACATACTGTACATATACACACACACAAATGCCTTTCATTTAAATGGCCTTTTAAATTTATTTTTTATTGGATTTGGTGTTCCGAAGACTCTGTGGCTGTTTCTAAGTTCTTTAAGTCCTTGAAATCAGCAATATATAACTTTTTGTATGTGTATAATGAATACAATCGATCAATATATGCATTGCTTGTTAAATTAAAGGGAGACCTTGCTCATAGGCACTCATGCCTTGGTCACCTCCTGTCTGGATTACTGCAGTGAGCTCTACATGGGGATATACTTGAAAACCATCTGGACACTTCAACAGGTCCAGAATGGGCAGTAAAGGGTGTCGGTAGGTTTGCCCATGTAACACCTCTGTTGCTACACTGGCTTCCAGTTTTTTTCCAGGTGCAATTCAAGGTGCTCTGTCATCACCTTTAAAGCTCTTTATGGCACAAGGTTGCTGTCCATGGCCATAAAGGACCATGTCCTTTCTCTAAGGACATCTATCTACAGTATCTGCCTTACCAGGTCAGATAGGGTAGGTATGTTCATAGCCCCTTCCCTTAAATATTATCATCTGATGGGAGCTAGGAAGTCTGTCTTTTCCATGGCAGTCCTGGCCCACTGGAACACTCTGCCCCCAGAATTCAGCAGTTTTCTATCCTTTCAGCCTTCCATGAGGCTTTGAAAACCTTATGGAAAACCTTCCCCACAAGCACTGGGAGAAGACTAGATGATTGCATATTAGAACCAACTTGGTGCCTACTTTGTTGTTTTTAATGTTTTAATTGATTCACTTTTATAGTTTTAATACAATTTTATATGTATTTTAATTTTGGATTGGGAGCTGCCCAGAATTAGTTGATAGATGGACAGCTAGATAAATGAAGTAAGTAAGTAAGTAAGTAAGTAAGTAAGTAAGTAAGTAAGTAAGTAAGTAAGTAAGTAAGTAATAAAATACAATGGGAAAATAGTTTCAGCATGTCTTCTAAAGATGTGCTTTGCAAAATAACAAAACTGCAGTAGGCATTAATAAGTGGCCATTAAAATGCCCCAAATTAAATATTCAAGGAAAGCGTTAGATTAAGAAAGTGAATATCTATATTAATCGATCAATCAAGCAAATCATTCTGGCTTCTATATATCAGATTTCTATAGTTTTCAAATTACAGTTAATTCAACAAAATATTGTTTTGTATTGACTGGAGACCAATGTATCTTTCTCAGAAGACTTTAGCAGCTTCAATTGGCTTTTGGAGGTGTGGTCCTCAAAATAAAATGTTAGTTCATAGCAGTGGTGAAATTCCATTTTTTTACTACCGGTTCTGTGGGCGTGGCTTGGTGGGCGTGGCATGGGTTGGTGGGCATGGCAAGGGAAGGATACTGCAAAATCTCCATTCCCACCCCACTCCAGGGGAAGAATACTGCAAAATCCCCATTCCCTCCCCATTCCTTGCGGAAGGATATTGCAAAATCTCCATTCCCACCCCACTCTGGGGCCAGCCAGAGGTGGCATTTGCCGGTTCTCCTTAACTACTCAAAATTTCCGCTACTGGTTCTCCAGAACCTGTCAGAACCTGCTAGATTTCACCCCTGGTTCATAATACATATTTATCTTGTTTAGACCATATTCTCAGTTATTCATTTTGATTTGGAAAACATGCTGGCTTTATAGTGGCTGATGAATAATATTTTTCAATATTAAATAATTGAACATTGAATAATACACTTACACTCTATAAACTAAGAGAAAGACAAAAGAAATGGGTAATTTTTAATAAATACAGTATTATTGATGAACCAAGGGTGGTAGAACCTCCATTCGCCTGCTTGTATAAATGATCTAAAGAATTAATCAATCTTTCTAAATTTAAGCTAGTATTTAACACTGAAAATTTCATTTGGAGGCATGTTTGGAAATCTGGAATATATATTCTACATCATGTGTGTAAATTCCAGGGGTGAAATCCAGCAGGTTCTGACAGGTTATAGAGAACCGGTAGCGGAAATTTTGAGTAGTTCAGAGAATCAGCAAATACGACCTCTGGCTGGTGGGAATGGAGATTTTGCAATATCCTTCCCCTGCCACACCCACCAAGCCATGCCCACAGAACCGGTTTTTGGATTTCACCACTGGTAAATTCCCATATTTTTCTTCATGCTAGTAAACTGACTTAAGCATGAGATAACAGAATTTTTTCCCTCTATTAAATACATTCAAATTCATCTGTGGGCTTTTTTTCTCCTAGCAATAACCAACTAATAAATAAAATGTGTACACACACACACACACACACATTATATATATATATATATATATATATATATATATATATATATATATATATATATATGTATGTATATATATGTATGTATATATATGTATATATATATGTATATATATATATATATATATATATATATATATATATATATGTATATATATATATGTATATATATATGTATATATATATATTTATATATATATTTATATATTTATATATATATATATAAATATATATAAATTTAATTAGATTCAGCCCTTTACCTCAACTCTTGTACTACAACACATTGCCTTCACTTGATGGAAAGCCTGACCCGCTTTGCATTCCAATCCAAAAAGCTTGGCAATGTAACAAGAGGGATTGTTTTTATTTAATTTATGATTTTACAGCTGGCTGTTTTTGATTTATGCTTGCTGAATTTTTACTCTTGTTTTTATCTTTATTATGAAAATGTTTGTATACAATTACTGTATGTTGGATGCTGTGGTGTGGTTTCTGGAAGTTTTTCAATGGGATCCCTATGTGTCAGGGTGTTGCAGCCATAGTAGATAGCCTGTAGTTAACAGTAGGTTGGACTAGATGATATCCAAAGTCTCTGCCAAGATCCAAGAAACTATCCAACATTTATCTTCCATGGTAATCCATGATGTAATAAAAGGAGAAATGTGGGAAAGCAACATTCTGTCGTACTCAGTAGTCAAAACAGATGTTAATCATGCCACTGGGATCTTTTGGATGATTCATTCCAAATTTGAGAGAAAAAATATCTATGATGTACTACCATAAAGTCTATGTCTACCAATAGAGTTGTGATAGAAAAGGATTCCACTGAGAAACACCCAGGAAGAATTAGATTTTGCTGCAGTTCAAAAGAGTAAGAAAACTAGATACCTGCTCTCAGCGTGAGAAGCAGATGCGCTGCGCAAAATCTGAAGTCTCATTCCAGGAAGGGATAGTGTGATACACACCACCTGCCTTGTCTCAAAAAGCATCTGAGGCTTCTGGAATGAATGAAAAAAAGGCAAACTGGGTCATAATTTGTTTGTAATGTTTGCCTTATTTATAACAACTCAAGCCTAATAAGAGGCTCACAGTTGCCAGCCCCCCCAAAAATAATAGGTTCTGTTGACCTTGTAAAATACCCTTCAAAACAGACTCTACAGCTTAAGTCAGTTCTAACTGACTTAAGTCAGTTCTTTCTCTCTCCTTCCTTCCTTCCTTCCTTCCTTCCTTCCTTCCTTCCTTCCTTCCTTCCTTCCTTCCTTCCATTGTGGGATTAAAATAAATTCAGTTCTGGTGCCCTAACAGTAGTAGGAAAAGGGTAGGGTGAAACATGTGAAGATGGCAGCTGTAACTGCACAATTGGAGCCCTGCCCATAAAAAAATTGCAACCACCATTTTTTTTTTTAAAAAAATCCCTCCATGGATATGCATATGTCCTGGGAATAATCATCAGAGAATCCATCATCCTGCCAGATGAATGTTAGTTGAATGTAGACCTGCAAGCAGTGGTGGGTTCCAACTGGTGTTACCACCGGCTCTCTTCGTGCACACGCTTTGTGTGCGATCGCCACGAGCATGCTCGCTTTACTCGCACATGGGCCGAACCTGCACTCTGCGCAAGCACATTAGGTTTCTGTCCAGCTGAGGTACGGCAATCCACTCTGCTGCGCCTATCAGCTTGGCTAAAAAATGAGAAATAAAGGTAGGAATAACGCGGGGGCAGGTGGGAGGGCCCAGCTCCCAATCAAAGAGACCGGTTTGGTGACGTCACATCATCACCACTACCGGCTTGCCCAAACCGGGCCGAACCAGAAGCAACTCACCACTGCCTGCAAGATAGCAATTGGAAATGGATGCTTTCCCCAAGTGCCATCTAGGGAGCCCATGTTATTTTGGAGAATGCCAGATGGAAGCCATTGGTGGGAAATTTTCCACCACCACTGAGCAGCTCACAAAGTCTCATGAGTATATTTTGTAACCTCTTGTATGCACACACAACACACACATAGATCTGCCTTCCTTACTGCCTGGAAATGCCCATCCAATACTGCCAGTGGTACTTGGGGCTGAGTGTCAGCGTTCCAGAAAAGACCCTAACTCCAAGTAAAGCAAGCATTTTTCAAAGTTCTATTTACTAGAATAGGTAAACTGGCACATCTGGGAAAACCCAAATCTGAGAGCTCCAGATTTTCCCTCAGTAAATCAAAAAACCCAGAACCATCCCCTCACTCCTCAGTCGATCACATGCTCCAATCAACCACCGTACCATCTCGAGACATCACTCTGACCACTCCTTCTCCAGATGCAGGATCGCCCTGAAGAATGCTATTAAGTCTACAGACAACCCCTCTAATAAATCCCCCCTCCTACTTTCCCACACATGAGAAGGTGGCAGCATGGAAGCTTCCGGCCTAATATGGCTTCCAAAGCTGACACTGAGGAAGCTCTGTCTAGTTGCCATTTAGGGAAACACTGATATTCCATTCCTTTATCCTGTTTGTCATTTTGTTACTACCTTCTTCGGTGCTTTTCCTTTCTGATAGTGAACTGGCTTTCCATCTCCTGCACCATTTCCTACTAGTATATTATATTCTGCCCCTTACCTTTCATTTCTCTCCATTAACATAAGATTGAGCCATATTTTGGGGAACGACAAGGACCACCAAGGCAGTTGGTCAGCAAGGGTTGACATGGTTCAGGACAAAGTTGGAAAAAAGCCTATGATTTACTGGATTTATTTATTTATTTTATCAAGCATGTATAAGAGAACAGATATAAGTATAAACATGATTATGAATACAGGAAATGAATACGGATAAATGGGGACAGTAGGACAGGGATGGTAGGCACGTTGGTGTGCTTATGCACACCCCTTACAGACCTCTTAGGAATCTTAGGTCAACAGTAGACCGTCTAAGGTTAAAGTTATGGAGGTTTTGGGATGAAACAGAGTCAGGTAGTGCATTCCAGGCATTGACCACTCTGTTGCTGAAGTTGTATTTTCTGCAATAGAGTTTGGAGTGGTTTACCTTAAGTTTGTATCTATTGTGTGCTCATGTATTGTTACGGTTGAAGCTGAAGTAGTCATTGACAGGTAGGACGTTGTAGCAGATAATTTTGTGTACTACATTTAGGTCAGACCGAAGGCGGCATAGTTCTATGTTGTCTAAGCCCAAAATTTCAAGCCTGGTGGCATAAGGTATTCTGTTGTGAGCAGAGGAGTGGAGGACTCTTCTCGTGAAATATCTCTGGAGTTGCTCAATTGTATTCATGTCCGATATGGAATGTGGGTTCCAGACAGATGAGCTGTATTCAAGAATTGGTCTAGCAAAGGTTTTGTATGCCCTAGTTTGCAGTACAATATTACCGGAGAAGAAGCTTCGCAAGATTAAGTTAACAACTCTTAATACTTTTTTGGCTATGCTGTTACAGTGACCTCTGGCACTTAGATCTGGATGATGATCTTTTCTACAATGTGAGAAGAAAAATGCTTTCTAAACATAGAACATTCAGGAAACCTGGATCTATTTTAAAAAATTCCAACTTGATATAATAAGAAAACACATCATTGTATTTTACACTTTTTCTTTCTAGTATAAAGATTTTGATGTAGAAGAGATAAGGGGACTTCCCCCCCTCAAATAGCAGGAAAAACAGAACAAAAAAGTGTTTATTTGAGATAATAATTTCCATGTCTGAGCAACACATAGCAAAATATTGCTAAGTGTTGACTCTTGTCATATTGACAACTGAAGGTTTATTCTATGACTGCTAATAATAATTTAAACATTTATATCGTGGCATTTTTTAGTAATAGACCTGTCAATTAATAGGATTCAATAGAAAACAGTACCACTGGTGTGGCATTCAGCCGCACGCATGTTTTCTTCAAAACCTATGTTTCCCCTTTACTGGGAAAGCAGATTTTTCAAATTAAATCTACAATGATATCAAGTCAGTACATGTAAGCTTACTCTATTGCTGGCTGTCCGACGTTTTCTGTCAACAAATAGGAAACTTTAGACTTTGAGCCTGTCAAAGCCTGTTCTTTGGGGAACAATAAATACACTTGGAAGGATACACGAAATCCCCATGGACAAACTGAGACAATGCTAGGAATGCTACCTCTCTCTTCTTAATAAAATAAAACCAATTTTCAAAATCAACTGGCAGTAGATTCCAAACTTGGATAAGTTTTGTTTGCAAATTGCGGATGTTTCATCACCCTCTCAAACCCACCAATTTTCTACAAAAATGAAGCAACAATTCTCTGAAAAAAAGAAATTGTAGCGTTTTATTAAACATAGCAAGTTTGGGACATGAGATATTCAGTAGAACGTTCCTTTCCCTGTTTTAAAAATGTAATCTCTTTGTAAATATCTGTCAGGGCATCAGTAAAAGGAATTTAAAATGGAGTCGTTTTCTAATACTGGTTTTATTGATTCTTTTTTCTTTCTCTTATCACTTTCCCTTTCTTCTTTTACGATTATGTGCATTTATTGTTGAAATATTATTGGAATTCTACAGAATTTTCTAGTTTTGTTTTTAAATGACATAAGCAAAGATGCAAGTAAACTGTCAATGTCACATATTTTAATGCCTCTCCTAAAAATCCCCTAAAAATACATTCCTAACTTTCTTTATTTAATCTTCCAAATCAAATTGCTAGATTCCAAAACAGCAGCATTTGAACGTTGCTCAGACTAGTTAACTTGAACAAATCAGATTTCAGCTACTGAATACATTTGCCAACCATACATTTCCTATACAAAGGAAAAAGAATGCTCTCCAATTCCTGACAAACCTCCATGTCAGACTGCCAGATAAATATTTACACTACACTCAAGAGTTAACTAAATGTATTTGACTTAAATCAAGAAAACTCTTTCCAGGCACAAGGGTCATGAAACATGCTATCAATATCCAGGACCAGCCTTCGGAATTGCATGGAAACTGAAGACCCACACAATTATACCATTCTGTTCAACCTCAGATCAACTTGTGTAAGCTTTGCATTGTATGAAGATCAGTGATGCTATCCAAGTGTTCAATACTCACTACAAAGAGATTAGTTTTGTGTCTATAAATTCTCTAGCTGGATATACAAAACTCGGAATGGCTAAGCAATTCTAGGGTTATGGCGATAAGCCTACTGACAAGGGAATCCTCATTTAATTATTGGGACTTAATAGTTAAATAAACTTGCCATGGAATTCATAGGGCCTATGATGGCTGGAGACTAACACGTGTCTCATATATGTGCACTCAGGGTCAGTAAGAGGCTTAAGCAGTGGTGGCATTCAAGTAATTTAACAACCAGTTCTCTGCCCTAATGATTTCTTTCAACAACCAGTTTGCCAAACTGCTCAAAAAATTAACAACCGGTTCTCCCGAAGTGGTGCGAACTGGCTGAATCCCACCACTAGGCTTAAGGTAGTAGTGCTAAAATGCACTATTAAAAGGCCTTAAATTCGGCAGAAATGGGAGCTTACAATGTAACACGTAAATTCTAATTCTAACTTCCTAATACTTCTGCGCAACTTCTTATCGGACAGAGCAAATGCTTCTTCCTCATGAGAAAGTTTTACTTAATATTTTGAATTGTAAGAGCCGAGCATGTGTGTCTTCCATTCAGAGAATTTTATAACTCAGTTAGCATGACAGAGGAGAACCTTCCAATGGTTAACACTTATTTTAATGTAGATTTAGAAGGGGTGGCAATAAAGGATTTCTTCTGTAGATTTTAATTAAAAAACAGTATTGGGAGGATGAAGATTACTTGGATGTAAAGTATCAAATATTCTAAGTGATTTCAGCATTATATCTTAAAACAAACTCAATGCACAAGACACTGCAATACATATGTAGGAAGTTAGCACCCACCTCTCTCCTAGAAGAATGAAATATTCTAGGAAATATTAAAAAGGCAGAATATTATACGTCCCTGGATGAGGAAAGGAGAAACATGCTCTTGGACAGCAGCCCCCACCTTTGTTAATAGCCCCAGAAAGACTGGGCTATCTTATCTACAAGACAAAAGACCTTCAGCTCCAGGGTGATAGGATTAGCCCTCACTCAAGGTCCAAACCAGGACAAAACCATTAAGCCATAACAGGAATTGCCCAACACCCTTTCAGAACACATGCCTCTTCATTACATCATCACCCAGCAAGATTCAACCAAGCCTGGGACACAGACAGCCTACAAGGTTAGCTGGACCGCCGCATAGCCCCCTGGGAGTCTGAAAACTGAAAAGGATACATTTCTTACAAGGCCCAAGAGAGGGTATAAATATATCTCGTTCTCCACTCCATGTGGTCTTCTACCCAGAATCACAGGTGCTTGGTGGTTCTGCTTCACCATTAAACCATCCTTCCAAGCAGCCTCCATGGTTCCAGTGTCTTTCTTCCCACTTGGAACTGAACTCAGATGGACATTTCTTCCAACACATATCCCTTCCAAAAAGTTACATAGTATATCTATGATAGGCATTCTTACTTGCAAAGTCCACTATTTGTACTGAAGAGGCATTCACTGTGGAAACAATACGTACAATTGTATGTGTGAAGGTTTCTTTACTATTCATTAATTAAAAAAAAAAACACCTTGTGAGAACATTTTTCACATGTTTTAACTAAGCTGAATAAGAAATGAAAGAAACCCTGAAGATCTTTTTCTGGCACCAATAAGGTACAGTAGTAGTCAAAATTGTGGAAACCTTTTGGGAAAAGTACATTTTTGAGGTTTGATGGCTAATAACACCACCTTTTTTTGGAGTTTCAAGATAATCATATTCCACTGCTGGAATGGCCTGGGAATAGCCCAGACCTTAACCAAATTGAAAATCTATGGAGCCGACTAAAGAAACTTGTGAGTCAGAAGCCATGAGCAATAAAACCCAATTAATAGAAGCAATCATTCAATCTTAGTTTCACATTATAACAGCTGCAGAACTAAAAGACTTGGTTCACTCCATGGGAAGACGTTGTAAGGCCATAATCCATGCTAAAGGTTACCCAACTAAGTATTAACTGATGTGATAATTTTTGTATATCTTGTTTTTTCTACGTGTTTCCCTTTTCTTCTTTATACTGTAACTGCTATTCTAATAGCAAATCCTTCATAAAATGTATTGCGTTACATTCTTGATTAAATTATCTTTCCATTGATATATAATTTTATGGTACTACTCCAAAAAAAGTGGTGTTATTAGCTAGTTTTAGAAAATACACTTTTCCCAAAAGGTTTCCACAATTTTGGCCGCTACCGTACCTTTAAGTTTTCTTGTCTTTCTATTACAGTTGTTTTGAGTATATATAGTAATAAGCCATTGATGGTTTTGGATATTCAGTTCTAATATATCTTCCACTTTCAACCCTGTCAAACTGGAGTCACACTCCTGGGTGATTCTATTTGTTTTCACACACACACACCCATACACACACACACACACACACACACACACACACAAATCTTCATTCCATCACAGTTCTATTTTTACTTGTAGTAGATGTGAACTGCTGGCAGAATGGAATGTGATAGTGTGAATTCCCAACACGGTCTCTTACAGGGAGATAATTGATGCAGCAGTAGCTTATCTCCTTGAAGTGTTTAACTGCAAAATGCAAGCTCCATTTTGTAGCAGCTTCATCTGGGTGGCCCAAACAGCTCGTTGAAAGCGTTAACAGCCAGATAGCAGCTCCTTTTGTAAAGCACAGAGACAAACCTGACGCAAATCCACAGCTTTATTATTTCAGTGAAGTTACAGAGCTATCGAGGAAATAGAACTAGAAGTTGACAATGTTTTGAACAGGGTTGACTTTTGGGAAGAAAAATGCAAGTTGGTAATAGAGAAAAAGACTCCAGTTAGAATAGGAACAATTTTGAAAGACAGAAAAAAAAAGCAAGGATAATGTAAATTATAGCTCCATCCTAGCCTTGTCTATTTAGAAGGCCTCCCCTGGGTTCAGCAAGGCTTCCCGTCAGATTTTTATCCTAGACCCAAGAATTTAAGAATAGCTCTTTCAGTTTTGAATTATTCCTGTGCATCCAAGATTTTGGAATATGCTTTTGTCTGGCTCCAGAAATGTTTATCAATTGCAAAGCTGAATGCATGCCTTTCATGGTAAAACCTGAATGAAATAAACTTTTTAATTTATTTTTGTCAAGTACATATTAGATAATACTGTATATACTGCTCAAAAAAATAAAGGGAACACAAGCAGAAGACATCCGAGATCTGAATGAATGAAATAGCCTTATTAAATACTTTGTTCTTTACCTACAGTAGTTTATACACTGTTCAAACAACTAAAGGGAACACAAAATTACTGTATGTAACGAACAAAGTATTTAATAAGGCTATTTCATTCATTCAGATCTCGGATATTTTCTGCTTGTGTTCCCTTTATTTTTTTGAGCAGTTTATGTAAGTATAAGCATGACTTGAATACATAAAATGAATACAATTAAAGGGAACCTTAGGACAGGGATGGTAGGCAGGCTGGTGCTCTTATGCATGCCCCTTACAGACCTCTTAGGAATGGGGTGAGGTCAACAGTAGACAGTTTTAGGTTAAAGTTTTGGGGGTTTTGAGATGAGACCACAGAGTCTGGTAGTGCATTCCAGGCATTAACAACTCTGTTACTGAAGTCATATTTTCTGCAATCGAGTTTGGAGTGGTTCACTTTAAGTTTGTATCTATTGTGTGCTTGTGTATTGTTGTGGTTGAAGCTGAAGTAGTCATTGATATAACTTATAAATTATATAAGTTATAATTATGACTTATAATCATTCAAGGAGTGGGCCATCGAAAGCTCTCCTCAAGAACACCTAAAGTTCACGGAACTGTCTCTGGAGCTATAATGGAGAAGCAACAGCTACGTCTTTTGTTGCACAAACCTAGTAGTATTATTAGACATCATGAATGACAAAAGAACTGGCAGCCCCACACTCTGCTATTTCTTGCTACAGCTGGATTTTGTATGGCTGTTAAGAATCATTCAGGTTTCTCTCCTACCCTCCACACCTTTTCAAATTCTCTGCTCCTGTCTTCATCCTTGGGAATCAGTTATGATTTTTAACAAGTCCATTCAGAATCTTTAGTGACAGCTGATCGAAGAAACAACCTTTGTTAGAAGCTTGTTATGTTAGACTATATGTTTGAGTCAGTTTTTTAACTCTTGGAAACTTGAAAATATTGTCAATGTTTTGCCATTGCCTCTTTTCTAGGCTTGAGAGAAAGTCATGGGTTCAAAATCATCCAGCTGCCTCAGTGCCTTAGCGGGACTAGAACTCACAGTCTTCTAGTTCTGAGCCTGGTGAATTAACCACTACATCAGTGATGAAATCCAATTTTTTTTACTACTCGTTCTGTGGGCGTGGCTTGGCGGGCATGGTGTGACTTGGTGGACGTGGCTTGATGGGCGTGGCAGGGGAAGAATACTGCAAAATCTCCATTCCCACCCCACTCCTGGAGGAAGGATATTGCAAAATCTCCATTCCCACCCCACTCTGGGGCCAGCCAGAGGTGGTATTTGCCGGTTCTCTGAACTGCTCAAAATTTCTGCTACCGGTTCTCCAGAACCTGTCAGAACCTGCTGGATTTCACCTCTGCACTACACCCAACTATCTATATTATTTTATCATGATCTAGTCATGGTTATTTAAAATTTCTTGTCATTTTAAGGTCTGCTTTGGTTTCTATGGTGAAGTGACTGTGCAATGTCACAGTGACTGTGTAATATATAACAATGTCACTTTTAGAAGAGCTAATTTTTACTTCTCCTGAATTCTAACAGTAGCAACAAAGCAATATAGGAGTGGAGACAGATGCATAATGGAAAAAAGATTTAGAACTGATTAATTTGGAGAGATGAGAGACAAGGTCCCTACTAGAGTTGTTATTCCAAATAGTTTACTTCTGAGATAAGTTCTTTTGATTTTGACGAAATTATCTTTTAGCTAACCATGCTTAGTGATTTCACCATTAGGCTATCTTAATTTCTAGTTTATGATAATGTGGTTTAATTTCCATTTGCTGAAAGGCACGTAAGTAAGAATGAAAGAAACATTGACACAAACAAACTTGAATAACAGCAATAATTCTTCTTAGTGGTTATAAAATAAAACTAATTTAATTTGCCCTGAAGAAACTGGCAACTTTCTTCCAGCACCTTATTTCCTTGCCCTGGGCTGCCATGTGTTTTTAGAACCTAGGGCAAACCTGTATAACATGGTGTTGACAGGAATTATGGCACACACATCTTTAGTGTAGGTTGCTACAACGCAAGTTATATTTATTATAACACGCTAGTTTTATGATACCAACTCTATGATATATTTCAACAGTCTTCTCAACTAGTCCCAAATTTGTATTTGGAACATCTTAGTGCTTTTAAGCCTTTACGCAATGTTGACAGAATGATAGATAGGTCTAAACCCCAGTGTGGCTTGTATAGAAATATTAGCAACTTTGTGGCCTTTGGGTGAACTTGGAGCCCCTCAGAATCCCACTGTTGACATTTAGCAGCAAACTACTGAATGAGTTCAACTAAGTACTAATAGGAGCACGACTTCATCCCAATTACATGGCAAATCGAAAACATGGCAACCATTCGTACATTATGCCTCTACAAGCTCAGAATGCTCATTTGCATTTTAGAAACTACCAAATGCAAAACAGGGCTGGAAATTCTGGCTTTGCCCTCCACTCCTTAATAATGTCAGTTTCTTTTACATGCCTGCACCCACAAGAAATCTTGGACAAGGAGAATATTATTTACAGAAATATTTAGCCCCTAATCCTATAAATATTCTTTTTTTTTTGGCTTATAGGAATTCAGAAGAGTAAAAATAACTTATTACCCTTTATGTACTTGTATTTTCCAGCCTCCCCCTCTTCCTCCTCCTCCTCCTCCTCCTCCTCCTCCTCCTCCTCCTCCTCCTCCTCCTCCTTCCTCTTCTTCTTCTTCTTTGCCTGTATTAACTATGAATCCATCCATCCATCCATCCATCCATCCATCCATCCATCCATCCATCCATCCATTGATTTAATTTGTATGGCTGACCATTTCAAGTTAATGATTCTGAGTTGCTAACAATGTTTTTTTTAAAAAAATATAACAAACAGAAAAACAAATAACTATACAGGTAAAACAGCAACCAGACTAAACAGACCCATCCATAGCAACTATATTATCTATGTGTGGTCTCAACCCCACCCAGACTTGTTGGCAGAGTTTACAAAAATCTACCGTATGATATTTGCTTATTAAATAAATGTATAGTAACCTTGGTAGTCACGTTTCAAATTTTGAGATATTGCTTGGATAATTCCTATTTCTTGGCTGGAATTTGAATTTCCCAAGAGCTCCAGTCAAAGACGTGATTCTTTTGTTTGTTCTTAGTAATGTGTTATTCTTTGATGAGTCAAATAATAACAGTCATAATAATACTTTTTCAAGCTACAGGTTTAAGTTGGCCTCTTGTCAGAACAGCTGTTGGCTTGAAGAATATGAGGAATATGCATAGTGCGGAAAGGCCCAAGAGTGACACTGGATTCTATTAAGCTGGAAATGGAGTGACTGATAGCAGTGTGAGAATTGAGATAGAGTATTCTAAGCAAGGAAGCAGAGGTGTTGGGGAATGTACTTGCAATAAGGGGACTGATTTCTTTTTTTGAACAGAAGAGAATACATGCTACATCCACCCACTCAAATTCTGGAGGTGTCCATATTCATCACTTTGTCACCATTAGATACGTGGGACTATCACACCTATCATTCCTATCCAGTTTGGCTACTGCGGTGATGGAGGTGGTATTCCAGTATCCCTAAAGTTTGCTAGGTTAGGAATATTGACAAATGTAATTTTTATTTATATGATTTTATATTATATATATATATAAATGTCTATTTGATTTATATTATAAAGAACCTAAACCTAACATCCTCTTCTGTGTTTTTTTTTTACAAGTAAGAAGTATATTTTCTTTTTTAATGGTGTTCTTTTAGTACCCTGAAACAGCTCTTATTTATTGTATTCAGCAGGGGTGGGTTGTACTTACCTTTACTACCGGTTCGCAACAGGATCACATGCGCAGAAGCTCCCTGATAACGTTGGGGTCAGTGGGCGGAGCCTCCTGCCAATTTTACTACCGGTTCCTGCAAACTGGGAGCAACCCACCACTGGTATATAGATACTCCTCGACTTACCACAACTGAGCCCAAAATTTCTGTTGCTAAAGTGAGATATTTGTTAAGTGAGTTTGCCCTGTTTTACAACCTGTCTTGCCACAGTTGTGAATCCCCGCAGCTGTTAAGTTACTAACATGGTTGCTAAGTGAATATGGCTTCCCGATTGACTTTGCTTGTCAGAAGGTTACAAAAGGTGATCGCATGACCCCCGGGACACTGCAAACATCATAAATATGAGTCAATTGCCAATATCTAAATTTTGATCACATAACCATTGAGATGCTTCAATGGTTCAGTGTAAAAAAACAGTCATAAGTTACTTCTTTTCAGTGCCATTGTTACTTTGAACGGTCACTAAATGAACTGTTGTAAGTTGAAGACTACCTGTATTAACAATAGTTACAGCATGAACTTTGTGGATAGAGAGTATATTGAATTGAATGCAGAAGTTTATTATTGTAATCATTATGATCATCAGAATCAGAATCATTCTGTGAATGAGATGGACATATTTGATGCATAAATATCCTCCTCCTCCTCCTCCTCCTCCTCCTCCTCCTCCTCCTCCTCCTCCTCCTCCTCCTCCTCCTCCTCCTCCTCTTCTTCTTCTTCTTCTTCTTCTTCTTCTTCTTCTTCTTCTTCTTCTTCTTCTTCTTCTTCTTCTTCTTCTTCTCCATCACCATCACCATCACCATCACCACCATCATCATCACCATCATGACGTTTTACAGGATTTAGTTGCCTTTTTACCCCATACTTTATTGCCTTCTTATCCCATTCTACTAACGGTAGAGCTTTGATTTACCAACTTTCTGAACAAAAAGAACTTTGGATGACCTCCTTTAAGGGTGGAGGCTGGGAAAACCTTCAGAGCGCTAGGAACTCTTAACTTTCAGATGATATGTTGAATATTCCCAGTGGAATGAGCTTCCTTGCCTTGCAGACGTTTCCGACATATAGAGAAAGGACCTTAAAGCTATATGGATCTGCAGAAACATATATTAGTTCCTGACAATTTAATAGAGGTAGCTGTTCTGAGAATAATAGAAGGTAAATAATGGCTCCATTAAAAAGTACTGCTGTCTTTACCACCGTGTTCCCTTTCTTCCCCATCTCTTTTTTAGCTTGGTGTGGTTATTTTCAGGCCGATGTTCTGATATATTGAGGGACGTCTTGTAATGGCGTAAAGCTGAAAGTAAAGAATGGCATTTAATAATATGTTAATATTAACTTGTACAACTGATTTGCTTGCAGTGTCAACCTATGATTATAAAGAATGAATTTCTTCTTTCAATTTGCGGTCCTAGTTGCCCTTTGGATTAAACTGGTTCAGCAAGTAAAAAAAAATGGAAATCCTTTCTTTTACTATGATTTTTTTTTGATACAAAGAATTAATTGCACTATATCTATATGTTTGTTGCTATTGAAATCCATCTGTGTTAATCTTTATATTGTATGTTATAGACTGATGACTTTTGATGGATGTATTTCAGGATTAGGCAACATGTTGTAGGCTATCCAGAATCACCTATGTGCTAGTTGGACAACCATATAAAGTAAACAAACAAACAAATAAATAAATGTGTTTAATCAATAAAATAAATGTGGGGCAGGTGAGCACATTGAGCATGTTATAAGTTCTTACAAAATGACTCTCAAATGCCAATTTCAAAGTCTCTGTTACTTAGGAGACAAGGTTGATTCCTACCACTACTTTTATAGTATGGTTTATAGCAGGGGTATCAAACTTGATTTCATCGAGGGCCGCATCAGGTTGTGTTTGACCTCGGGGGCTGGGGTGGGTGTGGCCAGGGTGGCCATGGCCATTTTGATGTCACTGGTGTTGGGGTATCTGTGGTGGCCCAAGTGCTATGCCAGCAAACATGGGCTCCAGAGATCCATTTTCAGCTGCGACGGCTTCCTGCCACCCTCTGCCAGCGAAAACGGGCTCCATAGCTCCATTTTCAGCTGCAATGGCCTCCTGCCACCCTCTGCCAGTGAAAACAGAGCTTGGTGGGGGGGGGGCACATGCTGGCAAGGGCACTGAGGCCCAGTCCTTTGCTGTTTCTAGGGTGGCCCAGCGGACCAATCTAAGCACCCCACGGGCTGGATCCTGCCCCTGGGGCCTTGAGTTTGACACCCCCCGTTTTATAGTTTGTTTTATTTCACAAAGATTTTCTTATGTTTTGCTTCTCCCAAGAAAATAAACAGAGCCTCAGCCACCTGTCATTTTTATTTTCTAAGAATTCCTTCAGAGCTAGGATGAGTCTGTTCAGAGGCATTCTTATAAATAAAGATAATGTTGGAGATTAGTGCTTTGCTTTGTAGAATACTACTTCTTGTTTATTTAAATGTAAAGATTAAGAGAGAGCAGAATGTTTGCTGCTCAACAAGTATGAGAGTAGAATGTTTGCTGCTCTCTTATTTATTCTTTATAAATAAATCTGGAGCTAGCCTCTTGATGGTTTAGAGCAGGGATGAAATCCAGCAGGTTTTGACAGGTTCTGGAGAACCGGTAGCAGAAATTTTGAGCAGTTCAGAGAACCAGTAGTGGAAATTTTGAGTACTTTGGAGAACCGGCAAATACCACCTCTGGGGTGGGAATGTAGATTTTGCAATATCCTTCCCCTGGAGTGGGGTGGGAATGGAGATTTTGCAGTATCCTTCCCCTGGAGTGTGGTGGGAATGGAGATTTTGCAGTATCCTTCCCCTGGAGTGGGGTGGGAATGGAGATTTTGCAGTATCCTTCCCCTGCCATGCCCTCCAAGCCACGCCCACCAAGCCACACCACACCATGCCCACCAAGCCACACCACACCCACCAAGCCACGCCCACAGAACTGGTAGTAAAAAAATTGGATTTCACCACTCGTTTGGAGGTTTGATGTGTTTTATTATAGAAGAAAAGAATTTGCTTTCAACTAGAACCTAGCTTCTGATGACTTTATGAATGTACTCACACAGTTTTCTTGTCATGATGTAGGGGTTGTCATTGTTTTGAGGGAAGAATCCATGATTTACACTCCATCAGCATTTCTCAGGTGGTCACCCAATCAAAATTTTCACCTATTTCACTTCTCTTTTGATAGCTGCCAAGATCTGCCATTTGTTGAGACCATCTTGCTTATTTTCCAAGAAAAAAAAGAGTATAAATATTAATGAATAAATGAATGATGTAGTTATTCTGGTATCTTAAAGCCACAACCTCAACCACAGCATACTCCATCACGTTCAAAGACCAACTCATTGATGGTCATTACCTAGGGGTATGGTCTTCGTGATATTCATGGTAAAGGTTGCTCATCTGAAGACTCTACATCGGTTTATTTCCACCCACATGAGATGACAATTTGGTCTCTATTTTGATAATCTTTAAAGGCACTGCTCTTTTTTTAAAAGTGATTTTAGTTGTTCAAAATAACATTTGGAGTTCTCCAGATTGTTTTCAATTGTTCCTGTTCTAAAGCTTATTGAGAAGCTGTTTTTAATTAGCCTGTTCAGCACTCTGTATTGTTTTTAACTGCTGTTAAAAACTGCTGTTTTTAACTGCTGTTAAAAACTGCTGTTTTTAACTGCTGTTGTCTCACTAGTTGAGTGATCAAATGCAGGAATGGACAATGTGCAATCGTCCATATGTTATTGAAATCCAATTCCTATCAAGCCTAGCCAGCACTGAAAATTGTAAGCAGTCACAACATCTGGAAGACTGCTAACTGACTACTGCCGATCACATATTTTAGTGTGAAATGAGCTTTCTGCATTACTTTAAGATCAATTAAAAGAGAGTCAGCCCTGAAAAATTGTGCTTTGCATGCAGATATTGAAACAATCACGCACCTAAATGAATGTGAGTCTCTAAAAATTGAATTCTATGTTGGATATGATTATTTTTCTTTTGAGAGCATTTTTTCGCCACAAAGTTGCTCTCATTCCTGTATTTTTTTTTTTATGACATCCCCGGTTCTTCTGGTGGATGGGGGTAAAATAATGGCCCTTATTTCTATGATATATCGGCATTTGAATTTTAGCAATGACCTACTGAATAGAATTGAAACCCAGCTATGTCCAGGACAAGAATCAAAACAGGGGGCTTCTTATAATATTGTACAGTTCTCCATATTTTGGGAGGTTCAACATAAATTAGGTTTTGCACATGATTCATTAGGCCCTGCAATTCTCCATAGGGGAAAAGAGCATACTTTATGAAAAGCGGCTCACATATTGTTTTAGCAGACTTAAGATTTGTACAGTCCGAGGATCATATGGGTTTTGGAGCAGTAGCAATTTTATAACATCAAAAATCTCAGAAATGTGGATTCAACCCTGGCTGATTTTTATGAGATTAATAGAAGCTCATAACTTTGTAATTCAACATCAAAAACATCATCAAAAAAGCACAACAAAGAATGTTCTTTCTGCACCAACTCAGAAAGCTCAAACTGCCTAAGGAGCTGCTGATACTATTCTACAGAGGAATTATTGAGTCTGTCATCTGCACCTCTATAACTGACTGGTTTGATTCTGTAACCCAACAAGACAGACACAGACTTCAGAGGATAATTAGAACTGCAGAAAAAACAATTGCTACCAACCTGCCTTCCACTGAGGACCTGTATACTGCACGAGTCAAAAAGAGGGCTGTGAAAATATTTACAGACTCCTCACATCCTGGACATAAACTGTTTCAACTCCTACCCTCAAAACGACGCTATAGAGCACTGCACAGCAGAACAACTAGACACAAGAACAGTTTTTCCCGAACGCCATCACTCTGCTAAACAAATAATTCCCTCTCGCTACTAAGTCTGCACTACTATTAATCTTGTCATCTTCTCATCGTTCTCATCACCCATCTCCTCCCACTTATGACTTTATTACTGCAACCTTGTTGCTGGTATCCTTACGATTTATATTGATATTGTTTCCTGATTGCTTATTTATACCCTATGACTATCATTAAGTGTTATACCTTATGATTCTTGATGAACGTATCTTTTCTTTTATGTACACTGAGAGCATATGCACCAAGACAAATTCCTTGTGTGTCCAATCACACTTGGCCAATAAAGAATTCTATTCTATTCTATAACTTTTTAAAATTGTGACAAAAAGATAGAAAAAAAAAGATCTGTCCTTAAGACTTTGTTCCCCAAATACGCGTAAAAATGATGCATTGTTTCCTACATCTAATATGGAAACTCATCATTGCTGAGTCATAGAAAAATGTTCCAATGGCAATTGTCCCAAGGTCCATGGTCATCCTAGGACAACCATGACCTGGATGACTGAGAATCTCCATAGACCTTCCAATGGCAAGAATCACTGGATTGTCTCCATTAGCTTGATTTCAGTGTTCAGAAGTGGTGCCAACTTTATTTAGGAATAACTATGTATGAGGCTTTTGAGAATTGTAACTGCTTTCCTCTCAATTCTGACTCACTGAAAGAAAATTACCTTGTAGGTACAGAAGTAATATCTAGTTTTTAGTATCTCTTTGGAAATCAGAGCAAATCCCATCTACTATCTAGAACTCAGGTGGTGCAGTAGTTAGATTGCAGTATTGCAGGCTAACTCTGCCTACTGCCAGCAGTTCGATCCCAACTGGCTCAAGGTTGACTCAGCCTTCCATCTTTCCAAGGTCAGTAAAATGAGGATCCAGATTGTTGGGGGCAATATGCTGATTCTGTAAAACACTATGAAGCAGTATATAAGTCTAAGTGCTGTTCCTATTACTATCTAGTCTGACTTTCTGTCTGCAATCTCAAATAAATCTCGGTTGTTCTTTTGTTTCTCTTTTTGTATACATAAAAAATTCGAAACGCCAAATTTGAGAATGTTTTCTAACACACTTTATTTTATTTTTTAAAATTTCTCAATTGGTTCTTTTATTCTGCCTTTATTACTGTATCAATAAATCAAGGTAGTGAACATACATAATACATATTCCCCCTCCTATTTTCCCCACAACAAAACACTATAAGATGGGTTGGGCTAGGAGAGTGATTGGCCCAAAGTCATCCAGCCAGCTTAAGGTGACACTTGAACTCACAGTCTCCTGGTTTCTAGACTAGCACCTCAACTACTACACCAAACTAGTTTAGTTTATGCTGAAATATCAGTATAAAATGTCAGAATATGGTGCATATTCTATAAATACTTGCATTTTTTCATTTGTAATTTTGTATATTTCAATTGGTTTTTACATTTTTATACATTAGGATTATGAATAAGGAAACTATACATATAGAGAAATAGTAATGTAGAGAGAGACAGAAAAAGACAGGGCAAACAGCATGGCAAAATGTCAAGAATTTTTGATTTGAAATGTTAACCAATAAATGATAAATGAAAAAAAAGTGGTATATATTTCTATTAAGAGGTGCACTAAATTTCTCTCCAGTTTTTAGCATTTCCTACAGCACTAGATGATCACTGTTATAAAAGTGCACATTGGAGACAATAGATGGCAGACTTCACCACTCAGAAACCTCAGTTGTAATACTCTAAGCTTCATTATTGTCTATATCCAATATAGATACGGCAAATTGCAGTGATATACTCTTACTACTACTCAGTTTCAAAGATAGATGATAGACAAATAGATGATAGAGACAAACAGACAGACAAACAGGCAGACAGAGATAGATAGATAGATAGATAGATAGATAGATAGATAGATAGATAGATAGATAATGGATGGACAGATGGATGCATATATAGATAGGTGATGGATGCATAGATAGATAGGTAATGGATGGATGGATGGATAGATAGATAGATAGATAGATAGATAGATAGATTCTAATTGTTACTTGCTGCAGTGGGATTTAGGCTAGGTGAAAAGTGAAGACAGAGCTTGGAATCCAGTCACATATGAAGCTGTCATTGGATAGACAGCTTGCCCTCAGTCTGAATGGCTGAAGAAAGAGAAGAGGTCACATTGCAATGTGGCTCTCAGGGATATTCCGAGCCTCCAAAATTTCCCTGATTAAAGACTTTCTAATAATGACATCAGTGGTGGGTTTCTACCGGTTTGCCCCACTTTGGACGAACCAGTAGTGGTGGCGGCGGGAGACCCACCAACCCGGACATCATCATGGACACTTTGCACATGCGCAGGCGCAGAAGCACCTCGCACGAGCAAAGCAAGCACGCACACACGCACGCTCACAGTTCCGAACCAGTAGCGAAGGTAAGTGGAACTCATTACTGGATGACATCCAAAATTGTTAGAATTATGGAGCTGATTCTACTGCCTACACGATTACATTGCCTATATTCTACACGATGGTATCTGGCTTCAGAGCAGAGCAAGCTATTATGTTTTTTTAGAAGATGAATTGTATGGTCAAAATAAAAACCTCACGATTTATGATTATTACATCTATTTGACTAATCCAGCCAATGGTTTCACTGAGGATGTTTTTCACTCCACTGTATCTCTAAGGCTAGTTTTTTGAGAAAGAGGCTGAACCATTGAAAAATGTATGTGCTTCAATTTACTCTATGTCCGTATATATGAATACATGTATATAAACAGTCACATTGTGCAAGAAGTAAGTTTGATCTCAGACTGTTTAAAGTTAAAATCTGTCACTTTGGCAAATGTCTATGGAGATGCTCAGTCATTCAGGTCATAGTTGTCCCAAAGGTGCTTTTTTTAAAATCAAGAGGCAACTGGACTTTCTAGTTTTTCTTTGAAGATGTTTCGCTTCTCATGAGAAGTGAAATGTCTTCAAACAAAAACCAGAAAGTTCAGTTGCCTCTTGAAAAAAAAAAAAGCACATTTGTATCTCTTTGTCATTTATTCTTCCTGCCTCAAACTCTGAAGACAGCATAAATTGCCCTGGTGCTACTCCCAGATGACATTTTCAGTTTATATAATGCTGTTGTTGTTAGTTGCGAAGTCATGTCCGACCCATTGCGACCCCATGGACAATGTTTCTCCAGGCCTTCCTGTCCTCTACAATCCCCTGGAGTCCATTTAAGCTCACGCCTACTGCTTCAGTGACTCCATCCAGCCACCTCATTCTCTGTTGTTCCCGTCTTCTTTTGCCCTCAATTGTTCCCAGCATTAGGCTCTTCTCCAGTGAGTCCTTCCTTCTCATTAGGTGGCCAAAATATTTGAGTTTCATCTTCAGGATCTGGCCTTCTAAAGAACAGTCAGGGTTGATCTCCTCTAGGACTGACTGGTTTATTTGCCTTGCAGTCCAAGGGACTCGCAGCAGTCTTCTCCAGCACCATAGTTCAAAGGCCTCAATTCTTTGGTGCTCAGCCTTCCTTATGGTCCAACTTTCACTTATATAATAGTAGGGAATAAATAGACTGAATAAATTCTCAGCAGACTTTTTATCGACCTCCAGGCTTAACTCAAGGAGCAAGATCTTCAGAACAGAGCTTGGCCAATGGGAGTTCTGGGAGTTGAAGTCCCTGCATCTTAAAGCTGCCAGGGTTGAGAAACACTACTTCGGAATGATGTCAGCTGTTCACTGCAATGTAAAGTTAACAGTGCTAGTCATGAGAGAAGCATCAACTAATGAGGTCAGCCAGAAAGAGGTAATGATGCATTGGAAGCAAAGATGTCTATATCTTATTGTATGGGCCAGCTTTGTGGTCATAGTATTTGAAGGTAGCCATACTTTTATAATTCAGGGCCTAATAGGGCATTCCTACATATGTGCAAGGGAAGCGGTGGCTCAGATGCTGAGCTTGTTGATCAGAAGGTTGGTAGTTCAGCGGTTCGAATTTCTAGTGCCATGTAATGGAGTGAGCTCCCGTTACTTGTCCCAGCTTCTCCCAACCTAGCAGTTTGAAAGCACATAAAAAATGCAAGTCGAAAAATTGGGACCACCTTTGGTCGGAAGGTAACAGTGGTCCATGCGCCATTGGCATTTAGTCATGCTGGCCACATGACCACAGAGATGTCTTCGGACAGTGCTGGCTCTTTGGCTTAGAAACGGAGATGAGCACCACCCCTAGCGAAACGACTAGCACGCATGTGTGGGGGAAACCTTTACCTTTACATATGTGCACTCAGAAGTAAGAGTCACTTACTTAGGCACTGACAGACTCAACACTAAGAAAATAACCAGTGGAACAGCTTGCCTTCAGAAGTTGTCACTGGAGGTTTTTAAGAAGAGACTGGACACCCACTTGTCTGAAATGTTTATAGGGTAGTGATGGCTAACCTTTTTGCCATCACGTGCCAAAAGTGGGGGAGGGAGGCGCGGTAGGGGTCGCGTACACGTGTGCCCACACCCATAATTCAATGTGCCCTGCCCTCCCACATGTGTGCATGTGACCCCCCCGCGCCCCCCTGCTTTTGGCAGGCAGTGGCACAGTGGGCCTGTAGGCCCATTTTTTGCCCTCCCCGGGCTCCAGAGACTTTCTTGGAGCCTGGGGAGGGCGAAAACAGCCTTCCCCAGCCCCTCCAGAGGCAGGAAATGGCCCGTTTGCCAATTTCCAGTGGCCCCAGAAGGCCTGAAAATCAGCTGGCCGGCTCATGCATGCGTGCCAGAGTTGAGCTAGGGCAATGCTCACGTGCCCACCGATATGGCTCAGAGTGCCACCTGTGGCACACGTGCCATAGGTTCACCATCATGGTTATAGGGTCTCCTGCTTGAGCAGGGGGTTGGACTAGAAGACCTCCAAGGTCCCTTCCAGCTCTATTCTGATTGAAAATGGGTACTATTTTCCTTTTAACTTTGTTGCTATTTTTAAAACCAAGCCTTTGGGTTGGGTTCCATTTATAGTGTAAAGTCCAATTCCGTTTCACTTGATTATTGCAACACCAAAAGAGAGGGATTGCTTCAAATCAAATGCCCATGATAAGGAACATCATGTCACTAAGTTACAGTGCCTGCAAGGCAAGACTTTGTTCTGCTTAACTTAATGCTTGATTGAGGGATAAAAATAGGAACGGAAAGTTTGTACTGAGCCTTTTTGAAAGATTTTTTTTCCCCCTAGCACAGTTACTTCTTTGAAAACAATAGAAAAACATCCCTGCCCCTATTTTATTGCTGCTGTTGCTATATGACTGCATAAGTGTAATATAAATAAAAGCACATCTAGAGTATCCCCAAAGCAAGATGAAAAGGTATGAAGAAGCTGCAGAGAAAACTAACTTAGACACAGAATGGAATGAAATAAATCTTTGCTTTAGCTCAAAAGGATCACGATAATCTCTTTCGTGCTAGAAGAGAGAATGGAGATTTTTCTTGGCCTGAAGCAGTGAATTTGGAAAAAGAGAGGGAAAAAATAGATAACTGACTACTATGGCATCCAACTTTGGTTCAAGCTATCAGACCATGGACTAGTACAGAGAAAATAGAAATAATTTCAATGACTCTATGTTTAGAGTATTCCCTGATAAAACCCTTAGGATTACCTCAGTTACACAAAAAACAAAAAGTAACTCTTTGTGGTTAGTAGAGAAAAATGATAACATTAATCCCTTCATCCTAATATAGGCCAAAATTTGATCTTGGATGGAAGGAAAATGAAAAGGAATTCATTTTCAAGAAAAAGGAAAGGCAAAAGAAAATTTGAAGAACAAATTCTTCATTTGTTGCCAAAGAAACTTCCACATCCTTCTCTCTTTGACTCTCAAGTCTTTTCATGTGAGTTTTTCATTTGCTTCTTTTATCCTCTTGGTTACGGATAAGGGAACTTTGCTTTTATATTTTGGTATTGTCATTGGCAATTATTTTTAGGTTTTTCAGAACCTAGTTTTCCACACACGCCATGCACAAATATATATTATGTTTGGGAAGACCCTAAGTATGATTATATATAACTGTTCACTGTGATGTTTCACATAAAACTCTTTCTTGGGCTAATTTTTGTTCGTTCTGCGATAAATGTAGACTTCGAACCTTCCATCTTTTTCTACCGTACTGTACTTCCTAATGAGATTCAGACTTTAGGGTTCACTGGTTAATACACTTTAAACCCTGGGACTTTCAAGACACAAAAGAACAACAGTTTGATGACTATAATACACTATAATGTAAAGTAAGAAGCAATGTGGATGTAAGAATTGATTTAAAAATGGGGAGGTGTGTCTCATGGATGTTGTTGGGATTTTCCATTTCCCCCCTCAGTGTTTTCTGAGAGATTAAGGAAGTATTGAGGCTATGTTAAAAGTTTTGTGTTATTTCCATTTGAAAATAGTTCATTGCACTGTCAAGTGGGGAGTTTTAAGTTCTTGTTCAGCAATCTTTAGACCAAACTGTTACAGACAAATAGGAGATAGGTGGAAGACTGCAATGTAGAATTCCATTAATATATATATATAATCCCTTATTTTTTCTATTGCCTTACAATTTCATCTTCATTTCATAGTTTTTATAGAGCAGTGTTGGCAAACCTTTTCAGCACTGGGTGCCGAAATGGGAGCGTGCCAGAGGTGGGTTTCAGCAGGTTCTGACCAGTTCTGGACAACAGGTAGCGGAAATTTTGAGTAGTTCGGAGAACCGGTAGTAAAAATTCTGACTGGCCCCGCCCCCCCATCTATTCTCGGCCTCCTAAATCCCAGCTGATCAGAAGGAAATGGGGATTTTGCAGTAACCTTCCCCTGGATTGGGGAGGGAATGGAGATTTTACAGTATACTTCCCTTGCCATGCCCAGTGAGCCATGCCACACCCACTAAGCCACACCGACAGAATCAGTAGTAAAAATTTTTTGAAACCCACCACTGGAGCGCGCATGTGCATGTGTGTGCCAGAAACCAGAAGAGCAGCTGCATGAGCGCCCCGGGTGGCTGCTCTTCCAATTTCTGGCATGGGTGTGTGCCCCAGCCACCTAGTCTTCCAGTTTCTAGTGCGTATGCACGTGCGAAGACCATCTGACCAGTGCGCATGCATGTGGTGGAAACCGGAAGAGCAGCCACCCAGGGTGCATGCTTCCAGTTTCTGGGTGGCTGCTCTTCCAGTTTCCGCACTCCCACACATGTGAAGACCAGCTGGACGGTGTGCTGGAATCCGGAAGAGCAATGGTTGATGGCTCACGTGCCTGGAGAGATGGCTCTGTGTGCCACTTCCGGCACATGTGCCATAGGTTCGCCATCACGGTTATAGAATATATATTGTGATAGTAGGTGGGAATGACCTTGGGGGATGGGGGAGGAGAAAGAGAGAAGAGAGAAGAGAGAAGAGAGAAGAGAGAAGAGAGAGAGAGAGAGAGAGAGAGAGAGAGAGGGAGAGAGAGAGAGAGATGCTGCCTAGGAAGTAGTCAGATAAGAGGTGGGAAGTCCATAGCAGCATAAGTTCAAAGAGAGAAACTCAGAAAGGATCTTCTCTGACTTATCAGGTTTTTAAACACTTTTTTTTTTTTTGCTGCTGCAGCAGCATGGAAGTAGTTTGCCTTAACCATGAATGATTTTTGATTTCTAAATCTTTTTTAAAAAAATTATTTATATTAAACAGTTTTTTTTAAAACAAACAAACAAACAAAAACAGATATTTACATCTTCTTCTTTTCAACATCTTCGCATCAGTAATCCATATTTATACATTTTCTTTCTTATCTTAATATATCTTTTATACATATATTTCTAGTACATCATATATATACCGTTATAATACATTCTCTTAATCTAAATATTTTATTTACATTTAACATAAACAGGTACCTGATTTCTTTTCCACAATTTATATCTTCTCATTTGTTTCAATATTTCTCCACCTAATTTAACCATTGTTTAGTTTTCTTTTGTCCACCCCTTTCCCCCCTTTCTCCTCCAACCATTTATACCATTTCTCCCAGACTAAGTAATATTCTGTTTCATCTTTTTCTTGTATCTCCTTTGTGAGCTTATCCATTTCCGCACACTCTATAATTTTTCTAATCACCTTGACTTCTGATGGTATGTCATTGTTTTTCCAGTTTTGGGCGAAAACTATTGGTGCTGCTGTAATTATATGAATAATTAAGTATCTCATTTCTTTTTCATATGACCCGATAATTATTCCCAGTAGGAAAGTTTCTGGCCTCATTTCTATTTGTTGATTTATAATTTCTTCTATTTATGCCTATTTATTGATTTCTAAATCTTTCACCTGGTAATTTTCTGAGTCCAAACAACTACTGTACCTATTGATACATCTATGGAGATTTTCAATCATCCAGATCATGGTTATCCCAAAGATGTTTTTCTGAAAGGTAATTGGACTTTCTTTTTTTTTCTTGAAAACGTTTCACTTCTCATCCAGAAAGTTTCTTCAGTTCTTCAGAACCAAAGCAAAACAAAACAACCCCCCCCAAAAAAAAACCAAAGAAAAAAAAAACCCACCCCAAACCAAGAAAGTCTAATTGTTTTTTGGACCACCTATCGGCACCAACTATTTCATTGTAGACCGCTTAAATATATTCAGCAAGAACAAAGATCTGAGTGTGAAGGAGACCAAATGAGTACCTTGAGAACTAAAGGTGGAAGTGTGTTTTTAAGAAGGATGGATATAATCACAAATTTATTTATTTATTTATTTATTTATTTATTTATTTATTTATTTATTTATTTATTTATTATTCAAACTTCTATACCGCCCTTCTCCTTTCGGACTCAGGGCGGTGAACAGCCAAAATAAAAACATTTATACATAACATTACAGTTAAAAATAGATTTAAAATAATTAAATAAATTTGGCCCGTAATTTAAAACTTGTCAATTTAAAATCCGTATCAAATTTTAAAACCTACCATAAAATCAAGACAGACCGGCTAACTGAAAAAAGTAAGTTTTTAGGGCCCGACGAAAAGTCCGGAGGTCGGAGATCATTCGTATCTCTGGGGGTAGATTGTTCCAAAGGGTAGGTGCCACCACAGAGAAGGCTCTCCTCCTGGGGGTTGCCAGCCGGCATTGTCTGGCCGACGGCACCCTGAGGAGGCCCTCTCTGTGGGAGCGAACCGGCCGGTGGGAGGCTATTGGTGGCAGAAGGCGGTCCTGTAAGTACCCCGGCCCTAAGCCATGGAGCGCTTTAAAGGTGATCACCAACACCTTGAAGCGCACCCGGAAATCCACTGGAAGCCAATGCAGCTCGTGCAGGAGAGGAGTCACATGGAAGCGCCCCGTCTCTCCCATAATCCCCCGCGCGGCCGCATTCTGCACCAGTTGGAGCCTCCGGGTGTACCCCAAGGGGAGCCCCATGTAGAGAGCGTTACAATAGTCCAGACGAGAGGTGACGAGTGTTTGAGTGACTGTGTGTAGGGAGTCCCGGTCCAGAAAGAGTGCAACTGGCATATCAGGCGAACCTGATAAAAAACACTCCTCGCCATGGCCGCCATATGCCCTTCTAAAGACAGCCGTGCATCCAGGAGGACACCCAAGTTGCGGGCCCTCTCCGTGGGGGCCAATGATTTGCCCCCAATAACCAGCGATGGCGTCAGCTGGCTATACTGGGACGCCGGCAGCCACAGCCACTCGGTCTTGGAAGGGTTGAGTCAAAGCCTGTTTCTCCCCATCGAGACCCACACGGCCTCCAGGCACTGGGACATCACTTCCAAGGCATCGTTGGGATGGTCTGGGGTGGAAATGTACAGCTGAGTATCATCAGCGTAGTGATGGAACTCCACCCCAAAACCACGGATGATTTCACCCAGCGGCTTCACATAAATGTTGAACAGGAGGGGTGAGAGGATCGACCCTTGTGGCACCCCACAAACAAGGCACCTTGGGGTTGACCGCTGCCCTCCTGTCAACACGGATTGCGACCGGTTGGAGAGATAGGAGGAGAACCACTACAAAGATTGTTGAAATGTTGTTGAAATGGGACAACTCTTCCTTTTAAAACAGTCCCAGTTTGGAAGTTGTGGGATTTTCCACCTTGGCTACAGAGGTGTGTTGCACAACTCTGTGTAGCTCCCTATAATCCAGAAATCTCTGAACATAAGATCACAACTGCCAGAATTCCTAACTGTGTTAGTATCTGTGGTCTCAACATATTTGAAAGTTGCTAGGTTGGGAGAAATTGGTTAATAGCAATAAATAACCACTTAACCAGAGAAACTTGACACTTATAGAATGGGAACAGATTATTAATGAGGACTGTTCTTCTTCCAGCAGTAGGGCACCCCAGCTGGTTCATGTTTGATTCATCTTTCTATACAATTAATCTCTTTTTGAGGTTAGCAGAAGACCCATTGGATTGGGTGAACATTCCTGAAAGCAATTGCTGACTTTTCTTGCTTGAGGTTGAACTGCTTTTCTGAAATAAATACATTATAAACTGTGACACTCCATATTAAATTGGGCTTGGGTTAGATATTTTCCCAAGACCTCCTAGAAATAAAAGTTTTAATGTCAGGGGATAGCTTATCATCAAACAGCTTCAAATATTGGAAATATATGGTACTTAATGACTGCATGCTTTGACATCTCACCATTACTATCTATCAGATGGCCTAGAAAAACTCTGGGATATTTTGCTGTGTAATGATCTATTCACCTCTAGAATAGAATAGAATGGAATGGAATGGAATGGAATGGAATGGAATGGAATAGAATAGAATAGAATAGAATAGAATAGAATAGAATAGAATAGAATAGAATAGAATAGAATAGAACAGAATTATTTATTGTGTGATTGGACACACAAGGAATTTGTCTTGGTGCATACATAAATTGGTGGGTACATAAAAGAAAAGATACTTTTGTTAAGAATCATAAGGTACAACACTTAATGATAGTCATAGGGTACAAATAAGCAATCAAATCATATTAGGAAACAGACAATATAAACCATAAGAATACCAGCAATAAGGTTACAGTCATACAGTCATAAGTGGGAGGAGGTGAGTGATGAGAAGATTAATAGTAATGCAGACTTAGTAAATAGCTTGACAGTGTTGAGGAAATTATTTGTTTAGCAGAGTGATGGCGTTCCAGAAAAAACTGTTCTTGTGTCTAGTTGTTCTGGTGTGCAGTGCTCTATAGCATCGTTTTGAGGGTAGGAGTTGAAACAGTTTATGTCCAGGATGCGAGAGGTCTGTAAATATCTTCACAGCCCTCTTTTTGACTCATGCAGTATACAGGTCCTCAATGGAAAGCAGGTTGGTAGCCATTGTTTTTTCTGCATTTCTAATTATCCTCCGAAGTCTGTGTCTGTTTTGTTGGGTTGCAGAACCAAACCAGACAGTTACAGAGGTGCAGATGACAGACTCAATAGTTCCTCTGTGGAACTCTATAAGCTGCAGTTACTTATAATAAATTCTGGAGAAGTCATTTCAGAATAGGGCCACTTTTTTAATTACTACAGTGTCTTAGAATTGAAATTTAAGGGTGAGGGAATTTTTTTTTCTAGCTTGGCCTGTGCCTTTGCTTTCCTGAAGCTATTTGATTTCTTCCAAACTGATAACTAAGGATGCCTTTTGAAGCACGTGGAAGACCTACTGTGGATTACCACATTTTGTGGTTTGTGAAGTATGTGGGAAAGTATGTTGTGAAAAGTACACTGTATGTCTTATAAAGATGGATCACGAAGGCATAGTCCTGCACACTGAAGGACTGATCAGATTTGAGGGCTGGGAAGATCTAACATCTGGTTTTAGGCAAGCTTTGCAGGACTCCCAAACTAGCCAAGAGATGAATGTAAAGCAATGATAAACATTTTGACAGATACAGAAGCTACAGGTAGTGCTTGCATACCATTATAACTTATCAAATCATAGCAGCTTCTTTGTTTGTATTATCTATTAGGAAGACTATGATATAGTCCAGTTCTCTAGAATTCAACCAGTTCTCCTTCCCCAAATTTGCTAATCGTGTTATTTTTAATACTTTTAATACCCCACTTTGTGGGGTAAAGAAATATTAATTCTGCACATGTTAACTTAATATTTTCATTGATATTTTTAAAAAGTTAAATAGTGCTTAAAATATTAAAGTCAATAAATGCAGGAAGCTCATATGTGCTAAAAGAGAAACCATTATCTACAGGCCTCATCCTATCAACTTCTGCTTCAAAGCATTGAGGACTGTAGCTTTGTTTGAACTATCTCTTTCTTTCCTTTTGTCTGTAAATTTAAGACATTATTTCAGAATCCTCAACAGCTACTATCGTTCTTGGTAGACATCTGTATTCTTTTGTGCATAGCCCATTGCACGCCCCCCCCTGCATTTAAGGATTGGCTAACGAGTGTCCTTGTAGATGTCCTTTCTCACCAGCTTGAGCTCATTAATCACATCTGATATCAAAATAAACAATCAATGTATTATGCTGGTGTTATGAAAACAGAATTACCGCACAAAGCCTTTTGATTTCTCCTCTCAGTCATTTTTTTTAGCAGCTCGTTCTTCAACTTTTCATAGAGGCTTCCTATTTTCCAGACCTTATTCATCGTCAGTTTCACACAGTTTCTCCTTTTCATGGGCTGCATTCCTGAAAGCTCCCTCACAGCCTCTATAAATCAAGGGTCGCACATGACATGCATTGTCCTAGTCACACTGAATTTCAGACCTGCATGAAGAATAATGAAGTTTACAAATGATGAGAATTGAACCAATAATGAATCTTACAAATGATGAGAATCTAACTTATCAGATCCATTATCTCCTTGGGAATGATGGAAACTAAAAAATGAAAACTATCTTCACTGAGTTTCATGTATGGAAGTTTTCATTTGCCTAAGAAGACTTACATTGGGATTTTGCTAATCCCTTTAGAAATGAAACCATCTCCTCCCGTTCTTTTAACTTGAAACTAATAATGGGATGAATCCACTATTACAGTTTTCATGTCTCAGAAAGTCTAAATTTCTGGAGTCTTCCTTTTAATTAGATGAAGCAGTTATTTCTCATCTGAGTTATCCTTTTCTCCTTTATTAAGAAAAACAAAACAAAAGAGAGATGGTTTACAATTGTAAAAACATAAAACTGGAAGGCACTGTTGAAGCAGGGAGTTGAATGAACTTTTATCCAAATTAAATCTGGGCACGTTATGAAGATAATTACCGTATTTTTCAGAGTATAAGACACACTTCCACCCCCCTAAAAGTGGGTGAAAATTTGGGTGCATCTTATACACCGAATGTAGTCCTGCCCACCCATTAGCCCCCACCCTTTGGCCTCTGCCTGCCAGCAATTTACCTCCTTGCAGCAAACAGCCCATTTCAGCTTCAGCACAGCCTGATTAGCACAAGCAGTTGATTGCCCATTGGATCGGCCTCCCGACCCTCAGCTGTTTCAGGCTACAGGGATTGCCATTGCCTATTGCCACGTTGGCCTCCGCTGTTTGCTGCAATGTCATATACTTTTCTTTGGGGGAATCATTATTTATCTATCTATCTATCTATCTATCTATCTATCTATCTATTTATTTATTTATTTATTTATTTATTTATTTATTGGTTCGATTTATATGCCACCCTTCTCCGGAGACTCAGGGTGGCTGAGCAATGTGTTAAGCAATAGCCTTCATACTTTTGTATATACCTGCTTAGTAAGGCTTTTGGCCCCCCCTAAGTGGTGTTCTTTTATATATATATATAAAGTCATAATGAAATAATAATATTCTTGGATATTCTGCAACCTAGTCTGAACCAACACAACTAGAGATAACAAATAAGCATGGATTCAATTAGACCCATCATAACAAAAATAGAACTTTTTCGGGTCTTCTACTTATGACCAGATGAAAAACCCTTCTACCTACAATGGATTCAGTAAGAACTGAACTTAAGGTGAATACTGAAGCAATTCTACATAGTGCAAGAATATAGAATTTTTCCTTTATCCATTCTATCCATTGGAAATTTCCTTATTGACTACCCTGCTGACATTATATCAAAAAGACTTACAGAGAAACAGGTAGTCCTAGTTTAGCAATTGTCTCAGTGACCGTTATGACAATTATGAAAAAGAGAGTATTCAACTACGATGCCTAGGGTAGGACAGGCTTCTAAACTAAAGTTCAATCATGTTGAACATATTTTTGTTTGGTCTTTGATAGTAAATAAAGACAATGTGTGTATCTTTGAAGTTGATGCTGCTTATAAGCATGTACCATCAACTTTTTTACCCAGGTATTTTAAGTTTATCATCCTGTCCACCATGCATACAATATTTACAAGAAAAGAGCTTTCCCTGTATAGATAAGCTATCCTCTAATCCCAGATGGTAAGATTCCATAAAACCACATCTGATAATAAAGCAAACAGAGTGATCAGATTTACCCTCTTCCATAGGTTGGCCAGGAAGAGCTTCTGAAACAAATTCCTGCAACAAGAAAACTATTATATTCTAGATAGATTGTGTCCCACATTCTTTTTTTTTTTTAACCATCAGAAGAAACCATATGTGTTGAGCCAATTCTCAAGATGACAGGCATAAAATAAAGCATTTGTGTATTTTAGCCTAAACCTTTTTACATTGTACATCATTCTGACTTTCTGCATCTCTTTTTGGTCACAATCACAATTCCATTCTGTAAGACTAGGAGGACAACTCTTTAAAAATGTTATTCAAGTTATATTTCTTCTGGCTGAGTTGAGTCTATATAGTAGTGGAAGTCAAAAGAGACTGGGGGGGGGGGGAGCTTGGGGCTAGAAGTGGGATGGGTCTTATTTGAATTACTGTATATCTGACTGCCATTTTACTCTTCCTGGCACTTTAATTTCTCTCTTCTGAATAGAGAGCAAAAACGTTTTCCAGTGTTGGGCTTAAAATTAAGTTGAGGATCACAAGAAATTAGCCTGAGGGCTACAAGAGGTTGAAGGGCTATAGATAGTTTCTTCTATAAAACACTAATTTCATCCTGATTGGTTATTTTTCATGAAATATAGTTTTTTAATTGTGTCTTTCCATGAGTTGCTGTTGAATTCCCTGCCGAGTGCTGCAGTCTCCCAAGAAGTAAGGACACACACAAATTATACAGGATCCTGGGATGTGTATATTCACCTTCATTCATGACACAAAAATTATGTGCGGTCTTCATTTGGAAATGAATTGACCTTTTCCTCCGATTAACACATGTCAAAAAAGAACTAACCACTGGCTTTTGTACATCTTATTGTAGCTCGTAACTTCAAAAACGGAACTAAGTTGCACATGCAATTAATTTGGGGGGGGGGGTTGTGGTGGTGATGAAATTGTGGCTTCAGAATGAAATGTGTGGAATAATTCTCAGTTCAAATGTTTAGAGAAATATGCCTGCGAATGGTGCACTTTTCGTGCTGTTTGAAAATAACCGTAGACTGATGTGGAGACAGGATTTATGAATGAACATGTGCAGAACAGAACTGGCTGAAACAGTTATTCCGTACAGTAAATCTTTATAAAATCCAAGAATGGAAAAGACAAAGCAGTCTAATGCTGCAAGGATAAGGATGTATTTGGCTTTACAGTCAGTCAGCTCCAAATCTACGGTATCCCAAAGACTCATGTTGTTAAGCAATCAAAAGATTTCCAGTTTATCCCTTAATCTTTTAATATTGTCTCAAAATTTAAACTTATTAAGCTTGAGGAAGTGATAACATACTGAAAGTCAAACACTTTTCAAACTAATTAGTTGATCAGATTGTGAAAGGTCTTATTCTTTCAAAGCCAACTTGCATTGGCCTATTGAAAGTTTAAAAAAAAAAAACTTTACAAGGTTCTCACTCATTACTTGCTGCTTAATACAGAGCATTGCCAAATTTATTTTAATTGTGCAATTCCCCTTTCCATACATTGTTGCTAGATCTTTTCCGACTCCCATCTTACTCTTACGTCCTCAGCTAGCTGCCCTTTCTGTAATTAATCACAGGGAACCGTATTCCCAGTCATTCCTCCTTGGGGGAATTCAAACGAGGTATTTTAATTGCTTTGCCAAAGAGAAGAAAGTCCTGTTTGAGTCCTTTTTCAAGCAAATTAGAAGATTTTCTTACATCCTTATGACTTGGAGTGCTGGGGATTGTGACCTACTATGAATGCCATTTTCTCAAACTATTGCATCAATCATGGAACAGAAAAATTTAGAACAAGATAACCTTCCCTATTATTATTTTGAGGCAAGCATGTCCTGTTTTTGCAGGGGAAAAGGAGTATTTATTCAATAGGAAGTAACAAAGACCCTAAAGGTAAAGCTAAAGGTTCCCCTCGCACATATGTGCTAGTCGTTCCCAACTCTAGGGGGCGGTGCTCATTTCTGTTTCAAACCCGAAGAGCCAGCGCTGTCCGAAGACATCTCCGTGGTCATTTGGCCGGCATGACTAAACGCCAAAGGCGCATGGAATGCTGTTACCTTCCCACTAAAGGTGGCCCCTATTTTTCTACTTGCATTTTTTATGTGCTTTTGAACTGCTAGGTTGGCAGAAGCTGGGACAAGTAATGGGAGCTCACCCCATTACGCGGCACTAGGGAACCGCTGAACTGCCAACCTTTTGATCGACAAGCTCAGCATCTTAGCCATTGAGCCACTGTGTCACTTAACAAAGACCCTAGTAATCACCATAATTGTGCATAAAAGGTCCTTTATTGCACCTATTTCCAATCACATAGATTCTTCATTTAAACGAGCATTTTCCTTCAACTGATAACAGAAATGGAATTCTCTGAAATGACTTCAGCTAATAGGGAGAAATAGATCAGGGTATACATTTTCTTCCGTAGTCAAACCTTCCTTCTGATGAGAGCTAGGATTTAGAGTTATTAGTGGTGGTGGGGATTCAATAAATTCGTGAAAAGCTCATACCATTGCTTTTTCTTAGCCATACAATGCCTGGGGTCTTAGAGGTCAAAAAAAGAGGTGGGCAAAGGTTGGTTACAGTCCAGAGACTGTGGATTATCCACCCGGGGCTACATCATTAGAACAGGAAGTGGAGAGCAGTGGGAATAGAGAGAACATAGTGATGGATTTGGGCTTCTCTGCACTTAGACTTTTAGCATGGTAAAGTATTCTCTGCAGCGCCAGTTTGTATTTGTGTATATATGGGGGTTTTCTTTTTAACTCAAGGTGAAATGATATAAACATAAGAGGATGCCTCTGGAGAACTGTCAAACTGACATTCGTTATCTGAATTCACTGTTATGGTTTCGCAATGCCCTTGTTATCCAGGGGTTCCCGCTTGGCAAATGAAATTACCCACGAGTTAGTTTAACTCAAAGAAAGTCTGACATATTAAATGCATTATAATGAAACCTGTGACTTGGCAATGCAAAACAATATGTTTGCTTTGTGCTTGAAATCTGGCACATTCCTACAATTAATAACATCTTAATTATTAACAAATGAATACAGAATAGTTGTGGAACTCGAACATCTTGTATGAATTAAATTTAAACTCATTGTTTAAGTAATAAAAATAAACATTGCAATTAAAAAGATTAAAAACTAATGCAAACTAAAAAAGAATAAAAAGGAAAAAATGGAAAGTGCAGAAAAGAAAAAAAAGTTTAAAAAATAAGAATATAGTAAAGTAAAAAAGAAATATATAAAGACATGACTTCCTCCTTCATCACAATAAGTTTAAACAATTTTTGTAATTTATCACCATCTCTTGATATACAATAAATAATCTCTTCTTCCCATACTTCATTTCTTATCTATAAATAAACTCTTAAAGTTTCATTGTTCAATTCTGATCAGAAAATGGCCTTTAAACGGTTACAAGAGATAACAAGATATCAACTTTGGTCAAATAAACCAACTTTATATTCCTTTTACCTTTAACATTCCTGAACTTTAATTCCTTCAAATAATCTCCTAGAATTTGATTTATTTTTATTTTTTCTTTGTCCCTTCGCACAAAATTCTTCCAATCTTTAATAAGATTTTTTTTGTAAATTCAATATAAAAAAGAAATTCAAGTCACTGTATTGAAATTTAATAAAGTTATATTAATTCCAAAATCTTATTTCAAATTTATCTGTGCTTTTAGTCCATTTGTAAATTTCCAAAAGCAATGTTCTAACCTCCCATTTGCTGTTATTTCCATTTTTTAAAGTCTTTAAACTTAAAAAAACTTAAACTTATTTTGTTAAGGAGTCAAGAAAACCTATCAAGTACTGTAATTCAAAGTACTAGTCCAAGTTTCAGTGCTTATTGAGCCAAAGATTCCTAATAACTGAAAAACAATTTACAATTTTATAAGTAATATCAATTTCTAAAAGGAGAAAAAGTAGTATTCTCTTTTAGTGGAATTTCTGTTTGCCATTTTTTCTACACACTTTCTGGACTATACCTTTATACTTCTCAGGAAATCTTAAGTTCACATCAATTTTCTTTTATTGCTTAATTGGTCTTGTGTTGATGACGATGTTCAGTTATCCAGGTAGAGTTGTCTGGAAGTTGAGTTAATTTGAAATGTTTTGCTGCTTTTTCAGAAGCTACCTGGACGAGCAGCAAAACATTTCAAGCCAAAAAAAGAAAAGAAGTCCAGTTGTCATGACTCAACTTCCACATTCTTTTTGGTCATCAACTGAAAAGCAGATATGGAATAAGACTTCGTTTGTTTGTTTTTAAGCAGAGTCTAGCTTTTCATGGTGACATTGTCCATAGCCACCATCTGATAGTTCACTTGGGTTTTGACCTAGGTAAGGCATTTTAGCATTACTGGGAGCCACCAGTGGGTGCTGTCCAAGGTCCTGTTCTTTGGGCTTTGGTAGGACCATGAATGTTCCTGGACCAACTAGAAGTAAGACTTTCTCTACTGCAACCCACTTTTAAATCATTCAGATAACTTACTCAAGAGTTTGGTGACTAAGATAATGTTCCTTTGATATTTTTGACTGGTAATGTTTCACCACACTGATGGTGCTGAAATTTAAATTTATGAACATGTTTTATGTGGCTTATGCATTTTATTGTGTGATGTTAATTTTAAAATGTCTTTAGATTGTTTATAGATAGGAATTACAGTGGTATTTAATGAATAGACATTTGATGAAAAACAGATGGCTATGTAAGAATTGATCAAAACTGTTACGGATAATTTTTGCAAGAATAGCATATGTAGTATATTGGTGGTTTTTTCCTGAATTCTGAAGACTTGTTCTAGCATATCCCATGGGGCTTCTAAAAAACAGTTTTATATTACATTACTTTATTTGCTAACATATGCAAAGATCATTCAGAGAAGTTAATAAGATGAGCTAAGAAAAATATGGCAAAACATTTCCTATTCAAGCCTGAAATTCCATTACGACCAGAGGAAAGACAACACTTTTAGGCAATGGACTAAGGGGAAAAAGATTAAAATATTCCATTAAAGTCATTTTGAAGTTAATATAAGACCAAATATAATTTAAATATGCCAATTGCACGATTTTTTCAGGAAAATTCCTAAAACTCTGGTATATACAATGTATTGAAATATATTCAGCTAATCAGATTTAAATTCCAAAGTGCATGAGCTGTTCCCTCAAGATGTTATTCCTAAATGTTCTCTTGAAATGTTGTTTACATTTTGTGAAAGAACATAAGATTGGACTTCAGCATACACATGTACACACACACACACACACACACACAAAATTATCATATGATTTTTTTTAAACTGAAGCAAAATTTCTGTCAAGGCTTGATTGAGCTAGGATAGAAAACTATCCATTAAAAAAAGAATGAGACATGGATTGAATCCTTCAGTGAGCAAACGCCAAGTTTGCCAAATGAGCAGAACAGAACATTGCTGGGAATGGAACTTTTGTGATTGCATTTCTATGATACATTCAGTTACAATTATGTGAGATCAATATCTGTGGAACAAAATTTCCCAACTAGATCATACAATTTCTTTCTGAGCCTTTTGGAACTCTTTGGAAATAGGACAATTTAGTTCCTGCTACCTTTTGCAATGAATTCCACTTGCTTTACACAAAGACAAGTGTCTTTGGATCACCTTGAAAAGATATCCTTGAAAATATGGGGGCCATGGTTGCCGAAGGTTAAAAAAAAAATTATCGGTCAGAATCATGTTCATCATTTATTGCTTTTCCACTGAAATGGCATGCAAGGCAAAAACAATAATAATTAGTAATAAAACGAGAAACCTTTAATGAACCACATAACATAACAACTGAGATAAAGAATAAAGAGTAATTTAACTTCTTGCAAACAAAATATAATTCAGCTTATTTAGCACCAGCTGTTCTATAGGTCTAGGTTGGTATATTTTACTGTTTGTGTGGCTTCCAAATCAGCCCGTGACAATTGTGGGAGAGGAAGGAGAGCTTTTCCTGAAGATGTTAAACCAGCTTTGATTTTAACTTTTATGGATAGGTTTTCCAGTCAGATGATAGAATTAACATTTTGGAGACCGTGGGATAAAAAAAAAAAAAAAACTTGCAACCATCTCCTGTAATAAAGAGTAGTGGCTTAGCAAAGTCTCTGTTTGTATGACATCGTTAAACAATGAATCAGTAAAATCTTAGACTGTCTTCTAAGCCCATGTAAAGTGACTCCACTGTATTCTGCTTTAAGGCATTACCTTAATCCAGACAATTAAGCAATGTAATTCAAGGATATTTACACCGAGATTAATACTAGTCCAACAATCAAGCAGTTAAACAATACTTCAATCAAGGAACTACCAACTCAGACAATCAAACAGTAAACAACAGTCTAATCAAGGAACCATCAAGAACACTCTTACCATATTGACAGGACAAGTCACTTGCATATAAACCAAGAGCAAACCCCACTCCCTTCTAACACTGATGATATTGCTTAGTTTGGTAATGAAACATTTGCAAGGAAACAACAACAAAGTTTAGAGAGCACCAAGGACCCAACAATTCAACCCTGAGCTACAAATATTCTCTTTGATTAGACTCTATTTGAAAGTTGCTCTTGATCTGGCAAATTGAATTAGTGTTCTTGATTACTTTAGATGAAGTACTGAAGTGAGCTGACCTGATCTTGTCAACCTACTTTGATCTGATAGAAAAGCAGAGAAGCCTTTTTAAAAAAAATATCTGGACATAGCAAGGAAACTGCTCTGATCCAGCAGTTTGGTGTGTGTGAGAGTATTGCTTCAATTTAAAAGGGGGAGTTTGCTTAAAAAGTTTCATTGAATCAAAGCATTTCTTCAAAGGTTTGCCCAGCTTACAATATTATGAATTGAGAACTGGACAATCCCCTTTAGACTGGATGGATCACAATAGCTGTGCTCTTTCTGCTTTGTAGCTGAATGATACTCTGCATTAACTAAGCAAGATTGGTGCAGAAAAGGTGACTGAACAGAGAATATTGGGTTGCATTATGTAGGCTAGATTGGCTCAAAATAATTAAGTGCTTTCTTCTTTTAGCACAGTCCCAACAGATAAGAATGCCTTTCAACTATAAGTTGTGCAATAGCGAGATGGGAGGCATATAAATTTACTAAATAAATCATACCAGAAAGTCAGAGATGTCCATGGTGAAAATGGTGACAAGTTTCTCATTGCTTAGTAATCTCAGATCCTGAAATGAAATTTGGATGGATTTCTGTATACAAGAAATGTGCTATGAGTACTCTTCATGTGGTTTTTTCTCCCAACTTAATACAAGGCTAGCAATAAGGAGGTAAGAGAGTGAGAATAAAAGAAAGTTCATTTTAATTATTTAAGCAGGGTTTTATAGGGGATGACCAGGCTGAGCCCAAGGGAGGGGTCAGACATGTCATAAATCACGAGTCCCTGTGCACCCACGAGAAATCTAAGTCCAGCCCAAATTGAATGCCTTCCTATTCTTGCTCATTTCCTTTGGCTCAGTTTAGCTCAGATTTTTGTAGAGAGTTTAAGCTTGCAATAAATCTTCAGACTCAATTGAACTGCCTGAATCTCCTGAATTCCCTAGCACTTGACAGTTTTGTATTTTTCCTCACATTTGAGGAAAAAAAACCCACTCATTTTTCTAAAACCATTATTCTAATTTAGATGTAGGATAACATTCTTTCAGGTACATCATTTCGAAAGGCCGTTTGAGTGCAAACTATTTCACTTCTCAATATGAAAGCAGGAAAGTATTTTGCCTGCAAATAATACCTGTTATGCTCACAATGCACACACACATAACTGAAAGTAGTGACATGACATTCCTGGAGAACTGAGGCCATGACATTTCTTATTGCCCTATCACAACAGTGGAAGCTTTCAACCAAATACTAGAAAAACACAACCTGAACTCTGAAGAAATGCGCTGGAGAGCCAAAACGGGCTCAACTTTCATGATGCCTGGAGTAAACAGTTCAGCTGAACTAAGGAAAAGAGTTGGATCTTCTTACTTCAAACCCTAAATCTGATAGCCTTTCACCTATGACATTAAAACAAACCCAAAAGGGAGAGGAGCGAAAGAGGAAGAAGAAAGGAAAAAAAAAATCATTTTCCTCTCTATACAAAAAAAAAAAAAAAAAGAGGGTACCTCAAATAACAGGAGAAATGCAATACCTTCCCCCAAATGGTATGCTTTTATAATTTCACGATCGACTCTCAAAACATTTGAAACACAACTATGAACTTTTTAACTACTAATGATCCTCTGTTGTACAGCAAAAGAAAACCAGGACCTGATTTATTCTTTGAGGCCTTTAATTTTTAATTGTCTTGCGACATTCTCTGCTGAAAGTACCCGATGTGAATTAATATTCAATGTTCACCAAACAATAATTGCATCAAATTGCTATAATCTAATTAGATGTTAATCCACGTCAGGTGGATTGCTCCAGGTTCCAAAAGCACGCAATTCTTTTTCGGAGTTCCAAAAAAGAGGGGGAAAAACATGTCTAGGGCAGGGGTGAAATCCAGCAGGTTCTGACAGGTCCTGGAGAACCGGTAGTGGAAAATTTGAACAGTTCGGAGAACTGGTAGTGGAAATTTTGAGTAGTTCAGAGAACTAGCAAATACCACCTCAGAGTGAGGTGGGAATGGAGATTTTGCAATATCCTTTCCCCAGGAGTGGGGAGGGAATGGGGATTTTGCAGTATCCTTCCCCTGCCATGCCCATCAAGCCACGCCCACCAAGCCACACCACGCCCACCAAGCTATGCCCACAGAACCGGTAGTAAAAAAAATTGAATTTCACCACTGGGCTAGATATAACCTCCTACCATCTATTGTCCCTTGTGTACCACAAGTCTTCCTTAGCAGGTTTGCAGTTATGGCAAGGCACATTTCCCAAGCATCTTCTCTCATATCCAGGAAAAAAGGACTGAGATTTCAGATCCCAAATGTAAAATATATCTATGAAGCTGTAGAGTTATTTTCCTGTAAAAAATACTATGGAGGTAGCCCTCGATTTACAATAGTTCATTTAGTGACTGTTCAAAGTTACAGCAGCGCTGAAAAAAAATGACTTATGACTGTTTTTCACACTTATGACCATTGCAGCACCCCCTTGGTCAGATGATCAAAATTCAGGTGCTTGGCAACTGGTTCATATTTATGATGGTTGCAATGTCCCAGGGTCATGTTATCCCCTTCTGTGACCTTCTGACAAGCAAAGTCAATGGGAAAGGTCATGAAATGGGGCAAACTCATTTAACGGCTGTCTTGCTTAGCAACAGAAAGTTTGGTTGTAAGCTGAGCACTACCTGAAGTCTTGGTTTTTTCCCCATAGGATTATGAACATCCAACACCACAATAGAAGAGAAGTCTGTTTTCAGGATTGAACCGTGGCATCTTTGGCTGTTTTCCTGCAGACATTTCATTACCCAACTAGATAACTTCATCTGTGTTAGAAACCCCACTATCTCTGGCACTGATGATGCTATCTAGGCAATGAAATGTCTGCAACAAAACAACTGAAGCTCAGAGAGAATCAAGGACTTCACACTTAATAATATGCTGTCACCATCATGTATTCTCCTCCAATGGGTAAGATTTGTTGATTATGGAATGGTAAAGAAAGCAGTGCGGGAATAATAGAAGTCAGGTCATTGTTGAATAAAATATCCTCATTTTGATTTCACTCATAAGGAGATGAACAGTGCTCTCAATTATTTTTTTTTTTTGACTTTGCTTAAACTAGCCCAGTTAAGATATGATTTCACTGGAACTTTCATTTTTATTTCCAGTCATGATGCACTGAGAATGAGCATTGAGTGAAATTCTCAGAAGTTTTATCAATATTTTACAGAGGCAGTAGTAGCTCTCAGGTCTTTTAGTCCTAAATGGAGAGAAGTTTGTTGTTGCTATATTCCAATCAGTAGATACCAGTTATTGAAATACTGTAATTCCCTGTTCAAGGCACTTATTAGTTTCCTGTTAGACCAGGGGTCGGTAACCTTAAACACTCAAAGAGCCGCAAAGGTCCGAACTGAAAGCCCCTGTTCAATTCTGGAGCCAACCAGAAGTCCGGTTCCCCCATCATAGTCTCCTCCTAGCATGGCGTCCTCTTTCCTCTGCCAACTGGAAGTCTGTTCCCCCACCATAGAGTCTCCTCCTAGTGCGGCATCCTTTTTCCTCTACCTGTCCTAACTGAAAGCCCTATCAATTGTGGAGCTGACCAGCAACAGGGAGCCGCAGCAGAGGGATGAAAGAGCCACATGAGGCTCCAGAGCCACAGGTTGCTGACCCCTATGCTAGATGTTTGTAGGTCTGTATGCACCACTGATTAGCAAGCCAAAATAGAAATAGCCAGAAACATTTGGAATAAGGTCTAGGGCCTATGGTCAACAGTCATATTTGGCCTGGCCCCATTCATAGCCAGTTGAGACAAGGACAATCCATGGGCATCTTGAAGTCAGACTATTATTTCATGATACTAAATTTGGTTTGCATTTAATTGAAACTCTGACATTTGGTTTTTAGTTTCATTTTGGATGTATCTCTCCATGATTTAAAGCTCATCAACCATAGTCTTGCTAAAACTGACATTTTAATTGCTGATCTGTTTGGCTGCCTATGGATGAGCCCTAACTGGAGGAATATGTTCTTCAAACTCATGAAAAAACCCTAGCTACGATTAAATAAATGCATGTCAGTTACTTACTAATTGTTTCCTGATTGCTTATTTGTACCCTATGGCTATCATTAAGTGTTGTACCTTATGATTCTTGACGAACGTATATTTTCTTTTATGTACACCGAGAGCGTATACACCAAGACAAATTCCTTGTGTGTCCAATCACACTTGGCCAATAAAAAATTCTATTCTATTCTATTCTATTCTATTCTATTCTATTCTATTCTATTCTATTCTACTCTATTCTATTCTATTCTATTCTATTCTATTCAAGTAATGTATCCCTCCACTTCAAATGCAGCACAACACTTGAAGAACATCAAATATCTTGTTGCAGTTGATATATATTTCATAGATATTCTCTCTCTAAAACATGTATATACATACATACAGATACACATACCTGCAATATTTGCTTACCTTTTACTGTACTCCTATTGGAAAGCAAAATAAGTCGTAAAATAAATCAGTCAGTCCTGAATCCTTCAAACTGAAACTTATACTTTAGGGGCTCTAATATTTCAAAAAGGTCCTGGAGCACAGTTTTGCATAGGTGTGCAAATTCCCCTTCTGTATATTAATTCACAATGGGCTTCTATAAAGGAAACGGAATTTAGTCCCATCATTCCTTGGGACATTTTATGGAGGTTGTGGAGTTAATCCTCTTAAATCCCACTGAAAATGTCTGGGTTATAAGCATCTGTCAAGACCATATAATGAGGAAATTTATATTGATTGATGACTCTCCAAAGGTTTGGGATTTGGGTGAGTTTTGAATAAGAATCTAAAAGTATAGATTCTTATCTCAGTACATAATATCTAAAGAGCTGTACTAGAAAACTTACAGGACTAGGCTTCTTCTGGGAAAATTCATAATTGTCAGGTCATACTGCAACCCTCTCCATTTCTCCCAAGTATTTTGGCTTCCAGTCCGTATTGCATCTGGAAAATAGGAGAGTAAATTGTTTATAATTTACTGGCTTTATAACAAAATCCATGCACCCTCATTTCCATACAAAGATAAAAAATATTGTTTCATCTACAGCATAAATAATGTTGAATCTGTTTTTATTCCTCCATTCCAAACTCTTGCATCTGGAAAATAGAAATTAAATGATTATGTTTATGGTATACAGAAAATATAAAGCAATTGATATAATATAGAAGGTCTGTTTTTCAAGGCTATAAATAAACATCTTAAAATATTGTTTATTCGTATTGCATTAGGCCTTCTAGAATGTTGCTTCCCTTATTGAGGCAGATTGTAGAAATAAATAAAGAAGCTGATATACCTATTTTCTTTTGTCTATGTGTGTTTTATTTATCTCCCTCCTGCATTATTTTTATAAATATCTTTTCCACCTTATTATAAATAAGGTGGAAAACATGCCTAGCACTCCTTCCTCCTCCTATTTTCCCCACAACAACAACCACCCTGTGAGGTGATTTGGCCCAACGTCACCCAACTGGCTTTCATTTCCAAGGGGGGACTAGAATTCACAGTCTGGTTCCTAGCATGCTGCCTTAATAACTAGACCAAAATGATATATTTGTTGCTTGTACTATGTTGGTGCTCCAGACATAGATTTATGAAATTTGCTGTCACAAAATATGTGTTTCATTACTGTCCAATTACAAAAACCCTAAGCCAGTGATGGCTAACCTTTGTGCCATCATGTGCCAAAAGCAGGGGTAGTGGGGGGGGCTTGCGCGCACGCATGCCCATACCCATAATTCAATGTACCCCGTCCCCCCATGCATGTGTGCGTGACACCCCACCCCGCTCCCCCACTTTTGGCATGTGATGGCACGGTGCCCTCCTCCTTATGCCCTCCTCAGACTCCAGAGCCTTTCTAGGAGCCTGGGGAGGGCGAAAACAGCCTTCCCCACTCCCCTGGAGGCCGTCCGGAGGCCCGGAAACAGCCTGTTTCCTGACTTCCGGTGGGTCTGGAAGGCCTGAAAATCAGTTGGCCAGCGTGCACATGCGTGCTAGACTGAAGTAGGGCAACGCTTTTGTGCCCACAGATATGGCTTCATGTGCCACCTGTGGCACCCTGCCATAGGTTCGCCATCACGGCCTTAAGCCGTTTACAGAATCACTAATACAAACTTAATAAAACTATTTTGAACCAAAAACCACATTTAAAGTACAATACATCTACTAGTTAAGGTGGAATGCAAGTATGCTCTTCTTCAAAAGCTTGTCTAATAAACCAAGTTTTAAATTTAGATAGTGAGCGTGGAACCATCTGGATCTTAGGAGGGAGCTAATTCCAAAGTTAATGATAGAAAAACATAGCTCACAGGTGCCAACCTCCTCACCCCCCATCTCCCACGTGCAATGCAGATGACTTTCACACTGACAACATTCTGGAGGGCTTGGAGATCTGGCACTTTCCCCAGTTTTTAGGCTGTGGATGGGGTGGATGGGGTGAGGTAGAGCCCTTTGTATGGTGTATGCATTTTGATGTTGACTGGATTTGCCATTATGTTCATTTTTAAAAAGTTGGATTGTATATTGATGTTTGTTTTTATTCTGTGAGCAACTTGAAGTCAATTGGAGTCAGGTTGTGTCCAGTTCAAATAAATAAGAAGAAGAACCAGGTCTCACAAGTCAACTCATGGGCTGGTACATTCTACACAAACTGCAGCTTCTGAGTATCTTCAAGAACCTCCCTGTGTAAACCAAATTGCAGTAAACCAATATAGAGGAAATGGGCATGTGTAATACACAGATCCTATTCCAAGAAAGGCAGTTGGTATACCAGATGCAGTTGGTCAAAGGCATTCCTGGGCATACCCTTCACCAGGTACCATATTTTTCGGAGTATAAGATGCTCCGATCTATAAGACGCACCTACCTTTTTGGGGGAGGAAAACAAGAAAAAAAAATCTGCCTCTGCCTCCCAGCAATTTGCCTCCTTGCAGCAAACAGCCTGCTTCAATTTCAGCTTCACCACAGCCTGATTAGCACAGGCTGATTAGTTGGTTGGATTGGCCTCCCAAAGATCAGCTGTTTCAGGCTGCAGGGATTGCCATAACCTATTGCCGCCTCCGCGCGCCCCATTTTCTGGGGGCCGGTGGGTGGGCGGGGCTACATTCGGTGTATAAGATGCACCCAAATTTTCACCCTCTTTTATGTGGGAAAAAAGTGCATCTTATACTCCAAAAAATATGGGCATATCTATGAGTCTAAGCGTGTTGAGCTCTTGATAGCTGACTCAACTGACAATAAGCTTTTTGCAGGGTTTTCTTTACAGGGATAACATTACAGAAATTTCAGCAACTGGATTACTTTTACTTGAGAACCTAATTTGTCTTTCAGTTCATTAAGGAGCTTTTCAGTTTCTTGGTAATGGCTTTTCTAGGAAATGAAAAGCTGACTTTACCGAAAATTAAGGAATTTGCTGGTGACTGTTGCTTTCCACACTCCCCCCACCCAACTATCTCTTGAATCTCTACCAGGCTGTGAACAGAATCATTATGAAAAGCTGTTCTGAGCTGTACTTTGATCCTTTTGGGAGACTGTTACTCCCTGCAGAACCAACCAAGGGATCACTAAATCATCATGCAGAGCTGGATGAACAGCTCTGCTGTCTTTTGGGGATTTAATTTCAACTTGTTTCATCCCATCCAATCTCACTCAGCTACAGAGCTCAGGTAAGGGCTGTCCTAGCAATCTATATTCAGCTTCAGATGAAGGATATAACTGGGTATCATTGATAATTGTCCACTCCCATGTCTTTACATAGAAATTAAATAACATGAAGTACAGACTCCTCTAAAACACTGAACAGAAGAAACCAGGGATTTCACTGCTTATTCCTCACCATTTTTGATTACCATTGGTCCCTCAGAAAGGGATATAGAATCATTCTAATAAGTGCTTCCAATTCTCAATGCTCATAGATGGTCCAAGAAGATGCTGTAGACCAGGGGTGTCAAACTCACGGCGTCATGTTTGTATCATGTGACATATTACAACTTTTTCCCCTTCGCTAAACCGGGGGTGGGCATGGCCAGTGTGTGATGCATCCAGCCTATGGGTCGTAAGTTTGACACCCCTGCTATATACAAAGATTTCAAAGCCCCTGGATGTTCTAAGGGCCAGAAGAGCCATGTTCCTATTGTCCAGGTCCTAGTGAAGAGAAGTCACAAGGGCTAATTGTGTTATTTCCATCCTGTGCCTGAATCTAAAATCTGCCTAGAAGGGATCTAGATACTGTAACATGCTTCCTCCAGAATAATTGTGGCTTGTGGTTGAAGTCCCACTGCCTTTTTAAAAGTCTTCTTTAAAAGGAAGGAATGGCATTTCTTAAACTGGAGGTTGATCTATCTTGCCTCAACATAAAGTCCTGGACAATATTCTATTGACAGAATATGATTCCACAATTGTCAGTTGTTTTTCCTCTATGTACTGTTAATGAGTTTTCTGAAGGCAGACTTGATCAATGTGGAAAACATGGTGGTGAAATCAGACAGACCTTTGATCTAACCCATTGGGGTCTTTCTATGTGTCTGGTGTAGTTTTTATTATTAGGCAATCATTACATTACAGTAATTTGAAATAATTACATAGCTTGCTATTGTCTTTGGAATTATAGAGATCAGAAGTTCCTTTGGCATCTATCATAACAAATCCTTTCTCATAAACTCTCAAAATCAGGAAAACAAAAACAAAAACAAATTATGGGCTATAGTTTACATCTCAGATTAAAAATCTACTATATTCAAAATATTTTCATTCCAAATTATGACATTTAGACAGGGGTGAAATCCAGCAGGTTCTGACAGGTTCTGGAGAACCGGTAGCGGAAATTTTGAGCAGTTCGGAGAACCGGTAGCGGAAATTTTGAGTAGTTCGGAGAACCAGCAAATACCACTTCTGGCTGGCCCCAGAGTGGGGTGAGAATGGAGATTTTGCAATATCCTTCTCCTGGTGTGGGGTGAGAATGGAGATTTTGTAGTATCCTTCCCCTGCCATGCCCACCAAGCCACGCCCACCAAGCCACACCACGCCCACCAAGCCACGCCCACAGGACTGGTAATAAAAAAAATTGGATTTCACCACTGCATTTAGATCGTTTAAATCAAAATGAACATCTCCATTTCTTCTTTGGGTGGGATTTTAATTTTAACAGAGTACCAAGAACAATGAAGCATTGAAGATAATTTCTCTTTCCCAACTTCCTCATCTCTAGACTATAGTCTTCCTTCTTTCCCATTTCTGTCAAATAATCTACAAACAATAATTCTGCACAAAACTTTGAATTAGCATTTTTGACTCCTAAAATTTGCTTCCCCACTCTTTCAAATTTCAACTTTCAACTTTCTTGCTCTTCTGCCTGGGTGATTTTTATGAGTTGATGTACCTGCTATAAAATATGTATCAACTACATATCCCATTCAAGAACTGTTAGTGGTTTTGTGTTTATTCTTCCCAAACCACTTCCTGTTCTGAAGTTTGCTGCACTTGGACAAACCAACAAAATGAAAGTTGTGAAAATGCATAAACTGCATTAATCTCAGATCTCAGGCTATAAGGTATCCTTCCTAAGGGAACATATGCAGTGCTTCATTGTTCTATGTTAAAGAGAAGCCCATTCAAAGGAAAACGCAGCTGACACAATGAAGCAAAAAGCAGATCTAAGATCTGAGAAAAGAGATTGCTTCCTATTCTAGTTGCTTTAAAGGAGAAGAGATTAAGAAGTATTTCTGGAATGGCTTACATATCTGGAATCAGGTGCCTTTTGCAAAAACATTTGTCATCCCACCCACAGAAATTACAGAAGGATTTATGAGTCTTACAGTGCAAAGAGCATCAAAGACAGCTGTGAGGCCTGATTCAAGCAAGACATTCTTCAGAGTATCATTCCATCTGTTGAAAGCTTTCTTGGCCAAGAACTCTCATCACCCCAAGGTGTTCTAAGAAAGAAACTCACTTTGACCTGGCAAACTATGATGAAACTTGTTAAGGATATTGTTGTTGTATTACCAACCAGCAGAGTGTAGAGCACAGAGAAATGTTGCTGAGAGCAATGAATAAGAGATGTGCAAACTGGTTTATCAAAAATTTACTTTATAGTGAAAAAACAATCTCATAGTCTTTAAATCAATCCAAGTCTTTGCCAGTTAAATCAGTCCAGTGATACAGAAACTCTTCTTACCACACAAGCAGTAGTTGGTTAGAATAACAAACTCACTCTGGTTCACAAACCACGATGGAAGCAGATCCATCCAATGATGATAGCACAATGGATAGCACACCTCACACAATGGTAGCTTATCATCAATTGAATAGGTTACAGTACCTTTCTTAAATACATTCACAACTAATTACAGCATGACTCAGCATTACAATGAATCAGCAGGAAAACTTTAAAGTCACACAATACATATTCATATTAAAGTTACAGAACACATATATCGCCTGGACAACTTGTTAGGCTCAAACCATATCCTAACAAAACTTGCGGACTCCGTATGCTCTTGGTTAAACCTGTTCAATAGTTCAGTGCAGTGGTGGAATTCAAAATTTTTGCTACTGGTTCTGTGGCCATGGCTTAGTGGCCGTGTGTGGCTTGGTGGGCGTGGCTTGGTGGGCATGGCAGGGGAAGGATACTGCAAAATATCCATACCCACTCCACTCCAGGGGAAGGATACTGCAAAATCCCCATTCCCACCTCACTGTAGGGGAAGGATACTGCAAAATCTCCATTCCCACCTCACTCCTGGGGGAAGGATACTGCAAAATCTCCATTCCCACCCCACTCTGGGGCCAGCCAGAGGTGTATTTGCCGGTTCTTCAAACTACTCAAAATTTCCGCTACCGGTTCTCCAGAACCTGTCAGAACCTGCTGGATTTCACCCCTGGTTCAATGGTTCTGCTGTTACTTCCCATTATGATTAGCTGGACAAATCAGTAAGTGCTACAATGAATGAATACACTTACCTATTGCTCTCCTCTCAGGTGGCCAAAAACAGAACAAATCAAATTATGGGCTATAGTTTGCACTTGACTGATTATCAGCGATAGCCAAAGGCAAAGCTACGGTTGAATTTAGACAGGAGGAAGCATTCCCATGACAGAGCAAAAGCTCTTTAGGATATGGGGACTCCTGAAATAACATTTCTCATGTAAGAGCAATTACTTATCAGGAACTTCCTGCTGCTGCCATATTGGCAGGATGAATTGTGCGGGCTACTTTGCACATCTGGAATCACCAACATTATTTTATTGCCTGATGGTGCTGGAACATGTGTTTTTGTTTTTTCTCTTTGAGGATGTTTCCAAGTCTGGCTGGAGAAAGGTCTAGGCAAAATGTGGATCCTTTTTCTAATCAGACCCTGATTGCAGAGGCATACAGATAGTCCTTGACTTATGATCACAACTGGGACTAAGCAAGCAATTTTTATGTGAGTCAAGCCCAATTTTACCATGGTTATTAAGTGAATCACTGTAATTGTTACATGAATGACATGGTCATTAAGTGGATTTGACTTCCTCCATTGACTTTCTTTGTCAGAAGCTGACTGAGAAGCTAACTAATGGTGATCATATGAGCCCAGGGTGCTGCAACCCGCGTAAATACTTTGCTAAGTATTTGCTAAGTGCCTAAATTTTGATCATGTAACTGGGATGCTGTGATAATTGTAAGTACCACGATTGTTGCAAATCATTTTTCAGTGTTGCTATAACTTTGAACTGTTTCTAAACAAATGATTTAGGTCAAGGACTACCTGTATGATTGGGCTACTCCTTCCATTGCTGTTAAAGCTTTTCCATAATGCTGTTGGCATTATGGGAAATTATGTGATACTGCTTTGCTACTGAGAAAGTGAGGTCATACAACTTTAGGTGACATTTATGGCTGCTTATTTTGTTTCTACTACTAGTAAAGAAATGAGTGAGAAGCCATCATTTTTATAATTATTCCTGAAGTGGTTTGTGTGTGTAAAAGGCAGCATTGATCGCTGATCATAACAGCACAAGAACAGACACTAAGCACCAGATCCATAGAAGCAGGAATTTACCACACTAGATAGAGTCCAAGGGGTAGATCAGTGTCTCTCAGCTGAAAGGTGTATGAACTTTAATTCCCAGAATTCTGCAGCTAGCCATTAAAGAGTTTCCACAGAAGATTGTGGAGAATAAATAATAGAGCTAAGAATCTGTGGGAGTTCCGGATCCAGAAGGGAAGGCAGACATTAGATAATCAACCAGACACTGTAGTAGTATACAAATTAATAGACAAAGACCAGAAGAGCTCGGGAAGCCAGGCAAGCGGGGTGAGGCAAGGCACCCCTTGACGTGAGTGATGTAGAGTTGGCATGCCCACTCACATGCCCACCCAGCCACGCCCACCAAGCCATGCCCACAGAACCGGTAGTAAAAAAAATTGAATCCCACCACTGTGGTACAGATAGTCCTTTACTTACAACAGTTCATTTTAGACCATTTGATGTTACAACAGCACTGAAAAAAGTATTTATGGCCATTTTTCATACTTACAATCATTGCAGCATCCTGCGGTCATGTGATCCAAATTCAAACATTTGGCAACTGACTCATATTTATGACGGTTGCAGTGTCCTTAAGTTATGTGGTCACCTTTTGTGAGTTTCTGACAAGTAAAGTCAATGGGGAAAGGTAGATTCACATAACAACCATGTTACTAGTTTAACCACTGCAGTGATTCACTTAACAACTATGGCAAGAAAGTGTCTCGCTTAGCAAGAGAGATTTTGGGCTCAATTGTGGTTGTAAATTGAGGACTACCTGTAAAAAAAAAGCTGGATGGGGGGGGGGGTTGAATTAAGGGACTGGAACTTGGGTAATAGTCCAAACATCTGAGATGTCAACATCAATTCTGCTCCTAGTTTGTAATTGTTTATTTGTTACTCTGCTGAGTCTCAATTATGAGAGATACACTGATTATTTGGATGAACTTTACTTATATAAATTCATACCACACAGAAGGATTATTCTGGAAATTAATTTTAGAGACCTTTAGCCTGTTTGATAAAAAAAAAAAACCAATAACTTTTAAAGAAGCAGATGTTCAATTTATGGATATAGGCAATGTTTTATCCAAGCAGAAGATCTGGGGTAACTAAAGGCTGTTTCAGATAAAGCACTTACTATAACTAAACCCTTCTTTAAAACAAGCTTGAGTCATACTGACTCAATTGTACAAAAGTCGTTTTTCATGGCCTTATTCCAGGATAAATTTTGGATTGTCAGTTTAGCCTGAAGCTCTGAAATTTCATATCAATCTTCCATGAAAGTGCTAACCACTTTTTCATGAAAGTGGAATTCAGAAGGACCAGTATTACACAGCAGAAAAAAGTACAGGTAGTTCTCCACATGACCACAATTGAACCCAAAATTTCTGTTGCTAAACAAGAATACGTCGCCACGATGTAAAAAAGAAGTGGAGACTCTAGAAAGAGTGCAGAGAAGAGCAACAAAGATGATTAGGGGACTGGAGGCTAAAACATATGAAGCACAGTTACAGGAACTGGGCATAGCTAGTCTGGTGAAGAGAAGGAACAGGGGAGACATAATAGCAGTATCCCAATATCTCAGAGGTTGCACAAAGAAGAGGGAGTCAAACTGTTCTCCAAAGCACCTGAGGACAGGACAAGAAGCAATGGGTGGAAACTAATCAAGGAGAGAAACAACTTAGAACTAAGGAGAAATTTCCTGACAGAACAATTAATCAGTGGAAAAACGTGCCTCCAGAAGCTGTGAATGCTCCAACACTGGAAGTTTTTAAGAAGAGGTTGGATAACCATTTGTCTGAAGTGGTGTAGGGTTTCCTGCCTAAGCAGGGAGTTGGACTAGAAGACCTCCAAGGTCCCTTCCAACTCTGTTATTCTATTCTAAGACAGTTGTTAAGTGAGTTTTGCCCCATTTTACAAACTTTCTTGCCACAGTTGCTAAGTGAACCATTGCAGTTGTTAAGTTAGTAATACGGTTGTACGTGAATCTGGCTTCCCCATTGACTTTGCTTGTCATAATGTTGCAAAAGATGATCACATGAATCTGGGACACTGCAACCATCATAAATACGAATCAGTTGCTAAATTTTGATAACGTGAGCATTGGGATGCTGCAATGGCCATAAGTGTGAAAAACGGTCATAAGTCACTTTTTTCAGTGCTGTTGTAAATTCAAAAGGTCACTAAACAAATGATTGTAAGTCAAGGACTATTTGTAATAAAGAAATGTAGACAAGAAAGTGTTCTTATCTATGATATGACAAAACATTCTTTCCTTATCAATAACTAATATAGAGATGACTATTGCTTTACTAACATTGGCAAAGTTGTGTATCCCATTTCAAATGGTGAGTTGCTGTGGCCTGTCAGTGGCCTGTGCAGCTAGTAGCTGATTCCGACAGTGAGGAGGCTGGTGTGGTGCTGCACCAGCAGCCTGTGCAGCTGGCACTCGAGTCAGACAATGAGGAGGCTGGAGAAGATATGGTGCCAGAGGTAGGGATTCAGCCAGGGCCTTCAGAACCTCCAGAAGCTCCCTTAAGTGAAGAGGAAGAAGAGGAGGAGCCTCTTCTCGATGTTTGACGTGCAGAGCTGCCAAAAGGCAGGAGTGGCTCCTCAGGAGGAGGTCTCCTCGAGAGTAAGGCTTGGGGCTAATTGGCCACTCCCCTAGCCTATTTAAGGAAGGACGACGACTGAGGCAATTTGCAGGAAACAACTTTGTTCACATTCCTTTGCGTCTTGATCTTGTTTCTCTTATCAATTTCCTGCAAATTGCTTCTGGGCATTCTGCCAACCACATTAAGATTATGGTTATTATTCTTTGGATTCTTGTCGGCTGTTAATGAAGTTAATTTAACAACCTTTGTTCGTAAAAGACTGATTTAAATTAGTAAACTAAGGTTTGTATGGACTTTGTGTGTGTTGTGTTCTTTGGGGTCCATAGCTGGGGCAGAACAGCAGTGAGTGCAAGGCACATATACCTCAAAGGGCTTAAATATTGAAAATCTCAACAAGAATCTCTGTATATAAAATATGTGGTGAGTTATTTAAATAGTAAGGGTTGTGTGTACAACTGTGTAGATTCAGTGGGATCTGCTGTTTCTTTCTTTGTTGCGGGTTCCTGCAGATGTTTTCTGCAGCTTCAGATGCCAGATAAATAGATTCCAGCCTCAGCAGGAATACATAGATTTAACAAATAAAGCAATTTGCCCGGCTGGGATAGTGACTTTGAAATTCAGAAGGGAGACAAGATTTCTATATTCTCATTTTGTCAAGAGAGAGGCAATTCATCTTTGTAAATGTCAAATTTGATTAAATGCATTAAAAATTGTTGAGGTCAGTGCAAAGATCAGCCCATTATAATTTTCTTAATGTTCATGATTTACAATTGCTTAGCAGCTTCATAATCTTGATTTTTTTTTTAAAAAAAGAATGATCTCAGAATTGCTGCAAAGCTCTTAGCCAGTTATCAATAAAAGTGTTGATGTTATTTTTTGCAAGTATTTTGGCGACAATAATGTACTGATTCTAGGCCTTTATATTAAATCAAATGCTTGTTCTCTCTTACTTGGTTACCTTATTAGTAATCATATTTCTTTTTCTTTAAATGTATTCATGGTGCTTAAATAATAAAAATATAGTTGTTGAATGATACTCTTTAAAACAAACCAATTAAGAAAGCTGTAAAAAAATGAAACTTTTAAGACTAAATGAAATATTAAATGGAATTGTTCATTCAGTGGTTACAAAATAAGAGAATAAGAACAATAAGAAATCATAATATTTGAAAGGCAAACACAGAGGATACTGTATATTAACTTAAGATCAATATTCTTTCAGAGTTGAGTTGATATCAAGTAACATTCTCAGGATGTCTCCTGCTAGGGGGGATACCATTGAAAAGCTCAGGTGTACAATTTCCACTCTTTTTGCTTGAAGTAGATTTTTAAAATGGAAAGATTGTACTAAAATTGACTTTTTATTTCTTAGAAAAAAAAACCCTTGTGAATTATGAGGTTAATTTATGGGATCTTATTAAATGTCAGCACCTGGCTGATCCTAACTGGGTTTGGAAACTAACAAGATTGAACCTGAGTAATTCTTGGATAGAGAACAATTAGGTTCTAGAATAGATTGGGAAATCACAATAATTCCTAGAATAACAATGGCAAATCACTTATGGGTAGCATCCTGCTACATCTTTTAATTACATACTCAGAGTTGCTCTGCAAATTAGCAATTTACTCAAGACTGAAGAGATAATTGCAGACAAGGAGAAGAATGTAAATCAAATCACAGTCTCTGAAAGAATAAAAGATTGCTTCAATGGTTTCACTTTCATCAGGAGCATGCAGAAGAATAGTCAAAATCCAGTCCAAAATTCAGAGAGCCAGTTCAGGTTTGTTAGTCAGTGGGTCAGAGTTTGATGAGCAGAATCCACAAGAACATCACTCCAGAGGTGGAGGTCAGACACTGTTCACTGTTTCCAGTGAAAGGATAAGGGTCAGGGCTGTTTCTTAAATCAGGCTGCAGTCAGTTGCCTTCAAATACAAAGACCTCTTACTCTGTTTGGCAAGTAGCCTCACTGAATATTGTTCTCGTCTCTTCATTCTACTTGCTGGGTATGAGGACTTGGAAATGACAGCCTAAAGCAGGGAGGTCAAACTTGTGGCCCGCAGGCCAGATGCGTCATCATGCGCTGACCACGCCCACACCCAGTTTAGTAAAAGAAAAAAGTCACAATGTGATGAACCGCAGGTTTGACACTCCTGGCCTAAAGTGTTGCTGCCAAATCACCTGCCTCTCCTTGAGGGCTAAGATGCTGAGCTTGTCGCTCAGAAAGGTTGGCAGTTCAGCGGTTCAAATCCCTAGTGTCGCGTAACGGCATGAGCAACCTAGCAGTTCGAAAGCACATAAAAAATGCAAGTAGAGAAATAGGGACGACCTTTGGTGGGAAGGTAAGAGTGTTTCATGTGCTTTTGGTGTTTAGTCATGCCAGCCACATGACCACAGAGACGTCTTCAGACAGCGCTGGCTCTTCAGCTTTGAAATGGAGATGAGCACCACCCCCTAGAGTCGGGAACAACTAGCACATATGTGTGAGGGGAACCTTTTTACCTTTTAAAGCTGCAGGAACAAGGCTTGGCTACTGCAGCCCGGACTATTCTGCATTTTTCACACAAGTGACATCTAGCCATAAATCTCTTTGTGCCTCTTTGGCCACAGGAATATTTGTGGAGAGTTGACTTAAAATATAATCAAGAAAAAAATAAGTGCTCGTACTTCGGAATACAACAGAAACAGAAGACAAGAAGAAAATAGGTTCCAATCAGGTTGGAAGTAGTAGTGAACCCTCATGGGCTGAGCAATAATAAACATATTATTTTGAATATCTGCCTAACCAAACTACAATTTGATGGCTCCATTTCCACTTTCTGTTTCTTGTCAGTATACTATGCCTCATATCCAAAGGGCAATGTACCGTACTTCATATATAGTCTTTCTTCATGCCATTCTTGTTTTTAATCCTTATGAAGGGTATCACTTTACCCAGCCCCTCGTCTCTAAGGTTTTGTGGAATAGTCTCTAGGGCTAACACAGCAATATTTCTCTGTAAGAAATGTTTATTACTGTTGTCATATAACATGTGCATGCCTGGTCCTGGTACTCCTGCTATTCTTTCCTTTTTTCACGGAAGGCTGCTTCTGTGAGTTGGTTCTGGCTTTATTGTTTACATGGACAAAACATGTGCCTGCTCTTTTTTTCCTTTCGTTAGTGAGTCCAATCGTGGAGCTTTTGGCAGGAAGAATTTTTCAGTCGTGTGGTTTTGCAGGTGCTGCATTGATAAATAACAGACAGTGAACACAATTCTAGTGTGACCTGTGATGTGGGATGAATAAACCCTCATGCATCGCCATTATCTTGCAGAACAGATTATGAAATTATTTGTGGGCTATTATTTGCTCCTTTTAAGATAAATATGATAGTCCTTGCATCTGAGATCAGTTTTGTTCAAGACAAATCATCAAACTGAAGGAAAATAATAATAATAATATGCCTTTACAAGAGGTCATTCTTCAAGAATTGCCCAAAATACCATTCCATTCCGATTTTTATACAAGGCTTTTTGGAAACACAAAAACAAGATCTCAGAAATGTATAATGTTATGCTTATTTTATATCTTGACAGTTACTTAGACACCATTCTTGTTTTTTACTGGATTTCTTCAACCTTACAACTTCACCCAGCCAATCAGAGACTGTCTTGTGAAAGTAACAAAGTCACCACATACTTAATCTTGTTCCATATCTGTACTGAGATTCTATCACTGAAGTCAAGCATAATGACAGCTCACGAGTGTCCTAAAAACCCCTTCCCCCACATAACAACAGTATTTTGATCTTTTGATCTAGAAACTTCTGTTATATTATTAATATTTTAGTTAAAGTGTACAGCTATGTTTTTCTCTCTTTTGCCTTCTGAAACTCATACTGAAAAATAGAATCTGTAAATAACCAACAAATGATTTGAGGGAAGACATCACAGGGCTCAGAAAACATAACTTTAAACTCTGTATAGAAGTATGAAAAATGGAAAGTACCAAATGACACATCAAGTACCAAATATTTCCTTTATCCCCATCTTGACATGCTCAGAATTTTATTATATTAGCGTAATCAGATTAGGTCCTGTAACTACATTAGTTTCCCTTTTTGATCCTGTTGAATGTTGACCACAATTTAGTGCTATTGACAGGGAAAGATTTCACAAAGATTCTTACATGTTTGTCTTTAGAATGCTTGCAAATGTCTATTCCTAAGGGGCATCCTGTCCTGTAGTTGTGAAATCAGATTAACGTTTTTGGAATGAAAGTTGTCTCAGAAATGTAGCAACAGATAAGTATCTTTCTTTTGTAACAGTCCCAAATCTTCATCATTTTTTTCAAATTTTGATAGTGCTCCTTAAGACATTTAATTCCCTTTTTATGATCCTGTCATCCCTTTATTCGAGGTAGAGTCAGGATGACTGGATGGAGCTGAACATTTACTGGCCAGATGCCCTTCCTGATGCCATGTGGAGTTTGCAGCAGATATTTTTTCTTTCTGCCTTAGGAGAGAAACATCTGCCACTACCTAGGATTGAACTCTCAACCTTCCAAGTGGGAGGGAAGTGTCTTCACCAATAGGCCACCACACCATTCCTGCTTAAGATATTTAAAGGTTATCTTTCTTTTCTTTTCTTTCTTTTCTTTTGTCTTTATTTGTCTCTTGTCTTGCCTTGCCTTGCCTTGCCTTGCCTTGCCTTCTCTTCTCTTCTCTTCTCTTCTCTTCTCTTCTCTTCTCTTCTCTTCTCTTCTCTTCTTTTGTCTTCTTTTATCTCTTGTCTTGCCTTGCCTTGCCTTGCCTTGCCTTGCCTTCTTTTCTTTTCTTTTCTTTTCTTTTCTTTTCTTTTCTTTTCTTTTCTTTTCTTTTCTTTTCTTTTCTTTTCAAATGCCCAGTGGAAATATTGCTGCAGCTTTCTGTAGAGTTCTTTCCAAAGGTAAGATAATGTTTCTATTTGCTCTCTCGTTTATAAATAATCTTTGCTAGAAATATGATTGCAGAACAACCTTAATAAGTATAGAAAAGTCTTATGTCTCTCCACCTTCGGAGCTAGGCTGAATGGAAATACAGAATTACATCATAATTCTAGAATTTCAGCAGATGACATAATGGAGACCTATCAAAAGACAGTTCATATTTTCTCCAAGAGACAAATATTTTTCTTTTCCTTTACTAAGGTTGGGGGAAAAATGGTGCAGGAATAGACCGATAGTATTTTTCTTTTCCCTGTTCCAATTTATAGTTCCCTCCAGTTGAATTTTAGGGACATTCAAGAATCAGGAGATTTGATCGCAGAGTTCTTTTTTAAAAAAATTGAGAATTTTATTAAATTTATCATAGTATAAAATTATCATAGTATAAAATACAAAATACGAAAATAAATATGATAGGAAAATTGGAAAGGGAAAGAGAAGAGAGGTGTAGGTACAGGGAAAAGAAAAAAAAAACATTGTCTTTCAAACTTTTTTCAGTGAAATAAAGTACAAAATGAAACTACAGCCTCAATTTTTTATTTTACCAACTTAACAAATACTAGCCATTTCCATAACAAAAAACTGTATTAATCAGCAATACCCAGCGTGAAAAGTTCTTTTTTTTTTCTGTCTCAAACACAAAGTCCAAAAGCAGTTTCCAAGTAGAAACAAAGTTGGCTATGTTCTTTTCTCTAATTAAAGCAGTCAATTTTGCCATTTCTGCTAGCTCCATCACTTTTCCCATCCATTCTTCTGTTGTGTGGATATTGATATATCTTTCGATTTCTGCGCACATAGAATTCTCACTGCAGATCAAAGTATACAAAAATAAACTTCAAAATCTTTTTCTCCCCAACTTCTTACCTAGTAATCCTAAAAGAAAAATGTCAGGTTTCAGTGTTACGTTAGTTGATCAGAAAGTTCTTACAGGGTAGCCTTATAAGACAGAAGCCAGAAAGTTGAAACTCTGCAAAATCAGACAGGTGAAGGACAACTTTTTGGCTCACCAAGCAGCTACTGAGACTCAGTCAAAATGACTACCTGGTGAGCTGAAACTATCCAAGCCAGCTTCACTGTCCCCTCCTACAGACTGTAAAATGTGTAAATCACGCCTCGACTTTAATTTACAATGTGACTACTATTTCATATGCTGTGTTTTAGAATGTTAGGCTATTTCTGAAGGGGTGCTAACTATACCTTGTCAGCAGCTGCTGTCATCCATGAACTCATGGTAAGAAACTTTAAATTTACAGAACCTTGGAGTATATGATCTTGAAACCCATGTTGACTGAATGGAACCACCATTTATATCGTGAATAACTGTGGCAATTGGTGTGAAAATATAAAGTAGGCATACGATAACATGTGTTAACTGCACCGTGTGTGCCGTTCCAAAATCTGTTGCGTCGTGAATTTCCCATTGTTTGATGAATCAACCTTTGATGCCAATTTGTTTTATTAACATTATGTGATAGGAACATTTTGCAGTGGGCTGAATAATTTACGATTTGTATTACTGGCTGAAAACCGTCAGGTTTCAGAAGCTGAACCAAGTCAGGTCTGTTTAATGCTTGGAGGGGATACTGCCTGGACTGTAAAACTGAATTGAGAAGGAAATATATATCACAAAATGCTGTTTTTAAGAAAACTGCTTAGTTAAGTCCTTTCAATCACAAATGTATGAAGCAGTAATGGGTTTCAATTTTTTTTACTACCAGTTCTGTGGGTGTGGCTTGGTGGGCGTGGCATGGCTTGCTGGGCATGGCAGGGGAAGGATACCATAAAATCTCCATTTCCTCCCCACTCCAGGGGAAGGTTACTGCAAAATCCCCTTTTCCTCCCGATCAGCTGGGACTCGGGAGGCAGAGAATAGATGGGGGCAGGGCTAGTCAGAGGTGGTATTTACCGGTTCTCCGAACTCCTCAAAATTTCCACTACCGGTTCTCCAGAACTGGTCAGAACCTGCTGAAACCCACCTCTGGTATGAAGGCTGGTAAATCCCATACTCGTAGAATACTGAACTGTGGTTTGCACAAAATAATATTTTCATGGTACAAAGAACTTTTCCATGAATGTTCCCAGTTTTGTTCATGATGAAATAGCAGACAACTATCAGGGGAGACAGATACATCACATCTTCTCTGTCCCAAGCAAAGAGGACTAGAAGCAATAGATGAATGAGTTGGGTGCAGATCAGTCAAAAAAAGGCTGTATATTGACCAGATGAACTTCATGAATTGGTGATTTCCAGATACAGGCACTAAATAAGTATTCTGCCTGGATGAAATTGGATTCTCATTGAAAAGGCAGCTTGAGAGCACTCTGAGATTCATTTTTGTGAATGGTTTGGGGTGAATTTGGCTTTGATTTATTATCTCTTTATGAGTATTCCTGGACAATGATGGCCAGACTCTAGTGATATTCTAAGTGAGCCAATTGGCTGTAGTGATTCAAGGCACCAGACTAGAAACTGAGGACCTGTGACTTCTAATCCTGCCTTAGCTATGAGGCTTGCTAAGTAACTTTGGGTCAATGGTTTTCTCTCAGTCCTAGGAAAAAGGCAATAGCAAACCACTTCTGAAAAGCCATGGATGGAAACTTATGAAGGGGAGAACCAACCTAGAACTAAGGAAGAGTTTCCTGATAGTTAGAACAATTAGTTAGTGGAACATCTTACCTCTAGAAGTTGTGGGTGCTGCAACACTGGAGATTTTCAAGAAGACACCGGGCAAGCATTTGTCTGAATTAGTGTAGGGTTTCCTGCCTAAGCAGGGGGTTGGACTAGAAGACCACAAGGGCCCTTCCAAATCTCTTATTCTGTTATAATGCATTGCTAAGAAAAGACATAGACTTGTCCAGGGAGTCATCAAAACAATGATTGATTCAAATGATGCATGTGTACACAACACACACACAAGATATCCTAACTGAATTATTCTCAGTCTCAGTTATTTAACTTACTGAGTTACCGCTTTGATTCATTATGGTTTTCATAAAGACGTCTGAATCTAGTACTATCAGTAGAAGGCTATTGATGGCTACTAATTGTGATGGATGCTTGTCCCTCCATACTCAGAGAAGATGTGGTTTAAATGCAAGCTTCTGGGGCCAAGGAAGTAGAAGGCTACTGTTTTTCTATCTGCATTTAGATTCAATGCATCTTGTTAACCACACTGTGGTCAAAATCCTAGACTAGTTGGGCCATAAGATCTAACCTGGACATTATGTACTTATAAATTATTAAATACACGTGGCATTGAGAATTAATGATTTTTTTTAAAAAAAGCAATGGCATTTAGTAAGGTCACAATGTTGTTTTAGTGAACTGCAATAAATTGATTCCTGCAAACATCATTGTAACATCTCATGGCAGCCCAGTGGCTCATTTTCTGATGAAATATAGTAAGAGTTGCAATGTATGGCTGTGAAAGTTGGACCATAAGTAAGGCTCAGCGCCAAAGAATGGACGCCTTTGAACTATGGTGCTGGAGAAGACTCCTGCGAGTCCCTTGGATTGAAAGGCAAACAAACAAGTCAGTCCTAGAGGAGATCAACCCTGACTGTTCCTTAGAAGGTCAGATCCTGAAGATGAAACTGAAATACTTTGGCCACAATGAAAAGGAAGGACTCACTGGAGAAGAGCCTAATGCTGGGAAAGATTAAGGGCATAAGAAGAAGGGGACGAAAGAGAATGAGGTGGCTGGATGGAGTCACTGAAGCAGTAGGCGTGAGCTTAAATGGACTCCAGAGGATGGTAGAGGACAGGAAGGCCTGGAGGAACGGTGTCCATAGGGTTGCAATGGGTCAGACATGACTTTGCAACTAACAGCAACAACAAAAAGAGAACATCATTTAAGGACTGATTGAAAAAGTCTGAAACTTGAGATGATTCATATTAATCCTGAATGAGAACTATTTCTTTGAAATAAACCTAAGGGGGAAAAATGCATTGCCTCCCCCGCCTTTCTCATTTGTGACATCATGTGACTTTTCAATATAATTGATTGCATTTATTGCAATAATTATTTACAGGCTGTATCAGAGTACACTAGCGAAGGGTTGTCATTTCATAAGTTGGGAAAATAACATACCACAGTTTATAGGAAGAGCTACAAATGTTCACGTGGGCAAAATTATGAATTGTTTTGTGGGCCACATGAAAGCAATAAAAAGCATATTAAAAAGAATGGCAATGTCCGTATTGCATTAATGGAAAACATTAAACTAAGCATTTTTTTGAGTACATACTTGGTGACACACAATCATATTTCTCTTGTTCTTAGGAAGTTTTGATTTGGAAGTTGTTGATGCTTCAGCTAGTGGTTTCCTGTTGTAATATAAAATATTTCTGTCTGGCCAAATATCTCCATTGTCTGAGTTTTCTTTATTTTTGTCACAACATGGTTACTCAAAATGAATAATTCCTACTACTTTTCTTCAGATGCTTCATCTTTATGGTTTATTCTTGAAAGTATAAGCAAAAGCTTACTGAAATTATCAAACAAATGAAAATTTTTCCTAGAGGGCTTCACAAAAAATAATTTCATAAGATATGCATTGTTATACCATTCCAACGATCATTTATACAAATCATTCTATGTCTCTTGCCATTCTGGATGTAACCCTATCAATCAGTGGTGAAATCCAATTTTTTTTTACTACCGGTTCTGTGGGTGTGGCTTGGTAGGTGTGGCAGGGGAAGAATATTGCAAAATCTCCATTCCCACCCGACTCCAGGAGAAGTACATTGCAAAATCTCCATTACCACCCCCCTCTGGGGCCAGCTAGAGGTGGTATTTGCCAGTTCTTCAAACTATTCAAAATTTCTGCTACCGGTTCTCCGAACTGCTCAAAATTTCCGCTACCGGTTCTCCAGAACCTGTCAGAACCTGCTGGATTTCACCCCTGCTATCAATCCTATCATCCTATAAAAAAGTATTTCAATAACCATTAATTGTTTGATATCCACCCACCCAACGTAAGAGATAGCTTCCCATCCTCTGAAGAGTCAAAACTTACTTTAAGTTAGAATAGAATAGAATAGAACAGAACAGAACAGAACAGAACAGAACAGAACAGAAAAGAAAAAGAAAAAGAAAAAGAAAAAGAAAAAGAACAGAACAGAACAAAATTCTTTATTGGCCAAGTGTGATTGGACACACAAGGAATTTGTCTTGGTGCATACGCTCTCAGTGTACATAAAAGAAAAGATACATTCATCAAGAATCATAAGGTACAATATTTAATGATTGTCATAGCGAACAGATAAGCTTTAGAAAAAGTAAAAAGTTTGGGAAGAAAATTTGTCTCATCCATCCGCAAGTCCACTTCTTTTATTCTCATTCATGCCAGAAGGAATTAATATATCTCCTTTTTGTTAATTTTGTTTGAATTGCTTTCTCAGCCTTTATGAATGGAGTGAGCTAACAGTGGAAAGTCTTCAGCAACCTTTCAGTCATAAAAATGATTGAATGAATCAATTATGATGGGTTGGAAATGCGTGGTAGAATAACCCACATGTGGCTCAAGCTGGAAGAGGAAAGTTCTGAGCAGCACAAAATCATAAGGAAGTAATGTTTCTTCTCTGGATAGACATTTAGAGGTATTTCATAACACACAAATAGGGTTTTGAAAGTCCAGATGGGTATCTCATTAATTTAACCACCAGCTATATGATGTATAGCTTCTCAGGATAGCAGAACAGTTTCCTTAAATTCTAAGTTTAGAGCAATATTAAGTTTTCTGTTCCTAGATGATATGTTTTGATGACTTTGAAACACTTTCTATGTGGATGGAAGTTGGGGACCGAGGGATTAGTGGTAGGTACAAGTAAACATAGGTGGACATTTTTCTTTTCCTAGGAATGTTTAAGGAATTTTAGGTTCTTGTTGTTGCTCATAAAAAAAAACCCCTCAATTGTTTCACAGTAGCTTAGTTCGATGGTTTCTGTGTTCAGAATGGCGGAAAACGACACACCATTTTGTAATAATTATGGTGAGACAGGATTCCCAGGGGTTTCAAATGGGCTATAGGATCTGCATGTGCCTTGGGGCCATAGCTTTCTGACTCCAATCTACTCTATCGTATCCTATGAATTTAGAATACTATCTTGCCCTTATTGATAGTCTTTTTTCTGATACCAATCTTTGATCAAGGCTATTAAGTAATTTATTATTTCAGGCATGAGAACCTGTAGTCATCCTAAACTTGGCCGATGACATTTCTTAGCTTCTCACACTTTCCTGATCCCGACTGAGATTACTGAGAGTTATAGTTCAGCAACATCTGGAAAGGGACAGGTTCCACATTTCTGAATTATTATTTGAGATTACTTTAAGCCCTTTTATTCTTTTGGGTCATTTCTCAGTTTTGCATTCATGAGGCATCCATATAATAACCTTGAAAATTTATGGTACTTAAGGAAAGTTGAGGGATTTGGAAAGTTTGCTCCTCCTGCTGGGTGCAAGAGTGGTTGAATGATTCCAGCTGTTGCCATTCAGGCAACTGTAGGATTCTTGGAAGACTCTCCTCAAACTGCTCTACTTGTAGCATGTTGCCAAACTGGCACTGTTGTCTTTGTGCTGAATGCCAGGCCCTAGTTATTTAGCTAAGACTATGTACTATATATAATTTTAAGCTGTTAGGAAGAATGTTTGTGGAAGATGTTACAGAGACCTACTACAAGCAGCATATGGAGTAGGCTTTTCATATCCGTTTTTGGACAAAATTTAAAATGCAAAATTTAAAGCATTTCTCCAATGAAGGTTTGTGAGAATTAGCTCTTTAATGAAAGTTTGTGTTAAGTATCTCTCTAGTGAAGACTTGAATAAGTTTCATAAAGCAACTGCTTTCTGCTATCATTTTCATATCACTTGTCTGGCATGTCCAGCCAAAAGAAGACACTTTTGCCCAGGTAGTTAAAGTCTCTTTTAATTCTTCCAATTCTTCCAGTAGGCTACTGGAAGTACCAGAAAAGGCTCTGATGTGAAACAAGTTGACTTGGTAAATCAAAATGTGTCAGCCCTGGAAGCAGTGATGGGTTGCCCCCAGTTCACATCGGTTCTATAGAACCGGTAGTAAAACCGGCGGGAAGCTCCGCCCACTGACTCCAACATCACCAAAACGCTTCTGCGCGCATGCGAGCAAAGCGCGCGCGCGCGCGCACGCAGCCCCACTACAAACCAGTAGTAAAGGTAAATAGAACCCACCCCTGCCTGGAAGCCTTCTTTTACTTTGGATCTTCAGGGCTGCCACATTTAGTGCTGTGGGAAACTGAGAAGTGGGATTGTATGGAGTTGGGGAGATATCTAGCCATAACAACATTCTTTTTTCTGAGAGTCAAGGACATTCTGCCCTACACCTGGAGTGGTATGACTGGGAGGCATCTCCAGTTGGGACAATGCATTGATTGGAGCATGTGATGGACATGTGTGTGCTGGGGCAGGGACTTGGACTTTCTTTTGGGTGGGGAAAACCTGGACGCTTTCAGATTCAGGTTTTCCCAGATGTGCCAATATGACATCTCTAATAAAATGAAACTTTGAGGAACTTCTACCCTTGGAGTCTTCTTTCATTGGGGGTGTTACTTGGAACCCTGACAAAATGTATTACACTTGGAGCTTAATGAACCTAATCACATTATGTTCATGATATGAAATACCTTGCAGCCTATGTGGTATTCTCAAACAAGAAAAAGATTTGTCCAAGTCTTGACAATACTGTGAAAAAAGAGATATCAAAACCACACCAAGGGAGATTCAGACTTATGTGAACAGCCTTACATTGCTACAAAGATGCAGGGCATATTAAGGTTAATGAACAGAAAAGAAATATGATCTCTCCCAGCAGAGGTGTCCATAGGAGAGAAAAGGAGGAATAAATGTTGAAAAAAGCATAATGTTATTGTGATATAAGCTCTGTATTTTCGTATGTTATTGTATCAAGAACACACAAGAAAAGAAGCACAGCTTGCACTATATTGTTGCAATGCTCATTTTGTCATTTTTTTCGTTGTTATGGAATTGTCAGATTCTGCAGATGTTTCCTAGAAACCTCAGTCTAAATATAAATGTTTTGATTATATTTTTTTGTACATTATAAATAAAAAAAAATACTTTGAAAAAAATTGTTGGACCAGAAACCTGATTCGTAAACTGAACATCTAAAAAGAGCCAGTTACATGGATCCCTCTTAGAACAATTAATGTTCTTATTTTTCTGACCCAATAAACAGGGTTTGAAAGTTATTCTCATTTACTTGTCCATATAGTCGATGAATCAACAGTTGTGATATGAACAAAAAGCTTGAAATGGCCATTATTATTTCCAGCCATTCTTCAAACTTAAATGGAAAGCAGAAGGGTTGACTAAAATCTTTGGTGAGCACAGAACCTTGTTATTGCTCATATCAGGAGATCTTTGGTCATGATACTACTTTAAAGGTTACTAGTTCAGAAAGATTCATGAGACAGAAGGTACTGCCTGAGATCACAGGAGGAAAGAAAGGAAGTTACCTTCCTCTCTTGCGTTCAGAATTTATGGGTGCTCCATCAGCCATTTCACAAGACTTTCCACAAGACTTTCACAAAGAGACTGGACAACTATTTGTCTGAAATGATATAGGGCCATGATGACGAACCTATGGCACACGTGCCAGAGGTGGCACGCAGTGCTCTCTCTGATGGCATGTGAGCCATCGCCTCAATTCTTCTCCGCTGCACATGCACGCATGCCTCCCGCCAGCCAGCTGGTCTTTGGGTCTCTGCCGCACACGTGTGGGGGTGGGTGGGGGTGGGGGTGGGGTGGAGCACGCATGCATGGAGGTGGGGGTCGCACGGGGTTGCATGCACATATTGTATGCAGGGGTCTCATGTGCGGGGGCAGGGCGCATGCACAGGGCCGTGCGTGCATTGCATTTTGGGAGTTTGGGCAGGCAGGCGCGCATGCATTTGTGTGCATGTGCACGTGCTTTGGGCACTCGGTCCAGAAAAGGTTAGCCATCACTGATGTAGGGTCTCCTGTTTGAGCAGGGGGTTGGACTAGAAGATCCCTGAGGTCCCTTCAACTCTATTATTCTATGTTCTGTCTTCCAGGGCTCTTGATGAAATCAGTTTAATCTGAATGTAACAGTTTTTACAGCCTATAGCAGTGTAGATCAACCGTGACAATTTTAAGATATGTGGACTTCATTTAGTGCTTGTCCAAGGGAACACAACAGTTGATAGTTCATTTCAGATACAATGCAGAGGGATGCTATTTATCTGAAAAGTCCTAAGTCACTTGGATCCAGAGCCCTGAGAATGCTACCTTTTCAAATATCATCCTACCTATTGTCTAAGATCTAGTGACACTGCAGCTTTCTCTGCTTTATCTGTGATGAAAACATGGTTTGCTGCAACAAACAACGTTTTCCTGTGACAACAATGGACTGTTATATTATATCATTAACTTCAGATTTCTGTTCTTCAACTATTTTCTTTTAATAATTAGCAAGATTTTGTGGTTGTTATTCTACCAGGATTATTATTCCCTGCTAGCAAGCTTTTTGTTCAGATGTTTGTTTTGTGTTTCTCCTTTGTATGTACTTGTTTGATAGGAAAGCTTTACAATAACATTGTGATTTGTAATTCTTACATGCCACCTTGAATGATGAATAGGATAGATAAGAAAGTAGGCATTCTTCCATAAATAGATAAATTATTAAATGAGGTTGACTTCTGAATAAATATGTATGCTGATGGGCTGAATGAGGTCTCCATCCAGAATGCTAATTTCATTGTGGGCAAATATATTTGTGCATAGTATATTGACAAGTTGCAAAAGCGTGCACTAGAATTACAATCTCATAGTTTTAGCAAGATCTGAAATACATGAGGAATTTATATTCAGATTCATCACCAAATAAGTCAATAGAATCTCCTGCATTTCCCCCCACTAAAATACATCCACAAATGTACACTTTCCACAGTAAATAAAATTAGGAGAACAAGAAAAAAAAAACTTTGAAGACAATCCAGTAATGGGTTTTGCTACTGTGTTTCCCTGAAAATAAGACCCTGTCTTATATTTTTTTGAACTCCGAAATAAGTGCTTGGTCTTATTTTAGGGGAGGTCTTATTATTTTGGGGTGCGTGGAGCAAGACGGGGCTCCTCTTGCCATCTTACCTGATTTCCAGCTCTGTCTCCCTAACCCTAACCAGAGGAAATGGCAGGGACTGGCTGTGCATGCATTTAAATATTTTCAGGGAGAGCTTATTTTCGGAGGGGGGGGGTATTTTAGTGCATGTGCTCAAAAGCCCGATTGGGCTTATTATCAGGGGATGTCTTATTTTAGGGGAAACAGGATATTATTGTCCAGTTGAATGAACTGGAAACATGGGTGATCAACTCTAGGCAAGAAAGAAATTCAGGAAGGAGATGAGACTGAAGGAAACATTACAGAATTGGGACTCAACCATTTTTAGCCTTGCTGATCTCTTCTGCACGAAGGTGATGTCAGACGATGAACCTTGAGGACTAGCAGAAGTAAAAACTGAAGGAAACCATATTTGATTTCTTCCAGGTAAAGACTAGACAGCTTTCTAGTCTTTACCTGGAAAGCTGTCTAGAAAGCAGAAGGAAGAGAAGGAAGAGAAGCAAAAAGGAAAATTAGATGTTTCCCTTATTTGTGCTTTGAATGGATTCACATTTATTCTAGGTTGGTTAGATGAGCAAGTTCTTTTGCTGTTAGATAGGCTTGAATTTGTAGAGAGAAGAGAACCTGTCTTTTCTACACATTGCTTTGAAGAGCTAATGTCTAGAAAGAATTCAAGGAGACATAATGATATAAAAGCATCAAATTGAGACAATCAGTCTCCTCCCCTTATGCTGAATGATGGGAGATAGTTAGGGCAGACCAAAGGAAATGAGTCACGCAGATGTTCATGCAAAGTATCTACAGCTGTAATAATGACCCACAAATTGAATGGATTTAATACATTCATACTTGATAAAACTATCAGTGGGCAGCACTATTGATGATAAGTTATGAAAGGTACCTCTGAATAATAGGTGTTGTGGGACAAAGGTGAGAGAGATCTACCGAATTTAAGAGATGTCTTGGGGCATCTCAGGCATAGCTGGTAGATCATTGGATGTGGATAAAGTAAATTTGTAGCAACTTCTACATTTGTCTAATGTAGCAGGTATATTCTTATGTTCTTAGATTTCAGTGAAAATTTTGTATTTGGAAACATTATTTGTTAGACTGCATGATAGTTCTACACATTTTTCATTTATGCTTTTTAATTTGGTATGTTTTTGCTTGTTTTTGTGCCTTTAAACAAATAGATTTATTTTTTTTAAGTGGAGTCATTGAGATATAATTTGGTAAAAAGGGAATGTAGTAATTCTCACATATTATAATATCACAGCCACCTGAACATGTACTATAAATATATGGAACAAAATGGATGTCAAAAAGGTACAGGTGAATGCAACACATCTGGCAAATACATTTTTACATTTATTTTTTACAGTCTCTGGGTCAGATATAAACACAATATCTAAGAATAGAAGTATTAAATCTTTCAATATATATGTGTAACAGAAAAACAATGACAGAAGAATCTAAAAATAATTAAGAACAACAATACTAAAATAAATAAAAAGAAAACATTATAAGAAATTCCAAATTTAGGTAACGATGCTGACTATTGTACAAATTGTACCATAAAATTGGATTACTTGGGAGGTTATTTTTAAGACTTTGTCTGAAAAAAGTAACATTAATTAAAAATCAGAATCCCTACCTGGACATTTCTTTAACACAGGATATACTGTATAGTATAAGGGTCTGTCTAGCATCCTTATATATGGGGAACAGTTGGTAAAGAGAAAAGCACTTAAGAATTAGCTTTATTTTGCATAGAACATAAACTATCAATAAATGATGAGAAAAGCAACATCTTACTTTTTGCCCAATATTATTTTAAAATTCACAAATGGCAAATAAATGGGATGCTAATGGAAAAGGTGCACACCTACCAATACTTTGGAGTGCAATTCCATGTGCTTCCTTACTTTGGAATGCTCGTTTTTCTTACTGAACAAGTGTGACACAGTTTAAGCCTATAGCAATTGTGAGATTTTATCATTCCAAGGTAGCCCATTATATTATTGCAGCCTGCAAAGTCTTCTAAACTAAGGTAGCCCCTCAGCTTCTTTATGGCTTCCAAATTGGCTCACTTGCAAAGCATAACATTACTGAAATAATCCAAAACAATTTTATCAGAGCCATATTGATAGTGTCAAAAATCGCATTTTATATGCTGAAGCATTTTCTTGGATGGTAGAGCATGATTTCTTCTTCTTACCCTCTGGTTAAAATTAATTCTTCTTCTTTTTTTTTTTAGGTTTGAGCCCATTAGTATTTAGAGATTTTTTAAAAAATCATCATGGATTTAAAAAGCCATAAATTAAATGCAATTGCTCAGTTTCTGTATGGAAAGCTTATGCTTGTTAGGTTCTGATAATACTAGAAAAAATAACTTTGAAATATATATCACCCAATAAGTGTAAGTAAGGTCTCACATCCCAATATTTATCAATTTCTTCCAAAAGGGTTCATTCCAGCATTTATCATCCCTTCCAAATCTGAAGTTTTGTAAAACTTTTAGCCAGGTTGGATGCTTTGTCTTCAGCAGTCCTTTTGGGATGTGTTAAGGATACTCCAATGCACGGTTATGTCCATGTGGCAATGAGTTAATAATAACACTAAGCCTTATGCTACCGTGTTTCCCTGAAAATAATACCCTGTCTTATATTTTTTTTTGAACCCTGAAATAAGCACTTGTCCTTATTGCCATCCGCTCAAAAGCCTGATTGGGCTTATTATCAGGGGATGTCTTATTTAGGGGGAAACAGGGTACCATTTGGCAAATTGAAGAAGTGATCTGTACCAGTGGTGAAATCCTTTGAGGTTTGCCACAGGTTTGCTGCGTATGCACAGTGCATGCCAAACGTGTGCTTCGTGTGGAAAAAGGAGGCTTAACAGGGTAAGTAGAACAGAGAGGGGGGGAACAGCTGTGCCACGCAATTTAAATTTGCTAGAAAGCAGGATTTCCTGCTTTCTAGCGAATATAAATCGTGTGGCACAGCTGATCGGCGGAAATATCGGCTTGGACGAATCTGTAGCATTTTTTACTACCGTTCACCCGAACTGGTAGCTTTTATTACTACCAGTTCGCCTGAATTGGTGCCATCTGTATCACCCCTGATCTGTATCATTAACTCTTAAAGCCAAGAAGAGATAGATAAACTGTAAATCCCAAAAGTGCTTTTTCAAGAGGCAACTGGAATTTCTTGTTTTTCTTTGAAGATATTTTCCTTCTCATCCAAGAAGCTTCTTCATCAATGAAAAGCCAGAGTTGAAGAAGCTTCTTGGATGAGAAGCAAAATGTCTTCAAATAAGGACAAGGAATTCCAGTTGCCTCTTGAAAAAGCACCTTTGGGACAACCAAGAGCTGGAGGACTGAGAATCTCCATAGACATAAACTGTAAGTGTTTAGCTCAAAAACACACAAGAGGACATCTATGGATGTCAAGAGTCCATCGTGGCTCCTGAACCATTGTCCATGCTTCTAATTAATAGTAATAAAAATGATAGTGATAATGATGTTGCTTAGGAGGTGATATGTAATATTTTCTGAGGTTTGGTGATCTCATGAGATAATTGGAGATGAGGTTCAAGGCACTGGGTAAGATATGATCTTGGGTCTATAACATTGTTGTCATTTTAGTTCATCAACACATGGAAGATCTTAGTCAAATTGAACAAGAAGAACATATAATACATTCCATAAAGGAGAAATGCATATCCTGAAGCTATTAGAAAATGTAATCTATTTTTCTCTGGTATGTTGTGCATTTTAAAATGCCAGTTTCTTTGTTTTTCTGGGTTGTTTTTTTTTTAACTGAATCCAAGGCTGTATAAACCTATCCGGAGACAACATTTAGAAGATGATCTTGTTGGTCCTAGTTGATTTAGAGTTTTGATCAGTGAAACTGGGTCCAGCTTTAGCTTAGTTGAAAAGAAGATACTTTAAACTTTGTTAAGCATTTATCAGTTGCAAGCCAGTAAGTAAGGATGATGAGTCAGGATGTCTGGAAGACAAAAAATAATTGTACTGGTACATTTATTTTCATGGGCATGTGCCCTGTACAATGACTTTTTGGCAGCCATGATGTCTCTGGATTGTGTTTCCACTGACTGATAATAACATTGGCCCACTGCAGTTTCAAGAGGCCTATGTCTAAGCGGATAATGGCTTTCCCACTCACCCCACACTTCACTGCTGCCAAGGAATGGCACAAACTCTCATGGCACGCACAGCCTTTAGAAGAGCTCTAGCGAGGGCACACCCATGTAGATATTCTACAAAGTCACTTCTTCTGCTTTTTGTTTTTGTAAACCTGCTTTTACATTTTCACAACCATTTTTGCTTAGACATCTGGTGAAATGCTCTTTCTAGGATGTTAAAGATTTTTTTTTTTTAAATTAGACTTACAGCACATTTATAATCACCACAGGTATTTGTGAATTTCCTGCTATTTGCGTGTGGTTTGGATGACTGAGTATTTCATTTAGGACACCCCCTCCTCCAAAGTGGAGAAATGTATTAGAGCAATAATGATAACTTTCACACTAATATTTGTTTAGAACTTTAACCATCTAACAAGTATCTTTTAGTCTCTTTCTCCCTTCCTCCGTCCCTTCCTCAATTTCTCTCTCTCTCTTTCACACACACACATACACAGCTCAAACACACAACCAATCATCACTACATTATTTGTTCTTTCAAAATCTGTAATATCCTTGGAATTTTCTACCCAAAATGTATTGTCTCTCAGTAGTACACCTGCTGTGCCTTAGTTATTGTAGAGAATATATTCAATATGACATGGATATTGCTGAAAGGAAACAAAATATGATGAATGTACGACTAAAAATACTTCACATGAAGGGGGAAAGGAAGCCTTGAATCAACTTTTGAAATCCCACTCTGGTTCTATATCAATGGCCAGGACAAATATTTTACATTTGCAATTGAGCCAAAGATCAGTTCTACCCTTGACTTTTGTGGCATTATTAATTTCCTATAAAAGTGTATGTATGGGACTCATTGGAAAAATGAGAAATGGGTAAATTTTAACCATTTTCATTGTCAAATGCTTGGCTTGGCTTTCTGCTCTTTTTTGGTCTTTCTTTATAATGTATAATGCGTTATAATGTGTTCTTTTCTTTTGGAAGACCACATGAAATACAGACTGTTATGAAGATCGCACATCATTAGAAAATAATATGCTAATGTGTAGGTGTACGCACATGTTGGGCAATTAAAATAAAATTATGTGACTCTGTGTGATATGGAACCTTGAAGAGAAATATCAAAGGCAGTAAATAGAAATCCAGATGACATAATATTTTTTTCCAAATTAGAATTCCTTGCTTGCCACTCTTGCTGGTTAATTCAACATCCTAAATTAAAATCTGTTTAGATGGTTGTTGTGGTCATAAAAAGCCTTTTCCATATTGCTATAGAATGAGAGAAACATTTTTCCAGGAGAATTCTGAGATAAAAATGGCAGCTTTTGGACAAAATTTACAGAGGTCTCCAAACTTGACAACTTTACGACTTGTGGACTTCAACTCCCAGAATTCTGGGCTGGTTGAAAAATTTTGGGAGTTGAAATCCACAAGTCATAAAGTGGCCAAATTTGGAGCCCTGGCCTAGATGAAGATGGATCAAGCATAGCTAGACCTAGAAACATATATTCCAGTCTTAGTTTTGGTTCTCAGCTTAGTTTTGACAATGTCTTCTGCCAAGAGTGGACAATATATTGCCCTGTTAAACTACAGCTCCCATTATGCGCCACCATTGTTTATGGCATCTTGAGCTGCAGTAAATATTTGGAAAGTCACAAAGTTCCAAGAGCTGCTTCAGACACTCTGCTCATAGGGCATGCAAAGAAGTCACTGCTATGTGTTTTTGTATTTTGAAACTTGTATTATTACATATTGAAACTTTAATATGAATCAGAACATTGATATTATCTCCTTTTCCTGCAAACTATGCACTACTGAAAAAGATGCAGAAAAATGTCAGCATCTTAAAGCACTGCCTGATTGCTTTTCTTAATCAATTGGCTACATTTTTCTTTTACAGAGAACATCTTTATATAATTCCACAGATGTTACCTTCTTCCTCAAACCTTCCACCCATTTTTAAAACTTTGTAAGCATTTGTCACATCCCACCAATTTGCTAACCCACTTGCACACATTTCTCTCTTTTAAATTATCCCTTTAAATATTCTTTCTTTTAACTCCTTCCAGCTTCTTATGTTTTTAATAATATGGTGTCCAGACTTGTATATAACATTTGTAATTCAGTCTTAGAAGAATGTAGATAAAACAGCCTGCTTCTTCCTAATTTAATACCTCACACATTTCCCATAACAGAAAGTCAAATATACAGTATATCTCTAACATTACAAACTTAGTAAACAAGACTGAAGAGTAGAAAAAATAGACGAATTCCCAAACTAGAGAAACAAACCAATAATGAAAGAAACATCTTCTTCCCAGTTATTATTGCACAGGTAGCTACACAGATATTTCCAATAATATACTTGGCAGTAACATGGAAGCAATTTGCCAGCTACAAGATGTTACTGGATAGTTTCATTTCATTTTTCACTTCCCAGCCATATAATATTTCTGAAGGTCTCCTATTTCAGTACTAATCAGATAAACCCTGTGTAGGTATTTCAAAATAGCCAAAATTGCCACTGGATTGCCACCTGCTACATAACTTGTACCAGAAAATTTGGCTTATGATGATCAACATCAATAATGTGAAAAGAAAATATTAAGGTTCTCCTCTTCAAAACCGGTTTACAGATGTGACTGAAAAGACACATGAACCAAAATAACATATCTCCCATGCTTTGTACTTGTCTGACATGATTGGAGAGAGTCAATGTACTTATGGTTAATTTAGTTGAGCAATACCACCTATTGAGATGCAGGAAACATGCCTATTTTGAAATGGTGTTTCCCCAAGATTCAGATAGCTTCCATCCTGATGATGGATACATAATAATAAGAGTTGGAAGGTACCTTGGAAGTCTTCTAGTCCAACACTCACTTCAAGCAGGAGACCTTAACCATTCCAGACAAATGGCTCTCTAATCTCTTCTTAAAAACCTTCAGAATGATTAAGCACTCACAACTTCCAGTGGTAAGTCATTCCACTTATTAATTGTTCTCATCAGGGAATTTCTCCTTAATTCTAGGTTAGATCACTATTTGATAATTTTTTGTCCATTACTTCTTATCATGTCCTCAGGTGGTATGGGGAATAGATTGACACCCTTACAGTATCTCTGGGACAGCCCCTCAAATATTGAAAGACTGCTAACAGGACATCCCTAGTCTTATTCTTTCATAGATTTCATAATCAGTTCCTACAATCGTTCTTCAAGCACTTTAGCTTGCACGTCTATAATCATTTTTATTGCTTTTCTTTGCACTCTTTCTAGACATCTTTTCTGTGTTGTGGTGAATAAAACTGAATTCAGCGTTCCAAGTCTGGTCTTATCAGTGCAGTAGAAAGTAATACCAACACTTCATGTGATTTTGGAACTATCCCATTGTTGAGGTTGCCTAGGACTGCATTGTTCTGGAAGTCTTTAAAAGCTTGACTAGAGTGTTTCTGGTACTCTGCTATGTTATCTATTTGGGCTTGTGTATCTGTTTACATGTATGGGATCCTTTTTTCCATGCTGTACCTTGTATTGTTTTCTATTTTTAGTATAAGTTTTTGAGCGTCACACACTAAATCTCATAAATAAGTATATGAATAGCACTTTTGAATATAGATCATAGATGATAAGAGTTGATAGAGATAGATGAAAGATAGAAGATAGATAGATAGATAGATAGATAGATAGATAGATAGATAGATAGATAGACAGACAGACAGACAGATAGATAGATAGATGGATGGATGATAGGTAGATATACAGGTAGGCAGGAAGGCAGGCAGGCAGGCAGGAAGGTAGACAAAGGAGGCATAGATTCAGCTAAGTAATGGGTAAAACAAATATTTTGTTGCTTACCATGTCCCAAAGAGATGATTAATGCTACTGAAGAACAATATAGAATTCCATCTCTTTGCTTTTAATGTGGAAAATTGAGCATATAATATGAATCTGTATGCAAGTTTCATATTGCTGTATCAGCACATGCCTGGTAGATCATCTGGCACACATATGTTGTTTGGCAAAAAAAAAAAAAGAGCTTTAAGACTGATTGCTTGGATAATAAAATTATTGTAAGCTTATTGGATATAGACAATTAAATTCATTTTAATTTTGCATATTATTGTTTTATTGTTTTGCACATTGACATTTTTATTGATTTGGTCTTTATGGAGAGGACTGAAAATTGGGGCAGGTTTTTTTTTTTTTCAAATAAAGAAGTTTAAAGGAATTTAACAAAAATAATACAGGCAAAAAAAATTCAGTTCCTTTTATTTTCAATTCTTTGTTTTCATGAGACAGGCAAGTCCAATTAGAAATGATTATATTGTTGATATGGGAAGCTTTGTCTATCAATAGCATTCAGCACAGAAGAATTTAACAGACTTTTTAAAACAGATTTCATATATTTTCAGCTTTAACAACTAAGATGGCTCATCTAACTGACTGCTGAAATTCTTTGTCTTTCAATTATTTTTGAAGCTAACATTTGTCTGGCTTGTCATCTACTGCATGCAATATGTCCCTTGACACTCATTGAAGAAAAAAAAAAATCTCTGACAAAGAACACTTTATGTAAGTTCACAACCAGAATATCTTTGCCAACACTTCAGAGCTATTTCGAGGTGATAGACTGTAATTATCTAACTCCGCCTAGATTTGATAACAGTGTATTAAACTAGAAAGGCCACGACTTAGCAACACCTGGCTTCTGGGAACATGATTAAGCCCATGCTGTTCTGGTTTTATACGCTGCAAAACGTTTGTGGGACACATCCACACTACACTGAGCTCCTCCAAACTGATAAACAGGAGTCCAACCCAAAGATAAAACAATTTACAATATTGTAGGTTTTTGCTCTCCCAGAAGAAGATACTCTGTCACCTATTACAGCGGAAACAAATTGCTTTAGAAACCGACATATATGTTTACAATATTGTAAATTGTTTTATCTTTGGGTTGGACTCCTGTTTATCAGTTTGGAGGAGCTCAGTGTAGTGTGGATGTGTCCCACAAATGTTTTGCAGCATATATGTAATATATGTTTACAGTTAGATACATAAGAAACCCATCATATATTTTCACTGGAGACGAACAGCACAGTCTGGTAACAGTAACAGAGTTGGAAGGGACCTTGGAGATCATCTACTCCAACCCCCTGATCATGCAGGAGATCTGTACTAGGGATTCGAACCGTGGAACTGCCGACCTTTCTGATCGACTATATATGCAGTCTTAGCCACTGAGCCACCTAGTCTGTCCAATGAGAGCATGAGCAGAACATGCAATTTGCCAGTTTTTTATCCACTGCTTAAAACCTTGCAGAATAACAAGAATGTATATGAGAAAGATGCTCTTTTAAAAAGCCCAATATGTTTAAGTGTACATTAGGATTGTTAGGATATGGTTTGAGCCTAACAAGTTGTCCAGGCAATATATGTGTCTGTGACTTTAATATGAATATGTATTGTGTGACTTTAAAGTTTTCCTGCTGATTCATTGTAATGCTGAGTTATGCTGTAATTAGTTGTGAACGTATTTAAGAAAGGTACTGTAACGTATTCAGTTGATGATAAGCTTCCATAGTGTGTGGAGTTGCTATCCATTGTGCTATCATCGTTGGATGGATCTGCTACCATCGTGGTTTGTGAACCAGGGTGAGTTTTTTATTCTAACCAACTACTGTTTGTGTGGTAAGAAGAGTTTCTGTATCACTGGACTGATTTAACTGGCAAAGACTTGGATTGATTTAAAGACTATGAGATTGTTTTTTCACTATAAAGTAAACTTTTGATAAACCAGTCTGCACATCTCTTACAACGTTTCTCTGTGCTCTACACTCTGCTGGTTAGTAACACAACAACAATATCCTTAACAAGGATCATTGTATTAAAAAATATATACTTTAGGAAACCAAGGTGGAGACCTATACCCTATGGGATTCTTGGCGCTCTCTGAGCTTGGTTGTTTTTTTGCAGACATTTCAATACCCAGCTAGGTGATATCTTCAGTGCTAGAAGGGAGTGGGGTTCACTCTCTGTTTGTATAGAAGTGGCTTGCCCTGACTGTGTTGGCGGTGTGTGTGGTTTTCTGCTTGATAGTTCCTTGATTCGAATGTTGTTTGCTCTTTGAGTTTGTAGATCCTTGAGGTGGTAGACCAATTCCCCTCCCATGATTTCTGTTATGATATAAATAGTTTATGCAAGAATGCAGAAAAAGAGTTAATCGGCAAAAGCAGCTTCAGATTTAAACTATGACAAAAGAAAAGAAAATGTAATTGAATCTGGTTTACTCCAAAGCTATTCCTTGTCCTACTGTCCCCATTTATTTGTATTCATTTCCTTCATTCATGTCCATCTTCATATTTATACCTGCTATCTTGTACATGTTTGACAAACTAATTAAACAAACAAACAAACAAACAAACAAACAAACAAACAAACAAACAAATAAAATATATCCTTGCAAGAAAGGATAGGATGAAAACTTAACTACAAATTACATTAATTAGGAAAACTGCCTATAACACCTCAAATATTAAAAGCAAGCATTGAGAATTAACTATGACTGGGATTGCTACATCTCATCCCCTTTTGGTTCTTACAATGATTACCGTGTTTCTCCAAAAATAAGACCCTGTCTTACATTTTTTTCAACTCTGAAATAAGTGCTTGGCCTTATTTTCAGGGAGGTCTTATTATTTTGGGTCACGTGGAGGAAACCAGAGGAAATGGTGGGGACTGGCTACGCATGCGTTTAAATATTTTCGGGGAGGGTTTATTTTCAGGGGGGGCTTATTTTAGTGCATGCACTCAAAAGCCCAATTGGGCTTATTATCAGGGGATGTCTTATTTTAGGGGAAACAGGGTAGTATATGACACTGTTTTAAATCATAACTAAAGACAGTCAAATACATGTTATAGAGTTCTTCAACAGATCTATTCTTGGGTTTCGTATTCAGATGGGACATTTTAAAAGGGAACTGTTATCAATTTGTCTTGTTTGGGCTGAGACTCACTTTGTCAGTTTATATTCAAAGCCTCACCAGGATTTGATACGGCGAAACGGCGATGGAATCATTGCATATTTTTAAAAGGGAGCTAATATTTGATGGTGAGGCGCATATTTTGAAAGATGAAACAGTCAGATCAAATAGCACCCAGTGGGATAGAATTTGGCTTTAAAAGCTGAAGATCTACTGCCAATCACAGTAAAAAAAGGGAAATACTATATTAGTGGACAAAAAGTCTGATCTGGTTCAAAGCAGGTTTCTGTGTTCTGCTGTGGCTGAGCCAGCAACATGTCCAAACAATTCAGGTTGATCAGCAAAAGGAGAAACAGAGAATCATATTATTTAATATGATTCAAGTCCAACTCCTTGTGTAGTGCAGAAACCCAGATTAAAGAACCTCAGACAGATATTTATCTCCTCTCTGCTTGAAAATGGGTCCTCCACCTCTCTCTTCATAATTTGTTCCACAGTTAAACTTTTCATTTTTGGAAGAGATAGGATTCTGCAAAAGCCCACAAGAAAATGGTTTTGGAGCTCAGAAGCATAACAATATCCTCCTAAGTAGGTAGATGCTGTAATCATTTCTAAAATTAGCTACCATCTCAAAAATAACACAACAGCATAAATCATCCCATTAAATTAACATTTTGCCAGTGAGAATTTGAGCACGCTGATTAACTACATAATTAAGAGGGTTGTTTTTTTTCTGGAAAAAGTCTAATGTTCTTAAACTTGGAGAACCAGCACTAGCATTTTTTCCCTATCACTGGGATATTTTTCCTTCTGTGCTACTGGTGCTTTCATGTAAAAAAACGAAACACCTCTGCTATGATCTTATATAGTATTATTTCATGTATCTCTTATGCATGGTATTTTAGGGATGCGGCCATGTTCTCCTTGTATAATTATCATCAAAATAATTATGGAATTGTTTCATTTGCGGTCTCTTTTTTTCTTGAGGTTTTTTCAGGGTACAAGTGCACACTGTGACATTAATTGATATTTCAGCTGCTTACTTTCCCATCTGATATTTGCTAAAGACATACCATAGTTTTGGTACTTTTTCAAGTCCAGCTGCCAAAAAGAGTGCAAAGCAATCAAATATTATTCTGCTGTCTTTATTTCTATTGCTTTTCTTTTATCTAACTGTATAACATTACTCTTTTGGCAACATTTGATTTGCAGTTTTGCCAGAACGCTTGTCAAAGAATAAAAATGCAGGCTAGTCTTTACCTGCTTCAGCATGATGGGCCTTGTGTGTTCTTTTCCCTTTATTTCTTAATATACTTTTTTTTCCAGTAAAAAAACATTAATGTCTTCATTGTATCTAAAAAAAAAAAATGCTCTGCATTTACAATATAAAGACTTTGAGGAGTGATATAGGCATCTGCCTGTCTTAAGATCTGGTTTGTCTCTACAGACTTTTTCAATCTGGTAGGAACAGAATCCTAAATCTCAGGATTAACATTCAAGGTTATGTAAATTAGGGAGTACCAATAGAAGAGGATACTGTACGTGTAGTTTAGGGTTGAACTGTGAGATCCATTGTACTCCCTGAGCCTGGTAGTTTTCTTGCAGACATTTCATTACAAAATAGAGGACATCATCAGTGCTAGCAAGAACTGATGATGTTACTTAGTTTGATAATTAAAGGTCTGCAAGAAAATACCAATCTCAGCACTAAGAATCCCAAAGTTAGTGAGTTATGGCTTCAATTAGGGACCCCCAACACAGAGCCTTTGTGGAAGGTTTCCTACAAACCTTAATGCTGGAGGAGCAAGAGAAGTTGGGACAGGAACTGGGTAGAGAGAGAGAGTGCTTTTTAGTTGAAATAGCCTTGATACTGATAAAATCACAATGCGAAATCTTGCTTGAGAGAATAGCCACTTCAACATTATGACTGACATGGAACTTTGGTTGCCCTTAAAATCCTTCATCCCAGAGGTGGAATGGAAAGCCAGTTTGGTGCAGTGGTTTTAAGGTATCAGGCTAGAATCGGGTAGACTCTGGGCTGTAGTCCTGCCTTAGATGTAAAGCAGATGACCTTGAACCAATCACTTTTTGTGCTCTCAGAAGCAAGCAATGAAAGACTATTTCTGAAAAACCTTGCCAGGAAAACTGCAGGGACTAGTCTAGGCAGTTGCCAGGAGTCAAAAACAGACTTGAAAGAGTATCCTACAAAAAGAAAATGGAATTGTGGGCGGATTTAGTACTCCCAGAACCTTAAATCCCAGGGAAGGAGTGATAGACATACTCATCTACGTAGTCTTCAGTTTCATGTCCTCTCATCATTTACCCGTTTTTGTTTATAGGGTTCTCACTTTTTCAGAGTCATTGCAGTTGTATACTATTTTATATTACCTTTTATCTGGAGACTATCAGATGCAGAAAGGCTGCTGTAATATCTCACTACAAACTTAGGTAAAAGGTAAAGGTTCCCCTCACACATACGTGCTAATCGTTCCCAACTCTAGAGGGCAATGCTCATCTCTGTTTCAAAGCCGAAGAGCCAGTGCTGTCCAAAGATGTCTCCCTGGTCATGTGGACAGCATGACTAAATGCCAAAGGCGCACAGAATGCTGTTACCTTCCCACCAAAGGTGGTCCCTATTTTTCTACTTTTATTTTTTACGTGCTTTCGAACTGCTAGGTTGGCAGAAGCTGTTACAAGTAAGGGAGCTCACCCCGTTAGTGATACTAGGGATTCGAATAGCTGAACTGCCAACCTTTCAATCGACAAGCTCAGCATCTTAGTCACTGAGCCATCGCGTCCCTACAAACTTACAAACTACAAACTTACAGGAGGTGTTTTCCATGGGAATATTGCTGAAAACAGCAATTTAGGATTCATGTGCTACAGGCAGAAATCAAATGAAAATATTTGGGGGGGAAGGCTCTCTCTTTGCAATAGGAAGTTCCACAGTCCTCATGAGAATATTTTCCCACAGGTAGCTGAAGTGTTATTATATACCAGGTCACATCTTTACCATTTCCAATATACAGACATGAAACTGTCCTTCGTTTGAAGTAGAACAGAACCTCCATCCAATATAAGGAGCTATTGAAGGAGGACTGAAAAATAAACATTAAATGCTGCACAATATTAAATCAGTGGGAGCTAAAGTCAGTTTGTGGTCCTTCAGCTTTTAAGGAGGCATGCAGGCAAATATCAATGTCTCCTGCTTATTCTGTCGTGAGATTGCCAGCATTTTTGGATAGTACCCAGAGACATGAGGTTGTATAAATCTGCCTCTTTGTTCCAAGTTGTGGTGGCGATAGGGAAACAGGGGTTATAAATAAAGCACTTTATTCTTGAGTAAGAATCTTTTACTATAGACAAAATTAGAATACAGTATATTCTCCATGGAAAATAGTTTAAAAGTACAGGGATTTTTTTTTTGTTTATATATTTTATCATGAACTGACATGCAAAAATTTAGGATGTCTCCCATTTTTGATTTAATGATGACTGGTTTTATTAAATGGCTCCATCCCATTCATTTTTCTTTGTTAGAATTGGGAGAAAGGCTTAGCTGATGAATGTGAATAGATTCAGTTTTCACAGCTGACATTTACATAGAACTAAGGTAGCCAGAGTTGTAGAAATTGGTTCAACAGAATTCCTTTGGTTATATGTGCCTTATCTATCTACTATCTACTGATTATAAAGAATGAATGGTGGTCCTAGAGAAAAATCTTTCAACATGGTAGCTAAGAGTCAAGACTGAGTTGAGGCACATAATCTATCAAAGCTAAATAGTATTACTGTCATCTGGTTATCCATATTAGATTTGTTTTTATAATAGCTGCAACAGAAAGGGAGTTCTAATCTGTTGCAATGTAACAGCCCCTTTGGGATGAGAAATTGTTTTTTGTCTGAATGAGCCTCCCCGAATTTCACCTTTTGCACCCTGGTGTCATACCAGCTAGGAAGAGTTGCAACTGTGCTTCCTTATGTTTGGAAAATTTCTATATACTATATTTCTGGGTTGTTGTTTTTTTGAAGTACTATATTAGATTATGCAACCAACACATCACATTTTCTAATCCTAATCCTGATCATTGGTATTTCTCATGGATGCACCCATCTTCCACAACATTGGCAAGTTGTTCAATTCAAAAGTTAAAAGCTATCAGCAGAGCTATAAATGTTACAGAAGATATTGTAGAGTATAATCCCTACATTTTCCAAATTTTGTACACTACAGATTTGTAAGAAAGATAACTCTTTTGTACAACCAGGAGTTGAAGTCTCTCCTTATGTGGAAATTAATGGATTGGGAAGGTCAACAACTTTGTTTCATGAAGGACTATTCATGAAGGTAAGTGGACTATTGGCATTCCAACAGGTTGAAGGATCTCAAAATCATTTATCTAATACAGAAAATGTATTTATAGAATAGAATAGAATAGAATAGAATAGAATAGAATAGAATAGAATAGAATAGAATAGAATTCTTTATTGGCCAAGTGTGACTGGACACATAAGGAACTTGTCTTGGTGCATATGCTTTCAGTGTACATAAAAGAAAAGATACGTTCATCAAGAATCATAAGGTACAACACTTAATGATAGTCATAGGGTACAAATAAGCAATCAAATCATATTAGGAAACAGTCAATATAAATCATAAGGATACCAGCAACAAGGTTACAATCATACAGTCATAAGTGGGAGGAGATGGGTGATAGGAACAATGAGAAGATTAATAGTAGTGCAGATTTAGTAAATAGTTTGACAGTGTTGAGGGAATTATTTGTTTAGCAGAGTGATGGTGTTTAGGGAAAAACTGTTCTTGTGTCTAGTTGTTCTGGTGTGCAATGCTCTATGAAAGAGTTGTTGCCATTTTAGCAGTTTGGAGAAGATTGTGTACTTTTCAAGACAGTGAACTAATTTTTGATATATCACTCTGAAGTATAATGTATCTTAAGTATGATGATAATAGATAGATAGATAGATAGATAGATAGATAGATAGATAGATAGATGATAGATGATAGATAGATAGATTATAGAGAGATAGAGAATGAGAAGTTGACTTCTACTAAATTATACTGTGATATAATGACATGATAAATATATTGCAATTAGCCTTTCTACAATGATCTAAGTGCTAAATATATTGGGGAAATCACTGTTTCCCATTATCTGGTAGTATTTGGATTATTATTGGCTATAAAATGGACAGTATCTTCAGATGTATAGCTTTACTTGGTTGTGTTTCAATTGATCTTTACAGATAACACATCGCTTCAATTATGGAACTAGCCCATGATGATAAATGGATTGAGATAAATGAGTCTTACATACAAAATATGAAATCTTAGTGTACTTCCTCCCCCCTCCCCCCAAAAAAAGACTTTGGAAACTATTATCAGACTACCAAGACAAGGTTCATTTATGGCTTGGTCCTTTGCTGGATTTTAATAGCATTCATTCATTCTCTCCCCATCTTGCTTCCTGCCTCTCTCTCTTTAACAAGCAAAGAGAATCACAAATATATCCTGTATCTAGCCATGCCACTTCTCCTTTTTACCTTCTAAGGAAAAAGAGTTTGAACAAGGGCAACAGATGAATACACAATTTTTTCGTAGGGACGTAGATTTAGGGAACCCTCCTAAAATGTAATTAGTCTGACAATGATTTCATTTTGAATGGACCATGGAAGGAGCTATTATCCCCAAGGGAGAAAAATGCAAAACATATGGCTTCCCTTAATTAAAAGCAAAGTTTGGTATACAAAGCAATACAAAGTGGTAGCTGTGCAAATTTTCAAAGTTGTTTATTTTATTTATTTATTTATTTATTGGCTTTGTCTACAAAACCACTCTAAGAAACAAGTTGCCCTAGTATGTCATCGCCAAACCCCAAATGCACATTAAAGAATAATAGGTGTTATATAATTTATATCCCAGTTTAATTAAATGAGCAAATTTTGCAATTTGGCCATAGTGCGCGCATTTAGTTTATTTCATATCAATGATAGGCAAATGTATCTAACTTAGTGCAGAATTAGCTTTGTATTTGTAAGTTTTCTTATAGATTAGCTAAAAAAAGCTAATCTGTTCTCTGAATGCCAGCTTCTGCATAGTAATAGTGGCCGGTTTTGAGTCCCATTCGATGAGAGTTTGAAAAGGAAGCTATGAAGCGTTCCTTTTCTCTTCACTGAAGGAGAACAAAAACATTCTGTTTTGATGCCATCAGCAGAAGAAGTGCAGCATTGCTGAAAGTGCTTGATTAATGATCCATTGGAGTGTTATTGAATTCGAGTGGTGGATTATAAGGATCTGTGGGGGATGCAGCACAGCCTTCTGGGAGTGTTGCTGTAGCCCTTTGGCCAAAAGAATGATATTAGAAGAATGAAAAGTTGGATCCTCAAGTGGCTGTCTAAAACAGTCCTTGGTTTTGTTTAGTCATTCTTCACTTGGCTCCAGAATATCTCAGAAGTTCCAATGTAGCCTTCAGATTTAGAAAGAGCTTAGGCAAAGCATCCTGAACAAGCAAGTAAGTTGCAGATTCTTCCTATAATGATTCTGTCTGTCTGTCTGTCTGCCTGTTTCTCTCTCTCTCTCTCTCTCTCTCTTTCTATTATCTATCTATCTATCTATCTATCTATCTATCATCATCATCTATATCTATCTATTTAATCTATCTATCTTTCTATCATCTATCTATCTATCTATCTATCTATCTATCTATCTATCTATCTATCTATCATTCCTCAATATTCCTCAGGGATAATCCTATACAGAGTGCATTGTTTTTGAGATTCCTCAGTTCATTCTACTACATAGATTGACTTAATACACCTGAAAAGAAGGAAGGTTAAAAAAAACTGAAATAAGTTTTAGAAAACTTTAAAGAGATACTAGATCCCCAATGCTTTAGAACAGAATTCTGCGCTCATCTTCAGTCATCAAGCACATTCTCCTATCGCTGTTTAAATAAGAGCTGTCCAATAACAGTAACAAGAAGGAAGGCACAGTAGAATGTGTCAACGTATATCAAAAGTTGAACCAATAGAATACCAGTTCTTTTGCTGTAAGTATTTTTTGGGGGGACAAATGTAGTGACCTTAACATTTATTAAACTTTTAATGCATTGTCACATTGTCTGAAACTGAGGTTGTCATCAGTGGATCATGGACTACAAAAAATATTCAATGGTGTTAGAGAAAATATACAGTAAAAAGTATGAACCGAATTGAACTTGACTCTGGGTGATAAATGGATGTATCATTGGATGTATATTTTTCTTGGCAAGAGTAGGGATATCAATTCTTTATTTTTGTCAAGGATCAGCATAAAAACAAGAACAAAAACAAAGCAAAACAAAAACAATATAACAATAGGACCATACAGAAAATGTCAGTTTGATTACTTTCTATGAATGGATGTGCCATACTATGGCTACTAAATTAAAGGGTCTATAAAGTAAGGGAATAATAACCTAAAAGCTGAGAATAAAATCATACCCTGTTTCCCCCAAAATAAGACATCCCCTGATAATAAGCCCAATCGGGCTTTTGAGCGCATGCCAGTAAGGCCAAGTACTTATTTCAGGGTTCAAAAAAAATATAAGACAGGGTCTTATTTTTGGGGAAACATGGTAGTATTGTTTAAAACAAAAACATAAATCAGAGATAAATTCCAGGTGTCTGAAAAAAGTAACACTTGGAAAATGTCAGCTCCTACCAAATTTAAAAACTTTATGGCAGAATGTAGCAAGATCCAAGACAGTAGAGTCTAAATAGGATGAGAGGAAAATATTCTTAAAATATTTGTAAAAATTCATAAAAAGAATCTGTATGCATGAGGTATTTTGCTTTAGAAATGTAAATTGCGGAATCATGATAGAAAGTGCAGTATATTAACACGTAACTAGTAGGACTATTCACACAAGGACTAATTCAAGTAGCACTGGATTTTTTTATACCTGCATTCTAGTACAATGGATAGCAGAACATTAAACTGAATGTTTATATTTTGTTAACTTCAGTTTGCAACTTAAATATACTCCATATCTGAATGAAGAGGATTAATTACTTAAGAAAACATCTTTGAGATTGGCCTAATTGTTGCTCTGGGTCCAGTATATGCTGTGACAATACCTGTTTTGGCCTGTTCATACTTAGGAATAGGGACACTTCCTTGGAGAATCCATCAGAGCTGGTTAAGTTTAAGTTTCCACATGAAAACTGCTTCTGAATTTCATGCTTGGTGTCGAAAAGAATGTAACTCTGATTTTGGGGTTTACAGATTAGACTGATAGATCTTTATAGAAACAACTTGTTCATACTATTATGGAAAAGTAAAAAGCTGCGATTTGATGTTAAGGCCTTATTTTACTGTAACAGAGAGAGTCGGAAGTCAATGCTTCTTTTCTTTCTCCCTTATCTTTCTTCACTTCACTTCCTCCTTTCCACTTTCCCCTCACTGTTTTTCTATTTACTTTTGTATTTTGTATTTTATAATAAAGGTAAAGGATAAAGGTTCCCTTTGCACATATGTGCTAGTCGTTCCCGACTCTAGGGGGGCCGTGCTCATCTCCATTTCAAAACCGAAGAGCCAGAGCTGTCTGAAGATTTCTCCATGGTCATGTGGCCGGCATGACTAAATGCCAAAGGTGCACCGAATGCTGTTACTTTCCCACCAAAGGTGGTCCCTATTTTTCTACTTGCATTTTTTACGTGCTTTCGAATGGCTAGGTTGGCAGAAGCTGGGACAAGTAAAGGGAGCTCACCCCATTATGTGGCACTAGGGATTCGAACCGCTGAACTGCATCTTAGCCACTGAGTCACCATGTCCCCGATTTTATAATACTCTATAACAATTTTTTAGAATGTAAAAAAAAAAGAGAGAATCCATCAAAGCTCAGCTTCTCAAGTAGCTATCCTTAGACTTCTCTATCTAGAATGAAAGCTATTTGCTAGGGTGATGTGAGTCAAGCTTAAGGGAAGACATTTTAATTTTATGCAGAAGGTAAAAAAGGTTAGACAATTTTTTTTAAAAAAATTACATTTTTTTAAAATATTTTTTTTTAAAAAAATCTTAATTGGATCACCCTCATGTGGAGGATGACACTTTAGACACACCATAGAACCTGAAAGATTCTTCAGAGCAGTGGTGAAATCTGAACCGGTTTACTACCGGCGCGCATGCATACTGCACACCAAATGTGAGGTGCACGCATGCATGCCAAAAGGAGGCATGGGATAAGTAGAACAGCGTGCGGGGGTGGGGTGATCAGCTGTGGTGCGCAATCATTTTTTTTACTTTTAAAAGCATTTTTTTACAAGCTATTCAGCTGAATAGGTCGTAAAAAATGCTTTTAAAGTTAAAAAAAGGCTCTGACGATCGCACGGCTCAGCTGTGATCGTCAGAGCTTCTTTTTTTACCTTTTAAAAGCATTTTTTATAAGAAGCAGCAAGCGGACGACCAGGCGATTGGGTGGGCATGGGTGGGGGGGCCAGGGATTTTTGCTACCGGTTCTCCGAACCACCCGCCGCCATCGGATCAGCCGATCCGGTCCGAACAGGGAGCATTTCACCCCTGCTTCAGAGACATTTAGGACTGAAATGTTTCTAATTCAGGGAGCCCAGCTTTGTACCAGGAGCTAATAGCATACCATGGTGGACAATAACTTTAAAGCAACATCTTTAAAAATCTGTTTTGTCTCTGTAAAGTTTTTAATGTTCACATTTCTATCACCAGGAATAGGAACATAATGCTCAAATGGATTGGCAGAATAATATGTGATAGACTTCTCCTAGGTGTTTAAAAATGTGTGTGATCTTGAATGCCACGTTCTGGGAAAATGAAACCGTATTCCAATTTCCTATGTTCTAAATTGTATTGATCATATGTATAAATGTAAAATCCAAAACGGACCTGAATTGCAACTTAATCCAAGGCTGTCAAACTCAAGGCCCGCAGGCTGGATGCATGCTGGCCACGCCCACGGCCAGTTTAGTGAAGGGAGAAAAAAGTTGCGATGTGTCACGTGATGCCACCATGATGACACGAGTTTGACACCTCTGATCTAATCCATTCCTGTCTGATGCAGGAATTAATTGGATGATGAATAAAATCTATTCATCATCCAATTCATCGTTCATAGGAAGTCCAGGGATTTGTATGTTTGTTTTTTCCCAGATAAGGTGGGTAGATATATTTTGCTAACGTATGTTAAGTCTATTCTAAGATTTCCATCACAGTTTTATTGTGTTTTTCTGTCTCTAAATGGAAAGTAACAATACCACAGATTATCAACAGTTAAAATCATATTTGAAACACAAAAAAAAGAGGTCCTGAGGGTTAAAACTAAATGTTAGAAAAATAAAATGCATCTATATTTAGAATAGTATTATTTAAAGGTGTGGAAAATTGCTGTGGCTGAAACATTAACATAACAATGGACATAACAACTCCTACAAATATTTGTAAATTTATTCAAATCTGCTCACAAATGCCTAGCTAAATTACTGTTTGTATGAATAGATGATTACATTCATTTTTAGGAACAACTGTTGTAATATTGAATATGGATGTAATATTAATTATATTACACACAAATATACACACAAACCCATCTCCCTCACTCCCATTTTTGAGTGTTTATTGCTATTTTAAATTGTTTTGTTTTGTTTTTCTCCTGGTGCTTTGTCTGGATTTCACATTTCCAGAATCACCATTTTCATTTAAGGAATTTTCTGGATATTATGTGGATATTGTGGAGACTATTATGAAGATTCATTCAGAAATTTAGCTCTTAAACTGCAAATGATCAGAATGGTCCTCCATGATTATTCTATGCTTATGGATTTTTACAAAAGCATTTATAAAGAGCTAAATCCAAAATTAAATTACTAAATATTAGGTAAGAAAATAAATTAGGAAAAGCATATATTCTTTTGCCATTTTTTAAAAAGTATATGTTAAGGGTACCCTTCGCCATCTAAAAAATAATTCATATAGAAGTGGCAGCAGGAGGTGGCTAAAACATCTACAGAAATATTACTTCAGTTAAATGCATAAAAATATTTCGTTTTGTCTGTGGACTGCTAAAATAAAAGATAGACAGATAATCTCTATATGCTGCCAGTTACCAAAGCTGAACGACATGAAGTTTTAGTTCAACCGCAAATTGTGGCTTCCGTAAATTTAAAAATGGTGACCAAAGAGTTCTCTTTCCAAATCTTTTGAGTCTGGAATAACAAATCCTCCTCTTTACTGAAATATCTAAGAAATATCCGATCTTGAAATATGAAATAGAACTATATGCAATGAATTTAATTGGTGAAATAAACTCCAAATGGGAAGGTAAGCACATTTTAAAAACAAACTTAGCTCATGAATGTGTAAATGTCTAATTAAGCTATTGGCATGTTTATTGATAGAAAGATGAGATGACTTTGTTCTAATTGGAGGGTCCTGCCATTTCTAAACACATTCCTTCCCTAGTGATGTATCAGGCCCAATTTATCTCATTGTCAGGCCTGGAAGCCATCTTTTGTATTAAGCCTTCAGATCCGCCATATTTACTACTGTGGGAAACTGGGAGGGGGAATTGTATGGAGTATGGGTTATAATCATAATAACATTCCTTTCTCAAGAAGTCAAGGACAACTTGCCCTACACCTGGGAGCCTGGACCTGGGAGGTATCTCCATTTGGGATGATGTCTGATTGGACCATGTGATTGTGATGGACTTGTGGATGTTGGGCAGGAACTTGAACTTTTCTTTGGGTGGGGAAAACCTGGAAACTTTCAGATTCGGGTTTTCCCAGATGTGCCAATACAAGACATCACATGATTGGATGTGAAGTTATGGATGTTTTTTTATGATGGTCAATAAGCAATGAATTCATGTTTGCCTAATAGATATTTATGCTGGAAACCAAAAGTAGATGATGGAAATCAGAAAAAAAACATTGCAAATTTTAGTCACGACTGTGGGATTCTGCAATGATTGTAAAGATGAATCTGTTGTCAGACATCCAAAATGTGATCAGATGACCATGTGTGTGCAGCTGTCATAACTCTAAAAATGGGTTGTACAGGTAAGTAGCTCTGAGGGGGTCTGTCATAACTTTGAACTGTCATTAAGTGACTGGTCCAAGTCACGGATTACCTGTAAGTCTTTTGCTGATGTCAATAGAAATAACCTTTGTATGTTGGCTCAAGACTCAATCTTCTAATTCAGTGATGGCAAACCTTTTAGAGACCGAGTGCCCAAACTGCAACCGAAAACCCACTTATTTATCGCAAAGTGATATGGCAGTACTGAGGTTTTACTATCTAAAATAGTAAAAGGACCCAGTTTGTGGGGGCAATAAGCTGACTTTGTATAAAAAAGAACACCGCTTAGGGGGGGCTGAAAGCCCTACTAAGCAGGTATATACAAAAGTATGAAGGCTATTGCTTAATGCATTGTAAGCCACCCTGAGTATCCAGAAAAGGGTGGCATATAAATCGAACCAATAAATAAATAAATAATAAATAAAATAATGATAAACAAGGCAGAGTTCAGCTAATTGTTCTAAGAAAAATGTTATAAATACACTTTTATGCCCATTTTTTTTCCTGCTTTTGAAATATTACGGTGATGGCTAGTCTCCTTTATAGTTTTTAAGGATTCCATGTATACAATCCTACAACATTCTGCACAGCAAAAGTTATATGGCATAGTTAACAGAGAAAGCAATGAGTCTTGTACTAAGTTGGAAAGTTGCTTAAAATCAGCAATTAGTAATGAGGTTCTATCTCCTTGTAACCTCATAGATAGTGTTTTGATTAATGGTTCATATTGGTCAAGGTTAAACAAGCAAATGCTTCTGAAGAGATTAGCTCAAACTGAATATTTACTCAGTGAGATGTAGATAGATCACCCACTCCCTATAATTAAGAATTATACCATCATCAATTCCATAAGGTGTCATAGAGTTCTTTCAGCTTGAGATGTGTGTTACTGACATTGTGCCACTTTTATTTTTCAGTAGTTAAATCTGCATAAATCCAAGATTAAAAAGAACATTGGCTTCAGGTCCAGATTTTAGCTTTGATAACTACAGTCCCAGGTCTTGATTTTGTGGGTCTTGGTACCATGAAATGGCGTTCCTTATATTCCCTCTTCACTTGATCAGAAGCAGTTTACAGTAACCTTGTAACATGCATTGCCAGCTCTACTACTGGATAAAATTAATGAGTTCCCGCTGTGTTTGGCCTGAGTATAGTTTTTGATTGATACACTCACCTTGGATATATATAGTCCCCAATTTACCTACTTCTGTCTGGGTCACAGTTCACTCTTCATAAATCTTTATAGCATTCTTTGTTTCCAACTTTGTGATTTAATCAGAGCTCCAAGACGAGGTTTTTTTCCCCTGTTCTCATTGAAATAACCTTGTTGCTTTTTATGACTAAATACATTTCTTCCTGATGTAGGCAATAATAAAACAAACAAACTTAAATGTTTTCAAGTAGTTAGAACTCTAAATAGGCAATGCCTCAAGAGAACACCAAATGTTACAAAGTTTTAGCATATTTGCTTGAACTTTCACAAGATTTCAAACCAAAAATTCGTGAACTGTTAGCATCCCCCCCCCAGTTTAATGTTAGAATACCACAGAGCCACCATCTTAGCACAGTTGATCCCCCTTTAACTCGTTGGTTCTTAAAAGATTCCTGTGATAATATAATTCGTATATATAGCAAAGTGTTGAGATTTGCTGTTCTAAAGTTGTGTCAGTCTTGCCAAATAAAACATCACACATCTTTTCAGCACAATTAGCTGCTTTCCTTGTTTATAATTCGGTAATGTAAAAACTAATGAGCCTCAAAATATAAATCAGGAGGCTATTGCAGATCTTTTTTTTTTTAAAGAAAGGTATTTCATTGATAGGGAAAGACTACCTATTCATCTGTGAGGGAGATGGGCTATTCAAGAATTGTGAAAAATAAAATAAATAAATCCTCTCTTGGATATAGCAATTTGCTCTTAAGCATTTTTTATAGTGACATTTTCAGATAAATAGAATAGCTGTAATAATATCACTGATTTCATATTTTTTTTTTAAAAAAATAAACCAAATGAATTAGTGCCTTGGGCATCTGTAGTTGGTGTAGAAGTTCATCTTCTCCCAGAAATTACAGTCAGTTAATGATGGCAAAAGTTTTTAGTTATTAATCGAACCCAACAACCCCCAAAAGTGTGTGGATTATGGGTGCATACTGTTCTTTTCAGCTAACTTATCCCACATGAACAAAAAGAAGAGAATGGAATTCCACTGCCTAAACATCTTTATGTATCATTAAACTCTGAATGGGATTCATACATCTAAGCAGCATAATTTTCATCCTCTTGTTTTAAAATATTTACTGACACGAGTGAGATATATGGGCATGCAACTGATGCGTAGCTAGCCTCTATAATCAGATTCCAGATTCTTACTGTTTTGTATGAGTACATAAGAATTTAATACAAAAATATATTGAATCAATCTTTGAAATTACCAAAACATAGCCAACTCTTATGTGATTTTAGCATTTTTGTACAATACAACACAATGAAATATTCTTTATTGGCCAAGTGTGATTGGACGCACAAGGAATTTGTCTCCAATGCCTAAGCTCTCAGTGTACATACAAACAACAAAAAACAAAGTAATAATAAGGTAAAGGTAAATGTTCCCCTCGCACATATGTGCTAGTCGTTCCTGACGCTAGGGGGCGGTGCTCATCTCCGTTTCAAAGCCAAAGAGCCAGTGCTGTCCGAAGACGTCTCCGTGGTCATGTGGCCGGCATGACTAAATGCCAAAGGCACACGGAACGCTGTTACCTTCCCACCAAAGGTGGTTCCTATTTTTCTACTTGCATTTTTTACATGCTTTTGAACTGCTAGGTTGGCAGAAGCTGGGACAAGTAATGGGAGCTCACCCTGTTACACAGCACTAGGGATTCGAACCGCTGAACAGCCAAACTTTCGATCGACAAGCTCAGCATCTTAGCCACTGAGCCACCGCATCCCTTCAAAATAATAATAGTAGAAAGTAATAGGAAAGATGAGAAGGATACTAGTAATACAGCCCTACTATGTGGGTAAATATCCTTAGCCATAAAACACTGCTGTGTTCAACAGACTGATGGCACGTGGGAAAAAAACTGTCTTTGTGTCTAGTTGTTTTGGAATGCAATGCCCTACAGAGGCCTCCAGGGGGAAGGAGTTGAAACAGTTTATATATGGGATGTGTAGATATTTTTTCAGCCTTCTTTCTGGTTAATGCAATATACAGTGGAAGGCAGGCTGGATGCAATTATATGAGATAACTCAAGATTTTTCAGTAAATCTCACGAGATTTCAGTGTTCATGTAGGACAGCGGTCTCCAATCCTTCCGGCTCAGTGGACTGGCACTTTGTTGGCAGTGTTGGCAGTCGGAGGGGTGGAGGGAGAGAGAAAGGGAATGGATTCGCTTACATATGCATGCTGCTTTCAGAAATACAGCTTCACATGTAGGTGCTCACCCACCATTTCTACGGCCCAATTCCAAACAGGCTGCGGCCCAGCACTAGGCCATGGACTTGATGTTGGGGACACCTGATGTAGGAGGTACTGCATTTAGCAATGAGAATGCAGGAACTTCACAGTACTTGACAATCTTATGTGGTTTGGGGCATTTTAAGAGGGACATGAATCCACATCAAGTCATCTGAATGGAACCAGTAAATGTTATTAATCAGTGCATGACATCATTAATGGGACTAATGTGAGGCAATGATATTTGGAAGAGGATTACATCTTTAAAAACTACATTTTTTTGCATATGGGCTACTGGTGGTAACCTAATATTTATATTTTGCATTTGTGTTTTTCATTGTGGCAAAGCATCTTTGGCTTAAGATATATTTTGCAATCAGTACAATCATATGGTACATAATTTTGGCATCTTTCCTCCTTCCAGATGGCACAGATGAATAAATATTGCGACATTTTCCTTTAAAACAGATTTGATTGTGGTTCTCTTATTTTTCCTCTTTGTTACATGTACATTTTAAAAGTCATGTCCTAAAAACAAAATACGGCTCCATATATATATGTATAATAACTGTTTTACAATTGCTAATTTAGCCAAAATGAAAACAATAGGAAAATCTTTGTAGGAATAGATGCTGGATTCTAAGCATACTAAGGCTACTAGTAGGTACAAACAATGATATCAAGATGTAATTGGAGTGAACAAGAACAAATTATTCAGCCATTGAGGTGAATGGAGAGATTTATAGGTAATCCTTGACCTTCGACTAAAGTTGTGATGGACTCAAAAAAGCTACTTATGGCCCACATTCAAAGTTTTAATGCTTCTCTTCTCGTGGTCATGTGACTGCATTTTGGGAGCTTGGCAACTGGCCCACATTTCTTACTCGTTGCAGCCTCCAATGGTCATATGACTGCAATTTGCAACATTTTTGTTAGAAACTGGTGCTCACGTCCACTTTCTGGCAAAAAAAAAAGTTCCATAACTAACCATGAGTTTGCTTAATGACTGTTGTATTTGTTTTATGACCGCAACATTTGTTTTACAACAATAAACACTGCAAACAAGTTCATAAAATTGGGCATCATCTTGTGATGAGCCACTTAACAACCATCATGACTTACAACCAAAATGGTATGCTCAATTTTGGTCCTAAATCAAGGACTACCTGTCAGGGGTATAAAAGGTGCTTGACCCAGAAGCTTTGAATTAGTTCTTAGATGCTATGAACAGGTTCTGTCTATATAGGAAGAATCATATAGTAACTGCATATTTCAAAAGATTAAGTTGAAACTTCAGCCATTGGTTTATCTCAGTGGTTCTCAATCTCAGTGGTCTGCGGACCCCTGGGAGGGCTGAAATGTCATCATAGGGGGTCCACAAAGGCTTGAGGGAATATTATGATTTAAATCATGTTAAGTCTTGACCATGGTCCGTGACCACAAAAGGTATTTATAGTGAAGGAAAGGTTGGGAACCACTGGTTTATCTCAAACGATCTAAGTCCCAGAGCTCACTGTAACAGCATTGCTGAAAACGCATTAAGAATTGTTAACCTAATCTTGAGAAGCTTCTTCTCTGGTAAATTGTACTGCTAACTAGGGCATACAAAACCTTTGCTAGACCAATTCTTGAATACAGCTCATCCACCTAGAATCCACACTGTATATCGGACACTAACAGATTGAGCGGGTCCAGAGGTATTTCATGAGAAGAGTCCTCCACTCCTCTACTCACAATAGAATCCCTTATGCCACCAGACTTGAAATTCTGGGCTTGGACAATCTGGAACTGCACTGCCTGATGTCCAATCTAAGCATAGTACATAAAATTATTTGCTACAATGTCTTACCTGTCGATGACTTCTTCAGCTTGAACCACAATAATACACAGGCAAACAATCGGTACAAACTCAAGGTAAACCGCTCCAAACTCGATTGCAGAAAATGCAACTTCAGTAACAGAGTGGTCAGTGCCTGGAATGCTCTACCCAACTCCATTGTTACAGCTTCAAACCCTCAGAGCTTCAACCTCAAACTGTCTACCAAAGACCTCACCCCATTCCTAAGAGGTCCATAAAGGGGGCGTACATAAGTGCACCAGTGCCTACCTTCCCTGTCCTACTGTTCCCATTTATCTGTACTTACTTCCTTTGTTTATGTTTATGTTTATACCTATACCTGCTATCTTGTACATGTTTGACAAACAAATATAAATAAATAAAGACTCCTGGCTCCCCCAAGACCCTCTCAGGTATCCATGAAATCCAAATCCAATATTTTCCAGCTATTGAAAATATTTGGAAAAAAAATTAAAATAATGTCAGACTTTTCATCATTTTTATTTGTTAATAAATGTATTCATTTATTCAAATATAGGTTTCAATGTAAAATATTTATCTTAATACTTAATGACTAATGAGTTTAATATTGATATTTGTGGAGCAGAACTGGGGCGATGGCTCGCGTGCCATCAGAGAGGGCGCTGTGTGCCACCTCTGGCATACGTACCATAGATTCGTCATCATGGACTTAGACTGTTCAGCCTTACCTCTCTGTGGTTTAGATAGGAGCCTTTTCAGTCCTATATATATATATGTTGCCTATTGGCTGTGAAGTAACAGCTCGGCTGGCGGGAAAAATGAGCGTGCGTGATTGGCCACCCGTTTGACAGCTGCTGTATAAATAGCAGTCGTGACAGAAATTGTTGCCTCGTTTGTTCGTTCCTACTGTAATGGGTGTTCGCTGTTGTTATGGCCTAAGGTCTTGCCTAATAAAGGGAATTGTTATTTAACGCCATCTCGCCTCTTCTCACCTCGCTTCAAACTAAGCAATATTCTTATATATGCTGGGCAGTGTTGCAATTTTCTATATGCAAAACGCACATTTGATAATTGAACTTGTCCATAAAGAGGGAGAGAAAATAATGAATTGAAAACATTTTTGTGGGTGGAAAGGAATTGGGCCTTCTCAGTGCTTCTATTTGTTCTCTAAATATTACATCATGTTTAGTTTAGTTTTAGCTATTTTATTGTATTTATTCTGTGCTCTGTCCTTTATTTTGTCTCCTGCCCTTTTTGGGGACAGTGGCAGTTCTTTGTTGAAATTGCTTTAACTCTTCCTGAGCTGCCAACTGGAACAGGCTTGACCAAAGCATAAATAACACTGCCATCCCATTGCATACTTTCCTGGGAGTAAACCCCACTAAACAAAATATAAATGATTTCTAAGTAAACAGACATAGATCATGTGGTAAAACATAAATATATGTTAGATCATTCCCTCATTAATTTTGGATTCTCAATACCAGGAAATGGATAACTGGCTATCTTATGGCTTTGTTGAACCTTTGATTTCATTTTAAAAATTCTTTGAAAAGGATTAGTTCAGAACTGTATCAAGATTATTTTGTTCCATTAGCTGTAGCTATATGGCTAATGAAAAGAGAGAGAGAGAGAGAGAGAGAATATGAGAAGAGAAAAGAAAAGAAAAGAAAAGGAGAGAGAGAGGGAAATATCAGAAAGTGACAGAATCTGAAACAGAAAAGAGATATATCCAAAAGGAATACGTAGGATCTTTAACATAAAAATTATTCTCCCCCATACTGTAAATAGATGATCTGTGATTCTGTGAATCCCACAATCTTCCTTTCCTTTTTCCTTGCAATTCAGAGCTTCCTCTGTCCATATCATAAAACACCAGGGATGGTTTCTCACTATTTTTTAATTAGAATTTGAGCCCTCAGTAAAATTGCATAGATAGACACACAAGTCACACACAGACACACTGTCATGTACATCTACATGTTTAGACTAAACTTATCTCAAAATGCTAAAGAAAACTTACAGATTGTACATGCGCACTAATACACAAACACATTTTGATGTGTAGATATGCAAGATATGCAAACAAAATGCCTAAATAATCCCCAAGATGGGGCTTCCAATTAAATGAAGTAATGAGACATGATTTTGCCAGTGGACCTTTTGGATCCCAGGGTAATATGGAGCCCATCCAGTGATTGCTTTGATTGTTGTCACGGAGTTGGGGTGGAGGTTGGCTTTTGTATTGGGCTTTTATTTCTGTAAATTGCCCAGAATCTCATAAATGAGTTAGACAGCCATATAAATGTTCTTTAAAAATAAAAAATCAAATCAAATCAAAAATAATAAATATGGAGTCTATCATATTATTGAGGAGAAAAATATATCTTTCCATCTGTGTAGTGTATATGTTTTCCAATTATTAGAGTATTCTGGTACCATATTTCTATGGTCCTCCTATTACTCTTTCCAAGACCACTAGATACTTCTTCAAGTTCATCTTGATGGTCCAGAACCATCCCTCCGGACTAACTCTTTCCAAGACCTTTTCTCACATGCTTTATTGTGACACATCCTTTCATGATCTGATCACATATTCTACTCAACCACCGGCAGCTCTTTTCTCTCTGCTTTTCGTGTGACATTTATATAGGATTCCTAAGACCATACTCCATCTTGAGTGTCCTTCCTTAACCACCAGAAATAGATGCGTGCCTCATTTTGTTGCAGTTCCAGAAAGAGGCTAAAATTTTTATTTCAACTTGCTTTTGGTTCTAACTGTCTGATTGTGGACACATCTTTTAGATTTGGGTTCTAACTTTGCTTTATTATTGTTATTTTTGTGATGATGATGATGATGATGATGATGATGATGATGATGATGATGGTGATGATGATAATGATAATGATAATGATAATGATAATGATAATAATGATGATTGGCTTATGGTTTGTTGATATTACACAGAGTCTAGAGTTGTTTGGAGTCAGAGCTGGTTAAAAATACCACAAAATAAGTAAACATAAATAATTAAAAATCACTTTAAAAGTCACTTTTACTGTGTCTGGATATAAATGTAATAAAGAATCAAAGATGAAATTAATAATAATCTAAGAAAACTAAAGAGTTTTATAGAACAACAGTGTTGAGTGGAATAAATAGGATAGTGTTGGAATCAAAAGCAGATCATCCTTCCGAGGTGGGTAAAATGAGGACCCAGATTGTTAGGGGGCAATATGCTATTTAGTATACTGTCTTTGGTGTAAGCTGCCCAGAGTCCTCGGAGAGTGGGTGGCATAGAAATATGACAAATAAATAAATAAATAAATAAATAAATAAATAAATAAATAAATAAATAAATAAATCATTCTATCATTCTATCTATAAATCAAATTAATAAAAAATATTTTGTGCTGGCAGTTTAAATTGTTCCTGCATAGTTAACAGTGGAAATACCTTTTTTTTTCTCTTCTATACATGAGTCCCACATTAATAAAAGTACTTGAGTGTGTCAGGCCATACTAACTACAGTAGCCAACCAGCTTGTAATAGGACCATGGGGATGCTCTTAACATTTTCAAAAGCATTAAAATATGCCCTAAGTAACAATGAAACAGCTCTGTTTTCAACCAATAAAAATTCTGTTAGTTTAGATCAGAATCTGTGCTCAAAAACCACCACCTAGGGCTTCTTAATTCATAAAAAAAATGTTTTGGTCATTTAAATAAAAGCTTTAAAAGCTTCCCAACTAATACAAGAACAAAAAAGCTACCCTTTTCAACATCCCTTTCAATTAAAACCTCTCCCAGCCCGAAGTCATGCAGATAAGTACAAATTATATTGCTTCCCTTCCTGTGCATTTTCCTTTGTTTACACGCATAAAAATACCCCTTTAATCATTTTGTAGGCACTCCCACCATATTCACTTAGTAGGATTAAGCAATATCTTTGGCATTCTTTGTTGTTTTGCTTCATTTCTGTTTTTACAGTCTACCTTGTCAGGCAATAAGTCTAACAAATGCACTGTTACAATGATTTTACTTGGGCGCAGGAGAAAAACGATTGACAAAAAGGATGTTAATACTGCTTAAATATGAGGCTTCCATTAAGATTACAACAAAATCTAAGAGCACACAAACAGCTCACATACACATTAAGCCTCCACAAGCTACTTTAAATCAATTATGGAGGCTGGCATTCAACATCTATTACATTATTAGCACACTTGTGGTTTGAATCCCTAGTGCTGCATAACGGGGTGAGCTCCCGTTACTTGTTCCAGATTCTGCCAACCTAGCAGTTCGAAAGCACGTAAAAAATTCAAGTAGAAAAATAGGGACCACCTTTGCTGGGAAGGTAACAATGTTCTGTGCGCCTTTGGTGTTTAGACATGCCGGCCACATGACCACAGAGACGTCTTCGGACAGCGCTGGCTCTTTGGCTTTGAAACGGAGATGAGCACTGCTCCCTAGAGTCAGGAACGACTAGCACATATATGCGAGGGGAACCTTTACCTTTATCTTTTTATATGAAGCACTGTTGTAGTTACACAAACACTTTTATATTGTCTGTCTGGAAGGGGAGTGTGTGAAAGCCACATATCCACCTATATGAACTTCCCTGTTGGGATTCCCCTACAGGAAAGAATAAAAACCAAACTAATCAGTATATAACCTAGTTAGCTATGTCTTTGGCCTTGGGCCTAAATGCATTTTCATTTCACCATTTTATTCCCACATTACTCTAAATCAATAGCAGAAGAAACATAACTTGCTTGAGGAAAAAAAAAAACTGGAAAAGCAAGCAAACAAACAATTGCAATCCAGAAAACACTTGTTCTATCATAGCATGTGACACAATCAGGAAGTTTCAGGTTAAGGCCATTCAAGGTAAGACAAAAGCCAAAAACTTTTGTTCCAAGCAAAGAATAAAACAGCACATTTTGTTTTGTGTTTGGAACAGTTGAAATGCCTGTTTTTGAGCAAAAACAAAAGAGATTGATTTTGAATTATTTTTCACATCCATTGTATTTTTGCCTAAAAGCACCCTCTTTAGTGTATTTGTGTAATTCCATGATGATTTTCAACTACAGGTAATTCTTGTTTAATAATGCTATTTGGGATCAGAGACTTCATTGTTAAGTTATGCAGTCATAAGTTGAAAAACACAGGACTATGCTGCTTAGTGATAGCAGTTCCAACAGTCCAAGTTGCTATTGTTAAGTGATGACATCGACTTTGCTTGTGGGAAGCCAGCAGGTATGGTTGCAAATTGCAATTAAGCAACTGTGGGATGTTGCAATGTCATCACTGTTTTCTGGGCACCAAGTATCCGGATCATGAACTCATGACTGCAACAATCACAAGTATGAGGTCTGATCATAAGTACCCATTCATTGGGTTCCATCATGGTTTTGAATGGTAATGACTGTGACAGGGACCACCTGTAAAATATTTTGAATAATTAGCTGAACCTACAAACTTCTTTTTGAAAGACCCTCATATGTTGTTGAATAGATGCACAATAATATTGTTTTTTTTTTTAAAAAAAAAATTAATGATAGTTTTAACATACACATACACATTCCAAATAGTTTTCGGTTCACAATTCTTTTGAATTGTGAAGGAGCATTTCTTTTACTTATTCTACATCTCCCATATTCTTCAATATATAATTTAGGGCAACCTAAGAGCTATTTCTAGATAGCTATTATAATTTTACTAGTTTGTAAAAAACATTTTAAATCCTTTCATGGTAAAGGATTTCTAAAGCACTTAGTCCTGTCAGTTTATTTCAAGATGTCAACAGACATTTTAATTTAAATGCCACATTATTTTTTTAGTATAAGATACTTCATGCCTCAAATCAGATCAAATCAAATCATTATATGTCAACATATGTCAAACAGGTTTTTTAAAAATAACAATTTAATCCTATTTAATCAATCTAAGACATATATATACAAGAGGCGACTGGACTTTCTGGTTTTTCTTTGAAGATGTTTTGCTTCTCATCCAAAAAGCTTCTTCAGTCCAGTTGCCTTTTGAAAAAGCACCTTTGGGACAACCATGTCCTGGATGACTGAGAATCTCCATAGATGACATATATTTTACTTTCCACACTCCAAATTCTCTAACAAAGGGATTATTTTGCTATTTTCAAATTTAGAGTTTCTCACAATGTAAGATTAAAATCAAAATTAGCATGCTAATACTCACTGTACCTCTCTAATATAGTAATGCAATGATGGCAAGGGGAACATCCGTATTTCCCAAGATGGGTTCAAACATTCTGCAATTTATTAGAAATACAAGATATGACAACCTTTACTATGGTTGGTGACAGGTATCAAAGAGGGAGGGAGAAGAAAGATACACAGAAAGAAAATGCAGCAAATATCCAGGCACATATAGATATGTGTAAGTAACATATCTATATGTTGTAAATAAATGTAAGTAATTATAAAATAACATAAAAATTATAGATATAAAACCTATTGAGTTGATCTACAGTGAGCAAAGATCATCTGAAATGTCTTTCCTCTCCCTGTCCTAAACCGCTTGAGAAGTCTCACATTTCTGAAATAAATTTGCTGCAAGAAATAGTTCTGCAGATGGATTCTCTGCTTTACAGTTCCTCAAAAATATGTTTTCTCTGCAAAATAAGCTTCTTGGTGCTTTAGCATTTCTTTCAGATTTGCTCCACCAAGCTTCTCCAGTTTACTTTGTGGTTGGAGATTGTGATTGCCTACAGAGGTGGCAGGCAGCCGGTTCAGACCAGTTCTGGCAAACCGGTATCTCCAACGATCAGTTGGCCCAGCCCACCTGCCCCCACCCTATTCTGTCCTTTATTTCCTGCTTTCTAGCTCATCTCAATCATGCGGCACAGCTGATCTCCCCCCCTCGCTATTCTACTTACCGTTGCTGACTTGGAAGATAAGCAGCTGAGATTCTAAATGCTCCATTTTCAGCGCAAAGCGCGCCCTCACCGGACCGGTTTTTAAACGGGCAGCATCCCACCACTGATTGCCTACTGTACTCTGCTACCTGTCTTTCCATCACTCTGAGCCTCCTTGGCAGCCCCACTTCCCAATTAAAAAACAACAACAAAACCCTTGGGTGAGGAGTTCCTTCCTAGAAAGAAGGTGGCAGATCACTCAAGAGATGACTATATAAATCTGACTTTTGGCTTTTCTGATTAGACAAATTTATTGTTAGAGAAATGGCTAGTACATATTAAGTATGCAAAGGAAAAAGTGAGCACTAGCACTAGTACTTAGATTTATATGCCACTTCATAATGCTTGATAGCCCTCTCTTTACAGAGCCAGCATATTGCCCCCAACAATCTGGGTCCTCATTTTACCCTCCTCGGAAGGCTGGAAGGCTGAGTCAACCTTGAAATGGTCAGGTTCAAACTCCTGTTCAGAGTGAGTTAGCCTGTGATACTGAATTCTAACCACTGTGCCACTATGAATCATTACAGTTGAGGCTGTAATGTTATAATTTTCATTGTACAGTACCAAAAAGAGTGGGAAGTTAATGGTTTTCTTTCTTTTTTCCTCTTTATCATACACTTCCGTCCCCTCCTTCTCTTTCCCCACTTCCCTTCTATCCCCATTCCCATTTGTATTTTACATTTTGATAAGTTTAAGAAAAAAGATTTTTTTTAAAAAAAAAGAGAGATAATTATATATATGAAAAGCAGGTTAAGCCAGTTTGGTGTAGTGTTTAAGGTGCAGGCCTAGAAACTGGGAGACCATGAGTTCTAGTTCTTCCTTAAGCAGGAAGGCCAGTTGTGTGACCTTGGCCCAGTCACTCTCTTTCAGCCCAGTTCATCTTACAGAGTTGTTATTGTGGGGAAAATAGACCCAGGAAGGAGCATTATGTATGTTCACAGCCTTGAGTTACCATCTAGAGTTAAAAGGGAAGGATAAAAACCTTAGAAATAAAAAAGATAAATCAATATCTACACATAACTCTTGACCACCTTGTAACAAAACAGGTACAAGAATATTCCTCTCTATCTGCCAAGGGAGATTCTCAGTCATCCAGGTCATGGTTCTCCCAAAGGTGCTGTTTTCAAAAGAGTGACCTTTGTCTTTTGAATGCAGATGGACCATTGAATCTTGTCCTGGTGTCTTTGTTCTCCTATGTTGTGCGATGCATTCGTGAAATGGTTGTTTGTTTCTCCAACATACAGATCTGCACATATCTCACTGCATTTGCACTGTGTATATTATGTCTTTTGTTCCAAGAAGGTTCCACACCCATTTGCGCTATCTGGGTGATTCTGAAGGCAATGCTAAACCTCCAAGTGGCCTCAACCACTCTCAGAGAGAGTGCTAATGACCAGATGACTGCAAGGAATAATAATCCTTCCATTCTCCACAGTCAGGACCGAAGAAGCTTCTTGGATGAGAAGTGAAACGTCTTCAAGAGAAAAAAAGAAAGAAGTCCAGTTGCTTTTTGAAAAAGCACCTTTGGGATTTCTCTCTACGCATGAGATGTTCACCAATATTCTGTTCTTGTTTCAAGTCAAAACTCTATTTCAATAAACAGAACAGCTAAGAACAATGCAGCAGAATATTTCTGCAGGATACTGTTAAACATACTTCCAGCAACTTTATTTATTTATTTAAATTTATACGCTACCCCTCATACTTTTAAATGAGGTTGCTACAAGAGAAACAATGTATTTCATGAGTGCTGAACCTAGAAAAGTCCACTTAGCATCCACATTATAGTCATCACTTAAAAAAAAAATCCTTTGAAGTAAACTTTCAAAGCTAGGTGGTTTTTTTCCCCATTCCATGAAATTGAATGAAAACAATGGGGGGGGGGGACCCTGAAGCGAAACTTTCAGCATTTCATTGTAGAGTTAGATAGGATGGAGGGAAAAGCTGGTTATTCTTTTTTGTAGATTTCCGGACAATGACAGCAGGGCCTGTTTAATATAGATTTCAGAGTGAGTTCCCCAGCCAATTTTTGCAATCAAGGCTACAGCATATTTGCCATGGGGAACAGATTTTCTAAAATACTGTGTTTCCCAGCTGGATGCTTCTGTAGCTCCTATAAACACTAGCTGAGCAATTTCATATGCTTCAACAAAGGCTGAGCCAAAGTCATTCTGCTACCACCCAGTTTTCCCAATTTATTTATTTCCTTCTTCGGGGATTTTTCTTAATTCACTCATCTCCGATAATAGCCATGGATTGCTGCTGGTCTCAATCACGAAACAGGTCCAATTCTACATGGCTTTTTTGAGTTTGACGTGTTCAGCTAGGTGTGACTACTACCTATTACATTTTTAAAATTTTTGGGAAAGTGCTTTGCAGTAGAGGGGTTACTGATAATCTGCTGATAGTCACATAAACTCCTAGGGTAGCTATAAAGAAGTGGTTGTTTTAATGTTTTCCATGCATACATTTTTACCTGAACACAAATTTAGCTTTTAAGTAATCAAAGGAGAACCAGCAAAGGAGTAATCTATGATGCAGAGTTCTCCAGTCTGGAAACTTCTAGTTGTTTTGGGAGCCTACTTACAACAGGGGTGGGGAACGATGGCTCTTTTATGACTTGTGGACTTCAACTCCCAGAATTCCTGAGCCAGTCATGCTGGCTCAGGAATTCTGGGAATGAAGTCCACAAGGCATAAATTAACCATCATTCCCAACTCCTGATCTACAAGATATGCGGTTGGAAAATACTTAGATTCAACATAAAACAGGTCAGCAACATTTTGAGATAAATCGTTCAATTTTGCAATTGTGTGCAATTCCACTGGGATAAAAATAAATTAAAAAGATTATTCACTAAATATTAAAGATGCCTGCTATTTTATATGAGAATTTCCAACTTGCCTGATTGAAAAATACTGAAATGTAGTTTTTAAAAAAACTACATTTAATTTAGAATTTCAGGGATGTCATGGCAATTATGGACATCATATGTCCAATCCCTGATTTGCCATAAATAACTCTTCAGCAATAGGTAGGGTGGGAAAAAATAAAATAAATTTCCCATACATAAATGTTTTCTATGATATGTATAAACACACATGCTCCCTTCCTAGATACAGGAATTAATTAATGCTTTTTCTAGAGCTTCTAAATATTTTAGAGCACAAAGCAACAAACGAAAAATAATTTGTTTAAAAAGATGAGAAACACATGTGAGGGTTTCACAAGAATATAAAATGAAACAGGTTTTAAGAAACCTTCCTTAAACTTATTATAAACCTGAATGAGAAATATAAACTTGCATATTATCAAAATCCATAGTGATATTTATTGAAAGAAACTCTTTTAACATTCTGTTTTGTATATTATTTGATTTTGATTACGAGCAATCAAGAAAATTCACTTTCCCTACAGTACCTTTTAATTTGTTTATTCCTGTTTATTTATATTGTGTACATTTCATGTATTATTGATTGCCAAGAAGTTGAAACAGGTGATCACAAAAATAATTTGAATACACGGATAAATAAATATTTTAAAACGGATAAATTTTCATCCAAAAATCTTCTAATGATATCCTTTTGGGTTCAAATAATACTTGATTAGAGATATGCCAACACTTCCTTTTGGTTTCCATTTGGAGGAAAAAAAATGGAATCAGAGACTGTCTTCCTGAATAAATACACTATAAATCATGGGAAGTAGAAACTGCAGTTCTTCAAACATTTGTTTTGTTCTTCTATTCACTCTGGCCAAGAAGTTTTCCTATCCAACATTGTTTGCCTAATTTCTTTTTCAAATAATGGGCAGACAGGAATTTGAATATATAATTTCACAGCATAGGCAAATTTTTGGAGAGCATATTCACTCTCATATAGGTTTCCTGTTTGTTTATAAATACCCCTAATACTTGTTTTTTTAAGACACCTTTTACCAAAATTTGTGCTTTCTCTTTGCATCTTTCTCCAATGTGGCTTTATTGAATTTCTGTAGCATAGGTTTTGTTTAATTTAATTTTCCTTTAAAATATCTATTTTATAACTTTCCCAAGCCTCAGTGTTTCTTAACAGAATATGTCAGATAGAAATAAAGTACAGCCATGGCTGCCATCTGTATATTGGCTGGGTTTACTTTGGCAGATCATGGAAAAGGGATTTAAAAGCAATTCATTGTGGCTTTCTTTGACATTCTTAGAGGGAAACACCAGTTTCCCAACTTAAATTGATTAACAGTGAATGATGCCATGCTTTGTGTATGATAGTCATCTTACCATGGGGATGATGATTTAAAGAATGGAAGAGTGAGACTTCCAATTCTGCTATTCTACTATTACCAACTACTTATCCTACACTGATCTTTGTCATATTCTAAAACTGAAACATATTGTTAAATACTTTGGAAATCAGGATACTTTGCTATGATTTAACCCAATTGAAATCAAAAGACTAAACCAGATTAAATTTAAAGCAACCTGGCTCAACCAGTTTACCGATTAAGGTTTGTTTTATTAGGATTTGGAGATTTATACCTCTATCCCAGGCCCCTTGAGTGATGCCATGGATGTCCTATCCCAGTGTCTAGGGCAGGGGTGAAATCTACTTACCTTCCAAACCAGTTTAGAAGTGCATGTGCCATGCCCACATGCTTTCTTTGCTCGCTCGCGTGGACACGGGTGTCACATGCACGCTTGGACCCTTTGCACATGCGCAAACCCTTCTACACATGTGCAGAGGGTAAAAAACAGGTTACTTCCGGGTTAAAACCAGGAAATAACAATGACTGGGCAGGTGGGTGGAGCCTCATGCCACCATCGTTACCGATTCTCCGAACCATGGCCGCCATTGCTACCGGTTTGACCGAAGTGGTCCAAACTGGGAGCATTTCACCCTTGGTCTAAGGGCTGTTGGGGAATGGATTGGGTGAAACAGACTCCAATTCAACACTTGCAAGGTGTAGTTGCTGTGAGTATTTGGACCCCTAAGCGGTGGTGGGTTGCTCCCAGTTCGGACCAGTTCACAAGAACCGGTAGTAAAACCGGTGGGAGGCCCCGCCCACCACCCCGGATGTCATCATCGGTGATCTGCGCATGCGTACACGCGATCCCATTGCGAACCGGTAGTAAAGGTAAGTAGAACCCACCCTTGCCCCTAGGAAACAAGGATTTTCCATCTTTGGTTCTGAATGGGGTGGCACTGCCCCAGACAGACCTGGTATGTAATCTGGGAGTCCTTAAGAAGTAGGTTGCAACTGTGGCCAGGAGAGCCTTTGTTTGCACATGTTCAAGTAGTATGCTAGTTGCATCCATACCTGGGCTGAGAGACCTGCTCACAGTAACTCATGCCCTTGTAATCTCCAGATTAGACTATTGTAACTCTACGTGGGGCTGCCTTGAAAGACGATTCACCAACTTTAACTAATGCAGAATGCAGCCATAACTAGTGCCAGATATAAGGTACACATAACACTACTCCTGCATGAGCTGCAGTGGTTACCAGTGTGTTTCTGGATGCAATTCAAGGTGCTGGTGCTTACCTATAAAGCCCTCCACAGCTTGGGGCCAGGAATTGCCTCCCCCTCCCAGAATTTCTACCCTTCCAATTTGTCTGTGAAGATTCTCAGTCAACCAGGTCATCGTTGCTCCAAAGGTACTTTTTCAAGAGGCAACTGCACTTTTGGTTTTTCTTTGAAGATGTTTCCAGGGCTGAAGAAGCTTATTGAATGAGAAATGAAATGTCTTCAAAGAAAAATCAGAAAGTCAGTTGCCTCTTGAAAAAGTACCTTTGGGATACCCTTCCCGTTAGATCAAATAGGATGGGTGTGTTGTAGATTCCATCAGCCAAAGAATGTTGGCTTTTTAATTGTAATATATGTTTTTCAATTGAGAGCTGCCCAGAAATGAAACAAACAAACAAACGTTTATTATTACATAGAGTATGGTAGGGTATGAATACATATATAACAGCTGCTTTTGTTAAATAACCTACAACTTCTCTCCAAGATCTTTTGGTGAGTACTTGTGGCTATTATTTTTACAGTAAAAAAATTGCAACAGTATATTAATTAAATCTATTTGTGTAAAATGTATAGGGATAGAATCAGAACAAGAGACTGGGTAGAATAATTCGGAATGGCTTTTCTCAGATGAAAGTGGTTAACTGGTTTAATATATTTTCTTTTTAAGCACCTGAAATGGAACTCCAGGAACATTGCATTGAAACTGAATACACAAGTAATGGGACTAGATAAATATAATTCTGTAGGACTAACTGATTCAGATGGCAGAAGATGTAACTTTATACACTGGGAAAAGGGGGGAAATATAACATATAATCCATCTGTCATGCCTGAATTTTCATATATTGTGGGTCTTTCTTAAGAGTAAGGAATAAAAGAATATTTGTACTATTTTTTCTTTAGAAAGGATATCAGATTTTTTCCCCTATTGTGTTGTTGTTATCTAATAGAATTCTGACCAAAAAAAAAATCAACATTGGCAGTGCTTGAAGAGGGCAGTAGTTCTTCTAGATTTCTGTTTTTCCAACTAATTCTCAAGATTCTTAAATATAGTTTTATTAATACTTTCTATTTCTACAGCTGTCCATTCATACAAGAGGTTGGATCAGTGGTGAAATCCAAATTTTTTACTACTGGTTCTGTGGGCATGGCTTGGTGGGTATGGTGGGTGTGGCTTGGTGGGTGTGGCAGGGGAAGGATACTGCAAAATCCCCATTCCCACCCCACTCCTGGGGGAAGGATATTGCAAAATCCCCATTCCCACCCCACTCTGGGGCCAGCCAGAGGTGGTATTTGCCAGTTCTCCAAACTACTCAAATTTTCTGCTACCGATTCTCCAAAGTGCTCAAAATTTCTGCTACCGATTCTCCAGAACCTGTCAGAACCTGCTGGATTTCACCCCTGCGTTGGATGTCGTATAAGGGTTAAAAACAGCAATATACAGTTTAAAACAACAAGTAAAATGGACATATTGGGGAATAAAGCTAGACCAATGTATAATAGACATTAATAACCTGGCCTACAGCTTGCAGAAAGAGATGGTTTCTCAGGGCTTCCTTGAAGGACAGCAGGGTTGCTCCTATGTGGATTGCAGGAAGGCAGTTGCAGCCAGAGAGAAGGCACTTGAAAATGTCATTAGACTTTCTCTTGGTGTTTTAGCTTGCTTGCTTGTTGGAAGTGAAATAGAATACTGTTGCTGTTGGCCTCATATATCCTCCCATTGCTCTAAAAATGTATTCCTTTTTCCAACACCAGAGATTACCTTACTAACTTTGGCTGATCCTTAATTAGTGCAGCTGATTGGATCAGGTTAGTTCTTAGATAGAACACCATCAGCAAATTCCAGTATGACAAACTAGTTGGAAAGTCAACAAAATATCCCATCAGAAGGAAATACAAAATCACATCAACAGTGCTGCTGGAAAAAAAAAAACTACGTGAAGGTATCAATGAAATCTCAATGAAAGGTTAAGTTTGTCCTTAAAAAAGACACATATAGTTCTTTGCCAGGTTAAAGTGTTAGAAATGGTACAGTGTTAAACTGATTTCTATGTAAGGAGGAACTGAAATCCAGAGAGAAAATGTGCATAACAGATGTTTCAATATATAAAGCCACTTACTTATTGGTAAATGACTAAGAGAATAAACAAGGGTATGAGTAACTATGCAGCTAATATGGTGGCAAATTTCATGGTTCCGTTTTTTCATGGTTTCTATTTCCTCCATTTGAAAACCTTCGGAATGAATTCTCTACTACTAAAATAAAACAAACAAAAAAGAACTTATCATTGTAAAACAAATGATTGAAACAATATTATTAATTACTATGAATCTCTGAGAGTTTGATCGATTCATGGCAACAGGTACAGAGATGGATAGATAAGTAACAGTGGATAATACACAAATTAGATTGCAAATTGTTAGATTATTAAAAGATTAGATTATTACAAACCAAATATTTGAAATTCAGCTCTTAAATCCAGTTCTTAAATCAGAGTTTTACTGAAGAAAGATAGAGCATATTACAAGGGGAAAAATCATCTGGGACATAATTTTAAAAAATGAGTATCTTCAAGAGCAAATAAAAATCATAAAAGCAAGAAGGAAGAAAAGGCAGGCAGGCAGGCAGGCAGGAAGGATATCAATGGACTTGGAAATATAAGATACCACAATTATTTGGCCTATTTATTGGAGACCATTACATGGGAATTTTGTTTAATTACAAGCAGGTGAAGGTTGAAGATTATGATCTTTGTTAAGGTTAAATGAGGTTACTTTGTTAACCTTATTTAAGATAGTAACATTATAACTGCAAGCCTAGTTAATTCCGGGCAATTTCCATGAAGACAACTAGGGAACAACAATCTTTTTTAGCAATATGTGACTTTGCATTGTCCAGGCAGCTTTTTTCAAGGCAAAATTTCAGGATTGTGGCAGAATTTGTGCTAACATAAATGTGACCTATGCCTACGCTTTCATGGTCTCGGTGTAGGAACTCAAAAAACATGCAGTCCCAAATATGCAGCACTAAATTACACTGCCTTCAGCACTTTAAAACTGGAGTCCTTTTTAGGTGGGTAGGCAGAAATCCATGGTTTTATTTAGCATTTTATTTAGCATATTATCTCAAGCTAGCTATAGTTAAAATTAATCTGCTGTGATGCCAATTGAAGCTGCCATAGGGACAGATTTGTCAATAATGGTATTTGCAGGGAGAACAATAGTGAGGGAAATCAAAACATCAGCAACCTGAGATATTGTGTTGCAAGCCTCACACCTTTTCTATATGTGTTATGATGTCACATGTGTGCTCCAAAGAGTTTGTCCTTCTCTAATGCATCATTCTAATAAAAGCAGCGAGTTCCAACGGACACATAGAACAGAGAATAATAGAGTTGGAAGGGATCTTGGAAGTCTTCTAGGCCAACGCCTTGCTCGAGCAGGAGGCCCTATACCATTTTAGACAAATGGTTGTCCAGTCTCTTTTTGAAAGCCTCCAGTGATAGACCACCCACAACTTCTGAAGGCAAGCCATTCCATTGGTTGATTGGTCTCAGTGTTAGGAAATTTCTCCTTAGTTCTCTCCTTGGTTGGTTTCCAACCATTGTTTCTTGTTTCCCAATTGTTGTATTTGTAATTTGTATTTGTAATTTGACATTGTAATTGTTGTAACAATTTGGAAACTGATTAGTTATATTGAAGACAAACCCTGGAAACTAAAATTATAACCTGAATGTACACATCAAAAATGTTCTTATTAACAAGCATCAGCTAAAGTTATTTGAAGATAGAATCCACTGGAGAATTGCATGTCTTTCAGTTTCCAACCTGCCAAATTCAGTATTAGCTTAGAACAAGAGTGGACATTTTAGAATTCAACAAAGAGTGGACACTTTAGATTCCAACAAAGCTCCAACTCCAATCTCAATTACAATATTTTATGCTTCCAAAGTCTTAGTGAAAATTGAAGGAACTGTAAGTGAGAAATGTCAGAAGAGGAGAATTGTAAAAGTCATGGTGGCACAATGGATAGAATGCAGTTGTGTAAGCTAATTCAGCTCGCTGCCAAGATTTAACATCCTTCCAAGGTTGGTAAATGAGGATCTAGATTGTTGGGTGCAATATAATGAACCCTATCACTCTGCTAAACAAATAATTCCCCCAACACTGTCAAACTATTTACTAAGTCTGTACTACTATTAATCTTCTCATCTTCTCATCGTTCCCATCACCCATCTCCTCCCACTTATGAGTGTATGACTGTAACCTTGTTGCTGGTATCCCTACGATTTATATTGATATTGTTTCCTGATTGCTTATTTGTAACCTATGACTATCATTAAGTGTTGTATCTTATGATTCTTGATGAATGTATCTTTTATTTTATGTACACTGAGAGCATATGCACCAAGACAAATTCCTTGTGTGTCCAATCACACTTGGCCAATAAAGAATTCTATTCTGTTCTGTTCTGTTCTGTTCTGTTCTGTTCTGTTCCGTTCCGTTCCGTTCCGTTCCGTTCCGTTCCATTCCATTCCATTCCATTCCATTTCACTTCACTCCATATTTTCTATTCTATTCTATTCTATTCTATTCTATTCTATTCTATTCTATTCTATTCTATTCTATTCTATTCTATTCTATTCTATTCTATATGCTGATTCTGTAAACCACTTAGAGAGTGCTCAAAACCACTATGAAGCAGTATGTAAGTCTAATTGCTATTGATATAACACACAATGTTATGAAATAAGCGCTCTAGAAAGATATGCAGTTTGCCAGATTAAACCAGTGGTGGCTGGGAAATTCTGGGAGTTGAAGTCTACACATCTTAAAGTTGTCGTTGTTGAAAAACACTGGATTAAACTGATCCATGAATACCTTTATGAATATATACATACTATTACTGCAATCTATTCCTATTTTAATACCAGTTTCTCATTGTCAGCAGATTGAGAGTGGTGATGAATTCCTTCCATCACTTTTATTTTAGCTGTGTGCCTTGGAATCTTTTGCCTATTTTTCCTAAACATAAAGATGCTTGGAATGTAGTTCTGGGACATCTCAGAAGGTGGCAGCATCTATCTGACCTTATCTGGGTTCATTAGCTAGAGTTAAGCCAGGACTGAATTTGGAGGGAATCCTTCCAGTGGATACCAGAAGTATAAACTGGTGCAGTGATGGGTTTCAAATATTTTTTTTTACTATCGGTTCAGTGGGTGTGGCTTGGTGGGTATGGCATGGCTTGGAGGGCATGGCAGGGGAAGGATACTGTAAAATCTCCATTCCCACCCCACTCCAAGGGAAGGATGCTGTAAAATCTCCATTCCCACCCCACTCCAGGGGAAGGTTACTGCAAAATCCCCATTTTCTTCTGATCAGCTGGGACTTGGGAGGCAGAGAATAGATGGGGGGGTGGGGCCAGTCAGAATTTTTACTACCGGTTCTCCGAACTACTCAAAATTTCTGCTACCGGTTCTCCAGAACTGGTCAGAACCTGCTGAAACTCACCTCTGGACTGGGGTATGCAACAAAAAGAAAAGCCTGAACTTCATGGAGGAAAGCAATGGGAAAACCACAATAGTGCTGCTGTCAAAAAAATTATGTGGATGTTGTCATGAAACCTCTACAGTTTGAACTCAGTTCAAAGAAGACATCATTTTATACAGTGGTGGGTTGCAACCAGTTTAACAACCAGTTCGGTGAGTGTGTGCTTTGCATGCGCAAGCGCCTAACACACTTGCACACAGCATTCAAAATACAGCAATTTGAAGCTCAGCTGCTTACCTTCTAAGGCAGCCACGGTAAGTAGAACAGCGGAGGCGTGGAAATCAGCTGTGCCACGCGAATCAGCTGAGCCAGAAAGAAGGAAATATAGGGGAGGATAGGGCAGGGCTGGGTGAGTGGGGCCAGCTGATTATCGGAACTACTGATTCACCCAAACCAGTCCGAACCGGCAGCAGCCCACCACTAATTTTATACAAGCATCATATAGAACTTGGAATAATACATTTGAAAAGGTCCTTGGAGGTCTTCTAATCCAACCTGCTCCTGCTCAAGCTGGAGACTTTATGCCATTCTGGACAAATGGCTGTCCAGCCTCTTCTTGAAAACCTCCAACTCTGCGAGGGAAGCTGTTCCAATGTTTAATTGTTCTCGCTGTCAGGAAATTCCTCCTTAGTTCCAGGTTGGAACTCTCTCTGATAAGCTTCCTCTCGACAGAGGATCAGGGAGAACTGACTCATAGAACATAGAATAATAGGGTTGGGAGGGACCTTGAAGGACTTCTATCTAACATCCTGCCTCAAGCAGGAGGCCCTATACCAGTGATGGCAAACCTTTCTGGCACCAAGTGCCCAAACCGGAACGTGCATGCGCTGGAGTGCCAGAAACCTGAAGACCAGCTGGCCAGTGTGCACGTGCTTGCCGGCCACCTGGTCTTCGGGTTTCTGATGCTCTAGCATGCACGAAGACCAACTGGCCAGCACGCATGCACGTGCTGAAAACCCAAAGACCAGGTGGTCGGTGTGCGCATGTACACTGGCCAGCTGGTCTTCAGGTTTCTGGCGCTCTGGCATGCATGAAAACCAGCTGGCTGGCGTGCATGCACATGCCAGAAACCCAAAGACCAGCTGGCTGGCGCACATGCACATGCCAGAAACCCAAAGACTAGGGTTTCCGGTGCTCCTGTGTGCACGTGAAGAACAGCTGTCTGGCGTGCGTGTTTGCACTGGAAACCAGAAGAGCAGCTGCCGACAGCAGACGTGCCCACAGAGAGGGCTCCACTTCTGGCACACGGGCCATAGGTTCACCATCACGGCCCTATACCATTCCGGACAAATGGCTGTCCATCCATTAAATGATGCTTTTGAATTGTAGTATTTTTTTTAACAGCAAAATTTATTGATTATGCATGTGCCAACTTACATAAATATTTGCTGCTAAATGATATCATGATTGTAAGACCCTTCCTCAACCCAAAACAAATAGGCAATGTTACATTTTTTGCCAATCAACAATGATTATAAACTGCTTGCTAACAAATTCCCATACTCTACTTCAGTCGGGCAATAGTATAGACACCATGAAGCTCATTTGGAGCAAGAGGCAAAAATGTGTTTTCAGTCTATTGTCATAAATTGAGAGTTTGGGACCACAAAAATGATAAAACTTGGATATATGAATTGTTGAATCTTGAAACCTTTTAATAACATTGATTCCCAACAATAAATGAACTTCAAGGCTCTTCGAAAACCATGTATTCCTCTTCAAATCACCTATAATTTTGCAAGATCACCAATGTGGGAATTTTTCTCTCAGTTCTCCAAAGATCCCAAGAAACATCATACTAAAATATTGCAAGATCTTGCACAAGATCTTGTCATTCATTTGACAGGTCTCTGAGATTTGGCTATTCTATAAACTGCTCCATTTTTTTAAAAAAAAAACCATTTGCCAATGTTTTTAAGTCAATTTCTTGTGGCTGCTATTAGTTTCTCTTCTGATGACAATTTCTCTAACACCTATATGGGTCTGTGATTTATAGAAACAAATATAGATGTTTAAGTCTAAATATATATTTTTATCTATTAATGCCTTCGCTTTAGCCAAGTGCTGAAAGTTTCATTTTTCCATTACATCTATATTCCCAGTGCATCAAAGCATGCAACTAAAGGCTAAGTGTAAAAATAAATAGAAAAATGGTGGCAAGCCAAGTAGTATATATAAAAAAGTGATCTTTCCTTAATAAGCCTCCTTGCTTAAATAAGACATAGTTGTAATACTTGAATCTGAATTTTGTCTGCCTTTTTGTCCTTTCTCTCTGTGTCTGCATGGTTGCTTACTTATCTTCTAATCCTGTGTAGCTGCCTTCTGTCTGAGGGTGCTCTTTCCACAATCCAAAATAATTAGCAGTTGAAACAAGAATAGAAGGAAAAGGGAAGCTTGGGGCAAAAGCGAGAGCCACATGCTTTGAAGTCAGATTGAATGTGATCTCCATAGTCCATATTCAAGTAAAGATTCTATTAAATTCTTCTTAGGTATTCAAATCAGAATGCATTGTGGTGGTGGTGAATTTCCCCCCAGATTATATAAAACTCTCTGTATAAAATTAAATTTGGATGAATCTATCAAGTTGGACTTTGCTTAGTTGCTCATTTTTTTCCAACCTTGAATTCATTTCTCTTGGCATAAAATTCTGGATAAATTTTTAAGGAATGTCTCCTATGTGATTTGCGAGTAATTCTTGCTCTAATTTCCTAAAGTTGTGCACAAAAGAGATAGAATCAAACTTTTAAAAAAAACTAAGATGAATAAAACAAAACTGGCTCAGCAGATTGATAGCATTGTGATTAACACCAGCTGTCTGCAATTACTGTAAGTTCGAATCTCACCAGGCTCAAGGTTGACTCAGCCTTCCATCCTTTCTAAGGTAAGTAAATTGAGGACCCAGTGTGTGGGGGCAATAAGCTGACTTTGTATAAATATACAAAAGTATGAAGGCTATTGCTTAACACATTGTAAGCCACCCTGAGTCTCCGGAGAAGGGCGGCATATAAATCAAATTAAAAAAAAAAGAAAAGAAAACTATGCAGTTGTTAAGCAAATTCATTGGAAAGGCAGTCTAGATGTTTTATGTATCACAATAAAGTAGGGCCGTTGTACAGTAACAATCAGAAAGCTGCCAAAATCAAAGCATGGCTGTAGTAAATTTCCAATAAAAAACAATAAGAATATATAAGTGCCTTCTCATTCAAAATTTTATCTCTGTGTTCCAGTGCCCTATATTGAGAAAATATGGTTTCTTATCTAAGACAGAACTATCAGATGTTGACTTCTAGTAATAAAGGAACTGAAGTCATTTTTCCTATTAAGTGTTCCCTTACTCTCCAGCTCTGGTCTTAGTCAGATAGCACACTTAGGAAGAACCTGAGAGTACAACATAAATTTGCTGAATAGTTCTATACATACTAAACCCCCATAAACAGATATGTAATACAGGTCACTTTGTTAAAACTATACTGATCCAGAGCAGGATGATATTCATGTTCTCTTCTTACAATTATAGGAAGAAGACATTCAGGCAATGTTCATTTGAATCACTCTACTTCTGTCAGAGTGTCAAAGGGTGCTTATTGTATATATCTAGCAATAATCTTATTAAAATTACATTTCTCCAACAACATATCTCTATAGAACATGAATAGATGAAGACTTACTACCCCAGGTTCATGTGATGATGTTCACAATTAAAAACAATAATCTATGTCAGTGATGGCTAACCTTTTTGTCATCGCGTGCCAAAAGCAGGTGGAGCACAGGAGGGTCACCCACACACGTGTCCACACCCTTAATTCAATGCACCCTGCCCCCATGCATGCAAACGTGGCCCCCCTGCGCTCCCCCTGCTTTTGGCACGCGATGACACTGTGGGCCCAGTAGGCCCTTTTTTTGCCCTCCCCAGGCTCCAGAGGCTTTTTTGGAGCCTGGGGAGGGCGAAAATGGCCTCTCCCCCCAGAGGCCCTCCGGAGGCCAGAAACAGACCATTTGCCGACTTCCAGCCTCCGGAGGCCTCTGGGGGTGGGGAAGACCCTTTTTGCCCTCCCCAGGCTCCTAGAAAGCCTCTAGAGCCTGGGGAGAGTGAAAAAAAGGCCTCCTCGCCCAGGCCCTCCGGAGGCTGGAAATAACTGTTTTCCAACTTCTGATGGGCCCAAAAGGCCCGAAAATCAGCTGGCTGGTGCTGAGCTACAGCAATGCTTGCGTGCCCACCGATATGGCTCCTTGTGCCACTTGTGTGCCACATGTGTCATAGGTTCGCCATCATGGATCTATGTGATTAGACTTGAAATCTTATCCTTCTGATAAACATAATCTATTGATCTCAATGGATACTGGAAAGTTCTGACTTTTCCACCGTGGAAACTTCTAGCATTCTATGAGAAAGAGGAAATACAGAAATACAGATATATTCTAAAGGAGCAAATTATGACAAAGATGAATATAGAATGAAAATAAATATTGAATAGAAGATAAAATTACATTCAGACAGATAGAATATGGCATATTTGATAAAATCCAAGTAGCATTAAAATGGAAACCTAAAAGATTGGAAGAGATGGAAAAGAATGGTGTATCATCAGCTGTAAGTATTGGTAATGTCTGAAATAAAAAAAACATCTTTGGTAAGATATTAAACTTGATTACAGAAATTCTACCCAATAGTGATAAATACAATTTATCCCATCTTTGTAAATCCTGTTTAATATCCCTCCAAAGAGGGACATAATTATTTTGAAACAGTTTTATATTTGTATTTGTTAATATAACCCCTAAGTATTTCACTTTTTTCTCAACCCTAAAACCCGACTTTTTATTCAATATATCACTACGCTGTGAAGACAAATTTTTGATCAGCATTGTTTTTTTCTGTTTACAGTATTTATTTTGAAACCTGCCAAAACCCCAAACTCATTCAGTTTCCTCATCAAGTATTCTACATTATTTTCAGGTCCCGTAAAAATATAACCAGATCATCAGCAAAGGCCCTCAATTTATAAATTTCTTTCTTAATATTTATATCCCTTATTTTATCATCTTGTCTAATATTTTTTATTCTTTTTCTCTTAACTTTCCTTACTTTCTTTCCCCTTTCCCACCCCATTGCTTTTCTATTTAGTTTCCATTTAGTATTTTATAATACTTTATAACTCAATAAAAATATTAAACAATCGAAAAGAATGGTGTATCAAATCTGCCCTCTAAACTCAGGGATGGATAAGGCCAACTGATGCTCTGAGCACAGGTTATCAATAGCGACCCTCATCTCATCCATTGCTTGACTTAAGACCCAATAAATCCTGAAAACTAAAGTTGAATATGGCACAGCAGTGAAGTGGTAAAGGCATGAGAGCTATGGGAAAGAAAATTCTGTTGGATCCCCACTTCCCTTGATACCTTAATCTTATTTTGCTTCATGGTTAATCTGGGTCTGTGAAAAGTCAATCATAGTATAAGCAACACAGGAATATGAGTGGGTTTATCATGAAGCTTGCACATTTTAATTCTCAGTTCTGTAAACTTTACAGCATCTAGCAAAGACTTTAAGATGGATTAAGGAACCTAATAAAAACAAAATCACAGAAATACATCAAACTGAACATCAACTGCAGAATATGTACTGTTTCAAATGGTAAGGCCAAAGTTAGGACAACCAAATGAACAGAGATCAGAAACAGGATCATAACTCTGATTTCTAAAAGGCAGTAATTTTCAGGAGGACATGGCTAGTAGTTTCTGTTTTATGTAATCCCACTAGGAGAGGCATCAAATCAAGGAAGAATTTGTCAGATATTTCTGTGCTGAAAGCTTTTCTGAAACCATTTCTTTCCTTCCAAAAGAAGCTGCTGCTTATTCAACTTCCTCCTATTGTGCTTGACAATTTATTTCCAATGTCTTTTGGCGTTGCATAGGGCCACCAGATCTGTAAATCAAAAGTGTAGTTACAAAAGAGATACAGTACGTAGATCTCTGATTCATCTCTGTTTTTATTTTGTGGTATGCTTGAATCAGTCTTGTCTTCTGGCAACTATCAGGGTGAGTTGTCCCAAAGGTGGTTTTTCAAGCGGCAATTGGACTTCCTTGTTTTTCATTGAAGACATTTCGCTTTTCATCCAAGGAGCTTCTTCAGCTCTAACTGGATGGTGGGGAATGGAAGTTAGAACTGAAGAAGCTGCTTGGATGATAAGAGAAACATCTTCAAAGAAAAACAAGAAAGTCCAGTTGCCTCTTGAAAATGCAATTGAAATTAAATATAAAGAAGACCAAACTAATGACAATAGGTAGAACTACCAGCCTTAGAATTGACAATGAAGTCCTCGTTGGAGTGGTAAATGGCTTCTTCTTTTAAGGATCAATCATCAACAGTAACAGTCAAGTAATCTGCTGCAAGGCTGATTAGAATAATTATGAAGGCTTTGGAAAAGATATTCAGATGCCATGTTGTGTCTATACCACAAAGATCAAATTAGTTCAAGTAATGGTATTCCCATTACTGATACTCTAGGAAACAAAAGTTGGACTTTAAAGCATCAGGATTGGAAGAGTACTTGTGAACTTTGGTTTAGAGAAGACCTGAGGATGCTGTGGACAACCAAGAAAACAAACAAATACACCCTCAAATCAACTTAGAGTTGGTCAGGAACGCTAATGACCAAGGAACAAATGACCAAGGAACAAATGACCAAGCTCAAATTATCAGCCATGGTGGCACAGTGGTTAGAATGAAGCATTGCAGGCTATTTCAGCTGACTGCTTCTTCAGCTCTAACTGGATGGTGGGGAATGGAAGTTAGAACTGAAGAAGCTGCTTGGATGATAAGAGAAACATCTTCAAAGAAAAACAAGTAAAATGGTAAAATGAGAACCCAGATTGTTGTTGGGGGCAATATGCTGACTCTGTAAACTGCTTAGAGAGGGATGTGAAGCACTGTAAAGCGGTATATAAATCTAAGTGCTATTGTTGTTGCTATCATACTTTGGACACATTATGCAAATACCTAGCTACCTAAAAAAAGTCTCTAGTGCTGGCAAAGGTGGAAAGAAAGAGAAAAAGAGGATGACTAGCAACAAAGTGGATAGACTTAAGTTACGTGGTAAATGGTAGATGGCCAGAAGACCTGAAAGACCAGATGGAGGCAGATTCATTTGGAGAAAATCTATCTATGGAGTCATTAACAGTTGACAATCACCTGATGTCATCTAATCATCAGTAGGAGCTCAGATTTTTCCAGCCCAACTATGGGAGCCTTTTTGATTTGGCTCTACTTCAAGGGGGGGTTGGTCTTGACTCAAAATTATACAGGGCAATTGGATTATTTCTTTGGTTTCCATTTGTTTGGAAATGAAAAATTGCATGCCTTGCTCCATTGCATCAATGTCACAAAGTGACATTATTCTTAACACAATGTAGGGTCTTCTGGTTTAATTTGGGAGAAATAATTTTAAAAGAGCATTGTCTGGATCCAGCAAATAACCAGAGGACTTTCCTGCTGCACACATTCTTCACATATAAGAGTTTCTATGTTATAATTTATTTAGTCCCTGAAGAAAGCTATTCCAAGACCTGCAGCTGAGGAAATCTATCATGGGAAAGCAAGAAACTCTGAGTTACTTGTCCATAAAGGGAATGAGAAGTCATTTCATCAAGATGCAGTAAATACAATCTTATCATTACCTCCAAGACATGCTGCCTGCAGCTCTTGGCACAAGCAAGTCCAATCTCTTCCACCCTTAAATCCCCAATTAGCAATCTTCCCTGCATTTCTGGAAAGGTGTGGCATTCAGGAGAATACTGTATGTTCAGAAAACTTTGGAGTAAATGGCCACCCAAACAGATTGAGTAGATCCTCGGTCACAATCTCATTAATCAGACCTGATTAGTCCCTCCAGACATTGCAAGAGAATACATTTACTCCACTTTACATGATCAAATTTCATTGCTACAAAAAAGAAAAGTGAGGAAAGACAGTTATTAGCTAAGACAGATGCAGGGTAGTTTGCTGATTGGTTTGGTACCAGCAAAGAAGTTACATTTTTCTCCTCATGCAATCTTCTATGCAATATTATTTATTTTTATTTGCTTTAAAAATGTGCACATCATCCTTCAAAGTAACATTTTCCCAGGCAGTTTATAACACATGTAAATCACAATAATTACCACACACATTTTGAGTAATATCTCAGATAGGCAATAAAATAAAGATAATCATTAAAATATGCAATGAAGGAGACAAAACAACAGCCAGAGAATTTTAAATGCTGCAATGAAGCATATAAATTCAACATTAACAGATTAATATGACTTGGAAGAATAATATTATCTTTGGTGCCCCAAAGTCAATAAAGTTGATACCTACTTAAATCCCCCTTCAGGTATTCTGAATTGTGTCTTTGAATAAGTGTAGAGGTACCTGAGAGAAGAAACTATAACACATCTGAGTAAAGTTACAAACCTGTGCAATGAGGAAATCATAGAGATAGGAACAACTAGAAACCTATTCAGTGGAAGAGGCATAAATAATTATTTTTCAGATCGTTTCATCAAATCTCAGAAGCTTTAAGCTGAATTCAAATAGAATAGAATAGAATAGATTTTTTTATTGGCCAAGTGTGATTGGACACACAAGGAATTTGTCTTTGGTGCATATGCTCTCAGTGTACATAAAAAGACGAGATGGGTTGAGAAAATCCATCCAATTTTTCGTTAGGGTTAGGGTTAACCTGGATGACTGAGAATCTCTACAGACCTGTTGCCTGTTGAAGAGGAACAGGGACCGAAAGTGCTTAGCCCCAAAATCCTGTCAAAGGCAGCGCTGAACATACGTTCAAAGGTGCCAGAAGAAGAATAGAATAGAATAGAATAGAATAGAATAGAATAGAATAGAATAGAATAGAATAGAATAGAATAGAATTCTTTATTTGCCAAGTGTGATTGGACACACAAGGAATTTGTTTTGGTGCGTATGCTCTCAGTGTACATAAAGGAAACATTCATCAAGAATCATAAGGTACAACACTTAATGATAGTCATAGGGTACAAATAAGCAATCAGGAAACAATATCAATATAAATCATAAGGATACAAGCCACAAAGTTACAGTCATACAGTCATAAGTGGAAGGAGATGGGTGGTGGGAACGATTCAAAATTCAAAACAATAAGCAATTAAAAAAATTAGGTACTTGTACAAGATCTCACAAAATAAACTGAGCAAGGTGGTGAGATCTGGAGCAACTTTTGCTTGACTTGAACCTCTGCACCATGATGAGATTGTCCAATGGCACCCAAGAACACAAGATTAGATGTCAAACCCTAGAATAAAAGTTTACTCAACATAATTTTATAAAAGGGGTGATGTCAGCTGGTGTGGAACTGTGTCTAGGAGACCTAAATGTTGTGGGTGAAAAAACTTTTTAAGCCAGAATTTCCTTTCCTTTTTTTTTTTTAAAAAAATAGTTGTTTTTGCTTATTTTTTATGAAACTAGAAAAGATATATATTGGTTATGTACCATTTATGTAATAGTTACAGTAGAAAAGCAGAAAGCAAAATTAAATAACGACATCCTTGATTGTTTACACAGTTCTACTGAAAATGTATACCAGTTCAGAGGCTGCATCAGCCACACTCCTTGGGAAGATTTGGGATTTTCCAATGTATAGTTTGAAAGCTGCTAAAAAATACACAAGCACGGAAAACTCTCTGATTGATAGTTGATCTAGTTGTGCAAAACAACTTTGCTATTTTGTAACATTGAAATAATGTTGAAGATTCCTCTATGCAAGTGAGAAATGTGTGCTTAGTCAATTTGTGGAGAATACAGAATAACAGAGTTAGAAGGGACCTTGTAGGTTATCGAGTCCAACCCCTGCTCAAGCAAGAGACCCTATACCATTTCTGACAAGTGGCTGCCCAGTCCCTTCTTGAAAGCCTCCAGTGATGAAGCACCCACAACTTCTGAAGGCAAGCTGCTCCAATGGTTAATTGTTGAATCTCTCCTTGATAAATTTCCATCCATTGTTCCTTGTCTGGCCTTTGGAGGGGGGGAGGGTTTGGAAAATAGATTGTCCCTCATCCTGGGAACCTTCTCATATGTTTCTACCCATCTACTTATTTATTTTTTTATTTTATTTTATTTAATTTATATACCACCCTTCTCCCGAAGGACTCAGGGCGGTGAACAGCCATAATAAAAACAATGTACAAAAATACAATTTAAGAGCAGATTAAAATAATTAAATCATAGGCCGAATTTAAAACTCTCATTTTAAAACCAATTTTAAAACCCCATTAAAACCAAATTAAAATCATTTATCCCATCAGAGCGGCTTGCTGGAATAACAGGGTCTTCACTGCACGACGGAAGGCGCGGGGGTCAGGGATCCTTCGTATGTCCGGGGGTAATGTATTCCAGAGGGCAGGGGCCCCCGCAGAGAAGGCTCTCCCCCTGGGGGTCACCAGTCTACATTGTTTGGCTGACGGCACCCTGAGGAGGCCCTCTCTGCATGAGCGTACCGGTCGGTGGGAGGCAATCTGTGGCAGAATGCGGTCTTGTAGATAGCCAGGTCCTAAGACATGGAGCGCTTTAAAGATGGTAACCAACACCTTGAAGCGCACCCGGAAGACCACCGGGAGCCAGTGCAGCTCGCACAAGAGTGGTGTTACATGGGAGCTACGGGTTGCCCCCATTACTACTTGCGCGGCCGCATTCTGGACCAATTGGAGCCTCCGGGTGCTCCTCAAGGGGAGCCCCATGTAGAGAGCATTACAATAGTCCAGACGGGAAATGACGAGTGCATGAGTGACTGTGCGCAAGGCATCCCGATCCAGAAAGGGGCGCAACTGGGAAATCAGGCGAACCTGATAAAAAGCTCCCCTGGCCACGGCCGTCATATGATCATCCAAAGACAGCCGTGAGTCCAGGAGGATGCCCAAGTTGCAAGCCCTCTCTGAGGGGGGCAAGATCTCATCCCCAATAGTCAGAGATGGTATAAGCTGGCTATATCGGGACGCTGGGAACCACAGCCACTCAGTCTTGGAGGGGTTGAGTCTGAGCCTGTTCCTCCCCATCCAGATCTGCACGGCCTCCAGGCAACGGGACATCATGTCAAGGGCATCATTGGGGTGGCCTGGGGTTGAAATGTACAACTGCATGTCATCGGCATACAGTTGACACTTCACCCCAAAGCCACGGATGATCTCGCACAGCGGCTTCACATAAATGTTAAACAGGAGGGGCGAGAGAACCGATCCCTGCGGCACCCCACAAGTGAGGAACCTCGAGGTCGACCTCTGCCCTCCCATCAACACAGACTGCATACGGTCAGAGAGGAAGGAGGAGAACCACCATAAAACGGTGCCCCCCACTCTCAAACCCTCTAGCCGAAGCAGCTATATATATGCATGGAAATCTTGACTATATATGCATGGAAATCTATTCACATAATTAGCTACACCGCTAACCCAGTGGCATAAAGAACCATACATTAATACTGTTTTTTTCATGCTTGAACAACTCCTTGAAATCAGCTGATTGAAAGCATATTTTAATCAAGCATATAAATAGAAGAGAACAGAACAGAGCTGAAAGGGACCTTGGAGGTCTTCTAGTCCAGTCCCCTGCTCAAGCAGGAGACCCTATACCATTTCAGACAAGTGGTGTCCAGTCTCGTCTTAAAAAGCTCCAGTGATGAAAGGCCCACGATTTCTGAAGGCAAGCTGTTCCATTGGTTAATTGTTCTCACTGTTAGAAAGTTTCTCCTTAATTTCAGGTTGCTTCTCTCCTTGATTAGTTTCCAACCAGGAATATTCATTCCATTCTCCCAGTATTGGAATATTGGGGGGAGTGGGGGAGGGGAATGAAATCTCTGTCCATATCATACTCCATTTTTCTCTCCCAAGAAGCACTTATTCCCCATAGTTATGTCATGAAACATACCCACATGTTCTGCCACACTGCTTTAATATACACAACTTTAATGCTGACATGAAAAGAACTTCTGTAGAAGGTGCCCCAAAGGTGTTTTTCAAGAGGCAATTGGACTTTCTTGGGTTTTTTTAAAGAATAGAATAGAATTCTTTCTTGGCCAAATGTGATTGGACACACAAGAAATTTGTCTTTGGTGCATGTTTTTTCTTTGAAGACTGAAGAAGCTTCTTGGATGAGAAGCAAAATGTCCAAAGGGGGGAAAAAAAAACAAGAAAGTCCAATTGCCTCTTGAAAAAGCATCTTTGAGATAACTATGAACTGGATGACTGAGAATCTCTATAGACATTCTGTAGAAGTTACTACTGGACATGACACCATGAAATTGGCTACATGATACTGGGATACTGATAAAAAGAAAGAAGTACTGGTGGCAGAAACATCATACCCTAATTCAAACCATAGGTTGGTAGCATTAGTTGTACACTCTACTGACAGCCAATGTGTTGTTGTGGTGAAGTTTTCTTTGCACTGGGAAGATCCAGATGTTTCTACCTCATCATGAAGTTCACTATGGGGTTTTGAGATGGTTATTGTCTCTCAGCCCAATGACTTACACAGGTTGTTCTAAGGGATAAAATTGGGAGATGCTTTCTACTCTGCCTTGGGGTCCCAACCTAGATATATAGAGAATAAATAAATCAAGGTATCAGACTATCCACATTCATAGTTTATAGCATTGTCCAGCCATCACAGTGTTAATATAATACTTTAGAAGCTGAAGTTATAGTATATTGTCACAGCAATGGTGGGATAATTCTTTAAATTGATGGGGTGGGAAACTCAGTATCTCTTGCTCGTAATCCTGTGCAATGCAGGAGATACTTGATTGCAAGTGGAATGAGGGGTCTGTCATTGTGGCTTTAGGCATCTCTCCTGTTTAAAAAGACACATACAAAAGAGTACGCAAGGGGAAATTGCTATCCCCAAAGCTTGAAGTATAGCTGTACTATTTATGCAGGTCCATAAAGTTCATGTTATCAATGTCTCAGTATTTGAAACCCAACAAGACAGACTCAGACTTCAGAGGAAAATTAGAACTGCAGAAAAAACAATTACTACCAACCTGCCTTCCATTGAGGACCTGTATACTGCGCAAGTCAAAAAGAGAGTTGTGAAAATATTTACAGACCCCTCACATCCTTGACATAAAGTGTCTCAAAATGAAGCTATAGAGCACTGCACACCAGAACAACTAGACACAAGAACAGTTTTTTCCCGAACACCATCACTCTGCTAAATAAATAATTCCCTCAATACTGTCAAACTAGTTACTAAGTCTGCATTACTATTAATCTTCTTATCATTCCTATCATACAGTCAAGGGACTGTATGACTGTAACCTTGTTGCTGGTATCCTTAAGATTTATATTCACTGTTTTCTAATAGGATTTGATTGCTTATTTGTTCCCTATGACTATCATTAAGTGTTGTACATTATGATTCTTGACGAATGTATCTTTTATTTTATGTACACCGAGAGAATATGCACCAAGCATAGTCTCAATAGGGACCTTGTATATTAAGAGTTATAAACTGCTATTATGTTTCCCAGTTTAAAATCTCCCATGTGCTGTGATATATAAATTCCTTGTGTGTCCAGTCACACTTGGCCAATAAAGAATTCTATTCTATTCTATTCTATTCTATTCTATTCTATTCTATTCTATTCTATTCTATTCTATTCTATTCTATTCTATTCTATTCTATTCTATTCTATGGAGGAAAAAAATCTCATCACTTGCATTTCCCACATTATCTATGCAAGCACGTTTTTAGTCTAGCAACATGCAAAGACATTACCTTGCAATGACTTTTTCCTAAGAATTGTTTCAACACCTTAGATGACCCATCTCTGATATAGCAAAGTTCCTGTGCCTTAAGTAAGAGAAAGAATCTTGCTGCACTGGCAATCTCACCCTTTTTTCCTTCATTTCTCAGTTCCTTGCCCAATTTAGCATTTCCGAAGAGAGTCACACACAGTCTCCTAACCCTTCCAGGATAGCAGCAGATATTTTCCATGTGCAGTGGTCTGTATGTTAATGTTTACTGGGGAGGGATTACAACAAGCTTGGTCCCTCTAAGTACATTTTAATAGTTCAGTCTCCAAGTAGGAAGTCTATTAAGGTGGACTGTCGGACTTGTTCAGCTTAGGCAAACGGTCTCAGTCAGCTTGTGTGCAGGAGGAGCTAAGCAGGCGTACATGTTGGAGGGCATGTTTCGAGCCAGCGTGTAAGATGATCCCTCTTTGCCAAATGCATCAGGCATCCCTGACACACTCACACACACATTCCTGTCAAGTCATCTTGTGAAAGGCTGCCAGCTTCCAACTTGGCTTGAATGTACAACCTTAATAAAACACGCTGAGGTCTCCGACAAAATAGCAGTTCAGCGGCAGCTAGAGTAGAAGAAAGACTCGGGGAGGCTATGCCTGGGCAGCTGAGTCCAGGAGACTGCATGCTGAAGTATAACAGAGAGGAAACGATAAATCTCTGCTACTATGCAATAAATTGCTCCTGCTTTAGCTAAGGAAGCATTGAGATTTAGATATAATCTTTTTTCTTTTTTTAAAGGAAAGCTCACTATTATTTTCTGAACCTTCTTCCCTTTTTCCTTATCTTTTTTATCCCCTAAAGAAATCCTTAAAGGCAAAGCAAACATTAAACAGAGGGAGGGGGAGGGAAAGGAAGGCAAAGGAGAGAAGAGGAGGTTTGGATCAAGGTGTCAAGAGCAGGACAGAAGAGGGCTAGTAACATGATCATTTTTGTTTGGTTTGTGTTCCTTGCTTCTCTTCTGAAGCACATCAACTGCACTAGTCCACGCCGGGCTCCGGAGTCCAATGGACGAAGGTATAATCGGATTCAGCATGGCCAGTGCACCTACACGTTCATACTTCCTGAACAGGATGGAAACTGTCGTGAAAGCTCTTCTGACCAATACAACACCAATGCGCTGCAAAGGGATGCCCCTCACATGGAGACAGATTTCCCCTCCCAGAAACTGCAGCGGCTGGAGCATGTCATGGAAAATTACACTCAGTGGCTACAAAAGGTAAGTTCTTCCATTTGGAGCTGCTCAAACACCTGTATTGATTCCTGCATGATGCATTCCGATGGAGATGTTACGTTTGCTGCCCTCATCAACTAGGAACACTCTGAAATTCAGTGAGAATAACTGGCAACAAAAGTTTGATGACTGATTGGCAGATGTTGGCTTGTTGGTTTTAAACTGATTTAAAGAAATCCAGGGGCATTCAGCCGAGGCAGCTAATGATCAATGGCCAGGTGAATAGCTTGATGTGCTGACTGTTAAAAGTAACATGTACATTCTACAAGGTGTTTTGGGAATGATTTCCATGTTATTTGAAATACCTGTGGTCAGTATTTTTTGTCTGTAGGCTCTTATTATAAAGATAATTTTTTAAAAAAAATATATTAAAAACAAAGCTACTTTCACGGGACAACAAACACCAAAGGTTAGCAGAAGCCATTATCACTGAAACAACCTTTGACACTGTGCTAGTTCAGAAATGAATGGTTGTAAGTAAAATTAACTGTTTAGTGCATTGCAGCACAGAGATAAACCGTAGGACTCCTCTTATAATTTTTGGATTCATTCAAGCAAAAACTTGCTGCATGTTAGCAATGTTAGATGTGTGCTTCAGTGGAAATGCTTGGCTGAAAGGAAACACTGTGCCTATCTACTATGTGTAGAAATATAGTAAAAACAGGAGCATTAAAAAAAAAAACCCAACTCAGGAGAACTGATAATTAATTCTAATTTTAAGAGCTGCTCATATTTTGAATCAGGCTTGTGGTGGCCCCTTCCTAAGTGGTTTGCAATCACTTTGGCAGTTCTAAGAAACTACATGAACATTGAGAGGCTTCCTCGGTGTTGTGCGTTCCACACACTCTTCATTAATTATCCCACTCCCCAAAGTGGTGCATCATGTGTTCTCTGAAACTTGAAATGAATGTTAAAAAAAATAAGCATGTGCAGCACTATATGTTCAGGATGCTTTCTCAGAAATGGGCTCCAAATGAGTTTTATAGGACTTACTCCTAGGATTTCATTCTTAGAAGGCAAACATGTAACTATTTACTTAATCTATCATAGAATACTAGCGTTGGAAGTGGGTTGGAAGCCATCCAGTCCAGGCCCACAGCTCATAGAAGGACCTCCCTGAAAAGAAGGCTCTCTAGTTCTGTTTGAAAGCCTCCAGCTGCCCAGGCAGTCTGGGTCCCCCTGTAAAATTTCTCGTTCCAAACTTTTAATCAAAATGTAGTCCTACCGATTTGCATTTGCTTCTTCTTGTTCCGCCGAGGGAAGTCACAGAGAGGAAGCCCCATTTCTCCTTTTTTTTTTTTTAATTTTGATTTATATGCCGCCTTTCTCCGGAGACTCAGGGCAGCTTACAATGTGCTCAGCAATAGCCTTCATCCTTTTGTATATTTATACAAAGTCAGCTTATTGCCCCCACAAACTGGGTCCTCAATTTACCTACCTTAGAAAGGATGGAAGGCTGAGTCAACCTTGAGCCTTGGCGAGATTTGAACCTGCAGTAATTGCAGGCAGCTGGTCTTAATAACCAGCTTAATAACAGGGTGCCTTAGACCACTGTACTACCAAGGCTCTTTTGCCGGTCAAACTTTCAAGCATTTGAAAAATGACAACATGTACTTTTGAGTCACATCAAGATAGGCTTGCCAAATATATATATATATTTGAAAGGGTGTCGGGTGGCCCTGGTTCATTTCCACATAGAGGTAGCAATTGGAAGAATTGCTCTGGTAGAAACCTCAAGTGTCTCATGCTTTGATGAGATGGGTTCTCCTAGGATGGACCGCATTCCCTCTCTCTCTTCATAAGAGGGAATTAGTCCCACAGAAGTTAACGAGAGTGACTCCTAATTCAACATGTATGGGATGCATCTTGAAACTGCACATCCAACTTTAGCAAGAGGAGGTTTTCATGCAAAGGGTGAGACCTTGAAATATGATGCAGTCTACTCCTTCATTCATTCACTGGCAGCTGTTTGCATAAACTTTTCTGCAAGGCAGAAGATTCTCCTTTTCCTTTCCTTTTTTTCCTTCTGAAAAGAACTGCCTTGCAAAATCACATCTAGGAAATGGTTTGTGTTCTACAGTTGACCACTAGGGACTGAACTAAGCTCACTCTTTTGCCTCTGAACTTTGCAAACAGAAAAATAAGTCTTCGGAGAGCAGTGGAATCCTTTGATTTGCAGCTGACCATCAGTTTTAAAAGAAAATAGGTGACGAAGAGGCACTTAACAGCAAAACCGTATCTCAAAGACTTGCATTCTTCAGTGGCTCTCCAAATTTAGAAAGTGGAGGAAAGGTTTCCCTTGAGTTGCCTTAAAAATGTTTAGCAGGTGGATAAACATCACATATCTTTCTGCAGTGTTATTCCATAGAATAAAGCATGAGTCATTCCTATCGGACTCTCTGAGTACTTTTTATAACAGTTTCTGCATAGTCCAGGGAAGATAAAATTTTGATGCCCAGGGTCTGACTTAACATTTTACAGATGTGATAGCTGCAGGGATTGGGAAATTAAGATATTTCTGATTGTTTTCCTTGGTTTGGGAGTTTAAATGGGGATGGACAGGGGTGAAATCCAGCAGATACTGACATGTTCTGGAGAACTGGTAGCAAAAATTTTGAGCAGTTCAAAGAACTGATAGCAGAAATTTTGAGTAGTTCGGAGAACCAGCAAATATCACTTCTGGCTGGCCCCAGAGTGGGGTGGGAATGGAGATTTTGCAGTATCCTTCCTCTGCCATACCCACCAAGCCATACCACGCCCACCAAGCCACGCCCACAGAACCGGTAGTAAAAAAATTTGGATTTCACCACTGGGAGGGGGTGTTCCTTTTATTTCAAATTAAGTTAAATCTCTTTTTGGCCATATACTCTGAGTTGGCATGAATGAAATCTTTCGGAAACTATGAAAATTGTTTGGGTGTTGCAGGTATCTCTGTGGCCTTCAGCTGTCAAATCTTGGTTTTTTTAGTTCATTTGGTTCATTGTTGCTGTCAATACAGTAATTTTAATAGCAAAGAATGTGTAATTGAAAATAAGAAACACATTGAAGTTCAGATTTATATTCCTGAATGACTTTTTAAAGCTGTCATTTCTAGTAATGTTTGAAAACACATTGCTGCAGATGAGTAAATTAGAAACACTGCAGCTACTGTGGCTGTGATCCAAGACATCATTTGATATATATCACACACATATGCAGCATTGTCCAGTACTTGCGTCTATCTGTGTTTTTGAGCTGTCGCTGTAATATATCACATTCATTAAAACTGTTTAGTATTAGAACATGAGATAAATATACAAACATACACGGACACACAAAACACAATCTTTACACTTTGGAAAGGGACTGAAACTGAAATACATTTAACTGGCAAACTGACATTGTAAGGGTCTTAGTTTAATCTAGAAGAAATGTATCTTAATCTTTTTTATTTTTAAAAGTTCCTATATTGGAAAAAGACAAATAAATATTTGAAAACTCTTCTTACACTGAATTGTCAATTCAAATCAAACTGAAAATTCCCGTGTCTGACTGTAAACAATTATGTATTAGTATTTATCCAATGAAATTTGCATATCCCATTATCAATGTTGATATGATTTGGCTGGAAGACCATTCAGTTTAGCAACAATCGACTCCTTTTGCCAAAACTACTACAAGATTCTTGGTAAACTTATTTACAGCTTTTCTTCAAAGTATTTATTTTAACAAGGATAACTTCCTTCACTGTTTAACCCTGGGTTTCATATCTGCCATGTTTGTTCTAACAGCATTAAACAGACCACATACTGGTTTTTTTTTTTAATTCCTTGCAATAACTGGCTGTTGTGCAGAATTGAAATGCTTAGGTTGTAATTTCAGTGTTTAAACTTTGTCAAAGAAGAACTGTCTGAAAATTTTTAGCTTGGCAATATTTCAGCATTTTTTTTTCCCATGCTGAACTAACCCAAATGTATGGTACCAATAGAACCACAAATAGCTTCACAACTGTGCAGATGTTTGTATGGTATCCATTTATCCTTTTCCTATCCTGGTGTCTTCCAGATGTGACAAATTTCAATTCCCATATGTCCTCTGCTGGATGGGATTTATAGGAGCTGAAATCCAACATATTTGGAAAGATCTGATTTGGCAGATGGTGTTTTAGATAGTGCATATAAAACCTAGATATTGATTGACTTATGCTAAAATGAAAAGTGGATAGTTTAAAATAAGGAAATGAGGAATATAAAAATCATAATTCTCTACAATTAGATAAGATACATAATTTCCTATGGAAGTTTTGGACTGCTTTCATATCGCCTGATTAATGTCTGTGTTGATTATAGCGAATGGGAGATGTGATCCAAAACATCTGGAGGGCAACAGGTTGTCTACCTCCCATCTGCACAAACCAGCAGTGGCTCTTCAGGGTTGCAGGCAGGAGTATTTCCCAGCACTATTTGAAGATGTTATATATTATTATTATTGAACTCTGACCCTTGGTTAATTTTTCTCCCCTCATTTTAAATTTGGTGACATCCCTGTGCAAAAGTACAAAAAACATATACACATAGTATCATATTCACTTGTGAATCTGCCCTTACATTGATTTTTTTTTTACTGAATTTGTTTCGGATGTTTAATAAGGAAGATGGTAGGTCAGTGCTGTTATGATTGTGGAGGAAAACACACTCCCATGTGAGTAATAGAATATAACTGACCTAACCTAGTCAGTTAAAGGTCTAGTGGTCCCATATATACTTAGCTTTAGCTTAGTTTTGTTTTCATATTCTTAGACTATGTGAAACTCATCGTAGAGCTAGTTTATAGCTCATTATAGTGCCGTGATGGCGAACCTATGGCACGGGTGCCCCAGGTGGCACATGGAGCCATATCAGTGGGCATGCAAACATTGCCATAGCTCAGCTCCAGCACGCATGCGTGCGCTGGCCAGATGATTTTTGGGCCTTCTGGTCCCATCGGAAGTTGGGAAATGGGCTGTGTCCAGCTTCCGGGGGGGTGGGGAAGGTCGTTTTTGCCCTTCCCAGGCTCCTAGAAAGCCTCTGGAGCCTGGGGAGGGTGAAAAACAGGCCTACCGGGCCCACCAGGCCATCATGTGTTAAAAGCGGGGGGGAGGGCATGCCCGCATGCACAGGGCACATTGAATTATGGGTGTGGGCATGCATGTGGGCGACCTCCCCGTGCTCCCCCCGCTTTTGGCACCTGATGGCAAAAAGGTTAGCCATCACTGTTATAGTGTATGGACACATAATTGGGTTCAGACTTTTAAGGCATTTAACCATGTTATGCAAAATGACAATGCTTTGTGACATGTATTGTGTGAACACAAAATTGGGTTTAGACTTTTAAGACATTTAACCATGTTATGCAAAGTTACAACATACTTTGTGACAACATGAATCCTGTGCAATCTAGTCTTTCTTTCACTGCCCAACCACTTATTTCCTATAGTACCACTCTGCCCTTAGAAGATCAGTACAGACATCTGAAGGAAATCATAATTTTTTCTTACATGTGGACATCCTTTTCTCACCACCCCTGACTATTTATCTTGCCTGTCTGTCTGTCCCTTTCATATGCTACTTTCAACTAAAGAGTTCAGGTTGCCATACAGTGAATCCCCTATTTTATCCTTTACATACCCCATTCCCACAACACATTAGTGGGTCAGTCTGTGGTAGGGACTTCAAAAATTGATTACTGACCCAATTACTTAAAGGAGTTAGATTTAGCTTAAGATGGGCCCAATCTTGGATAAACTAATCACCTCATAATTCCAACAATTCTCTCATTTTGCTTGAGAGTCCTCCAGGACAAAGAGCTGGAGAGAAAGAGTGGCAGCAAAGTCTCCATTACAGGAAAGTGGTTAAGGCTTGGGGACATGGAACACCCTTTGCACTGACCTACTACAGTGCCTATTTCAGTCTGACTGGCCAATGGGGAAGAGGATTATAATGTTCCCAAGTATTCCCAGGATGTTCCTGGTGTTCTAAGGTGCCAGCACAGTCCATAGAATGGTAACGTGAAGGACATAACAAAACATATTCATAATGCACATTGTAAAAGCAAATGTTTTGTTTTTGATCATGGGGCATGACACTGTGGCCTTCATTTTGTCATGTTGATGCTTATCCCTATGGATACTAGTCATTTCCCAGAATAAACTCTTCCTATTTTTTTAAGGCACTGGAGAACAATATTTTCTAATGATAAATATTTTACAGGCTTCATTTAATTTCTAATGATGCAGAGCATATTGTGAATCAGCCTCTTCACCTCCCACCCTATGAACTCCTGCCTTTCCTTCACTCTTCCTTTATTTTTATTTTTTTTGGTGACATGGTGGGCCAACCATGCATTTCTTAGTGTTCTTGGCACTGCCACAATGTGGACTTCTTAAGAAAAAGAAAAATTTGCTGCTATGTAGGGAAAGAAGTTAAAGTGGAAAGTTACGGTATGTTGTGTTTAGAGGGCAGTACTAGGAATCTCTAAGGATTATATTCCAAGTCAGGAAACTATGAAATTTAGCAATATCATTAATCTAACGTTAGTTTGTGGACAATAATTATGAATACAGCTAAAAGAACTGAACAAAGGTTGAATGAGTTAATATTTCACATAATAGATATACAATGGAGCTAACATTCCCATATGAATTATGTAAAGCTACTAGCTACAGAAATTTTCAGTAAACATCCCAGCCTAGTTCATCCATTCCTCTTAATTTTCTGTCAATGTGGCTTGATTAGCTGAGCCCCAGTTCAGATATGAAATCAGCATTATAACCTTTACATTCTTCTCTAATCCCAACCAAACAAATCTTCTCCAGCAATATCATTACTTTAAGATTTTGAGAGCTTTTTCCACCATGCTGTCTCTGTTACATCTCTGGTGGTATTAGCCTTTCTTCAGTATGACTGCTTTATCACCTGATTTTACTTCACATGCAACTCTACCGGAATAAGCATTTGCCATCCTGCTCTAGAATCAGAATGATTGTGTGTTCTAAAACAAGGTATCCTGAGCATCAAAAATTATTTGATTTAATAGGAAGGTAAGTAATAGGTTATTTTCCTAAATGATAGGTAATTCTTTCAAAAGTAATAGGAGCCTTAAGATAACCTTTACAAGGTTATTTTGTCTGGTGAGGCAATAGACTCTTTTTGGTATTTTTAAAAATAATGTCATTTGTTCCAAATGTGTGAGTAGAACAGCTGATACTTCAAATATAATGAGCAGTATCGTCCTTAAACACACACACACATTCATTCACTCTCACACACTTTATGCCATGTGTTATTTGTGTCTGTTACATTGCTGAGAAGAGCCTCTGTGTTTCTCAACCTTGGTAGCTTGAAGATGGGTGGACTTCAACTCCCAGCACTGCTGGCTGGGGGATTCTGGGAGTTGAAGTCCACCCATCTTCAAGCTTCCAAGGTTGAGAAACACTGCTCTATGCGTTACACACTGTACTACAATAACATAAAGAAGCTATGGCCAGCCCAGATCAACCTCTGATTAAAAATTTGAAAGATTGTGTAGGTCAGACAACTTTAATATTTTAATTCTAATTTTATATGGTGATATTATACTGTACACCATCCAGAATCCGTCCCTGAGGGAGATGAGCGGTCTAGAAACATGAAATGTAAACAAACAAACAAATTGGAAAGCTTGAATCTAGTTCAAGGTTCCACAACTACAAAAGAAAGGAAGATTGACTTGTTTTGTTAATTATATTTATGTGGCTGCCCATCTCGCCCTGGTGGCTCTGCACAGTTAACAACAGTTAAAAACACAACCAAGTGGAAATAAAATACATCTAGCCAGGGTTAAATAGCAATCAAACCACAATTAATATAATCATCCCTCAAGCTGAACCTGACAAGTCTGGGAACATAGCCATGTCTTCAGCCATGTTGGGGAAGGCCAATAGGATTGTAGCCAATCTCAACTACTGGAGGGGATGGTGTTCCACAGGGGAACTGCTATAAGAGAAAAGGTCTCTTCCAGGCTCCCATCAGATGATCTTCTTGAAATTGACAGGGCCTGTGACATGCTTTTTCTGCAGAATCTAATAAGTTGGAAGAGGAAGTCTGCAAATAACCTGGCTTTATTCCATAATGGACTTTATAGGCAACTTTAATTAAAGGGAACAATTAACAATTAAAGGGAACATTAGGAGAGGGATGGTAGGCACGCTGGTGCTCTTATCCACATCCCTTACAGACCTCTTAGGAATGGGGTGAGGTCAACAGTAGACAGTCTAAGGTTAAAGTTATGGGGGTTTAGGGATGAAACCATAGAGTCAGGTAGTGCATTCCAGGCATTGACCACTCTGTTGCTGAAGTCATATTTTCTGCAATCAAGTTTGGAGCAGTTTACCTTAAGTTTGTATCTATTGTGTGCTCGTGTATTGTTGTGGTTGAAGCTGAAGTAATCATTGACATTGTAGCAGATGATTTTATGAGGTATACTTAGATCATACTGAAGGCGGCGTAGTTCTAAATTTTCTAAGACCAAAATTTCAAGTCTGCTGGCATAAGGTATTTTGTTGCGAGTGGAGGACTCTTCTTGTGAAATATTTCTGGACATGTTCAATTGTATTAATGTCAGATATGCAGTGTGGGTTCCAGACAGATGAGCTGTATTCGAGAATTGATCTAGTAAATGTTTTGTATGCTCTGGTTAGTAGTGTAATATTTGCATAATAATTGCATTTGGAAGCATATTGGTAGCCCATGCAAGTTGCTAATGTGCACACAGCAAGAGTGCTCACTACTGCATTTTTAAGCAGTTGTAACTTGCTAATTCTCTTTAAAGGTAGCTCCACGTTGGATACATTGTAGTAGTACACTCAGGAGGTGACTAAAGTATGAGTGACTGTCAGCAGAATCTCCAAAGAGCTGCCATCTGTTCCTCAGATAGGAGCCATGAATCCAGAAGGACCCCAGATTTAGTTCTATATCCTGTACAAAAGAAAGAGTCACCAGAACCAGGGATTGAAACCTAGATCTACTAGGGCTGAGCTGAAGCAGGTTCTCCTCATTCAAATCCTCCAGACACAAAGGAGAGGAACTTTGGTAGGGAAGTTGCTATGCAGTAGGGAGGTTGATACAATAGCAATGGTTCCTATTGATTCCTACAACCAAATTTAACAGTGTCTTGCATTTATTTATCTATGGAGCAGTGTCTCTAATATAGCCATAGCTACTGCTGCATGGGAGCTTTTGCTGATGCCACATCAAAAACCCTCTTTGAAATGGGTTACACTTTTTTGGCACCCAAGAAAATTTCAGTGAAACACACTTGGTCAGCCTTCTCATCCGTGATAAGATGAGGCTGACCTGGCATTCACATCAGCAGCCAAAAACAGGGGCCACTGAAGGGCTAGTGAGTGAGAAATATGGTTGAGTAGAGAAAATAAATGGCGACATGGAGCTAATTAGATGATATCAGGCCGAGAGTCCAAGAGCAGACCCACACCTGATCCATGATAAGACGCCCACTTGATATGACCCACACCTGACCCATCACAAGACCCTCTCCTGACATGAGCCTCACCTGAAGTGACCTTCCCATCACAAGACACAGTGACCACATATAAGAAGCCCTTATAAACAGAAAAACACGGACATTCCCTAAATTTTGCTGAAGATGTTACCTAGCCTGATAATGAAACATTTGGAAACCAACCCACAAGCTCAGAGAATGAACTTCCACCCTCATCCTACACCTGAGTTACAGATATTCAACACTATTGCAAATCAAGATGGCCAAATGTGTGTGATTTGGGGGGGGGAAGCAAAAGAAGTACAGTAATCTCAGTTTATGTATTTATTTACCCAATTTATATAACCTCTCTTCTCACAAAACAAATGACTTGGGCAGCATCCAGTAAGCAACATAGATAGACATCAGGCAGAGTGATAGACAGTAAGGTAAATTCTCAACTGTCCATCTACATTCTAGTGGCCACATGTGGCCACTAGGTCATAATTGTTAAAGAGTTTGGGTCATTCGTTTTGGCCCTCCACTACTGATCAATTCTTTAGACTTTCTTGATTTAGTTCTAGGAATAAAGGCATATATCAATTTTGGTTACTTTCATAATCTGATCATAAACTTTTGATTTAGTCTTCTTCATATCAGTTTCAGTGTTTTGTTTGTTTGTTTAAAGGCAAAATTGGACACTGGCAGTGCGATGAATGTTTGTGCTTTATTCTCTGAGTCAGTTTGCATAGTATATTTTTCTTTTTGCAAGCAAGGCTTTCTAAAAAGCATTTTTACAAAATACTTTGATGTGTTATTTTTATGGCCATTTCTTTTTTCGCACAAATCCTTGCGTGCTACAAGTGTCCATGTGAATGATAACTGGAGCAAGTAAACTTTAAGAAAAACTAAATGTGAGGATATGCGTAATTATGACTTTTCCTCTCGTTCCTATTCTGTTTTCATGAGTGTACAGGAATATTTTACCCTACTGAAAGTATTGACCTATTTTCTCTATTACTAGATCTTTTGATTTATATTATCACTCCTAGATCTCTAATAAAGTCCTTCAATGTCAGTGGCTGGTGCTTAGTTTGAATTGAAGATGTTAGGAGTGGAACGGGATGTTTCTATACAAAAAGCACAAACTGTTCCACTGAGCTTTAAAAACAAGCAAAGCAAAGCATTATTGTCTTCTGGCTTAGAAAAAAAAAATTCCCCATGGTGCGACTGTCATTATGAAGGGGTAAGGAATTAAATTTCCCCCTAATGCCTTGGAATACTTGGCCAAGAAGAAAGTCAGGCTGTCAATGATTGCAATGACAGAATAAGCATTCCCCCACCCACCCCAAATCAATGAAGTTGGTCTTCCAAAATAAAATAGCTGGCTGCTTTTAACATTAAATGTTTTTTATTTCCATTCATGTGGTTGAAAGTTGTTAAAGGCTTTATTTCTTCGAATACCAGGAACCCACAGAGATAATTCAAAATGCCCACAATGATTCTTGGGGCGCCCAACATGGAAACTGTTGGTAAAGACCAACAGATTTGGCAGCAATTGAAACACATGGATGTATACGCAAGTGGTTATACGAAAAGGCTTTTTCATAAACAAAAAGCAAATCTCAAATGCTTTTAAATCCACAGTGTTCTTTAGTCTTTCCAAGTGTTTGCTAGGACTTGAAGAAGATCCATGTCATAACAGACCATCCACTTTTTCCTTTCTCGGTGCTTTGCTTGTACTGTATGTCTTTCTAGTGGCCCGTTACTGGCCTCAGAGACGTCTTTTGAACACCTCTATTAACATAAGGGACATGGTAGCTCAGTGGCTAAGATGCTGAGCTTGCCGATCGAAAGATCAGCAGTTCAGCGGTTTGAATCCTTAGAGCCACGTAATGGGGTGAGCTCCCATTACTTGTCCCAGCTTCTGCCAGCCTAGCAGTTCGAAAGCATGTAAAAATGCAAGTATATATAATATACTAATATAATATAATATAACGGAGTGAGTTAACGAGGCTAATTGAAGTGTGAGGGGGCGAAACTGTCAGGCAACGGAGCTGAGGCGATTTTGAGGAAGTGCAACGGAGAGGTGTGGATTGGAAATAAAACACATAGTTATAGATTTACCAGACAGAAATTGGGAAATAGACAAAGATTATTCATTTGGGGAAAGAAATACAGATCCAAGTGTTAGACTTATTTTAAAAAAAAAGAAGCTGGTGCGGAGACAATAAAGAAGAGACGAAGAAGAAACAGTATCTAGTTTCCGGAGTGACTGTGAGGGATTTAAAAACTTTGTAACGGTGGCAGAGCTTCAGTGAACAGATACTGTAACTATATTAGAGTATTAACTTGCAAATAAATAAAAAACATTGAGGCTCTGGAAGAGGTGTTTAAAATATTTTCAGAAGGCAAATTGAAGGACTTTGGAAACAATTACAAACTAGACAACTGAAAAGACACAAAACCAAGTGAGGATTGCAAAGACTTCAATTCTGGAACCTAATACAACGAAAGAAATTTATTTTATTGTTTGAAAGACTTAATTTATTTGAATTATTTTAATTGAATTATTTTAATAATATTTTAAGTACTTTTAAGTACTTTTATCTATTTGTTTGTTTATTTATGTAATACTTAATGTTTTAATATAGAATATAGTATATAATATTATAGCCCAAATAGCATAAGGTTTAGGATTACTTAAGTTTAAATGTTAAATATATACTTTTTAATATATTCTGGAACCTAATATAACGAAAGAAATTTATTTTATTGTTTGAAAGACTTAATTTATTTGAATTATTTTAATTGAATTATTTTAATAATATTTTAAGTACTTTTAAGTACTTTTATCTATTTATTTGTTTATTTATGTAATACTTAATGTTTTAATATAGAATATAGTATATAATATTATAGCCCAAATAGCATAAGGTTTAGGATCACTTAAGTTTAAATGTTAAATATATACTTTTTAATATATTCTGGAACCTAATATAACGAAAGAAATTTATTTTATTGTTTGAGAGACTTAATTTATTTGAATTATTTTAATTGAATTATTTTAATAATATTTTAAATACTTTTAAGTACTTTTATCTATTTATTTGTTTATTTATGTAATACTTAATGTTTTAATATAGAATATAGTATATAATATTATAGCCCAAATAGCATAAGGTTTAGGATTACTTAAGCTTAAATGTTAAATATATACTTTCTAATATAAGTAAGAAAAGTTGGAATATATAAGTTTTGAATAGATATAATAATATAACACATAGCATATCTGTTTTTTCTTATTTCTGTTTTATCTTGTTTTTCTATTCTAATAGTTTTTTTATGTGACACAATTTAATATTAATTTAAAAATTGATATGGTGTTAAAAGAATGAATTGAAAATTGATTATTAATATTGATATATATTGATTTAAATAAGAATAAATTTATTAAAATTGATAAAATTTATTAGAGATATAACTAAGGATTTAATAGAACTTATTAGAATTAATAATATATTTAAATAGAATATTTAGTTTAGAAACTGAAATATGACTTGCTGAGATATCATATTTTATCCCTGCTCCTTATTTAAATTTAATTAATCCCTCATATAATGATATTATAGTTTGAAATTTGACTGTATTTGAAAACTAAACAAGTGATATTGGCTTCTGTAATTATCAGAAGGAAAATCTTACTATATGCTATAGACAGTGCGTGAAAATTTGGGAATTATTAAATTAGAAAATTAAGACGACAACTACTGGCTTATTAATAATGACAAAACCAGGTAAAAAGGCAATAGCCAACCAAGCAATGTCTATTACGTCATCAACACAACAGAAAACAATAGACACAATGTTACTTTCAGAAAAAGAGAAATCTCCTCAATCAATTAACATCAAAAACATTCACTCAGTATTATCAATGATACAAGAGACTATGAACAAAACACAGGAATCAATTGCTGATAACCATCAAGAAAGTAGGAAAAACCATGAGGATTTGAAAATGGACATAGGTGAAATTAAAGATAATCTTAAAAAAATGGATAATAAGATAGAGAAAATTCAACAAAATATTGCTAAAAATGAACAAAGGATCCAAAATATTGAAGATAAGATGGGCAAAGTAGAAAAAAAGATAGAAGAGTCAGAATGTGCTCAAACAACAATAAACAAAGAACTGGAAGATTCAATTTCATTTTTAGAAATGGAAAAGGCGTTATTTTACCTAAGATTTCAAAATATAGTGGAAAACAGAGAGGAAGATTTGAGAGATGTAATGGTGGGAATTCTGGCTGAAGCAACGTTAAAGAATAAAGAAGAAATTAATAAGGAAATTGATGAAATTTATAGAGTATTCACAAATTACGCCCGAAGAAACAGGTTACCAAAAGAGGTTCATATTAGATTTGTAAGGAAGTTGGTAAAAGAGGAAATATACAAAAAAATGAGAGAAAAACCAATTATATATAAGGGAAAAGAAATAATTACATTAAAACAAATACCAAGAAGAATAAGAGAAACAAGGAAAAATTATAACTTTCTGACAACAGAATTACACAAACATAAAATAATGTTCCGGTGGTTAACGCCAGAGGGACTGCTTGTTTCATGGCAAGATAAAAAATATAAACTTGATACACTAGAGAAAGCACAGCAATTTTTTGATAGCAACTTTTTTCCTGAGGAAGAACAAGAATCTGAACCACAGCAAGAAATTGCAAATCAGGAGAACAAACCGAGAAAAATACAGCAAGAAGAAAGAAAAAGAGGGGAGAAAGAAAGAATGGAAAGAGAAGGAGCAAGGGATAAAATACAAATTACAGGAAAAAAAAGACACTAGGAAAATAAGAACATCAAGAAAATAGAAATTTGAAATGGAGAAAGATTTAAAATTGATATCGATTAACATAAATGGACTAAACATTCCATCAAAGAGATCACGTACTTTTAGAAATTTACAAAAATTGAAGATAGATATTATAACATTACAAGAAGTTCATATTAAAAAACAACAACGCAGTTTATTAGAGAACAAAAGATTAGGAAAACTTTATACGGCACTAACAGAACAAAAAAAGAGAGGTATAGCAATGTACATCCGGAATCATATACAATCAAAGCAATTATTTGCAGATGAGGAGGGTAGGATGCTGATGGTTGAAATTGAAACAGAAAAGAAGAAGATATTACTAGTATCACTTTATGCACCAAATGGAACCCAAATTGATTATTTTAAAAAGATGCACAACAAAATTAAGGAATTGGAATACCAAAACATATGCATAATTGGAGATTTTAATGCAATTGTAAACATAGAGAAGGACTATAGGAGTTGTAAACATAATAAATCCAGGAAAAAAACACTTCCAGAAACATTTTATGATATAGTAGAAGAATTTCAATTACAAGATGCTTGGAGGGAACTCAATTATGATAAACAACAATACACATTCTATTCAAATCCACATCAATCGTGGTCCAGAATTGACATGGCTTGGATGACAGCAGAGCTTATAGCAGACATTAAACAAATAGAAATTACAACAAACACATGGGCTGATCATAGCCCCATTGAAATAACATGGAAGGGACACCAAAAGCGTAAAAGATGGATGATGGATAGAGATATTATAAATGACAAACAATATGTGGATATGATCCAAAAAGAATTGAAAATATTTCTACAAATTAATGTGAAAGAGCACACCAGTCTACAAAATCTATGGGACACAACCAAGGCATATATCAGAGGCTTAACAATTGCCTATACTGCACAAAAAAATAAAAACAAACAACAAATAAAACAAAATTTACAGACAATATTACATCAATATGAATTAGATCTACAGAAACAGCCATATAATCAAGAAATTAAGGAGAAAATAAATTTAACAAGGCATAAATTAAATTTGATCACAACAACAGAAATAGCAAGAAAAATAAAAATCGCTAAACAAAACCAATTTGAACATGCAAACAAAACTGGACGGTGGTTAGCATATAAATTGAAAATAGAAAAACAGAGGAATATTATAATACAGTTAAAAGATGTAGATGGTTGTTTATACCAGAATATTGAAGACAAAAAACGAATTGCAAAGGAATTTTTCAAAAACTTATACGCAAAGGAAGAGATTAGAGAAGAAAATATCATAGAATATTTAAATAAAATAAAGATTCAAGAATTAGAAGAAGAACATATAGAATTATTGAACAGACCAATCTCAATGTTAGAATTAATAGAAGCGAGAAAGAAACAAAAAAATAACAAGACACCGGGAACAGACGGTATACCGGCAGAGTTTTATAAGACATTCCAACAACCATTAGATGATATATTAATACAAGTTTTCAATGATGCATTAATGGAAGCTGAAATTCCGAAGTCATGGAATGAAACAATAATCACATTAATACCAAAACAAGATTCGGATCCCACGGAAATTAAAAATTATAGACCAATTTCTCTTCTCAATGTAGATTATAAACTATTCACATCAATTATAACACAGAGATTGAAAAACCTAGTCAAATACTATATACATCCTGATCAAAATGGTTTTATTCCGGGAAGACAAATTCATAACAATACAAGAACAATTATTGACACTCTGGAATTCTATGAGCAAAGATCGGAAAACCAGTTAGCTTTAATTTTCCTAGATGCGCAAAAAGCATTTGATAATCTCAACTGGACATTTCTATTAGCACAATTAGAAAAAATGAAATTTGGAGAAAGATTTATAAAAATGATTAAAAAGATATACAACACCCAAACAGCAAAAATACAAATTAATGGCGATACAACTGAACAATTTGATATAAAGAAAGGAGTGAGACAAGGATGCCCATTATCTCCTATATTGTTTATATTAACATTGGAAATATTACTAGAAGAAATCAGGAAAGATACAGAAATAACTGGACTAAAAATAAAAAATCAAGAATATAAACTGCAAGCCTTTGCAGATGATATAGTATTCATTTTAGATAAACCCATACAATCTGGACCAAAATTAATGATAAAAGTACAACAATATGGAGAAGTAGCGGGATTGAAAATTAATAAACAAAAAACTAAAATTATAACAAAGAATCTTAACAAGTATCAAAAAGAAGAATTGGAAAATATATTAGGGATACAAATAGCAAAGAAAGTTAAATACTTAGGAATATGGATTACAAACAAAATATCAACTTTGAAGGAAGACAATTATATTAAATTAGCTAAACAAATAGAAAAGGATTTGGAAAAATGGGCAAAACTCCAATTGTCTCTTTTAGGCAAAATTGCTACCATTAAAATGAATATTCTGCCAAGAGTGTTATACTTATTTAGGGTAATACCAGTAAACCCAGGAAGAACATATTTTAAAGATTTAGACAGAATGATATTAAAATTTATTTGGCAGGGGAAAAAAGCAAGAATCAAATTAAAACATCTACAAGACAAAAGAGAGAGAGGGGGAATGGGACTCCCTGATTGGCAGAGTTATTACAAAGCCTCAGCGTTAATATGGATAAAAGATTGGATCGAACTCAAAAACATAAGAACATTAATATTGGAAGGTTTTGACTTAACAAGAGGTTGGCATGCATATCTTTGGGGAGAGAAAATTACAAAACAAGAACAATTTCGCAAACATATTGTAAGAGATAATTTGCTTAAAATATGGAATGAAATCAGAAAATATCACTATGATAGGATTCCTAGGTGGACTTCCATAATGGAAGCACATATTTATCCAAATACAATAGATACAAATAAATTAAAAACATATAAGGACATCTTAAATGAAGAAGGAAAACTAAAAACAAGAGAAGAATTGAGAATGCAAAATGTGGAAATAGAGTGGTGGTCATATTTGCAATTAAAATCCAGATATAAGTCTGATATGGAAAAAACTGGAATTCAAATGGAACCAAATCAGTTGGATAAAATTTTATTAGGCCCCAATGAGAAATTAATAACCAAAATTTATAATTTTCTATTGGAATATAAACTAGCAGAGGAAGTAGTTAAAGAGAATATGATCACATGGGCGACGAATTTTGGGTATGCAATAGAATTAAATAAGTGGGAAAATTTGTGGAAAAATATTAATAAATTAACATTATCTGTACCATACAAAGAAAATGCTTATAAATTGTTCTATAGATGGCATCTACCACCGGCGCGAATTTCTAAAATGTTTCCTGGCACATCTCCACTCTGTTGGAAATGTAAAGCGCATAAAGGGACATATTATCATATATGGTGGTCATGTTCCAAAGCTAAAAAATTCTGGAACAATATAAAAATGCAACTAGAACAAATAATAACTCAAAAGGTGCCATTAAAGCCAGAAACTTATTTATTAGGAATACCTACAAGCAAATATGAAAAAGAAATAATATATTTAATAACACACATTTTGACTGCAGCAAGAATTATATACGCACAAAATTGGAAACAAGAAGAGGTCCCGACTCAAGAGAAATTAATATCCAAAATTATGGAATGCGCTGAGATGGATAAACTTACCAAGGAGATCCAAGGAAAAGAAGAATCTGAATATTATCTAGTCTGGCAAAAATGGTATAAATGGTTAGAGGGAAGTGGAAAAAGAAGAGAAGAAGAAAGAAAGAAAAATTGAATAAAAGAAAAGATATCAATAGAGTAAAATAAAGTTTTAAATCAAATGAAATTTAAGAAAGAGACACGAGATATCAATAAAATAATATCATTATATAAGGTGAGAGAAATATTGTATATTGAAGAATATAGGATATTGATATTGTAACAATTCAGATATTATAGGTAGATGTTATAAAGATGATGTTTGTTGTAAATTGTTTTACTTGCATTTATAAATGTATTATGTGGTTTCTTAAATTAATAAAAATTAAATTAAAAAAAAAAAATGCAAGTAGAAAAATAGGGACCACCTTTGGTGGGAAGGTAACAGCATTCTGTGCGCCTTTGGCATTTAGTCATGCTGGCCACATGACCATGGAGATGTCTTCGGACAGTGCTGGCTCTTCGGCTTTGAAACGGAGATGAGCACTGCCCCCTAGAGTCAGGAACGACTAGCACATATGTGCGAGGGGAACCTTTACCTTTACCTATTAACATAGGGTCATCTGTATTTAAATTATTATGGACAAAAACCTGCTTGAGTCCGCAGTTTTAGATCCATACAAATCAGGAAACAGATTTAACAATATTTTAATCTAAGAAAATCTGCAGTTTATTTAGAATATGTCATCACTGTAAACATAGCAAGATGCCAAACAACAAAGAGTAGCTGGCTGGCATGAGTTTGTTTTTTTAGCAGTTGGAAAAAAATGGGTAAATGTATCATTTGGTTTTTGTTTAGAAATCAGCTGCAGTTGTATATGCATTTAGATTCTTGAAAGTCCCACTGGAATTAAGAGCATTGGAACACCTAACTTTTGGCTTCTTCTGGACCCAATGCTTGTAGCACACATGGAATTCTGTACAGCCAACTATTTTTTGTTCTCCACAACAAAAATACTTCTTTAAAAATTTCCATATTGTCTCTCCAATCTTAAGGAAATAGGGCAATCTGCCTCATTCAGAGGTCCATGGGGGCCAGATCAAGTTATGGATTATAATCTATAGCAACAACATATGTGTGTTACAAAAAATATTGCGACCAAGAGAATCCATATTTGCTCCAGATCCATTATGATGATTGATAATAATTGGTTGTCTGTTTTTACTATAATTAAGATTTCAAAATAGTTTTTGTTCATTTTTCTGTTAATAAACCTGTTTGTGGGGTCCTTGGTTCTCCCTGAGTTCAGTTGTTTTATTGCAGACATTTCATTACTTAGCATTGATGATGTTATCTATTTGGGTAATAAAATGTCTGCAAGACAATAACCACAGGGGTGAAATCCAGCAGGTTCTGACAGATTCTGGAGAATCGGTAATGGAAATTTTGAGCAGCTCGGAGAAGCAGTTGCGGAAATTTTGAGTAGTTTGGAGAACCGGCAAATACCACCTCTGGCTGGCCCCAGAGTGGAATGGGAATGGAGATTTTGCAATATCTTCCTCCAGGAGTGGGGAGGGAATGGGGATTTTGCAGTATCCTTCCCCTGCCACACCCACCAAGCCATGCCCAACAAGCCACCCCATGCCCAACAAGCCATGCCCAAGAACCGATAGTAAAAAAATTTGGATTTCACCACTGAATAACCAAGCTTTGAAAGTATCAAGGACCTCCACAGTTCAACCCTGAGTTACAAGTACTTTTTTCTACTGAAATCTATTGGCATTTTGCAGGCTATAAATTCAAAATTTTGCATTTCAGTTTCCAATTGAAATAAATATGTTAAACTATAAACCATGAATGTAAAAAATAAACTTTTTTTTCTGGAGAACATATTCAAATATGAAGCTACTGGGAAAGTGATCCTTTGAAATAGATTATATTCAGAATTAGAAAATATTGGGCTAATCAAAAATAAGTGACAAACTGATACACAACTAAAATTGAATCATATTTCAGTCTGATTAGATTATCAAAAAAAATGGAAGGATAAAATATTTTAAATTGCAGCTTCTAAGAGAAATGCAAAATTAATATTTCAATTTAAAAAGTATAGCCTTTCCTATGTTTTCCCATGACTTATATTTCCTCTTTGGCTTTTCCTTCCTTGATGTTTTTCATCTTAGGAAGGACATATAAATCTTTCAAAACTCCAACAGTTATACAGGAGTGGTTTTAAAGAGATACATTAAGAAGAATAAATAAACTATAACCAGCAATGTATGTTCTTAAAGATGTTTAAATTATTACATATTGATATCTTGCTAGGATTTCCATATCATATAAGATACTAGCTGGACGCCCGTGCTTTGCTACGAAACTATGTAATCGAGCATGATAAATGAACATTTAAACTCTGAAACTTAATATAGAATGTGTAACTCCGTAGCATCAGGGCGTGTTAATATAAGGCAACTGGGAGTTGGAACAGAGGGGGAGGGGAAGTAGAATGTCCCAGCTCGCATGCCGGTTGAGTCACGTGCTGGCCATGCCCATGCCCAGTTTAGTGAAGGGATAGCATCAGACCATGTTAATATAAGGCAACTGGCAGTTGGAACAGAGTTCCTTTCAGGTGAGGAGGAGGAGTAGAACGTCTAACTCGGTAGCATCAGAGCATAATACTGTACATGAAATACTAATGATCTGATGGTCATTTTGAAAAATCCTTTCTTAGTGAGCACCTAGAAGCCAAGAGGAACATACATGCCAAATTTCAAGTTTGTAGGCTTTACCATTCTGGAGATTTTGTGATGAGTGAGTGGTATTTGGCTTTTTTATATATAGAGATGATGGCAATCAGCATTGAGAAGTCATTTCTCACTAAAAATCTGTTCTTGAAACAACTAACAAGCAGGGCTGTCTTTTGTTTTGAGATTTTAAGAAGCTTATAAACATCTGTCCTTTGAAATATTTGATCTTTTTGGAAAATATTTTGTGCAGCTGTAAAAGTTCCAGGGATGTCTGCTCAAGCTATATTCCAAACAACATTCTATATTCTAAATAACTTTTCAGGTATCATCCTTCCAAGCCACAGAGAGAGAATTGGCCCCTTCAGTTGCCTTAAAATGTGTATTCAGAGTTGTCAGCCAATAGGAGACAATTATCTTCCTAATGATATATGCCAGGATTACATGGACAGCCTTGCTCAGGTCAAATCTAAGAAGCAGCTGTTTGAAGGATCATTTCTTACTATGCTGGTAAAAAAATTAAGAATGATCCTTTCAAGGGCAGATTTTAATGGGACGCAATATTGCAGAGGACATAAACTTTGCCTTAAAACAAACAAAGACAGTTTTTGTTTTAATCCTGATTAGTTTGGATTCTGGGTGGGTAAAAGAAAGCCATTGTTGCTAAAACATAGATTCCATCCTATAAAAAGCTGATACTTTACACAAAGATATTTTGGCACAAAGAACAAGACTAGTTTCACAACCATATCCTCTTGCTAATTTTATGGTCTGTATGGCTGCTGTAATCTAGATTTTGAAGTAGTGGCCACGAACATCATATACATACAGTATTAGTTTTGGGGAAAGTTGTTGAAAGAACAGTTTTTTTTCTAACTTGTAATTATGTCCTTTATATAATAACACATAACTATATAATAATAATAGTAATAACAACCTATATTTTTCATCATTAATAATATTATCAATAGCTCCTGTATATTTGATTATAGCCTTTAAGAAAATACATTCAGATCTTCATTTGAAGAAATAAATAAGTATATTTACAGAAGCCATTTGAATGTATCGATGTTCTTCCTAAACAGACAGAAATAACTTTTTGATTTGTGGGTAGGGATTAACATGCTGCCTAGGTCAGTGTCCCTGACTTTTGCAGCTTGGTGGCTTGGTGGGGGGGAAAGTAGGGGAACCGGGCCATGCGAGCAGTGGGCTGGTGCACACTCACATGTGTACACAGCTTGATTTGCTCAGTGTTGAGTTGTGTGCATGTGTGCACGCATGCTGACTTACAGCTCACACGGCCAGGTTCCAAATAGGCCATGGACTAATAGTGGGCCATGGCCTGGGGGATGGGGACCATTGGCCTAGATGGAAACTTGGTGAGAAGGAATTTCCACTAGTAATATTATCCTTTTAAAAGTATCTTAAGTGGTGCGCATTATGGTAAGCCTTTTTCCAGGATGATGAGGGGTGGGAACTTAGCATTACAGCTTTTGATCCTATATAGCAACTAAAAAAAAAAAAAAAAGTCAAAGAAAATACATTGAAGATTTCTCTGATATACATTAAGTAAAAAGGTAAAGGTTCCCCTCGCACATATGTGCTAGTCGTTCCCAACTCTAAGGGACGGTGCTCATTTCTGTTTCAAAGCCAAAGAACCAGCACTGTCCGAAGACATCTCTGTGGTCATGTGGCCGGCATGACTAAACACCAAAGGTGCATGGAACGCTGTTACCTTCCCACCAAAGGTGGTCCCTATTTTTCTACTTGCATTTTTACATGCTTTCAAACTGCTAGGTTGGGAGAAGCTGGGACAAGTAACGGGCGCTCACCCCATTATGTGGCAGTAGGGATTCGAACCGCTGAACTGCGACCTTTCGATCAACAAGCTCAGGGTCTTAGCCACTGAGCCATTGCATTCCATATATACTATAAGTAGAAAGTGAATTACTTCACACCGGTTATCAATAATTATTACCTTTGCATATCATAGAACTTTTGTGAGTGGATCTGCATTATTTCATGAAAATTGATTGTGAAAGGCTGAAATGTTTTTCCTCCCCCAATTCTCACATAGAGTGCAATAAAAAGATTGTGTTCAAAATATACAAATTGTTAACATATGACCCACCAGAGTCTGCTGGACTCCCATGTTCTATCAGTTCCAGACAGCTTTGTCACTGGTAAAGAAGGATAGAGTTGTAGACCAAAACTCTCAGAGAGGTCACGGCTCCCTTCCTCTGAAGAAAATTACATGAATTTGAGTAAAACCTCTTTACATTCTTGGTTCCCTAAGCAATACATTAATTTGATAGGATATTAAAAACTATCTGTAAACTGACCCTATTTTTATTCACAGTTAATTATAGGCTGAATTCTCTCAGCTTTGGAAATGCCTGGGTGGTTTTAAGTCTTGTCATATAACTCACTCCTGCTTTGGGAAGATCTCAGCAAATCTAGCACAATTCCTATTTTTGAGAGTTTTGGTGTGTGTGTGTGTTTGTGTGTGTGTGTGTGTTTATACTTAAGCATTTATACTTTAGTATGTAATGAACACTGCACAATAAATCAAAATAACTTTATCTGTTTTGTATGAAGCTTCGTTGACTTTAATTAGATTATTCCACCTCATAAAGCATGTTTCTTTTCCTAAACTTTGGGATTTAGATAAGAGGGACACAACAAGAGTTTAACTTGAACTAGTTCTGTCCAGTTAAAAATCCATTCACCTCATCATCCCTTGGGTACCTCAAGATTTTATTACAATGTGTTAGAGCCAGATCTAAAGATATTTAGAATTTGCCACGGAAGACAAATACCTTTAGACCATTTGTTTAACCTCCTGACCTATACACAAACTAGAATGATATTTTAGAATTTTGCAACTCAGTTATCTTAACATCAAAATGAAAATTCATATCTTAAGGAGAAGCATTCATGTAATATAAATAACATTAGGAAAAGAATGCAGGCCAAAAATGCAAACCAAGAAAAGTTTATAGAAAAATGCATGTATTATGAAAATATACATGGCAATATTCCTATAAAATTGTTTTGTAGAACCATTCTTAGGTTGCATTTGCCATCAAGTATGGAAACCATTTAAGATGAACTCATGATCAGGAAACTAAGAAACTGAGTGAAACAAACACTATCAGATTTGCTTATCTAGGCTTAGAATAAATTCATTAAAATTAAAGGAAGGTAAATTAATTATGATATTTTGACCTCTTGATTCTAGTGAATCTATTTTAAAATATCACAAAGTCTGGATATTGTTTAGTAACATGAACTGAAAGAAGCAAATCCTTGACTAAGTTTCTTTGCTTCAGTGAAGAATCAAATGAAGCATCATCTCAAAGTTTCTTTTGAAGTAATGTGGCCGATTCAGTTCTAAAGTGCACCTCCATGAAAATTTCTTCCTAATCTGGCAAGTTTTGGAAGAATATCAGGAGAAGTTAGGAGACACCACAGATCACCCCACTGAGACAGCTGTCCCTTAATATTTTGCTTATTACTTCACCTACTTGTAAACATTAGCACCTCCTCAATCTGGGACAATTGAGTCTCAGCCGAGGTTGGATTGCAAAACTGTGTAAGTGTGTAAAATAGTAGAAGAGATATCAATAGGATGAACTCCAGAAGTCATGAAAGCCAAGTCTCAGTTATTTCCTCAAACAAAGTCAGTTTTAAGCATGGTGGGACGTAATATTTCCAAATAATCACAGGCTAACAGGTTGCCTGCCCTTGTATTTAGTTCAAGCAGTCAGCACCTTGGTCAGCGCAATATGGATGTCTCAGGAAGATTTGGTTAGCCAGCAGGATATGGGTTAAGTAACCCATCATTGGAACACTCATCCTTCACTAGTCTACTATTTCAGTTTTCTGCATGTTGTTATGCTGTTCAGCTTCTGCTTCTGATTTGTTTTCTGTTTTCTGCTAACTGCTTTCATAATATGTTTGTTGTTCTCAATAGTACTTTAATTTTCCCTGCTCCCTTCTATGACTTGCCCTCCCCCAATAATATATGTTTGGAAAAGTTGGAGAATTCTATAGTGCACATTTGGTAGGTGCATATAGGATAGATAGTGGAAGACAATCAAGAAAAGTCCCGTGGCCCAGACAAAATTGCATAGCTGGGTGTAGCTTTTCATTTTAATTTATTGTAGGTTTTTGCGATATTCCCCAGGATCCTATTGAAGGTTTAGATAGATATATCTCCAAGATGAATACACAGACAAAGGGAATTTCCTTAAAATTGAATGAATAACTTTCTCAGCTTGCTTGGACAAGTTTAGGGACTACTGGTAGGTTCCTTCAGCTATATCATTTGTTGATTTAGAATCTTTATAGCTGACACTTACTATCATGTGAACTGTGACAAATATCTCTGCTCCCTCCTCTCCCTTTCATTAAACAGGCAGAATTCAAGTAGGAAATGTCAATTTTACCTGCCCAAACCAGGCATGGAATATAATTCTCTAATGTTGGAGGTCTAGAGATTCTTAAGGAATATCTGCAGTAAAAAAAAGGGCTAGCGTCAAAATATAATTTAACAAAATAGGATCTAAAGCCAGCAGTCTATTTTGAAGAGTTTGTTGCTTTTGTGAAGAAAGAAACATTTTTAAAAATCTGATACAGGAATTGATTTAAGGGTGGGGGTTTTTTTTTAGTTGCTTGTTGTATTTTTATATTTTGTATAAAATACAAAATTCCTATGTACTGTATGCCTACATGAATCTTTCCTAAGGATGTTCTCCAAGAACTTATTAAGACTACAGTGAAAGCCATGCTGGAACAACGCAATGGTCATTTTAGTCTAGGTTCGTATTTCCAACAACAATAACCTAAAGGTAAAGGTAAATATTCCCCTCGCACATATGTGCTAGTCGTTCCCGACTCTAGGGGGCAGTGCTCATCTCCGTTTCAAAGCCGAAGAGCCAGCGCTGTCCGAAGACATCTCCATGGTCATGTGGCCGGCATGACTAAACACCAAAGGCACACAGAACACTGTTACCTTCCCACCAAAGGTGGTCCCTATTTTTTCTACTTGCATTTTTTACGTGCTTTCGAACTGCTAGGTTGGCAGAAGCTGGGACAAATAACAGGAGCTCATCCCATTACGAAGAAGACTTAGTGACAGAAGAGCAGTGTTGTTCCTCCATCTGACATTTAGTGATGTAGTATCTCTGAGCCATTATACCCATGAAAATAATAGCTTGGATATGCAATCTTCATGAGTTTGTATTATTCTTTATTCTTATTAGGAACATTTCTTAATGATGAGAGAATAAAATTGGGTATGATCCTACCTTATATAGAATACCCAGCTGTGATGTGTTCTAAAATAAAAATTGGTGATTCATTTTTAAATTGATTTTAGTTACTTGCTGCAAACATATTCAGCATTTTATCTGAGAGCTCATGGACATGAGCAAATCCACTACTTTTAGTTCCACAATAACAACCTTGTGGGCCAGAATGGTTTAAAAGAGTGACTTGTTCAGACGTGTTCAATGAGCTCCATAGTCAAATGAAGGACTAAAACTTAGATCTTCTCAATCCAAGTCCAACATATTTGTTATTCTATTACACTCTTGATTTTGCCCACGAACATAGGTGAAGGGAGCATAAATCCTAATTTCAGTATTTTTTATTCACAAGAATATAATCATGGTTTGCTTTAACATTTTAACTGTAACTATTGCGCTATTATTGTTAATGAATTGGTCATTCAATTCAAAGATATCCCACTTCATAGACATGTTACATCGTTTACTGCTATTAATTTGTCCAGTAAGGAATTGATGTTTCCATTCCTTGAAAAGCAAGTATATATTATAATAAATGGAGGGGGGGAATGCAAGTTATCAAGTTGGGGTGGGAATTGTGGGAACAGAATAAAATTCCAACAGTAAACTGAGCCTCAACCCTGTGGAATTGGCTTTACAAAATTAATGGTTGAATTCACATCACATGCAAGATAATCCTGTAGGTATAGAAAACCTACTTAGAGTTAGAAAGCTGTGACGCATGAAACTCCAGAGTATATGTAACTTAACTTCAGGTAACTATATTTCAAGTTGGACATCATTTTTATGAAAGAGAAAAAAAAATAAAATGTGTTAAAAATAGGCTATATTACTTATAACTTTATCACTTGAGGGTCTTTAATTTTCCAATACCAGGCACCACACTCTTCCTGTGGTGGATCACGTGCGGCTAGTTGTATTTTGAGAAGACCTGAAATGCACTTTGCTTAAAATAGTAAACCAAATAAAAAAATACACTATTTTAGTGTAGGAAAGTGGTTTGCCTTTCTGTTTGATTTTTTCCACACCTGGGAAAAATTATGATGAGAAACAGGTGGTCCTTATTGCTACCTTGAAGAAGCAAAGAAGAAAGAAAGAAAAGCAGAGTTAATAAAACCCCAGGAGAGAAACTCAAACTATTGCTTTGTTTATACCAACTTCCATTTACCAAGTGCTAAACAAATCCCCAAATCCCAGATAAATGTAAAAAAAAAGTCCACAATGTAAAAGTTTAGGACTACCAGAGATTTAAAAACAAAAACAAAGGTGTATTTTATGGTAGTCAACATTTAAATTCACAACATTTAAATTCAATCTGTCTGAGACAAATATTTTCTGAATTTATCCAGGAAGCATATTAAGAAGTTCAGTAACTTCTATCTTTAGATGAAATAATAAACTGCAAGATTACAGGAGTAGATGTGTTATATGTATTTAAAAAAAGGAACTTTGCCCTCTTTCCATTCATTAAATTCACTTTGGAGGAATACTTCCTTCTAGAACTGATTGGAATCAACTTTTTTAATAGCCATATTAGGAAAATTTAAAAGACAGAAGAAGAATATGTTTTGTCACTTAAATTGCCATCTCAGAATCAATGGATGAAGAAAAAAAACTTTCCTGGAAATTAATATCTAAAAAATAGAGGATTAAAAGTATGTCTCCATTGTTCACTGTGTTCATATTAATGGTCCTAAAATACAAGACCATTTCATCTGTACCATATTCCTAATGAATCCTACTTCTAAACATATGTATGTATGTGTCTAGAACTTGTATCAGTGATTTGTGGTTTACGAGTCATCTTTCTATATCCACATTCTTCAATGCAGGATAGATCATTCTTTGTCCATTAATACTATTTTTAGCAAAAAAAAATTATTGTAACCAGAATATGCAGGCAGGAGAAGTTTTATGTTTGATCATGTAGTTATCTTCCTTGGATAGACACATCTGGGATAAGAATAAAGCAACTCCCAATCACAGGTTTTGTACATATGTATGTAGGTGTGTTTCTGCATGTAAGAACAAGACTTTGAGAACATATGTATGCGGGTTCTGAATGTATGTATAGTATACCCACATGTACTCCTTCTCTCATTAGCTATACAGGAAGGCAAAGAAATTCTAGGTGCTCACTGGTCTTCCATAATTATTGAAATGTTCTAGAATAATCTATGTTCATTCTAGATTTTGTCCAGTGGCAAACTTCTGAAGAACTGTGGTCCTTAGGAATGTTGTGAGGATTTTTATGTTGATTTTTATGGGGGCAGTCTTTATTTATGTTCTTGTAACTTGGTAATGCTTGTTATTGAGTGGAAGTGCTGACCCCTGGATGGAAGTTTGCTTAGGCAAGGATACTTTTAGTTGTATATATTATTTATATATGGTTGTATGTAGAATATATAATTTCTACATAATTGAAGCAGAAAAGGAAATATGCATATTGCAACAGCATCTATAATATGCTATAATCTTCAGCAAGTTTTTCAAGATGTCTAAAAAATAATGATACAAAGTCAAGTAATCCCTATTGTTAATTCAGTTCTTTCTAGCTTGACTGACAAACACACTGAAATCATAGATTGCTATTTTCTGGAATCTTTTAAGTAGATATGCCCAAAACGGAGTCCTTTCTTTATGTAAGAAATACGATTTGCTGAATAAAGCTATTGTGTGTTGTGCAATTTCCCCAAAACTCAAATATGATCTAGATGGATGCAAATTTGCGGCTATATTTTAGATTTTTTAAAAAAATTCACAGTACTTCAGAGTGAGATCAGAAAGCAAAGCCATTGATCTCTTCTCTTCTCTTCTCTTCTCTTCTCTTCTCTTCTCTTCTCTTCTCTTCTCTTCTCTTCTCTTCTCTTCTTTCCCTCCCCTAAAATAGAATGAAAAGATACATATCAGGCAATATGTATCTAGAGGTTGCAAACCATGTCACTTCACCACAAGAACACTGCTTTGGGATCTTGCTGAATGCCAAATTTGCCTGTTTCCAAGATTACAACTTTTAACTGTTGAATATTCCATTACCTCTTTGTCATAGATATAGCTGAAATATCAACAGTTTTAGAGGGAGCCCCGTGCCAAACTAGACATAACACAGGAAAGCTGTGATTAGGATCTCCCACTGTTTTTGTTAATTAGTCATCCTGTGGGAAGCTTTTGAAACCATAGGGATCTGGAAGGAGGGAGGTAACCCTTTCCTTGCTCTTATCTCTGGTGTCTTTCTCATTCCCCTTCTCCCTTTAAACTTCCAAAGAGTAATTTGGTGAGTCATATAGGGCAGAATCAGTTTTAAAAATCTGAATTGAGGAATCATTTTCCTTATCTCAGAATAAGTTTTATGAAGGAGCAAAACAAATCTGGCTTATATTTAGCTTGTTTGATTTCTCAAAGGCAAGTTACATTGGAAGGAAACTCTAGAAATGAACCATGTTTTGCTTACGAGAGAGTTCACATATTTTAGGATGAGCTTGACATGATGTCCCTGCACATATTACAAAGAAACATATAAATCACATTACCATCTCTGTATGAGCCTAAACCCCGTTTCAGTGTGAAAACTCTTGCATGTATAGAAGGGAAAAAATCAGACAAATAAATTATGTTTCATGCTAACTGAATTACTGATGAATGTGTATGAGTGTTACCAAATTGCAGGTTCTTGTATGCCACAAGGAGAATGTGATCAAATCAATGACTCAAAAGCAGTGGTATTAATTGTGAAATAATTTTTTTTTTAATTTTTATTTTAAATGTAAATGAAATCAAACTTTAGTCTGTCAACTAATATGTGGAGAGTACTTCCTGGTTTGCAATATAAAGCCCAGGTTGGGCTGGGCATTGGCTGCAAATAAGTGTTCATCCCTGGAAAATAGGAACTAATCTTAATGCTCTGCTATTGGAGGGTAAAGACCAGGGGTGAAATCCAGCAGGTTCTGACAGGTTCTGGAGAACCAGTAGCAGAAATTTTGAGCAGTTCAGAGAACCAGTAGCAGAAATTTTGAGCAGTTCAGAGAACCAGTAGCAGAAATTTTGAGTAGTTTGGAGAACTGGCAAGCACCACCTCTGGCTGGCCCCAGGAGTGGGAAGGGAATGGGATTTTGCAGTATCTGTCCCTGGAATGGGGTGGGAAAGGAAATTTTGCAGTATTCTTCCCTTGTCACGGCCACCAAGCCACGGCCACAGAACTGGTAGTAAAAAAATTTGGATTTCACCACTGGTAAAGACAGACCATAAGATAGTTGGGGTACAGATGCTTTTCCAGCAGAAGGTCTTAACTTCAATACCTGGTTCCTCTAAATCAAATATTTAGAAGTGCTGGAGACCTTTCATTAGAATCGCCCAATCATTGCAGGCTAATATTACATCCATCGTGACTTGGGTGATGTTATGAAGATAAAATGTTAATGGGGAAATGGCTCAAGTCAGAATAAGGCCTCCAAACTGTCCAAAGCTGGATGAACAAATACAGGTAGTCCTTGACTTACAAAGTTCTTTTAATGACTGTTCAAAGTTACAACAGCATTGAAAAAAATGACATGACTATTTTTCACATTTATGACCATTGCGGCATCTCCATGGTCATGTGATTTACATTCAGATGTCTGACAACTTGTTCATATTTGTCATGGTTGCATTGTCCCAGGGGGGATCATGTGATTCCCTTTTTGTGTGACTTTCCGACAGACAAAGTCAATGAGGAAGCCGGGTTCACTTAACAACCATGTTACTAATTTAACAATTCCAGCGATTCACTTAACAAATGTGGCAAGAAAATGGAGCAAAACTCACTTAACAAATTTCTCACTTAGCAACATAAATGTTGGGCTCAATTGTGGTCGTATGTCAAGGACTACCTGTACACTAGCCTGATATAAAACAAAACTTACAGTTCTACAGATCTGGTTGTATTGTGTGAAATAAACGTGTGAAATAAATATTGATTACAATGAGAACAATGGGAGAATCCACTAATACAGGTGAAGGGAAGCAAGGGAAAAATTTACTTCAGCGCATTGAATACCAGAGCTCGATTTAGAGGCACATTGGGTAGTAATATGACTTCATAATAATTTATAGACAGCCTTAGGGACAATAAATCATTTTTAACTTGTGACTTAGCAAGCCATGCTGACATCAGGCACAATTCAGCAACATTTCGTAGTTTTCTAGATATGTTCACCTTTGCTGTGATACCCATCTAGCTTGAATTCCACCTTTCTGAAGAATTTTTATTTCTTCATTAATTTTAGAATTAATGAGTAATTCTGCCCTGCAGGCAACTAGCACTTTACAGTTTTAATGCTTCTCTCCCCTAGGATCCATTGAGGGAACAAATTGCTCAGTTCAACCACATAAGTGTTCCATTGCATCATATTTACAACAGTTTGTGGAGTTCTCAGCACCTCTCAAATTATTTCACCTCCATTCCCTCTTGCTGATACTTCCAACATTCACTCTACACTTTGTAAACATATCTAAGGAGATAGACTTACAGTAGCTACAAAGAGGCTCCAGGAAGTTCTTGTAAAATGTTGACCTCTCTGGGCACTACTATAAATTTTCAGAGTTTTCAATGCTGTTTGATTTTGCCAGCATTCTTTGGACAGAATGGTGATGGTAGAGGTATCTTCTGGCAGCCATCGACAGCACTTTAGGGAATTGTGGTTTGCTACCCTAAACTCTAAAGTCAATAAAAATATAATAGGGAAAGTAATAGGAGGAAATTGTTGAACCACCAAGAAACAGATCTGGTGTCCAAAAGCAGATAATTATGCCATTTGAGTCAAAGAAGAAAACTTCATCTTGGAGCCCAGAAGTGTAAACCAAGAAGCAGAAGGTCACACTGGAAATAATCCAAAGGAGAACATAAACTCAACAAGCTAATCAGGTAGATGAAATATGGGCCAATCTTTAACATGCACTAAGTCAGCGGGGACCAAAACAAACAAAACAGCACACAAAATGAACAAATATTCCAAAAGTTTTACTTTAAAAGATGTTCCAGGTGGTACATATAAAATAGCCGCAGATGAATAGTCTGCTTGGCTGAAGAAATAAAACAGAAATAGGGGAACAGATCACGATTTTTATTTTATTATTAAAGGATGTCAATTGGTTGAAGCTTTTTTTCCTCCAAAACAAAGCATTTAGGCAGTTATTTGGTTTTAATCTGAAAAATTAAATGTAGAGGCTAGCTACATTTTGCCATTACAGATTCTTTCCCTGACTTGGGTAATGTCTTTTCCGGTATAAATTAAATTTCAAAATTCCTCATTGATTTGGGAGGCACAGGGGATTTTATTTATTTATCAGATTTAGACAGATATATCCTATCTAATAAAAAATGAGAAGCAAAAAATGAAAATGCAAGAAAAGAATTATATGTCGGAACACTGCCATTCTGGAAGGGAGAGGGGAGGCATCAAAAATAGTTTATGTGCTTTCGCTTTGCTGTACTGCTTGGGAGTTTGGGGGAGGAGAGGTTCACACCAGGGATGAAATCCAGCAGGTTCTGACAGGTTCAGAGAACCGGCAAATACCACCTCTGGCTGGCCCCAGAGTGGGGTGGGAATGGAGATTTTGCAATATCCTTTCCCCAGGAGTGGGGTGGGAATGGGGATTTTACACTATCCTTCCCCTGCCATGCCCACCAAGCCACGGCCACAGAACCGGTAGTAAAAAATGCTCTTCTAAAGACAGCTGTGAATCCAGGAGGACGCCCAAGTTGCGAGCCCTCTCCGTGGGGGCCAGCAATTCGCCCCCAATAGTCAGTGATGGCACCAACTGACTATATTGGGACATCGGAAACCACAGCCACTCGGTCTTGGATGGGTTGAGCCTGGGCCTGTTTCTCCCCATCCAGATCCGCACGGCCTCCAGGCACCAGGACATCACTTCAAGGGCATCGTTGGGGTGGTCCGGGGTGGTTCAGGGTGGTCCGGGGTAATATATCTTGTAATAGACATGTTAATAGAAATTATCCTTCTATATGAACATTTTTGTTTCTAAATAATCATTTTCCCATAAGGGAAAATGTACTTTTTAGGATTTAACAATCTTTCTTTTAAAACAACAATCTTTCAACACTTGCTCATTAAAATCTTAATGAATTTAAAGGAGATTCATGGATTTTCTGTGGGAAAATCCTTCCTATAATTGCATTTTTATGATCTTTGTCTGAACATTGATCATAATTCCGTTTCACATTTTCTTCATCAAGCACAGAAAACATTCCATAGATCAGATATATTCGACTTTAATATCTGTAAATATGCATCCATGATTATATTTTATTGATACCAAATTATTAGTGTAGACATGTTAACTGAGAAAATGACTTTTGGGACAGATCCAGCATTATTTTCAGGCTTTTTTTGTCTCCTTCAGCCAAGCCATCATGGTGCCTCTTGAACAGAGCAGAAAATCTTTTATGATCTTTGTCTAGGTTTTTGTCAGAAAAAGCCAAGAACATGTTTCATTAGCAAATGACCATTTTTGTTATAAACATCACAAAGAGGACTGGAAGTATGGCTTTAACTAAGCATGTAGAAAAGGTATTATCTGTTTAGCTTAATCAGATACCCTTTTAAAAATGTAAATAGAGATTGCAGTGCATGGCTATATAGTAAATAAATAATCAATCAATCCTGAATTGGAAATGTTCGAAGTGAGGCTTGAAGTACTCTTCATACTCTCTGAATTTGTTTCATTTTCTTTTTCTTTTTAAGTAAAATAAATGGAAAATTTGCATATATATATAAAGCAGTAATTTACAAAATTATATCTAGACAATAACTTAGCACCCCATGTAGTTACTAACTGAAAAATGACAGTTCTGGAAAGCTAAAATGAAATGTTCTACTGAAAATATTCCAGATCCCAGAAAAAGAAATCTAAAGGTAAGGATCCAGACTAGAGCATATAGTTGTGAAAACTTTATCCATTTGCTTTCTGGGAAATCAGTATTTTTTTAATATTAGTATTCTTAATAGACTTAATAGACTTAATATTCCTATTGTAGCAGTTGTGGTGTCCAAGGAGGGAGTGGTTAAATCAGCAAGATGGCTGATGAAATGTCACAGTGCAAGTCTCTCTTCTTTTGCATATGTTTTGAGGTCACACATATTTCAAAAGGGTAGATCTTGCACTGTGACATTGTGACACTTCACCGCCTTCTAGCTGACTTGAATCACTGCCACAGATATTCTGACTTAGCAGAGATTTTGTGAATAAACCAATCCCACAGGCAATCATTTTGTGAAAAGGCCCTTGTCCTCCCAGAGGTTCAGCGGTTCAATAAAATTTCCTGACCGGTTGCAGATCTCTTCCACTGGAATTGTCTGCCATATTAAGTCACGTGACAACAGTACAGGTTGTCCTTGTCTTACAATCATTCACTTAGCAACAGTTCAAAGTTCTAATGAAACTGATAAAGGTGATTTATGACCAATCCTTGCAATAAGCTATTATGACCATTGCGACATCCTTACCATTATATGATCAAAATTCAAGTGCTGGGCAATCAGTATGTATTTATGCAGCGTTTATCAGTCCAAGTAGTAAATTCAAATAGAATATAATCTCTCCAAGGGGATAGCATTTGTTTGATAATACAGGTGGTCGTCGAGTTATGAACACAACTGGGCCCAGTGAAACATTTGTTAAATGAGTTTGCCCCATTTTACAACTTTTCTTGCCGCAGTTGTGAAATGAACCATTGCATTTGTTAAGTTAATAACATGGTTGTTAAGGGAATCTGGCTTCCCCGTTGACTTGGCTTGTCAGAAGGTCGCAAAAGAGAGTTGCATGACCCCAGGACATTGCAATGGTCATAAATATGAACTAGTTGCCAAGCATCTGAATATTGATCATGTGACCATGGGGATTTTGCAACGGTTGCAAGTGTGAAAAATTGTCACAAGTTACTTTTTTCAGTGCTGTTATAACTTTGAATGCCCATTAAATGAACTGTTGTAAGTCTAGGACGGGGGTCTGCAACCTTAAACACTCAAAGAGCCATTTGGACCCATTTCCCAAAGAAAAGAAAACACCGGGAGCCACAAAACCCTTCCCATGCCTGACTATTTCCTGAATGGCCACAAAACTAGCATATGTAGTTGAATTAAACGTTCTGTTTTCTTCTGAAGCTTTTTTTCCCCTTAGATTTATCCATGGTTGGCCTACCAGGAGTCGAAAAGCTCAATAAATTGCGTGCAGGCGGGTGTCGCACATTGGCAGTTGTGACGCATATTTTGAGTGACAGGGAGCCGCAGCAGACGGGTGAAAGAGCCACATGCGGCTCTAGACCCCTGGTCTAGGACTATCTGTATATCAGGTAGCTTGAACTAATAGATAAGAAAAAGAAATAGCAAATTGGGTGGAATCAGGCCATGGCTGATTAACATAGCCCTAATTCCAGATATTTCTGCCCAATTTGCTTTCTGAGACAAGCACATAACAGAGTAACAAATACATAAACAAGACAGAGATTCCAACCTCCAATAATAAGAAACCTTTCTATTGCCTCTAGCATTTCAGCACAGATTGTTTTTTTCTTTTTCTTTTTTAAAAGGGAGATAAAAGATTTTCTGCCTTCTGCCAACTTCCATCACCCTTTGTTTCCCGTTTGTGATGACTGGCCGTCTCTGTGTTCCATCAATGAAAGATGCTTCACAGCACAGCACTTATTTTTCAGTGATAGTCTTCAGCGTGTTTTAATAGACTCTGGTTAAGTAAACATCCTCCCCCAAAGCAGCAAATGTACAGTCTGAAGTATAAATAGTGCTACTGTGCCAAGTTCCATAATTGCTTGCACATTTAGCACTTTACCCATGTCTTCGGCATGGCCCATCAAAACCAGATTCACATACTTACTGTAATTGTCTTGAAACCAAAACTTCTCAAACAATGCCATACTGTTTACATATTTGGGATATTTTCCCCCTAATTATATAAATCCAGCATGTTTTGAAGCTTACATCTCTGTGAATTAGTGAACACACTTGCCCCAATATTAGCAATAAAACGTTAATCCATCCTAGACTTTTATTAAACTCATTTAAAGAGAGTTAATGAATGCAGACACTTGGTGTCCTTTGAAATGCCTTATCTCATAGATCTTCCCACCTGGACTGAGTTTCCATTTCAGACATTATGTCAGCTGACTCATCCATTGGTCTCTCTTCCATTCCTTTCTCAGACTCCCAACAATCTCTCAGACTACTTTAGGCACTAAATTCTGCAGATGTTTCCAACCTCAAAATAGCGGAGAAACATGTTTTTGGCTTTCATACCTAGTACTGCCTCAAAGACCAAAGAAGTGTGTTTTGTAGAAAAGAGATTGTGTTAAATACAATGCACATTTTTAAAATAATGCAAAAAACAAACAAATAACAAGATAGAATAACTTGGTCCTATTTATTTCATGTTGTTATGTCTACCTGCAAACCCACAATCAACCACAAGATGGCCGGAAAGAGATTCTGTAGGTAATGTTCTTGCTGTCCGCTAGTGGTAGGCAAAAGGTTTGCAATAAAGATGTATTTGTTTTAGTATTTCATGCAGGTCATTTTATATTTTCATTCTTTGGCATCCAGAAAAGGAAGCGGTTCTTACGTTAGTGACATCTATCAAAAAGCACCATAAGGTAAAAGACTCTAATAAGACCAAAGATATTAGATTCTATTTATTTATTTATTTATTTATTTATTATATTTCTATACCGCCTTTCTCCCGTAGGACTCAAGGCGGTATACAGTCAAGAAAAATATAGACACACAAACATCATAAAATTGCTATAGAGTGGTAGGAGATAATCTCTTCAGTTGATATAATAGTATCAGTTAGATAACACTTGTAACTTGCTATTTCCAGCAAGTAGTTGAAATTACATTCAAACAATTTCCAGAAATAGCACAACAAATGGGAAGAGCAGAAATTGCACTACAAATCCAATGGAATGTGTACTGTGTTTTCCCGAAAATAAGACCCTGTTTTATATTTTTTTGAACCCCGAAATAAGTGCTCGGCCTTATTTTCGGGAATGTCTTATTATTTTGGGGCGCGTGGAGCAAGATGGGGCTCCTCTTGCCGTCTTACCTGATTTGCAGCTTTGTCTCCCTAACCCTAACTAGAGGAAATGGCGGGGACTGGCTGTGCATCCGTTTAAATATTTTTTGGGGGGGGGGGCTTATTTTATTGCATACGCTCAAAAGCTCGATTGAGCTTATTATCAGGGGATGTCTTATTTTAGGGGAAACAGGGTAGATTCAACTTAATTTTGGACAAAAAAAAATAATTTTAGACCTTGCTCTCTCACCTGTAGATCTGCCTCCAAATTGTAACATTTACTCATAGACCCTAAACTGATTCCACTCTGATACAGTTAGATCCTTTGTTTGAGTTAGTTTCTTTTTCCAGGCAAGTATTTTCTGTTTTGATATATTCATGTATCCTTTACTTTCATTTTGTCCCTGTTTGGATTTGTAAATATTACTTAGCATAAATAAGAATATGAACTATTATTTGTGTTCAGATATGCCCGCCATAACTGGGCTATAAAAATGCAGATAGCAACAGTGCTTAGACTTATATACCGCTCCATAGTTCTTTACAGCATTCTCTGAGTGATTTACAATGTCAACATATCGCCCCCAACAATTTGAGTCCTCATTTTACCAACCTTAGAAGGTTGGAAGGCTGAGTAAATTTTGAGCCCCATCAGGATCAAACTTCAGACTGTGGGTAGAGTTAACCTGTAATACTTCATTCTAATCACTGCATCACCAGGGTTCTTGATTTCTGAAGAAAGTAACTTGTAAGAGTTTTCTATATTTATTTGATGCATCTTGTGTTTTGGACTTTTGCAACAACATGTGTTCTTTTTTTAGTATTGTCTCTTACTATCTTCTTCATCCAACTGATTTTCTCAGTGATTCTCACAACTTCTTTAGTTCGTACACTTTGTCCTTTTTAAAGCAACAATTCTCCTTAAAAATACAGCTATTAAAAAAAAAACCTGTTCATGTTTCTACTGCTCAAAAAATATATTTAGCAAGCAATCCATCAATTAAATTCCAATCTTAGCCCTGATAGCAAGCATGTTTATTTTTTAACCGAAAAAACACTTTTTCCTATAAAATCCTACTCCTTATTTCAATGCTATAGTCTCGTTTATAATTCAAAGTATAGCCCAGATATTTATATTGCGGTTTCTGCATTTATTTTCCTAATGGTAAAACATCCAGTTGATATATTTGGTAGATATTACAATTCTGGAGATTTTTTTTTCTTGCTGTAATCATGGCAATTTAGGTACTCGAAAAATGCAAATAACAAGAAATAAATGTTTTATAGGGAGCAAAATATAAATATGTTTTCAAATCTTTTTGTGGATTCATTGTACTTCAAACTTACCTGCAATCTACTTTGTTGTTGTTAGTTGCGAATTCATGTCCGACCCATTGTGACCCCATGGGCAATGTTCCTCCAGGCCTTCCTGTCCTCTACCATCCTCTGAAGTCCATTTAAGCTCACGCCGACTGCTTCAGTGACTCCATCCAACCACCTTATTCTCTGTCATCCCCTTCTTCTTTTGTCCTCAATCTTTCCCACCATTAGGCTCTTCTCCAGTAAATCCTTCCTTCTCATTAGGTGGCCAAAGTATTTGAGTTTCATCTTCAGGATCTGGCCTTCTAAAGAGCAGTCAGGGATGATGTCTAGGACTGACTGGTTTGATCGCCTTGCAGTCCAAGGGACTCGCAAGAGTCTTCTCCAGCACCAGAGTTCAAAGGCCTCAATTCTTTGGCGCTCAGCTTTTCTTATGGTCCAAATTTCACAGCCATACATTGCAACTGGGAAAACCATAGCCTTGACTATACGCACTTTTGTTGGCAGGGTGATGTTTCTGCTTTTTAGATGCCTAGATTTACCATAGCTTTCCTCCCCAGGAGCAAGCGTCTTTTAATTTCTTTTAATCTGCTACATATGTAAATAAATGAGTTATTTGTGTGTCCACATATCAAATCTATCTCAGGCTTTTAGAGTCTCATGGTGAACATGGGCTGAACTTGCCACTGCGTTGTGATCTAACTCCATCAAAAGAATTCTCCTTTTATGGAATCCTTCTTTCTAACTTCCATTCAGTCATCCATGCTGCTTTTCTGAAACCGGGTAGTTTTTATTTTTCTATTCAGACATAAATTTGGGGCTCAATAGGCCCAATAGCCTCATGTGGCTAATTTGCTGCTAGTTTTTATGAAAATGTCTCATAGGACTTTTAGTAAAAGCTCACTCTTTGCTCAAAGAATGGTTCCTGGCCCTTAAGTTGGCTTTTGGTCATCTGAAGTGCTCTCCAAACCCAGCTCAACAGAAATTTAACTATATTTTGCCTCTCTGGAACAATAATAAAGACTAGCATTAGTTCTTTTCCATAATTGGCTTTTTGTGGAAATCAGTGCAGACATGTTATGAGCATTTGAGATTAGGATGAAGTACAGAATGAGTCTAGACTAAAATTAATTAAGACTCTGTAAAACATAATAGAACAGCAGTCCACGAAAATTTCCTTTTTGTGACTTCCTTATTTTTTTCCGAATGCTTGTTCTAAAAGATGCCCTGTATGGAACTCATTAAAATGTTACAAGTGGAATAAGTCCCTCTGCCAAAGGAAGGGGGGAGAGAGGGAGGGAGGGGGGAGATTTGAAAACTATTACAATTATAATGTTGACCAACTATTTCTCAGTGCAATGCTGCACTGTTGCAATGATACTTTAACTATATACTTACTGCATATATATGCATGCAGATAAAGTATTATAATCTGTTACCCATACATATCATAAACTTTCAGATTAGATGGTGTTTCCTCACATTTGAATGGCCTTTTGGGCACCAGGGACCAGTTCTCTCAAAAGAGGTTTTTCTGCAGACGGAAGGGGGCACGGTTTCGTTTGCTTCCTGCATCCCGCACATGGGACTTCCCTTGTTTGGGTGGCCTGGTTTCTGGCATGCTGTGGATTGATGCCAGTCCATGGACCAGGGGTTAGAACCCCTGCCTTAATGGCATGCTTTTATTGGAGCATCTATTTAGTTATTGTTGGAAACAAAGACTGGACAAAATGGCTAGCTTTGATGGGGCTTAACTATACAATAATCAAAATAATAACTTGAGTGTACTTTCTAAACTCTTTATTTCTTGTTTGTCATGAATATTTTTCCAAACAGGCTGAAAGAAATTACACAAATATCAAACCATAAAAAAAAAAAAAACCACAGATAAAGAAGGCTATAAAATGTATAAAAGGTAGATGTGACTCAGAGGAGCATCAAATGCTTCTCCTTCATTACCTGACAATTAGAGTAAAACTGTAGCCTAGTATCGAAGAATATGATCGACAAACTTATTGTATTCTCAGACTACATTTTATTAAATGGGAACAAATGATGTGGCTAGTGGTTTGCTTTTTTTCTGCAACTGGAAAACTACATGAGACAAGAACTTTGAAAGAACATTGGCCTTTCCTCCATTTTACCCAATGGATCACAGAAGCAGACCAAATAAAGCAATCATGGATTAGAATAACAGAGTTGGAATGGACCTTGGAGGTCTTCTAGTCCAACCCCCTGCTTAGCCCTGCTACACCACTTCAGACTAATGGTTATCCAACATTTTCTTTAAATGGAGCATTCACAACTTCTGCAGGCAAGTTGTTCTAACTGTCAGGAAATTTCTCCTTAGTTCTAAGTTGCTTCTCTCCTTGAGTTTCCACCCATTGCTTCTATCCAGGTGCTTTGGAGAATAGCTTGACTCCCTCTTCTTTGTGGCAACCCCTGAGATATTGGACCACTTCCCTAGTCCTTCTTTTCATTAAACTAGACATACCCAGACATACCTAGTTCCTGCAACCGTTCTTCATATGTTTTAGCTTCCAGTCCCCTTATCATTTTTGTTGCTCTTCTCTGCACTCTTTCTAGAATCTCCACATCTTTTTTACATTGTGGTGACCAAAACTGAATGCAGTATTCCAAGTGTGGCCTTACCAAGGCATTATAAAGTGGTATTAACACTTCACGTGATCTTGATTCTATCCTTCTGTTTATGCAACCAAGAACTATGTTGGCTTTTTTTGGCAGCTGCTGCACACTCCTAGCTCATATTTAAATGGTTGTCCACTAGGACTCCAAGATCCCTCTCACAGTTACTACTAGTGAGCAAGGTACCAAATATACTGTACCTATGCAGTTTGTTTTTCTTGCCTAAATGTAGAAGCTTACTTTTTTCACCATTGAATTTCACTTTGTTAGATAGTGCCCAATATTCAAGTCTGTCAAGATCCTTCTGTATCTTAAGCCTATCTACTGGACTGTTGGCTATTCCTGCCAGCTTGGTGTCATCACCACTTGGCACCACTTGGTGTCAAATTTGATGAGTTCCCCATCTATCCCCTCGTCCAAGTCATTGATGAAGATGTTGAAGAGTACTGGGCCTAAAACAGAGCTTGGGGTACTCCACTGCATACTTCTCTCCATATAGATGCAGTTCCATTGAGAACTACACATTGAGTGCGGTTGGTCAACCAGTTACAAATCCATCTGGTGGTGATGCTGTCTAACCCACATTTTTCTACTTTATCTAGTAGTAGGTTATGGTCTACTTTATCAAATGCCTTACTGAAGTCCAAGTAAATTATGGATGATAACCAATGGAGGCAATTCATAAAGGTTAACTTTCATTTGTGGTCTGAACCCAACGTTTTTGTACAAACCCCCAAACCTGACCTAATTTCCAAAAACACAATCCAACAAACTATGGATGAGTGTGTCATTGGAATACAACATGTGTTAGTAAATCTCCTTCTAGGCTCAGGAGACATACCAGAATGAAAATAAATAAACAACATCCCTAAACATACAAGAATAACACAGCAGGATTTAAAAAGGCAACTTTTCTTATTTTGGGCCTCTGGATTGAAGGAAGATTGGAAAATAAAACATAAACTTTCAGATTAGATAGTGCTTCCTCCCATATGAATGGCCAACTGGAGAGATTCAGAAAACACCCAGATAGAGTACAAAGTTGATAGTTACCTAGCAATTAGTTTTTAAAGGCATGATGGGGATAAATCTAATTATGAAGATTGGTGTATATTGATAGTGATAGTCCCTTGAAGGTCTTTACATGCAAAAGTTTCACACATGGTATACCTGGTTCCATGATCAGTCCAGGAAGTGCTCCCAAAGAACAATGACCTATGCCGATCCCACTACACTGCTGTGAATATGCTGTGAAAAGAAATTAAGAGCTCAGAACTCTGAGCCCATTTTTAAAAGTGCATTTTTTTTTTCTGGGAAAAGACAGCTGCTAGCCAAACTTTATTCCTGCCAAGGCCAGCAATCACCCCACCATGGAAATCCTGGAGACAAATGCCAAGCCTGCTCCCAGAAGAATCCATTATGAATTGTGAAAACCTCTTTTTTTTTTAGGGAGTGTATAGAGGATAGTATATATAATATGTAAAGGCAGTCACTGCTCCATGTTAGCTGTTCCAAAAATCCCAAGGACTATGTGATGAGGACTTTCACAAAGCATGAATCAGGCAAAAACAATTGACCTACGCTTTAGGAGTTTTAAAATGATTTTTATTTTGTTGCTTTTTGAATATGGCTCTTTCTGTATTGTTTGTTGTTTCTAAATTAAAAAGAGGAAATCGATACTTGCAGAAACCTTCTTTTTAGAAACTTAAAATCCTGTTTCACACTTCTCTCCGAGGCTGCACTTCAGTTTTATTTCGGTTTTGCCTGGATGGAAGCCTTTTTTATTCTGATCCCGGATGAAATGAATCCAAGGGGGTGCCTCATTAACAAAACAAGTCAAGAGGATTTTTCCCCCTCTACCCCTTCCCCTGTTTATATTATGCACAATACTGACAGACCCTTTTCTCATCCACGAGCCGTCATCTCTTGGTTTCTCAGCTGGTTGACAGGCAGGCCTTGTTTGAAATCAATTGCCAACCCTTTTTACCCAAGGACCAGCTTTTATCCTTGCTGGAAAATGGTGAATCAATGTGAGACTCGGCTGGAACGCTGCTTTGTCAATCTCATCTGACTTCTTAGTCCCTAGAAAAGCCAAAGAGAAATTTTTATTAGCTGGTGTGAGCTTTTATTTTGGTTTGAGGGCTCCTCTTGTCTTTCTTTTAAACTACTTACTTTTCTTACTTGGTTGGCGGCTGTCCATGCAAACAGTAACCAATACTACCCCACTGTTATTTTGACAAGTCCTGGGGCAGCAGGATCTCTTTTTCTTCTCATTCTTCATTACCAGCTGTTGGAAGAAATGTCCATCTGGGTTCAGTTCCAAGTGGGTAAAAAGACACTGGAAACATGGAGACTGCTTGGAAAGATGGTTTAATGGTGGACAAAAAAGGTGATCACATGCTTCAAGAGGTTGGGTGAAGAAAAAGTGAAAAGGGCCGAGATGCTGAGAGTCCCTTAGTTTTATACCCTCTCTTGGGTCCCACCTTAGTGTTTCCTGTTCCTGTATAAGAAATGTATCCTGATTGGCTGTCAGACTCCCAAGGGGCGGGGGTCTTAGCTAACTTTGTAGGTTGTCTCCCAAACTTGCTTGAGTCTGGCTCAGACCTTAATGGCCCATTGGCAAAGGTGGGGGGAATGAGTGAACTGGTTCCGGCATTGATGGCCCATTGACAAAGGTGGGGGGACAGGGAGCTGCAGGGAGCTGCTTTGTCTTTAAAACACGTTTTTCCATTTCTCATCCAAGGAAATATAATATTCTGCCTTTTTAATATTTCCCAAAAGATTTCATTCTTCTGGGAGCGGGATGGGTTTTAACTTCCTACACAGCAAAGTAACTCTCAGCTTCCCCCAATAAAATAAAAGGCTGCTGTGTTTACATTTCTGTATCATCTAGATCGGGTATCATGGCAGGATGGTACTTTGAAGAATGCCAAAGGCGAAAAGTAGGCAAGGTGACATTAGTGTTTTGCTCTATTGGAAACTGGGAGGGGAAAAAAATCCTATGGAAAAGATTAAGTCCTTTCAGGAACAATAAAGCATGCTGTACACAGGATGCATTTCTCTCTTCAACACACTCAATTTGAATCAGAATGGCAGGGTCTCAAAAGTTTTCAAAGGACTATGTAGCCTCCTTTATAAAAGGCACAATACCACAGCGTAGGTTGCAGGGATTTAGTGTCAACAGAGTTGCCCAAACCTTTGTACTAAAAGGATGACTTGGAAATGTACAAAAAGTTTGTGCTAATGAAATATTTTAAAATGGCCTTTCAGTACAATGGCTTTAAGCCTTGGCAGGGAAAATGTTCTCCTAAATTGGGGCGTAATTTATCTTGCAGGATTGACAAATAAACATTGTTATTGTCCCAAGACCTCCAGATCTTCTTTTTAGATTATCCTCTTGAGTAATGTAAGCGCATTTATTGTTGTGTAGTGGTGGTGACGAGCAATTAATCAACATTGATTGATGTTGTTACTTAATCCTAATCATATTTACATCAAGGGGAATCTCACTGTTGTCTAAAGAAACATCATCTTTATAAATGCAGATGATTTACTTGTAATTTTATTTACCTGTTACTTTATGTTAGTCTACTAGATTTGTTTAACCACATGAAATTATTTGGAGTGCTTCCAGACCTTCTTTCTTTCCTTCCTTCCTTCCTTCCTTCCTTCCTTCCTTCCTTCCTTCCTTCCTTCCTTCCTTCCTTAATTGGTTCGTAGTACAAAGTTGTATGATAGAAGTTTCTAGTTTTTCTAATAGCACAGCTGGCATTAGTCAGCCATGAATGGTGAAGATGGACTATCTGGGAATTATAAAATACTCCTTGAATGAACTGTTCTACCCATGATGTCATTCCATGCAACCTGGCATCTTGCTATTTGATGTTTTTAACACAAGCTCAAGGACTCTTTTAATGGCTGGGCAGTGGTGGGATTCTACTGGTTCGGACCAGTTCGGGAGAACTGTTTGCTCCGACTTTCAGCCATGAGCGAACTGGTTCTCTCTTTCTTTGAAGTGAGCCCTACCCACCCACCCACCCTGCATTATACTTACCTATATTTCTGCTTCTGAAGCCTGGCTGATCAGGGTGGCAGAGTGGATTGCCACTCCTCAGCTGTTTTTCTTGCTCACAGCAACACAGAAGTTCAATTTTCTTCAAAGTGTGCACATGCACACAGTGAACCTGTTGTTAAACCGGTAGGATCCCACCACTGTGGCTGGGTAACTTTCTACTGAGATCTCAAGGTAGTGTCAGAAATTATAGATATAGGAAATTAAATTTTATGCATGGCATTTGAAAGTATCCCCCCATCATGTTTAATATATTATGCTCCTTGGTAAGCATAGATAGAATTGTAGTCTAATATAACTCTTTCTTTGATGACCGATGATTGACATCCTGGTCATAATAAGCATATGACCTCTGAAACACAACTTCAGCAATATAGTAACATATTATTGTGTAAGAATTGCTTAAGCCTATTCACTTTCCTAATTCAATGATGACATGTCAACATTCGGAAGAGTGAGAATGTCAATGTGCAATAAAACAAAGCATGTTCCACTGTGATTGAGAAATGAGAAGTTTTGGCCTCTTGTTGGTTTAATTTTAGTACAGTACAGCAAATCCCTGTGTTTAGATATCTTCCTTTCAGCTTTTCAGATATTATACACATCAGAATTCATATAGCGGTCCGGGGGGATTACGAATCTTATTCAAAATAAGAAAAAGGAAAAAAAAAACAATTGGCTCACTCTAGCTTATGCAGGAACTTTTACTTTATCTCTGCTGTTTATGTTCTCAGCATGGTATGTAGGGATCACTATTATTTGAGGTATCGGTGGATGGTATTTATATCCATTGGAGTAAGGTGAAAACCCTGACATTTTTCATGGAAATCAGCAGCAACCTTTGCTCAATTTTACATTTGCTAAATGTTTTTATTTCTTAAATATTCGTCCAACTTTTTTTAGAAGTTCACGAAAGCCAAGAATGGAATTTCTTCCTAATGGATCCTTGAATTCAGCAAAAACTTTTCAGATGAGTTGCGCTGCTGCCTTGTCTCTTAAAACAGAGACTCATTTACTCAACAATAGGCCCTGAATAGGAATAGTGTATTAAGGACTGTTTCTCCATCTTCCAATTTTCCTGATGGTCACAATGGACTCATAATGTACAGATCTGATTCAAACTCCTTCTTCTGATTTATCTCCGCAAGTAATTTGTGAAGTAAGGGGAACTATGAAGCAGTGAATCACTCAGATCACCCCCTTGAGTTTTCTTGGCTGTGTGTGGACTTAAAGCTGGATTTCCTGCTCCTAGTCCCATGCCTTTACAATGATACATGGATTAATTATGTCTCTCATATCCCACCCAAACTCTATTTTGAAAAGACATCTCTTTTAAAAAGGTGCATTGTTTAAGAATTCTGTACACTAAAAAGAAATAGAGGATGGTGTTGGAAGTAGAAAATATAGTTAAAAGACTGTAGAGATTCTTGGTCATCGAGGTCATGGTTGTCCCAAAGGTGCTTTTTTAGGGAGCAACTGGACTTTCTTGTTTTTTCTTTTTTTCTTTGAGAACGTTTCACTTTTCATCCAAGAAGCTTCTTCAGCTCTTACCAGATAGTGGGGAATGGAATGATTTATATTCCTTGCAGACGGCTGGTCATATGCATCCATTTAGAGGGTCATATAGTTAAAAGAGCGAGAGGGCTGGATTTGATTAGTATCTGGATGGGAAACTACAGGTAGCCCTCACCTAACAGTAGTAATTTAGATCAGCAACTCAGTCACTAAGTGATGCAATTGTAAAGGCAGTTGTGGCATTCCAATTGCTGTTGTTAGGCAAATCCTGCACAGTTGCAGTATCTCTGCCATGATGGCACAGTAGTTATAATGCAGTATTGCAGGCTACTTCTGCTGACTGCTGGCCAGGGGTGAAATCCAGCAGGTTCTGACAGGTTCTGGAGAACCGGTAGCGGAAATTTTGAGCAGTTTGGAGAACTGGCAAATACCACCTCTGGCTGGCCCCAGAGTGGGATGGAAATGGAGATTTTGCACTACCCTTCCCCTGGAATGGGGTGAGAATGGAGATTTTGCAGTATCCTTTTCCTGCCATGCCCACTAAGCCACACCACACCCACCAAGCTACACCCACGGAACCGGTAGTAAAAAAAATTGGATTTCACCACTGCTGCCGGCTGACTGCAATTCAATCTCACCAGGCTCAATGTTGACGCAGCCTTCCATCCTTCCGAGGTTGGTAAAATGAGGACCCAGATTGATGGGAACAATACTGTATACTGACTCTGTAAACCGCTTAGATAGGGTTGTAAAGCCCTATGAAGCGGTATATAAGTCTAAGTGCTATTGCTATCCCATGGTCACATGATGACCATTTACAACTTCCTGCCAGCTTCCTCATTGACTTCAATTTTTGGAAACTGGTTTCAAAGGTTGCAAATGACAATTACCGTATTTTTCAGAGTATAAGACGCACCTTAGTTTTGGGGGAAGAAAATAAGAAAAAAGCTGATTGGCAGGTAGATCGGCCTCCTGGAATACCCCCAATCAGCTATTTCCAGAGGTGAATTTTAGCAACAGATTTGTTGGTTGTGAGCTCTGAACCTTGCTTTTTTTTTTGCTTTTTTTTTTCTGCCTCTGAAACTTCTGAAACTCAGTTTCAGAAAAAAACTTTTTTTCCTGCCTCTGAAAGCCTTCGAAACAGAGCTTCAAAAAAAAAAAAAAGCCTCTGAAACTCTGTTTGGGGGCTTCTTTTCTGAAGCTTTGTTTCTGATGCTTTTTTCAGCCTCTGAAACGTCCGTTTGAGAAGCTGGGCGGGGCTACATTTGGAGTATAAGACACACCCATATTTTCACCCTTTTTTGGGAGGGGGAAAGGTGCGTCTTATACTCCGAAAAATACAGCATGTGACTGTGGGACATTGCATTTGTTAAGTGAGTTTTCCCCCAATTTACGACTTTTCTTGCCACATTTTAAGGGAATCACTGCAGTTGTTAAATTAGTAACACGGTTATTAAGTGAATCTGGCTTTCCCCCGTGACTTTGCTTGTCAGAAGATGGAAAAAGGACCCTGGGCAGTGGTGGGATTTAGCCAGTTCGCACCACTTCGGGAGAACCGGTTGTTAACTTTCTGAACAGTTTGGTGAACTGGTTGCTGGAAGAAATCATTAGGGCAGAGAACCAGCTGTTAAATTATTTGAATCCCACCACTGACCCTGGAACACTGCAACGGTCATAATATGAGTCAGTTGCCAAGCATCCAAATGTAAATCATGTGACCATAGGGATGCTGCAATGGTCATAAGTGTGAAAAATGGTCTTAAGTCACTTTTTTCAGTGTCATTGTAATTTTGAACGGTAGTTTAAATGAACTGTTATAAGTCAAGGGCTATCTGTATCTGATTATTGTGGTGAGATTACTATATGCACAAAGATAGAAAGATTTGATTCTTCCCTGTAGAGAGGAAAGGTTGCTCAAAGGTTGACAAATTTGGCTGAAATGGATAAATGGGCTTATTTGATTAGAAGAAAAGTTGTAATCTGCATTTATTGGTGACTGAAAGCCTCTTTCAGATGTTTCAGTGTAAAAATGAAAAAAAAATGAGCTTCTTGTGATTTATGGTTTTGTTGATTATGCATAAAAGGTTAATAAGATGTAACTTTAGAGGGAAGGGTGTATTGTACTTATAACCAGTGGTGGGATTCAGCCAGTTCGCACCACTTCGGGAGAACCAGTTGTTAACTTTCTGAGCAGTTTGGTGAATTGGTTGTTGGAAGAAATCATTAGGGCAGAAAACTGGTTGTTAAATTACTTGAATCCCACCACTGCTTATAACTGCTTTGAAAGATATCAGAAGCCACTTTGAAGGATATCAGAAGCGGGTAGTGACGGGAGCAGCATGGCGCTCCCATGTAACACCGCTCCTGCGTGAGCTGCACTGGCTCCCAGTGGTCTTCCGGGTGCGCTTCAAGGTGTTGGTCATCACCTTTAAAGCGCTCCATGGCATAGGGCCTAGCTATCTTCGAGACCGCCTGCTGCTACCGACGACCTCCCATCGACCCGTGCGCTCCCACAGAGAGGGCCTCTTCGGGGTGCCATCAGCCTAACAATGTAGGCTGGTGACCCCCAGGGGGAGGGCCTTCTCTGTGGGGGCACCTACCCTCTGGAATCAGTTGCCCCCAGAGATAAGGAGAATCCAAGACCTCAGTGCCTTCCGCCGTGCCCTTAAAACCCATTTTTTCCAGCAAGCCGGGCTGGCTTAAGAAGAAATTTTTAAATGTTTTAATTGGTTGTGATTTTTAATTTTGGGGCCAAATTTATATATATATTAATTGTTTTTTAATATTTGTATTGCATGTTTTTAATTCTGGCTGTACACCGCCCTGAGTCCTCAGGGAGAAGGGCGGTATAGAGATTGGAAATAAAATAAAAAATAAATAAATAAAATTGCCCTGGGAATTTTTTTAAAAAACTGGAGAACAATGTGATTGTGTAATGGAGACATCAAGAGTTGAGATAAACCTGAGGAAGATTTTACTTTGTATGTCTTAGAATGACCACATTTGCTTGATTGAGGTGCAATATGCAATAAAATAGAGAAATAACCAATTTACGTTAAAGTCTCTTTCCCTTTCTTTCTTTCTTTCTCTCTTTCTCTCTTTCTCTTTCTTTCTTTCTCTCTCTCTCTTTTCCTTCCTTCCTTCCTTCCTTCCTTCCTTCCTTCCTTCCTTCCTTCCTTCCTTCCTTCCTTCCTTTCTTGTTTCCTCTCTTGCTCTGTCACTACCATAAAAGCAAATGATGTTATTTAGCCCTCAGATACAAAGGCATTATAGAAAGCATGTTTCGAGTTAACTCAAATTATATACTAAACAACCACAAACGACAACCGATAAGCTCTTAACACTGTGCTTCCTCTTGGATGCAGCAAATGCGAACTGTACTATTAGTCATGTAAATAAGGAGTGTGGTAGAGTCATAATGAAGCTAGATAGCCACGTGGCTGTCTGTTTTTATTATCGTAATTAGAAAATGCGTGAGTGATGCATCCCAGCCGTTCAGACATTATGAAGCCGGTCCAACAGACTGTGCAAACATACAATGCTCAGAGTTGTTTTACTTTTAATTAGCTTGTGTACTGTAAAAACAAAACTTTTTAAATGACATCTGTATCTTATGCAGCATAGTCCCATGCTATTAAAAGCCTTTTTCTCCCTTCTGTTTCTGGTAGCCTTTCAATAGCACATATCGTTTGAAAGCCAAATATAGTAGAATATAGGTTATTTTCTGTTGATCGATGAAAGATGCTATACTTTCTATTGATTGAACCTTTCATGATTAGGGCTCCAGGTGACAATAGCCATTTCTTACTTCCTTATTGCTAACAGTGGATTCAGGACCACTGTGAGAAATAGAGCTGTAGAATGCAATTCATTTGGGCATAGGCTGCATTTAGAGATCTGGTTTAGGCATGCTCAATAGAATGCTTGGCATTTCCCTTGTAAGGTTGACTTTTTAGAAAGACTAACTTGGAAGATACACAAGTATTGCATAATTAAGAGAGAAAAAAAACCCCACAAGTAGTATTTGGTGTGTGGAAATATTCCTGTAGTTGGAGTAATGAAAACATCAATTCAAATCTCACAGGAAGAAAAGAGCTGTGTAATAAGTTATGGTTAGAATTATTATTATTTTTTTCCTGAACTGGATATACAACATGCATCTTCCATCTATAGAAAGGCCTGGGAGTTTAGACAATGAAAGCTGTATGCTGCTGTTCTGTCATTTCTCACCAAAATGACCAAAATACTGTTTAAAAAGTGGGGAATGTAATGCTAAATTTTAATTTAACTCTCAGCATTGCTGACCGGCACCAGTACACAGCATATCAGGAACAGGGCCGTACAAATGACTGAAGCTCCATCTGTGCATGCATGGGATGCAGGCCATGCGAGAAATCACGCCCCCCCTCCGGTCCACGGGAAAACCTCTCTCTCCAGGGAACCGGTCCCTGGAGAGAGGTTGGGGGCGGTTGGGGGCCGCTGGCTTAGATAACATACTAATATATTATGTACAGAACAAAACAGAATTTTGGTGATAGTTATGTTAAAATAGGAAATTTGGGGATTTGGGGAAATTTTGGGAAATCAGTATCTTCTACTGAGGACTACCAATGGCTGTTTAAAAATCTGTAATCAAGGTAAATCCTCCACTTTGCAATTGCTGTTCAATGGTCTTTACAATCAGTAAATTCTTGTTAATTTAACTGTGGATTAAAATTGAATTAAAACCTAATACATTGTCAATGAAATATTTTTGTGTTGTGTTTTACTTGTTGACTTTTAAAGCAGCTGACATTTCCAATCCAATATGAGTTTTTTTACTTATTTTTATAGTTTCAAGATAACAAGATAAGATATTCCAAGATACCTTATAAATAATTACTACATGCCATCAATAAAAGTTCCATCGACTCTACGTTGCCAAATCTTATTTGTGTATATCAATACAAATGATAACTAAGCATCATAATCCCGTAACTTTAACATTCCATTTAAATGTTCTTTTCATTGGGAAGAACAGTCAATGGATTTATAAGTTGAAAGGAGCTATTAAGTTTTACAGATCCCAAGAGTCTTTCCATTTGTCAAGAACGGGTCTAAAAAGAAATTTTAGGATTGAATTTCTTACAAAGAATAAGGATGCTGATGGAAAGGCATTTATCGGCCTTTTGTGTGAAACACAACATTCTTTCTGAGGCCATACTCATTATTCAACACATTCTGTTAGAAAACTAAGCCTTGAAAATACAAGCTGCTGGTTTGGAAACCATCAGTAGGATATTTTTCTAATGGATTTCAGATTGTCTGCTGTACAATTTATTATTATCAGTCTATCCAGATATTACTTGTAGGCCAGTGTGAAGCAGCATTGCTTCACTTCATTGAGCTATCTCTACTCCAGGCACAGGAATGGTTCCTTTAATGGTGGCTGCATCACACTGTAGAGACAAAGTTCTATTGACCGTTATTTCCAATTGAAGAGTCAACAGTAGTCATCTTTTTATATAAGTCATCTTTCTTGCTAGTGCTGCTGGAAGTGTTTTTTGTGCATATGTGCCCAATTGCAAAATACCATTGAATAACATAATACAGGTAGTACTTTCAACAGTTCATTGAGTGACTGTTCAAAGTTACAATGGCATTGAAAAATGTGACTTATGACCATTTTTCACAGTTACAACCTTTGCAGCAACCCCATGATCATGAGGTCAAAATTCAGATGCATGGCAACTGGTTCATATTTATGACTGTTGCTGTGTCCCACAGTCAATGGGGAAGGCAGACTCACTTAACAAACAGGTCATTAGTTTATCAGCTGCAGGGATTCACTTAACAATTATGTCAAGAAAGCTTGTAAAATGGGACAAAAGTCACTTAACTTAATGTCTCACTCAACAACAGAAGTTTTGGACTCAATTGTGGTCTTAAGACGAGGACTACCTGTATGCAAAAGATCGCCAAATAACCAGATTCAGTTGAGTGAGGTTTCCACAAAGTATTAGATTATACTTACAATTGTAAGTATTACGGATAGTCCTTGATTTACAACAGTTACTTTAATGAGTGTTTCAAGTTACAACGGCACTGAAAACAGTGATTTATGATCATTTTTCATATTTATGACCATTGAAGCATCCTGATGGCCATGCGATGCTTGAAACTGACTCATATTTATGCTGATCATGTGATCACCTTTTGAGACCTTCTGACAAACAAAGTCAATGGGGAAGTCAGATTCACTTAACAACTGTGCTGCTAACTTAACAACTGCACTTAACAACGGTGGCAAGAAAGATCGTAAAATGGGGCAAATTCACTTAATCACTGTCTCATTTAGCAATAGAAATTTTGGGCTCCATTGTGGTCATAAGTCGAGGACTACTTGTAGAAATATTTTAAGAAACTCATACTTCAGCATCTCTTTTTTACTAGTGACTGCAGCCTAGAAATTAGATAAAAACTTATCTAATAAGTCTAAACTTATCTATAAGTCTAAACTGTATAATAGGGCCATCCCCTCACCAATACATTAAATACTATCAAGTGACATTCTGTTTCAGAAGCTGGAAGAATGGAGAGAAGTTGATGTTTATTCCATATTGAAAAGCTGTCAGGATTATTAGCATTCCTGCTGCTTTTCCTTTTATTGTCTTGCTTAAAATGGCTCTTGACTATGGCAATAGGGCCAATAGCAGACAGATGCTTCTTCACTGAATATGGTCAAATCAAGACTGAAAAATCACCAGTCATGAGTGCTTCGATGAGAATTCCTGTTCTGGATAATGTGATGGATCTCTAAGGTCCAAATTACATTTTACAACCCTGTAATTTTAATATGAAATGATAGCAAAGAAGACAAGATGGCCATCAATTGATATATCTGTCCCTTCACTTGATAGAAAATCTTGGGGGCAGTGCTCCGTAGGGGGAAGATCCCCAGTTTAATGAAGCTGAGCTTAAAGGAAATAGTTCAAGGAATCTTCAAGACATTATTTATATTATTCTTCCCATGTCACAGAATGAGTTGAATGATAAAGGCTTGCCTGAGATTTTAAATAAAAAAGAAACAATAAGAAATGCCAATCATATTAACATTTTCCAAGCTGGAAAGGCCCCAGTTCATTACATATTTTCTTTCCATCCTCTTCTTCTCCAAATCTAGTATTAAAGCATGGGGACTAGCCAAAAACATTAGATATATATGTGGTTATTTCTTGCAGTCCTGGAATAATCTCATCCAAATTCTCTGCATTTGGTAAATCAAGGGTATCCTTGAATTTAATCATACTTGATGTTCGCTGAAGATGAATTTCATTTTGGTTTTATTATTTATTTTTTTGTTATATTATAATGAAAATCAAACTCATCATCCTCTTAAAGAATGACTTTAATGTCATTTTTGGACCATATGGATTTTCCTATCCCCTTAAAATATGTGACTATATGAGAATATGTGAAAAAAATGTGATATTTTATTCAATTAAATAAGAACAGCACTGAGATACAGGCTGCTAGGCTATAATTGCAAAGCTTTCTTCTATTGATATTGAACTGGCATGAGGGAGTGCAAATTGCCCATTTAAGTAGTCTTAGTGGTCTCTCAACCTTATGCACACCAATAAAGCCCTAACAGCCAACTCAGGTCAACAAACAACATGTATCAGGAATCAGTCTTACATAACTATGCTGATATCCCCCACCACCATCACTGTTCAATTTCATGAAAAAAATTGCTTTGGAAATTTCTTCAAAGATGATAATTTCAGGAATATTTTCAAGTGTGGAATGTGATATTCTTGTACAATCATGGCTACAATGGCACAACTAAGTGTGTATGAATCATCTTTGTTTTACAATAATGTCTCCAGGGGTCTGCAACCTCCCTGGTTTTCCATGCTTCAATTACAATCCAATAGAAGACATAAAAATAAAATGCCCCATAGATTGTATATGTGTACTTCTGTATGTGTGCTTTCAGTGAAGTAGAAGAAATTAGGGAGGCTGTAGAATTATAGAATGTAATACCATCTAACACCTGGTACCAAGTTTGCTCTTTATTATTATTATTATTTTACAAAAATCTGCACTCTGACGACTTTTATTATAATTACTCTTATGTTGATTTGATCAGTTTTCATCTACTGCTCTTATCCTTTTTGAAGCACTTCTACAAACTTGTAGCTATATTTTAGCCAGGAACTTAAACTTGCTACAAGCATTATAAGTCATGATTGCAATTTTCTGTCCATTTTTGGGATGTCTCTTTGTCAAATCCAAATCTTTACAAACATATGTTTTGCAGAACACTGAAGAGTTCTCTCTCTCTCTTCTCTCTCTCTCTCTCTCTCTCTCTCTCTCTCTCTCTCTCTCTCTCTCTCTCTCTCTGAATTATAACAGTAAAAATGAATACAATTTATAAAAAGAGAAGAGAATGGAAAGATGGAATAAAAAGTGCAGGAAAAAAGAAAGAGAATATAATAAAGTTAAAGAAAAGAATTACATAAAGAAGTGACTTTCAATCTTTATCACAACTATAAACAAATAACTCTTCACTCCCTATAAGGTTACAGATATCTCTTCATCCCATATCCTATCCCTTGACTAGAAACAAATCCATAAAACATCAACTTTTCAATTCTGGTATCAGCAAAAATTACATAAAGGGTTGCCAAAACATTGTAAAAAAAAGTTTCATTTTAACCTTGATCAAATAAATCAACTTTATATTCCTTCCTTTTTTCCTAACAATCTTTAATTCAATCAAATATTGTCATAAGGTTTGATTTCTCTTCTTTTCTACTTTATACCATTGCTGAGAGTTCTTCAATGTTTTTAAAACCTCTTGTGTAGATCCAGTAGAGAAACATTTTTCAGCTTATTCTCTTGTTTTATCATTTATATAGGTTAACAGTATATTGCTGAACTGAGAACTGATGTCATTGGTTGATATGAAAATGCAAAGAATAATTAGGGAGTTGAAGGGCCAGGAAATATAGATGCCCTGAATAGCATCTGTAGGAAAAAGGGGAGAGCAACATAAAGCTTCATTGGACAAATAGAAATGCACTCAGTTACTAATGGTTATAGCCTTCAGTTTTATAGTGCATCACATGAAAAAGAATATTCTGGGATCATTTATCTTCATGGGTATTCATAAATGTAATGCATGGATTTTAGTAATATGATCCAGTGCAGCTAAAAAAAATATATATTTCCACTGTATCTGTCTCTCTCATCATCTCTAGTTCAGGATGTGATGGAAATATTTTATGCATCCTAACCTCTTGCAGCTCTTCACATGTGTTTCTTTCAACTGGAGATTCACCCAAGGAAGATAGCTTGTTTCAGATATAAAGAGAAACTCCAAGTTTTCTTTTTTTTATATCTAACTAAATGGGTGGGATTTTTTTTTTCTCAAAGGAAACAAGATTTAACTCCACTCCACTCCCAACATACATTTTATACTTGGATTTAAGAGTTGTTGGCTTTAGAAGAAATGCAATATTCTAGGAAAGTTTGCTGTAAACTTTCGGACATGCTAAGAAAGTTTTCAATAAAATAAATAAATAAAACCTGTTTCCAGATATAGCATGCAAAGCTATGCAGGGTAGGAATTGCCTAATATCTGGTTAGGAGTCAAATGTCTGTCTGCTACAAGAAGAATTATTGACATCTCCTTGGGGGCAGGAAACAGTTTGTCACTGACCTCCCTGTTTCATCCTTATACAGGGTCACTGGTTGCTTTCCAGCAGATAAATCTTTATGTGTCCTAACCTAAATCTGCCCTTAACAACTTCTTCTCACTGGGAAGATTTTAAAGAAAAACTTGAAGAGCAAAAGCATATTCCAGATGTCACTTATTGTGTCTTATGCATATGCCCCAACCTTGAACTTGGAAATTGAAATCTTTGATGGGAAAGGGGCAGCATTCAACAGACTTTCAAACCACCTTTTGAGGATAGCCTGCCAATGTTTGGGCTGCTTTCATCAAATAGTATCGCTATCGCTGATTCAGTGGACTGAATCACAAACACATATTATAAAATCTGCTGCTGATATATCTTTTCAGGGCTGGGATTATTTTAAGCCACATATTATGCATGCATGTTGTAACAGGCTAATGTTTGATTTCTGCAAACTAGTAGTGTTGGCTGCTATTAAAGAAATCTCTGGCTGTTTGATTTTTCACAAATTGAAGTTCTTTACCTTTTAAGAAACCAAAAGCAAAACAAATGAACAGTCTCATTATCTTGCTGTATTGGACTTTTCCTATACTTCTAATTAAAGTATAATGTATTTGTGATGCTCCTCCGACCAAAAGCTTTTAATTGGCAGAATAATATTCATTGGCATCCTTCAGTCTCAAAAGACTATGATATCATGCTCTGGAAAGAGGTCCTAAAACAGCATCCAGTGTGACTAAAAAGGCCAATTTGAGAGTGGCAATCCCTTCCACACTGAGGGCAGATACATTCTGTCCCCTGCCCAGCCCCCAGATTTTGCTGATTCCGGGACTGCCTCTTTGCCTCAGCCTGCTGAACAAGTGTCTCTTTGAATTGGAGAAGGCCATGCTGCATTTTTAGCCTCGGAGGCTGAACATTGGGAGGTCAAGGTTTCCCGGTTTTTAATGTCCATGCCCAGGGCCTTTAGATCCCTCTTGCAGATATCCTTATATCACAGCTGTGGTCTCCCTCTGAGGCGCTTTCCCTGCACTAATTCTCTATACAGGAGATCTTTCGGAATCTGACCATCAGCCATTCTCACGACATGCCCAAGCCAGTGTAGACATCATTGTTTCAATAGTGTATACATGCTGGAAATTCCAGCATGTTCCAAGACTGCGCTATTTGTAACTTTGTCCTGCCAGGTGATGCCAAGAATAATATTAGAATTATTATTATCCACTATCTAGGCTTGGATTTATCATAGAATAGAAATGAACTGCAGGAAGTTCCAGGAAAATAAAGCCAAGTACAAATATATTTTTTTATATATCACAGAAGAGAAACTAAACATAAATAGCAGCAAACAACAATGAATGCAGAGGTGTCTTAAAATTGAATGCATGGATGTAACTTTTTGTTTGCTTGACTAACCAAGTTACACCAGCAAAAATCCTTCAGTTTCTTCATTTCAACTTACAACATGATGTCTAAGTGCCATTAGAAAGGTTAATGAGTTTTATTGCCAAATTTAATTTATAAATATAGTTGAATTGTATGGCTCAAGAAATTGAAATGAAGCAGGAGACCTACTTATTAAATTTTGCCATTCCAGTGATTTCTTCATAGCTAACACAGTCTTCAAACAAACAAAACATCACCTCTTCGCCAGACATCACCAGACAGAGTTCATGGAAATCAAATTGACTCTATTATTAGTTAAAGTTATACCATCAAAGACATGCAGATGGTGGAGCAGATCATGAACTATTCATATGCAAGTTCCAAGTTAAGCTAAAGATAAAGAAGAAAGCCAACCAATCTGCACAATATGATCGCAATATGATTTCAAGGAGAACCTCAGACATTGCTTTGAAGTTCTGAACCTCATTGATTGAGAATCAGAGGAACCGTGAAATGAACTTAAAGAAGTTGTTAGGGATGAATGTGATAAAGAGGCTGCCAAGGATGAAGGAAAAGAAGAAAGCAAACTGTATGTCAGAACAAACTGTGGAAATTGCCAAGAAGATAAGAGAAGCCACAGCCCAGTTTTTTCTTTAAAAAAAAAAGTCTCAGAAAGAACTTAACAAATTTTTTTCAGAGAACTGTTAGAAGAGAAAAGAAGCAGTATGACAACATCTGTAAAAGCTACAGAACTCATGAAATACCCACTGTAGTATGATAAGTAAAAAAAGACGAATCAGTAAAGCTTCTCACCAAGCTACACCAGCAACTCTGAAAAATAACACAGTGGCTAACAGATAGGAAGAGGTCAATCTATGTTCCAAGAGACTTAACAGAGTGTGCAAACTATTATCCTTAATTTCACATACTAGAAAATAGCTTTAATTTCACATGCTAGAAAAATAACATCGAAGGAATACCCAATGCAGAATAGTTACATGAAAAAGAAGTGTAAAGCCAGCTTTAGAAAAACCCATGGAACATGAAACATTATTTCTGATGTAATTTATATAATTGTCCCAAAGCTGCTTTTTCAAGAGGCAACTGGACTTTCTGGTTTTTCTTTGAAGACGTTTCGCTTCTCATCCAAGAAGCTTCTTCAGCTCTCAGAAAAGGACGTTGTCAAAGAAAAACCAGAAAGTCCAGTTGCCTCTTGAAAAAGCACCTTCGGGACAACCATGATCTGGATGACTGAGAATTTATATAATTGTGAAAGCCAAAGAATACCCCAGAAAAGTCTGTTTGATGCTTCATTGATTGTGGAAAGTCCTTTGATTGTGTTGATAATGTCAAGCTTTGGAAAGTGTTTGGAAAAATTGGGAATCACAGAACATCTCATTGCCCTCATGAGATACTGGTCAGAAAATCACACTGCAAATAGAATATGGTGAAACAGACTGGCTCTAGGTTGGTAAAGAGTGGGACAAGGTTGTATATGCTCCCCTTATCTATTCAACATATCTCCTGAATATATATTAAGGGAAGTTGGAATGGAAGAAGATTATTGGCTTTAAAATTAGAATGAGAAACATCAATTATGTGCAGTGCGTTGATGATACTACCTTCATGGGTAAAAGTAATACGATGCACAAAATGTAATTTTAATATAATAGGCACAAACCAATTTGTTATTTTGTAGAATTAGGCTTACATCGAAACATTTTAAAAGCAACTTTTAATTGCATGACATTACGCTTTCTAAATTCTAAATAAATGCTTCAATAAATGCTATTGTTCACAATAAAAACAAAATACTGTTTTTTCTTTCTTTCTTTCTTTCTTTCTTTCTTTCTTTCTTTCTTTCTTTCTTTCTTTCTTTTTGGTTAGTTTGCTGACTTTTCATCTTGGTTAAAGGAAGATTAAACTTTTTCATCAAACATTTTTGTAACAAATGCTTGAAAAAATTTTTATGTATGAAGTATTATGAAAATATTTCATTAAAAACAACATTGAGGATGAATCCCTATAAAGATTAATGGAAGTATGCAGAGTTATGAGAATGGGAAGAAAAAGTATTGCAGTTTCCATTAAGCTTTTGTTGTTTTTATGGTACTGTGGGAAGCTGCAATTATTCCTTTACTGCCGTGCTTATTTTTGGAGTTGTACGGGTCACTGTACCTCTAAAATTATAAAGCCCTTCCAGCCATGATGTACCAATATATAATTTTTTAAAAATTCTTGTGGAGAAACTAAGGTAAATATTATCATCTGTATGGGACATTCATCACCAAACCACTTGGGCTATGCAGTTGTATTGTAAAAACTGAAGATCATAAATGCCTGATCTTTATAGGACACAACTGACTGCAGCTGTCCAATATTATTTAAGAGAAACCTTAACCAAAATGAGCGGTGACATCTAAATCTAACTCCAGAATTGTCTAAAATAGTTATCCTCTAAATTTTAATTGTTGATAGCATCCAATACCTCTGAAGGCCTTGAAATAATTTATTATTGGACTGGTGTAACTGAGTAGTAAATGTTGAGTAATGTTGCATTTCAATGGAGAAATCTTAAATTAATAACCGCTCAGCATACCTGCTATTTATTATGTCTTTATTATTTATTACAATGACTAATAGCTGCCTTTCAAGATAATAGTCATCCCAACTTGGCTTACAAGTGAAACAATTATAAAATAAAATAAAACAATAAATATTATTTTAAAAGGAGGAGAATACTAAACCTCTAGAAATTTCTCACAGGGCAGTTGGTGTAATGGCCCTATTGTGTGACACAGGGATTGGGGAAGAGAAGGAAGAGAACAAGGCTTCAAGAGCAGTTGTCTACCTACCTCACCTCTGATGTTGGGGAAAGAATAATCGTGGTTGATCCAGAATTAATCACATTTTGAGTTCACAAACTGTTATCATAAAACCTTTATTTTATTATATTTTATTTTCATTTTATGCATTAGATCAATCGTGATATAGAGCTGTCCAGTTGACATGTCTCAATGTGGGGTACACAATAAAAACAAGAGACAAGGCATTCTAAAGGGAAGAGAAAGTGACTGTATATGTTGATCATGACTAGTGCCTTAACTGATTTCAATGGGTTATTTTAAATATTCTCATCTTGTCACTTGTTGCATTAAAAAAAATCCTGCTTTGGCTCACAACTAAATCATCATTGGTAAAAGAAAAATAGTCATTTTAGATCTCTCTCCCTGCCCCACTCTGTTACAAACTATGGAACAAGGCAAACAGTGATATCTTGTATAAGTTGAATATCTTGTATAAGTTAAATGTCATTGTGCTATTTAACACAATGCTATTATAATTGATCAGGTAATGCACACGGGGCTGCAAAACAGCTGAGCAGATACAGATTAAATAACAGATTAACAGAGTTGGAAGGAACCTTATAGGTCATCTAGTCCAACCCTCTGCTCAAGCAGAAGACCCTATACCATTTCTGACAAATGGCAGTCCAATCTTTTCTTGAAAGTCTCAATTGATGAAGTTCCCACAACTTCCAAAGGCAAGCTGTTCCATTGGTTGATTGTTCACTGTCAGAAAGTTCCTCCTCATTTCTAGGTTGAATCTCTCCTTGGTCAGTTTCCATCCATTATTCCTTGTCTGGCCTTCAGGTGCTTTGGAAAATAGCTTGACCCCCTCCTCTCTGTGGCAGCCCCTCAAATATTGGAACACTACTATCATGTCTCCCCTGGTCCTGCTCTTCGCTAGACTAACTATGCCCAGTTCTTGCAACCATTCATCATATGTTGCCTCCGGTCCCCTAATCATCTTGGTTGCTCTTCTCTGTACTCTTTCTAGAGTCTCAACATCTTTTTTATAGCGTGGTGACCAAAATATGACTAATCATATTGCATTTTTTAAATTTAAAATTAGAACCAGGCTGAGAAATGTTTCTGTATTTTCATATAAATTGGTGAACGAATGTGGTATTATTTGCTTATATTCCGTTACAAGTTGTTCAAACTTTAGAATTTGGTAGAGTCTTCTGTCCAGTACTTTAGACTCTTTGGTTTTGTGCTTTTCAATTAAATCCCATGAAGAATCTTTTATCCCCCCCCCGAAAAAATGATGCTATTTATGCCACTGATAGACAATCATATTGGAGACAAGGAGATTAAGCAAAGTGACTCGCTCATTTTCTCTCTCCCAAACTTCACAACCAAATCGAAGCTTCCCATAGCTAGTTTAATTCACCTGACTCTGGGCTGTGAATATGAATGTAAAACAAGGAAACAGACTTCATCTTCATTTTCTCCTTCATTAAACAACAAAGAGTAAGGAAAAGAAACGTCTCTTTAGAATTTGAAGAGATACTGCAAGTTCAAGTAAATCCTGTCTGATACAGAGCAACGTTCTAGCTTCATCATTCAGTATAAAACATACTTACTAATTATGATGCAATAAAGAAAATAAAAGTATTTAGTTTGTCATGGTTCCAAGAATTCAGCAGCTGAACTAATGCACTTATCTCCACTGGCAAATCTCACTTTTTCCCCCCTATTTGATTGGTCAAATGTAATTTTCTAGAAAAGCAGTGTTGCCTTATGGTGAATCTTATTGAGCACAAGTATACGTGAACCATGGCAAGTTGTTTGAATAAGAAACATCTCAGTTGGAAATCATATAGTCCAACCCAGCTGTGTTTATTTCAACGCTTGCATATTCAAATAAACACTGTTTATTTGTGTGTATGATCCATATACATATGTGAACATTCAAATAAATGCTCTCAGAAGTTTATTGAAAATATGTCAGAGGTAAAAACGGAGCATGTGCGGTTGACTCTAGCTCTAAGCAATTTTGCTGGTTAAATCAGATGCTAATGTTAAATAATCCATCTTGGATGGATGCGATTTTTTTAAAAAGCAGATTAGATTGATTCAGCCAATGATTCAGCCTTTGTAAAATACAAGCGGATTTAATATAGGAGAACATACTCTTGGACTTGAGTATGAGAAAGAGATTCAGCCATGAAACTTGCTGGGTGGCATTGGATCCTTGGTCTAACCATCATATGCAGGACTTCTAAATTATATTGTATAACTAAGGTTCTCAGGGTTGTGTTTTGCTGACCACTTGGAAAAAAATTGATGGGTCTTGGCAGATCCTTCAAGAAATTTGGGTTTCATTTTGCTTTTCTCCAAATCAATGCATGAAGAAGCAATAAAGTTAAATGCTACAATGTTTTGCGGAACAGGTTATGTGAAAGTAAATTATGAAATTGCCATTATTTGTATTTGTGTTTGTACTTGTGTAGGCAGTCGTATGAAAACCATAAGATTTTATGCCAAGCAGTGGTGAAATCCATTTTTTTTACTATCGGTTCTGTGGGCGTGGCTTGGTGGACATGGTGTGGCTTGGTGGGTGTGGCTTGGTGGGCGTGGCAGGGGAAAGATACTGCAAAATCTCCATTCCCACCCCACTCCAGGAGAAGGATATTGCAAAATCTCCATTCCCACCCCACTCTGGGGCCAGCCAGAGGTGGTATTTGCCGGTTCTCTGATCTACTCAAAATTTCTGCTGTCGGTTCTCCAAACTGCTCAAAATCTCTGCTATGGGTTCTCCTGTCAAAACCTGCTGGATTTCACCCCTGATGCCAAGGCTTGCTTACATGCCCAACATTATGGCAAAGCAACCTTGATCTATGCTATTGGAAATAGTTGATAGATGATAGACAGATAGACATATAGAAAGATGGCTAGATAGATCGATAGATTGATAGACAGACAGGCAGGCATATACTGATAGATAGATTAGATAGATGATAGATGATAGATAGATAGATAGATAGATAGATAGATAGATAGATAGATAGATGATAAGTATATATATATATATATATATAGAGAGAGAGAGAGAGACAGAGAGAGAGAGACAGACAGACAGATTTTCTCCCTCTCTCTCTCTCTATATATATATATAGATAGATAGATAGATAGATAGATAGATAGATATAGATATAGATATAGATATAGATGATATAGATATAGATATAGATGATATAGATATAGATATAGATATAGATGATATAGATATAGATATAGATATATAGATATATAGATATATATAGATATAATTTATATGCCGCCCTTTTTTGATTTTGATTTATATGCTGCCCTTCTCTGGAGACTCAGGGCGGCTTACAAGGCGTTAAGCAATAGCCTTCATACTTTTGTATATTTTATACGAAGTCAGCTTATTGCCCCCACAAACCAGGTCCTCATTTTACCTACCTTAGAAAGGATGGAAGGCTGAGTCAACCTTGAGCCTGATGAGAATTGAAACTCGCAGTAATTGCAGGCAGCTGGAAGCTAAATACTACCTTTAACAGTAGCATTAATCTGCTGCGCCACTCAGGCTCCCATATATAACTCTATGGTACTATGGTACTTTGGTTAATAATGCTAGATCTTCAGATATACAAGCTACCTTAATGCTTTGAAAATAAGCTCCATTTTTATAATGGAGAAGGAATAAGACTGTTTAAAATCAAATTTAAAAAAGTAGCTTAACAAGAAGAGACATAAGACTTGCTTGTTGTTGCCATTCTTCAGAGGGTCATTTAAGCCACCAAACCTTATTCTCTGGGAGTCAGGATTTGGGCTCAGAGTTTCAATCCTAGCCACAGCACCCTGAGCATGAATGATTTCTACAAACGTGGTATGGTTTTAGGGCTATCCCCTGTAATAGTTCTTGCTTGCTTTACACTTCACCTCTTCCTGCATTCAGGAATGATGAAGCTATTTTGAGTGTTCATCTTACCTTGAGAATGTAATTTTTTTTTTCCCATGAAGGGGAAGCTGATCATTCTGAGAGAAAGCAACTCTTAATTTATTTATAGCCACATGCCAAGAGCCAGCAACATGCATATGTCTCATGTTTCTGTTTGCATTTTTATTCATGAGTATTTGGGTGGCTTCTATAAAGTTTTTTTAGTAAACACTGAAAGCATTAGTCAATTGCTCCTAATGTGCAATCTCATCGAATGTTTATTAAATAATAATATTGAGCTCTGTGACAGTTTTATTTCTGAGAATGCTGGGGCTTTATTGCAGGGCTGCTGAGTAATACCACATTGTGGAAAACACAGGATTGACAGTAAAGAACGATTAGAAAAAGCAGATGTCACTGAATTCTACTCTAGGGGAAAAACTTGCCAAAGTTATTGCTAACTTTGTAATTTTAATAGTAATATTTCAAAAGTTGGATCACGGTGAATTGCTTAATGAAAGAAACAGTATTAAATGATTTTCTTTTCCTGCAGAATTGACAAGCTTAATATTCAAACATATCCATTGAAAATCCCAAGCTTAAAAATACGACTAAGCAATCTACAACTCACAATAACTTCTCTTTCTCCTTCTTTCTCCTTCTCCTTCTCCTTCTTCTCCTTCTCCTTCTCTCTCCTTCTGCTTCTTTTACTTGCAAATCTTTTTGTCCTCAGGATTTCCTAAGTATGTAACTTCTGTCATCTGCAGAAGTAAGTAGATAAAAGATAAAATGGAGAATCAGAATAAATCCAATACTGCTTTTCTGCATTCTCTCGCAGTCCCTAAAACAAGGCATATCCGGCTCTTATCGTATTCTTCTTTTGCTGAAATAGTATATGCTTCATTGTAAATTATGACATTTGATATTAACGATTTTAAATCCCAGGCTGATATGGTATTTATTCTCAGCCCCAGTGAGATTAAAACCAAAATCTTACATTTCATTGCTTCAACTCCTAGTGAATCACATCCTGTATAGTTTCATTTGTGACTGGCAATTCCGGAGAAATATTATCACAACAGCAAAAACAGCTCCTTCATCTGCAAACACTCCAGTGATCATGGCGCCTAGTTGGCAGCATTTGTTTATGGAGGAGTTTCAGGCCATTTTATGCCTTTGTCTGTGCATGTGTCTCCATGAGTATATGAGTGTGTGCACACACACAAACATGCCTTTAAGTCAGTTTTGACTCCTGGCAACATCTTGGATGAATCTACAATTTTCTTGGCAAGATTTCAGAAGTGGCTTGCCATTGCCTCCTCCCTAGGGCTGAGCGGAAGTGACTGGCCCAAGGTCACCCATATGGCTCTGTGCCTAATGCAGAACTAGAACTCACAATTTCCCAGTTAAGTGAATCTGGTTTCCCCATTGATTTTGCTTGTCAGAAGGTCACAAAAGGTGATCACATGAGCCCAGGACACTGCAAGTGTCATAAATGTGAGTCAGTTGCCCAGCATCTGAATTTTGATCATGTGACCATGGGGATGCCATGATGGTCATAAGTGTGAAAAGTGGTCATAAGTCACTTTTTTGTAACTTTGAACAGTCACTAAATGAAGTGTTGAAAATTGAGAATTATTTTTATTGATTATCTGCAAGATGGTAACAAGAATAGCTTTTATGTAACTGATGTTTTTACAAGGGGAATCAAACTTTGTTTCTGAATACTAAAATCATACAGGTGTATAAAAGACTATATCACACTACTGACCAGACTCTTTCATACTAAACACTTCACATCCTGGATTTAAACTGTTTCAACTCCTACCCTCAAGACGACTCTATAGAGCATTGCCACCAGAACAACTAGACACAAGATCAGTTTTTTCCCAAACGCCATCACTTTGCTAAACAAATAATTCCCTCAACACTGTCAAACTAGTTACTAAGTCTGCACTACTATTAATCTTCTCATCTTCTCATTGTTCCCATCACCCATCTGCTCCCACTTATGACTGTATGACTGTAATTTTGTTGCTGATATCCTTACGATTTATATTCATAAGGATATTGTTTCTTGATTGCTTATTTGTTCCCTATGACTAGCATTAAGTGTTGTACCTTATGATTCTTGATGAACGTATCTTTTATTTTATGTACACTGAGAGCATGTGCACCAAGACAAATTCCTTGTGTGTCCAATCACACTTGGCCAATAAAAATTCTATTCTATTCTATTAACAATTGTGAAATAATACAATATAGAAAATCTGTATCCTTGAAGCGATTTCCCAAGTACAATTTGTGTATAATTTATAGTGTTTCTTACACATGTTTTATATTCTGGTATTGAGTAGAGATCACACTGTTTGCTTCCCTGTTCTTAGATATTTTGTCAGAGAACTAATGTGATGCAACTAAAGGTGTGGCCTAATTAAATCTTGACATACAATAAATTTAGTTGTTTTCATTTTTGAAATTGCTGTTTTTTGTCTTCTGAATTCTCTTATGTGTGGGGAAATCAGGTTTAAAACTTTACAAATCAATACATCTTCCTGGATCAGTTTTAATCAATTACTTTCTGTCATGCTAAGGTCTAGGCTATCTCACGAGATTGTAAACAAGATAACATGGGAGGAACCATATACATTACTCCAATGGTAGGATTCAAGTAATTTAACAACCGGTTCTCTGCCCTAATGATTTCTTCCAATAACCAGTTTGCCAAACTGCTCAGAAAATTAACAACTGGTTATCCCAAAGTGGTGCGAACTGGCTGAATCCCACTACTGCATTACTCCTTGGAGCAAAATATAATAGTGTCTGGAAAATATGTTCTAAATAATCTTACATTTCTAATTTATTTATTTATGAACTGGATTTATAAGGTTGTTCAACAGTAAGAATGCGACTCTGGGTGGTGTACAGCATGAAAATAAACAGTAAATCAAAAACAAACAACCTCCCCCCCCAAAAAAAATCCATATACGGGTATGGCTTAACAATTGTGTTGGAAAGATCCATTTGCCAATAATGGATCACTATCCATTATGACAATAATAAACAGTAATAAAAGGTTCATTTTCCAACCAATGGGATCATTTATGACAACAACGTAAGCCTTCAGTGTGAAACTGAATAAGGTCTGGTCAGTTTCAGGTAGCATTTGTGAGCTGGCTAGAGGGTTCTAATCAATTAAGTAAGGTCATGCAATTATCTTGCAATTTATCTTGCAATTAGTACTTTCTAGGGATCTTGATGATGATGTTTATATGTTAACACCTTGGACACCTAGAAAACACATTGTTCAACATAGAAATGGAATATGTGATATTAAACAATAAAAAATATTTAACGCCCCCCAAAAAGTACTTTCTAGGGATCTGCTGTGCTACAAAAAAAAATGTTGAGGAAGAAATGGATTGTTTAAGCAGTCTTCTCCCTGTAAGGGGCAAAAAAGAAAGAAAACAAACAGGTCAGGCACAGGACTGTATGGGAACACTTTCTCTGGATGAGACAATAGCAACTGCTGGTCTTTGCAGCATCTCTCTTTTTCTTAAGCACATGGTTTGCTTAGTTGACTGTTGCTTAGAGAGAATTTCGCTGGAATCATCTGCATTCATTCAATGAAGTCTACCTGTAACACTGAACTCCGTAAAAAAATAAATTTTTAATCCAAAATATAAAATGAAAACCATCACACATTGAACTAAGCCATAAAGGGATTTAATTGGGTTTAGCCAGAAGGTTCTGTCAGGTTCTGAAGAACTGGTAGCAGAAATTTTGAGCAGTTCAGAGAACCGATAGTGGAAAATTCTCTCTTACTTCATTTTCCTCATCTGATAACGTTCATAGGAAGCGCTGAGGTTTTTAATGGAAAAGAAAATGAAATTGAAACCAGATATATCATATCTTATGGACATGTTTCAAAACCATTGAATGAAACCACTAATAAGTCAGTCCTAACCTCTCCCCTCTACCTCAGCCAAGTCTATCTTCTGAGAATAAGTAAAAGGATGCTCAAGCTTTAGATGGAAACAATAAAAATGCTTTTCAACAGAGATAGAACTAAGACCAGAAATCTTCCTACTAGGCATAGTGAATGGACACTATGAAAAAGAAACAACATATTTAATTATATATATGATAACAGCAGCACGAATACTATATGCACAACACTGGAAGAGTAGTGATATACCAACACCAGATAAAGTAATCAATAAAACTATGGAATGTGCAGAATTAGATAGACTCACAAAGGAATTACAAAATAGGGAAGAACATGACTTTTACTTAGTATGGGAAAAGTGGTATAATTGCTTGAAAGATAGGAAAGAGATGAAGCAATAGGAAGTAAACAAAATGACCAAATATAGTATGATGGAAACAAAGAACAGACATAGGTCAACAAAGATCTATAGTAGATAGACAAAAGGGAATGACAAAATAAGGAAGAGTCAAAATACAAAGAGAAATGTATATTACAGTTGCGACAAACTGGACATGTATTGAAATGGGTGTTTATATGTTTTTATGTTTTGTATGTTTCATTGTTCTGTTTAGTTTGTACTTATAAATAAAAATTGAAACAAAAAAGAAATGCTTTTCAACAGAACTGCTTTTTGTAGCAGGAAAATCAATTGATATATTATGGAGCATTAATTCCTTAATTCGCCATTAATATCCCACTTTTAAAAAGTTATTTCAAGTAAGTTCAGCTGTAACTAATTTTTATAAAGAAATTATATTGGAGGAGGAGGAAGAGGAAGAAGAGGAGGAAAAGAATATCCACACAATCAAATAGCCCAAAATAAAAATATGGAGACACACACAGATATTAATCATAAAAAGTCTTGTAGAATAAAAACAATATAGACTTAAAACCTTAGCTCACTTTTTCAGGCACATTGCTTCCTGAAGAAATAGAAGAAGATATAGAGGAGATAATTTGGCTGATAGTTTCATCTTCCTTGCATCAGAAGAAAAGCCTGCTAGAAAACCCTACATTGCAACACAGTACTGACTGATTGGATTCTTTTGGATTCTTTTACTGGCCCAGTTGTGTGACTGTCAGTTTTCTGAGAATTTACAGCCAATTGCTTGGCCAACCCCTTGCCACCTCTGCACAGCCAGTCCTACAAAGAAGGAAGCCACAAGTGAAATCTGCTTTGACTTTACACTCTCTGGCAAAGAAGAGCAACAAAGATGATTATGAGGCCAGAGGCCAAGACAGTTGCAGGAATTGGGTATATCTAGTCTAGTGAAAAAAAGGATTAGGGTCAGGGGTGCTATTCAGCAGGTTCTGACAGGTTCTGGAGAACCGGTAGTGGAAATTTTGAGTAGTTCAGATAACTGGCAAATACCACCTCTGGCTGGCCCCAGAGTGTGGTGGGAATGGAGATTTTGCAATATCCTTCCCCTACCATGCCCACCAAGCCACGCCCACAGAACCAGTAGTAAAAAAAAAATTGGATTTCACCACTAGTTTAGCATATTGTGGGAACTCACTCAGCCATTGTGGTTTACTCAGCAAACATTGTTTAAATGAATCATGGCTTGAACCAAAACATTAAACAACACACTTTTCCATGGCCTTTTTTCTTTCTCTTGTTCTTTAGCTTGAGAACTACATTGTGGAAAACATGAAGTCAGAAATGGCCCAGCTGCAGCAAAACGCTGTCCAAAATCACACAGCCACCATGCTGGAAATAGGAACCAGCCTTCTCAGCCAGACAGCAGAACAGACAAGAAAGCTCACAGATGTTGAAACACAAGTAAGTAGTCACAATTCCTTTCACTAGAACATTTTGACTATGGTAAAATAATTTCCATTCCCTTTTCCTGAATAATCCTTTTTGTGACTGAAGTAGCCACAAGGAGGTGATCAGTTTGACTGTGAGCTACATGTATATTCTCTTATATAGGAAGGTAGTCAATTTTGGATTAAAACAAAAACTTTTTGAGCATTTACTGAAAAATAGTAATGTCAGAGTATTTATTTATTTATTTATTTATTTATTTAATTAATTAATTAATTAGTGTATGGCAAAATACATGGATTTATAGTTGTTCAAATGTTAATGTCAGAGTAAATAAAGTCCTAATGATTGTCCATATTTGATCTACCTAAGGCATTGACTCTATCCTAGCTGGGTAGATCTCCTTACTTTATATTTTTATAAGATTTCTGAGTCATCCTTGCAACTAATTCCATGGGTATATTCATTACATTGACCGGTGTTCAATATCTGGCCTGTATTTGCTTGAAGTCAACTGAGACGTTATTCTCACTGACGTTATCAACCTACTGATCAAAATTCTTTCCATTTTTTTTATGTGCTAGAAAAGCTAGCATTGACAGGAAAGTGCTAGAATCCTCCCTCGTAAGGATGAGGGGCTTTCTGTGGGTTCACTTACCTTCGCTACTGGTTCGCAAATGTGAGCGTATGCGCCACCTCCGCGCATGCGCAGAGCATCAAAAATGGGACATGATGACGTCCAGGCCAGTGGGCAGAAAACTGGTTTGTTTTCAGTCTGTTTTCAATTGGTCCATAATTCTGCTTTAACAGGAAAATGTCAAAAACTAATAGGCAAGTGGGTGGTGGAGAAGATATGTCTTACTTTCCAATGAATCATCTTTTTTAAAGGGCTTACTATGTTTTTAAGATAAGGAGCCATCAGAAGTGAACTTATAAATCAGATGGAAAGAAAGGACAGCACAAACAAAAAAAAATATACAGTATTCATAGATGTAGCACTACAATTTAAGGATGCAGAGGCTTTCCTCTGGATGCTGCTAAAGCAGGGACCAAAGTCTTGATGAACCAGCATTGTGATCACATCAAAATTGCCTATTTATTTATTTATTTATTTATTTATTTATTTATTTATTCATTCATTCATTCATTCATTCATTCATTCATTCATTCATTCATTCAATTTGTATGCGGCCCCTCTCCGAAGACTCAAGGCGGTTTTTGGCTATCATTTCTTAATAAAATATAAATGTGCACCAGAAACATCCCGCATGTGCAAAAATACTTACGAAGTCATAAATTCAAGCAAATTAAGATTATTTTGAAGCAGTTTTTGTTACGTTTTACAAATTCTGTGCTACTGCAGTGTGATAACAATACAAAAAAATGGAAGAAAAAATGAAAGCTGAAGCAAAGATATAAGACCAGTCCAGAGACACTGACGTCCAGGAATACTAAGGATAAATCACATGGAGGCTACCTAATTGAAGGTCATCTAAATCCTATATTCCAATATAGCCATTAGTCATCACCTACCGTGTTTCCCCGAAAATAAGACCATGTCTTATATTTTTTTGATTCCTGAAATAAGCGCTTGGCCTTATTGCCATCCGCTCAAAAGCCCGATTGTCTTATTTTGGGGGAAACAGGGTATATGTGGGTTGGCTGTAATATCAAAGAAGATAGCTCAACTTTGCTGCTTTTTCAGACTGTAATTGATTCACTGCTACATAAAAGGCTAGGAAGTCCAGACAACATCTGGTTAATTCCAGGGTGTGCTGGGAACCCATCAGAAACAGGACTAGTGTCAAAAGGGAAGAGACAGATAATTACTTAGTATCAGCATTTCAAATCCTGAAACAGTCCATTGGTCCAAACTCATTGGACATCCTTTCATTATTGTTTGTCCTTTGATTTTATCTATCAGTTCACAATTCATAATTCCTTACCCTTCTTTTCTCTTCTCTTTTATTTACAGTTTTGAGCACATGTTATCTAACAGTTGTTGTATTTTAGACTGCCTGTTTTAAACAAATACATTCATATCTGTGATCATTACATGGGCAATTACACATACCGAGTGTGTCAGATGGATACACACACAATCATTCTTCAACCTTGACCTATACATGAAATATCCTTTCCATAATTATTACTTAAAAGTATATCAACATATGGAATAACCAAGATCAGTTACACAAGGGGGAAAAAATCAGTCTAGCTAGAGATAGTGTACACATGGTGATGACAAGCCTTGTTTAAGCTCTCAGATTCTTTTGTTTTCCAGAGAAGGTCTAATAAAAAAGTTCATATGAAATAGACTTAACTTATAGGTAATGGGATATTAAAGCAGGAAATCTTTGGAACAAAAAACTTGCATTTTTGTATTTATAACCTAATGAAGAATAGAGACTACACATTATAGGTTTACACTGTATTAAAAGGAATCAAGCATATCGAAACCATTGTGGGTTGAGTCTATTCTATGTTTTAGATTAATTGACGGGGTATAGTTGCTAGTTTTCCTTTTGCAATCCCACAGGCTCAGTACGCATTGGGAAAGCAGAATTTTAGTTTAATGGCTTTCTACAGCACTTTCTCACCATTTGAAGAAAACATTGGACATGTTCAAGACATAAAACATAGATATTGCTCTCTTTAAGGTTCTTTTTTAAAGTAACACATGAAGACTAAATTGTGCAAGAGATAAAAACAAAATCATACTAGTGCTCCAATTTTTCATCTCAATGTTTTGTGTTGTGTGACAGGGTCTGAGAGTGAAGTGTAAAAAAAGGCTCAATCTGGGTTGAGGGCAAATCATAAATTGCAAAGATTGCTTGGAGGTGGGAAATACTTATAATGAAATCTACCATGGATTGCCTCTGTGACTGTGTAGGACAGACAGGGAAGAAGCTAACCATCAAATTGCAAGAACACAAGTGAGTGGTCAGACAAGGAGATCCAAACTCATTGGTAGCCTCACATTGCAATGAACAAGGAGATACATTCAATTTTGCAGCTACTAAGATTCCTGGCAAAGAGATGGGGAAGAAATAGAGGTAGTGACAGATTTTATTTTCCTGGGCTCCAAGATCACCGCAGATGGAGACTGCAGCCAAGAAATTAAAAGACGCTTGCTCCTGGGGAGGAAAGCTATGGCAAAGCTAGACAGCATACTAAAAAGCAGAGACATCACCCTGCCAACAAAAGTGTTTATAGTCAAGGTTATGTTTTTTTCAGTTGCAATGTATGGCTGTGAAAGTTGGACCATAAGAAAGGCTGAGCGCCAAAGAATTGAGGCCTTTGAACTCTGGTGCTGGAGAAGACTCCTGCGAGTCCCTTGGATTGCAAGGCAATCAAACCAGTCAGTCTTAGAGGAGATCAACCCTGACTGCTCTTTAGAAGGCCAGATCCTGAAGATGAAACTCAAATACTCGGGCCACCTAATGAGAAGGAAGGACTCACTGGAGAAGAGCCTAATGCTGGGAACGATTGAGGGCAAAAGAAGAAGGGGAAAACAGAGAATGAGGTGGCTGGATGGAGTCACTGAAGCAGTCGGCGTGAGCTTAAATGGACTCCAAAAGATGGTAGAGGACAGGAAGGCCTGGAGGAATGTTGTCCATGGGGTTGCGATGGGTTGGACATGACTTCGCAACTAACAACAACAAAGATTGTTGGCAATGCAGGCACAAAGATAGCCAGGGAAATGATTGAAACCTGTGAAATGGGCCCCTTGTCAATCAACAAGAATGCTGATTTACCATCAGTTTATCAGGTACTTAGGAGCCAAGGACATGGCAGCACAAGGAAACAACAGCCAATGACTTAATAGCCATCAGCACCTCAATCAACCAATAATAAACCACAATAAACCAGTCACCACATAAATATCATGCATAGAATATCCAAAAGAGGGTATACCCTCTGCTAGAGAGAAGTTCCTTGAGGATGAATTCCAGCACAAGTCTGAAAGCTCAGAAGACTAAACCTCTGGTCCCAGTGATCGACCCAGATTGAATCCTGCAAGATTATCTTGGGACATGTACTGTATATTTGCCTTCATTCGTGTATTAAAAGCTTTCCTGTGCAAATTGGACACGGTTGCAGGTTACATATTAAGCAATTTATGTTATAAGCAAAGACAAATATATCTTAGCACATTATATGGTCCAAGATAAAAAAGCTAGGACAAGCTAAAAATGAGGAAATAAAGTGTAAGGTATATTCATACAATTTAAATCACTATATAGTATAGCCTTCATTTCTTAAAAAAAACTAATATTGACTTACTTTGCTTCTGCTTTTCATTCATGTGTAGGTTGTGTAGGTACACTACGTGGCAGGGGTGGGTTCTACTTACCTTTAGTACCGGTTCACAATGGGGCCACTCGCGTGCATGCCCAGAAGTTTCTTGGGTTGTTGGAAAAGAGTGTTTGCTATGACCATCGTATTATTTTGACAGAATTCTATCAGCCTGTGCCCTGCTTCATTTTGTACTCCAAGGCCAAACTTGCCTGCTATTCTAGTTATCTTTTGGCTTCCTACTTCAGCATTCCAATCCCCCATAATGATGAGGACATCGTTTTTTGGTGTTAATTCTATAAAGTGCTGTAGGGCTTCATAGAACCAGTCAGTTTCACCCTCTTCAGCACCAGTGGTTGGGGCATAGACTTAGATTATTGTGATGTTGAATGGTTTGCCTTAGATTTGAACTGAGATCATTCTGTCATTTTGGGGATTGTATCCCAGTATTGCTTTTCCTACTTTTATTGACTATGAAAACTACTCCATTTCTTCTGAGGGATTCTTGCCCACAGTAGTATACCTGATGGCCATCTGAATTAAATTCACCCATTCCTGTCCATTTTAGTTTGCTGATTCCTAAGATGTCGATGTTCAGTCTTGTTATCTCTTGTTTGACCACGTCCAGCTTGCCTTGATTCACGGATCTTACATTCCAGGTTCCTGTAGAGAAAAAATCTTTACAGCATCAGACTTTCCTTGCACCAGCAGATGCATCCACAGCTGAGTGTCCTTTCGGCTTTGGCCCAGTCGCTTCACTCTTTCTGGCGCTACTAGTACTAGCCCTCTGCTCTTCCCCAGTAGCATACTGGACACCTTCCGACCTGAGGGGCTCATCTTCCAGCATCATAACTTTTTGCCTTTTGGTACTGTTCATGGGGTTTTCATGGCAAAGATACTGGAGTGGGTGCCATTTTCTTCTCCAGTGGATCACGTTTTGTCAGAACTATCTGCTATCACCTGCTTGTCTTGGATGTCCCTGCATGGCATAGCTCATAACTTCATTGAGCTACACAAGTCCCTTCACCATGACAAGGCAGTAATCCACGAAGGGGAAACGAATACTAGAAATCCTGTATTACTTTCTGCTGTTACTAAATAAGATATATCAATTAGGTATCTATATAAGGTGCATTGCATATTTTGATCAAGATGATAGTTATGAATCAGATTGCTTTTGATCTGGGTCTATCTTTAGTGAGGTCATTTTAACATTAATCTTCTTGTTCATACCTGTACCAATAAAGATTCATTGTGCAGCCTTAATTTATTGCAAGGTGTTTTTTTTGGTTGTTTGCCTTCTTCAGGTTCTTAATCAAACATCCCGGCTTGAAATCCAACTGCTGGAAAATTCCTTATCTACTTACAAGCTGGAGAAACAATTGCTCCAACAGACACATGAAATCTTGAAAATCCACGAGAAAAACAGGCGAGTATAAAACGAATGGTATGATCTTTCAACGTTTCATTCTTATAGTCTTCACTACAATCTCCAAAATGAGATTGTAGAACATGCTGGTTTTTCTCCAAAAATTTCTCCCATTATTTACATTATACTAGAACAAGTCAATCCAAATATTTCTGGAGTGCTTTGTGCATCTGCAGGGGTATCTCATCCAGAACAAGTAGTGTTATGGACATGTTCTACTTTGGACTACCACCAAAAGTTAAGAACGAAGAGAACATTTCCATGACCTTATAATTTTCTTTTTCTTTGGAATCTCTCTATTTGGAGAAGCATTTGGCTATGTTAATTGTCATCTAGGAGCCATCGCCAGAAAGCCATTTTGCATCCACTGAATGGCATTCTGAAAACTATTCAAAACCTGCTTGTTCTCCCAGGCTTTGAGATAGGATGATTGTTGGGTCCCTATGGCTTCTTTTAACTGTAGGATGCCCAGAGTCATTAAGGAGGTGGGCACCCTCCAAACTGAATGAATGAAGAATGAATGAATGAAATTTATCATGAGAAATGATGCAGTCCAGACAAAACTGTATTACTGTACTTTAATATGAGGTAGGGATACATATATATTCAAAAGGGCACTTTGTTTCTATCATGATTTGAACCGTCTCCAAAAAGGGTCAAAGTGTCCCATTTCTAAATTGGGTGTGTGACTTTAGGTAAGCAGAGCAAAATTCTGTGGTTATTTTGCAAAATAACTACAGAATTTTGCTCTGCTTACCTAAAGTAGATACACACACAGAACATGCACGGCTGCCTTGTGGAGGTGGGTTGACTTGCTCCAAGCAATATTTTCCATACCGAAACAGAATACGGTATCTCTGAAAAGTGAAGCATTTGGGTGGTGATTGTGTAATTCCCACAGTTTGTGTGAACATATAGAATGTTCTCCAGTAGCTGGAGCTACAAAAAAACCTTGGCTATGCAGGGAAAACCTGGCTAGAAGAAAAACACACATAAACCCTACGAAGAAGTAAGAAAATTGATACTGTGCCTTTACAGGGAGGATATGGGTGTGGCCTACTGATGACAGCTAACGAGCTAGAAATGGATCTATTTAGGTCTCCCACCTAGCAGTTAGAGCTTGCTAGGGTTAGAAAGGAAAAAAGCCCAGAACCGAGTAGATGTGATTCTACTGAGCTGGAGCTACAAAAAAACCTTGGCTACGTAGGGAAAACCTGGCTAGAAGAAAAACACACATAAACCCTACGAAGAAGTAAGAAAATTGATATATGTATATATATATGTATATATATATATATATATATATATATATATATATATATATATGTATGTATGTATGTATGTATGTATGTATATATGTATGTATGTATGTATGTATGTATGTATGTATGTATATGTATATGTATATATATATATATATATATATATATATATATATATATATATATATATATATATAATACATCCTTGTAAACTGCAAGTTGAAATCACTTAATTGATAATTCTAGATTAATATGGAGATTGCAAGAGAAATATGCTTCTATTTGTTACAGATCATGATTTTTAAATTCTTTGCAGCCCCTTATCTAAGAATGGCCATAGGAAGCATCCACAGTTTCTTTTGTATAACTAAATGCTGTGTTTGTGTGTGATCAGGGTGGTGTGAGCATATGACTTATCTCTATATTTGTGATACAGTTTATATGTACACTATGTGGAGAGTTTACTCAGGTGAGTGCTTGTATGTTGTATGTTGTCTGTTATATGTATGTATGTGTTTCTGCTAGCTCAAAGGGCACCTGGGGATATGTAGAGTTTAAGGTATTGAACTAGAACCAAGGAAGTCCAAGTTTAATCCTCCCTCAGACATGGAAACTAACTGAGTAATCTTTATGAAATTTAAACTCTCAGCCCAATATATTGACTAGGCTACACCATGGTGTATGTCAGAGTTCTGGGGAGAGATTGCAGGAGAAAATATCTGTATTCTGCATAGAAGTGCTGGAGGCTGGATATGTACATTTTAGGATAAAATCAGCTTTGTAATGTGTATTTTGTAATTACCATCATCATTTATAAACACCAAAATGCATGTATTTATATATACAGTAGTGGCCAAAATTATGGAAACCTTTTGGGAAAAGTGTATTTTCTAAAACTAGCTAATAACACCACTTTCTTTTGCAATAGTATCATAAAATTATATATCAATGGAAAGATAATTTAATCAAGAATGTAATGCAATAACTTTTATGAAGGATTTGCTATTAGAATAGCAGTTACAGTATAAAGAAGAAAAGTGAAACATGTAGAAAAAATGAGATATACAAAAATGATCACATCAGTTAATACTTAGTTGGGTAACCTTTAGCATGAATTATGGCCTTACAACGAATCAAGTCTTTTAGTTCTGCAGCTGTTATAATGTGAAACCAAGATTGAATGATTGCTTCTATTAACTGGGTTTTATTGCTGGGTTACTTCTGACTAACAAATTTCTTTAGTCGGCTCCATAAATTTTCAATTGGGTTAAGGTCTGGGCTATTCCCAGGTCATTCCAGCAGTGGAATATGATTATCTTGAAACTAAAAAAAGAAAAAAAGAAAAAAAAAGTGGTGTTATTAGCCATCAAATCTCAAAAATACACTTTTCCCAAAAGGTTTCCACAATTTTGGCCACTACTGTAAGTATGACCATTTCTTTCTTTTAAATATATATTTTATTTGAATTCTCCCTCCCTCATGGAGATGAGAATGGATTGGACCTACATATAACTCATCTGAAGTTGCCCTGACACTTTTCATATATCGGTTGCTGGCACAAGTCACAATTCAGAAGGTTTCCCCACTTCCCTCAGATTATTTTGGCCCTTTCCTTTTTCTGTCCTTCTCCAGTGAAAGGCAGTTGGCAAGCCCCTGTGCCATATCATGAAGATCTTTTGAAACTTATCTGAACTTAAAAAGTGAATTGCTTCATTCCACTGAGAATACTGTCGAATAGTCCTGAGGTACAAATGGATAGAGGGAGCTAACTTCTCAGTTTCTGGTCTTGTGGTTTCATGCATTTCAATAATTGAAAGGAGGAAAGACCTATCTTTGCAGAATGGTAATGAATATTAAGATAAACAACCAATGATTATAGTGTCCATACATTCCTGAAAAATGACAGGGTTAACTTGTGAGCTAGTAGTCTCCTGCTGTTTTGGATTATCTCTCCCACAGTTCTCAGTCACTGGCCATGTCATCTGAGGCTTAAGATGGTTGTAGGACATTTGTGTCTCCTGGGTAGGGCATGTTGTTAGTGTTGTGACCCAGGTCCAAGTAGGTATTATCAGACACAATCAGTTCGAAAACAAACAGACTTTATTAGAACAGCTGAGAATTAACTCATTCTCGCATAGTTCAAACTAATTCAAAACAAATTCTTTACAACACAATTCTTCAGCCTTATCACCAACCTTGGTCTAATTAGGCAACCTGCCAAAGGCTTTTCTTGGCAAAAGTTCAGAAGCAGAAGACACCAACAAGAAATAAAAGCAGCAAGACAAGAAATAAATCTATCAATGTTGTTTTCCGACAAAGAGCCCAAGAGCCGTTGCTGGTCTTTTAAACCCTATGGGAGGGGCCAATCATCTCTTGGCCTTATTCATGGGGCGTCCTTTTTGCTTTAACTGCTCTTGCCTTCTGGCAGCTCTTTTCATGCGTGCACTAGGAACAGGCTCCTCCTGTTCCTCTGACTCTCTGTTGTCAGCCTCTGGAGGCTCCAGAGTCCGCACATCACTCCCAGATGGCCCTGGCCCCATCTCTGCCTCTGATGCAGAGCCCTTATCCGGGCCTTCCCCAGCCTTCAGGACTGGCCTATGTTCTTCCTCAGCCTCCTTATTGTCTGACTCCGCGGCCAGCTCTGCAGGCTGCTGGCGGACCACAACAGTTAGTATCGCAAAACATTTAGCCAATGGAGAGATATCTAAGTAGCTTCGGCTAACATGGCCAAGATCCGACCAACTCAACCCTGTATATTGCCCCATTCCCTATTATCTGTGTATTTTTTTTTCTTTTGATGTATCCTTTTTAATTAGAATGGTTGAAAATTCTAATTTTTCAACCATTTTTCTTCCTATTTTTGAAGTGGTAATCCTTCAAAAGCCATAGTGTAAAACTTACAATATAGTTTAAAGTTTCCAAAAAGATGAAAATCTCAGTCTGGACTTCCTCTTTTTTTGCCTCACATTTTGAAACACTAGAGATCATCAAGATCATCACCATTTTTTTAAAAAAACTAAAATCTGATTTGGAAAGGTTATGCTTCATATAATTAGGATGAAAAAATGCTCAAGATAAAGGAAAAAAATGGTATTAAAAATTGGCAGAAGACATTTGAAACATGTAAGTATAATGTTCTGCCTCCTTCCTTAACATTTTTCATTTTAAAATATTGTGGAAAGTAGGAGGCATTATATGCTGGATGCTGTTTAAAAAGTAGACATCACTACCATTCACAAACTCTGCCATACTTCTTATATCAATACACAGTACATTGTAAAAAAAGACATTCTGTTGGAAAACTCCACAATGAATAAAATGCCATTTTTAAATAACTTAAATAACTGATTCGAACAACTTCCCACTATATCTTGTTCAGCTTTGTTTTAGCATGTGGTATGAACATATGCTAAATTGGCCCGTTAGACTTATAAGCTTCTGCTGTGCAGCCAGATTTGTATTTATCATAAAATATCTAGCCACTATTTGGACCTTTAAACCTGATCTTACAATTATGAAGGGAATGTAATGGAACAGAATGGAACAGAATGATGTCTTTGATCTTATTCATATAGCTAGTCAGTCCAGGATATTCATTGTTGAACAATCTAAGTTTAAGGATAAACCTATTGTCATATGACTGAATAAGGAGATATAAAAGTAATGATTTCATAGCTACTGTTAGGTATTACACCATGGTCTGGAGAACTACACTGGTGTCTGACGTGTGCATCTCTCTTTCAGTTTCTATGTGGTTTTCATTTTTCCAATAACATAGGAATCTATATTTCTGTAGAAAGCAGAATATTAAATATTAAATCTGTAAGATAAAGACACATTATAACTGTACAAAAGGGAGATCTAACCCCTTTCCCCTCATTATTACTATATCTTGGTGCTATATGAAGTTGACAGCTGTTAGTATATTCCTTTAGTAAGACCTTACAATCTGTATCCATTGAAGTGTTCAAAGTATTTTTTTAGAATCATTGTACCGTGTTTTCCCGAAAATAAGACCCTGTCTTATATTTTTTTTGAACCCTGAAATAAGTGCTTGGCCTTATTGCCATGCGCTCAAAAGCCCAATTGGGCTTACTATCAGGGGATGTCTTATTTTGGGGGAAACTGGGTGATATTTTTTTAAAAAAATTATCTCCAATATCGTTAGCAGATTTGTTGATTCAATGCTCTCTTTTGCTCTCTCTCTCTCTATACACACCTATAAGCTATAATACATGACACCAAAGGTCTATGATAGTAAATGAACAAACAACATGTGGATGTTATTATATCCCCAGACTCAGTTAAATGACCCATGTTTAAGGCATTTTGCCACAGAACTGTTCTCCAAAAGAAAAACAATAAGAGGACCCTTGAGATGTGTGTGAATAACACACATCTCAAGGCTCCTCTTATTGTTTTGTGGAGAATGAGGGGATCTAAAATTAAATCTTAAATAACACATAGATCTCTGGCTGGTTAGTGCATGGATATAACATTATTTTTGGCACACAGAAGCAAAAGAGTAGTCAGCAGATGAGAGATACTTACAACTTCCTAACCAGAACCAGGAAGATTTTACTACTTAAATCTCCAACCAGGGCCAAATGGAAAGTTGGCATGGGGAAGGTTTTTATGATCCCAAGTTTTTATACAGCTATTGGGCAACTGCTGGAAATGCATCCCCACAACCAATAGTGAAATCCTGGAGCCATATTATGAAGGCTCTTTTGTTCTCTGTCACCTCTGTGATGATGAGATCAGGTGACTAGAAATAGAGCTGATGCTTACTGGACTTAAGCCCAAATGCAAGATGAATCTCATAGCACTCATCTTAAAAGTACTATTCATAGAGCTATATTCTTCTCCAACTTATATGTTAAATCTGTACTGGACAAGAATTCCCAGTTTACTCATGGAGTGTATGAACTTTCCTTCCTAGTCTCCCAGCTGCAATTCCTTTTCCATTACTTGACTCCATAATGGTTCTCTTAACCACAGGAAGAAGGAAGACCTGACCTTTTAAACTTTTATTCAGTGAACAGGCAAGCAGGGCAGAAAAGAAACATGGATTTATACAGGAAAATGTATTTTTTGAGAGGAAGAAACATCTTTATTTTTATTTTATTTATTTATTTATTTATTTATTTATTTATTTATTTATTTATTTATTTGTCAAGCATGTATTAGATAACAGATACAAGTATAAACATGGTTATGATTACATGAAATGGATACGAATAAAAGGGGACATTAGGACAGGGACCGTAGGCACGTTGGTGCGCTTATGCACTCCCCTTACAGACCTCTTAGGAATGGGATGAGGTCAACAGTAGACAGTTTAAGGTTAAAGTTTTGGGGGTTTGGGGAAGAAACCACAGTGTCAGGTAGTGCATTCCAGGCATTGACCACTCTGTTACTGAAGTCGTATTTTCTGCAACCGAGTTTGGAGCGGTTTACCTTAAGTTTGTATCTATTGTGTGCTCATGTATTGTTGTGGTTGAAGCTGAAGTAGTCATTGACAGGTAGGACATTGTAGCAGATAATTTTGTGTACTACGCTTAGGTCAGACAGAAGCTGGCATACTTCTAAGTTGTCTAAGCCCAAAATTTCATGGCATAAGGTATTCTGTTGTGAGCAGAAGAGTGGAGGACTCTTCTTGTGAAATATCTCTGGACTCTCTCAATTGTATTAATGTCCAATATGCAGTGTGGGTTCCAGACAGATGAGCTGTATTCGAGAATTGGTCTAGCAAGTGTTTTGTATGAAGTTTCAGCTCCTAATTTGTAACTCAGCTGTATACTAACTAAAGTCTTGTCTCTCACCAATGTCCCAGGTTCCCTACCTTACCTGACATCAGTAGAAAAAAACAGACATTGCTCAAAGAGATATTTACTGGCTCTTGCTCCTTCTTGTCTCCCTTGCAAACTGCCAGACAAACATAAAGAATAAAGTATATGATAAATTAAAATGTTCAGTAAGCAAACAAAATCCCATAAAGAAGTTCAGGCATGAGTCATGGCTGACTGAAGATGTTTCCATGAAATATCAGACTGGTCCTATGAATTTCTCTGGAGAAAGAGAGATTGAAAGATCATCCACAAATTCTCTAAAAGTAGCTACTTGCAAGGAGACCATGGTGCCTTGCAAGGGTTGAGTAGATGACAACTTTACTCTCAACAGTGATGGACCAAAACTAGGGAAACTCATTTTGTAATCATTATTTTTGAATGATCAATTTAACCACTTAGTGGATATTAGAGACGTTCAAACAGCAAGCTTGATTTGATGCCTGGTGAGTTTTACCTTCTTGGGATTTAAGAAACCTCAAATAAAGTCTCAAAAATTTACAATTTAAATTTAATTACACAAGCAAGCATCCCATTCAAGGATAACAATGAAGAAGGGAGTGGATGTGGAGAAAAAGAAAATACTATGTTTCATCTTATATGTATAATAAAATAATATTCATTTTTGTGCATATTTTTCCCCACTGTTATTTATTAGATTTATATGTAATATTTCTCAAAACATGTGAACTTACTGCTAACAAAGAGCTGAAAACGATAAATCAGATTAAATCTTTCAGCATTCTATATCAAAGCGAAAGAAGGCAAAAGAATAAAATAAAACAAAATACAATAAATTGTAAAATTGAATTATACGAAGGACTACTTTGAGTTTTATTTTTAAAGGAAGTTCCTTTTTGGAAAATACATAAGCTAGCTTCATGGAAAGAATGCTGGCTGGGTGAAATATGATGTGGGTGTCACTTCTAATTTTCTCTTTGGAAGAACCTTTGTATATTTTACTTTGATTACCTCTTTCAAATCATTTTTCATTTCCATAGTCTCTGAAGACATTATGTACCTTATATAACCTTGCATTTGGAGAGCATGGAGGATGCTATCATTCTTCTGACATTATACAGAGAAACTAAATCGCTTTAGTGAAAGCAGTTTTTCTTAAGTTAAAATACCTTCAACCCCTAATACAGTGATGGCTAACCTTTTTGCCGTTGCGTGCCAAAAGCAGGGGGAGCATGGGGGGTCACGCGCACATGTGCCCACACCCATAATTCAATGTGCCCCACCCCCCACACATATGTGCATTACCCCTCCCACACTCCTCACGCTTTTGCCACGCGATGGCACGTGGGCCTGGTAGGCCTGTTTTTCACCCTCCCCAGGCTCCACAGGCTTTCTAGGAGCCTGGGGAGGGCAAAAACGGCCTCCCCCCAGAGGCCCTTTGGAGGCCAGAAACGGTCCGTTTGCCGACTTCTGGTGGGACCAGAAAGCCCAAAAGTCAGCTGACTGGTACGTGTATGCGCACTGGAGCTGAACTTGGGCAATGCTCACGTGCCCACCAATATGGCTCCGTGTGCCACTTGTGGCATGTGTGCCATAGGTTCGCCATCACGGCTCTAATACATATATGTGTATAGATAAAGAGAAAATATTCTCTAAAGGACTTGGCTATAGTCCTCATATATGAAGAGAAATGAAATCTTATATCATATGACCATATTTTCCATAGATTCCATAGAATTTGCGGTTTCATTTATAAATTGTCCTCTTAATAAAATGTGTTGTGCTTTGTTTTGTTTATGCTTTTAATTTTCCATGTGGTTATTGCCATTCTAGTCATCTTTATTCTCTGCCTGGATATTAGTTTTCAGTTGGGAAGTAATCCATATTGCACTGTTAAGTGTCAGGTTATAGCCAAAGCAGAACAGCCGAATGGAGCAGACAGTGGAGAATATCCAGAAATAGGTCTGGAGAGTGTTTGTTCACTGGATTTTTGGATGCTAGGGGTACCAGTGGGGAGGAGGCAGGTAAGAGGCAAGCCACTTTGTGTGTGTGTGTGTGTGTGTGATGCCTTGATATTTTTTGAACCCCCTGCCGACATTCTAACTTCAAATATTTTTCATTTGAAATTCCGTCCGTTTTTTTTTTTAAATGAGGCTCATACAAAAGTTTAATAAGTTTGGTTTGAGATACTTTAGTTTTTTTTAAAAAAAATACTAATCTGAGATATTATCATCCTACCTGTCAACGACTACTTCAGCTTCAACCACAATAATACACGGGCAAACAATAGATACAAACTCAAGGTAAACCGCTCTAAACTCGATTGTAGAAAATATGACTTCAGCAACAGAGTGGTCAACGCCTGGAATGCTCTACCCGACTCCATTGTTACAACCTCAAACCCCCACAGCTTCAACCTTAAACTGTCTACCGTGGACCTCATCCCATTCCTAAGAGGTCCGTAAAGGGGGCGTGCATAAGCGCACCAGCGTGCCTACCCTCTCTGTCCCACTGTCCCATTTATTTGTACTCATTACCTGTGCTCATATCCAGGTTTATACTTATACCTATTATCTCATACATGTTTGACAAACTAAATAAATAAATAAAATAAAATAAATAAATATCAAGTGGAATAAAACCATGAACAGGGTAACCAAAGTATATACGGATTGTTTCCTCCCCTCTTCTGTCAAAGCACTATAAACCTGGAATTGTCCACTGAAGGTGGTAGGGTACAGATTTAGAACCAAAGAAAGAAAAAACTTTAACTTTTATTAGACTTCTATACCGCCCTTCTCCCGAAGGACTCAGGGCGGTGTACAGCCATATTAAAACACATAAAATTTACAAAATTTAAAAACCATTAAAATCAAATATACAAAAATTTGGCCCACAAATTAAAAACTAATATACACCCATTAAAATTCAGAGAAGAAGAGACAAGAATGAAAACAAGTAGGGATCTGTGTTGCTATATTTGTAAATGTTTTGGATTGAAGTATCCTAGAGTTACCTCTGTTACTACAACTCTAGTAGCAGCTCCAGTACCTGCCAAAGCTATATTTTCTAAAATATAGGGGGAAAGGTTATTTTTAAATACCAGGTGTTTCCATTTGTGAACAGCTTAAAGTTGTTTCTCTGCTGTTGCTGAGTTTTGATTATTATTATGACTATGTATAGATGTATATGCCTTACAATTCCCAGTTACTTGGGGGAACTTTATCCCTTTAAGTTATATAGCATCTTTTATTTTGTTGAGGGTTTGTTTTATCTTTGAGCAATATTTGTGAGTGAATCATGATCTACATACACATAATTAAATAATTTTCTGCAGTGTGTTTCTTTCTCTTTCTCTCTCTCTCTCTCACACACGTGTGTGTGTGTGTTTTGTGTGTGGGAATAAGAATAGGTCTTTTGCAAAGCCAGATTTTTGAAGACGGGTGATAGGTCAGAATCAGCTGTATTTAACCAGTTTCCTAGGTTGAGAATATGTTTGGGTGGCAAACAGTTCAGGAAAGCTAGGTCCGACACAAAGAGATCTTGATCCATTCCACATGCATGATCTGCACTCTTCTCCAACTCCTGCAACCTATTCATACATGCTAAAACAAACATGTGACACTGAAATGTGTTTGTTTCCCCAGTCTATTGGAACACAAGATTCTTGAAATGGAAGAAAGGCATAAAGAGGAACTAGATACGTTAAAAGAGGAAAAAGGGAACCTGCAAGTTTTGGTGTCTCGTCAAAGCTACATTATCCAAGAACTTGAGAGGCAACTAACTAAAGCAACAACCAATAACAGCATTATGCAGAAGCAACAACTTGAACTCATGGACACAGTCCATAGCCTGGTCAGCATTTGTTCTAAAGATGGAGGTAAGATGGTATTAGTTTGAAAAATAAACAGGAATAGATTGGTTGAATGTCTTTAGTGCAATGGATGACTTTATTCATTCCAGTAAATAATTTCCCAAACTAGTTAGTTGAAAAAAAAGGAACAAAAACATGCCTTCTTCAGTATTTCCATTACTAATACCAATGGTCTGTGAGGATTGATATTGATGATTGTAGACCAGCAACATTGGAAGTAGGTATATAAGTTCCCCTTGAAAGTCTAAGAGCTAAAACATTTTATTTGTTTTCCTTAAGCATATAAAATCCTTTGATTTGACTACATTAAAGTGGTGCATTTTGGGGTGGAAGGAGAACAAGCCATTGCTAACGTGTTAATCAGGAACTAGTCTGTTAGTGTGAAATTAGAACATTGGATGTCGGGTTCCAAAACCAAGGAAGATATTGAGGTCTTCTTAAGCAGGTTTCTTTATTGTTCCTCATCTATAGAGAAAATTACCAAATTAAAGCAGACTAAAAAAGGTAAATGTAAAGGTTCCCCTCGCACATATCTGCTAATCGTTTTGACTCTAGGGGGCAATGCTCATCTCCATTTCAAAGCCGAAGAGCCAGCGCTGTCCAAAGACGTCTCTGTGGTCATGTGGCTGGCATGACTAAATGCCAACGGCGCACGGAACACTGTTATCTTCCCACCAAAGGTGGTCCCTATTTTTCTACTTGCATTTTTTACATGCTTTCGAACTGCTAGGTTGGCAGAAGCTGTGACAAGTAACGGGAGCTCACCCCGTTACGCAGCACTAGGGATTCGAGCTGCTGAACTGCCGACCTTTCGATTGACAAGCTCAGCATCTTAGCCACTGAGCCACTGCATCCCTTAAAGCAGACTAGTTTGCACCAAAAATATATACTATGAGAACTGTTAGAGAGGAGCAATCTTCTCCCTCTTTCTCTCACATAAACTATCTAAATTTGGTGGTTTCTTGCTGCTCTGGAATGTACTACCTTCCCTCCTGAGAACCCAGACAACTTTCTATCATATTGGATGAGGCTTGCTGGTTCTTGAGAAATTGTCTGTGAATGCTGATCATTTTCAGAGGATTTTTATATACGCCAAGCTTGGGTTGAACATTGAAGTTTGACTCTTGCCGTTTTACAGATTGTACAGATCAATTGGTCTTTAGTCTTTTGCTCATCTATATTCTTATTCTGGCAGTCATTTTGGCAAATCGATCCTGACTACTCAGACCAGTGTGGGCAACCAATGGATGTCCTGATGTTGTTGAAAGAAAAATGGCAGCAACTGTAGCTAACCTGGCTAACAGAGGTGGTATTCAGCTGGTTCGGATAGGTTCAGGCGAACTGGTAGCACCTCTGCCCTGGTGCTATGCTGTCCTATTTAGGTACATTTTTGAGACTGGACGCATGCACAGAAGGTGCATGCATGGCGAACTGGTGGTAACAAATATGAAACCAACTGCTGCTGGCCAATACTGAAGTGCCTCCATTTCCTAGCCTGATAAAAATACGGATCTCTTTTATTCAAGTACTGCACTCCTCCTGAGTCAATTGGGCCGAGTCTGTTGGTATCTCCCAGGCCTAGCTTCCACTTTTTGTTCTGCATTGTATTTTTAAACTGTGGTTAAGTTGAATTTTATCTAATTAGAATTTTAAAATAATATATTCTATAAACTTGATTATTCAACATTATTGTAATGGATGAAGGAGGCCTATACCATTCTGAAGTTGAGAAAATATCGGTCTTATCTTAATTTTCTTCAAAAGTATTTGAGGTGAGCCAGCAGTAATCTTATTTGTCTATATCTCATCACAAGTCTGTTTGATCAATGGTCAGAATAATAAAAGAAAAAGTGCATTATGGCAAGGTCGCATAGATTTTTTAAACTGTGAGTGAAAGTCTAATAGAATACTGTAAAACAAAATTCACCATGGGCATAAATATTTATTCTTTGTTACACAAATCTAAATTTGTAGTAATATATTTAGATACTTTAATAGCAACGACACTAAATTTAGCTTCATTAAATGTGATATTAGGCTTATGGTCTAACAAGAGAAAAGCAAGATAAACTTATCTGATTTTCGTATCTTGTATTACAAGGGAGAGATGAGAGATTACTTTGATAATACGAGCAGTGCACAAAATATGTTGGGTGGTTTTTTTTTTATCAAGTTTGAATTGTGGTGATAGATTTTTCTGAAAAAAGGAATTTTAGCTAATCTACCACTGAGAACTGCTGTAGGTAAAAGATCATGTCTGGTTCTAAAAAAGGATTGCTGCTGAGTAGGGGATATAAGTGTGGTTGAAAATCTACATGATTTCCATCTAGGGTATTTTAAATGAGCTTTGATAGTTGTAAACTAAATTCATTCTATTGTTTAGTATTAAATAATCTGGCTTTGTCCATTTGACAGGTTATTTTATATTCTAAAGACAATAGCAGGCTAAGAGAGAGGCTGAAAAGGGCACAGTTTTTGAGGACTAATAGATACCAAGACCTTTGAAAGTGATTTGTCAACATTAAAAGGATCTATCCTGCTGGGGGAAAATAGCATTTGAGCCAAAAATTAAATACGAGCAGCCATGCCTTTACCTCTACTTTCAGTTATTTTTCTTACCTGAGGAATGCATTTCATACACATTTTCATCCATGGAAAATTGATTGCATAAACCTAGAGTGGACCGTTTCTGGAGATTCATAATCAGAGAATTGGCCTAAGTGTCTTCCATAAAACATCTGGATTATAAACTTTGCCTCAAATAACTGAAATGCAGTAAGAATATGTTCCTGGCCTTGAAAGGACATGAAGGAAACACTAGGTAGCTCCTGAGCTCTTCAGGGCTAATTGTTTCATGTAATCTATATGATTTTTCCCAAAAACAATAGCAGGTAGGACCAGCGCTAAATATTTCAAACTCTTAAATTGTTCTATTTCACTTCTGAAATAGTCTGCTTCAGGAGTGAAATGCTCCCAGTTCGGACCGGATCGCCCAATCTGGTAGCGATGGCGGCGGATGGTTCAGAGAACCGGTAGCAAAAACCTCATGCCCAGCTGAGCCGCACAATCATCAGAGGCTTTTTTTATTATTTTCAAAAGCATTTTTTCTACAACCTCTTCCGATGAAAAAATGCTTTAGTTAAAAAAAAAAGCCTCTGATGATCGCGCAGCTCAGCTGGGATCGTCAGAGGCTTTTCAAAGCATTTTTTTCTGCAACTTCTTGGCCGAAGAGGTGGTAAAAAAAATGCTTTGAAAAGTCTCTGACGATCCCAGCTGAGTTGCCTGATCGGCAGAGGCATTTCAAAGCTGGTCTGCTTATGTTTTTTAGGCTTTTTAGCAAAGAAAATGAAGTAGTTTCATTCAATACTAATTAATTGGGTTTTTTAAAAAATAAATGCTGAGGTTGCTCTAAGTCTACTGATATCTCCTTTTGGTGTGCATGTAGTGCTTTTAGACTATATAAGATATGTGACCCATCTCTGAAGTCTGAAGTCCACAAATAAAGACACAGAGTCAAATTTTCTAAGAGCCATTGTTATGTTGATCTGTTTTATATTCCGAGTCATGCTCATTAGCTTCCATTGGTGGATGACAAGTTTTGAAATACTATTGGAAATAAATATCATATGACTAGATCTATATCCCTTATTCTTTGAAGACCCAGAATGTTCCTTCTATACTGTTACTGTATACCAGTATTTAGGTTTTTTGTTGACTTTAATTTGGGATTTCAGACAATCGGGAAACATATATCATTCAATAATAAATATGTTATCATCAGGTAGACAAAAGCATTTAACAATAATGCAATGGAGAATTGGAATCCTCATATTATAATTTTGAACAAGGGTGCTCCTGTTGATCATATTTAGCCAATCCACAATAGCCAATCCACATTTTATAACATGAATATAATTCAGTTCTTACTATATAGCACTGACTTGAGAAAAAACCTTTATAAATAACTTCACTGAATTTAAATTATCTAATAGACATTTAGTGCAGTGGTGGGTTTCAAATTTTTTACTACCGGTTCTGTGGGTGTGGCTTAGTGGGTGTGGCATGGCTTGGTGGGGAAGGTTACTATAAAATCTCCACTTCCTCCCAATCAGCTGGGACTTGGGAGGCAGAGAATAGATGGGGGCGGGGCCAGTCAGAATTTTTACTACCAGTTCTTCGAACAACTCAAAATTTCTGCTACCAGTTCTCCAGAACTGGTCAGAACCTGCTGAAACTCACCTCCGATTTAGTGAATATAAATGGGTGTATTCAGTGGTGGGATTCAAGTAATTTAACAACCAGTTCTCTGCCCTAATGATTTTTCCAACAACCAGTTTGCCAAACTGCTCAGAAAGTTAACAACCTGTTCTCCCGAAGTGGTGTGAACTGGCTGAATCCCACCACAGGGTGTATTACAGAGTAACACTAGACAAGATATATATGCAGAATGTTTTACAATGCAGAAAGGTTATCATGCAGTTTGTGGTAAGATCATATATTTTTTAACTAATTTATCAAATATTTTTCAATCCTTATTCTTATTTCAATTTATTTCAGTTTACTTTTCTGTTATCGTTTCTTGAATAAACTGTATCAAGTAATATATTTTCCCCAATTTTCATAAGTAATCCCCAATTTTCAGTTGGATAAACATTACCAATTCTTTAACGTAATATACTCAATAATCTTTGCAGGATTTTATTTCAGTGACCGCTAATATAACATCAATGTCTTGTCTCTTTAACTCGAATAGCTATCACAATTTTAGTGACAGCTGAATATTGTATTTGATATGCTATACCACATTGTTATATATACAACTTAGATGTAGGAGAAGGAGAGGCAGAGCCTTGGAGTAGACTTAAGAGAGGAATCAAACAGGAATCATTACAATTCCACAAGCAGTCCAAGTCCAGTTGCTCTTGAATTCTGTTAACACTTAAAAGTAAAGGTAAAAGTTCCCCTTGCACATATGTGCTAATCGTTCCCGATTCTAGGTGGTGGTGCTCATCTCCGTTTCAAAGCCGAAGAGCCAGCGCTGTCCGAAAACATCTCCTTGGTCATGTGGCAGGCATGACTAAACACCAAAGGCGCACGGAACACTGTTACCTTCCCACCAAAGGTGGTCTCTATTTTTCTACTTGCATTTTTTACGTGCTTTCGAACTGCTAGGTTGGCAGAAGCTGGGACAAGTAACGGGAACTCACCCTGTTACGCGGCACTAGGGATTCAAACCACTGAACTGCCGACCTTTCGATCGACAAGCTCAGCATCTTAGCCACTGAGCCACTGTGTCCCTTTCTGTTAACTCTGACCTAGTGCCAATTTAGTGCTGACTATTAGTTGAATAGATTCTTGTGTATAGGAATAAGCAAAAAATCAGTTTAACTGGAACTTAACACAAGGTCCTGATTTCTCCCACCTGACATTAGAAAACTTCATTCCAAGACGTTTCTTAGAATTTAATTGATGAGGTGATTCTAAGGAATAATTATAATAATCAGACTTGATCAGCTACATCACCAACCTATCTTCAATAAAAAATGGGAATCATCTGCAAAGTAATTAGTAGAATGGTTACTGAGATTATTCAAAAACACAAAGAGGCCAATTTATAAATAATTATTCAATTTCCAAATTGATTATCTTCTTCAGGTTAATTAACTTTCATTCAGCATTTAACAATCCCTATACAATAGTTTTGTTGACTTGGTGGCTTTCCAAATATGTTTAGACTCCAGCTTCCAAAATTACCAGCCAATTTCTCCAACTAAGAATGCTATTGTTCTAGTAAAAATGCATCTGATATTACACTGGAGAGAGCTGATATACTTATGCCTGTCTTTGTTTTCATAGCTCTTCTGATACCTTGTTTTAAAGACTCCAAATCATTATGAAATTAAATGGCTATGGAACAATTTTGGGCAAAGCATTATGCTGATTGTTATATTACTTTGAGTGTGTAGTTGGAATTTTCTATTTGATTATGGTCTACTAGGAAAACCAATATGTCCTAGGAACACCTTTTGAACCAGAATCATCTGTAGTGGAAGAAATTGAAATAGGGACCTGTCATTTTGTTTGAAGACTTTATGTCACTCTTGAAAAGCCAGAAGTTCCCAGCTGTGTGAAAAGCTTTTTGTGAAAACAAACTCAAAGCAAAATGCAAATGTTGTGTGCAATGGAGGCTAGGAAGGTGACTCTTCTGAGATGATTTATGCAGAAAATCTAAAGAAGTCACTAAGAACTATGCAGCCATTTCTTCTATTCAACCAGTAGTCCATCTAGCCCAGTAGATGCCTACAAGGAGGTATTTCCAGGCTTCAGAAAACTTTACCTTAGAGGCAGTTGTAAAATCCATTTTTTTTACTACCGGTTCTGTGGGCGTGGCTTGGTGGGCACGGTGTAGCTTGATGGGTGTGGCTTGGTGGGCATGGCAGGGGAAGGATACTGCAAAATCTCCATTCCCACCCCACTCCTGGGGAAGGATACTGCAAAATCTCCATTCCCACCCCACTCCAGGGGAAGGATACTGTAAAATCTCCATTCCCTCCCCACTCCTGGGGGAACGATATTGTAAAATATCCATTCCCAGCCCACTCTGGGGCCAGACAGAGGTGGTATTTGCAAGTTCTCCGAACTACTCAAAATTTCTGCTACCGGTTCTCCAGAACCTGTCAGAACCTGCTGGATTTCATCCCTGCTCAGAACCAGCTATGTTGGCTGGAGAATTCTTGGAGTTGAAATCCACAAGTCTTAAAGCTCCCAAGTTTGAAGACCTCTGCTTTACCTAGAGAGCCCTAGGCCTGAACTTAGGACCATAAGATTACAAAGCACATGCTTTCTCACTGAGATATGTTTTTCCTTCCTGAATGTCCAATTAATGACTACAGTTTTTTTCTCTCTCCACGAAAGGATATTCAGCATGGAGTCTAAGCTAAAGCTGCCTGTTGACCAGCAGACTTTTTCTTGGGAAATGCCTGCTGATGGGGGTGGCTGGTTAGGGCCCAGCTGTGGAGCATTTGGCAAGCGGCATTGTAGTTCAATCCAGGTGCAGTGGACTCTTGGCATAGGAAGCCCTTTGACTTGGTTGGAAAAAAAAAGAAGAAATGGCTCCATCCTGGAGTAATTACAGGTTGGCATTTTGCCAGCAAAGCAAACATCGTCCTTTGTTCACATGCTCATAGACCCAGAGTGTGAAGTGGAGAGAAAGAAAAAGCATCCGATTCCTTAAAGAACATCAATCGCTTGCAGCTCAGTTTCACGCCAGGTTTAAGGGAAGAAAAGGCACCTGTAAGAAAGCTTTTGTTCCACCACACCATGCTGAGAAACTCATTTGATATCAACACAAAAGGAACAGTGAGACCCTCATCAATCCTCCCCCACCCCCATGTAACTTTTCTTCATGGGGCTGTTGTTTAAAAATATCTAAAGAGGTAAGATTTGAGCAGATAAATGCTTTTTCAGCCCAGAGAAATATTAACTGTAAAAAAATTAACTGTAAAAATTTTGTGTGGGAAAAGAAATTGGCCAAAAGTCATACAAAAGAAGGCAGCTATTGTATGGGACTGGAGTATTCTTTCCTCAGGCTGCAGTCCCAGGTACATTCCATATTACCTGGCAGCATGAGAGAACATAGTGAATACTGGGTGATGGGTTTTAGCTTCTGGGAATGTATTATTTTATTTTTATTTGTTCAACTTGTATGCCGCCTTTCTCCGAAGACTCAAGATGGCTTACAATGCATTTTTAAAAACCATAAATAAAAACATTAAAAATTAAAACATTAAAAACAATTAAAACCCATTAACACCATTCATGGCCGGATCTCGCCAGATCGCAACAGTGACATCAACGGCCCCAGCCTGCCAGAAAAGCCAGGTCTTCACCGCTTTTTGGAAGGCCAATAGGGTGGGGATGGTCCGGATCTCAGGAGGTAACTGGTTCCAAAGAGCTGGGGCAGCCACAGAGAAGGCCCTCCCCCGCGACCCGCCAGCCGGCACTGTTTAGCTGACGGGACCCAGAGGATACCAACTCTGTAGGATCTTACCGGTCACTGGGAGCTATGCGGTAGAAGGCTTGTGTTGAAGGGGAAGGAAATTGCAAAATCTCCATTCCCACCCCACTCTGGGGCCAGCCAGAGGTGATATTTGCCAGTTCTCTGAACTACTCAAAATTTCCGCTACCAGTTCTCCAGAACTTGTCAGAACCTGCTGAATTTCACCTCTGTAATAAACTATAAAAAGCATTTTAGTAGAAAGTTGATTCAATTAAGTTGATTCATAATCAGTTAGAAGAAGGATATAATTGAATAAATACAAGGAGTTATGAGTTATACGAATTTCATCATTAGTATATATGTTTACTTAGAAGTAAGTTCACTGAATTAATTGCGATTCATTTTCAAGGTGTAGCTTTTTTGCCCATATCCCTCATGTGATGATTAGTCCAGTATCCTCAGCCTGAGATGATAGGGTCCACAGGTGACCTCCCACAAGTTTGGAAGTAGCCCCAGGGTTTTCTCCAAAGGTTGACTCCAACTTCTGCCACTGTAACATGCAATTTAATAGAAAATAGAAAATAGAAAATGTGAAGTGCATGTTAAATCATCAGATAAATTGTGTTCAGTATGCAGCTCATTAACTTTGAAGTATGGCCTCTAGTATTTCACTTGAAGGCCTCAAACCGTTCTCAGCTTAAAAAGCTTGTACACTCCAACTTTAGTTTAAGTTTAACTATAGCTTTAAGACAATTAACAGGCGAGTCACATTTTTGAGTTGCTCCCATTTCCATGCCTGTCATGTAGAAATGGAACGGAGACGCTTCTGTTCAGACTATGCTATTGATTTCTGCATCAAGTTGCTGTTGATGTCTAGAAGACTGCCAGGAAAAGTAAACTGGCTAACCTTGTCACTGGAAGAAATGCCACAATTGGTTGAAGATTTGCTGTGGGTTATTACTGCAGATGTCAATATCATATTCATTTTCTGTTTTGCAGTTTTGCTAAAGAATGCAAAAAAGGAAGAAGAGAAGCCATTCAGAGACTGCGCAGATGCATACCAAGCTGGTTTTAATAAAAGCGGTGTCTACACAATTTATGTTACTAACATATCAGAACCTAAAAAGGTAAAGAAAAGTATGTGTTTCTTTTTAAACATTTAATCCATTCAAATATATGTTGTGCAAAAGTCAGGCAACTAGAATTGGCCTTTGGTAAATATCACTCTGCTTTTCATTCCTGCTGCTGCAAGAAATACACAGAAATGACTTTCTCTGTAATTCCTTTTTTGCACCATGTCTTGGAAAACCTGGAAAAATTGCAGGGGTAGAATAGGTGGGTGGAACTGTATGGATCTTGTATCTCTCATGGAAAAAGACTTGAAGACAGTGGTGAAACCCTGCTGGTTCTGTCCGGCTTGTGTGAACTGGTAGTGGCGGTGGTGTATGGTTCAGTGAACCGGTAGTGGCGGCAGTGAAAGGCTCCACCCACCCGCCCAGACATCGTTACTTCCTGGTTTTAACCAAGAAGTAACCCATTTTTGACCCTTTGCGCATGAACAGAAGGCTTTGCACATGCACAGAGGGTCAAAAATTGGATATGATGATGGTGCACACGTAGTGCGCGCACTTCCGAACTGGTAGGGAAGGTAAGTAGATTTCACCCCTGCTTGAAGATGATTCAAAAGTCACATGTGTGGTTACTGCAGTATAGAAAAATTCAGACCACCATCAGCCTTTTTGCGGCACCTAAAAGTGGAAGACTAAGATCTGCATTTGGGAGTTTAAGAATCAAGACTTAAGAGTTAAGCTACAAAGTCCCAAAGATCCTAAAGGCACCTATTTTTTTTTTCTTAAACTCCCAGAATGTCATATGAGTTACAGAAGTACAGAGAGGCTGGGTTAAGAAAATTTAGCTTTTCACTCTGTCTCAAGTCTTTAGGATAAATTTGGCCTTGTATTCCATCTATTCATCTTTTTGGCGGCAAAGAATTCTCAAGTACATTTATGATAAGCTTTTTTACAACCTTGTTTATGTTAATCAAATGCTATATTGGAGGTGGAAAAAAAACTCCATGTTCAGGTTTTGCTATAAGGCTCTGCACATTAGAGTTCAGTTATGTACTTTGTTTCCTATACAGAAGAGTTTTCTATGTTAGAAAAAGCAAACAAACCATAAAGTGGACTAAAAGAAACTCTCTGGAGACTAAGATAAAGAATGATTTCTTCCAGACTTATTATTCTTTACTACTCCAGCAATCCAACCAAGAGTCATTGGACTGGAGTCTTACCATGATGTTAAGTGAAGCGTGTAGAGCAACCACTCATATAAAAACACTAAAACATTCAGTATAATTTGATCTTCAATAACACAAGAAGTTCTCTCTTTTAAAGGCCTCGTGCAAACTTCTCTATCAATTCAGGAAGTCACGATACATCAGAACCCCTTGGGTAGTAAAGGTTCAAGTTGTTCTCAGTGGGGCTTCCACTTCTTCACAAATGAAACTTCCAAGTCTTAGGTGAAGATGAGCAACCCATCTTATTACTATTCAATAAAACTTCCTTTTTCAGGTTTCTGGGCAGGGGTGTCAAACTTGTGGCGTCACGTTGTCATAATGTGATGTATCCAGTGGTGGGTTACTACCGGTTTGTCCCGGATTGGGTGAACTGGTAGCGGTGGTGGTGGTAGGCTCTGCCCACCTGCCCAGATGTCTCTGCGCATGCGCAGAAGCTTACGCATGCACGCATCCACGAGCAAACTGGTAGCGAACGAAATTGAAACCCACTACTGGACGTATCGCTACTTTCCCCCCTTCGCTAAACCGGGGGTGGGCAAGGCCAGCGTGTGATGCATCCGGCCCATGGGCCACGAGTTTGATACCCCTGTTTCTGGACAAATGTGGGTTTGTTTGTTTTTTGAAGGGGCACCTGAAACCTCACTTTTAGGGAATCAACTTCTTAATGCAGCTGCAACCTTTTCCCCTTCAAGTTGGCAGAGAAGTTTGAAAACAAGAGGAGCTGCTTTCATGAAAACCTGCTTCTTTTGAACATGCAGGCAGCTGTGATGCATAAACGAAAGGAGCAAGTTTCCATCCACCATCTTACCAATTTTGATCCCACCCTGTATATGTTCCTGGTCCTGTGACCTTCCTCCCACAGTGCCTGAAGTCCTTCCTCCACATCATTTTATAAGCATGCCCAGTTTAAAGAGTCAACCCATTGTCAAAACAGAAAAGCAGAACAATGTGAAATTCTGCCTGTTTCCTTATGTGTCTCGATGTGTGTGTTCAGATTTCAACCTCAAAACATGCTAAAAGGTGTTTAATGGCTGACTGCCTTGACCTTGTCTGGGACGGGAGCCAGTTAAGGACATTTGTTGGCTTGAATGATGGAAAGCTAATGTTTTTAATCGCCCTGCCACTCCTGTTACTGTGGCAGGTGTTGCTATCCAATCCATTGCTATGGAGATGAGCAGACCACACAATGAATAATTTAGTGGTGTAAATCTCACTGTCATTGTGCATTTTTCTTTCTTTCTTTGTAATACCTTTAGTACTCAAAATGCAAAAACTTTAAACTTATGTAGGAAAGGATTTTTTTTAAAATGTTAGTTCTGTACACCTTCTATTCTACTTTCCCATCCCAGTTTGTCATAAAAAAGACAAGTACGCAAAATGCAATGCATATTTCCCTTCTTGCATCATTGAAACATATACTTTTTACACAGAGTATAAAGATTTAATATTTGAAAAAAAAACATGTTTAAAAGACCGACCTTTGTGTTCTGTTGAAGCTTGATAATGCTTGAAAATTACTTGAAAATTGCCTGCTATAAATCCAAGACCAATGAAGCCCCAGGCAGTAGATAAATGTTTGAACTCAAATGCCATAATGGAAGGAAGCCCTGAGCCAAACTGTTTCTCCCCTTGGATTTTTGTCCTTTCTTTCTGAAATAAAGTTCACAGTTTTGGAGCACTGTTCAAAAGACAATCAGCAGTCTTTGGCTGTATGTGCAAGTATCAAAAACACACAATAGAATCAAAGTCATGTAATGGAAACAACCAAGCAACCGTGGTATGAACCATTCATCTTCAGGCAAAAGGCATCGGATGGATTCAGCAAAAGATATAATAGCTTGGTTTGAAGAAAACCATTCAAAGGAACTGGGTAATGGCAACACTTACACTAACAGCAAATGCATAAATTTGGTTCCTTTTTATGATCCTGCATGAGAATAGATAATACTGACTTTTAATGACTTGATATGAGCTTTTAAACCTATTGTTAGTCCAACAACAGAGTATAGTCACAGTCTTTTCTTACATGATCACAATGAGAGTGCTCTGGCACACCTCCGGCTCGATTATAAGCATTCAAATACATGCATTTGAAAGGAGCATTTACAATTTAACCGAACCATTTATTTGGAAAATACACAGCAGAAATTGAAGCTTCATAAAATAGCAGGAGGTTGGAGGTGTTGGCCATGGTAGTGATGGTACTTTATACATATTTTTATAGATTAATCAATGTACTCTAATGAATGCAACTTGGTCAGTTTTATATTTCGGAAGACCTATTGAATAAGGAATCACCATGAAGCAAACACTGTTGCCAAACCCGGTATTTTATAACTTAATAATCATCTTCTAAGGCAATCACACGGTAGAATGCTCTTATAATAAAACAATTGTGAAGGAAACAAAACATATATAACATAGCTAGAACCTTGCAATTAAGGAAGGGTCACAGAGCACCAATTAAAATGGGGAAAAAAATATGCCACAAATAAAACATAGAAGGGACATATCAAATCCATGCGATTTAATACGTTAGAGACAATCAAATTAGGTTACTATACAAAACACAAAGCACATTTATCTTTTTTTTTTCCTGTGCATGTTAAGCAGTTAAGTATTTTTGGTTATTTGCAAGGTTTTTGTGACACCACAGTGACAAGACTTTATATGGCTTCTAGAGATCACAAAGTATCATTAAAATAAAAAGATAAAGTAAATAAATAGTAATAAACCTGGCTAGTAATACATGGCAACAGCACCTTCCCCATGAATTATAATCCAAAAACTATCCAAAAGGATTGTTTCCTGAATGCTAACAGAGAAATGGACATACTTACATCAGTGGAACAAACGGAGCCAAAGAAGGTGAATTTTGGGGCCTTCCTCTGCCTTAGCTTCACGAGGAACAAGGATACACAATGTGGCTTCACACTGGAATGTATAGGATGGGTAGATCATACCTAGAACAAGATGTCTCAAAGATAGACTAGGATTCAAGCCATGAAGGACTTTACAATTAATAACCAGACCTTGGAAATGTATTCAAAACATATGGATAATGACTGCAGAAATACAAGAACAAATGTGACTGCTGAATTGACTAACTTGTCAGCAGATAGGCCATAGTATTCTGTATTAAATGAAGTTCTGAATATTCAAAGGCAGCCTCAGGTAGAGCACCATCAGAAATCCACCTTGAAATGGTAAGGATGTTTTGACCCAGCTCCCAAAACATGACAAACCCTCTGAAGTTAATTCAAAGATTCCTTTAATTAGGAGTGTCGGCAGCCCCAGAAAAAAGTTTCTCTCTCACCACAGGCAAACAAGTCCGTCCGTCCATCCGAAAGATGAATAGTTGTCTGCCACATCTATTCATATCTGCCCCCTGCCTTTTATCCCCAGAGCTAGTGTGGGACTTTGCTAGCAGCAGTGGCTCTTTCTTCCCCAAGATCAGCCCACAGATTTCCACACCTCTCCTCTCCTATGCTTTTGCACAACTGTGCATCAATCACTGGACCCAGCTGTTCCTCTTCTTCCTCATCAGCCACCTCCAGACCTGGGGGCTGTTGATTCTCCATCTGAGGGTTGACGGATAGCTCAGGCTCTGCCTCTCTCTCTCTCTCTCTCTCTCTCTCTCTCTCTCTCTCTCTCTCTCTCTCTCTCTCTCTCTCTCTCTCTCTCTCTCTCTCTCTCTCTCTCTCTCTCTGGCAGCTCCACTCCCTCTTCCACCTCAGAGCTCTCAGGTTGCCTTGATGCTGACCCTGACTCCCATGCTACCTCCTCCTCTGATGGAGGGGCCGGCAGCCAACAGGACACAACAAAGGCATTGAGAGAGTATCATTAGAGCATCTACCTAGTATTGTACATCAGTTACAGCTGGTCAATGTTTTCTATGATCCCTAGTTTTGGGGAAATAATTTCAGGATCCACTTTTTTGCCCTTCTATTTAACAACTACATGAGCCAACTATGTGAGGTTTGTAATCAAATATCATCTATTAGCAGATGATCCATTATCCATCAGGTATCATCCATATGCAGCTAATACCCAATATTATATCTTGACCCCAAACCAACCAGGGTTTAAGCTACTGAGGTTTTGTCCAAGTATCTGAAGACTGTGGGACCCTGAATTGGGAGAAAGAATTTCAAGCTCAGCTTTGACCAGGCCAAGTGATTTTGGGACTATGGACTTTTTTTTCCAGGATCAGAGTTTCTTATTTTCAGTTATGAATGAGGTTGCAGTTCTGCTTTTGGAGCTGGTGCACAATTTGGGAGTCTTCCTGGACCTTCAGTTCCTGCAAGTTCATGAAGCAAGTTACAGCTATGGCTAAGAAGGCATTGCAATGAATGCATCTTGCATAAAGATCTTCTTAGCCCTTACTTGAACCAGGGAACCCTTCAGACAGTCTCTCATTTAGTCACCTATAAAAGGGACTGGTGCAATTCACTGCCCTGGAAAATAATTCAGAATGCAGTGGCAGAGGAATTCCCCTCCCCAGCTCCAAATCAAAACAGTGACATGTTGATTTTATGAGCGCTGGTGGAAATCTGACTTTGGTGTTCATTGAAGTTAGATGCGATAGATTTTAAAATATTTAAATGGTTCAAGAATTAGCCTATGAATTTCATTACTGCATAAAGTTTGATGGCCTATAATAAAAACTAAGTGCATTATTCTGTTTTATCAAAAGATATAAGCTTGATGTCCAACTCTTTTTTTTAGTTGTGAACTGGGGGACAGGAGTTATACATTAGCATATTATTTATCTTAATAGTAACTGTTTCTAAGAAATGGCTATTATTGACAGGAGGAAAGTGAGCAGGCTGGCTCAAGACAAGTTAGCAGAGAGATGTTTATCCATTTATGTTCTTATGTCTAGGTTTTTTGCAATATGGAGACTGCAGGAGGAGGCTGGACAGTAATACAGCACCGAGAAGATGGGAGCCTAGATTTCCAAAAAAGTTGGAAAGAGTACAAAATGGTAAGATGGAGACATTGTTTTATCATTATTCTTAATTTGAAGCAAAGCTGAACACTGTGTCAATAGCTTGTGCTGGGAACATGGCCATTAAACAATAAACCAGAAGTAACCATGCGGTTCAAGCTTATTATAGCCATCAAGACTCCTTTCTTGATTTGTTTTAATATGAATCATACTTCAGAAAGTTGCTTCATTTAGAAACTTTCTTCCATTCTTCCCCTGTGGATTTAGAGATGTATCTATTGCCTTTGTCCATGGTTTCCATTCTTCTTTTCCAGAGCATGTGTCACACTGAGTAATAACAAAAATGTTAACATTGGTTGAGATCCAAATTCCCCTATGAGAAAATAGAAAGCCCTTCCACCCAGGAATTGCAGGCCTTTGTGCTTCACAGGAAGCCATCTACAGATCTCTTTGTCTCTGTGAGGAATTTTCAGAGGATGTGGGGAAAGACAATCATTTCCTTAAAATTTGTTATGAATAACTGAAATAAACTTCCATGCTATTTTGAATCCGGATGAATTGTGAAGTGATGACTGTACTTTGTGCACAGCTAAAATCGAATAGAGTTAGGACTAAAGGTAAATTAAATAAATTTATGTAAGATAAGGGCAAACTGGAATCCTCTGGGGGATACTATATTTATCTTAGTAATAGTAGTCAGGTAGAGCTGATACATATCTTCTGGAGATGCTATATGACTGTCACAGCCCAAGTGGAGTTCTGAAATTATTTAGGTTTAGGGCAAGGTTTAGGTTTAAAAAAAAAAAAGAAGAGTTGAGATTCAAACTAGCACCTTGGACAGTTCCAAATGGAACTCAAGGTGGAAACTCATAGGTAGGTCATAGCTGGCTTAACTGCAGATGTAAGCTTATTAGAGTTAATGTTTAACCATGGCTACTATTCCATTTTAGCTGGAAGTTGAAGGGATCTATTTTAGCAATCAATATCTCCAACAACATTGGAGGTATTTCTGCCATCAATTCTGCACTGAAATTCTCTGACACTCTTTAGCACCAATTTTTTTATGTAATCTCTTAGATCTCTTGTGGTATTTCTAGAAAATCTCTCCAGCAATATAAGAAGGAAATTATTGACCAGATGTAGTAAAAATAATCTTGTTTCTGCTTTATTTATTGCTTTATCATAGCTCCAGCTGTTCTTTGAAATCTGAATCCCAGCATAACATTAAAAAGCAATTTGTAGCTCTTAGGCTTTAAAAAAAAGTTCTATTCTGAAGATGGCAGCTGAAACATCTTAAATTCAGGTGATGGTGACCCAATAGACTTGTTATATCACCGTTTTATGTGAATTTGGGTTGGTGTTTGGGGTATTTCCATATCATCTTTCATTATTCTGAACCTATGGTTTGATCTATAGATATAATGAATAATATTATTTCTTTGTGTAACATGGGACAATATTTCATCTCTACTCTTGGGTCCAGATCAATGTAATGCAAAAATAGTGACCCTCAATTTCCCAGAGAGGTTGTTCCAGCAAATGAAGAGGGTATACCATGAAAGTTCACCATATCTCATCATAATCTTCAAGCTAAGAAGAGCTATGATGAGACAGAGCTATACTGTTGTCCTTGGGATCATTAGACTCACTGTCCCAGCTTAGGAGCTCCACTTCTGAGTGCTACCACCTGTCTTTACTTTCCACATTATCTTGAGTTGTTCCTTAATAGTATCAGACCGTGGTACTTCTCCACATTCTCATACTCCCCTTTTCGTGATGTTGTTGTTACTGTTACATCTATCATCCCCACTGTCTTCTGATCTTTGTCTACTATGACAATATCTGATTGATAGGCCAGTATCTGTCTGTCCATCTGAATCTGGAGTTGCATAGGATCTTAGCCCTGTTATTGCTCTCGTATCTGGACTTGGGAGTGTATAGCCCATAAACTATGCAAATGTTCCTGAACACAATGCCAGCTACTTGGTTGTACTGTTTAGTATATTCTGTTTCTGTCTGTATCTTATACCCTGCCAGTATGTGTTGGATTGTCTTCCTCTTTTCTATGTTAAATTGAGGGGTAACTAGCTATTCCCCAATTAGTGTGGATGCAGGTCTTCTGTTCATACATAATATCTCATTAGCATTCTAATCACTATGATATTCAGTCCTCTAGACATATCAAAAATCTGTCTGACAAATTTTGTGAGGTCTGGTCCTGTGAGGCACAGATATTGAACATCCAATCCAAGAAATAAATATGTAGGTAGTGCTCAATTTAGGACCAGAATTGAGCCCAGAATTATGGTTGTAAATTATTCTGGCCATTAAGCAGGTGTTCATGTAACCAACCTGACTATAATAATTTTTGTGGTTGTTGATAAGTGAATGCCATGATCATTAAGCAAACTATCTACAATGAAAGGGTTGTTTTTTTTTGTTTTTTTTTTGGCTGGGAACTGGTAAATGCAAGTCAATTGCCAAAACATTATTGTTTTAACATTTGGGGGGCTCGTACCTTGGAATCTGGGTCATAAGTACCTTTTGTGGAGGGTCTGTTGTTACTTTGGATGATCTTGTAAGTCAAGAACTACCTGTATGCATGTCACAGCAGGTGGAAGCCAGTCTTGCTTCATCCTAGAAAGTCTAAGCAGATTGGAGTGATCAGTATTTGGACATGAGACCACCAGGAAAATGGTCTCAGCTGGATAGATTAAAGCATAAAAAAACAAAATCCCTGCACATCAATGGCAAACTGCTTTCATATTGCTGCCAAGACAATGATATGGATATGTCTCTGTAATTGCCTATAGCTGAGCTCAAATCAAGTCAGTCTCTGTGTTTAACATCATCATGTAAGCTGAGATGCCTTCTGAAATCCTTCCCATATGTACATTTGATTGAAGTATCCTAGTATTTCCATAGCTGCATCAGAATCAACAACAGTTGAGAGCAGCTGCTAACCTGGGACTCTTATCTCTAATATGAACAAAGTAACTGGTCTCATTATATAGTAGCTAGGGTCACCTGTTCATCTATGTCACGATCAGAATTCAAGCAGGAATCCAATCACAAATAGGATGGGACACCAAGAGAAAATCTTACCGTTTGTTTACCGTTTATTAATCCAATTTATATAGCTGCCCATCTCACCCAGGGCAACTCTGGGTGGTGCACAATTATAGATAAAATGTGAGAATATAAAAATAGCAAATGCAAATAGAAAAGACCATAATAATATCCTTATTATGGATAAGGGTCCAACAAACAATATCCTCCACTTGTTTGTTGGACCCGTGCCCCTCCTGGCTGGTTTCAGCCAGCAGGGAGATGACACAAGGCTGGCTCCAGGCTTTAATTAATGCATCCTTGAGGGAGGGGTCCTTCCTGCAACCATTAAAGGAAGCGATTGTAAGGCCCTTCTCAAGAAGCCTTCCCTGGACCCAGCAGAATTAAAAAACTTTTGGCCAGTCTCCAACCTACCTTTTGTGGGAAAGGTTGTAGAGAAAGTGGTGGCACTTCAGCTCCTGCGTTCATTGGATGAAATGGATTATCTGGACCCTTTTCAGTCTGGCTTCAGGCCTGGCTACAGAATGGAAACTGCCTTGGTCACACTGATGGATGATTTCTGGCGAGCCCGAGATGGGGGTCATTCCTCTATTTTGATGCTACTTGACCTCTCAGCAGCTTTTGATACCATTGACCATGGTATCCTTCTGAGATGACTTTTAGTTGGGAGTTGGGAGTGGGAGGCACCGTGTTGCAATGGTTCTCCTCCTATCTCTCTGGTCAGTCACAGTCGGTGTTGGTAGGAGGACAGAGGTTGACCCCTAGGCCCCTCATTTGTGGGGTGCCTCAGGGCTCGGTCCTCTCTCCCCTCCTATTTAACATCTACATGCAACCGCTGGGTGAAATCATCCGATGATACGGGGTGGGATATCAGCAATATGCTTATGATACCCAGCTGTATATCTCCACCCCCCATCAGTTTAGTGAGGTGGTGGATGTGATGTGCCGGTGCCTGGAGGCTGTGAGGGCCTGGATGGGAGTCAACAGGCTCAGACTTAACCCAGACAAGACCGAATGGCTGTGGGTATTGCCTCCTAAAGACTATGTCGATTGTCCATCCTTGGTCCTGGGGGGGGGGGAGAAAGTGTCCCCCTCAGAATGGGCTCGCAATCTGGGTGTCATCCTAGACTCACAGATAAGATTGGAACAACATCTGACAGCTGTGGCTAGGGGGACCTTTGCACAGGTTCGTCTGGTGCACCAATTGCGACCCTACTTGGATCAGGAGGCTCTCCTCACAGTCACTTATGCCCTTGTCACCTCACAGTTGGATTATTACAATGCACTCTACATGGGGCTACCCTTGAACAGTCTTCGGAGACTACAGTTGGTCCAGAATGTAGCTGCGCGAGCTATTGTGGGTGCACCTAGATACTGTACACCCACATTACACCAATTCTCTGTGAGCTGCACTGGCTCCCTATCAATCTCCGGATGCAATTCAAGGTGTTGGTTATTACCTTTAAAGCCCTGACTCAGGGCCAGGCTATCTTTGAGACCGCCTTCTACCGCATAGCTCCCAGCGACTAGTAAGATCCCACAGAGTTGGTCTCCTCTGGGTCCCATCAGCTAAACAATGTTGGTTGGCAGGCCCGCGGGGGAGGGCCTTCTCTGTGGCTGCCCCGGCTCTCTGGAACCAATTACCTCCTGAGGTCTGGACCGCCCCCACCCCATTGGCCTTCCAGAAAGCGGTGAAGACCTGGCTTTTCTGGCAGGCCTGGGGCCGTTGATCTCGTTACGGCGATCTTGCGAGACCCAGCCATGAAATGGAGTGTATGGGTTTTTAATGTTTTCTTTTAAATATTTTTTACAGGATATTGTTTGCATTGGTTTTTTTGCTGTAAGCCACCCAGAGTCCCTAGGGAGTTGGGCGGCATAGAAATGCGACTAATAAATAATTTTTTTAAAAAATGGAAATCAAATTATTGAAGGAAATACAAATGGCTTGCTCAACAATGGAGGCATCTAGATAGGCCCCAAGTTCCATAATTTACACTGGAATTTTTAAAAAAATATACTCCAGAAAAATCAGTAGCAAACTGTTCCTGTATTGTCTTTTTTTCTTTGTGTCTCTATGTCTCTGTCTACTTGTCTTCCTGTTTATCTATCATCCATCCATCTATCTATCTATCTATCTATCTATCTATCTATCTATCTATCTATCTATCATCTCTCTCTCCCCCCTCCCTCTCATTTATATTGCCACCCATCTCACATGAATTGGGTAGTGTACAACAATTAAATCAACAAATACATTAAAAATAATTTAAAACAGTCACTATTAATAGCATTAGCACTTAGACTCATATACCGCTTCATAGTGCTTTACAGTCCTCTCTAAGCAGTTTATAGCATCAGTGTATTGCCCTAAACAATCTGACTCTTCCTTTACTGACTTCAGAAGGATGGAAGGCTGAATCTATTTACTGAGCCAGTGAGGAATTGGTATTATTTAGTTGGCTTTACCTTCATCATTCTCAATTCCCCATTTGTTATATGAGGGGAGAAGAACCATGCACAACTATAAAAATTACAGTTTTCATCTAGTTCATGCGGTGACCTGACTCGCTGCAGGGCAGCCTTCAGAGGGCTCGATCTAAAAGCTCTTCACGCTGGGATTATTGGAGACAGAGCAGTACGGTGGTGATATAGCTGCCACAGTCAAATACAATTTAAACAAAAATTCAAGAAATCCAGAAATAGATTGCGCTATGCAAAACACATGTCTGTCTTCAGCTAGGACTGAGACAAAAGCTGGAGACCATTGGTGTAGGCGTGTCCTCGCAGCTTTGACAGTCTCAGTCCTATTGGCTAGCAGATGAGGGCAACCCATTCCTGGATGCTGCCTCCACTGCAATGGAGAATGAAAAATTTCAGAAGTAGAAAGCTGGATAAAGTATTCCCACTATTGGCACTCAAAGCTGGAAGATGTTACTTTCCTTCCTGAATTAACTTAATTGTGAGGCTTTTAGACACTGAGTTTTCATTTAAGGAATGCAGAATTAATTATTTGGGTTTTGTGATCTTTTGTGGAGTTTCATGTAACTAACAAAGAATTATTGCAACACCCAGAAATAAACCATGTCTCAGAACATATAAAATGATAATTTAATCTGTTTAAGAAAGCACTTACGAGATCGCCTTCTGCCACTGATAGCCTCCCACCGGCCAATACGCTCCCACAGACAGGGACTCCTCAGGGTGCCGTCAGCCAAACAATGTTGACTGGAGACCCCCAGGGGGAGAGCCTTCTCTGTGGGGGCACCTGCCCTCTGGAATGAATTGCCCCCAGAGATATGTATGATCCCCGACCTACGTACCTTTCACCATGCCCTTAAGACTTTACTATTCCAAGATGCTGGGCTGGCTTAAATAATGAATTTTAATGGGTGTTTTAGTTTTTTAATATAAGGGCCAAATTATTTAATATGTTTTAAACTGTTTTTAAATTTTATGAAGATATGTTGTTTTATTGTGGCTGTGCACCGCCCTGAGTCCCTCGGGAGAAGGGCGGTATAAAAATTTAAATAATAAATAAATAAAAAATCTTTAGTTTTATTTGATGCATTTTATTTATTTAGTATTTTAGCCATTAGTATTATTTAATATGAGAACCAACCAGAGGTGGGTTTCAGCAGGTTCTGACCAGTTCTGGAGAACCAGTAGTGGAAATTTTGAGTAGTTCGGAGAACCGATAAATACCACCTCTGAGTGACCCTGCCCCCATCTATTCTTTGCCTCCCAAGTCCTAGCTGATCAGGAGGAAATGGGAATTTTGCAGTAACCTTCTCCTGGAGTGGGGCAGGAATGGAGATTTTACAATATCCTTCCGCTGCCACATCCACCAAGCTATGCCCACCAAGCCATGCCACACCCACCAAGCCACACCCACAGAACCAGTAGTAAAAAAATTTAAAACCCATCACTGGAACCAACCTCCTTGTCAGTCTTAGCTTCTCTTAGTCTTAACTTAGTTGCACTCTGCTACCCATATGCTTTCAGAGAGAAAACTTCAGCTTGCAAAATCCCATTTTCACTCACTGTGATTACCCACTCTTACCTGCTTTTACATTTTTGTGTCCATCAATTTATCAGGAAACTGAAAGGTTTTTTTCAACCATCCTATTTGAAATACTCACGTAGACACGGTTAGCATGAGAGCAGTATATGGAGATGTAGGTTTATCTTTCACTCTATGGAAAGCTAGAAAGAATGAACACTGGATGGAACCAAAGGAGGAGTTGACACCTAGGTCTGATGAAAGCTGGGAAGTATGGAAATTGTTGAATAGACTGCAGATGGGTACAACAAGATCCAGAGACACTCTGAACAAATGGGGCTATCCAGTGGCTTCTGCTCTTTGCGATTGTGGTGACATGCAGACAACAACATGTGTATACCTTCCCTTTATGTCCTGATCAGTATATACCGGTACTTGAGGACTTCATGGTAGCGCAACAGAACACAATTGATGTTGATATTTTCTGGGCAAGGTCAATAATCATCTCCAGTCCCAGGGATATTAGTGAAAGACAGACAGGAGAAATAGTAATAGTAATAGTAATAGTAATAGTAATAGTAATAGTGATCAACTGTTTGGAGAGACTAACAATATTCATCAGCCACAAAGCATCCATTTCCTCAATGTTCAGAACTGGAATGAATGGCCTTCATTCAATGGCCTCAGCAACAGCTGAGGTTTCTAAGATCAGAAACCATAATTCAGAGGTAGGGTGAGAATAGCTGTCACTCTGTCTTTTTTTCCCCAGTTTCCCCAGTTTTGTCCCACTTTTTCAATTTGTGATTTTTTAAAATGACATGAAAGAGAGGAGAGGGATCTTCTCAATAATTGTAATTTTCCATGCAATTTGCCCAGCATGTATAGTCCCAGCAAAGAGTTGTCTGTGTTACATTGCATATATTTGGTGTCATTTCCCCCAGCATGGGATTTTTCTGGCTGCTGTTCCCTCTTAAAGAGATGTTCATAGGATATCATCAAAAAAGTCAAGATGGAGGTCTCGGTGTTATATTTGAAGCTCTGACGGTTTTTAGATGTGTCTCACACACACACAATGAAATTTAAAAAGAGGCAGGCAGAACTTTGATTGGATATTGTGACCATTACCTTAATATTTTGGAAGTCATAGGTAAAGGTTAATATCAAATATCAGATTAATAGAGTTCGAAGGGCCTTTGCAGGTCCATCGAGCCCAAGCAGGAGACCTTACATCTGCCTCTACCTAGGATCAAACTCACAACCTCCTGATTGTGAGGCAACCGAGTCTTGTCAGTAAAGGTTCTCCTGCACTATGCTAGTCATTTCCAGCTCTAGGGGCGGTGCTCATTTCCGTTTCTAAGCTGAAAAGCCAGCACTATCCGAAGACATCTCCATGGTCATATGGCTGGCATGACTAAATGCCGAAGGCGCACATCACCTTCCCACCAAAGTGGTCCCTATTTTTCTACTTGCATTTTTCACGTGCTTTCGAACTGCTAGGTTGGGGCAATTAATGGGAGCTCACTTCATTACACGGCACTAGGGATTTGAACCGCTGAACTGCCGACCTTCTGATTGACAAGCTCTGTGTCATAGCCACTGAGCCACCATGTCCCTTGGACAATCATACACACATTCAATTATTTTCTTCTCATATAATGTGCTTTTTCTTTTGTTAGTTTGCATGCTCTACTGTACCACATACGTTTTTCAGGAGCAAATTGCATCTTAAAAGCTACAGATAAATGGCATTCATTTCTTTATTCTTTATTTTATTTCTGTGTAAGTTTGTATAACTTTTAAGTTTAATGCAAAGCTGCATTAAAATGCATACTGAACAAATCCTTTTCAGAAAGGATTTATCACAAATTTATCAGAGTGCTTACATTTCTGATAAGTTTACATTTATCAGAAATGTAAGCACTCTAGTTCCTTTCTGCCTATCTCTTACAGGGAACCTAAAGTCACCATGTACATTTGTGTTTAATTACTTTATAGTTTGCTTTCTGCTACTGCATTTATAGTTAAATACCCTTCCTTAGCCTGAGCTTGTTCTGCTTAGAGCACATAGTCCTATCTAGAATCATATTCTCCCTCTGTAAATGTTGCTGGATAACATCTGTTTTGGGAATTGCGTTGACATGTGGTTATATATCTTTTGATTGCCTGCCCTTCGGCATTTTAACTGGACCACAGAAATGTGTTTTAAATCGCCCCACATGATGGCCTGCCCTAATCAGAAAGGAGAAAAGAATTGTACTCTGCAAAAAAAAAAAAAAAAAAAAGTTAGCTGATTAATATAGTTATCCCTTTGCCATTACATTTGATACAAACTTTGTTGGATTACTGATGAAATGCAGGGATCAGCTTACTACATTTAACTAGATCCAGGTTACAAGGCACCCCAAATCAGCCTCAAATCTTTATATTCGTGTAAAGAACAAGAACAAATTTGTAGGTGTGTGTCATTCTTTATTACTGATGCAGATATTATACTGCCAGAAAAGCTGAGACGTCTAAGAATTTGATGGTTTATGAGGCATTTATCACTGTATTTAAATTCTATCGGACAATAATCCTGTTTCCAAGGATATCTGCAAGAGGGGTGAAGTAGGGCTGTCAAAAAATCAAAATGGTACCTTTAATAATGTTGCCAAAGCCCCGCCCCCTTTTCTTTATAAAATTATAATTTTTGTTCAAACTTTTAAAGATGACTTTTAAAAAATGACTGCAAACTAATAAGGACGAAAAATGAAAAATGAATCAGTTAAAAACAAAAAGTATAAGAAAAATTTGAAGAAAAATAGAAAAGAAAGAAAAAAAATATGTTCTTCATAGCAGTTGTTACCTACAAATATATGTTGTCTCTTTTTCTAAAGTTACATCATATTACTCTTCTTTCTGTAGTCTATTCTGTCTAATCATCACAAGTTCCCTTTTTTATGTTTATGCAAAAAGTCCAAAAGAGGCTTCCTCTTATCAATAAATGTAAGTAAAGCTCCACCCCTTTTTTACATGACACAAAAGAGGTGTGGATTTTCTGGATTATCGTAGCTGCCATCTTGAAATTTTTATTCTTACTTCCCACAAGGTAGATTGGATTGAAAGAGAGAGAATTATGGGCCCAAAGCTGGGGTGGGTTCTAAATTTTTTTACTACTGGTTCTGTGGGCGTGGCTTATTTTGTGGGCGTGGCTTGATGGTCATGTGACAATTCTTTAGGATTTAGCAGAGGTACTGGTCTACCAGGCTTTTAACTGCTTGCAGAGCTGTACTGATCTACCCATTTATTTTTGCAGCCACTGGTCTACCCATTTATTTTTGCAGCCACTGGTCTACCACCAAACTGCCTTTTACCACTGATCAGCTGTAGGGCGGCCCTTTGAAGCCCCGTGGCAAGAGTTTAAACAGTTTTTTTCCTTATAGCCCATCAGCTGGGACTCAGGAAGCAGCAATAGATTGGGGATGGGGCCAAATAAAAGGTAAGAATAATGCAGGAGGGGCAGAACCGGTACGGTGACATCATATCGTCACCGCTACCAGCTCGGCGGAACCGGGCAGAACCGGGAGTAACCCACCACTGGCCCAAAGTGAGCTCCAGGGTCAAGTGGGAAATTAGGCCTCCAAACTCCTTATACAGCACCCTGAAATTTACATCTCCTATTTAATATATAACAGAAGAAAAAAGTTACTGAATACATAGGAAGTTATGTTAATGTCAAATAACAGAATATAATATTAATTAAATACGTATGAGTTCAAATTGAGTTTGGGCTCTTGGCTTGTTTGTTTTGTCTGTGTCTTATCTACTTGTTTATCTTGGACCTGCTTACTTTGGGGAGTGTTGCTTTCAAAATGATAAATGTTGCCAAATCTCTGGATTATATGAATCCTTCTGCTTTTGACTGCTGAAAAAGAACAGAGCAGAATAACAGAATTGGAAGGCACCTTGGAGGTATACTAGGCCAACCCACTGCTCAAGCAGAAGATCCTATACCATTTTAGACAAATGGCTGTCCAGTTTCATCTTGAAAGTCTCCAGTGATGGAGCACCCACCACTTCTGAAATCAAGCTGTTCTGGTTGTTTTCAAAGTCAGCCAATTTCTCCTTAGTTCTAGGTTGTTTCTCTCTTTTTCTCCCATTACTTCTTCTCTTGCCTTCTGGTGCTTTGGAAAAGAAGTTGACCCCCACTTCTTTGTGGCAGCCCCTCAAATACTGGAATCCTGCTATCATGTCACCCCTAATCAGTGGTGGAATTCAAATTTTTTTACTACTGGTTCTGTGGGTGTGGTTTGGTGGGCCTGGCAGGAGAAAGATACTGCAAAATCTCCATGCCCACCAGTGGCGGGTTGCCCCTGGTTCGCACCGGTTCTATAGAACTGGTACTAAAACCGGCGGGAGGCTCTGCCCACCAACCCTGACATCATCAGAATGCTTCTGTGCATGTGCAGAAGCTTCTGCGTGTGCGAAGCGAGCTCGTATGCACAAAGCGAGCTCACGTGCGTGGGCCCATTGCGAACCAGTAGTAAAGGTAAGTAGAACCCACCCCTGATTCCCACCCCACTCCAGAGGAAGGATACTGCAAAATCTCCATTCCCACCCCACTCCAGGGGAAGGATACAGCAAAATCTCCATTCCCACCCTACTACTGGGAGAAGGATATTGCAAAATCTCCATTCCCACCCGGAATATTTGCCGGTTCTCCAAACTACTCAAAATTTCCGCTACCGGTTCTCCAAAACCTGTCAGAACCTGCTGAATAGCATCCCTGCCCCTAATCCTTTTTTTCACTAGACTAGATATACCCAATTCCTGCAACTGTCTTGGCCTCTGGCCTCATAATCATCTTTGTTGCTCTTCTTTGCCAGAATGTGTAAAGTCAAAGTAGATTTCACTTGTGGCTTCCTTCTTTGTAGGACTGGCTGTACAGAGGTGGCAAGGGGTTGGCCAAGCAATTAGCTGTAAGTTCTTGGAAAACTGACAGTCACACAACTGGGCCAATAAAAGAATCCAAAAATCAGTCAGTGCTATGTTGCAATGTAGGGTTTTCTAGCAAGCTTTTCTTCTGATGCAAGGAAGATGAAACTATCAGCCAAATTATCTCCTCTATCTCTTCTTCTATTTCTTCAGGAAGCAATGTGCCTGAAAAAGTGAGCTAAGGTTTTAAGTCTATATTGTTTTTATTCTACAAGACTTTTTATAATTAATATCTGTGTGTGTCTCCATATTTTTATTTTGGGCTATTTGATTGTGTGGATATTCTCCTCCTCCTCCTCCTCTATAATTTCTTTATAAAAATTAGTTACAGCTGGACTTGCTTGAAATAACCTTTTAAAAGTGGGATATTAATGGCGAATTAAGGAATTAAGGTGTCAGCGTTCCAGAAAAAACCCAACTCCAAGTAAAGACTCTGAAGCAAGCATTTTTCAAAGTTCTATTTACTAGAATAGGTAAACTGGCACATCTGGGAAAACCCAAATCTGAGAGGTCCGGGTTTTCCCTCAGTAAGTCAAAAACCCCAAAACCATCCCCTCACTCCTCAGTAGATCTATCGTTTCTATCATTTCCATCTAAAGCTCGAGCATCCTCTTACTTATTCTCAGAAGATAGACTTGGCTGAGGTAGTGGGGAGAGGCTAGGACTGACTTATTAGTGGTTTCATTCAAAGGTTTTTGAAACATGTCCATAAGATATGCTATATCTGGTTTCAATTTCATTTTCTTTTCCATTAAAAACCTCAGCGCTTCCTATGAACATTATCAGATGAGGAAAATGAAGTAAGAGAGAAAATTGTTTAATGATACTGGAGGACTGTGGTTCAAATAGGAAACCCTTATATATTTTGCCAGATTTAATAAAACAAGTTTATACCCTTCATAGAATTTTCCTTCCATTGTTAACATCAACTCTGCAAAATGTTAATGTTGACACTGCTGAAATAATGCTGGATTTTTTTCTAATTCATGACCCATGCCCCTAGTTTCCTTGCTGTTTGGGTTATTTTGATTCTGATTTTGTTAACAAGGAGATGCTTGATCGGCCCTAAATAATTCCTGCAAAGCAGCTGAATCAAAGAATAGCTTTTCAGTCTACTATCTGGTCCTTATTCCCTTTAGGTTGGAAGTTCTATTAAAACAATCGTGTTTATGAGATATTGTCAGATTTTGTACTAGCAAGACAAGTTTTTTTCTTCTTTATACGGTATATGAATATTAAATTTTCCTACACACTAATTCCTAAAAGCACATCCAATGAGATTTCTAGTATCTTTAAGACTTTTAGTATCTTTACCAGCTTTACAAGGTACAAGATATAAGTTGAAATGAAGGACGATATCGTTTACCATTGTATCCTACGTGTTCTTAAAGTCTTTAGAACTTTAGGGAACATTCTTTTTAATTAGCCCTTAATGGTACCATCATTTCCAACCATTGCTGGAAGACGAGGAATACCTGAGTCAAATCGTAAAGAAAACTCCTTGCCAGGTTTTATATTTTTCCTGAAAATCAGTGGAAGCTTAGATATTTCCAATTCAGGAATAAACTGTTCAGAAGAAACTAGTACTCAACAGAGCAATATTGCATTTTTCATTTGATAAAATGAAATTTGCTTATAAAACAGAAAAGAAAGAGAAAATCTCATGAAATGGCTGAGAAATTAATCCAAATATTCCAGTATTTGTAATCTTTTAAATCTTTTGAATATGTTGGAAAATATCAATTATCAGTTACATAGGAATATATATTTTATTTATGTATTTATTTATACATAATTTATATAGCTGCCCATTTCACAGAAGTGATTCTAGGTGGCATACAATAAAACATTATTTTAAAGCATTCATATTTAAAGATTATTTTCTTTTTAAGTCTCAGCCTATTAAATGAGTTAAACAGGACAATGCTTCTCTCATATTCCTAGGTATTGCTATCATTTATTTTTACATTTTTAAATAACATCCAGACCAAGGAGATAAGCTGCAAATTGCTCCTATTAAAATCAATGAGACATGTTAATTGTAATTGATTTCATCATTAATTTCTTAGGGACTAAAGCTAGAAAATGCACCCTGTATTACATGTATGATACATATCATATCATACGTATCATGTATCATATCCTTTATGATATCCTTTAATAATTGGGCAACAAATATATCTTTGAGAAAACATTTCAAAAGAAGATTAGTTAGGAAAAAGAATGTCTCCATCAGTAGCCCTTCTGCCTTGTTATTCATAGCAATTACTTACAAGGTCTGTATCTAACCAAGAGAGCAAAGAAAAACATAGTCATTGTCCTGATTTTCATGAAATGATTGAAACAGAATTGGTGTATATTATAAATCAATAATTAAAGACATCAAGAACATTGTGCACATTTGTCAAGAATTATTACATACTCATGAAAGTTGATTTTCTCAAAAGTGACAGTTACCATTGGTCTCTGTCCTGGCATTCTCAATTACTTTTCTGTGGCTGGAATGATGCAAGTTGTAATACATACAATAAGAACTACTGTATTTTTCGGAATATAAGACGCACCGGAGTATAAGACGCAGCTTAGTTTTTTGGGAGGAAAATAGGGGGGGGAAAATCTGCCTACCAGGTATTCATCTGGTTAGCATCCTTAGTCTGGTCAGCTTCTGCACATTAGTTTGCTGGTTTTTATCCCCTGCTTGGGGATAAAACTGATCTTTGAAGAGAGAAGCAATGAGAAGAGCAGGCAAACCACAGAGATCGCTTCACTCGCTAGCGCCTCATTAGGGCTGAAAAAAAGCTTCACAGCTGAGAGTCGGAGGGAGGCAGGCAAAGCAGGGAAGTGGAGATTGCGTCACTTGCTAGCACCTTGTTAGGGCTGAAAAAAAGCTTTGGAAAAGCTACATTCGGAGTATAAGATACACCCAAATTTTCAGACTCTTTTAGGAGGGAAAAAAGTGCATCTTATACTCTGAAAAATACGGTAAGCAGATTGAGGACATTTATTGTTGAATGAAAATTTCTGTGGTGTATGTTGCACAAATAAAAGCAAGAATGATGAAACTCACTTCTTCATTTGTTTTTTCCCGTAGGGTTTTGGTAGTCCCTCTGGTGAATATTGGCTGGGAAATGAATTCATCTTTGCAATAACCACCAGTCAAAAACATTACTCTCTAAGAATCGAACTAATGGATTGGGAAGGAAGCCGAGCTTATTCACAATATGATAGATTTTACATAGGAAATGAAAAACAGAATTACAGGTGAGTACAGATGTGACTTTACTTTTATGAGTGCCTTTTTAAATATGCATGCAACTGATCAGTTGGAAACCTACTGGAATCTCGAAAATAAAAGAATATTGAATGTTGGAGTATGAGATCATATATGAATCTCCCTAGCTTAATTCAGACTATTTAGTTTATTCTGATTGTCTTCATGTACATCTGGGTAGATAAATGAGATGCTCTTATAGACCTATTGGAAGCATATATCCATTTGCACACATTCCTTTAACAGCATATTCCCATTTTATGGCTGTAGCTTTCTAATTATATTTCTTACAGTTCAATTTGAATCATTTTTACTTTGCAATCAGTAAATGTTCAGTGTCCTATTTCTTAGACTACTGAGCATAAAATACACTTGTAATATTTTATTTGAATTAATTAAGAAATATGCAGGAAATCTTATACCATTTCAGACAAATGGTTGTCCAATCTTTTTAAAAAAAGTTCAGTATTGGACCACCCACAACTTCTGGAGGCAAGTCGTTCTACTGACTAATTGTTCTAATTTCCCAGAAATAAAGTTGAAGATCTTTAATATTATACTCCCTTCTTAACTTGAGGTATTCAATTCTTCTTGGGTTGATCTTAACTTTAATTTCTCAGTGTGTATTTAACTTTCTATTTGTCCAGTGTTTCTTCTCTCTCTCTTTTCTATCCTCCAACCTATCCTTTTCTCTTTTTCCATTGGTATTTGAAACAATTATTGCCAAAAGGCTAGCTAGTGAAATACATTTGTCAATGCTCCTGGCATCATCTTCTCGGTTATACAGCAATGGTTACTAATTAAAGGTGTAGGGGAGATGTGGATAGAGTTGGAGATAGCTGTTGTGATTCCAAAAACACCAAGAGCAGCACAAAATATACAGATTTGGCTTACAGTTGGGCTAAACTAGCTATTTGAACTTGGCTCAAAGTAATGCACGTTTTGCAAACACCAGGAAAATACTGTTGGGGGTTTTTGATCATGAAGAAACCTCTGCGCGTATTACATAAAACTCTGGAGACAAACATTTTCCCAAGATGGAAATAACAGATTGAGAGCATAAATAAAGGTTAAGTTATTATTTTTCATTTAAAAGATAGTGATCTAATAAAGATAGTCAGAGTTCTCAGTTCTTACTCTAGCCAAGTTCAGGATCTTATTGGACCACAGAGTTTAATAGTTCCTCATATTCTGGTTTATGTTTCTTTTCAGCCCAGTTATTATTTAATATAATTTCAAAGTTATGGATGACTTTCTCTCAGTGATAGGTGTGCCTCAAACAAAGATAGAAGTACTGCAGCCCTCAAGAGCAGACAAGATTGCTGTTCTTGTTACATTTTGTCATGATTAGGAGGAGGCAGGTCCAACGAAAGATTTATTCACAGCTTAACACTTAAACACATTATCTTACATAGAGAAGATTTCAAGTTCTATCACTGCCATCTTGAGTTCGAATACACAAGTCTTTGTGCATAGTAAGTGCAATTTACTATGGTTCCAATCCACACATACCTATCACACTAATTCAGGGTAAGCAACATTATGAATAATACAAAAAAAAGAAAGTAAAAACTAGTGGGTTAAAGTAATTAATACACAAGATAAAAATAAATGTCCCAAAGGTGCTTTTTCAAAAACTGGTAGTAAAACAGGCGGGAGGCCCCGCCCACCACCCCGGATGTTGCATGCATAGAAGCAAGGCGCGTGAGAGAGCAAAGCGAGCACTCGCGCGCAATCCCGTTGCAAAGGTGGTAAAGGTAAGTAGAACCCACCCCTGATCCATACATCTTGTTGTATCTCACTATCCTTAAGATTTATATTGACTGTTTCCCTATGATTATCATTAAGTGTTGTATCTTATGATTCTTGACGAATGTATCTTTTCTTTTATGTACACTGAGAGCATATGCACCAAGACAAATTCCTTGTGTGTCCAATCACACTTGGCCAATAAAAAAATCTATTCTATTCTATTCTATTCTATTCTATTCTATTCTATTCTATTCTATTCTATTCTATTCTATTCTATTATCTAGCATTCATTACAAATTATTTCAGTTATTTCAGTCAGAACTGAAGAAGCTTTTTGAATGAGATGCAAAATGTTTTCAAGGAAAAAAACAAAAAAGTCCAGTTGCCTTTTGAAAAAAAGCGTCCTTGGGACAACCAAAGTCTAGTTTTATTCCAAGCAAATACACACCATTCCCTGCAAGTGAAAATCTCTAATCTAAAGACTACCTTACAAGCCAACAAATCAGTTTAGCGTATATGTGTTCAGAATACACACATAATCAGGATGCAATCCTATCCATGTATTTATATATTCAAGTATGTACATAGCAGGAAGAGAAAAAGAGAGAGAGGAAATGCTTATGAATAATGACAACCTTTAGCAAGATGCAAGTTGATTTGCCCTGGGAAACTGACTTTTAGCCAGATAACTCTTTTCATTTTATTAATACACTAATGGTGGTTTTCAAGACACTACTAAAGGAAATGGTTACAGGCATACGAATAAGACTTCAATCCCTTTGCCAAGCACAAATGCTGTTGAAGAACTAAGGATAGAATTCCAATCCCATAGATGTTATTGCCTTAGATTTTACCAATGTTCGTTTCTCCTCTTTGCGTTCCATCAGTTTTCAGCTGTTTTATTCTGAATATCTCTCAGGAGGAATGGCCTATTTATGTGCAGTCACCCATCCAAATGAATGCGTTTTCCATGATGATGAAATGATTAATTACAACAATGATTCTGCATCTAATTTTCTGTTTTTTTAAAAGAAAAAGGCACAGCAAATGTAATTCAAACACCACCATTTCCATCAGGAACAAAAATAGCCAACCGAGCAACTGGTTTCCAAGTTGGTTTGGGCATTTGTTCAAAGAATACTAAAATAGAAAGATGAAAACAAAACAAAACAAAATAGGGTTGTGGGAGATATATCTTGAGTGCCTTTTTTTTTTTGTACTGGAGTCTCTTCACTGGATAAAAAATACCCCTCCAACATTTCATTACAATCACTGATGTAAGAATTCAGAGTCTCCAAACTAATCCACTGCATCTGAAAAAATATGGAAAATCATCTTTCATACTGTTCTTTAACACCCCATAGAAAGTTTGGACTCAGCCTGGATCAATCCCAACTGGTGACTTCAGAAGTGTTCTGTTTATTCTCTGTGGTGTTTGTATTTCTTTCTCTCTACTACGTTTTATTAGTCTAAGAATCTCTGATTTGGTACAGTAATGCTGAACACATGTACATTAAGAAATATCCTCACTTTTCAAAACCATACAATTATGTATGTTTTGGGGGGTTTTTTTGTCCTGGGAAGTCAAGATCCCAACTAAAGTATACAGAGTATCCAAGAGCTCACCAAAATGTTTGATAATATATGGCATTTGCTCAATTACATGGGGTGGATATTTGTATTGGATGGAGATAGTCTTTTACATTTCTTTCTGCTCAGGAAATATAGAGTATGATATGTCTTTGAATCTATACAAGTGAAGGCATTTGTGGTTTAAAGATTGATACAGTTTTAGATCATAGACAAATATACATTTGTTATTCCATTGGCCAGAATGAATCCTCAGATAGACTTATCAGGAAATCGAGGAAGTGGGAGGGAAGGATTTGTACAGACAAATTTGTTTCAGGAATGACTTGAGTTTAATTTTGATTTTTCTGATATGCTTGCCTCAGAATAGTTTGGCCAGAACAGTTCTTCACATTAGAGATGTCTCTGGCTTATTTGCCCCAGCTAAAATATAAAGTTCTCCATTGATTCTCCAAGCAAAAAGCATATGGATCACTCGTAAAATAGAGTGGTTGAGAAAAATATATAGGAAAGTGGCCAGAAAGAAGCAGTTCAGCCTATCCCAAAGGTGAAAGTCTGTAGAGATTCTCAATCATCCAGGTCACGGTTATCCCAAAGGTGCGTTTTCTGGAGGGAGCTGGACTTCCTTGTTTTTTCTTTGAAGATGTTTCACTTTTCATCCAAGAAGCTTCTTCAACTCTGACAAGCTAGTGGGGAATGTAAGGATTTATATTCATTGATTTCTAGCTATACAATTTGGGGTGAAAACCTTTTGAATGGGGTGGGAGTAGGAATGGATTTCCAGAGAAAAAAAATGCAGACTACAGGAACCAGGAACACTATTCAGGTGACCCTGAGGAGACAGATAAACCTCCAAGTGCTTCAACAACCCTCTAAAAGGATGCGGATGACCAGCTGTCTGCAAGGAATATAAATCCTTCCATTTCCCACTATCCTGTCAGAACCGAAGAAGTTTCTTGGATGAGAAGCGAAATGTCTTCAAAGAAAAAACAAGAAAATTTAGCTGCCTCCAGAAAAAGTATCTGAGTATCCCAAAGGTGCTTTTTTTTTCCCAAGAAGCAACTGGACTTTCTGGTTTTTCTTTGAAGACATTTCGCTTCTCATCCAAGAAGCTTCTTCAGCTGAATGGATGAGAAGCAAAAAAAAAAAAAACCCAGCAAGTCCAGTTGCCTCTTGAAAAAGTACCTTTGGGACAACCACGACCAGAATGACTAAGAATCTCCATAGACAGTTCAGCCTATGTGAAGCAGCTGCAGTGAGATTGCATCATAATGCTGCAGTACTATTTTCATCACTTCGACTAGAATGGTTGATCCTGAGGATGCCTTTGCTTTACGAATATTATGCAGCAATTTTGAAATGAATATACCTGATTATATTGATACTTTGTTTAGTCCAGTACTGTTCAGTCTGCTTGAGAATGCCTTCTGCCTGGGATTTTTTGGGGTTTGTGGAAAAGATGGGAGTTTTGTAGGCTATTGATCTGGCACTACCGATATCAGTATGGAGAGCTGATTAGCCTCTGCTGCCTGCTGCTTAAGATGTCTGGTTATTGAGGTTGACATGGTTACTTGATTGGTAACCCTGTCTCCTTTGACAAGGAGAAAAACTTTCATTCTGTTTATAGGGCTAGAGGCAAAGAAATCTCTGGACTGCATCTATCTATGAAGCTTTAAGGTTCCTTGCTCAGGTTGTCTGAGTTACATTTTCCTCTGTATGCATTTGTTTTGAAATCACATTTCTTATGCTGAAACAAGTTGATTCATTAAAGCAGTATATCTCCTTTGGAAGAAGATTCATCCCGTTTTAAGAGATGCTTTTGGGAGAGGCAATTGGAATTTAAGCGACCCAGATTAGATCCTGCAACATTATCCTGGGACATATATGCTTGCCTCAGTCAGAATTTAACCAACTCATATATTTTCAACAGAATAGCCAAATGAGGCTGTTGTGTTCTGAGATCAGAAGAAAATGATGCTTCATGCCCAGGCCTTGTGATAGAAATAGAAATAGAATAACAGAGTTGGAAGGGACCTTGGAGGTCTTCTAGTCCAACCCCCTGCCCAGGCAGGAAACCCTACACCACTTCAGACAAATGGTTATCCAACCTCTTCTTAGAAACTTCCAGTGTTGGAGCATTCACAACTTCTGTAGGCAAGTTGTTCCACTGATTGTTCTAACTGTCAAGAAATTTGTTCTTAGTTTTAAGTTGCTTCTCTCCTTGATTAGTTTCCACGCATTGCTTCTTCTCCTGCCCTCAGGTGCTTTGGAGAATAGCTTGATTCCCTCTTCTTTGTGGCAGCCCCTGAGATATCGGAACACTGCTATCATGTCTCTCCTAGTCCTTCTTTTCAGTAAACTAGACATACCCAGTTCCTGCAACCATTCTTCATATGTTTTAGCCTCCAGTCCCCTAATCATCTTTGTTGCTCTTCTCTGCATTCTTTCTACAGTCTCATGATTAAGAGAAATCCACAAACTGGACTGAGTCAAAGCATTATTTATTCCCTTTTCCAAAAAAAAAAAATTAAAAAAAAATCTCATCCTTAAAATTAACAGCAGCAACAATTCCTGCCTGCCTGTTTCTTAATTCTGTTGCAATTGATAGAACCGTAGTTCTGAACTGCAGGTTTTTATAGGTTTATTTCCCTGATTTCTTAAGGGAAGAAATAGCATTCTGGACTCAGGCTAAGCCCTTCTGACCCGGTCAGTGTGGCACCATCTAAGAGCCTAGAGTATAAATAGATGACAGTGAGTGAACCTTTCACTCATATCTGGCTCTGTCGGCCACAACTGACGCCATGGGAGCAGAAATATGTTTAACAGGCTGTTTGTGTTTTTTAACTGGGGTCTTAGTGTCACATAATTCATCCTGGCACTTTTTTCTTTTTTTTTTAAACCACAATGTCCTTAGAAAGCAGAAGGATTCCAAGGCAATATTTATTTGTTTCAAATAGCTATAAACATTTCCAGGAACAGTACATGTCTTGATTGTCCTGCCCTGATTAACTAAATCTTAGAAGTTCACTGCTGGTTAAGGAAATACGATCCTGGATTGAAAACAATGATAATTCCTTACATTTTTAAAAATCATATATGAATATCCTATAGCATGGTTAGGGTAACCAGATGTGTACCTTACATGTTTTGATGATCTTTGATCGTGTAAATTATGGTTTGCACAAATTGTGGCTTGATTCTGAAGCTAGAGCTGGATTCACACAACTTCTGTTTTTCACATGAACAAACATTGATTTATAAATAATCATGGATGGATACATATATAGATGGCATAGGGTCTGATTACTTGAGGGGCTGTTTGCAAAACATCTGGGTTCGTGTGTCCTGAATTCCTTAAATTAAATAAAATGATCTCTTATGACCTCATAGGTGACTGTTTCTGTAGCAATGTCTGCCCTCTGGAACAAGCTCCCCCCTCTCCCCCAGACCAAGATGACCTTCACCAGTGGTGGGATTCAAAGAATTTTACTACCGGTTCTGTGGGCACGGCTTGTTGGGCATGGCATGGCTTGTTGGGTGTGGCTTGGTGGGCGTGGCAGGGGAAGGATACTGTAAAATCTCCATTCCCTCTCCACTCCAGGGGAAGGTTACTGCAAAATCCCCATTTCCTCCCGATCAGCTGGGATTCGTGAGACAGAGAATAGATGGGGGCAGGGCCAATCAGAGGTGGTATTTACCAGTTCTCTGAACTACTCAAAATTTCCACTACCAGTTCTTCAGAACTGGTCAGAACATGCTGTATACCATCTCTGGCCTTCACTCTGCTGTTGTTTAATTGAAAAGTCCTCTCATTATATTAATATGTCCTGGGAAAATGTCTTTGCTTCAGAGTTGAAAAGAATATGTACTGCATAATTGTTAAATGTTTGATGATAAAATATGCATCAACATCTAATGAAGCTTATTCCATCTCTGAATAAAAAAAAGGAATGAAAACTGATAGAAAAGAATATTTGTAGCCAGGGTTGAACTGTGGGGTCCTTGGTTGCTCTCTGAGCTTGGTAGTTTTCTTGCAGATGTTTCATTACCAAACTAGGTAATGTTTACTGTTTAGTTGGACAGTGTGTATTTTTCCAAAATGTAACACTGTAAATATCTTAATTTGCCTTGCAGGGCAATGTGTCATACATAAGTAAGCCATTCCTTTGTGAATTTAGTTAGGTTTCCATTATGCAGTGAAAGATGATGAGTTTGTCAGCTGGAAAGCTGATAACCTGGGTTCGAGACCAAGTTCTGCACAGCAGGATGAATTCCATTACTTGCCCCAACTCCTCTCCACCTAGTAATTCGAAAGCATGCAAATGGGAGTAGATAAATAGGTACCACTATATGCTGATAATTTGGCCATTGCTGCATGTTCTCCAATTTTGCTCTCTCTAAAGCAGGGGTGTCAAACTCAATTTCATTGAGGGCCGCATCAGGGTTGTGTTTGACTTCAGGGGGGGCGTGGGCATGGTAGGCATGGCCAGCTTGATGTAACTCGTGTTGGGAGTGCTTGTGATGGCCTAGTACTCTGCCAGTGAAAATGGGCTCCCAAGCTCCATTTTTGGCTGTGATGGCTTCCTGCAACCCTCTGCCCAGCAAAAACGGAGCTCAGGAGGGTTTCACTGGCCAGTCCTTTGCTGTTTCCAGGGCAGCCCCATGGCCAGATCTAAGCACCCTGCAAGCTGGATCTGGCCCTTGAGTTTGACATCCCTGTTCTAAAGGAAGGACACAATTATTTTTGCCATTAAGGCATGGGTGAAATCCAGCAGATTCTGACAGGTTCTGGAGGACCAGTAGTGGAAATTTTGAGCAGTTCAGAGAACCGGTAGCAGAAATTTTGAGTAGTTTGGAGAACCGGCAAATACCACCTCTGGTTGGCCCCAGAGTGGGGTGGGAATGGAGATTATGCAATATCCTTCCCCTAGAGTAGGGTGGGAATGGAGATTTTGGAGTTTCCTTCCCCTGTCAGGCCCACCAAGCCACGCCCACCAAGCCACACCATGCCCACCAAGCCACAGCCACAGAACCGGTAGTAAAAAAATTGGATTTCACCACTGCATTAAGGGTCTATTTGGATTTCCTTATTTTATGTATTCACAGTTTACGTTCACCATTTCTGATAGCATATTTCAGATTGTCACGATGGAGTACATGACAGCTAATTTTTTAAAAAATCTAATCTACTAATTAGATCACATATACCATTGCATAAAGTAGGCAATGAAAATGTCAAAGGAGAACAAACAATAGTCCTGCTTTTCCTTTTGGGATGTTGGCACATACATATGCTAAGCCAGTTCTTGAAATAGATGCTGTCAAATCTTGAAATGCACAAGTAGCAAGCAACATGTTTTGTTTGTTTGTCATTTCACATTAAACTCATTTACTTCTTTCTTATACTTCATTCTGCCTGCTGGCAGCCATAATCTCAAAACGTTCCATCTGTGCTGCAGCCAATTTCTAAAGCATAATTTGAAAGAGGTTATTAAACCATTAACACTAGAGAAATCAAAACCAAAATGTGTGATGGTCCAGAGAGAACTTATTGTTAAAGCACATGATCTTCTTAGCATGGAAAATCTTGATAATATAAACAGGTATAAGAGAGGGTCACAATTTCTTTTAGCAATGCTTTTAAAACCCCATCTACCTATCTTGGTTGTATGTATAAAATATTAACGTATTGATCAGGTTTTAGTTATTTTTTAATAATAAAAGGGCTTAATGCACAGTTCATAAAATATTGCAGGCAATTGTTAAATGGAAGGCAAATATAATATTTTGGTAAATAATATTAGGGATGTGTGAATCTTAATATAGACAATTTGACTCCAAAGAATTGGGACTGATTTATCTCATAAACAAAATATTTGAATCGGTTTAATGCAAGGTATCAAATTGAGTCATGTGCTTTTTGGAAACATTCAAAGCCAATTCAGAGACTCACATGGACTTCGTAGATTTTGCAGAGCCTTCTAATATGTAATCTCAGATATAACATAGTCCATTTTAGAAACACACAGAGGTAGACTTATTTATGTGTAACATTAGCAGAATTGCAAAGAGAATTCTCATCTAGTTGCTAACGTATGTTCCATTCTCTGATAAAATCTAAGGGTTTGACTTCCATTTAAAGTTCAAAAATCCTCTGACCTTTTTCTCACCCAAAACTGATGTGGGGGTTTTGATTCTCAATGGTTCAATGGAATACAACATCATGAAAATAGAAGCCCCCTACTCAGTCACTTAAGGTCTTCACCCCAATAGATGTGTTTCAGAGTAGGTTTTCAAAACCTGTTGCATATGTAGTTGGGATTTTTTTCCCTCCCATTTTAAGCTGTAGCAGAAGAGAAGAATTGGCTTACTACTGTATGTATTAGTCTGCATATATTGCATCAGTGAGGATAGCATTTTAGTTTGTACTGTGCAAGACATAGAGATTCATACATGTTCTGAATACAAGTAAGAGAACAAAGATTAAATATGCGTTTTACATTTACTTCTAGTAAAAATGTAGCGGCTATAGCTATTTATACAAAATCATATTCATGATCTAGTTCAGCTTTGGTCCTGCTGACTGTATCAAACCTTCAGGGTCTCAACCAATGCTTTATTCCATCCCTTGTTTTTATTTTCAAGAAATCTTGATCATTTGTCACGGAATGTATTTTGTATTGTATCTCAGCATTCTTCATTACTCTCATTATTTTGGTTAGAAGAAGCCTAAAATGTGATGTTGGAGAGAACATTGATGTTGTATGAAATGGAGACAGAAGGGATTAGGTTGACAGAAGAATATTAGTTCACACACTAGGTGTAGGAGATGACCAGACTAAGCCCAAGTGAGGAGTCAAATGCAGCCTCAGTCATGAGTCCCTTCTCACCCACAAGAATCTAAGTCCAGGCTACCTTAAATTCCTTTGACTCTTACCTACCCCCAATTTGTTTTGGCCATTAGTAGTTCAGTTTCTTGCAGAGAGCTGAAGCTCACAAAAAAAAAAAAAAAAACCTTTGTACGCATTTGAACTGCCTGGATTTTCTAATTTCCCTGGGGCTTGACACTAACATTTGTTTTGTGCAAACAGAGTTTGTGAGAATATGAAACAATATAGAAAAAGGGATGTAAGTATACAATATGCATAGGAATATATTCCAAAAGTAGAAAGTAAAATAGATGAACTTTATGGGAATTTGCATGAACCACTATGTAGTCAAAAAGGGCTGAAGCATTTTTTAAAAAAAGTCCAGGTAACAAGATAACATGGATATGCAAATGCCTGCTTGATTCATTGGCATATAAGAAGGAGGAGGAATAAATAGTACAATCAGCCTTGCACAATTTTGTTATTACAGCCAAACTCAATAGAAGTTTTTTTAGCCCTCCTGTGGAGATGATTTCCTCATCTGCTCTAGATAGTGGAGCTGACACCAAGCAAAAATTCATCATTTTTAGTGGATTTTACATCCGAATTTTTGAACTTTGGTGTTGGAGAAGACTCCTGAGAATACCATGGGCAACCAAGAAAGCAAATAAATGGAACATTGAACAAATAAACTCAGAGTTCTCAGTCAAGGCACAATTTATCCTACTTTAGACACATTATGCAAAGACTTAGTGTCAGAGAAGCCTATAATGCTGGGAAAGAAAGAAAGAAAGAAAGAAAGAAAGAAAGAAAGAAAGAAAGAAAGAAAGAAAGAAAGAAAGAAAGAAAGAAAGAAAGAAAGCTTTTCATTAAGAAAGAGAAATACAATAGCCAACATTTGTAGTAACTGCAGCATAAATCTCACATATTGGTATAGTCTTCTCCTTTCAGAATTTGTATTATGAGGCTTTTCAAAGATTACTGTATTTTTCGGAGTATAAGATGTACCCCGCTGAGGGGGTTTCAGAGGCTGAAAAAACAGCCTCTGAAATGGAGGTTTCAGAGGCTGGGGGGAAAAAAAAGCAAAGCGAAGAGCTCACAACCAACGAACCTGTTGCTAAAGTTCACCTCTCGGAACAGCTGATTGGGGGTATTCTGGGAGGCCGATCTACCCGCCAATCAGCTTTTTCATATTTTCCTCCCCAAAAACTAAGGTGCGTCTTATACTCTGGTGCATCTTATAGTCCGAAAAATACGGTATATTACCTAAAAATAGGATGTGCAGCAGCATCTTTCCAAACATCTTTTGAAGTTGGTTTATTATTTTTTTTTAAAAAGAGCACCAATGTCAACATTGCAATATAAATACAAGATTGAGTATTTCAGGCCGTTTGCACCCAGTTTTCTATCTTTCCAAGAAATGATCTAAACTTTGTGTCCTTTGCATAAACATCAGATACTTGGCCTGCTGACATTACACAAAGAATGCAAACTCAGTTGTATGATAATGATATCAACTTACATGAGCTACTGAGCTACTCCCACAAACACTGATTACCCTACATTTCTGATGATCCTTATCATTATGACCATTCTCACCAATTTGGTTCTAACAATTGCCAAATTATTCAAGGAAGTTTCACATATCTCAATTTAAAATGTATATTAAAAAAACCCCCACCTACTAGCCTTTTATCTAATATCTTCATAGTGGCATATTCTATTCAAATTTGATTAACTGATGTCAAAAAGTCAGGTTCCATTCTTTTATGCTGACATCGGCTTCTGTAAGTCTAGCATGGGTGATGTACTGATGATCTGTGACAGTTTAAAATAAGCTTGGAGATACCATATCTCAAAGTCATTTTTCTCTCAGCACTATTCCATAGGCATTTATTTTCCTCTTTGGGTGGGTAGGGGGGAAACCAAGATAATTTACCAAAATGAGCCATCAATGTCCAAACCACTAAATCTAGAAAGCTTTAATCTCAATTTAGTTTGTTTATATTTAATTTAAAATGCATAAAGACAGGCAAAAAGCTTTAAAATATATTGCTTCCAAGCCTCATTTGTATATTGCCTTAGAAAACAGTATCTAATTGGCACTGCTAACTGTGCCTTATAAAGATGTTTTCATAACCAGTGTTTTTTCCAAGATATTTTATCTTTAGCCTACATTTGGAATTGCATTTATCACACAATTAGCTGATTGGCCACATTTTTTCTAACACACACACACACACACACACACACACACACCAGAAACAATGTTTAGCTCTTTAAAAAGACACATGTCAAAATATCATGGATCACGCCCTTAAGCATAAATAGGCAATATGTAACTTTCACTGCCATCTGACATATTTATCTGAAATGGGAATTCTCTAAATAATCTTCTTCTAGAGTAAATTGAGTAGAGGACTGAGATCTCACAATTTTTCAACAGAATCTACTGGAAAACGCTATTATAAAAAGCTATCCTGGAATTGCCATAGAATTAGACATTCTGATCTAATAGGATATCTTGAATGAAAGCAAAAGAACAATGCACCACAGCTGCTTCTTTATTGCTATATAAAGATGAAGTGGCTGGGCAGCTAGAGTTTGAGTGCAAATTTCAAGAAGGAAAGAAAAGGTGAACTGGAGATTGTTCATCTATATTCTATATGGGACAGGATGCAAGTATCTGTTGTTGCATGTTAGAAAACTCCTTTTCTCTGGGAAGCTGATCCAAGATATTTTCACTTAAGGTAAAGGTAAAGGTTCCCTTCGCACATATGTGTCAGTTGTTCCCAACTCTAGGGGGCAGTGTTCATCTCAGTTTCAAACCAAAGAGCAAGCGCTGTCCAAAGACGTCTCCGTGGTCATGTGGCTGGCATGACTAAACGCCAAAGACGCATGGAATGCTGTTACCTTCCCACCAAAGGTGGTCCTATTTTTTCTACTTACATTTTTTACGTGCTTTCGAACTGCTAGGTTGGCAGAAGCTGGGACAAGTAACAGGAGCTCACCCCCATTATGCGGCACTAGGGATTCGAACCCTGAATTGCCTACCTTTCAACTGACAAGCTTAGCATCTTAGCCACTGAGCCACCACATCCCTTTATTTTCAGTTACCTGGTAGAAAAAAGATTCCAACATCCAGTCTTGTTGATGTGGAGCACCATTTTTGAGGTTCTGTATATGTTGCTCTGTGTCTTCTTCTTACTCTTTTTAATGAATCTGCATTGTTCATATACTTCAACTAGCATAATTATTAATAAATCAGTTGTTGAGGTCTTGGCCTCAGTGCTAATTTCATCTGAGGGAAAGGAATCAGAGAAATAAATTCTTAGCAACATGCCAGAGAATCACTTTTCTGGTTCTCGGATTTCAGAAATTTCCTAGGTCTGTTTTCTTGAAGACCCAAGTTAAGGGCAAATTTTAAAGAACTGTACTTGATAATATCTCCCCTCTCTTAACACCTTCTCTTTTTCTCTCTCAGGCTGTATCTCAAGGGTCATTCTGGAACAGCAGGAAAACAAAGCAGCCTGATATTACATGGTGCTGACTTTAGTACCAAAGATGCTGACAATGACAATTGTATGTGCAAATGTGCTCTTATGCTAACAGGAGGTAAGCATCCAGTTACAGAATCATACATAATGTTTGGATGAAATGACAGAGAGGAAGAGAACATGATTACACTATTTCTGAATGACTTTTTTCATTCTTATTTTTTCAAGGGATTTCAGTAAAGTTTGAATATGGAAAACTTGTACCAGTGGTGGGTTTCAAATTTTTTTACTACTGGTTCTGTGAGCATGGCTTGGTGGGCGTGGCAGGGGAAGGATTGTAAAATCTCCATTCCCTCCCCACTCCAGGGGAAGGATACTGTAAAATCTCCATTTACTCCCGATCAGCTGGGACTTGTGAGGCAGAGAATAGATGGGGGCTTGGCCAGTCAGAATTTTTACTACCGGTTCTCCGAACTACTCAAAATTTCCACTACCGGTTCTCCAGAACTGGTCAGAACCTGCTGAAACCCACCTCTGGCTTGTACCCTTGGCTTTCTTTACTCCATAACTAAAAGCACACACTTAAGAAAGAGACAAGGGATCAAATGAAATAATAAGCATGATGAACTCATCTCTTTGGGCTTTTTCAGACTAGAAAGTCTGATCACCCGGGAAAATTCAGAATGATGAAAATTTATGCAACAGATAACACCAACATCAGTAGTTGTATACTTCACACCTCCCAGTGAAAAAGCTGAAAAACATACAAGGCAGCAAAAAGAAATTCTCAGTTACACTATGCTGAGAATAAGATTTTTAAAAATCCAAAAACTTCCTATTTTCAAGGCAAGATAGCTGTTGATAAATTGCAAAGCAAATGTTGTAATAGCATTAGTTTATCTTTTGGATCCCAAATGTGTAAATGTTCCTGGTTGGGTATTAATTGAGTTTGGTTGGGTTGTAAAAACTCTGAATAGATTAGTATTATGTTTATGTTTTTACCATATGCATCTTCCTACAAGATAGAAATTTAAACATTTCTCAATAATCAGACTTAGAAAGATGTATTGAAATAGCTTGGTCCCAAAACCAGTTGTGAATATAACTTAATAAAACAATTCATCTTAGAAATAATTGTATTCTGGACAGTAAAGTTCCTTATCAGACTTTCTGTTGGTCTTGGCGATCCATGTAGACAGCTCATTCATTATAAATTATATAAAATATACATGAGTTCTGTAGCTATCTTTGATAGACTGGGTGGAATTCTGTAGTTTCTCTGAGAAATGAAGAATATATGTGGCAAATAACAGCATATATGAACTGAGCTGCTGACTAAAATAATCAGGGTTAACAACAATACATATGCATTTCTTGTTTAATTTGACATAAAGCAGTTTCTTGTAGGGAAATTAAATCTTGTTTTGACTAGCATCTCATTTCATATGAAGTTCTGTCAGGGATAGAACTTCAAAGTGTTGTGTATTTCTCTCTCTTTCTGTGTGTGTGTGAGAGAGAGAGGGGGGGAGAGAGGGAGGGAGGGAGAGGGAGAGAGGGAGAGAATAACACATGAATCCAGTAGATACATCTTTTTCAGAAGTTTCTTGTAGGGAAATTAAATCTTATTTTGACTAACATCTTATTTCATATGAAGTTCTGTCAAGGATAGAACTTCAAAGCTTTGTGTATTTCTGTGTGTGTGTGTGTGTGAGAGAGAGAGAGAGAGAGAGAGAGAGGGAGACGGAGAGAGGGAGAGAAGAGGGGAGTATAATAACACATGAATCCAGTAGACACATCTTTTTCAGAAGTAAGTTACAGATCTTTATTGGGAAATGTTTTCCATTTACTGTATATAGACAAATATTCCCAGAATCCTTTGTGGGCACCTATTATACTTACATTTGAATAGAATTAATGAACAACAAGTTATTGAAGATCTGGGAAAAGATTCATATACATAAATAGACATCCTATTACTTATTTCCTTGAGTACATAAGCATTTATGCAATCATTTCTTGTGATGTTCATAAAGCATTTATGCAATCATTTCTTGTGATGTTCTGTACAGCACACCTGGAACAAAGATATTAAATCTACCACCCTCTACCACCCTAGCAACATTTTTATGCTTCTTTTTCACTAGTATATAAAATTACAATATACTCCTTGTTTAATAAGAATCAATGCCATCTATCATGGCCTTTGGAAATATTTTTCTAATTTTCATATAATACATTACTTTTTTTTTCTTCTTCAAGCAAGTAGATCAGATGCATATACTTGCTTTCAATTTAACCTAGCATAAATCCAAAGTATTTGATTGGATCTTATTTTTAGCTGTAGCAGTATTGGTACAACCTGAAATCAAGTTAGTTGTTTTTTCCTACTTATGAGTAACTAAACTACTATAGTTTATGGTATGAACAAATAAATACTAAAATCACTTTAGTGCTTGTGCTTGTAAACTAATGAAACCAAAACAGGAAATTTGTTAGTTGAATTGCTGTTACAAGTATATCCAATCAATTTCAAGACTTCATTTATTTATAGCAGGAAATTACATTATAAGATAAAATTATATTGTAAGTCAGGAGTGAAGCTATATACAGTCAGCAGTAATTACTAATTATAATTGTTAATTAGCTATATCTTGTTTGTGGCCATTAAATTTGTAAATTTTTGTCATGGTGTATTACTACCCTGTTCTATAAATAGGACTGAAGGAGAAAAAAAGTGTATTATTTGTATTACCTGTATTATCTGTCTTCAGTCATTGTTTATCATATAGTTAGGTATGTATTTCTTTATTTATTCATCAAATATATATGGCCATCAACCTCAGGGAGTCATACAAACAAAAATATAAAACAATAACAATATATAAAAAACAGACATTATTAAACAGACATTATTAAAAATCATAAAAGTTAGAAGAGTTTAGAAGTTAACAGCAACATGGAGTCATCTCAGGATCTCACAGTTCCCCTGGGACCTCCAAGCCTGATGACATAACAGGTCTTGAGGTACTTCCAGAAAATAAACAGGGAAAGAGCTAACCTCCATATAATAAAATAATAATATAATAGTGTAACATAGTGTAGCGTAGCATAGCATAAGGTAAAGTTAAAGGTTCCCCTCGCACATATGTGCTAGTTGTTCCTGACTTTAGGGGATGGTGCTCATTTCTGTTTCAAAGCCGAAGAGCCAGCGCTGTCCGAAGAAAATCTCTGTGGTCATGTAGCTGGCATGACTAAATACCAAAGGTGCATGGAACGCTGTTACTTTCCCACCAAAGGTGGTCCCTGTTTTTCTACGTGCTTTTGAACTGCTAGATTGGCAGAAGTTGGGACAAGTAAAAGGCGCTCACTCTGTTATGTGGCACTAGGGATTCGAACCACTGAACTGCCGACTTTCTGATCAACAAGCTCAGCGTCTTAGCCACTGAGCCACCATGTCCCTATAGTGTAGCATAGCATAGCATAGCATAGCATAGCATAGCATAGCATAGCATAGCATAGCATAGCATAGCATAATATAATAATAAATATATGCAATATACCAATTTCTTAGCACCAAAAAATCTAATACTGTGTGGACTTCTACTCTAAGCCAAATCAGGAATAAATTAGCTACTTAGCGCTGGTTCTAATTTTTGTCCACATTTTCCCTTAATCTTTTCCCTTGTTCACATAAGGGAAAAAACTCTGCATCTTCCCAGGAAAGTTACAATCTGAATGGGTGCTGCATTAGATTAAGATAGTATCTGATGGGATTAATCTGTGATGACTGATTCAAGCAAGCAGGTCATTACTTGTTACTGTTGACAAGAGAAAAACATTCATGTGTGTGAACTGGATCACTCAGATCAGAGATAATAAATGGCCTCTCAGATCTGACAAAAGGGAACCTACTTAATCAAAGTAGCCAGTCATGAGCTCTAAAATCTACAGTCTAGTAGATTATTCCTACAGGCATAATTTAGGTAGACTGTCATCCCATCCTGTGTTGGAATTCCTAGAGTTTAATTTGACTGGTTAAGAAAAATCCCACAAAATATTTCATGGTATGACTGATCCTGTAAAGTGGATTAGTAATAGATGCTACCTTCTAATCCATACTTTTGGCAGTGTAAATGGTTCCAAGAGCTGCTTGTGTTGACTTAACTCTGAAAAAGAAACAAACAAACAACAAACAAGAAAGAGGATTAGTTTCTTCTTTCTTGTTAAGCTTTGTCTTAAATTTCTACAAGATTATGTTCTTGTTTCAGTTTACCATCAGTTAATCTGCTTTTTTTGTTGGTTATTAGCCCCTAAAGTACAATTTTGTAACAAAATAAAGGTCAACTGATCAACATAGCAAAATGCAAGAATATATCTGGCACCAATTCTTCCCAAAAAGTTTGTTATGAAGTGTTACTTCAGGGGTGGAATTTTATAAATATGCAAAATATGCAAAACGGTGGTGAAATAATAATCCAGTGGATTTAAGCAGAAGATTATAACTCCCAAAGTTATGGGTTAATTATTGTTATTAATACTCCCGGTGTATAAAAACAATGGCTCTTTTCTTTCTGATACTGAAGAAGCCAAAAATATAAAAGCCATAGCAGAAATGAATTCAAGGCTTCTTCAATGAATTCGTCCATCATCTCCAAAGATTAGATAGGAAATTCAGAATTTAAGGTTTATATTTTAATCAGAAAAATAACAGTATCTAAGCATTTTAGTTTGGGGGGAAAATTGTTATTTGATAGAGCCAAAAAAATCTGATACTCTGACAGTATTCTGCTAATGATGTGCAAGGAACTTGATTATTATTTACCTGCTCTGCACTTAATTATATCCTGGTTTATGCAGTAACCTGGCATTAAAATTTAACAAAATCAGCACCTAACATCCTTCTCCTTTAAGGGGTAAGAAAATAAAATAATTCAACTTTAACGTCACCAAAAAATGAACCCTAAAATTTGGTCTCATAAATAGGATTTTTGATAGAATAGCAATAGCACTTAAACTTATATACCACTTCACAGTGCTTTATAGCCCTCTCTAAGCGGTTTACAAACTCAGTATACTGCCCCCAACAATCTGGGCCCTCCTTTACTGACCTTGAAAGGATGGAAGGCTGAGTCAACCTTGAGCCAGTCAGGATTGAATTCCTGGCAGTGAGATGAATTAGCCTGCAATACTGCATTTAACCACTCTGCCACTCTACGGTTCAAATGATTAAAATCATGTTGTCATACAGTAAGTTACTTTTCACTCAACGATTTCTGTCTCAATAGATCCATCAAACCAGATTTTGAAACATTTGAATTGAGAAGACAAAAAGAAGTCCATAGCCATGCTCTTTCTCTATTTTTTTAAAAAAAATCCAGACAAATTTCAGGTGCCAAATAATTGTGGAGGAATGGAATGGAAGTTGATTGTGTTTGTAGGCTACGCCTTAAACCTAAAATGCAAAGCTGATTTTATCTGCTTAGTGTAGTTATTAAACTACACCACCACCAAAACTGAAATTCAAAATTAATCTGGAAATTTTCAAAAGGAAATAATATAATACAATATTTATATTTATAAACCAATATAAATATAATATTTATCATCAGAGTTTCATACATCAATAATTTACTGAGAAGAAAGAATGGAGAAAATGGGAATAATGATGAAGTCGGGGAGGAAACTACATTTGTGAGCTTTAGTTCAATAAATTTCTATTATACATTCTTAATGACTATTGCAATGCCTACCTCAAAGTGGTATGGTTAGAGGTAAAAGAGGAAAGAAGAAAGGAAGAATGAATGAACAGAAAGAGAAATTGGGTGGGGGGGGGAGAGAAAAGAGTAAGACTGAATTGCATGCCTTAACTTCAAAGAGGTTATCAGTGGACATGTATAGTAAATAATGAATATGAAAACTTCTTGCAGGCAGTCTTCGGCATTGAACCATTGGTTTAGCGACAATTCAAAGATGCAATGGCATTGTAAAAAGAGATAGCTGTCACAGCATCCCCACAGTCACATGATCAAATTTTGGTTGCAGTGTCCCAGGGTCATGTGACCGCCATTTGCCACCATCCCAGCTAGCTTTTGACAAGCAAAGTCAATGAGGGAAGCTGGGTTCACTAACAACTGCAGTGATTTGCTGAACAATAATGGCAATAAAGGTCACAAAATCAGGTGTGACTTAACGACTTTGCTTACCAACAGAAATTCTGGTCCCAATTGTGATTGTAAGTTGAGGACTACCTGTATAATAGGGGGGATTTAAATGCTGGCATTTAAGGAAAAGGAGGGTCATTCCATTGTTAATTTGTGAGTTCAAAATGGTTTGACTTTATTTTTTATTTCCTATAATTGCATCAATTCACCAGTATAAAGTATTGGACAGAATCGAATAGTTTTATGTAAAAACCATAGGGCTTCTCCCCATCTCCCAGCATTAGAAGTGAAACAGTAAAGCTTAGAGAGCTAGAAACATTAAAAATGAAAACCAATACTTATGATTTTACCAAGCATGCATGTTCCCATAAGGTTCTGCCTTGCCCATTTGAGAATCTAACTAAGCTCTGCTGGTAAAACGATACACTGATTCTCTACAATCTAATTAAGACTGGTTTCGATTGTTTGAGTTCATTTCTCTTCAGTGCCATCTACAATGGAGGAGAATCTGGAAATGTTTGTTTCTCAGTGATTTATTTGGCCATGTTTACCTCTCAAAAGTTTGGCTACAAATATTTAAACAACAACAACAAAAAAAAACCTGCTGAGGACAGAATTTGAGCTCAGATGTCTGTATATTTTTAAGAAATAAATGGTGCGTCTTTCCAATTCCTTCCATGCTGACGAGCAATCATGCTTTCAAATTTGGGAGAGGAGGACACTTTTTAAGGCAATAATCCATGCAATTCGTCAGTACAGATCAGGTTTTTTGCATCTTGGTTCCTTTACCATAATTTAATAAAGGTGAACTAGAAGGCCATTTCTCTTCCCTTCACCTTAAGGAAGTGTCCTATATACATCATGACTTGTAGTATAATGTGGATTACATCATTTTGACAAAAACACCAGATAACAGGATAACAGAGTTGGAAGGGACCTTGGAAGTCTCTGGTCCAACCTCCTACTCAAGCAGGAAACCCTGTACCATTTCAGACAAATGGTTTCCAATCTTTTCTTAAGAACCTCTACTGTTGCAGCACCCACAACTTCTGGAGGCAACTCATTCCACTGATTCATTGTTCTAATTGTTCCTAATGGCAGGAAATTTCTTCTTAGTTCTAGGTTGGTTTTCTCCTTGATTAGTGTTGTGGCTCCGTTACCTGAGCCTGTGTCATCGGCAGGAGAGGACTCTGAGAGTGAAGGAGAAGAGTTGGCAAGGCCTCCCTCTCCAGGACCCTCCTCTTTGGCAATGCCGAAGGGCAAGAGATAGGGCCGGGGCCAAGCACATCCACGCAGCCACAGATGGACAGTGATGAGGGTAATGAGTCTTGGCTCGATCTACGCCAGTGTCACAGAGATAAGTGCGCGCAACAGAAGAAAAGGCATGCCCGAGATTAGGCTGAGTCACTGGACCACACCCCACAGGATATAAAAGGGAGCGTGGTGGCCAGTCAAATCTTGTGATGAACAAAGCTGAAAGCTTCCACGCCATTCTGCATTGCCAGACTTTTGCTATAGACTTTGCTGGATTATCTCTGGACTTGATTAACTCCGTAATTATTGAGCTGTTTCTTTTGATGTATCAGAAGTGGGGAGAAGTTATCTCTCCTCTTCGTAAATAATAAACTCTTGGCAGGCAGCCACTAGGTTGTTGCCAAGTTCCGTTATCATAAGGAAAAGGATTTTGCCGGCTGGTTTGGTCTTTAACTCTTGAACGTCTGTTGGTATGTGTGCGTGTGGTTGGGGACAGAACAATTAGTTTCCATCCATCGCTTCTCGTCCTGTCTTACAGTGTTTTGGAGAAAAGGTTAACTAACCCCCTCTTCTTTGTGGCAGCCCCTGAGATATTGGAACACTGCTATCATGTCACCCTTTCTTTTCATTAAAGTAAACATATCCAATTCCTGCAACCGTTCTTCATATGTCTTAGCATTCAGTCCTCTAATCATCTTTGTTGCTCTTCTCTGCACTCTTTCTAGAGTCTCAACATCTTTTAATTTATGGCAACCACAACTGGATGCAATATTCCAAGTGTGGTTTTATCAAGGCATTATAAAGTGGTATTAACACTTCACATGATCTTGATTTTATCCCTCTATTAATGCAGCCTAGGACTGTGTTGTCTTTTTTGGCAGCTGCAGCACACTGTTAGCTATTATTTAAGTGATTGTCCACTAGGAGACCAGATCCTTAAATATCTTTGTGTCCTATGTTCTAAACTGAATTATCTGGAATTATTTCTACTAGAAATGCCAAGGATTGAAATTGGATATATATTTTTTGCATATACTCTTAGAAAATTCACTGTTGATTGAAAAACCCTGGAAATCAGTTTAACAGATGTTGCTCATAGTTTTAATATTTAACACAAACAAGAAAAATGTTCAATTAAATTACCCAATGGGCTATAGCTTGTTCTAGCACCAACATCTCATTAAAAATCTGTCCATGCAAAAATGCCTATGAGTGAGGTGTGGTAACAGAGAGATATCAACTATTTTGTTTTGGGTCTGCAGGGAAGAAAATAAATAGAAATAATATTAGTTGTTTTGAAAAGCAAAGAGTAAAATAACAAGAACTGATATGATAGAATGTAACATGCTGCAAAGCAACCACCTAAGCTGGAAACCTTAAAATGTCCAAAATCTTATCTTTAAACACTTATTTGGGAACTGTAAATATGTTTATTCATTGCATAAGCTTGCATGGTGATAATGTTGAAACCATTCAAGGCTTTGCTATACTATAGCAATTAGCTCACAATTAGTTGAATATGAAGAGTGGTGTACCTAAAAACATAGACTCTTACTATCTGAAAATCATATTTCCATATTAATTAAGAAAACTGGGATTAATCTTGAATAACACTAGATGATAAAATTTGTAAGGCCAGGTTAAAATTAGGGCCCACTGGAATAGTGAGTAGTCCACTTTCTCAACATTCAGTTATTCATAATATTACTTTAGCATTTGTAATAAAGTAAAATATAATATTACATATAAAGATAGAATGTGATTTTCTTATTTGCTATTACAAAATATGATGAAAAGCAGATTTGAAGATCCACAGCTATAGTTTATGGCAATATATTTGTATGCAATTTTTATGCTGAAATTTGAAATGGCCACAAATGCTATAAAAATTAGTTGTTCAATAAAAGGGAAGCAAGATAATATATCTGATAATATATAAATTCTGCTGGGGTTAAATTTGTTTTGTTTTGTGTTCCAATAGATGCTTAATCAGGTAAAAACCAGGAAGAACTCAATATGTCTCATATTGATCTTTATATAAATCCACAAAGATCATTAGAACAAGAAGGGTTATATTTACCTGAATTAATTGAATAATTAAATAATTGACTTTTCAGAAAGCAAAAGAAAAAAAAACACTGCTTTAAACATTTAAATTGTACTGCTCTAAGCATTTGCTCTATTCTACACATACACAGAATTCTTAAATTAAGAGTAAGGAGAATGAACCTTAAGTTCAACTAGTTTGTCTTTCATTCAAACATAGTGGCTCTGTTCTCACAACAAGCTTAATTGGGTCAATTGTATGTTTAGTGTGAGAACTTCAAAATAGCATCACTAGATCAGGCTTGTCAAACTGATGGCCCACGAGCTGAATGGGTCACACACGGGACATGCCCACCCTAGCTCTGCAAAGGCAAAAAACGTTGTGATATGTCACAATATGTCACGTGATACAATCAAGTTTGACACCTGTGACTTAGATCAATGAAATTCCAACTTGAATTTAATTCAGAATATTTCCTGCTAGATCTGGGGTTAAATTCACTGTATCTAGTCAATAAACTCTTTTCTTCCCATCCAATCTGGATGGCCCAATCTTTCTTAATGGGCACCAGGGCCTGGTGGCTCAGCAGACTGATAGCATTGTGATTAACACCAGCTGTCTGCAATTACTGTAAGTTCGAATCTCACCAGGCTCAAGGTTGACTCAGCCTTCCATCCTTTCTAAGGTAGGTAAATTGAGGATCCAGTTTGTGGGGGCAATAAACTGACTTTGTATAAATATACAAAAGTATGAAGGCCATTGCTTAACGCATTGTAAGCCGCCCTGAGTCTCCAGAGAAGGGTGGCATATAAATAAAATTAAAATAATAATAATAAAATAAAATATCTGCTGGGGGGGTCTATTAAAAAAGACTGAGCTTGCTTTCTGTCTTTAAGAGCATGTTTCTTCATTTCTCCCTTTTGGGGAAATATAATATTCTGCCTTTTTAATATTTCCCAAAATATTTCATTCTTTGGGTGGGGGGCTTGGCTTTCCACAATACATTTACTCATCAGCTTCATATTGCAAACCAAAGAATCTATGGTTCAATAGTTAATGAGTCTGTTTTGTTCCCAATGTTTCCAGGTTGGTGGTTTGATGCCTGTGGTCCTTCCAATCTCAATGGGATGTTTTATTCAGCTGGACAACACCATGGAAAAATAAATGGGATCAAATGGCATTACTTCAAAGGTCCAAGTTATTCATTACGTTCCACAACTATGATGATCCGTCCCTTGGACTTTTAAAGAGGCAATAAGATAGTGGGCATCTGAAGGACACCTTATGTCATCTTTAGGAGCAGAAGGTGGAAACTCCCTGAAAATACTGAATTCCAACATCTTAGCTGTCTTCAGATCTTATTTCACTGGCTGCAGTAAACAAACACAAGTTGCTGTCCAACCCGGGGACAGGTTAAACTGTGGATTATGAATAATATAAAATAGCTTTTGTGGCTATTTAGTGGACAACTTTAAGGTTCGGTTGCCACAAATAAACTGGTATCTTTTAACCAAAGCCTCTTTTTGTTTTGCTTTGATCAAGAGGTTTTTTTTTTTTAAATATAGGACATGCAAACCAAGTGCCCTTTTGGAAAACAGAAATAGAATCTAATGGATGGCAGAAGATGTTTGTCTGTCAGGAAAATGGTATCGACTCAATGCACAACTGCTATTTATTTGTAGCCCCTTAAAATGCAACTATGGCCTTACAACCTGGCATCAGAAAATGTGATTGAGATGGAAAACTTATCTTTAATACCAGAACAATATGGTATATATGAGTTATTTCTCATTAAACCTATTTCAGATATTCAGATGGAATATCCTTCAAAGAAACAACGAATCGAGTTGGACAGAAAAATAAGAGCAATATGGCGAGAATGGTCAATTGACTTGCATGGCTAAGCTAGGATTTGGCAATTCAGATAATTGGATTCTTCTAAATAATTCAACTATGTTTGACAGCATGGAAAAGGAATTATGGATTTTTCTTTCTGACTGCTACAGCTTTACTTTGCTTTATATGACATTTCAGTATGAATGTCGACCGAAAAACAAAGAAAAAGAAAAAGCACAGCTCTTTTTTAAAAATGCAAGCTCAAAGTTATTTGTACATAGATTTATGACATGGATACACAAATACAGAAAATATGCAAATATCATAACCATGTATTAACTGGATTTACTTTATCAGTCTTGCTGGTTTGCATGTAAATGTTACTAGTAAATTGCTAAGACTTTCACATCTGTTATTCAACCTTCATTTGACAGAGTTCAGCAGAAAACTATGAGTTATTTCCTATCCTTTATTTACACCTTTGGACAGCGGGTTGGAAATTAAGAAATACAAGAGAAGAAAGAGATCACAGATATGGATTGCAAATGCCGTGAATGGAAAGCAATTATAATTGAGTGGATTAATTTAAATGGGAAAACAAAATATTATTTAAAATGAGTAGGACTAACATGTAGTTCCCTAGATCATTATCTAGATGGTACACATAATCCTGAATTCAGAGATTTCTAAAATTGTGGGTTATTGTGTTTTCTACTTGTTTCCAATACATCTATATCCAATGTATATAGATTCTATATACTCTAACACTCTAATGAGTGTTGAAACCTAGTTCAGATATTTTGCCAAGTGACAAGGTCTTTCATTGATATTTCATCTAACATTAGACACAACACCATATTAGAGGAACATTGGCAGTTGAATCAAACCATTGACTCATCCTATTTTTATGGTTTCAGAAAAGCATTTTGCAGTAAGCTAGGGTCCATCATTTCTATGTATGCTGATCATTTACTTATAAACATGATATTACTTATTTTTATCTGTATCCCATTTTTCCCTTGGGAAGATTATATTAATTTGTTGATTCAGCAATATATACATATGTGCCTTTAAATATTCCCTCAAGATAAAGAGGCTTATGATAAGCAAAATACAGGATGATAATTTAGAACTTTTATGCATTTGGTCTTTTCACTGAAATTAAATGGGAAATTTTGCACCCGGAATTCTTAAGGGAATACAGGGAACTAGTGGACATTCATATACATACCACTTGGCCACTGTGTAATAAATAAGAGCAGAACTGTCAAAGTTCACCCATGAGGAATTAAAAAAAAAATCTGTGAAAAAGAATTCTGAACCACCAAAGCAAAGGAGAACTGGTTTAAAAAAATACAGGAGTTTATTTATTAATTATGCAGATAATTAATTCATGCAGATTCATGTGAAATGGAGAGACACTATGGTTCAGTGGCAGACTATATTGACACGTTCTAAATGTTGTCCTTGTATCTCAAGAGCCGTGGTGGCGCAGTGGTTTGAGTGCAGTATTGCAGGCCAATTCTGCCCACTGTCAGCAGTTCAGTCCTGACTGGTTAAAGGTTGACTCAGACTTCCATCCTTCCAAGATCTGTAAAATGAAGACCCAGATTGTTGGCAGCAATATGCTGACTCTGTAAACCACTTAGAGAGGTCTGTAAAGCTCTATAAAGTGGTATATAAATCTAAGTGCAATTGCTATTGCTATATCCAAAAATTTATAAAACAATTTAAATGATACAAGTGCCTACCTGAGCTACCCTATTATCACAGTTAATAATCCTGGACTAGATACAGAAACTGTATGATCTGATAATTCATCTTTTTATGCTCCTATCTTTCTGAGATATAGAATGAGCTTCTCATTTTTCTCAAGCCAGTAATTATTCTCTTTCTGTTATTATGTACATGACTGATGGCTCTGAAATTAAAACATCATTGGGTTTAACCAATGCCTGAGCTTTTTTTAATTATTTTTAATTAATAATTTCTGTTGTATATAATACAATGGTCTCAGCTTCCTCTTAATCCAGGGAAATAATATTTCTTCCATGTATGGGAACAAAACAAGCATTCGTTTTAAAAACAAAACATGAAAAAACAAGGATGTACCACGGTGTTCTTTGTAATTGTGACAGTTTTCAAGTTAAGTTGTGTATTTATGTATTTGTTTGTATTTACAGTACATATTCCTGCCTAAGGGGTTAATTTGATGTTTTCTTCTGGTTAACTTTCCTAACTGTTCTTTATTCAGTGGTCCCTGCCAACTGTTGCTTTTTCTTTTATTTCAGCTATCTTCATTTATGTCCAAAGATTGTGGTGCTTCTTGTGAGTGGCATTTTTCACCAAATCCAGACTGCTACTGTGCGGACTCCATGGCAAAGGGGGAGGATTTTTTAAAAAATCAAAGCTACTAGCATATTTACTGTTTATTTATCTCTGTTTGAAGAAATGGGGGACATGATTTCTTATCCTTTATAATAAAATGTTTAAAACACGCTAGATGGTTCCATATTTTGACTTGTTTGGGAAATGCATTCTTGTGGCAGACCTGCCCTTGAAATTCAACATTTTAAAAAAGAAAGCTGAAGAATATTTCAAATCACAGGCAGAGTGTGCATGAAAGGCTGTACTCTTTACAAGAGGGTGCAATGGCTCAGTGGTTAGAGATGGTGAGCTTGTCAGTGGAAAGCTGACAGCCCAGGTTCGAGACCCGAGTGCTGCGTAACAGGGTAAGCTCCCATCCTTGCCCAGCTCCTGTCCACCTAGCAGTTCAAAAGCATGCAAATCAGTGGTGGTATTCAGCTGGTTCTATCTGGCTAGGGCGAACTGGTAGCAGTGGCTGCGAGAGGCTCCGCCCACCCACCCAGATGTCATCACATCCCATTTTTTACACTCTGCGCATGTGCAGAAGGACCTGCGCCAGGTAAGTGGGTTCTACTTACCTCCGTTACTGGTTCGCAACGGGAGTGCGGGAAGCTTCTGTGCATGCATAGATCGTTCATGATGATGTCCGGGCGGGTGGGTAGAGCCTCCCGCCACCATTACTACCAAACCAGGAGCAACCTACCACTGACCTGCGTGCTCACATTTGCGAACCGGTAGCGAAGGTAAGTGAATACCACCCCTGATGCAAATGAGAGCAGATAAATAGTTACCACTTATGTAGGAAGGTAACAGTGTTCTGTGAGCCTCACTATATAGTCAGGCTGGCCACATGACCATGGAATAAAAATCTTCAGACAATGCTGGTTCCGTCAGCTAAGAAATGAAGATGAGTACTGCCCCCTATTGTTGGAAACAACCAGGCAGGGGAAACCTTTAAAAACTTTACACAAAAGAAAGTGTTTTCTTTTTCAATAATATACCTTTTCTCCTTTTTCTTTTTTTTTTTCTTTTGATGTTCCAAATGCTGATCTAAGCCAACCAATTATTATACGATTTGGATTTTTATTTCTTTGTTAATTATGCCTGTTCCTCTGAGTCATTTCCTTTTTTTGTCATCCTTAATTACTTTTCACTCTTTAATCATTCATTCATGAAAGTTGGCACTCTCAAATGATTTTAATTCTTTTACCCCGAGCCAGATATTGTTTCCCATAGGTATTAGGGAGAGAACGTATTTTAACCATTGCTTTGAAATAGATTCATCCACATTTTCCAAGAAACTGAAATGCAATTGGACTTCTTCAGTGAGCACATTGATGCCAGACTAACTTGTTTTATAAAACCAGAACAAAAGCCAGAGGCTGATGAAACAGTATGGTTTGCCTCCTAACAAATAGTGCTAGATTGCCAGGGGGGTGGGTGGGGTGTTATCTCATTAGAGTGAATTTTGTGGTGGAATTTTGTGATGGTGGAATTTATGATATATAAATGGAGATGGATTAATTAGAGCAAATCACTATTATTCCTCCTCCTCCTCCTCCTCCTCCTCCTCCTCCTCCTCCTCCTCCTCCTCCTCCTCCTCCTCCTCCTCCTCAAATTCCCAGCTTTCATGCTAGGGTACTAAAGGGAATGGCCAAGATTTATATCCAGCATAATAACATGAATTGCAAACATTATACCTATCCTACAATTTGGATACGCAGTAGCAGCAGTTTATAACCTAAGCTGAAACCTTGCAGTAACACCGTAATATCTCAAAAAACAAGATTGTGCAGCCAACATCTGATGGCAAATTTAAAATTTAATGTAGCGATGAAATGGTGCAATTGTATAATACAACTACACAACAATCCAAAGATAAAAAAAACAATCAGAATAGTAAAAGTGAGAAATACACCATGATTTTTTTTTTTGGAACAAGAGGAATAGAAAATGATAGAATTACAGAGGTGGACAAAGATCCATCCAGTTTTCAAACCTTTGCAATGTGCCAGAAAACCAATCAAATCATCTATGGGAAGAAACCTGTCTAGCTTTTCTTGAAAATTTACAGGTAATCCAAACCTTCATTTCAGTTTCAGTGTTGTACAGATCTTACCATCTTGGAATCTTGGAAGCGGTTCAGTGGTGGGTTGCTCCCGGTTCGCACCGGTTCACAAGAACTGGTAGTAAAAATTTGTAGTACTTCCAAGAACCGGTAATAACATTGGCTGGCCACGCCCCTGAACCGGTCCCGGCCCGGTCGCCCCTCGCTTACCTCATCAGAGGCAACCTCTTAAGGTTGTAGAAAAAATGCTTTTAAAAGGAAAAAAAAGTTGGCCACGCCCACCCAGACACATTAGCCACACCAAGCCACACCCACAAAATAAGCCACGCCCACAGAACCGGTAGTAAAATTTTAGAACCCACCCCTGAAGCGGTTGTTACACTGGTTGAAACCCACCACTGATTGAGGGGGATAAGGTGAAGCTACCAAAATAGCAGTCACCTTGTAAGCCCCACCAAGACACCTAAATCTCTGAAAGCAGGAAGAGGGACAAAAATTCCTTCCAGTTGGAGCTATTTCACAGTACCATTGAAACAAATACTAGCTTCACTGCATTTTGATAATACCAACCAGAAATATAATATTCAGCTGTCCAAAACTGCCAGTGTTGTGGGATTACGCAAAACTAGATCAATTTTAAAATGAGAAGCATCCTCGTATGGAAGCAGTCACACATTTTGAAAGCTCTCAAATGGTAATCCTGAGCCATTTCTCCCAAAGCCAGACTAGGATGATGAATTTAAATCAGACTTTCTTCTTAAAGCCATAGCAGATATCTCTAGAGAAGAGTGAAACTGTCCCAGAATTTTCTTTTTTTAGTTTATTGCCACCGAAGCTAAACTATTTAATCATGAGACAATCTACATTTCATTAATTGGCCTCTTGAAACTTTCTAACAGCTGATCTTTAAAGCTGCAATTCAACCTTGAATGTGAAAGCCTCTAGTAATTTTATCAGCAGGGAATCTATGTTGGTGTACAAAATGGGAATGAAAGGACTTAAATTCTTATTAAGAGTTATCGAACACTGAAATGCCAACGTTGAAATATTGATTGGTATCAAACTCTAAAATGCATAACACAACCTAGAAGAACAGTTACATCCTTAAAGATGTTAGTGGTTGTTGTTGTTAGTTGTGAAGTCATGTCTGACCCATCACGATGGACAACTTTCCTCCAGGCCTTCCTGTCCTCTACCATCCTCCAGAGACCATTTAAGCTCACGCCAACTGCTTCAGTGACTCCATCCAGCCACCTCGTTCTCTGTCGTCCCGTTCTTCTTTTGCCTTCAATCTTTGCCAGCATTAGGCTCTTCTCCAGTGAGTCCTTCCTTCTCATTAGGTGGTCAAAGTATTTGAGTTTCATCTTCAGAATCTGGCCTTCTAAAGAGCAGTCAGGGTTGATCTCCTCTAGGACTGACTGGTTTGATCGCCTTGCAGTCCCAGGGACTCGCAGGAGTCTTCTCCAGCACCAGAGTTCATGTTAGTGGTGGTACTATACATTAGTGGTGATACTTCAAGAAAGTATCTTGGGTAAGAAACTCATCATTTAGAGAAGTTAACTTTAAGAAATATTTATTCTTCCATATTTAGATATCAATTCATTCTCCAGAAAGCCTTTCATGCTTAAATTTAGAAGCAGTGTCTTCTCTGAAAGAAATTATAAATCTCTGGTTTCTTTACATTCAGAACTATCACTGAACAGTTAGTTTATTTTCTTTGGGGAAATGGAACATAACTTCATGATGTATATTTTCTTTGCTTCTTTCAACCTTTAAAAGATATTGGCTTCAGTTCTTGACTCATGTCCCCTATATATTACTGTATGTTTCCTGTTCTGGGAATGTGATTCTTATAGCCAAACAAATCTTGATTTTCTCAAAACTGGAATAGAAATTTCTTCCAATGCTTTAAGAAAACAACTAAACATCATTTCAATTGACTTAAAGCTTCTTTGTTTCCTAGAAGAGGAAAAAAAATACTAAAATCAGAACAGGATACTGGTGCAAACTGTCAAAAGCAGATTTTCCTAATCTAGAAGTGTGGGAATCAGAACTCTGATCATGCTGGTCCTGAGTATTGAGATCAACACATTTGGAGGATTCAACAAATTTAACAAATTTGTTAAACCTGGTTTAGAGGCTTATAATTACAGTCACTGGTTAGTATACAGATAATCATTCAATTACAACTGTATTGGCACCTGTCCATCACAGTTGTAACTCATGGAGGTCATAAATAGAATCGTGGTGGGTGATTCTATGGATGACCAACCAAAGTTTACATTTTTTTACAATGATCATTAAGCAACACCACAGTTAAGTGAACCAATGGTTTGCTATGGACCAGTTTTGCCAAAAATTGAAAGTAAATACTGGTTTTCAGCAAAAACCATTAAAAACATGGTCATGTGACCATGGAACCCTGTGAATGGCCATAAATACGGTTCAGTTGCTAAGCCTCTGTAGTGCAGTCACATGACCGTGGTGGGGGGGCATCAAATTCATGCACAGTTGCTCTAAATCAACTTTAGAGATCTATACATAAGAATGAACTACTATTTGCACCATGTTTGTGGATGCATTGTACATCTGCATTATATCAATGCTTATCAGAGTTACTTTGACCTCGTGAATTAGGAAAGAAAATAATTGTGCCTAGGTGCTCATGATAATGTGCTCCATAAATAAGTCCTCTTGAAATTAAGGCAATTGAATATCATGAATAGTGTAAAAGAAAGAAAGAAAACTCAAGAAAGCTGGATAGTTATTTCTGTAAATCAGATACATTCCCATCATGAAGAAACCAGAAGATAAAGTTGGATATGTCTAGTTTAATGAAAAGAAGGACTAGAAGCAACATGATAGCAATGTTCCAATATCTAAGGAGCTGCCACAAAAAAGAGGAAGTCAATATATCCTCCAAAGCATCACAAGGCAGGACAAGAAGCAATGGGTGGAAACTACTCAAGGAGAGAAGCAACCTAGAAAAAAGGAGAAATTTCCTGACAGTTAGAACAATTAATCAATGGAACAACTTGCCTCCAGAAGCTGTGGCTGCTCTAATACTGGACAACCATTGCTGGGTGGGGGGTTCTGAGAGTTGAAGTCCACCCATCTTCAAGCTTCTAAGGTTGAGAAACACTGATATAGAGTTTCCTGCTTGAGCAGGGGTTGGACTAGAGGGCCCCCAAAGTCCCTTCCAACTTTGTTATTCTGTTAAAAAGAAACATTTATCCTCAAATGGAAAAATACATCTTTTCTTTTCATAACCCCAGACCTATGCTAAAAGTCACAATGGAGATCCGTAGGTGGATAAGAAAATCATAGGTGAGTTCCAGAAAAGAAAACATCACAGTTTATCAGGTTGAAGTCTATTTTTACCACCAGGCATGAGGTTTATGTATGTGTGTTTGTCTGTTGTATTATTGTTAGCCTCTCTGAGACCTAATTGTTTTAATATGCGATAAATGAAAACAGATGTATTAAGTCCATCCAGCACTGCCTTGTCAGGAAGGTCATAAAAATATAACAATTTTTTCTTTCTTTCTGAACGTATACAGGAAAGAAAGGCAAACATTAATTACAGGACTGTGGAAAATTATCACAAACACAACGAAGTACAGTGGCTAGATTCATACAACATGCTACTGTAAATCGGAATCCCAAATAAACAAAGCACAAAGGATGCATTGTATAGTTTGCTAAACCTAAACATAATTATAGCCCTACAACCCAAGTCATTGAAGAATTGCCAATTTGCAAGACACCCAATCAGGATTCTGGAAGACCAGATGCAGGACTACTTTCCCATTGGTATAACTTATATAAATACATTTCAGAGAAGGAGATAAATTGAAATAAAATTTAAAATATTTATTAAGATTTTTTTTTTTTTTACCAGCCTGTAGCTGCTTTTCACCCTTCAGATGTTGGATTTGATGCCCAAACCAGAAAGTCCCTGATTTCAATTTTTGATCAAGCTACACAACATCCCTGAGTTTGGGCCACATTTTGAACCATCCTTTGGGAATAAATTCACTGTTAGCATCTGGAATAGCAGTGAAAACAAATTTGTGTTATTATCTAGATTCTAGAATATTAATCTAGCAATTCCTACAATTTTTTTAAAAAGTTTTATTGTTTTTTTTTCTTTTCTCCTCTCTCACCTTCACCCACATCTTTTTTTTTTTTTTTTTTGAACAGAGTGTTGGTCGTTTCTTATCTTATACAATTAGTCAAATTCAAATACATTTTGCTCAATTACAATTTTTGTCGATATCGTCTTCCCCCCTTTCCTTTTTTTAAAAATATACCTCAGTATTTCTATACTTGCATATATAAACACCTTCTTCATTTATCCCTAAGTTCTAACTTTGCTACTTGTACATATTTATCCTCTTTTATTCTTTAACAATTCATTCTTTTTCCTAATATATTTATATTTGTTTGTTCAGAGCTGCCTTTCTTCCACTTCATCTTCTTCTTCTTTTTTTATTGTACAGCAGTCTTTCTCCTCAAACCTAGCCTTTCCCTCTTCTTCTTCCAACTTTCTTTCCCCACCTTCTTCTTCTCTTCCTACAAATTTTTATATTTCTGTGAAGTCAATCAGCATTTTCATATGACAAAGAACAGACTAAAGCCAAATCAGTCTAAGGCTATCAAACAAGTTCTACAGCTATCTTTGATTTTGGAACATCATAGCTCTCGTTCCTAATCACCATCATCATATAACATAACATACTTAATAAAGTAGAAAATGCCCCTAATTTTCCCTGAAAATTTTTGCAGGTGGAGAAATGGTTTCAATGAGCTTCATTTGGTTTCTGTTTTATTAACAACACAGCAGGCCATGTCTTAAGCATGTTACATATGTACAGTATATCATGGGTACTTTACCAATTGTAATTTAACATGCTGCTGTTAACTCACAAAGCTCTTCAGCCTTTGGCATCTGGGTACCTACAAGATTGTCTCTTCCAACTAGATTCAGACCATCCTATTAAATCATGCTGAGAGAAGGGCCCTTTGTTTTCTCATCTTTCTGGGATGTCAGTGGAGCTAAAGCTAAAAGGCAACACTTTTCAATAGCATCACACAATCTTTAGAGAATGGGGTCACCACTGAGATCAGATTGGCCTCCTGCCTGGCAGCTTTGAGAAAGTTCTTAAACACTGAGCTTTCTACAAGGAATGTCACCTGGACTTCTTGTTATTCTCCTTTTCTACTCTGGCTTTGCAGTTTGGATCGTATGTTGTTTTAATGCTGTTGCTGTTTTTACTGCGACATTGTAAACCCTAAGAGCTGTGAGATTGCAATGAGATAAAAATGGAATTAAATATAACACACACACACACACACACACACACACACACCTCCCCTGCCGCAGTGCCACCCAATAACCCAGTGAAGATTTAGAATATAGTCATCATGGTGAATTTTCCACTCATTTGCATTAAAGTTGCATTTTGGTTACAACTTTGAGAAGAATTATGGAGTCTTCTGCCAAGCACAAGTGAGGTCATAAATAATCAGGAGCAGGATGTATGTTCACTAACACTTCAGATGAGACAGAAGATAAAGCACATTTAAAGGAAATCCAAACCTGAACCTTTATTTTGTTCTCTAGTATTTCTTTTACTCATTCATTCAGTTTATGTTTTGTCTTACCTCCCGGAGCTCAAGATAATTGGAAAAAAATGCTACCTATTTCTCTCTGCATAATTCACTACTTAGACATTGCTTCCTTTTGTGCATTTCTAGTGGAGGCACCCCTTTATTCTATTGTGGCATCCTTACCTATAAAGAGTTTATGGAAGCAAACATGGCTTTCCTTTTCCATTGCTTAAACCAGGGGCCAGCAACCCTCCAGAACCTGTGGCTCTGGAGCCATATGTAGCTCTTTCATCCCTCTGCTGCAGCTCCCTGTCACTCAAAATATGTGTCACAACCACCAATGGGCGACACCCACCGGCACACAATTTATTGAGCTTTTCAACCACCGATAGGCCAACCATGGATAAATCCAAGAAAAGAAAAGTTTCAGAAGAAAACAAAATGTTTAATTCAAGTATATATGCTAGTTTTGTGGCCACTCAAGAAATAGTCAGGCAGGGGAAGGGTTTTGTGGCTCCCAGTGTTTTCTTTTCTATGGGAAATGGGTCCAAGTGGCTCTTTGAATGTTTAAGGTTGCAGACCTCTGGCTTAAACAATGATGCTTAGAAGGTTGGGCTGTGAAAGGGTGATTGGGCCAAAGTCACCCAGTGAAGCTTCAAAACTGCAGGTGGACTTAAAGTGAAGTCTCTCTGGTCCAGTCAACTACTGAATCACACTAATTTATTTATTTATTTATTTATTTATTTATTTATTTATTTATTTATTTATTTTTCATATTTCTATGCTGCCCACTCTCCGAGGACTCTGGGCGGCTTACACCAAAGACAGTATACTGAATAGCATATTGCCCCCAACAATCTGGGTCCTCATTTTACCCACCTCGGAAGGATGGAAGGCTGAGTCAACCTTGAGCCAGTGAGATTTGATCCGCTGATCTGCTGAACTAGCAGTCAGCTGAAGTAGCTGCAGTACTGTACCCTAACCACTGCACCACCTCGGCTCTTCTAATTCCAAATAGTGGCTCCTTGTGGGAGGAGGAATGAAGTCTGTGTGTCAAACTTGATTGATTCTTGGTAATACTCTGAGATTTATGGAAGATCAAAATTGTTCAGATATCTCACTGATATCTTTGTGCACTGTACAATAATAGAAAATACTGGTTTTCCATTGATATTGGTCACAACAGAAGAGAATTCTGTTCCACGTTAAGGCAACAAAAGCTGGACATTGTCTTAATATATATCAGATCTTGTAGCTGGCTTCTTTGACCTTTTCTCTTTCTTCTGTTTCAAACAGAGCTTTGGATTCAGAGGTCACAAGGCCATAGATAACCTTTGCATTCTGCCTGGAACTCCCGACTTAATGATCTGCTTTGATAAACATTTTGTAGAAAATGTACATCTAGAACATGCAGCCATAGCTCCTGCCTTCCTTTCTTCATTTGCATTTGACAAGTCTCACAACGGGGCAGTCAAAATGAAAATACCAAAACAAGTGGTAGAAAAAAAAAATAACTGCATTAAAACGAATCATCATTGCTATTGTTGTTTGTTGTTTTACCCTTCAATATAATTGTGCTTTTCTTCTTAGGCACAAAAAATTAACAGAAGTTTTTCCAAAAGATATTCATTTTGTAAAATGTTGTGTCTGTGATGTTTTTAGTTTTATGTAAAGGCTTCAAAAAAGCTCCTTGATTCTCATATTATTTGTGTTTCCCATTCATGAACATTTCTTCCACTTCATAATATCAGTTTGTAACTGAGTAAATAGACAACTCAGTGCACATCCATGAGCTAACATTATCTGGCATGTGGTGGGATTAAAGTTCTAAAACATTGCTGTGGGAGACATTTCATGCTGACTTTCCACCTCTGAACTATCAGAAGAAAGAAATAAAATTATAGAGGGTTCACAAGCAGGTTTAGATCATTCTTTATATATTGCTCTTTATAAGATTCCTGGTTAGAGAACAGACTCCAACTCTGAAATAGGAGTAGCATCACGGCCAGAAAGTATGGTCCATTGAGATGTATCTGTCTTTACAAGTGGTAAGGAAGTCAGTGTATTTTGAATCTGATTTTAAGTTTAAGTTTAAGTTTATTTATTTGTCAAGCATATATAAGATTACAGGTAAAAAGTATAAACATAATTTGAATACATGAAAAGAGTAAGTAAAAAGGAATATTAGGACAAGAACGATAGGCCCGCTGGTGTACTTATGCATGCCCCTTACAGACCTCTTAGGAATGGGGTGAGATCAACAGTAGACAGTTTAAGGTTAAAGTTTTGGGGGTTGGGGGAAGAAACTACAGAGTCAGGTAGTGCATTCCACGCACTGATCACTCTGTTACTGAAGTCATATTTTCTGCAATCGAGTTTGGAATGGTTTACCTTGAGTTTGTATCTATTATTTGCTCGTGTATTGTTATGGTTAAAGCTGAAGTAGTCATTGACAGGAAGGACATTGTGGCAGATAATTTTATGTACTATGCTTAGGTCAGACTGAAGTTGGTGTAGTTTTAGGTTGTCTAAACCCAAAATTTGGAGTCTGGTGGCATAAGGTATTTTATTGCGGTTAGAGGAATGGAGGACTCTTCTCGTAAAATATCTCTGGACTCTTGATTGTATTTATGTCCGATAAGCTGTCTGAAAAATGAGGCCAGCTAGGAAATGTTGCATTACTTTCTGTGATAAGAATCTACTGCAGTATGAGTCCATCTATAGCTCCCGCTGCCTTAAGAAAATTCAAAACATTCTTAAAGATCCATCTCATCCTGGGCACCCTTTTTTTGAACTATTACCATCTGGCAGATAGTACCAGATAATAAAAACAAGGACAAATAGGCTGAAAAACAGCTTCTACCCCAGAGCAGTAACTATATTGAATTCTACCATATAGTGCAATATTGATGCAATATCAGGGGTTTTCAATACAATTGTATAGAATGTGAAGGATGTGTGTTTTTGTTTTATTTTTTTATGTATAATGTACACTGAAGATGGCATTTAATTTCATTGTACGTGGTGCAATGACAATAAAGTCAGCTAACTAACTTCTGATTCCCAGCTAACTCAGGAGCTCTAGTGCTCATTTATTTCAGACACTTTCAGCCTGTCTTTCTGTATTAAATGATCTCAAGGAACAAACAAGGCTTAGAGTTTTCCTATTTCTACTTCTATTTATAATGATCAATGGTGGAAAAAAATGGAGTTGAAACAACCATGGCTTAAAACTACTCAAACGTATCAGATCTTTAGGCTTAGCGCACTATTTGTGCTTATCCCATTCCCCTTTGTTGGCATGGCCAGTGTCTAATCTGATGGAGTCAGGCAGAAAAGAATATTTGCTTTAACCTATCAAAGATGTCAAAACATTGGAAGGCTTATTAAACATATCTAAATTGTAAGGGAGGTTGTTATTGCCCAGCCAATGAATTAAAAGATTAGTGTCATGGATAGGATAAACCTGAGATTCCACTAGGAAATATTGCATTACTTTGTTTATTCCAAAGTGTTTGTCTCCAGCAAGTGCTCATATATTATTATCAGAAAAGATTTGAAAACTGTTGGAGTCTACATGATCCAGGAGAGGTTTTTTTTTTTTTTAACCATTCAAATAAACTAAAACAAATCCTGCTGGATTAAACCCAATGTCTATATCCTATTTCCCAGCTGGGCAACCAATCTTCTATAACAGCAAGTATGGAATTGAAATTTTTATCCACATTTTTATATCCACTTGCCCAGTTTGTATTTTTATGAGTTATTTCCAAAGCAGATACAAATCGCATGCTGAAATCCATGAGTAATGGGTAATGTAATTAATACGCACAAAAATGTAAACATTATGAAAAAGGTTAATTAAGAAAAAAAGTACAATAGAAAGCATTGTGTTGGCTAGACTGAGTGGCAAAAATTGCACAAATTAGTAAAGGACAATGCAAAAATGCTGACATTTGAAGACATGCTTTTCTTCCCATAGTACCTTCAGGTTAGTGTTGATTTATGGCTTAAGTTCCTGCAGTTTTCTTGGCAAGTTTTCAGAAGTGGCTTTCTTTTGCTTCCTTCCCAGGGCTAAGAGAATGTCTGCTTAAAGTTACCCAATGGGCTTCATGCCTAAGGGAGGCTAGAACTCATGGTTTCCTAGCTGGAGATATGCATACCAGGGGTGAAATGCTACCAATTCGGACCGGTCCGCCTGAACCAGTAGTAAAAAATGCTACCAGTTCGAGCAAACTGATATTTCCAACGATCAGCTGTGCTGCGTGATTTATATTCACTAGAAAACAGGAAATCCTGCTTTCTAGCAAATCTAAATTGTGCAGCACAGCTGTTCCCCCCTCGCTGTTCTATTTACCTTTGCAGACTCAGAAAAGGCTTCTTAATCCTTCTTTTTCAGTGCTACATGATAACACCTGCGATGTTTCTGCGTGCAAAGCACGCATTTGGTGTGCACTGTCCATGCGCGTGCAAAGTGAACTGGTAGTGAAGCGAACCGGTAACAGACTTCAGAGGATTTCACTCCTGATGCATACGTATAATGGCTAGGCTATTGCTTTTATAAATGATCAATTCATGTGGAAATGAGGCTGAAATAAATTTGTGATTGAGAAAATGACATTGAATAAAACTGAATGTAATGAATACACTCCTCCTTATCAGTGACTGATATCCAGTAGCAAACTTTTTTGAAACTGATGCTTCCATCTTGCACTCCCAATTAATAGCTATTGAATAGTATTTCCCATGTATTTGTCAAATGAAGTCATGTAAGTAGTAACCCCAACTAAATAGTAATCACTTCTACAGCAACAAATTCCATTCATTAATGCACTGTATGCAGAATTAAACGATTGCCAATCGATTTTGTTTCAGTGAAAAGAAATCTATTTTCTCTTCCTCCAGTCTCTATAGCCTATGTGTAGTTAAATGCTGAATATCGTATAAGCTGAGTTAAACTTAAGTGAAATCTTCCAGTTCATTTAATGAGATTTATAGTTGACAGAATGTACATATCAGGGGTGGGTTCTACTTACCTTTACTACCGGTTCGCAAGGGGCTGTGTGCGCATGCTCGCTTCGCTCGCGCTCATGCACAGAAGCATTTTGATGATGTCAGGGTCGATGGGTGGAGTCTCCCTCCAGTTTTACTACTGGTTCTATAGAACCAGTCCGAACCAGGGGCAACCCACCACTGGTACATATATGAGTACCATAAAACTAAACCCATTAAGGACAGAACAGATGCTTAAGGTCCAACAGGAGAAGCAATTCTTTCTAAGGAAGATACATATTCCAATAAGAGATCTGCATATCTGAATTTTCTGTCCTCAAGATCAGAGACAAGAGAAGAAAAGAAATATGCTATTCTCCCCTTAGGAAGTGAGCTGAAGTGGGAATATGTGGGAAACATCTTGGGAGATTGGGCCAAGAGATGCTACCAGGGAAATAGTCAGATAAGAGACAGCAGAGCCTGCAGCTTGATAGAGGGCAGAGTCAAAACCTAGAACCTAGAATATTAAATTTGGAATTCCAACCCCTTCTCAAATAGGAAGACCGTATAGATTCAGATAAATCTATAAGGGATAAATGGAGCCAACCATTTCAGATAAATAGTTGTCCAGTTTCTTTCTGAAAGCCTCCAGTGATAGAGCACCCATATCAACAAGCAAGCTGTTCCATTGGTTGATTGCTCTGATTATTATAAAATTGTTATAAAATTCCTCATTAGTTCTAGGTTGCTTCTCTTTTTGTATTTTTTCTTAATTCAAGCAAAATTTCCAAGTTGTATTTGGAAATAAGGTCAGAATTAAGTCAGGATTGAATTGGATGACTTTTTTTATTATATAATGTTGTCTATTAATTAAAATGATCCTTGGAGAATCTCTTACTTATCAATCTGAGATCCATATAGCTCTCTTTAGTGATTGCTTTGGGCTGCATTCCAGGGAACCCAATATCAGCCCAGGTTTACTTGGTTACGTGCTATTACAAACCTACATGAACAAAATGTAAAAACGATGGAAAAGTAATAAATTCCTGAATATTCAATTTTTTAAAAAATTTGATTTATATGCCGCCCTTCTCCGGAGACTCGGGGCGGCTTACAATGCGTTAAGCAATAGCCTTCATACTTTTATATATTTATACAAAGTCAGCTTATTGCCCCCACAAACTGGGTCCTCAATTTACCCACCTTAGAAAGGATGGAAGGCTGAGTTGACCTTGAGCCTGGTGAGAATTGAACTCGCAGTAATTGCAGGCAGCTGGATGTTAAATGCTGCCTTAGGAGGCATTAGCCTCCTACGCCACTCAGGCTCCTATAAATAAATAAATAAATATTTATTAAAAACAATGTTAATATAATACTACTCCTGAAAATATTTCTAACAAAAATGGTATACATTATTTCCTGGTTCTTTAAATAAATACATAATTTTATTACTTATTCTGTTATTTAAAAGAATATCTTTTCAGGTCAACACCTGAGGAAAGTGTTTCTTGGTAAAATGGATTAATTTTTACAGCAATTCCAACTGTACCCATCATTCATGCAATACTTCAATATACTTCAACCTATTCCATGTTATTGGCTAGAATCATCCTGGTGTGTTTTTCAGTATATACCATGTTTCCCCGAAAATAAGACCCTGTCTTAGTATATATTTTTTAACCCTGAAATAAGCGCTTGGCCTTATTGCCATGCGCTCAAAAGCCCGATTGGGCTTATTATCAGGGGATGTCTTATTTTGAGGGAAACAGGGTAGTACATATATTCCATATTGATTCTGATCAATTGATATAGCAAAGAGATGTGGGAAAGTTTGATAAACCTTAACTAATACAAAGATTTTTAAAAAATCAAACATAATTCTTAGCTTATGAATTAATTATTTCATTCCATTGTACTTTAAAGGAATGGAGTGAGACCTATAAATATGAAGAAGAAACTGTTGCACTGATGGTGATTGAGACACACTGGATGTTAATTGGCCAATCACATCTCTTTTCTATCTCAAATGGGTTAGTTTCCAACCACAAGTCCTTGATGTTCATTGACACAGTTAAATAGAATAAGTTCATATTGGCAAAACGTTAATTTTAGGAAACCTACAATCTCCCCAGGGTTCAATTAAAGGTATGAAGGGGGCAAAAGTAAATAAATAAACTATGTGTAATTCAAATTTCAAAATCTGGTATCTGTTTCACTGTTATCTTTAATAATCGAGATGGGGGTTATCAAGTTTCAGATCTTAAATTCCTAAATTTAATCAAAGGTTCTTTGACTCAATTGTCCATTAAGGCCACACATAGTAGGTGGCCTTAAAAGTGATAGGAAGTTCAGGAAATTAAAGCCCTGGATGCCATTATGTGAATCTTATCAACCAACTTTATCTACTCAATTGAGGTAAATTCAAACAATATACTAGAGTTAAATTAGTTCTACTGAAATCAATAAGATTGGCATCTCAATCACATTTTCTTGGAATGAAATTTTCATGGCTTTGACTAGCCTTATTTTTAAACAAGTTAGACATCCAGTATGCTGTAGTACCATAGTTAAGGAATCAAGCTAGAAACTGGGAGACTGAGTTCTAGTCTTGCCTTGAGCACAAAGCCAGTTGGGTGACCCTGAGCCAGTCACTTTCTCTCAGCCCTAGAAAGGAGGCAATGACAAATGACTTCTAAAAAGGCTTGCCAAAAAGCTGCAGGGACATGTCTAGGCAGCCTTCGAGAATGAACACAACTGAACAGAAGAAGAAGAAGACAGTTTCAATTACATTCTAAGAAAGGCTGTGCATAGTTACTCTTTGACACAAACACAGACATACATACACAGTGAGAGAGAAAAAGAGAGAGAAAAAGAGAGGGAGGGAAGGAGAGAGAGAGAGAGACAGAGACAGAGACAGAGACAGAGAGGGAGAGAGAGAGAGGGAGAAAGGCAATGCTATAATTTCATAATTAAAGAGCCTTGGTGGCGCAGTGGACTAAACTGCTGCTCTTAAAGTAGTACTTAGCTGCCAGCTGCCTGCAATTACTGGGAGTTCAATTCTCACCAGGCTCAAGGTTGACTCAGCCTTCCATCCTTTCGAGGTAGGTAAAATGAGGACCCGGTTTGTGGGGGCAATAAGCGGACTTTATATAAAATAGAACACTGCTCGGGGGGCGGGGGGCAAAAAGCTCTACTAAGCAGGTATATACAAAAGTATGAAGGCTATTGCTTAATGCATTGTAAGCCGCCCTGAGTCTCCGGAGAAGGGCGGCATATATAAATCGAACTAATAAATAAATAAATAAATAAATAAATAAATAAATAAATAAATAAATAATGAGCACAAAATAAATCTAAAATGTATTTTAACAAAAGACAAAATATAGGTAGTCCTCCACTTATAATTGGGACCAACATTTCTGTTGTTAAGAACGAAAGCAACTTTCTTACACACAAATGAGCAACGCGTTTGTGTATGTATCAGTAGTGGGATTCAAATCCCAGTGCTATTTATGACTGTATGACTGTAACCTTGTTGCTGGTATTCTTATGATTTATATTGACTGTTTCCTAATATGATTTGATTGCTTATTTGTTCCCTATGACTATCATTAAGTGTTGTATCTTATGATTCTTGACGAATCTATTTTTTTTTTTATGTACACTGAGAGCATATGCACCAAAGACAACTTCCTTGTGTGTCCAATCACATTTGGCCAATAAAGAATTCTATTCTATTCTATTCTATTCTATTCTATTCTATTCTATTCTATTCTATTCTATTCTATTCTTATTCTATTCTATTCTACTGGTTCACTATCAGTGGCACGTGGATGCACAGGCTCATTTTGCAAGCGTGCTGTGCTTCTGCGCATGCGCAGAATGATTTTAATGACGTCTGGGTGGGTGGGCAGAGCCTCCTGCCACAGTCGCCACTACCAGTTCGCCCAAACCGGGGTGAACCGGGAGCAACCCACCACTGGTATGTATATACACATACAAACATATGTATATGTTTGTAGATAGAGTGATCAAGATAAGAGATATAGATTTTTTAAAAAAGAAATCTATTGTAATCTAAAATAAATGGGGATATTTTTATTTCTCTTTTTGAAAACCATTTTGTAAAAAAATCTAAAGAACAGTATATGAAATGGAACCCCTCAACACCACCATTTTAATTTGACAGTTCTGCACAATGTTAACATTTAATTCAACCCTTATTGAACCCCTTATTGACTTACTTTTGAGCAAACATGCATGAAACAATCTAACAACCTAACAATCTTTTGATGACAACAAACGTTATCCACCTGGGTTGATGGCAGATGGCAGCATTTGTAGTGTTCCTCTGTCTGGCCTTCTGGTTATAATAGGCATATTCTGAAGACCAATGGAAAGATTAATATCAAGGTTGGAAAATGGAAAGAAATACTGTGTATATTTACATTGTTGCCAAATCTTAGATTTAAATCATTTCCAGAAAAAATCTCTTTAGTATTATATCTGAAAACATAATATTCAAAACATAAATATATAGAAACTATTTCTGAATATAATTCTGGGCACCATGTTTCTTTTTCTCTCTATTTTTAGCGAACATACCTCAGGTTATAGAATTCTCTTCCTTGAGGACTGGGCTTAATCCTTTCAAAATTTCAAAATTGCTGCTGAAGTATTTATGTTTCCCTTGAGTTGAATAGAAGTTAAAGTCTGGTCTCCTTGTTTTGATATGGAATTGTTTTCTGTTGCTCTTGATGTTAAGATATGGATTTGTTTTTAATAATTTGAACTGTTTTTATTATAACTATTTTTAATAATGTGGATCATACTTGTCGGGATAGGGTGTCAGCTGCTTTGAGTTCCTTTTATAAAGAAACAACCGGATGTAATGTTTTCAAATGAATAAAGAAATAAAGAATTAACATCATCCAAAATAAATAAATTCAGTGGAATTCAATGGTAGCTAGCCTCAGTGGCTGACCATAATGATCTATACAGCAATCCTAAACACACAGTAAATTTTACTGAAGACTCAGGTATTTTCCAGTTCAACATATGAGAACATATAAAAATAATCCACTATGGATTTCTAAGGGTACATAATTGTAACATCAATTACAATTTAGCCTCATTTTGTCTCCATCTCTATTCAGTCAGAAATCCACATCAATCTGCAATCTCCAAATTGCAAAACTTTCCAAAACTGGGCATGTATTTAATCGTGAAACCTCAAAATTGAGCAGGAATTTTTGCCCTGCGGAAATCTGCATTGGAAAGAAGAGTTTCTGACTGGAATCTTCCTGAAAACTGAACGATGGGTTTTCTCTTTACAAAGCTGATGCCTGTTGTTGAACAAAAAGCCCTTTGCCCTCTTTGGGCTACCCAGTAATTTGGGGAAATGGTCTGATAATAACACTTTGCCTCTCTGAGATGTCAAAAGCTGTTACAAAGGCCAATGTGAACATTTGGCAGATGCAGTTTTTCCTGAACTTCTGGACCTCAGGCTGAAGACGTACAGTTGGTACATTTCAGTTCTTCCCCATGCGAGGGTCTCTGTGAATACCACAAATTAACTTGTATGGGGAAAGGGTGCAAACTAGTCCTATCCTTGTCCCATTACAATATCCATCTCTTTATTTACAAGAAGATTGGAACTTTTTTCCTTTGTGTTGCTTTTCCATTTAGCAACTGGGAATATCAGAAGAAACTCCTTTGAAGAAAACACTCAAGGGTATCCTTATCACATTCGGAATAATAACTTCATTCATTTTTCAGTTTAATCTGTTTCAGGTTTGTTTGTTTTTTTGTTTTGTTTTTTGTAGTCTTTCTTTAAAAATAGCTGCAAATGAATGCAAATGAAGAATAGCCTCCTATTTATTTATTTTATTTATTATTCGAATTTCTATACCGCCCTTCTCCTTTCGGACTCAGGGCGGTGAACAGCCAAAATAAAAACATTTATACATAAATACGATTAAAAATAGATTTAAAATAATTAAATTTGGCCCATAGTTTAAAATTTATCAATTTAAAATCCATATCAAAATTTAAAACCAACCATAAAATCATAAAATCAAGAGAGACCGGCTAACCGAAAGAGATGAGTTTTTAGGGCCCGACGAAAGGTCCGGAGGTCGGAGATCACTCGTATCTCTGGGGGTAGATTGTTCCAAAGGGTAGGTGCCACCACAGAGAAGGCTCTCCTCCTGGGGGTCGCCAGCCGGCATTGTCTAGGCGACGGCACCCTGAGGAGGCCCTCTCTGTGGGAGCGAACTGGCCGGTGGGAGGCAATTGGTGGCAGAAGGCGGTCCCGTAAGTACCCCGGCCCTAAGCCATGGAGCGCTTTAAAGGTGGTCACCAACACCTTGAAGCGCACCCGGAAGTCCACTGGAAGCCAATGCAGCTCGCGCAGGAGAGGAGTCACATGGGAGCGCCCAGTCGCTCCCATAATCCCCCGCGCGGCCGCATTCTGCACCAGTTGGAGCCTCCGGGTGTACCCCAAGGGGAGCCCCATGTAGAGAGCGTTACAATAGTCCAGACGAGAAGTGACGAGTGCTTGAGTGACTGTGCGTAGGGAGTCCCGATCCAGAAAGGGGCGCAACTGGCGTATCAGGCGAACCTGATAAAAAGCCCCCCTGGCCACGGCCGTCAGATGCCCTTCTAAGGACAGCCGTGCATCCAGGAGGACGCCCAAGTTGCGGGCCCTTTCCGTGGGGGCCAATGATTCACCCCCAATAACCAGCGATGGCGTCAGCTGGCTATACCGGGACGCCGGCAGCCACAGCCACTCGGTCTTGGAAGGGTTGAGTCGAAGCCTGTTTCTCCCCATCCAGACCTGCACGGCCTCCAGGCACTGGGACATCACTTCCAAGGCATCGTTGGGATGGTCTGGGGTGGAGATGTACAGCTGAGTATCATCAGCGTACTGATGGAACTCTACCCCAAAACCACGGATGATCTCACCCAGCGGCTTCACATAAATGTTGAACAGGAGGGGCGAGAGGACCGACCCTTGTGGCACCCCACAAACAAGGCGCCTCGGGGTCGACCGCTGCCCCCCTGTCAACACGGATTGCGACCGGTCGGAGAGATAGGAGGAGAACCACCGCAAAACGTACAGGTAAATAAATGAATGAGCCAATAGCTTCTTTCTCATTAGTTTGAATTTCTTCATTCTGTTTGATTTATACATAAATTTAAGAAAAAGGAATATCAGGGAATAAATATTAAATTATTTAAAATGCATTTCTTTTAATAATTAATATATACGCTGATCCACACATATTTGTAATAATTTCTGGAATGGAATGAAATAAAATTTTCAGAGGGCAAACCCAAAATAATATACAGACTATAAAGTTTAAAATGTAAAGGTTTGATCATTCTTACCAACAAACCATTGGAATTAAATTTTTCCTGTCTCTAACATCACCTTTGTTTCTCTTTCTTGATTCTAGGCTTTGGCAAAGAGATTTATTTAATGAAAACAGAAAGAAATCTGCACTATAATGTTAAAGAATTGATTCTAGAGATGTATACCTTATTAATTTTGGAAATGACTTTACATTCTAAAAATCATATGATGGAGCATTCTGTATAATCTAATTTTAATAATAAATTGGATTAATTTTTATTGATATTATTTAATATTTTCGTCAGTTTCTTTGCTGCTCATCCTTAACTTATTTTGTAATCACTGCAATGTATGTATTTTTAACTGCACTCTTATTAATATACTTTATGCTATGTTACTGCAATATAAGACTGCAATACTGCAATAAAATTTCTCATACTTTTGACCATGATCATTCCTTTTAACACTCAAACATTCAAACCTTCATCATTTTTCTTAAAAAAAAGATCATAAATTGCTATCTATGTATTATCAATGGATTACATATCAATGGATTAAAAGTTGCATCTCCTTTTGACCTGATGAAATCAATATTTCCTAAATGATATCAGCTATCATTAAACATTGTTTTACAGCAGAGTTGGTAGTGAATAAAAAGCAAAAAAAAAAAAAACCAGCATATTTTATACTTTTCCTCCTCAAATATTTATTGTTTCCATTTAGCTTTTCTGTACTTTTTCAGCTCAAGGAGATGCATATAACTATGGTTATTTGTATCCTTATTCAGATATTTTTTCCACAAAGGAATAACATTCTCATCATTTTTCCTGTATTTTTTCAACTTGAACTGGTATGTCTATTTTGTCTTCCTTTTTAATGAAAATGCATACCATACATTTGGCTCCTTTTTTACCTGGATTATTATTCTCTGAGGACCACATAACAGAATCAAAACATTTGCAACAAGAAATGTAGGATTATCTGATCTTAGAAATGAAAGAAGCACTGAGAGTTTACTAGTCTGTCTATGTGGGAGCCTTCTACTTGCATTACTTTCTAATGTTGGGCAAAATTCTTCAGGGAGAGAGAAGCCACACTGCCAAGACTTAATTATTAAGAAAATGCTATGTTGAAATCTACCCTGTTTCCCCGAAAATAAGACATCGTCTGATAACAAGCCCAATCAGACTTTTGAGCGCATGCGCTAAAATAAGCCTCCCCCCGAAAATAAGCCCCCCCAAAAAAATATTTAAATGCAGAACTGGAAATCAGGTAAGATGGCAAAAGGAGCCCCATCTTGCTCCATGTGCCCCAAAATAATAAGACCTTCCTGAAAATAAGGCCAAGCACTTATTTTGGGGTTCAAAAAAATATAAGACAGGGTCTTACTGTATTTTTAGGAAAACACCGTACTTTCTTCATACATTGATTGATTGACTGATTTGATTTGATTTATGTGCCTCCCATCTCATCTAGAGATGACTATTAATAGTAATATCAGAAGTATTCCATTTTCTATGTGATAATTTTTCTGATATTTTAAGGCAGCTATTTATTATACCTTCTCTTAATTACACAATAAAAGGAACAAAAGTGATCAGTGTAGGATACTGGGCCTCTACTCTCTTTTTCAGTGTCTAATACACTGGTATAATTTTAAATCGTTTTTTAATTGGGTCACTGATTTTAGTTTGGTATTGTATTGTGATTTGTATTGAAGTTGTCATTTTGTAAGCCGCCTTGAGTCCCTAGGAGAAAGGCGGCATATAAATCGCAATAAATAAATAAAATAAATAAATAATACCTAGTGAGACCTCAGAATCATAGGCAATTCAATCTGAACGTGCTTTCCTGTAGAGAAATATGTTTGTAAATCACAGAGAACAGGTACTGATCTGCTTCTACAAGAATACTTTTCAGGTATTTGAAGAGTGCTGTCATATCTTCAGCTAGCCAGTGAGGAGTAATAGTTAAGACACACGTCTAGAAACTGGGATATAATGAGTTATAGTCCTGAATTGGACATGAGGCTGGTGGATCGATTTTGAGCCAGTCACTCTCTCTCAGCCCTAGGAGGAAGCTAATTACAAAGAACTTTAGAAAATCTTGTCAAGAAAACAGCAGGGATTTGTCCAGGCAATTGCCAGAAATTAACACTGACTAGAAGGCTTCTCCTTCTCCTCCACCCCTCCTCCTCCTCCTCCTCCTCCTCCTTCCTAGCGTATTCCATCAAGTGCAGCGTCTGCTTTTTGGATCATTGCGTGCCACTTTGCATGGTCAGCTGTGTCTCCAGCTTGCATAGCATCTTCAACTTCATCTCCCCACCGTACTATCTCACTTATATGTCATTTTTAACATGATAAGCATCTCTTTATCTATCATTAATTAAAATCATGGAAGATGAGCCAGAACTGATTGCATCCAAAGTGGTACCTTCCTCCATCTGGATGCAAAACTCTTGCTAAATAGTCTTTGAATATTGTTTTCATGATTATACTATACATTATCTTCATCAAGCCAGCCAGACCACATTTAAACTAGCTTGCTAATTTTCATGTCTTTGTCAAAGCTTTCATGAAATTGTGATTTTTTTTATCCTTACACAATCAGAAACAGGTGAAAACTATTCCTTCTTAACAGCAACTTTAGCCTGATCTGTGGTCTTCTTTGTTATCTGATTCTCTTTCCATTTCCATTTGATTATTATTATTATTTTGGCTTGCAAATGTTCCCTAAGCTTTCATGGTTAGTTTCTCCAGTGTTTCTGCTATTTATAATGCCTCATCAAAATTCTCTCTGCTGATTAGTACCAAGTCAAAGATAGGGTCTTACACATTTGTTCACTTTCTGAAGAAGAAAGTTGTCAGCAAGACAGATCAGGAATTTTCTAGAATAACCTTGCTTGTCTAAATGTCTCCCAACAGATTTGGGGAAAATTAAATGTCTCCCACTGCTCTGACTTCATGTCTATTTGAAAGATCTCTAATTTGCTTTTGGAAGATATAATCCATATCTTTCTTGTCTGGGCAGGCATTAGTAGAATCCAATAGTTTTGTTTTTATCAATTCCTCCATTTATTTCAACCCAGATGCTCTTTACAACTTTGCCAAGTCATCATTTAGATTTTCAAGAGGAATGGATATTTTTAACATAAAGGGCAACTCCCCCCTCTCTTTATAATGCTTCAGTTTATTTTTGAACAACTTGTAGCCTTCAACTGTACAATCATTCTCACATTATATCTTCATTATATCTTTTAAATCACATTTACCTTAATGTATTAAAAGTACTTGTCTGCTGAATGTTATTGGATAAACAATGAAGAGCATGAAACTAATGTTCTTCTTGGATTTTGACTGAATGATTTAATAAGTTCTACTTAAGCAATACTTCTATCTCTTCCAATAGTTCACATGTTCTTATCTGAGCTCCTCACTTCAAGGTTTTTGTTTTTATTCCCAGTTTTATTCCCAACTGTCATACTTGGGCAAAATGTAAGTTTGTCAGTCCTTGGGAAGTATAGCCCACATTGTGCCTGCAATCCATTGTCTAGATCAGTGTTTCTCAACCTCAGCCATTTTAAGATGTCTGAACTTCAACTCCCAGGATTCCACAGCCAGCATGCTATTTAGGGAATTGTAGGAATTGTCACAAACCTTAAAATTACATCATAGGAATTGGTTTCAGTTACTGGAACCTGGTTTTTTTTTTTTTTCATGGCACAGAACACCTTTTCGAACCCCATTATTTCTTCTTGCTCTATCCAATTCTTAATATATTTTGTTAAAAAGCCAAAATCAAGAATTTGCTTTGTAGATCTTCTCCCTACATTGAATATCATCTTGTGTGTAATAATTTCTATAACAAATAATATTTTTTTTAAAAAATATGACATGATTATACGTAAAATGTGACTTTCCTTTGTCCGCCAAATCTCCTAAACTGTGAATTTATTCTTTTTATGGTTTGATATTTCAGACTCAGCTGGAAGCAATGAAATGTGTCAATAATGTGTTACTTTTCATCCCTTATCATCCAAATTTAATCTGGTTTAAATTGTAACTGGATCAACATTGGCATCTGACAGAGAAAAGACAAGAAAAAAAAGAGAAAAATGGAAAGGAAGGAGGGAAAAACAGAAAAATGACTACATTTAAAACCTTCCAGCACAGAAAAGGTCAGGTTTTGTCCTATGAACCTTATGAAATGAAATGAAATAATGAAATGAAATGATGAAAGCTGTCATCCTGCCAAGGCTAGCATTAAGAAGATTCTTCATAGAAGAGTTTAAACTTGCCAATTTGCTATAAAAGGCCTCTTGGCACCCTAGATAATTCAGTGATCAGGGACAGCAAACGCACAAATCTGAGATCCCCGAAAGAAAGTGAAAAGTTTATTTTATATTTAAATACATTTATATAGAGAGAAAAATGGAGGAAGGGAAGAAGGGAGACTTTCTTTATTAATTTAGTCAAACTCTTCTTTGTTTGGCTGTCATTGTGCTATATTTTTCCCATTATTGCTGTAAAAAAGATATAATGAAGATGTCAAAAACTTTTCCTTTCCTTTCCTTTCCTTTCCTTTCCTTTCCTTTCCTTTCCTTTCCTTTCCTTTCCTTTCCTTTCCTTTCCTTTCTTTTCCTTTTCTTTCCTTCCCTTCCCTTTCCTTTCCTTTCCTCTCCTCTCCTCCCCTCCCCTCCCCTCTCTCTTCTCCTCCCCTCCCTTCCCTTCCCTTCCCTTCTTTTACATTTTTATTTATTTATTTTTTCTCTTCTGTTCAGTCATTCCAATTCTTGGAGACTGCCAGGAAAGGTTCCTGCAATTTTCTTGGGAAGATATTTTCAAAAATGGTTTACCATTGCCTCCTTCTTAGGGTTAGAAGAGAAAGTGACTGGCGCAAGGCAGGACTAGAACTCAGTCTTCCATTTCCCTACATAAAACTGCAAAACATTCAGACATTAATTTCTGGCAGCACCACAAAATAAGAACTCCAAAGATCTCCAAAGGTCCAACAAAAGATCAGCCAAGAAAATTGGGCTGAACTGAACGTTATAAGACATTATAATGGGAAATTATAAAATGTCTTCATTTCCCATCCAAAATGAGGAATTAAAACGTGCACTCCTACTTTAGAATATCTCTCATGTGGATTATATAAAACAACCTCCCCCAATAATGGTCTTCATAGCTATGGGCCACAACTCCGGACATCACCAGAATGAAGACAGAAGAGACACAATCTGTAACCCCTTGTTTCAGTGATTTTTTATACCATATTTTTTTTTTAATTTTGGTAATCTTTTTGCAAAGAGTCATATAGGACACATCTACTGTGTCTGACATATAGAAATAAACAATAAAGCCTAGGTGATGCTGAAGAACTTATTTGTAATGGCATCCCGACAAAGAAACATCAGGAGAACTTCTACAAAGAGTTTGGAAGAAAGTTTAGATCAGCATCTATAAGCATTAATCTGTCACCCATTCACATGTTGTCAACAATAAAATCTTTCCAAATTGTTCAGAATGTAAAATGAAGGTGATTCTTAAGCCCATGCTCAGAACTGAACTGAGCTCCTAGTTTTGTTGGTGGACAACCACAATTGAGCTTATTATATAGTATATATTGTTGTTGTTGGATTTTGATTCCAGTTTCTTGGTATTGGTATGGAAGACTTGTCATTGCTTTCTCCTGGATCCCCCATCAAATATTAACCTGGCCTTTTTTGCTTTCAAGCCCAACCAAATTGGGCCTCCTATTGCCACTTATTGAGAAAGATATGAATTTAACATCTACTAGACAAACTGAAGCTGTAAATAAAATGAATTATTTCAGGACTTTTAAGTGAACTATCCCTGCGTTGTTTTTACTTACTATAAATTTTCTTCCTTACTTTCAGATTTGTATAACTGTAAACTCTATAATTTTTAAAAGTGCATATAAAATAAATAATATTGTTTAAGGTTATTAGTTATGTTAGGTTAATGTTGTCACCAGAACCAGCCAAAATCTTTTTAATATAATCAATCATACAAATAAACCTTTTAACGGGGCAACAATTCTTTTAAAAAAAGAGAAAGAAAAAACATTGCTTCTAGATTGTAGTATGTCACTAATGGTTTCATGTACATTGAATAATAGCAAAATGTTTCTAGTTCAGTAATCTATAAATTTTCACCAACTGCATTACACTGTTGATTTCAGTGTGTGGGAAAGTAACCAAGGATTCATGACATATAACAAATTAGGGAACACAGTACAACAACTTTTAAACTTTTGGTTCAGATAAAAAGTTAAAACAGTGTAATGATAACTAGACATATAAGTAGTCTTGAGTATATTTTAGCACAACTGCTAATTGAAAAGGGGAAGTTATCAAATATTTTCAGTATATTGTTGACTGAGAAAAACCATGGAAGATTAATCTAGAAGATAATGGGACAGGCATAGAATATGAATATATATTATCCAAGATCAACATATATTAATTATTATAATATGCTTCTCACCCACACTCTTTACGTTCAGAAATTATAATAGGTAACCGTTATCAGTCTGATTCTTTTGGATATACTAATAAAGTAATTCTCAGAATTTTCAATCAGTGTGTCATAAATCACTCAGAATTCACAGAGTTGTAGTTGTAATACATCTAGAGACATTAGTTGTGGAAAGCTGCAGTGGGAATTCATTTTGTAATTTAAAAAAAAATACTTGTCCAAGACTCTACCAGTTTCCAGTGTCCTTCTGGGCAGCATTCAAGTCTATTTCTCCTCCTTAGAACCTGCTGTGCTTCCAAATCCAATTCAACACAAATCCTTAGAGTTCTAAATGTTCTGGAAGGAGAGAAGTTAAAATTCCTTAAAGGAAGCTTCATCTGGATGGTCGGTAGTTCAGCGGTTCAAATCCCTAGTGCTGCATAACAGGATGAGCTCGCGTTACTTGTCCCAGCTCCTGCCAACATCAAAAGCACGTAAAAAATGCAAGTAGAAAAATAGGGACCACCTTTGTGGGAAGGTAACAGTGTTCCGTGCACCTTTGGCATTTAGTCATGCTGGCCACATGACCACGGAGATGTCTTCGGACTGCACTGGCTCTTCAGCTTTGAAACAGAGATGAGCACTGCCCCCTAGAGTCGGGAATGATTAGCACATATGTGCGAGGGGTAGACAGTTGGTTGGTAGACATGAAAGACACTCACTCTTCTGTCAGGGCATTCAGACTTGGCTATACTCTGCCCAAGGCACAAGGTTGACCCCTATTGAAAAATTCATTATGTCATTGATCACGTAATATGAGAGTCTTTCTTTCTGCTCTCCTTTTAGCTTCTTTTGGATGCCAGCTGCTGAACTTTTATTTTATTTTATTTTTAATTTGATTTATATGCCACCCTTCTCTGGAGACTCAGAGCGGCTTACAATGTGTTAAGCAATAGCCTTCATACTTTTGTATATTTATACAAAGTCAGCTTATTGCCCCCATAAACTGGGTCCTCAATTTACCTACCTTAGAAAGGATGGAAGGCTGAGTCAACCTTGAGCCTGGTGAGATTCGAACTTACAGTAATTGCAGACAACTGGTGTTAATCACAATGCTTTCAGTCTGCTGAGCCACCAGGCTCAGCAGACTGATTTTATTTCCTGTCTTCTGCTTTTTTTCATTTCTTGGAGGTCCTTGTGACATTAATGGCGTCTCCAAAGACTAAAAGTTCCCACATGCCCTTCCCAACTCTACAGAGAATTCTGCAGTCAGGTTTTCAATTTTCAGAATATTTCAATTTTCAGAATATTTCAATTTTCAGAATTTTCAGTAAGATGAAACAACCAAAGACTTTTTTTTGGTAATGAGGTTTGCCCATTATCAATGGTTCCTTCTGGATAGTTGTCAGAAGCTGCTGTTTCTTTTTAAGTTTTTACAGGTAGTCCTCAACTTACAACAGCTCATTTAGTGACTGTTCAAAGTGGCTGAAAAAGGTGACATGACCATTTTTCACACTTACGACCATTGCGCCATCCCGATGGTCACGTGATCAAAATTCATTGTGAAATGTATTATGAGGTATTAATTGAATTAGGATTTAAGGTGGGTTAATAGAAGGGTAATTGTTTTAATTCAGTAAATTTGAGTAATTTTTTTTAAAGATGGTATTAGTTGAGATAGGTGATTTAAGATTAAGAGATAAGTGTTATGGCAAAATAGAATATATAAAATTGTGTTAAAGATGACAAAAAATTGTACAAATTGATGACCGGATCAAAGCCCTGCTCCAAAATGATGTAATTTGTGTGTTTGAAAAAAATTTAAAAAAAAATTTGCAAAAAAAAAAATCATGTGCTTGGCAAGTGACTCATATTTATGACTGTTGCAGTGTCCTGGGGTCATGTTACCTTCTGTAGTAACCTTCTGTAACCTTTAGTAACCTTTAGTAACCTTCTGACAAGCAAAGTCAATAGAGAAACCAGATTCACTTAACAGCCGTTTTACTAACTTAACAACTTCAGTGATTCACTTAACAATTGTGGCAAGAAAGGTCATAAAATGGGGCAAAACTCATTTAACAGATATTTCACTTAGCAACATAAATTTGGGCTCAATTGTGGTCGTAAGTCAAGGACTACTTGCAGGAGTGGATTCTAATTTTTTTTTACTACCGGTTCTGTGGGCGTGGCTTATTGTGTGGGCGTGGCTTGGTGGTTGGGCATGGCCAACTTTTTTTTTTTTTTACTTTTAAAAGCATTTTTTCTACAACCTTAAGAAGTTGCAGAAAACAATGCTTTGAAAAGCCTCTGCCGATCAGGCAACTCAGCTGAGATCGTCAGAGGCTTTTCAAAGCATTTTTTTTACCACCTCTTCGGCTGAAGAGGTTGTAGAAAAAATGTTTTGAAAAGCCTCTGACGATCTCAGCTGAGCTGCAGGATCATCAGAGGCTTTTTTTTTTTAACTTTTAAAAGCATTTTTTCCATTGAAGAGGTTGTAGAAAAAATGCTTTTAAAAATTAAAAAAAAAAGCCTCTGATGTGGTAAAGCAAGCGGTGACCAGGCCAGGGACAGGTTCGGGGGCTTGGCCAGCCAATGTTATTTCTGGTTCTCCGAACTACTAAAAATTTTTACTACAGGTTCTTGTGAACCGGTGCGAACCGGGAGCAACCCACCACTGACTACCTGTATACTATTTCTGTCAGATGCCAGTTGCCAAATTTTTATTTTCTACTTTCTGCTTTTTGTTGCCTCCTGGGGGCCCTTGTGACTGACTGGTAAAATCAATAATATAATATCAGTGACAGTTGTGCATGTTATACATTGAAAGCAAATGTGTAAAGCGCACTGCATTATTTCAACCCAATAAACTTTACCATTTTGGTCCAATGACTGTATTATTTCAGACTCAATGATACAATTATATATATAAAAAGTGAACATGCAGAGATATTTTAAATACATGTTTAACATGAATGTGTGATGTATTATTTATTGCTGTACCAAAACTTCTGAGTCACTTTTTTATCGATTCATATAAGACAGGCAAAACTGTTAGTCATCACCTTTAAAGCGCTCCATGGCTTAGGACCTGGGTACCTATGAGACCGTCCTTTGCCACCAATAGCCTCCCACCGACCAGTTCGTTCTCACAGGGAGGGACTACTCAGGGTACCGTCAGTCAAATTATGCCGACTGGCGATTCCCAGGGGGAGGGCCTTCTCTGTGAGGGCTCCAACCCTTTGGAATGAACTGCCCCCTGATATACGAAATATCCTTGATCTCCGTGCTTTCCATTGTGCCCTCAAAACCCTGATGTTCCAACAGGCGGGGCTAAACATATGAACATGTGAATGTTTTTAAAATATTATCTAATTTTAGGTTCTATTTAATTGGGCCAAACTATGTTATTATAATAATTTTAATTAGCAATTTTATAATGTTTGTGTATCTATATTTTTCTTGACTATACACCGCCTTGAGTCCTATGGGAGAAAGGCGGTATAGAAATATAATAATAAATAAATAAAAAACTAAAAGGAAAGCAATGAATGGGAAGGATTTGGAAAGAAACGCTCCACACCCTTCCTGGAATGGCCATGTGACCATAAAATTTTTTGCCGTTATATGGGCATTCCATAAATATCCTCAGAAAATGTTGAGAAGAAAGTTATTAAAGGAAATACATATTAAAAGCAAATACAAGTGGTGAAACCTTGAACTAAGGAGAAATTTTCTGACAATTGGAACAATTAATCAGTGGAACAACTTGACTCCAGATGTTATGGGTGCTCCAATACTGGAGATTTTTAAGAAAATATTGGACAATCATTAACATAACGTTGTGCAAAAAATAGAAATGAGTCATTTAGTGACAGTTTGGACAAAACGTTATAGTGCCTTGGAATAAGAATAGCTCTCAAGTAATCATGTACAGATAGTTGTTTCTTTATAAATTATAGCTTATTAAAAACAGAAAAGCAACAAGTCCATTTATCTGGTTTGAATTACTTTGAATAGGTTTGTAAAGTATTATTATTATTCCTTTTTTAATGAACATTTACTGCCCCTCACACACGATCTTGGAATAAAAGAGGTTAAAGAAAACTTGTTTGTATTAGGTCACAGAATTCCTTGGAGTATTTGGTTGCTCTTAGAATAATAAGAACAGAATAATATAAATGTGTGGCTTCTTTATCCCAAAGAAGGTGATCAGCCTTCCATTTTAAAGCTCATTTAAAAAATTGCCAATGGATTGGGATAGGCTGCTTGGGTTTGGGAGATCGGGATGGGTTCGCAGGGGTTTGGGAGAACCTCTAGCTAAGATTCTGTGCAGTTCGGAGAACCCCCAAATCCCACCCCTGGCTGGCCCTGCCCACCCCACCCCACCCCTCCCAGGAGTCCCCACAAGGCCACAAGGCCCATTTGGATGAAGGTAAATGCAGGGTGTGCACAGAGGCTCAGGGAGGCCGAAAAATGGGCCTACCGGAAGTTTGGGAAGGCCAGAAAAGGGCCAATTTCTGGCCTCCAGAGGGCCTCCAGGGCCTGGGGAGGCCATTTTCGCCCTCCCAGAGGCTTGAGGAAAACCTCTGGAGCCTGAGGAGGGCAAAAATGGCCCCCCACCATGGTGCAAGAGGCCGACTAGGCCATGCCTACCATGGCCCCACCCACCCAGCAACCAGGCAGAGAACCCTTGCTAAAATTTTTGAAGCCCATCCCTGCAATGGATCATTAAAAATAGCTGTTATTATGCCATTTATAGCAATATGATATGTGGAATTCAGAAGCCTGAAGCTTTTCATAGCAAAGGGACCAATATTATGCAATGTTTCTTTTTGTAAAGTTTGAAGAAAATATATATTAAAAGATTATTAACTATATTCAAAATGCATGGCTATTTCATACATATACATGCACAAGCATGCATACCACTGGTCATGTGAGCTATAAAATCTGGGAGCTCTCTGTCCAAAATATTTCACAGAATCAGATTGGAGCTGCTGATATAGCTCATTATTTCCAATCCTGGATAGTTATAAACAGAACTTGATGACACAAATTTGCTTTGACTTCCATGATTTTTAAAGCTACACCTGGCTAAGAGGTACCATATAGTCTTATATCAATAGGTAACACCTTTGCTGAGTTCTAACAGAGAGATACAGAAATACCATATTTTTAGGAGAATAAGACGCACCAGAGTATAAGACGCAGCTTAGTTTTTTGGGAAGAAAAGAAGGGGAAAAAATCTGCCTACCAGGTATTCATCTGGCTAGCGTCCTTAGTCTGGTCAGCTTCAGCACATTAGTTTGCTGGTTTTTTATCCCCTGCTTGGGGATAAAAAACAGCTTCTAAGGCACAGCTGAGAGGAAGCAGCAATTAGAAAAGCAGACAAAGCATGGAGGAGATCGCTTCACTTGCTAACACTTCGTTAAAGCACAGCGAAGAATCGAGGGAGCAGGCAAAGCTGGGAAGATCGCTTTACTCGCTAGTGCCTCATTAGCACCTTGTTAGGGCTGGAAAAAAGCTTTGAAAAAGCTACATTTGGAGTATAAGACACACCCAAATTTTCAGCCTCTTTTAGGGGGGAGAAAGGTGCGTCTTATACTCCAAAAAATATGGTATGTCTGAAATGGGGGAAATACTTGTAGTAATACTTGATTAGTTTGAGAAACTAATCAAGGAGAGAACCAACCTAGAACTAAGGAGAAATTTCCTGACAATTAGAACAACTAATCGGTTGAATGGCCTGCCTCCAGAAGTTGTCTGGGGGCACTGGGAATTTTTAAGAAAAGATTGTACAACCATTTCTCTGAAATGGTCTCAGGCAGTGGTTTTCAACCTGTCAACCGCTGGGAGGCTGCAATGTCTGTGAAGGAGTCAATTCACTTGACTCCTAAATGTATGAATGTGTTAATGAATATTGTATCATGAATATTGTATCAATATTGTATCATTATATAATGATACTGCTTATAAGCGCTATGTGCTTAGAGCTCAAAGCATTTTTAGAGGCTCCATACACCCACTTTACAGTCTATTTCTGTTGATCCCCTCTGGGAGGAGGTTTCAAAATATTTCTAGCAGGACTACCCGATTCTATAACAGCTTTGTTCCCTATGTCATCCGTCTGGTAAACTCGCAAGATTCGTTTTTCTCACCATGTACATGTATACATCTGAAGTAGTGGTGGGTTCCTCCCGGTTTGGGCCGGTTCGGCCGAGCCGGTAGTGGTGACGATATGACATCACTGAACCGGTTCTGCCCCCCCCACCCCCGCCCCCATGTTATTCTTGTTGCAATATTTTTAGGATCAGACTCAATAATGATAATAAAGATTAGAGGTTTAAATATGTCTCTCTTTAATCTTAACAGGCATTCTATATTCACTGAATATTTACAGATAGAAGCAAGGGAAAAAGGTGAGGGTGGCTCCTTATATATACAAGAGGCGGAGTCAAGGATGGGAGTGGTGAATTATGAATACATTAGGAAACAAAGAATAAGTTAACCCCTGATATCCCATATATACATTATTTACAGATTAGGGAATAAGGCATTTACATCTGACAAATCCCCCTCTAAATGCCGGTTCGCTATACAACACCAATTACATTCAGATTCAGGACAATATGAGACATATAATTTTGAAGTTAAATATTTGTGCTGTTTGGAAGGTAAAGGCTTCGTTAATATGTCAGCTAATTGTTCAGAGGTATCACAATGCACTGCTTTGATAAATCCATCTTGAGACAATTGTCTCACATGTTTAAACTTTATATCTATATGCCTGGATCTTTGTCCAATGGCATCGGATCTGGATATTTCAATGGCTGCTTTATTATCTTCATGCATAACAAAAGGTAAAGCAGGTTTTTTCCAGACATCTGAAATCAAATCATTAAACCATACAAGGTTATTTGCAGCTTTGGATAAACAAACATATTCCGCTTCTGTGGTTGAAGTGGCTACCAGTTCTTGTTTACCAGTGTACCAGTAAACTGGACAGTTATTTAATAGAAAAATATAACCAGAAGTGCTCTTTCTGCATGATATATCTCCAGCCCAATCCGCATCTGCGTAACAAGTAAGTTTTGGCTCTTTGTCATTACTAGGTTCTAATACTAAACAAAAATCTAATGTACTTTTTAGATATCTTAGAATTCTTTTGACAGCTTCCCAATGATACATAGTTGGTTTACTAACATGTCTTGACAATAAATTGAGAGGTAATGCAATATCTGGTCTGGTCCAATTAGATATATAAAGAAGTGAACCTATGACTGATCTATAGAAAGTATTATCTTTAAATTCAGGGGAAGACTCATCATTGTTTTTAAGGAAATCAGTTTGCATGGGAGTGTCACATGGTTTAGCATTGTTTAAATTGCATTTGTTTAGAAGTTCAATAATCTTATCTTTCTGAGTGAGTTTGAATCCCCTTCTAGTTTTGTTAATTTGTACACCAAGGTATTTGTTTACTTTACCTAGAGATTTCAACGAAAAATGTTCGTTTAGCTTATTTACAAAGATTTCTCTTCTTTCCTTGTGTTTTCCTATATATAAAATATCATCTACATAAATTAACACGAATTCAATGTGATCATCACTTTTTTTTTTACAAAGAAACAGTTATCAGCGGTGGTAGCGTTAAAATCCATGGTCTTAAGTACTTTTACCAAACAATCATACCATCTTTTGCCAGATTGTTTTAACCCATATAGACTTTTGTTCAATAGCCAGATTTCATTCTTATTAGTGTATTGACTGTGTGGTGCCCTTACATATATTTCCTTATCTAGTTTCGCGTGTAAGTACGCAGTCTGTATGTCATATTGGAATACATCAAGATTGAGTGCAGATGCCACTACCAGAGCTGTTTTAACACTCTCAGTTCTCACTGTGGGAGAGTACGTGTCAGTATAGTCCTCCGGATATTTTTGTGCATAACCTTGTGCAACTAATCTGGCTTTGTATAAAGTATTGCCTCCTTCTAGATTCTTAATTTTATAAATCCACCTAGTACCTATGATTGTTTTATCTTTAGGTGCGGTCGCAGGTGTGAATACATTTAATCCTTGCAAACTTTCCATCTCTTTTTTCATAGCTAGTTCCCATTTTTCCTTTTCTTCATAAGGGAGTTTTAATACTTCCTCATATGTATTAGGTGTTATTTGTTCACCATCCATATGCATTATATAATCTCTGTATTTACCTGGTGTTTGATTTCTATTGTTTCTAATAGCTCTTTCAGGTTTGCTATGGTTGTCATGCAAATATCTTGCTTCCTTTTTTGTTAATGTGTCTGTCTTTATTTTGTGCTGACTATTTGTCCAAGTTTTGGTTTTGTTTGTATTTTTGTTGATATTTTGATTCTCTATTGTTCCTTCCTCACAAGATTTTGTATCTTTGTATTTATCTGGAAATATTTCATTAAGATGTAATTTAGACCAGTTTGCTTGTTCATGGAACACAGCTGTTCTGGAGACTATAAATTTGTTATTATTATCAATGAATCTGTACCCTTTGGTGCCAGTTTCATATCCCATAAATCTTAATCTTCTGGATACGTTTTCTCCCTTTCTTCTCAACTGCTTAGGTATATGTACGTCTGCAGTGACTCCAAATATGTGCATGTGTGCTAATTTGGGTTTCCTATTATACATCATCTCATATGGTGTTTTATTCACAATACTGGACCAGGTTCTATTTTGAGTGTAATTTGAATAATGTAAGGCTTCTGACCAAAATTGTTTGCCTAAACCAGCATCCTCTAATGTGCATCTAATCATGGTTTGCAGTGTGGAATTCTTTCTCTCTGCAACCCCATTTTGGAATGCAGAGAATGGACTAGACGTGAAATGTAGCATTCCTCTATCCTTTAACCATTGGGAGAATTCTTTAGACATGAATTCACATCCCCTATCTGTCATAATTTGTTTTATTCTGATATTATGTTGTGTTTCTATGCGTTTGTAGAATTCCTTAAATTTCTGAAAGGTTTCATCCTTGTGTTTTAATGTGTAAACAAAACCATAGCGACTATAGTCATCTACTATTGTTAGGAAGTAACGCTTTCTATAAGTGATTGATGGAGTTAATGGACCAACTAAGTCCATATGTACTAAGTCAAAAATTTTGTTAGTCGATCTGTTGGATTTTTTTGGTCTGGGACTAGTTTTTAGTTTAGTGGATTTACATACTGAGCATTCCAAATAATTTTCACAATTTTTTATTTTGACACCTTCTGCGTGTTCAGTCATTTTTTGTACTACAGGAAAACTTGCATGTCCTAACTTCCTATGTAAGATGTGAGCACACTCATCATGAATTGGTTTACCTATTCTTGGTCTCTTCTCTTTGTGTGTATTTGTGTGATCATGGGATATTTTACATTCATCATTGTCACTGTTACTAACATTTTCATCATCTGCCTCAATACAATCCTCCATATTTGAGTCAATGTTATGTAACCATCTTTCTTTTGTTACTAGATAGGGTAGGCCTCCTTTAATCATCACAGTACCTACATTTGTTTTGTCCTTCTCTAAAGTTGCTTTCCCCTTTGAGAAAACTATATTGATATCAGAATCTCTACTTAGTTTTATGACACTTAGTATGTTATGAGGTATTTCAGGGATTAACAATACCCCCTCTATTTTTCCTAGACCAGGCAATGTTATGTTTCCTCTGCCTAATACTTGAACCTTTTCTTGATTAGCCACCTTTATTACAAACTTATCTTCTGTAAATGAAGATAGGATATTTTTGTTATTAGTGGTGTGATTAGTTGCCCCAGAATCGATAAGCCAATTATCGTTCTCATTTTGTTGTGTTTTAGTGCTGTCTTGTTTATTTAGTCCATTCAGTGAACCAGATTTTCTCTCTTTTGAATTTTCTCTACCCCCTCTACTCTCTCTGTAATTTGGTGGGCTTCTATATTTATATCTATCTGTGGAAGACTGTCTATAATTGTATCTGCTTCTATATTCTGGCCTATGTCTCTCCTTTGATATTTTGGGACAGTCTCTTCTATTGTGTTCCCTGGACCCACAATTGTGGCATTTAAAAGTTTCATTGTATTTTTCTTGGAAAGCTACCTTCCTAAAAGATTGGTGTTCTATGTGATTGCTAGAACGATTTTTTCTTGAATTGTCTTCAGCTATCAATTTGTTAGATAGACTCTCTATGGATAAATACCCTAGATTGATGGTGTCTAAGTGTGACATAAAACTATCCCATGATGAATCAAGTGAATTGATAATAACACTTTTCATTGTTTGATCTGAAATCACTTCCCCCCTCAGATGCAGCTCAGCTCTTATTTTGTTTAGAGATATCAAATGCTCACTTATGGAAACCCCTGGTTTTACTCTAGAAGAAAAGAAATCCTTAGACATTCTCGTAGTGGTAGCTACACTGTCGCTGTGGAATAGATTAAACATGCATTGAATTATTTCTGATAAGTTAGGTTTGGTTTGATACTATGATACATTGCAGGAGATACGCTAGATATTATTAAGAAGAATGCTCTGTGATGTAAACAATCTATTTTTAAAGTCCAAGGTCTTCTTGGAGGACTAGTGATAAAGAATAGTAAATTTTCTTTCATAAAGACAACCTGGAGCTGTTGATACCACTCTTGCAAATTAATGCCATCAACTCTAAGTTTTGGGAAGTCACTGGGTAAGTTTCCCACATTATTTTGTCCATTACTTACAACCTGAGGTAGTCCGTGATCTCGCAAGTGCAGGAAATCGCAAAACGGCATAGGGATGCTCGCAACGAGTCTGCGCGGTTCTCTGGCCAGTTCAAGTCTTTCCGGACCGTCTACGTGGTTTCGCACATGCGCGTTGCTCATTTCTTCTTTGGCATCGTCGTGGAAGGTTCTCTCCATTTCAGCTCGTTCGCTCTGCTCCTCTTCAGACGAGTCGGTCTCTGGCTCGGTTTTAGGAGTTCTGATGGCGGCGGCTGTTCTTCTCTTTCTCCTGTGTGCGTTGATATTTGATCCGGTCTGCGGCGTGGGGCGGAATCGGCATGGCTCTCTGGGCTCGGGCGTCGTCGCTCTCGAAGTCAGGATGGGAGCGTGTAGGTCTTGAGGTATCGGCTTGTTCTTTTGCTTCTTCGTTGGCGCTTTGGAGATTTTTAATTTTGGCCCAAATGCAGCAAAAAGCGTCTTCATTGCTGATTTTATTTGGGATTTGGTAAAATCGTCTTCGCTATCTGATTCGGGTTCTTCTGGAGATTTCGAATCTTCCTTTTCACTTTCGTTGTCTGATAACGTTTTTCGCGCCAGAAATTTTGAACTGGGCATTTTGATTGGCTCTGCTTCGCTCCCTTTGGAGGCTTGTTGAAACCAAGATGGCTGCCATTCAAAATTTCGCGCGGCATCACATCTTTTCTTTTTCATAACGACTTTCTCTGTAGTCATATCACTCACAGTTTTTTGGTCTTTGGGTTTCTCTTTGACGATGTTTTTCTCTCTCGCTGCTCCGCTGTTTTTCAGCATTTCTTGGAGATCCGCGATGAGACTTTCATCATTCTTCTGGCTTTTTAATATCTTTAATATTTCTGACCTGAGTTCGTTATTTTCTATTTCGATTTCCTCCTGGTCATTATTTCCATTTATTAGTTCTTCTTCTTCTGTGGTGTACTCTTCGGATTCTCTCGAAATCGCGTTTGTGGATTCGTTGATTATTTCTTGTTCAGTTTCTATTTCTTTGCTGTAGGCCCTGGTGTTGGGCCTATCTTTCTTAGACATTTTTAATTATTTATTGAGTCAATTAACCATCCTCTGCTACCAGTTTGTTGCAATATTTTTAGGATCAGACTCAATAATGATAATAAAGATTAGAGGTTTAAATATGTCTCTCTTTAATCTTAACAGGCATTCTATATTCACTGAATATTTACAGATAGAAGCAAGGGAAAAAGGTGAGGGTGGCTCCTTATATATACAAGAGGCGGAGTCAAGGATGGGAGTGGTGAATTATGAATACATTAGGAAACAAAGAATAAGTTAACCCCTGATATCCCATATATACATTATTTACAGATTAGGGAATAAGGCATTTACATCTGACAATTCTTACCTTTTATTTGGCCCCACCCCCAATCTATTGCTGCCTCCTGAGTCCCAGCTGATCAGCTAGAAGGAAAAAAACTGTTTAAACTCTTGCCACGGGGCTTCAAAGGGCCACCCTACAGCTAATCAATGGTAAAAGGCAGTTTGGTGGTAGACCGGTGCCTCCAAAAACAAATGAGTAGACTGGTGCCTGCAAAAATAAATGGGTAGACCAGTGCCTCCAAAAACAAATGAGTAGACTGGTGCCTGCAAAAATAAATGAGTAGACTGGTACAGTTCTGCAAGCAGTTAAAAGCCTAGTAGACCAGTACCTCTGCTAAATACTAAAGAATTGTCACATGACCTCAAGCCACGCCCATAAAATAAGCCACGCCCACAGAACCGGTAGTAAAAAAATTTAGAACCCACCCCTTATCTGAAGTAGACTGCATTGTTTCTCTGTGTCATATGTATAGGTGTGTATCTGCATAATATTTATTTATTTATTTTCTTGTCATGTTTATATAGTGTATATTGGAGGTGGCGACCCTTTGACAGCTGTATGCAATGAAATTTCATTTTAATGCATGCCGAGTAGTGTATATTTAAAGTGACAATAAAGTTATTATTCTAAGTTATTCTAAGTCTAATGAATAAATATGGTAGTTCATACTTCCTTGTGAAGCAAATGGCCTGAACAGAACAACAGTGCAGAAAAAGAAATCAGAGCAACATACAAGGGCATTTGCAAAGGACAGAATGTGAGTAGGGCATAACACAGTGAGTGTTGTAATGCAAAGTCACCTTCCTCCTTATTTCATAGGTGTGTCAGTCTGTATGAGTGTTGGCTTCTGACAAAACCATCCAATACGGCTAATGCTTCTACTCACCTCATTTGTGTGAAGAGCAAAATCACCAGGCCTCCTTATCTAACGAGGTTACAAAAATGCTATTTCATAATTCCCAGTCAAATAGTTTAGCTTCCAATGTTTCAATATGTTCTTCACTGTGAAAAAACAGAATTTTGCAACAGAATGGCTATTTGCCAAAAAAAAGAAAAAAAAGAAAAAAAAAAGACACATAATATTATTGTTGGAAAATTACTATGGGTAGTTTCCAGGCTTTGCATCCAGCACACTCCTAGTCCATTCCCATACCAAATCAAAACATGCACAGACACCACTCAGTTCAGCTAGCAAAAAATATGACTTGATATGTAATTAACAAATGCCAACAAACATCTAAAGACTTAATTATCAAAAGCAGGCTAAAAGACAGGCAAAAACAGGATGAAAGAGAGACAACAACAATTTACATGACCTACTGTGTATCGTGAAATGTGCCAGAGACACTGAAAAAAATATTGCTGTTAATTATCATTGCTAAACAGGGATTAGATGTGGCTTGGTGTGACCAAAGAGATGAAGCCCAGGTTCTCTCTCTTTAAATGACATGTTTATTCAGGTAAGATTGGAAGAACTCTGAATGCCATTTGAAGCAAGTATACATACATACATACAGACAGACAGACAGACATACAGACATATACATACATACATCAGTGGTGGTATTCAGTCAGTTCTATCCGGTTCAGGCAAACCAGTAGCGGGGGCTGCAGGAGGCTCCGCCCACCCACCCGGATGTCATCACGTCCTGTTTTTGATGCTCTGTGCATGCATGGAAGGATCTTGTGCTCACATTTGCGAACCGGTAGCGAAGGTAAGTGAATACTACCCCTAATACACACACACACACACACACACACACACTACATAAGGAATAGAAGTTATAAAAATACTCATGCATACATTATGTGGTTTTGATCACATGTTCATCCCAAAGGCTTGTGGTTTCCTATGGAACTTTCCACAGGCCCAAAGGCCAGTTAGGACCCAAACTTTAATTCTGTCATTTCAACATAAGAACCCTTTGATCAAATATCAGAATTATCAGAATCCTGATCAACAATCATGACAATCCATATGGGAATTACTTTTGGTTATCCCAGTTTAATTCTTTTATATACTGTACATGACAGCAGCAGAATAGAGTTGGAAATTAGGACATTGGGTGGCCCTTCTACTCCAAATCAGAAAGAAAACAAATTTATGAATGGGGTTGATATATCTAACAATTATAGTACTGGGAATTTATGTTCTTATCTCAGATACACACATACACACATTCCAGTACTAAATGGGTTTCTTGATGAAATCAAAGACACATTTCAGGATGCACCTTATTTTTTATCTGTGACAACGGTGGGGGTGATGAAAGGGAATCCTCTCTTTCAGCCTACAGTGCTTCCAAGTGTCTCTGAGTAAATCAAATAATGTCATCTTATCATTCACTGATGTCTCAGTGTTCAGTGATTTGTTCTTCAGCAGGAGAAATTTATTGGGGGAAGGACCTACAATTTGCTTCCGGCAAAATGCAGGTGAAAGGGGAGGCACAAACACATCACCTCCATGTCTGTATAGATTATTTGCAGGCTCCATTCTGTTCCCTACAGATTTGCTGAAAAGTGGAAGGATCCTAAAATTCAGGTTAATTTCCAGCAGATGTTTTCTCTTTCCATAGCCTTTCCTTCTTCCCACAAGGCAGAATAGACATTCCTCTTTCTGAGTGTTTCAAAGAGCTGCGATCCAACTTTGGCATTCAAGCAACGGTTTTATGAAACAATACTGTCAGCATAATATGGTCTTTAAATAGTAGTAAGTGCTCCTTAGTGAACTAGCACTTATGCCACAAGCAGTTACAGAGGTTTAAAAATCTGTTTTTTATGAGGATTAACTTGATAAGGTTCTGTTGGTTGTTGGTTGTTTTTTTTTTAAGTAATCTTTATCTAAATAATGATTTCCAGTGCTTGCTTATCACAGTTTCACTCTAATATTACCTCATGACCTTTTTACCTTTTCTAACTTTCGTTTTAATTCAGCCATACCTGTCAAAAAGAAGAAAAAATACTGTGTCATTTCCTCTCTTAAATGTAAACCTTTTTTTTTTCTTTTTCATTTTTCTTACTTTGGCTCTAGCATCTTAGTGAAGAGCTTATTTTTCCTAAAAGTTTCAAATCCGTAGTTCCATTTATTTATTTACTTCCAAATCTAAAGGAAACTAACTGATTGGCAAATCAATGCAACCAAGGTCAGATTCCAGTCAAAACTAAAGTCAGACTAAATATTTTTGTCCTGTTTGCATTTTTAAGCACTTTTTTTTATTTTAACTCTACAAAACAAAAACTAATATTTTAAAAAATACAGAATAAGAATAAAAAGGAATCCATGAAATCAAACAAATTGAATTGAAAGAAACATAAACAAAGAAAAAAAAGAATAAGAATTGGTAGTATACATAAGTACAGAGCCTTAAGGAGAAATTTAAATGTCTTCAACATCCATATTCAATATTTTTAATGAGAATGGCATTTCTGCAGATAATCAAATAGGAAAAACATTGTTAATAAGTATAATGCATAGCAACCACACCTAAGTAAATGTATCTCTTGTTGAAATTCTTTGTTGTAATATCTATTTTTTATCCCAAACAATTTCCCACACTTATGAACACTGAATACAATACAAAAAATGTTCCAATAAAGAAAGGAATCTATCAGTGTTTTGTGATGGAAATTTTGATAATATTCATGTTTGTTAATTATTAAAAACATTTGCACAGCATTCAAGAATTCAATGTTCATAAAGAGAAATAATTACTAGCATATAGGAAAGTTTACAATAATTGAAGCTTTTTCTTTTTCTTTTCTTTTATTCTGACTCACATATGTGTAGAGTAAATGAACACACATTTTGCCAAATATTAAGCGCTTTCTTGGATACATTACTATTTAAATTAAATAAATAAATAAAAAATACTTACGATGTACTTGTGATATGTAATTATTACTGTTTTGGAAGGAAATGTTAGACAAAGTCTGGGAAATATCCACAAGATTTTTGAGGGTGCTGTTTGGTCTTACAATTACACTATTTCTATCCTTTTTATGCAGAATTTAAGTAGTAGGGTGATTTGGGAGAGGGAGGGGCTGTTTATCATTTTTCTTATTCCTCCTCCTCCTCCTCCTTTAGAAACCTGTACATAATTTTTTTCATATATAAAAGATAAATGTAAAGGTTTCCCCAGTTGTGTCTGACTTGGTGTGTGTGTGCTCATCTCCGTTTCTTAGCTGAAGGAGCCAATATTGTCTGAAAGCAATCTCCATAGTCATGTGGTTAGCGTGACTATAAGACAAGGTATAACGTTGTTACCTTCCCACCGAAGTGGTACTTATTTATCTACTCACATTTGCATGCTTTCGAACTGCTAGGTGGGCAGGAGACGGCAAGGATGAGATCTCACAACATCATGTGACACTTAAGTCTCAAACCCAAAACTTTCCAACTGATAAACTCAGTGTCCTTAACCAATGAGTCATTGCGCCAGCCCCCTCTTTTCATCTATACAAATCTCAGAACACTGGAGGTGGAGTGAGTAATTTAAAGAAAGAGATAGGAACAATCCGCTGTCCTGCTTCTATTCCAAATCATAATTTTCAACCAAAAATGAAAAATCAAAATCCTAGTGCTGTAATTTTTCCACCAAAGTTTAACAGCAAAATTTCAGGATAATGTGATATATCCAAAATGTCAATGTGGTTTGCCAATCCCTGGCCTAAATGTACATATGCAATTCCTATATAGAAAAACAAACAGAAATAAACACACACAATACATACACACACACACACCAGGGGTGCTATTCAGCAGGTTGTGACACGTTCTGGAGAACCAGTAGCGGAAATTTTGAGTAGTTCGGAGAACCAACAAATATCACCTCTGGCTGGTCCCAGAGTGGGGAGGGAATGGAGATTTTGCAATATCCTTCCCCCAGGAGTGAGGAGGGAACGGAAATTTTGCAGTATCCTTGCTACGGCCACCAAGCCATGCCCACCAAGCCATACTACTCCTACCAAGCCACACTCACAGAACCGGTAGTAAAAAAATTTGAATTCCACCACTTACACACAAACACACCTTTGTCTAATTTAGGTGATTAACTAAACACTGTTTTATCATTGATTGCCAAGTTTTTAAACCAATTGCAAAGTGTTAAACTGGCTAAGCATTGTACTCCTGGGTGAAATCTGTCCTTTTGTTGTAAATAATTGCTGATTTTTTTTTTTTAAAGTGGAAGAATCCTGTATAAATCTCATGGCCTGCTTAGCACTGCAATTCAGTCGAAGGTCAGCGTGCTTGAAAATTAAAAGGAGGGTTTTGTATCCTTTTCATCTATTGCACAATCGTTATATAAAGTTCATTCTCTGTAGGCCTATTTGGCATGTCAAGTCAGAAAAGAATGTTGGTACTTTGAGGAGAGTCAGTAGCATTTCTTGTCCTCGGAGGGCAATTTTTCATTCTTGCAAGTAAAAACTACACAGACTCCGTTGTTTGTAATCTGTTTTGCATCTCTTTTGCAGAGCAAGAAAATCGCCCTACGTAGCATTAACATTTTAAGGCATGGTAACCTAAGTGCAAAGAATGGAAAGAAGTCATACTGACTTCTTTGTCTCACTTAATATTACCTATATCAAGACTGGGCCACAGAAGGACTTGCAACTACCAGCTTCCATTATCTTAATCAGAATTGCTAATGAGAAAGCATTAGTGAATGTGGCACTTCTAAAGGAACGATTTAGATCATCAAGTACAATTCTTTGCTATAGGCTAGAATCCAGATGTAGTACTCATCAGCCCATAACTAACCAGACTGTTAAGATTATCCACCTCCAGACAAATCTGACTTCTGCAATGGTATAAAGTAAGTGGCAGGGTTCCAAGTAACAGACCCAATGAAATCAAAACTCTGAAGCCTGGAGTTTCCCCAAAGTAAGAATTTATTAGGAATGCCATATTGGCATAACTGGTAAAAAATTGATTCTGAAGGACTTGAGGTTTTCCCCACTCAAATCAAGACCCAAAGTTCAGGCCCCCAGGTCACACATCCATCACATGGTCTGATCAGGTCACAGTCCTCCTTCGGCTGCCTTTGGTCCACACTTCTAACCACCTGATGGGGATATGCTTGGCTCCCGCGAGAAAGAATGTTATTTTGGCTACAGTTTCCTCCTTACTATCTCATCTCCCCTCTCATGTTCCCACAGTTGCAACCGGCCTTGCTGTGACAGCCCTGAAGATTTCCAAAATGGTTTCAGGGCTAACAGTAAATTATTATTGTCTTCTAGATGACAGACCTGAAATTATTTGAAGCTTGTCCCTTCTCCATATCTTTTTCTTAAGGCTAAATTTATGCTGTTCTTCTTGCAGTCTCCTTTTGTACAATGTTGCTAATACTTCAAAACTGTTGATGCACTTCAGGTTGTCACAGGAATCAGACACAGCTCTACCTGCAAATACTAGTAACTGAACAAGAAAACTTCTACTTTTAGGAGCCTTCAAAGCATATGAGCTTCAGTTATTTGACCATCAGTATTGGAAAAATCAAATTAATATGTAATAAAATCCAAAAAGGTATTTTTACCATTCTGAAGAAGTTTTGATTGAGGAATCATTTGGTTTTGCACAGAGCTCCTTGTTGACTTTTTATGATTCATGTAAACACTTTTGTTGACATTAAACAAGTTGATTTTCATGAACCACTAACATTTCAACCCATACGTGTATCAAGATATCTGGACTGAGTTAGGAATGGAAAACCTACAGCTTTCCAGCTGTTATTGTAATATAGCTGCCAGAATTTTGCCCTCCTGGCCAAACTGTCTGCTAGAACTTGTACTTTAGCAACAGCTGGAAAACTGCAAATTCTTTCAGGATCCAAAAAGAATATGGGGAGAAAGCAGTCATTTGCTTTTCTGCCTATAATACTTTTTAAAGAATTGAAGTTCACAGATCAGCAGGACTGCCTGTTTTGTTAACCTTATCACTATCACACTTTGGAAATGAGCCACATCTCTAAGTAGTTCCTTCTTGGAGTCTTTAGATTAGATTTACTAGCAAATATTTCTATTAGGAAATCAAAAGTCTACCACCATTGCAGAATCAAAGGCAAATAGCAAAGAACCAAGCATAAAAAAGATCACTTTGTTTATTTGAAATCTTAAAAAGTGTGGCATGACCCAACTTTGAAAAATTGGTTGATGGAGCATGCCTCCAGACATAAAATTGAACCAAGAAAAAGCTTACTTTGGGGCTGAAAATAGTTCCTCAGTCATTCTAGTCTTCTTTTGATACTCCAAGTTTTTCACCTTTCCAAATATCTTCATTCTGCTTTAACAAAGAAAATTGCTCTAATTATCATCTTTACTTGAGAGGAAGTCAACTCTAAATTAAGATGACCTCCCTTCCACATAAAAACAAAAAAACTAGATAAAAAGAAGCTCATTTATCTCAGTTCCATACTGTTAACAAAATCTAATATGACCTTCATCTTTTAAAGTTATATTATTGGAGGGAAAAGATTTAGCTTTCTTTTTATAACAGTGTGGTAATTCTAGAATGGAAAAATATTCAGGTTCAACTCACCCTTGTTTCAATATTACGGTGATTATTTATAAAAATAATATTATGATAATAACATGTTATGTAATGGTAATAATATTAAGAGAAGAATAGTCTTTTTGGTGCAGGTAATTGTATTGATACATTAACTATTTAAGTATTTTTAACAGCATTTATTGTAACAGTGTGTGTATTAATAAGATGGTGTAGGGCAGCGGTGTCAAACTGGTGGCCTACAAACTGGATGCGTTATGCACAGGCCACGCCCACCCCAGCTCCGTGAAGGGAAAAAGCATCGCGAAAAGTCATGTGATGGCAACGTGATGGTGAGAGTTTGAAACCCATGGGGTAGGGGATAATCAATATACTAAAAAGAAAAAAAATCCTCTTGTCTGTAATCTTTAAATTGGGCAAAATGATGAATCATAGGGCAAAACGTTTTCAGCCAAGGTATCTCTAATGGGGGACCTTACAAAATGCATCCAAAATCCAGGATCTATGGCTCCCATGGAATTGAAATTTGGCAAATGTTATGAAGCATAACAATAATCATAAAAACATTTTATGATATAATACAAAATGTCATAAAGTATTTTTGTGGTTAGTTCCTGATGTTTGAACTGTGATATACAGTTTAGCAAGGGCTATATTCAAAAAAGATACATCTTGGAATATATCCCTGAACTTTTCCAGTATATTAGAAGCTCTGTCACTGTTGAAGACACTGAGGAATCTGATAAGAAAATATCTCCAAAGCAATGACCCAATGGATTATCTAGTGCCATGCAAAAACCTACTTACAATTTCTCAGTTTTCTTCCACTTGAAAGTGGAAGAAAACTTGAAAGATTCAAACTCTTTTCCTTCTTTCCATTCTTTTTCTCTCCTGCCTCCTCCTCTTCCTTCTGCTTCTCCTCTCTTTCTTTTCCTCTATCTCCCCTTCTTCTTGATTTTCATTGTTATTCCCATTATATCCTTTTATGTGTTTGAGAATTCACAGTTATTTCAATGCTGCTTTTCAGAGTAGTTTACCCTTGAAATGGAGATGAGTGCTGCCCCCTATAGTTGGTAATGACTACGGAGTAAAATCTGCAGGGACTACCTACCTTCCTTCCTTTCCTACCCTGGAAACAATGGAGCATCTATTGCCAAAACTGATCCCACATTTGGCATCTCATCATTCCAAAGTCTCCTTGCCTGACAACACTTCTCAGTCTGAAAAAAAAAAAAACCTAAAATCATGGGGTTAAAATCATAGAATCATAGAGTTGGAAGATAGCTCAGACATCATCTGGTCTTCTCTTCCCAGTGTTAAAGATTCCGCTAAAGTTTCACCATTGTGGCCTCTGTAACAAGGCACAATGTCTTTCACTGAGATTTAAGTGAGGTATGAGAAACCAGAGAAAATGTAGACAATTGGAGGGCAGATTGCATCATGGGGGAAAAAGTCACACACCACTTGTCTTCCTTATTATTAAATAAGTTCAAAGAATCCACACTCTGTTCTTGATAATTTCATTGAAATGCCCTTTTCCTTGGGAATTAAAATTCAACCATTTATTTTTCATCAGAATGATTAAGAATTTGTAGGGGGGGGGCAAGATAACCCTTTCTCTTGGTAAGATAGAAAAGACATCAGGTCCTGAAAGAAATTAGATAGATGGCAATTTATGCAGTCATGAAGATTTTTGTATAACTTCATAAATATAGAATTTTAGGTTAACAACGGGACTTCTAAACTAACAGCGGGTTCTGTCCAGGAATGTGACAACTACTGTATATCATCAAACATCTTTGAGAGATATCCATTCAGCCAAAAGTACTTCTTGAGTCCTTGCAGCCAGCATGTTGGGGAAAAAAACATCCTCTATCATCCTTTCCCAACTTTTCCACCCCATTAATTATTTTTATGTCAAGTTTTCCTTTACCTATTTTTGCTAGATCCAAATGAAGTAGTCTGCACTACTATTAAACTTCTCATCATTCCTACCACCCATCTCCTTCCACTTATGACTGTATGACTGTAACTTTGTTGCTTGTATCCTTATGATTCATATTGATATTGTTTCCTGATTGCTTATTTGTACCCTATGACTACCATTAAGTGTTATTTCTTATGATTCTTGATGAACGTATATTTTCTTTTACGTACACTGAGAGCGTATCCACCAAGACAAATTCCTTGTGTGTCCAATCACACTTGGCCAATAAAAAAATTCTATTCTATTCTATTCTACAAAACATGATATAGTTTAGTTCCATGTTCTTGAAGATGATCCTGTAGAAATGTGAAGAGAAAAATCACTTTATTTAGACGGATGACTTATTGTCATAATGATCAATTTATTGTTCATTATTTGAATAATCAATGTTTTTCTTTTTGATCTCAGATAGTCATGAGTCCTGGAGGGGATAACATATCAAAATAATTGGAGAGGTGAGGCTAAAATTTCTTTCCTTCATTCTTGTTAACTGTTGGGAGATTGGGGAAAATTATACTTTTATAGGGTGCTACCAATAGCTTAGTTTGCTATTGAAAATCCTTAAAAACTTGCTTTGCTAATTTGCTACAGTATAGTTTTCATTGGACTAAGATCTTCGAAAAGCTAGCGATCATAGGCAATCTCCAGATCATGGGTAGCTAAACCTAGTTCTGTATTCTTCTATGCAAAAACTGTATGTAAAATGTATGTTAAAAACCCAGAATCCCAGCCCCTTTATTTTATTTATTAGATTTTTATTCCACCTTTATTACTTCATTTCAAGGTGGCAAAAATATATAAAACTACTTCCTCCCATTTTTCCCACAATAACAACTCATCTATGAGATGAGTTGGGTTCAGATATGACTCATCCAGGATAACCAAGTCAACTTTTATGTCAAAGGCAGGATTAGATTTAACAGACTTTTGATTTCCAGGCCAGCACATTTAAACGCATTTAAGGAATACAAATATGTGCAATTTCTTTAGAGCTGCTCTGTTCTTTCTTTTTGGGTTGTTTGGGATTTTCAAAAATGTTTTTAGAAGGAAAAGAATTGCTTTTACAATTTGCTTCTTCACATCTGGATATAAAGAGTTTCAGTCACCATGCTGTGGTCCAGAATATAATTCCCTTCCAGGAATAATCTCAGAGGATTGTTTTCACTGATAATTGTTTCACAACTTCCATAAGTGGAAGCAGTGCAAAGCAAAATGGAAACTGATGTTTCACTCAGCCAACATATTTGGCAAGACAATAAAGATATGGAGAAGAAGGCTCCTCTTTGTTTCCTTTCTTCTCTGTGTTAGCATTTCTCCATGCTAAAGAGATGTCTAGAGCAAACTAGATAGAGAGCAATTCCTGAAAATATATCCATTCCCTTCTACCCAATTACCAAACCATGAAATGTACATGTATGAACTGGCTGAATGAGATGTATTTTAACTGGGAAAAATATAATTCAAGGCAGGGTATAAGTAAAACAAACTTTGCACTAACTGCTGTTGCCTTATTGTTTTCTTACTGGAGAAAACTTGTTCCATTCCATTGTTTTGGAAGAGTCTTCTTTTCCATTGGAATCAAACTCTTTGATATCATCTGATTCTTTCCCTATCTGAATCTCTTTCTTTCTATTTTGGCCATCTTACCTGGTCAAGAGGACATGATACAGCCAAATTGAACCAACATCAGAACATCAGACCAGATCCACAGACAAGCTTACCTGTAATTCAATGGCAGGAAAAGATGTTGAACAAGACACCTGTGACATAAATGACTTGTGAGTGACAATGTATAACCCTAAAATTATTTGAATTATTAGATTTCATATTTCTAAACCATCCATCTCCTTCAAACAGAGGCTCTGTTGAATTAAATGAATATGATTAGTAGGAATTGATATGAATTCATGATACGATGCAAAAGGAGGCTCCAGAAATTAAAAGTGAGAATTATGGTGTTGGAAAGAGTTCAGTATTTCTGTATTTATTGTTGATGGGGGATGGTTGTTTTCATTTCATAAAAATAACAGTTTTTTTAAAAAAAAAACTTTTCTACTGCTGGTCAAGCCAAGTTAATTGGGAATTATGGAAACTGAAATCTAAAGCAGCTTGCTGGAAGGAACTGATGATGACAGTAAGTCTAAATTTAAATGCCAATTATCTTGTTTTGCATTTGCAACATCCCAAATGAAATAGGAACAAAATTCTATTTAACATTTGGAGTATAGCAATCTATCACGTGAGACAGAGTTGCATGTAAACCAGAACTCCATGTTAGGCCACTTCTTGTATGAAGAAACTTGTTGAATATGTGCATCTAACAACTAGTTACATTACGTACTTTCTAAGTAAGATGTAAGTTTTTAAAAAAATTATGACCTGTATAATCCACTAACGTTAAGCAAGATAAAATTGTTGTTTTGGAGTATAAGGTAAAGGTAAAGGTTCCCCTCGCACATATGTACTAGTTGTTCCTGACTCTAGGGGTGGTGCTCAACTCCATTTCTAAGCCAAAGAGCCAGCGCTGTACGAAGACGTCTCCATGATCATGTGGCCAGCATAACTAAACGCCAAAGGCGCACAGAACGCTGTTACCTTCCCCCAGAGGTGGTCCCTGCTTTTCTACTTGCATTTTTTATGTGCTTTCAAACTGCTAGGTTGGCAGAAGTTGGGACAAGTAATGGGAACTCACCCCATTACGCAGCACTAGGTATTCGAACCGCTGAACTGCTGACCTTTCGATCGACAAGCTCAGTGTCTTAGCCACTGAGCCACTATGTCCCTCTGTTTTGGACTATAAGCAAAGTTAATTCCAAGCTAAGAGCAGTATGAAGAACATACATCAAGGCAAACTAATTTGCCTATATAGGCACCACAATCATTCCTACATAGCTCAGCTTCTAGTAACATACAACTCACCCACCAAAACCACAAGATAGGAAATACAACTGACAATATAGCAAGAAATAATAATAATCAATAATATAATATTGAATCTGTTACAGAAGAGGAACATCCAGCCCTGTTATCTTTTTTCTGTAGAACTGAGTGCTCATTTTTATTCTAGGCTTCATCTATCTGCTCACTTTTGTAGAAAACAAATAACAACAGTCATAAAAATATTACCATTATAAATTATGGTATATATACACACACACATAACATGTGCGCGCACACATATATATAGGACAAGCATGAAGCACTCTAGCTATTACATATGGGAAATGAAACCCAATGGCTACAACCCAAACAGTAGAAGGCAAATGTCTAAAGTTCAATCAGCCTTGGGGGTGAGGAAGAGTTGGGCAAGCACTTTGGAAAAAACAGAGTAGTGAGAATACATTTGATGTATTTCATTATTTCTGGATTGAGTAACCTTCTCGGCAGGCATTTAGCTGACAAGTTGCCGAGAAAGACACTGCAACTGATTAATGATAAATGCAATGTCCTTGCACAGTGGGAAAGACCAAGAAATGTGCTTTAATGTCTCCCCCTGGTGAAAGGAGTCTGTTTCATCTTCCCATTGATAAGGCAGTAGCAATAATGATGATTTTACTGCTTCCCTTCTGCTCTATAGCACTGTAATTCATTTTGGCTGGAGTGACATGATGTGCACAGTCCAAAACCAAATTCAAAGCAATCTATTGTGTGGCAGGAGCTTAATTGTTTATTTCAGCTTTAAAGTACTAATCTTAACAGAAGAGCAGAGTTGGAAGGGACCTTGGAGATCTTTTAGTCCACCCCCTATTCAAACAGGAGACCCTATACCAGTGATGGCTAACCTTTTTGCTATTGCGTGCCAGGAAGGGAGGTAAGGGAGGTTCGCGCTCATGCATGCCCACACCCATAATTCTATGCACCTCTCTAGGAGTCTCTGGAGGCTGGGGATAGCAAAAAAGTCACTTCCTGTCCAACTAGAAGTTGGGAAACTGGCCATTTCGGGCCTCCAGAGGGCCTCTGAAGGGGTGGAGAAAGCTGTTTTCGCCCTCCCCAGATGCATAGAGAGGATCTGGAGCCAGGTGAGAAAGAAAAATGGACCTTCCCCACCCCCTGAAGCCCTCCGGAGGCAGGAAATAGCTTGTTTCCCTACTTCTTGTGAGCCCAGAAGGCCCAAAAATCATGCACATGCCGGAGCTGACCTGGCATGCCCACTGATATGGCTACACGTGCCACCTGTGGCATGAGTGCCATAGGTTCACCATCACGGCCCTATACCATTTCAGACAAGTGACTGTCCAGTCTTTTTTTTTAAAGCCTCCAATGATACTACCCACAACTTCTGAAGGCAAGCTGTTGCATTTGTTTATTGTTTTCACTGTCAGGAAATTTCTCCTTAGTTCTGGGTTACTTCTCCCCTTGATTCTTTAAGATTCTGTCTTGGCCAACCTGACCATACCACAGGGAACATTTTAGAAAAACCATCTAAGTAGAGAACCTTCATCATGTGGCATTTTCTTCATAGACATAGGATTCAGGAGATTTTTTTGCTCTAAACTATCAGTTACATTCAGAGTTGGAATTCAGCCAGTTCGGACCTGTTTGAAAATACAACATTACCTGGAAACAACCAAACAAGTGCAGAAGTTGAGTCCTTCAGGAGTAGGGCGGTATACAAATCAAATAAAAAGAAAAAAGAAAAGAAAAGAAAGAATGCTTTGTATTTGTGTTGTTATATTAGTGTGAATAATTCTCTCATAGATAGATGATGTATACCTTCTTTTTTTTATTATTGAGGGGGTCATGGAAGACCATTCTTGCCAAAAGCTTCCATCTGGTCATTTCTATGAAGCATTCTTTCACCTTAAAACTGGGACATATAAGAACTTTTATAGACTGCCTACTTTCTAGACTCTCAGGATGGAACAATTCCACTCCCTTCTGCATTGATGAGATCCATGTTAATCAATGCCATCACTCTGCTAAACAACTAATTCACACAACACTGTCAAACTATCTAGTAAGGCTGTATTCTATTATTCTTCTCATCTTTCCGATTACCTATCGCCCCATCTTCTTATAACTATAACTTTGTATCTTATAAGCTTGTATTTTACGATTTATATTGTTTACTTATTATCCTAGTATGACTTATGTTGATTTCTTATTTAGTATCCTATGATTATCAAGTGTTGCATCTTATGATTTATGATGAATGTATTTTTACGATGACTATGATAATGATTTATCACTTATTGCTTGTATGTACACTGAGAGCTTATGCACCGGAGACAAATTCCTTGTGTGTCCAATCACACTTGGCCAATAAAATTCTATTCTATTCTATTCTATTCTATTCTATTCTATTCTATTCTATTCTATTCTATTCTATTCTATTCTACTCTACTCTACTCTACTCTACTCTACTCTACTCTATCCATCTCCACTCTTATGCTTAAAGTAACAAAGATAAGAGGAAGCTTTACGAAGAGATGCTGAGGGAACGGAGTACATTTAGCATTTGAAAGATAATTGAGGGGGACTATGTAGATTTATTCAAGCAAAGATTGGATAGCTTTGGGGATGTCTTTATCTGAGTTCCCACAGGGAGTAGAAACCTAGATTCTGTGGCCTAAATTTATTTATCATTCATTTATTCATTCATTTGTTCATTCATTCATTCAATTTCTATAGCCGCTTTTCTCAGCCAAGTGACTCTGGGAGGCTTACAATTTTATAATTATAAAATAGTTGAAACAATTTAAAACAATAAAGCAATAAAAACATGCAAAGAATATGCCAGGGGTAAAATCTACTTACCTTCCCTACTGGTTCGGAAGTGCCTGCGCCCCGCGCACGCAGACCCTCTGCGCATGCACAAACCCTTCTGCGCATGCAAAGAGGATAAAAAACAGGTTACTTCCTGGTTTTAACAACGACTGGGCAGGTGGGTGGAGCCTCATGCTGCCATCACTACTGGTTCTCTGAACCACCTGCCACCATTGCTACAGGTTCGACTGAACCAGTCCAAACTGGTAGCATATTATCCCTGCAATATACCTCTGATTCTATGATTTCAAGCTTACCCTTGCTGAAGGTAACAAAGGCAGAGCTATGGCACCTTAACTGAAAGCTGTGGAGCTACTACAAGGAGATACCGATTAAGGAGAGCTAACTTTCATTTGAGACCAGCTTTACTCAAAGAGGCACCCAAAAGCATCTCATGCTGTTTGGAGTTTTGGCTTTGTATTTTCAATATATCTGGAAGTCTCCATGATGTTCAAACCAGAATCTACTCACCAACCTGAACAGATGAAACACACTCTACTCCATAGTAACTTTGATATAGGAATCAGCTATTTTCCTCACAGCTTGGACTTGTTTGCTGGTTGAAATTGCTGTTCTTTCTAAATAAATTGTCTGTACTTTGTTCATCTCTGTTTTTGTGAAATGGAAAAGTTGCAGAAAATAAGACCATCTCTGGACTAGGGAGAGGTCTAAATATAGTGCCTCAATTCCTCTGCTTGTGCCTGTTTTCAGTCTTGGCCTGGAGATGCTGGCAATCCTCCAAGTTCTAAAATAAGCATAAAAAGTGCAGTCCAAATGCATAAAATTAGGAGAAATGACTGAGAAAAGGGTGACCTTGTTAAAAAGATGAATATATTAGGAGGATCTCGGTGGCGCAGTGGTTATAGTGCAGTACTGCAGGCTACTTCTGCTGACTGTTGGTTACCTGCAATTTGGCAGTTCAAATCCCACCAGGATCAAGGTTGACTCAGCCTTCCATCCTTCCGAGGTGAGTAAAATAAGGACTCAGATTGTTGGGGAAAATATTCTGATTCTGTAAACTGCTTAGAGAGGGCTGTAAAGCACTGTAAAGCAATATATAAGCCTAAATGCTATTGCTATCTCTGGTGAAAATATTGCAAATTACCAGGATTTTTTTTTCAGATCATGAAATTGAGAAATGAAATCCACCATATCAACGTATGCTTCTGAAACAACAGTCCATAATTGCCATTTAATCTGTTCCTCATTTTTGTCTCTTGCTTCTATTTCCATGCTGAAATTTATATTGTAACTTTTCTATTAATAAATAACTCTACACATTTATCCATTTCTCAGGATTGTATTCCACCAATCCCACTATAATCTATAAAAAGTTATGTGATGCCACTCTTTACAGTAAATAATGTTTTTCAGGAAAGGTTTAACCTGAAAGAAAAATAAGGAAAATGTCAAAGTATTCATTTTATATGCATAAGATATTGTGTTATATTTTTACCAAGAAGTTGATTTCCCTGAAATCAACAAACAGGTTTTCTAGAATCTAAAAACCGATAGGCAGGTGAGGGCAGGGGCTTGAAAAAGAAAAGAAGAAATTTTCTGAAAGACCTATTCCTGCTCAGGGCAAAGAAGAATGTTGTTTCATACACTTTGCCTCACCAAAGTTGATAAAATAAATCACCTTATCATAAGGGACTAAAAAATATCTTTTCCTTTTCAGGCCAAAAGTAAATTATGTCTGATCAGATATGGGTGGTCCACTTTAACTTGGGGGGCTGCATGATAACTTCCTGCTGTTCCTGAGCTTTTATGATATTAAATGCACTCTCTATATACACACTCCTAGTGTGTGTGTGTGGGAGGGGGGGTGGAGAGAGGGATTGAGGGGGAGGGAGAAATAGACAAATAGACATATACACAAACTACTCTCTTGTCTATAATCTTGGCCAAGCAAAACAACTTTCTAAGACACTTTTGGGTTATTCTCACTGATCCTGCTTCCCCACTCAAGTGGTCTTTTTGTTGTATCTTTGTTGTTGTTAGTTGCGAAGTCATGTCCGACCCATCGCAACCCCATGGACAATGTTCCTCAAGGCCTTCCTGTCCTCTACCATCCTCTGGAGTCCATTTAAGCTCACTCCTACTGCTTCAGTGACTCCATCCCGCCACCTCATTCTCTCTCTTCCTCTTCTTCTTTTGCCCTCAATCGTTCCCAGCATTAAGCTCTTTTCCAGTGAATCCTTCCTTTTCATTAGGTGGCCAAAGTATTTGAGTTTCATCTTCCAGATCTGGCCTTCTAAAGAGCAGTCAGGGTTGATCTCCTCTAGGACTGACCAGTTTGATTGCCTTGCAGTCCAAGGGACTCGCAGGAGTCTTCTCCAGCACCATAGTTCAAAGGCCTTAATTCTTTGGTGTTCAGCCTTTCTTATGGTCCAACTTTCACAGCCATACATGCAACTGGGAAAACCATAGCCTTGACTATAGGCACTTTTGTTGGCAGGGTGATGTCTCTGCTACACAAGCCCCTCCACCATGACAAGGCAGTAATCTATGAAGGGGTGTTGTATTTTAAGTAATGGAAATCAATCTAATTAGAGGAAGAGAGATTTGAACTTCTGCAACACACTGGCCCTAGTCATTGATCGCTGGTGTTGGGGAGGAGCCCCAATCAGTTTTCATGAATGTAAATCTCAATGATGTCAAAAGAGACCTAATTGAATTACTTCATGTTATCACCCTGTCCTTTCTGGTATGTAAATTAGAAAGATGTCCTGCCTTCCTTCCTTCCTTTCACCTTCCAAATCTGAAAGTCAAAACAGCCTTTGATAGTGAAACCAAATATGATTTTATTGTAGCTTTTCTCTGAAGTGAATAGCCTTAGAGATAATAGAGATGGAGATATTTCTGCCTTCCAGTCAGGTTTACTCCTAGCAACAGCGTGGAAAAATCCTTGCAGTTTTCTTGGCATGAGTTTCGGAAGTGGGTTTTCATTATCTTCTTTGGGTTGAGAGAGAGGAAAGGTCAAAGTTAGGATTTCTTTTTCCTCAGTTTGGGGAAGGATTTTTGAGGTGTAGTTTTGTTTTTTGAAGTTACGTTTTTGAAGTTGGTTAGTATTTTCACTGGTGAACACCAGGAGATCCTAGGTTTATAAGTTAGACAGAGAAATTTAAAAAAAAAATACAGAAGTAGGTAGTAGCCAACCACTTGTTAATTGTTGCTAAGATATCCAGTTGACATGGTCACAAGTTTTGACTTGAATGGATTCTTTGCTTTTTAGATTATTTTAGGAGTTACAGAACTGTTTTTTATGTTCTCTAACTCTAAAATGTATATATGTATCTATGAATGGATATGTATGTATGTCTCTGTATCAGCATTGACTCCTGACAACTGCCTGGACTAATCCCTGTAATTTTCTTGGCAAGTTTTAAATTTTTTGAAAATTGTCCTGCAGTTTCCTTGACAAGTTTGCCCTTACCTTCTTCCCAATGAGATTAATTATGTTTATTCCACGGAAATAAAGACATTTCTGTTGTGATGCAAATCATTCTTGTTTCCAAAAAAGGTGAACTGAAAGCAAGAAATATCAGAGTGGTAAATCAGACAAAAATCAGGCAGTAGCATCCTTCATATTCATATTCATATCCTTTCATTGCATAGATTATGCCATTCATTAGTCTGGGATGTTGTTTGCAAATAACTGATTTGGAAGTATGTAGTATTCAGATTAAAACTAATTTCAATTCTCTGAGTTATTAGGCTGTAACAATAGCATTGACAGATAACATCTGAAGTTTTTAATCATATCTGGGATATGATAAAAGAAGTTTAAGGAAATATGAATTCCAAAGCAACTTCATTTGAACTTCATGAAGAAAGAGAAAGAGAAAGAGAAAGAGAAAGAGAAAGAAAGAAAGAAAGAAAGAAAGAAAGAAAGAAAGAAAGAAAGAAAGAGGGAGGGAGGGGAAGGGAAAGAGGAAGGGGAAGGGGAAGGGGAAGGGGAAGGGGAAGGGGAAGGAAAGAAAACAGAAAAAGAACACTATCAATCACGTTTTCCCATTTCTAACCACAAAATATCATCTTCATGCATAAAGAATCTTGAATTTAAGATTACCCACTCTATTGGGATGGGGGGGGGAATAGAAGAATGGTCATGCCCACCATGGCCATGCCCACCCAGAAACTGGGTAGAGAACCCCTTGCTAAAAATTTTTGAAGCTCCCCCCCAATTACATTATAAAAGTTTTCTCTTGAACCCATCAAGGAAGTGTCTTAACCTTCTGTCCAAACCTTCCCCTCTCACTATTCCCCCTCAATCTTCTTCTGAGCTCATTCTGTATAAATTGCAGCTGCCGAATGCATTTATATACCTTACAAAGGTTGTCAGACACCTAACAAACCCAAGTGCCTTCGTTGACATCTTTCTTTCCTTCTTTCTTTGCATTATTATAATATTCTGTTTGAAAAATGAAGTAGCAAGGAATTGACTAGCATGTTTAATAAAGAGAGATAATGAACAGATACAATGGGATTATAATTAGCAGCAGAAGGACTGTTTTGTAGCTAATATTTGAGGAAATTATATAAAACCTTGGGGAGTATTTGATGAGAACATTGCCTTTTCCCCAGATCAGTACCCTTTTGACAAATTTCCTGTAAGAGGAGTAAACTTATGAAAGACTTTCTTTAAAAAAAAGAAAAAAGAAAAAAAGAAAGATAAAGTACATTAAACATGTTATTTTCCTCAAGGGGGCTTTCATTTCTGTAATCTTTCAAACATTGTCTTTCTATTCTGATTAATGCAACACATCAAAACAATGACAAACCATCGGATGGGTTATTTCCCATGGAGAAAAGAATGTTTCCAAGAATGCTGTGCTGGACTAGATTTTTTTTCCTTCCAGTTATTTTATTTATAATAGAAGCAAACAGGTCAACTCTGCAAAGGATCACTTTCTCATCCTATGGATTCATTTACTTTCAATTCACTGGATTATATCATTATTTAGATAATGTCCTTTGAACGTTAAAAAAAAATGTGTAGCGTTTGACAATGTAATGCTGATATAATCAACACTGGATTATCATATTCGTTAAAAGTCAAACCAGTCTTGATTTATTGTTTTTGTGCTCTCTTTTCCCCTGTCCATTTAGATTATGTTCATGGTCCAATTTTGGAACCCTTTAGACACAACTTTTAAAGCAAAGACATGAGCTTTTCTTGAGAAGATTCCTGCCAACCAGAGATCATACATGCAAATGGGAAGCCTCTCAGCCTTGTGCACCTACTTAGAATAAACTGTATAACAATCCTCATTGTGATAGAATCCTGACCAGAATGTAAGGTGGTTAGTATCAGTGTGGAGAGTAACAATGATCATAAAGTCAAAGATTCTTAAAATAAGAACCCATTCCCTGCTATTCTGTCAGATCTGAAGAAGCTTCTTGGATGAGAAGCGAAATGTCTTCAAAAGGAAAGACAAGAAAGTCGAGTTGCCTCCTGAAAAACCTTTGGGACATTCTTAAAATAACCTTTCTTGGGGGTTTTCAAATGGGAGCAGTTTGTTCATTTGCTACAGATACTTTAGTGGATTCTGATATTAAGGAGATATTAGACTCAGATGATATAAATTGTTGCTTCCAAATAATTACTTCTACAATTCAGGCAGGGAATGGAAAAATGAAATATACCCTCAATCCTTTTATAATCAATTACAATCCAATAATTAAATCAACATAAATCATAATCTAAGGTAGTGAAATATCTTTTCGGGACTTCTCACTTGTTTGAAAAGTAAAAAAAAAGTAAAAAAGTAAAAAGTAAAAAAAAGTAAAAAAAAATGTTACATCCATTTTCTAAGTTTTCTTAAGAAAACACAGGAAGTTATCTCTCTACAGCATATAAAGGTAAACTGAATTCATGAGGAGTCCATCTGGAATTATATCCTACTCTCCTTCAAATCAGATTAGCAATTAAATATTATTATTTGCAATTATGTAAAAAAGCAACATGTTCATTATTAATCAAATGACAGGTGTTTCCAAACATTTATCTCACTGGATAATAATAAATAGAGTGTTTGTTACCAGGTTTAGTTGGCCTTGTTTAAAACTCTTCTTCATCCAAGCGCATTCCAGTCAGGGCATGAAGCTTTGATGTGTGACTTTATTAAAAACACGAATCAGAAAGATATTTGACTGCTGAAAGCTAAATGGGTTTGTGATTTATTGTTGACATGACAATCTAGTCAGGAATCTAGAATCACATTGACTCAACTCAAGTTGGATAGTGGGAGGGCCTCTTACAAAACAATCCTGACCAACATAATTGTTTCACCATGATAAAGTTGAAGAATTATTTCATAAATATTGAAGCTGAAATGCTATCACAATATAACATATCTCAGAGCAAATGTGCATGTATTGAAGAACTGTTTGACAATAATAGATTCTGTGAACGATATTGATTGCTATGAGAGAGGGAGAGAGAAAGAGAGAGAGGGAGAGGGAGAGAGAGGGGGGAGACTCCAATTAATTGGATTATGAATTTCTAACCTTTTAAATCAGTGGTGAAATACACATTTTTTTACTACCGGTTCTGTGGGTGTGGCTTGGTGGGCGTGGTGTGCTTGGTGGGAGTGGCTTGCTGGGAGTGGCAGGGGAAGGATACTGCAAAACCTCCATTCCCTCCCCACTCCAGGGGAAGGATACTGCAAAATCCCCATTCCCTCCCCACTCTGGGGCCAGCCAGAGGTGGTATTTGCCGGTTCTCTGAACTGCTCAAAATTTCTGCTACCAGTTCTCCAGAACCTGCTGGATTTCACCCCTGCTTTAGATAGCATAGGAGAAAGATACTGTAAACTGAGTTCAGTGAATGCTGAATTCTGCAGGACAACAGTTGTTCCAGAGAGTTGCAAAAATAACAATTGAATCTTCAAATGAATGCAATCACTGCAGCGTTAGTTTTCTCAAATAAAAAACACTGTATAGAAATAAGACAAGGGGAGAACCTGTTCAAGATTTTTTACTGCTGGAGGCAAAGAACATGATGAAAACTTCCATCTGCCCAAGGTGTTAATCTGAGCTGGGAGCTCTGTTAATTTGTGTGTCTATATAGGACCGGCCTTCAAACCAGTGAAATGTTTTCAGCCATTTAGTATCTGCTGCCTGAAGCATTTTCATTCTGTTTAATGCAGTGCTGACTTTGTGCTGATAGATCTTTATTTATATATACACAAAATTGTCTACTACAACGTCCTACCTGTCAATGACTACTTCAGCTTCAACCGCAATAATACATGGAGAAACAATAGATACAAACTCAAGGTAAATTGCTCCAAACTTGATTGCAGAAAATACGACTTCAGCAACACAGTGTTCAGTGCCTGGAATCCACTACCTGGCTCTGTTGTTACATCCTCACACCTCCAAAACTTTAACCTAAGACTGTCTACCATAACCTCACCCCATTCCTAAGAGGTCTGTAAGGGGGCGTGCATAAGTGCACCAGCGTACCTACTGTCCCTGTCCTACTGTCCCCATTTATTCGTACTCATTTCCTGTGTTCATGTCCATGTTTATACTTATACCTGTTTTCTCATACATGTTTGACAAACTAGCTAACTAAATAAATATATGTCAAAACAGAGCTTCCAAAACTATCTAAAATTGTGTTGTTGTTGTTTTTGTTTGTTTTTTTTAAGTTGGGCTGTGCTGAAATTCTATGGAGGAATTACTAGCACATTCATAGGAATTGAAGCAGGAAACAAAAAGGAGAGAAAGTGGAATAGAAAAAAATGGGGACTGGGGGTTGTTTTTTTTAAATGTATTTTTAAAATGTTTTTAAATTATTTTTAAATGGATAGAGAATTGTGCTATGAGAATCTTTGGTGGGCCAAATTTGTCTGGGTTCCTTATTTGGCTTGGCCAAATTAGTTTCGGTTCCGAAATGAAGCAAAATTGGATCTGGTTAATATATGGATGGGCAAACTCCAGATAATTTTTTACAAAAGAAAATTGCAGACGACCAGATAACTTTTTCTATATTGCTAGCAAAAAACAACAGCAACCCCTATATGCCCATGAAGTCACCAGGAATCAGACTGTACTTAAATGAGACTTTAACCTTCTTAGTTTTTTACCACTTTAAAAAGTTTTACTTTATTTAAAATTGGAACAAATAATAAAATAACAAAAACAACAGGAACAGTAAAAGCTGCTTGGTTACTTGAAAGTTTGGTTTTAGTAAGGCAAATAGCAAGCTATAATTCTAAATTTAATTGATTGAGTACCATCAATTTTGACTCTTAGCAACCACATAGTTAAATTTTCTTCAAGATGATCTATCGCTAACCTGTTCTTTCAAGTCTCCAACAGTACTTCAATCACCTCAGTCACCAACAATAACTCTGTCCTGTAACTGAGGTTATTTTCTTCTTTTCTTCTACCTTTCCCAGCAGGTAAAAAAAAGGCAAAAAGAGTGGGGTTTTGCTTATGTCCAAAGTAGGATAATTTGAACCTGGTTATCTGTGATGCAAGTAAAAACTCTGGTTTCATTTGTTCAATAATTTATTGGTTTGTGTACTTGGCTGTCCGTAGTATTCCCCAACTCCAAAGTTCAAAAGTGTCAATAGTCTTACTATTTTGCTTCTTCAGAATCCAAACTATTAGATATAGTTTAATCAAAAACATTCATCAAAAAGTTTAATTGGAAAGCTTCCCTTTAAAAAATAGATATTTACAAAGCATTCTGTCTCTGGAGATGGAATATTTTTTTGGAAATCTGGCATGTTCTGTTCTTCCTCCATAACAAGCAAAACCAGCCATTCCAGAAATGGTTTGGCAGTTTGCCGAGGATCAAACTTTCATACAGGAGCAGGGGTGGGCTGCTGGGGGTTCGCAGAGGTTCGGGAGAACCTCTAGCTAAGATTCTATGCAGTTTGGAGAACCCCCAAATCCCACTTCTGGCTGGCCCTGCCCCTCCCAGGAGTCCCCAAATGGATGCAGGTAAGTGCAGGGCGGTGCGTGGAGGCTCAGGGAGGGCAAAAAATAGGTCTACCCTCTGGAACCTGGGGAGGCCGTTTTCGCCCTTCCGGAGGCTCGAGGAAAGCCTCTGGAGCCTCGCCCCCCGCCATGGTGCAGGAGGCTGTGTAGGCCACACCCACCATGGCCATGCCCATCCAGCAACCAGGCAGAGAACCTCTTACTAAATTTTTTGAAGCCCACCCCTGGAAAGGAGGTAGTTCATAGTACTCTGAATATCACGATCCAGAACTGGAACATTTTTCAAAAATCAGATTTACTTCCAGAAGCATCACTCTGGCCTAGAAGAACCAGATCATTTTGGTACGGAATAATAGAATATTCCATCTCTCCAGAGAGGGAACATTTCCATCTACATAATTAAAAGTAAATCCAATTATAGTGAGAAAGCAATCCAAACTGTTTATAAATGTGCTTCCCTAATTCTGTTCCTAATCAAGTGTCAGTCTGAAAAAGATGGGATCTATAGCCAATGCAATTTTTTAAGACATTTAGGACTATGGGAAACCATCATGTTATGATAAGAAATGTAACGGAAATATCCCTAAATGAAATTAAAAATGTAAGCACATCTATATTAATAAAATACCTTTAAAAATACTAGGTCTTACCAAAATATTTTTCAATCATCAAATGCAACAACTGGAGAGCATTTTGACACCAGGATATTGGTCAGAATTATAAGAGTGTATTTCTCTGAACTAGAGAGAAAAGGAATATTCCCTTCTCCAGGAGAAACTCTACTTAGATAAAAGAGAATATATGCGTCAAAGGCATTATTTCAAACAAACTCCAGTTGGAAACCAGTAAATTAATGAATAATCTGCTTTAACAAAAAATCTGGTGAACTTCCCCACAAATTTTAATTGAAATTGACAATTTTCTTTGTGATGAGCATTATCACACAGATAGATTGACTTCTTTTGTACCTAAGTGAATCAGAACATGGGTTCAGACTCAAACCCAGGAGAATGGACTCTGTACACATCTGGATTCCTTCTATTTCCACAGAACACACAAGATGAATTTGTAGTTAAGCAGACATGAGCCGAAAGCCCCCAACTGATTATCTATTTCGATGTCTTTTTTCTTTGTTTCCCATACATTCCAAATAGTGGTATGGGCCTGCTTATTCTTTTCTTTTCTTTGCAGGCTGTGGTCCCATGTGGTGGTAGCAGTTGTCTATCATCCTCATAATTTTGCTTTTTAAAAGACAGCTCAGCTTGAACAATTCTGTACAACAGATGCCAAGTCTCACTTTTATCTCACCAAGGTATATTAAACTTAGTGAGTCACAGACTAGATATGCCTTAGGGCTTCCTCAACTTTTATTCAACACTGCTGAAGGTTCATCTCATTACAATTGTGGGCAGCATCCCTGTAGTTAAAAGGTTGCATATTTTTCATTCATTTATGTCACCGCTGAAGGGCATAAAAAGCAACACAGTAATACATCGACCTCACGAGTGAGTATGGAGGCAAATGGGAGGTTTGAGATTTATTTAAGCAAAGTACCTTAAGACAATTTGGTGTCAGTCCCCTCTTTTAATCCAACTACAGTATGTCATCCTTAAATCATGGATATTGTATTGCTGGGCTCATTGTGTAATAAGACGCAGTCCTCCCATAATTTTTTATGAGATATTTTACTAGGAGAGTACTCAAATCTTCTGCTCGAAATAAAATTCCCTATCCCACCAGGCTTGAAATTCTAGATCTGGATAGCTTTTGAACTACGCCGTCTACGTTCTGACCTATGCTTAGTTCATAAGATTATTTACCAAAACGCTCTACCTGTAAATGAGTACTTTAATTTCAACCGTAATTATACAATAGATTCAAACTCAATGTAAATCGCTCTAATCTTGATTGTAGGAAATATGACTTCTGCAATACAGGAGTAAATGTCTGGAACACTCTACCTGATCCTGTTGTTAGTCTCTCTAATCCCCATACCTTTTACCTTAAACTGTCTATGGTGGATCTTTCATGTTTCTTAAGAGGTCCCTAAGGGGGCGTGCATAAGTGCACCAGCATGCCTACCGTCCCTGTCCTACTGTCCCCATTTATATCTAATCATTCTATGTGTTTATGGCTATGTTTTGCCTATTTATATCCTTTTATTTGTGCCATTATTTTTTGTCATGTATCCATGTCTATGTCTATACTGTTACTTGTTTCCTTACTTGTTGACAAATAAATAAATAATAGTAAATGATAATAATTTGGTCAAGGTGGAAGATGGAAGCAACGTGCATACATGATCCAGGCCTAATTGGGATGGGGATGGGAATGTGATCCATTATATAATATGCCCATCAGGCTTTCAGAGTTTAATGATTCTGCAGGAAACCTTGATTGCAAACAGACACCTTGATCTGCAGTTAAGTAAGTGTGTGGATCTGAAGTTGAGCTGTATGTATAAGTTGCTGATTCTGCTGGTCAGCAGTTTTTGCATCTGAGCTTCTAGATCTGATTAAGGAGCCGGGGCTGGATTCCTCCAAGTTGCTATGCCTGCACAGATTTCAATTCTGAATGCAGTATCTGAATTAGCTCAGGAATTCATGTTCAGAGACTTGTCTAACTTGATAACTGGCCCAGTGCATACATTTGCTGAATCTAGTCCTTCCTTTGGTACGGTTGGCTTGTAATCTGAAGATGGTAAATTTTGTTATGTTAGATCATTTCCTGGTCAATATATTTACTCATGAGCCTCCTAGAATCTTCTGAATTGAGGCAGAATATAAATTATGGAATAAATACAACTTTCTTTTTTTCTCCTGGAAAAATCATCCATCCAAATTTGGTGGAAAATTTCCAGAGACCACTTATTCTTCACTCTGATTTGATCCTACTGCTTAATCATAGCAGTTCATAAGGCATAGAAGATATATAGGGATATTTGGATTTTCCCTTTTGCTTGAATGGAAAAGGCTATTTAACCCCCAAAGAGATATTGTAAAAAGATAATGTATGATTAATTGTCAAAAAAAGAGTTGAGAGAAATTCAGTACGAGTATGTTATTTATTTATTAAATGTATATGCATCTACAGTATGTCACTCTCCAAAGTGATTCCGGGTAGCTTAATTAACCATTTTGCCTATTGTTTTGTCCTCTAAATTACTTAGAGATCAGTGGTAAAATCCAATTTTTTTTACTACCGGTTCTGTGGGCGTGGCTTGGTGGGCGTAGTGTGTCTTGGTGGGCATGGCTTGGTGGGCATGGCAGGGGAAGGATACTGCAAAATCCCCATTCCCTCCTCACTCCTGGGGGAAGGATATTGCAAAATCTCCATTCCCACCCCATTCTGGGGCTAGCCAGAGGTGGTATTTGGCATTCTCTGAACTACTCAAAATTTCCACTACCAGTTCTCCAGAACCTGTCAGAACCTGCTGGATTTCACCCCTGGCTGAGATCCATAAAGGCATATCAATCTGAGTTTACATCTGTACCATATTCTCAATATTGTATACAATGATTCTCAAGAATTGCATTAATGTTAACTTTATCATCTGATATAAATTCATGACATCAGGATAGCACAATAGCATCCATTACCACTTTTCTCCTGGACAAGAAATGGCTTGAGCCAGCTGAAGGTGATCGTTCTGTAGCTTGAAGAATTCTTGCAGCTAAAGATTACATGATAAAAATCCATTTTGCACAATATTATTCTTGAGACCTTGATTTTAAAATGTTATTCTTATTTTCAGAGCATTTCTTAAAAAAAGATATTTATGGTTCAATCTGACGTGGTAAGGAATCGATATTACCCTGGGGTACACATACAAGTTCATATAAAAACATGGGTTATTCTTTGAATAAATGGCGATGATTGCTTGTGTCCCTTATTTCATTTCCAGCTGTGTTTTACTGATTTCTTAAATTCCATTGAAATGAGGAATTGGAAATATGTGATCAGAGTAGGAAAAACATATCTGAATGGCACTTGCCTCCATTTCTAATAGCAGATCTAACACAAGGCAGATGCTCACATTTCAGTTAGAAGGAAATTTAATATAATAAAATTGAAGTATTAGTTAACTTTTTAAAGGCAAGATTAAGGAATTATTTGCAAGAAAAGAGGAATATAATTACCAATAAAGTGTAATATTTATAGTTCAGAGTCAGGGTTGATATGAGGGGTAGCACTGATGATGTTATCTAATTTGGGTAATGAAACGTCTACAAGAAAACAACCAAGCTCAGAGAGCACCAAGGACCCCTCAGAAATATAATTTTCTATATTTAATCCAGAATTATAGATAAATAGCAATGGATAGTACAGGAGATCTGATATATTTGCCTTGAATATGTAAATATCAGTGATTCAATGATAATGGAAAATAACAGCTGCCTGCCAAAACTACAGTGAGGGACAACTTTTGATCATTCTACCAATTCTATTCCATCTGTGCATACAGGCAGGATGGAAATTTAAACAATCACAACCACACAAAATGTTGTGCTCCGTATCTTTATTTTGCAGTTTTTAAAATGTGTGCATTTACATAAAAGTTCAAAGCTTTTTACTGTAATTACAAAATCACAATATGCATAATCTCCAAAGAGAAACCAAAGATTTGTTTATAATACATTTTTGGGAATATGATGAATCCATAAAAATAACCATGCTATTTTTTCCCCCTGACTTTTCCGTACTGAGCCAAAAGCTTGTATTCTTCACTGAAGTGTGTAAATATACAATGGGGAATAAGTTAGGTTTTGGAAGTGATAATGTTGATTTCCCAAAGGAAAGTATTCCGCTAGAATTAAACCAGCAAAGTAGAATTCTCCACAGACCATGAATATCAAACTTGTCTTACGTTTCTGATTTTCAGTTTTTATTCAGTTTGGATAATTAATTCTCCAAAGTCCCCTACCAGAAAACAGTAGTTTATGTGTGTCCAAAGGTAATAGTCTAAACTTAGAAATATCTTCTGTTTCTAGATAAACATGTTTAGAACTGATTGTTCAGTTACACATCATATCTTGTGTCATTTGGCTGCTGCTATTTACCCCAATTTTAGCATCAGTGTTATTTTGATTACAGAAAGAGCCAAATCCTGTTCTAAATCTGACCGTGTTAATCAAAAGCAAATGAATGTGAAACCTTGAAAAGTGTGTTTAGAATTTATATTGCCAGACACATCAAGCCCCTCGCAGTATGCTATTGAAATACATATACTGTAGACATCTTAGTTGTTGACAAACAAAAGCATCCACTATTACGGGAATTGGTATTATCATTATTAGTAATAGTGTAGGTGTCTTATTTGTATATAAGGGAACATGGTGGCTCAGTGGCTAAGACGCTGAGCTTGTCGATCAGAAAGGTCAGCAGTTCGGCGTTTCAAATCCCTAATACAGGTCTCCTGCGTGAGCAAGGGGTTGGACTAGATGACCTCCAAGGTCTCTTCCAACTCTGTTACTGTTATTAGTTCAGCGGTTCAAATCCCTAGTGCCGTGTAATGGGGTGAGCTCCCGTTACTTGTCCCAGCTTCTGCCAACCTAGTAGTTCGAAAGCACATAAAAAATGCAAGTAGAAAAATAGGGACCACCTTTGGTGGGAAGGTAACAGCATTCTGTGCGCCTTTGGCATTTAGTCATGCCGGCCATATGATCACAGAGATGTCTTCGGACAGCTCTGGCTCTTTGGCTTTGAAACAGAGATGAGCAGCGTCCCCTAGAGTTGGGAATGACTAGCACATATGTGTGAGGGGAACCTTTACCTTTACCTTATTTGTATAGAAGTCCTCAACGTTCTTGAACTTATATTTAAACACATTAACTTTTAAAATATTTTTAGTACCAATGTACTTAATTTACTACAAACTATGCTATGAAATTGAACGTGCTCTCAAGATGATAATTCAAAGACGTCCCTGCTGAAAATAACAATTGCATGTTTGTGAAGAACAATTTGAGCTCAATATTCTTTACGAAATGCCACTGCCAGCTTTTTCCATACCAACAAGCTATTCAACTGCATCGTGTAGTCCCTCATGTGGGCCAAACAGATTATCATTAGCTTCATGGTGACAAATATGATTTATCTCAGAGTTTAGAAAAGCATGGCAAGTTTGTTAGAAAAGATGCCAGTTATAGATCTGGCAGCAACAGTGGAATTATAAAAGGGGGAAAAAAGGATTAACAGTACAAAACATTCTCTCAGGCCCAGAGAGGAATTTTAAAGCACTACTGCTATCAGGAAAAGAAGATTTTTATTTTTTATCTGTAGTCTTATATACTTGACACTGCCAGCAGATTATGTCTCTTTGGATTCTGCAGAATTTGGTCAACATAACTGATTGTAAGATTGCAAGTGGAATCTAGAACACGAGAATACAGACAAACATAACAAAACGTGAGAGGTAACCATCCATATTTCTGGGCTTCCTGGCAATTTCTTTCTATTTCATTAGCTGTGATAGTGACAGAAGTGCAATTATTATTAGTTTGGTTTGTTGCACAGTCAAACTGAGGTACACGGAAGGCTGTTATTTTCCCACTTTTTATCTACTTGCATTTGGATGTTTTCGAACTGCTAGGTTGGCAGAAGCTGAGGCAAGAACGGGAGCTTACCCCATCACAGAGTATTGGGCCTAGAATTGCTCAACAAGCTCAGTGTCATAACCGCTAGGCCACTGCACATCTCTGTTATGTTTAGTCCCTTGAATATTTTGCATTTATTACATAGAAATCAAAAACTTGCTATGTTTATATTAACCATATTGTGCTTTAGTTATGATTTATCCCAAAATAGTTAAATAGCAGGTGAGTGGGTGGAAGAAAGGAGGGATGAAGAGAGGAAGGGATGGAGAGATGATATATGATAGATAGATAGATAGATAGATAGATAGATAGATAGATAGATAGATAGATAGATAGATAGGCAGATAGGCAGATAGGCAGATAGGCAGATAGATAGGCAGGGAGGGAGGCAGGCAAGCAGGGAGGCAGGCAGGCAGATGACACACAGACAGACAACAGTAAGGTGACCAGACGTCCCGCTTTTGGCGGGACAGTCCCGCTTTTGAGCAATTTGTCCCGCGTCCCGCGGCGTTTCAAAAAGGTCCCGATTTTTCTTGAGCCCCAGCTGATGGCTAGAAGAAAAAAAAACTGTTTAAACTCTTGCCCGGGGCTTCAAAGGGCCGCCCTACAGGCAATCAGTGTAAAGCAGTTTTTTTTTCCCCTAGCTAAGCTTCAGAAACGAAACCGAAACCAGGGTCTTTGGTGCAGCGTGACAAAATGAGGCAGAGAGAGATTTATTTTTATTTTTATTTTTCCTCCCCAAAAAAGGTAGGTGAAAAACTGCAAACAATGGGAAATTTAGGAGGAGAGTTCAAGATTTTAAAACACGAAAAAAAGCTGTATTTAACTAGGGAATTGTAATAATTGAGATACTATTAATTGTATATTGTGTTGAAAGCAGAAATGGTTAAGTTGTGGTTCGGAGGAATATATGGGAGAAATTATTTGGTTTATTATTATTGGTAAATATAATTAATTGATTTGTAAGAAATTGGATTGCATGGAAATAATTGGAATATTCATGTTCATATTGATTAATATACAAAAAAGATAGTTTTATAACTAATTGATTTATATTAAAATGTTGAATTTGTATTAAACAACTGTATTACATAATTACATAATTAAACAATGTGAGGATGGATATAAAAATAGATGACAATGGGAAGGGGTATAATATAGAATAGAAGGGAAAAATTGAATTTGATTAAGATTAGAGATGAGGATGAAGGGTAATATTGGTTTTTTTAAAAAATAGATGAGGAATAAATATGGCAAAAAGGAAATATAGAAATTGTAAATTTAATTGAAATGACTAAACGCTGTTTAAATTTGTGAACCAGCCAAATATTCTGTTCAAAGAAAATACATTGTATGTTTGTATGTGTGTTTCTAATTATTGCTATTTATTCATATTTGTTCTCTTTTATTCTTTAAAGTTTAACAATTCATTCTTTATCTTAATATCTTTATATTTGCTTGGGGTTGGCTTTCTTCCCTTTCATCTTTTTTATTGTACAGCAATCTTTCTCCTCAAACCTACCACCTCTCTTTTCTTTCCTTCTTACTTTCTCTTCCCCGCACCCTCTTTTTCTCCTCCCTACTTCCTCTTTCTTTCTCCTTCTCCTCCTCTCCCTCCCTCTCTTACCCTCACTCCTACTCTAATTTCCATTCCTTCATCCCTCTCTATTGCTGTAATCCTTTAATGCATATGGACTACTCAGAGGGCTGAAAAAGTTATTTTTGACTGGTCCTCACACTTTTGACCAGTCCTCGAACTTACGACTGTCCTCACATTTTACATTTTTGCCCTATCTTGTCACCATGTTGAAGAGAAGCAGTTGTGAAATGAGTGACATGGTTGTTAAGAATGCTGCACGGGCATAAATGTGAGGATGGTCATAAGTGTGAGGACCAGTCAAAAGTGCGAGGACCTGTCAGAAATGACTTTTTTCAGCCCTCTAGTTAGTCCTTTTGTGCATATGGACTACTCAGAGGGCTGAAAAAGTTATTTTTGACTGGTCCTCACACTTTTGACCAGTCCTCGAACTTACGACTGTCCTCACATTTTACATTTTTGCCCTATCTTGTCACCTTGTTGAAGAGAAGCAGTTGTGAAATGAGTGACATGGTTGTTAAGAATGCTGCACGGGCATAAATGTGAGGATGGTCATAAGTGTGAGGACCAGTCAAAAGGTGAGGACCTGTCAGAAATGACTTTTCAGCCCTCTGAGTAGTCCCTATACACATAGCCATGGCCACCCGGTCACATGACCAGGTAGCCACGCCCACCCAGTCACATGGCCTCCAAGCCACGCCCACACAATAAGCCACGCCCACAATGGTTTCCTTCTTACCAATGTTAAAATCTGTTCACCTTACCCTATAGACATAGCCATGGCCACCCGGTCACATGACCAGCTAGCCACGCCCACCCAGTCACATGACCAGCTAGCCACGCCCACAAAATAAGCCACGCCCACAATGTCCCTCTTTATCAATGTTAAAATCTGGTCACCTTAGACAACAGACAGATAAACATAGCAGCCAGTGGTGAAATCCAATTTTTTTTACTACCAGTTCTGTGGGCGTGACTTGGTGGACGTGGCAGGGGAAGGATACTGCAAAATCTCCTTTCCCACCCCACTCCTGGGGGCAGGGGTGGGTTCTACTTATCTTTACTACTGGTTCGCAACAGGAAGCTACTGCGCATGCACAGATCGCCAATGACGACATCCAGGGTGGTGGGCGGGGCCTCCCGCCGGTTTTACTACCAATTCTTGTGAACTGGTCTGAACTGGAGGCAACCCACCACTGCCTAGAGGGAAGGATATTGCAAAATCCCCATTCCCACCCCACTCCTGGGGGAAGGACACTGCAAAATCTCCATTCCCACCCAACTCTAGGAGCAGCCAGAGATGGTATTTGCTGGTTCTCCGAACTACTCAAAATTTCCGCTACCGGTTCTTCAGAACCTGTCAGAACCTGCTGGATTTCACCCCGATAGCAGCATCCACAAAGGAGGTTTAAAGTCAACCTCCTTGTTGTTTGGCACCACAATCAAAACCCTACTTTGAATGTGTAAATGTTGTCTCTACAGTCTGTACAACCAAGTAGAGATTCAGTCATACTGCTGTGACTGTTTAAATGCACCTCACATATATTTCTGGTAAATTGAAAGATAGTAGGATGGATGAAGGAATGGAACTGATTCACTTCAAAAGCATCAATGATGTATGTGAGATTTTTTGTAAAACTCAAGATGCATTATTGCTAAAATTAAAGGATTCCCTTAGATCAGTGGTCCCCAACCTTTTTATCGCCGCGGCCCACTGAGCGCGTGCAGGGGTGGGGGCACGGCCCAGGAGCTTTTGCGCACGGCCCATTGTGCACGGCCCAGGAGCCTTTGCGCTGCAGCGTTCATGTCCCCCGGCCGCTGCGTGGCCCGGTGCCAGGTACTCCACGGCCCGGCACCGGTCCGCGGACCGGGGGTTGGGGACCACTGCCTTAGATCATATATGTGGGAAATAATTTAAATTCAACTGAATGATTAAACACACTGATTGTATGCAGCTTTCATAAGACTCAATTGCATATATTGAATGTGTATGTATATATTGTATATTTGTATATATAGTCCTCAACTTACACCCACAATTGAGCCCAAAACGTATGTCGCTAAGTGAGAAATTTGTTAAGTCAGCTTTGCCCCATTTTACGACTTTTCTTACCACGTTTGTTAAGCAGATCACTGCAATTCTTAAATTAGTAACACAGTTATTAAGTGAATCTGGCTTCCCCATTGATTTTGCTTGTCAGGAGGTCACAAAAGGGGATCACATGACCCTGGAACACTGCAAACATCATAAATATGAGTGAATCTTCAAGCATCCGAATGTAAATCACATGACCATGGGGATGCTGCAATGGTCATAAGTGTGAAAAATGGTCATAATTCACTTTTTTCAGTGCCGTTGTAACTTTGAATGGTCATTAAATGAACTGTTGTAAATCGAGGACTACTTGTATTGTATATTTAACCCTGGATTTAAAATATCAATTACTGAGAGAAGAAGTCATTTATTTTTGAGATTATTGCCATGCCATTGAATGATTGGTTGATTTCGGGGGATAAATAAATCCTTTCATACCTTTATCTTTCTTCCTCTTCAAACACACATAAACCATGTATATCAAGTGTTTGTTGACTCTAATTCTGATTTGACTAATAAGTAATCATCAGATGTTTTAAAGGCCTATCAAACAGTCAGTATATGAAGCCATATCTCTTGGATGCTGATCATTTTCTTGGCTCTCTGAAGAAATGAACACGGAGGAAAAGATAATTGCCTTCACAAATATTATAAGGGTGAATAGAAAAGCGAGAGCTTGGGGCAGTGTTGGCAAACGAGTGCCAAAACGGGGGGGGGGGGTGCGTACGTACGTGCACATGCCAGAAACTGGAAGAGCAGCCGCCCGGTGTACATGTGTGTGCCAGAAAAATGATCTTCCGGTTTCCGGCACACGCATACACACCGGCCACCTGGTCTTCCGGTTTCTGGCACAAATGCGCGCGTGAACATGCATGCACCAGAAACTGGAAGATCATCTTCTCAGTGCGCGCATGTGCACTGGGCAGGTGCTCTTCTGGTTCCTGGTGCTTCTGTGTACATGAAGACCAGCTGGTCAGCACACTAGAACCCAGAAGAGCAACGGGTGATGGTTTGCGTGCCTGGAGAAATGGCTCTGTGTGTCACTTCCGGCATGCGTGCCATAGGTTCACCATCACGGGCTTAGGGCAACAGAGACTCTCATTATAGACATGAAAAATAATTGACAGGTTAAAAAAAAATCTCTAATCTTTTGCAGATAGTTTATCTTTTACTCACAGATACAATTAATTTCTTTCCTGAGGCATATCCGTGTTTACTGACAGTGATGGCTTTTTACAGTATATGTAAATAAAGTTGAAATGTTTACTTTTCATGTTCAAACCAAAGAAGATTCAGTGCACCCTATCAAGTCTAGTCAAGAGCCAGCTTCCCTTGCCAAAATTTGGTTGTTTGCCCTGATTGGTCTATTTTTCTGACCTGATAGTTTCAGATAGCTATACAGGTAGAAATACCTTTTTTCAGCAGTCTGAGACATATTTATATTCAAAACCTGAACCTCTGTATAGGTTTGTGTGACATATTTGCTGCTTCTGAACATTGGGGTGAAAGCAGATGTTTTGAAAATATAGTTCTTGCCCCAGTGAAATCTTAATTAATAAGAGTATTTTTTTTTAAAGAACCGCATTGCTGAGATTGATTTTTCTACTACTGCTGCTGTGGTTGTTTTCTATTTTCCTTATACTTTTTTCACCCTCCATCCTAAAGAGAACACAACCCATCCACAATCAATCTGCCTGCTGAAAGTCTCATACTACATAACCAGTTAGGTTTTGCTAAAAGTGCTTTTATGCATATTGGCTTCCACTAAATCAGAGGTGTCAAACTCGCAGCCCACGGACCAGATGTGTCACATGCTGGCCACATCCATGCCCAGTTTAGTGAAGGGGAAAAAAGTCACAATATGTCACGTGATCACACCATGATGACATGAGTTTGACACCACTGTACTAATTGGAGATATGGGAGGGAAGAGAAATGAAGCTGTACATGTGATGATGTCATCTCACAATGACCCAAATACCAGTGGTGGTGTTCAACTGCTTTGGACTCGTTCAGGCGAACCGGTAGTGGTGACCTGCGGGTGGGCCCACCCATGCCCGCCCCTGCCCGCCCCTGCCCGCCCCTGCCCGCCCACCCCTACCCCCATGTTGTGGCCCGTCAGCGGCCTGTGCAGTTAGTAGCTGATTCCGACAGCGAGGAGGCTGGTGTCGTGCTGCGCCAGCAGCCTGTGTAGCTGGCACTCAAGTCAGACAATGAGGAGGCTGGAGAAGATGTGGTGCCAGAGGCGGGGATTCAGCCAGGGCCTTCAGAACCTCCAGAAGCTCCCATAAGTGAAGAGGAAGAAGAGGAGGAGCCTCTTCTCGTTGCATGGGCGCACAGAGCTGCCAAAAGGCAGGAGTGGTTCCTCAGGAGGAGGTCTCCTCAAGAGTAAGGCTGGGGGCTAATTGGCCACTCCTTAGCCTATTTAAGGAAGGACGACGACTGAGGCAATTTGCAGGGAACAACTTCGTTCACTCTCCTTCGCATCCTGATCTTAGTTCTCTTATCAGTTTCCTGCAAATTGCTTCTGGGCTTTCTGCCAACCATAGTAAGATTACGATTATTTATTCTTTGGATTCTAGTAAGCTATTAAGAAAATTAATTAACAGCCTTTATTTGAAAAAGACTGATTTAACTTAGTAAACTAAGGTTTGTACAGACTTTGTGTGTGCTGTGTTCTTTGGGGTCCGTAGCTGGGAGAGAACACTCCACCCCGGCACTATGCCATCCTATTTAGCCATATTTTTTAAGCCGTGTGCAGACGTGCAAGCTGGTTGCACAAGCAAAGCACATGTGAGCAAAGCGCTCACATTTTCAGTGCGTGGCGAACCGGTGGTAAAATTGTAAAACCCATCTCTGATCTCCCTGTACCCTGATTTATTCTAAACTGAAGAACCCAATTTCTACTGTCTTTGAAACTAATGCTGTGTTTTTAAATTGGAAGCTAAATTAGGAACTTGGCAATCAATTCATTCTCGAAAATAATGGAAAAGAGCTTTTAATCAGAATTGCAATGCTATACATTTTCAAGACCTTACAGACTACTATGTTTTAATATGGAAAGTATATTTTATCGACTAAATGTTCTTCGAGTCTACCCTAGCAGCTGTCTCGTGATGGGTTATTTCCTCTGCTTGTTTAAATTAGTTTGTATATGCATTAATAAATGTAGAGCAGAAATCCTCTCACAAGATTGTGTAGGCATTTCATTTAACTTTGTTCTTTCCTGCCTTCTTTTTCTTATCATTGGCAACGTTATTCCTGTGCCATAGAACTAAATGTTTTGAGTTTGTCTGCATCAGTGTTTGAGACACTTCATTTATATTTACTTATTTTTTGTTTACTCCCGAATGCCTTTCTGGTCATTCCAACATTGAAAGCTGCTTACAAGCTTTGATACTGTTTGGTAACCATACGTTTGGCAAGAAATGTGGGCAGCTATGTGGGAGAGGTTTATTTTTCCTTCACCAATCAGTCTTCCATCATACAAACCAGATCAGCATATTCATTCTGGGCTAGATCTAAATTCTTTCTTGGATACCCAAGAAAACAAACAAATGGATCATTAGACAAATCAATTCTGAGTTCTCACTTAAGGCACAACATCTTGAAGTGAAGTATTTGTCATACTTCAAATACATCAGGTGTATAGCTCTCTGGAGAAAGGTCTAAGGAGGTTTTCTCCTTTCTAGGCATGGTGGAAGGAAGAGAAGAAGGGAACAACTGGCAGGAAGGTAGATGGACTGAATTACAGAGGTGATCAGTGTAATATTGGAAGATGTGAAGAACCAGATTGGGGACACATCAAAGAAAACTATTTTTGTGGTCACAAAGAGTTAACACCAACTTGATGGCACATAATGAAATCATAATCAATCATTTAGTCAAGGTCTTCTTTCCTTTTTGGCTGGAATATGTGCCCAATATTTTCCTATTTGTAATGTGTATTTGCACCCATTGAAATAAAATACTTCATTTAGTGCCCAGAACTTTCTAAATATTTTATTTTTATGATAGATTGCACAATTTTAGTAAAACACAACGTCTTAACCTATCATCAAAAGAGCAGGATGCCAGGCAGCTAAACATCAGAAATTAACAGATATTTTTAGGCACTCTAAAAGATAATAATGGTCTACAAATTTAAAAGCCGCAGTGTATTTCCCAATCATAAGCAAGGAAACATTATTTTTTCTTTAAAGTTATTCTGAAGTCTAGATGACAGCATCCATTCATACCCTTCTCCTTGGCCCAGCATTTTGCTATAAATTCTATGCAGCAAAATTGCCAAGGGAGAAAGCTATTCCTTTTTAAATAATCCAATAAAATCACAGTATTTTTCTCTTTTGGATCACTTGCAACAGAAACAGATATAATCATTAAAGAAAAGAAGGCTGACATTTAAGCTTTGAACCATAAGGCGCTATATATTGGTTTATTACTGTAATAATATTTCAATGTATAAACTGTCACCCGTGATAAAACCTGTTAAGTTCAGTGCAACTCCAGTTGGTTTATTGTAAAACTGGACCATATTTTTCCTTTGGAAACAGTTAGAGACATTTATAGATTCGGCTTAACTTTCCCTTTGAATCTGTGATGGATAATAAAGGTTTGGGAAGATACCAAAATTGTGTTTATTTATGCAATCTAGCGGTTATTCACATAAGTGTCATTCCTTTCATCCTATAAAAATGGTGATTCATTTTGTATTTCATAACTTTATATCTCTCTATTTATCTCTATCTATCTATCTATCTATCTTTCTATCTATCTATCTATCTATCTATCTATCTATCTATCTATCTATCATCTATCTATCTATCTATCATTTATCAAACTAACTATCTATCATCCATCTATCTATTCAATTTCTATAGCTGCTCAACCCAACCAAGTGACTCTGGGCAGTTTACATAGTTTATATAATTTAAACTGGTCAAGCCTGTCAAGGAGGGATTTCAAAGGTTGACATGAAGCTGCCTAAACATTCCTGAATTGAAATTATTTACTGTGTCATAAGCACAAATGTGACAGGGATGCGGTGGCTCAGTGGCGAAGTCACTGAGCTTGTCGATCAAAAGGTCGGCAGTTCAGCGGTTCGCATTCCTAGTGCCGCATAACAGAGTGAGCTCCCGTTACTTGTCCCAGCTTCTGCCAACCTAGCAGTTTGAAAAGCATGTTAAAAAATGCAAGTAGAAAAATAGGGACCACCTTTGGTGAGAAGGTAACAGCGTTCTGTGCTCCTTTGGCATTTAGTCATGCCGGGCACCTGACCATGGAGATGTCTTCGGACAGCGCTGGCTCTTCGGCTTTGAAACGGAGATGAGCACCGCCCCCTAGAGTTTGGAACGACTAGCACATATGTGCGAGGGGAACCTTTATCTTTACCTTTTTAAGCACAATTGAATATGGCATATTTACTTTAGAAAGAAGCTGTGTCCTTGTGACTGAACATTTATTCTTGAAACAGAAGGCCTTCTGCAGTGGCAATAAATACTTTAACAGCTATTTTGAGGCAACAGCCACAAATTCTTCCTAATTTCCTCCTTAGAGAAGACAGATTAGCTCCCCTCTGTAACCTTGTCTGACACAAAGAATTCAGTTCTTTGATTTCTCTTCGATGAATGGCTTGTGTCTCTATCAAAGTATTTTTATACGTGCAAAAGCTCAGTGCAACAATCACGTATCCCAAATGGTTTGGTTACATTCAACAAAATGTCCCCCGCCTTTTGTCCTCCTGTTCACCATTCCAGCCAGCCAGTTTATTGTTTTCCAAAATACTTTAGTTACAGCAAAGAGACTCCTGGGACTGATTTTCTTTTATATTAGGACATTGGGATTCATTATCTACAATCATTCAAGTGCAAAATAGTGGTTTTGGAAGAGAGAACATCTTAGAATTAAGCAGCAGGAATGTGGCTTGATTACCTACATTTTCTTCTGGAATCCGCACTGAGGTCATAGCTCTTTTGCAAACACAACCAACAAACAATAAAAGATTGTTTCGTCTACAGTGTTACATTTTCTCCTACAGAGAGAATTTATTTCCACATTGGTTTCAGTGGAGAAGAGAAAATAGTATAGGTAGTGAAGTATTTCTGCATTAATTTAGCTTAGGTGGTATGGGTGAATGTCTCATATTTTTTATTGTACTAAAATCTCTCTAGTGATCTGCAGCCTCCCTGCTTCCCAGATTTTCATTACTTTCAAGACAAGGGTTAATAATGGCATTCTCCCATTAAACCTTTTCAGGGTGTTGGGAAAAAAAAGAACAGAAATCACTATCAGTAGCATCCACTATTGCAACTAACACCACCATTCAAATATCTGAAAGACCATTTCCAGGAAATGGAGAGTAAGATAGAAAAACGGAAGTCCATTTATTAGAGGAGCATTGAGACACTAGAAGACTATCTCTGGCACATTTTTAATTTCACCTGCACCCCTTCCAACACAATTCTCATTCTACATACACAACTCCTGCAAAATGTATATGATATTCAGTAGCTATTGAGGATGCTCAAGCATCAGAGGACAATTTTGGGAAGAGAGTTCCCCAGTAAGTTACATTAACCAAACTAGAGTTACTTTAAGAATTCTGATTTCTCTCGTTTCACAGCAGACTCAGAAGAACTTGATTACCACTCCTGAGTTTAGAGAGTGATCATAAAGTGGCATCGTAAAGTGAAATAGTTTATGACTGAATTGGACTGGGTTGTGGATTGTTCCAGCCAGATCAAACAAGAGCCCAAATACAGGAATAATCTGGATAGCATGTCCTTAAAATTCATGAAGAAAATCTTTCTATGTGGAAAGGGGTGGAAAATGACTTGATGGCACTTAATCAATCAAATCCTTAAATAAAATGGCACAATCAATCAAATCCTTAGATAAAAACATTCTCCACAGTTGGTGGAACATTTTTATGGCACTCCAATCACAACATCATTTGTGAATTATATATCCTATCCACATGTATTAAGTTTGAGGTTCATAGCCAAATATATGAAGAAAAGATCTCTATTACCTTCTGAAAATGAGCCCCAGTGGTGCAGCAGTTAGAGTGCAGTACTGCAGGCTACTTCTGCTGACTGCCAGCTGACTGCAATTTGGCAGTTTGAATCTCACCAGGCTCAAGGTTGACTCAGCCTTCCATCCTTCCAAGGTCAGTAAAATGAGGATTCAGATTGTTGGGGCAATATGCTGACTCTGTAAACCGCTTAGAGAGGGCTGTAAAGTACTGTGAAGTGGAATATAAGTCTAAGTGCTATTGCTATTGCTATTACCTTAAAGGCTTCCTTTTCGTCTCCAATCCTCCACAACATTAGCAAGCACATCCAGCCACTATCTCCCTATAGAAGTGCTATTTCAAGAAGCAATTTTGAAGGGTATATAAGTCTAAGTGCTATTACTATTGCTAAAATGAGGTGGTGTTGATGACAGATTATCTTGAAGGCCAATAAAGAAAGTCTAGTTCAATGAATCAGCTCAATATCAGAACAATTACCAGCAGAATGGATCAACGTATCATCTGGGAAAACAGCCAACTGTTTATCCCGAAGGTGCTTTTTCAAAGGGCAATGGACTTTCTGTTTTTTCTTTGAAGACCTTTCACTTCTCAACCAAGAAGCTTCTTCAGCTCTGACTGGATGGTGGATATATACTCTTTGCAGACAGCTGGTCATATACAAGAAGTATATATACTTCCATTCCCTCCCCAATCCAGGGGAAGGTTACTGCAAAATCCCCAATTCCTCCCAATCAGCTGGGACTTGGGAGGCAGAGAATAGATGGGGGTGGGGCCAGTCAGCATTTTTACTACCGGTTCTCCAAAGTACTCAAAATTTCCACTACCGGTTCTCCAGAACTGGTCAGTACCTGCTGAAACCCACCTCTGCTGTGTGTATATTTTGTCTTCCATTTAACAAATCTCAATCTAGTGGTGTCCATCCTTCTTGGAATTCTACAGTTCAATTATATCCCAGAGAAAATATAATGGGATAACTCCTCCCTTTGAGCTATTTTGATCAGAAGATCAAGATAGCCAAAGACCCTGAAACATAGCATAAATATGTGTATTGAATGTATTCGAAATGAAAATATACATCACATTCTTGGTCATTTTGCAATTGAAAGGCAAGCTGAAAAAACTCCAGAAAAATACTAAGTATGGCTATAATGAAATATGAATTTTTATGGTCCCTATAGAGAAATTGAAAGACATATTTTGGCACAGCACAATAAACAACATTAGACGTAGAATAGATTTAAATGACATCCTAGTGCCTTCAATTGTGTTTTATAGCTACCTTTAGAAACACCAAATCTTTATATCATGAGTTGTGTCTTCCTGATGTTCTGAACTTAAACTTTCATCAGATCAGTGACAATAGCGATGGCAATGGCAAGACATTGTGGGACTTATAATTGGAAATATTTGAAGGAAGTCAGTTTATATGTACATGAATTAAATTGAGAAGAGATCAGTTATTTCTTTAAATAAAAATAAGAATCACAACATAGAACTTCTGCTCATAGGAAATAATAATTTAATAATTTTATTTTTTTAAATTATTCTATTAATGCCTGCATGAAAGGTAGCAAGATCCAAGGGAAGTTATACTCCGCATCATAATCTGGTGAACCAGAAGCTGCTTTGAGTCCATCTTTAAGTGTTGATAAACCACATTTCATTAGCTGTTATCTAAAGACAACCATATTAAGTATGAATCAGATTTGCTCTCCTCCCACCTTTCTTTCTAAGATAAGAATCCTTTTTTTTTTCATTTCTTCATACTTTTATGGTCAGAAGAAAGCAAGATAAATAAATGTCATGGCTAATATATCTGAACTAATAAACTCTAAATCAAGGTTGTCCGGTCTTGGCAAATTTGAGACTTGTATACTTCAATTTACAGAATTCCTCAGCCAGCCATGGGAATTCTGGGAGTTGAAGTCCACAAGTCTTAAAGTTGCCAAAGTTGGACACCCTTTTTTTAAATGGTGATTAGGTGGCAGGAAGTGGAAATTTCTGTATTTTTCTGTTGCCATCTTGTGGTTGCCCAAATTTTTACAGCTGAGATCAGGCAGATTTTAGTTAATATCCACTGTAAGGTGTGAAGACCTAAAACAGGGTAAGGACTGAAGTTCAAAGAAAACTGGAAAACAGGAAAATAAAATGTGTCTACAGAGACCCTGAAAAATCAAATTAGTATGTGTGTATTTCTATTTACCGTGTCATATAATGCCAATTATCACAATCCACATGTCTATTAGCACCTTACACTGTGACTCTGAAATTTTTCACTTTGTAACTATTACAATAAAATGTGCTAATTATTCACAGTTGAGTAACCCTAACCCAATAGGGTTACACAAATGTTATTTTGGATTTGAAGTCAGAAAGCATAGAAGGATTTAGTTACATAGAACTCCTCAGGATTGCTAGATGTACTTGAGAGTCAGACACTGCTCCCAAGTTCATCTTTTGAGCTTTTAGCTCCTGATGAAAATTGTAGAGTCTGTTTCAGCAAGCTTCTATTGTTTTAATTGCTGACCCTTCTATACTCAGAAATTATTCTTTCTGTCTACTGACTGAACTTCCTTGTCTGATATATTTGGCTCCTTTGGCTGTGTCTCCTGGATCAATTCTCAGCATTACTTTTTCTCTAATTACTAAGCACTATGATAACCTGTCTTAGTATCTCTGCTGGTTCATGAAATTCATGCTAGAGATACATTGCTGCTGATCTCTGGCTTTCCTTGACATTTGTTGACTGCAGAAAGTCCCCTTCGCCAGCCTCCTGTTTACTAGAGTATAGCCCTTCTCCTCTAAACACACACATCTATAGATGGAGGCCAACTACAATTGGCTCAAGGATGAAAAAAGGAAAGAAGTTTTAGTCATGCATTCTAAATATATACCGTAATATTCCTGAAATATAGAGAGGAAGAGGATAATACTGTCTTCAATTAGATATGAAACAGAGAAAAGTGTCTTCTTGACTATATTTTATTCATTCACAACTCTGCAAACTGGCCAATTTTTCTTCAACCAAAGCCTAATCCAGGACCAGCTGCATCATAGTAAAATTGAAATGAGTGGGATGAAATAAGAGCAAAATTTTGCCAGTTCAAGCAAGAAGAAAATCAATGTAACATACTGAGACTCAGAATGCTTTAGAAGACAGGCTCAAGATCCAGAACGATCTTGACAGACTTGAGCATCGGGTCCTATATAATAAGATGCAGTTCAGTGATGAGAAAACTAAGGCCCTGTACTTAGGCAGGAAAAACCAAATCCAAAGGTAGGTATAGAATAGGCTCAACTGTAGTAACGGTGAGAGGGATCTAGGTGTCCTAGGGGACCACCACTTAATAATGAGCTAACAGTGTACTTCAGCTGCCAAAAAGGCCAATGCAGTCCTAGGCTGCATCAACAGAGGGATAGCATCGAGTCAACGAGAAGAAATAGTGCCACTTTACACTGTGCTGATAAGATTCTAGAACGTGTGCAACAAAGGAGGCTAAATTGTACGGCGAACAGTTGAGGGAGCTAGGTATGTCTAGCCCAGACATTACCCCATTGTCAAATATCTTATATTCTCTTATACTTCGTCATTATTTCAGTTCTTTGAATCCTTTCATTATTCAAAGTTTGCTTTCAAATAATAGGAATCTGGGGCTCTTTTCACCTCTTTCCTTGCTCTGTAGCAAGAATGTGCAAAACTTTGCATTCCAATCCCCACCCCCACCCCAAGTGTTTTTCTCCTGGATCTCAAGCTGAAATTGGTGCTGGGTGATATCCAGAACATCACAAATCTCTTTATCTTCATCTTTTGGAAGAGACACTTCTGGAAAAGGATGATCCTTCTGGAAGAAAGAGCAAGACTGGAAGGTCCACTGGCCGTTCGCCATCAGCTATTGCACTTTTCACAATAGCTCCAATCATGGTAGCAAGTTGCACTGCAAACCCTCCACATCAATGCATGGAAGTGGGGAATACCGCCTGGCCTGCTTGAGCTCAAAGCTTGGAAGGTTACATGAAGTAAGAGTTTGGTGACCCTGCTTATGTAAGTAAGGGAGACCCAACATTACTGTAAACCTACTTAGAGAACTAAGATTAACCTTACTGATAAAGTTGGCTGTATGTTTGTGTGTGTATGTGTATGTGGTTGCATGTATGTTCTGTCTGTCTGTCTGTCTATCTGTCTGTGTGTCTGTCTGTCTGTGTGTCTGTGTGTCTGTGTGTCTGTCTATCTGTCTATCTATCTATCTATCTATCTATCTATCTATCTATCAATCATCTATCTATTGTATTTTTTGGAATATAAAATGCACCTTTTCCCCCCAAAAAAGAGGGTGAAAATCTGGCTGCATCTTATACTCCGAATGTAGTCTCACCCAGCTTCTCACACGGAGGTTTCGGAGGCTAAAAAAAGCATCAAAAACAAAGCTTCAGAAAAGAAGCCCCCCCAAACAGAGTTTCAGAGGCTTTTATTCTGAAGCTCTGTTTCAGGGCTTTCAGTGGCAGGAAAAAGTTTTTTCTAAAATGGAGTTTCAGAAGTTTCAGAGGCAGGAAAAAAAGCAAAAAAAAAAAAAAAAAAGCAAGGCACAGAGCTCACAACCAAGGAACCTGTTGCTAAAATTCACCTCTGGGAACAGCTGATTGGGGGTATTCCCTGAGGCAGATCCACCTGCCAATCAGCTTTTTTCTTATTTTCCTCCCCAAAAACTAAGGTGCGTTTTATACTCCGAAAAATACGGTATCTATCTATCTATCTATCTATCTATCTATCTATCTATCTATCTATCTTTATGCAGGTATATTTTTGTCATTTGTTTTACCTAATTAATTTTTAAAAACTCAGAGAGAAAAAAATAATATTTTTACGCTTCGCTGCACAGCCAGATGTTCAGACTGAATTTGGCATTTCTGACTACCTATCAAGTCCTTTCCAAGGACCAGGGACAGGCAGATGTGGATGTTTGATGGTGTTGCAGATATCCTCGCAGGATGTAAAGCTATTTTGAGTAAAGCCACTTTTTGCAATTGACTGATGATGAATTTGTCAATGCCAAATTGGTAGTGTTCAAGTGGTACTCCAGTTGTTTTGGGATTGCACCCAAGGCCTCTATTACTATTGTTATAACTTTGCTTTATTTTGCCACAGTAATTCTATTTCTGTTTGCAGGTCTGTGTATTTTGTTACATTTTTTTCTCTTCTATTTTGTTGTCTCCAGATTCTGTCACATCCACTATCCAGACTTTTATTATTATTCAGTACTTCAGCCACTTTGGGCTGCTACAAAAATACAGCTGCTCAAGAGTTGTAACAGATCCCAGATGGAACCAGCAAATGCTAAAACACCATTATATATAGAAATGTTATAAAACATACAACCTCCTATCTCCTGCGAAATGGCACAGATTCAGTTTAATTTAATTGTAGGACAAATGTATAGGTCAACTATGCTTATCCAAGCTGGCTTATTGCCCAACATTAATATAAAAATGGCAGAATTTCATTGGAACCTTATGAAATAACTGAGAAAGTTCAGTTCTTTTCCCAGCCAGAACATTAAGAATGCAAAAATAATGATCAGATTATATTTTATATTAGTTTTCTTGATTTTTTTCCCCAATTCCTAATTTACCCTGTGAGAAAAAAGCTTTTTGCTACTGCTTATAATTATTTAACTCATAAGTAGCTCATTAAGTTCAATGTGGGCAGGAAGATGCATCAGAGCTAGTAGAATACAAAATACAAAATAATAGAGTTGAGAAGGACCTTGGAGGTCTTCTAGTCCAACCCCCTACTCAAGCAGGAGACCCTATACCATTTCAGACAAGTGGCTGTCCAGGCTCATATTTCATAAGATTTGGATAATTTCAAAATGCATTAACCATCAACCTTCATTCTTAAAAGAAAGTTTCTAATAAAAGCCTACCTTTACTATTTGTGCATGCCCTAACTATTTAATTGAAATCTGATCTACAACCAAAAATAGATACTGTTTTCTGGATTTCTTATGCCCTTTCTTCCCCCTTTAATAATTCTCATGGAATCCTGGTTTTCTCCTTCATTGATGTCATAAAGATATATTATTTCTAAAGCATCTAGTCAGCCAATGAGAAGAAAGAGATAAAATGGGCTAGCTGATGGATGGGCTACTTATTTGGTTTGAACAGAGCTGTATGGTTAGTAGACAAGTAGGTCAACTGGCCAGCTCTTTGAAGATCCTCTTGGAGCCTCCAGAATGTCGGGTGAGACTAGGACCAAAGGAACAGAAAATTGTCCAATTATACGCTCACAGCAGCAGAGGCCACAGAGGTGCCGTAATGAGAGGTCCCAACGTGCAGAGGAATTGCGGAAGCGTCGAGCCAAGAAAAATGAGGGAGACCCAGATATTGTAAAGTCTCCCAGTGACCATAAGGAATACAGGTAATTATGGGCTGACAGTAGGAATGGAATGGAGAATTGGTCTCTAACAGAAAGCCACTTGAAGAGACTAGAAGCAGGGCTGAAATCCAGCAGGTTCTGACAGATTCTGGAGAACCAGTAGCGGAAATTTTGAGTATCACCTCTGGCTGGCCTCAGAGTGGGGTGGGAATGGAGATTTTGCAATATCCTTCCCCTGGAGTGGGGTGGGAATGGAGATTTTGCAATATCCTTCCCCTGGAGTTGGGTAGGAATGGGGATTTTGCAATATCCTTCCCCTGCTATGCTTACCAAGCCTTCCTCACCAAGCCACACCACACCCACCAAGCCATGCCCACAGAACCGGTAGTAAAAAAAATGTGGATTTCACCACTGACTAGAAGCATTTGAAATGTGGATTTACAGGCAGCTGTTATATATAAATTGGGTTGACAAAATCAGAAATGAAGTGATAAGCCACCTGGGAAAGCCAAGGGAAATCATCAAAACCATTAAAGAAAAAGTTAGAATATTTCAGACATGTGATGTGATGTGATGTGACACCTGGAAAAATATGTCATACTTCACGTAATCCACCAGGGAAAGATTGAAGGCAAACAAAGTCCAGGCAGAAGAAGAACATCATGGCTTCAAAATCTAAGGGAATGGTTTGGACAAAACTCAACAGCACTTTTTCATGTGGCTATTGATAAAAATAGGATCACCAACATGATCGCCAACGTCCGTTGACAGATATTGTTCATTACATAGTTAGCCAGATGTTCCAACTGGTTTTGGCATTTTTATCCACCTATCGAGTCCTTCCCAAGAACCTGGGATAGGCAGATGTGGTTGTTTTATGATATTAGAGGTATTGTGATACCATCAATTTGGTGTTGGTTCTTAGATACCACATAAATAGATTTTCTCCAGGGGTTTTTTTTAATTGGAAAAAGGTTTTTTTAACAATGAGAAATAGATATACATTTGAGTATTAAAATAATAAAAATTTCCTTGACCATTTTATCTGTATGCTGATACATAATAATTAACCTGAACTATCACTTCACCTACTTTTGTGGCCCTGGTATGGAAAAAAAAGGAAGCCAGAAGGAATTGACTTAATTTTCTATTGTTCTTTAAGGCAAAATGCTTAAGAGTATGAATGAAAGCGCCTGTTTCATTAGGGAAGATATTCTGGAATACAAGACATTTTGTCTGACAAAATTCACCATTCAAAAGCTTTCATTCACAACATCCATTCTCTCTGTACAGACCTGAAAAATGGGTATTCTGAGTCCCTCGATATAACAGAGAGTTCTTACTAAATTCACCATAAAATATATTTCAAAACACTTTGCAGGGATTATGAGAATAGCTGCCAAGAATGATGCCTGTTTATACTGCACATAAATACACCTCTGTCATTATTTTTACAGGTACATCAAATTAAAAAATGGCATGAATGTGCTGTTGATTTCTGACTGGACAATTGATGATTGCACTTCTTCTGATGAATCAGACACTGAACTAGATGATTTCCTCATATCGTCTGGAACAGATGAGGAAGAAAATCTTGCTACAAAAATGCAGGAAATTGAGAGAAATGATAGGAATATCAAGGAATCTGAGGACGGATCTCTAGAAGGTGAAGTTGGAAGTGAAGGAAGTGGTGGTTTTGGTAGCGATAGTATTGTTGAAGGTGATCATGAGGTGAGGGAAGATCATGATGACCCTGAAATATACGAAGAATTAGTGAAACAAGAAGATGAAAATAAGATGGGCAGTACAGAAAAGCAGGTATGTTATAAAATAACTTAGCTATTTGTTAATCGATGAAGTGTAGTATTAAATAAAATAGACAAGTAATGATTTCTATATTTAGCAACCATTCCAAGTTACAACAGTATTTGAAAAAGTAACTTTACAACCAGTTATCATACTGATAGCTGCTAACTAGAGCATACAAAACATTTGCTAGACCAATTCTTGAATACAACTCATCTGTCTGGAACCCGCACTGCATATCAGACATAAATACAATCAAGAGAGTTCAGAGATATTTTACAAGAAGAATCCTCCGTTCCTCTAACCACAATAAAATACCTTATGCCACCAGACTCCAAATTTTGGGCTTAGACAACCTAGAACTGACAGTCTGACCTAAGCATAGTACATAAAATTATTTGCCACAATGTCCTTCCTGTCAATGACTACTTCAGCTTCAACCACAACAATACACGAGCAAATGAGTCCTTCGGGAGAAGGGCGGCATATAAATCCAATAAATCCAAAATAAATAATAGATACAAACTCAAGGTAAACCGCTCCAAACTCGATTGCAGAAAATATGACTTCAGTAACAGAGTGGTCAATGCCTGGAATGCACTACCTGACTCTGTAGTTTCTTCCCCAAACCCCCAAAACTCTAACCTTAAACTGTCTACTGTTGACCTCACCCCATTCTTAAGAGGTCTGTAAGGGCCATGCATAAGTGCACCAGCATTCCTACCATCCCTGTCCTAATATTCCTTTTCATGTATTCAAATTATGTTTATACTTTTACCTGTTATCTTATATATGCTTGACAAATAAATAAATAAATAAAATAATGTCTCCATGGTCACGTCGTCAAGATTTAGCTGCTTTGCAAACAGCAGCCATTTTATGATTGTCACAGTGTCCTGAAGTCACATGATATCCATTTGGGTGCTTCATATCTGACAAGCAGAGTCAATGAAGAAGCCAGCAGTGAAACAGCAAATCTTGGTCATGGGTTGTCTCACCTAATGTCTGTGGGGAAAAGTGACATTGTAAATCCAGCATAGTCACTTGACGTCCCACTTAATGAATGTAGCAATGGAATTGCCAGTCCCCATTATGGTCATTAAGCAAGGACTATCTGTAAACCCATTTTCACCTCAGGATGAGCACTGTTGTTGAGACAGTAGCTTGAATTAATTATGTTATATCACATTGAGGGATGTATTGTTTCTTAGCTAGTAGGTACACCCTGTTTGTGTCATTCTGAAGACTAAGGGCTCATATGACAATGAAGTTATATAGACTCTAAAAGTGACTATTTAGTGCTTGTTCCAAATAAATTTAAACATAATGTATGTCTTAAGCCCTGGATAAGCTTAATATACCTATTTTTTAATGAAATGTTTTTTTAAAAGAATCAAGGGTCTGGATAGGGGAACTCTGATCCTTTGATGACTTCAAAAATGGCCTTGGAGAGTATACCTCAACCCATGGGCCAGAGGTTGAAATGCTGCTGTCAAAATGAATAAAATGACAATAAGCAATCTTAAGTTACAACTTTGTAATATTTTTTTAAAAAGCTATTATTTTACCTCAGAGCCAGACTAAAATGGAATTATTTGAACCAGCCTGAATGCAGGATTTGAAGGCCTTATTTTGCTGTGTATGTTACTCAGGTTTGCCTGCAAGGAAAATGTTAAGAGTGAAACATAATAATAGAACTTGTGTCTGCTTGCTTTCTTAGGGACAATGCTTGCAGTTGGGAATGGAACAGAATTTTGACAGAAGTAGGATTCCTTTCATACTGGAAGAAGGCTGTATTCTTTGGCTTTGGCTTGTAATGACTTCCCACTGTTTCTCCTTTATATTTTGATTGCAGGCTGCAGCTGCCCTTGCTGTTGGTGTTGGAAGTTTCTGTGACCCTGATGATTTACCTGGATTAGCTCATTTTTTGGAGCATAGTATGTAAAATCTAAAGTCTATCTACTGAACAATTAACAAAGAGACAGAAAGAAAGCTGTTCCATCTCATACTGTGGAATGTGTAGCTTTCAATACTAAATTATGTTGACATCCTCAGTACTATTTAAATATTTTCTTTTACAGGCTTAAACTGCTCTTAGTTTTCTTTTAAAAATCAGTCAAACTGTGCTTTAAAAAAAAGTAATAGGAAGCAATAAAAAAATAAACAAGGCAGATAAATCAATATCTTTCCATAAGTCTACTTACATCCGTATGTCCCAAAGGTGCTTTTTCAAGAGGCAATTGGGCTTTCTTTATTTTTCCTTGAAGACATTTCACTTCTCATCCAAGATGCTTCTTCAGAACTTCAGAGGTTTCTTGGACAAGACATGAAACGCCTTCAAGGAAAAACAAAGGAAGTCCAGTTGCCTCTTGAAAAAGCAGCTTTGGGAAAACCATGACCTGAATGACTAAGAGTCTCCAATAGTCATTTACATTCATAAGATGTTCCAGAGAAAGGAGCGAAGACAAAGCTGGATATGAAAGTGAAGTACTTCCTTGTGGATTCCCCAAATCGCAATCCAATTGAACTATTGGTACTGGATAAATATGGGAATCTGTTTCTCTTTTCAATATTCCACAGTGGCCAAGAATAGCACAACACTGTGGGAAATTGATACTGTGGTGCTCTCTGAGTTTGGATACTTTCTTGCAGATGTTGATGACTTCCACAGGCACATAGAGATAAACAACATTTGCACACTATTCAAAACAGTAAAGAAGCTAAAAAGGATACAAAAAAATAAAAGACCAGAACACCTCTTTCCCAACAATCAATGCCCAGATAAACAGGAATTAAACTAGTCAAACAATTAAACAGTAAACAGCAGCCTAAACAAGGAACGACCAAGGAGAAAACAACACCCTCACCAACTCTGACAGAGCAAGTTACTGTACATAAATAAACTGCCTCCTAGAACTGAAGATGTTACCTAGTCAGGTAATGAAATGTCTGCAAGAAAACAACTAAGCCCAGAGAGCAGCAAGGACTCCACAGTTCAATCCAGAGCTACATATATTATCTTCTATTGGAAATTGAGACTGTTAGAAACTGAAAATCACACAAACAATTTCCGATATGCAGTAGACAGTGCCATAATTTAGCCAGTGGCATGGGGCAAAGACAAGCAGGAGGTCCAAAAGGGTCTGGAGAATATCAGCTGTTCAAAGCTGGCTGACACAGTTCAGCGAGATCATTACAGCCACATAGATATATAGCCACTAGTTCAGTAGTGGGTTCCGCTTACCTTCGCTACCGGTTCAAAACTGTGAGGGTGTGCGCACAGAGTGTCCATATGCCGTCTGGGTGGGTGGGCGGAGCCTCCCGCCACTACCACTTACCACTACACTAGTTCACCTATCAAGCAGAGCCTTTTCAGCAACAACCCCAACAACTGGATTCATGTCTTATTTTTAATGTGGCACATCTAATTGTTGCAGCCCTAATGAAGGATATCTTCCCCCAACACACACACACTCTCCTTTGGAGCTACTATAGAGAGTCATTGCCACAAATGATATGAGCATGAGTGATAATAGACTGAAATCTCTACCTGCATCTGATCGCAGCCAATTTATCTGATTGCTTTCTTCTAGTGGTGTTTATGGGTAGCCAGAAATATCCAGATGAAAATGGATTTGATACTTTCTTAAAGAAGCATGGAGGGTCAGACAATGCTTCGACCGACACGGAACGAACTATTTTCCAGTTTGATATCCAAAAGAAATATTTTAAAGATGCTCTTGAAAGGTAATTTAGGAGTACGAAACGAGCTAAAAGACTAAGAGATCCATCAGTACAATGACTATAGCAATTTGAAGACTACAGTCACTCTATATCTTGTACATTCTAGATCAGTGCTTTCCAGATTCTTCCTTCATTACCTCAAATTGTTTATTAGAGAATCTTACCAGAGTTTGAGGACTGATCGTAAGTCCCTTCCTTCAGCACAGTCATAACTTCAAATTGTCACTGAATGATCAGTCGTAACTTGAGGGCTACTTATATTATAAAAATATCATTGATCTTTATCTCATTTCAAAAATTACCATTGGTATAATGTGATTCATTTTCATCTTAATAGGAATTATTTTGGAGATTTTTGGATATATTTTAGCATACATGGCAATCTATAGGTTAATTTAAATATCCCTGTTGGGATATTTTGGGATATTTGGTTAATTTACCCAAGGAAAAAACACTTTTACCCAATTTGGGGTAATTTACCCAGGTCTGGGAAGCACTGTTCTAAATTAACCATATTCATAAATATAATTTATTGCAGATCATCAAAAAGTAATTGATTTGTGTGCTCTGCTTAAGATTTGGGTCAGCAGAGGTCTTGCAGCTATTGCTGAGTCCTGATCCCATCATTCTTCACTTTTGGCCATACAGACTTTAATTTCTAGAAGAAAATGTTGAAAAATTTGAAAAGTTCTTTCTAATTGAAGGAAATCTCGGAGGAAGATGGAAAGAACAGAAATCAAAGGTTAATTGGCTTATTAGGACTCCATTTATCATGCTCTAGTGCAATAGGTAAATTGCCCCTTGCACACAATTTTAATTTATTGAAAGCATGATGGATAACAGAATTTATTGAAAGCATGATGGATAACAGAACATTTTGATTTCTAACTCTCCAAGAGGCAAAATCATAATATGCCTTAGAGGTGTGCAAAACGGTTAGCATTTTGAATTCAAACACTTCCTTCTGAGCTTGAATTAGTGGGTATGATCCCAAAACATGTTCTAACCATAACTAAGTATCCAAGCCACTCTTAGAACTGTTCCAAACTCAAAATAATTTTGCTCTGAGTTTGAAATATTTCTAAAATGCTCCAAATACTTTTAGAAACCTTCCAGTTAGGTCAGGCAGCAGTTTTGGCTCAACATTGGAGCTTTAAATGTTTCGAATATGAATGTAATTCTTGCATGCATTTAAAATACATGTTTTGTATCTTCTTTTGACATGAGGAGCAAGTTTAGCTTAGTCTACCTTTTTGCTTTTGCTAGTTTTTGTGTTATCTTTAAGTTAGCCTCAGTCCTCAAATTTTGTTTATTTTTATGAAGCTCAGAAGATATTACAGGGGTTTGGGAGAGAGGAAGTCATATTCTGTGCAAATGAAAGGCCAGTTGACTGGTTGTTCTAACCTGAAAAAATGTCCTAAAATATCTTGATTATAGTTTACTTTATTGTTATTGCACATGGTACAATGAAATTAAATGCCATCTTCAGTGTACATTATAACTATAAAAATAAAAACACAAACATACATCCCTTACATTCTATATAATTGAAATTGAAAACCCAATATTGCACTATGCCGTAGAATTCAATATGGTTATTGCCCTGGGATAGAAGCTGTTTTTCAGCCTATTTGTCCTTGTTTTTATTGACCTGTACCGTCTGTCAGATGGTAATAGTTCAAAAAAAGGATGCCCAGGATGAGATGGATCTTTAAGGAGATTTTGAACTTTCTTAAGGCAGCGGGAGCTATAAAGCTCTTCCAAAGAGGGAAGAGGGCAACCAATGATCCTCTGGGCAATGACGTTGACCCTCTGGAGTGCTGTCCTATCTGCCACTGTGCAATTGGCAAACCATACACAGGTGCAGTAAGTTAAATACTCTCTATGGTACAGCGGTAGAAGGCCACCAGCAGTTTTTCATTCAGTTGTTGTTTCCTGAGAAGTCTCAGGTAGCATAATCTCTGCTGGGCCCTTTTGACTAGTGCTGCAATGTGAGTGCCCCACATCAGGTCCTCTTTTATGATAGCACCCAGAAACTTAAAACTGGCCACTTGCTCCACTCAGTCTCCATTGATAAGCAAGGGCTGGATGTCTGATCTATTCCTTCTATAGTCCACTATAAACTCCTTGGTCTTATTTGTGTTAAGGACCAAGTTATTGTCTCCACACCACGAAAGCAACCATTCTACCTCATCTTGATAGGCAGACTCATCCCCCGCACCCTGGATATCAGTCCCACAACTGTTGTATCATCTGCAAATGATACAATTATAGCATTTATAGCATTTAATTGAAATTTGGGAAGCCATGGAAAATCCAAGCTGCCCAGAGACATAATTCTACACTCAAATACAGTGTTTGTTCGTTTGTTCATTTGTTTGTTTTTGTTTGTGCATTTATTCCCTCCAAGTAATTAAAGAAAAAGAAATCTCTATCTTGCCCAGGTGTAATAAAAAATGAAATCGTGGTAAAAGAAAAATCAAGTTTTGTTTTGCCATAACATTAGTTCATAAGCATTTTTATGGAAACAGATCGTTATTATTCCACACATTTCAAGGCTTAATAGCAAACACCTGTATTTCTCTTCTACTTTATTTGTAGATGGGCACAGTTCTTCATTCATCCTCTAATGATTAAAGATGCTATTGACCGTGAAGTTGAAGCTGTGGATAGTGGTAAAACTAATGAATGGGTTATTCACTACTTATACTTTTTCAATTCTTGGATGGCGGAAAACTATCTCACGTCATTTTTTTTTTTTTTGAGGCATTCGAGTTTCTGAAATTTGAATGAGCTGTCTCACAAAAAAATTATAAAAAAATATATTTTAAATTCAAAGATTTAAGCACATTTAAAAACCTTTAAAATCAGTTGTATTACATGTACTTTGCACTGTAGGCAATACCTTTTAGTTCTGTTTTCTGAACCTTGACAAATAACTACAATCCTGATGATATCTTATAGGAAACATGTTGAATTCATGGAGATTAACTCAGGGTAAATGTTCATACAAGCCTTAACAGGCAGTTTAGTGTAATGGTTAAGGCACCAGGCTGGAAATCAGGAGTCTATGAATTCTAGTCAGGCTCTGGGCACAAAGCCAACTGGGTGACCTTGGGCCAGTCACTCTCTCTCAACCCTAGGAAAAAAGCAGTGGCAAACCACTTCTGAATTCTTGCCAAGAAACTGCAGAGACTTATCCATTCAGTCACCAAAAGTCAATATTGACTTTCTTTCTTTCTTTCTTTCTTTCTTTCTTTCTTTCTTTCTTTCTTTCTTTCTTTCTTTCTTTCTTTCTTTTATTAGATTTATATACCGCCCTACTCCCGAAGGACTCAGGGCAGTGAACAGGCACAAAAATAAAATACATAAATACAAAAATTTAAAAGGAAAAATGAAACCAGATTAAACAATTTAGCCCGAGACAAATTTAAAACATCCCAATAATTTAAAAACAGATTTAAATTTTTCAATTTAAAAGAAAAGGGGGGAAAAGTTTAGGCCAGGCCAGCTTGCTGGAATAGGAAGGTCTTAAGAGTGCGGCAGAAAGTGCACAGATCCAGGATCCTCCATATCTCCGGGGGGAGCTCGTTCCAGATAGTGGGTGCCCCCACAGAGAAGGCCCTCCCCCTGGGGGCTGCCAGTCGACACTGTTTGGCCGGCAGCACCCGGAGGAGCCCCTCTCTATGAGAGCGTACCGGGCGATGGGAGGCTATTTGTGGTAGTAGGCGGTCCCGTAAGTAGACTTGAAGGGGGTCAAAAAATACCACCATTTTCTGAAGTGAATTCTGTGTATTCCTGAGGGGGGGGGGCAAACCTGGTTGTTTCATTTCACAATTTCTTGAAATCCCTTTATCTTAGTTTAAGATCTAAGACCAAATGATATTTAAAACCAAAAAAACAAAACTTCTGGGAAGTTATTTTCTATAAATCCTCTACCTTCACCTATGTTACAGAAAGGAAAGCAACCTCTATTTTATGTTATTGTTTTATATTATTGCTAAATAAACTTTCTGGAAGATAAACCCCTTTGGTCAAATGGTATGCACAGGGTTAAGAAAGAAGGTAGCAAAGAAGAAAGGAAGACCTGAACCAGCATAAACTTTGGTGGACTCAATGGAGACCTCTTGATGAAACTGGCCATTTTTTTACTCTCAACCTCACTGCAGCTCTGGATGATCATTCCTTGGCCTGTGAAGTTCTAAATTTCGTTTTTGGAATCCAGTTTTTGACACACCATTATATTAATCTCAAGCCTATAGCAGTGGAAAGTATTTATAGAAATAAATACTAATAATGAGATATCCTGAAGGAAGCTTATTTTATGTTTCCATTAGAAGAACCAGGAAATCAAGGACCTCTTTCTCTTCCCACCAATATGTATCTCGTGGTTAAATGGTAATTTGGGTCTCGCAAGAGAACATCCATTTATCCTATTTTAATTGAGATTCTGGCTCTATTACGATTGATAAATAGGCAGAGCTGCTAGGAATATTCATTCTCCAGAGTACCAGTAATCCGATGGAGCCTATGATATTTCTGCAACAAAACCACATGTGTCAAATGCATGTGTAAAATGAGTATGACACTTTTCATTGCTGCTTCATGTATGTGTGCATTATGCTCTTCGCCTTGTCCAAATGATCATATCACTGGAATTCTTTTCTTAAATTCTTATGCCTAATGTGTACTTTAAAATAAACAGAATATCAGATTGCAAAACCCTCTGATGCTAACAGAAGAGAACTCCTGCTTGGAAGTCTTGCAAAACTGGGACATCCTATGAGAAAATTCTTTTGGGGTAAGTGAAGTATACTGAGATGGAAGCAGATGGGCTTTAATGGAACTTGTATTCAACAGAAACTTTATATAATATATTTTCTTTACTTTTAAAGTTGTGGGTATGCCATTCTTCAAACAAGCTTTATGACAGAAGCTTCGTATGCTGCAACAATCTTGTGTTCTTCAAGATATGGTTAAGTCTGATGTGATACAGTGTTGTAGAAACAATCATCTTACATCTTACAGAAATATTCATCTTACATTTGTTCATAGAAGGCATTTGTATATTCATCTTACATTTGTTCATAGTCCTCTTTTAGCTTTTGAGTGATTTAGCTTTTGGTCCCAGAGTCCCTTGGGAATTGGGTGGCATAGAAATGTGACAAAATAAATAAATAAATAATAAATAAGGAACAACCCATGTACATGAAGTGCTGGATTTAAGATATAGTTTTGCCTCTCATTCCTGTAGGCTTAGGAAAGTGGTAATCCCCAAAGTTATGATAAGTCTTGAAGTCATGATGTTAATATAGATTGGGAAAATAGATTGCCTAGAACAATTCTATGTTTATTGTATTGTTTTTTTAATAAAGTTTTTTTTTTATTTTTTAAACACACAAACAAACATACAATGCATATTTTCTGAACAAAATATTGGCCTGGTTCTAGATTTATACAGCTTTTTGTTCATCTTTAACACCATTTTAACAGCATTTTGTATATAAATTTTCTCATATCAATTATTCTCTCTAATTCTAAGAAACCAATATTACCCTTCATCTTAACTTCTCATCCTATTATTATTTATTAGTTCAATTTATATGCCGCTTTTCTCCGGAGACTCAGGGTGGCATATAAATTGAACTAATAAATAATAGTAGGATGAGAAGTTAAGATGAAGGGTAATATTGTTTCTTAGAATTAGAGAGAATAATTGATATGAGAAAACTATAGTTTTTTTCCCCCCTCCTTAAAATTTAAACCCCTAAATTTAGTTTTTATTGTATTGTTTATTGTATTGTGATGTGACAACCTCAGGTATTGTGATTCTTAAAGCATGTTTCTTACCTTTATTTGTAAAACCTGGCTAATTGTGGCTTTTTCAAATAACATGATTAACAAATCACTTTAGCCATCACTCTGCTAAATAAATAATTTCCTCAACACTGTCAAACTAGTTACTAAGTCTGCATTACTATTAATCTTCCCATTGTTCCTATCTCCCATCTCCTCCCACTTATGACTGTATGACTGTAACCTTATTGCTGGTATCCTTACAATTTATATTGACTGTTTCCTAATATGATTTCATTGCTTATTTGTTCCCTATGACTATCATTAAGTGTTATACCTTATGATTCTTGACGAATGTATCTTTTCTTTTATACACACTGAGAGTGTATGCACTAAGACAAATTCCTTGTGTGTCCAATCACACCTGGCCAATAAAGAATTCTATCTATCTATCTATCTATCTTTATTTATTGATTAGCCCTTGGGCCATATCAAAGTGCAGAGCTCCAGAAACAATTATTACAAAAGTTTGGTAGAAACAATTTAAAATGAAATTGGAATAGGAATAAAACACGATTTAAAATGTGTTCATTTTAAATTTCATTTAAAATGAAATTAGAGTAAAATACGATCTAAAATGAAATCAGAATAGAATACAATTATTTGAGATACAAATTAAATATGATTAAAATTATATTACAATGTCACCCCTGCATCTACCCAATCAGTCTGAAACTACCATTAAAATTACATTATTAAATCAAATGCTCTTTCCTGCAATCTACCACATTCTGCTCCACCAATCTATCTATCTAAATTGTTTAACTATGTTTCTCTCCAATTATAGAGTTGTCAAGGTATTTAATTACAGGTTCTTAAAACTATTTGCTTGACATTCAATTATCATCCAAGCTACATTAAAATAATGAAGGAAAAAGCCAGGTTGTAGCTTAGTGATGCAAAAACATCCTCTTTCTGCAGAAGTCCCCAAATTCAATCCCAGCATCTGCATTCCTAAAACTAGGTTACCATTAAATGTAGGACAAAATCAACCAGTTTGATTTCGTGACAGGTTTCATTTTTATAGTAATTTTATTAAAATTACAATTAAAGAGGTAAAAAAGAATTGAAAAAAGAATGAAAAGACTGAAAAGAAAAAAGTACAGGAAAGAAAAAAAGAAAGAAAGAAAATAGGGTAGAAATAAAAAAAGAAAAATATAGTAACGAAAAAGAAAACATATATATATATATATATATATATATATATATATATATATATATATATATATATATATATTATGACTTCCCCCTTCATCACAACAAGTATAAACAATTTTGTTGACATAACTTTCTCGTAAGTACAACAAATAATCTCCTCTTCCAATATCCCATCTCTTACCTGTAAACAGATCATTAAAGCTTTGTCAGTCCTCATCAGCAAAAGTCTATTCAGGATTGCCAGGGATAACAACATATCTATTTCAACCTTAATCAAGTAAACCAATATTACATTCCTTCCTTTTACTTCTAACAATCTTAACCTTTAGTCCAGTCAAATAATGTCCTAGAAAATGATTTTTTAAATTTTTTTTGTCTGTTTTCACAAAGTTCCTTAAAACTTTAAGAAGTCTTTTTTTTTTTTTTTGTAAATCCAATATAGGAAAATTATCCAGGTCACTCTTGTGGCATGTTATTTGTCCATCACTTTTAATTATTAAGATATCTGATGGTTTCATTTTTATATCCAGGATAGCATTTTTCTCCATATTATCATTGTAGCCTATCATTCATTTCAGTTCAGTCTCCGTCTTGTTCAATAAAATTTGTTCCTCTTCCAAATTATTTTTTAACACAGTCTATCTATAATGGCAGACTGAGTTATTTGTTTAAAAAACTCCCTAATGTTAAAGTATTTTGCTCCATTCTGTATTAATAAATTAAATATAACTATTCTTCCCCATTAATTTTAATTGTTAATTCCTTACTATTCCCTTTAGTGTCTAACATTCGAAGTCCCATTCAAAAACAACAGCTTTTTCGCACAATATCAGAATCTTACTTCAAAGCCATCTGCACCTTTAGTCTATTTGTAACTGTCCAAAATCATTGTTCTAGTATCTCTTTTTGCTCTTTACTCTAAAAAAAGTATTTTATGCAGTATAATCAGGGGTGGGCCGCTGGGGGTTCGCAGGGGTTTGGGAAAACCCCAAATCCCACTCCTGGCTGGCCCCACCCCACCCCACCCCTCCCAGGAGTCCCCACATGGCCTGTTTGGGATGCAGGTAAGTGCAGGGCATGGAGGGAGGCTCGGGAAGGGCAAAAAATGGCCCCATTTCCGGCCACCAGAGGACCTCCAGAGCCTGGGGAGGCCATTTTCGCCCTCCCAGAGGCTCGAGGAAAGCCTCCGGAGCCCAGGGAGGGCAAAAACACCTCCCCATCATGGTGCAGGAAGCCTACTAGGCCACACCAGTGGTGGCTTCCTCCCGGTTCGGCCCGGTTCCGCCGAGCCAGTAGTGGTTCTGGCCCCCCCGCACCCCCACCCCCGTGTTATTCTTACCTTTTATTTGGCTCCACCCCCAATCTATTGCTGCCTCCTGAGTCTCAGCTGATGGCTAGAGGGGAAAAAAATGTTTAAACTCTTGCCACGGGGCTTCAAAGGGCCACCCTACAGCTGATCAGTGTTAAAAGAAAACAAATGAGTAGACCGGTGCCTGCAAAAATACATGAGTAGATCAGTGCCTGCAAAAATAAATGGGTAGACCAGTGCCTGCAAAAATAAATGGGTAGGTCGGTACAGCCTGGTGGACCAGTACCTCTGCTAAATCCTAAATAATTGTCACATGACCATCAAGTCACGTCCACAAAATAAGCCATGCCCACAGAACCAGTAATAAAAAAAATTAGAACTCACCCCTGGGCCACACCCACCATGGCCACACCTACCCAGCAACCGGGCAGAGAACCCCTTGCTAAAATTTTTGAAGCCCACCCCTGAGTATAATAGAAGCATAGAAGAAAGCATCTGTGTTAAAAACTGTTTAGTTGGTATTATTGGGCTATTTTAAGTTAAACAAAACCTGGTTTGTCGCAGAGAAAACATTTACAACTAAAACACAAGACTATAGGAAAATTGATACTAATGTTAGTAAGAAAATCTCTTCTTCATGAATTATACAGGCAATGCAGAGACACTGAAATATGCGCCAAAAAAGAAAGGAATTGATACCTACGCAAGACTGAGGGATTTCAGAAAACGATACTACTCAGCTCACTACATGAATCTGGTTGTCCAGTCTAGAGGTAGAATCTATGCATAATTATGACAGTATATAGATGGATGGATGGATGGATGGATGGATGGATGGATGGATGGATGGATAGATAGATAGATAGATAGATCATATATAATAGATAAATGATAGGCAGGCAGGCAGAGGAACATATAGGTTCAGCTAAGTAAATGGGTAAAATAAATATTTTGTTGCTTACCACCTCCCAAAGAGTTGATTAATGCTACGGAAGGACAATATAGAATTCCATCTCTTTGCTTTTAATCTGGAAAATTGAGCATATAATATGAATCTGTATGAAAGTTTCATATTGTTATACCAGCACATGCCTGGTGGATCATCTGAAGCACATATGTTGTTTGGCAAAAAAAAAGGGGGGGGAGGGGGTCTTATGGACACTGACATATATAACTTTGCTTGAGGCTCACCCAAAATAAAATAATAATCGGAGATCAGAATGACCCCATAAGATCACTAAGCCCTTAAAACCTATGAATGGCAAAAAGCTTCAGAAGTAAATTTGCTTGTTTTTTGAACCTGCTATTCTTTGATCTCATAGAAAGGTTGACAGAATTACACCAATCTTGACAGATTTCAGTCACATTGATTCAGGAACTAAATCCGTGATGGCAAACCTATGGCACGCGTGCCAGAGGTGGCACTCAGAGTCCTCTCTACTGGCATGCACGCCATCACCCCAGGTCAGATCTCATGGTTTTTCTTTCATGAGTTCCTGTTTCCCTGCATACAACAAAACAGAAGCTCACGAAAGAAAAAGATCTTACCTCTTGCCGTGCTGCCAGTGTTGGGATGTCCCACCTCCCGCTGGCCAGCTGGTCTTTAGGTCTCTGCTGTGCATGGGCCCACATATGCATGCATTTGCACATGTCTGCACGTTCACCCACGCCTTTCTGTTTGGACATGCGCACAGTTTGGGCACTCAGTGTCTAAAAGATTCGCCATCGCTGAACTAGGTCATTATGAGATTGCATTGCTTTGGAATACCTTTGATAATCTCAATGATCCTAAATTCACCATCATTTTTGGATGCATCCTTGGCACCATTCCCATTATCTAGGTTACTTTTGCAAGAAAAACAATAGTTTCATTTTAGTACATAAACTGTTGTAGATTATGCTTGCAATCCCCCAGAGTTTAAGTGACAATGTATTTCCTCATTTTCAATGTACTACAAGATATCCATGAGGCTGCTAGGGCTTTGTTCATACTTAAGTGGAATTGTAAGGTGGGAATGGTATGTGTGTTAGGTACATTCTAAAACTAAATTAATTAAAAGTGATTATTAGTTACTGAGGGTTAGTTTTATCTCAAACTAATGTACTTTGGGGCTAAATTAATTCCCTCAGGTCCCCTATCATACATGTATCATGTGAACTATTTATCTCATGGGTGTCAAACTCGCAGTACCACATTGCCATCACATGACATTTTGTGACATTTTTTTCCCTTCATGGAGTTGGGGTGGGCGTGGCCTGCATGTGATGCATCCGGCCCACAGGCCGCCAGTTTGACACCCCTGATTTATTTAATAGTTAACTGCCCCTTCAGTTGTTTTTGTATGACACTAAACATGGAAATACTGTATTCTAAAAGGGCCCCTTTAAGCTTTCTACCACAGAAGTTGTTTTGGTTTTTACCCCCATGGATAAATGGCCACATAAGGAGTCAAAACAGGGCAAAAAGCAGTGAGAAATGAATAATGTCCTTCAAATACTGTGATTCTTATGGACCAAAAAAAAAAAAAAAGGCAGAAAGTAATGGGGAAATGATAGGCTCCCAATCCCCCTTTGTGGGGGACTGAAAAATATGGTCCCTGGTTGACCAAGCTAAATGCCCACCTTCCTAGTTGGACCAGACAGGAAATACAACAAGATGAGGTAATTCTACTTTATTGTAAGGCTACATTAACAGAATCTTGCAAGTCTGAAAGTACAAATCTCCTACCATTTTTATAGCCTCATAAGTTAAGGAGGATCCTTTCTAAGTTTCTGTCTCTGCCTGTTTTGCAGTTCAATGCTCTCCCTTTGCCGCTTCCTTATCTGGTAGGCAGCATCTTTTCCTGCCATCAGTTCATTCCCACATACAATTACACTAGAGCACGGGTGTCAAACTCGCAGTATCACATTGTCGTCACATGATGTATCGCAACTTTTTTCCCCTTTGCTAAACTGGTGATGGGGGTGGCCAGCGCGTGAAGCATCTGGCCCACGAGCCGTGAGTTTGACATCCCTGCACTAGAGCATATCAAGGTTAGTGAATTAATTCTAATTCCAATTAATCGGAAGAATCACTGGTGGTTGATTCTGTGCAAATGTTTCCTTAATACAGCAAATTGAGTTTTTTGCATTTAGTAAGGAGTGACTTTTAAGCACACTTGATGGAGGGTGTAGGACATCTCAACTGGCATGGACCACCAGATTATTTAGCATCATTGTCCAGAATGTGATGCTTTGCATGAAGAATTAAATGTGAAGTTTTAACTGCAATGTTATTCAGACCAATTTGAAGGAAGATTTCAGGGGTTTATCAGCCACTAAGAATGACTATGGGAGAGATTTATTTGTTAGAGGTCTCCCATTCTGATTTTTCACCTTAACCTTTTCTTTAAAAATTGCACTACTGAAATTTGGTTAGTATGCACATTTTTTATCCTTGCTGCAAAAAAAAAAAAAAATAGAAATTAGTATCAAAAGATTCTGGTTCCTGTCAAAAATAGAGTTGAAAGGAAGAATATTGTGTACTTCTTTTGTGGGTTCATAGTTAGTCACTAAGCTATAGAAAATTCCATCTTTGATTAAATGCACAACTGCCATTTGAAGACTTTGAAACATGCATAGAAATTTGATACATGCTTACAATATATAGTTCATTTTTTCATAGCAGTTGTCAATTCCCTCTTATTCTCTATATTTTCTACATGTTATGATTCTTTTCCTTTTTAAATATTCTTCTGATTAGAAACCCTGGATACTTTGCAAAAATGGGTGACCGAAATTTTCTCATACATCCCAAATAAGTGAGTTTATCTTTTTTCTTTTTTTCCTGGAAGAGCTAAATGTTTTCTATATGCCATATGTTCCATTAGAAGTAGCAGTGTGAAAGAATATACTCTGTTAATGTTATTCTTAATCTTAAAATTTCTAATTCACCCAATAACTGAAGTATTCTGGTTAAATTATAAAACTTCCATAAACATAACTATACATTCCAGAAGTATAACTATAACATGCTGTTTCTGCTTTAAAAAGGTGAATGGTGTGGGACTATAAATAATAGGAAATTTTCTATTTTATGAAGTTTTAAATTTTATTTTATAAAATTAAAGATTTGAGATTTGTAGATAGATTATGGAAGAGGCACAGTGGTTCAGCTGGAAAGGTGACACCTGGGTTCAAGACCTGAGCATCACACAACAGGTTGAGCTCCCTTTCCATATCCCAGCTCTTGCCCACCTAAAAGTTTGAAAGCATGCAAATGGAAACAGATTAATAGGTACCACTTCTGTGGGAAGGTAACAGACTTCCATGCACCTTTGGAAAAAGTCTTCGGACAACATTTGCTCCCATGGCCAAGAAATGGAGACGAGCACCATCCCCTAGAATTGAACAGGACTGGACAAGGAAACCTTAAATTTAGGTTATGGAAACTGAAGGTTCAGGATTTCTTTTAAGGTTGCCTTTATTTGTCAGTATTAGGTTTACTTATCTGCCCATTTTAAAACATATACATGATTTTATATAAATGTGTATTTTGAGGTTTGTGCAAACAGAAGTGCAGTCAATATTTGGAACTTAATATCAAAAGCATGCACAAACCAATTTTTAACCATTAATTCCGTTTTGAAAATGGATCAATCTGATAATTTAAATTTATTTAGAAAACTAATTTGATTCAATTAGAATGTTCAGATCACAATGACATGGTTTGATTAATATTTCTGAATTCAAAACTGGGAAAACAATTCTGTTTATAAGCAAAAGTATCCAAAATTATCAAAATCAATTTGGAGACATCTGAGTTAGTTCACTAATTCAATTTCAAAAATCCATTCAATTCAAAGTTTTGAACTGAATTTCTGATCTGGATACTAATCAATTAATGCAGGTTAGGAACCAAAACGGTAATATATTAATTAACTATGGTAATATATTGTACTATTCGTTTGGTTCCCAAAGAAAACCAAAGAAAACCAAATCAAAATATGGTAAAAGTACCCTATTTATTGGCAGGCAGAGGACTCTTCCTCTTCAAGTATTCACTTGCTAAACTATAAAATGAACTCTAAAAAATGCATTTATAGGAGAAATGGGACAAACACATCTATGACTTCTCTTCTGCCACAAGCTCTGGGCTCATTTATGACTTTTTATAAACTCAATAATATTCCGCTTTCCAGGTCCTCCAAAAGGAACAAAATGAAATTCATTTAAAACTAAAGAAAGTAATATCAAGCTCAGTCAAAAGCATAAAACTGTCAAAGAGCCAGAGAAGCAAAATCCTATTGCTTATCTAAAAATCATCCCTGGATCTTCTCCAGGAAAAAGATGCATAGATGTAAAACCACAACCAAAACACACATTCTTTGTTAGATCACAGCTGACAGTTCCCCTATTAATGTCAGGGAATTCTGAGGATGGGTACAGTTGAATGCGAGGAGTCAGTCTTTCTAAAAACCTCTTTCGCAATAATTTAGGGAAGTTTATCAGAAGTTGAAAAAAAATGATTTTTCAGTCTAAAGATTGGAGGTTGGGGATATGTGGAATAGAGAGAATTCCACATATCTCTTTATATTGCTGTAAGGAGTAGATCTATACATAAGTGCAGGGGTGGGCTTCAAAAATTTTAGCAAGGGGTTCTCTGCCCGCTTGCTGAGTGGTGTGGCTATGGTGGGCATGGCCTAGTCAGCCTCCTGCACCATGGTGGGGGGGCATTTTTGCCCTCCCCAGGCTCCAGAGGCTTTCCTTGAGCCTCCAGGAGGGTGAAAACGGCCTTCCCAGGTTCCAGAAGTCCTTTGGAAGCTGGAAACAGGCCAGTTTCTGGCCTTCCAGAACTTCCAGTAGGCCCATTTTTCACCCTCCCCAAGCCTCCGTGCGTGCCCTGCACTTACTTGCATCTAAAATGGGCCACGTGGGGACTCCTGGGAGGGGTGAGGTGGGGTGGGCGGGGCCAGCCAGGAGTAGGATTTGAAGGTTCTCTAAACTGCACAGAATCTTAGCTAGAGGCTCTCCCAAACCCCTGCATAAGTGCATAGAAAAACATTAAATTGCTCAGATTCCGAATGCAGTCATTTAAAAATTAGCATAGTTTTAAGTAATACTTGAAAATTGCCGTAGGGCCACTGGACATCAATGGCCTATTTAGGGAACCTCAGAGAGCCCATAAATAGATCTGGAAATTATTTAATTATTATTATTATTATCTTGGCCAACCATGTCATTTGGAAGCGAATCTGAGCAGTTTGCAGCATGAAAGACTGTGTGTGATTCAGCCTAGGTTTACACATTGAACAAAGCTCCAGTGAGGTACTTCAAAAAGCAAATATGAGAAATTACAATGCTGTCCAAGAGTAGCCCCCTTGCAGATCATGTTTAAACTTCATGCTGATTAAGTACAGAAAACTTTCTGGGGGAACACATCATTGTTTAGTTGAAAAAAAGAAATGTTTGATAGGAGAGGAGCAAAGCAGTCCTACAATATTCCCACAGGCTCTTGCACAGGAGGTTGGGACTCCTGGGTTCTTGCCAAATATAATATCCAGATGTTAGGGCAACAAGTTCCATTCTGAATTAGCTAACAAAGCTGATGTAGGCTGATACGCAATAAGTTTTCCCAGTAAAAGTAGGTCTTGCCACAGGAGATATAAATCGGAGTAGACACCAAAACTCAGGAGTAGACTCAAAGATAAATGTCTAAAGAATGGCAGTATCATAACTCAGTTATGGGGTCATAGTGGTCTTATATTAAGAGATTTTTGGTTTTCTACAGGGCCAGGGTTTGTATAGGGAACACCAGAGAGATGAGATGGCAGTAGAGTTTAAACTTTAAACCTTAAATAAAATGCTCCTTGATTGTTTGTTTTTTAAGTGGGTTGCCCAGACCGGATTTTAGTCACCTGATGAACCCTTTTGATACACCGGAATTTCACAAGGTTTACAAAAGTAAGTAGATGTGATTCTGATTTTTTTAAAGTTGGGGAATCTGGATGGAAATTGTGCATCAAAATATCATTTTCTGGTGTAGCGTAACACGGTGTTTCTTAAGAAGTACGCACTTAGGATCATTTCTAACTTTGAGGAACCCAAAAGAGCTTTTGAGTGTAGGGGTTATTTTTATTGATGTTTATCATATTAAACATTAAAATGGAATGTTCATTATATTCACAGGCTGCTGATTGAATCACATAGGAATAACAATATTAAACCAGGGGTGAAATCTAAAATTTGTTGCTACCAGTTCTGTGGGCGTGGCTTGGTGGTGGTGGTGGGGTGGCCTTTTTTTTTTTTTTACTTTTAAAACCATTTTTTACATGTAAACCCATGTAAAAAAATGCTTTCAAAAGGCTCTGACGATCCCAGCTGAGTTGCCTGATCGGCAGGCAACTCAGCTAGGATCATCAGAGCTTGGATCGTCAGAGCCATTTAAAAGAAAAAAAAGGCTCTGATGATCGCGCGGCTCAGCTGGGCATGGGGGGCGGGGGCAGGGATTTTTGCTACCAGTTCTCCGAAGTGCCCGCCGCCATCACTACCTACTCAACGGTCCAAATCGGGAGCATTTCACCCCTGTATTAAACCCATTCAATATTAACATAAATAAAATGTTTTTGATGAAAAAGCCATATACTTTTTAACAAAAAAAAAAAAAATGGGGTAAGTGTCATTGCTTTACATTTTTTCTAAAATTTTCTATATCTGGCAAATAATTTTGATTTTGCAGACCCCTGAGAGGTTCTTCAAGAAATACAGGCATAAGAGATAGGCGAATAAAGATCTGAATAAGCATTTCTCATTTTGCCTCAGCTATGATGTTACTATGTCACTTCAGACTAATCTTTCTTCAGCCCCGCTCCTGCCAAATGTGTGGGGACATCACCTCCTAGACTCCCCAGCCAGCATGATTTCCAGAAAGAAATCTTGGGAACTGCACTCACAGCTTATCAGGTGTTGAAAGATATGTTATTGACCAGGGGTCTCCAGAATTCTGGGAGTTGAAGTCCACAAGTCTTAAAGTGGCCAAGGTTGGAGACCCCTATTATAGACAAGTAATTGCCTTCCACCTATGACTATTTTGTATTCACAATACTGACATCATAGTATGAATGCTTCTCATAAGGTTTTTTTTAAAAAAAAGATTGATCAACAGCTGACCACCATATAGTATATATTTGTACTCTTAAAATGCAGCGTTACACAGGGAGATGTGCACCTTTATATTTAGTGGATACACTGAGTTTTTGATTAACATTCTGGGATTTACATGATCAACAGTTGACAGGGCCAGGTTAAAACATTCAGTGATGCCACAACAAAAGTGAAATGTAATTTAACCTGCTAATTACACTATTCACTTTTTGGCTGAATCCTACATTTTCTTTTCTTACATCTGTTTTCTATTTGCCCCACTGGGAGATTCATCTATGTTCTGATACTATTTCAAATATGATGTGGGCTTTCTGTTCATACAATTGTACTATTCTCATACTAGTTTCTTTCATACTGTATATCTCCTTCTACTTCATTTCCTTCTTTACCCAATGTATAGTAGTTACACAATCAAAAATTGTTCTGTTTCATATTTGGAACCATTCATCATCGTTGTAGCTTTCCCTAGTCATGATTTACGTTTAGATTCTTTTCCTGTGTGTTTTCATTACTTAAGCTTTTGCGTAAACCAACATTCAAAACAGATTTTTATTCTAAGCAAATGCTGAGAAATCTCATTAATTCTTTGATCTCCAAATAAGCCAATCACTTTGTTTATACTCTATTCTCTAATTCCTATCTATCCATACATGTCATCTAGTAGAATAAAGTTTTTCCTTTAGATCACATTTATTCAGGTGACAGATTAACAGAGTTGGAAGGGATCTTGTAGGTCATCTAGTCCAACCCCCCGTCCAAGCAGGAGACCCTACACGATTTCTGACAAATGGCAGTCCTATCTCTTCTTGAAAGTCTCCAGTGATGAAGCTCCCACAGCTTCCGAAGGCAACTGTTCCATTGGTTGATTATTCTCACTGTCAGAAAAATTCTCCTTATTTCTAGGTTGAATCTCTCCTTGATCAGTTTCCATCCATTATTCCTTGTCTGGCCTTCAGGTGCCTTAGAAAATAGCTTGTCCCCTTCCTCTCTGTGGCAACCCCTCAAATATTCAGAATTTTCCTCATGATGATTCATTCCTTATCACTATTCAGAACAGGTAGTCCTCGACTTACAATCTAAATTGAGCCCAACATTTCTGTTGTTAAGCAAAACATTTGTTAAGTGAGTTTTGCTCCATTTTACGACCTTTCTTTCCCCGGTTGTTAATTGAATCGCTGCAATGGTTAAGTTAGTAATAGAGTTATTAAATGAATCTGATTTTCCCATTGACTTTGCTTGTCAGAACGTTGCAAAAGGTGATCACATGACCCCAGGACACTGCAAGTCAGTTGCAGTGAGTCAGTTGCCCAGTGTCTGAATTTTGATCACGTGACCATGAGGATGCTGCAATGGTTGTAAATGTGAAAATGATCATGTCACTTTTTGCCGTTGTAACTTTGTAACTTTGAACAACTTTGAACTAAATGAACTGTTGTAAATCAAGAACTACCTGTAGAGCACAACATGCATAACTGTCCAATGAACTCATTATCTATTCAAGTAACACCAGTTTCACTCTTTTATTTATAATTAAACCTATAGAACTGAAAAAGCTTCTTGGATGAGTGTTCTGCCCCAGCTACGGACCCCAAAGAACGCAGCACACACAAAGTCTGTACAACTTAGTTTACTAAATTAAATCAGTCTTTTTCAAATAAAGGCTGTTAATTAACTTTCTTAACAGCCTACAACAGAGGTGGGCAACTATGGCCCTTTTATGACTTCTGGACTTCAATTCCCAGAATTCCTGAGCTAACATGCCTGGCTCAGGAATTCTAGGAGTTGAAGTCCACAAGTCATAAAACGGCCATAGTTGCCAACCCCTGGCCTACAAGAATCCAAAGAATAAATAATCGTAATCTTACTATGGTTGGCAGAAAGCCCAGAAGCAATTTGCAGGAAGCTGATAAGAGAACTAAGATCAGGATGCAAAGGAGAGTGAACGAAGTTGTTCCCTGCAAATTGCCACAGTCGTTGTCCTTCCTTAAATAGGCTAAGGGAGTGGCCAATTAGCCCCCAGCCTTACTCTTGAGGAGACCTCCTCCTGAGGAGCCACTCCTGCCTTTTGGCAGCTCTCCACGCCCGTGCATCGAGAAGAGGCTCCTCCTCTTTTTCCTTTTCACTTATGGGAACTTCTGGAGGTTCTGAAGGCCCTGGCTGAATCCCCGCCTCTGGGACCACATCTTCTCCAGCCTCCTCATTGTCTGATTCGAGTGCCAGCTGCACAGGCTGCTGGCACAGCACCACACCAGCCTCCTCACTATTGGAATCAGCTACTAGCTGCACAAGCCGCTAATGGGCCACAACAATAAAAAGCAAAACATCTTCAAGGAAAATCAAAGTCCAGTTGCCTTTTGAAAAAGCACCTTTGAGACAACCATGACCTGGATGACTAATAAGCTCCATAGACAATTAAATCGATACTTTACTTCTCTGCATGTATTAGAGTCACAAGACCAAAGGACAAATTACAAACTTTTCTCTTTTCATAGTCACATAGCATATTTATTTTTTCCTTTACTTCCTTTTTTCACTTGTATTCTTTCTTTTTCTTACATTCCAAGTTGCAGCTTATTTCTTTGTTTATAATTTGATTCATAATGCTGCCCCAACTCAAAATCGATGATGTGCAGTGTACAATGAAAAACAGTATCTAAAAGTGCAAAGTCGATTAAAAAAAAAGGCATTGTGTAATCAGGGAAAACACATATCACCAGCCAAAACAAACAATGCCTATGAAATGGATGCATCACTGATTTATCCCAGAGGTTCGTGGAAAAGTTAACTTTTAAAAATAATGTTTAAAGGCCTGCAAAGTCGAGACAATTCAGACCTTAGAGTCAGTATATTAATGGGAAGGTCCTGTGACAAAAAAAAATATGCATGCTTCCTAGTCCCAAAGGGGCTTTTTCAAGAGGCAACTGGAAAGCTGAAGAAGCTTCTTGGATGAGAAGTGAAATGTCTTCAAAGGAAAACAAGGAAATCGAGTTGCCTCTTGAAAAAGCATCTTTGGGGCCACCATGACTTGGATGACTGAGAATCTCCATAGACGCATGATTCCAAGCATCATCAGATGGCATAGCTTAATGGATGAAGTATGAAGCATGTGTCTCTGTTAAATCGTGCAGGATGGTTAGGAATAATAAGGGAGACACAGTGCTTGAGATAGCCATGAAGGGTTTTATAACGGATAACTAGCACTTGGTATTGCACCAGGAAACCAAGTGGTAACCAGTACAGCTTGCAAAGCCAAGGGGTTACATGAGTCTATGAAGTTCATCTTCTGTGCATCACAAATAACAATTTGGGAGTAACTTTTCAAGTCACTCTGGGAGGTACACTCAGAGTTTGGAGACCATATGTATCTCTTGGACTTAGATATCCTGGCTTAGGGGAAGTGAGACATATTGCTGTTATTTTACAATATTTTACAAGAGTATACATTGTGGTGATGGTACTTTTTAGATTAACTTGAACTTGTCAGCGTCCCAGCACTGACATATAAAGAGAGGAGAAGCTTAAACTTTTGCCTACTAAATCCCTTTGAAGATTCTGTCTCCTCAAAGATGGGAGAGGGGGGAGACATTCCTGTGATCTGACGAAGAAGAGATCAGGAAAGTGACTTGGAAGATAGCCAATGAGAAGCAGAGAATTGGGGATCGGAAAGGGAGGGATTGGGGGGGCAAAGGTCAGTACTGACCACGAAAGAGCCAGGGTCAGATCGCTGTGCTCAAATAAAGAGAAAATTTCCTTAAAGATCGGCAGTTTGGAAATTCATTTATTTTGAGATAGCATCGAAACCTGACAGAACTATTTAGCCATGTCATTTATATTTTATCCCATCTCCTATAGCTGTGATGGCGAACCTATGGCATGCATGCTAGTGGTGGCATGCGTGCCGTCGCCCCAGGTCAGCTCTCCGTGGCATTTCTTTTGTGAGCTTCAGTTTCCCTGCAAACGATGAAACAGAAGCTCATGAAAGAAAAAGATCTTACCTCTTCCCTGCTGCCAGTGTTAGGATGCCCTGCTCCCACCGGCCAGCTGGTCTTCGGGTCTCTGCTACGCATGCACACATGTCTGTGAATGCACATGTCCACATATGCACATGTTCAGATGTGCATGTCCACACATGCGTGCATGCACACTTTTCAGTTTGGGCATGCGCGCGTATGTAGTTTGGGCACTCGGTGTCTAAAAGGTTCGCCATCCCTGTCCTATAGTATTAATAGCCATTTGAAAACAGAGATGAACCCTGCCTTAAGCAAAGTAGAAAAAGAAAGAGAAGGATGTGAAGAGAAAAATGAAATAAATTCTTAAATTCAGTTATCAACTAAAATGTGATGTTTGAATTCTCTTCGGATCAAGTCTTTGGTGGTGTCCTAATTTAACAGCAGCTGGTACAGTGGTGCATGGCCAATAAATAAGTCAACAGTGCACAACTTCAGGAGAAAAACAAATTCCTTAGAGGTCTTCATTGTCTAACAAATATAAGGACTGGTCTTCACCTTGCTATAATGTTCTTCTTAGGAAGTAAGAGGTCTCCAAAGATCCTTGATCCCTTGGTCAGCAGAGATCTTTGGCTTTCTTTCCCCCATAACCTTTCCTATGCTTCTTACCTATTTTTTCAAATTCAAGAGTATCCACCCTTTTGAATATATTATATTAACCCCTTTATCCTGTTTCAGTTATTCCAGTGAAAGAAATACATTCTTTGAACATGTCTTGGGCTCTTCCCCCACAGGAAAAGAATTACAAGTAAGGAGTGGAATTTAGACAATCTTCCATTTATATATTTCAGTGACGAGGAGTCAGATCTGCATCCATCACTTAATTAAGAATATTATTTTCTATTGTCTTGAGTCCTTCTATTCCCCGACCTGTTATACAAAGCAATAATGAATAGCTGTGTTCAATTCTTTATTAGTCATCGACCAATGCAAAATAAACAGGTTTTAAGGATGCACGGCCCCAGTGAAATGAATATCCAGTTCATTTTAAATGCAGTGAATAAATAATAGATTAATAAACTCCAAATCAAGTCACTAATCAACTGTCTCTGGAGGGCAATTATATGCATTGGGAAACATGATTTGGGAAAGGGCAAGAGAATAAGTAGAGACATCATAAGATATTAAGAAGATCTTTTGTGAAATTGAGCAGTCCTAACTTAATTCCTTCAAGAACTGACAGATGCCTCCTGCTTTTGATTAGAACACCCCATGAATATGAGTTCCTTTTTCCTATTATTGTATGACCTAATAGTTTCACTAGTCTCTGTCAATTAAGTGCCCCTTGAGCCAAGGTCAAATCCTGTTGATTTATATGAATATGTCCATGTTCTTTACTCAGAAGCTACACAGATGGAGTTGCCATTGTCTTCTTAGCTGAAGGCCTTTGTCTCATGATAGTTCTGAGGTTTAATATGGCTACTTGTTTCTAAATAGTATATATTTCTAATGCATTGGGACAACTGAGTAGATGCAGTTGCACCATTCAAGGCTTTGAATACATCTAATGTGAAGGGAGATGTGATGGTTTTGTTCACACTAGGAATCATATCCACTCTGGAATGAGGTCCAGGATGAGTTTATAGTCTATGGCATTTGTGCATCAGAATGAGCTTTGTAGACTAAAAGCCACATATTATTTCTGAATGGCATCCCACAGGCCACACTTTAACAAGTACGACAGCCATTTATTTCAATGTAGGTGTATACAGGTAGTCCTCGACTTACAACCCCAATGGAGCCCAACATTTCTGTTGTTAAGTGAGACATATGCTAAGTGAGTCTTGCCCCACTTTATGACCCTTCTTGCCATAGTTGTTAAGTGAATCACTGCAGTTGATAAGTTAAGTGAATCTCATTTCCCCATTGACTTTGCTTGTCAAAAGATTGCAAAAGGGGATCATATGACCTTGGGATACAGCAATGGCCGTAAGTATGAACCAGTTGCCAAGCATCTGGATTTTGATCACATGATCCTGGGGATGCTATAAAAGTCATAAAATGTGTGAAAAATGTCACACAAACGTGTGAAAACCGGTCATAAGTCACTTTTTTTTAGTGCTGTTGTAACTTTGAATGGTCACTAAATGAACTGTTGTAAGTTGAGAACTGCCTGTATTTAAATTTAATTAGCATTTAAATAATTTTTAAAAATTCATACGATGCAAGCCACTTCTGCACTGCTGCTAAGGATATTTTATCTTTAGGCATCTCAAAGAGGCCTTTACACAGGACTACTCTACACGTAGAGCCAGTCGAGTGGTGGGTTGCTCCAGGTTTGCAAGAACCGGTAGTAAAAATTTGTAGTAGTTCGGAGAACCGGTAATAACATTGGTTGGCCATGCCCCCGAACCGGGCCCCGGCTTGGTCGCCACTCACTTACCCCGCCCACCTCATCAGAGGCTTTAAAAAAAAAAAAAACTTTTAAAAGCATTTTTTCTACAACCTCTTCCGCCGAAAAAATGCTTTTAAAAGTAAAAAAAAAAGCCTCTGATGATCGCACGGCTCAGCTGGGATCGTCAGAGGCTTTTAAAAGCATTTTTTTCTGCAACCTCTTCGGCCGAAGAGATTATTATCTTTCCATTGATATATAATTTTAGGGTACTGCTCCAAAAAAAAAAAAGTGATGTTATTAGCTAGTTTTAAAAAATACACTTTTCCCAAAATGTTTCCACAATTTTGGCCACTACTGTATGTATGTTTCTATGGCCACAGTCCAGATGACTCTGAAGTAGAATTTCACAATGTCCTGTTGACATTGTCAATGGCTTTGGGAGAGGCACAAAATTGCTGTGGAACAACAGAACATTGTTACTACCACACAATTACCTAAAACATTTCCCAGAGGCATCTACCCAATCATGGGGGAACAGAGCACAAGACGAGACCATCACGTTCTCTTTATATAGTTTTATAAAAAACAAACCTAACCTCCTGGCTTTTAATTATTGATAACTTTGAATGTGTGTCTACAAGTAGTACTTGACACAAAACCATTCGTTTAGTGACCATTCAAATTACAACGGCCCTGAAAAAAACATGATTTGTGACCAATTTTTCACACTTAACAACTGTGGCAGCATCCCTATGGTCAGATGATCAAAATTTGGGGCCTTGGCTACTGGCATGTATTTATGACTGTTGCACTGTCCTGGGGTCATGGGATCAACATTTGTAACCTTCCCAGCAGGCTTTCAACAAGCAAACTTAACAGGGGAAGTCAGATTTGCTTAATGACTGCATGTTTCACTTAACAACTGCAGTGATTTGTTTAACAACTGTGGCAAAAATGTCATAAAAATGGATCACAGCTCACTTAACAACTACCTTGCTAAGCAATGATATTTTGGGCTCAATTGTGGTTGTAAGTTGAGGACTATCTGTATATTAGTGATAGCAATAGCGTTTAGACTTATATACCGCTTTACAGTGCTTTACAGCCCCCTCTAAGTGGTTTGCAGACTCAGCCTATTGCCCCCAACAATCTGACTCCTCATTTTACCGACCTCAGAAGGATGGAAGGCTGAGTCAACCTCGAGCCTGGTGAGATTTGAACTGCCAAGTTGCAGTCAGCCAGCAGTCAGCAGAAGTAGCCTGCAGTGCTGCATTCTAACCACTGCGCCACCGTGGCTCAATAAAATATTATATTTTCCAATTATAATAAATGACACAGCTTTTAAATTTAGTGTTAATCCTCCCTAACATAGCATTGATTACCAGAACAGACTAGAATTTGAGCTTTTTCCATCGACTGGACTTCCAGGTGACCTTCTAATCTGAAATAATGTAATATTTACTGAATGTACAGAAAAGTAATACAGATTTTTTTAAAAAAATAAATAAAGGAAACATTCCTTCTTCTAATCAAGCTCTTTTAAAATAAGTTGATGCATAATGTTTCTCCTCAAAATTTTTAGGGTGAAGCCACTGCATTATATCTCTTGGCTGATAGGACATGAAGGCAGCGGAAGTGTGCTCTCCATTCTGAGGAAAAAGTATGTCTAAAAATTATATATTATAAATATTATAAATAAATACTATAAAATTATTTATATATATTATAAAAAGTAAGAGTGGAGCAAAATTGTTCCAAAGTAAAACCATTATGTGTGTCAAAGATTGAGATCATGTACCTAACCCTAACCTTAACCTTTCTGCAGTTATCAACCGATGCTTTTTGAAAATATATTACTTTTTAGTTGATTAGAAAGACTATATACTGATTAAGTAATTCATTAAATGTACATGCATAGTACCAAACACTTAATATAAGTAACTTTTTGAGAATATTAAAGGGCACGCAATATTATTTATCATATCAGCTGCCAAAAAAGCCAACACAGTTCTAGGCTGCATAAACAGAGGGATAGAATCAAGATCACTTGAAGTGTTAATACCACTTTATAATGCCTTGGTAAGGCCACACTTGGAATATTGCATTCAGTTTTGGTCGCCACGATGTAAAAAAGATGTTGAGACTCTAGAAAGAGTGCAGAGAAGAGCAACAAAGATGATTAGGGGACTGGAGGCTAAAACATATAAAGAACAGTTGCTGGAATTGGATATGTCTAATTTGATGAAAAGAAGGAGTAGGGGAGACATGATAGCAGTGTTACAATATCTCAGGGGTTGCCACAAAGAAGACGGAGTCAAGCTATTCTCCAAAGCACTTTAAGACAGGACAAGAAGCAATGGATGGAAACTAATCAAGGAAAGAAGCAACCTAGAACTAAGGAGAAATTTCCTGACAGTTAGAACAATTAATCAGTGGAACAACTTGCCTCCAAAAGTTGTAAATGCTCCAACACTGGAAATTTTAAAGAAGAGGTTGGATAACCATTTGCCTGAAATGGTATAGGGTTTTCTGCCTAAGCAGGGGATTGGACTAGAAAACTTTCAAGGTCTCTTCCAATTGTTATTCGATATTTATATTTTTGAAAACCTACTTTGCAAGAACCCACTTTTAGGAATATAACCCGATTAAATGTTTAGTTAATGTTCACTATTTACAATTCAAATATTTACTTACTTACTTTAATCACGGCTTTACCTTCACAATAGGTTTTGGGCTCTTGCTTTATATGGAGGAAATGGTGAGACAGGATTCGAACAAAACTCTACCTATTCCATCTTCAGCATTTCAGTGACTTTGACAGATGAAGGCCTTAAATATTTCTATGAGGTCAATTATTACTATTATTATTCCGATATACTATTGTATTGTAAATTCCACAAAGATCAATGAAATAACTTGAAAAGGAATAGAAGATTAGTATTTATTTTCTTTATACAATGGGTTAGATTCCAAATGTTTGTGATGTTCTGTCATCTTCAAGTGTAAATTGCATTTAATAGAGATTTATAAATGCTTTAGTGTTGGACAATATTACAGAAGATGAAGCAAGGAGTGAAGATTCTTATTTTGCAACTAGTTACACTTTTGGGAATAATTGAGTAAGACTATTTTTGTTGGAGATTTAGAGATATTTATCAGTAATGAAGGAGAGGAAATGGACAATTCATCTGAAATCAGTTCCGGTTACTAGATCCTCCATAACATAAGTCTTCATCAATAGTCTATACTTATGATCTGTTGGAGCCATAAATGAATTCATGAAAATTCCATAGGGTCCAGCCAAAAATCCCACAAAATAATATTTTTCTTTTCCAACTGTAGAATTAACCCATTATTGGGCATATCATCAAAGCACACTACCATCCATACTAAAAATATCTAAAATCTCAGAGAAAAGATTCTTAGTCAATTTGTACTACCAATCATTGCTAAGTGAGATAATGCTTATGGAGAAAATAATTTCTGATTGGGGATGCCAGAACCATAGGATATCAGAAATTATCAGATGTTATGGCTAAAGTATGGGGATTTTTTTGTTTGTCTAGAAGATTAATCCTGGCTTATTAGTTGTGAATGCTGCCCTGTTTTGTAGTCAAATATGCCTCAAAAATAACTGCATCCATTTCTTTATCTTCAGGTTATTCATCTTATATTTCAGTATTTAAAGATGTTGCAAAAAAATGGGCCAGAGAAAAGGTATTTACATATTTTTTAAAATGTTATGACTTTGCTAGTCATTTCTTATTTTGTGTTTAATACATTTTCAGTACATATTGTAACTGATGCTGTAAATAACAAAGATTTAAGAATGCATATTAAACATATTAATCTTCAGATCAAATCATCATGTTTTATATATCGAATCAAATCAACATATGCAAGATATGCAGTAATAGTGTTTGAAATGTGCAGGATAATCTCTTTGACAGCAGTTATAAACAATGCTATATAAATAATTATATAATATTTCATATTAATAAGGAATAGATCTCTAAAAGGCATTCCTTCCAACAAAAGTGAAATTTTATTTGATGTAGGTGTTAGTCATCTGTTCAAAACCATAACGTATGTCTCTATTTCTCATATCCTACAAAAGTGACAGATAGAAAGAATACATATAGTCCTCAACTTACAACAGTGACCATTTGATGTTACAAAGACATGGGAAAAGGTGGCTTATGACTGGTTCTAGCACTTAAGACTGTCATAACATGCCCACAGTCAGAGGTGGAATTCACTTACCTTCCCTACCGGTTTGCAAATGTGAGAGCCTATGCCAGGGGTGGGTTCTACTTACCTTTACTACTGGTTTGCAGTGGGGCCATGCGCGCGCTCACTTCGTTCACGCAGAAGCACTTTGATAACATCAGGGTCGGTGGGCAGAGCCTCCCCCCAGTTTTACCACCAATTCTATAGAACCAGTGCGAACCGGGGGCAACCCGCCACTGGCCTATGTGCATGCGCAGAGCCTTCTGCCCATGCACAGTAGTCACTCATTACATCCGGGCAGGTGGGCAGAGCCTCCCTCAGTCGCCACTACTGCTTTGGACAGAACCGGCTGAATCCCACCACTGCCCACAGTCACATGATCAAATTTCAGGTGTTGGCAACCAACATGTATTATAATGATTGCAGTGGCTTGGGATCATGTGATTGCTGTTTGTGACGTTCCCAGCTAGCTTCTGAAAGGAAGTCAAATGGGGAAAGCTGGATTCATTTAATTACTGTGTGTTCCCAATTACAAACGGGGAAAAAAGGTCATAAAATCAGGCATGATTCACTCAACAACTGCCTTGCTTAGTAATGGAAATTCTGGTCCCAAATGTGATCGTAAGTTGTGTAGCTCAAAATGAGCTACACAACACAGTGCTTTCAGTAGTTCTAAGAAGGCACCTCACTCATTTGCACTACTCAGGTAATCCTGAGGAAACAGCTAAAGTGTGAGCTAAGTGTGAGGTCCAAATGACCTCAACGACTCTCTAAAAGTACGCAAATGACCAGTTGTCTACAAGGAATATAAATCCTTCCATTCCCCACCATCCAGTCAGAGCTGAAGAAGCTTCTGAGAAGCGAAACGTCTTCAAAGAAAAATAAGAAAATCCAATTGCCTCTTGAAAAAGCACCTTTGTGAAAAATTGAGGACTTACCTATCTAAAACAAGGGGGTGTAATCAATATGTCATGACTCCGATACACTTTCTACTGGATCTTAGCTCCTCCAAAGTACTATATTATCTAGCATTGAGAACTTTGGGGAACATTTCACAGTGCTCAAAATTTGGGCATTTCTTTGTCTTCTAGGTTATATATCTAGGGAAACATAATGATAGCAAATCTTAGTATGTGAAGAGTTGGTTTGAATGCCAACTTGGTAATTCAGAAAATACGCAGATTTATTTGGAGAGCCCATAACTTCGGAGAGTCCATAACTCAGTCTTAACAAGCTTGTACAGTCAATAAATTAAACATTCATTGGCCAAGATTGTAATCTGTCATGATAACCCCTCTTTCTTTCTCTCATGCATATTCAGTGCACCCAGAATGAAGGTGTTTTTCTTCTGCAGTCATGAAAAGCAGGCTTTAATTTTTGTTTATTTTGAGCTCACACTTTCTACGTAATTTTCTAACACCTGATGATTCAAAGTTATGAATAGTAGTGTAGAAAAACGGCCTTCTGTTTCAACCAGTCCCAGCCTGTATATAGGTAATCCTTGAATTACAACCATTCGTTTAGTGACCACTCAAACTTACAATGACACTGAAAAAAGTGATTTATGACTGTTTTTCACGCTTATGACTATTGCAGCATCTCCATGGTCACATGATCAAAATTCAGATACTTGGCAACTGGTTCATGTTTATGACAATTGCAGTATGCCACGTTCACCTTTTGTGGCCTTCTGAAGGGCAATGGGGAAGCCAGATTCATTTAACAACCATGTTAGTATCTTAATAAACTGCTGTGATTCACTTAACAACAGGGGCAAGAAAGATAGTAAAATGGGGTAAAATTACTTAAACAACTATCTCACTTAGCAACAGAAATTTTGGGCTCAATTGTGGGCATGTTCAAGGATAACCTGTATCTTTCTGATGTGTAGATTTAAGGTCCAAGAATAGCACAACCGCTACAAATACTGTTGAGAATGTTTGAGATTGTAGGCCAAACATTTCAAGGATACCGAGATGGGGAACAGCTGTTCTATGTGACCCAACTTTTTGTTTTGCAGAATATGGGAAGAGATTCAGAAGATTGAAGCTAATGAATTTTGTTTCCAGGAACAGGTATACGTTTGCTTCCAGTTTCCAATATGCCTGCAGTCTCACTGGAAATATTGGCACATTATTTTAGATAATGGAATTCAAATGATTCTAACCCTTGTGAATTGTGCTGTGTTTCAAGACTACGTTTTAAGAAACTCTAATCTTCTGACTTTTATTATTTCTTCATCGTGTTTTCCATATCTCCAGACAGACCCAATTGAGTTTGTGGAAAATATATGTGAAAATATGCACATCTTTGAAAAGGAAGACCTACTAACAGGAGATCAACTACTGATGGAATATAATGCTGAAGTAAGTGGAGCCCACATGTGTCTGGGAAAAAAGTGAAAGGAAAATCACTCTAGAATCACCTTTTCCACTCTGGCACCATCCAGATATATGATTGCAACTCTTAGAATTCTATAAAAGCTTATGATAGCTCAGAAATCTAAATTTTGTACATTGAAGGCATCTAGATGGCTTCAGCTGACGAGTCTGCTCTAGAAACATTAATGCTAAGTTCAAGAAGTGTTTTGCTTAGTTAGAATATTTGTGTACATTTCCTGATCCAAAATGTAGTGAAGCTTCTTTAAAGTGTAGCTCTAGTGGCAATAGTAAGATTTTAATTTCTATTGTGTAGGTAGATACAATCAGATTCCTAACCAATCAGCCAGTGAGTTTCAGTGGATTGATAATATCCCATCCTCCACCTCCCATAATAATTCTTATGTCATGGCATTTTTTAAAAAAAGTCCGTTTAAGAACAAAGAGGCAACTTTTATGAAAAATTGACTAACAGAGAATGGATTGAGTTATTCTTTTATCTATTATATTTGCAGATCATTGCTGATGCCCTTAATCATCTCACTCCTGAAAAAGTAAACATCTTCCTCTTATCTCCTTCCCACGAGGGACAATGCTCCAAGAAAGAAAAGTGGTTTGGGACACAATATTGTATGTTAGGTAAAGTGGCCATTTGTGTTATTACTGGTTTGTAAAAATCTGCTTCAAAACATCTTGGAGCAAAGATGTTATTAATGGTACAAATTGCTGCATTAACTTCCATACGAATTGTTTACAAGTTACAAGAATTTCCCTGCAGAATTCAAAATTCAGAGTTTTCATTTTATTCCTATGGCGTGGAGCATGTTGGTAGCTCTTGCTGTCTTGTGGCATTGGCCATGCTGACTGTGTCCTGTCTCAGTTTGCAAACATGCACATGCAGGCACAGTTTCTGTGGTGTTAAGCAGATAACAGTAGACAATACCATAAACCAGAGTCTGCGCAAAGAGAGCTTATCGGAATAAGTCTGTTTGAAGTTTAAGCAGCAAGAGAGTGATCCAAATACGATCCATAAGCCAGAGTGCTGAGTCTAGTAGTCACCCAATCCAAAAGTCAAGGGTTCAAGAGTAAGTAAGCACAGGAACAAAAGTTCACAAATTATGATTAAATAACAAAATTAAAGCAATTAAAGAATAATTATTATAAATAAAGAATTAAAGAAAAAATTTTGAGATTTGGGAAACAAAATTGACAGCTTCCTTCTTTTCCTGTGGTGTTTCTGGTATTAAAAGCATCTAGCTGCCCTCTGAGAGGGAGGGTTGTATGCACAATTTAAAAAGCTTATAGAATTAAAATTAAGAAAACTGGAAGATTGCTTGAGTCTAATTGAAGCTAAATTCTGTGCAGCACAGAATCTAAGGCTAATTCTTATCTTGAGGTATTCTCTACTAAAGCGTTCATTCTGAGTTGTGTTACATTCACAGACATTGACCCATATTGGAGCAAGTTGTGGAACACTGATTTCCCTCTGAATTCAGATTTACATCTGCCACAAGAAAATAAATATATAGGTTAGTACTACAACCACATAGTCTTGTTCAGTTTAATAGTGTTCTTATTATTGCACTGAGTTAAACTATTAACCCACTATTGTACACATTAGTGAAATTCAAATTTTTTTACTATTGGTTCTGTGGGCATGGCTTGGTGAGCGTGGTGTGGCTTGGTGGGCATGGCTTGGTGGGTGTGGCAGGGGAAGGATACTGCAAAATCTCCATTCCTTCCCCACTCCTGGGGGAAGGATATTGCAAAATCCCCATTCCCACCCCACTCTGGGACCAGCCAGAGGTGGTATTTGCCAGTTGTCCAAACTACTCAAAATTTCCACTACCGGTTCTCCAGAACCTGTCAGAACGGATTTCACCCTTGGGTAGTGCGAATATCTTTTGGGGAGCAAGGACTATAAATATAATAAATAACAAATAACGATTAATAGACTTGGATACATAAGCCAATATTTTTTTTCTTCTTCCCTTTAGTGCTTCCCACTCTAGGTTTACGGGACAAGGATTTTTTCCCAAAAAAATTCAACTAACCTAAACCTCAGGTTTGAATGCTTTTCCCTGAAAATAGTAGGAAATTATGCATGAATTTTGGAAATTGTAGTCAAAACTTTAGGAAGTAACTATAGAAGTTTGTACGTCCAGAGATTCATATTAAGTTTATGAAGATCTTATGCAGCAATGTAGCAGGCAACCAAGTCCATGAATTAATATCATCCTCAGTATAGTAATTTGCCACTTTTATCCCCTATTTTAGCCACAGATTTCTCTGTGAAAGAAACAAATATCCATGCTCCAGAATATCCTACTAAAATAATAAACACACGTGAAGGGTGCCTATGGTACAAGGAAGACAATAAATTTGGCGTCCCCAAAGGTAAGTTGTATAAATACAAATGAATCACACTTCTTAGATTACATCTATAGAAAAGGTATAGTAAAATATCTCATCAAGCTATTAATGTCCTTTAATTAATTGCTCAAAGCAATCAGCACTTTGGAGAGCACTTTGTCATGGAAAAACTGTTCTCAATGCATCCTTTGGGAAAAGAGATGTGAAAAGAGTTTAGGATAAAAGCTTAACAAGAAGGTGATTTAAGGTAAATCTACCCAAAGAATTGACATATTTAAAGTGCATTTGCTTACTATAAATTCCTGAAACAACCATTTTGTCCAACTGAAATTAAAACCTTGTGTTAACAATCAGTTCCACCCATTGATTAGTGTTTGCTATTGGGGGCAATGTTGGGCATAGGGAAGATTGTTTATGTGTCTCTATTTGTCTGTCTTCCCTTTTCTGCTTTTTCCCCTCCCCCTTCTCCATCTCTCTCTCCATCTCTCTCTCTCACACACACACACACACAAACACACACACACACACACACACACAGAGAGAGACAGGCAGGCAAGCAGGCAGGCAGACAGACAGACAGATTATCATCATCATCATCATCATCATCATGAGGATCTTCAAGTATGGTCATCACTAAAAGTAATGGTTTCAGAAAGCATAAAATTGTGATGTTTGATCTAACTGAACAACCCTCAACTGGTGTAGAAGAGATTTCAGTGACTCTTTAAAAATATAGATGTATGTACATAAACAGCACAATTTTTATATTCTTATTGCTTTACCAACTTTCCAACATTTTTCTCCAGGATTTATCTGTTTCTACCTGGTATCACCAATAATATTACAGTCTCCACTGAAGTAAGCATTTTTTATAATTGACTGGTTGCCCTGATTTTTAAAGATGATAAGAGATTTCACTTGTCAGTTTGCAATAATACATATATGGCCTTTTTATGAAGTGATTTAGATTTGCTTTTTCTATTATTATTATTTTTTTTGTATTTTATTGAATTTATATACCGCCCTACTCCCGAAGGACTCAGCCATAGCAGTGAACAGCCATAGAATAAAACATATAAATACAAAAATTAAAATAAAATAAAACGAATTAAATAATTTGGCTGAACAAATTTAAAACCCCAATAATTTAAATTTTAAAAGTAATTCCTCATTTAAAAAGGGGGAAAGACTTAGGTCAGGCCAGCTTGATGAAATAAGAAAGTCTTGATTTGATTAAGCAAAGACCTTGAACCAAAATATTGTGGTTAGAAGGCTCCTTGCAGCTCTATCCTATGTTTTCTAGGGTAGATGGATTCAGTGTTCACCAAAGCCTTGAGATCTGAAGATCTTTCAGTACATGGAAAGGGGGCTTCAGGTTGCATGGCTTTGAGATTGTCCTCAGAGCTATCTACCCTGGAAGGAGCTTAACAAGCATTCAGGAAATTTGCTAGCTTCAGTGCACACTATGTGATTCATTGAACTTGCTGATCTGGAAGAACTTCAAAAAGTATTAAGATTACTTAAAAGTGTCATTTGTCAAAGTCATCTAGCCTGGAAGCCTTTTGACCAAGACGGCAAAAGAAGGTTGAGAGATGTTTTGATCTAACAGTAACAGAGTTGGAAGGGACCTTGGAGGTCATCTAGTCCAACCCCCTGCTCACGCAGGAGACCTATATTAGGGATTCGAACCGCTGAACTGATGATCTTTCTGATCGACAAGCTCAGAGTCTTAGCCAATGAGCCACCTAGCCAGGCTAATCTGCAGAATTTACCAAAGATCTGCAGAACTTACCAAAGACTCCTCTCAGTTTTCTTTCATAGTCTTTCTTTTTTTCTGGAGAAGTTTAAAGGAATTCGTTTGAATCTTTGTTGTAATGAAGCCACCACTCCAAAGTTTTGCACTAGAACACATAAAGACAAGGATAATTGTTTCTATAGCTTAAATTCACTCAGTAGATCTTGAAGAGAGAAAAAGCTCATAAATGTAAAAACGTCTGTATGTCTATGGAGATTCCTAGTTATTCAGGTCATGGTTGTCCCAAAGGTACTTTTTCAAGAGGCAACCGGATAATCGAAAAAGCACCTTTGGGACAAAAATGTCTGTAATTTTTGGAAATGGCTATATTTTTCCCATTGCAGTTTGAATCTCCCAAATGTATTGTGTCACAGGGAAATTGACCCATGGAAATGACAATCTGTAATGTTAGTCTTAGAGCAGCCACTTTTCTGTTTCTCCTGTAAAATATGAAGATAGACTTCAACTTACGTTAATTCACTTCATTTTCCCCTCACCTAGCATGGTGCTTTTTGATACTTTTGTAAGCATCCTCAGCCATAACCTTGCTGAACCAGCATATGAAGCCGATGTTGCTCAGTTGGAATATAAAGTGATGGCTAAAGAGCATGGCTTGACCATTCGAGTGAAAGGCTTTAACCACAAGCTACCTGTGAGTGATCCTTACTTCTTCATAATCTACTTCCATTCCAGTGACCATAAAGATTAAAACAACGACAACTTATCTGAATTGAAAGGATAAGACATGGAAGTTCAGGTAGTCCTCAACTTATGACCATTTGTTTTATGATTGTTCAGAATTACAGTGGCCCAGAACAGCTCATGAAGTACTTCCAGCTATTGTAAAATAGCTATTGTAAAATGTTGCTTGTCCTCCTCTTTGGTCACATGACTTAGATTTGGGGTTCTTAGTAATCAGCTTGCCTTTACAACCAGTTGCAGCTTTCTGAGGTCATGTGAGCATGATTTGTGACATTTTTTGCCCATGTTTTGGAAGAATATGTTTACTTAATGACTGTACTATTTGCTTAATGACCATGTGATTCTTTTAATGGCCATCATGAAAAATGTCCCAACCCCCCCCCCAAAAAACCCAGGCCTGATCAGATGGATGCCTCAATTTATGACTGTAAGTACTTACAACCAAATTTCCAATTGGAGTCATAAGTCAAGGACTACCTGTTGCTACTATTTACCTAATCCTTGGTGAAAGACATCATAAATCAATGCCAGGCAGCATGAGGAGTTGAACTCCACCCATCTTAAAGGCTGAGGCTGAGAAACACTGGTGTATACTAAATCAAATTTTGCTATCTTGGTTGGTTGTCTGGCTACAAATAACTCTGTCCATCCTTTTATCTAAGATTGTCTAGCTGGAAATTGGGATATTTGATTTCTCTAAATTCTATGCATAGGAATAATATACTGCAAACCTCAAATGTATTCTTGAGATTTTATTCCTGATTTATGTTTACTGATCTATATAAATAATCAACATTCCATTATTTTTGTGTCTTTGTGCCATTATAGACCAAAACAAGACAATCATTTTTTTGTACCTTGTCAGGCTCCAAGTCTTAAATGGGATGGAGGGAAGAATTCATAATGTCCCCAGGAATGGCAGATGGAAATGTTTAGCTCAGTGATTTTATTTATTTAATAAATTAATGGGTTGATTTGAACGTTTACATTTTAAGGGTGGGTTGCATTATTTTATTCTTCACTTCAAGGAGCAGATTTGGATTTCTGAAAGTTTGTGAGGCCTATTAGAGGCTTGCTTATTTTTACAAAATGTGGCCTTACTAATATTTGAAGGCTGGTATTATGATTACATTGAACCTTCTTTGTTCCACCTCTTAATTGATGTTGGATTTTAGATCCTTCACTATCCAGCATATAGATTGATATGTTTGTGCTTTGGACCAAGAGTTGTGAGATGCTTAATATGGTATCTTTAGTCTTTTATTATTTCATAAAATGCTACTCTACTTAATCTTTGCTTTTCTTTCTAGTTGCTGTTTCAGTTGATAATCAATAATTTATCTGAATTGAAGATCACACCTTCAAACTTTCAGATAATAACAGAGCAACTGAAAAGATCATATTTTAATTATCTCATCAAAACAGATACACTGGCCAAGTGAGTGTTTTTAAGTTTTAACTTCATGGAAAAAAATGACCACGTTGGAGCTTAATTGTATAAATTCACTAAAACAAAAACAAAACAAATAACAACAAAATTAGTTTCAAGCCTATGAGTGTAAAGATGTGGGGTAGTGGTTGAATCCATAGACAATATGTGCAATCTATAATTTTCCCCAGGCAAAACAAACATTTGGCATTGAATTAAACAAACAAATTAACATATTAACAAATTAAAAACCAGAAGATGCATTTCAAAAATTAGAATCAAGGTAACAAATGTGAACAATAACTGAACAAAAACTAGATTTGATTTTCTCTAGTTAAAAGTATATTCAGGCAATTAGCTCTCAATGTATGACCTCTCATATACTTAATTGTTTGTCACATCAAGGTTGTCACCAATTGGTGATAAATTTTGGAAAGGTTCTGAACAACGTTACATAATGTGTTAGGATAGAGAAATGTGAGTTCACATTATGCACCTTCTGTTATAGAGGTGCATTTTCTCTAGCATTGAAATCCTGTAATCATGGAACACACTATAGTCAAATATTCTGCTTGGTCCTCTTATGAGTAAGTGGATGTTCGCATATAGAAGTTCCACGTGTTTCATGGTGGGACACCGAGAGAGGAGTGGAAGCAATTTTGCCTCAGTACCTAATTGAACGACATATGAATGGAGTTAGATTATTAGGATGCTTTTAGCATTAAGAAAAAAAAAACTAAAAATCCAGAACTGATACATATTTACTGATACATCTTCATTTGGGAATTTTCAGAGACATACGACTAACAATATTGGAGCATGGCAGATGGTCATTAATAGAGAAATATCAAACTTTGATTAATGGTATTTCTATAGCATCTCTGACCAAATTTGTGGGTGCTTTCAAATCAAACCTGTGGATAGAAGGACTTGTCCAAGGAAATTTTACACAAAATGTGAGTACAAAATCCACTTAGCTATGGTATGATGAAGGTCATCAGCTGGTACCAAGAATTAGGACTCTCTAACTTTTATACCCTTTTACAAACTATGTGTTCTACTACATCAGGGGTGTCAAACTGGATTTCTCTGAGGGCCAGATCAGCATTGTAGTTCTCTGTGGGCTGGCAGGGTGGGGGGGCAGGGGTAGCGGGGAGGAGATGGGATGGACACAGCACTCTGCTGGCCAAAACAGGACACATGGAGCCCCGTGAAGCCCACACAAGGCCCGTTTTTGGCCTCCCTGGCCTCCAGCAGCACTCTGCCAGCCAAAAATGGCCCACGCAGAGGGCCTGCAAGGTTTCCATGTGGCCCATTTTTGGCAGGCAGAGTGCAGCTGGAGGTGAGGGAGGCCAAAAACAGGCCACGTGGGGGCTTCATGAGGTCTCTGTGTGGCCCATTTTTGGCAGGCAAAGGCACCATGGGCCAGTCCTTTGATATTCCCAGGCTGGCGCCATGGGCCAGATTTAAGCATCCCGTGGGCCGGATCCAGCCCGCAGGCCTTGAGTTTGACACCCCTGTACTAGATATTTATTAAATGGTAACACTTTTTAAATAATAATAAACCCCATCTTTATTTATAACTTGTATTTGATTGTTTTATTTGATTTTATTATTGATCCTGACAGGCTCAAGGTTGACTCAGCCTTCCATCCTTCCAAGGTTGGTAAAATGAGAACCCAGATTGTTGGGGGCAATATGCTGACTTTGTAAAGTGCTCAGAAAAGGCTGTAAAGCACTATGAAGTGGTATACAACTCTAAGTGCTATTGCTGTTTAATATGTTTTTATATATTTATAGTTTCATTTTAATGTTGTAAGCTGCCCAGAGCCATGTTGTGGTGAGATGGGAAGCCAACAAATTTAATAAATAAATAAAAATAATGACATCAATAAATATTTTAGAATAAATTTTCCTATATAGTTTTATTAATCTAGCCTATAGTCCGGGGATTTCATGATCTTGATGCAAAAACTGTTGAATATTGGGACAAAATCACTTTGCCTATTTTTTTTTTCAAATTTATCACCTTTCACAATTTATCTCTTAGGAGTCAAAGGAGTTTATGAATTATATCTCTGGGTAAGTATTGCAATTTGATTCGCCCTATTGAATAAAAGACAGCTTTTTTTGCTAGAACTACATGGTAGTTAATATTATTTTCACAACACTAAACCATCATTTGCATTGGAAACCTAATTCTTTATAGTTACCAGCCTTTTTAGTATACATTTAGTACAGTTGTGTTGTATTATTTATTTATTAGGCTTGTGTGCATTTCTTTAAGAACACCTGCAGTATTATAGCACTTGTTTAAATCTCTCTATTTTTTTAAAAAAATATGTTCCAGCAGTTATCTTCATTAGCAAAAAAAGCTTTGAAATTCCAGATTTTTTCAAACTATAAATATTATTTTGTATTGTTTGATGTCAACTTGCATTAATTTAATCGCTGCCATCGCTGGCTATTGGGGGCGAGTTATTGGCCCCCACGGATACGGCTTGCAACTTGGGCGTCCTCCTGGATGCACGGCTGTCTTTAGAAGAGCATATGACGGCCGTGGCCCGGGGAGCTTTTTATCAGGTCCGCCTGATTCGCCAGTTGTGTCCCTTTCTGGATCGGGACTTCTTACGCACGGTCACTCAGGCACTCGTCACTTCCTGCCTGGACTACTGCAATGCTCTCTACATGGGGCTCCCCTTGAGGAGTACCCGGAGGCTCCAACTGGTGCAGAATGCGGCCGCGTGGGGGATTATGGGAGCGAGGGGGCGCTCCCATGTGACACCTGTCCTGCGTGAGCTGCATTGGCTTCCAGTTGTCTTCCGGGTGCGCTTCAAGATGTTGGTTAACTGGCTAATTTAAAATTCCAGCATAATTTTCATATTAATTGTAAACCATCTACTGTTTCCATGAGCTTATACTATACACCAGCAAAGTAGATTCCACATCACCATAGCAGGGAGCTTTGCTGACTGTATAGTATAAGCCTCAATCAAATCCTGCACTACATTTATTATTCATCATTTGTCATCTGCACCTCTATAACTGTCTGGTTTGGTTCTGCAACCCAACAAGACAGACACAGACTTCAGAGGATAATTAGAACTGCAGAAAAAAAAATTGCTACCAACCTGCCTTCCATTGTGGACCTGTATACTGCATGAGACAAAAAGAGGGCTGTGAAAATATTTACAGACCCCTCACATCCTGGACATAAACTGTTTCAACTCCTACCCTCAAAATGACGCTATAGAGCACTGCACACCAAAACAACTAGACACAAGGACAGATTTTTCCTGAATGCCATCATTCTGCTAAACAAATAATTCCCTCAACACTGTCAAACTATTCACTAAGTCTGCATTACTGTTACTATTAAACTTCTCATCGTTCCTATCACCCATCTCCTCCCACTTATGACTGTATGACTGTAACTTGTTGCTATATCCTTACGATTTATATTGATTGTTTCCTAGTATGGTTCGATTGCTTATTTGTACCCTATGGCTATCATTAAGTGTTGTACCTTATGATTCTTGACAAATGTATCTTGTCTTTTTATGTACACTGAGAGCATATGCACCAAAGACAAATTTCTTGTGTTTCCAATCACACTTGGCCAATAAATAATTCTATTCTCTGCTATGCTATGCTATGCTATGCTATGCTATGCTATGCTATGCTATGCTATGCTATGCTATGCTATGCTATGCTATGCTATTCAGAAGAGATGGTGCAGTCATCCCATTCTAATATTTGGAAGCAAGGAGACCTCATTGTGTAGAACTTCAAAGGGCATTGTGGATTTTTTCTTTACATAAACATACCTTTGATTATGACCTTTGTCAGATGATACAGCAATGAAACTGTGGGGCAGGGTCTTTTGAAGACTGATATGGGCTAAGAGACAGGACCCAACAGAGCAGATGGAGGGAAAACTGGTCTGTTCTGCCAGTGTAGCTGAAACCTCAGGTTGCATACAGGAAACCCCCAAGCACCATCTCAGTCCATAAGAGTGGCAGCAGGTCAAAAGCCAGATTACTGAAAGATGCAGAAGTATGAGATTGCAGGAAAATACAGCCTTTCTTCCTTGGGAATAGAAACTTAGGAGTTTTTTTTAGAACTGCTGCTGCATAAACCAGATTTCTGAATTTCTAAATAACAATTGCAGACTGAGTGCTATAGCTTGCCATTAGAAAATGACCCACTGCTAGAAATATGAATATTTTGTGTTCTCCTCTGTTAAAAATTTTCCCTGTATCTGCTACTACTTGGAATCAAACTGGTTTGTATTTTTCTACTGCTTTGACTGAGTTTTGGACCTACAACGCATCTGACTTCTGCCTCATTCCTTGGTTGCATTTTCAAAGGAAAGCTGAGCAAGTTTTGTTTACCTATCAATGTGCTGATTCTCTGGCAGGAAAAAGATTCTTTCAAAGTGCTACAAACTCCCATATCGATAAAGGAAAATATTTGTAGATGAAGGTTGAAGTGTCCTTTGTGCTCTCTGAGCTTGGTTGTTTTCTTGCAGATGTTTCATTAGGTAACTAGTGCATTCATGATTTATCTAGTTTGGGTAATGAAACATCTGCAAAAAACCAACTAAGCTCAGAGAGTACCAAGGTCCCCTCATCCTCTTGAGGATTTTTTAAAAATTATTTAATCATTCATTCATTCGTTTTTTTGTCAAACACGTATAAGATAACAGATATAAGTATAAATATGATTATGAATACAGGATAAGGATACGAATAAATGGGGACAATAGGACAGGGATGGTAGGCATGTTGGTGTGCTTATGCATGCCCTTTACAGACTTCTTAGGAATGGGGTGAGGTCAACAGTCGACAGTCTAAGGTTAAAGTTATGGAGGTTTGGGGAAGAAACCACAGAGTCAGGTAGTGCATTCCAGGCATTGACCACTCTGTTGCTGAAGTCATATTTTCTGCAATCAAGTTTGGAGCAGTTTACCTTAAATTTGTATCTATTGAGTGCTTGTGTATTATTGTCATTGACAGATAGGACGTTGTAGAAGATAATTTTGTGTACTACGCTTAGGTCAGACCAAAGGCGGCATAGTTCTCAATTGTCTAATCCCAAAATTTCAAGCCTGGTGGCATAAGGTATTCTGTAGTGAGCAGAGGATGCTGTAATTATTCACCTACCAGTGAAAAAAAATGAGATATCAAAAAACATAACCAGGAAGTTGGACTGCTTTTTTTAGGGAGATTTTAATATGTAGAATAGTTTTTCCATATAAACTGCTTTGTTTCTTTTTTTTATTTTGGTCTCCTTCCTTCTCCAGAAAATTGCAGTTCCGTCCTCTAATACACCCATGTCCCATTCAGTTTCGAGTGATAGAGTTGCCTAATAGTCACATCCTATGTAAAGTGAAATCTCTTCACGTTGGGGATGCAAACACTGATGTCACAGTCTATTACCAGGTGAATTTTACCTCAGGATTTGAAATGGATGTTAAGCTGTATTTATATCAGGTTATTGTGCTTGTTAAGCTATTTTATCATGTGACACTTGTACCTGTTCATTTTTGACTTTTAGTCATAAATAAAAACTGTTGCATCATATGAAAATAATACATTCATATAATCTATCCTATGATTCCATATTAAATTTTGAGGAGAAAATAATTAGCATCATAATAGTTACCTTTTTACTGATTTCTTACACCTATCCCACATTTCTTAGTCTATTACTAATTGACTAATTGATTACTAGTCTATTACAACTGGAAACACCTTGTAGGCTTTTTATATGAGGCTGAAAAAATGCACTTATGGTATGATTCGTGGGATTGATGATTTAAAAAATGGATAGTACAAAAAATGAGCTTATTTGCAATCAAAGTAGGAGATAATTTTGTAATTGGGCTTATATTTGCTGCAAAGGAATGTTTCTTCTTTCTATTTCTTTTCAAACATAAAATGGCATTATTAAGGAAAGGGTAGAAAATAAGTTTTTTGAATGAGTGATTGTCAAATAGAGCAAGCAAGGGGTGTCAAAAAAAAATAATCCCAAAAATCATGATGGTGATAGAAACCAGTAGTAATAGATTAGATTGGCGGCTCCCTAGGTAGCTCAGTGGCTAAAATGCTGAGCTTGTCGATCAGAAAGGTTGCCGGTTCGAATCCCTAGTATAGGTCTTCTACATGAGCAGGGGGTTGGACTAGATGACCTCCAAGGTCCCTTCCAACTCTGTTGATGTTAGATAGATTACCAGAAGTAATCAAGATCTCAGATTTTTTTTTTACATGTATTGTCTGTAAAAGATGGGTCTTTGGTCAAACATTTATGGCCACCAATGTGACTTTCTCAACCTGCCTCATGGATATCTCTTGTCATCATTGTTGTCAAACACTACCAGTGTTTTTCTCCCAATCCCTTCCTTCAGATAGGAAATTTGAGCATTGCAGACAAAAAATAAAATAGTTTAACCAAGTTGATTGGCAGCTTTGGTGATCCCAAGACTTGAGTTCTTTTGCAAAACTTAGGGCAACAACACATTAAAAGCATTCTTATTTTATCTTTTTATTACATTTTGAAATATATACCATATACCTAGACAAATCATTAACCTACTGTTATCTAAAATCTTAGACTGGAGCTAAGAAATTAAAAGACTACACACTCACAGAACTGCTTGTGGTAAGTTCTAATGCCTGTAACTTTAAAAACTAATGCCTGAATTTGTTCCTTCTGCTTCCTCTTTACTCTCTGTCCTGGTACACATAAATTTTAATTTATACGCTGAAGGACTATTGTATTTTTTCAACTGCTTTGTAAGCTCTTTCACCACTTCTTAATTGTAATTAAAAAGTATACTTCTCCTCACCCTGACCTTTATATCTCTAATTCTAAACATTGTAGAAGCAAATCTGTCAATCTATGGTGAAATAAAATCAGGAGTTTGATAGCACTTTTTTCTACTATCAAATTTTATTAAAATGAGCAACATACCGTGAGCTGAAGTTCACTTGATCAAATGCAGCAGAAGCTTATCCCTTTTAATAAAAATTGGTTACTTAGCAAAAGTGCTATCAGATTCTTCATTTAATTCTAGATATGTTTCAGAAGAAAGTCACAATTGTAAAGCTTTCAACATCTTCTCCCCTTTATAAGGAAAAAAAAATAGACTAATGCAGCGGCATAGATAATTTTATAAATGTATGAGTTAAGCAAACTACGTTATTTAACTTCTAAATCTCTGGAATTTCAGATGCACATGGAGGAACCATGCTTTGATTTCCTGAGGACCAAGAATACATTGGGGTGAGTTTTCCACTTCTAGTCTTGTGGAAGTATCTGATCATAGGTAAAGGTAAAGGTTCCCCTCACACATATGTGCTAGTCGTTCCCGACTCTAGGGGACGGTGCTCATCTCTGTTTCAAAGCCGAAAAGAGCCAGCTCCGTGGTCATGTGGCTGGCATGACTAAACGCCAAAGGTGCATGGAACACTGTTACCTTCCCACCAAAGGTGCTCCCTATTTTTCTACTTGCATTTTTTACGTGCTTTCGAACTGCCAGATTGGCAGAAGCTGGGACAAGTAACGGGAGCTCACCCCATTACATGGCACTAGGGATTCGAACCGATGAACTACCGACCTTTTGATCAACAAGCTCAGGGTCTTAGTCACTGAGCTACTGCGTCCCTCTGATCATAGACTATAGTTTTTATATCTATAGGATATACAGCCTTTGATATTAAACATGATGTATTTCTGTAAAGATTTGCAAGTTTTTTCACTCTCCAGATAATGGCTCTGGAGGGAAAAAAATTATCAAGATCTAGCATTAGTATATAATTGACAGAAATTAAGCAAAATGTTTTAAAACATAGATGTTTTAGCTAATTGAGACATTTCAATAGCTACTTGCAACCAACAGACTTTTGTCTCTGGTATACTTTCTGGGAGGGAGGGAGGAGAGGAGAGGAGAGGAGAGGAGAGGAGAGGAGAGGAGAGGAGAGGAGGAGAGGAGAGGAGAGGAGAGGAGAGGAGAGGAAGGAAGGAAGGAAGGAATTTTTTTTATAGTTATTAATTAGGAAACAATGTGAAAAAAACCTAATTATTCCCTTCCTAAACTGTAATCTATCCATTTTTAACTTAAGTAAGTTCATCTGAAATCACTGCTTTCAAACATCAAATAAGTCTATAAGATCATTGTTTCTTCAATCTTGTCAGTTTGAAGCCTTTGCTGGCTGGGGAATTCTGAAAGCTGAAGTCCACACATCTTAAAGCTGTCAAAATTGAAAAACACTGCTATAGAGTATTTTCCCTACTCCATAGGGAAAAGGCAGATAAAAAAGGCAGATTTTAAAAAAAGAGCCAAAACTTTGGCTTTGGGCTTCCCACCATCCCATTTGTGAATTAGGTCCTTAATGAATAAGTTTACCATCCTGGATATTAGCCCAGGAGAAGCAATACCTAACAAAATGTCTTCTAATATGGTACCTTTTAGATGTTTGATGTTCCAGCCTCAATGGGGATGATCTTCTTTCTCATTGGAGAAAGAATCCAAGGACAGCTGGACTTAACTCCACTGATGGAGTGGACCAGTGGTCTTCCAACTTGGCAGCTTTAAGACTTGTGGACTTCAACTCCCAGAATTCTCCAGCTATGCTGGCTGGAGCCAGCATAGCTGGAGAATTCTGGGAGTTGAAGTCCACAAGTCTTAAAGCTGCCAAGTTGGAAGACCTCTGGAATGGACCATCGCTGTCTTTTTCTTCTCCCTTGAAGTCCAGGAGATAGAAAAGCTTTGGCTAAATCACTAGTTCAAAGCTGTAACTCTAGTAAATCACTGAATATTGGCTTCCATGAAGTTTCAATAAGCCTATGGAAGAATGAGTTTAATAGGAAAATGACTGTATATTAATACCCTAATTAATAGTCTGCATAAAATGACTTCTGATTCTGGATATTGTTCTGTTCATTTGCTTTAGTTACCATGTCTACCCTGCTACAAGAAATACTTCTGGGATCCTGGGTTTTTCTGTTACCGTAACAACACAGGCAACCAAATATAAGTAAGTCTCTCTCTTTTTTTTTTCATAGCAAGTAAATGTTATATTATTCTTTCCATCCTACAACTCTATGAGTTCTGGAACTCTTAATAGCTAATCATTCTTGAAAAACTCTGACATGTTTAAAACTGTTAATTCTCCCTTACAAATGTTTCTGCTGCTTTCTTTTAAAGCTGAGAGGTTTAATGTATGTGCTGAGATATATTCCCAAAACAACCCTACCTACTTAAATTGTCTGACCTATGAGGGACAGGAATGCCTATCAAATTTATGGCCCAGATCCAGGTACATTAAAACGAAAGTTACCGATTCATAGCAGTTACTAAATTAAACTCCACAACATACCTTCCCTGAATTTTAGCTGGATTAGGATTTTTTCTAAAAATGAAAATTGACTTTAGCTTAACATAATCTTATACAGTCCTAAACTTCATAAATTACTTTTGAATATACATGTCAGCCTTAATTTTTTTACATCATCAATTTAGAAGATCTGAGGGTAGCATATTTCCATGTTATCTACACAAAGACCAAGTACATTGCAGGGAATTTAATTTGAATTAGGGAGAAGGAAAATCTTTCTGAGAAAGGTCACTGCTATTATCACTCTCTTTTTTAAATAAGGAAGGATCTTTATATGTGCATAAATGTGTATGCATACACACACAAACACACACAGAGAGAGGTGTCCATTTAAGGACAACTCAGGGTTTTTAAAAATAAATGCTTCACGAAAGAGAGTTAAACATTCGCCAGAAAAAGAAAGACAAATATATGATTATTGTCTAGAAATGTGCTAAACTGCAGCCTTAGACACGCAGCTTTTCAATATGCAAATTGGATTCTATTAAGAACATAAGAGTTGCCAAGCACTTAAAACTTGTCAAGAAGACACAAAGAAATAATTATTGGTCTCTCAGCTGGATATTATTTTCTAAAAGTGAACTAACTTTTTAGTCTTGCCTCATAATATAGCAACACAAAAGGGAAAACAAGAATACAGGTAGTGTCAATTTACAATAATTCATTTAGTGACTGTTCAAAGTTACCATTGCATTGGCAAAAGTGATTTATGACATTTACGACTGTTACAGCATCCATCATACATGGTGGACATGTCCAGAACAAAAAATTATTGGAATAAAATTAAAATATGGTTGGAAGAGATGATACAGTTACGTATTGAATTTAAACCAGAGCTGTTCCTATTGGGTATTCTTCCAGAAAAGACTAATAAGGAACATACGTATTTGATTATACATTTAATAACAGCTGCAAGAATTGTTTATGCTTAAAATTGGAAAGCAGAGAAAATACCTTTGGAAGATGAGGTGATAAAAAAAAATTATGGACTGTGCAGAAATGAATAGATGGACTTTAAGGATTAAAAATAGGGAAGAGATAGAGTATTATAGAATATGGAACTGTTTCTATTATTGGTTGGAAAAGAGATATAAAAGATAAAAGCTTTATGATTATATTTAAAAATTTGATAGGCAGAATTTTGTTTTAGTAAGGAGATATTAAAATGGTTTGTATAAAGATCAACATAGAATTGCTGAATAAAATAAAATTTCTGAAACCTAATTTAATTCGACTCTGATGAGTGTCTGATGCCCATCATGGCTCACCTCCTTTAATACAATTGGACTATCTAAATTCAAATCAATCTATTGCTTGGGTTCCAATTTCTTCCAGATTCACTACTGTGTAAGTTTATTGGTTAATGGTGGGAGGGGGGGGAAATCTAGCTTTTAGCATCTCCCGACTAAGGGGATAAATACTTGCTGGCAGTCAAGAGAAGTTTGATCAGCTCTGGGTTACATGAAAGGCAGCTTGTTCAACCTCCACTAAAATCCGGAACTGAACCTAGACAAAACTAAATACTGTATAGGTGGCATTAAGAACATTGAAGATCATATTTCTTTTAAAAATTTTTAGCTCTGAATATGTTGACAAAAAAATAGAAGAATTCTTTGCACACTTTGAGGAAAAACTCCAGAATTTGTCTGAAGAAGAATTTCTTGCTCAGGTACAGATTATATAAATGTATGATTTAGATTATAGAAAGGTAACCTTATGATCACCAGATACTTGTAGTTCAAATCTCATTAATCTTAGTTTACTTAAGGCAAGGGATTGTAGAAACACTAATCCAAAACATCTGAAGGACGTCACATTACCTGCCCCCAATTTAAATAGCACATTATTTTTCAAGGAATTTGTAGCAGTCACCCTGGGTTGTCATAAGAGCGCTCTAATCTGCACCAATTAATGAGTTAAATTTAATTCCAAGCAGATCTTGTTCAATAAGTATTGGTTGAGTTTCTTGTTCTGATATTGACACAATGTCCTAGAGAGGATTCGTGACAATGGGGCCACTCTAGGAAGATCCATTCCTGTCTGCTTAGCTGTCCTTGCCCCTGCCCTGAGTGGCAATTGAGAGAGAAGAATATACGTATTTTGGTTTTAACTTCACTAGGTTGCCCAGAGTCATTTTTGAAGCTGGGTAGTCTACCCAGGGACGCGGTAGCTCAGTGGCTAAGTCGCTGAGCTTGTCAATCAGAAAGGTCAACAGTGTGGCAGTTTGAATCCCTAGCGCTGTGTAACGGAGTGAGCTCCCATTACTTGTCCCAGCTTCTGCCAACTTAGCAATTCGAAAGCATGTAAAAATGCAAGTAGAAAAATAGGGACCACCTTTGGTGGGAAGGTAACAGCATTTTGTGCACCTTTGGTATTTAGTCATGCTGGCCACATGACCATGAAGACGTCTTCGGACAGCGCTGGCTCTTCGGCTTTGAAACAGAGATGAGCACCGCCCCCTAGAGTTGGGAACAACTAACACATATGTGCGAGGGGAACTTTTACCTTTACCTTAGTCTAGCAATTGGCTAAATAAATATTTGCTTTTAGTAAGGAATAGTATGTTTCACAGGTCTCTGCTCTAATCAAGCTGAAACGCACAGATGACTCCCATCTTGGAGAAGAAGTAGACAGAAACTGGAATGAAGTGATTACTCAACAATATGTCTTTGACAGACTTGCCCGAGAGGTAATACATGGAAAGGATTACTAGTTTCATTCTTTCAAAATTTGTAAAGCTTTATACAGACAAATATGCATATAGGCGTGCATACTTTCACACACACTTTTTATAATTAAACCATAAAGGCAATCTGGTTCATAAATGAGCAAAAATAGAAAATTGAGACATTTTGTTCTGCTGGCCTGAAGGGACAGAATTAGAGTTTAAGTGGTTCCCGACAAATGGTGAGAGCATGGTAAAATGGAAAGATAGGAGATCTAGGCTTCTTAAAATCATGTTCTGAGACAAAAATAAATACACAACTCATCACAAGTGTCAATGAACAGCTTGTTTTCCACATGAATATTATCTCATTGTAGGTCATGTGTGAGACAGCAGCAACTGAAGCCTTCAAAATCTCAAAAAGTGGTTAATGGGAAAAAGTCTTAAATGCAGCCTTCACTGCTGTATCTTTTTTTTTTTAGTCAGGATTAGTGAAAATAAACATCGAGTCTGCCTTTCTACTCTTAACCCAGAAGAGTCTCTTCTGATCCATTATGTTTCTAATCCTTACATGTTTCTTTTTTCCTCTTTTTGTTATATGTCAAAACTATGCTTTTATGAGAGCCAATTCTCAGTCCCCAGGGTATTGCAAATATATAATTGTTGCAGAGCAGGGATTTCAAAAGACAATTTCTGTACCAGGAATTTGTGTCCATAGTATATTTTGATTATTCAGATTATAGGTTTTCACTTGGAAGTGTCCCTTAATGGACATGCTTAGGACTTCAACTCCAAGGTGACGCATAACATACAATAAAGAAGAGATTTATTGTAGTATTCAAAATGTGACAAAATAGAATAATATCAGATTTTGGTTCTGATAAAAAGTTATTAAGTAACTTGAGCTTCCATTCTTCCATCTACTATGAAATTACAAATAAAAAAACATGACATTCTTAGACATTTGCTGCTCGGGATCTCACTGGGCCAAACTTTTTAACTTCACTAGACAGACATGATACTGTTTTGGACATATTTCCTTCTTAACAGCAGGCAAAGCTTGATGAGCCTTGGACCATTTTTCAGTCCAAAGGAGACTGTGAGCTTCTTTTTGTCAAAGAAAGAAAGAAAGAAAGAAAGAAAGAAAGAAAGAAAGAAAGAAAGAAAGAAAGAAAAAGAAAGAAAGAAAGAAAGAAAGAAAGAAAGAAAGAAAGAAAGGAAAGGAAGGAAGGAAGGAAGGAAGGAAGGAAGGAAGGAAGGAAGGAAGGAAGGAAGGAAAGAAGTAGGTAGGTAGGTAGGTAGGTAGGTAGGTAGGTAGGTAGGTAGGTCAAGTCTAATGAAGAGAAGGACTAGGGGGGACATGATATCAATATTCCAAAATTTGAGAGGCTTTCACAAAGAAGAAAGGGGTCAATTTATTCTCCAAAGTACCTGAGGGTAAGACAAGAAGTAACCGATGGAAAATTATCAAAGGGAAGGCCAATTTAGAATTAAGGAGAAGTTTCATGACAGTAAGAACAATTAATCGATGGAACAACTTGCCAAGTTGTGGGTGCTCAACACTGAAGGTTTTTAAGAAGAGATTGGGCAGCCATTTGTCCATAATAGTACAGGGCATCCTGCAGGAGGAGGAGGAGGAGGAGGAGGAGGAGGAGGAGGAGGAGGAGGAGGAGGAGGAGGAGGAGGAGGAGGAGGAGGAGGAGGAAACAACTTCCTTGGAAACCTATGCTAAAGAAAGTTTTGTAAGGTTGCCATCTCAAGTTTAGTACAGAACATATATGCATGGCTAGTTGTTCTAGTTAGAACAAACTGATGGGACTTGAGTGGGCAGATTGTTTCCTTTTTCAAATACTTCAGCGTGAAAATCTCACTTCGGAGGGCTTCCTGCTTTCTTTTTTCCTGTAAAATAAACAGTTTAAAATTTCCATCTTCTGGACTTTTGTTTGAAGCACACTTTTTGTTCTTGTAAAGTGAACAACATTGAGTCAAAATGGTTATACTGTAAAACTGGCACATCTTTGCTGGATGATTCTAAGGAATTCTGTTCTCTATGGCTTTATAGATTGTAGCACTGAAAAGCCTTACTAGAGCCCAGTTGATCGACTGGTTCCTACATTTCAGGAGTAAGCACAAGAGAGTGTTGAGCATCCATGTAAGTATTTCAAAAAACACTAACATATACTTAGGGAGAAGCAGAAAGAGAAATGGAAAAGCAAAAAAAAAAAAGATAGAAAGAAAATCGATTAAATTAACAGTTCTGGTCTTTCATATTACTGGATTCAACAGCAGCTCAACCTTCCTGTTAAGCAATTGCTAAAAAAAAAAATTCTGATAAGGCAATGCACCTTTCAATAGAAAAAAGATTCTCCATCTCTGGTTTTTAAAAATAAATAATTTTGCCACCAGCAGAATGGAAAGCTACAACACTACTTGCTACTTTTGCTTCTGTTTTCTTTGAAGTAAGCTGATTTGGGAGGAAAGATTGACACATTTATCCTGTGTTTGCAGAATCTGTATATCATGAAATCAATTTTCATTCACCTACATTTTATGGTCCGTTTTGGTGTGTCTTTTGATTGTTCTATCAGTTGCTTGAAAATTATGAAAGTCAAGATTAAAATTAAAACAAAAATTATTGTGATTGCTGGACAACATACTTTGCTTACAGCTCTTCATTCCAGATGTTTGCTGATCTTAAATAACTATTTGTTTTTTGAATTTTCAGGTGATAGGCTATGGTAAACAAGAAGGAGATGTGAATGTTAGACCTATTTCCGTTGTCCAAGAATCTATGTTTAGCAGAGAACCTCAACTGACCTTTTTGCCTTCTTCTCCTCTGTTGAATGTCCCTGCTATACTGGACATTAGATCTTTCATCTCAACTCTTAACATTCTTCCTTACCACAAGATATTAAAGTAATCCATACTTTAAATACTAAAATAAACTTTCATCAACTCATTCTCAAGCTTGCTGGTGTCATGTTTTCGCAGTCTGGTACCCACAAGTAATTTTGCAGACAATCTTGTTTGAAGAACTGAGGAAAACATTGGACAGCAAAATCCCATGTAATGTTTTTCACCATATCCTCAGTCTCTGTTTTCTTCCCATTTTTTCCTCTGTTCTTTTTCTGCTTCTTTTATGATTCCACTCATATTTATTTTATTTATTCTTTTCTCTTCAGGGCTGAGTAGTTAGATTGTACAAGTTATTGTTGCTTATGTCCTTAAAAGCTGTAGTGAAATAAGGAGTCCTTTGTGGTTTCTGAGCTTGGTTGCACTTGTTACCCAGTTTGGGCAATGAAACATCTGCAAGAAAACAACCAAAGACCCCTCATTTCAACCCTAACATTTATTCTCCTTTAGCTGTAGTGAAAGGCATGACCTGGGAGAGTACTGTGTGTGTGTGTGTGTGTGTGTGTGTGTGTGTGTGTGTGTGTGTGTGTGTATGTATGGTTGTCCTACATCAGCAAAGACAATCCCTTTGCCAGAAAGCAGAGATCAGCAAGTCAGAAGCAGGCAACATGGACTAAGACCAGTGGGGGGTTGCTACCGGTTCACCCCAGTTTGGGCAAACTGGTAGCAGCGGCAGTGGGTGGCTCCGCCCACATGCCCAGACATCATCAAATACGCTTTGCACATGCGAGTAAATTGGTAGCAAAGGTAAGTGAAACTTACCTCTGACTAAGACAGATAAATGGTTTGGTTTCAAAAGGGATCTGTACGATCATATCTGCGAAGCATTTGAGAATAAAAGAAATAATGGGTATTGAGAAAAACACAGACCTAGTAAGGCTTATGCTATACAGGGTTTCTGCCAACAAGACCACACAATGATCTACATTCTTCAGGGTTTGCTCTTCTACCTTCTAAGGTAGAATGGCATGGAGTAGAAGTACCTCCTAGCAAAGCAAACTGTCAATAATCATATCAGTGATAAAGATGGTGATCTAATTAGCTTTATTATCTAAGAAAACTTTAACTACCTTCCATCCAAAGATGCAGGTCTATTTGGGAATTAGTGGATATATTGAAACTCTAACTCTGGTTGATAACTCTGGAAGGTGAAGTTCTAACATATTTAAGCAACTCAGGTTCAGAAGAGTTTATTTAGCATTATATCCATCTGATATCTATGTTTACCAAACCTGTGGGACAGATTGGGTGGATTAGCCATAAATTCCTTGCAAAAATGCCTCTTGGTCCTGTCCAGGTTATTATGATGTGAAAAGCAGTTTTAAAAAGTGGCATAATTGTTTTTACCAAACTACAAAAGCAGTTTTGTTGAGACTTAAGATGATGTAGCAGATAGCATATTGGGTTCAAATTCCCCCTCTGCTATGAAGTAGACTGGGTGGCCTTAAATCAGTCATAGTTCTTACCCTAATTTACTTGATAGGGTTGTTGTGAAGATAACCTTACACACAGGACTTTGAAATCTTCAGACAAAGAACAGGAATGGAATGTGATAAATACAGAATAAATTAATTTGCTAAATCACATAGGTTCAGCTGAGATTGCTAGTTGTTGTCCTTATGGAAAGTTTACTTAATATCCTGTCTTTAGAAAAAGAAGTCTGTTTTTCTTTAAAAAAAAAAAAAAAAGAACAGACCTTGACTGGAGTTTTTAAAATTCTTGGACCTCACACCTACTTTGATATAAAGCTATTCACCATCCCCATCACCTCCAAGCCACCTAAATTTAAAGCCACTTAGCCCTTTTACATTCAAACATTTATCTTTCATTTGTTACCCATTGAGATCTGTTGAGCCTATGAGGCACTGCCATATTTTAACATCTGGGTTTGATTGTGTGCATTCTTTTAACCTCAGACACTTTGATCCATTCCAGATGTATGATACCTAAAATTATATTTGCATGGTTAATAGTTTTGGGGGAAATCCAGGTTTATATCCCCATACCTTAAAAGAAGAAAGGAATAACTTGGAGTATATTTCATTAAGCTGTCAAATCTCAAATTGAAACAGCTTTAACATGCAAAATTAACTTGTGTACCTTAGGCATATATGGAAATATATGTTTAGTGCCATAAAAATACTTATTTGGAACAAGTGGATTTTAACAAACAGAGAAACTGGTGGAAGATTAGAATTCATAATAACCAAACATCCAACTTTCATATTTAGAAAAAGATGCTGGAGGGAATAGACAACATGATGAATACCATGTTTACTTTTTGTTGACTTCCCAAGACCATCTTGAATCTTTTGAAGACTTAAGGAAGATAATTTTTATTCTAACTCAATATATATAAAAAAGAGGAGTCCCTGCATATTTTACTCTGCTAATCGTTGCTGACTATAGGGGGCGGTACTCAATGGCCTCCGTTTCAAGGCCATTGAGTAAGCCCTATACAAAGACATTTCCACAATCATATGACTGACATCATGGAGCACTGTTACTTTCCCACCGAAGTGGTATTTATTTATCTACTCGCATTTACATGCTTTCGAACTACTAGGTTGGCAGGAGTTGGGATGAGGACAGGACCTCACCCCATTGTGTGGTGCTCAAGCCTCAAACCTAGGCTGCCACCTTTCCAGCCAACAAACCCAGTATCTTAACTGCTAAGCCATCATGCCACCTCAACTCAATATATAGCAATATATAAATAGCTTCTTTAAATATTCAGTTGGTCAACACGATTTATCCACTTTGTTTGAGAATGCAATCCATTTGATATAGTTGGAGCACATATGCAGTTCTTTATCCAGCAAGAACTATGCTAAGACCGGGACAAAAAAAATAATAAAAAATTAAGGCAGGTATTTTTAAGAGGGTGTATGTGGATATTGGAGAGGTTCCAGGACAAACGGTGGGATGTGTCTCTTCTTCTACATTTTGGGCTAGGTCTCATGATTTCAAGGAGAACATTCAAAACAGACACAGACTTCAGAGGATAATTAGAACCGCAGAAAAAAAAAATTTCTACCAACCTGCCTTCCATTGAGGACCTGTATACTGCACGAGTCAAAAAGAGGACTGTGAAAATATTTATAGACCCCTCACATCCTGTACATAAACTGTTTCATCTCCTACCCTCAAAACGACGTTATAGAGCACTGCACACCAGAACAACTAGACACAAGGACAGTTTTTTCCTGAACTCCATCACTCTGCTAAATAAATAATTCCCTCAACACTGTCAAACTATTTTACTAAGTCTGCATTACTATTAATCTTCTCATCGTTCCTATCACCCATCTCCTCCCACTTATATGACTGTAGGACTGTAACCTTGTTGCTGATATCCTTAAGATTTATATTGACTGTTTCCCTATGACTATGATTAAGTGTTGTACCTTATGATTCTTGACGAATGTATCTTTTCTTTTATGTACACTGAGAGAGTATGCACCAAGACAAATTCCTTGTGTGTCCAATCACACTTGGCCAATAAAGAATTATATTCTATTTTGCTTTCAAGATCCAGCTGACTACCAGTTTCCATACCTTTTTATTTCATAATTCCTTGTTCCAAGGATTGTATGTTGGGAAAAGTAACATTTAATGAAGATTCATTTCTTCCCTCGCCTGTAAAATTCCTAAGCTATCTTTGTATGGAGGAAGATGATGACAAGGGCTCTGATAAAATCTCAGCCCTATCACACATTGTAGAGATGAACATACATTTGCCTCTCATATCCTGTCATCTATATAATGCTTCCAAGCTGAATGAATATCAGTAGAGAACTCTTAATTAATAACTAGTGACTGAAGTGGAATAACAAAAAGACACACATCCTTAAGAGAATTATGATATGACAGGGAAGAACAAATTTGTGTGGCATTTTAAACCAAAAAAGAGTGACAGTAAGTGATGAATGCATTTAATAAAGCAGAACCAAGACTGATTTAATCTTCCACGGAGCAAGTTTATCAAATCAATTAAGACACAGCAGTACAGTCAATCTGTGGGCTATTTATCAATGTGGTGACAGTCATTCAAGAACAAGTATCTAGCTGAAATTTTCTCTTTCCCACACTCACTCATTCTCACACACAGAAAAAGATTGAAGGGGTGATTTGATTCAAAAGAAAATCAATCAAATCACTCCTTTGAACAAATATTTGACTTGAATTTTTGAAATGATTCACGGAGTCAGGTCAGTTCAGGTGTCATACAAATGTTTCTGAGAAATTCAAAGGAAATTTGAAGATTAATGGACTTTCTGGTGCAGATCTGAACTTACAGATCTCAAGCTGTTGCAATTTCCTTCCATATTTAGACATACTGAGGAGCAGTTGAATTATGCAATGGAGTCTTTAATAATGACATAAGTAAGTGGCCAATGTTTCATGCCAAGAGGCCAGCCTGACAGAAAAATAAAGGGTCTGTGGGTAATGGACTCTTTAGTTTTCAGTGACAGTTTACTTTTTAAATTGTGAAAGCTTTTAGTTTTAACGGGAGCCATATACTTCCGGATTCAAATGCAGTTTATTGCAAAAAAAAAAAAGTATTGTGGTAAAACTTAAATAAGTCCAGTTGAAAATCTGCAAGTAACAGTAGGCAAGTAACATTTTGGATAGAGAGGACCATTGGTTTGAAAAGAATCCATCTATGTTAGAATTGAAGACCCACTCCCTAAACAGAGGGGGAGGAATAAGACACCACCTGTCTCCAATTGACAACACAGCCCTTGCAGTAAGTCCAAGAAGATTCCATAACCAATTGCACCCTGATTTAGATGATCCTGAGAGCACAGATAAACCCCAAAATGGTCTCAACAGCTCTCAGAGACTGCTAATGACCAGATGACTGCAAAGAAATAGAATCCTTCCATCATCCCCCCATCCATTCAGAAGCTATCCTTCCATCCCCCCCCCACCCTCCAGTCTCAACTGTCAGTACCTACCTTTTCTTCCATTCCCCACCCCCCACCACCATCAGAAGTGATGAAGCTTCTTGGATGAGAAGTGAAACATTTTCTTCTTCTTCTTCCTCAAGGAAAAAAACAATCCAGTTGCCTTTTGAAGAAAAAAAGCATCTTTGAGACAACTATGAGCTGGATGACTGAAAATCTCCATAGACATTTAACAGTAGGCATGTGATGTTTCCTCCATTACAGCTTATCTTTTATTGATCCAAACCATGAATTACATATGTATTCAGAACACATTACATTCATGTTCTGAAATTGAACTCAATCTTGGGCAATTTCACAAATACACAAATGTTGTTTATGTTTTATGTTTATCAAACTTCTATACTGCCTTTCTCCCGAAGGACTCAGGGCGGTGTACAGTCATATTAAAACAAACATATACACACAAAATTTAAAAGCAATTTAAAATAAATATATAAATTTGGCCCTTATGTTAAAAGCAACAAACATCCAATTTAAAATTCATTTTCTAAGCCAGCCCAGCCTGTTGGAACAAAAGAGTCTTAAGGGCACGGTGAAAGGTCCGTAGGTCGGGGATCATGCGAACCTCCAGGGGCAGTTCATTCCAGAGGGCAGGTGCCCCCACAGAGAAGGCTCTCCCCCTGGGTGTCGTCAGTCGACATTGTTTGGCCGACGGCACCCTGAGGAGTCCCTCTCTGTGGGAGCATATTGGCCGGTGGGAGGCTATCGGTGGCAGAAGGCGATCTCGTATATACCCAGGTCCTAAGCCATGGAGTGCTTTAAAGGTGGTGACCAGCACCTTGAATCGCACCCGGAAGACCACTCGGAGCCAGTGCAGCTCGCGCAGGAGAGGTGTTACATGGGTGCGCCATGTCGCCCCCATAATCACCTGCACGGCTGCATTCTGGACCAGTTGGAGCCTCCAAGTGCTCTTCAAGGGGAGCCCCGTAGAGAGCATGGACACATACACAGGGGGTCATATGAGAAGTTGGAATTTGTTTGTTGTATTCAACACTGGCCCTGTGTGATTTTCAAGCTCACAACTGTTATTGGAGTTGCTAAGAATTCATCAAGGACAAACTACTAACACATTAAAAATAATATTTTAGTTTAAACACTATGCAGCCGTTGTTGCTGCTGCTATAGTTAATTATATTTGTGAGTTCTGTATAAAGCAGAAGTGTTCCAATTAAAGCAATATGGAGTGCTGTCAAGTACTTTGGCCTACATTTATTGAATGTATATCCTTACAGCATGTAGTGGGAGATGTACATTTATTCTACGACAGAATATTTTTTTAAAATCCTTTAAGCTGTGCTTCCTTCCAAGTGAGTTCATGACATATCTATGTTTCTTAGCAATAATATAGAAAGATTTGGTTGCTAATTCTCTTTTCCAGGATTTTTTTCTGCCAAGTCTTGCTGTTAGCTCTTTGATTTCATGTTCTTCCATAACCACATTCTACCTTACTTTTTGGGATAGCCAAGACTTGAATTTGGTCATAGTCCTGTACTGCAAATATTAAACAGACAGTTGGGTCTTCTGTTTATTTGAAATTTCCTTGATGTATGCATGCACATACACACATACTGATCAGTAATAAATGTGCATGCATACATCAAGGAAGTTTCAAATAAACAGAAGACCCAACTGTCTGTTTAATATTTGCAGTACAGGACTATGACCAAATTCAATCAGGTATACTCATTGGTTGACTTTGTACTGGTCCCTATTTTTCATTCCAATAGCCTAATTATATGTAAGATTAAGATATGTCACATAATTGTTGTTACTGGAACAAAATTGGAGAAAGGAATACTGCAAATAATGCCTCGAGCTCCTAGAGGGAAGGCAGGATAGGAATGTAAGAAGTAAATGAAATGTGTAAGTAAGATAATTCTACTCTTAGCCCCACTCTCTAGTAAATACTTCTACACTGTCTCTGCTTATTATACTCCAAATAATTAGTTCCTTATATTTTGAATTTAGTAATAAAGGTATTTCTGCGTCTAGGAAAGAAAGAGTACAGAATTTAATGACATGATCTTTAAATTGGTAAATTTAGATGGTTCTAAGGAAATCATACCTGGACTACAAAACCCCAGAAAACCTCTAGATGACAGCAAAGAGACAAGCATCTAGTGATCATCGGGATTTTTGCAGGCCCAGATATGACTAATAATTATATATGTTAACCAGGGGTGGGTTTCACTTACCTTTGCTACTGGTTCGCTCATGCATGTGTGCTCACTTCACTCGCGCACGCGCCACATCTGCACATGTGCACAAGCTTCTGCGCATGCACAGACCATGTTTGATGACATCCTGGTGGGTAGGCGAAGCCTCCCGCCGCCACTACTACCAGTTCGCCGGAACCAGGGGGAACCAGTAGCAACCCATCACTGATGTTGATGCACATAAAAGACATGCATCAACATAAATTTAAATTTAATTAAGAGATGATTAAAGGCCTGGAGACTAAAACATTTGAAGAATGGTTGCAGGAACTGGGTATGGCTAATCTAGAGAAAATAAGGACTAGGGCTGACATGATTGCAGTATTCCAATATTTGAGAATATTGCCACAAAGAAGAAGGGGTGAACCTATTTTCCAAAGCATCAGAAGACCAGAAACAATGGATAGAAAATAATCAAGGAGAGAAGCAACCTGGAATTAAGAAGAAACTTCCTAACACTGAGAACAATTAACCAGTGGAACAGCATGCATTCAGAAGTTATGGATGCACCATCGCTGGATGTTTTTAAGAAGAGAGTGGCTGTCCAGTCTCTTCTTAAAAATAGGGTCTCCTGCTTGAGCAAGGGGTTGGACCTCCAAGGTCCCTTCCAACTTTGCTCTGATTGATTGAGACATTAGAAAGAAGAAACAGACACAATTTTTAGCTTCTACAGCTCTTCAATGCAAGCACAGAGGGCTAAAGAAAACAAGGCTTTGGTTTTTAGCCAGCTTAGCACCACTTTCAAAACATAGCTAAGCCATGACAAAAAACAGGGAACTAGTCAAACCAAATGAGTGCTAAATCTGCAGAGGAATGCTTCATAAAATTGGAGGAATGTGGTGCTAATGTGATAGCTTATGTTACAAGCAAAGCAATAGCTCCTCTTACTTCTCAGTGTGCTACAGTCTGGTGGAAATAGCGCCTAAGACAAAGATGGGAACACTTTATTAGTAAAGTTGCTTAAAACTGAAATTTTATTCTTTTCAAGATTATTTCTTACTGAGCTGGAGGATGGGCTTAACAAACATACTTAATAAAATGTTTGCTTTTCTTCATTATTTAGCTAAGTTGATTTTGAAATTAATGTTCAAAAAAATATATATCTGAATGAAAGCCTAACGCTAACCATTCCTGAAAGAGAGAAATACATTCAGTGACCATTTCTTTCACAATATTTTTTAATATTTTTTTAAAATGGGGAAATACTTTCATCAATTAAAACACATTTACCATCTTCCCCTAAAAGACCCTGACTCCTCTTTAGAAGGCCAGATCCTGAAGATGAAACTCTTCAAATATTTTGGCCACCTAATGAGAAGAAAGGACTCACTGGAAAAGAAGAGCCTAATGCTGGGAAAGATTGAGGGCAAAAGTAGAACGGAACGACAGAGAATGAGGTGCCTGGATGGAGTCACTGAAGCAGTCGGTGAAATGCAATCTGAAACCATTGCCGTGCTTTGTTATTATTCATTTTGCTTTATTGTTATTTTTTTTTTGGTAATGACTATGCTGATCTTTATAGTATTTCCAATTTTTCAATCAAAAATTGAAAAAAGACCAAAGCTATTAAGTTACATTATTGTAACTTAATAGCTTTGGGTGCCACCCTTGATTTTGTCAAAATGTTTTCTCTCTAGATATTTATTAACATTCACCATTTGCTTACTTTATGTAATTATATCGATCTTTGATTTCATCCTCTACTGTCTGCTTCACTTACAACAAACCACAACAGTCAATTTTCTTTGGGAAAGACAATCTGAGTTCCTTTTTGGGTATGTTGCATCATGTTTTGCTATGCATTTGGGGATCTGGCAGTCTAAAACTTCTAATTCAGCTGGTGCCCAATCAACAATACATCCTGTGTAGCAGATTATAGGGACAACCAAAGAATTATTAGTGTCTTTGAATGTATTACCGCCATTCAACTTCAACGTTTAAAACATGTTTTATATATATTTAGAACTAGGTGTTGTTGTTTTTTCACTCAGACACACAGAATATTGTTTGCTTGTAACACACCCCCATTGCTTATCATTTTGTGTGTGTGTGTGTGTGTGTGTTAAGGATTGGCCATTCCATAAATCAATTTTATATAATTACTACAGTTGGTTGCACAATCAGCCAGATGTTTAGACTTGGCAAGGATGAGGAAATGTTATTTGATGGTGTTTATTATTCTGAATTAATCTATTGTAGGTGGAGGTCTCTTCACTGAAGTTTATGGACTTGTAATCTATCACTCCAGTGATCCAGCTGGATTGATACATAGATATATTCTGAGTAATTGGGTATGTCTAGTCTAATGAAAAGAAGGACTAGGGGTGATATGATAGCAGTGTTCCAGTATTTTAGGGGCTGTCATAAAGATGAAGGTGGCAAACTATTTACCAAAGGCAAGACACTATTACCACTAATTACCAGAAGGCAAGACAAGAACCTATGGATGAAATTAATCGAGGAGAGAAGCAAGCTAGGACTGAGGAGAAATTTCCTAATGATGAGAACAATCAACTAGTGAAATGCCTTGCCTTCAGAAGTTGTGGGTGCCTCATCACTGGAGGTTTTCAAGAAGAGACTGGACAGCCACTTGTCTGAAATAGTATAGGGTCTCCTGCTTGTGCAGGGAGTTGGACTAGATGACCTCCAATGTCCCTTCCAACTCTGTTCTTCTATATTTTTCAACTTCCCAGTCTGAAACTGAGAGTGACTCAGCCAGCTTATACATCTAAGGAAAGGATCAGAACTGAGTCTCTATTATCCCAGTCACGTACCTTAGTTACTGCACAACTTTGGCTTTCATAGAGAGACAGAGGGGTGTGGGTGTGGGTGAACAAGTTCAGATGCTGAGGTGAATTTAACATGGTGAAGGAACTAGTGGTAATTTTCATGAGGGATAGAAGACAGATGCAAAGTGGGCATTATATCAACCTTCAATCAACTATATATTATCAGTAGCTCCATACGACCATTTCTAAAGGATTTAAGTTGCGGAAAGATAATTTCTTAATTGTAAGGTACACTTTATCCCATGACAAAACTCATTACCTAAGAAATAATTATTCTTTCCCTTATAAAATCATATCATAATGCTGTTGAAGGAAACACAAGGTAGCATTTGTTCAGCTTTTTCTTAAAACTTCCAGAAATGGAGAACCTGCAGCTTTAATTTAATTTAATTTAATTTAATTTAATTTAATTTATTGCATTTCTATGCCGCCCAACTCCAGAGGGACTCTGGGCGGCTTACAGCAAAAATAATGCGAACATAGAAAAATTGTTAAAAAACATTATTAAAACATTTTAAAACATTAAAAGCCCATGCACACCATTCATGGCCAGATCTCGCAAGATTGCAACAGCGAGATCAACGGTCCCAGGCCTGCCGGAAAAGCCAGGTCTTCACTGCTTTCCAGAAGGCCAATAGGGTGGGGGTAGTCCGGATCTCAGGAGGTAACTGGTTCCAGAGAGCTGGGGCAGCCACAGAAAAGTCCCTCCCCCATGGGCCCGCCAGCCAGCATTGTTTAGCTGACGGGACCCGGAGGAGACCAACTCTGTGGGATCTTACCAGTCGCTGGGAGGCTGGGAGCCTTGATGGTAGACTGTTCACTGTTGTGCAGATCTTACCTTCAGGCTAAACTAAGGGCCCTACAACTTATATCTATTAGTTAGTTTAGTTAGTTAGGCAATAGAAATAGTTCCTGTCATGTTCCTTAGAAAAGGAAAGGAGTCTTCTTTTCTTCAGGCTGAATAGACCAATTTTCTTCAATTAATCCTTATAGAGCTTGTCCTGAAGCAATCTTGCTACATGTCTTCAAATAAAGACCAAAGAACATGAAGTAATTCTTACTGTAATCAGGCAGTAGAACATTCTGTAACTGTTTCACTGAGCATTGAATTACATTATACAACTCAATGGTTTGCAGCAACCAAAAAATGAAATCTTCAACTAGAAACAGACAGGTTACAAAAAAGAAGATTTAATTTCAGAAATAACATAGCAATAACATCAACTGTCCCAGGTCCAAACTGCAAGATTATGATGATGAGAACCCAAGAGTTTCGTTTGTTTTTGTGACATTAGAAATCCAAAATATAATATGCAAATGTAGAAAAAAATAAGGGACAATGAAGCAATATGACAAGTTGGGTTTTCCAGTTCAGGCATTCGCACGGAATTGACAGCCCCAAGAGTCCCATTTTATTTATTTAAAAATAACTTGTAAAATTTAAAAAAGTAGGTTAGGGTTTTTTATTTTAAGTCTTTCATATCATTACAACAAATGTAAAATCAAATGTTATCTTCTATCTGATTTGGACCAGAATACATAACGGATAAGTTTCAAATTAGATTATAAACTTGATCCATATTCCAGGAAATTTAAAACCATCATATTATAAAGCAAGCAAATCAGTCATAGCAATACAAATAAAAGAGAAATACCATGAATAAAGTCAAAAGTGTGTGTGTGTGCACATACATACACAGAGACAGAGCCATGAACACTTTTTAGGCAAAAATTAAGATAGTGGAGAGCTAAGGAATTTTTTCATTTTTTTCATTTTGTATCTTTTAATTTTTAATTGTTTTATTTTTTAACTGCATAGGAACTCATTCCAAGTTTAAGTTTAGAATGGCAAATGATTTTATGTGACTAATGATGAGATACTTTAGGCATGCAAGATCTATGTCGGATAGAAATCAGAAATGGAGGTTAGAATTTCTTTTTTGAGTATAAGATTACATTTTCTAATCCAAAGACTCATATCCAAAAATCGCAAGATAGAAAATTGGAATTTCTTCACATTTTATAACTCTGCATCCTGTGACGCAACCATCAAGATTAAAAACTAACATTCTTAAATATGTCTACCTCAATAGGAAACTGATTAAACTGTATTCTAGGAAACTGATTAAAAATCCAATTGAGTAGTTTATCCATTCCAGAAATGGATTAAAACAACGTGAAACTGTAAAGTCATTTCAGGTAGTGGATAGAGTTATGAAGAGTTTGTTATGAAGTTTTATTTACTTTTTACTCCATGTGGATGTGTCTATGCATCTTTTGAATGCCATTTGGCTCACTTACAAGACAGCAGCTGGAATTCATTGGTTTCTCATTTTAATGGAAATTAATCTAATGTTGCACTTTTAGACCAATAAATGCAGTCAAACTCAGTTATTCTTTGAAAAATTTCTTTTCCTGAATGATGTAGCACCAAATGATATATAACAATGTATTGATAAAAGGGCACATTAAATTATTTATCACGCGAAATGACAACGAAAGGCATTCTATTCAGGAAACTTGCTTACATAAAACAATATATGGTCAGAATTTCAGGAGAAAATTTGTTTTTGGTAAAAGCAAATACCCATATGTTGTGGGGAATATTTTTTCCCCTCAACATTAGAAATGAAATGATTTATTGTACATCTGTTACCTGAAAAAGTTGCAAGAATTTTACATTCTTAATAATTATTATAATTAGATTAGTGATAGATTTACACAAGAATTCTGGGCTCAAATCACCATTTATATTAATTAAATTCAGTAATTAAACTCACTGAACAAGATTGAGTTACTCAATATCTCATTCTCAAGAGCACAGTGGTTAGAGTGCAGTACTGCAGGCTACTTCTGCTGCCGGCTGCCTGCAATTTGGCAGTTCAAATCTCACCAGGCTCAAGGTTGACTCATCCTTCCAACCTTCCGAGGTGGGTAAAATGAGGACACAGATTGTTGGGAGCAATATGCTGACTCTGTAAACAGCTTAGAGAGGGCTGTAAAAAGCACTGTGAAGCAGTATATAAGTCTAAATGCTATTGCTATTCAAACTCACTTTAGAAGAAAGCAGCAAGGATAAAATAATAGCTGACCATGAGCTACTTGAAAGAAGCTTGGGATCTCCATAACATCAACTTGCAAATATATTTAGATTCCATTTAAGTGTTTATTTTGCATACTTTTTCTGACGTTGATAAATTCAGACTGTTGTTTATCTTTTAGTCGGTTAGGACTTCAACTTGGTTTGTGATTTAATATTACAGGGGAAAAAATGGTATGAGTCTCTTTCCAGTTAGGAAACATATATATGGAAGAAAATCTGAACCCCAAGCACACTTCCTGAGTAATTGTTCTGTTTGTTGATTCTAAAATTAACCTACAACCATTGGGAACTATTTATCTTTTTCAAAGAAGGAACAATTTTATCAGACTTGTTGCAGTTGGCAGCTTTTGGTCTAAATCACAAGGGGGGAAATATCCCCCTTTATTATTGTCAATTAATGTCCAGGGCACTATGAAAAGGGCATTTAGAAGCAGATATGAACTACCTTTATAAACTGAGGTTAGATATCCACCAAGTTATGAGATCATATTGCAAAATGAAAAACTGGGGGGGGGGTATTCATTTCCATCTTGCTCTATCAGCCAAATGTCCCCTCCAAATCTGAGTTCACTTGTTAAAGTTTGTCCCTTTTTAAACATAGTTCTCTGGGGGGTAAGGAACTCAGTGTATGCCTCAAACTAATTTGAATATCTAAAACTCTCTACAGGTAGCCCACACAGCATAAATGAATAAAAACAGTACCTTGGAGAGCTCTGGAGTTTCTCCTATTAAAATAAGAGCAAACCTATCTCTGTACAGTTCCAAAGACAGCTAAAAGTCTCACAGTCAGGATCTATACTACGAGGTCCACCGTGTCCATAGGAGCTGACCGAAGTGTTAAAGAGCCCCACCTGATTTTTGAGGTCTCAAACATCTGCCAGGCTGAAGCCATAGACATTCTGCCATGAATTAATCTTGCAAGTCTGAGGATAATGACAAAGCCATGTGCTCTGACCAGAAGAACCATGAATATAGGTTCTCCTCTGCATAATTTTTTTTTACTGTATGATTCCTTACATGCAGTAAAAGGGGTGAAAGTCAGGTCATTGGGAGGGGGGATTGGGGAATTGTGCAGCAGGTGTACAAATGAAGTCATAGATGTTGATACAAAGTTGTAGTTTTATATAAATAAATATATTTAACCAGGGGTGGTATTCACTTACCTTCACTACCAGTTCACAAATACAAACACACACACATGCGCAGAGCATCAAAAACGAGATGTGATTACATCCGGGCGGGTGGGCGGAACCTCGCACAGCCGCCACTACCGGTTTGCGCAATCCGGATTGAACCGACTAAATATCACCACTGTATTTAAGAACTATATATACAACAAAGTAGATAGTCAGGCAACAGAAGCATCGTCAGGTAAATCACAGAGCATACAGGGAACACAGAAGAAAAAAGCAGAAAAAAGGTAAACTTATCCTCCACACCCATAGCAACCGATCACAGTGCAGATAGCCTCACACAGGAGCCAGTATTCTGGTACCAATCAACCACAACTTTATGTTCTGGCTCACTGCACAACCCCACTGCTCCAGCTACTAAATTTAAATATCTTAACAAGGATGTTGCGGTTGTTAGATCCTGTATAACTAACCAGCATTTTTTAAGTCTTATCATTCATAAAAAATATACCAGCCCAGAAAAGATTTGTTGGTAATGGCTTGTTTCTCTGCTTGAAGCCGGGGAAAATATGTTTCTTTGTATACTTCTCTACTCATATTATTCTACTGAACCAGTCCCCACTGAAAATCTAGGTGAGTAGCAGTGGTGGGTTTCTTCCGGTTCTGCCCGGTTCCGCAGAGCTGGTAGCTGTGACAATATGACATCACCGAACCAGTTCTGCCCCCGCCCCCCCACCCCTATCCCCCCGCATTATTCTTACCTTTTATTTGCCCCCACCCCCAATCTATTGCTGCCTCCCGAGTCCCAGCTGATCAGCTAGAAGGAAAAAGATGTTTAAACTCTTGCCGTGGGGCTTCAAAGGGCCTTCCTACAGCTGATCAGCGTTAAAAGGCAGTGTGGTGGTAGACAGGTGCCTCCAAAAACAAATGAGTAGACCGGTGCCTTCAAAAATAAATGGGTAGACCAGTGCCTGAAAAAATAAATGAGTAGACCAAAAACAAATGAGTATAGACCGGTACAGCTCTGCAAGCAGTTAAAAGCCTGGTAGACCAGTACCTCTGCTAAATCCTAAAGAATTGTCACATGACCATCAAACCACGCCCACAAAATAAGCCACACCCACAGAACCAGTAGTAAAAAACTTTAGAACCCACCCCTGGTGAGTAGTGGATGTAGAAGATGTTAGGCATCTCTGGGGAAGGCTGTTAAGTAGTATTTCAAGTGTCTCTGGATGTTCTTGCACATGAGTAGAACTGAGTAGGAAGCAATGTCTTTTAAGCGAAGCATAGATCTGAGAGAAGTCAAAAGTAAAAAAGATGTACCAAGGTGAAGGGAAAGAGTAAGTGCATAAGTGGTATATGTGAGAGATAGACAGACAGAGAAAAAGAGCAAAAGGATTGTTTTGGTGTTGTGAAGCTGACACACCAATATAGCTCCCACTTCAAAGCATATGGAAAAACTAAATCAATTTTAGCACTTGAGACGAGCTCCTTACCAGCCAAAGCACATAAACAAGCAATCTACCCCCCCGCCCCGAATCTGCACTCAGTCAATGACCTTTGCTTGTTATTACAAAGCACGGTACACGTGTGACACACATATACCGCTTTAGAAAGGAATAAATTCAAACATCTGTTGAAAAAGCAGCTGAAGCTTTCAAAGAGAGCATGTTAAAGCAGCATCCTCACTCCCAGCCCTCCCACGCATATAAAATGTTTTATTTCAAATACCCCCAATTTCCCTTTTCTTTTAAAAAATGCAATAAATTTTGTCTTCATGGAGATAAAGTCTTGCTTCAAACACTAATGGTCCATGGGTAAAATTTATTCAAAATACAGCTGGAGACATACCCGGTTCCTCATGGGAAACTTTGTTAACCTATGGCTTAAGGTAAATACATCTAATATTTCCTGAGGCAAAACACAAAAGAACCAGGGAAGGGGAATAAGGAAAGCCATAATAGCTAAGAAATTATCCCCACAGGGCTTAAAAATTAGAAGAGATTCCAACCACTATTTCTTTCTTATGAGTAAAGTCTATCTATAACAGAACATATTTTCCCTTTTCTGTTAGAGACTTGATAGGATTATCCATGAAACAACAACTTTGGTTCAAATCTAAGTCTGTTTGTCTATTAAAGGATGAATTAAAAGTTCACACTGGTAGAAGCTTAGTGTCTGAGTTACATTGAACCAATTCTGCATCAACTTCATTGGTTTTGTCTCAGTCAGTTCTAGTTATTGGTACCATTGATATTTAAATATTTCAATTCGTTGGGGTTAGGGTAACCATAAAAATTCAGTCATGCTTTAAAATGTAGCAGTCTATATGGTTTTGTGCAGACCTAGGTGTGCACAGGTGTCATCTCTCCTGCAGGACCTGCACTGGCTGCTCATCTGCTTGAAGATATAATTCAAGCTGCTGGTTGTCACCTTCAAAGCCCTATATGGCTTGGGACCTGGTTATCTGAAGGACCTTTTTTTCCTGGTTACATCTACCCAACCCACCAAAGCAAGGAAGCAGGGAATGTCCTAAGGAAGTACTTCTGGGGGACACAGAAGAAGGCCTTCTCTGTGGTAGCTCCCTCCCTTTGGAACATCATCCCAATGGAGATTAGATTGGCCTCACTTTGAACAGAGAAGGCCCTTTTTCTGGTCCCACCAGATGTACCTCCTTAGGACATTCCCTGCCTCACTGCTCTAGTGGGTTGGGTAGATGTAATCAGGAAAAGATGATCTTTCAGATAACCGGGTCCCAACCTTTTGTTGTCGAGGAGGGGATTATTGTTTTTTTATTGTTCATATATTGGGTTTTATTTTTCTAAACTGCCCAGAGTGTGAGAATGAGTGGGCAGACATACAAATTTTAAATAAATAAATAAAATCAATTACAGAAGCTCTGCCCTGCTCAACTAAATACTAGTAGATGGTTAAGATGGCGGACATGAAATGTTGTTGGCTTAATAATTAGAAAACTCCTTGCCAACTTCAATAAGTTCTTCCCCTTTCTCCTCTTTTTCAGGATGCTCTTTTCGGTTAGTGGAATAGATCAATACTTTTCTTATCATGCATTGTTTTCAGAGGTTTTAAGGTTGCCTTTCAGAGCTTCTCTTCAGATTGCTAACTTGAAATGCTATGAGTGTATAGCTCTTTCTTTTAAAATAAGAAAAATATTTTTAAAAAGATATTTAAAAATATTTTCATTTAGTATCAGGGTGGATTTGATTTAAATCGAGTTGATTTAAATCACAATTTAAATCATGATTTAAATCACTAGTAAAAAGGCTTGATTTAAATCAACTCGATTTAAATCATAATTTTTAAAGAGTAACTGTCATCTCTGCTACTCCTTTGACCCACTGTTGACTCACCAATAGTCCCAGTGTTGCAGAATATACAGCTTCATGCTACATAATTAAGCTCCATTTCATGCTGAATAAACTAAATTATTTATGTATCTTAAATAGAAAACTATATTACGATAGATTTTTACCTCAAAAGTTTTTTATTAAAATAAATTCGATAAAAATCAAAAAAATCCTATTTAAATCAAAAAAATCCTATTTAAATCAAAAAATCTGATTTTTTTGATTTTTTTAAAAAAATCATTGATTTTTATCCACCCTGTTTAGTATGCTATTTAAGAACTATGCTATTATTTTGAAGGTGTCTTAAAGAAACAGGTAGATGAAATATCTAGATCTACCATGCTTCCCTGAAAATAAGACCCTGTCTTATATTTTTTTGAACCCTGAAATAAGCACTTGGCCTTATTGCCATGCGCTCAAAAGCCCAATTGGGCTTATTATCAGGGGATGTCTTATTTGGGGGGAAACAGGGTATTAATCTAGAATAGATTGCAGTTATTTCTGTGTAGGCTCTGGTCAGAGAGAATTTTCCATCAGTTGTACCCATGCATGGACTGGGAAAAATTTCATAATAGTAATATATGACCTTATTACTATGTGCCTGGATTATTACAATGCATACTAAATGGTATTCTCTTTTATAAACTACTTGGAAGCTCATAGTTCAGACTGTAGCATTCTGTTCATTAGCTGACATTTCCTACTTCCAGGGTTCCCACTAGCTCCCAAGCACAATTCAACATGCTAGTTTTGATCTTCTCAGAGCTTGGCACTGAAGCATGTGGAGAATTGCCTTCTCCAATCAGAACTGACTCATCCATCATGGGAAAACCTGCTGATGTCCTCCCATTTCTACCTACCTTGAACAATAGCTGCTACTACTTTTGCTGCCAGGGTCTGCTCTCCAGTTCTAGCACTCCAAAAACTTTGGAAAATTGAATTATTTTGAGGGCCCATCATGATTGACAAGATAGCCGGGATTGTTGGGTTTTATATTATAGCTATATATGCTTAATCTTGCTCCTACTATAGATGTTTTTAATAGTGATGGCCTTTGTTATTGCTCTTAATTACAGTAGACCATTGAGAATCTGCATTTTTGCAAGATGTCCAAATCAAATAAACAAATTTAATGTGGTAGTATTTAGCTGTAGCCAGCCACTCAGAATGGATTTTTCTTCAAGTGAGTTCATTGGATATATCCTTCATCCCCAGGATGTGTTTGTGTATACATTAAAGGCAAACACATATGTATCAGATTAATGCTACTGAAGCATCTAAGCATTAGTTCATGTAAGCAAGAGAGCCTGCCAATGTTAGGCTAGGCTCAAAGTGAGAACATAAGGCTTAGATTAGTTTAATCATATTTGTTACAAACACATATGTAAGATATATGATGTTACGTTAGACATTGTACCTTCTTAATCATAAGCCTTTGAACAATGGCATGTCTACTGAAGAACTAAGGACCACCCATGTCCTTCTTGTAACCTGAAGGAAGATTTTGATCAACAGGAATGGAAGAAATCATAGCTTTCCACACTTAAAACCGCCTTCTATCTTCTATTCTACCAAAGAACTAATTTCACAGTCATAAATTAGAAAGTCAGATGTTAGAATGTGTGTTTATGTACCAGAGCCAATGTTTACTGTCCTGACATTTGGCTGGAATTCCATGCTTTAAGAACTTACACCTCAAACTTTTGAAATTAGTTAATTTAATTTTGCAAACGAAGGACATTGACATAACACCAAATGCAGCACATTGAGGTTCTTAAATCTTTTGTCCAAAGGTGAATTTTTGCAAACCCACTAATGGGTGGTAAACCAATAGGGCTATCTTAGAATTGGAAGTCACATTTCAGGTTCACAAGCTTTGTAGCAGTTGCTTACTATTTGCTCCCATTATGGTTTCACAAACCTCCATTTCAAGCAAGCGATGATGATTTACTATATCGTATGAAACAAAAAGGTTTCAGCTTTTCTCTCTTCCTGTAGCAAAAGGAACACCTTTTTCTTTACTCTGGTGCCACTGAAATGACAGCTCTAATTTTATTAGACGAGACTATATATAAATCAGGATTGAACTATGAAGTCCTTGGTGCTCTTTGAGCTTGATTGTTTTTGACTGCAGATGTTTCATTACTTAATTAGGTCACCTCATCAGTGCAAACAGTATTGATGATGTCAGGCAATAAAATGCCTGCAAGCCAACAACCAAATTCAGATAGCACCAAGAACTCCATGGTAGAAATTCTGGACATTCTGAGAGTTGCACCCAACTCATACAAAAGCCATTAAATGGAGAAAGCTGAAAAAAGTAGACATAGTTGAAATTTTAAATGAATAGAATAGAATAGAATAGAATAGAATAGAATAGAATAGAATAGAATAGAATAGAATAGAATAGAATAGAATAGAATAGAATAGAATAGAATTCTTTATTGGCCAAGTGTGATTGGATACACAAGGAATTTATCTCCGGTGCATATGCTCTCAGTGTACATAAAAGAAAAGATACATTTGTCAAGAATCCTAAAGTACAACACTTAATGATAGTTGGTTTTCTCTGCCCAATTGTTTCAGACTCTAGGGGGCGGTGCTCATCTCGGTTTCTTAGCCAGCGTTATCCAAATATATTTTCCATGGTTATGTGACCAGCCAGATATAAACCAAAGGCACAGACAAAGCTGTTACCTTCTCACCAAAATGGTACCTATTTATCTACTTGTATTTGCATGCTTTTGAATTGCTAGTGGGAGCTCACCCCATTGCACGATGCTCAGGGCACAAACCTTGACTGTCAGCTTTCCAGATGATAAACTCAGTGTCTTTAATCCCTGAGCCATCCGACCTCCCTTTTAAATAATTAGGGAGGTGTATTTAATCCAATTACTGTCACCCCTATGTTCTGAGGCATAATTTCTTTGCAAATCCCCTCTAGGTTGAGCTCCCTAAGAAACTTATTACATGCTCAGACTCCTTCATATCAGGATTCCTTACTGTTACATACAGTACATGAACAGAGACCAGTTTCCTCATGCTACAAAATCATGTCAGCCTGCCTCAATAGGCAAATGATCATTCCCTTCTCAGAAAGAAACATGAAACCATGATCCATGAAGCCATCTCAAACATGCATACACTCTCATTGCTTGCAGTAATTTAGGAATACACAAATGACTGGAATTAGTAGGAATAAAGAATGAGCAGAAGGTACCAAAAAAAGGGACACAGTGGCTCAGTGGCTAAGACACTTGTCAATTGAAAGGTCAGCAGTTGAGCGGTTCAAATCCCTAGTGCCGCATAACAAGATGAGCTCCCGTTACTTGTCCCAGCTTCTGCTAACCTAGCAGTTCGAAAGCACGTAAAAAATGCAAGTAGAAAAATAGGGACCACCTTTGGTGGGAAGGTAATAGCATTCCATGCGCCTTTGGTGTTTAGTCATGCCGGCCACATGACCACGGAGACGTCTTCGGACAGAGCTGGTTCTTCGGCTTTGAAACAGAGATGAGCACCACCCCTTAGAGCAGTGGGTCTCAATCTTCCTAATGCCGCGACCCTTTAATACAGTTCTTCATGTTGTGGTGACCCTCAACCATAAAATTATTCCTAAAACCATTGAAAAGATGTGTTTTCAGATGGTCTTAGGCGACCCCTGTGAAAGGGTCGTTCGACCCACAAAGGGGTCCCGACCCACAGGTTGAGAACCACTGCCTTAGAGTCAGGAATGACTAGCACGTATGTGCAAGGGGAACCTTTACGCTTACCTTAGAAGGTACCAATGGCCAGATCTTTTATATCTAGTGATAAAGTGAGAGTCTTTTTTTGTCTGATATTGAAGTGGAATTGAGGATCCCAGCTGAGTTGCCTGATCGTCAGAGGCTTTTAAAAGCATTTTTTCTGCAACCTCTTAAGATTGTAGAAAAAATGCTTTTAAAAATTAAAAAAAAAAGTTGACCACGCCCACTCAGTCACATTTATCCCCACCAAGCCACACCCACAAAATAAGCCACACCCACAGAACCGGTAGTAAAAAAATTTAGAACCCACTCCTGGAGCAACCCACCACTGGTAAGGAACTACAGTTAAGTTCTCAGTTCTTGGTATATGCCAGCCCTATTTTGTTGCTTTTTGTTAAGTCGGAAACTTATTAAGCTTCTTATCACACTTTATGTTTGAAAGGTAAACCTTTACACATTTGAAAGCCTGATTGTGTAAGTATTCCAGTTACATTGAGCCTTATTTCCCTTCAAGCAACCATGAATAGAAGTTCCCTGAAGATCATCCAACTCAATGCAGAAGCTCAGGACAAAGTTAATATATATGGCTTAAGTCTATTATGCATGTCTGATTAACTAATTCCTGAATATGGCTTGAAAACCCACAGGCTATTTTAACCAATTTATAGCATCTGTATTTTTAACAGAATTACAAGTCTTGTGTAATTTAAGTAAAGTTTTGGCTATGCTTACTTCTCCTTTAACATCTCCTCTCTTACAGATTGATCTTTCTTTGGTCCTGAGATCAAGAACATTATATTTGATTTATATCTTAGCTGTTTAATCATCCTTGTTATCTATTAGATGCTAAAACTGGAGAGCAGACTAGATTAGATCATGATTAAAAAGCAGGGCGGAATGGCATGCCCAGAATAAATAACTAAATATTTGAAGTTAGCTTGCTCCACACTTTTTAGATTCAGTTTGAAAAGCCAACCATTTGAGGGGCAAACAGATCAGCTATTTCAACTTGAGATTGTTAGGGGTGTGTGTGGGAGGGATACTTAAATGTTCAGAAGGAAGAATCCTCCCTAGCATCTTCTAAAACTATGGGACACTTTTTTTTAGAAAGAAGATTGTAAAACTAAATTGAAAGCAGGCCATTTTAAGGAATATTTTTGGTTTTAAAAACTATTTTCAGTTCAAGTGTCTGTACTGCATTATTCATTTATTGACCCCACTATATAACACTTTGTTGATAAAGATCTTCCCCAAATCAGACAGCTAAAAGAGCAATAAAATATTTCTCATACCAAGGGAGAAGAAAGACCAGAAGCTGTAATTACATTAGATTCTATTGGCAAATTTGAGGCTTCAAATAACAAACAAGTGTTGTGCAATTTTAAAAAGTTAATGCTTTTTTTTTTAAGCCTTATTTAAACATATAACGATCAACAAACTTTGGAAATAATTTTAAAATCCACAAGAAAAATAAAACAATGGAAACAGCAAAGAGAAATTAATCAAAAGCAAATCAAAACAATTTCTTGTTCTGTTTGGGAGTATTTAAAAATACAGGAGTTATATAACAAAAAAGTCAATAATGTATTTAATTTTTCTAACCAAAAGACATCTGAGTATATTAATATAATCTGTGAGGAATTATTTTGTTGATATAACTAAAACTATAAACCAGATATGAGAAAAATAATCTATATTTTTTAAAAAATTCAAGAGCTTTTGCTGTTAGGTTTTAGCTAATTTAGCACACTTTTAACATCAACTGCTCAAAAAAAGAAGCACTTTGAATTTCCAGTATTTACTACAGTAAATATGGCAACTTACAAAAATGATTGATTTGTTATGGCCCCATTTTATATCTACTGGGAAAAGTGAATATTATACCACTGTAAGAATTAAGTAATTATTAATTTGTAGTTTTCACAATTTTCCAAATGATGTCCAAAAATACACATACTTGTCATCCTGTTCTGGTCTTTCTCTATTAGGGAACGCTACATACAACCTATCTATAGAACTGGCCAAGAAATTCAAACACCTAGCAGATAGTTGCAAAGATTCCATCAGACCACCATCTCAATGGATTCAAGAATAAAATACCCAGCAACAGAAAAGAATGAAATCATGATAACCTACCACGCTGCTGTTCTCTTCGTATCAATTGAGCCAAACTAATCAACCGCAGTGCTACTATACAACATAATCAACCTCACTGAGCCAAACACTGAAATACCAGAACCTTGGAGGTCTTCTATTCCAACACCCTGTTCAAGCAGAAAGCCCCATAACATTTCAGACAAATGGTTGTCCAATCTCTTCTTAAAAACCTCCATAATTGGAGCACCCACAACTTTTAGAGGCAAGTCACTCCACTGATTAATTGTTCTGTCAGGAAATTTCTCCTTAGTTCTAGGTTGCTTCTCTCCTTGATTAGTTTCCATCCATTGCTTCTTGTTCTGCTTTCAGATGCTTTGGAGAATAGGTTGACCCCCTCTTCTTTGTGGCAGCCCTTCAAATATTGGAACACTGCTATCATGTCTCCCCTAGTCCTTCTTTTCATTAAACTAGACATACCCAATTCCAGCAACTGTTCTTCGTATGTTTTAGCCTCCAGTCCCCTAATTTTGATGCTCTACTCTTTCTTGAGTTTCAACATATTTTTTTATACTGTGGTGACCATAATTGAATATGTGGTCTTGCCAAATGATACTAATAATTCACATGATCTTAATCCTGTATGTAGAACTTACTTTTTTCACCACTGAATTTCAATTTGTTAGTTAAGGCCCAGGATTCCAGTCTGCCAAGATCCTTCTGTAATTTGAGCCTATCTTCAGGAAACAGGGAAATCACTATCGATCAGACAAATAGGTAATCTACCAACTATTAGGCATCAATCCTTTGCAAAACAGTATCTACCCACAGAACCATCCCAATCTTGCACACACAAAGCAGACAAGATATAGCAATATATCATCCCTGCCAATCAGCAAATTTCACTTCTCCAAACCACATGCTTTGATAATGGTTACCTGGAACAGCAATGCAATATCTGCAACTCAAATACCAAACTCAGAGAATTCCATCCACTCAGTATGATCACGTTCCTTTCAAGGCAATACGGGAAGACTTTGATTAATGCTGTTTAATTTAATGTACTTTTAAGGGAGCAATATTTTTATAGTTAATGCTTGATGACATGCCAAAATAGATGTAAAGGCAATTCTACACCATGAGTTCTAAGCTGACTCATCAAGTTCATATCCAACATCTTTTTCCCATACTTTTACAAACTTTCAAAAGATAGAGCTTTTTAAAAAAAAAGAAAAGAAAGCAAAAACATTGAAGTCCCTTTGGTTTTAAAAGCTGTAACATTTGCAGGTGAAGAAATGGATGTAATAGAGAAAGCATAAAGAAGGGGGAGATAGAAAATTATGTTGACTGAATAATAGGTGGATCCCATGACTCATAGACATGTTTCAAGAAACATGCCAAGTATAATCACTGAATGAAGATCAGTTCTTTAACAGAACTCTAGTTATCCCATGATGTCATTTTATAACTTCACACTTCTGCTATACATCATTGGTTACTGTTGGCAGGAACAGGGGTGGGAAGAAAATGAAGTACCGTGACACATGATGTAAGCTTCCTATGCTGGATGACTGAATTTCAGGAGAATCATTTACACCATGAAAAAATGTGTCTTGCGACTTGATTTTAATTAGGCAGGTGATAAGAAGATTGGTAGTTAAAATATTCCTCAATTAATCATTGCAATTGAAAACAATTGCTGTGACTCATAAACACAATTGAAACATCTTGTTGAATCACCTTCTGGTAGCCACTGGTGGGCTCACTGAGTGTCAAATGAAGATGTTACCCATAGTTGACAGCAGGATAGCAGGAAATACATTTGGTAGACTTGAAACTCAACAGTGCTTCCCCACCCGCAAAGAGTTGTATAATTCTCTTTGCTGCTGTGCAGTGGTCATCCAGACTTTTTGCAAGATAAAATGGCTTTAGCTATAACTGGGGGAATTAAGATCAAATAAAAAATTGAAAAGGTAGAACTTCAAAATGATCTCTATAAGAATTGGACAAAGCAACTGCAAGTTCTTTAATGATAAAATACAAAGCAATGAAGTGTTTGACAATTGCATTGCAGTTCCCCCAACAACTTTTAACAGGAATGAAGTGACATTTTTTTAAAAAAAATGTGCCTTTGAACATAATCCTCATTGTGTTCTGCAAATTTGAGCATTTATAAATATGATTCAATACACGTAAGTTAGTATCTCAACATGATCTCTTCTTTAGTAATAAGGATTATCTTGTGTGAGAAATTCAGGTAAATGGTTAAAAAAAAAATCAGCCTCAGATACTGATTCCAGAATCTTTTTTAAAAAAAATATTGTCAGTGCACAACATATGTACAATGAGATTGGTTTGAGCTCCCTCAGTGCACCCCCCCAACACAATACAACTCACAGTGAAGACAAAAAATCCCTAACCCAATAAAACACCCAGTCCTATTGCACCAGTGTGAACATGTTACACAATGGCAAAGGAAATATAACTTGGCCATACCTAATTAAAGTTTAAAATAATCAGTCAATCATATGTGTTTACAAAATGACATAATAATAAATGACATAGTCTAGGTTATGGAAATAGCCATTTATATAATTCAAAATCAATCTGCTGAAAAATGTATAAGATGATAATTCCAGAGCCATTGACAAGTCGGGAAAGAATAATTAAAAAGTTTTAATTTTAGTTTTCTGCAGAGACTAGGAAATGAGAATCCAAACAAAAGGTGTTGATAAAGATTGATATTGTTGAATGAAATAAAAATTTGAGGAACATGTTTCCTAGTGTCTTTCTTTCTCACTGTTGACTTCTCGCAAAATATATCCTGCCTTTTTATTGGTTAAAATGTTATTTACACAGTGAAAATATTATTACATGATCTAATGAAAATATTCCCCAGCTTGTATTGGCTCATGAAACTTTTAAAGCAATCAGACTAATACTCTAGGATTGCTGGAATAGAATTATACAATGAAATAAAATCAGTTGAATTTTTCAAGATTATGTTATTAGATAGGATAGCCATATTTTAACAGCTGAATTAATTTGAACAGAAAAAAGAATTGTTTTAATTCAATTTTCTGTCTTCATTTGTTGAGAGGGAATTGAATGGAGACAAATAATAAATCACTACCTCACACAAGTGGTTCTCAGCTGACAAATGGGCCCTAAGAAATTAATATTTTTATAGGAATAACCATGTTAGTCTGCTGATATGCAACCAAAATTCTGTATGGTTCCCACTTCATTTAAATGCACAACTGGTATCTGTTTGCCCTAGCATATTGTTAGCTACTTTTGCAATATCAAAAATAGTTTTTAACTGTTACAGTATAATTGTGTTGGATTTATGCAGGAAATCCTGTAAACTATCAAATATTTCTGATTCTCAGTTTTAGGAACCCCAATCAGTATGGCCAGGAACAAGGAAGGGTTGCTGGGAGTAGTGCACTACAATGTCATGCCAGGTTCCAAGTAAACTTATTGTGCTGTTACGAGAGAGATACTATAGATTAAAGCAGGGGTCTCCAACCTTGGCAACTTTAAGACTTGTGGACTTCAACTCCTAGAATTCTGGGAGTTGAAGTCCACAAATCTTAAAGTTGCCAAGGTTGGAGGCCCCTATATTAAAGTGTATCAGTTCTTGAGGCACTATAAATTCTTCACTTAAAAATGAAAATTCCGATCAAAGGATTGGAAGGATTGAAACTTCCAGTCAAAGGATTGATTACCATGTCAGCAACGGACAATCCTGAATAGGATTCGCACCTCATATAGCATCTACTGGGAGTCTCTTTATTAATGGGGCATAGTATCCCCAGTGTTTAGGTTTAGGTTTTAGGTTTTATTAAATTTGTATACCGCCCTACTCCCGAAGGACTCAGGGCGGTGAACAGGCACAGGATAAAATACAGAAATACAAAAGTTAAAAAAACAATTTAAAACCAAATTAAATAATTTGGCCCACGACAATTTAAAATCCAAATAAATTTAAAACAAATTAAAATTCCAATTTAAAATTTAAAAGAAAGGGGAGAAAAAATTAGGCCAGGCCGGTGTGACTGCAGGGGTCCATGTCAAACTGTAGATCACACCATGGCTGGCTGTAAACTGAGGGCATATACTGGTCCAGTGTCTGATTTTTTTTTAATATAAATGATTTTGCACTTCAGTGTTTGATGGCCTAGACCCGGGATGTCAAACTTGCATCATCACAGCGTGTCTTGTGATGTATCACAACTTTTTCCCCCCTTCGCTAAACCAGCCATGGGTGTGGTCAGTAGGGCCCATGAATTTGACAGGCCTGGCCTAGGCATTAGTATTTGAACATAGAACTTTTTAACATTTATATTCTATTTTGTTTTACTAGTCTAGACGAAATGTTAATATATACAGTATTGCTAGCCCATATATCATATGCCGTATACTAAATAAATAAAAATAACCAATCAAAGGATACCCATTTTCATTGTGGCCTAGCACATTGGAGGTTGTACCACAACCCCGTTGGGCCCCGTCCCAAAAGAGACAATGTGAACAAAGGACAAAAATTAAATTAAATCATTAAATTAAATTAAATTTCAACACTGTTTCATAGAAAGATTGTTACTAAGGGACAAGGGATATGAAGTTGAGAATGAGGGTCAGTTAATCAGCTCTGATTTGGTTGTTTTCTTGCAACATTTCATTATCCAACTAGACAATATCATCTAGCATTAAAGATGTTACCTACAGTAGTTTGCTAATGAATTTGAATATTGGAATATTCTTTATTGGTCAAGTGTGATTGGACACACAAGGAATTTTTTTCTTGTACATAAGTTCTCAGTGTATATACAAACAACAGAGTGATAAGTTGTAGACCATAAATCATAAGATACAGCCATAAATCATAAGATGTGAACAACAAGTGATAAATCATAAGATACCAATAGGAGAAGTTAGTAGGAAAGATGAGAAGATGAGAAGGAAAATAGTATTACAGCCCTGAGTAAATATCTTTAGGCATAAGACAGTGCTGTGGGAATTAGGTGTTTAGCAGAGTGATGGCATGGGCAAAAAAACTATCTTTGTGTCTAGTTGTTTTGGCATGCAATGCCCTACAGAGGCGTCCTGAGGGGAGAAATTGAGATAGATTGTGTCCAGGATGTGTGGGGTCTGTAGATATTTTCTCAGCCCTCATTCTGGCTCATGCAATAAACAGGTCCTCACATCTGCAAGAAAACAACCAAGCTTGCAAAGCATCAAGAATGCCACAATTTAATCCTGAGCTACAAATATTCTCCTCTATTTGTCACTTAAATCAGCAATAGAAAGGTTCTCCACTTGGGAAAGAAGGAAATGCTAGAGTAGGTTTGGTGGTAAGGTAGACAGCATAGAGAGGCCACAATTGTAAGAATGCCTGGAAAGAGGATCTCTAAAGTGGCAGTGAGAAAACAGGATTGGGAATTTGGAAATCAAATCTGAACATTTTGGATTTGGATGAGAATGAGCTCTGTTCCAGAAGAAATGCTATTTCCAGTGGTGAGAAAATGCAACTAGAAAAATAGAGACCACATTTGGTGGGAAAGTAATAGTGTTCCATGCGCCTTTGGCATTTAATAATGCTGGCCACATGACCATGGAGATGTCTTTGGACACCACTGGCTCTTCGGCTTTGAAATGGAGATGAGCACTACCCCCTAAAGTTGGGAACGACTAGCACATATGTGCGAGGGGAACCTTTACCTTTAATCATCATTTTGGCATTGCAGTGACCAAGAGCCAGGCACCGTGTTTCCAATCTGCACTCCAGGCTTTTGAAAGGGAAAATTACAAGATCTCATCAGAATTCGTTCCTGCCTTAGCTTCCTTGCCAATCACTCAGGAACTGATAAAGGCCCTGATAATTTTCCCAAATGAAGAAATCAATCATCCCAGCAGCCTGTGACACTTGTCTAAACCTGTCACTCTTAATCTTCATTATTATCTATCAAGACTGCCAAAAGGAAAAAAAAATATGCATTTTAAGAGTTTCCCCACTCCTTTTCTCTTACACTAAGATAAGTAAATTCAGCCAGAAAAAGCACTGTGGGCCCATTCCATTTATATGCCCCATTAACTGCTTCCCATTCACAGAACGAAATATCCGATTGCTTTTTAATCCCTTATCCCTTAATGGTGTCTTCCAAATGCTTTTCTTTCAACAATACTATCTTGTCCCATCAGAAAGACTAGACATTTGTACTTTAATCTTCAGCTTTTGCTACATTGCAACACTTAATCACAGGGCAAAACAAGTTAACATCAGCTTAGCCAGAACATCGCAGTGTTCTGATCTCTAATCCTAAGAGGGAAAAAAAAACCAACAGAACATTTTTAATTTTATTGCAAGCAACGGTTGGATTAAAAGCAAAGCTGTAGAAAGCAGAAGCAGCAGGGGCAACTGGAGACTTTTTTAAAAAGTTCAAAAAAGGAACGCAGCATTTTGATTTTACTTAAGATCTGAGCCAGATGTTCATTTGGTTAAGAAGTAAAAAGTGAGTTTAACCTGAAAAATAATGTAGGACTGAAACAAATATTCAACCTTGCTTTATAGCAGCTGAGAACCAGGGTTGTACAAGAATGTCACCATGGATCCAGCTGAAAGGAAGTTTGGTCCCCCGTCCCATCTCCCACAAGGATTTGTGGAGATAAAAATACTAGCTACAAAGTCTGGTTTGCCTTTCTTTTTCCAATGAAAGCAAAATATCTAATTCCTCTTTGAAAATTCTGGGAGTTGAAGCCCACAAGTCTTAAAAGTTGCCAAGATTGGACACTCCTACCTTAAGCAGAGCCCAGTAACAGTGCCCTTTAGCCCTTCCAAAGCTTAACTAATAAGACATTAAGACTCAGACTTTTAAGCTTCAGTCATGTACCATGCCAAAGAAAACACTGTTTTTAACAATGCAGATCGACGCTGAACACAACAAATAAGGACGATTACAAAAAGTTTGATAGAAATTGAGAGCGGCAATGAAAGTGTTAAAGGGATGATATCTAGAGGAAAAAACTCTGAGATGCACCCCTTCCCTTGGTGCCCTGGGCATGTGCCTATTTTGCTTAATGGCTAATCCAGGATTGGCAGCAGCAGATCTTAAAGGAATAATAAATTAAGGTAAAGGTTCCCCTCGCGCTTATGTGCTAGTCATTCCCGACTCTAGGGGGTGGTGCTCATCTCTGTTTCAAAGCTGAAGAGCCAGCTCAGTCCGAAGACATCTCCGTGGTCATCTGGATGGCATGACTAAATGCCAAAGGCGCACAGAACGCTGTTACCTTCCCACCAAAGGTAGTCAATATTTTTCTACTTGCATTTTTTACGTGCTTTCGGACTGCTAGGTTGGCAGAAGCTGGGACAAGTAAAGGGAGCTCACCCCGTTATGTGGCACTAGGGATTCGAACAGCTGAACTGCCATCCTTTCGATCGACAAGCTCAGCGTCTTAGCCCCTGAGCCACTGCGTCCCTTCTTTATATTTATTTATTTTTATCTATTTAGGAATAATAGAGAATCTCAAATCAATGGACCAATTTGAACCTCTAGTTCCATAGTCTGAACTGCCAGACAATACCAAAACCATCATCTCCTCCAGTCAACTTTACTTTTAAAGCTTATTTTGTCTCACTCTGTCCCCAACCACAAAGGTGCTAAGGGATCATTTGGGAGGATCACCGAACTGCAATTATATTTTGTTGCTTGAGAAATGTACATATTTGGAATAGGCCACCATAATGTTTATCATAACAGAGAGAAAAATCTTGCCTTTCTTTAAAGCAAAGAGCTTGACAAACTCTTCATAACTTCTTCATGAAAACAAATCACTGGCTGAAGATACAAAAATATTGTCTATTTTTAGTCTCCCTAGTATGGGGGTCAGCAACCAGCGGCTCTGGAGCCACATGTGGTTCTTTCACCCCTCTGCTGCGGCTCCTTGTCACTCAAAATATGCATCACAACCATCAATGTGCGACACTCACCGGCACGTGAAAATCCAAGAAAAGAAAAGTTTCAGAAGAAAACAGAACATTTAATTCAACTACATATGCTAGTTTTGTGGCCGCTCAAGCAATAGTCAGGCATGGGAAGGGTTTTGTGGCTCCCGGTGTTTTGTTTTCTGTGGGAAACAGGTCCAAATGGCTCTTTGAGTGTTTAAGGTTGCAGAGCCCTGCTCTAGTAGCTTAGTGCCATGTTCTAATGAAAATATGAAGAGGAATTATGTGCACAGATGCATTCCTTATTTCGTGTGTGTGCATGCTTATGTCTGTGTGAAATATATCACATTACAATTATAAAGGTGTATTGTGCTCATTAGGTTTGTTTCAAAACTAATCTTTAAAAAAAAACCTAGCAAATTATTTTATTGTATGATTTATTGTATGCATGCCAATGGATCTTTCAGAGATAGAGAGAATAAAAAAACTATTTTATAATAGTAATATAAAATAACATAAGTCAAATATAATTTGGGGAAAGAAAGTCAGAAAGAGAATGGCCTGAATTTTATAACAAGGGGTTATTTTGAATTTTATTTTGATAAAATTGAAATATGACTCTTAACAAATGGAAATCGACAGGCTGGCCTGAAGATGTTAGGTAAGGATGGGATGAAGGATGGAGGGAGGGAGGGAATAAGGGGGGGAAGAGAGATATTTTAAAACCCCAAAGTCTTGACTGTGTAAAGTCAAGTTGCGATAACCTCAAAATCAGCACACAAGTATTGGCTCAGCAGTTTGTTTGTTTTTTTTTCTTTAATTTATATTGATGCAGCCAACCAAAATACAACTACATAATCCAGTTTCTCCAGCTCTGTCTTTTAAAAAAAGAGATTTTTGATTTTCATAACTGAATTCCACTTCATGCTCTTTTAAATTGCTTTCCCATCTAATCATTGTGCTGGGAACTCTGGGTTTTGAGTTCCCAATATTTATGGAGGCAGGGGTGGGTTCTAAAATTTTTTACTACCAGTTCTGTGGGCGTGGCTTATTTTGTGGGCGTAGTTTGATGGTCATGTGACAATTCTTTAGGATATAACAGAGATACTGGTCTACCAGGCGTTTTTAACTGCTTGCAGAGCTGTACCGGTCTACCCATTTGGTCTTGGAACGTTCCGGTCTACCCATTTGTTTTTGGAGGCACTGGTCTACCCATTTGTTTTGGAGGCACTGGTCTACCCATTTGTTTTTGGAGGCACCAGTCTACCTCTTTGTTTTTGGAGTGAACGGTCTACCACCACCTTTTAACACTGTTCAGCTGTAGGGCGGCCCTTTGAAGCCCCACTTCAAAGGCACAAGTTTAAACAGGTTTTTTTCCTTCTAGCTGATCAGCTGGGACTCAAGAGGCAATGAATAGATTGGGGGCAGGGCCAAATAAAAGGTAAGAATAATGCGGGGGGAGGGCCCAGCTCCCGAACAAAGAGAACCGGTTTGGTGACGTCATATCATCATCGCTACCGGCTCGGCGGAACCGGGCTGAACCGGGAGGAACCCACCACTGTATGGAGATGTTAAATTGGAAACGTTATTTTAAACTGAGTTCTTTTGCTATCATGATTGGACTGGAATTTCCCAGTTTTAACACATATTTCATTTTCAATTCGATAGCCAGCCAGTATGTGAGCTATACGGGTAGTCCTTAACTTACAACCGTAATGAAGCCTGCCCATCATGGTCATTAGACGTGACAGTCATAAATGCAATTCAGTTGCTGAGTGCCTGACGTTTGGTCACATGACTGTGGGGGAATGACCATCAGAAATTTGAATCATAAGTGGTTCCCCCAGTAGGTCTGTTGCAATTTCAAATGGTTAAGTGACCAGTTCTAAGTTGAGAACTACCTGGCTGAACAGATCCTCCATACTAGGAAACATAATTTCAGTTTAAAAATCTGATAATTAAGTCAAGTCTCCCCATTGGCTTGAAATGCTTGTTTCCTGTAGACAGAGGTATGGTTTCTTTTCAAATGAAGAAGTTATACAAATATGCAGAAGTCATTAGCTAGTTGAGAAGACCATTTGAAGCAGCAAATGGTAATACCAGCAAGTTTTAAAATAGCTCTGCTAATATTTATGATTCATTCTGGCCAATATTTCAGAATGAATGGGGCTACAGAACCTTAACCCAACAATTTACACAGGAGTGGAAAAGCACAGCAGAATATAATACTTATGGCTATAGACAAGAAAGAAATATATTATTTAATGACCATAAAGCTTAATCTCCATCCAGATGATAATTTCTAAAAGTTGTGATCTTTGGAGGACTATATTGTCCAAATCTCAATGTACTTGGAGAGGCTTTTGATCTTTTTCGAAGCTCTGAGTTTTGTCTTGATCCAGCAAAAATAATCAGGTTAGGGGAAAATACTGTACTGCATTGGATTGTGATTTATATTCAGCACGTGTAAAAATACACTTGAAGTTTGAGGATTGTTTGCTTTAAAACATTCTTCATCTCAAAGAGAAACCTTCAACCTGAGATGGTGACCATATTCAGAAGTTTGAGAACATGCTGGAGTATTTTCATAAAATGGTGGCTGAAGTGATAGTACTGCAGACTACTTCTGCTGACTGCCGGCTGCCTGCAATTTGGCAGCTCGAATCTCACTAGGCTCAAGGTTAACTCAGCTTCCATCCTTCTGAGGTCAGTAAAATGAGGACCCAGATTGTTGGGGTCAATATGCTGGCACTGCTTAGAGGGGGCTGTAAAGCACTATGAAGTGGTATATAAGTCTAAGTGCTACTGCTATTGCTATAAGTCCATTATCATTTTCTTAAAGTGAAAACCCTTTAAGTATGGAGGTACTATGAGTCCACAGTGTCCCATTCACTCTGTGTTCCCACATATTCACATGCACTAAACATACTATCCTTTGATAGCAGTGGGTTTTATAATATGTTGGGAAGTATACATACTGTAGGCACAGAATGGTGTTTCTCAAACTTGGCAACTTTAAGATATGTGGACTTCAACTTCCAGAATTCTCTAGTGAGCATCCTGGTTGGGGAATTCTGGGAATTGAAGTTCACACATATTTGAAAAATTTGAAAAATGCTGGCACAGAGGGTTCTACAGTACAGTCATTTGGTTTTACTACATGCAAAGTCTCAAATAAAATAACAATGAGGTTAAAGGTGTGGCAACATCATCCCACTGTATATTTTACCAATTCATGTGAATAGCCATTGAATTGTCTACTAATGGGATACATATTGTGGGGATGTAAATAACTGCAACCATGTCAGTACACTATTTTGATTATCCTAATTCAAAACGCTGTTGGGAAAAGCATTTCAGAATTTAGCAAGGCTATCAATAAAAGCCTAAAACCTTTCCAATTAAATATAAGCACCTGCAATTGCCAAGAAATACAAAGCAAGGATCTAGAGAGACTCTATGTTGTAAGACATTCCACATACACATAGACACACAGAGAGACATGCATGCATAGCATAAAGAAGTCAATTAAGTTCTTAAAATTATTTGTCTGGTCTATTTCTACTCCTTTCTCCTTTCTATTATACAAAGTACATGGCCTAAAAGGTCTTTAAAAAATATTTGATTACTGTCAAGTGACTTGGATGGCATAAAGAATAACATTTTTAATTAAATGGCCTTCCTATCTAATAAGACTTATTCAACCTTCTTCTGAAACAGGTGTCTCTAATCTGGGTGGAATTACAAAAAGACCAGGTTTGCCAGACTGTTTGCTTGATTGAACTAGAGGCACTTAAATTGTTTGGGTACGGTGCTATTTGTCATCTGATGCTTAAATGGCAACCAACTGTGAAGAAACCTGGTGCCAATCAAAATTATGCACAAAATAGAGGAGTTTATTGAACACTGATTATAGTATTTTTCTTTTCTTCATTTGCATTTGTGAAACATATGTCTCGCTTTTACAACAGAATTTATTTACTTTGCTTTTGACAATGATACAGTGATAAGACTTAATTTTTAGATTTAGAAACTCATTCTGCATAGCAAATCAATTGAGAAGAAGTTCTGTATGTTGATCATTAGCAGTGGTGTGCCAAATTACAATAGACATAAACAAATATAATGACATGAAGATCCTGATCTGATCTGACATTTAGAATACATCAGAGATGTAAAAATGATGTTTTAAAATTGTTGTCTTTTGGTACATATTTTCTTGATGCTACAACAAAAACTCTGGTTCCCAGCATGATTAAATTGAATTTTGAATTGTTTTTTAAAGCTATAGTTCCTATAATACTAGATTAATAAAAAAAACAATCTTATAATGATATGATAAATAATTCCCATGTCTAATCTGTCTTTTTGTTTGATGGACAAGACTTCTACTTATTGTAACTTTCAAATAAAAAAAAGGGTGAGGAAGAATCCATAGTCCTCATGCCAGACAGAATAGTTCATAACATAAATCAGATCTTCTAAAAGCTATCAAGAGACAAGATAAATATCTACAGTATTGACTCACAAAAGTAAGAAAAAGGCTTCAGAATTTAAACCTATCACTCCTGTGATACTGCAGGAAACATATTTTCTCTGTGTAAATAGCTTCATTCTTCCCTGCAATAGTGAACACCATCTTGTCATGTGATATCTGTGGATTTGTTTGCCACATAAATAAGTCCTAAATAAAAGGGAAAGTACCTACAAATCTGAGTTTAAAAACATGTCCTCTGAGAAACTGTATAAACCTTTTCTATTTTAACCTGTAGGAAATTAGCACCCACCCCTCTCCTAGGAAAATGAAATATTCTAGGAAATATTAAAAGGAGAATATTATATTTTCCCTAAAGGAGAAACATGTTTCTAAAGACAAGCTCAGAGCCTCAGCTCCTTGCCCCCCCCCCCCAGCAGATATTTTGGTGCCAACCTATCTACAAGACAAAGGCTGGGCCAGCTTATCTACAACACAAAAGACATGGCCCTCAGGACATGATAGGATTAGCCCTCACTCAGGATCCAAACCAGGACAAAGCCATTAAGCCATAATAGGAATTTCCCAAAGCCCATTCATTACATCATCACCCAGCAAGATTCAACCAGGCGTGGGACATAGGCAGCCTACAAAGTTAGCTAAGACCCTCGCCCCCTGGGAGTCTGACAGCCAATGGGATATATTTCTTGTACAGGAACAGGAAACTCTAAGGCAGGCCCCAAGAGAATGTATAAATATATCACTCTCTCCACCCCATGTGCTCATTTTGCCCAGGACCCAAAAACCCTGTGTGGTCCTGTCCACCATTAAAACCATCATTTCAACAGTCTCCATGTTTCCAGTGTCTTTCTCTCCACTTGGAATTGAACCCAGATGGATATTTCTTCTAACAAATCCATGATATACAAATTCAGTTACTTTTCTCAGCAATAACTGACCAAATGTTTTGGTGTTTTAGCCAGGTGATGCTAATAAGTTATGCTAATTTTGACTATGCTAATTGGGAATTCTGGAACTTACAACTACAATATACTTGGGGTACTAAGTTAGCTATTATTAAAAGAAAGAGTGACATATTTCTGTATGTACTACTGAAACCATACTTTCATATTCATCCTTGTGCATATTTACGAAAGTTCCTGCTGAAGCCAGAAATGTATGAGTCTTTCACAGAGGAATGGTCCATCAACAAATGTTTGTCAACCTTGGCAACTTTAAGAAGTCTGGACTTCAGCTCCCAGAATTCCCCAGCCAGCAAGTCCACATCTCTTAAAGATGCCATAAAGAGTGGGTCACGGACTGAATGGTAATGAAATAGTCACTGTCAAACATAGCTAGGAATTAACACAACTTTATTTTACCAGAACAATTTCTAAAAAGAAGATTTAATCAGTATAGCATTAGACCAGCAGATTGTTGACATTCTCAGTGTAACAGACAATGGAGGTGGGAAGTAGGTTGCTGAATTAGTAGTAGAGTGCAGTCTCGGGAAATGGCAAATCAGAGCTTGGGAAAATAAACACAATGGAGATTTAATATCCCCCAATGAACAACACCAAGGACAGAAAGGGTAGAATGGTTTTAGGGGTGGTGGAATAAATTAAATGTGAGCAGAATGCTTGTGATGTTTCTTAGTATAAAGAAGTGTATGGACCTTGATTCCAGAGACCTATTGTAAGTATAAATAACTTCTGATGTAGATGCAGTTGATTGTAACTATTAGGCATTTTGCTGTTACTGAACACAATGGTCACAAATATATCCCAAAAACCTGGGTACTCAGTGCTGTACAGTTGATATGCAGCCTCCATCTCCTATACTGAGTTCAACAGAGTGGTTTTGATGGATCCAATGGTAGATTTGTTATTGAAATATTCTCATTCAACCTCCTGTGAGATGCTCCAGCTTCATGGAAATTCAATTACTGTCCTCCTTTCCAAATTTCCTAGATTCCAATAGACTTGATATATAACATTAAAAAAATTACAAATTTCTTTTTATCTGTCAGCTCTCCACATATACAACTAACCAGCAGAACCAAAGGTGCTCTTTTCAAGAGGCAACTGGACTTTCTGGTTTTTTTTGTTGTTTTTTTTTTGAAGACATTTTGCTTCTCAAAGCTTCTTCAGCTCTAACTGGCTGTTGGGGAATGGAAGACTTTATACTCTTTGCAAACAGCTGGTCATTTGCTTTCTTTTAACGAGTCGTTAAGATCACCTGGAGGTTCATCTGTGTTGTCATGGTCACCTGAGTGGTGCAAATGGGTGTGGACAGTCCCTTCTTGGAACTGTTGAAAGGATTATGTTGTAGCCTGGAGATAGATGATCTCAATGATGTAGATGATGTAGGTTTGTTACAAACAGTAGCTGAGCCCAACCGGCCATGGGATGAAATAGCCATGGATTTCATTGTAGACTTCCCCTCTGACCTTCTGACCTTCAGCCCTCTTTTGAGAGAGGGCTATTCAATTTTGACATAGATGGCCTCTTTGACCCCTCTTTCAAACCAGCAGTCTTCTCTGTCCAAAATGTGGACTTTGATGTCTTCAAAAGAGTGGACTTTAAATGCAGATGGACTGCTGAATCTAGTCCTGATAGGTTTGTTCTCCTATGTTTTCCTACCAAGTCCAGTTGCCTGTTGAAAAAAAGCACCTTTGGGACAACCATGAACTGGGTTCATGAGACTGAGAATCTCCATAGACATAACAAGCAGAACATGTACTTTTTAAGAATGTGAGCCCTTTTGCTGAAAGTCAAGACTCCATTTGATCACGGCTAGCATTTCCTGAATGTAACATAACTGTTTCTGGGTAACAAAAGTCTAAGCCCTGAATACATTACCTAGAGATCAGAAGTATATGGAAGAAAGAAAAATCAGTGCTAAATAGAAATACTTCAGTAGAAAAGCAAACAAATATACCATTCATGGATTCAGAGCAAAGTAACATTCCCTATGTTTCTATGTTGACTTGGCACTATTCTCTGCTGGGATTTGTATGATTTACTCCCAAGAAACTATGTAGACTTTCCGTGTTAGCCAGTGGTGGGTTTCTACCGGTTCACCCCGGTTTGGGAGAACAGGTAGTGGCAGTGGTGGGAGGCTCTGCCGACCCACCCAGATGTCATCACAGATGCTCTGTGCATGCACAGAAGGTTCCGCACATGTGCAGAAGCACAGCGCACGAGTGAAGTGAGTGCGCACATGCTCACAATTCTGAACCGGTAGCGAAGGTAAGTGGAACCCACTACTGGTCTTAGCTCTTAATATCTGGGTGGAGAATGACCTCATAAATAAATAAATAAATAAATAAATAAATAAATAAATAAATAAATAAATAAATAAATAAATAAATAAATAAATAAATTTCTATACCGCCCTTTTCCCAAAGGACTCAGGGCAGTGTACAGCCTATTAAAAACACAAAGACAAACATCAGTTAAAAAATAATTTAAAATATTACATAATTTCGGCTCAAATTTAAAACCCCAAAATTTAAAACCCAATTTAAAAATCATTACATTGATAGCCCGGCTTGGCGGAATAGCAGAGTCTTGAGGGCACAGCGAAATACACGGAGGTCGGAGATCTTACGCATTTCCGGGGGCAGTTCATTCCATAGGGCAGGGGCTCCCACAGAGTAGGCCCTCCCCCTGGGTGTCACCAGCTGACATAACTTGGCCGATGGCACCCTGAGGAGACCCTCTCTGTGGGAGCGAACTGGCCAGTGGGAGGCTGTTGGTGGCAGAAGTCGGTCTCGAAGGTACCCGGGTCCTATGCCATGATGACATAAAATCCAGATGGAATCATGCCAACGTCCATTGACAGGAATGGGAATGCTCTTGCAAACCTGTCTTTGAACTTGTTGCTCATTGGGGAAAATATGTATATATATAACACCACTTTAAATAGGCATCCTCCAGAAAGACAGAGATGGAAACTGACCAGCCCCCCCGCCCCCCAGAAAAGATGATAGATCATTTTCTGATCTAAAATGACAATTCTGATGATCTTGTTATATTAAAAGAAAGAGCAAGACGGAGGGAGTATGTAGTGGGGGACCTCAAATGCTTATACTTATACTGGGAAAATAATCTATTGTTCCAGAAACAAAATAAATCACACACACACACCCCAAATGTAGCTTTTGAGTTGTATTTTAGAAAAAAGGAATAATTATTATGGAATAATATGGAATATATGTGGAAATAAACTGTAATTGCAGATAGAGCACAACATGTCTGCACAAACCAATGAAAAAGTATAATCCAAAGAAGCTGAATATGATCTTTAAAAGAAGAATATATGCATTGAATATATGCATTATGAAATTTGTATAAAATAGTTCAGATAAAGAAACTCCAGCCTCTCAAGCATGCTAAGCTAAAATTATCTCAGTCCATGGTTATTAATAGGTGGAATAACTGACACCAGAATCAGTACAAAGCTGGTTAGACAGAATTGTGGACACCTTATACAGCATAATACAGCCTTTTTTGAACAGGTTTGTGGTAAGAAAGAATACCGCAGAAAACAGCACAAATCTTACAATCATGATTAATGGGTATTTTTAACAGTACAATACTACAAAAATTGGTCTCCTCCTTTCTTTTTGGTATCCCTGCATCATGTTTAATCAAACAGAAGTATGATAGGTAAGAGAATATTTATTATGGTTCTATTCCATAGGCCAAGTTAAGCTTTAAAAACAATGGGCTTTGAATTAACCATAACAACTCAGCTGAAATTATTTTCAATACAGGTGAAGGGAAAAATGGATGGACTTTGTTTAAGAAATCAATGCCAAAGGTGAAACTTGTGCTTTGGATTTGTTACCATTCTATTCATTTTCTACCAATTGGAGGTCTTTAATTTATCCAAAACATTCGAATGAAAGTTATCAATGTTTATTCATTTATTTTATTTTCATCCTGCCATTATTACTTTGTAAATAACTTGAAGTGGCGAACATAATTAATGCTCCTTCTTCCTCCTATGTTGCCCACAACAATAATCATGTGAGGTGAGTTGGGCTGAGGCAAAATCAGTGACCCAAAGTCACTCATCTGAATTTCATGTCTAATGTGGGACTAGAAAACTTTATCACTTTAACGACTTCATCAAACTGTGAAAAAACAAAAAATGTCTATCATGGATAGTCAAAGTAAACCACATGTAGAATATTTTTTAAAAGGAGTCCATTAATTTCTATCTGTTAATATCTTGAAATATAATGAAATGCACATTTACGTCTTAATATTTTGACCAATAAAAATTTTACCTCTAGTCAAAAATATGTCTGAATGGCTATGTGTTGACATCAGTAAAGAAAGCAAATTTATCATGAGAAAACACAAACCAGCTATGCTCCAGGTAAGTTACAGTTAACTAAATGTTTAGTTAACCTTTTCTTCCCATAGTCAATGTCACTAAATTTTATTTACATAGTTTGCAAAAGAACAGTATAGCGAAATATAGGAAGGAAAAGCAATTGAGTCAAGCGTGGTGGAAGAAATGTAAGAACAGCTGGTGTCAGAAGCCACATGCTGTATAGAACTGCAATATCTTATATTCATATGAATTAGATGCTTGATGATACACTGAATATTTCTTGGGCTTTTTTTTTTAACTATGCAATCACTCTGATGCATTTTTTTCCCAAAAAAGAAGGAAGTTAACACTGAAATATTGGTATGTACATCATGCAAAAATAAAAGCAAGAAATGAAATTAATCTTGACTTCATTTGCATTTTTAACTATACAACCTGTACCCCATTGGGTCAGGATTTTAGAGATTATTTCCTTACCTAAAGAGAGAAACCGAAAGCAGGCAAAAAAGGCAGCAGGATTGGAAGCAAATTTCTTCTGGCTTCCCCATTGAGATTCCTTGTTGGAAGCTGGCAGGGAGTATAAGAAATCTTCCTTCCTCCCTCCCCTCCCTCCCTCCCTCCCTCCCTCTCTCCCTTCCTTCCTTCCTTCCTTTCTTCCTTCTTCATTGATCTATATATTAGAATTGCAGAAAAAGTGCCATACAGGTCAGAAAAGACACATGAGGGCAACACAAATTGGGGGAGTGGGTGGGTCATGTGGGCAGGAAAATTATGCTTGGAATATATAGATAAAACAAGGTAATAAAGAGAGGAGGAGAAGGAGGAGGAAGAGACAGAATTAAGACATAAGAAAGCCAGAACCACATGTCTTGCCTCATAAAATGCTATTATGCAGAAAAAGTCCCAATTAATTTTTTCCCCTGTCAGTTCTCATTTAATTTGAGAATTTGATTTTAGGGTGCAGTTGTCTGAATTTAATGAGATAAATTCTTTTGGAGAAAAAGCACAGTATTATTTCACTTTTTATATTACAAGGTGGTCAAGGGCTATAAGAGAACTGGCTTCTCATTCATTCAGTCTCTAGGAAAGGCATAACAAGGTCAATAACCTTCCTATAGGACTTTTTCTAGTTGGGAAATCTTGGTTGCCATCTTTTAGATGGATTGAAAGATGATTGACAGAAAACAGAACTCCGGAAGTAGCTGTCTTTTATCTCCAATCATAAAATAAGCTCAAAATACTCCCCAAGAGAAACTGGTAAGAAAGTTCTTTTAAAATGTAGTAATAAGTCCTCTTTTGCAGGGGACGAAAACTGTGAGAACTGGGCAAGGTAGAACAGCATATTTATGGTGGTCAGAATTGGCTATTAGATAAGCATTCACTGATCAGGAAGCATTCAGAGTTCCAGAATTTTTCTTTAATATGGTAGAAGGCTGGAATTTCAAAGCATTAGGAGACTGCCATACTTTGTATTATAGATTACAGGCATGTCAGCTTCTATATGCTTCATATTTCCAGAGATTTATTTAAGTAACAAGGCCATGAAGTCAGTATTAGAACTGTAGGTGGTTTCATGAAAATGTCCATGCTATGGCCAACAAAAGAAATAAAAATGAGTGAATCGCAAAGAATATTATTATTTTTCCTATTCTTGACATAAAACTGTCAGTGCTATCATTAAAAAAATGATAAATTCCAACTTTAATAGCATCCAGTTACTCCTAAATACAGTTGGCACTAAAATTGTTTTCTTTGGGGAACTGGATGACCCCATAGATTCAGCTCTGGAAAAAATGGGTACGGGGGGATTTCTACATCAACCAAATGAGTTTAGAACTGGTATTTGAAACCAGTTATGGTTCAAGTAACTTCAAGTCTTTCAAGAATCCCATTTTCACAAAACTGTATCAGGGAAGAGTTAGAAATGGACTTTAACTATATTATGACTTCAGTGTATAATGTGTTCATGTTTGTTCAATAGGGTTCTGCCAAGGCTTGAGCAAAACATCTCCTCATGGATGGTTCATGAAGCAACACTTTCCTTCTAAGGGACAAGAGAAAATGCCCATACAAAGTGCTCATGTTTAAGTTCACCTGTTCCAATTATCTCCTGAAACTGACAGTGAAAGACTCAGGATGATACTTTGCCTCTTTGCCTCGATGAGAAGCAATGTATCACTGTAGAAATAAAGTATATCATGAAATAAAGTCATGTCTCCTTACACAAATCTTGTGTTTAGCTGAAACCCCACTACAATGTGAAAAAATTGAATCAGTTCCTCAAAAACAAATTGAGGGGTTAAACATTTAGCCAGTTTTATTGAGTTTTTTTTAAAAAAAATATTTATAAGAATGACAGGGTATATAAACTAAGGGTGTCCTGAGATTAAGATTCCCTCAAATTTTAGAAGAATATTAATCATGGTATTTTCACACTACAAGTATATCTTGTTTATTAAGTAGTAATAATCAGGTGTGTTTGAAGGGTGAAGATTCCATGGGATTTACTGTCTTAATATGACTGCACTCCTCAAATATCTGATGGGTATATCATATATAAGAACATCAAGACTTATTTGCTTTTTCTCTCAGACAGAAGCCTGCTATTTATTCTCTCAAAATGCAGGATGTGGGCTAATTGTCTTGGGTTATGAGAAGGCAGCTGCTGGATGAATGTTAAACATTTTTCTAGTGGACCAAGAATGACAGGAACCAATGACATGAAAAGTTGGGGGAGCTCCTCTTTGTTGGATGTGTTCAAATAGAAAATGGATATCCATCTATCAGGGATGTTTTTATTTGGATTTCTACACTGAATGGGGAGCTTGGTTTAATGGTTTAAAGAGTCACTTCCAATTTTATGTTTCTACGAACTTGATGTTCCTTAGATTGCAAACTTGGCATCTACTTCATGATGTTCTCTGTGTCCTCAGGTGCTCAAATGATCTGAACAGTAAGAATCAGTATTCTTTCTCTCTTCAAATAAGGCCTACACAAAAGGAAAGCAAAGTATGCTAATTACCCTATGATTACGCTGATTAAGATAAGTGTATGATTATTGGACCTGGCTATACCACAGAGACATGTACAAAATAATGATGATACAGGTCAGCAAACAATCAATTTTCAGATTCCTTCTCTGACCACAAGGAAGGTAAACAAATGAGGGGTTTTGCATTTAAACAGATTGTGGTTCAAGATCCAATTATGATACCAATTATATTTTACTACAACAAACACCCAAGAAGGGACTGTGGGTTCTGATTTTATTCTTAAGGCGCCTCAAGGTCAATTTGTCGAAAGCCAAGAGAGAATAATGTCAAATCTATGTAGCTGGGTTCCGATCTCGAAACAGTGATCCACCTTCTGATTTTTTTTACTTTTACAATACATGCCTTCTCTAAGTCATTGTTACATTTGCTTTTGTACTGTGAACATTTTGTACCATGGATTGATCTCCCATAATTACTAGTCAATTATGTTCTTCTGTTAAATTTAAGCCATTTTGCAGCCCTAGCTTTTCAACCCATCTACCTCCCCTTTTTTTAGCCTCAGAAAATTTCCCCACAGCACAATTGCTGACTATATGTGGTGCAAGGGGTTTTTTCATTTAGAAACAGGAAATACATGAAAATTAGAAGCTCTAAAATAAGCTTAACATAGTTTAACAAAGAAAAACTCTAATTTATACATGCAGACACCACCAAAGCAGAAGAAAAATAAAAATTTTGGCCCTTTCTCATTTATGTGAAATAGAAACCCTTCTGCAGGGTAACAAGAAGGGTTTGTTGTTGTTGTTAGTTGCAAAGTCATGTCCAACCCATTGCAACCCCATGGACAACTTTCCTCTAGGCCTTCCTGTCCTCTGGGGTCCATTTAAACTCACGCCTACTGCTTCAGTGACTCCATCCAGCCACCTCGTTCTCTGTCATCCCCTTCTTCTTTTGCCCTCAATCTTTCCCAACATTAGGCTCTTCTCCAGTGAGTCCTTCCTTCTCATTAGGTGGCCAAAGGATTTGAGTTTCATCTTCAGGATCTGGCGTTCTAAAGAGCAGTCAGGGTTGATCTCCTCTAGGACTGACCAGTTTGATCGCCTTGCAGTCCAAGGGACTTGCATGTGTCTTCTCTAGCACCATAGTTCAAAGGCCTAAAAGAAGGGTTAATGGAGACATAATTTAAACAACAGTACACAGCTCAAGGATACACAGGAAAAGACAATTAGATAGCATTTTTCTAATTGTAGAAAAATGGGTCCAGGGATTATGGTTGTTTAAATCTGGTATGCCTCAGTGCAAAAGGAAGGAAATGATAGAATATTGATTATACAATTAATCTGTTGTATAATGACTATTCCATCCTATATTTTCTTCTTTAATAAAAAGAGAAGGAGATTGGCTAGAAATCTAAAGATTCTGACTAAAATCAGATTAATCAGACAAAATCAAAAGATTTATCTCAAGAGAAGAGAAGTGAGGAAAAGGTAAAGTTGAAGAAAGAATGAATGAAAAGAAACAAGAAATAAAGAAGTCAGAGGTTATGTTTTTCAGTGTTAAAATTGTACAGTGAGGTAGAGTTTCAAGCAGCGTATGAAGAGAAAAAAAATCTGCTTGGATAACTCTTAGGTAGCATCAATATATGTATAGACCACAGTGTAGGTTGCTAATCCAGGAAAAATAAATAGTGGGAGAGTCAGAAAGGATGAAAGGGACTATTTCACATAGCACAGAGTTAACTTTTGAAAATCTATCATCAAGAGTGGTGATCTACCACATGCTTACACAGATAATAGAGCTTAGCCATAAATCTGTCTGTGGCCAGCTGGGCCATGAAAAATGATCCTCCTTTGCCTAAAAATACTGGCTCAGTCCAAACCATTGAGGCAATACCTCAACTTAGGGAAAAAATCAAGTCATTTTGTCTCAACGTGTCAAATCAAAGCATTCAAGTTACCTGATTATTTTATCCTGTGGGAAATGAACTTGTGAGCAATCTACAGAGGCTTCTTTTCTGCTTCTGGATTAAAAGATCAGGGCTGCTCCCATTCAGTCTTCAGTTCCCAGATAGATTTTGATTCATTTCAAGGTGTTGCTGTGGTAAAATTAAATGTTCCTTTGAACCTCCAAGTAGTCCTCATGGCTACTAGCCATTATCACTCATTACAGTTTCCAGATCGGATGTAGCATACCTTTCAGCAAAGGTTACTGTGAGTCTGCTGATTGCTTATTATTGGTTTAAACAGCAGATTTATCTAGATAAAACAAGGCACAATTACACATGCCACAAGAGTATTGTGCTGGAAGGGACCTTGGAGGTCTTCTAGTCCAACCTCCTGCTCAAGCAGGAAACCCTACACCAAGAGATTAGTTGTCCAATCTCTTCTTAAAAACCTCTAGTGTTGGAGCCCTTACAACTTCTGAAGGCAAGTCTTTCTGCTGATTAATTTTCCCACTGGAAATTTCTCCTTTATTTGCAATTGCTTCTCTCCTTGATTAGTTTCCATCCATTGCATCTTGCCGTGATTTCAGGGGCTTTGGAAAATAAGTTGCCCCTCTCTTCTATGTGGCAGCCCCTTAGATATTGGAACACTGCTATCATGTCACCTTTAGTCCTTCTCATTCAATAACATTTCAATATCTCCCTCAATTTTCAGATTTTTGAAAATACTTTTGTCTTTATAGTTTGGGCAAGATGCACCAACTCAAGGACTGGGTTGCTCCCAGGTTATCAGAGTTGTCTGCAGAAAATGCCACTGATGAGACAAAAAACAAGAAACCTTGTGCCATCTAGTCTCTGCCCAGAATTTTGCAGCCAGAGTTTTCTCTAATAGTTCTAATTTGCACAACGGGCTTAATCAAATCAGTTAACAAAGAAGCAGCTGCATCCTTATTGCTTACTGATACATGGTTAGCCACTATGGGAAACAGAATCTTGGACTAAAAAGGCTTTAACATTCTCTAATTTTATTCTCTGTGAATCAGGAAGGCATCATAGCTTTCTTAGGTTTGATAGACATCAGACAAAAAGGAGGATAGGATCTATGAAGACATCAGATTCCTTCAGTTGCACAACTAAGACATACCTAGGGTGAATAGTTCATTTGCAGAGGACATGTGAAAAGTTGAGGGCAGGGGTGAAGACAAGATAGAAATAGCAGACTCTAAGGAGCTAGCTGAGGTCATAACATGCAACACTTTAGGAAAAAAGCAAACTGATGGACTGAAACTCTTAGAAGAAGCAGGATTTAAAAACTGGTAAAAGCTACGTGCTAAGTAGCTTGTGGGCCGACAAAACAGCTGGTTATGGGATAAACAAAGCTGTTCTTGCACAAGATAAAAGAAAGAAACCCCTCTAAGTGAGAGAAACCCTTAACTTATGAACACAAATGGAACTGAATTTCTGGTCATAAACCTATGACAGTAGTAAGCTTAGGTACCCACTGACTGGACCTGTTTTTTTGACATTTTTTGTGGTGATCATTAAGCAAATTCAGTCATTAAGCAAACAGAGTGACCATAAGTACAAATCAGTAGTGGGTTTCAATTTTGGCCGCTACCGGTTTGCTCATAGGCACGCTCACGCTTGCACGTGCGTGCAACGCTTCTGCACATGCGCAGAGACATCCAGGTGAGTGGGCAGAGTCTCCCGCCACCACCGCTACCAGTTCACCCGATCCGGGGTGAACCGGTAGCAACTCACCACTGGTACAAATACAACTGGATGTGGTTTGGTGGAACCTGGCAAAAAATGTTGCAAATCACAGTCACACGATCACAGACACACGGCTGCAATGGATTGTAGAGATGAGCCAGTTGCCATGCATCCAAGAGCAGGCATGGAGCCATAGGCATGTGGCACATTTTACAACAGCCAGACGTACTTTATGGGCTGTAAATTTAAGTGACTAGTTGTAAGTTCAGCACTACCTGTCTCCCCAAATGTTTCCGTAATTCACCTGTATCTAGCAAATTCTTCCCCCCCAAAGAAAAAAAACACATAAGAAAAATAAAATTTGAGACTCTTCTTTGTCCTCTGCCAGGTCTTTTTCAGTGAAGTTCTTATTGATAGCTAACTATTCTGTGATAGATCCTGAACTTCAGTGAACCTGAGTGAAGAGGTGTCTCTGGACCTCGAATGTGTGAATGCTTGCCTTTCCAAGCTGGTGACTTCTAAGTATAGAAGTCTAAGAATTCCCTAATATCAGAGTCAATAATTGGGCTTACTGGACCTCATCCAATTAGACAGGGTTGGTATCCATAGTATGAAAGAGAAGCAATTTTGCACAATAAGGTCAAAGTCTAGATATGGATGCCATTTAATTTTAAGGCAAAAAAGTAAAATGGATTTTGTCTTTCATAGAGCTTTCAGTAAGACTATAAATTTGTCAGTGCCCAATCTTGCATGGTATTATCTTTACCAATATTACTGGCATTAGGCCATCAATCATGTTCTACTCTATTATAACTTCCATATGAACATGTCTATTGTGTCAACAGCAGGAAGAAAAGTTAACTATTAAGTGAAACTTCTGTCAAATACAAATGATACTTCATTGTTCTGAAGAGAAGCTAAATGTTATGTTCCTGAAGTAAAAACAATGCAATAGCTGATGCAACGTTCAGTATGGATGTTCTTATAAATTATGTTTTATATAATTTTCTGATTGTTGATCAAAATAAAATGTTTGTCACCCTTCTGTCAGAATTTCTAATTTTCTAATTTGTTTTAATATTACTGCATTTTAAGAGTCAGAGTTATAAAAATAAAATTGTAAATTCCTGGTTTTGTGAAAATCAGGACAACAGTTTTGATATTTCTGTGCTCTTCCATTGTTAATTGACTTCATACTATAGGACACATCACCTGTTAATTCTCTGAAATAACACACTATCAAAAGTTTTTTTAAAAACAAAAAAACAAAAATAACCTTACCTAGCATCTTACAAACAGTATGGGTTAGGATCTTTGTGAGTTATTTCTAGTGTTGATATTGTGTGCTGATAGACACAAACCTATTTAGAAGTTTTAACTTCCCACATTCCTGAAATAATTATTTTGCTTATCACACAAAAGGAGGGCCCCTACAAACCTATTGCTCTTGAATTTTGACCGGTGAGAAATGCAAACACGGTTAGCTCATGTGGTAATTAAGGACAGATGTGATTATTTAACAAATAATCATAACAAATAATTGTCACTTCCTGGTTTGAAAAGCACTAATTTAAAGCATGTGTCTGCCAATTTCACCTCCACAAGGCTGCTTCTCTTAGGTAGGGCACACATTCCGAACTGTTCAGCAACTAACACTTCATTCCCACCTTATAACTTTCTATTTCAAACATTTACTCTCCTCAGAAGTCTCTTCCAAACCACCTTCAGTTTTGTTTTGTTTTGTTTTTAGCACACATGAGGAGCTACTATGGAGGTGAGGACAGCTCCTGGCTGACAATTAGATGAACAAACCTCCACATCTTGGCATATCCTTTTTATCCTTTTTGTTTTATTTTGCTGCTGCTGCTCTAATTACAGTATATTGTGTCACTGATGCTTGTGGTTGATTTTTGATTTTCCATGCAGTATTTACATAGCTAGAGGTTCAATGTATTTCTGACTCTCTCAAACTTGCATTTTTAATTTCCTCAGGACAATTACTATTGCAATACATACTTTGCAAGAAAAGTGTCAGCAGTTTGCAAGAGTTTCCGTGTTCCCAAAAATATTTTTCATTCTTGTAGTAGAGTTATAAAATGTCTTGTATATTTGGGAGGAAATGTAAAAGTCTCTTCACCAGGAGAAAGTTGCTGATAGATTTGCCTGTGATCATAACAACAGGTAGATAAAGTTTAATGAATACAGGTTTTCCTCGTTTAGTGACTATAATTGATACCAATAACTCTGTTGCTAAAGTCTGCAACCACTAAGTGGAAAATCACATGACTGAAAAAAGCTTACAATCTCATTTCCATTCAGTCATTAAGCAAACCAACACATGAAAGTGACTTACAATTTTACTTCTTCTGCCTGCTCTATTAACTCCACTTGTCTCAGATACACAACTGGTGATTATTAACAGCAGGATGCTGGAATGGTCATAAATATGAAGATTGGTTGGAAATCTATTTTTTTTATACTGTCATAACTCTGAATGTTTCTAAATGAGTGAGAACTACCTGTAAGGAAAATTGCTAACACGAGCCCTTATATGTAATTTAGCCTTCATGTCTTGATAATGTTCTCTACCATCCCAATGAAAAGGAGTAGAAATGATCATCTGCCTATCATTTTTTCCTCCCAAATAATTGAGTTTCTATTGCAATTCCAGAACATATATAAATTTTCCTCAGGTAGGGAATGTGATCAGGAATGCTTTCAATTCTTTTGATTCCCTACTTGCATATCGCTTGTTTCCAAACATTCTCCTAGTTCCAGAGCTCTGATCACAGGAAGGAGGGGCTGTGGATTTTTCCATGGCATCTGGGAAAGGAAATAAATCTTGATCTTGAAGGAGAAACTCTAATAAGTTGTATTCCCTCAGGGTTCCTATCCCAAGGATTGCAGCCTAAAACATAAAATGTATAATGCATATCTGTTGTGGCCCACCAGCGCACTGCGCGGATCGTGGCTGATCCCGATGAAAAGGAGGCTGGTGTGGTGTTGCGCCAGGAGCCTGCATAGCCAGCGCTCGCATCGGACAGCAAGGAGGCTGTGATGCCAGAGGCAGAGACTCAGCCAGGGCCTTCAGAACCTCCAGAGGCTCCTTTCAGTGGAGAGAGCGAAGTGGAGGAGCCTTTCCTCAATGCTCGGGCATGCAGGGCTGCCAAAAGGCAGGAGTGGCTACTCAGGAGGAGGAGGTCTACTCGAGAGTAGGGTTGGGGATAATTGGCCACTCCCTTAGCCTATTTAAGTCACACGCAGCTAGTGCTTTCTTGCTAGAAACAATGTTTCATTACTACAGAGCATCTTGGAGACTGAGCAACTTTTCATATCTGGTTTTCTGGGCTGGTTGCCAACCTTTGTCGGACTTTGTTCTTAATAACTTTGATAAGGACTCTTTGCACGGGAAGCCTGCATTCTTGAAAGGGGTTTGTTTGGAATTAAACAGTGTTTGCGGAGCTTGGTGTGTGTCACATTCTCTGGAAATCCGAAGCTGGGGCAGAACAATATCTGAGGCCATACTACACTGCAAAATCAGAACATGTGCAAATTCCAAATGAAATTTGGATTCCAATGTGTAGGAAGTTGCACAGAATAACAGAGTTGGAAGGGAACTTCTTCTACTCCAAATCCCTGCAAGCAGGAAACCTTACACCATTTCAGACAAGTGGTTGTCCAATCTCTTTTTAAGAGATTGGGCAACAATAACCAATAAGTTATGGGTGCTCCGTTGTTGGAGCACCCATAACTTCATTGTTCAAGCAACAAATATAGACACATACATACAGCATTGAGAGAACATAGAGAGAAATATGATTTCAATTTTCAGCATATGTGATTGTATAATGATGTGTAAGCAAAATAAAAAATAAACATATATATTCAAAAATGCTTCTGATGATTTTCAAATAAATAATCTGAATCTGTGTTTGGAAATTATGGAAACCACTGGTGGCAAATTGAGTATATAAAAACATTGAACTTCAATCATCCATGATTTTTAATCTATCATACTGAATGTTACTAGGCTAAAGAGATTCTATGTTATTTTAATCACTCTGATTTCTTTTGATCTTAATAGTATTTTTCAATCATTTTCAAATCATGTTCATACAACCAAAAACTTCTATAGTAAGTTTTCCTAAAATGGCAAGCCCAAATGTATTAGAAATGCAGGAACCAAATTCCTGGCCAATATGGCTGAAGGCCAACACAACTGTAGGTTTCCATACTAGATACAATTTGTTTAAATACAACCCATTGTATAAATAATTTGGTTTCTATCTGTCTGTCTGTTTTGATTTTAATTCCAGTTGAAAAAATTCAAGTCATTAGTTATTTGGATTTTTCCCATTTAACAATAATAGTTTAAGTCTGGGGATTATGTTTTTTTCCCCCAAAATCAGATATCACTGCTATTTTTTCTACAAGAATCTTCAATGAAAACAATGCAAAATATGTCCAAGTTTATTTTATTTTGTTGTGCTGTTGTATGCCCTTAAACAGTTTAAATGGTGAGTAGACATTTCTTCCTGGATTAATTAGAAGCATTTTGTAAGTGTTGCTCTTAATAACCATGAAATTTGCAGTATTAAGTTTGTTTTGTGGAACCCACTCCCATGTTTTTTATAGAGTTATCTATTCTTGCTTTTTAGGAACAACCAGTCTATCCTGGGCAGGCCATGTTTTGTCCTAAAATTTAACTTTAGGCAGTGGTCCTTTTTTTTTTTTACCGGTTCTGTGGGTGTGGCTTGGTGGGCATGGCAGGGGAAGAATACTGCAAAATCCCCCCCACTCCAGGGGAAGGATATTGCAAAATCTCCATTCCCTCCCCACTCTGGGGCCAGCCAGAGGTGGTTTTTGCCGGTTTTCCAAACTGCTCAAAATTTCCGCTACCGGTTCTCCAGAACCTGTCAGAACCTGCTGGATTTCACCCCTTTCTTTAGGGCAGGAATAAACTTCTGGTTCTTCTGCAATTGCTGGACTTCAGTTTCCTTTAGGTCCAGGAAACACAGACAGCAAGAAGGAGTCATTGGCATTGTAACTGACAACACTTAAATGTTGCAATGTAAAGATCAGTGTTTCTGAAGACAGATGGAAAGATTTAATGTCATTATTGTTATGGGGGCACAAGAAGCTTGCTCTAGGAGGCTAACTCTGTGCTCTGGGAATGATTTGGGCAGAGTCTTTGGAGGGTTGAGGACGTGGAATGTGTTATTATTAGGTTCCATCTTGTATAAACTTTGGAAGTGAAAGGAATACTGGGATGATGGATCCATTATTCACATTTTAGTTGATTCTGCAATGGGGACATAGGAGTTGATCCTTATCAGTTTCTCCACTTTATTAGATTTAAGGGGCATGGTATCGTTGCTTAGGTTGATCTTGTCTTGTTCTTAGGTAGCATTTTGGAGGTGTCTGGCTAAACCCGAAATGTTAAGGCCTGACACAGGTTAGACACTTATTTCAGAAGCTGTTAGTGTGTTGTCATCTTGCTCTTCCCAGTTGAACAACTTGCTCTCCCATCTCCAAGAAGGTGTATTGATCTGAGTTGTTTGAACTAATTTTCAGGATTCAGAATGCTTCTATGATTTCTAAATGTTGCATATATACACCCATAAAAATTATATCACTAAATGTTTCCAGGAGGTTTGCCATCTGTCTGAAGAAATGTTAATCTTTATATTGCAACATTAAATGGCCCCCAGGGGTAGAGCCTTCTCTTTGCCCACCCTCTGGAATCAACTCCCCTTGGATTAGCGCCTGACCTTCGTACCTTCCGCCGTGAATTAAAAACTTGGCTTTTCAAATCCCTCAACCTGGACTGATGGGGTTTTAAGGGTTTAAGGGTTAAATTTTAATTTTTTTAGATTTTAGATTTTATTTTGTATTGTGGCTTGTGTTTTTATTATTGTGAGCCGCCCTGAGTCCATTGGGAGATAGGGCGGCATATAAGCCGAATAAAAATAAATAAATAAAATAAAATAAATGTTCTTCAGTTACAATGCCCATCACTCCTTCCTGTTTCCTGGACCTGAAGGATATTGAAGTCCAACAACTGCAGAAGGACCAGAAATCTATTCCTATCCTAAAGTTATTTTATAGAGATATCTATGTGTGAAGAGGACTACCCCAGACCAGATATATAGCAAATGGATAAATTCCACACTCCCCAGAACAGATGGTATTACCTAATCAGGTAATAAGAAAACAGCCAAGCTCAGACAGCACCAAGAACTCCATACATGATATATTCAGTGTTTTAGAGCAATTACTATATATATATATATTAATTTAAAAGTAATGAAAGAATTGTGAATTACTCCACTCTCTTCTTTCCATGTCCACACAAAAAAAGTTTCCTTTCACACACTCCCTTTCTAATACATGAGACGATTTATTACAAATGTGACACAGAAATGGCTTCTTTATTAACCACATTCCTGAAGAGGCAGCTTTTCTTTGCCTAAATTTAACATCCACCTACCCAACCCATCATCACGAAGGCCATGCATTCCTATTAGACTGCATTATTATTATGCCCTAACCTTCTGCTTTCTGTCCACAAAGGCCACCCCTAGCCCTGCCTTGATGTTTCATCTCCTTAATCACAGTTCACATTTCTTTGGTGATTGTGACAGTTGCTAAACATAACTTTTCATGAAAGGCCAAAATCAAGAGGACCAGTTCAAGTGTGACTTAAAAGTAGAAGCGTGTAGTCCATCCCTGATCTTCTGCCCTGTTGAAGACCAAGTTTGTTTGTTTTAATTCGACAAGGATCCATCCAGCATGTTCCTATCTTGGAAATCATCACATGAGAAAAGAGGATGTTTTAGTCTCTAATACTCTGCACTGAATTACATTAACACTGTTATTCATAGTATTTATAATCTCATGCTCAGTTAATGAAGCAAACCCAAAGCAAGTACTCATACAATTTACAGGGAAAACAGTATGATACAATTTTATGTTTTCTGTTACAAAAATCTATCTAAAAGTCTTCAACTCCTTCTAAAACCTTAAATAGCATTAAGATTAAGTGAACAACCTTATAATAACAGGATTACCAGAACATTAAGAGTGAACAAAAAGAAAACATCACAGCACAAATGTAACTGAAGACCTGGGCAAAAATGTATATTATCATCTCCTGCTAAACATTTTTAAGATTCAGCACCAACAATAACTGAGGGAGGACTATATCCTTGAGAGCAAATTACAATGCAGCTACCTTGTGAATGACATTGGTTTGATGTTTCTTGTCATGTCTTTAAAATAACAGTAGCCTCATCATCTCTTACTGGGACTGAAGAACAATGTGAGTCTATCAGGGACTAGCTTCAAACAACCAAAGAACCACCAGTTTGTTACTTCCTGTAAGGGTGAAGCCATGACTGAGAGCAACTGACAGGGAAATCCTAGTTCTGACATTATTCCAGAGACAAAATCCCTGATGATTATGTTCCACATAACTAGGAAATTTTCTTCATTGAAATCTTTCCCAACAGGAGATAAGTTATACAGCCTGTCCACATTCTGTAGTGATGCAACTCAGCCAAACTTCTCCAACTTCAATGGAACCTCAACAATTTACAGCAGCTTGGACATTGGCCCAAGCAAACCAGCCAAGGAAAGGGGTTACTATATATTGTCCAAAAAGTGGTGCCTAATCATTATCAAGACATTGCCGTTGGCCTCCCCATGCAACTTTATTTCCAATAGAAGGCTTACATTTCCATAACAATTTTATGTGTTTCCAAAATGTGTCATTTAAATATGTCCTTGGGGAACTAGTCTTCCATCCCATTATTTCTACAGAGACTATCCTAATCTCTGAATAAAGGGGATGATATTTCATATTAATCAGATGTTATGTTCCATGAGAAATTAAGTGCATACCTAAGAGCAAAGCAGTGACATGATGAAGGCATCACTGCAGGAAGCAAATGGCAGAGAGAGCCTAAATGTTATTGTTCAATCTTGGCTTGCAAGAGAACAACATTGGTGCCTTGCAAAGGCTGACCCCAGCTTCCAAAACAAAAAATGATTTGAAAACCTAATAGCATTGAACCAGCTTGAAAATAATGTAGTAGAAGGCCTTGGTAGATCCTATATTGGTTCAATTGTTGCACCGATGTAGGTACATAATGGGCTATAAGAATCCCCTTAAAGAACAGGAGGAAGAGCTGCAACTAAGACAATGGTCAGAAAAGAGAAATCTGAGGTCAAAACAGAACCTTCTATCTGACTAGAAAGAGAGTAAAATATTTGCAGGGATTGGTATCAGGTCTCCGAGATAAACCAGACTTGGAAATCAAAGTTATGAAAAGTAAACTACTTTTATTATAAAGTAACAGAACCTTACAAGTTTGAAAGTGCCTCCCTTCACCTTTATTCTAAAGAGAATTAGGGAGGGTCAAATATGAGATGCTTCTTCAAACTACATTCCAGATTTGAACTCAGACTTCTCTTATCTAATTGTTGTCTTAGTTGCAGTTCTTCTCCTGTTCCTCAAGATTATTCTCACAGCCAATTACAATGTATATTTGCAGATTATTTAGAGATACATAGTTATGTTGGGCAAAGTCAAATTGTATAAGTGGAATTATTTTCTCATCATTAATTACAGGGGTGTGTGTGTGTGTGAATGTGTGTGTGTGTGTGTGTGTGTGTGTGTGTTTTATATACCCAAATCATACAATCTGTTCCTTTAGACTATGCAAGGTTTGGATTCAAACTCCAAAAAGTATTTCTGAAGATACACAAGAATGGATATAGTCAGTATCTGCATCATCTCAACTATTTTTTTCCTTGATGTTACCTCTTGGATTGCATGCCTATATTTCCAGACAGGTCCATAAGCTATTATTTTTAGATTCAAGATTATATTTACAAATGAACTTGAATAGTTTAGTTACCAAAGACGTTTAGTTACCTCCAATGGTAGAGAGATTGCCAAGGTGCTGATGAAGCTGGAAGCTGGGTGCAACTAAGAACAAAAAAAAAAAATGCCAAAGAAGTTAGCATATATTATATTTTGAACCCGCTTCATAATATAAAGCTTCTGATCAGGCCTTCCAAAAGACCTCATACTTCTTCATGGAGCTAAGCACTGATTATGATCATCTTCCAAAACCTTATTCAAGGTTCTGTCAGAAAGGAAGACATATTGTAGCTGGTGGTAAACAGATTGTTTTCAAAGGTAGCTCCTCAGCTATGCTACCCTTTTCTGACAAGTTAATTTCCCCCTACTTTTTGAATGGTTCACTCAATTTTAATTTCACCAGGATTTTGATTCACCAGGAAGAAAGGAATTATGTAATTCCTTTCTTTCTTGTGGCTTTTTTGTGATTGCTTTTAGTTGTTAGTTTAGGTGCATCTCTGATAATCAACTGGCAGGACACAGGAATTTTAACAGAGGCAGTTAAGAATCACAAGTCAGCACAATTTCCTACCTGATGAATGCTTGATCACCCCTGTTCCCCCCCCCCCAAAAAAACCCTTTGCATCCACATTTCCATCTATGTCTCAGGCTTACTCACAAGTACTTAGCATGCCTTTATTCAAACATCTCCCCAGTATTTTTTTTTTCAGTTGCCTCCAGGAACTGCTTGATTGCAGACAAATAACAACTGGCATGTGAAAAAATACAGCAAATAGGAAAAAGGAAACCTTAAATACACTCTTTCACACATTAGTGGGTGTCCATGTCTACATATGAATGTGAGTCAAATATGGCTGTTCATTTGACATTCCTGCAAACAAGGAGCAGGAAATTGACTTAATGTGATGAACCAATGAAACTTTTCTGAACACACTGTCACTTTCCCACCCCACAACCCTCTTTAACAAATAAGAAATAAATCCACAGTGATACATGGAAAGGAAGTTCCTATAGCTTGTAAGTTCCTGGTATCAATGTATTAAAATAATCCTTAATTCAGTGTAGACTTCTTTTCAGAATTAGTATCTGTATTAGATCCTTTGCTGCTTCATAATGGTTTTGTCTTCTAGTAATATTTTTGGGATTGATTTGACAATATAAACTGTAGTATCATATTCCATAAGTTTTTTTTTCCAGAATTTTAAGGAGCTTTGTAAATGAACTGCAGTAGTCATATATCTTTGGAACAAAAGGAAAAGAATATCTGAGACTGGCAATACCATTAAAGTGTTTTTTTCCCCTTCCCTTTTAATTCTAAACTCATTGTGTTGATTGATTGACTGATTAATTTTTGATATGGCAAACAGCCCAGCAGCCTTCATCCCCTGACCATTATGGTATAGCATCATGATGAAATATTCTAAGCAGTTTGAACAAACACCATAGTTGCAGCAAAATAAGAAATCAGGAAGAGTTGAAAAACTGGAAATAAGGAAGAGAAGCTTGTTGCTTATGCTTTGATTAAAGACTCTCTCTCCCTTTTGCAAATGCCATAATGTTTCTTTCTGTCTTTCTTTGAAAATTGCAAAAAAATAAAAATAAAAATGCTGGACCATATTTTTTTAGGATGAAAATCTGAGAGAATTGATTATTAACAAAGTAGCAATTTACACTGGAGTTTTTCAGGGAGACAAGGAAAGCCATCCTCAAACTCAAGGCCCATGGGCCTTATCTGGCCTACAGGATGCTTAGATCTGGCCCACAGGGTCGCCCTGGAAACGGTGAAGGACTGGCCTGCAGTGCCAACAAAAATGGAGCTTATGAGTGCCTGCGACCGCCTTCTTCAGCCTTCTGCCAACGAAAACGGAACCCAGGAGGGCCACATGGCAGAGGGTTGCAGGACATCGAGCTGGCCATGCCCACCCTGGCCACATCCATTCAGCCCCCAGAGGTCAAACACAACCCTGATGCAGCCCTCAATGAAATCGAATTTGACACCCCTGGTGTAGGAAGATCCTAAAAGATTTCAGGCAAAGACTTTAGAAAAGAATAAGTAACCATGAATAAAACCGAGATCAATCTATAACGAAGTGTCATATCAGCAGTCTTGCCCAGATATACAAACAAATATTAGTTGGATATAAAATTGAACAGTGTTATTCTTTTTAATAAAGACCATCTAATTGTCTGCATTTAAACCAAACTCTGGGGGTTGCAACATGTGATCTCACTGCAGGATATTATTGTGTAGGCTGATTCCTTAAAGTTTTATAGGGAATGGCATTGCCCCAGTATAATATGGCTCAGAGATTTGAGGATGTAAAAAATTATGCTCTGTTGGAGACGCTCCAGAATATAGTATTAAAACATTTATTTTTCTTTTTAACTGGAACCGTGGCTAGGTTTTTCAGAGCAGATATCATGGAGTTATCAAGATCCATAATCCATGTTTCTCTTTTGTGGGACAAGGGTCATATGTATTTGAAAGCATTTGAAATATTTGTTTTATTTATTACAGTTTAATTCAGCTTTATTTCTTATTTTAAGTTTAACTTTCTTTAAGAATCCTCAGGGCTGGTACATATTGTTCCACTTCAGTAATATTCTTATTTAATAAGGTTTATACTGAAAGTTGCACTAGGGGAAATGATTTGACACATCAACCAGTGAATCCTGGGACGGAAAGATTGAACGTTTTAGTGATTGATTGATTAATGATCAAGTGAATATATTTGTATCCTCTGCTTCATCCAAGAAGTTGAGGAGAAACAGAGATGATGAGTGCAATCTTAACATCCCCCAAACTTTGTAGCATTAAGATGTCCAAAAACACCTCAAAATTTATTGACTAGAGCTTGAACTAAGTATTCTTGGCTCTTATTCAACACATTGTTTACTCATCCACACAAGGGTATGAGATGTTCAGCAAACTATAGTTTTAAAGTTCTTCAAATTTTAGTGTTATCAGATAATGAAAGATGTACCTCACTGTAATGTTGCCTCCACTGTTTTCCCACAGAACAATCATTCCTAGGTAATTTTTAACCCCATCTCCCACCCCATGTATTCCCCATGTGCTGACAGAGAGTCATTTTCAACAGGATTAAATCAGTGAACTTGATGCAACCAAATAGAAATTGATGGATTCCTATGGCCCAAGTGCTTCTGGAGGAATTAGCTGCGATAGATTTTTCTATTAATCCCTACTTTCTTGTAGGCATCATTATTAATAATAAAAATGATTTTTAAAAAAGCTGTCTACTGTTCAAAAACAAAATAGGTAATAAAATATAGCACCTTTACTGTGCCATTGTTCAATAGCTTCATGTTATCACTTATAGCTATACCATTAGAATAATTGTTTTCAGTCTTAAAGCCAAGAAGATAATACTAGAATTCAAAAACTTAAAAAAAATAATAAAAGTAATGGATAATGGATTGCAGATTTTCCAAGTCAAAGCTTCTGCTAACAGAACCTTTTTAATCCCATCATAAAATTGCACACCAAACAAAGCAGCTTTCTTTTAGTCTATTGTTGGATGGAAAAATGATGTACCAAAAACTAGGATTATATTAAGACTATAAATTTCAGCATTTCCAGCAATTTTCAGATATATAGACCAATACAACAGGGAGTGGGGGGCGACCTGATCTGAGGAAAGTTACAGTTGTATTAAGTTAGAAGATCTTTAAAAGATTTTTGAATAGTAACAATAGTAATAGTAAGAGTAGTTGGAAGGGACCTTGGAGGTCATCTAGTCCAACCCCCTGCTCACGCAGGAGACCTGTACTAGGGATTTGAACTGCCGAACTGCCAACCTTTCTGATCGACAAGCTCAGTGTCTTAGCCACTGAGCCACCTAGAACATTGTAACGAATAGAATAGAATGCTATTTTTAAGATTGGTCACCAAATAAGAGATTTGTTAATGTTTGATATTCTGAAACTGATCCAATGGGTGGGGAAGAGAGAGAGGGAGAGGGAGAGGGAGGGAGAGGGAGGGAGGGAGGGAGGTGGGAGAGAGAGAGACCATTTTTACTCTATAATAGACTAAATAATTTGATTGTTCAACTGAATGTTTGATTTTTATAGCTTTTCTGATGAAAAAGGAAGATGTGAAAAACAGCTCAAGTCCTCAGCAGGTCCATTGAAGGACCAAGCCATCTTTAAATCTAAATCAATGATTGGTAAAAGAAAACAAAACAAAATGAGGGTTATTCATCAATGAGCTTAAAGTAAGCATGAACACTTAAGGCATGGTTATAGTTGATACTAGGGATGCAGTGGCTCAGTGGCTAAGACACTGAGCTTCTCGATCGAAAGGTCGGCAATTCAGCGGTTCAAATCCCTGGTGCCTCATAACGAGGTGAGCTCCCATTACTTGTCTCAGCTTCTGCCAACCTAGCAGTTGGAAAGCACATAAAAAATGCAAGTAGAAAAATAGGGATCACCTTTGGTGGGAAGGTAACAGCGTTCCTTGCGCCTTTGGCTTTTAGTCATGCCGGCCATATGACCACAGACACGTCTTCGGACAGCAGTGGCTCTTCGGCTTTGAAATGGAGATGAGCATTGCCCCCTAGAGTTGGGAACGAGTAGCACATATGTCTAAGGGGGCCTTTACCTTTATCTATAGTTGATACTATATAACTAAAGATAGTAACATTTGAAAGAAGTTGGCAGCTGAATAATCAAATGATAGATAATGTTTTCCTCATAAGTTTGTTTCATTCATAACTACATATTATCCTAAATTCACATTCTGGTTCCGTTTAAATGGGGGGAAATGGCATGTCACTGTATACACAACAGAAACTTCTAACTTGTACTGGATCATGAGGAGAGCAAATTTAAGGCCTGGAATTTTAGGAAAGCTAACCAGGAGTCATCATCCCTATCTTCCTTTCTTATGTATGTCGGTGGGCATAAGGCTGGTTACCCCATTTGAATAAAAAGTTGGAGAAGTTTTAAAAGCTCTTTGGGCCATCCAGATTGAAGATACTGTACAAAGTGTGTTTTCTTTGTCACTACGTATTTACAGTGATCAGATGCATCCTGAATAATATTGCTTGTAGCTTCCAAAGAGTTGGAATCTGATGCTTCCTGGAAGGAAGATTTGTATAAAAGATGTAAGAAAGGGAAGAAGTCATACCTAAAGGATAAAAGCTCATCGATCTTTGATCTGTCTCCCCACAAGTTGTCTGCAGTACGTGATACAGTACATACATTTTGTCAAACATTTTGATATCCTTGATAGCTGTCTTATATATCCATCCCAGACCACACCAGACCCCCATCAAAATGTTGTACTTTCCTTATCTATTTCCTCCAAAGGAGCTACAGTTGGACTTCTCATAATCCACATAGGCATAAATGATATGTGCACACGATATTCTGCTTCAAATATGGGATTTTACATCTGTTACCTTGGTGGCATTCAAGGCAAAGCAAGAATCCATAATCTGTCCATTCATCAAGTTGGAAAAGATAATTGAGTTATTCTGAGGGTCCTTAGAATACCTGGAAACTGAAATATCTGAGCCGCTGATACTGTCAACTGCTGGTCAAATGCAACCAATTCCTGTTCTGTCTTATTATTTGGCATACTGCCACACAGTGACAAACATGCAACATTGCAACCTGACTGAAAAAAGTCAATTGTACTTGATGTCCTTTTTTTTTTTCTGAGTTACGTAGATGTCCCCTTAAGAACAAAGTTTAACTAATCTTTTATCCGGTAAGGAATACAACATTGTCAACCATCACTAACAACAAAATGAAGAAGCATTCAGTTACAAAGATTGGAGAAGAAAATACAAGTAAGTCCAATTTACTTTACTTCATTATATAGCATTAGAGTGAAGTTGCATGTTCCTGTTTGCTTGCACACAAAGCAAACAAACAGGAACCACAAGGGGTTTATGGAGAGTGCATGGGAAACTAAAATAAACATTTAACTTTGGCTCTCCTGCATTCCACGTTTGATCTAAAAATGACTTCTAGTAAGCTTACAAAACGTTTGGAGGTACCTTGAAGCAATGTTTCCTAAAGACCATATCCTCAAATCTATGTACCACAGATTTGCACTATTCAGGAGCATGCTTTACCTAAGGATAGTGAAACATACTGCCTTCAGTATTATACAGATTAGCCTTGGAATACAATCAAATGAACTCACTGAGACTTACTTTTAAGCAAATATCCATAAGATGAAAATGACAATTTCCAGATTCAGAGAAAGAGGAAGAGAGAAGAATGTAACCTCTGCCTGCATTTTGATTGATTGATTGATTGATTGATTGATTGATTGATTGATTGATTCATTGATTCATTGATTCATTGATTCATTCATTCATTCATTCATTCATTCATTCATTTTGACCTTCAACTCATGGCAACTACCAGGACTTATCCCTGCAGTTTTCTTAGCAAGCTTTTGCTACAGGAGAATAACAACCATGCTTCTCAGAAACAACAAGTGGGCAGTATAGAGTTTACAGTTTGGGGTGCTTTTTTATGTCATCTTGAGATTTCTTTATTTTGTTTTAGTATGCTCCACTCGTACGTCGTGCTGCTATGCACCATAGTGCTGAATGTTAATTAAGTTGCTTCTACTTAGCTCTTTTTGAAGCAAAACATGGCTCTGTGGGTATAGGGTAGCATTTAATTTCATGGGTGATATCCAGCAGAAACTTCACCCATTAGTCATTCATTACAAAATAATTAAAGGTGCCAGATAGGTTCCCCCAAAAAGAACCTGTTTGATATAGTGATTTAAGAAATCAGGAGACCATGAGTTCTAATCCCACCTCAGGCATGCAGTCAGCTGGATGTCCTTTGGCCAGTTACTCTCTCACCACTCTAGGAATCAGGAAATGGAAAACCACTTTCAAAGCACCTTGCCAACAAAACTGCAGACAAGTTCAGGTAGTCACCAGAAGTCAAAAACTGACTTGAAGGTTCATGCAATAGGTTTCAAATATGCTAAGTGGAACCAGCATATATAATAGGACACCATCTTGAGGGCAGTGTACAAGTAGAGCAGCCAAAGGAAAAGCAAAGAGATACCAAAAGAGTTTGAAAAAGCATCCAGACTTGCACAATTCTTTTTATAGCCTGTTTCACATTCATGAGAACACTCTGATCTCTACCAGGATCATCCTCTAAAATCAGATATGTATTTCTGGACCAGGATTTACAAAATCTGGATATTTTTTCCTTACTTGTCTACTTCATGGGGAACAAAGATTTCTCAAAGTGGTCTTCAGAAATTGCCGAATGTGAAACGTATGCACCAGCAGAATATCTGACCATTTAGAACAGTAATGGAAAATTTAAAGCTTCAGTACAAACCAATCCAAAGTCAATGCATTGTTTGGCATCCTCTGCGTTTGTGTAAATATTAGAAAATGGAAAGCCACATAATCAAAAGTAGCTGTTACATTCTTTATCACTAAGAAATGTCAATGTTGGAATGAGTCTGTGATGAGGGTCTTGGATTGGATTGTGCCGATGTGGACTTTCGGCAATTGTGAATCTAACAGGGTGTCCCATTTTGCAGGGGAACTACAGGAGATCAAATTAGACAACGGAGACTGAAAGTCTCACTGGAAGAAAAAAAACTAACGAAACTACTTCAGCTTCAACCGCAGTAATACACAAGCACACAATAGATACAAACTTAAGGTAAGCCGCTCCAAACTCGATTGCAGAAAATACGACTTCAGCAACAGAGTAGTCAATGCCTGGAATGCACTACCTGACTCTGTGGTTTCTTCCCCAAACCTCCATAACTTTAACCTTAGACTGTCTACTGTTGACCTCACCCCATTCCTAAGAGGTCTGTAAGGGGCGTGCATAAGAGCACCAGCGTGCCTACCGTCCCTGTCCTACTGTCCCCATTTATTCATATCCTTATCCTGTATTCATAATCATGTTTATACTTATATCTGTTATCTTACACGTGTTTGACAAATAAATTAAAATAAAATAAATAAAACTGACTGAGCTCAGCTTCACCCTTAGGATTTATTAGACTGTATTAGGATTTAACTTTCAGATGTAAGAATGGTAAACAATGTTTACTTCTCCATTCTTATATAGTCTACAGATAGCCAGTGAGGAGCTCTAGTTCAAAGGACTAGGTCCCTTTAGTGTAAAGACAGGTTTTGTAACCAGTTGCAGGGCCAATTTGATGACTACTTCAGACCTCTGCAGACAAAGTCGCTTGACTTCATTCTGAATTGGATTGTGGCTGAGCAGGTTCTATAGAACTAAGAAATACACATCTAAACTCATTTTGTGATGGATTATTGCAATGTGCTCTACATGAAGTTGCCTCTGAAGATCACATGGAAGGTACAATTGGTCCAGCATGCAGTAACATGTGTAATTCTGGGTGCCACTTGGTTTGCTAATGTTACATTGCTGTTGCTCAAGGTACACTGGCTCCCAGTTTCTTTCCAGGTAAATTCAAGGTACCAGTTATCATTTTTAAAGCACTGAAGTTATCTCCAACTGAGGTTATCTCCCCATCCCACCCGGTTGGACAGGATGAGCATACTCTAGACCTCCTCCCTTAAATGCTGTCATCTGGTGGGACCTTAGAGGTATGCCTATGTTGTAGTTTCTCTGGCCCTTTGAACAGTTTACCACCTGAAATATGGAAGTCCCCTTCCTTTTAGCTTTTCAGTAGGCCATGAAGACCTGGATTTTCTCCCAAGCATTGGGCTAGGATAGAGAGCAGCCAGCAATGTGGAACTATTGGATGCTATGTCACCACAGTGAGGAGTACGCTGCTTTGTGCATGGGCGACATTGTTGTTTTATTGTTGTTTTATTGATTTTGTTGTTGTTGTGAGCACCTAGAATTATAAGTGGCCATGTAAGTTTTATAAATCAATAAAACCATAAGACTCACTAGAAGCATGGGAGGTACATCAGTGGAGAGATGAACAGTGAAAAATAATGTTTTCACACATACTGTTAGGCCACTGTGCCAATAAGTATAAAAGAATAGAATAACAGAGTTGGAAGGGACCTTGGAGGTCTTCTAGTCCAACCCCCTGCTTAGGCAGGAAACCATACACCACTTCAGACAAATGGTTATCCAACATCTTCTTAAAAAATTCCAGTGTTGGAGCATTCACAACTTCTGCAGGCAAGTTGTTCCACTGATTAATTGTTCTAACTGTCAGGAAATTTCTCCTTAGTTGCAAGTTATTTCTCTCTTTGATTAGTTTCCACCCATTGCTTCTTGTCCTACCCTCAGGTGCTTTGAAGAATAGTTTGACTCCCTCTTCTTTGTGGCAACCCCTGAGATATCGGAAAACTGCTATCATGTCTCCCCTAATCCTTCTTTTCATTAAACTAAACATTCATTAAACTAGACATGAACAATAGATTTCATTCATAAAAGTTTCACCCAATTCTCTTATTGTTTAAGAAAAGTTTCACTAGGTATAAGTGAGACTCGTCTGTCCAATATCCCAAAGAAAATCAAGTTAAATAAGTATAAAGCACCATCTAAAAATACCTGAGAGACTGAAGCATCATTGCCTAAGATAGGCTGCATTGTTCAATAACTGAACATTTCTTCAGAAACTTTTTTGAGTATAAGAAGCAGAAAAACAAACTTCTTTACTTCTTACTCTTTCAGATAAAATGAAAGCCTCTAGGTGTCAGTATAAGACTGAAAATAAAGAGGAATTTCCAGGGTTTTTTTCCTTCTAAAAATCTACAAATGGGAATAATAAACATTATAATCGGGGCATTAAAGCTATAAATTGAGCTTCCAGACAGATGTGTCGGGGACAAGCGATAAAGAGCATGAATTTAAGGATACATTTTTAAAACAATAGCTTTTCAGTGAACGGCTGTCATTCTGGAGCCCCTAGTGGATCCTCTTCACTAAAATAATAACCTAAAACCATATTTTAATTTTGAAGAATTTCACTCTGTCAAAAACCAAAATGTGTTCTATAGGTTGTTTTATAATTGAAGGAAAGGGGCAGTTTGGTCTTTTTGAGATTGGCCTACTATTGTGATGTGACAAGTGCTGTTAAGGTTCTAAAAAGGTAAAGGTTCCCCTCGCACATGTGTGCTCATCTCCGTTTCAAAGCCGAAAAGCCAGCGCTCTCCAAAGACATCTCCATGGTCATGTAGCTGGCATGACTAAATGCCAAAGGCGCACAGAACACTGTTACCTTCCCACCAAAGGTGGTCCCTATTTTTCTACGTGCATTTTTTATGTGCTTTCGAACTGCTAGGTTGGGAGAAGTTGGGACAAGTAATGGGAGCTCACCCCATTACGCGGCACTAGGATTTCTATCCGCTGAACTGCCAACCTTTTGATCGACAAGCTCAGTGTCTTAGCCACTGAGCCACTACATTGCTCTAAAATCCTGAAGAGATTTTCGGTTGCCCACTCTTCCTCACCTGAAATAATCCTATAGGTGAAGTCCATTCATAAATGATCCTCTTAGGCTTTATCTAAAGTATGGAAAGCTGATAATGGGCTGGAGAGATGGCACTGGAATGAAATACAAGATGCATATAGACATGCCTTCAGCCACTTTGTAACTAAGATAAGTGCAAGAACACTAAAAAGCCCTGAGCCTTTCTTGGAGTTTCCTTCTCTTTCAAAAAATAATAATAATATTTTTTTTTAACTGCCATTCAATTGAAGCAAAAGGTTAAAAATACAAGGAAATGTTTGGACAGGTTGAATATGCACTACAACCAATTGGTGGCAATGTGAACACAAGAAATGGCACTATCAGCCGACTTCAGTGAAAGCACGTCATTCATATATTCAATCATTGCTTTTCTCCAGGAGCTCTGAACATACTGCCTGGTAAGTGGCCTTGCCAACTGCACATGTACAGCAATTTCTTCTGGATAATACAAGTTTTAGAAGAGGCAGGGTGAGGAGCCAATGAAAACAATTGTGGAGTTGGGTTCTAGAAAGGAGGCAACTGTCCTGTTTCCCAAAGCAATTTCAAGAAGATGTTTTGCTTCAACTCTGGTGAATTTTCTTGAAACAAAGTTCCTACTCAAAACTGCACACTGCTTTGTATTGATATACTAAATGTATATGAAAACAAGTGCACATCAGTTCTGCCCAGTGAAGAATTTGGCATCTTTATCTTACCTATTTATTTTATTTTAGTTAGGTTGTCCATTTTTTCTTTTTCTTGCCTTCTAGTCAGTCTGTATCCCTGCTAACTGCCTGAAAAATTCCCTGCAGTTTTCTTGGCAAGGCTTTCTGGAAGTGGTTTGCCATTACCTCCTTCTTAGAACTGAGACAGAACGTCTAGCCAAAGTCATACAGTTGGCTTGGTGCCTAAAGCAGGACTAGAACTCACTGTTCCTTGATTTCTAGCCTAGTGCCTTTAACCACTACACCAAAATGTCTTCATTTCCTAAAGGATCATTATGAAACAATCTTCTGATTTGATGTTGATTTTACTATATGTAAGTTAGCTATCTGAGGAAAGGACATAAAGTTCTGGTGCTAGATACAACACAAATAGAGTAGCAAGAAACTGTACAAACATATTTAATGAGTAGTATCAAGTCAATGAGCAATAGTCCCACTTTGTATAACCTGTTAACAATGTCAAACAATCAACACCCAATTTAGGTAACAATAATAGAACAGAAGCAAAAATAATGTCTCTGCACCAATAAATCTCAAGCTATCAATGTAGGAATCAGCATCTTCAACTCTTAGACCAGGGATGTCCAACCTTGTCAACTTTAAGGCTTGTGGACTTCGACTTCCAGAATTCCCCAGCCCATCTTAATGACTGGGGAATTCTGGCAGTTAAAATCCACAAGTCTAAAAGTCGCCGAGGGTGGGTACCCCATCTTAGACAACCTTCTTCCATGCAATGACTTGCAAGTCTTCACACATACTGACAAGTTCCCAATTATAATATATTTCAAGCAGAGCTATCAAAGAATTGTGACTGATTTAAATCACACTCATTTCCAGAGCCTGATTGAAGCCTGTCTACTGTGTCTCTCTTTAACTTGTTAAAGGGGCACTGGAGTCCTAAAGGTTAACATAAAGTGCAAATATCTACAAGCTATTTGCTTTCAATTAAGTTCTGAAAGGTCAGAGCAATAGAACATGCTGTCAGAACAGCACCTGAGGTAGAGTTAATACAAAAGGTCCACTATGAGCTAAATAAAAAAAGCCCCTCAGTAGCAGTGAAGCACTTCCATTCAGCCAGCTATTTTACTGCAAAACACATATAAATTAAGATTCCAATCGCATGTCCAGGTGGTTTTATTTCCGCTGAGCTCGTTGAGACATTCTCTAATTAACAAGTAAATGAAATTCCACTTTACAACTCCTATCCAATTTACCAGTAGCTCTAAAAGTCTTTTCAGTTGAAAAAAGCAAACCGGTCAAGTGAAAATATAAAGATATATACCCTCAAAAGTCTACGTTTATGAAAAATCTATAGGAATATGTGTCTATCTACCTACACAGTTCCTTTTTCAAGAGAAATAATAAACTTAAATTTAACATAAAGTTAAAGTAGGTAAATATGGTCTATAAAGTGAAACGAAGGCAATATTGAAGACATATTGACTCAATTCACACATTGCGTATTGTTTTGGCAAAATGTGTCATTGGCTTTGGCAACTTATTTATAATAGCCCTAAACTCTTAAACAACCAACAAGGCAGCGGGGGGGATGCAAAACAATTCTTTATGTAAAATTCTTGTACATCATTTTGGCTTTTTGTTGTGCACTTTCACCCGATTGTAATTTTTCAACAAACTTTAATTAAGCAACTCATAGCTTAGCAAAATGTGTGAATCAGGCAGTATGTTGTTCACTCTTGGTTTTTTTTCCCGATAGAAGGAGATGTTGTGGCTAGCAAAATCATCATTTATACAAACAGCATTATTTATACAAATGATGACCCACATTTTGGCAATATAGCATCTGGATTTGTGAGTCATGAGTTATTTGAATTCCACTTCTAAATATGTTGGGGAAAAATATCCGTGAAAGAGAAGAAATAAACTTGAATACAGTAAATTCAGCTGATAATTATTTTGTTCATTGCCAGTCAAAGCTGAACCAACTGTGCACAGCAAAATGTGTATATATAAACATAATACATTAATACAATAAAGCATTTTGTACTTGGGTGGGTCAATAAAGGTGTATAGTTCTGTTTAATATTGTAACTCTAATAGAACTACCATATCTAGGCTGGAAACATTGAGATTGAATGAGATCAAAGAAATGCAAAAAAACCTAATCTTCTGTGCCTTCTCCACATTTTTGCAACACATATGCTGTAAACTTAAACCCTAAACCAGTGGTTCTTAAACAATTTGACCCCATTACTTATTTTTCCAAATAATGTGATTTTTTTTTTACTTCACTAGTCATTGCCTGCTCATCTCCGTTTCAAGACCATTGAGCCAGTGCCAGCCTTGGTAGTACAGTGGTCTAAGGCACCCTGTTATAAAGCTGGTTATTAAGACCAGCTGTCTGCAATTACTGCCGGTTCGAATCTCGCCAAGGCTCAAGGTTGACTCAGCCTTCCATCCTTTCTAAGGTAGGTAAATTGAGGACCCAGTTTGTGGGGGCAATAAGCTGACTTTGTATAAATATACAAAAGAATGAAGGCTATTGCTTAGCGCATTGTAAGCCGCCCTGAGTCTCCGGAGAAGGGCGGCATATAAATCAAATTTTAAAAAAAAACATTTCCATGGTTATGTGACCAGCATGACATCATGAGTACTGTTACCTTCCCACTGACGTGAATTAATCTACTGGTATTTGCATATTTTCGAATTGCTAAGTTGGCAGGAGCTGGACCAAGGACGGGAACTCACCCCATCACATGGTGCTCGGATCTTGGACTTGGCTGCTGGCTTTCCAGCTGACAAACCCAGTGTCTTAACTGCTGAACCACTGCACTCCCCAAAATAAATAAATAATGCCATTATCTTATATCTTATATTTTATATTTTAATAATAATAATTTTATAAGAATTTAACTTCTCATAAAATATCTTATATTTTACGAGAAGAGTCCTCCATTCCTCTACCCACAATAAAACACCTTATACCACCAGACTCCAAATTTTGGGCTTAGACAACTTAGAGCTACACACTTCAATCTGACCTAAGCATAGTACATAAAATTATCTGCCACAATGTCCTTCCTGTCAATGACTACTTCAGCTTCAACCACAACAATACACAAGCAAATAATAGATACAAACTCAAGGTAAACCGTTCCAAACTCGATTGCAGAAAATATGACTTCGGTAACAGAGTGGTCAATGCCTGGAATGCACTATCTAGCTCTGTGGTTTCTTCCCCAAATCCCCAAAACTTTGACCTTAAACTGTCAACTATTGATCTCACCCTATTCCTAAGAGGTCTGTAAGGGGCGTGCATAAGTGCACCAGCGTCTTACCGTCCCTGTCCTAATCTTCCTTTTTACTTACTCTTTTCATGTATTCAAATTTTGCTTATACTTTTACCTGTTATATATGCTTGACAAATAAACTTATGATTATGATTATCTCCACACAAAAAAGCAGACTGCTGTTTTGCCTAACACCCAGTATTGTATCCTGGACCTGGCAGGCCCAAAGTAGATCTTCAACTCACAAACAAGCAATTGCAAAGAGCACTATGACTCCAGGGAAATGCCCCAAATATCCCCTTGGATAATTTCCCCACTTTAGAACCACTAAAGATCCAACATAGAAGTAAGAAGACATTTTCTGACAACAAGAACAATTAACCAATGGAATAGCTTGCCTCCCAGAATTGTGGGTGCTCCATCACTGAAGGTTTTTCAAAAATAGACTGGACAACCATTTGATCAGGATGGTATAAGGAACTCCTGCCTTGAGCAGGGAGTTGGACTAGAAGATCTCTAAAGTCCCTTCCAGCCCTATGATTCTATGTTCTACCTATATAAAAATTCAAAACAAGTCTGCTTGATACAAACTATCATAAAATCACTTTACAAATGCTGACTAGGAGCAGAAAAAAAGGAAGCTATTCATAAATAACTAAAAAGTTCCAGAAGGCGAACCTGCCATATTGAAATCTATAAGGAAACACATCCATAGAAGGATACATAGGAGGCATTAATTAAATATCAATGTATTCAATTCCAAGATAACTCTGAGTTGCATTCTGTTCAGTGCTGTTCTTTTTCTATTTTCTTGCTCGGTTCAGTTTGTTTTTCTTCTTCTCGTTCATTTTATGATGACAATAATGAGCTGCACTGTAGGATTAAATAGCAAGGATTTTTTTTAAAAAAATGTTCTAAACAGAAGCAAGTCAAAAACAAAAAAGAAAGTAAGAGAACACCAAATAAAAATCTTACTCATAATAATATAAATCTAAGCTTATTTATTAATAAATTAATCAATCCCTATTTTTAAGCAAACATAATGCAGATGAATGAATATGCAACAGTCATTTAAACATTCAAGGACAACTTTCCAAAGCAACAAAATGACATGGATCCACATAAAATTAGCATTGGTTGAATCGCAATGACCAAAATTCAAGAGCAGATGCCAATGGGAAGAGAATAATCAAGAGTGCAACTCTTGCTCCAACATTTTCTTCATTAATCTATTGGAAATAATATTAAAATTTGAAAGCATTATTACTTTATTTCAGAACTTCTGTTGTCCTAGTGCTATAGGAGGCCACTTCTGGGGGGGAGGGATCTCAGTGCCTTTCTTCTATTCCACTGCAACATACACACTGTAATGGATTTACAGCAAGTTGTAGCTTTGCATGTTATTGTCTGAGAAACTTACATCTTTGGCTTATTTGGACATTTATATATTTCATTCAGTTCAGTCTTTAGTACCAATTTCTTTTTCTAGTGTTGCTGAGGACATGAAATGATCTGAGGTAAAAAAAATGCACACAATTTCCCCAAGGTATCATTTCCACTCTTTTGTTTCCTTTCTTTAGGTTTTCATTATCCCATTTCTCCCTTCCTTGGTACATTCTAATATGAGTATCTTGAACTGTAAAAAAAAAAAAAACCTCAGTGAAAAAGCAAACGATATATTTCAGAAATGTAGCCCTTCTTCCTTTTCAATTGCCTGAGTTGGGATTCTGTGTTGCCTTGGCAACTGCTGATGACATCAAACACGATGCAGTATGGACAGAAAAGGGGAAATAATAAACAGGAGGTGGAAAATTACTAGCTAGAAAGGTCTTACAGGATTTGCTGAGGAGCTGGAAGGGAACTGATAAATAAATCTCTAACTGAAGGATTTTAAAGGGATCAAAACCCATATTTAAGAGACTTCTAATTCAAACTCTGAAATCCAAATTCTTTACCTGGGAAAATTCCAGATTCTAATGCATCACATCCTGCATTATACAAATTCACCAGGTCTTCCATCACTCTCCACATTCTTCAACTCCAGATAGTTTTCACCTGCATCATCTTTACTTACAAGTAGAATAACAGAGTTGGAAGGGACCTTGGAGGTCTTCTAGTCCAACCCCCTGCTTAGGCAGGAAACCCTACACCACTTCAGACAAATGATTATCCAACATCTTCTTAAAAATATCCAGTGTTGGAAAATTCACAACTTCTGGAGGCAAGTTGTTCCACTGATTAATTGTTCTGTCAGGAAATTTCTCCTTAGTTCTAAGTTGCTTCTCTCCTTGATTAGTTTCAACCCATTGCTTCTTGTTCTACCCTCAGGTGCTTTGGAGAATAGTTTGAGTCTTGTGCAAGTAAGCAATTGTGTACCTGGGAAGTTACTGGAGCTGCAATATGTGATAGTGATCCTTCCTGGGATGGAAGCCTGGATTTTGTCAGGTTTCTTCTTTGAATCTGAGGCAAAGGGTTTACCCTTTCTCAAAAGTAGTCTATCTCCCTCAAACACCTGGAATCCACTAAATTAAGCACTGTGTCCCACCTCTTCCACATCAACCTCTTCCACAGAGATGAAGCATTGTAGCTATAAACTTCAAAACTCCTGACAACTAGATAGCAGCACATTGTTAGTGTTTTCTGGGTTTTGCTGACACCTAATAGCTAGCTAAACATTTGTGGCCCAGATTTGTAGTTTGGTTAAAGAGTCTTTGTGGAATATTAGTCAACCTTGCAACCTTGAATATAGAAGTAAGTCATCCTTGACTTATAGCCATAATTTAGTCCAAAATTTCTGTTCCTAAATGAAACTTTTCTTAAGTGAGTTTTCCTCATTTTGCAACCTTTCTTGCCACACTTATTAAGTGAATCATTGCAGTTGTTAAATTAGTAACATGGTTGTTAAGTGAATCTGGATTCCCCATTGACTTTGATTGTCAGAAGGTTGCAGAAGGTGATCATATGACCCGGGGACACTGCAACCGTCATAAATATGAGTCAGCATCTGAATTCTGATTACATGACTATGGGGATACTGTAATGGTCATAGGTGTGAAAACGGTCATGAGTGCCATTGTAACTTTGAATGGTCACTAAACTAACTGTTGTAAGTAGAGGACTATCTGTAGTAGTGATTTGCTCTTGCTCAGATTTGTCCAAGAATTCTGACTTCTGTAGTTGAAGAATATCTAATAGTGGTACATTAACAGCCTGTTTGGGCAGATGATCCATGATGCCCAGTGTTCAAAAGAATTTTGAGACATTTAAAGCGTTTAGGTTTAACATTGGATAAATATTAACCATTATGTAATCTTGAAGGATACCAGCCTATGCATTTTTCTGGCCCTGCTGTTATATATGTATTGGGTGCTCCAAGTGAAAGAAACAAGGGAAGTGAGTAGTTGTTCTGCCCCAGCTATGGACCTCAAAGAACGCAGCACACACCAAATCTGTACAAACCTTAGTTTACTAAATTAAATCAGTCTTTTTCAAACAAAGGCTGTTAATTAAGTTTCTTAACAGCCTACAAGAATCCAAAGAATAAATAATCGTAATCTTACTATGGTTGGCAGAAAACCCAGAAGCAATTTGCAGAGAACTAAGATCAAGATGCGAAGGAGAGTGGATGAAGTTGTTCCCTGCAAATCTTCTCCAGCCTCCTCATTGTCCGACTCGAGTGCCAGCTGCACAGGCTGCTGGCGCAGCACCACACCAGCCTCCTCGCTGTCGGAATCAGCTACTAGCTGCACAGGCCGCTGACGGGCCATAACAGTAGTAATATTCTGGCATCTTGTCCCCCTCCTTCTATGAGGTGGGGCAGTTTGAAGGAGTAACAGTTAAAAAGCAGTGGTACTACTGGTAGTGGTGAGGAAGTTATGAAATGATCTGTCCAGTGAAGCCAGACATAGAATGAAGATACTACTATGGCTGTGCATATTTGGGGGGGGGGGAATTCACAAGTTCTTAAGACCTTGTGCAAGAGAGACCAACATCTTTTTTCCTGTCTCTTTATTTCTTTGTCTCTCTTTATTTCTACAGGCTTTCACAGGAGCCTGAAGAGGAAACATCCAACTTAAAAAAAATAAATAAATTCATTATAGCCAACGTGACTTGTAAAGCATAGAGACCTTTTTTTTCAGGTTCCTGCCAAGGTCTGAAAATTAGTGGATTCTGCCAGTGTAAAATCCAATTTTTTTTACTACCAGTTCTGTGGGCGTGGCTTGGTGGGCGTGCTGTGGCTTGGTGGGCGTGACTTGGTGGGAGTGGCAGGGGAAGTTACTGCAAAATCTCCATTCCCACCCCACTCTGGGGCCAGCCAGCAGTGGTATTTGCCGGTTCTCTGAACTGCTCAAAATTTCCAGTACTGGTTCTCCAGAACCTGTCAGAACCTGCTGGATTTCACCCCCGGGATTCTGCTTTAATGATTAGCAGAGAGGTGCTTTCACACAAGGTCTGAAGCACTTTGTGTGAATTGTTTATTAGCAACCACAACTGTAGCAATTATCTAGATTCTAGAACCACCTTTATTACCATGATACATGCTGCTGGCCTTGAAAAGCTTAGTAGACATATCAATCAGGAACTTAGCCATAATGTTTACTGTCTCTTTTAAACAGGAACAAAAAACTAATAGACTAATGGGCAGATACAATGAAGTGCAGAATAACACTGCCTCTAGACTAAAATGCATAATAAGACTTTCCACCTATCTGCAGTCACAAGACATAGCAAAAAAAAAAAAAAAAGAGCAGTTCTGCAAGAATGACAAGTGTTTGCTTGATGATGAAGATGGCAAGAGAGAAAAATGAAAGCAACTGGCTTGGAGCCTGCAATGTGATATTAGGATATATAATCTGAAAGAAGATCTGGTTCCGTCTTACAGCTTCTTGGTTTTCTGCACAGTGCACATGGCTCGGAAATCAGATTGCTGTTAACATTTCGTGTGATTAGACCACTTGCTCCTGTATAGCTTAAATCACAATTAGAATAAAGCCAAAATAGAGAAGCAATTGAGTACATTTATCTGCTACTTTGGGAAGACATGTTGCACAGAACTGAGATGGTCTGTAACTTGCAGTTCAGGTAGTGTGTTTTTCCAGGGACATGCAAAAAAATAAATAAATTGTTGACGGAAAACCGTGGATAAATGATCAGAAGTGATTTTTCTTAACAGTGCTAACTTCACATGCTCACAGACACTTGCACATGAGAGGTACACATGCCGTTTAATTCAAAATCAATTTGATTTTATCAGGTCTTCTTGTATCATTAGGTAACTTCCCCTTGAATGAACGGTATGTCCTTTGATTTGGAAAGGAACAATTCCACTTTTAAATCTTGCTTCTTGACAGAAGGCTGTGGAAAGAATTTCAAGACTAAGTGGATGCATATGTAAGCACACCATATGTTTTCCAGGGCCAAGATAGCAATTGACTTTGAAAAAAAAAATAGAGTTTCAGATTACAGATTGGATCAGTAGGTAACAGCCGTCCTGCTCCTGACTAATGGGTGAGTTTTTCCTGGCTGGACCTGCTTGTGCTATGTTGCAGCTACAGCTGATTTGATGTGCCCTTATTAACCCTGAGACTCCTGAACTCTCAGTTACAGCTAAGTCACTGAAGAATTTGGAATGAGTTTAACTTCATCCCGGCTACATGAGTTATGTGTTTATTTAGCCAAGGAAGAAAAATCCATCGGTGCCTCCTTTAAATAAAGCTTTTTAAAGGATTACCACTCTTTTGTCAGCAGTAGATCATCTGTGGTCCTTCCATGAATTTTGATTTGGCATATACCTCATCTCTATAAGCCTTATGGTCCTTGCACATGCCTGCTTCAAGGTGCACCTATCAATGTATGCATACCCGTTTTGCAAAATGAAGTTTTAAGCACATGCATATTTTTTTTTCAAAACACTGATCGAGACGTACACAATCTACTTTGTGAAGCCATGCTACAGTCCAATCCAATGTGCATTTACTTAGAAGACCCCCCCGCCTATTTAATGAGCTCAGTATGTATAAGATAGTGTCCCCTAATTGGCTAGGCTACTTCAGTGGCATTCTGGAGAAAGACAGAAGCAGGATTTGCAATGATGCAATTCACTTGCATCTGCTGCTATGCCAGAAAACAGATTGACTCATTGATCCAGCAGCCAATAAATTTAGGTCTGCTCAGAATAAATGAGTGGAAGCCATCTTGGCTGGTATCCTACTTGCCTGGCTGCATGGCAGCTGTCTTTTTTGGAATAGTTTTTACAGAAAAAAATAAAACCCATAGTGCCTTAATTCTCCCTTCAGCATGCACACACATAATGTAACCCTTTCCCCTCTTCTTTGGCAAAGATAGGGTGTCTGAAACAATTTTCTTTATATGAGGTCCCTTTAGATTCCTTCCTGTAGCTTTCTTTTACAAAGGCAAAGAAATGTTCCAAATGTTTAGGTGAACCATGGTTGATTGCAGTGGTGGGATTCAAATTTTTTTACTACTGGTTCTGTGGGCGTGGCTTGGTGGGCATGGCAAGGGAAGGAAACTGTAAAATCTCCATTCCCTCCCCACTCCAGGGGAAGGTTACTGCAAAATCCCCATTTCCTCCCGATCAGCTGGGACTTGGGAGGCAGAGAATAAATGGAGGCGGGGCCAGCCAGAGGTGGTATTTACCGGTTCTCCGAACTACTTAAAATTTCCGCTACCGGTTCTCCAGAACTGGTCAGAACCTGCTGAAACCCACCTCTGGTTGATTGATTATAAGCCATCAAGCTGGGGTTGACTTTTAGCAACTGTTGGAAGAAATATCCTTCTGGGTTCAGTTCCAAGTGGGGGGAAAAGACACTGGATTCATGGAAGTTGCTTGGAAAGAAGGTTTATAGATGAACAGGGTCATATGCCTTGGAGATCTTGTGAAAAAAGGGAAGAGATGCTGAGAGTCCCTGGGTTTTATACCATCTCTGGCTTTGAATTTCCTGGGGCACAGGAAGAGTATCCTGGTTGATTGCTGTCAGAGGTCATAGCTAGCTTTTCAAGTTGTCTGTGGGTTAAGTTTGGTTGAATCTTGCTGGGTGATGCAATGAAGGGCAATTAAATGGCTCTGCCTGAAGGAGGTAGATCTTTGTTATGTAGAATAGACTGGCCCAGGCATTAATGGCCCAACCTAACAAGCCCTAACAAAGTTTCTGCCTCCCTTTTAGGGGAAATATTCTGCCCTTTTAATATTTCCTAAAATATTTCATTTTCTAGGAGAGGGGTGGGTTTTAACTTCCTACACAACCATGTAGATAGATTTTTTTCCCCCAAGACAATCTCTCTTCAGCTTGGTCCTTCAGTTCTTTGAGTGTTGCACTCACTGCTGCTTTAATTAAGTCTTTCTACCTTTCTCGGTATTAGTTAAGTCCCCTTAAAATTGGTCTTGCAGAAGGAAGTAATTTGTTTACCAGGTTTGAATAAGTTGCTTTCTTTAAAAAAAATAATGTCTTCAACAGGTCACAGCCCTTTTAAAAAATGACCGCTGGTTTTAATAGATCTGTCAAGCATCAGTGAGTTGTAGGACTATGGCTAGGTTTGAAGAGCTGCTCCCTTGGTCACAAAAGAGTCCAAGGATGTTATTTTCTAGCTGACAAATTCTGTACCACAAGTGCTCTTCTGAAAGATCTCACGGCCTTGCTTTATTGAATCCTTTAAAATGGAATGTTATTATAAGCTACAGTGAAATTTTGAAAAAATTTCAAAAGAAGAAATAAATAGGGCAAAAAAGGATTCTATGAATTAAGAGTGGAGCAATAGCAATAGCAATAGCACTTAGACTAATATACTGCTTCATAGTGCTCTACAGCCCTCTCTAAGCGTAAGAGTCAGCATATGACCCCCAATAATCTGGGTCCTCATTTTACCGACCTCAGAAAGATGGAAGGCTGAGCCAACCTTGAGCTGGTGAAACTCTTGGAGTGAGCAATGAGTTATCCTGTAGTACTGCATTCTAACCACTGTGGCACCACAGCTCATAGAACAGTAGCATTGCAGATAAAATTATTGGCATCTTTTATTACTGGGAAATATGCAATTCAACCTGCATATCCATATGCTCTCCAGCTCTGTTCTAAGGAAATAAAATGGATGCTTTACAATAAACATAGGTTATAGTATTTTTCATTATGTTTGCCAGAAATAATAGAAATTACTTATTTAAATACCTTTCAGGTTCTGGAACAAAGAATATCTTAGAAGATGTGTACAAGATCAAGGAAACGTCATAACAGGAACCAAAATATAAGTAGGAAATACTACTTTCTAGCAGGACTACCAGATTCTGTAACAGCTTCGTTCCCTATGATATCCATCTGGTAAATTCACAAGATTTGTTTTTCTCACTATGTACAGGAATACAAGCGAACTAGACTGTGCTGTTTCTCTGTGTCATATAATATATGCGAGTAGATGCAAACTTTTGTGCATTGTATATATTGGAGGTAGTGACCCTTTGAGAAATGCATGCAACAAAATTTCATTTCAATGTATGACAATTAGTGTACATTCAAAGTGACAATAAATTCTCTTCTCTTCTCTTCTTTATTTTATTTTATTTATTTATTTAATTTCTCAAACATGTACGAGATAACAGGTATAAGTATAAATATGGACATGAGCACATGAAATGAGTACAAATAAATGGAGACAGTAGGACAGGGACAGTAGGCATGCTGGTGTGCTTATGCACGCCCCCTTATAGACCTCTTAGGAATGGTGTGAGGTCCATTGTAGACAGTTTAAGGTTGAAGCTATGGGGGTTTTGAGGATGTAACAACAGAGTCAGATAGAGCATTCCAGGCATTGACCACTCTGTTGCTGAAGTCGTATTTTCTGCAATCGAGTTTGGAAGGGTTTACCTTGAGTTTGCATCTATTGTTTGCCCATGTATTATTGAAGTTGAAGCTTAAGTAGTCATTGACAGGTAGGACTTTGTAGCAGACAATTTTGTGTACTATACTTAGGTCAGACCGTAGGCGATGTAGTTCAAGGTTGTCCAGGCCCAAAATTTCGAGCCTGGTGGCATAAGGTATTCTATTGTGAGCAGAGGAGTGGAGTACTCCTGTACTGTATTCGAGGATTGATCTATTCTATTCTATTCTATTCTATTCTATTCTATTCTATTCTATTCTATTCTATTCTATTCTATTCCATTCCATTCCATTCCATTCCATTCCATTCCATTTCTTTGGCTCCTTTCCTTTAGATTTCCACTGGAAAAGTGACTTTCCATTAGTTAAGGCAAGGCAATCACATTCAGCAACAGGTTAGGGTTAGGCTAACTGCTGTGTGCACATGTATTCCAAATGTAAGGTTTTTTCTGGAGGAATCTTGTGCAAAGATGGTAATTGTCCTAAGTCCCACATGGTATAGGGTCCCTCCAAGCTATAGTTCAGTATTGGAAAAGATAAAAGGATCAATGCATTTAATTTTAAAAATCGCATCTTTGCTCAAAGTCTGTATTTTGCTGGTTGCCTTTTAATAAGGAATGAAACGCTGGTGTTGAAAAGAAGTTATGATATATTGTTGTTATTTGTCTTCCCAAATTATTATTTTGTATTTTGCATTTCATCATGACCAGCCCTTAGGTTGTCCCAACAGAAGTGACTTACCTGCTCAGTAATTAAAAGTTATCAATGGATTTAAAGGACTAAAATGTGTTGTGACTTTAAAGAGAGAGGCTCTTGATGTGAAGCTCGAAGATGAGAAAGATGAAAGTAGAAGCTGAATGGTTCAAATGCTTCAATGTACATTTCTCTCCAGATTTATTGCTACCACACACTCTTCAGTTGTTCTTCAGCCAATTTATTCATATAGTTTTACTTTGCTTGCATGTCGAAAAGATTGATTTCTCAATAAAGCTGTATTTTTTAAAAAAAATAATTCTGAGTTTGTTGTCAGCGTTCAAGACTCTCTTCAATTAAGCTGCCTGACACAATTTTGTTAATTTAAGAAAGATGTGCTGAAGAAAACAATCCAATATGTGCTCTTGGGTCCCTGGTCAGATATATTTCTTTTCTTCCAATATAAACAATGTGAAATAAATATTAAAAACCAAAGGAAGGTGAAAGGCTAAATCATCTGGCAAGGCCGTAAAACTGACCAGTTACAACATATTCCCAAGAGTTATGGGGGTTGCTCCACAGGCCATTCTCAACTGTGCAGATGGGTTCACACAACATCCTTAATTAACCCATTTTATGAGTTTGCACTATACGTTGAATCGTAAACAAAGCAATAGTGCTGGATTTGCAGAAAATGCTGGACCAAAAGAAAGCCCAAATGAAGGTTAATGCAACCCAACTAGGTACGTTTGGGGAATACAGACATTGATCTGCATGATTTATCCTTACTCTGGGAAAGGTTTCAAACTGTCGTGTTTTTATTATCTAAGTCATATATAACTGAGGGAGAAAGAATTATAGAGGAAAGGCAGAGAATTGTTCTGCCCCAGCTACGGACCCCAAAGAATGCAGCACAGACGAAGTCCGTACAAACCTTAGTTTACTAATTAAGGACTACTAATGAACTTTCTTAGTAGTTGTTCGAACACAAGTACAATTTAAATCAGTCTTTTCTGAACAAGGACTGTTAATTTAACTTCATTAACAGCCGACAAGAATTCAAAGAGTAATAACTCAGTTCTGAGGCACAGTATTTCAGATAACCATAATCTTACTGTGGTTGGCAGAATGTCCAAAAGCAATTTGCAGGAAAACTGATAAGAAAAAAACAAGAGCCGAAATCAAACGTTTCTGGAATCAAGACTCAAAGGAATGTGAACGAAGTTGTTTCCTGCAAATTGCATCAGTCGGCGTCCTTCCTTAAATAGGCTAGGGGAGTTGCCAATTAGCCCCAAGCCTTAGTCTTGAGGAGACCTCCTCCTGAGGAGCCACTCCTGCCTTTTCGCAGCTCTGTGTGTTCGTGCATCGAGAAGAGGCTCCTCCCCTTCTTCCTCTTCACTTATGGGAGCTTCTGGAGGTTTTGAAGGCCCTGGCTGAATCCCCACCTCTGGCACCACATCTTCTCCAGCCTCCTCATTGTTTGACTCAAGTGCCAACTGCACAGGCTGCTGGCGCAGCACCACATCAGCCTCCTCGCTATCGGAATCAGCTACTAACTGCAAAGGCCGCTGACGGGCCACAACAAGAATGGGGATCTTTACTTAATCTCCAGAGGTTCAGAACTCTGTTTAGAAACACAGGGGGGCTACACACTTATAGCAAATTCCAATTTACAAGGATGGCTTGGTGTTGACTCTTGTTTGGAATGGACAAGGAGTCCTATCTGTCTCTTTGTCATTTCACTGTTTGTTATTTCTGTCTCTCTGGTCATGTCTATCACCTGTATGGGATGCCCCAACAGAAGGAAAAGGACAGCATGCAAATGCAACTGTACCAAGTCTGAACAGGTAGTCTTCGACTTATGACCACAATTGAGCCCCAGATTTCTGTTGCTAAATAAGACAGTGGTTAAGTGAGTTTTGCCCCACTTTGTGACCTTTCTTGACACAATAGTTAAGTGAATGATTAGTAACATGGTTGTTAAGTGAATCTGGCTTCCCCATTGACTTAGCTTGTCCGAAGGTCATGAAAGTTGATCATATGACCCTGCTATCAGCATTGTTTTCCGACAAAGAGCCCAAGAGCCGTTGCTGGTCTTTTAAGCCTTATGGGAAGGGCCAATCATCTCCCAGCCCTATTCCGAGGCATCCCTTTTGTTTTAGCTGTTCTTGCCTTCTGTCAGCTCTGCGCATGCACGCACTGGGAACAGGCTCCCCCTGTTCCTCTGCCTCGCTGAAGTTCGACTCTGGAGGCTCTGGAGGCAGCACGTATTCCCAGATGGCCCTTTCTCTGCCTCCAACGCAGAGCCCTTGTCTGAGCCTTCCCCAGATTCCAGGATTGGCCCATGGTCCTCCCCAGCCTCCTCACTGTCCGACTCTGATACCAGGTCCGCAGGCTGCTGGCAGACCACAACACGGCAACTGAATGGAGCTAGCAGAGTCCCTAATGGCCAGATTCCCTTCCTGTCACTAATGTGGAGATTTGTTCAGCAGATAAATTCTCCTTGTGCCCAAAGAGAGAAATATCTGCCTCTAACCTAGGATCGAACTCACAGCGTCCTGAATGGGAGGCAAGAGCTCCACCTCTAGGCTACCACATCTCCCCACTAAAATAAAAATGGGAGCAACCACAAATATAAGGAATGCAAAATGAAAACTTGAGAGAAGCTATGCAACCTTTTCTGCATTGTTCCCTTCCATAACACAAATGAGACAAGTCATTTTATGTAGACACCAACAACTCTATAAAGCTAACAAGTTCAGCGACTATCCTAACGCAGGCCTAGGAGCAATGCCAGGTTTTGAATCATCGGCAGAACAAATGCTCTTTTTAAGAGACGAAAAAGTGTATAGAAGGGCTATTGAATTATCACTTCCTAAACCCCCAACTGAAGTACTTTTCAACAAGCTGGCTTGATTTCCATTTACAAGTCAACAAAGTAAGTGGGGGGGAATATTAATTGATTTTCTAAAATGAATAATGTTTGGTTATTTTTAAAAAAAAGAATGCTTAAATTGCCCATTACAGGAAATTCATCTTAAATTACTATGATATAGGAATTCACTTGTGATATGAGAAGCATACTGAAGCAAAAGTAATTTGTCCTAAAGGCATGAAAAGACAGATCCCATCAATGGATGAAATCTATGTAAGATGAGAAACTAAATATTTCTTCCTTAAATAGGAAGGCTGTGTTGTGGTTTGCCAGCAGCCTGCGGAGCTGGCAGCGGAGTCGGACAGCGATGAGGCTGAGGAAGAACATGGGCCAGTCCTGCAGGCTGGGGAAGGCCTGGATGAGGCTCTGCGTCGGAGGCAGGGCCATCAGGGAGTGATGTGCGGTCTCCGGAGCCTCCAGAGACTGACAGCAGAGAGGCAGAGGAACAGGAGGAACCTGTTCCTAGTGCACGTATGAGAAGAGCTGCCAGAAGGCAAGAGCAGCTAAAGCAAAGAGAACGACTCGAGAGTAGGGCCAAGAGATGATTGGCCCTTCCCATAAGGCTTAAAAGACCAGCAACGGCTCTTGGGCTCTTTGTCGGAAAACAACGTTGATAGTCTTGCTGCACTTATCTCTTGTCGGCATCTTCTGCTTTTGAACTTTTGCCAAGAGAAGCCTTTGGAAGTTTGCCTAATTATACCAAGGTTGGTGATTAGACTGAAGAATTTGTGTTATGAAGAGTTTGTTTTAATTTAGTTAGGACTACGCTGAGAATGAGTTAATTCTCAGCTGTTCTAATAAAGTCTGTTTGTTTTGGAACAGTTTGCGTCGATTACTACCTACTTGGGCCTGGGTCACAACAGGCTGTGGCTGAAAACGGAGAACTGATATGTTTCCTTGTTTTTTACCTACGGTGTTTGATCTTTGAGCTTCCATCTACTGTGAAATTGGGAACTACAAGTAGTCCTTGACTTAGGACCACAACTGAGCCCCACAACTGCTAAGTGAGACAGGGGTTAAGTGAATTTTGTCCCATTTTATGACCTTTCTTGTCAGGTGAATCAATACATTTGTCAAGTTAGTCATAGAGTTGTTATGTGCATTCCCCATTGATTTTGTTGGTCAGAAGTTTGCAAAGGGGGATTGCATGACTCCAGGACAATGCAACGGTCATAAATAAGAATCAATTGCCAAATGTCTGAATTTTGATCACATGACCATGGAGATGCTGCAATGGTCGTAAGTGTGAAAAGTGGCCATGAGTCACTTTTTTCAGTGCTGTTGTAAGTTCGAACGGTCACTAAATGAACTGTTGTAAGTTGAGGACTATCTGTAATAAAAGAAGCAACTTAGAACTAAGGAAAAAATTCCTGAGAAATTTTTCCTGAACGCCATCACTCTGCTAAACAAATAATTACCTCAACACTGTCAAACTAGTTACTAAGTTTCCTATCACTCATCTCTTCCCACTTTCAGTATGACTGTATGACTGTAACCTTGTTACTGGTATCCTTAAGATTTATAGTATATTGACTGTTTCCCATGACTATCATTAAGTGTTTTATCTTATGATACTTGACGAATGTATCTTTTCTTTTATGTACTCCGAGAGCGTATGCACCAAGACAAATTCCTTCTGTGTCCAATTACACTTGGCCAATAAAGAATTCTATTCTATTCTATTCTATTCTATTCTATTCTATTCTATTCTATTCTATTCTATTCTATTCTATTCTATTCTATTCTATTCTATTCTATTCTGACAGTTAGAACAATTAATCAGTGGAACAACTTGCCTCCAGAAGTTGCAAATGCTCCAACACTGGAAGTTTTTAAGAAGTTGTTGGATAACCATTTGTCCAAAGTGGTGTAGGGTTTTCTGCCTAAGCAGGGGGTTGGACTAGAAGACCTCCAAGGTCCCTTCCAACTCTGTTATTCTATTCTATTCTGTAATAAGTCCCTTAACTATATATAAGGTGAAAATGAGAACCAGTTTGGTAACCAGGCTAAAAACTGGGAGATGGTGAATTCTAGTTCCCCTTTAGGCATGAAACCAGCTGGGTGACCTTAGGTCAGTTACTCACTCTCAACCCTAGGAAGAAGGCAATAGCAAACCACTTTCCAAATGTTGCCAGGAAAACAACAGGGACTTGTCCAGACAATTTCCAGGATTCAACATTGACTTGAAGGAACCTTCCCACACCCACACCCCAAGGTTGTATATTGGATGGTACAATAATGTCCAAGTGGTTGTGCACATGAACACAAGTACATTTATTTATTTATTTATTTATTTATTTATTTATTTATTTATTTATTTATTTGTTCGATTTATATGCCGCCCTCAATGCGTTAAACAATAGCCGTCATACTTTTGTATATACCTGCTTAGTAGGGCTTTCGGCCCCCTCAAGTGGTGTTCTTTTTATACAAAGTCAATTTATTGCCCCCACAATCTGGGTCCTCATTTTACCTACCTCGGCAGGATGGAAGGCTGAGTCAACCTTGAGCCTGGTGAGATTTGAACTCGCAGTAATTGCAGGCAGTTGGCAGCTAAGTGCTACTTAACAGCACTTTAGTCTGCTGCGCCACCAAGGCTCTTCTTGCTGTCCACTATGTCAGTGGCTACAGAACCTCTGTGTAAATAACCAAACACGAACTTAGGGTTCATTTGATTCTACAATAATGAGATTAAAAATCATCATGTTTGATAAGAGAGGAGAAATGGTTTGAAGCCTGATTGTATTGCAGTCAGTAAATTAATTATAAACACCCCCCTTGAAGGCATCTAAGCTGCTTGCTTCTTCTGCCTCCATCATCTGGCTTCCTAGCAGTCCTCAGGAATCATGATTCAACTAGGAGAAAAAGAATGGTAAAATGCCTTCTAGTAAATCAGTGCAGTTTAACAACCCAAATGTGATATCATCATTCGTGTTAGATATTCATCTGGCAGCATTCTGTGCATAGAAACAGAGCAGAGACAAAGAAAATGCTTCAGGGAGACCAGGCTGATTAAATTATTAGTGCTGGTCAAAGCCATTGCTTAGAAAAGAAATCAATTGAAAGGTACTATGGGGAACATGATGATACCTCAACTTCTCATTTATTATTGAATGCTAAAATGGATAATTGCATTTTCATAGCTTATATCTGTGGGAAACAAACTAGAAACCGAGGTGGCGCAGTGGTTAGAGTGCAGTACTACAGCTACTTCAGCTGACTGCTAGTTCAGCAGATCAGCAGATCAAATCTCACCGGCTCAAGGTTGACTCAGCCTTCCATCCTTCCGAGGTGGGTAAAATGAGGACCCAGATTGTTGGGGGCAATATGCTATTTAGTATACTGTCTATGGTGTAAACCTCCCAGAGTCCTTGGAGAGTGGGCAGCATAGAAATATGAATAATAAATAAAATAAAATAAACAAGGATCTGTATTATTTATCCACTACATTGTTGAAAACTGGGTTTATTCTATTCAATGTTCAGACTGAGTTCAGGAAAACAAAAGAGTGACATATTATAGATGTACTCTAGAATAAGATGTAATATTGGTATCAGTATTTAGATTCCAGGTATTGGAATGATTGACAGCCACTGGAAAATTGACCTATTCTCCATTCTTCTTCCCAAAAAAAGTGGGGAACATGAAAGGTAAAAAGTACCTAAGATGAATTTAAATCAGTATTTCTCAACCTTGGCAACTTGAATACTAATGGAATTCAACTTGCAGATTTCCCCAACTTTTGCAAGATGGTCAAATTAAGATTCGATATTGGAACAGGTGCTTTCCAGTATTTTGTTTTAATAGTATAACAGAGTTGGAAGGGATCTTGGGGGTCTTCTAGTCCACCCCACTTTAAGCAGGAAACCCTTTACCATTTCAGACAAATCCTATACCAATCTTTCCTAAAATAAACCTGGGTATTTTAAATTAACAGTGAGACATTCCGGATTATTGATGACTCCAAACTATTCTCAATGGTTTCATTAAATAAAGAATGGGAAACTATTTACAAGGATATTCATATGGAAAGCAAGACTTGCAGGAATAAAATAGTGGGATTCACCCAAAGTGTGCATGTCTGTGTGTTTGTGTGTCTGTGTTGACATCATACCAACAAGATTTCTCTATATATAATTTATATATGTATGACTTATGGTTTATGACACTTATGACTGTAACCTTGTTGCTGGTATCCTTACAATTTATATTGATATTGTTTCCTGATTGCTTATTTGTAACCTATGACTATCATTAAGTGTTGTACCAGTGGTGAAATCTAAAATTTGTTACTACCGGTTCTGTGGGCGTGACTTGGTGGATGGGTGGGTAATGTGACTGGGTGGGCGTGGCCAATTTTTTTTCCTTTTAAAACCATTTTTTCTACAACCTCTTCGGCAAAGAGGTTGTAAAAAAATGCTTTCAAAAGGCTCTGACAATCCCAACTGAGTTGCCTGATTGGCAGAGGCTTTTTTTCTTTTAAAAGCCTCTGCCGATTAGGCAACTCAGCTTGGATCATCAGAGGTTTTTAAAAGAAAAAAAAACTCTGCCGATCAGGCAACTCAGCTGGGATCATCAGCTGACGATCCCTTTGATGATCCCCGCTGAGCCGTCCGATCATCAGAGGCTTTTTTTTACTTTTAAAAGCATCTTTTTTTGGCCGAAGAGGTTGTAGAAAAAAAAATTTCTTTTAAAAATTAAAAGAAAAAGCCTCTGATGATTGTGCGGCTCAGCTGGGTATGGGGGGGGCAGGGGATTTTTGCTACTGGTTCTCCGAACCACCCGCCTCCATCGCTACCGGATCGGGCTATCCAGTCAGAACTGGGAGCATTTCACCCCTGTGTTATACCTTATGATTCTTGGTGAACGTATCTTTTCTTTTATGTACACTGAGAGCATATGCACCAAGACAAATTCCTTGTGTGTCCAATCACATTTATCCAATAAAAATTCTATTCTATTCTATTCTATTCTATTCTATTCTATTCTATTCTATTCTATTCTATTCTATATACCTATGTATATTGGCCCATTAATTGGCACATATACTGAAGAATATAAAAAGAGCAATTTTTATCTGTCCTGAGTTTCTGTCTATCTTGAATCTTGGCTTCGTTGGCACAATCTCCAGTTCTAATTTTAGAACAGTAAGAGAAAAACAACTAATCACAGTGACTTCTACTGAGAATAAATATTATTTCCACATTGGAGAAACTATTCCTGTTAAAACTGGTTGCTAAAAAATGGAAAAAATGGTGCAGCTTGACAGCTTCCCATGGGCAGTAACATCTGGTTGGCAACTGTGTATGTCAGGTGCAGAGACATTTTTGTACAAAAACTTCACACAATAACCTCCGTTCAAGGGAACTACATGTGGTCAATATTTCTTTCAAATAAAAAAAAGATAACTGCTGCAATGTCAGGATTTAGAACCTTACATAATTTGTTTTCAACCTCCTCAACTCCCCTATTAATAGAATAAGCCTAGAAAAAAATTGTTTGGAACATCATAGATACATTTCCATAAAAGTTATCTGTGTTGTGGCCCATATGTGGCCTGTGCAGGTAGTAGCTGATTCAGACAGTGAGGAGGCTGGTGTGGTGCTGCGCCAGCAGCCTGTGCAGCTGGCACTTGAGTCGGACAATGAGGAGGCTGGAGAAGATGTGGTGCCAGAGGCGGGGATTCAGCCAGGGCCTTCAGAGCCTCCAGAAGCTCCTTAAGTGAAGAGGATGAAGAGGAGGAGCCTCTTCTCGATGCACAGGTGTGCAGATGGGAGTGGTTCCTCAGGAGGAGGTCTCCTCGAGAGTAAGGCTTGGGGCTAATTGGCCACTCCCCTAGCCTATGTAAGGAGAAACGCCGACTGAAGCAATTTGCAGGGAACAACTTAGTTCACATACCTTCGTGTCTTGTCTTGCTTATATTATCAGCTTCCTGCAAATTGCTTCTGGGCATTCTGCCAACCATAGTAAGCTTTCAGTTATTATTTTTTGAATTCTTGGTGGCTGTTAATGCAATTAATTAACAGCCGTTGTTGTAAAAGACTGGTTTATTCAGTAAACTAAGGTTTGAACGGACTTTGTGTGTGCTGTGTTCTTTGGGGTCCGTAGCTGGGGCAGAACAATCTGTTTCAGATCAACTGCTATTGACCTTATGATCTAATTCCTTATCTTTTAATTTCTCCCTGAAAAAATTGACAGTTCATCAGAGAAGGGATAGCCCTGATTCCAATCAGAATAGAACTGGAAAGGACCTTGGAGGTTTTCTAGTCCATCCCCTCGCTTGAGCAGGAAACCATTCCAGACAAGTGACTGTCCAGTCTTTTCTTAAAAGCCTCCATAATGGAGTACCCACAACTTCTGAAGGCAAGCCATTCCACTGGTTAATTGGTCTCACTGTTAGGAAATTTCTACTTGCTTCTCGCCTTGATTAATTTCTATCCGCTGCTTCTGTAGGAATCAAAAGAATTGAAAGTACTCCTGATCACGTTTCTGACCCAGAGAAAAATTTAGATCAGTTCTGGTATTGCAATAGGAAATCAATTATTTGGGAGGAAAAAAGATAGGCAGATGATCATTTCTATACCTGTTCTTTGGGATGGTAGGGAGCATTATCAAGACGTGAAGGCTAAATTACATACAAGCACTCATGTAATATAATGACTGTCCAGACTCCAGACTCTTTGAAAGCCTCCAGTGATGGAGCACCCACAGCTTCTGATAGCAAGCCATTCTACTGGTTGATTACTGTCAGGAGATTTCTCCTTAGTTCTAAGTCAGGGGTCACCAACTTTTTGGACCTCAGGGACTGCTAAATGCATAATTTTAAATCCCATGGACCACTTATATGATCTGCCTAATTACCGGCTGGGTGGGCGTGGCTAGGTGGTCATGTGACTGGATGGGCTTGGCTAACTTGATGTCACTCACATCAAGTGGCGCCTCGCCAGCCTCTACTTGCCCCTCCCCTCCCAACCATTCCCCCCCTGCCCGCCCAGGCTCCTTAGGGCCCCAACAGGAAGCAATTGTTGGAGCTAAGCAACCACTATGAAACAGAGTTAGCAAAACAGCTGGCTCAGTTCAAATTGGATCTGACCGAGAAGGAGGCTCAGCAGGAACACCTCAGTGAAGACTACGAGCATAGGCTTTCCAAGCAGAGGGAAGACCTGCGGGAGTGCAAGGCCAGGTACAGGTGCCTGGAGGCTCAGCTTGCTTAGAGGGTCAGCCAGTTCCACGCCATGATGCAGTCCAACTGGAACAAGGCCCTCTGGCTCTTTGCCACCAGCAGCGCTTCCCTCCAGCCTTCGCCAAAGCCTCGCACCAGGAGGCTGAAGCAGACCCCAAGTCAGAATTTCTTCCCTCCTCCGACCTGCACAAAAAGACTCTGAAGTGGGAGACTCTCTGCAGTAACACAAACATTCATTGCATGTATCTGTCCCAGGGGCTGTAGTTTGAGGACTCCTGATTTAGTGCAATAGAAAAAATGCAAATAATTTTTCTGCAGACCACCAAAATTTTCTCTCGGACCACCAGTGGTCCACGGACCACCAGTTGGTGACCGCTGTTCTAGGTTGCTTCTTTCCTTGGTTAGCTTTCATCCCTTGTTTCTTGTCTTGCTTTCTGGAGGTTTGGAAAAAATTAATATGAGACATTTCCAATCTGTTTTGACCACATAGGGATTGACCACATAGATTCTACGGCACTCTAACAAAAGACAAAGTGGTTTCTTCATCCTCTCTTAACTTTCTTTATCATTAATTTGTTTGCCAATTGTTCACCTTTTTTTCTGGGTTTTCTTGCCATCCAAGAAAACTATTACAACCACTCAATCTCTTTCCCCATAAATGCACATGGTAGAGGCATTCCTGGAAATAAAGACAATGTGTGAAGTCTTCACTTTGTATATAACACTGCTTTTCAAGAGCAGGTCCTTCCAGTGATTTATACCTTTGTAGGATCAGGGATGTAATTCATATGGGGAGTCCACATACAATCTACAAGTTCATTTCTTTAGGGAAGGTCAAATGCAAAACAGGATTTGAGCAAGGCCAGTGGGATTTTTCCTTGCATTGCCTTGAATTATACAGTAATTGCAGCAGACTTTTAACAACGATTTTCCATCATTTCCATGAAGAGGGAATGCTAAATCAGTGGCTTTCACATGAGAAGGCTGTGTAGCCCTTTGGATTGGTTCCCCAAAAGTGGGAGAGCAAGCATAACAATCATTTTAAAGAGATACCAAGAACTCTGTAGCACCTGTTTGGGATAAAAACTAAAGTGCTACATAGCTCTAATCAGTTTCGGTATCAATAAAGCCAAGTTCCAAATAAAGAGAGTCCTTGACTTATAACAATTTGTTTAATCACTGTTCATAGTTATGGCAGTGCTGAAAAAAGCAACTAAAGACTAGTCCTCCCTCTTATGACTATTGCAATGTCCCTAAGGTCATGTGATCAAAGTTTGGGTGCTTGCAGCCTCCTGGGATCATATGATCACCATTTATGACTTTCCCAGGGGCTTCTGACAAGCTAAGTCAATGGGGAGGCAGGATTCACTTAATGATTGTGTGATTCATTTAACAAATGTACTATTAGTCACAGATGTTCTGGGCCTAAACTGTAACCATAAATTGAGGACTACCTGTAAACAGATAATATTGTGGCTTATCTACCTAATTAAATGATAGAATAGAATAGAATAGAATAGAATAGAATAGAATAGAATAGAATAGAACAGGAATACGAATAGGATGTTGAGCAGAGTTGGACAGTGAGGAGGTTGGGGAGGAACGTGGGCCAGTCCTGGAGTCTGGAGAAGGCTCGCACGAGGGCTCTGCGTCAGAGGCAGAGAGGGAGCCAGGGCCATCTGGTAATTATGTGCTGCCTCCGGAGCCTCTGGAATCTGACATCAGTGAGGGAGAAGAACAGTGCGAGCCTGTTCCTAGTGTGTGCATGTGCAGAGTTGTCAGAAGGCAAGAACAATTAAGGAAAAAAAGGGTGACTTGGTAGTAAGGCTTGGAGTTGATTGGCCCCTCCCATAAGACATAAAAGAGGAGCAAACGGAGGTGAGCCTTTGCAGGAAGCAATTAGTTCATATAGTCGGTTCAAGCTCTGAGAAGTTCTGTTTGACACTGTGCTATGTGTGGTCTTGTAAAACTAATTGGCAATTAAGTCTCTGGCAGCGTTTCAAGGAAGATAAAGGTGGGTGCTTATCAACATTACCCTGAATGACTGTGTCAACTCAAGCAGACTCTGCACAGAGTTTGTGAATCATTATGGGCTGTGAATGACCATAATTCACAGCCTTCTCAATAAAAGAGGTTTTTTGGGACTACGTTTGTGCTGTATACTTTCTCAGGAAGCCTAGGTTAGAACATAGGAATAGGAGAGCAGAGCAGAGCAGAGCAGAGCAAAGAAGAGAAGCTGGAAGGGACCTTGGAAGTCTTCTAGTCCAACCCTCTGCTCAGGCAGGAAACCCTATCCCATTTCAGACAAATGGTTGTCCAATGTCTTCTTAAAAACTTCCAGTGTTGGAGCATTCACAACTTCTGGAGGCAAGTTGTCCCACTGATTAACTGTTCTGTCACGAAATTTCACTTAGGTTCTAGGTTGCTTCTCTCCTTGATTAGTTTCCATCCATTGCTTCTTGTCCTACCTTTAGGTGTTTGCAGACTAGTTTGACTTTCTCTTCTTTGTGGCAGCCCCTGAGATACTGGAACACTGCTGTCATGTCAGCACTAGTCCTTCTTTTCACTATAGACACATCCAATTCCAGCAACTGTTCATGTTTTATTCTCCAGTCCCCTAATCATTTCCTCTGTTGCTCTTCTCTGCACTCTTTCTAGAGTCTCAACGTCTTTTTTACATCGTGATTTATTTTATTTATTTTATTTCCAAAAATGTATATGCCGCCCTTCTCCCTAAGGACTCAGGGCGGCGAACACAGGTTAAAACATACAATAATAAAAGGCAACGTAATTAAAACCCAGTTAAAACAATGACAATAAAATAATAGTGATGACTGCAAAAATACAACTCCAGAGACCAAGTTTTTTAAAAAATATATATTTTACTTATTTCTTATATATTTGTAGAAGAAAGGCAGTTCTATCATTAAAGACAAATTCTGTTTTGCACATTAGGCAATGTTTGAGAGGTCAGAAACCACAACTCAGCTTCCCAACCTTCTGGAGTACCTTCAAGTCAGACAATCACATCACCAAAAGGGCAACATTTTTGGCCCAACTATTTGGTTCTTTTTGGTTGTTGCTCTTTAGGTTGTTAAAGAACGGAAGCAGACATTTTGGGAAAATGATTTACTACATAGAGAGTAACATATGGTTTATCAATTTCAAGTAGTATGACAAATGCGAGAAACCACCAGTTAATTTTTTTTTTCTGGCCATCTCTAATTTGTGGCATTTCTGAACATGCATCCCTTTCAAAAGACTAGAATGGCATGAAAAATGTTTCACATTCTTCAATGAGGCCAATTCTCCACCGATTGTCCCTACAAAGAACTACAATAGTTCTCTACACGGAACTATTACAACCACTTGTTTAGTGACTGTTTAAATTTATAATGGCCCTGAAAAAAGTGACTTTTGACAGTTTTCACACTTACGATCATTGTAGCATCTTCGTGGTCATCTGACCGAAATTCGGGTGCTGGAAAACTGTCATGTATTTATGAGAGTTGCAATGTCCCTGGATCATGGGACCACCATTTGTAACCTTCCCAGCTGGCTTCCGACAAGTGAAGTCAATGGGGGAAGTCTGATTCATTTAACAACCACCTGATTCACTTAACAACTGCAGTGATTCATTAACAACTGTGCCAAAAGAGGTCATAAAATGGGACACAACTCACGTAACAACTGTCTCACTGAGCAATGGAAACTTTCCATGTTCCATTATGATCCTAAATCTACCAGTATCTTCCATTAGCCACCAATTTTGTTTCCTCTGACAATTGTATGTGTGCCTGCTTTTAAATTTTCAACCAGTCTGGCTTATATGTTCTGGTGAATATATGGTAGTTTATTACTATGGTTCCTGGGGATTGATAGACTGATTGATTGACTAACTTGGACTATTTTAAGTTTACTGATTACCCCTTTTTCCCTTTCTAAGTTCAGTCTATAAACTAAATGAAATGAAGGGCTTCAATATTGGTTATTCTTGTCTGATGTAAAATTGGCATCTGATATGATGACAGGAAAATTCTAGCACAGCCAGTGATTCATATGATCCATTTTAGCACTCTGTTTATACCACTTACCAATGATTGCCTTTCTCTTACAAAATCTCAAGCATGTAGGATGGAAAAAGTGAGCAATGTTCTTTCCTCTGTTACCGGACAAATATTAATCACAGGCAAGCAACTTTTTTATTGGCAATGACCAGATAACAGCAAATGACTTGAGCGAGTTGAAATGTGGGAATGCTATTGCCATTTTGTAAGCACAGATCCTCTATTACTAATCTCAGTACTAGTTAATGCCTTATAGTTCTCTCGTTTGTTGCAGATGCCAAATGGGTGCCATACAACAAATATCTGGCTTACCATCAAACTAAATTGGTCTTTTGAATTCCTCATGAACATTCGCACAGCAACATGGAATGGTTTCAAGGTTTGCCTATGGGAAAAAAAAAATCTACCTAGCAACCAATAAATACAGGGGAATTTAGCAGCACAACGTAAGATTGTTTCGGGGGTTTTGCATGGGAAGTCCTACCTAGCTATCAATAAAGACAGAGGAAAAACAATTGTTTTTCCCCAAATTGTTGCCAGATTCTTAGTTAATCCTCCATGTAGTTGCTAAGAAAAGGGAAAAATAGAAATTAAGATTTTCTGCACTTGTAATACAACTTGAAATTAATGAAGGACTAAATTAGTTTTGATGAGTCTTTATGGTTCCAGAATCTGTCCTTGCAGAACCCCCCTTTTGATACTTTTATTGAGCTCCTGGAAGCCACTCCTGGGCGGAATGGGACAATTTACTGTGGTTAATTCGCCACGGCCATCTCACTCTGCCCAAGTCACCATGGGGCCAACTTACCACAGGACAACTTTCAGTGGATAATTCCATGTGGGATAACGTGCCACTGTTTCTTCAACATTATTTCCATTGACAAAAATGGAAATAATGTAGTGCCGGATAACAGTGCTGGATAACATTTATTGCGTTGAGTTATCTTGCGTGGATTGTCCCATGGTGACCTGGCCACGGCGAGTTGGCTGCAGCAAGATGGCCATGATGAGATGGCTGCGGTGAGTTGGCTGTGGTGAGTTAGCCTAGATTTCTGGGCGGAATGGGGTTTCACCAATACAGGAAAAATAGTGAAAAGCACTTTGTTAATGCACTAATATGGTTTCTTTCCTTTAATGAAGCACAGCCAATTGGAAGAGCTGCATCCGAGGCACCTTTTATGGTCTTAGTAAACTGGCATTGTTACAAAGCCACAAAGTAGGTTAGTTAAAAATAAAAGCCTCTTGAATTGTGATTCCTCATTTGCTTTTCTGGAGTCAGCAAAGAGAAACTATCTAATTAGGCAAGGGCCATTTCTTTAGTAAGGCAAAGCATGAGCATGTTCCACTGTCAAACTAAATGCATAAGATGCCTCTGTTAATTTCCATCACAGCTGCATCTGAGACATGAGCGAACTATGTCACTCATATTTACCCTATCAAGTATCCAACTGCTGTGATGAAACACAAGCTGTGCCTTTTAAAAAAAGATCACTGGCAGAATAAGGTGACTCTTTCTATGTGAGAAATGTTTCACATACTTTCTAGCTTCATGAAGCCCACCCTTCTATCTATTTAAATCTCCACAATTCTTCCCTGCCTGTTATTTGCTACAAGACCATCTGAACGGAGTTTTAACACAAGCAAACGTTGGGAAACCATAGACAAAGCCATGCCACCAGAAGAACACCAGTGTACCACACCTGCCAAGAGGGCCATCAAAAAAATCCGAATGACTAGCTTGGTTATCAGCTTGGCGAAAGGTTGGCAGAAGTGGGCAACTGAACACAACACCAAGCAAGCTCAGGAACCTAGTGGATGGGTACCTAATGAAGACAAATCACCAAATGACCCAAGTGAGTGGACACCTCCGAAACATTCACCAACTTTCAAGACAGATCAGTCAAAAACTGAGATACAGTTTCCCTCAGTACAGCAAGTTTTAAACAAAGATGGAGAACAAAGTCCAAGTGAGTCAACAGAAACTCTGGAGAAATTTAATATTAAAAGTAAAGAAGTTACCAAAAGTGTAATAAGGTCAGTCTCTGAAAGAAGTAGTGACATTGGTCTTCTCAGCAACAAATATGAACAAGATGAATTTGCGGAGACAGGAAAGATCATCAATGACCCTACAAATATTGATCAGATCCTTAGTAATAAAATGTCTCCTACAAGAAGGAGAAAGTGCTCTAATCTGGTATCAGAGATGACAAAGGGATGGAAACTTTTAGAACAAGAAGAACTACAGGATTATCGCAGCAACAGCTTGGATACAGAAGACAGTGGCTATGGTGAAGACACAGAGGATGGATTAGACAGGGATCATAATATCCAAGAAATAAAGAGTGTGGTGAGGATAAAACATCCCATGGCCTCGCAGTAAGTAATTACTGTATTCTCCAAAATTGCCTTGTTATAGGAAAATGCTTTTGTCTAGCATGTATTAATGCTTTCTGAAGTCAGCACAACCAGAGATAGTCCTTGACTTACATTTCCATTGCTGAGATAGTTGTTAAATGAATTTTGCTCCATTTTATGACATTTCATGCCACATTTGATATGTGAATCACTGCAGTTGTTAAGCTGTAAACAGTTGTAAAGAGAACCTGGCTTCCCCATTGACTTTGCTTGTCAGAAAGTTGCAAATGATGATCACTCGACTACAGGACACTCCAACCATCTTAAACAGGAGCCAGTTGCCAAACATCCAAATTTTGATCACGGGAGCATGGGGATGTTGCAATGGTCATAACTGTGAAAAACAATCATAAGTTACTTTTTTTCAGTGCTGTTGTAACATCGAATGGTCACTAAATGAATGGTTGTAAGTTGAGGACTTCCTGCATCAGTATGCAATTTTATCTATTCAGTGCCACCTCGGTCATGTTTTGGAACACTAATGGAGGAAGGGTTTGGAGGGGGTTCCAAATGATGAGCCGACATGTAAAAATAGGCCATGGAAGGGATGATGAACTGTTTCTCCATAGCAGCAACATTCAATCATCTCCAAGTAGCCATTTTCATCTGAAGCCAAAATGAAAACATAGGAGCAGAAAGCGAAAATGGAAAGATACAGGAAGAGGTCGAACTTTAAATATGAAAAATGCCTTATATTTTCCAAAACATGCAACAATCTAAAAGTTGCTTGTATTAATATTTAATTAGATCCAATTTTTTAAAAAGAAAAACTGAGGAAGTTATATTTGGAATAGGATAGTTTCTGCAAAAAGACCATTTAACCCTTGTTTTAGAATGATGGCAGAGGAAAACGTTAGGCATTTTAGGTAACATTCGTTTTAGAGCTTCTGGCTGTTTTTATTTGCCAATTTTCCCAATGTCTATTGGTTTTGGATACATCTGCAGGGCAGAAGGTTGAAGGCTGGGACAGCCATATGCTGTTAAAGAGCCCATGGGCCAAGAATTCCTTCAGTTGTTTAGTTGAATCAACTGTTGTTCATGTACAGGTAGTCCTTGACTTATATCCATTTGTTTAGTGAATGTTGGCAGTTACAACGAAACTGAAAAAAGTGACTTACAACTGATCCTCCCATTTATGACTCCTGTAGTATCCAGTCATGTGATCGAAATTTGAGCAGTTGGAAACCGGCATGTATGCAGCATCCCGGGGTCGTGTGGTTGCAATTTCTGTGCTTCACAGTGAACTTCCAACAAGCAAAGTCAATGGGAGACGCTGGATTTGCTAAATGACTGCATGATTCACTTAACAACTGCAGTGATTTGCTTAACTATGGTAAAAAAAAAAAAGGTTGTAAAATTGGGCACAACTCACTTAAACTACTGCGCTGCTTAGCAAATTCTGATTCCAAAGGACATTCCATTTCATCAATAGCTACTTATCTACTAACTCATTCAAGAATACTCCTGACTTTTTGTGTTTGACTGCAAGAATAACCCAATTCACTTTCTTGCACAGCTTACCAGTTTGGTGTATATAATTGCATCCTATAGGGCCAATCCTATGTGTTCAAAATGGTGCAAAACTATCAGAGCCACCAATGGTTTTCACACATTAGTGTGTAAGACATCATGTCAATAACCATGGCCAATCTGCTCACTCATTCAATCTATCTAGCAAGGTAATGGTCAAACAAAAAAGCCTGATGAATGTGAGGATCTTCTATATGTTAACAGGTGATGATCTGCATTCCAGTAAATAAGGAGCAACTATAGCAAGACAGAGACAATCTCCTGCTGTGTTTGAGAGCAGTTTCATTGTGAGCTCTTTCAGCTGAAAGTTTCCCCAAAGTCCAATGGCTTCATTGATGGTTCACAAATATTTCTAAAGAGATGAGCATATATCAGTGCTAGCAAAGGTTCATTCAAGTTAACATGAAACTGGTCCAGGTTAGCATGAATTACTCACTAAAAATAAAATGCAACCATTGCAGTGATGTAAGTAATAATTAGCCAGATCGTATGAACCTTTCTAACCTTTTAATGAGGTCAAACCTTACTGGGGCTCTCCAGAAAACAAGTACACACACAAACGTATATCTATATATATGTAGATATATATTGTTTGTCCAGAGTTAATGAATTTATCTTTTGCTCTTTTTAATATGTATTTGTTATTTGTCTTTTCCTGAGCATAGATCTTGTAAACCACCTTTGAAACAGGAAGGTGGTTTATAGAAATAGAATATTTTCCTCTGGAGATCCAAGTAGAACAAGAGTGTCAAACTCACGGAGTCATGTTGCTGTCACATGACGTTTCATGAAATTTTTTCCCTTTGCGGAGCTGGGGTGGGTGTGGCCTACACGTGATGCATCTGGCCCATGGGCCGTCAGTTTGACACCCCTGAAGTAGAAGTATAACACAAGAAAAAAAAAAATAGCCTACACTCTGAACTCTAAGTGGTTGAGTTTGAAGACATGTTTTGAGCCGTTTTGTTATCTTACTGCTTTAAAAGCTGTTTTCTGCATAGCCTTTTGTTTTGAAATAGTTGTAGAATTCAAATATATTATTTCAGTTATTAAACTTCCATAAAAGCTACCTATTCATCTATCTATTCTCTCTCTGTCTCTCTATCTATTGTAAGCATCTAACAAAGGAAGTAGTTCTGAAGAAAGGTGAATTAGCATATGAATTGTAACTTTAAAAAAGCTATACAAGTTTTATTGAGTACCAGTAATTTTCTGACTCTCACTGGTCACCTTCTGCGGGTTGAACTATATTTAATCTGTAATTCTTGGAGTTACTTCCAAGTGGTTGGAAACGTTTTTGAGTTGCTTGGAAAGAGATGAGGGCTATTCATTTCTTTGCTCCCCAGCTGTCTATGCATGCTGGTCACTCAACTGCATTTGCCCCCCACCCAAAGCAAACAGATTGAAATATAATCCTTTCAGCTTTGAATGAAAGTGCTAATAATAAACAGCTTTTTATTCTGTGATTGCTTGAGTATTGTGGTTGTTTTTAATTTCTTTTGGTGGTGTTTTTGAGCTTATTGTATTGTTGAAGGTGATGGTGATGTCAGAGCTTGTGTGGTCTTCCAGTACACATTTCCATTGGACATATCTCTTTAAAATCACCTATGCCTGCAGGATGCATCTACACCCATCCTGTCCATTTTCCATACAACACCCATATGATACACGTTTTTTTAAAAAGGGGGTGGAGGGAGGCTTCAGTCACTGCCATCTTGACTTTTTGACATCCGTAATAGGTTACTTGTTTTAATTTAATCAAGATTTAATTGAAGCATAGGAGCCAGGAAATGCAGACATCATGCAGAGAATCAGTTGCAAATGGTAGGGCATTCTAAATATCCACTTACTATCCTACAATTAAATATCAGAAATCTACCAGAATAATTTCACAGAAGTCATTTCCTCCTTTTAAAAACCCCCCAAATTATATTTTCATTTAGGAATTTGAATGAGACTTGATGAAGAAAGTTACTATGTACACACACTAACAAAAACATGCTATAGTATATCTGAATCCTTCTATTCGAGTCAAATGCTTGTGGTTTCAGATAGGAAAGGCAAGAATTATAACAGTAAAGAATTCTTCTGGGAAACAGAGCAGTGCTAATTTAGCCCACTGTAAAGGCAGGTAAAATGGAAAGGGACGATAGTGTTTCACTTGAATGGATTAAAGTACTAATTGAAATTTTCTTTTTCTTTCTTTCCTTCCTTTCCCTTTCTCCTTCCTTCCTCCCTCTTTTTCTTTCCTTTCTTCCTTTTTTCTCCTTCTACCTTCCTTTCCTTCTTCCCTTTCCTTTCTTTCTTCCTCCCTTTTCCTTCCTTCCTTCCTTCCTTCCTTGCTTCCTTCCTTCCTTGCTTCCTTCCTTCCTTCCTTCCTTCCTTCCTTCCTTCCTTCCTTCCTTCCTTCCTTCCTTCCTTCCCACCTATCTCACTGATACAATAACTGATAGCAGAAAGGGACAGATGATATGTCAGACATACACATGCTCTATGGAGACCTGTAGTCAGGAGAGGAGGAGACGGGGTCAGCTTGATCCCACCCAACCCTGTGCTCTTCATCTTCTGCCTCTGAATATGCCATATTGATGGGGAAACAAACTTGGCTATGTTCAGAGAGATAAATATTTCTGTACTTGTACCAAGGGCCAAGAAGTAATTTAAATGCTCTGGAGGCAGATTTCCCAAAGTATCCAGAACAAAAGACATTTGTTAGCATGCCAAGCTGTCTAAAAAGGCTAATAAATTGACTTGTGATTTTTAGTGAGTGGACAACCGTCCTGGTTACTTATTCAAAAAGAGTCAAGGTGGCGCAGTGGTTAGGGTGCAGTACTGCAGCTACTTCAGCTGACTGCTAGTTCAGCAGATCAGCGGATCAAATCTCACTGGCTCAAGCCTTCCATCCTTCTGAGGTGGGTAAAATGAGGACCCAGATTGCTGGGGGCAATATGCTACTTAGTATACTGTCTTTGGTGTAAGCTGCCCAGAGTCCTTGGAGAGTGGGCAGCATAGAAATATGAATAATAAATAATAATAATAATAAAATATATTTAAAGTATGTTATTGTCCTTGAAGATCTAAAGTATAGGAATGACTAGTGTCCTGAACTGGGCTTATAAGTAAATTCCTGGTTAATGATATTCTTTTGGAATTTGTTTGACAATTAGTTTCCAGATAGGATGGTAAGCCCCAGCAAGACAAGAGCCTTGGTAGTACAGGGGCTTAAGGCACCCTGTTATTAAGCTTGTTAAGACCAGCTGCCTGCAATTACTGCAGGGTTCGAATCTCGCCAAGGCTCAAGGTTGACTCAGCCTTCCATCCTTTCTAAGGTAGGTGAAATGAGGACCCAGTTTGTGGGGGCAATAAGCTGACTTTGTATAAATATACAAAAGGATGAAGGCTATTGCTGAGCACATTGTAAGCCGCCCTGAGTCTTCGGAGAAGGGCGGCATATAAATCAAATTAAAAAAAAAAAAAGACAAGCATATAGATGACTATCTTGCTTAAAGCTAATATTTGGTCCCCAATATTTGATCCCACAAACCTTCATGGACAAGTGGAAGATAAGGAGGTGCAATAGCAACACATCCCAGTTTGCTGTTAAGTTTGGGGATGCCAACAGACAAGGTACAGCTCAGGCAGAGAATTGTGCATAAGATCAAATATAGAAGAGCCCTAATTTAGTTAGGTAATCAGCTGAATAACTAAGCTCCATGTGATTAGCCTGTTGTACCTAGATACCATAGAACCTTCATACTACCCAACAATCCTAAAAAGTACGTTCTGCAAAAGTAATAGATCGAGAATATCGTAGTGATTTCTAAGTAGTCCATAAACACAACTACTGTTCACTTCCAATGAGAATCAGAGGATGGGAATCAAGAGAAGAGGAAGTATGAGTTTCTTGTCAATCTTGGCTAGAGGCTCTCTGGGAAGTGAGTTTCTTAAAACTCAACAGACTGTGTTGAATAAGATCTAAGAATTCAAGTTTAATGTCCCCCAAAAATCTAAGACTAAAAATAAAATAAAATAAAAGTATAGGCAGACATATGCAAGACTTTTTTTTTCCACTGCTGCTTTTGCTTACCAGTAAAGCTTCAATTTTAGTCCCATGCTTTTTCAGTTTTTGGCTTCTGCTCCTTGTAAGCAATGGACTCATTAAAATTAATATAACTTTTAAAGCACACACATCTTTTTTTAGGCACATGCTGAAGTCTAGAAAACCCCCTAATAGTTTGCTTTCATAAATAGCAGTGTAAGCTCTAAGCCAATTTGTTCCTAATTATTTTAAAGCATTCATGACTCTTAATATCTCTTGTAGTTTGCTGCCAGAAATTTTAATTTGTCACCTTCTTTGAAGACTCTTCCAACAGGATAGTCAGAGAAGTGAAGAAAGAACTATATGCACACTGAAGCATTTCTAGGAAAAGGCTTTGAAGAAGCTGTGCTGGGCTTTCCAAAAGAGGTGTTTTAACGTTTAAAAGAGCTCTTTATCCTTCTAGATGCCATAGCTCAAAAAGATTATAGTGGAATTAGGGAAGATCCAAAGGAAGACAATTAAGAAGTTCAAAGTCTGGAACAGTTTCCACATGAGCAATGTGACATTTGGGCATTTTAATTAAAAAAACAACAACCTGCATGATCAAGGTGTATAAAATTATGTATGGAGTAAGGTGGACAAAAATAAACTGAAATCACCCAATGAATTTGAATCCTGGAAGAATCAGGAAAAATAAAAGGATTTTTATCTAAAATTAAAAGGGGTAATTTAGCTTTCGAATTCACTACCATGAAATGTGGTGATGGCTACCAGCCTGTCTTCAAAAAAGGAATAGACCATTTTATGGAGATTATGGGAATCAATTCCTACCTGGTGGCTGTGGAAGTCCTTGTGAAGGCATCTGCTGGGAGACCAGTGGGCTTCCTTGTGCATTTGGTTGGCCACTGTGAAAACAGCCAGCCGGACTAGATTGACCAGGGAATCCATCTGTCCTTATTTCCTTCAGTTCTTTTAGCAAATCATGCCATGCAGATGTAATTAATCAGAGTGGTGTTATTTTCCCTTATATAAATTAACATGAATGGGTCTAATCCAAAATAGAAGCTTTTATTTTCAGGTAAGACAGCAAACAGTCAAAGGAAATAAAGTGATTTAGAATTAGTGATAACATGCCACCTAGTGGTTTGTGGTCTAAATCAGATTAATGAACTCAACCAAAATATTTCACCGAAGCCTCATCCTATTCAGCAGCTGTTTTTTCCCCTTCTTTTTCTTTTTCTGCAGCAAGAATAAAAATCTCAAACTGTCTAAGAATTACAGTCCTGTCTACAATCTAAAGGGGCGATGGCAAGAATGGGCTGATGAACATGTGACCGTACAGAAACTCAACCCTTTCAGCGAGGAGTTTGACTATGAGCTCGCTATGGCCACCCGTTTGCGTAAAGGAGATGAGGGCTATGGTTATCCTAAAGAAGGCACAAAGACAGCTGAACGGGCCAAGAGAGCAGAGGGCCACATCCACCGGGAGATGAGAGACATGTGTTTCATCATCAGAACAATGGCTCGGCCACGACATGATGGCAAGATCCAAGTTACTTTTGGTGATCTCTTTGACAGATATGTTCAAATTTCAGATAAAGTGGTTGGAATACTCCTGAGGGCCAGAAAACATGGAATGCTAGACTTTGAGGGAGAAATGTTGTGGCAAGGTCGGGATGATGCCGTTCTAATAACTTTGTTAGAATAAGGTCTTTTTCCTCACAGGATAAACCAAAGGGCATCCTTGTATTCAGAATGTTTTATCAAAAGGTTTATCAGAAAGATCGACAGACGTCAAAGCTTTCATCGGTACTCAGAACTTCTTATCTATTAATATTTAACAATAGTATCTCCATATTATCCCATCTCTATGTTATTGTTTATTAAGTACATAGATTGTTCTGCCAGTACTGGTAGTATCTAACTATGTTTGGTAAGATTTCTATATAAAGAATGAAGATGATATAGAAGATGGTTCACTTCAGCTGCCTTATGGATCAGATGTTTATTAAACACTTGGGGATTTTTCAGAGATCTGGTTAGCATTGGGAGCATGAGGCAACCCAGGCTGTTAATGTTGTTGCTCCTCTTTTAAGCAATTCCAGTTCATTTTATTTTTTTTTACAGAGGACCTCCAGCAGATAAAATGACAGATAAAAACTTTGAGACACCCATGGAGAAAGATAAAAAATGAACCCCCCCCCCCCAAATATACAAGCCCAAGTTCAGTCCTACTTTTCCTTCCAGGAAAAATAAGGAAATTTTCATACTTTTCCTATTTTGTACTGTTGGATTGTTAAGTCAGTGGCCTTGTTTAGGATAGTGAATTGCTTTTGGGGAAATTTGTGAAGTAAAATTTGTGAACTCCACAGTTCCTGTGACTGTTTTGGACAGCCCCTTGCCAACTGTTGCTTAGATACTGCCAGCCTTACATTAAGGCTACATAAAGTGATTTTAATTAATGTTAAATCCCAACATTTCAAAAATTTACTTTGACAATATGAGCTCATTAGATCTGCTTTAAAACGTGGTGAGGTACATGGACATGTGATGTTATAACAATAATACTTTATAATAAATCTGATTGCCATTACTTAAAAGATGTGTTAAGTAGCTTTTAGATAAGGGGATCCCAATCTTTTTGAGTTAGTGGGGACATTGGATAATTTCCAAACTTCTTGTGGGTGTTCAGAGATTGCCTATTCTTGAAAATGGCTGCCATGGGAATCTACCCACATATTAATTTACCACATTTCTCACCATCTCTAGCACCTGCTCAAACAGAATATAACTTATATCCCCTCTTTAATGAACAGTACTTTTTTTTTTTCTGAGCAGGCTACTGAGTTATAATTGCCTATTATTTTTATCTATTAAGATAGCTTAATGATAATGATGCTGGAAGAATACCATTTTGCATTACATTATGCCTTCTCATTTTCAAAAATTAATTTAAAAATGTAAAAAGTTACTAGTTGAAGGAAACAGAACCTTAGAGATATTAAGTGAGGTATCCTTGAAATCCAACTGGGGGTCCCAGTGTTAGATGAACCATATTGTTTTCTTAATGCTATCAGCTGTTGAAAAGAATTGCATTTTGATATGGTATGTTGTCTTTCAAAGTGAAAGATACTGCATCTTCTTACAGAAGAAAAAATATATGATTTTGTGTCAACACGATGGTAAATTTATTCTAAAAGTTACTACGCAAATATCAGTATATGTGCATGCATGTATGTATAGCTTTAAAATGATTTTTCAGTCACATATCAAAAATGATTCTTGCAAGAAATCACGTGCAAAAATCTTAAGTGCTGTGAAGTATTAATAGCATTATAAAGGAAGTTTGTTATAAGCAAATAACATTTTACATTTAATCAATAAACTTTCCTGCATCCATTGGTAACTTTCCTGCATCCATTGGTAAGGTAAATCAAGCTTTTATTCTCAGATAAAAATAAAATCTTATTTACCTTACTAATTAGATAAAATAATTAAGTTTGGAAAAATGTAATTTAAAAAAAAACGTTGCTTTCCCAGGACAAGGATATTATTTTAAGTTTTTATGTCTGCTAATTATTTTTCAAGATTTGGATTATGAAAGTTTACTGAGCAGTTTATACCATTGATTGGTCTAAATTAAGCTGTAAATATTAAATGTTTCTGTCAAATATAGGGAATGTGATCCATTTCAAAATCTTATTTATATTAACAAGAAGTGAAATGCACTGCAAATTCAGTTGATACAATGGAATAAATGAAAAAGAATTAAATAAATTTAATAGCTTTTTTGAGGAAAATATTTTGTTTTTTTAATGCCAAGGCAATAACCTATTATTTTTTCTGAATCAATGTTAGTAGCATTTTTAGTGTTTCCTGAAGCTTAAGGATTCTAATTCTATTTTATAGCTGCAGTAGCTCACTTTGATTTTTCTTATTGGAAGGGAGGCGATATGGATAAAGTTGGGACAAAAATTATGGGCTGCCTTTCTTGGCAAATGGCAGTTTGTATTGTATATTGAAATTTCTATATAGCTGTAACGAACATTTTAACAGCAACTCCCACACCACATGTCAAAGTGTATTACCAATTAATAAACAGCTTTGTAAAAATATTTTAAAACATCCAATTCTTTATCAGAAATTTTTAGCAGGAACATGGTTCAACACTACTAGTATTTTGGCTATGATTCAATACTTTCAACCTGAGTGTTAATTACAAAATGGTCGTATGTCTAAATAAAGCCCAACTCAAGTTTAATTACATGAATTTAGATTTATTTGCTTTATATCACTATTATCTTATAGTATTTTAAATCCATCACAGGATTGTTTAGTTAGTGAACCCACAAAGACAATAACACTGCTGTGGAAGACCAAAGGGGGGGAAAAAGCTATTTTAATTTATTTACACTTCCTTTTGTTGTCTGTAAACATTGAATCTACATATATTCTACTAATAGGAGTAAAGAGCTATACATTGAGACAGAAAACAATGCTGTGTATTTTTTTTTTAGCAATATAAAGCATGAGCATATTATAGGATAAAATATTCTCTTTTCCATTACCACAGCAGTAAGCATTCCCCAGATAATTCTGAAACAATTTATATTAGTAACATTCTATACAACTATAGCTAATTATTTGAGCTAAGCCATTTGGCTTTTTATTCCATTGCTAGAATAATTTAAAGTGCTAGAAGCAACCCGTCAATCAATACTTCCCCCCCTCTAAAATAACAAAAACTACTTTTAAACATTAATGTACAAGTTAATATGTACAATATTCATTTGAAATAGAATAGCTGAGATTTCAGCACAAAGTCATTCACTGTCACAGTTAACAGCATTTTTAAATTATTTTTCTTTTGCATAAACATAGAATATAAGCTTTGAAACAACTGTTGTTATTGCCACAATGGCTTTTTAGTTTTTCTACAAAAGTGGACAAGAGCTACTGATTTACTATAACTTTTCTTTTTTTTTCTTTTTTTTTTCTTTTTGCTTTGAGGTCACAGAACAGTAAATTTTGCATATTAACACATCTACTGAGTTATGATGTCTATCTAGAGTACGTTACCCCATTGCATCAGAGCTGGTGCAAATTGCAGTTTTACAACACAGATCCACTCAAAAGAAGAGAAAAACACCACACCTATTTTGTTTTCTGTTTTGGACAGGAGCAATTCTTGGAGATGATGTGCTACAAGGCTACAACAGAAGAACTATAAAACAGAGTGGTGTCTTATGTATGTGTGTGCATATGTAGATACACACACACACACATATATTTGATGCATATTATATGCTGTTTGGAAAAAATGCATCTGTTTCATAGCTTTAGCAATAAGAAGGTATTATATGTACTATGAATTACTCACTGCATTATGCTTACTTTTCCAGTTGCTCATTGCTATATTATATATCTTGATCACGTAGCTGAATCCTTGCCCAGCATTTGTCCCAAGCCTGCAGATCATTTAATGGCATGTGCAAAATGCTTCAATACAATCAATAGGGCAGCTATGTTTCAACAGTAAAATACAACAGATACCAATTTATGACATATGACTAGATGTGGTGATATTTGATTGAAATAAACAGCCAAGACTGATCACTATTGGTAAATTATGAGCATCTCTTCCCCATATTACTTAGGCCAAGTACATACAGTATTATGATTTTATGTTGCTTAAATGTTGTTTCAGTGAAATAGGTAAACAGAAGTAAAGGAAATTTCTGAATTGTGAGAATGAGAACAAACAAAAGGATATGTGAATGACATGATGATAAAAATCTGGTTCTCATAAAGAAATAATCAATTACGATTTGAAAGCTTTGTAACTTTCAAAAATGAAAAAAAAATCTGAACAGTCAGTTGCACTCCAATATGAAAGACATGTTGATGGTCATGCAGAAAATGTAGAAAGGCATTGCAAAACAAGCTACATTATATTGCTTTAAGGGCTTTCTGAGCTGCATTGATCAGTATCAGGTTTGGGACAAACTTTTGTAGTAATTAACAGTTTATACTTATTCGAAGCCCCAAATTTCAATATCTTGTATAATGAAGTCTTCTTTCTTAGAAAGTGTGTGATTCCCAAAGGTTTTACAAGAGTGACTTCTTCCGTGATAGAGATCTCCATCAAGCCATAAAGCAAATTCACCCCTGCAGTGTGAAGAGAATTAGTTTGTCAGATATTAAAAATAGTTTTCTTCCCATTATTGTATTCAAATGTAGGTCCAATTTTAAATCAACAACTTTCCCTTCAAAATTCTTTCCCTAATGTGAAAGCTTCAGATTGCATTTCAATTAATTGGTCAAGGTAGAAACAGTGATCACCTTTAAGAATTTTGTTAGAAGTTGAGATGATGACATCTTTATTTCAATATATTTGATATAAATGATAAAATGGCAAGGAGGCGATAAACAAAACCCAAACTCTTTCCTGGCATCTAGGGTTACCTAGACTTGTTCAGCCCGGATCCAGCAGTCTCATATTAGCATGGCATCAACACTATATTGAGTAGAGGGTAAAGACTCATGCACAAATGCAAACTGGGTCTGCCATGGAAATGTTATAATAAATGAATAAAATCAAGAACTTTTATCTTCTTTGTGATTAGTCAGTAGTAACACATTTGAGTCACGAGACTGCAGGCTGAACAGAAATTGGGCCAAGAAAAGTACATTTTGGCTTTGCGTTAAAAACTGGGTTCTAACCCATAAAAGAAATTGCTTTTACCTTTGCTAATAACCAAGTAAGATAGACTAAACCAAGTAAGAGCCAGTCTGGACTAATGGTGACAGTGATGACTTAGAAACTAGGAGACAGTGAGTTCTAGTCCCCCCCCACTTGGGCATGATGTGCTGGGTGATTTTGGGCCAGTCCCCTCTCTCAGCCCAACTTACCTTACAGGGTTATTCTTTGTGGAAAAAATAGGAGACGAAAGGAATATTGGTATGTTCTCTGCCTTAAATTATTTCTAAAAAATAATAAAGCTGGGATATAAATAAATATTTTATAAAAGAAAAGATGGCCTTTCAGACTTGTTCAGGAAAAAAATGCTAACATTGGCAGGAGGCTGCCATAAAGCAAATTCTGTAGGCATGGAGATACTTGGAATCTATATATAAGGAAGTCAGAGTATAACAGCACACTAACGTTGCATCAGAACACTTTATCGGAATGAACAAAGATGATACTAACCCTCCACCACCAAAAGCCAAGGCATCCATGTCTCCTTTAAGAAAAAACATATTGTCTCCAGTCCACTTGAAGACCTAATGGTTAGGAAAACAAATGAAGACACACAAACACAGATGAAAGGAAATTATTGCTAAAAGAACAACAAACATCGTAAGACATCATTATCAATTTCTGCTTCAGAAAAATCCAGAAACTTTATTAAAATGCTACAATAAAGAATAAAGAATGCCCTTATTCACTGTGATAGTTTCAATATATTAAAATTCCATCTATCACATTACATCTAGTCCCTTAAATTCAGTGAATCATGAAATAATCCTAATTCCTCTTTAATAATTTATAGAAACTCAGATGTTCTGATAAGAACAGGGTTTATGAACGTTTACCACTAATTGTTTTGTAGTGTTCATCATCATTCTTCATTGGTTTTGTGGCTATGTATGTTTGTTTGTAATAGCTTTAGACTGGAAAATTAATTCATGGGAAATGTAAGGTAACCCTTCATCGCAACTACAGTCTAAATTCTAAACAATAGGCCTCACTATTCAAAATGTGATTCTGCTTATTTTTAACTGGAATTTAAATAATTTCATTGCAACATAAAACGGTTAGACTCATAAATAATGTAATCTCACATATATTATCTAAATAATTTAGGCATTGTTTTCTAAGCGCTTACCTCAAATTCTGGGCAGAATGTAAAAAGAAAGGTTTCTCCCGTGCCATAAAACCCATCGCTCACTTTAAAAGGTTCCGAAGCGAGAGCTCCAAAAATCTAAAGAAAAAAATAAAAATAGTCCTGAGAAAGCATGACATTTCCACTGCTTTTGTGCATAATATATAGGAAACCTATCCCATGAACATGATTAGATTAACTGGAATTATCAGCAATTAATTCTATTCATTCCGTGAATTTCAAAGCACAAGCAACCATCAGGTTGAACTAAGCCATAACTTCAGCAAGGTATTTAATGGAACATTTTTGTTGTAGATGAAAAAGATCTACTAAAATATTGAAAAGGCTTCCAGATGGCAGTTAATTCAGCAAACATAAGAGCAGAAAACTCCTTTAAGAAGAGGTAATTCTTAGCACAAACATTTGAACAAGCTGTAGCTGGCTGCCATCTCTAATGTTTGCCGTGTTCTTGCCAAATCAACTTTTCTAATGTTCTTGGGTTGAACGTGTCAGGTGGGAAAGGCAGGACTAGTGCATTTAGATAAAAAGTCATCAGAACAGTCTGATTGCACTTGTTTTCTGAACATGTTATCACATAGAGATCAGTCCAGTTTGACTGATTCAGTATGCTTTCCACTTAAGGAAAGAGTTGGAAAAAGAGTTCCTCTTTAAGGAAAGAGTTGGGAAAAAAAAGAGGAATATTGCCAGCTATTGTTTGTCTCATGTGAACAATGACTTTCCACTCCTTCTACTCTACCTTTTCATTCAATGCAATGGAAACCATACACTTCCTTTTTGCTTTTGAGTCTTAGGCGTAAATGCTCAATTACCAAAGTAACAAAATGCTAATAAGGATGAAGAGTTTTTTAAAAAAATGAATCAGAGGGCTGTTCTTAAAAGAATTGCTCTAAAAGAGTTTGAATGATAGTGTGATGTGATTATAGTGACGGTAAAGAGAATTTGACTGAGATATTTAGTGTCAAGTTCAATCCTTGGCTTACTGCAAAATTCCAAACAGAAACATCAGATGACAGAGTTGAGTACATTAGAAATGTAACTCAGCGTTAGGATGTTTTTATCACATGTGGTGGTTATGTACAAAAGCATCAGGAATTTTGGCGTCAGATAAAGACATGGTTGGAAGAGATGCTAGACCAAAACATAGATTTGAAACCAGAACTATTCCTACTAGGAATTACAAAAGAGAAATATGGCAAAGGATTGACATACTTAATGCTTCATGTCATAACAGCAGCAAGGTTGGTTTATGCGCAATACTGGAAAAATGAAGAAATCCCCCCAGAAGAAGAAATAATAAAGAAAATCTTGGTCTGCGCAGAAATGGACAGGCTGACACTAGAACTCAAAAATAAGGGCGAGACAGAATACTATAAAATCTGGAACAAACTGTACCAATGGTTGGAAAGGAGGAAAAGGAGTCGGAACAGAAAAGGTTTAGGGTTCGTAGAACTGAAACTGGATAATATTTAGACAAATGTACAAATGAGGACAAGGGATATGTTTATAAGATCAAATAGCAATGTATGATAAGTAGTAATTATATTTGTTGTTATGTTAAAAATATGTATGGAAATGACAAAACCAGGATGGTCACACTGTGTCCGATGTTTTTAATGCTTTTTTTTTTTAAATTTGATTTATATGCCGCCCTTCTCCGGAGACTCAGGGCGGCTTACAATGCGTTAAGCAATAGCCTTCATTCTTTTGTATATTTATACGAAGTCAGCTTATTGCCCCCACAAACTGGGTCCTCAATTTACCTACCTTAGAAAGGATGGAAGGTTGATTCAACCTTGAGCCTGGTGAGATTCGAACTTACAGTAATTGCAGACAGCTGGTGTTAATCACAATGCTATCAGTCTGCTGAGCCACCAGGCCCCTACTAAGTAGGGTATTAATAAAATACTTTAAAAAAATAAACATCAGATGACTGAGCAGCATTTTGTGTAAATAGATCCAACAGATGTGCGTTTGTGTGTGCACATGTGCATGCATATGAATGCAAAGCTTCAAATCAGTCTTGCCTTCTGGTCATTGCCTGGACAAGCCCTTGCAGTTTTCTTGGCAAGAATTTAGAAATGGTTACCCATTATCTTCTTCCTGGTACAAAGTAACCCATCTGGCTTGATGCCTAAGGCAGGACAAGCACTCATGGTTTTCTGGTTTCTAGCCTGGCAACTTTAACCATTACATCATTATGGCTCTCACATCCAACAAATAGAAGCTGCATCACTGATTCACTGCTCCTAATTTCTAACAGACAGCAACAATTTGCTTTCCTGTAACTTCTGTTTTGCATTTTGGGTTGACGTGGAACAGGTTTTGGCTTTCTCTATGAAGCCTCCTTTCAGGTTTTCTATACATCTCCCTTCCCCACAATCTTGCCAACCATCCCAAGATCGATCATAAGAATTGCTCTCATTTGAGAAAAGATTTGAAATCTAATATTCCTCCACAAATTTTCCCTAAAGTTATCCCAATATTTCTCCCTATCCCTCTTTTTAGGTATCCATCGAACTCCGAAACTAGAAGGGTCTGTGTGGGTGATGGAAAACAAAAATGTTTCTGCTTGCGTGAGTTAAATTATCTTAAACTGACCCATTCTGCATTGGGTTCAGACTTTTCAAACACACACACACAAACACATGAAGTCAAGCTGTAGCAGCAAAACAGCTTAAATAATTCTCTAAATGGTTGTACTATTTATCTAATTTGTCCCTTCCTGAAAACTTGATTTATTTATTTATTAGATTATGGCATGTGTTAACCAGGGATCACTGAAGTGGCTGGCTGCCTCTCTGAAAGGAATTTTTTCGGGCAATATTATCTTTACCCGTGGGACGCCTGAATGCTGGTAGGCAAACAGGTGAGGCTCCTTTCTTGTCCCTACGCGGTTTATTCGCTCACGGGAATCGAGCCGTCGATCTCAGCAGTGCACAGGCCTAGTGTTCTTACCACATGAGCCACCGCGGCCCCCTACTTGATTTATATCAACCCACCATGTTTCTAATATTAAATATCACTATGGAAGTATAAAATGTATCCACTCTTTCAAAAATTACTCTATATACTTATTGTAAAAAGAACAAATCCCTTGATAGTTTTGTAGATTAACACATTTGTGGGGTGAAAGACTGATTTGATTTTTTTCCCCTATAAAAATCGTAACACTTCCATATTTTTGAAATCAAGCATTCAGTTAAATCTTCTGCACTGCAGTGAAGTTACTTTGTTTTTAAAGTACCAACAGGAAGGGCAGTGGAAAACCACTTTGGTATTATTGCCAGGAATGCTATGTATGCAATGAATGCTACATAATATTCAGGGCTTGAGTTCACCTTGAAGGAATGCTCATTTAAAACGCTATAGGTGTTTTGCACTATGTTTATGATCAGCCGGCTATACAGAGTTTTATTTTTTAAAAAAATAAAAAAAATAAAATAACATTGAGCTTTCCTGTATGATAGCTAAGTTGTCTTAAAATTCAAGATTTGTTATGGGAAAGATGGAGAGCAAAGGAAAGAAAAAGGGACCATTGCAATTTTCATACCTGTCCATCGCTGTCTTTGATAACCAGCAGCACTGGTGTGTCTAAGCCTGCCATAGTTCTGTACAAGGTCTTCAAGCTCATGCCATGCTTTGCAGTACTGTAGACAAGAGTCCATGGATAGCCAATAGTTCGAGGAGGGAGCTGTTTTGTCAGCTAAAGAAACGCAGATGCAAGTGAGGCACGCGCACTGAACAAAGTGATTAACCTAGAAAGGGTTTTAATTCATGGGGACAAAACATGTTGTGTTAAACATACAAACCCCCCCCCCCCAAATTAATATTTATATTCAATCTTATAAATGCCTGATGCTCTATAGCAACATTTTCAATCCTTATGCTCAGGGGTGAAATGCTCCCGGTTCGGACTGGATCACCCGATCCAGTAGTGATAGCGGCGGGTGGTTTGGAGAACCGGTAGCAAAAATCCCTGCCCCCCCATGCCCATCTGAGCTACGCGATCATCAGAGCTTTTTTTTTTTTTTACTTTTAAAAGCATTTTTTCTACAACCTCTTTGGCTGAAAAAATGCTTTTAAAAGTTAAAAAAAAGCCTCTGATGATCACGCGGCTCAGCTGGGATCGTCAGAGGCTTTTAAAAGCATAGGCCGAAGAGGTTGTAGGGAAAAAAAATGCTTTTAAAAGCCTCTGAGATCCCAGCTGAGTTGCCTGATTGTCAGAGGCTTCTAAAAGCATTTTTTTCTGCAACCTCTTAAAGTTGTAGAAAAATGCTTTTAAAAGTTAAAAAAAAAAAAAAGTTGGCCATGCCCAACCAATCACATTACGCCCCCACCAAGCCATGCCCACAGAACCGGTAGTAACAAATTTTAGATTTCACCCCTGCTTACCCTACACAGAGGCAAAATGAATTTGTTATATTAAGTAATTTACCTGGATTTAGGTTCTATTGAAATTACCTGTGTTTTATTTCCAAGTAAATGTTTTTAGAAGAATATTAAGTCCTGTGTTTTGCCCCTTGTGGTTATTGAGGTTGAACCTAGCCTGTTCAAATTACACTGCTTCAGGAACTGAAATTGTATTGCTGAATATCCTATATATATTTTGACAAACAAGGCAACAACTTGGATGAGACGAAAATCAGAACTTTTTCTATTCACCTCAACATGGCCCTTCTTTTTTCTCTTACTTATTAGCAAAAGTCATAGCTTGCAGCAAGTACAAACAACATGCAGCAATATATAGCATCGCATAGAAAGACTATAAACTGCAAGTCATGGTACTTAACATCACTAAAAGCTACTAGACATACTGAAAGTACCATTCAGGGATTGTCCACTCTAATTGAATTTTATTTATCAAATATATTTGCTGCCTATCTTGTAGCTGAGTTGTTTCAAGGTGGGTTTACAAACAAAAGCAGTAAATAAGTTATTGAAACCTACAGGAATTATATTTTCCATTGTTGCTTCGTATTTTCCAAGTCCTAGAAGCCTATTGGGTATACTTGTGACCAATGTTCAAGGAGGAATACTTAAAGACTAATAAAGCCTTATTCTTTTTTTCCCTCACCAAGAAAACAGTTACTGAGGAAAACCCCTCAAGACAAATAAAAATGGATCCGCCAGGATTATCCTAAAATCTGCAAATGACTCTATGGACAATTAAAGTTGTAATTTAGATAATCTCCTCATGATTACAACTAACAGATCCAGCTTTATGCAATGGAGTTAGTTCAGAACTGTTTCATTTAGAACTGTGTTTTCTTTATCCAAGTAACATTTCTATCTATTCCAGATAGAGTACTATTCCAAAGAAGTACATTTTAAACAGATAGATTCAGATTTTGGTTTTATGCTTTAACATAAAATAAACAATTGCAGCAGCCAAGTTAGGCTTCCTTTCTTACCATATAATAATGATATGCAGAAAGTTTTGAATCTGAAATGTTTTTGATTACAAATTTGATTTTGTGTGTGAAATGCTTTGTTTCAACTTTGAAACAGTTGTTTGATCCTTGCTGGAATAGTTACGACATTGTTTTGATGACTTTGGAAATGTTCAAGTGTTTTGAGTTCAAAACAGACTCTCTTCAATCCTAAAACACCTGTTTTGAATTTGAACAAGACTATTTTGAGTTCATAATGCTTCTGGAATGGTTGGATGATATTGGGATACTTGTACTAAGGTTGGAACAAACTACTTGGAATTGTCAACTGTTTTGGATTTGGCCTAAAATGCAATGATTCAAACTTGAAATGTTTAATATTAAAACCTGTTTCAGATCTCTAACTTAAAATAAGAATTGAATAGCCAAAGTGAAATGTTAGAGCAAATAGCTTTATTTTTTCCTAATTTTTAAGGTCATGCTTAAAAATGATAGCACAACATTTTCTATTATTTCATGGCTTCATTTATTAATTGTGTTTATAATATTGGACCAATAAATGAATTACTTTGGACAGTTATAGATAAGAGATGGGATATGGGGTGAAGAGGTAACTGCAGGATGTGAAGAGACACTAAATTTATACTGGTGATTCATCCTTGTGATGAAGGTTGGAAGTCACTTCTTTATGTATTTCTTTATTATATTCTTACTTTTCCTTTTTCTTCTTTGTACTTTTTGCTCCTTATATCTCTTTTATCTTTGTTTAATTTGTATTGGGTTTTTTTTAATAATAATAATAATAGTAGTAGTAGTAGTAGTATTAGTAGTAATATATGAGTCAACCTTGAGCTGGTCAGGATCAAATTCCTAGCAGTGGGCAGAAATAGCCTGCAATACTGCATTCTAACCACTGCGCCACCATGGCGCAAAATCTTTTTGGTTGTTTTTTTCTGAACATTGCTGGCAGAATGCTATATGCAGTTCTGTACACTATATTTCAACAAAAGGAAACTTCAAGCAAATAGCCAGAAATGTTTGTATTTATTTATGTGGTCTTGTTCGCATGCTGCGTTGAGGTGAATAATGCTTTGTGTTTCCCTATGAATTTTTAAATGCTCACTATTAAATTTATAATAAAACCCAATGCTCTTGTCCAGATTTTCACTATGTAGGGTGTCAAACAGAAGTCTGAATAGATTACCAGAGAGTATACACAAAATTCAGTGATTTCGGAAATGAAAGTTCCTTCCAGACCACACCAAACCTCCTTCAGATCATGCCATTGGAGGAGCAATTGGTAACTTCTGGAACTATATCTAATGAACTGCAACTGATTCAATGTGTCCTCAGTATGTTACTCTAAATAAGACAGAGCAATTTCAGAGCTGAATCATCTGTAGCACATCCTGAACCACTTCAAATTTGGAGTAGTTTTCTCTTGCAATTGCTCAACTCTGTTGAGAATGCCATGGTTGAGAGGAGGACTGAAATGTTCTATAGTTTTCTGGAATGTGATGAATCATTGGATGTTATACATTCCAAATTGACATAAAAAGGGAGCAGGAAGCTTTTTTTTTGAGTTCCTATTTTTCCAATTACTCTTTGAATTCCCATTGCTCTCTACGGCAGAATATGCAAAACATTTAAAAGTTTCATTCATATACTGAATGCTGGAAGGGTTCTGAATTTTGTTATGTTAGAATTTAACCAATTCAAAATATTTCAAGTATTGTGTCCTATGTTTGAAACAAAGCATTTTGTTTCTTGCATATCCGTTAGTAAACAACAATTACTGTTTCAACGCAATTTTCTAAAACAACTTTTTTTGCAACGTGAAAGCTGTGTCAATATAAGGAATGCTGTATTTTTTCTATATGATACCTTTTCAATTTGATCCGACTGTAACAGTTCACTGGGATCACTAAGATTTGGCCGAAATGCTTCAGGCTCCAGTTCGGTTTTGATAGTTGTTTCCTGCTTTGAATATGTATCTTCTCTTGTAGTAATCTGCATGGAAGGGAGAAAATTGAATTAGCATTCAAAATGCTATTCAAAGCAACTTTCCTTATCACATTCATCTTGTAAAACTGAAAATTTTTGCTTACCTGACAACTTGTGTAATGTTTTAAATATTAGATACAATGCCAGATTCCTATGTTTAATTTGGATATGGCCCATCACTGAAAGAATGTGAGATTGCAAGCTTTGATCCATTTGTTATTTAAACTGTGGTTTTGTATCCTATAACTTTTTAAGGTACCATTTGATCCTGATTAAAACTGAATCTCAGAGGTAAACATAATAGAATCTCAAAAATATTATACTTCAGTAGTGTAATATTTGTATCTCAGCATACAGAAGATATTCAAATCTATCCTTAAGTAAGAATCAGTTGACTACTCATACAAACAGAACCAGCATCTCTTGAAAAGAAAATCTTACATAAAAAAAGAAGAAAAAAGAATTGCAACCCACAGGTTAAATTATTTTAAATATAAACTGCTTTTAATATTGTGCATGTCCATTCTGATCTTAATCTATGCAGTCTTGCTGCACGCATAAACGCTCACATGAAAATATAATATAATTACCTGAGAATAAAGTTGTGTACCCCTGCAACAATGTGTAAAATCTTATACTGAGCAGGAACTCATGTAGATAAATGGTAGAAAAGATCGAGATTCTGAGTCAATATTTTATCTTCCATTCTCCATTGAAACTTATTACTTCTCTCCTGGCTTCGCTCATTTCTAATTTCAAAACTAGGTATAAATTGGCAACAGCTGGAGATTTGGGTGGAACAGACGGGATGGGACATCTGGGATAAGGAGGATCTGGCTACCCTTCCACTCTATGCTTCTCTGTTTAAAACACATTCCATTTTATTGTTTGAAAATAGATATATTCTACTTGATGCACCTATCCTAGAGGCACTGGAAGACCTCTTAAGCATTCAGTAATATTAAGAGAACCTAAATAAATCAACTTTTTCCACAAAACACAGAACTGCTGTTCGCATCTCTTAAATACATCTTGTGTATATCTACTGAGCAAATGATCAGCAAGAACTGTGAGAGAAATCACATGGAAAAATCATATTGCTGCAATAGGAATATTGCAACTTTTTAGACAGTGTCTCTCAAGTTGAAGTACTGTATTTTTCTATCTGCTGTATCTTTATGGTCCACACCATAAATGATATATACACATATACCTATATGATTTTACAATAATCTGTATGGCATTTCCAATAAACATTGTATATGTTTAGTATGCATTCTACTGAACTGTCTTTCAGGTATTGTAAAATAAGAAAACTCCATAGCTTAATTCCATTGCAAGCCAAATGGGGTAATTCAAATGATTTAGAATAATTGCAAGATTTATCCTGGAGAAAATCTGTCTGTGTAGTTACCAAGACATGATCCATCTTGAATGCACACATTTAATCAATAGTTGCAAGGTAAGGAATGTTTATTTCAACAATCTAAATCAAATATTAATGCTATGCTTCACATAATCAGCCAACACAAGTTTCCAATAACAACATTTAGAAATTTTGTCATGCTGCAGGAATGATTATTCTACTTCAACAGGTTCTATAATTCTTCATCCCAACAATTATTCATGATCAGTAACATTAATCACAGCTAATACAAGTAAAGGGATTATTTTAAATTAGTTTTGCTAAAATGCTTCCAGGCAGTGTTTAAAAGGTATCCTACTTATAAAATGATTCACCAATTAAAAGAAGGAAGACTATGTAGTCCATTGATATATGACCCTTTAACTGTGTTTAAGGAATACCATTTGATCTGGCTGTTTGACAATTGCTTTCTTGAAAAAAGGAACTTAGCAAGTATTTATATAACTAACATTTACTGATAAAAACTTGTATCTTTGAGATATTAAACAATAATGAAAAGTTTATCCAGTTACTAAATTAGTTCTGAAATGCCAATGACAGATTTCTATAAGGGCAGATAGCCTATAAGGAAATTTGACAGCCACATCAATAGCAAATAATTCACATGCCATTTGATACTTTATTAACAGTTGCTCCCCCACCCCAATTTCTACTAACAGACATAATGTGCTGGCTTTTCTAGATGGAGTTTCATCATTATTTAAGTATATGCAGTTAAAATAAGCTTTTAAAATAGCAGATTTCTTGAATTCATGATCACAAAGGTTTTTCTTTTAACCTCTCATGTTATCAAAGGTCTTAACCCATGATTTACGTCAAAAACAACCCTCTTGAAATATTCACTGTTTAGCAGCAGAATGAGCAAAACTACAAAAGCATTTTCTTCCACAAATAATTAACTATACATATTATTCAAAATGTGACAAGATTTTAAAATGTTGATCCAATTCTGTGTTAAGAAAAACTGACAAAATAACAAATAATAAAAACAGTATATATACTTTTTAGTTACACTGAAATAAATAGCAATAGCACTTAGACTTATATACCGCTTCACAGTGCTTTACAGCCCTCTCTAAGCGGTTACAGAGTTACCATATTGCCCCCAACAATCTGGGTCCTCATTTTATCAACTTCAGAAGGATGGAAGGCTGAATCAATATTGAACTTGGTAAAAATCGAACTGCCGGCAGTCAGCACAAGTAGCCTGCAGTACTGCATTCTAACCACTGTGCCACCATGGCTCATAGCATTATAGAGGCTTAAATGCTTAGCTAAACTCTCTGCATTAGTTTATTACTGTATTAATTCAGTAGCGGCTCTATTTCATAAAGCTTTCAAAATGCTTCTGAAATTTTAAAGATATAAGAGTAATAATGGATACACCACCTTCCATATGTATATGTATATGTATATGTGTGTGTGTGTGTGTGTGTGTGTGTGTGTGTGTGTGTGTGTGTGTGTATGTTTTCTGAGGTTTTCGCGGGTGTTTGTATGTAGGTCTTTGGTTATTCGGGTTTTCTCCCGCGTAAAATTAGAGGTGTCTTGGCAACATTTCGACGAAGTCTCATTCGTCATCTTCAGGCTGGTGCTTTCGGCTTCGTGCTCACATTGCTCCTAGAAGCACGAAGCCGAAAGCACCAGCCTGAAGATGACGAATGAGACTTCATTGAAACGTTGCCAAGGCACCTCTAATTTTACGCGGGAGAAAACCCGAATAACCAAAGACCTATCTCTATCTATCTATCTATCTATCTATCTATCTATCTATCTATCTATCTATCATCTATATTATCGAGAGAGAGAAAGAGAGAGGGAGAGAGAGAGAAAGGGAGAGAGAGAGAGAATGCAATAGATACTTAGAACAGAACTCCTAAGTGTTTTTCAATTTCATTTTCATACAGCCTGTGCGCTGATTCAATATTTTTATCTGATTTTTCAAAACCACTTTTTTTCTTCTTTTGTCTAAACCATGACAGCCAAAAAATAAGAAAAGACAAAGAAAGGATGCAAATCCAAAGCCAGTTTTTAAGGTTTATGGAGTATGCAGCCCCTTAATTTGGTCCACAAGGTACAATTACCTTAAGCTTAAGGACTAACTAACACTAATCGAAAAATCTGTTGTAGCAAATATGTGATGTCATCATCATCATTTTTATTGTTATTGACAACTTGCAGCACTTTTTGAATACCACAAAATCTCTTCCTGGCCTGAAAAGTAGCAAGGAGGCAAAAAGGAATGCCAAAACCACTGACAGTAAAAGGATGAAAAGTATCTGCAGTGTGTGCCATGGATTGTAGGTATCCACAAGAACCATCAAGATGGGAACAATGCTGGAAAATGGCCAGTGAGGTTACGCAGGTCTTTGCTAAGTCATGGTGTGGGGTGTGGGTGGAATTGATGCAGAGGACCATAAAATAGCTTAACTTAGGAGAAGGGACCATGAGGCTTAGGTTAACAGTAAGAGAAGGATGTTACAACAGGAAAAAGTAACAGAGGATTTGCAGAAATAATTGTGCACAAAACAGGAGATAAAGATTCAGCACAGGTAGAGGAAACTGAAATGAGACTTCCAAAATGGATTACCTGATGATAAAGATCTCATTTACAGACAGCCAACACAGAAAGGACAGTACCACATTTACAACTACCATGTAAGCCGAAATACTTTGATTTGATCCACTTTTGGCTAGCTCTGCCTTCTTGTATAAGAAGAGGCAGCCCACAGCAGAACCAGCTACCAATCTTGTAGCAAAGGCTTCCTGTATCCATTTCACCAGGCTTTTACTTCATAGTTAAGCTCAAACTCAGAGATTTGATATCCTTACAGAGCTCATGAGAAATCGATTTATAAATAACTGATCAGTTCCAGGACAAAACATTATAAGGAACAGTTCATACCATATCAGGCTTATCTGATCTAGTTCTTAGGCTAACTGGAGATGAAAGACTGAGTAAACAGGTATATAATGGTGGTACATCTCATTGTAAAACACCAAGAAGAACACAGCGAGCAGTCAGGCAATTCAACAATACAATAAATATGGGAACTAGTATATACACATTAGATTTCAGAGGGATACAGATGGCACTACAGTACTTACTGACAATGGCCACCAAGCTAAAAATGAAAGGAAATACCAACATCTCACTGTGAAGCTATAGCCTTGCAAATAACTTTTCCAAAGACATGGGAATTTGTCAGATTATGATCTGTAGCCTCAAGCTATCTGGAAGGTCCCTGATATGGATGGGCTGATTTAGACAAATGTCAATGATTCCAGTCTTCTCTCACATAATGCCTCTCCTGCTTCCATAGAGCCACAAAGTGAACATGCACAAATACCTGTTATATTCAAATATGAAACTACAGGACAGCTTTAGAAATGTTTGAAATAGTTTGATTCATTCATCATAATTAACATTAACAGTTAATAGTGAACAAATTTCAAACGTTCATGAGCCTCCTAGGTGGTACTTCTACTCTTCTTTCTGGGAATATCTGTGTGAGAATCCAGGCAATCTTTAACTTAAGTTTGGCCAGGAAGATTCAACAACTGGTTTCACAGTCTTCAAGAATTGAACTGATCTTTTCCTGAGTTACATCTTATGGACTAATTTAAGGTCTGCATAGTCCTTGTACTAGAGTAGTATAAAAGTAACTATTCAAAATTTCGCCAAAAAAGTGAAGCACTTGCATTATCACTGGAAGTTTACTTTGAACTTGCAGAAGTTTGGCTCAGCTCTAAAAGTGACTCAGTTGTCAAAAATGTCACCAGAACAACCCTGTCCCTTCATAAAGGGAAACACAACCATGAGGAAGTTATTGCTGCCTTATTTCAGTACAGTAATGAAGACAAAACAATTGAATATCAGCTTTGTTCTGATCAGGACCACTACATAAAAAAAAATAATTCTAATCTCTAGTTGAGAAGAAAGCACCTTGAGACGTCGGCAGAGTGTACGTAGTTCTTCATTATTTAGAGCATCGATTCTGCGGTGATACTCAGCCACTGATACTACCTGAATATGGAGACAGGGAGACAATAATTCCACTCACAGTTTTAAAATAAAAATAAAACAATATTAAAAAAACAACAAGAGTGTGGCAAAGTCAAACAAGGGGTGGGGAGAAAGAAATTGACAATGAAACAAAAATAAAAGTAAGAGTCTAGTGATACAGTGCACATATATAAAACACATATAGACATACAACAGTCAGAATTTCCAATAAAATAATCAAATAAATTTGTATAACAGAATAAAAACAATCTGCTAGGTAAACATATAAGCATGCACATTCATGAACTGTTTCCTTACATAAATACCACCTGCTATTTTTACTTAGGGAAAAATGCTAATTGATGAAAAAGAAGCAGATACAAAAACAGGCCTTATATAAAAGCAACTATTAAAAAAAGCGCAGAAAAAGGAAACTAAAATTATCAAATGATTGGAATAATTTCTGTATGAGGAAACGTTGCCATATTTGGGTCTCTTTAGCTTACTAAATGGCAAATAAGAGAGGACAAAATCATGTGAAGTATAGATATGGCAGGTAAATCAAGCCAGACAGTATGAAATCCAGCATAAACATATCTCATTCAGTTAAATTGTAGATGAATTCCACTATGCATTAAAAGGATGGCTAGTACTGGACTAGAGAAATGTATAAAGGATAATGGCATTTCAGACTTCAGACAGATATCTTACTATTGCTGAAATACGGTATTAAATGTGAAAGATGTGGCATTTACACCCTGGGTTACGATGACCACATTGTCCATTACAATCTTGTAAGGTATCCAGTGGTGGGTTGCTCCCAGTTCGGTCCGGTTCTATAGAACCGGTAGTAAAACCGGCGGGAGGCTCTGCCCACCCACGACATCATCATGGATGATCTGCGCATGTGCAGAAGAGTGCGTGCACGCTCTCTCGCTGCGAACTGGTAGTAAGGGTAAGTGGAACCCACCCCTGGTACTATCTTATTAATCATTGTTTATAAAAAAAAAAAAATCAAATGTCCTCTAGGGGAATTTATAGACAGATGCAGTTTACAAACATATTTCAGGCCTCTAGAAAAATAAGGAGTAACTGTAAACAATAGCCAGTAAACATTTAATATCTGTCATTAAAATATATAAACTGTATTTTATTGTTGAAACCTGTATTATGTAAGTTGTAAAAAGAAATAAGACAGAATGAATCCAACTGCATACAACAGCATGGAGCTGGCCAGAACTAGGCCTTAATGGATTCACATATGGTGAGATGACTTTAATATGCATTTATAAATTCAAACCTGGCAAAACAGACTGTATGCATATCATTAGCAAGCAAAGTAATAATAAAACAAAAGTAGAAACGCCTGGGTATTAAACTAGTTCCATATTCATTCGACACTCTCCCATTGTTTATCAAAACAAATGGTATTTTCTGTTTATCAAAACAACAATTTCTGCTGTCAACAGGCCAGAAAGAAAGGTTGAAGATTAATAAATTAAGAACTTTCAGAAACTTCAGACCACCAATGTATCTACATCATTTAAAGAGTCATAATTTTCTCACATCTCTAGAATAAGCAGAAGTTGAAACACTATATTGAGGTTTTCAAATTTTACCAGGCTGTTTAAAGAAAGAAAAGATTCCCAGAATCTCTTTTCAAAAACAATGGTTTTCTTTTCTTTCTTTCCCTTAGTCTGTTATGGAACCCTAGGGTTCTGCAGAATGCAGACATTTGAGAATTCTTTCTCTATGTGACTTCTTTTTTTAAAAAATGTTCATTATTCTTCAATGTGTTCGGGCCTAATATATAATCTCTTACAATGGACAACTTTCACACTTACATAGTATCATTACAGAGGCATGCACCTTTCTATATAACACCATTAATATTTATACAACATATTCTTGTTTTCACAGTTATTTTTTCTTTGCAGTAGAGAAAAAAGAATTTGGCTGTTCAAAATAGCTGTAATGAATATACATGAAGGAAAAAAAGCCCAATGCCAACAACCCAAAGAAGGGATCTCTGTTCATAAGATTTATAATATTAAAAAGTTTTACAAAAATAATCTTTTTGCAATTACAGGTAGGTCCTCGACTTATGACAATTGAGATCAAAATTTCAATGCTAAGTGAGGCAGTTCAGTGATTTGAGCCTGGATTTTTTTTTTAAAAAATGATGCAGTAGTTCATCTTATATAGTTTTCAAATGATCACTTAGGGACCATTCCAAGTTATGATGAAATGCAGAAAAGCTATTTAAGACCCAGATTGAAAATTTCAATGGCCCCCTTGGAGTTACATGACCTCGTTTTGGGCATTTGGCAACTGGCTCATATTTACAGCTGTTTGCAGCATCCCAGAGTCATGTCACTGTAATTTACAATGTTTTTAGCCAGAAAGCAGCATTTACTTCCGGTTTCCAGCAAAAAAATGCCCATAGTGAACAATGGATTTGCTTAACAACTCCTGCAAATTAGGTCATAAAATAAGGTGCTCTCATATGGTGACCTACTTAATGACCGCCACAACTTATGACTTATGAAACATACTCAGAGGAGCAGCAAAGAGATACAATATCCTGTTCATTAAAGTAAAAATATTTTCTGATTAGCATAAATTACTTCAGAATATAACTTTGTGATTTTGAAAATGTGAAGCTTTAAAAGTTTTATGACACTAACTGCAAGCTTAATTATGATCCTACATCGAGGACTACCTATCCTAAAAAAGAATAAGACCATAAATTAGTTTTCAATATAACATATAGCATAAATTACCTCAGAATATAACTTTGTGATTTTGAAAATGTGAAGCTTTATAATATTTTTTAGGTAACTTGATTAAATTTTACTTTATGAACGTACAACCACATAATCATTTTGTTAAATGTGGTATTTATGGCTATTATAATGTATTATATGTTATAATGATTATATTATGGCAACTGCTTTCATGTCAAAAAAAAAAAAATCCCTCTGCCCCACAGTATGCTAAATGAGAGCTTTATTTTGTAATTTTCAGAGTGATTAGTTCAGTGTAGATATTTAATGTTTCTCTTCAGGAGATATCACTTGAATGTTAAAGTCCTCGGCTTGGAATCTGGCACACTAACCCTATTCTTAGTTGGGGGCTGGATTTCAACTATTCCGTCTAGAACACGGGTGTCAAACTCGTGTCGTCATGGTGTTGTCACGTGACATATCGCGACTTTCCCTCCCTTTGCTAAAGCGGGCATGGGCACGGCCAGCCCATGACGCATCTGGCCCATGGCCAGCGAATTTGACAGCCCTGGTCTAGAATAACGGAGTTGGAGGTCTTGTAGCCCAACCTCCTGCTCAAGCAGGAAACTCTATACCATTTCAGACAAATGGTTGTCCAATCTCTTCTTAAAAACTTCCAGTGTTGGAGCATTCACAACTTCTGGAGGCAAAATATTCGACTGATTAATTTTTCTGTCAGGAAATTTCTTCTTAGTCTGAAAAAAATTCATTAAATGAAAAACACAGAAAATAATTTGAAAAATCCTGGAATTTGGGTATTTCTCAGGGTGTTTGATAGGGACACAGTAGATTATTGGAAAAAGTATATCTATATTCATCTGTACTCTGAGTATCTCCATGTAAGGCAAATATTGCTGCCAATCCTCCATAATAACTCTTTCCAAAGTTGTGCACCAATGGCTCTGCAATTTCTTACTGTGCAAAGAAGTAGAGATTATATACTATAAATACACCACAGTTCACAATAATAAATATTTAAGCCTTAGTATTAAATTTATATTCACACTCAAGCCAGTTTTATTATAATTTTATGGAAATTGGACTTCATTTGCAACAGTGCTTTGTCATCCTCCAGATAATGCTGTAATAGCAATATTTTACTTTCAATGAATAAAAAGTCTCAAAAACAGCTAAGGCATTGGCACATAAAGTATCCTAAATGGTAAAATCATATGGTATGGAAATAAAATTTAATACCCTGGTAGTCTATAGAACCACCAGTATTTTGATGCAGTAAGTTGCCAACTATAAGCTGCAAGAAGGTTCAGATTCAAGTTTGGTTTGTCAGGGCTCAGTTTGAATCCACAAAACTGCAGTGGTGAGAAAATAAATAACCTGACATGAATAAACTAGCTAGTGCTGGCTGATTTCTTAAAACAATCATGGTATCCATACCATTTCTGGATGCAAAATCAGACCTAGAATTTTCCAGCTGGCTCTGCTTCCTGACACATGGAGCAGTGAAACGGACACACTCCTCAGCATCACAAAGCTGCAGCTATTTTAAGAGCAGGAAGAACCACTGGACCAGCCCTCCATTTTCATTTTCCAGCTGGCTCCTTTCCTTTGCACTATCCTACCATTCTGCTAGCTGCGCTCCTGCTGATGTTTTGCACTCTCTCTCTATCCTGTATATATAAAATGGCAACTGAAGCCACTCTTGAAAAAGCAGTAATTCTCATCTCTGCCAGATCAATAAAAATGTTACAGGGAAAGATGCAGGTATAGCAGAAAGAGGTGCAGTGCTTGATGTGGCAAAATGTGTGATATGGTGGTATCTTAGTTATTAATTAGTTATTTTGCACTAGTTGTGAATGCACTAGGACACTCCAGGAGTCCTTTCAACAGCCCTTCTTCTCTTCCATTGATTTAATGTTCTTTTCTTCCACTGTTTATATATCATTAAAAATAGCCATTGTATAATTTCTCTGGCAAACAAGTATGGGCCAGAGATTCTTGTAACATTTTATCTAAATATAAGCTCATGCCTGCCTAGAAGTATATCTTACAAACTTTAGTGAGATATATGCCCTTGAAACACATTAGCCTTAGTAGATTTCTATAATTATAACAATAGTAATAATTTTGTATGATTTAATATCTTTTTTATTTCAAATATATCGAAAATTTAATTTAAATTACTAACATAGCAGGTACATTCAATTGAATAAATTAATACAGTCCAATATATACAATTTTAGTTGCTCTTCACTGTCCTATAATACTCTATATTTTAGTATAGCCTTTATTGTCATTGTACATCATGTATACAATGAAATTCGTTCTATTGGAAATTCTATTGAAATTTTCTTCTATTGGAGACTTTATAATGCAATTTGAGAAGTTAAATCAATTTAACTTTACATATTTACAGTTTAAGAAGTTACCAGATTAATTTTATAAAACCGAGATGAGGTTATTGATTCTAATTTGCTATATAGAAAATACGTACAATAGTGAATTAAAAAGCCAAAGATTCATGTGTGTAATTATTGCATAAGCAATATATAATGCCAACAATCCTGTTAGTCAATTGTTATTCTAAACAGTTTTTTTTAAAGCTTTTATTTCAAACTGGAATAAACAGCTTTCTGCATTGGTTTAATAAACCGTCATTGAAGCTACTTCTGCAAGATCTTTTAGCACACTCTGCTAAAACAGGTCTTTTGCATTTGGTGAGTTAAATCACTTATTTTACAATATAAGAAATCACTGATTTTATAATATAACTTATAGTGGTATTCATCTGCTATCAGTAAAGAAGAAATATTTATTTTGTACCATACAGAATGGATAAGAAATTCTTCAGGAAACAATATATAGCCATTTCTAGTTTTATCACTGTATTCCTCTAACTTTTAAAACAGCATCTTCTTACCCTATTTACAGTTCATATTATGCCTTAAAAAGTAGAATAGAACATACACGGTACGGCCTGAAAAAATACCCAGGAAACCCTCAGCTCATTGCTATTTCTTTTCTTATATAACCAAATGAGAAAAAACTAAACTTTTTAAATTAATACTGAGAGACTGAAAAACACATATTTCTGGTTAACATAAAGAGATCACATAGTTTCAGAGGCTATGTCTGATACAGGGTTCTTGCAATACTAATGAAAAAATAAAGTACTGTACAATAAAGTACTGTTTCTAACTTCACTTCCATTCACCATCAGGTCTTCCTGGTGCTCTGCTCCCCCCAGCAGCCCCCAAATGCCTCGACCATGCTCCAAAGAATGCCCCACCCTTTCAGAGCAGCCCAAATACACAACAGAAATGTAACATTTTCTATGCTATTTGCCAGTGGCATTACACAAACATAACCAACACACTGAAGCAAATGATAAATAGATAATTTAATTGTTGAAGATGAAAAGTTTCACAAAAATTATTAGAAAACTTAAAATTTCAGTTTGAAGTATACAGTATTTACAAACATGATGCCTCATTACAGAACTCCTGTCCAATATTCCAGATGAAGTTTTGTTCCACTTTTTGGGAATCAAAGAACATGCAACCCACAGAAGTAGACAGATAATTAACCACAGGCTGTATTGCATTTCCATTTTTTTTAAAAAAAAGACTCAATAGAATAAAAAACATCCTGTGTATTACAATGTATAAACTCACAGATTATCCACATCTCATATTAACACCTGGAAAGCATATAAAATTGCAAATTATCTGACATTAATACTGCGCCATGTCAACAATATAAAAGAATAGGCAAGTTAGTGTAAGAAACTTCCCAAAATATATTTGCCCATGAAATCTACCACAATTACATTGTTTTAAATCAGATCATTTTAAACTCCAACTTTTAAATTAAAATAGTAAAGTTTTAAATTGCTGTTTCTTAATCAGAGATTCTAAAATTCTGATCTATAATGAATATTAAAAGAAAAAGCAGGGATCATTACTGATTACAATAGCACTATAGTAACAATTACATAAATATTTCTCAAAATATTTCTCAAGGAATTACCAAAGTCTATTTATTTCTCATTGAGTGATGCTTTCTTCCTTTCTTGTCATAGCAAAAATTAGTTCCTTTGAAAAAAAATAATCACATTAATTTTAGCTTCACATGAGCATTTCTCCCCAGCATACTATCTGCTTTTAATTCCAGGCACAGCAAAGCTCTCCTTGCAGACAGAACATCGTGCTAGTTGCACTGAATTGATTGACAGGATAAACAACTAATGAGTGAGCAGAGTGTTCATCCTGGGGTGTGTCATTACCATGGAAAGCACAACAGAGACGTTTCTATATTCAAGGGAGGTTGCAGTGCACTAAAGTGCTTAAAGAGCAAAAAAAGTTTAAAGAGACACAATACTCTTTTAGAATCGAAAGAGAAATTTATCAGAACTAATCCTTTTTATATTTAAAAATAAAAGAAACAATGCTTGTTTACATGCATTCAACGAGAATAGCTTTTGTTGTGATTAACTGCTATTAATGGATAACCCTTACAGTTCAATTATTTTTTTCTGAATGACAAGTTCAAACTAATGTAATCTTTCATATTTCCATATTTCCACATGGGAAAAAATAACTCAGCTGATGAGAACTGTATGTATTACTACAGTTCTTGAAGTATGAAACAATGCTGCAAATATGCCTTTATACCATCAATTAGACCTAGGCTTCAAAAATTAGAGAAGAAGAACTGTATCAATGCAAACCTTTTCTTCTGTTGAATTCACTTAATTTTCTTTAACCTGCAATTGTTGTGAACCACAACTCCCAACATATATTACCATTCGTCATACTGTCTGAAATTTTCTTCAGCAACATCTGGAGGAACACAGGTTTCCTGCTCCAGAATGATAAATGGTGTTTAAATCTCCTTAAGCCTCTGTAAAAAGGTTTAATTAGAAGTCAGACTTTTCCCACTATTAATCAGTGAGTGTCCTTGATATTTGAGCTTTCTCTCTGGACGGCAAACATATTTCACTAGGATCCATCTTCTATTAAAGCCAAGCCTGCCATTCCTTGCTCTTTTCATGTGTGTGAATACATGTATCGAAAACCGCTGGTAGCAAACTAAATAGAAATGCTGGGGGTTTTTTTTCTTTTAATTTTGCATATAGAAAAAAAAGTGCCATCTCCTCTTCCACAGAAGCCTACATTTTGTAATGTATTCTAGAAGCAGAAAGGAGGTCTTCTAACTGTGATAGAATATCACATGGTATATTGGCTGTTCCCTATACATTTGGCAGCCTCATGAGAATGGTTAAAAAAAAATCTGCTCCTCTTGCTTGCTTTAGAATATTTCAAGGGGGAAAAGTTCCACAGCCATATGAATTGCACGAGATAATAATCTCATTATTAAACAGAGATCCACATCTTCTTTAGGACAACATTAGTTTATATCAATGCATATGCATTTTATGTAATTATGGCTTTCTAACAGCAAGTAACAATTAAATTATGATATTTCACAAACCTTGTGATTCATTTGTGCATCATAATACAGGCCCCAGGCAATATTTAGAACTACTTTGTAGATCCAAATTCTATTAAGGGTTATCAGAGATAACAACACATGTATTTTAACCTTGATCAAATAAGCCAACTTTATATTCCTTCCTTATACTTTTAACAATCTTGATCTTTAGTTCCTTCAAATAATGTCTTACACTCAATTTCATTTTTTCTTTGACTCTTCTCACACAAGGTTTTCAAAGCTTTAATAAATCTCTTTTGTAAATCAAATATAAGAAACTTATCCAGGTCACTCTTTTGGTTTGTTATTTGTGTATCCTTTTTAATCATTAAGAAAGTGGATGGTTTCATTTGTTTGTGTAGCATCTTTTTACGTATCATTCTTGTAGACTGTCATTTTTAAATCCACTTTCAGATCAGTCTGGTGAAACTTGTTCCTTCTTCAGTAGCATCTTTTAAACACAGTCTATCTATAGAAGAAGACACTCTTAAAATTAACTACTGGGTCCACTGTTCTTAAGTGTTAGCCAATATATCCAATGTTATTTTGCTCCATTCTGTATTAGTAAAGCGAATTTAAGTGTTCTCCTTTAATTGTAATCTTTATTTCCTTCTGGTTTCCTATCCTGTCCCAATTTTAAAGTCTCATCCAATCATGTTTTTTTTTTTTCAAAAAAAATTCAAAACAAAAACACGTTTCCCATGGGAAGGATTTTTATCATTAATTCCAAATTTCTTTCATTTCAAATTCATTTCAAACATTTAGTGTTTTTATAACTTTCCAAAATCAAACTTCTACATACCCTTTTCACTATTTGTTCTGTTCTGTTTTTTAAATCCTTAAACTTGTATTTAAAGCTTTTTTTGTTAAAAGTTTGAAGGAAATTCATCTGGAGATTTGTTAATCCAAAGGTTCCTAATAGTTAAAAAGCAGTTAACAAGCAATTTTAGAAAAAACAACTATGCTACCCCAAAGTCCTTTCTGAAGGTTCCAATTGCACTTTCAATAGGATGGTTACTTCCTTGTTTTGCAGAACTTTCAACTTTGCTGTCTTGTGGCCTTGTAAGTAACAAAATTTCTGAAGCACTTGTGGTCAATCTTAAGTGTTCTTATGTTGAGAGGATTAACAAAGAGCCTCTCCACTCACAAGCTCTTCATTTGGCTGCATTCTGCTTTTAACAGAGCAGTCCCCAGTTCACCATTTCTTCTCCAGAAGTCCACCCCAAACTTTTTTGGATACACAGTAATTTTTTCTCTCTTTGTTAAGCAAATGTCTAATTATATATTTCTACCACAGTGGAACCGCAGAAAAAAAAAAGTGCTACAAGACAAAATAAGCCATAGACCCCTGAGTTACTTTTTCTGTGAACAGCTTGATGGAGAAAACAAAAATGCTTAATGTTGGGTTAAAAAGAGCGTTTTGTCCCAGTTATAGTCTAGTCTTAAATATTATTAAGAATGATAAAGAAGAACTTTTTCTTCTCAGCATGTCTATTACTAATCTTGTTCAATTACCTTAGCCCAGTACTAATAAAAAGTTTTTCTGAAATTTCTAAAAATATTGGGTGAGATTAATAAATGATATTACCAAGGCTTAGAAGGAAAATTAAACCTTACATTCACTGATCCTGACAACAACTTATATCGATTAATTAAGAATAAACAACAACAAATGCATCACACTGAGGCCACTAGGAACAGGAAGCTTGCAATTAATGGATCAGGACAATGCTCCAGTCCAAATGTTAACCAGCTACAAAAATGTAATAATCCAAAAGAATAAAAATTGAGATGAAGCCTCTAATTTAAGAATAGTTGAAATACTGGTGTCAAGAATATCTTGTTCCAGCAAACAATTAATTAATTAAAAATTGGCATGAATCTATCCTGGAAGAAAAGGAACATAAAGTAGCATTGTAACTCAGAGGTGGGCAACTATGGCCCTTTTATGACTTGTGGACTTCAATTAGGAGTCTGTGTGGAGCAGCGGACTAAAGCACTGTTAAAGTAGCCATTAGCTGCCAGCTGCCTGCAATTACTGCGAGTTCAAATCTCACCAGGCTCAGGGTTGACTCAGCCTTTCATCCTTCCGAGGTAGGTAAAATGAGGACCCGGTTTGTGGGGGCAATAAGCTGACTTTGTATAAAAAAGAACACTACTTGGGGGGGCCAAAAGCCCTACTAATATATAAAAGTATGAAGGCTATTGCTTAATGCATTGTAAGCCACCCTGAGTCTCCGGAGAAGAGCGGCATATAAATCGAACCAATAAATAAATAAATATATTCCCAGAATTCCTGAGCTAACATGGCTGGCTCAGGAATTCTGGGAGTTGAAGTTCACAAGTCATAAAAGGGCCATAGTTGCCCACCCCTGATTGCAACCCAAATTCAATATAAGTAAAAGATCTATGAACAACTAAAGTTGAAGTACAAAGGAAAATCTCAGAGCATGGGTAAAAGAAACAAAGGGTTAATATAAAGAATGATCAGTGCAATGTTCGTTTTGTTGATGTGCTATGGTTAAGTTTACAAATGCACTCTATGCATTTTTTGCTTCTTTAAGCTTTAAGATGCCTTTAAAATAAAGCATGTTCTATTTTCAAAAAGCATTCTAAAAATTTAGCATCCTGACAACTGAATAGTTGGGTCACAGGATGATATACAGAATAGAGAAATACCCAAGCTAAACATAACAATGTGGCGTCTTCTAGATTGTTGTATGGTTATTTGACTGGTTAATGAGAATATTGGGAGCAACACATTTGTGCAAGGTATCAAAATTATGGCTGTGACTAACATAATCGAAGTTCTGCCACTTGGCCATTGGTGTGTACAATATACATTAAAATGAGCAGGTCTTTGATTGCCTGGTTGTTCCCAGCATTTTGACACTGTTGACTCTCTTTCCATGTACACCAATTTTTTTGTTAAAATTTATTTCTAAGTTCCTATTGTTGTTATGAAACTATAACTAAGAAACCATGTATGTATTACAGACCATTTTGTATTCACTACATGCTTGTATACTTCTCTGCCTACTTGATTACAATCTTTTGGAGTACCTTCTCTATATGGCTTGAGACAGTGAACTTTGGTATGCATGCATTCTGGGTATGTTCCTGGGCCTTATGTGGTTTATGGTACATTTATTGCAGTGACATGTTGGTCTGGCATCTCTTCAGTTCTTACATATGCAATTTTTGGCCGTTTGTTGATATCTTAAGAATATGAATCATAGGGTAAGGCATTCATCCTGCACTTTCCCCCCTGTAACACTGTTCTAGTTCCTGAATTATTCAAGTAGCAATTGAGGATTTCACAATTTCACAAAAATAATATAACTAATACCAATCTTGTTTAGATACCATTAGCACCAAGCCTAATACCTTCTGATTTGATTCAAGATTATCTAGGATCTTTGTTTTAATTTGTGATTTTTGTACTATGTCTGAAGTGTTAATTGAATTGCTTATGTTTTAACACCTCATTATAAACTGCTTTTACTATTCTGAATATTGTGATTTTGTTTTTGAAAAATGGCTTTAAAATAAAGATGAACAATAAGCTAGTCACACAATATTACACAGTACATAAAATTGTAATGTTTAAAATATGAGTGCAAATTAAGGAAGGTATGTTTTTGAATTATTATTTTGGAAAGTAGACACTTCCCCAGGCTTCTGATATTTAATACCCATTATATCCATATCTATTTTTTATTTGCAATATTGTCTGTACTATATTAATGTATGTAGAAACTGTTTTAAGAGTAATAATTTAAGCCAAAAATGCTCTACTTATAATGTATATTACGATAATACTGATTTTTCAAATTAATAATTGCATGTCTGAAAGTCTGAAATAATGTTTGTAAATTGGAGAAAAACATGGAGCTATTTTACTGGAATTGGGTAAGAAAACAAGCAGTATTAACAGCTGAGAAATGTCCAATTCTTTCCCAATAATCCATGAAGAAAAAAAAAACTGCTTAGGAATGAAAGATTGGTAAACAAAATGCTTACTGTTCTTGTTAGTATTTCAAATCACCCCTAACTTTTTGGATGTACATGTTTAAATAAGCAAACTATCTGTTACATATGTTTACATGTAACTACTGCCTGACCTTTGCTAGTCACAAAAGGCCAACAGCATTATACACTGAGATTCCCAGACTATTATACAACAGAGAAAAATTAAACTACGCATGTTAATTTCTTATCTACGCATTAGATAAACATGTATTTGCAACTTTTACTTAACAACATTAGTCGATGAAACTTCTCCATGTAGAAATTAAGCAATTTTAAACAAATGCTGTGTTTTCTAAAGTTGATAACTAGCATTTACTTACCTCCCACTCCTTAACAGCTGTTTCATTAACTGAATCTTCACCCGCCTGAGTTTCTATTTTTTTTACTACGATAAATCCTGGCTCTCTATTTGATTCTCCTGTATCTTCTGCATATAATTCTGGACTCCACTGAACAAAAAATGCATACAGATGTTCAGTCCTTTGAAAGGGAAAATGAAAAATAAATTGATACCCATTCAGATTTGTACAAACTTGAAAATATTGTTTTTTAAGTAGTAATTCACTGTATCTTTTCACTGTCAGTTACTCATGCTTTTCTTTGAAAATCAAGAGAAAGAATATTCATATAAAGTCTATTCTATAATGTAAGCTAAAGCTATGGTGGACAATATTTTCAGTATCTTAGTACATAGCTAGCACTGATTATGGCATCCTCAACAGATTATAAATCTGAAAAGGGCTTATTAGTTTCATTAGGAAAAACAAGAAGTGAATAGAAGAGGACAACACATCTAGTTGGCAGGATTAGACAACTAGCTAAACTGGGTAGGACTTGCTTAGTATTTAGGCAACATAATCAAGCTTGATTCAAGGGGTTTCTTTAGAAGAAAAAGACATAACAGGAAAGACTTGTTTATCTCAAATACATGATACTAGAAATCAAAGATTAAGAATTTATAATTGGCCATGTTTGCTCATCTAGTCTGACATGTTTTTCCCAGAGTGCCCAGGCAAATGCTTCTGAGAAACACATTAAGAAAAAAAAATCTTCCTATTGTTATGAGAAAGTGGTAATTCTAGACATTCTGTTTCAGAAAAGATTCAGACCTATGGAAATTATGATTCTCTTATTATCCATGAATTTCTCAAATTTCCAACACTTAACTAACTGGTAAAGAAGCTTGGCAGCATCACTTGGTCAGCCTGGTTAAAAGATATAAAAATAAGGTTTCCAGGCCACAGCTTGGCATGAGCACAGGAAGTCTATGCTGAACTTAGCAGAGTGACTTGTGACCTTCTTTGCTGGCTTCTGCTTGAGAGAAGCCATCAGAGAAGGTCATAAAAGGTGAGCACCTGACCACAAGGCACTTGAACCGTCACAACTGCAAGCCAGTTGCCAAATGCCCAAATCACAATGATGTGACTGTGAGGACCCTTTAATGGCCAGAACTTCAAGGATTAGTCATAAATACCATAAATGCAGTGCCGAATGGTGGCTGAATGATTGGTTGATAAGAAAAGACTATCTGTAAAGAGGCAATTAACAAGAACACAACACCCAAAAGTTTGAATGACTATTGTTGTGAAAACAGTACAAAAAACTTAGCCCAATATAATTTCATAATAAATGATCCATTGCTTGGATGATCATTTCAATAAGGCAACAGTATCTCATACAGTTAAGGAGTCAGGTCTGCTATGATCTTCATATCGTTCACTTGAATCTAATCTACTAGAAAACAAATGGCCAATTTCAATAGAGAGAATATATCAAGAAAAATTCTGAAACTACCAAGTAAGAAATAAGCAACAATTCTGTAAAAAAAAACACCACACACTGAATTAAGAAAACTGATGGCAAGTGGTAATAAAATAATATTTCTTGTATAGTTGAAACCTTTAGCCAATTTCGTTGTATACATGATGTACAATGACAATAAATTCATAAGGGTGTGGAATTGTCTCAAGATGAAGATAGCTTTAATATCATTTTAGAAATGGAAAGATAAAAGCCTTCCTCTACAATAAATATACATAGAAAATATCCATCTTACCTTTCTGATGGCACAGCAAACCAATATTCATGCTTCTTATCTCTTTGTGCATATTGCTGCATCAATGCACTTGCCTGTGATACAAAAGTTTTTCGCATTGGCTTGCCCACTTTGAGACACAAAAACTTGTATAATCGATGTCTTCTCTTTTCTTTTATTAAAGGACCTTTTATAAAGAGATAAGATGCCAGACTGTGGTTGGCAAGTTTGCTTTGCTAATTATTAAATATTAAATTAATTACTGGATAAATTTGGGTGTATCTTTAAAAACTGATTAGATATTGTTATTCTGCTTAATGTTAACTAGCTATTATAGCACCGGTGCACAATCTGTAGTTAAGAAGGCTACATGTGAACATCTAGCTCTCTGTTTACACCTCCTGTAATCCTAAAGCTTCAGATCTCAAATCTGGAAAGTAAATAGTGAAATGGATTCATCAAACCACAGCAGAGACTTAAGACACCCATGAAACCACAAATCCTTAAAATCAGGCCCATATTTCTTATTTTGGGAGAATGGTAGCCAAACCAGTATTTTGCACGACTTAAAATATTGACTTTATCTCTTAAGCCCCAACCTATGGGGCGGAGGGGGGAGGAACAAGTGGATGCAAACATTTAAGCATAGGAAGTTTGCAGCCACTTGTTTTCCTTTATTAAACAAATTACCTTACATTAGCAGCTATGCTTCCTATGGCCCAACCCCCAGTTGCCTGACTATCCATTACAACGTATGATGCAACAAATCAGTTCCTGCTCTCTATCTACAATTATATAAGCTACCGTGACTAAAGTTATCTCCATTGACCTTTAAGATATATGCCCATACAACAAATATTGCATGATCATTTACTACAATGTTAATCAGCACAAAGGAATGTAGACCTGACATTGTTAAGGGGAGACTTTGACAAAAAGTTCTGGGAAAGAAACAAAAGCTTGAGAAAGAACTAAAAATAACACCACCCTGCTTTTAAAACGGGGCAGAGAGAAATTTGTCAGTTTTCAAGTTTTTGTTATTCTACTCCATAAATTAATAATGAAGAATATTCCTGGACTCTCTTGCTGTGCTTGTTTCTTGACCCTTGTCTATCTTGAGGGGCTAAACAATTGGCCAGCAGAAGAAACATTTCTAAAGAATGGTCCTCTCAAATATCAAATCATCTGCAGTGTTCCAAACTTCCAAATCACCTGCTCTCACAAATTGCTCTAAGTGTTTGTGTGTTTTGTTCTGGAAGAAAGGAATTTCATGTGAAGGGGAGGGGCTAAGCCTGAATACAAAAGCATGAAGCCACTTCATGATGATTAATGTCTTTAAATACAAAATATAGATTTAAAAAGTCCTAATAACTAATATTATCCAGGAAACATATTGCTATGTGTATCATTACTTACTGCAATCATATTCTATCAACACTGATACAAGTAACTTTTAGAAACAGAATACTTTTAGCACCGTAGCATTTCATAAGAAATTTATGGTTAAAGGTGGGACTAATTAAACATAATTGTGGAAGCTATGCTAATTAGATAAGTTTTGCTTAAGGGGAGATGGAAAAACTATTAAAAATATTTAAAATTGGCACTAAAAAACAGAAACATTTGTAAAAACAATACGGCATATTCAGAAACAGTCACACTGCAAAGTAAGTTATGGGAGGCAATAAACCAGCAATCAAAAATACCAGGCCCAGATGAAACATCCATTAAACACTTTAATGGCATAAGAGGCAGTTAAAGTGCTAACAGCTCTTTGTCAACAATACAAGTAAGTGTTACATGAACTAGAAATGTAACATGATTAATGGAGAGAACAAGAGAACTTAACATATACCTTTGCTTTATTTATACAGCATAATCTTTGTATAAATTATGTAAAATAATATATATATTATGGTTAAAGATTAAGTCTGAAAGGCATGCCAGTACATATGATTATTCTTTTGAGGAACCTTTATCATAAACAACAAACTACTTTAAGAAATTAAGTTTGGGGTACCCAGACAAAAAGACATTAAGTTTGGGGGGAAAAGTGGTTCAAAATATGGAGGGCAATGAGATTGGAATGAAAAGGATTCCTATCCTCTATTTACCTCTAATTTACTCTAATAATTTAGACTCTTTTAATTCATTTAAAGTTTGTGCAAAATTTATACACAATTCAAAAATTTTGAATGTGTACATAATTCAAAAATAAAGATGTTTCTGACAATAGATACCAAATAGTTAAAGCTATGATTTTGCCACTAATAATGGAGAAATAGTTGGAAAACTGGGTACTGAAAATGACCAAGACATAGAAGGGAAATTTTTTGAATTATGGATATAGAGACAGGTTACTAAGAATACCATGGACTTCAAGAACCACCAATAAGTTCTGGAAAAATAAGAAGCAAGGATTAACAAGCAGAAGCAAGCAGAAACTGACATATTTTATAAGTGTGATGATGGAATGTCAGGCAAGGGTTGTAGCAAGGAAGATAACAGAAGCAGCGAATATCAAAAAAACATCCAGAACCAGGAGAGCCATGTTACGTGTCAAATCTACAAAAGAGATGGTGGGTTCCAAGAAGAGACTCTTTGCTGTCATGGGGACTGCCCTGTGGAACATTATCCCTCCCTGATCTTAGATTTGTCCCCTAAGCCTCTAGGAAGGCCTTGAACGCATGGCTCTGCCACCATGCTTGCTCCAGCAACGATGGGGAGTTCTTCCAATGGCTGCACTGAGCTAACGTAAATGAAGTCTGCAGCTGATTATGATTCTGTATTTTTAAACTGATTACTGATGGTTTTTATATTTTTTTGTATAACCTGTTTTTATTGTTTATACCAGTTGGTTAGCCAGCCAGGTCACCAGGACCAACCCAGATTGGATTCTGAATTGATGGAAGATGATGATTTATAATGATTCTTGTGGATTATCAAGAGTGACAAGACCCTTCACAATACAGTGGTAGAAAAATGGTGCTAAAAGTTAACACTGGCCGTCTTTTGCTTTCTCTCACAGAAATCAGATCCTTCAGAAATAGTACATTTTGCACTATCCCATATGCATTTTGATTACAATAAAATTGGAAATGTAACAATATTTTTTCCAACCATGTGCACAAAGAATAATTAAGATTTATTGAGGAATTTTATGGTTATACTATATTAACTTTAAACTCTTACCTTCTATAGTTCCATCTACTGTTGCCATTTTGTGTTTCATTTCTTTATGCACTTCCTGGTGGATGGTATCCCGTTGCTGTTTGGTTTGTTGCATAGTATGGGTCTTCCAAAGCTTCCGCAGCATCTCTGTATCTGTCTCAGACTCTTGAGTTGGCAGTTTCACAGTTTCCCCTTCATTTGTGGCCTCTTTTTGAGAATCAGTTTTTTCAGAATCCAAATGCTGCTCACCCTCTGGTACATTTCCTTCTACAGGTTCCTGACATGTTCCATGTTGTGCTTCAGCATCAGAAATAGATCCTTCTACAATATTCTGAACTTCTTTTATTGCTTTCTCCGCTGCTTTTGAGTCCACAGTATCTTTAACAGAAGTACTGCCATCATTCAAAGGCTGTTCTCCACTGGAGTTTACATCCCCAATATTATTAACAGAGTCTGAAATATCCTTTACGTGTTCTCCACCAGTGTGGTTTACTGTCTGGACCGATTCAGATGAAGCTCCAGAAGATTTGTCTTGTCGAAGATCATCCAGAAGCTCTTCCCGTATAGGAGACAGTTCCGACTCAGTGAAAACATCTTCTGATAGAGATTCTTCTGTACTCCTTGGAGCAGTACTGGCACTATCATTTCCTGTATCTCTCATTCTTAATTCCATTTCATCAGTATTACTTCTGGTAATTTTCTTGAAGTGGCAGAGATCTTTTACAGATAACTGACCTACATCACTAAAAAGTAAAGAAGACCTCTGTGTTATAACCTGAGAAAACAAAATGCACATAACTTTTTTTTAAAACTGGGATCACTTTAATAGAACCAGTTTGTTAATTATTCGTTAAGCAGTTATACAACATATCTCTGTAGAGAACACCCCCCCACCTCCCACCCATTAGCAGTGGACAAGATTTATTCATTGCAAAAGTGTCTATAATACTAATTCTATGAGCCTGAGTGGTGTACAATAAAATAAAGATATATCCCAGTTGTGTTTAATAAATACATAAAACACGAATACAAATAAACAGGATGGCACTTAAAATAGCTAGGTACCATAAGCCTATTTAAAAAGGATGGTTTTTAAAATCTTGAATGTTAGAAAAGAGAGAGCCAGACACACCTCTATGGGCATTGTATTCCATAATGTGTGGGGTACAATGGAGAAAGCTTAATTTCTAGCCCACCTTTAGCTCAAGAAAGGATTTTTTTCTTTTATAGAATAGTCTTATATTCAAACATAGGTAACTCGTTGAGCTACCTTATGAGGGACAAAATTCCTCATTCTTGTTGTAGTAGCTGTAGATAATTTAACTTCTGCAGGTTTATTTTCCAAATTTTATTTTTGTATTTACAGGCTTTTAAAGAAACCATTATTTGGGGCACATTCTATGGAGAAGAATTTGCATGGAGAATTTCATGCTAAATCAATAAAACAAAGTCCTACTTATACATAATTATTGTGTCACAAAAACAACCAATATTTTATTTAAAGTGATTAATGAAGCTGGTCACAAATCCATGTAGATAATATGAGAATCTGGTAACATGTCAAATCAGAAAACATATCTAAATAACTTTCTAAAAATAAAATGAAATATTAATTTAGATTCAATGACTAGTAATCCCCTCATAAACACTGGTTTTTAATGCTTTTGGATAGAAAGCAAAATTGTGCTAACTTTAAAAGCTATGGTATAAGTAGTGATTCCAAACCTCTTTGTCCCAAAAGTCCATAAAAACAGTGGGGTGGGGTTTTCTTTTGCCTCAAGAAGGCAACATAGGGTGATTTGATGATTAATGTAACTAATACAGCTGCCATGCAAATGCAAATGCAATTTTTTTTCATTTGACTTCCACACAGAGAGATAGAGATGTGTACACATACATACACTAATCTATCTTACATGGGTAACGAATCCTTTATTTTGCCATCTGCATCTTTATACATAGCAGCTGACATCACTTCTTCCATTGGACACATGATGCCATATTCTTCACAGCCATTTTGTTGAACCAATGGATCTGTTTTATGTGGATCGAACATTATATTGTTTGGTGTCACTAGGAGCACACCGGTGACAGTTCCCTAAGATAAGGAGAAAATAATCAAACTTCGTGCAAAAATAAACCAAATCTTTTCAAATTATGTCTAGAAGTGATCTCATCACTTCATTACTTAATGAATACTGAGTATTTCTGTTAAAGTCTAACAAACACATTCAGCTTTCTTATAAACCACTGAAAAATTGTAAATTCCTGAGAAATATAATATTTGAGGAAAAACAGTTTTGCCTAGTTAACATTATACCAATATATAGAAGTTATTGCTGTGAAAAAGGAAGTTTTAGCCATAATTCAGAAATATTGTAAAATGGTACTGTAAGATAATTTTGTATTTAAATTGTTTAATTGACTAGAACTGTCTTTAATGAATCTTAGTATAAACTTAACATTTCAGCAGTTATATTTTCACATAATATAAAACATTTTTTAAAAAGCAGTAATTTATAAATCATGCCACAAATGATATCACGTTACATATTTCCAATATTTTATGAAATTGTGGTTATGAAGTTATCAATATAAAAACCTATTTTTTTTCAAGATGCTGTCCCTAAAAAGGAAAGATTCCTGTGCATTTCTTCAGATATGAATTGCTTGCATTTGAAAGGGTTATACAGCTCTGAAGAAGCAGAAAGAGGTGCTATATATACTGTTTGAGATGTATATTATGTATACGACAGTAAAGGTAGATTTAACAAATACATAATAAATAAGTTTGGGAATTTCAATCTCTCTCTCTCTCTCTCTCTCTCTCTCTCTCTCTATCTCTCTCTCTCTCACTCACTCACACACACACACACACACACACACACACACACACCTAAATAGACTGAAGCCTATGTAGCAGCCCAGAAAGAAATATTTCAAGAATATCATTCCTAAATATAATATTATATCTATCTATCTATCTGTCTGTCTGTCTGTCTGTCTGTATATGTATATGTATATATAATGAAATTAAGAATCAAACACATAAATAAAACCAATTATCATTTGCTTATAAGATCAATTTGGTTTTTTCTCCTTTAGGCTTGCAGATATTCAGAAGTATTTATTTTGGAAAATTATGTTAAAACTCTTGACTTTTATTCAGTTTACCATAGAAAGTGTCAGAGGAAGGAAAAAGAGGCACAAAGGCAGGATATGGATCGAGTTATATCTAGTACAGATTGGAGAATTGATATATGTTTTTACTTTATGCTTTTACTGTCATGAGGAAAATCTAGAGAGAAAAATATTTTGTGTGTTGTTGAGTCCTTAGGTCAAAGGAAGGAAAGGACAAAAAAAAGAGGAAGCGAAATTGATACAGGCAAATGAAAGGCGGAAACAAGAGAGGGAAGGAAAAACCCACATTTCAGCCACTTAGTCATTCCTGTTTTAAGCAGCAGCAGCAGCAGCAGGTTTTCGTATTGGGTAAGAAAAGGTATTCTCAAAAATAGCAGCATTTCCACTACTTAGTTTCTATCACATTTCTTGTCTTTATTGTCTTTCCTTGCTGAAAGGAGGAAAGTGAATGTGAATGCAATTTTGAGTAGTTCTCTGCAAGAGTTATTTGTATGTGAGAATCTTGAATAAATGCAGATGGAAAATTAATTAATTAACTGGAGTATCTTTTTAAGAGGCACTTAAGAGTTTATACAGTACTTTTTTCCCCCTTATCCTAATAGTGCCACATTTTTTTGTGAGGGGAATGTGACTTCTGCAAGTTATACGCACAGAGACACAATAAAACCTATGCACACATTTTCTAAGGAAGACATTAGATTCTTCTGGAATTGCTAATAATAAATTGACAAGGAGACAAAGTTAGACACTATAAGGTGAAGTCTTTATTTTCTGTTTTGTCTTCCTTTTGGGGAGATCATCTTAAATTCAGAGAATATCCTCTTCTCCAATATACATGGTAATTTTAAATGGAAAACTTGCTTGGTTTGGGCCATGTCTATTAAATTTCAATGCCTGAAGTGAATTAATGTTTCTATAGCATAACTGGCTTAGAATTTTATAACATTTGTAAGATAGCACAAGTATATCCTTTCCTATTGTCTGAGAACGGAAAAGACAGTTTAAATATTAAGGTTGGGGAAGCATATATGCAAGCATCCTTAAAAAGATGATATTTATAAAAAGATGACAGAACTCAATGGTCCACATAGTCAATAAAAATCTATGTGTATCTTCTGTTGCATCTTTCAACTCAGTTGCTACTTTTTTTCATTCGATATTGCCATCATTACTGTGACAAAGTGGATGAATGTGGCATGGTAATGTATAGCTTTGATAAAGTTGTATGGCTAACCTCTATTTATAGCTAATATCAATTAATGACCAAAATTCTTCTATACTAATAAAAGGAAAATTCTCAAATAATTTAGGCAACACATTATTTTATATAAGAAACATATCATTCTGTACCTTATTACTAGTAATGTATTTACAATTGATCTTGAGAAATTTTTCTGTGAAAGCTTCCTCCTCTTCGGATGTGGATGACACAACCCTTGTAGGCCGAACACATGGATGTGCTGGTATGGCTGTTGTTTCTTTCTTTTGTGCCCCATCTGAATCCTAGAGAAACAAAAACTGCAGTGATGGAACCAAAAATAGGATGTGTTTTATAAATGTAACTTAACGTTGCCAAACCCTTGTAGTATAACAGAGAAGTTCAAAAAAGTCAATGATAAAAATGAGTCATTTTAAAACATCACCATATGTGTTAGAAATGAATTATACAAATAACATTAAATCACAAGCTGATATATGCAAGGTCTACAGTATTTCACAAAGCAATGTAGAAAAATATCTATTATAGTTTTATTTAATATTAAAGATATTAACATTCAAGGTAACAACACTGCTGTCCAATGTTAACATCCACATCAACCTTTCAAACTATTTGAAAACAGAAATAGATTTTTAGATCAGTTTGCCTCAGTTCTGATCAGATTAATGAAACCTGCATACTACAATTTGACTACTCTTTAGGAATGCGCCCTTCAGGAAAAATATTCCAGATGTGTGTAGGCACACACACACACACACACTTACAGCTGTCTTCTCAGCCTCGGCTTCTGAAGATGTAGGTGACAAAGGACTTTCAGGACTAAGTGAGGGGGAACTCTCCACACTGGAAAGATATTCTGGATCAGGAACATATAAAACCTATAAAAACACATTTTGATTAAATCTGATTTAACAGATGCACATATTATTAATTTAAAATTAAATCATTATTTGCAATTGATTCAAAAAGACATGTCTGCATAAATGTCTTATGAAAACTGCAAACTTTAATATTGTGATCAAAAATTGGTTTTTCAATAAATCAGTAGGCATTTAGAAATAGTACAGAAATTATTTATACATTATCTGATATTTCATGAAATGCCTTGTGAATAATACATATTTTATTTTGCTTATCTTTAATTAACTTTTCAGAGTTTGCTTAGGATTTCATACCCACATTTCATATCCACATTTATATGTGATATGAATTTCATTCATGTTATGTTGACTCCAACGAAGACTTTATTTCCCTTTTTCAGAATTTGTATAGAAATATTTTTTTAATAAACTTTGAAAAATGTTAACGATAAATGTAGGTCCTTATTCTTTTATTACTGTTACTTAAGATAACCTGCTAGAACCATGATTCTTTTCTATTTAAACTTTCAAAATGGATCTGGAGTTTATTAATTAGTTAGTTTTAACCATTCAGTCACGTCCGACTCTTGGTGACTTTATAGGCAAGTGTTCTCCATGCTACCCTGTCAATCACAGTTTCTTTCAGTTGTTGGATGTTCATCTTTGTATCAGCTTTGATAGTACCAAGCCAGCAAGTTCTTTGCTTACCCCTTTTTCCTGATCCACTAATGTCACAAGGCAGCCATCGCCAAAGGAAGGAATGCATATAATGTTCAATAAACCATTAATTACTCATATTTTTACTGTACTTATGTAATAAACAATACCTGTCCAGGAACAACTGCTCTGGAAAACAGCTTGTTTAACTGCACCAATTCATTAGGCGTAGTATCAAACTTCAAGGCCACAGTATTCAAAGAATCTTTTGACTCCACCTGTTTAGAGAACAGAAATGCAATTAAGTGATATGTAGCCAAGTCTTCCCTACATTCTTGAAAGTCTAGCACTATATTGTGTATTTTTAGAAGAAAATGGCAGCCAAGAAAAATGTACCGGCCTACATTTTATTAGTAGAATTGAAATACAGTAAAACAATAATTCACTTGCTCTGAATAATCTGGAGTTGAATAAATTTCAAAGTTAAAAAGACTAACCAAATATTTGAGATGCCTACAATTTTATTTGAACAATTTAAAAGTTACTTAAGAACCAATTCTAATAGAATTGTTTTAAAAAATAAGCTGTTCTAAAAATTAATCAGCAGCATGCAGTTTTCTCAAATTTTAAATATTTTATTAGCTGCTATACTGAGAAAGCTAAATAAAAAGCTGATGTTTCTGATTTGACATACAAATTGTTATAACCATAAAATGGGGATTACCTGGTATTCCAAAGAAAGAAAGGAGCAGGGGGTAGGACAAAACACTAATCATTATAAAATGTGATTAGTTTAGATTAAAATAAAAGTTTACTCTCCAACAGCAACACCAGTTCATTAAAAATGAATAATTTATCTGGTGATTCCATGTCCCAAGCTCCATAAACTATTTCTGATTTATTTCTAATAAAAAAAATCAAAACAATGTTAGTTTTTAATGTGCACTGAAGATTTTTAATTAGATTCAACATACACTAAGGAAAAGCTGAAAGACAACTATCTGTCAAATAGATATCAAAACTTTTGAAACATTTGCTGCTGACTCATTGAGACACTAAAGTTTTGCTTATTGTAAACCCCAATCAAGCCAGTCTTTTAAAAATGAATGATGTGGACAATGGCCAACACGGTGCTTCCTGAAAACAGACATCAGTCTGAAACAATGGAAATTATTGTTTCCGTTACAATGCTTGAGGAATTTTGGTCAGTTCCCATAACATGACAGAATTCATTTTGAAAAACAAAACAAAAGAACATAACTCACCTGACAGAAATGACAAAATATAAAATATAACAAATATCAAATGAAAGTCAACTACACTTAATAGAAAGCAATTGTGATTTACAAATTTTAGATTTTAGTTGCCTAAAAGGGCAAAGCATTTTATATCCATGTATTTTTTTAGCTTTTTTAAAAAAATATTGTGTTTATAATATTGTCGTGAATATGAGCCAGGCTGGCACAATGGTTAGAGTGCAGTACTATACGCTATTTCTGGTGCGTGCTGGCTGCCTGCAATTTGGCAGTTCAAATCTCACCAGGCTCAAGGCTGACTCATCCTTCCATCCTTCTGATGGATGAGCCCGGTGGATAAAATGAGGACCCAGATTGTTGGGGGCAACATGTTGACTCTGTAAACTACTTAGAGAGGGCTGTAAAAGCACTGTGAAGCAGTATATAAGTCTAAGTGCTATTGCTATACAATTTCTTTAATTAAAAACAAGCAGCAAAACTGACCTAATACTACTATCCAGCAATACACTCGTCATAATAAGAGGAAATTGAATATCTTTAGTTATTGCTAACATATATTTTTCTTATCAGTATCATTAAAGCACTGATACTTTTACTTTGAAATAACTGCAATCTATATTTTTGCAGTTTAAAATGAATATTTTAAGTAAATAAGGGGCCAACTGGTACTTTTTTAATAGCTGTATTTCATAAACCTTCTGTAAACCACATTTACAAAATACTGAAGGGTAGGTAATGACTTTACAATAATTAGAGCACCATAAAAGCCAAATAAATAATTGGTACAGATTTTTACCACATTGAAAAATAATATCCCTATGTGATAGGAAATATATAGCTAATATGTATTATCATCATCCAAATATGGTCATCTTTATGTCTGCCTCTAAAATTATTCTCCCATTTTCCCCTGCCTAAAGTAAGCCTAGTTTAAATAAAGGCTATCTTTATTTTTACTGTTTCATGCAAAGTATCAACCAGATACTTTACCCAAAGGGATCTAAAATAATGGATACTCACACACACAGTCTTTTTATACTTTTCCAGCAATCTAATTGCTAAATTGCTAGGTTTTCTAAACTGAAACAGTTTATTGTATATTGTATTATTATAAACTGTTATTGAAACAGGAAACAGTAAATAGGCTGGCCTTGCTTAACATTTGTTCAGAGACTATTAACTAGTTACTAAGAACTGAATGAAAGGACTTAAAACCAGTCCTCAAAGTTCTGCCTGTTGCAATCTCCCTGCAATCACATGAACAGAATTTCACTGGCATTTACAACTGCTTTTTTTGCTGACTGCTTACCCATTGTCTCCTGTGCCCCCACTGCCTGATCTGCCCCCCCACAATGCGTGCCACTACTGTATTGGGCAGGGCCTTCTTTCACACTGTCTTTTTTCAGGCAAGTGCAGCTGGGCCATATATCAATTTCTGGCCCCATCCAGGACCTCCATTCCATGCCCAGGGCCTTCTTTTGTGAAAGAAGACCAGTATGAGAAACTGTCCTGACTGTGCCATTGTGAAAGAAGGACTTTTCTAGCCAGATTATTCTTTTGCATCTGGGAATAGCACAAAGGGAGGGCCTAGAAAGCCCCAGCAGCACCGGCATGAAAGAAGACCTCCGCTGGTACAGTAATGATGTGTGGTGCAATGGGGGCAGCAATGGCAGGCAGGATTGGGCCAGCAGCAATGGATAGATGGGCAGTCAAAAGGGCAAAGATAGGAGGTACCTTAGGCTACTCAGATACAATATTTCCCATCAAACATAGTGTATTGCTAGACCAACTATGTGGTTGAAGATGCAGAAAAATGGTACTTCACTTCCTAAAATTAGGACTGTTTCCAAGACGTGAAACTATAAAATTATTCTGAACCTCATAGAAGCTGTGCCATTGTATTCTGCACAATTCCAATATTCTACGATGTCCTTGACCTCTATTAGCTTGAATGTAGTGTATGGAAATATGAGAGCAACTTAGAAAGGGCAGCAGAGTGCCTATTCACAATATACTTGAAGCCACTGCCAAAGATCATCGGGATGGTACCCAGCTCTATTTCTCCTTGTCATTTTTACCAAGTAAGGTTCTACAAGCAAAAAATCACTAACTAGACTTAATTTTGAGTAGAAAAAGATAATAAATTTAAACTGAATTTGAACAAAACTGAGGCTTAATATATAGATGGTTCTGGCTTTAGAAATTAATGCAACAGCTTGCTTCAAATAGAATTTTATACCTATAAATGGACAACATTATTTAAATCTCCTGCAAAATGAATTACAGACCATTTTGCATATGTGTACTCTGAAATCTGCAACTTTGGTACAAGGATACAAATTACTTAAATACTTCATATCTGTTCAGATAAATATGATATTTATTAAAATGAGTCTGACCATTAGATAACAAGTCGATATTTATTTACTACAAGAAATCAAAAGCTCACTGTATAATAACTCCACAAACGAAGTGTCAAGATTACTCCTTGAACCACTTTGTCAAGGGAGAATCAAGTATGGACTCATGTTCTCTGTTCATTTCTAAGCCGAATTCAAAGTTCTATTGCCTTATAATTCCCTAAGTAATAGAGTTGAGTTTCTGAATATTGTATGCGTTGTCTCATATTTTCAGATGGAGCAGGGGAAGAGTAGACATTTATCTTCTTGTCACATCGTTATGGTCAACGTACATAATGATAACACAAGATAAATACTTATTTTTTTAATTATTGAAACCTGGCCAAGATTCAGTTAATTACCAAGGCATGACTGCCAACAACTACTGCCCAAAGAGCTGCTGATAGAGTTCTACAGAGGAATTATTGAGTCTGTCATCTGCACCTCTATAACTGTCCAGTTTGGTTCTGCAACCCAACAAGACAGACACAGACTTCAGAGGATAATTAGAACTGCAGAAAAAACAATTACTACCAACCTGCCTTCCATTGAGGACCTGTATACTGCTCAAGTCAAAAAGAGGGCTATGAAAATATTTACAGACCCCTCACATCCTGGACATAAACTGTTTCAACTCCTACCGTCAAAACGCACACCAGAAGAACTAGACACAAGAACAATTTTTTCCCGAATGCCATCATTCGGCTAAACAAATAATTTCCTCAACACTGTCAAACTATTTACTAAGTCCGTACAACTATTAATCTTGTCATCATTCCTATCACCCATCTCCTCCCACTTATGACTGTATGACTGTAACCTTGTTGCTGGTATCCTTACGATTTATATTGACTGTTTCCTAATATGATTTGAATGCTTATTTGTACCCTATGACTATCATTATGATAGTCAAATGTATCTTGACAAATGTATCTTTTCTTTTATGTACACTGAGAGCATATGCACCAAGACAAATTCCTTGTGTGTCCACAGTCGGCCAATAAAGAATTCTTTAGAATTCTTAATTTAGAATAAAGAATTCTATTCTATTCTATTCTATTCTATTCTATTCTATTCTATTCTATTCTATTCTATTCTATTCTATTCTATTCTATTCTATTCTATTCTATTTCCATTCCACTCCATTCCATTCCATTCCATTCCATTCCATTCCATTCCATTCCATATAATGTGATTCAGCCAGCCACACCCATATTTTATGACTCCTCCCTGTAAAGGTCAAATATTTATACTTTTTAATTCATAGGTTTAAATGTATGATATTTTTGTAATCAGGGTTTTTTCTAATTTAACAACTTTATTTACATAGGAAAAAACCCTGATTACAAAAATATCACACATTTAAACCTATGAATTAAAAAGTATAAATATTTGACCTTTACAGGGAGGAGTCATAAAATATGGATATGGCTGGCTGAAGAGGTTCAAAAAAACCCCGAAATAGTGCTATCCCAGTCTCCCATAAGTCTCAGAATAAACAACACAAAATGTCTGACAGGCCTGAAAGTGATGATTGGAGATTTCATCCCACCATGGCCATTTAACAACTTTATCTACATAGGAAAAAACCCTGATTACAAAAATATCATACATTTAAACCTATGAATTAAAATATATATATATATATATATATATATATATATATATATATATATATATATATATATATGTATGAAATTAAGGGGGACTAGTATAGATCTAGCCATACCCTTACTTGGATTCGAACTTGGGCTGCCTGCATGGAATACAAATGCGTAACATGTAGGCAGCCCAAGTTTGAATCCAAGTAAGGGTATGGCTAGCTGATGAGAGCTAAATAGCTTGAAATAGATCTATACTAGTCTCCCTTTATTTCTTTATCAGCGAAACATAAATTTGGTATAAAATGGTTTATCGTCAATGCGACTGCTTGAGGGCTCCTGGATTGGAGCTGAAAGGCAAAAGGGATGCAGTATGCTCCCTCCCACATGAAGTGCATACATTTCCAACATCATAAGCTTTCCACAGATAAAGCCATATTTAGGGTCATTTGATTAGTTATGTATCTATAAGCTCTACTATATTTCTATATAAGAAACTTAAAATAAACTGAAATTTAAACTCACATGGAAGTAGGACTGCAACATATTTTGGATTTTATTATTCAGTACTTCTTTCTACCACAGACTGGCATGTACTGTTTTTCTAAATCCTATGATTTATGAATATATTAATGAATAGTGGATAAAATCCTACCATATTATACATTTTTCATAGACCCTCAACAAAATTTTTAAAAAAGGATAGATTAAAAGTCTGATCATCGCTCAAGTTTCTAAGAACCAGAATACTGATGTGTCTTACTTTTTATAAACAATTATAATTGTGATTAGCAATTATTTAAAGCAGTTCATCAAGTTAATCACAATGCTTACCACAGGAAATATATTCTATTTTTGGAGTGAACAAACCAGAATTTTTCAGGATTGGAGGAGTACATTATTATGTATCATCTACAGCATTTTTTCCAAAAAGTTGTTTCCTCTTTTCTAATATTTTCAAATAAATTTTTCCAAAGGAAAATATTATACACAATTTAACAAAAAAGTAAGATTTCCAAGTATTGCATGCATTTATCAGGGAGGATTTCTAAGAACTTAATCTTATATGCAAACAGGCTTTTTCATGAGAAGGAATAAATACATGGAAGAAATTTTTATACATTTTATATTGCCAAATTTATGTTAATAATTTGAGAATTATTGGGAATTGGGAATAAAATAAAATAGAAATCCAAACAAATCAGGTCACAAATATGTAACGAACAATAAGCAAATTGAATACACTATGTAATAACGACAAGTTATTAGTTATTTTGAGATAGAAGTAGAAAAACTAAGTGAAACATTTCCAATCTCTTTAATACTCTAATACAAACACTTTAAGGCTAATGAATCTAGCAATAGCAAGTCTTAGCAACATTATTTTCAATTGCTTGCAAAAGTAATTTTTTGTAGTATGCACTCTGAATATAACTTTACTAACACACACATTATATAGAATTACACTGTAATATTGATACAAAAGCTCTGCTTGTGTAGTTTAATACACAAGTCATTCAAAGCAATTTTGTAGAAATGCAAAAGCGTGATAGCTCATACCACTCTGTATCAGATTGTTTATGCAAGTAATTCATTTAAAGTGAAGGAACCAATTCACTTCCTAATTACATTTTATGGTTATATACTCATCAGTATCTCTGAAATTCAGCAATGGAAAGCAAAAGAGCAATAGAACTTTAGAGTAAGTAGTTCTGTTTAAACTGTCACAAAAATACTCACAGTACATACATAGAAATAGAATCATAATAGCCAGCTTTTTACTAAGTTTCATTTCAAACAAATCTTTTCTACTTAAAAATGAAAACACTGAACTAATTTACAGTGGTACAATTTGAAAATTCTGTATCTAGAAACCATAAATATATAGGTATTATGTAATAAACTATTTCCTAATTCAGACTTTTAGTTTCCCTTAGTAACCAGAAATTTAAGACTGAGTATATTTCTGCTTAAGGGTCATTTGAAGAACATACAGGCTCGGCATTCAGTTACTGATGGTTAAAAAACAGAACTGGTTCCTGATGTATTCAATAGGTGAAATTTATAAGAGAACAAAACTATTTGTGTACCACACTGGTAAAATGGGACAAAATTATACTAATCTACATTCAGTGGATTATTAGCAATATTAAAAGCATTAGAAGCAATAAGGGATTTATTGATGTCTTCTGAAAGTACAATAAGGCATATATTTTAAAATCAGTGATATACTATTAGTATATAACATCTACAGGAAGACTGGAAAGTTTAACAGAATTACTCCACAACATGTTTGAAAAAATTCAGAATAGTATTTATCAATCCCATTAACACATTTTCAATGTATCTTGAAAATTATGTACCCAAGCAGCAACTTACGATATACTCTATAGTCCCTTTTGGCTTTTGAAAAGACATGCGTCTCCCATCTTTCTTGTCTATAGTCTTCTTCTGGCCGGTATCTGAAAGAAATTGAGGCAAAGCATGCATTATTACACTCATCTTTTTCTCATCTCAGGATTGTCACACACTGCCAACTACAGCATCACTTGCAGACATGTAATTCACCAGTTAAATAGCTATCAGCCAGTGAGTCTATGCTCAGCCTAAGACAAGCACCTATCAGAACAGACTTCATTCCTCTAAATTTATTACACTTTAGTGTTAGAAATGCCTTAGCTTTATCAATATCTGCAAGCCTTCTAAAGTATTATTAAATCACAAGAAACTAGATGAAAAGTTTTTTCAATATAGGGCAAGGTTATAACAGTTCTCTAACATATTTAATTAGATTTTCATTACATATACTTGCCTGTCATCTGCAGTAAATTAAATTCAGCTTCAGAGATGAGTCCTTAACTTTAGCTACAGTTTTTCAAACACAGTTGCGTAGCACTTTAATAGTAATTTTTTTTGTTTTCTATTGTTAAACGTTTAAAAACATTTAACAAGTGGTAAATCACTGAATTGCTGGGAAGCATGCTCCATTCGGGATCACCAGTTTGACTTGTGAACTCTGTTCAGAAATTCACATTTTGTCAGTGATCAAAAATTAAGCAAACTTAATTTCAAGTTTGATCTTTTTCAAGATCAAGTTTTCTTCAATTTATAAGAAACTAAACTCCATAACTTCAAGAAATGCAAAGGAGTTTTATAAATGGTGCACAAAGAGACTAAAAAGAGAAAACAGGGAGAGTCTAATCCTTTTTTCTATTTGCTCGTCTCAGAACATATTTAATTTTACATATAGAAATGGCCATACTTTAAAATTGGAGTGGATAAATTGGAAAAGAGATCTAGTCTCTAAGATGTCTATGGAGATTATCAGTCATCCAGATCATGGTTGTACCAAAGGTGCTTTTTCAAGAAGCAACTGGACTTGTTTTTCTTTGAAGACATTTCACTTCTTCTCCAAGAAGCTTCTTCAGCTCTAGGCTCAGTTATTCTTGAGGTTTATTATTTGTATGTCCTCTTCAATTATTAAGACCTCAGCTGGTTTCATTTGTAAATCCAATGTGGTATCTTTTTCAATATCATTCTTATATTCTAGCATTTACATTTTCATATCTAGGTCTTTTTCCATATCACTTTTATAATTTGGCATTTTTTAAAATCCAAATCTACATTTAATCAGTTTCAGTTTTATCCAATAAAATCTGTTATTCTTCTGTATCCTCTGTTACAATATTAGACAATCTTGAAAATAATTTGGGGATTTGTTCACAAATAGCCTTTTTTTTTTATAACCGAAGAGTATTGTTCCATATATTAATGGGTTTCTTCTCTTTTAATTGTAATTCTTAGTTCTCACTGGTTCTCTCTAATTGGCCTTCAAAATCCGTTCTTATCGTCTGTTTATTTTCCAATCAGCAAAACTTTCCCATGGAAATATTTCCTATAGTTAATTTCAAACTCTATAAATATTGTTATAAAATTTTAGCCTTTCAAGTCTATCTAGCCCCTTAACTTTTCAAAGTCAACATCCCAGTCCCTCGTTTGCTGTATTCCAGAAATTAATGTTGCTTAAAAAAAACCCTGAAGCTTTCATAAAATATGTTTCATTCAGGACAGGAGGAAATTCTCCCAGTGTAATAAACCTTTTCCCTTGGAAAGTTCTTAACATCTAGAACATCAATAACAAGCATCTTCCTAAAGCAGTTGTAACAGGAAATGAGTGACCCAGAGTTTTTTTTTTAAAGCTCTGAATTACAGCTTAAGCAGGATGTTTTTCCTCTGATTCCTACAACTCTCAAACTCACTATTTTATTATCTCTTTATGATTACTATTTTATGATCTCTTCACAGAGAGATTTTGTACAGAGCAATTTTGTGGGTGATCCTTGGGTCTCCTTGATCTGGAGAGAGTTTACGAGAAGCCAATCCACACACTAGCTCCTTTTATTTGCCATGGTTGTTGGCTCCAAAAAAGTTCAGCCTTCTTCATATGCCATCTCTCTTTCCATACAAGACTCTTAATTTATGCTGCATGGTTCTAAATGCATTAGAATGTAACATTGTATGCAGATTTGAGTATACAGCATACAGTATTAAGTTATATAATTTTCTTGAATAAAGGATATTTTAAATATTATCCTTTTATGCATCTGAAATTAAACTCCATTATTTGGCCTATGTTTCAAAATTAATTGTTAATTAATTAATTAATTAAAGTATTAAATTATATTTTTACAATGGAGTAGTTTTTGCCTAATTTTTTTTTAATTTTTTCACAATTAATGGGAAAAATCTATGGGCAGGATCTAAATAAGTTCTTAGGCTTATATAATGAACTTGTACTATACCACTTTTTAAAAAATGTTTTATTGCAAGAAGTGACTCACAACCAAACAAGCCTGTTTTGAAAGACATATCATTTTAAAATGATTTGCTCTGTAGTGAGAGCACTATAAAAAGAAACAAATTAAAACCCAGAGCTCCTGTACTGCAGGATGGAACTTAATGGAATGCAAGTTTAGGTCCTCTTTTATGCTACCAATGTGCTTTTTCTTTAAGTTTCTTTATTTAAAAAGTAAATCCACACTGTACAAGAATTGCAACATCTGAAATGAATAAGAACAATTTGCTATAAACTAAAGCATTAGCACAGAATGCATTCCAGAATACTGTACAAGAATCTTGCATTTTATTTTCTACTATTAGTTGCTTAATAATAACTTCTTAGTGTACATTTAGATTCAAAGGAATTATAAAACCAGCATTTTTATAATTACTATAGCTTTTAACCAGCATAACAATATCATAGAAAATAAAATAAAATTTAGAATACCAGCCATTGATGGCACAGGGCCTGATTATCTGGATTGTCCATCTCCAATAATTTCTCCTTGCCTAGTACAGTCAAGCAGAATAGGTATGTTCCGGGTCCCTCAATTAAACAACGTTACCCTGTAGGACTGAGAAAGCAAGTGCCTCTATTCTCTGGAACAACACCCCTCTCTCCAGAAGCCCTCATTCACCTGGGGTTTTGGAAGGCCCTTTAAGATCTGATCGTGTCCTGGTGGGGAGGGACGGGGCTGTCATACATTCATTGGTATGCTTCCTTTTGAGTAAGGCTGCCATGTCATCATGTAGCCAGCATGAAAATACAGAAACACAGTAACCTTTCCACCAAAGCAGTACCTATTTATCTACTCACATTTGCATGCTTTCCAACTACTGTAACATCTGAACCTAGGTAAACGGCTATTTATTTAAACTATGACTAGAAAGAACCCTACAGGATTTAAAACTACAATTTGATAATTTCCCCAACTACAAATTAAAAATAACAGCAAAGCTTCTGTTTGTTCATCACGCAATATTGAAGTTAATTGAAAACTAAATATTTTAACTAAAATCAAAAGTTTACCACTAATAGTCTGGCTTGTTAAAGAGTAAATTAGTTGACTGTAGTTAAATTCTATCCCAGGTCATTCTCATATCAAGATATCTATACCGAAGCATAGCCATGCTAGATATGAATTTTTTTTGCCGGGGGTGGGGGGAAACCCTCACCCCTCATATACAAATTATCCTAATATATTTTTTTAAATAGATTTAAAAAGTAAATGAAAATTTAAATACAAGAGCATTAAATTTACTTTTGAATAGTTGGATAATTCTAAACTATACAAATGAATTGCTTTTGTAGATATATCAACTACTTTATGCTTATATTATTCTTATTTAATCTTAAACATACTAAAGTACATAGTAGAAAATAATCCCTGAGATTCTATCCTAATGTAACATTGGATTCAATAATACATGGACATTTTATATTATATAATTTTATTATCACTCACTTGGACAAAAAGCCTGTGTTAACTTTTAACATACCTAGTATCACCTTTGTTTAAAAGTAATTTTCCCCAAAGCTACAAAACTTATGAATACAAAATCTTTATGAATACACTGCTTTGCACAGACACATGACGTTTTCTGTTCAGACACGGCTGGGGCTACACAGAATGTTATGAGGCAAACACAGAAGCAGGCAATACGTGGCCCATAAGGAGAAAACGTGATTACAGCTACTTTAATTCAAAACAAAATCACAAAACCACAAAAGGAGAAACTAAAGTTCTGGACCCATGCATTAGTGACTTCCTTGCTTCACTGGCATATCTCCTGTAGTTTCTTCAATAAAAGCAAAGTGTTCCTAAGCAAACAGCCTGTTCCAATTAATAACTCAATCTAGATTTAAAGTTCCTACCCAACCTTAGAATTTACATATTTACACCATTCTAATATACAGCCCATTGGTTACAAGCTACAGTTATTAGTTATTATGCTTCCTCTGTCATGTGGCCAGCCCTCTACAATAGTATTTCCTCAATGATCCTGATATTTTGTCAGGCATTAAAAACTTGGATATTTACTCCAAGCCTTTGATCAGGTTGACAGATAAATCTATGTAAGACTTTGTTCGGAAAATGTTTGTTCTATTTCTGTTTTATATGCATGTACTGGGATGCATCATTTATCTTTATTATTTGGTGTTGATTATATACAGTATCCAGATTCAAGCAGAATCAGTTTATTTAAATCTATATACATAATAAACAAAACATAATACATTCACACATCATGGTAATGCAAAACAAACCAGATTACAGCATGTGTTTAAACTGCTTGCTAACATTTCTGTTGTTATTGTTGTTGTTACTTTTTTGGTGATTTTGTTTTGTGTTTCTACACCACTCAGAGCCAAACATATAAGGCTATGTAAATTTATCAAATAAATGAACCATATTTTGAGTTAATGTAATGTGTAAACTGCAGTAATAGGAACAAGGCTACTATGGTTTGTTTAATAAACTAAGATGTGATATGTGGATCCAGAAATTACTATTCAGTGGAATTCAAAAGACAGAAGCTGAAGAACTGAGAATCAATCAGAGGCAGAATGTACAGCTCCCACACTGAGAATCTCTCAAGGACAGCGCTGATATTCATTTTCCCTGCTGTATCAAAGAAAAAGACTGAAAAAAAACTACCAAAGTTTTCTGGCAGGAATAGTCCAATAGGACAGTGTATTCTAAAGTGTTCCTCTGGGCCCCAGGACCTTCTCAAGGTGCCTCAAAATCAAAATTATCTGCTAGTCTAGTCTTGAAAAAAAAAATACACAATATTAAAATCCCACCAAAAAATTGTGAGAAGCAGTAGGGCTGCAAAGTGTCCATTTTAATTTTCAATCTGTTAAATATTGATAAATACAGACCATGTAAACAAAAGCTTCTATAATTTTTAAGAGAGAGAAGAAAAGTTAAAGAAACACTGCAATAGGCTGTCCTACTTAGCAAATAAAATAAAATAAAGCAAATTGGTGTCAGCACCAGTGGTGAGTTTTTTTGCCCACTCGGGCTTGGGCCTTCTTCCCATGACTTCCATTCTTTTAAACAAGGAAAATCTTGGCACGGCTGGGGAAGATGGGCCACAGAGTAGCAGTGGAGGGAAGGAGGAGAGACAAAGGGAGTGCAGGACGTTGAAAAAAAACCCTTTCCAGCTGCAAAAACCCAAATGCAGCACTAAAAAAGAGAAGAGGTTTGGGGTGTGTGGGTGTCCTGAAGTTTTGTCCCAAACTTCAATATGCACTCGCGTGTCTCCCTTGAGTTCAACCCACTTCCTCATACTCCAGGTCCCTCTTCTTTTCTCCCCCTTTTATGTAAACACCTCATAAAAATCTCACACAGGCGAAGTCTTGAACGAAACCAGTCCAAATACACCAAAGAGACATTTGATCAAAGCTGCAGGGGAGGGGTAGGCCCAGAGTTTGAGCGCCTGCCTGCAACCCGCCTTCTCCTGCAACCAGTCTTCTCCAAAGGCTGGAATACACAACTTTTTAGGGGTCGCGCATTCTGGGAAGTGTAGTCCCAACGAGGGACGGACGTTTTCTTTCTCTCTGACCGACCAGCTACGAAAGAACCGGGGAAACCCCTCTCCTCCACCTCCCCACGAAACCCGCCGGCCCAGCTGGGGCCAAGTATCTAGCCAAGCGGGAGGCCTTACCGGGCGGCGAGGGCGCCCCGTCGTGTTGGGAATCCTGGAAGTGGACTTGGCGGAGGCTCCCCGCGCCGGGGACGGCGCCCCAGAGGCGGTTGGCGGTGCCCCTCAGCAGGCGGCCACTCTTGCCCGTGAAGGTGGTGAGGTACTCCATGGGGGGGCTCGGGCACCCGTGCTCCGGAGCTAGGGACGAGTTCGGGGAACTACCGCGCTGCGCGGCCCGTGCGCGACACCCTCATGGCGGACTAGAAGCCGAGCTCGGAGCGGAAACGGAGAGCCGCGCGGCCGGGGGAGAAGGGGAAAAAAAAAAGTTAGGCAAAAGTTGGGGCTGACGCCGCCTCAGGTCTCCGGCGCTGAAAGGAATCGAGCGGCGCGGTTATGGTGGGTGTGGCTGGAAGGAGGCGCGGCGAGGCCTCCGCCCGCCTCCCTCGAGTTTCTCAGGCGAAGATCCCCGCAGGGCTGGTGGACACGCGCGTGGGTGAAGGTGAGGACTCTTGTACGCGTCTCTCTCACCAACACGCTCTCTCTCTCTCTCTCTCACACACACACACACGCCCTCCCCTTAGGAGGTGACTGGACACGTGCGTGGATGAAGGTTAGGACTCTTGCACTCCTCTCGCTCACCCTCACCCTTTCTCTCTCTCTCTCTCACACACACACCCCACACAAACACTCGCGCGCGCCCTCCCCTTAGGGGGTGAAGGTCTTCTCTCCCTGCATTTATGGCTTGTGAATTTCTGACTGTGCCTGGAGTGGAATTAGTAACAGTAACAGAGTTGGAAGATACCTTTGGAGGTCATCTAGACCAACCCCCCTGCTCACGCAGGAAAGCTGTACTAGGGATTCGAACTGCCGACCTTTCTGATCGACAAGCTCAGTACTGAGCCACCTAGTCAGGCTATTAAGACTGGGATTAAGAGAGGGATGGGAGACCACGAATAAATCTTGGGAGCTTGTAAGGCAGCAGAGGAAATCTCAAAAAAAAGTAAAACCTGGAATCCTTCTGTGAAGCTCCCTCGAGGAAACTGCTTCAGTCAGAAGGAGTTGACAGAAAGCTTTTGACCTCAACAAAGATACTGCTCAAATAAAGATGGCACTTTACCCCACTTCATCTCTCTCTGAAATAAAAGGCATGCCCAAAAGGTAAATAAGGTATTTCCATCAGGATGTATCAGGTCGATTTAAAAGTATCTTGTAAACTAAAGCTTACATTGCAAACATAGATAACTGAAATAAAATAAAAGTATATTTTAAGTCATAGCTATCCTAGATCAGTGTACGGAGTATATGTCTCACTTCCACAAAATTCACTATCTTGTAAACTAAAGTTTACATTGCAAGCATAGGTAACTGAAATAAAATATGTTCAATTGACATATTTAGGGACATTTTTGTTATACTCAGCATGATTATGTAACTGCAGCTTCCTAAGAATGTGATTCTATGTGTGCTTACTCAAAAGTAAAAGTGAGCTATGCTGGGGCATGCAGAAGATCTGGTTGTTACCCCAGTATGACGGTGGGAATTAATAATCCTGAAGAAAGCCACTACTATAGATATTATATGGAATATAATTACAACGTCACTCGGGTGGTTGTTTTCTTTTTTTACATACATGAAGATATTCATTACTGATGGGGGCAGATGATAACTGAGGATTTTGAACATTCTGTTGCAATCAGGATGTTATGTTACCCTAATATGGGTGATGGAGTTAACAATCCAGTGGAAAGACATCAATGAAGACATTATACGGACTATAAGTTTTAAGTCATTGATTTTATCTATATAAGGGAATATTTTTTTTTAGTAGGGTGGGCAGAAGAATAAAGATATTAAGAATTGTTATGCATGGTAATTTTGTAGGAAAGTGGGTGGAGACAGGCTAGTTTATTGATTGTTTAGTATAAGAAAAGGGATGTTTAAGAGATATATTGGAGTGGAGGAAATGGATAGAGTTGAATAAATGTCAAATTAGGATTTATTATATAGTTTCATAGGGGAAGGCTGCTTCGAAATGTTATATTAATATACACAAAAGATTAAATGTTAAATTAGGATTTATATAGTTTTAAAATGGAAGGTTGTTTTGAAATGTTATATTAATATACAGATATATGTATATAGCCTTGATAGTACGGGGTTTAGTGCACCCTGTAATTAACACAGCTGCCTGCAATTTCTGCTGGTTCGAATCTCTCCAAGGCTCAAGGTTGACTCAGCCTTCCATCCTTTCTAAGGTAGGTGAAATGAGGACCCAGTTTGTGGGGGCAATAAGCTGACTTTGTATAAAACATACAAAAGAATGAAGGCTATTGCTTAACGCATTGTAAGCCGCCCTGAGTCTCCGGAGAAGGGCGGCATATAAATCAAATAAAAAAAAAATGTATGGGGGAGGAGAAAAAGGGCAGATTATTGCTAAATTGGGAGTCATAATAATATTACTATGCTAAATCAGAAGTTATTATATAATGTTATAGTAGAATGTTATTTTGAAATGTATGGAAAAAGGGGGATGTAATAATATTATTAGAAAGAAAGGATCAGTATTTGGGGGATGGAGTAAGGGGATGGTAAAATATTATATAATCTGTTATGAATTTGGATCTTACTTTGAAGTCACAGGGGGATGGGTGGTGAGGGGGGGTTAGGGAGGAGGGAGGGAGAAAAAAGGGGGAAAAATCTGTATTTGAAAAACTTTTTTAATAAAAGAAAAGTGAGACCTTTAAAAAAAAAAAAGTAAAAGTGAGTTTGGTCAACCTTACTCTATTATTAAAGTATTGCACACTGAGGCTCTGGCTTGAGGGATATGCTGCTATGCCAAAAGGTTCATATAAATAGTCCAAAAGCTTAGCAGCCTTTAAGATAAATTCGAAGGAAGTTAAAGAAGTAAGAGAGAGGAAGCAAGTTATTTGTGTAATAGTTAAAAGAACCTACAGTTTCAAGAGATCCTCCAGAATCAGGTGCTAAAATCAAGTTCATTACTACCCTTAAGAGCATCAGTAAACGTTAAAGGGAGATGCAATTGGTTGTGCCTTATGAAAAAAGAATGCAGGACTATACTGGTTTTTTAATATATGTCTCACCAATATAGAATAATACCAGACAAAACTGTATTAATGGCATACTGCCCTTCTCTGAGCTACATGCAGAAAATAACAGTAATAATTGACTTTAGTATAATTGCTAAGTTACATAAAAAACAATAATGAAGAAGTATAAAATTTTAAAGTGGATGAAAGACTTTATTCTCCAATACAGTAAATCAATATAGACAGTTCAGTAATTAAGTATGAAGTAGCATTGTCTCCAAACTCAAAAAGCTGTTTTGACTTAAATGAGAAGAAGCCCTGAATACATGCAAGACAACAATTTTAGAACTAAATATAGTCTTTCACACTTAACTCTCAACACCCTGCTACAGAGCCTCAGGAAAATCAAAGAACTAAAAATAGAAGTTGAAAATATGGTTGCATTTGATCTCGCGGCACTCTTTATGTCCATAGATCCAAAGCTAGTGAAAGAATCCACGGCAGCAGTAGTACACAACACACCCAATTTTATCAAAAGATGTCTGACCACTCAACCCAACTACAGCAGAACCAATACAAACTATGAAAAGGATAACTATATATCAAAACATCCAACAGACTATTAAAACGACATGGCATCACCATAGAATACAAATCAATTAAAACATCTTACGTAATCAAAAGATCCAAGACTCGCCTACAACATACAATGTGAGAACTGTAACAGCCACTACATAGGACAAACAGACAGAAGACTACAGAGTACATCCATGAACACCAATGAGCAGACTCAAGATGTGATGAGATTCAAGACATTAATCTCACATTACAAAAACAAACTCAACCATAGTTTCAGCTGGGAATCTGAGCATCCTAGATCAAGTTAAATCCCCAAATGTCAGGGAATTCCTGGAAGTCGGGCAGTCAGACAGACTAATACAATTAATTGCTTTGGTTTTTCAGCTTCTCCATGCTGCCTCACATTTTATATAAATTTAACACATAGCACAAGACATGTTCACAGCAGATGGAGACCAAGGGATACAAGCTTTTTGTTGCTTTGTTCCTGTGTACAATTTCTATGCATTTACAAAGATTTGGAGGTTTGCTCTACCTGTGCCATTTTGGCTATGTTACCCCCAGTCCCCACCCCCACCCCCGATGGCTCTGGTACCCAATTACTTAATATTTGGCTAATTTCAAGACATAAGTGGGATGGAGGGAATTTCAAGGCTATAGACTAGATTGGAAATACAAAGGAAAAACAATGGTATAATTAACAGTGTGGCTGCCTTAACAATTATTATTGTAATACAGAGATTTGTATCATCGTCCAAAACAAAAACCGAAGAATGACAGAGCACAAAATAATGAATGGGGCTAAGAGAAAAACAAGGCAATTTAATTCAAATGTAATTCAAATTGCTACAGTGCATATAATTTTAATTTAAAATTCAAATGAAATTTAAAAGCAGAATATGATTTCCCTCCATATATTTAATATTTTTCTTCTGTCACAATAGTGTTTACAATTAGGCAGAACATTTGAAGGCCTTGAGGCGATACATGTAGCCTTGGAGTTAAAGTTGTGCACTTCTTTATAACTCTTCATAGAAGAAAAGGAGGATAGGTGTAAATACTAAAGAGTTGTACCAGCAAGCAGTTAGTATCTGGAGAGAAGGAAATAAAGTTCAAAGCACAAAAGGAATTTACGCTCATAAAGGAAGTTAACAGCAACAAAAGAGGATAGGGTTTATCTATATCAGTACCAAAGGAAGGAGGGGAAAGGGGATAGTTTCACTTTTGGAAAAATGGTATGGTGATAATATATACTGCTCAAAAAAATAAAGGGAACACAAGCAGAAGACATCCGAGATCTGAATGAATGAAATAGCCTTATTAAATACTTTGTTCTTTACATACAGTAGTTTATACACTGCTCAAACAACTAAAGGGAACACAAAACTACTGTATGTAACGAACAAAGTATTTAATAAGGCTATTTCATTCATTCAGATCTCGGATGTCTTCTGCTTGTGTTCCCTTTATTTTTTTGAGCAGTGTAATTTCTTTCTCTAAGGGGAACTGTGCTGAAATCAACCCAAGAACAACTGACATAACGAGAAACGGGCAGTTCAAAATAAGTTATGAGATGGTTACAGAGCTACCATAACGAAGTTTCAGTCTCAGCTACCATAACGAAGTTTCAATCTTCAGTTATTTTCAGTCACATCTCAGTCTTGGAGGAACATAAAGTATCATCTTGAAGGCTCCTTCTATGTTCTTTGAAACATGGCTTGGGACAAATCAGAACGGGCTTATGCCAAACCAACCCAATATCTTTTTTTTAAGAGTTACTACACAATTGACATAATGCACTTTTATTTCTGCAAAGCATTTGCCATCTCCCAAGTGATTCTAGTAGAGAAGATGACAAAATGTGACGTGGACTATATTATTAGAAGAATTCAGAACTGGTTGCAGATGACACAAAAATAGGACAACAACAAATGACTTAGGAGAAAGTAAGTTTAGAAAGATCTTATCAACCTGGAGTAATGGGCAAAAGCAGCAAGTTGAATGTCGACAGGGACAAATGCAAAGCCCTTTATTTGGATAGAAAAAATCAAAGGTATGAGTATAGGATGGGTTGATATGAAGAATATCTGGGTGGGTTTGTTGATTACAAGTGTGATGCAGTAAGAAGGAAGCAAGGTAATTAAGACGCAGTCATAGGTTGTACTCAAAATTACAGCACGTTCAGGAGAATTAATTGTATCTCTCTATTTTGCATTGGTCATATCATACCCAGAATATTCTGTGCTGTTTTAAGCACTGTGTTTAAGAAATGATGCTGACAACTGGAACATTCAAAGGAGAACAACCGAAATGCTAAGAAGCCAGGTAGAAAAAAATGCATGAGGAATGATTGAAAATGTTTAGCTTAAAGAAGAAAGAACTGGAAAGAAATGTGAGAGCTACCTTCAAGTATCTGAAGGACTGTCAAGATGGTGTTCAGTTTTATTCCATAAGATAAGATAAAAACAATGAATATAAATTACAAGGATTATGAATGGGCATCAGGAAGGGCTGTTCAAAACAGTGGTGCAGTCTGCTTAGCCAGAAGTGTTTAAACAGGTTGGATTGCTTATCCACTGGAAATGCAGTACTAGCGGATGTTTTCACTGAGCAGGGGATTGGATTACAATTTTACAACCCATATTCTGTAATTGTATAATTTATATAATTAGGGGTATCAGACCTACCCTGCCTAAATCTGGATGATAATTAGATGGAAACAAAGAGTTTTGTATCTCTCTCCTGTCATTTTCTGGTAATTTTTGTTGTTGTTGTTTAAAGCCATGATCTGATTGCCTTTTTTAATATACATAGAGCTTTGGTGTGGGAGAATGAACTAATTTTGGCTTGTATGGCTCATGCTGCTGGGTGAAAACTCAGCTTTTCCTATACAGTGGTTGGCAGCTGAATAAGACTCACCCAAGCAAGAGCTCGGTGGCCAATGTGGCCTATTTTAAGGAAAAACTACAAGAAGGAATGCAAATGAGTCAGATTATTCTATAAGATTATTCGTCATGACTTGGAAATGTTTATAATACAGAATTATTTGAATTATGGGTTCCTTGCAATGTATATTGACCTACAAAAGTACAGCTACCACCTCTGGGTTACAAAAAACCAAACTGAAACAAAGGAATATTGAAACTTCAATCTCTCTATTAATTACTTTTAATTATCTATTAATATTAATGTCTAGGAATGATAAAGATTTTTGTACCTGGGATCAACCCATTCATAATCAATTTAAATAATAAGGTATTACAAAGTAGGATAGCCAGGCCTCCAGCTGCAATTTAGATTTTTTTGTAAAGCTTCTGAGAAAGGCAACATATACCACCCACTCAAATACTTGATTTGTTGGGCAATCCTTTTCTTACTTCTTCTTTAGCCATTTTTTCTGTTATCATAATATTTTATTATTAATTTTTAATTAAACCTTTATCGCAACTTTGCCTGCCTGCCTATCTGTTTCAAGGCGATGAATACACCTATCTCTCCTGCCTCCTGTTTTTCCCACAACAACCTTGTGAGGTGGGTTGGGCTGGGAGAGAGGGGCTGATTTAAAGTCACCCTGCTGACTTCATGCTGAAGGGTCGTCTAGAGCCGTGATGGCAAACCAAAGGCATGTGTGCCACAGGTGGCACACAGAGCCCTCTCTGTGGGCACGTGAGCTGTCACCCCAGCTCAGCCAGCTGGTCGTTGGCTTTCTGATGCTCTGGGGCGCACACACATGTGCACAGGCACGCGTGCCTTCCAGTTTGGGTATTCTGTGCCTAAAATTTTTGCCATCACTGGTCTAGAGTATTCTGATTTCTAGGCCAGCAAGTTAACCACTATACTAACCTGACTTTTTTAATAGTTTATTTTGAATTGAATACAGAAAATATAAAAAAGGGATGAGGATATTCATATTATAAATTGTTTTCCAGCAGGGCCTTGCATCTTTAGCAGCTGGACAAAACTATCAGAAAAACAGAAAAAAAGAAAAACTATCAGAAAATACTGTATGTAAATCCATTTACATATTTGTTGTCTTGTTACTTCATCATCTGTCTACATTTAAATTATCCAGTAAGGACAGAAATGTTATTACACTATTATTAGAATGCAGAAGACTATGAGCAATCTATGGTAGCAAAATCTTTTGCAGCATAATGAAAATTTACTCACAGGATGTACCTAAGCATTGTTGTCAGCCCTACCAGGTAAACCAGATTTGACCATCAAAGCCATAAATACTGAAGGTTTAATTATAGGATTATGGTAACAGAATCTTTCAACTCTGAATGGGACTTTCCCTTCCAGCCTTTATCCTAAGTAGCACTACGGAGGGTCCAGTCTAAGATGCTTTCTCAAATTACATTCCTATTTTGGACTTAGATTTCTCTTCTCTGACCATTACCTTGGCTATGGCATGTCATCCTCTTTCTCAAAATTATTCTCAGAGCCCATTACAACTCTTTGTACAATTTGCCTATATGTGTGTAGTACCCATTAGTAGTTTTAAGGCTTCCATTTCCACTCTGGTGGGTCTACAGAGAGCTGTTTTCCAGGGTTATTTTCATAGGAAAAACAAAGTGGATTTTAGTGCTGGATAAAAATGAGGATTTGCTAGATAATGAAAACCCAGTCATATATGACTGAATTTAGATCCCTTTAGTCCTTTATCTCCATGCACAGGTAGAACAAGGTGAAAAACCTAGCCTTTTTTTGCAATGAATACGCCTAGCCAGAAAACCAGAAGTCCCAGGGCACCAGCATGCTGGTTAGTCATAGGTCATTCTCTCACTATAATAAAACTGCCAGATATCAATACTAATGAGGAACTTTTAACTTTAAAAGCTACATAAAAAGCATGTGCAAGACGTCTTACCAGATAAGAATCTTTTTATTATTTGTTTAAACAATACATACTTGATTGTGTAATATTGAGGCCTTAGGATTTAGCATGATGAATGGATATCAAGATATTGTAGTCTCCTGCCAGCTCAGTTCAGTTCTGATATTTTAAACTGGTTTAAAATATCTTAATTCTAAATTATCATTCTTTTGCACCTAATTTCTTCTGATGACTTTCCAAACTGCAGTAAAAAGAAAAAATAAATTCACAAGCCTATTTTGTAGGGTTTTTTTTTTCCATGTAACACTCATTCTTTTTAGCTGGACCCCAAAATAATTCAAGTATTGCTTATCCATAGAGAAATGTCATGACTTTCAAATTGTTTTTGGATGTATTAAGAATAATTTTCTTGGCTATTATAAAAGCTCAGGTAGGTTGCCTCCCTGTGAATCAGACAATGATTGTATGTTTCTGATGTAACTCAAAATTCCATAGTATACACAACATTAAAGAAAAGGTTAATTAACATGTTGGAATATATCAGTTTAACATGACACCATCACAGATAGCTTGAATCTATTTGTTAAAGCTCTACAATTTACCTCTAACACAAATTTACAATTTATCCATAATTGATCAAATAAGACAAAGAACAGCAATTCATACAGTTACTAATTTTAATAACCATACTTCCTGTGCAACACTTGAAGGTACATGTAGACTAGAACTGGACCTAGGAATCCTATATGTATCCTATTTTCAGAGGAAAAATAATGCATTCTGCTGAAGGAGATATTGTATTCAAATTCCTGAATAGCAAACAGGAAGCTTTACTCCAAAAAGTCTGAGCTAGGATGAAAAAGTAAACAAGCCTTTGGCAAAGTTGATTAAAATAAAGAAATTGGGAGGGGGGGGGTTGCTCTGGGATGCACATCCTTGGCTTTGAGGGAACAAATGTTCCCATAGGCCCCAAAGTGAGCACCTCAGCTATTTCTGGAATATGAGACAGTGAAGTTGGTATTCATGTGGTAAAAACTGCTGAAATGAGATTTTTTTTTTTTTAAGATGTTAGGTGTAGGGGAGTATTAACATAAAATGTTGGCCTGGATTGGCAGAAGACGTGTTTTAGGAACAGTTGTACAGTGTACTATCTCTGTATGGTTACTATAGAACTAAAAAAAAATATCACAGCTGCTTTCATGAGCTAGTCATGGCAACAGCCATATTTTTTTTTAGTATACCATTGCAGTAGCTGCACAACAATTTGTTTTCAATGAATGTTTGCAGTGCATTCCCAACGGCAAGATTTGCAGTAGCATCTGACATCCTGTCAAGTGGTGCCAATATACAGATAGTCATCAACATATAACAGTTTATTTAGTGGTTGTTCAAAGTTATAATGGCTTTTTAAAAAGTGACTTTCACACTTATAACGGTTGCACATCCCCATGGTGATACAATCAAAATTCAGATGCTTGGCAATTGGCCTGTATTTATGAGAGTTGCAGTGTCCTGGAGACATGTGATCACCTTTGGCAAACTTCTGGTAAGCAAAATCAATGGGAAGCCAGATTCACTTAATGTCAGTAATTTAACTGCAGTGATGCACTTAACAACTGTTGCAAGAAAGGTCCTAAAATGGAGAAAAAACTCATTTAATTGTCTTACTTAGCAACAGAATTTGGAGCTCAATTGTAGTCGTATGTGGAGGACTATCCATATTTAAATGATTTTAAAAAGTCCTTACTGCCATTTAGTAATAATTTAAGAATAAACAGTTTGTCCCAACATATTGAAAATACTTCCCTGTCCCTTCAGAATGATTTCCTTGCTCAATTTCACCTACCAAATTGAATTGTAACATTGATTGTGCATCCCAATTCTTACTAAGTTTCCTGGTGAGTAAATTCTGTAGCTTTCATTAGGATTCTCACTTAAGCAAATATATACAAACTTGCAAAATTAAAAGTTTGTTAAAACACTGGCAGTATTTTTTGAAAAGCAGATCAAACATACCTTTCACTTGTGAGCAGGACATTGCTGTTGATATCTTCAGAAAAACAAACAATAAATGCTGAATATATGAATGTTTAACATAAGTCGGTTCTACTTGGTAATTGTTTGGGCTCCAGGCTGCAGACAGAAGTGATTTGCTGTTATTGTATATCTCCTGTTCACATGAAGTGCTTTAAAGTGTGGGGTGCCTGTTTCCTTTTTAAGAAACAGGCTGTCTGAGCTTTAATGATTCAGTCACCTCACTGGACTGACTCCAACATTAGCCACAGGAAACACGTGTGGTTACAGAACAAACTGAATTAGTTACAGTTAGTTCTATAATGCATTAGGGCATCAAACTCTATTGAGATCCATTACTAATATGAACATCTATCCTGAAAAAGCAAAACCGCACCCTGCTTGTTTTAATAATTGAAGGACACATTTCGGCATTAGTAGTAATCTGAAATTCAATCTGCAGTTTTCTGGAGAGTCACTAAACTGGATGCAGAACAAGGAGAAAGCATTGGTATGCATTCATCTAAGTTCATCCAATGAAAAGAGTAGCAAAATACTAAGTTGGGTATTTCCATTCAGAAACTGGTTTGGAGTTCATCACAAACAAAAATGAACTGACTTTATTTTTGCTTCAGCAGGATGCTATTCCAAAGAATAACATCTGACATCCCAATAAATACATAAACAGCAGCCAAGGTAACTAAAACTGTCTGAACCATCAACATAATCATCCCACAGGCTCTGTCACATATTGCAGCCCTCATGCCCTGTGGCAGAATCGGGTCTTCAAAGCCATTCCAACCTATTCATGTTAGTAACAGATTGCATGCATTCAGTTTCCCAATTCTTCCCCAAATTATTATTATTATTATTATTATTATTATTATTATTATTATTATTATTATTATTATATAATTTGATTTATATGCCGCCCTTCTCCGGAAACTCAGGGCGGCTTACAGTGCGTTAAGCAAGAGCCTTCATACTTCTGTATATTTTATACAAAGTCAGCTTATTGCCCCCACAAACTGGCTCCTCAGTTTACCTACCTTAGAAAGGATGGAAGGCTGAGTCAACCCTGAGCCTGGCAAGATTCGAACTTACTTTAATTGCAGACAGCTGGTGTTAAATTACAGTGCTTTAGTTTGCAGAGCTATCCATATGACCATTTACATTAGTATAACATGTAAATGTCAGTAATATGTAAAATCCTGCATTCATATATACTCATAACAATATAGATGACCTCAATTTGTACTATGTCTTCTCCTTCAGATCTCTTTATGGTATCTACCGGTAAAATTTTCATTCAGATCTACTAAATTTTTCCCTTGTCTCTTAGTTTCATATACATTATTTTCTTTCATCTGTTAACTCATTTGCTTCTTTAGACAGTGACTTATGATTGTTAATTAAGATTAATATCAGTCATTTTGACACATTTTAACCAGGATGCAAGACAATAATCACTGCCATATTTTTCTCCAAGAATGCTCACTCTTTTCTATGCAAGCCTGGATGTTTAATTTAGAGACTGTGTTTCAAGCCAATGTACAGTTGTCCACATCACACTAACTATGAGGAATATGCCTTTGTCACGCAGTCAGGATAGTTCAGTGCCATACACTGCAAGTTTAGGGACACAGAAATATATTTTTAAAAATACTACACACACTATCTCCAAGGGCAATGTATGCGGATTTCATATTCACCAGTTCTTTCTGAGCTTTTAAATATTATTTATGTTGGAAATGGGCTGTTATCTCAATAAATTCTTTTTGCTAATTGAATTTTGGCAGCATCTCCATGAGCAATGAGATGGCATTATTTGAAGAACTCCCACTAAAATATCTTATAGATATGCAGAGAGGGAGAGCAAACACAGAAAGAAAGCAGTAAGAAAGAGACTTGATTCTTGATTGGAAGCAAAATGCTCTGATAATGTTTTCTCATCTTGCAACATCCAATCTGGGTCAGTCACCAGGACTAGAGGTTTAGACTTCCCAGCTTTTGGACTCGTGCTGGAACTTCTCTCTACCAGAATCTGTGCTTTGGGCTATTCTAAGCTTCATATTTATGTGATGTCTTCCTATTGGTTGATGGCCGGTGATTGGCTTCCTTGTACTGCCAAATCCCTAGCTCCTAAGTACCTGATACACTAATGGTAAATCAGCATTTCTGTTAACTGACAAAGGGCCTGTTTTCCAGCTTCGCTCATTTCCTTGGCTATCTTTGTACCTCCATGGCCAACAATCTTAGTTGCGAAGTTGAATGTATATACTTGTCCATTGCAATGTGAGGCTACCAATGAGTTTAGGTGTCTTCGTCTGACCACTCGCTTGTGTTCTTGCAGCCTGATGGTTAGCTTTCTCCCCGTCTTGTCCTACGTAGTCACAGGGGCCATAGGTGCTTTATATAGCAAAGTATTTTTTAGCTCCTCCTCCCCACTAAATGTGTTTGGAGTACTGGTCTCTCAGGTAAGATTTCAAAATACAAATGGGAGAGTTGAAAGAGATTAAAAAATATCCACCGGAAAGAAATGTCAGTTGGAGTAAATGAGACTTGCAATGCCTTTGTTGCCTTCTCAACAGAAAGCTGTTCAAAACTGATATTTCAGTCGTTTTAAGTTCTCATAGCTGATATGCTGATTTTGTGTTACAGTCAATTTGGACTAAAGGAAGCTCATGGAGACAGAAAGATTGCAGAGCCCTTCCATGATTAATTGCCAGACACTTTATTATGGCAACTGCTAGCCAATGGATCCTTTCTGAATGGTTTTGAAATATATCCAAGGTCTGGAAAGACAGTTTGGATAACCTCTGCTTGAAGACCTCTAGAGAAGGAGAGTCTCAGGAAATTGATCCCAATAATGAATTGCTCTTTCAACAACAAAGTTTTCTTCTAATGTAGTAAATCTTCTTATATTTTTATTTATTCTTGTATTTTTATTTATTTATTGAATTTTGAAACCGTCCATCTCACTCACAGAGGGACTCTCATAACTTCTGGTATAACATTAAGGGTATGGCATTATTTGTTCACTACATTGTGTACATTTGTACACTACATTGTGTTGAAATGTAAGTAGTTATGTTTTTGCTTACCGTGTTGTATGAGCTCCAATCTGTAATTGTGTCAGTCAAGGTGGCTACCTTACTATGCATGTTTGTTAAACTATAATGCATGCCTCAAAATAAATGTTACACAAAATAAACTATGTTAACATAGTTTAAGAAACAAAAAATATTTATTTATATTTCACATTTTTGGACCACCCATTTCTTTCAGAGAAAATATCCAACTTTCTTTCCAAGCCCCAGTAAAAAATAATAACTTTAAGTATAGAATAAGACCTGTTTATTTTGCTTCAGTTTCCTGCTCTCTATAGCTAGTGTCCCCCTCCAAAATATTCATAGCAATATCCAGCCATCAAAAAGTTCCAATCCATATATTGCCATCTATAATTTAAAACTTAACAGGTACAGCAATGCAAATCCAGCCAATTATGGATTTGTATGCTGATGGAGATAATGTTCCATCAATACATTTCTAAATTATTTCATGTATTAAAAATATCAGTTTCTAATGACTGTCTTCTGAAGGAAACTGTCTGAATTAAATCAGGTTTTCAACACTTTTGAAAATGTAGTACATTTCATTGCATCCTGAGTTCAAATATGTATATCTGAAAACAGTGACACTGGGAAAGCTTATTGAAGTACATTTAATAGAAATTGAATAGTAAAGTAAATATCAAATAGCATTTATAATATCAGAAATGCTTTTTATATTGTTTTTTTTTCCCCATCCCTTCTAGTTCCATATGCCCTCTTAAGTCAGATTCTGTTAGATCAATAGAATTCTGGCAGGACAAATGCTAAAGCAGTTGGAACAACTGTCACACAGAAACAAACAGGTAAATAAACCCTTCAGAAATTAATTGCAATCTAAAAACAGACCTGCTCAGTTTTAATTATATTTTGATTAATTTCTATACTATTGTTTTTACTTTTAAATATTGATAGAAGATGCTAAATTGAAAGACAGAATATTGTGCATAAAATAACAATTTAAAAATAGAAGACATTTACAGTAATAAAGGAAAGATAGCATTTACACGAACACATAAACTCAATTCTGTTATCAGATATCTTGTTCGATTTCTTTTTAAAAAATCCCTTAACACTGAGAAGTTAAAAAGAAATGTTTTTTTTTCTTATTTTGCTTTGTTACACCCCATTAATAACTGCTGTCAATATGGAAGAAAGTCAGAATTTTCTATAATAGTTGCTGTACAGTAACTTTTATATAATCAAGTACCCATGCTGAATAAGCTTGCTGATCATACAAAAAACTTACCTATCTGTATGATTCAGGTCAATATGTAAATTGACCTGAATCAAGGTCAATTTTTATGTATTGAATGCCTTACCTATTGCACTAAGCCACAGTGTGCTTATGTATTGTCTCTTGGATAGACCCCAATTGGCTTCACCATTGACTACTGGATAGAGTGCAGTGGCCATGTTCATACAATGCAATTGACATATTAACAAGGGCTTATTATGATCTTTGGGTTCAAGTGACTGGCTAAACCAAAACATAACCATGTTATGGCTAAACATGGTGCAGTGGTGGCGCAGTGGTTAGAGTGCAGTACTGCAGCTACTTCAGCTGACTGCTAGTTCAGCAGATCAGCGGATCAAATCTCACCGGCTCAAGGTTGACTCAGCCTTCCATCCTTCCGAGGTAGGTAAAATGAGGACCCAGATTGTTGGGGGCAATATGCTATTTAGTATACTGTCTTTGGTGTAAGCCGCCCAGAGTCCTCGGAGAGTGGGCGGCATAGAAATATGACTAATAAATAAATAAAATAAATAAATGAACTGTGTGAATCAAAATATCTTCAAATAAAAATAAAGATTGATAATATGTCTTTCTTTTATTGAATATTCAATAGATTGAATTAGTTAAACATAAGAGTGTTAATAATTTTAATAAGCATTGGTATCAAAATATTGTCATGTCTGATACAGGTTTTACAACAATATAATAAATAAAATCTTCAGATACAGGTAAACTTATAATTTTAAAACTCAATCATTTTAATGTTGATTTAATTATGGGCTCAACTTTCTAGTGAATTAACTTTAATTAACTTAAAATATTGAATTATAACCACTGAAATGACTTCTAAGTAGATATAGTTTTCATATTCTTAGGTTGCTACATCTTATACCAGAACACACAAGTATTACTAGTAATGAGATAGTTACAAATCTGAGGGATTAACTGATTAATCACAAGCCTGACAAAGTCAGCTTCCGGCACTAAATACAAATAGGATTATTTTCCCATCTCTTTCTAAAAATAAATAGCAACAGTACGTTTTGCTGCCATCTTCCTATTCACTAAATAGAAAAATAAAAAGGGGCATAATGTTATACACAATGAAAATTAATTTCTATAAAACAGAACATAACTACCTAAGTTTAAGTAATAGAGAAATAATACATTAATAATAATTATTAATAATAATAATTTCTCAGCCAGCCTTACAGGAAATATTTTAAATCATCATCTTTTATTCAGCAATAAGGGATAAAATGAAGCAAAATTAGTGGTTAAACAAAGAGGAAAACAAGAATTTACAGGCTCCTATTTCTTATTCACGGCAGTTGCACAATATTGTGATTGTGCCTAAAGCACATATCAACAACATTGCTGCTGATGAAACAGATGATGAACTCCACTGAAACAGAATTTCCCACAGAGAAAACCAGAAAAGAAAGCCTCTTGTCTCTCTTTCTGACATTCTCCCCTTCCTGATAAACCCATCTCCTGTTTCCAGTGGACCTTCCCGGGGCTTGTATCCACAACATTTTAACCCAAATATCAAGAGGAATTTTTCCACCGGCTCTTCTAGAAGGTTGGCAGTGTGTTGGGTGAAATGGGAGAGAGCTAGTATTAATTTAATCTTCAGGCAAGTTGGTCTCTGAGTAGTGTTGGCAAATTGGCCAGCCTGGCCTGTTGGATGGCTGTGAGATTAGAACTCTTTGGTTAGTGAATTATGATGTAGGGATGGTAATAATGTCTGTGTTTCTCAACCTTGGGCACTTGGACTTCAACTCCCAGAATTCTGGGAGTTGAAGTACACTTGTCTTAAAGCAATCAAGGTTTGGAAACATTGCTAATAGGTTGATTCACATCACTGTCATTAACATCACTACTATCACGAAAAAAAATCAGTTCTGAGATATATTTTAGTACAGACTATCCTCTTGGATCAGACCAGGTTTCACCTTAGTTCAGCGTTATCTTTCTCCCGATGTTCACAAGGAAATGGAGACTGAAATTTTCCCCTTTTTGGGCTCCTTTGCAATTGGTATTTGGAGGCACTTGACCTCTAACCGGTTCGCCTGAACTGGTCCAAACCAGCTGAATACCACCTCTGCCTCTAACCTGGAGATAAAATAATCCTCTAGACCAGGGATAGGCAAATGTGGCTCTTTTACAACCTGTGGACTTCAACTCCCAGAATTCCTGAGACAGCCAAGCTGCCCACATTTGCCCACCCCTGCTCTAGACCAGAGGGTGTGGGTGCTTCATCACTGGCAGTTTTTAAGAAGAGACTGGACAGCTGTTTGTCAGAAATGATATGGGGTCTCCTGCTTGAGCAGGGGTTTGGACTAGAAGACCTCTGAGGTCCCTTCCAACTCTGTTATTCTGTACCTCTTGATAGCCACGTCTGAACTGCAGTACAATGAAAGTACAGAAATGTTATTACTATATATATATATATTATACACACATGCTGATATAGGTGGATGTTTTTTGCTTCAGAACATGAGCCTCGCTGAATTAAATCAAAGGCCCTATTTTCAACCTTTTTGTGACCCAGAAAATACCAATGGGAATACTGCCAGCATAAAAGAAATTCAATTGCAAGTTTCACTTGAGTGAAGTATCAGTATGCTCTCAATTAAGGAAGAAGCATATAACATCATAAGTGAGTAGCCATGATAGTCTCATCTTTCACTGATTGATGTAATACTATTCCTTCAAGCACCATCCAATTTGATACTTCATCTTCTGATTCCAGATTGTACTTGCGATTGTGATTATTTCTATCAAGAAGTATTTCCATTTATCAATCCGAATCTCTCCTCGGCATCATTGTTTATTAGAAGCGCGTGAAAAATAACAGAATAAATGTAGTTATCCCACTGTAGGCACCAGACTTCAAAGAGAAGAAGTGGAGGCTCCAGTCCTAACCATGCTGATTTTGGAATGAGTTCCATCAAAAAATGTGGGCCTGATCCCCAAACAAATCATCAAAAATCAAATTATTTAACTGTCATGTCTCCCCTAGAATAGTTCTCCTTGGAGAATCAACCTTGGGATTTAGCATCTTCCAGGAAGGAAATGTCTACAAAGCTATAAACATTAGTATGGGGGCTCTGAATCTTTTAAACAGCATTTGATTGTCAGAAGTTAATTCTTCCTAGCTAGTCTCATGGCTAACAGTTGGGATTTGAGTATGACTTTAAGAAGTTGAGCATTATAAATTATTTGTATTTATAATTACCATTAAAATGATAAAATTGGTTGTGCTAACCTACAGGTTGCCATCTTCTACATCTGCTCCTTTGTTTCTTAGCTGTTGTTTCTGGAATTTGCATTTTATTCTACTTAAGCCTGATTAATTATCTTGTCAGGAAACCTGTCCTTGGTGTCTGGACTGATGTTTAACTTTTATATATCACATTGTTGCTATACTTCTCTGTAGTGTCTTCGTCTTACTTATATTTTGATTACAAACTCAAGATCTAATGCTCCTTAAGGTCTTTATTTTCCATAAGCATGAAAAGATAATATCCTAAGCATTTTTTAAGATAAATTGTGGTGTTTTCACTGTGCCCAGTGGTGATTAGTTAACTCTCATAGCAAGCATCTTTTTAAAGGAAAGAAGGAAGGAAGATAGATATCTTTCTGTGAATTTTAAGAGTAGACTTCCATGAGTTTCAACTAAAACACAATTACATCTAATGTCATTTTTTTTTCTTACTTGTAAGGGAACATAGATGGCACAGAACAGATGGCACATAGCAGATGCTTAATATCCAATCAATTTCCATATATTTATATTCCATTCCTGTATCTATTCCATTTTACAATAGTTGCTTGTTTTACACACACTCTGTCTCTCCCTCCCTCCCTCTCCCCCTCTCCGCCCTCTCAAACTGTAGCTTTAAATCAGACAGTAGATTTCAGGAGAATTCTCTAAACACTTATATCACTTACTTTGGATTCAAAACATACGCCACCTAACTATTCCACTTTGCTAACCATACTGTTGGGTAATAGACTGAATTCTTGTTTACTAGTTTTCAGATGAAATGTCTTGACCTAGCTATTGGAATTAATTTACAGAAGCAGTGAAGTATAGTGCCCAGCATACTGAAATCAGAACCAGTTAAAATTTCTGCTCAGCTATGGAAGTCAGGGGTTCACATTTTGCAAGTGTTCTTAATTTGAGAGTTCTGACAATGTGAGAGAAACCTGCCCACTTTAGAACAAAGTATAATATCAGCATGTGATAGCTAATATTACAACTAATTGTTTTGTCTATATGTTCTATGAGGCTTATCTTATTCAATTTTTCATGTACATTTAATCTATTAACCTATTCAGAGCTAAACAGTCAAAAGGCTGAAAAGGTTAACAAGGCAGCAGGAGTGTCCTCAAGCCAACAGCTATCCCCAGGTCTACATCATATTTTTTGATCCCTATTAAAAAGGAAAAGAAAGGGTAAAGGTTTCCCCTGTTCAATCTTGTTGGACTCTAGAGAGCAGTGCTCATCTCTGTTTCCTAGCCCAAGGAGCCAGGATTGTTCAAAGACATTTCCGTGGTCATGTGATCAGCATGACTATATGCCGAGGTGCACGGAATGCTGTTACCTTCCCACCAAAGTGGTACTTGTTTATCTACTTGCATTTGCATGCTTGCTCTGACCCAGCCTTAGCAGAAGCAAGAATCAGACTTCTTGTCACAAAAACCCTGTTTTTATTTATCGCTTATGAATTAATTGCATTCACCCACTGAAAAGTCCAGACAATAGTCCTTCAAGAAGTTAACTGCAATAACAGACCTTATCAGTTCCTTGCGATAATTTCAAGGCTGTGAACTCCCAGCCAAAAGGCTGCAATTTAAGTTCTGACAAGCAGTCTTTGTGGCACGAAACACAATGACTAAAATCTTCAGAAATATGAACTGTTGTCTCTTATGACAACCATTCTCCTTGTCAGGTTTCGATGCTATCTCAAAATCCTCTTCTTCTATTTATTCCCCAGCCAGGGAGGAGCCATTCAGCATCCACGTGTGCTTTGCTTCCCGAATTGGCTCCTTGTCCTCCATTGTTCACCTCCTAACTGCTCTGAGCATACATACATTTTGGACAGGCCCCAGTTGTTCTTCCTCCTCACTCATATCAGCCTCCAAAGGCAGCTGCCTCAATGGTGGCTGGGAAATGTCAGATGGTTTTGGCTTTATATCTGTGTCCGGCGCAGAGCATCCATCAGAGCATTCCCCAGACTCCAGAACTGGCTCAAGTTCCTCCCCAACCTCTTCTTCATCTGAGTTTGCCACTAGCTCCACTGGCAGGCCACAACAATGCTTTCTAACTGATAGGTTGTCAGGAGCTGTAGCAAGAATGGACCTGGTTTGGGGTCTCAAATTCCCGACCTTCCAGTCGACAGGCCCAGAATCTTAACCGCTAGACCAACATGCTAGTTGGTAAAGCCAGTTTTAACCAGATGGAACTGTCTTCCAATACAAAAAAATTAAGGACAAAGATGTACTAAGATTTTACTCCAACAAGGAATAGGGTTATATGACCTTAAAACCTAAAAAGGGACAGATTCACAACAGTAGGGATAGGCAACCACTATGACCTCTCTGCTAATGGGAATTACTTGCCTAGCTTTCTATTACTTTTACATATAAAATTCAAGAACTCAAAAATGAGCATGTACATATTTATGAAAAAAGAAAACTCAAAGGAACACATGCACACTACCTTGCAATATTTAGCAATTGCAACAAGCTACAACTAGTTTCAAAATGTTAAGTGTTTCTCAAACTCAAAAATGACAAAAAGGAACCGAAACAGGACATTTGTTAACTCTCCAAAAAGCTTTGATTTACTCAAAACTACACAGAAGCAAGTACATAAAATAGAATATGCACGTCAAATCAAGAAAAAAAATCATACAAATTTGGGAAAGCTAAAATGAACAGCAGCTATTAGTCATGATGAAAATTATCTCTTTTATCTGAGGCTAATTATCCCTTGCTGGAAAACAACTGAGATGATTCCCTTTTCATGTCCTGTTTGGGCTTTCCTGCTGGCCTTTGTGACAAGATAAACTTTTGGTAAGACACAGGAGGACTTTGGATGGACGGATGGATGGATGGATTTATTATTCATCTGTTTGTTTGTTTATTACAATTTTATGCCACCCATCTTTTATTTTCTTTCTTTCTTTCTTTCTTTCTTTCTTTCTTTCTTTCTTTCTTTCTTTCTTTCTTTCTTTCTTTCTTTCTTTCTTTCTTACATTTTTATGCCATCCATCTTCTGTATATAGTGACTCTTTTGCTCAGGTCGACAATTTTAAGATTGTAGCTCTCTAAGCTTATGCTATTCATTTTCACTTAACTATACTAAGAGTGGCAGAAGCTACAGAACATAAACTCTCTGCAAGTTCCGGAAGAGAATCCTACCACATGTGATGGTTCTTATTTCCAGATAAATATGTAAAGGGTTGCAGTCAAGGGCATTTAGGCATTGAAACTCTGTAATTGCGAAAGGCAAATCCTTTTCACGGCACCACAACAAGGTTTAAACAAGTCTGTGCTTTGATTACATAGAAGGACCTGGCTTAGTTAATTATCTGAATGGAAAGCTACAGGAGAAACCCTTTTTCATCACCTGTAATTCTGGGAGGAAATGTGGAATATAAACATAATTGTAGAAGAATAACTGGATTCTATTTTCTAACACAAATGCAAGTGGATGTTATATGAAGTTATAATTATAGTATAAGTTTTCCACCCTCCTCTTTACACACGCATAAAAAAGTAGTAAAACTGGTTCTGCCTCTTGCTGAATTCTACTGTAGGTGTTCTAAATGTTAAAATGAAAAGGATTAGCAAAAACATGTGAAGAGACAATGTAATCCTAATGAAAAGGTCTATAATAAAATACTACTTGGGTTGAAAGCTTGGTTTTTAGACATTATAATATTGGAATTATTAAATAAATTAAAATAATTTATTATATGAGAAGGTGTCCTCAATGATGGGATTTATATGATAAACCTGCTGCTAGGTTTGCAGCAAAAGTCCAAAATGAAATGTGCTTCATGAACAAAACTCTACTCAGTTTAGTGTTCTTTCTTGAACAATGAGCTAGGTTATCAGAACCCAATCAATACCTGATTTTAACCACAAAGTTTTTCTGCAGCTATTGTAAAAACCCTACTTTTTCTCTTTAAATTTAACAATTCTTACTGAACCAATTGATTTCTGAATCATCATATTCTGCGTAACTGGTTGGATTTTTTTTTTTTAAACAAGAGCTTGCTACATTACAGATTATCTGGACTGCTTTATGTATTGATTGACTGTATGAAGGGCGATTGATGGAAAAGTTTTCATTTAATGAATCTCAGTTTAGAGGCACAAGCCAAAATCTGTCCATACAGAATACACTTCCGCACATGCGTTAAAATCTAATATATGAAATATGTGTGCATAAAATCCCATTCACATTTTATGCATGCATAAAAGTAGAAAAATGCATGAAGAATGGGTGAATCCTCTTCTGTCTTCCTATTGATCCTTTCAATCAATAATTCATTGTAAAAGAACACCGGGGGTGTATCTTTTATCTCTTTCCTAAAAATGGAAGATTGTGTTCATAGTCTTCATAAATACAGGTTTCCAAGGAACTGAACTTCATCTTAAGCAGATTTCCTGCATTCATAGAAGTGCGTGCATCTCAGATGTTTATATTAAATATGTAGACCAGGAACTTCACAGCTTTAGGGCAGGAACAGCTGTGTGGTTTTTCTGGTCCTTTAATCATGAGTCTCTTCACCCAATTAAAATGAAAAAGGGGCTCCAGGTTTGAATGGATTCACAAACCATTGGATATATAATGGATTGCCAGGTTGTTGATAATTCTTCAAATTCTTCAGTTTATATTATGAGATCTTGAATTTTCCCATATTTTGTAGCCACTATGACAATGGGAATATCTCATGACTGAGTAAAATTGCTGAGGACAATAGTAAATATTGAATAATGCATGTATCTGGGTCTAATATTGGTAGACCTTCTTATTTATTTGTTTTTAATAATATTTTTTTAAAATTTAAAGGCCCATTTAGTTAGATTCAATGCTAGATTTGCATGCATATGCTTTCTGAACATTATGCTCAGCTGAACATTATGCTCAGTTTATGGAACACAATAATCCATGTCTCCAGTGATTTGCTTGCTAAGTCCTTCGGGAGTAGGGTGGTATATAAATCAAATAAAATGAAAAATGAAATAAAAAAATGAAATTTAATATAAGCTTTTAAACAGTAGAATACGAAAATGTTAAACATAGTACCTCAGCAAAGCTTCTACTAATACTGATGGTAAAAGTTAATTAATTCCAAATTAGTTTTGAAATTATGGAGCAGAGTTATCCTCATCACTAACAGCAAAACAGAATATGATGTACATGCTTTTAAAAATGGAAACAGCATCTGTAGCTCTGTGAGTGAGATTATTACTGGGATTCAACACGTGCTGTGCATAATTTTTTTTCCTCACCTTCTGAAGAAAATCCCCCTTGTGAAACTAGCTTTTGATAGCTATTTTCCAGTGGATGGGTATTTTGCACATTAAAAACAAAGCTACATTTATTGCAGTTGAAATTCCAGACTTTGCAAGCAGATATAAATCTTTGAAGTGTCACAGATTTGCATATATGTGTTTAAGGTATATAAATTACTCTGATCTTGAGATCCATTTGGCAGAATAATTTGTGTGTGTGAGAGAAAGAGAGACAAGCATGAATAGAATGGAAGGCTTTCATGGAAGGCACCACGGTACTCTTTAGCTATCTGGATTTATAAAAACTTGGCCATTTTTTTTCAAAATATTACAAAGACATCCAATTGTTTAGCCTGATTAAGAAACAGAAGATATTCAGTGGAAAGTAAGAAGATGAAGTTTTGCTCTGATGTTATGGCCTTACTTTTCAGCTTTTCATTCCTGCTTTAATTATAATAACCTAACAAAGAGAGGAGCTTTTTAAAATAAGAATTGCTATATAGTTATTTCCATTTTTTTTTAAAAAAAACAGAACCTGACATTTCAATAAGGTACAGTAGGCCGGATTTTTCTTTTATTGGTTTCCTGAAATGGACTAGTTCTCACCTGGTTACAGGTGGTAGCTTATGCTATTATGCTAAGCCATGGCACCAGATTAGTATAACTGCTTGGGTCTTGTTCTCACACAAGAGACCCTATCAGGCTGAACTTGGCTCCTATTGGATGCATATTCTTGGAAATGGTTTGCTGTGCCTTCTTTCAGGCAGTCAGGGTATTTTGGGTTTTCCAGTCTACGTTTAATGTCTATGATTCTGAAACATAAGTGAATTGCTCTGTTTCTGCACAGCACAAAGAGCCACAGAGTACCCTTTAGCTTATCATACTGTGTGAATGCACACATATTATCTGATTTTCCTTCATGAGAGAGCAGACTCAATTGTGTCTTAAATGAAGTTTCCACAAATAGACTAAGCCTTATAGATGCTTCCTTAAACCATTTTTGTGATTAATTATTTACATCAGCATAATAATTTCCCTTGGTGATTCATTTCCCTTTTAAAATCAAAAGGTAATATAGATGCTGGATGACAAGCATTTTTATTTTTATTGTTTTGGCGAGTCTTCTGAACTTTAAAAGTCTAGAATTTTAAGTTGGGCCCTCCTATCAAGCAGTATATTTAAACTGGATTCCCAAGGAAGTATAGAATAGCATCCTTGGTTTCATGTAATATATTTTATCACTGAGAGCAATAGCTCAATTTTCTGTGTCTGGCAATGAAGTGTCTTCAGGCGCCTTTGTTGGATTAAGGTGAGAAATATGACCCTTGCAGTCACAGAATAACAGGATTGGAAGGAACCTTGGCGGTTTAGCACAATCTCCTCCCCATGCCATTCCAGACAAATGACTGTCCAACTGTTGCTTTAAAATGCCCAATGATGGAGCAATCACAAATTCAAAAGCAGGCTGTTCCCGATTAATAACTCTCACATCAGGAAACTCCTCCATGTTTCTAACTTGAATCTCACTTTGTAAAGCTTCCATTTATTACTTCTTGTCTCATACCCATGTGCTATGGAAAATACAGGTAGCCATCACTTAACAATACTAACTGGGACTGGAAACTCTGTCATTAAATGATGTGGTCGTAAATGAATAAACGCATGACCACATCACTTAGCAGTGGCAGGTCCAACATGCCTGATTGTCATTATTAAGCAAGGACTTCACGTAACAATGACTTCTTACTTCCTGCCAGCTTCTCTATTGACTTCACTTATGGCAAGCTGGCAGGGAAGGTTGCAAATTATGATCCCCTGACTGCATGGTTGCTGCAACAGCCCTAAATTTGAGGTCCAGTTGTAACTACCACTTGTTCAGTACCATAATAACCTCAAACACTGTTTGAGGTTACTATGTAGTAACCTGAAAGACTGTTAAATGTGGATCACCTGTAAATATACACCCTCTTCCCTGGGATGGTGTTTCAAGTATTGTAAGACTGCTATACACTTATAGCCTTCTCAGGTAAAAGATATTCAGCTCTTTTTAACCATTCTTAACAGGATTCAGCCTTCCATCATCTCTACCACCCACCACTTTGCCAATTCCTCAATATCCTTGTGCTGTGGCAACCAGAACTGGACACAGTACTCCAGATGTGGTTTGACCTATCTGCATAGAGTAGAACTATTACTTCCTATGATCTTGATGCAGTCCAAGAATGCATTGGCTGTTTTTGTTTTTGGCAGCTGCAATATTCCTAGTTCATGCTCAAATTTGTAATCTGCCAGAATCCCCAGATCTTTATCACAAATACTACTGCTAAAATCATACCAATTTTGTGCTTCTGTATCTGGCTTTCCCACCTAAGTACAGAACCTTAAATTTGTTGTCATATATTTATTATTAGATCAGTCCCAATGTTCAAATCTATCAAGATTCTTCTGAATTATGACCCTCCCTTTTCAAGTATTACACATCCTCCCCAGCTTTGTGCCATTTGTAAAGTTTATGGACACTTTGGGGTATGGTTGTTCAATCATCTGCAAATTCATGTGATAGTGGAACCATCCAGCCCATATTGTTTCATTTTAACAAGAAGGGCACTATGAAGAGACAATAAGATTTTACTATTTCTAGTTGAATCATGCTGGTTTCTAATATTCACCTTCATCCTTTCTACGTGCTTGCAAATCCATTCCTCAATCTCCTTTTATAGGATTTTCCCAGGTACTCATGTCAACCTGGTTAGTCTATAGTTTCCTGACTCCAGGATTTTTTGGGTTTTTTTTTTTTTTTTTTAGATTGGAATAATAATGGCTCTCCTCAAATTTCTGGCACTTTTCCTATTATGAAAAATAAAATAGCAAGTTTCAGTATTGCTCCTTATGCTTGGAGCTGGCTTCATTTCATTTTAGGCATTTAATTACCTAATGTTAAAAACGGAATATTGAAAGAATGACTATCACCTGCCCATCACCCTACCACATATGAGGTGTTGGGAACTGGATTTTGCTACATTGGAAAGTGTTTTATTTTCTGCCCCAGTATTATTTCTCTTCCAATATTCTATAGTTGCTTTTACATTTTGCAAAAGTATGCTGGGAGTTCTAATTGTGATCTTCTTCTTTCCCTGTGGAACATCTTGTTCAGAAGAACAGTTACTACACAATTGTAGGGCCACAACAATTAATCATAACAATCAGTAGCTTTCTCCCAACCCTTCATTTCATTTCTGCTTGATATCTCCAAAAATAACTTTATCTCTCCCCGTCCTTCTCAAAGCACACATCTTATTTTCTTAGATCCAAGAGATTTGTGGAGTTGGTATTTCAATTAAAAAGTGTGAAAATAATGTTTGATCTTCTTCTAAAATATATTGGAGATAATCCAATGTTTAGAGCATTTATTATCACTCTTACATAGGAGTTAAAAATGAGATGCTTGTTTTATAGCTCACCATTTAAACATCTATTTCATTTGAATAAATTAACATTTATAATGTCTGAAATATAATGACCTCAATAAACTTTATAGTTTTCTTGCAGCCCTTCCGTAAATAACTACAACCCACAATAGAATAAGACTTTACAGTTTTTCTTCAGAAGTTCCAAGCTTTGGGCTCAGTTGCCAATCATTATTCTACCAGCACCAATAAAAATGTAAAAAGTTACTTGGACAAATTCCAAAATAAGCGTTTCAATTGATTTAATGGCCCTTGAGTGGAAGAATCCAATCATTTAAAGGAACTGGTGTTCAGTAAAGAACTAATTATTCACAAAGATCATGTTGACTGGCTGAGAGATACTTAAAAATGTCAAAATAATAGGAAAAAAATAGGAAAATAAATTTAATAAATAAATAAAAATAGGAGAAGCTGAAAATGTTGAGGCACAGTTTACAAAGCTTTGTGGAGTTTGTGAGTATTTATAATTCATTAGAATCACAAACTTTAATTAAGTGAGTAATGATAATAGAGCATTTGTGAACTAGCTTGTTAGATGCCCAAAATTATATATTTAAAATGGGGCAAATAAGTAAATATGTTAATATTACTGTAGCATAAAAACTATATCTAAGGCCAAAATTTTATTGATTTATTTATAAATTGCTGGAAGAACAAAAAGTCATCTTAAGAAAAAAAGGAGGGTCCTTAATACAAAATGACAGAATTTGAAACACTCATTCAGAATCATGCCCACCTACTAGGATATTAGACAGACAGACAGACGTTAAATATGACACAGAGAGAAAGCAAGTGAAAACCAATTACAACAATGGGAGAAATTATGGGAAAAAATCAATACAATTTATCCCAAGGTATATTTTAATAGAAAATTATTACTAAATGTTTAACTAAGGTAAACAAATCTTATCAAGCATTCAAAAAACACTTAATCATATAATAGAAAGTTCTGTTATGCAGAATGAACATTTTATCATATGTGGAAGTATTAGATACTACACTTGATCTTAGCCAAAAGGCCGAGAAGTATTAGAAAAAATACACATTTGTTTGATAGTTTGAATTGAAAATTCAGTTTTCTAAAAAATTAGGAATTTTTACAGAATGAATAAAGAAAAAAATTAGAACTTATAAAACTATATGTTGATGGCTGTGAAGACAAGTCTAGCTCAATATTGCAAAAGAGACAATTTACTTGACTGTAATCATCAGTTGGGGTACAATATGAGGGATTTGAAATTAAGCAGTTTTCTAGCATTTTTAAAAATCTTTTTCTTACTATTTTTTATTTGTTTTGCTATGATTATATGCATTTATCTTGAAAATGATGTTAAATAGTGGTCATACTAAATTTCTTGTTTATAGAATTTTAGTTTTGTAGAGATTTCTGGTTATTTTTTTGACAAAGGATACTGGAGGGATTGTCTTGAATTAAGTATTACTGCTCACAGCCTTAAAAAGGCCATTTCTCAATTTTGCCATTTAGCTAACTCCCAATTAGTCTCCAAACTTACCTTTAGGGGGAAGGATAACACAGCCACAGAGGATTGTAAATGAATGAGATTTTCTTGTGGATAAGCTTCATACAATTTAAATGGAATTAGTGCATCACGCTTAATCCAGCAAAATGAAGTTGTTCAGAAGGAAACTATTTGGCTTGTTCCTATCTCCCAAATTAGCTCTCAAAAGATGCAACCCTTCCAAGATAACAGGGTCAATTACTTGGGTGATATTCTGAATTCATAGATTCTCCTGAAGTACAAAATGGAGGCTGTACAATTTTTAGGTGATGGGTTGAAACAGGAAGGCCTTACAACAGTAACCCATTGCAATTAGACTGCTGCAATGTATGCTACATCTGAACTGCCTTTGAAGACAATTCATAAACTGCAGTTTGCTGCAGAGTGCAACAAAACAATAGATCCAGCTGCTAACAAAAGTTGGCTATTTCAGCAGGTCTGTGTTTTGGTTGTCTTGCTGATTGTCAGTAGGTTTCAAGGTCCAATTCAAATCAAGGATCTAGAGCAGCTCAATTTGGCCTATAATAAAGACAATTTGAATATTTCTGAAATGCATTCATTGGAACTATTGGGAATCAGGATGGAAAGTCATTGGCTCATTGGTTTGAAACAACAAAAATTTTCTATCTGGAATTCATGCCAAAAATGGTCAGTTAAGTACTGATACAGACAATTATCAGTTATGGTTTTTTTTATACTTGGTTATTTAAAATGGAGACATCTGTATCTGAACAGCAAATGCTTAATAATAAAATAGTGAAACAGAAAATATCTCTCAGAAAGGTTTTTTTAAAGCTGGTACAGCTTTTGACATTACAAAAATTGTAGAGAAAATACTGTTTAATTTTTCTATGCTTCCTCCATTATGTTGCAGTAAGAAAGAACTAACCAAGGATGCAAGTTAAAGACATTAATGTGGACTTTAAACATGAACTGAAGCACAACTTTGAAAGCTACAAAAATTCACCAATTTCAATCTGGATTTATTTTAAAAAAATAGATAAGGATCTGATAATACCCATGTAGCAACTGTTATTTTGGACATTACGGCAGATAAAATAGAATAATGTACGGTACTTTAATCATGTTGAATGCTGAAATGGTTTATGATATGGTTCAGATTGAATTTAAGATCAGTGATCTATTTAATTTGAGAGTGAGATGGATAATATCTAAATCTGACAAATAAAATAATTACAATTTGGTATTATTTATTTATTATAAATAAATGATGAGTCATCATCTTTTAGTGTTGATGTAGAAATAATTTTTACAGTTCTTTAATTCTTATGATTTGGTCCATATCTTTGTTTGGGTTTCAAATCATAGCATATGTTAATATAATTTTGGATGTAAATGTAGTAATGACATAAAGATGATGTTAAACTATATTCCTGAAACATGTATTTGTCACTTTATAAAAAGCTTCAACTATATTCAAAGCTTAGCAAAGCCAAATGCTCTGCAGAAGATAATCTTAAAAAAATAGAAACTAATTCTCTTGATACTCATTGATATCATTCAGGATATGTATTGGCCATTTATTTCTGAAAAGCATGAAGCAATATCTTCCCTTATGGTCCAGGTTTAATGATATTAAATTAATTATATTTTGAAAGACTGAATTGACATGACATGGATAGTATATTGTCTCTTTTTTTTTTACTTTCTATCCCATTTATTTCTTTTGTCTGTGTTTAGTTCATTATAATTATCACTAACATGCAGATATTTTTCTCATTATATAACCATTATATGTATTTTTCATATTGATATTAGATGTGTTTTTATTCCATTAGTAAAATAATAAAAATAAATATTAATTAAATAACTGCATCATAAGTAAATAAACTAAAAACCTGTTAACCACTATTAACTACTGCTGTTGCCTATCCTGACAAAATTCTTCCATAGTTAGAGAACTGTTTGTATCGCCCATTACATAATCCATATAATCATGTAGGTTGTGGATTAAATCTCAGATGTTTTAGAAACCAAATGTCTCCTGTAGACTAAATTCCAAGACGTATAGTTTTTTTCTCAGACTAGCAATCCAATTTAATTATTTGTTTGAACAGAAGCACTTATCAGTTTGTACTTTCCTGCAATCTGTGGATTTATAACCATAACTATTGAATGAAATTTCAGCTTCTTAGCTTACCCCGATAACTTCTAAGGATCGATGAGCCACAAATCACTATTCTATTCTTGCTCCAACTATATTTTTTAATCAGAGATAATATATCTGCCGATAGGCAATTTAAAACCAGTTTACAATTTCTAGGAGTTATCATTGTGCTATATCTGATTACACATATGTTTCATATTACTTATAACCATGCATTTCTGTGTATAAACACAAATAGGTATTGAAGTGACATAAATATAAAACAACTGTCCCAGCTTGGAAAAGTTCCTCCATAGTTACTGACAAATGAAGAATCATGGGCATTAGCTGGAAATAAAGTTGAAAATGGCCCACAATTTAACTACATGGTGTGTATGCTGCAACAGATCGTAAAGTCAGCTGAACAGATTTTGACAACTCGGAATGAATGATATAACACTAGCAAACAGCAGAGGGCAGTGTCATATTAAATGTGGCTGAGATTTGTATTTGCATAAACAAGTGTGGCTATCATAACACTTAGCAAGCTTTGTCTGATCTGAGAAGCTAAGCAGGATTTGGTTAGGTTTGTAATTGTATGGGAGACCACCCCCTGAGGTTACTAAGGCGGTAAGATAAAAGTCAAAAGGGCAATAGCAAAACTTCATGTATTCAACGAAAATTATATGATGTCACCAAAACTCATGATTAATTTAAACAGAGACACATTACCACTGGGAAAATTATAGCTTTGATTATATGCAAGAAACAAGGCCAGTTTCCACTAGTGCCATTTGGGAGAGTTCTATGTTTTATGTGAAACTATTTTCACAATCACAGCCAGCTGCATTTTCACATTTTAAAAAATGCTACTACATCCATGAGGTTCTTTTCTAATAGAGGAACAAACTTTTCAGAGAGGTTTTCTTAAAAAAAATTTTTAAATGAAAGCTGCCCAATTATAGGCTCACGAGACAGAAATGTTACGCTGAATACAAGCTACAATACTTACTGTCTTAGATATGATAATGCTAGAAGAATGGAGCACTCTGACCCAAAAGGCAATTATGATTTAATGCCCCTTAATTTAATCTCTCAATCAAGATACTTAAATGCTGTGATGTGTCTATACCCGTGATGGCAAACCTATGGCACATGTGCCATAGCTGGCACGCAGAGCCCTCTCTGCGGGCATGCAAGCCGTTGCTCAGCTCAGCTCCACTGCACATGTGTGCACACCTCTCGCCGGCCAGCTGATTTTTGGGATGCCGGGGGGAGGGGGCATGCGCGGGGGCAGGGGGAGGAGGGGTGCAGTGCACCCCCCCATGGCCCACTTTTGGGCCCAGGAGGCTTCAGGGAGGCCTGCTAGGCCCAAAACTGGGGGTGGGGGTCATGTATGCATGCGCAGGGGTGTCGTGTGCTCATGCACGAGGGGGGACTCATTGCATTATGGGTGCCGGCACACACACACTTTTGGCACACAACGAGAAAAAATTTAGCCATCACTGGTCTATACCTACAGATGATAGAATCGTGCAAGCCAAGGTATTTTCTGTGACATTCTATGGAAGTGAGCTAGACTTTAAAGATGCAGGATAGAAAGGCTATTGATCCATTTGAATTTTGATGTTGGAGAAGTTGTCCTGAGAATACCGTGAACAACCAAGAAAACAAACCAATGGGTCATTGAAGAAATCAAATCACAGTTCCCATACAAGACACAAATGACCAGACTGAAAATTATCTTACTTTAGATACATAATGCAAAGAGTCATCTCTCTGGAAAAAAGTTCTAATGTTGGAAAAGCAAAAGGAAAGATAAGAAGAAGATAATCAGCAGCAAGGTGGATGGACTCAATATTACAGTGGAGATGAATGCACCGTTGGAGACTTGAAGAAACAGGGATAGATCATCATGGATAAAATCTTATCTGTGTGGTTGCTAGGAGTCAATAATGACTTGATGACATGTAATCAATCAACTCAATCTTAGCAGTATTATACAGCATAAGGAATGCAAAAGAATATATGAAGAACCCCTTCCAAGAACAGAGTCATTCATTCCTTGAAGCAAAGTCAGAGCTGCTGTTCACATCCCAATTCAATTTAAATAAATTTGTAGCATCTATCACAGAGTAGACAATTACCAGATTACCTCTTAATCTAATTAAAGACAGTGGCTGCATAATTCACTTCAACTTCAATAAATAATACCAAGAACTATACAGCAAATTAAGAGAAATCTTTTTTTGTTGTCCAAACCTACTACCTAGAACTCTGCAGATACATTCATTTATTTTAAACTAAGGTACTTGTGTGCAACAAGTGCAAGAATTATGAAAATGAAAAATTTAGGAGCGCTCCCCCAATTTTGCTGTTCTATATAATCTTTCTTCTTCTCTCCCTTCCTCCCTATCTCTGCCTTTTCCCCCATCCCACTCCACCCCATTCCATATATTGCTTGCTATACATTGATTTTAACCTCCCAGGGCATTCCATTACAAATCTAAGAGTAGCTGGTTTGGAACAAAGGCATTTTACCAGCCGAACCTAGTGACACTTAGCTGAATATCAAAAGGTTTCAAGCCATCTCAGAAAGCCTCAACAAGCATAATGGGTTTTTAACAATGGTTAATTCATAAGGTATTTGTAACACTGGTCAACAAAGATTTTGTTCCTGAGTACTTTTGGGAGTATCTTGTAGTTTTTTGGCTGCTAACCATGAAAATAACCTGTAATTTAACCTATCACATACTGCTTTATAGAAATGTTCTGTTTTTACACAATGGCAAAATGTACACCCATTAGTACCTGTTGGCTGTGATACACACATGAAAGAAATGTACAAAAACATGAAACAATTGTTGAAGCACACCCAGTACACAAAGTACAATTGGAGTATTTGTGGAGATCTAAAATTAGTGGCTCTGCTGCTTGGAATGCACCAAATACTGTTGTTACATATGCAAATGGAAAGAGAGTTGCATTATATTAAACAGAAATGGCCACTCCAAAAGAATTTTGGTCCAGGACAGAAAAATGTGGCATATGAATCACTTGTTGACTCAACAAAGATATTTTAGCCTTCACAAAAGAAATTCACTGATTTCTTTTTCTTCACTGATTGAAATTTTTGCTCTACCTCCATAACCAAAGCACCATTATCTCAGTTCAAATGCACTGTCTTCACTAACTGACTATGTTCCTTTTATTCCTATAATCCTACAGTTAGAGATGCTTGGACTTTATTCTCACATAGTATATCCTGGATCAAGAGTTTAAACCCCACATAAGAAGATGGTGAATTCTGACTGCCAGGATAAAATTCAAAACAGTTTCATATAGGTAAACATAACGTAAACCCATCATATTATTCTCTTTTGGAATTAGCAACTTGGTGTAAAGTACAGAAAGGAGTAAGAAATAGTAAGCAAAAGAAATTAAAGACATGAAAGACGAAGAAGAAATCTACATAAATCTACTTTAGCTCAGTATCATCCACTCTGTTTATCCATGCTTTTCAATCCTAAACTATACTTGTTTCCACCACATCCACATATCACTTTTTATATAATTCTGTATATTTTGCATGTCCTTATCTCTATCATTGTCTCTATCTATCTATTTATCTAGCTAGCTATGGTGTCATCTATCATTCTACCTAAGCTTTGATGAAAAGTTAGTACTTACATGTTATAATTTGATCTAATGGAGAAAAACATTTTTCAAAGAATAGTGCATATTTTACCAAATATATTTCCTTTTCTGTACTGACACAATCGTAAAACTTCTGTGAAACTTTTGTTTTCAGTTACTTGTTCTCTATTTCATTGCATGACTAATGACAAAGTTGACTAAGGAGAAAACCTCAGAAGATATACTGTATATCCGTATAAAGTTCATTGAAAGAATTCAATTTCCCTAAGAATTACCGTATATTCATTTGGCTTTAGCTGCACTCAGGAAGTTTGTTAGATATGATTTCTTGATTAAAAGTCTTAGATATTGTGGTTTAGAAAGAAACTAAATCATTCTGAACCCGATGCTATTCATCAGGCTGTTCATGAATGACAGGAATCATAATTCAACATTATTTAATCAGAGTTCCACCTTGGAGAGGCTGAAGTAGGGGATTCACTGCCACCTCTTCCACAAAGAGAATAATTTTTGGAAATGGTTTCTGTTGATCCTTTTAGAAAGAATATGACATTTTAATGCTGAACGTAAGCAATAACTTTCAAATGGTATGCTCATTTCTAAGAAATGACTTTGGAGTGGACAAAAAAGTGATTGATTTAGATACAGTGATCTGTCAATTTTAGCATTTCAGATCTTGGTACGAGACTCCTAGAATTCTTTAAGTAATTCTGGGCCAAGGCATACTCCCCTTAGTGAAAGATTAAGACAGCATAACTAAAGAAAAAGCCTATATTAAGATGAATGAAGTTAGAACTATATGATAGAATCACAGCATGCTAGAAAAGATCCATCTATACCACTGAGTCTAACCCACTGCTTAGTGTAAGAATCTAAATTAAGATAAGATGTCTAGTCCCAAAGGTGCTCTTTCAAAAGGCAATTGGACTTGTTTTTTCTTTGAAGACATTTCACTTCTCATCTAAGAAGCTTCTTGAGTTCTGGAAATGAACTGAAGAAGCATTAGCAGAACTGAAGAAGTTTTCTGGATTGGGAGCAAAATGTCTTCAAGGGGAAAAAAAAGTCCAATTGCTTTTTGAAAAAGCATCTTTGGGACAACCATGTCCTGGATGACTGAGAATCTCCATAAACATAAGCTGTCTTGCCTTCACTTCAACACATAAAAGGAATTCATCTGGGTAATTGATTTTGCTACCAAACTGTTCTCATTAGAAAAAGGTTCCTAGCATTCAATTTGAATCTGCATTTTTCAAACTTAAATCTATTGTTTCATGTCCTTCATTCTGGAACAAGAACGAATTGGTCTTGGCATCCTTTTAGCTATTTAAACACTGCTATCATATCTTTCCCCTTTATGGATCACTGCCTTGTTATGGCGAAGGGGCTGCGTAGCTCAATGAAGCTATGAGCTATGCCATGGAGGACCACATAAGATGGACAGGTCATAGCAGAGAGTTCTGACAAAACGTGATCCACTGGAGAAGGAAATGGCAACCCACTCCAGTATCTTTGCCATGAAAACCCCATGGACAGTACCAAAAGGCAAAAAGTTATGAAGCTGGAAGAAGCTCCGGAGAAGGGCGGCATATAAATCGAACTAATGAATGAATGAATGAATGAATGAATGAATGAATGAATGAATGAGCCCCTCAGGTCGGAATGTGTCCAATATGCTGCTGGGAAGAGCGGAGGGCTAGTACCAGTAGTGCCAGAAAGAATGAAGCGACTGGGTCAAAGCTGAAAGGACACTCAGCTGTGGATGTATCTGGTGGTGAAAGGAAAGTCCGATACTGTAAAGATCTATTCTCCATAGGAACCTAGAATCTAAGATCCATGAATCAAGGCAAGCTGGACGTGGTCAAACAAGAGACGACAAGACTGAACATCGACATCTTAGGAATCAGCGAACTAAAATGGACAGGAATGGGTGAATTTAATTCAGATGACCATCAGGTATACTACTGCGGGCAAGAATCCCACAGAAGAAATGGAGTAGCCTTCATAGTCAATAAAAGAGTAGGAAAAGCAGTACTGGGATACAATTCCCAAAATGACAGAATGATCTCAGTTCGAATCCAAGGCAAACCATTCAACATCACAGTAGTCCAGGTCTATGCCCCAATCACTGGTACTGAAGAGGATGAAGTTGACCAGTTCTATGAAGTCCTACAACACCTTCTAGAATTAACACCAAAAAATGATGTCCTTATCATCATGGGGGATTGGAATGCTAAAATGGGAAGCCAAAAGATCACCAGAATAACAGGCAAGTTTGGCCTTGGAGTACAAAATGAAGCAGGGCACAGACTGGTAGAATTTTGTCAAGATAATACGATGGTCATAGCAAACACTCTTTTCCAACAACCCAAGAGACGACTCTACACATGGACATCACCAGATGGTCAACACAGAAATCAGATTGACTATGTGCTCTGCAGCCAAAGATAGAGAAGCTCTATACAGTCAGTAAAAACAAGATCAGGCGCTGACTGTGGCTCAGATCATGAGCTTCTCGTTGCAAAATTTAGGCTTAAATTGAAGAAAGTAGGGAAAAGAACTAGGCTACTCAGGTATGAACTAAATCATATCCCTGATGAATATACAGTAGAGGTAACAAATAGATTTAAGGAATTAGATCTGATAGACAGAGTGCCTGAAGAACTATGGACGGAGGTCCGCAACATTGTACAAGAGGTAGCAATTAAAACCATCCCAAAGAAAAAAATGCAAGAAAGCAAAATGATTGTCTGAGGAAACTTTACAAATAGCTGAGGAAAGAAGGGAAGTGAAAGGCAAGGTAGAAAGAGAAAGATACACCCAACTGAATGCAGAATTCCAGAGAATAGCTAGAAGAGATAAGAATGCCTTCTTAAATGAACAGTGCAAAGAAATAGAAGAAAACAATAGAATAGGGAGGACCAGAGATCTCGTCAAGAAAATTGGAGATATGAAGGGAACATTTCATGCAAAGATGGCCATGATAAAGGACCAAAATGGCAGGGACCTAACAGAGGCAGAAGAGATTAAGAAGAGGTGGCAAAACTACACAGAAGAACTATACAAAACCAGCTTAATGCCCCTGATAACCACGATGGGGTGGTCACTGACCTCAAGCCAGACATCCTGGAATGTGAAGTCAAATGGGCCTTAGGAAGTCTGAGCAACAACAAAGCTAGTGCAGGTGACAGTATTCTAGCTGAGCTATTCAAAATCTTAAAAGACAATGCGGTAAAAGTGCTACACTCAATTTTTCAGCAAATTTGGAAAACTCAACAGTGGCCACAGGATTGGAAAAGGTCAGTTTACATTTCAATTCCAAAGAAGGACAATGCCAAAGAATGTTCAAACTACCGCACCATTGCACTTATTTCACATGCTAGCAAAGTTATGTTCAAAATCCTACAAGCTAGGCTCCAGCAGTATGTGGACCAGGAACTACCAGAAGTACAGGCAGAATATTGAAGAGGTAGAGGAGCTAGAGATAAAATTGCCATCATACACTGGATCATGGAGAAAGCTAAGGAATTCTAGAAAAACATCTACTTCTGCTTCATTGACTATGCTAAAGCCTTTGATTGTGTGGATCACAACAAACTGTGGCAAGTTCTTAAAGAGATGGTAGTACCAGATCATCTTATTTGTGACTTGAGAAACCTATATGCGGGTCAAGAAGCAACAGTGAGAACTGGACACGGAACCACTGATTGGTTTAAAATTGAGAAAGGAATTTGGCAAGGTTATATACTGTCCCCCTGCCTATTTAACTTATATGCAGAGCACGAGCTCTGAGCACAGAGCACATGAGAAAGGAGGAATTAAGATTGCCGGGAGAAATATCAACAACCTCAGATATGCAGCTGATGCCACTCTAATGGCAGAAAATGAAGAGGAACTAAAGAGCCTCTTGATGCCGGTGAAGGAGGAAAGTGCAAAAGTTGGCTTGAAACTCAACATTAAGAAAATTAAGATCATGGCATCCGGCCCTCTCAATTCCTGGCAAATAGATGGGGAAGAGATGGAGGTAGTGATAGATTTTATTTTCCTGGGCTCCAACATCACCACAGACGGGGACTGCAGCAAAAAAATTAAAAGATGCTTGCTCCTGGGGAGGAAAGCTATGGCAAATCTAGACAGTGTACTAAAAAGCACAGACATCACCCTGCCAACAAGAGTGCATATAGTCAAGGCTATGGTTTTCCCAGTGGCAATGTATGGCGGTGAAAGTTGGACCATAAGGAAGGCCGAGCGCCAAAGAATTGAGGCCTTTGAACTATGGTGCTGGAGAAGACTCCTGCGAGTCCCTTGGACTGCAAGGCGATCAAACCGGTCAGTCCTAGAGGAGATCAACCTTGATTGCTCTTTAGAAGGCCAGATCCTAATGCTGGGAACGATTGAGGGCAAAAGAAGAAGAGGACAACAGAGAACGTGATGGCTGGATGGAGTCACTGAAGCAGTCGGCATGAGCTTAAATGGTCTCTGGGGGATGGTAGAGGACAGGAAGGCCTGGAGAAATGTTGTCCATAAGTTCGCGATGGGTTGGACATGTTTTCGCGACTAACAACAACAATGCATATCTTTATTCAGTCAACTTTTCTTAAGAAAACTACTTCTGTCTTTCTTTATAGATCTTAATTTCTATCCAAGATGATACCGATTTGTTCATTTTATCCGAACGCTTCTTAAAATGTGCAGCAATTGCTTCCTGTGATTTGGAAATTATATTTTTGTTCAGGCAGACTAAAATTGCACTTGACTTTTTTGCGGCTCCGTGATACTGCTGGCTGTTCCTCAGTTTGCAATCACTTCTTATTGCAAGATTTATTTTTGCTGGTACCATTACCAAAGCTATTCCCAACCTTTATCTTGGTACCAAGTTATTCCCAACCTTTATCTGTGAATTTTTTTTTGTTGTTATTTAAAAATGTTTGCACTTCTTTCTACTAATTCTAGCATTATTTTCAGCTCATTTTTTCACTTGTTATTTCTATCTTTTACAATATTAGCTATCCTGTTCAATTTTGTACCATCCGTCAATTTAATATCATTTCCCTCTATTTTATATCTTCGCCTACATCATTAAGACAAGTATTGAACAGTGAGGATTTAGAATTGATCCCTGAAGCTTCCAACTTGGTACCTCTTTACAATTTGTTATGAAACTATTAAAGAGCATTATTTATACAGACAATTGCCATGTTATCCAGATCATATTTAACTAGCTAGCTTGCTAATCATAGGATACTTTGCCAAATATGATACACCATAGGAAGTTTGGCAAGTACATTGGTTACTTTTTTGCTTATTTATTTATTATTTGTTTATTCATTTGTTTTCTGTGTTTGTATACCATCAAATTCATTAAAAAATGCCTTCTGATGTTTGCAATATAAAAACAGAGTAAAAATCTCTTCAGGAGTCCCATAAACATTAAGACTTGTTCTACTATCTGTTAAGGAAATTACTTATGCTAACTTCTGTTAATTAACACATTTTTCAAAAATTCACTTTAGAATCTTTTCATACTAATATTTGAAAATGAATCAGAATGAATCTTTGAAAACCAGGTTAAAGAGTTAGTGAGATGGACTAGTCATATAATCAGCTAGGTTTTTTTCATACTCTGAAATGAAATTTACTTAGTCCTGGACACTTAAATGTATCTGAAGTAAAGCAATATTCTCTCAGAATGTTTCTATTATTCTCAAGTTTCAATCCTGCATTACTGTAGTTACACATTTTCAGAATAAAAGGTTAAGCACTAAAGAACCAATAGTATTTAATGCTAACTTTGGAATCTTCCTTCCTTCCTTCCTTCCTTCCTTCCTTCCTTCCTTCCTTCCTTCCTTCCTTCCTTCCTTCCCTTCCCTTCCCTTCCCTTCCCTTCCCTCCCTTCCCTTCCCTTCCTTCCTCTACCCCTTTCTTCCTTTATAACCAGAAGACAATGAAAATATGAACATTTATATTATGTAAAGATGAATTAGGGACATGCCATGTTTATCTGAAAATGTGACTATGATATAGATCTTAGCTGACATTTTTAAAGACCTAGATTATGAACGTGTGGCTCATAAATATACAGCACCCAAATGCATAACTGCTTTCATACATATCTAATCTGCAAATGTTATGCAATTGAAAAAAGAACCCATAAGGCTCCAGCTGATACAATGAGCTCAGTTTTATTACCCATTAATGCTGTGTATGTTTCTTAACCTGAATAACCAGGTTATTCAGAAACACATTCTTACTTTAAAGTAAAGTTTAAAGTAACACATTCTTACTTTAAAAAAAACCTCCCAAAAATATATGTCCTCAACCATTCATAGCTATATAAAAAAAAATCTGAAATGAGGCAAGGAAATAAACAGGCCATCAATGTCTTCATTGTTTTGGTTATTTAAAAAAGGAAAGAATCTGTCACCAGATTTCACAAGATTTTAATTACACACCTAAGTATATTGTATGTTCATGTTCTTTCAGCAAAATAACAAAACAGTCATACTGCAGCTTTGCAGCTTTAGAAGCGAATTATTTTGCCACAATTTTTTTTAGTATTGGGGAAAGACATTTTATCTTATGCAAATTGAATAGATTAAAGAATATAACTGGAATACCAATTAGATACATTGAATTCATGGTATGCTGCTGCTGCCTACTGTTACATGTTTCATCATGAATATATTTGGCCAATTAACAACTATATTTATTAAACAGTAGGGCCATAAATATTGAATAATTGCTGCCCTAAATGTTAGCATACATCTCTATATGCAGAGATGCACAGAAACATACACACATACACAAACGTATTATATGGTGGAAATTCAATAGCAAAGCAAAGAAAAATAAGGCACAAGCAGAAATTCCTACCATTCTTTGCACCAAATATATTGAATGTTGTCTATTCTCTGAACTGAATAAGAAGCTGGTACAATTAATAACATCAATGCAAGTGAGATTAACTCTCCCTTCTAGTAAAAGGAATTAGGATTATGGATAACCTGGGGCAATTTGAAAATTATTTAATAGGGACATTTTTTTTTTCAAATGGAACAGGGGACTCATTATTCTGAATTTCCTTGTGCCACATTGTATAAGATGATTTAGGAATTAAATCAGTGGTGAAATCCATTTTTTTTTACTACCAGTTCTGTGGGTGTGACTTGGTGGGCATGGCAGGGGAAGGATACTGCAAAATCTCCATTCCCACCCCACTCCAGGGGGAAGGATATTGCAAAATCCCCTTTCCCACCCCATTCCAGGGGAAGTATATTGCAAAATCCCCATTCCCTCCACACTCCTGGGGACAGATATTGCAAAATCTCCATTCCCTCCCCACTCCTGGGGGAAGGATATTGCAAAATCCCCATTCTCTCCCCACTCCTGGGGCCAGCCAGAGGTGGTATTTGCTACTCAAAATTTCCACTACCGGTTCTCCGAACTGCTCAGAATTTCTGCTACCGGTTCTCTAGAACCTGTCAGAACCTGCTGGATTTCAGCCCTGAATTAAATCCTACAATAAGCACAGGTGACAGTTGTGTTCCAGTGTCTGTGGGATAACTCCAACAATAAAAGATATTAGTAACTGAAGCTGAGACAGCTTTTCACTATGCTTAAATGAAGAAATATATTCAAACAACGAGAGAGAACAGTCCTTGAATTTCTTCATGGCCTTCTATCCTCGTATAACCTGCTTTAATTTGCTTAGCTTTCCAGCTCAGCAGAATTAAATTAATGTTTAGATTTTTTCATATCAAAAGTATAGTGGTTGCAACTTTTCTGAAGCATCATCTGAGGTCAGTAAAATTAATATAGGGACCACCAGACTCTGAACTGACGGTATAATAAAATTGGACTAGAAAATACCACACCCTGGTATTCCCAAAACTATTAACATGTAGCAAGAAAAGGAGCAAAAAACCCACAGTTGCTCCAAACCAATCAAGAGAATAGCTCTCACTCCCTCTGGTGATAACTGGACTTACTGAATACATTTTCTGTTCTCTCTTTCTCTCTGTCCCTCAAAATGAACAACAATCAAAATGCTTCCTCTGGCTTCAAAAAAGTGGCCAGACCCAGTTTTGTACAGTTTAGTCCACCAGATGTTACATATTGCAAAACAGTAAGAAGCATCTGCTCACAGGTATCCTTTATGAGAGGTCATGAAGAAGAAGACCAGGTGGAGCTGGGGGGGGGGGGTGGGTGGAGTTAAGTGCATCATCAGCCTAGAATCATTACGTTCTCACAAATGGTCTAACTCCAACCCTCCTAAATTCTGTTGCCCCTTATCTCACACAAATTTAGTGTTGAACTTAATGTGGAGCATAAAGGATCAGGACCATCCATTAAATTGCAGCACAGATTTATTCAAGCCTACACACAAAATATCTGGTCAATTAAAGTTAACATAACACGTGGTTCTGATTCTCCATATTTGACGTTTATCTAGTCCACTAAATTGTGCTGACTGTTAATGGAGTAGATAAACGTCAGATGTGAAGATTCTTCATGTCCACTAATGATCAGCACTAAATTGGCACTAGATAAGAGTTAACAGAATTTAAGAGAGGTTGGACTAAGACTGCTCATGGGAATGGAATAATTCTAGGCTGATCTCTCTCTTAACTCCCTCCCTCCAGGCTCTGCCGGTCCTTGTCCTATAAAAATGGATATACCAACAAGCTGCTGCTATTAAACAAGCTGCTATCTATTAAAAATTTGTTTACTTTGTGAAGTAGAGCCTTGGTAGTACAGTGGTCTAAGGCACCCTGTTATTAAGCTGGTTATTAAGACCAGCTGCCTGCAATTACTACAGGTTCGAATCTTGCCAAGACTCAAGGTTGACTCAGCCTTCCATCCTTTCTAAGGTAGGTAAATTGAGGACCCAGTTGTGGGGGCAATAAGCTGACTTTGTATAAATATACAAAAGAATGAAGGCTATTGCTTAGCGCATTGTAAGCCGCCCTGAGTCTCCGGAGAAGGGCGGCATATTAATCAAATTAAAAAAAAAAAGTACAACTATCTGAGTTTTCAGATGAAATCATTCCAAAACCTATCTAGATATGCTACAGACTGAAACTGCATAAATGCCATTTGGCCTGTCCCTGAAATAGATTATCTCTGCAACTTTCGTCTACCTGGTGCACCTGTCACAAAATCTCCTTGCACCTTCAGAATCTTCCAAGTCAATATGAAGTCATATCAGCCCAGAAATTCAAACCGAAGCCAGGAAATTGTCACAAATAATATACAGTTTGGACAAAAATTAGGACAAAGAGCTGCAAGCGTTCCTAACTGCTACAGGAAGTGTCAGCCCCTCCTAATTTTCCATCCAAATAAATACAATATTCTACTCAAAATCAGAAGTGAGAGCCTGGATAGACTAATTTAGTAAGCTCAGAGAGAGAAGCAACTGCTTACAAAATATCTCCTATCCCAGATACTGGGTAAATTATCACCAGTTTAGCCTCTGAGCAAATATTTGTTTATCTTACTTTTTCATTTTCTCGTCTAGCTTTCTTATGACTTTAAAAACTAGTAGCTAAGGATTATTTGCCTTCCTTTTGTCTGTGAAGAATGTATTTATATGTCTTGTGGGAGCATGGCAACTGGCCCTGTTATAAACTCCTGATCTAAGCACATAGTAATAATAAAATATAGTTCCTGTTGATTAGCAATTTTGTCACACAGTGCCAGACTGACTTCTGGCTCCAGATCAAAAAGAAAAAATTACTTTCGTCTTTTATGACTGCTGTGTGCAAAAGCCAAAACCTAATTTTTCCTCTGGTGTAGATGCACTTCAGGATGTTCTTCATTTGGTACAAAATTCCTAGAGCATTAAATGGTTCTCAGCTGATACTAAAAATGAACTTCCCACTTATTACTCAGGCAAAACTCTTCGAAAGTTACAAACATTTAAATGCCAGCTTAAATATTTGTAAGAAATTAAAGTAGAGCATTGGCAGCTGTCATTTGCAGACACTTTGTTTTTTCACAATAAATACTGTCAAATCTATATCCGTTTAAGTTAGAAATTAGCAGATTAGTCCAGAAAAAAACAAAGCTAGCACTATTTCTTCCTGGTATTCAGTGTCAAAGTGGCCCAGATGTCTTGTTTTCTACCAGAATATCTTTTTTCTCCTGAGTTTTATTTTAATCATTATTATGTATACATTCTTGCCTTTTCTGTATTGCCTTTTCATTTACTATATGTTAGTTATTATACTTCACCAACAGAAATAACTTTTAAAATATTACAACCCAACCCTATAATCTGCCACTACAAACAGTACAGAGAACGTACACCAGATTCAGAAGTAGTTCCAAGTGGGTGCAAGAGGAACAAGTAAGGACTTGTAAATGAGAAGCAGAAACATGGTTTCTTTCATCCCCTGATGTACATCCTGTCCTACTTTAATAATGTAGGCCTGAATGTTGTCCAAAGAGAAAGAAATTTATGGGCTGTGATTGTTCTTTTCCTGATATAAAAGCAAATTATTAGAGCAAGACAAAGCAATTAGTATTAGCCAATTTTCTCCCTTTTGCATTCTGGGATACCTAAGAACAGTAGAGAGCCATTTGACCTTCGCAGGTCCTAATAAATGTCTTTAATGTCTTTAAAAACAGACCCCATACCGCTACAGGAGGCTTTAGTGCTGGAAAAAGAGGAAGGAAAGAGGATGACTGTCAGTAAAGTGGATTGATTGTTATAATGATAATGTTGGAACATCCAAAAAACCAGTTTAGGGACAGATTACCATACAGAAAATCTATCTATGTGGTTGCTAAGGGTCAACATTGACTTGATGGCACGCAATCAATCAAAAAGTAATTAGAGGTATTATGTGAAAATAAATTGTTATTATATACATCTTTATTATGCAAGTCATTTTCAGAGTGTGTTCAAGGAAGTATGGAGGATCATAGTCAAAATATCTATACTTCTTGGCTAGAAAAATAAATAATAGACATTACCTTTTCCTGTTATATAATTTCTCTACAATAGATGCCTTCCATTTGTAATGTGTTAGGCATTAGATGCCATCACAAGACATTGCAGGCCTGGACAATTTGCCTCCTACAATAATATGTCTTGAAATAAATGCAGTCTAAAAATCTTAGCAATGTTCATATCTGTGAATCATCCTCAATGGTCAGGTTACGAGAGTACAGAATAACAAAATGGTAGCAATCATAACTTTCCATTTCTATTAGTCTCTTGCTCTTCTACAAAATAATATGCCATTCATTAAAAATTGGTTGCCAATTACATTTATAATATTTCATAATCCTTATTTAAGAGATGAAAATATGCACTTCTTCTTTAAACTTGTAGTACCTTCCCAAACCTAACATGCTGCCAAAATGGAAGAATAAAACTGATCATGATCTGGCTACTGTAGGCACAAATGACAGTTTAAAGACAAATTCTAATGTTCATCCAGCAAATGAATGAATATTCTACTGATCATTCCACAAGACAAAGCCATTAGATATTTTTGATGGAGAAAGTAGTCTGTTCACTTACCAATTGTGTAGTATCTCTTCAGTTCACCCTTCCGTGGATTGCGCCTCTGGGAATTTGCAGTGTTATTCTGCTCCTCTTCAGATGTTGTTGTATTGTTAAGAGCCGCAGGTTTAGTTGGTTGCAGGGCATGTTGTGCTGCTGATGGCAGAGGTTCGTAACCTGATGCAGAAATTTCAATAGACTGGGATTTTTTCTTTAATCTAAAAGGGAAAGGATATAACAGGTAGATTACAGCTATATGATTCAACGTGCTTTGCTGACATGATGAAAAAATACAAAATTTCGTACTGTATGTATCACTGTTGCAGGTTTACATGGATTTCTCCTACAGAACGGACATACAATACATTGACACGTGATAATTTCTAGTTCAAAAGAGGTTAAAGATGTAGCTGGACTGTCATCATCAGAAGAGGGCATCTTTAGCAGAGTTTATTTGGAAAGAACCTGGAACTTGAGCAATTGTAATTAGAATAACTTCCAGAATGCTTTTCAATTTATACATCTAAAAAATGTTTTATTTAGTGGCATCCTTTCCTCTGGCTAGTATTTCATTTAGAAAAATGCTTAGATTCTGTCAACATATGCCAAGTCTCAGAGGATTTTGTCTTCTTCTGAATTATATTTTGGAATTCAATTCATTTCTAAACTTTTGTAAACCTAGCTAGCTCAAAACGTAGAGCATAAATATATTTCATAAACAAATGGGACACTATATGGCACATTTAGAAAATATATAGAGTAAATGAAAGCAACGAGCAATGTGTAATGCATGTCTATTTTTATGCAATTGTGGTCTAAAGATTTTTTTTCTTATAGAAAAAGCTACATAGGTACCCAGGAATACATTCCTAGTTTATTTATTAAGTAGATATTGCACTTATATACCACCATTATCTGATGATTCTTGGCAGCTTACAGCTTATAGAAAACTTAAAATATCTACCGTTCAATTAAAAATAAACAATAATTTCATTAAATCTTAAACAAGAATAAACAAAGATGAAAAACAAATAGAAAGGTTGCATAATGTTTAAATTAAGAAAATTCCTTCTGGTATTATTAAATTAAGCTCCAAAAGACCCACTAGTACAAATTGAAGCAAAATATTCTAACTTTGGAAAAATTTAAGGATATTTGGTAACAATGCACTTAGGCGTTAATTTGTGTATGGATTTTAAAATATCAGCCCAAAAGAATGGTATTGTTCTGTCCCCCTTCCCCACACAGACAAACACACAACCAGACACGCCTGCCAGGATTTTATTAAGCAATCAGACTAGAAACCCTTGCAGATAAGAGTTTTGGCAATAAACTGAGAAATGCCTGCCAAGTCGGTTTCAGCAAGAGAGAGAGTTTTTCCTCAGTCCGGTTCAGTAGCAAAAAGTAATCCACGAAGCAAGAATTGGCCAAGGTCTAATCCAGATTTCAGATAACGCAATGTGACTCTCAGGTTTTTAACTTTGACCGTCACAAAGCCTGAAGAGCAATCACACCCACTTTTATTCCTTATGGGGTGTGGCTCAGTGACTTAGCTCAGTCTCTGGCCCTCCCACACCTCTTTCGTTGCTGCGCACGCTTCTCCCTCCGATGCTGCCTGGGATCAAGCCAGGATTCATCATCCTCACTCCCTATCTGTTGTTGTTCCAATATGCTTTCCTCCTGGCATATCCCAGGCTGTTCCTCTTGGCCTTCGGATGGAACCTGAGACATTGCCAGAGAGGAGGGTCCTGTAGAGGGAGGCCTTGAAGGTTCCTCCCCATCACCTTCTGCGTCCTCTTCCTCTGTTAGGACAGGCTCAGGAGTCGGGGTCACAACAGGTATGGAAAAAGATGTTGATTTACAAATGCAACTGGGTGATGACTAAACAACTGAAGGAGTCATACTGTACAAATAATAAACAAGAAGAAGTGCCTGGATAACATTTTATTTTGAATTTACAAAAAAGACATGCCAAATTTGCTTGCAGTTAAGAGAAGAGATATAGGAGGAAGAGTTCTTTTGTTGTAGTACCAGAAAAGTGACAAGTCACTATAACTGTTTGTACTTCTTGTGATGATGGAAAAAGTTATTTGCTCATATCTTTTTTTTTCTTTTTTCTTAATGTTTTTCTTCTTCTTCTTTTTAAAAAAGTCTCTGCACTTTTTTTAGTTTTTGTAATTCTTTTGTTTGCATTAGTTTTTTTTTTAATCTTTGCATCTGTAAACTTTAATAAGCCTATTATAAAATAGCATTTTTAATGTTTAAGGGTTAAATGTTAATTTTTGTCTTACTGCTTTCTTTGTTCAATTTCAAGATGAAATTTGCAGCACATTCTTATTCACGCATTCAAGTTAAATGTTAACTTTTGTCTTCTTCTAAATTATATTTTGGAATTCAATTCACTTCTAAGCTTTTGTAAACCTAGCTAGCTCAAAACATAGAGCATAAATATATTTTGCTATTCACTATTCAAAAATACAAAAACAGATGAAATTTGCAGCACATTCTTATTCATGCATAATGCTACATTATAATGAGGTTTTGTCCTAGCACAATGTCTGAATCCTGCATCTTACAGCTTGTTTAACAACCCTGTTTTTTTTCAAAAGGTAAACCAGCTCAATGTAATGATGAACCAGGTCATACTTCTACCTTGACTCTAGCCAATTAAATTATAAACTTTAATATTGAAAGAAGAATTCAGATGAGTTCAGGAGAATCGCCAAGATGAAAGCATACTATATGATTATATTTACAGCAGGATGTCCTTTCACGTTTGCTTTTTGTGTCATGTCAAAATAACAGTGAAATCACAGCCCATTATCTCCTGAGAAAATAAGCCATCTTGGGTTAAGGCTGGAGCTAATGAGCTGAAATTATAAACACCAACAAGTCTATCATTTACCAAATTTTTATATATTTTTAAAAATATTCTTTTTAATTTAGAAGCAATACACGGAAAGTTGGAAGTACAATAATATGGGTCAAAGGCATTCTTAGCCATGGCAACTTAGTGGCCATGGCATAAAAGGTTCTTTTTGCTAAGTGGTTAAAAAATAGAAAACAAACAATAGAAATAAATGGACAATTGTATTCCTGGAGGGAAATAGGGAGTTCCTTAATGACCTGCTTTGAAGAACAACATTTTAAATTGTTCACAAATTGCCAAAAGTTAGGGTAAGCAGAGAACTAAGTTTACAGATTTATATTGAGCTTTCCAGGGTGGTAAAAATGAAAAGTGACTATAAAGAGTCCAGGAATATCTTTGTAAAATGGGTGAATTGTCAATAAAATAGGAAAATAGTGCACCCTTGGGAGACTTGAGAGAACAGATTGGGCATTGATCGCCTGGCAGAAAATCTATCTATGGGGTTGCTAGGAGTTGAAAACATTTGATTGCACATAATCATCAATCAATCAATGCACAATGTACATATAGAGCATAGTGGGGGGGAGATTAAATCTGTTAGAATATTTCTTAAAGATCAATAACATTCATGCTCATTTTAATAGAGTTATACTTGCTTTCTTCGAGTAAATTATCTTCATGAAATGTGAAACACTGAACAAAAAGCTTTGTTATGAAGATACATAGAGAATTTTCTGTTTCTTTAGTTCTTGTTCAGTTTTGTGTTAAAAACTCTCATTTTCAATATTTGAATAAGTAATAGATAAACTTCAAAACATAGGCATCTGCAGAAAGGTAAAAACAAAGCAAAAAAACCGTCAGGCTGTCAGTTACAATTATGCTGTCGAGATTTTAAATTTTTGTTAACTCTCTCAGCAGATGCTTCTGTTACAAAAAAATTGGTTCAAATACAGATGAAACAACTATCAAAGCTTTTGACATATTTTTCCTCCTGAGGGAGCAAAAATCAGAAGAGTGAAATAAATATGACCTTCCATCTCCATTTTTATCTTCCACAACGTATTTCTTCTAAATTAATAATTAATCTGTATATGAGAAGGAAAGATGACCTCTACAGGTGTGATTCTCAGATTAATAAGATCCAGCTATTATATAAACAACTAGCCTCAGATTCCAGAGATGTTTCCCTTCTGGTACATCATGTCAAGTTATGAGAAATTCAGAAAGCCACCAGCTAAATATATACTGAGATACATAATCGCTCCAAAAAGTGAATAATTTGCATTTCACTTTTAAATTTTCATTTAGAAAACTAATTCACTTGTTGGAGTGATTATCTTTTTATCTTAATAAATTTTGTTAAAGAGAACTCTGTGATTCACATGGTTATTACACTGGGTTAGAGGTTAGCAAACCCGTGTTTGAATCCTGAGTGCTTCTGCGTGGCGAGATGAGCTCCCATCACTTGCTTCAGCTCTTTGACGGGCACATGAAAGAAGGTCCCATGGGCATCCCAGAGCAATGGTGATCATACTGGCTAATCCTTTCAATCCAGATGGGCCCTAAATGGTGCCTTCAACACAAACGGGAGAAGCCACAATGTTTGTGTGTTACTGAAACATTTGCCATTGTACCTCTCATCCATTGTACTGACTGGGATTGAGTTGAAATCCAATTTCTGGGTGGATGCAAGGGTTCTTCTTGCCCTAATACACTGATATTGTCTTTTACATTATGGGAGAAAGTGGATATTCAAGGATTGTTAACTTTACTTGTTCTTTAAAGTGGACTTTTCTTAGTGCCGCATCTTTCATTTCACAGGCATTCATCAAGATACCATAGAGTTCTCAACTATTAATCAATGTAATTAATAGGGTTGTATTTTTCATCTTTATATACGACAAATAAAACATTAAAGAAATTTTAAAAGACCCATCAAGAAGAATATTTTATCTACTAACAGTTCTTTGAGGGTTTTTTTTTTTCAATTTTCACATTCTGTATTGCTTTGTAAACAAGAAGCAGATCACGTAAATTATTATTTTTTCTCTTATCACAAGCAAAGATTAATTGCATTAAAGTTGTTCTTTTCATTGTACCAGAAAGAAAGAAAGAAAACAACCATAGCTGGGTTGTCCTAACAAACAGCAGATCTAAGAGCCGCGATGGCACAGTGGTTAGAATGCAGTTGCGGAGCTGGTGGCGGACTCAGACAGTGAGGAGGTTGGGGAGGAATATGGGCCAGTCCTGGAGTCTGGGGAAGGCTCTGATGAGTGTCGGAGCCAGAGATGGGGCCAGGGCCATCCAACAGTTATCAGCTGCCTTCGGAGTTGGATATCAGTGGGGCAGAAGAACAGCTGGAGCCTGTTCCTGATGTGCACATGCGCAGAGCTGCCAGGAGAAGAGAACAGCTAAGGAACAAGGGCCGACTTGGGAGTAAAAGCACAGGTGGATGCCCAAAGGGGAGCGAAAGGGGAGGGGAGTTTGCAGGAGACAATTAGTTTAATTCATTAGGGGGAAGATCTGTTCCTGACTTCTTGCAAAGTAATTGCTGCTGCTACAGCAGGGCGTTTGGAAGATATTGGCCTGGCAAATCTCCAAGCCTGATAAAGGTCTGTAGTTGTGAAATCTCATGAAAGACTGTTTGCCGGGACTTTGCTGGAGAAGAATTTCCCTTTAACCTAAATAAAAGAGGTTTTATCAAGACAAGGAGTCTGCTTCATGCTCTTGGGAAGCCTAGGTCAGAACAGCAGTATTGCAGACTACTTCTGCCAATCACCGGTTGACTGAGCCTTCCATCCTTCCAAGGTTAATAAAATGAGGACCCAGATTGTTGGGGGCAAGATGCTGACTCTGTAAACTGCTTAGAGAGGGCTGTAAAGCACTGTGAAGCGGTACATAAGTCTAAGTGCTTTTGCTATTGCTACTGCTATGGTACCCTGTTCTAAAAAGATATATACATGTCAATTAACTTTAACTGTTTTATCTCATATGTCAGAGAACTTTCATTTTCTCAAAAGCATTGTACTAGATAACTAAGTAAAAAAAGAATGAAGTGGGAATGAATCAAGTATTAGGGAGAAGAAGACAAAATAAACACAGATACAGCAGATTAGAATACTTTTTAAATATATAAATAATGGGTTCTACATTCAGTGACACGAAGAAGGAGGCCATTCCAGTTACACTGCAAAGTAGTGGGTTTCTTTTGAGGATCGCCAACCTTCCTCTCCACCCCCACATCCCCTCCAGCAAAGATCTTATATAATTTCAGAAACAAAACAGGAAGCGATGATGGTTGTTGCTGCTGCTGACCTTCGGCACTGTGGAACATTCAGTTACTTGAATAATTGGATTGTCTTTCCCGTTCCTGTGTGCTTGGCTTGATTGTGCAGAATTACTAGCAAGCCTCCAGGAGATTCAGTAAAGTTGTAGAAATAAATAAAGTTGAGCAAACTGGTAGGGATTCGCACCACTGAAAACAAAGAAACAACATGGGAGCAAGACATTTGGGTCATATTTACCCATAGGTCATAATAGGTAGGAAGCAGAATAGAAAAACAGAATTGAAGACTTTCCAAATAGTTGAAGAAGGCTGTCCATGGAGTTGAGAAGAAGAAATGGAAATTACATAATGGGGAAAGGGTAGAAGAAGTGTGGGATTCTGTACAAAAACATAGACCTGGGGTCATAATTTTATTTACATCCTGTCTTTGGGATGGAGGACGACAACTCAAAGCATTATATGTAACAAATCTTCCTTATATTTTCTTGGCAATTGGAAAGAGAACTTTTATTCAGTTAGATTCCCAAGGGAAGGCTAGAACTCGTAGTCTCCTGATTTCTAGCCCAGTATCTTCATTACTACACCAAACTAGTGTTTGACGCAGACATTTTTGACTGAGAGAGACCAAGATGGGAAGCAACGGCTAAGAAAAAGGTTAGCAGAAGAGATCAAACTGAGTTAGAAATTTAAAGTGAGAGAGAAATTGTTGGTCTGCTTGCCTGCAACATAGGTGCAAGTGAACTGTACTGGGGACAGTCAGACTAGTTTGTGACAGCTGGATGGACCAGACTCGGTTAGCAGAGATGGCGAGCAGCCAACCTGGCTTTGGATTGTAGCCTTCAAGAAAGTTGGCAAAGGAATCAAACAGAGCATGAAGAGGAGGAGGATGGAGTGTGCTCCCAGAGACGTGTGCAAGGCAACTAAGATTGTTCAATTGTGTGAATATTTGGGGGCTTAAAATACACTTTTTTTGTATTTAAAAAAAGGTGGGTGGTTTGTTGGCTGTTGGGTAATAGAGAGATAGAAACTGCATTTCCCAAGGACACATCTATGGATAGGGGACAAGTTCAAAAGCTATAGTGTGATAACATTGTTATGCATTTGTGCAGAGCTGCCTATAGATTAGTATGCTTGTTTATTGCAAACAGCAAAATAGGACTATTTTAACTTCTGGTTCTGTATGCCAGTAACAAAGCAAAGTTGTTTGTTCAGTATTAAGCATCATATCTAGGAGGTCTTATTGAATCTGTGGAGGATGGGGAAAAAATTCCTTACTGGATGAAGAGGGGGCAGCAGGCTTGGTTAAAGCATGTTAGAAAGAATTAGGTGATAGGAAGGGGTTATCTATGGGAGTCCTTTGGGACAGTTTCTCAAACTCAGAACTAGCTATTATGGATGGAGCCACATCCACTTTTACTTGTGTTGGAAAAGCTACATCGCATTTTAAGCCTTCTGTCAGTCTTCTACAGTCTAGGCAAAAAACTGAAACCATGAATATTCACACTGCCTTAATTGTAAGGTTATAATAAGAGTCTTGCAGGTCTGAACACACTTCTTCTTTCCCTGCCTTCGCTTGCCAGAGAAGAGTCCCTTTTGAGATGCATTCTCTGTGAGATATCTTTTGTCTGACTATTGTCTGGGCTGTGGTCCTTCATCCTGTGCCCCAAGATTATTATCCCAGACCATTACACCAGTGGTGAAATCCAAATTTTTTTACTACCGGTCCTGTGGGGGTGGCTTGGTGGATGTGGTGTGGCTTGCTGGGCATGGCAGGGAAAGGATACTGCAAAATCTCCATTCCTACCCCACTCCAGGGGAAGGATACTGCAAAATCCCCATTCCCTCCCCACTCCTGGGGCAACTGACTCGGATTGACTGAGTTGACTCAGCCTTCCATCCTTTCAAGGTAGGTAACATGAGGACCTGGTTTGTGGGGGCAATAAGCTGACTTTGTATAAAAAAGAACATCGCTTGGGGGGGGGCAAAAAGCCCTACTAAGCAGGTATATACAAAAGTATGAAGGCTATTGCTTAATGCATTGTAAGCCACCCTGAGTCTCCGGAGAAGGGCGGCATATAAATCGAACTAATAAAATAAATACATAAATAAACTGGCAAATACCCGAGATGGTATTAGCCGGTTCTCCGAACTGCTCAAAATTTCCACTACCAGTTCTCCAGAACCTGTCAGAACCTGCTGGATTTCACCCCTGCATTACACCTTTACCTATCTAGATCTTATATTTGCAATCAACCTTCCCCTGAAATGTCCTCAATTGTTGTTGATTTTCTCCAAGACTTTTAGGAATTGGGAAAAACCAATCTTTTTGGTTGCCATAACTGACACTATTTTAGGGAATTAGGGAAATGCTTTTATTTTATTTGGAGATACATAAACTGTTTCACACAATGTTGTAATTACTGTCTTCTTGCACTGCAGGCTTTGGGGGTTTTTTTGTTTGTTTGTTTTTGTTTTTTTGCCTGCCAGTCAATTTTGCCTCTCATTTCAGCTATCTTGAATGTATTGTGCACGGTTTTATCTATCCTATACTCACGTTGGTTGTTGGTTAAATTGTTGGTTAATATTCACAAAACCTGCTGTGGGGCAAACATGTTTTGGTCATGAGATTTTATCATTAGTGGTGAGCAAAAAAGGAACAAAAGACATATTATGCTTATCCCTAAACACACATCAATTAAAATATTTTTACTATTACCGCTACTGGGTAATATTTTTCTTGATATGCTCTGGAAAGCTGGAATGCCATTTAACTAAAGCTCACCTTCAGCAGTTCAGAGACATGATTATATATTGCCAAGATTGAGCAAAGCATAGACAAAATGGGTATAAGTCAGTCAAAGTAAATGTAGTTGTAGGACAGAAAAAGAATTAATACTGCATTAAAAGGATATTATCTTTTATCAAAGCAGCGTGTAGGTAGTCTTAAACCTGATGTCTTCATTACTTTGCATCAAATGAAGATGTGAGGGAGGATAAATGAACACCAGGAGAATCAGCAATTGAATCTAAGAACTGTTGCCAAATTTGCCTATCACTAAAGGATTTTATTTTTTTTTAGAGAGAAGAAATACCTAGCCCAGTTCCAAATGAGATTATGAAGTAGTTAATTTTGCTTGGCTGTTAATTTGAGGGGGTGGGGGATGATTCATGGTAAAGAGGAATAGCAAATGTAAAACACAGACTTTTTGGCATCATGAATAACAGTGGACAAATGCATACATCATCACAATGTTGTTGAATGTAGGAAAAGCACCCTTTTGTTTCACCTATGTAAACTGAAAAACCAATTGATGCCATGAATTGTTTTTCTAAATTTGTCGTGATAAATATAAAGCATTAGTCCAAATTTAGTATCCCAACCTTTCTTTTTGGCAGCATTTGAATATAGCTTTGAGTATTTAAGACTATTTAATTATAAAGAAAAACCTCCTGAGAGTAAGATCAGTGAAACAGTCTGTCTATATAGGTGGTAGATTCTCCAGAAGTTTTTAACCAAAATAAATCATGATTCATAACAAATCATAACAAATAGCAGTATATTTGTTACTGAAGCAATCAAGACATATTCTTGATTGCATTTTGATTTCAAAGTGAGATAGTATTAAATGACCCTTTCTTACTTATTGTCTTACTTATGTTAAGAGGCATGGGGTGGGGTGATTAGAATTGCAGACTAATTCTGTCCACATACCAGGAGTTTGATCTCAATCGGCTCAAGGTTGACTCAGCCTTCCATCCTTCCAAGGTTAGTAGAATGCAGATGCAAATTGTTGGGGCAACATGTGTGGTCCGTGGTCGACTCACATGAAATCGGATCATGTCTCAGTAACAACAGCCAGCCACTCAAACTATCAAACAAGCCAAAACCAGACCATGAGAAGAAGCACCCAGAAGCGCCCAAATAAACAACTCTAATCCTAATTCTGCATCACACAGACAGTACTTAACTATAGCCCAGCACCAACAGCCAGCCAATCAAACAGTCCAAAATCAGACCATGACTCAGAAATATCTGAACAAACAACATTCAGATAAATCTGCATGTTGTGGCCCGCCGGCAGCCTGTGCGGATTATGGCTGATCCCGACAATGAGGAGGCTGGTGTGGGGTTGCACCAGCAGCCTGCGCAGCCGGCGATCGCGTCAGACAGCGAGGAGGCTGAAGAGGATGTGGTGCCAGAGGCAGAGACTCAGCCAGGGCCTTCAGAACCTCCAGAGGCTCCTTCAAGTGGAGAGAGCGAAGTGGAGGAGCCTCTCCTCAATGCTCAAGCACGCAGAGCTGCCGAAAGGCAGGAGTGGCTACTCAGGAGGAGGAGGAGTCCTCAAGAGTAAGGTTTGAGGATAATTGGCCACTCCCTTAGCCTATTTAAGTCACATGCAGTTAGTAATTTCTTGCTAGAAACAACTTAGAATTATCATCAGAGCATTTTTGGAAAAGTCTTATCTTGTTTTCTGGGCTGGTTGCCAACCTTTGCTGGACTTTGGTTTATTCTTGCTACTTAATCAATTTGATAAGGACCGTTGGTGTGTGTCAATATCCTCGGGAATCCGGAGCTGGGGCAGAACACTGCATCTCAAAAAAGGTATTTAAAGACCTGTGTTCTGACAGACGAGTACAACTCAAAACACATTGGCGATGTCTCCTCGGATGGTGACGAAACGTTTGCATCCAAATTGCCAAGCTCGGAGCTCAAACCAACAGCCTAATTACTGTTATAATTGAAAATCTGTAAATATCCCTCATTGGTAAAAAAAAATAAAAAAAACAAACAAACACCATTTTAGCTAGTACTAATGCACTAAAAGTCATTGAAAACTGAAAGCCAGCAGAATATGAAGCTCATACACTTTCTATGGGTATTTTATGGTGTGGACTAAGCAGCGTTTCACTTTTCTGCCTTTCCAATTTGTCAGTCACCATCACCACTTTGTCCACTCTTCCATCCCATGAAAAAGAACTGAATCAATAGCTCACATCAACTTTCTCACTGCGGTTTACACATTTTCCCTTAATGTGCAAACTCTATGTTTCATATGACTCCAATGGGCAGTAAACAGATGAAATGCCTTTTACAGCCCTGACAATATACAGTGGCAGAAGCACGAATTGAAAAATGCTCCCATTGTCAGTGAAGAAACGATTGCTTTGATCCATATGCCATGCTTCTCTGCAAGTTTATTTATCATCATTAAAAAAAGATAAAGTATCCATCAAGTCAAGTTCATCTCCTGGTCACCTCAGGGACACATCCATGAAGCTTTCTTAGCAACGGTACAAAAGTGATTTCCTATTGCTGCTTCCTAGGATTTTTTGCTACCTTCCCAATTCCATGTACAGCCATGGCATTGTTTTATACTCTCCCATCCAAGTACAGGCCAAGATAAATCCTGTTCAGCTTCCAAGGCCAAACAAGGTCATCTATTGCTGATATCTTGAAATGCTATTTGGACTATTGATATAGCTTGCTATCTAAATTTGGAGGATAGGTTCTTTCTTCCCTTATTTATAGCTCTTGCTTTGATGCCTCTATCAAGTTATTCCCACCATCTTTTTCTTAGATTAGTTCTATTTATATTCCATTTTAATTACTTTAGCCCAAATATATCTTTCTTTCAGCCTTATGAAATACATAGACCTACTACATCAGATTTAACTGATTAGCTATTATTTAAAAAAATACAGCTGAAAGTGGCATGCATTCTGTACAAGTGTCCCCTTCATCCAAAGGGGTTGGATTATAATCATTAATGGGAGAATATTTCCTTTTTTTGCCAGCACAAATGCATGGAAGATATTATGCCAGTTCCTTAGAAATGTGTCTTCTATCAGGTCAAACTATTTAGAAGTATTTCTGCCTCAACAGATTCTGTTTGCAGATCCTCTTATTATTATCTGCTCCTCAGAATATCAGTGACTGATCTAATTCTCTCCATGTTGCCAACTTTGTTTCTATCATAATATGTATATGGCAATTTTTAAAATTGGGTTAATCTCATAAAAGTATGTATTTAATAAAATAGATTGAAGTCTGTGAAGAGCAAAACTGGTCCTCCAGATGATTTGAATACCAAGCCATCAAATGCTTAGAGCTGTTCTTCAGCACCATTTGGAGAGCTGTAGGTTTTTCAACCCTACTGAAGATCATGAAAGTATATGGCTTTGTTGACTTTACAACATCAAACTAGTGTTTTTACTCCAAACAGCATCCAAATAGTCATATAATATTCCTATTATTTTAAATTAGGTATTATGTTACTGCAACTACTGAAAAATCTCTGTTTTATAGCACTTTGAGAGGGAGTTTTGATATACTAAAATATGGGAGCCCCCAAAGACGATTTGCTTAGTAAAATACATTAGCATCAATTCATCATTCATAATTCATTGTCTGGTTTTCATTATCAAGGTTCTTCTTCATGACTCTGGGATTTATTTTAAGGATAACTTTGTAAATGTTATGCAACAGAATGTGTTGCCATATCTAGGAGTCTTCTTAATCAAAAACATATGTAAAATGTCAAATATTTTTCAACTGCTATAAAAAGGAAATAACAAGCAGAATGAAATTTTCTGGCGTTTTGAAACAAATGGCTATTTCAAGTGTTTACTGATGAGCTAGTCTGCAAATCTACAATAAATAGATGAAAGTTAAACCAACACGGATTTTTCCATTGACTTTAACATCCTTGAAAAGTTTTGAAAGTAGGTTCATTGATTTAAGAAAGTGACAGCTTTTAATCACCAAGTCAAAATTCTATACCAAGCATTTAATAGAAAAACTTAGTTACATTTACTTACTGGTAATACTTGAACTATTAATAGTGTTCATTAAGAATAGTGAAGTCCTGTTGTTTTTCTATTTTTAAAAGATGTCTATATTTTCTGTATCACATTTTAGCAATCTGTGATTTAGCTGCCTCTTGCAGTCCCCAAAACCTTTTTATGGCCCCCAGTACCCCCTGAAAAAATTTCTTCTATGAAAATTAAAATACCCAACACACTTAAATCTAAACCCCAAAACAAAAATTATTATCTCCCTCAAAGCTATGCTTGCTTCATATCTCTATCCTCTCTGCTTTACCAAACCTTCTTCCAAACCCAACTGAACAGCCAGCAGCCTTCAAAAGATTGCAGACCCTCATCTTTTGTCAAATGACTACAACCATGGAAAGAGTGTTGCTAACCTAAATGTATTACTAATTTAAGGGGGGGAAAGGCATTTAAGGTCATAAGTCTTTTTTTTTTTTTTTTTAGTTCCTGAGATGGGCAAAGCCTGTCCTCTTATTTTGTCAGTTCACTTCATTTTCCCACATGCTGGCACTACATGTTCAAGACTTCCTTGCAAAACAGTATTTGACTTCTGCAATGCAGATCTGACTCATCCATGTAAGTTGCATATTATTAGCCACAATGGGTTGGGAGAAATTGTTTCAGAAGGCAAAGAAAGGTGCACAGGTGTTTCAGAAGGTTTAAGAAAGGTGCACAATTTCTCAGAGAGAAATAACTCTTACTGATATTAACTTCCTAATAAAATCTCTAAACAAGGAGAAAAGTGAGTTCATGTGGACTAGTACAGGTAGTCCTCAATTTACAACAATTTATCTGGTGACCATTTAAAGTTACAACGGAACTGAAAAAAGTGACTTATAACCATTTTTCACACTTACGACCATTGCAGCATCCCAATGGTCATGTGATCAAAGTTCAGACGCTTGGCAACTGACTTGTATTTCTGACGGTTGCATTGTTCCTGGAACATGTGATCAACACGGCTGTCTTTAGAAGAGCATATGACGGCCGTAGCCAGGGGGACTTTTTATCAGGTCCGCCTGATTCGCCAGTTGCGTCCCTTTCTGGATCGGGATTCCTTACGCACAGACACTCAGGCACTCGTCACTTCCCGCCTGGACTACTGCAATGCTCTCTACATGGGGCTCCCCTTGAGGAGTACCCGGAGGGTCCAACTGGTGCAGAATGCGGCCACGCGGGGGATTATGGGAGTGAGGGGTCGCTCCCATGTGACATCTCTCCTGCGTGAGCTGCATTGGCTTCCAGCGGTCTTCCGGCTGCGCTTCAAGGTGTTGGTCACCACCTTTAAAGCGCTCCATGGCATAGGACCTGGGTATTTGCGGGACCGCCTTCTGCCGCCGATAGCCTCCCACTGACCAGTACGCTCCCACAGAGAGGGACTCCTCAGGGTGCCGTCGGCCAGGCAATGTCGGCTGGCGACCCCCAGGGGGAGGGCCTTCTCTGTGGCAGCTCCCGCCCTCTGGAACGATTTGCCCCCGGAGATAAGAAGGATATCGGATCTCCGGGTCTTTCGCCGTGCCCTGAAAACTCTTCTTTTCCAGCAAGCAGGGCTGGCGTGAACCCCGTCCCCTTTTTTAGTTTTTAATTGTTATTAATTGTTTAGTTTTAATCTGTTAATGGGTTTTAATTCGCACTGTTTTAATTCGGGCCAAAGTATATAATTCTTTTAATTAATTTTAAATTTTGTATTGTTATGTATTTTAGTTCTGGCTGTGCACCGCCCTGAGTCCACTAGGAGAAGGGCGGTATATAAATTGAATAAATAATAATAATAACAACAACAACAACAACAACAACAACAACAACAACAACAACAACTTTTGCAACTATCTGACAAGCAAGTCAATAGGGAAATCAGGTTCACTTAACAACCGGCTTACTAACTTAACAACTGCAGTTGTTTCATTTAACAAGTGTGTCAAGAAAGATTGTAAAATGGGGCAAAGCTCACTTAACAAGCGTTTCATTTAGCAACATAAATTTTGGGCTCAATTGTGGTTGTAAGTCGAGGAATACCTGTATTTTGTATTTGTTTTCCAGAAATACTAACTTAGTGGAATTTAATATACTTCAGGTACTGGACTTTTGGCAGCTTCCAACAGCTACATAAGAACAAATTTTGGAAAGTCTGAACACCTAAGATTCAAAAATCATACATTTTAGAAACCCTTTTCAAAGAATTAGCACAGGGCAATGGTGAAAGTGTTGGATGAAGATCAGGAGACACAGGATCAAGACTAACCTCAGCCATGAAACTTAATGCGTCTTGTTTAGCACACAGTATCCTGATGGAGAAATGGAAGAAGGAATGACATTCATCTTCATCCTGTAATTATTTGAGCTCCAGAAGAAATAGAATTCTTATTTTCATATTCTACTCACTGAATATAAAACTGGTCTGCATACTTTGTCTATGTATATTCCTTCTCTAGGAAGGTTCCATATACTGAAGAATACAAATGAGAATTAACTGTTTATTCAATTGTATTGTGATTTGTTTTCCTTCATTAAGATAAAGATCCACTGTTGATGTTGGAAAGCCCCATTGTCATGAATTTTTATTCCTTTTGGTATCTTGGCATACTGTATCCATCACTCTTCAAAGTCAGTAAACAGCTGCTTTATGCCTTCATGGAAATTTGGCCCAGGCTGCTTTCAGCCTTTGAAGGTCAAATTTGAATTACAGCCCTGTAATTTCCCTGAGGTAGACAGTCTTGAAGGAGAAAAAAATATATGCGAATTGCACTGACATTAACCAAAAATAGCCAGGCAAGTGTGGCAATCAGAAACTTTCCACTGTTCATAGTCAAGATGGGCTAAAGAGAGTCCTTTTGAAATGCTGAAGCAATTCAACCTCATTTAACAATCTTTTGTAGATGACAGAAGAACAGATAAGCCAACAATTTACTTTGGTTGTTCTTGATACAGTATTTAAAAAGTGATTACTAACAGGAAGCATCTGAAGTCTTAACTTAGGCAGAACATTGATGAACAAGTAAAATACTTGGAATCTAGAAAAAGTCTCACAAGAAAGGTGGTAGAAAGACTCAAACAGAAAATACACACACAAAAAAATGCAATGTAAGGAAGCAGGTGGTTATCTGAATAGCCAAGGCTAAAACTGTACATTGAGTTACATTATTTTTTCTTGAGGAAATATGAATTTTTTAAGGAAAACTTACTCTTCTCTCCTCATGGCTTCTTGGTGTTTGTTATGGGGAGCAAAATCGGTCTTCCACTTTAATGGCTAAATGACACAAAACGGGCAACTTTCTCGAGAAGATTTTGAAAGGATAGGAATTAAAGAAAAATAAATCCTATGATGGGAATAGAATAGAATAGAATAGAATAGAATAGAATAGAATAGAATAGAATAGAATAGAATAGAATAGAATAGAACAGAACAGAACAGAACAGAACAGAACAGAATAACAGAGTTTGCAGGGACCTTGGAGGTCTTCTAGTCCAACTCCCTGCTTAGGCTATTAGGAATTGTAATTTTTTTTCCTGTTATTGTTTTGCTTTGTTTGGGGGTAAGTGCTTTCTTCTCTTGCCATAAAGTTTTCTTGCTTCTTCAAGCCTTTCTTATTACTCTAAAATGCCCCCGATAGAATTATATTATAGAATTAACAGTGTTGTTCCAACTATAGTTTCACACTTTTTGGAGAGCCACTAAAACTTTCATTAAAAAGAAAAGAACTTCAGGAACATGGGGCTGTAGTTTATCTAAATTTATACCTTAAAGTCAGGTGAAGAGTATCAGTAAGGTAGATATTGACATACTCCTACCAGTTTGAAAAATCAGCTTATTTTCATTTAATTCATTCTAGCACTTTTTCATCTTTTCAGAAAATACATCAGTGAATTGATTGCAGGCAGGAAAAGAACAGGTAGAAAAAACAAAGAAGAAAATAATTTTGGTTCAACTATTCCACTTTTTCTCTTTTGATCTGTTTTTTTCTTATCGTACTTTATTATGGTGCATTATTTTAAAAGAAGTTTAACAGTTTCTTCATCTTGCAATCACCTCAAATCACTTTGTTCCAGAACATTCTCAAAGCACCAAAAGAAAACCAATAATTCAATATATTCCAATATGATGTCTTCTGGATGTGCTCAGTTTGCAAGTCTCTTAATAATTAGAATTTGGGGAGTTCAACTCCTAATACATCAGGAGAACTCTAGAGGGGAAAAGTTGCATTATAGTCCTCCATGAGATCAGATAAATGGAAAATACAGATTTAGATAGATAGATAGATAGATAGATAGATAGATAGATAGATAGAGATGTATTTCTCTTTAGCCAGGTTCTTCCTACATAAACCTGGCTAAAGAGAAATACACATAAAGCCTATGAAAAGGAAAGAAAACAAATAGATATAGATTTATATACATACATACATACACACACATATATTTATACACACACATACATATACATATATACTATATATAGTAAAACACAGGTCCTCAATGCAAATTACCCTTTTGCCACAAGTGTATTTGTGTCTGTGTGTGTGTAGATAAAATCCAACATTCTCTTCCATTTCATAATTTTATTGTCTAATCCAGACTTCCTCAACTGAAAAGCACCTGGTTGTATTAAACAATGATACCACACTGTCTACATTTTGTAAATCCCGATAGCATTCTCTATTGGCTATCCTTGGAAGCTCTTATTGCAATAAAAGTAGAATGGGTCTCAGTAAGTTAACAACTCCAAAAAGAAAAAGAAAACAAGTGTGTCCAAAACTGATTACTCATGACAGCATTTTGATCCATCTTTAGAAGAGGATGTGAAAGATTAATAGGAAAAACAGCCCTCAAGCTATACTGATTTCTTTTTAGGTTTGTGGATTTAATGTCATAAATTTAATTTGTCACTGGATCTTGGCCAACATTAAATCTTTAATTGTGATCACAAGCAACATTCAGTTTGGTGGGAAGGAGAAAGAGCATCTGTACCGAATGAGGGAACATGTCTCCAAAATGTTCCAGTTATACCTGAAATCAGGTTTAATGCATAGAAAACAGATACTGCTTCACTGAAACAGCAATAGCACTTAGACTTATATATCACTTCACAATTCTTTATAGCCCACTCTACGTGGTTTACAGAGTCAATATATTGCCCCAACAATCTGGGTCCTCATTTTGCCGACTTCGGCAGGATGGAAGGCTTAGTCAACCAGTTGAGCCAGTGAGGATTGAACTCTGGGCAGTTGGCAGAATTAGCCTGCAATACTGCATTCTAATCACTGCGCCACCACGGTTCCTATATAATGCAACATAATAAATAACTTGGATTTAAGCGAATATATATCAGAATGATGATAACATAACATTCTCTCCCAGAATTTCAGAGAGTTATAGACAGTGGTTATAGCAATTATAAAACACTTTCTGAATCAAAACAATTTGGCCGATATGACCAATTCATTTGTCACACCCTAGTGCTAAAATGCAGAAGAGACACAAAACTTTACAGAGTGCTTTAATTATCACAAATTGATTTGTGATCTCAGGACATGGGAGGCTGATTTAACACTAATTGATTTGTGATACAGAAGGGAAATTGAAAAGCTGCTGTTTCTAATGAAAGCCAGAACAAAATTTGAAAGGATTTTAAATAAAAAACTGAACAGCTGGGCAGAAATAAAACAGATGAATTTTAAAAACAATACATATACATTTACTAGCTGCCTTTTTCATGATATCATTCAACACCTTTATATTTATGCCATGTTCATGTTAGATTCTTATCCTGTAAGGAATTTACAGGATGTACAGGTAGTCCTCAATTTATGACCATAATGGAACGCAAAATATATGTTGCTAACTGAGAAATTTGTTAAGTGAGTTTTGCTCCATTTTACGACCTTTCATGCTAGACTTGTTAAGTGAATCACTACAATTATTAATTTAGTAACAGGGTTGTTAAGTGACTCTTGTTTCACAATGATTTCCCCACAACCTATTGAATTAAAAAAAGATGTTAGTAAGATCACATCTGGAATAATTCATCCAGTTTTGGTCACCATGATGTAAAAAAGATGTTGAAACTCTAGAAAGAGTGCAGAGAAGAGCAACAAAGATGATTAGGGAACCGGAAGCTAAAACATACTGTATGAACAGTTGCAGAAATTGGGTATATCTAGTTTAATGAAAAGAAAGACTAGGGGAGACATTTTCCAATATTTGAGGGGCTGCCACAAAGAAGAGGGAGTCAACCTATTCTCCAAAGCACCTGAACACAAGACAAGAAGCAATCTTGATTAGGAAACTAATGAAGCAGAGAAGCAATCTAGAAGTAAGTAGAAATTTCCTGACAGAAAAATTAATCAGTGGAATCTACTGTACAGTATTCAGCAGAAGACTGAATGTTTTAGTGGTTGAATGGTTTAGATTGAATGGTTTAGTGACCATTTGAAGTTACAATGGCACTGAAAAAAGTGACTTACAAACATTTTTCACACTTACAACCATTATGGCATCCTCATGGTCATGTGATCAAAATTCAGATGCTTGATTTACACCTACAGCTACAAACAAGCAAGATTTCTGGCTCTCATAGACCTGTAACTTCTTCTTTAAGAGGCTCCTCTGTCCTCCAGTTTGAACACCTGTTCAAACTGGAGGACAGTTGGCACCTGTTTGAACTTGTTATCAGTATAAAAGACACCTGACCACAACCTCAACCAGTCACACTCCAAACTCCACTATGGTGAAGACCAAAGAGCTGTCAAAGGACACCAGAAACAAAATTGTAGACCTGCACCAGGCTGGGAAGACTGAATCTGCAATAGGCAAGCAGCTTGGCGTGAAGAAATCAACTGTGGAAGCAATAATTAGAAAATGGAAGACATGCAAGACCACTGATAATCTCCCTCGATCTGGGCCTCCACATAAGATCTCACCCCGTGGGGTCAAAATGATCATAAGAACGGTGAGCAAAAATCCCAGAACCACACGGGGGGACCTAGTGAATGAGCTGGGACCAACATAACAAAGGCTACCATCAGTAACACACTACCTCGCCAGGGACTCAGATCCTGCAGTGCCAGACGTGTCCCCCTGCTTAAGCCAGTACTTGTCCGGGCCTGTCTGAAGTTTGCTAGAGAGCATTTGGATGATCCAGAAGAGGATTGGGAGAATGTCATATGGTCAGATGAAACCAAAGTAGAACTGTTTGGTAGAAACACAACTCGTTGTGTTTGGAGGAGAGAGAATGCTGAGTTGCATCCAAAGAACACTATACCTACTGTGAAGCATGTGGGTGGCAACATCATGCTTTGGGGCTGTTTCTTTGCAAAGGGACCAGGACGACTGATCCGTGTACAGGAAAGAATGAATGGGGCCATGTATCGTGAGATTTTGAGTGCAAACCTCCTTCCATCAGAAAGGGCATTGAAGATGAAACGTGGCTGGGTCTTTCAGCATGACAATGATCCCAAACACACCACCTGGGCAATGAAGGAGTGGCTTCGTAAGAAGCATTTCAAGGTCCTAGAGTGGCCTAGCCAGTCTCCAGCTCTCAACCCCTTAGAAAACCTTTGGAGGGAGTTGAAAGTCCGTGTTGCCCAGCGACAGCCCCAAAACATCACTGCTCTAGAGGAGATCTGCATGGAGGAATGGGCCAACATACAAGCAACAGTGTGTGCCAACCTTGTGAAGACTTACAGAAAACGTTTGACCTCTGTCATTGCCAACAAAGGATATATAACAAAGTATTGAGATGAACTTTTGATATTGACCAAATACTTATTTTCCACCATAATTTACAAATAAATTCTTTCCAAATCAGACAATGTGATTGTTTGGATTTGTTTTCTCATTTTGTCTCTCATAGTTGAGGTCTACCTATGATGACAATTACAGGCCTCTCTCATCTTTTTAAGTGGGAGAACTTGCACAATTGGTGGCTGACTAAATACTTTTTTGCCCCACTGTATATTTATAATGGTTGCAGTGTGCTGGAATCATGTGATCATCTTTGGCAACCTCCTGACAAAGTCAATGGGAAATCTGGGTCCTCATTTTACCAATCTTAGAAGGATAGAAGGCTGAGGCAAGGATGGAAGCCTGAGCCGATCAGGATCAAACTCCTGGCTGTGGGTATTGCATTCTAACCACTGTGCCACCATGGCTCAGAGAGAGAATGTACAGTGAAAGATTCAACCTTAACATTCCACCATTCACTCATATTTTGTATCTGAATAAGTGCAAGAGCATCATCAAACTCCATACAGGAGAGTTCATCAGAATTCTCCTGTCCTCTAAAATATATTTCAGACACACATTATCTTCCCTCAAGCTAAATGAGAACTGGCAGAAAAAAAATGAAATAGAATTTTGCAACCGAGCACTAATAAAGACTTTTGATTCAGACCTGGTAACACATAGCAAGAAAATAGAAATAATAATTATTCACAACCACGCTCCAATTTTTATTTTCCTTCTCCCTGACCCTTTCTTTTTCTGAGCTAACAATGTCAACTAACTCATGCCTTCACCCACTCCTCAAAGTTCTTTTATGATCATTCAAGGCATAAGAGGATTTATTTTCAAAAGTGCAGAATTCTAACTCCTCAGCATACAAATGCTATTTTAGAGAATGCTCAAGGCAGAAAACTGATGGATTTTTTTTCCCGATTTGAGATTGTCATCTCTGCTGTTTATCAGGATGTATACTTTATAAACAAAGAACAATGGCTATCAAACAATAAGAGAGAAACTTTATCAGTTGATAGATAAGAGTTGTTAGAATAGAATAGAATAGAATAGAATGGAATGGAATGGAATGGAATGGAATAGAATAGAATAGAATAGAATAGAATAGAATAGAATAGAATAGAATAGAATAGAATAGAATAGAATAGAATAGAATAGAATAGAATAGAATAGAATAGAATAGAATTATTTATCGGCCAAGTATGATTGGACACACAAGGAATTTATCTTTGGTGCATATGATCTCAGTATCCATAAAAGGACATTGAAGAAAAAAAATACATTCATCAAGAATCATAAGATACAACACTTAGTGATAGTCATAGGTTACTAATAAGCAATCAAATCATACTAGGAAACAAACAGAACAATATAAATCATAAAAATACAAGCCACATGGTTATAGTCATAAATAGGAAGAGATAGGTAATAGGAAGAATTAAATTGTGGAAGACATCTAAAGAAAGTGGCTTTTAAATGCCAGGATCTATGACTGAATTTATAGGATGGATTTAAGGAGACATTTGGAAATCTTCCTGGATTACCTAAATGGAACTAATTAACTAACTGTGGGACACAAAGAACTATAACTATTGCATTCCCCTGAGGAGCAATGCTAGGGTTGAGCAAATGGTTTCTAAGCTGGCTTTCCGAGGTCATAGACAATTGAGACTTTGGGGCGGTGACAGATTACTGACAGGCTATTGAGCAATATTTGGACCTATCAAAATAAGACAAGATGTTGCATCAGAGGGAGATGAATGGATTTAAAAAAGAAATGGTGTTGATGCTCCAAAGTACTTATGATATGTTGATAAAGAACCACAGGGAGATTAAAAAAAACTTAATGCATGACATTGTGGGGAAATCAGAAAATGTTCAACAAGGGACAATGAATAAAGATGATAAAAACAGGAAATAGAGGAGATAATAGAAAGACTAGAGGAAAAGAAAGAACAGATAAATCAACAAATAAAACAAGAAGAGAAGAAGGAGAAGACCATAAAGAGTTATGAATCAAATAAGGGACAATATATATTAAGAGATCAAAAGTGGGATTGGTTAAAAAGAAATATATTTTTGAAGAGAAGATAGGGGCTTGGGCAGATCCTCCAGAGGTATCGCAGCAAAAGATAGTAGAGATGGAAGAAATACTGGATTTAAATAGGAAAGATGTAGACAGAGACAAAGACCCAAGGGAGGAGTTTGGGAGGCAAATCAAAAAACAATTTGGATTGAAAAACGAATAAGGATTGAAATACTAAAGCGGGCAAGAGATGATGGTTAGAAAGGAAATGCTGTTTAATATAAGATTGTCTTTATTGAGAGATAGAATAGAGGTAGAAACAAGATCGGAGGGAATATTATTATACATATTTTTATATAATATACTAAAAGTAATAGCTAGATGAAAAGATTGTATCACTATGTATGTTTAAATAATATTGTGATTGTTATTAGTACAGCACAGAAAAACACTGAACAACTAAACAATAATGGAACACACTCTAATACAAATATGTATAATAACACCACAATTACATAAGTATCACTAATGTAACAAATATTATTACTATTATTTGTATTTAAATGAATGATATCCAGATGCCTCACTGTTCATATAATGATATTGATGTATATCCAAAAATAAAAATAATAAAAGAATGGGGTCAGTTGTAGGAGGCTTGGCTGTTGGTGTATCTAAGACGGGGATTGTGGAGATAAGTGGCAGTAGTTTTCTCTCCAACCTATAGTAAAATACATTCAAGTCATCTGCCAGTTGATTTCCTTCAGCATGGGACTAAAGTTTGCTGTAACCAGTGATATTTTTAAGAGTTTTCCACGTTTGCTGCTTCATTTGTTGAGAACTGATTCCTTAGTTTTTCAGAGTAGCTTCTTTTTTGCTGCTCTGATCTCCCTTGTTAATACGTTTCTGGCCTGACTGTACAGCATTCTATCGCATTTTCTGTATGCTTCTTCTTTGCTACGACGCAGCTGCTTAAGTTTAGCTGGTTTCTGGTTGGCACACATAGGTCTTCACAAAAACTGACATATGATATTATAGTATGTTAATTCATCCAAGTCTGCAGAAGTATCTTCAAAAACATTCCAATCAGTGCAGTCAAGGTAAGCCTGTAGCTTTAGCTTTGCCTCCTCAGTCCAAGTCCTCACTGATTTAACTGTTGGTTTCATGGTTTTAAGTTGTTGTCTGTAAGCAGGTACAAGGTGAATCATGCAATGATCAGAGTGTCCCACAGCTGCTCATGGTAAAGACCAATAAGCATCTTTTAATGTTGTGTAGCAATGGTCTAGAGTATTCTTGCCTCTAGTGAAAGAATTGACATGCTGAAAATATTATGGTACCCTGTTTCCCCCCAAAATAAGACATCCCCTGATAATAAGCCCAATCGGGCTTTTGAGTGCATGGCAATAAGGCCAAGTGCTTATTTCAGGGTTCAAAAAAATATAAGACAGGGTCTTATTTTTGGGGAAACACGGTAGATCTTTCCTTAGGTTACATTTGTTTAAATCTCCTAAAATAATCGGAAGTGAATAAGAAGTTTGGAAGTCCTGTTCCTACATATTACAGTGAAAAAAATTCTCCTTAATTATTATGGTTACATTAAGTAGACTGCCCAAAAATGTTCAATAACCCACTTTTAACTGGGATAACAAGCACACTTAAGACATATTTTATACATTTGTTCAAAGAATGATCTCAGAGCAGAGTGTGTGAAGGTCAACACTTGAATTACATGTACACTCACTCACTTATACCAATGTTGCTAAAAAGAGCAAGGCTTAATTAGCATATGTGTCTGCAATCAACCCATCTAATTATGTTGCTAAAAAGGTCATTGGAAAGCTCATTGTTCTGCAGATGGATATGTAGCAAAACGATAGAAGGAAACAGAGCATGTCCTATGTAGAAGGCATGTGGGTGTAATTGTAGGCCCTAGGAAGAAAATCTTCTAAAGTGGAGTGCAGAACAGAAAGTCAGACTGTTCCTTCTTGTTAGCATAGCTACTTCTCTTGGAAATGCATACACTGACATCCAGCATCAAATACCTATTCTACTTTTCTTCTAACAGGGAACAGATGAAGAGGTCAGGGGAAAAAAAAAACAGTAACCTTGCAGGTAGATCTCTGATCCAGGTCAATGTCACTTTAACTATGTTTGCAATACATTATGGGTGATAACGAAGAAGGCCTTAACAGTAGCTCTACCTGTTACAACCTCATACATCTTATTTATCTTCCAGTCTGCCTTTTGCGTAATCATATTTGCTTTTAATATTCTGGACTTGATTCTAGATTTTACTAATATCTGCCATCATTATGCAGCATTTACTATCTAGGGTTATTATAATTGCAGTTCTTCATTTCTTGAAGTTCTTTGTCTTTTTTTGACAAGCACTCTTAATTTACTTACTGCTAAGAAATTATGATAGTTTTCCCTGAGGTCTTGAATTCTACAAGCTGACTTTAGGAAGTCAGCTATCTTTTAATTGAAGTTTTCTGAATAATTGATGAGATTATTTTTTAAACTACTCAAATTTAAAACACTCTATTGCTCACTTGCAAGGATAATATGGTCATATTTTGTAAAATACTTCAAATGCAGCCATAATACTAAGATGGCTTATTACTTTAGCTAAGAAAAAAAATGGGATGGAACCTTTTTTTCCTCAGGTGACTGGAAAAAATATACAAAGGTAGCGCCTTTGAATTATTATTATAGTTGGTCATCCAGTCATCCAGATGTTTTTAGATTGGATTTGGCAGTTTTATCCACCTATTGAATCCTTCCCAAGGACCTAGGATAGGCAGTGTTGAATATTCAATTATACCGATGGTCCCTAGTGGCCGTAGGCAGATGTTGATATTTAATAATATTAAAGGTAATGTTGCAGGATGTGAGTTGTTCCAAGTAAAGCTTCCTTTTTGCAACTCACTGATGGCAATTTTGTTAACACTGTTGATGTTCAAGTGGTGCTCCAGTTTCTTGTCTGTTTGAATTCTAAAGTCCCAGAGCACATTAGCTACTTCATTTTCCATTATTTTGTCTATTATTATTTCAGCAAAGATTTAAACTACAACCTCCTTGGTGTGCTAAACCGGGCTTTTAGCTGCTATGCCATATTTGCGGTGCTGTTAAATGGTGATATAAAAATATTAGAGTCCATGCTGGAAGGGAACAAAACAACAACAACAATTAAGCAGCTTCTCGAATGGCATGTGTGTGCCCGCTTGAATATGTGCAATAACACAAACGCACACACAAGAAGGAAAGCAATCGGTCAATGCAGCATGGAAATTGTTCTAGGAAGAGGTGGTAACCAGAAGTTTTTTCATAAGCCATTTTGGAGTTAAATTGGCACATGCACAAAGCTGAAAAAACTTAAATGTTGATATGGAAAGAGACAGAGAGCAATCTTGCTGAAGTGGCCTAGAGAAAAAATTACAAGGCAAGTAAAATCCCGTAGTCATCTATACCAGTGGTGGATTTATTTATTTATTTAATTTATATTTAAATTTATATACCGCCCTTCTCCTGAAGGACTCAGGGCAGTGAACAGCCAAAGGTAAAAACTGAAATAGAATACAGAAATTTAAAAGCAATTTAAAATATATTAAACAATTTGGCCCAACAATTAAAATACCCCATTTAACTGGATTGCCCCCAGTTCGGACCGGTTCACAAGAATCGGTAGTAAAACCGGCGGGAGGCTCCGCCCACTGACCCGGACATCATCATAGGTGATCTGCGCATACGCAGAAACTTCTGCGCAGAAGCGCGCATGAGCGAAGCGAACACACACGTGCATGATGCGAATCAGTAGTAAAGGTAAGTAAAACCCACCCCTGATCTATACCCTCTCCTCATTTAGCAGGAGGGAGAGGGAGAGGAAGGGAGAGAGAGAGGGAGGGAAGGAGAGAGAGAGAGAGATGCTGTGAAAATCATTGGCTTGCTGCTGTCTTAGTCATTGGTCAGAAAAGTATTCTTTTTATTACTGTTGTATTTGTGAATGGCCACTAACCATGGTTACTAAATGAGAAGTGGTTTTATTCAACCATTTTAATTCTTGCCTTTGATCCATAAGGAAATGACTCAGCTACAAAAGTAATATGAAGACAAACCAGGCATACAAATTAATTTAAAAGTCAGCAAGACAGATTAAGACCGAAAGCCCAACCCAGAAGAGATATATTAAACTCAGGTTTTTCTGCAAAAATGGAAATGTTTAATAGAAAAAAAGTCTATAGATAAAAGCTGAACACTTTCAAAGGCATGACTTTTGTATACATAAACCTAGAAAACACCCAAGCAAGGTATTCGTGCAAAGATTGTTTTTTTTAAAAAAGAAAGAAAGAAAGAAAGAAAGAAATGGATTTCAATAAATATTTTAATTTTAGCTCAAATGTTTAAGTTTACCTTGTGCTTAAAAAAGTATACTGCTAATACTTATTGACTTGGTTACTTTCTGCACTATCCAGAAAATCTTTCTGTGCTTCTGTGTTCTATGCTACTAGTATCTGTTTTGCTATAAAGTATTATTTAGAAAAAAGCATTTGGACATAAATTATATTTGAACAGAATTATTAGCATTCTATAATAATAGAAATAAGTCCTGCTGGTCAAGCCATGCACTTCTTACTCCAACATCCTGTGTCAATCAATGACCAAACATCTGGACTGGAAAAGGATAGTAGCCTTCCACTGTTACTTCCCACTATCCGGTATCAAAATCTATTACTGTCTCTGATTCAGGAGGTAGCAAATAGCAAGCAATGTTAGTAGCCAGTGATCACTGACAGTCTGATCACTATTAACTTTTCCAGTTCTTGTTTTAAACTTCTCAAATTCAGAATAACAGAATTGGAAAGGACCTTGGAAGCAGGAGACCCTAGGTGATGGTGAACCTATGGCACACGTGTCACAGGTGGCATGCAGCATGCTCTCTGTGGGCATGCGAGCCGTCGCCACAGTTCAGCTCTGCTGCACATGTGCCTCCCGCCAGCCAGCTGGTCATCGGGTCTTTGCCGCGCATGCACGGGGTGGGCTGCATGTGTGGGGGAGGGCCACGTGTGTGGGGGGGTGCACACATGCACCAGGGGTCGCATGCAGGGGCTATGTGTGCATGTGCGAGGCAGGGGGTGCATGTGTGGGGCCCGTGTGCGCATTGCATTTTGGGGGTTCAGGCGCGCACGCTTTGGGTACTTGGTCCGGAAAAGGTTAACCATCACTGCCCTATACTATTTCAGACAAAAGGCTGTCCAGTCTCTTTTTAAAAGTCTCCAGTGATCGAGCATCAACAACTTCTGAAGACAGGCTGTTCCCTTGGTTAATTGTTGTCACTGTTAGGAAATTTCTCCTTAGTTCTAAGTTGCTCATCTCCTTGATTACTTTCCATGCATTGCTTCTTGTCTTGCCTTATTTTCTCTTCTTTGTGGCAGCCCCTCAAATATTGGAAGACTGCTATCATGTCAACCCTAGTCCTTCTTTTCAGTAGACTAGACATACCCAATTCCTGCAACAGTTCTTCATATGTTTTAGCCTCCAGCCCTCTAATCATCTGTTGCTCTTGTCTGAATTCTTCCTGCTATTATCATAGCTTCTGGCAACAAATTCCATAGTTTAATTATATGTTCAATAAAAAAAAAAAATCCTCTTGTATCTCTGAATTTATCTTCAGTGGATGACTCTGTTCTGGCACTGAGAGAAAGGGAGAAAAGCATCTCTCTCCATATTATTTGTTCCCTTATCCTACTTATCTCAAAGTCATTGACCCCCAAATGCTGCAGTTTTTCCTTGATCACTTTTTGATCATTTATGTTCTGGTTGCCTTTTTGACACCTTTTCTAGCTGTGCAATATTCTTCCTGTGTGCATAACCTCATTGGTTAAACAATATTCTAACAGAGACTGTCAGCTCTATTTTAAAATTCCTTTATAATAATGTCACATATGCAAATTGTCCTTTTAAAAAAAAGCTACATATTGGGCTGTTGTTTTTGCAACCACTTTCCATCATGAGCAATACCTATTCTTACTCAGTCACTGTCTACTGAGAGTCTATAAGTACACACACACACACACACACACACACACACACACGTATACACACAAGAGGTTCACACGCACACACATACACACACACATTGTGCAGTGTCAGCATGTATTACTTTACACAAATGTTACCATTTTTACTCAACATGGAGAGAGCACTTGGAACCCAAGAGTTCGTCTCCGACGTCTATTCTCTTCTATTAGAATTTATTAAAAGAATCAATCACAGCTCCATCTATACAGATTCCTAGTTTGCAGGTTGCATCAATGTAATACTGATTTATTTCATTTATTCCTACTTTCTGCTTCCTGTTTTTTTATCCTCTTTTTTTAATCTATGAAAATTTATGTCATCTATCTCATGGTAGTGACTGGTGGGTGAAATTTTCATAGGCTTTTGGGAAATTAAAGCATATAATTTCAGTTGAATCATGTTCAACAGAAATGGCATGTTTGTTGACATGTTCAAAAAGTCCAGAAAACTGATAAAACAAGACTACTTTTGCAAAAATCACCATGATTCCTTTTTTTTTTTTTTAAGATGTGGGTCATTATTTTATGTGCTGCTTTGTTACTTCTTGATACTTACATTTTTTTTCCCTTCAGAACAGAAGTTCAGCTGAATAGTCCAGAGTTTCCATTTTCATTCCGTAATCCCTTTTTTAAAATTGGGGTCATATTGGCTCTGTTCCAGTCCCCAGGAACAGATGCTGATGTTAAAGAAAAACTGGATCTTTTTGTGAAAGGATCAGCATTTTTAAAAGTTATTTAAGAATATCAACTGGACTTGGTGATTTATTTATTTTTAATCTGTCAATGTGGATCAGATTTCTTATTCAGTTTAATCCATGGCGTTTTTTAGATTTCCATAGCAAGAAAAATTGTCTAAAATCAATCATTAGTAAGAGCAATTTGAAATGAAAAAAATAATTCTAAAGAGAGTTGTGATTTTACTAACTTAATATATATTTTTACTTTTGTACATATTTTATGTATCTACTCAATGTTCATATCAGTTATTTACTGGCTATGATACATCATCATCATTATTAATATTACTCAGTATTGTAACTTGTTTGTAAGTAAAAGAATGATAGGGAACTATGTTAACCGTTTCAAAGACCTTGAATCTATATGTAAATTTATATAGCATGTACAGGTGTTATTTTATATATGCCTTTCAAAATCTACATGGCAATACATTATCTTGATATCATTATTTTTATAGTTCCTTAGTCTTTTGGCTAAGTAAAGTTGCTCATAAACATGAGAAAAATCCATCTTTCTCACACACATACACTAATTAAGCAATAAAAAATCTTATCAAATAGTTGCAAATAAACCAGATCATAATTATCCAATGAAATCTAGCTTGGAAAATGTGAAGCAATATTGCTTATCATCAAAAACTACCCTTATAGCATAAGATTAAAAAGTAAATCATTCAGTAAGGCAGCTTTGAAAGATTAATATTCTTGAAGGTAGAAAATGAAATATCATCATCTGTGATCCTAAGGAACATTCCAATTTCTGTATCAAAAGAAACCTTTAAAAAAAATCTGATTGGAAAAGATACAATTTATCTTACCAATTATTTTCACCTTATTTAAAGAGATACTACAGATTCTGATAATAACCAACTCTTTCATTACATTGCTAAACAACTACTGCTTTAAGTGCAAAGGAAAGTGAAATTAGCCCAAATGCCATAACCATTTACTTGGAAAAACTTTATCATGAGTTACAAGATAACAGAATAACAGAGTTGGAAGGTCTTCTAGTCATTGGAGGTCTTCTAGTCAACCCCATCTCAAGCAGAAGACCCTATATCTTTTCAGACAAATGGCTGTCTGGTCTCTTTTTAAAAACCTCCAGTCATGGTGAGATGAGCAGAAATGTTTGTATAAAAAGTCCCACAAATAATTTAATTGTGTGGGATTTATGGATAATAACCAACAGCTTGAACTGTACCTGGAAGCATACTGTAAACTAATATACCTCAGAGAAATATCATTACATGGGAGAGCTTTGATGTGCCCAAAACAGTGTTGATACATTCTGAACCAGCTGCAGTTTCTGAATATTTCTCAAATCAGTCCCACATACAGCTCACTGTAGCAGTGCAAGCAAGAGATGACTAAGACACAAACAAACATGATCAGGGTCTGCCGATCTCGGAACAGGCACAACTGACAAACAAGGTACTATCTCCTCCTTCAGCAGCAGATGTTAATCTAAGAAATGTTCCAAAATATGCACTAATATTGTCCCGATAATTGCAACCCCGTTTAGACCTTAAGACAGAACTCTTCCAGATCCAGAGGGTTCTAAAACCCATAGACATTTAGGTTTGGCTAGGATTCTGCTGCAGTCCGTTACTTTCCATCAGAATACAGCCTCCAGGCACAAGGAAAGAATCTTGACAGCATCACTTGGTGTGTCCAGGGCAGAAGAGCATAACTTCATATTATGATGTACTAATGATACTTCACCCGGTCTTGATGGATGATTCATCTAGTGGTTTCATGCAGATATTAAATAGAAGCTATGCCCTGAGGCACAAAGCTTGATCTCCCTCCACCAACACCAACTGGAACTAGTTTTAAAGGAAGAAGAGCCACTATAGAACAATGTGTTCCTTCCTGGCTGCCATTTCCAGTCCTCTAAGCTGGTCCAGAAGGCTGCTATGATCAATGGTATTGAAAGCTGCAGAGAAATTAAGGAGCATCAGGGCAAGGAACCACCCCATGCCTTACCACACTGACAAGTGTAATCAATGTTGTCTCAGTGCTACAGCCAAGTCTGAAAGGATACAAACAATCCTTTCCCTCCAGGGCCCTCTGGAATTACAAGTAAGGAAGGAAAAATTGGAGACAGAACAACATTTGTACAACTCTGTTGAAATCCAGCAATGCCTTTTTTTTTTTTTTAGAAGCCTTAGACCATTTTTAAAACCTCCTTAACAGCTAGTGGAACCACTCTCTCCCTCAGAAAAGCATTAACCGCCTATGTGTCATTGTTTAGGAGGCCTTAACCAGTCTGGTAGGAAACTACTCAAATGCACAGGTAGCCAAATTTAAGAGTTCTGAATTCAGTCCACTTCATCAGGTCTAATAAACTCAATCTCTTCCCAGATAACCAGGCCAGACTCAGTCATCTCTATAGCCCAGGGATGGTATTCACTTACCTTTGCTACCAGTTTGCAAATGTAAGCGTGCATGTGCAGGACCTTCCATGCATACGCAGAGGGTCAAAAATGGGACATGATGATTTCTGGGTGGGCAGAGCCTCCCACTGCCGCCACTACCGGTTTGCCCAAACCGGATAGAACCGGCTGAATGCCACCACTGCTATAGCCCCTGCGATAGTTACAGTTCAACCAAGCAAAATCTCTCTGACTTTATTATTGTCTCCAGAACAATCTTCATAGTAAATTCTCTTCAAGTCTCTCCTTACCGAAAAGGTACCAGCTCACCTTAGTGATGCCAGACGGTTGTCTGCAGATGTGCTAAGAGCAGAAAAAATAATTGGGTTTTGCCACTTTTATCACCAGAGATAAAGTTTAAGAAAATCTCATGTTCATTCAGATTCTGTTTTAGTTTTACTTTTCTTTCTTTTTACTGGGCCACAGATTATCCAAGTCTGATATAAAGTCCTAGTGTCTATTAATATTTGATAAGTAATTTCCATAGCATCACATAAAAATACTTCTAACCGGTGCACTGAATTATAAAGATGAAAGATAAATAAACTTTGCAGACTTGTTTTGAGAGCTGCAATTCTAAGACATATATTTCAACATACTTTCTTCCCTCCCCCCCACCCCCACCCCCACCTTATTGCTCCTGCAAACTACTCCTTGCTTATGCACATTGGATGAGTAAACAGATCTCTGCATCTCTGCTGGATGTCAGTAATTTGGCCAGACTAAAATAATAATTCATACCTCAAGGCATATTTGCTTGGAGTCAACATGAGAAAATGAAATAAATGCATCAAAATTTATTCCGTTCCTAGATACAAAAAGAATTGCAGATCACTGATTTGTATCATCGATGATCTTTCATGCCCACAGAAAGTGTAAGAGAAGAAAAGAAAGGCAACTGAAAATAATTTAATATACTTTCTTAAACAGTACAACCAATTGTTGACTGTCAGCTAATTAACCAGACTAATACATTAAGCTGCCTCTTGTGAAATGAAGTGAGTTAAATGGTAAACAGTTACTGCTGAAAGTTTAAATGCACATTCTTGGGTGTCCTTTATTTAATTTTTGTCAAGGTTGTGCCTGGCAATTAAATGTAGCCATGTCATGCAAGTAATTAACTTTCTCCCATTAAGTTAAGGAAGTCAAGATACCCACCACAAGAATACAATCGAATCCTTGCTATTTCTATATTCGCATTGATTCACACATACAAAAGGTTTGAGACTTTGATTGCACTGCTGAGATTATTATCTTAATAGAATAGAAATAAATAGGTATAGAAATAAAATTATTATTATTATTATTATTATTATTATTATTATTATTATTAACATTTTTTTTCTTCTCCATGGCAGACCCTGTGAGTAGTTTTTAATGTTTTCTTTTCCATGTAATGGTTTAAAATAAAGTCTCACCCATTTATTCTGAGCCAATTTGGTCTAGTGGTTAAGGCACCAGGGTAGAAAGTGGGAGAGCGTGAGTTCAAGTCCCACGTTAGCCATGAAAGCCAGTTGGGTGACCTTGGGACCAGTCCCTTTCTCTCAGCCCAACCCACCTCACAGGGTTTTTGTTGTGAGACAAATAGGAGGAGGAAGGTATGTTGGATATGTTTGCCACTTGAGCCATTTTCTAAGAATAATAAAGGCAGCATCTAAATATATAAATACAAATATAATTATCAAAGTTCAATAATATTTAGAGCAGGCTTTAAGACTACCCCCGACACAAGCATACACACAGCACACAGAGACAGACATAATTTTGGAATCCACAATCAGCTTTTGAAAAACATGGAAACACAATTTGGTTTGGTGACCCGGTCATGGGTTCTTTTGTTTTTCTTAAAACCGTCCCAATTAGATTGTCCTGGCGTCAAAAGAGCCACAAGAACATTGGAGTCTCGATAGGCAGGGTTTCATATCTCCCTATTAGGGTTGGTGAAATGTTTTAATTTGAACAAACCAAGATAGAAAACTGAAATGTGAAACTTACAAATCTATACTGAGTGCTTTTTAATCTTATATGAGGAGAGTTCAACCTTGGCAACTTTAAGACCTACAGACTTCAATTCCCAGAATTCCCCAACCAGTCCACAGGTCTTAAAGTTGCCAAGGTAGACACCCCTGTCTTATATTCTATTCTATTGCTATAGCGATAGATGGATACGTAGGTAGGTAGGTAGGTAGATGATAGGTAGGTAGGTAGGTAAGTAGGTAGATGATAGATAGATAGATAGATAGATAGATAGATAGATAGATAGATAGATGATAGACAGAGACAGAGACAGAGATAGAGATAGATAGATATAGATATATACTATATATCTGCTCTTCCATCCATTTCAAGGTTACAGCTTGAAACACTAAGAAAGATGGAGTAGTCCTTACTTACAACCATTCATTTAGTAACCATTCAAAGTTACAAAGGCACTGAAAAAAGTGACCTTTGTACACTTTAAAACCACTGCAGCATCCCCATGGCCATGTGATCAAAATTCAGGTGCTTGGCAACTGATTAAAGCAGAATAGATTTGTTGTTATATAACTAATGCTCTTTGGAGATCAAATACCATAATCTCTATCCAACTCCTGGACAGTACCACATGTCAATCCTTGCTTCTATCATTTCATACATTGCTATTGTTTGTATTTTTCATTAAAAAAAAAAAATCTCATCAATTCCCTCCAATTACATGGAAATACCTTGTTGTTCTCATCCTATTAACTTTCTTCATCTATTATTTTTACATCTTGATTCAGTCTGTTTTATTGTTTTCTAAATGTTGTGAGCTGCTATATTCAAGAAAACAGTAATATCTAAAACATCAAATCTATTTATTAAATAAAGCAATGAATACGGAAAAATACAAGGTGAAAACCCATCGCCTACCACCTACCAACCCCTGGAAGTTGTAGAAATCACTTAGTTCTTTTTTAAAATCAACATTTATTCTGAAAATGATTGGATGAATACTTTATGCAAAAAAAATTAAACTAAAAAAAGTTTGAATACATAAATTGTGTCTAAAAACTAGGTGGATTAGTAACAAATATATTAACATTACAAAACCTTCCCCATCAATCATAACTGGAAGGCAACATGTTGGGTATACTAAATTAGAGGATCAGTTCACTCTTATCCTGACGCCTGCATGCAAAGATAGATGTTCAAATATATGATAATCTTACTAATTTTCTTCTCAGATAGAGTAGGATATAGACTTATGTTCTACTGCCATCTGCTGGGCCAAAACATAAGTTTAGAGTTCAACCACCCAGAGATACTACTAAAGAAAAACAAAGGACATGGTTTGAAATCTGAATCTTTATCCAAGTATCAAATTGTGTATGAAAAACATAAATGGGCCATTAGCTCTGGTTTCCTTTGATTTTATTTATGAAGCTAACTTTACAAATGAAGGCAAATATACACGACCTAGGATAATGTTGCAGGATCCAATCTAGGTCAGTTGCAGAGACCAGAGGGTTAGTCTCACACATTCTGGTGAGAGAGAATTTCCCTGAGGATGGGTCCAGCAGAAATCCAAAAGTCCACTGGGTTAGTGACTAAGCCAGATTGGATCCTGCAAGCTAACTTTAGCTACTGAAAGCAATAGAGGTAGTCCTTGGCTTATTACTCATCCCTCAACAGCCACATTCTAAGTTATAATAGACTCAAAAAAAGTTACGTATGATCCATCCTCAAAGTTACAACTGCTGCAGCACCCTCACAGTCATGTGATCACATTTTGGGTGATCACATTTTGTCAATCAGTTGTAGCATCCCATTGTCATTTAACCATATTTTGTGACTTTTTTACTATAGGTTTCTCCCTGAAGAGATCCACAGCTGGACCAATGAAAGATTAGTTTGAACGAAAATAGTCCTAGAGTTAATATTTGTCAGCCCCACTAAGTAACCCAGATCAGAGAATCAATTCCATGGGAAGACCAGAAAAAATTATTGAGATTGGTTGTAATCCTGCAATTCTGATTGTGCCATAACTCTCTCCTACTCAGTGGATGAGGGAGATGTTTCCCTAACCTGCTTCCCAATGTTTCCCAGGGTTTATATATTGCTTTGGCTAGATAATGGTCTTGCATATTTTTGTCAAGGTCACTTTCCTTTTGCCCCACAATATCCTACCCCTTTCTCCCAGTATTCTGCTTAAAAGTCCAGCTTTCAGAGCTGAAGAACTTCTTGGATGACAAGCAAAACATCTTCAAAGAAAACCAGAAAGTCCAGTTGCCTCTTGAAAAAGCACCTTTGGGACAACCATGACCTGGATGACTGAGAATCTCCATAGACATCCAAGTTTCACAATTTCCTTTCCTTTAAAACAAATACCTCTAAGACAATCAACATCTTTCTTCCACAATTCCATTTAACCAATAATCCAGTCAGGTCTTTTGATGGATGCCACTTGCAAGACAAAGTCACATGAAATGATTCCAAGTTCAAATAACTCCAAAAGTGCAAATCTCCCGCCATCTCTTTTTACAGCCTGATAAATTAGGAAGGATTCTTTCTAAATGTCTTTCTCTCCAGATTCCCCCATTCTTATATGAATGTTTCCTAGGCAACATTGCTCCCCCCCTCCCCATTTAAGGTCATTCCCACATGCCATCACATTCACGTACATAATTTGGACAGGAGACATAGCCTTTTCCAAGCTGAGAATTACACTAAACACCACCCTCCAATAATTTGGTAAGGGAAATCAGAGAAATCTTATTATTCAGTAGTTGTATATTTAATAATGTTCTATGGCTGTTTTGTAATGCCATTAAACATTACAATTTGATAATTATTTTGGAAGAATTCTATGATCACAAGCAAGGTTTTCTTTGTCTTGTAAACCACAAGCATTTATCTTCTGATAATTCTGGGAAAATCATGCATTACAGACATATCTTTCACCACCCAAAACATAATATTAATAGATTATCTCTCTCACACACACACTTTTCATTGAAACGCTACTATCATTTTGTCTAGACAGAATTTAAAGCCATACAGATTGTCTATACTTATCGATGAACAGCTAGATAAGATGGATGCCATGTAATCCTAATAGGAATGTAAAGACATTTTCAGCAATAATTTAAAATTATTAAAGAATTCTTTGAAATTAGAGACTTTTTACACAGCCTCTTAGGAAGAGAAGGGGAACATTTTGGTTTTTTGAAAGAAATGTGCATTATAAAGAAGATGCACACTGAAGTTCCCGAGAACTGGGCATCTGTCAGAGAACATTTTTGGTAATCAAAAGGTGCCTACAGACTGTTATATATGGCTGGGCTTTGATATTATTAGATTCTGAAATGTGAAAAACAATCAGTTTTCCTTCTTTTTTGCCTGACCTTAATGAAGAAAAAATCTGACTGTAGAAGCAGCAGTTCCCCCTGGCATCATGTTTTGCCAGAAAGCATCAGGTTCTCCTTCCTAAAATGGAGGCAGACAGGTGGTGTTAGGAGTTCAGGGATTGCTGAAGCTTTATAAAGCACATATGGGGGAAAAATACATCATATTAGGAAACACCATCTGGCCCTCAAAAATCAAAGTTTCTTTTCTTGCAATTCCTTTCCAAATCCTCTTAATTCAAGACTACGTTTGGATTTAAAAATTACATTAAGCCAGAATGCGGCTTGTGGGTTTATTTTTGCATGTTGTGGGAATCTAGTCTGTCTGTCTGTCTGTCTGTCTGTCTGTCTGTCTGTCTGTATGTATGTATGTATGTATGTATGTATACTGTGTATATACGTACAATGACAATGTATATACGTACAATGGTCTCTGGGTGTTATGTGAATTTTGTTGTATGGGTATACTGTGTATATACGTACAATGACAATAAACTATATATTTATATAGTTTATTGTCATTGTACATATATACACAGTATACCCATACAACAAAATTCACATAACACCCAGAGACCAAGCCCAACACACACGACAGTCAGCCCCACCCACCAAAAATTCCGCACCCCTATACCACCCAAGCATCCACATAGTAGACCAAGTAATGCTGTCCAACAGCTCACTGATGGTGGCCCTTTAGTTCATATTTATGGGACCGCCTACTACCACAAATAGCCTCCCACCGGCCGGTACGCTCTCATAGAGAGGGTCTCCTCCGGGTGCCATCAGCCAAGCAGTGTCGACTGGTGGCTCCCAGGGGGAGGGCCTTCTCTGTGGGGGCACCCACTATCTGGAACGAGCTCCCCCCGGAGATACGGAGGATCCCGGATCTGCGCACCTTCCGCCGTGCTCTTAAGACCCTTTTATTCCAGCAAGCCGGCCTGGCCTAATTTTTCTCCCCTTTCTTTTAAATTTTAAATTTTAAATTGAAATTTTAATTTGTTTTAAATTTATTGGGATTTTAATTGTCGTGGGCCAATATTATTTAATTTGGTTTTAAATTGTTTTTAACTTTTGTATTTCTGTATTTTATCTTGTGCCTGTTCACCGCCCTGAGTCCTTCGGGAGTAGGGCGGTATACAAATTTAATAAAACAAACAAAACAAACATTGTTGAGTGCAATTATAGCTCTGGGATAAAAACTATTCAGAAGACGTGTGGTTTTAATTGTTCTGTATCTTCTGCCAGAAGGCAACAGTCCAAAAAGATTGTAAGCAGGATGGGAAGAGGTCCTGTGAATATTGTGCAACTTCCTCAAACAGTGAGATGCAAAGATGTTATCCAGGGCTGGTAGCTGGAGCCCGATGATATTCTGGGCAGTTTTAATAATTCTCTGTAGAGCTTTTATGTCCGCAGCAGAAACTGCTCCCATACCATGCAAGAATGCCAATAGTGCTCCAATAGTAGGACAGAAGTAGGTGTTGACATAGATTTATCTTCTTGACCATTTTCAGGAAAATACAGCCTCTCCTGTGCCTTCTTCACAAGCATGTCAGCATTCATAGTCCATGAGAGGTCCTCCGAGATATAAATGCCCAGAAATTTAAAACTACCCACCCTCTCCACCTCCTCACCATTTATGTACAATGGTAAATGTACATCTCTCTTCCTCCTGAAGTCAATTATAAGTTCTTTAGTTTTTTTTGGTGTTAAGTATAAGATTATTTTCTTTACACCACAATGTCAGCCCTTGTACGTCCTTTTTATAAGCAGACTCATTTTATAAGCAGACTCAAAAACAGTTGAGTGACATTTGGATCAATCATTCTCTTTTGGCCTATGATATCAGGCTTGGGTGATAGACTGGTCAGTCAATTCCTGTCACAACCAACTGGATTTGGTTAATCCCCCCAAAAGCAGATTCCACACTTTTGGGGAAAATCCTAGGAAGAAAAAAATCCCTCCAGTTATGATCACTAAAATGAATAAATATTCTTCTAAAAAGTGTTGAAAATGTAATGAGTAAGGTGGATCCTTTTTCATATGTTATGGCAATTCTGTAACACTCAAAAATATTGGAAAACGATTCACTGCTGTTTAGATTTGTTGTTCATCTACTCTTATTTCTTGAACCTGATTCCCTTTTTTATGCTACTTTTTTCTTGTATTTTGAAAAAAAATGAAAAAAAATTGTTAAGGACACTGTGTGAGCCTCGTTTAATTGTTGTGTTGTATTAAGGTCTACAGGTTTCAAGTTGTAAGATGGTGGACCCAAGGCTCACCTTTTTTCATATCTTTGACTAACTGCTGCTATCAAAATGCTACCAGAACATCGCAGTTGTTTTAATAGCTATTTGATAACATGGTATATAGAAATGTAAGATAACTGTAGTTAATTGGAAGTGAAGAATACCTGGAGGTTCAGAGTGTGGGATTTGCTGTGTGTATGGACTCAAAGAATCAGAAACAAGAATGTGTTGGGCCTGTGCCATCCAGCCCATTTCTCCATTCCCAGCAGTTCTCAGTTTGCCTGCCAGGACCATATCATATGAACCTGCCAGGTTCATATCACTCATAATGAAACTACAAAATATTGTTCACAACAATAACAGTAAATTTTACCACTCTTAATCAGATTGGGGGAAATGGATTTCCTTTTGTTTAATTCTCCCAAAGGAAGAGAAAATGTTGAAATTTCCAATATTAGATTCTTGTACTAACAAGCTGGGTTAGAAAGTTTTATGAACCTTCTGTTTTTCACTCTACAATAATTTGCTTCCTGGACTTTAGTTCCTCTAGTTTCCCACACTTCAAATTAATTCCAGTGGAAGACATCTTGAGGGATTATCTCTTGTACATCTTTTGTGGAGAGGCACAAAGAGATATAGCAGAAAAATAAATAAATAACAGCACCATCTGCCAACTCAGAGCAACAAAATGAATTCAAGAACGCCATCAAAGGTAAAAATGAAAGCATCTCAAATGAGGTTGAGATTGCAAAGCTTCTTTCATAGGAGAAGAAAAATTTCAGCAGACAGAAATAATGAGCTAGTATAGGGAAATTCTAAAGCAACTAATTCCTCAGTTGCAAGCTATTACATTCATTCACTATAACATAAGATTATTTTAAAAGTATGGTTGTTTTAAAGGTGTTTACACTTTCTTCTGAAATGAAGGGAATTTCTTAAAGTGTTATACTATCTTGAAACTATCTTGAAATCTTGCCAATAAACACTAATAAATAGTTCATGAACATTCAATTTCCACTCTCTCTTGGGTTGCATTTTTTTTTTATCATGAGAACAATAAATTCCTTACTTATTTAAAACTTCAGTTCTAAATTAAGGTATTTGGAATCATTTACCAATAACTGTAATAGGTTGGGGTTTTTTTTCTTTCTGAATGAACATATAGAGGATTAAGCTAATAGCTAGGTAGCTATTTTTCTCTGTTCACTCTCAGTTGTCACTTCTGTTCTAAATAAAAGTTGTAGATGTTTTAGCGAACCATCTGTTGATAAAGAGTTATTTATGAATGTAAAGCTACTCAATGAAGCTGAATGGAAATAGGCACAAGGAAAAAAATATGCTATTTATTCATACAGTCTGGAATTTGTATAGCTACTAAGTGAATGGTGTACACCATAGAAGAAGCCAGTTTAATTTCTAAAGTTTAGATCAATGGTTAAGTGGAATTTCATATATGCAGCCAATAAACTCTAAATAGACTAAATAGTCACTTTACAAGCACTTGAATGTCCAGTTCTTGAAACTGTGATGTTGGATATATACTTGATTTAATTCAATAAACCAGTTATTCATAGCCAGTTCTGGGTAAGCAGATAAATAGCGGATGGATTAGAAATTTGATTATTAAATAATTTACATAATTAGGGTTTTATGTACACTCATAAACTATACAGAAGAAATCAGAGTTCATGTTCCAAATGAAACCCAGACTTCTTTCTTTTGTGATGAACTCCCATTCATATAGATGTATATGATGGGCAACTACTGTATTTAAATTAGATATATAAATCTCTGGGTACACAAGAACATGTGACGATAGGCATAAAATGCATTTTTCTTATTAAATTTCATTACTAATAAATATACATAGAAAATTATTCATTAGAAATTCACATCAAAATTTGCGCAAATATTTATGTAAATATCTAATTAGAATAGGAATAGGAATAGGAGTAGGAGTAGGAGAAGGAGTAGGAAGAGAAGAGAAGAGAAGAGAAGAGAAGAGAAGAGAAGAGAAGAGAAGAGAGTTGGAAGGGACCTCAGAGGTCTTCTAGTCCAACCTCCTGCTTAGGCAGCAAACCCTATATCACTTCAGACAAGAAAGATGTTGGTTATCCAACATCTTCTTAAAAATTTCCAGTGTTGCAGTATTCACAACTTTTGCAGGCAAGTTGTTCAACTGATTAATTGTTCTAACTGTCAGAAAATTTCTCCTTAGTTCTAAGTTGCTTCTCTCCTTGATTAGTTTCCACCCATTGCTGCTTCTTCTACCCTCAGGTGCTTTGGAGAATAGTTTGACTCCCTCTTCTTTGTGGCAGCCTCTCAAATATTGTCTCCCCTAATCCTTCTTTTCATTAAACTAGACATACCCAGTTCCTGCAACCGTTCTTTATATGTTTTAACCTCCGGTCCCCTAATCATCTTTGTTGCTCTTCTCTGCACTCTTTCTAGAGTCTCCACATCTTTTTTACATTGTGGTGACCAAAACTGAATGCAGTATTCCAAGTGTGGCCTTGTCAAGGCATTATAAAGTGGTATTAACACTTCACGTGATCTTGATTCTATCCCTCTGTTTATGCAGCCTAGAACTGTGTTGGCTTTTTTGGCAGCTGCTGCACACTGCTGGCTCATATTTAAATGGTCTACTGGGACTCCAAGATCCCTTTCACAGTTACTACTATTGAGCAAGGTACCACATATACTGTACCTGTGCATTTTGCTTTTCTTGCCTAAATGTAAAACCTTACTTTTTTCACCAATGAATTTCATTTTGTTAGATAGCACCCAATGTTCAAGTCTGTCAAGATCCTTCAGGATCTTAAGCCTATCTTCTGGAGTGTTGGCTATTCCTGCCAGCTTGGTGTCACTGGCAAATTTCATGAGTTCCCCATCTATCCCCTCGTCCAAGTCATTAATGAAGATGTTGAGGAGTACTGGGCCTAAAACAGAGCCTTAGGGTACTCCACTGCATACTTCCCTCCATGTAGATGCAGTTCCATTGAGGACTACACGTTCAGTGTGGTTGATCAGCCAGTTACGAATCCATCTGGTGGTAATGCTGTCTAAGCCACATTTTTCTAATTCATGCTGTTGCAACTATCTTTTGATCCTGAAAAAATATGTGTGTGTTTTTAAAGAGTCATAAGTAGGTTATTCTGTTGCATATCCTTAGACTTGAATCCAAAGCATGGCACAGTCTTGGATGGTTTATCGGCAGCCCCCAGCCCTTGTAATGGCAAACCATGGATAAAGCCATGCTTTGTTAAGCAACGTCCTTTCTGGTTTGAGAGATAACTCTGATTGCTTATGAAAGAATGGAAATACTAGAATGCAGCAATTTCTTCTCCTTTCATCAAGGATACAGCAAGGGAAAGATGTATTGAAAATAAAGGAGCAATTTCCCATTAATTCTTCCTTTTTTGAATAGGAGCCAGCTCTAAAAATCTTATCTCCTAAGTGCATAGTTCTGCCTTAGAACGCAATGAAACGAAGAGGAAAACACATGTATATAGAAAGACATAATATGAAAAAGATGACCTTATGTTATCACACACACACATACACACAGAGACCCAAAACGTAGGGTATTGTGAAAGCTGATGCCAGTTTGGACAGAGCTGAACAGTTGCCAAAGTTCATGAACACTGAAACAAGTCCATCAAATCAAGCTGCAGACTTGGGATGATTGGGCCTGCTGTTTCCCAATGAGATGAGATAAATTCTTGTGAGAGATATTGCTAGAGTTGTTTAGAATTCTTCAAACACATTTATTTTAGGTACCTTAATTCAGTCTGCTAAGGATTCGGGATCCCTCCTTGCAGCCCCAAAACATGTCATGCAGCGTGCAGAACATGTTGTGGTCCGCCAGCAGCCTGCGGAGCTGGCAGCGAAGTCGGACAGTGAGGAAGCTGGGGAGGAACATGGGCCAGTCCTGGAGTCTGGGGAAGGCCCGGACGAGGGTTCTGTGTCCGAGGCAGAGATGGGGCTAGGGCCATCTGGGAGTGATACGCGGACTCCGGAGCCTCAGAGTCGGACAGCAGAGAGGCAGAGGAACAGGAGGAGCATGTTCCTAGTGCGCGCATGCACAGAGGTGCCAGAAGGCACGAACAGTTAAAACAAAAGAGACGACTCGGGAGTAAGACCTGGAGATGACTGGCCCCTCCCATAAGGCTTTAAAAAGGAGCAAAGGCATGTGGGCACTTTGCAGAAAAGCAACATTGTTAATTCTGTTCCCAGTTGGTATCGCTGTTTGATTCTGGAATCCATATGGCTTTGCCAAGTAGGTCTTTGGCAGAATGTCAAGGGAGATAAAGGTTGGTGATTATCCCGAAGGACTTCTCCCGAAGGACTTTTTGCAACTAATTGGGACTCAGCTGTGAATGAACGTAATTCACAGCTGTTGCAATAAAAGTGGTTTTGGGGACTACTTGTGTATTTTAATGACTCAGGAAGCCTAGGTCACAACAGAACAGTACTACAGTGTTTGGAACAGATCCTTGACCAGAAAGAACCTTGCCATCTGCACCTGCTTCAAGGAACAACTATTCCATTTAACTGAAACTATTTGTCCCTTGTGTGAGATTTCACACCCTCGTGACTCAAAACAGCTGACTTCTTCACCACTCTCCTTCTTGGATGTGTCACACACAGGCTATGCCCACTCCAACTCTGCAAAGGGAATAACAGTCACATGATGCCGCGAGTTTGACACCCGTGCTCTAAAGTTTCTGGGGTTCTGCATATGTGTGCATGCTTTCACATTTTGCCTGCTTCCACCTTTCTGATTCTTGTCCTTCCCCATGGGAGCATGTTTGATCTGAGATAAGACATTTCCATACCAGCCACAAAGGCAGCCCACATAAGTGCATTGCTATAGTCATGCATTGCAAGAAATGTTAGGTCTCTTTAACTCACATGATTCGGTCTTGTCCACCCATAGTTTCCTTTTGATTTCAACTTATAGCATATGTTAATAAAGTTCTGGATAAAAATATAGTAGTTAAAATTGAAAATGTAATTTTGAATTATATTCCTAAAAAATGGAATTTTGCATTTTATAAAAAGCCTGTGACTTAGAAAAAGGAATAATTTCCCAAAGTTGAAAAAAGAAATAATTCACGTGATATTAAAGAATGGATTAAAGTTATGTGTTTATTATCAATTTTAGAAATGTCTTTAGGTTTAAAAAATGAGAAAGTGGAGCAATCTGTTTCTATATTTACTAGGTAATTATAAGGTAATTAATGTGTTGAATTAATATGCTATTAATATAATAATATCGTCAATAACAAATCATCAAATGACTTTAATAAACTAATTGCAGACTACATATGGCAAAGGAAGAAGGCAAGAATTAAACTAAAACACCTACAGGACTCAAGAGAGAGAGGAGGATTAGCATTGCCCGATTGGGAAATATATTACAAAGCATCAGCATTAATTTGGATCAAGGAGTGGATGGAACTCAAAAACCATAGACTATTGAATTTGGAAGGATTCGACCTTCAGCGAGGATGGCATGCCTTCTTATGGGAGGGCACAGACAAAAGGCATGAATATTTTCAGAGACATACAATCAGACACGCATTATACCAAACATGGCAGAGTATTAAAAAGGCACATTATTACAAAATCCCGGAGTGGTTGTCAACGATGGAAGCCCAGATCTATCCAAATGCCATGGACTATAACAAAACGAAAACTTATAAAGATCTGTTAAACAACCGGGGGGAACTAAGAACGAGGCAAGAACTAAAAGAGATGGGTACAGACATTGACTGGTGGCCATATACACAAATAAAATCAAGATACAATAAAGATTCGGCTCAATTTGAATTCCAAAAAGGTCAAATCAAATTAGATAAAATTTTGCAAGGGACACAGGTCAAACTGATCAAAAAAATTTACAATTACTTAAGAGGATATAAATTAGAAGAAGAGGTAGTGAAAGAAAATATGATAACCTGGGCAAAAAATTTCAGTTATAGTATTCAATTAGACAAATGGGAAAAACTATGGAAAATAAATTATAAATTGACAATGTCTGTATCCTATAAAGAAAATCTCTATAAAATGTTTTATAGGTGGCATTTGCCACCAGCCAGATTGGCAAGAATGTTCCCCGGCACGCCATCAACATGTTGGAAATGCAACCACCACAAAGGCACCTATTACCATATGTGGTGGACCTGCCCAATGGCGAAACAATATTGGCAAAGGATCAAAATACAAATAGAGGAAATAACACACCAAAAGATAGAACTAAGACCAGAAAGCTTCCTACTAGGCATAGTGAATGGACACTACGAAAAAGAAACAACATATTTAATTATACATATGATAACAGCAGCATGAATACTATACGCGCAACACTGGAAGAGTAGTGATATACCAACACCAGATAAAGTAATCAATAAAATTATGGAATGTGCGGAATTAGATAGACTCATTAGATCACAAAGGAATTACAAAATAGGGAAGAACATGACTTTTACTTAGTATGGGAAAAGTGGTATAGTTGGTTGAAAGATAGGAAAGAGATGAAGCAATAGGAAGTAAACAAAATGACCAAATATAGTATGATAGAAACAAAGAACAGACATAGGTCAACAAAGATCAATAGTAGATATACAAAAGGGAATGACCAAATAAGGAAGAGTCAAAATACAAAGAGAAATGTATATTACAGTTGCGACAAACTGGACATGTATTGAAATGGGTTTTTATATGTTTTTGTGTTTTGTACATTTCATTGTTCTGTTTAGTTTGTACTTATAAATAAAAATTGAAAAAAAAAGAACAGCTTTTCTGGGTCACTTATGAAATATCCTCTTCTTTTTATTTTGTACTTTAAAAAAGGAATTATTTTGCAGACTGGGTACTGTGCTGATGAAAATCACTGCTGCTATAAATAATAGACTATTTGTGATTCTTATGTGCTTCCCATTTTCTCAATATTTACAAATATTAAATGTTGATGGGTGACTATCAAAAAAAATGATTCGAAATGCAGATTATACAAAGAAGAAAGAGATCATAAAGTCAACTTGTGCAAGAAGATTCGCACAAACCAAGTACAAACAACTGAGTACAAACAACTTTCTGACGTTGCCAAAATGATTTACTGGAACATCTGCAAAAATCATCATGTGCCAATCATGAAAAATTGGTGGGAATATAATGAGCAGATTATTATTGTGGGATTTCCAAATGCAATCTTATAAAGTTTCGGTGCATAACACACCACCAGATTTAACTGTGGTTGAAAAGAAGAAAGTGTGTCAGTGCCAGGAGACAGTAAAATTGGAGAAGATCACAAAGTATCAAGTCCTGAACATTGAAATTGAATGATTATAGCCTAAACTAGCCATGGTGGTCCTACTGTTTATTGGCACAGTGGATGCCATACCAGAAAACCTTGAATGACACTTAGAAAATCTGGGCATTGACAAAATTTCAATCTGTCATTTACAAAAGGCCACACTGCTTGTATCCACACATATTCTACATCAGGGGTGTCAAAGTCGATTTCATTGAGGGCCGCATCAGGGTTGTGTTTGACTTCAGGGGTGTGTGGCCAGTTCAACATCACTCATGTCAGGGGCACCTATGGTGGCCCAAGCACTCTGCCAGCTAAATGGGCTCCTGGGCACTGTTTTCAGCTGTGATGGCCTCCTGCAACCCTCTGCCAGTGAAAACGGAGCTTGGGAGGGCCGTATGTGGCCCGTTTTCACTGGCAGAGGCACCGTGGGCCAATCCTTTGCTTTTTCCAAGTTGGCCCCGCAGATCTAAGCACCCCGCAGGCCAGATCCGGCCCCTGGGCCTTGAATTTGACACCCCTGTTGTACATCAATATACTACTACATCCTAGGATCTAAGGTCTCAATATATATGAAGGCCAACAACTAAAAAAACCGGCAGCTCTGACTTCTCATGATTGTGTATGTAATAAATGATCTCTTGGGATTCATGATAAGAAAATGCATCAAACTTTAGTAATAGAAAATTCCATTGTAATCATCAAATAACCTCATTATTAGAGTGGCAGTGGCTAGAATGCAGTACTGCAGGCAACTTCTGCTGATCACTGGCTGCTGGTAGTTCGATCCTGACCAGCTCAAGGTTGACTCATCCTTCCAAGGTGTGTAAAATGAGGACCCAGATTGTTGGGAGCAATATGCTGACTCTGTAAACCGCTTAGAGAAGGCTGTAAAGCACAGTGAAGCGGTATATAAGTCTAAGTGCTAGTACTAGTGCTACGATCGATTCATTAAAATATGCATCATGGTCGTGGTAGTGGTCAGTACCAGGTAAGAAACTGCAATAGCTTCTACACTACAGTAGAAATGATAAAGAATGAAGTGATTTATTGAACACACGATTCTATAGAAATTTAAAATAGTTCTCATTAATGTTAATAAGAACAAAATATCAGAGTTTTGTTTATGACTGCTGTCTATATTAAGAATATTTCAATTTATCATCATCATACATTTTTGAATAATTCTTAGGATTTAATGAAAAGCATACATCTAGGAAAGCCAAATGAACTTTTCTAAATGTTGAAACCTTGACAATATAATTATTCACCCAGAAGTAAACCCTACAGTGTCCAATATATCTTATTCTCAGGCATAGGGCTTATACTTGATTTACAGCAGTATAGCTTGATTAAAATAGGAGTATAATCCTACCTTGTTTATGATATAGTGCAGTCAAAAATGACATTAAATAAGGAAGGGGTCCCTGAAGTTGAAATGCATTATGAGTTCATGGACATATCTACACTGTTTTCTTAACAGTATTTATTCATGAAATTTATGTATAGCCTCAATCCAGATGGACTCTAGGCCAAATACAGATATAAATTATAATAAAGCAATACAGGTAATCCTCGACTTACAACAGTTCGTTTAGTGGCCATTTGAAATTACAATGGCACTGAAAAATGACTTATGACCATTTTTCACACTTATAACCACTGCAGCATCCCCATGGTCACATCATCAAAATCTGAGTGCTTGGCAACTGGCATGAATTTATGACGATTGGAATGTCCCAGGATCATGTGATTACCCTTTGAGACCTTCTAACCAACAAAGTCAATGGGAAAGTCAGATTCACTTAACAACCATATTACTAATTTAACAACTGCAGTGATTCACTTAGCAACTGTGGCAAGAAAAGTCATAAAGTGGGGCAAAATTCACTTAACCAATGTCTCAGCAATGGAAATTGTAGTCATAAATCAAGGACTAACAAAAATGTTGGGGTTCACAAGTCGAGGAGGACCTGTAGTAGCATGCAACTGTAACCAACAAGAATTAAACAATTTTTTTTCAGTGGAATTGGGTTAGACTGGGCTTTTATAATCTCTCTTTTCAAACACTTCTTGTTTTCTCCTTGAGGATTCTCATCCTCCATTCCATCTGTAATGTACCTGATTGATTAGAACTGTCCTAAGTCTACATCCAGTGCTCCACAGTTCTCAAATGAGATGCTTTTACATCACAAATTATCATACGTACTGTATGTCTGATTCACACATTTCACTGTCAGACTATGATTTGGGTCACTTTGGTTTATGTTGAAAAAAAACCCAACCAACTATGGCTAAACCGAGAGGAAATTATTAATTATACCATCGCTTAATCCAATATCTGAATTATATCATAGCCTTTCCCAATACATCCCTTAAAGTCAGACAATTTACTGTAAATTTACAATATTTTTGACAGGCTATCATAAATTGACCTTTAAAGGTTACAGATAGTTTGCTGTATTCACACCTACAAGCATCCATGAGGGTGGAAAAACATATTAAGTGACTTTGACAGAAATCACAGAGAAGAGAAAAAAGGTCACCTTTTCAAAAAAAAAAATTATCTGAACCAGCTTGTTTACCATGAAGTTCAGATTGAACTAAATATAACATCATCTCAATCCCTTTCTCACATTTCAGTCTATCTCCCCAAATTGCTCATTCTTCATATCCATTCTGTATTTATTATGAATAGTAAACAGAATTTTTACTAGAATAATATCATAGTAATTATAACTTAATAATCCTAAGAATGATAAAGGAAACTGGGATAATGTGTTTCTAAACCATTATTTTTCTGTAGCAAAACAACATAATTGATGGCTTTGGTACTGTATTCTCATGAATTTATTTCAAGTGAATCTGTGGTGCATTTTTGGAATAATAAGCACTTTCAATTTGCATTTGGTTTAAATGTGAAAATGAAGCATTTACTTAAATATTTCCCATTGAAACCAACAATCTTGGTTGGATTGCACATGTATTTAATCCACAGTACATTTCTACAATCCAATGCTGAGAATTTTGAGTTGGAAGTTCTATGAAATAAGGGAATTGATCTATATAGACATATTTCACATGGACAGTTGGAATGAAAAACATTGGAATCTCTTCCTATTCTGAATCAGAAATGGATGGATGATTTTTTTTTTACTTAAGAACAGTGGGTGACAATGGGTGAGTGGCAATATCCAAACTGAGAATCAAAAGAGATGTTATTTATTTGTTTCACCTGAAATCTTATATATCTCCATGCTCATGGCTCAGCCTTGGAAGGAAGATGTTATTGGCAATCAAGGAAAAAAAGAACAGTAATATGTTGAACATTAGTTATATCTTTATATCTGTCAATGTGGTATCTTCTCAATCTGTCAGGAGTGAAAGACTAGGTCTACATGTGAAGTTCCAGTTACACTAATTTATTGCTAAACAGATGTACAGGAATCTTCTCAACTTAATGTAAGCACCTGCTAAAAGTTAGATAAGGGTTCAAGTAATTCAAGTGGGGGGGGGGTTGGATTTAGTCTGCTTGTGGCTCTGTAGGGATTTTAGATTGATCCCTCTTCTCCTGTACTATTAACTGATTTCAGTATTATGGCTACCATGTGGAACCACTTCAATGTGGCTTTTATGGAATTGTTAAAATCCTTAACGACTGAATTTCAAACTCGCTCACCTCTTTAAAGCAATATATTTCCATTCTCCTGGTGACCCTGTTTCAGGTCAAACTAATACCGCTCTTTGACCTTGCTTTCTATTTGGCATCTATTATTAGATTATTGCAAATAATTTCTGCTAGGTTTCTCTTTGTATTCAGTGTTGCCATTCATTCATTCATTCATTCACTCACTCACTCACTCACTCACTCACTCACTCACTCACTCACTCATTCACATTCACTCATTCATTCATGAGATTTATAGACTACCCAAATCTGTTACAAATCTGAGCAGTTTACAAAATACGAGAATAAAAGCATAATAAAAACAAACAATTACATCAAAAGAGAATGTCCAAAAATATCAACCTTTTAAAAGAGCAATATATCACATAATGGGTCACATCGTCCATTCTGACCAATTTTGTACACCGGTTAAATGTTATGTTCCTTCATTCTTTGTACTATTACTTGTATCTGTTTCATCTCTTCCTGTTTAAATTAGAAGATTAGAAAGGACGTTTAGAAGTTTTATTTTCTATTGCCTGTTTTAATTCGCAGCCCATATATTCACATGTCCACATGTCTTTGGGATGAAGGCTAAGAAATCAAGGACATCTTCTTCTCCTGGAGTCATTCTGGAAACCTCATTTCTTCTAGTGTCATTCCAGTCTTTCCTATCTGTGGAGCTTTTATTTTCAGGTGGGCATATTTTATCCAGAAAAAATTGATTTTTATATGTTATTAATATTCTCTTTTCATTTTCCTATAGCTCTTTCAATTAACCTGTACCTTTTAGAATACATCTGGATTTTAAAATTTTCTATTTTTTTTTTTTTTTGTAAAGTTCTTGCTACCTAGCTGAAAAATAGAACCTTCCAATCAGAAAGAGGAATTATTTTTCAAGGCTAATCATAACTATTATTACGTTCATGATGGAGGAACAATCTGAAAGTCTATCAATTTAAAATTTCAGCAATTTAGACTTTCTCAATCAGCAGGGGGCAGCACCTGGTTCACCTTGAATGATTTCACAGCTAAGCAGGGTCGGATGAGAGTTGTAGAGATCGCTAAGACATCCAGGAACAATTTCTGTCCTATTTCCAAAGAAAGTGCACAAATGTCACAAGGAGTTCAGTATCATTCAAAGGAGATTTTACCTTAGTTAGGTTTCTTATTATTTCCAGCACTATTGCACTGCTACCTTTGTTGTGAGCTTTTTGAAAATTCAGTGCTTTGCTTTGTTGATTAACATGCCACATAAATACACTTTGGCTTATGTATTTTATTTGGATTTAATTTTTCATTCTCTAGTGCCCTATTATTGCAACAAATACGGAAAGCAAAGCCAGAAATTAAAGCTCTTTCGCACTTGCTGAATAACAATGAAAAACACTTATATTTATAAAAAAGAAATTGTTAGTGGAAGTAAGGATTAAAGGACTCTGCCCTCAATTTGATATAAATTGTCCAAATGGTGAATTTGCAGTGTAATGCAGCAGTTATAGCAATTGGATTAATGGGTTGCCATTACTCTGGGCAAACATCCTACTCATGTTGATGGGAGAACAAACCATATCCAATATAAAGTGTTCTTAAATTGCCAATGGAAATCTGGATATATTAGCATAATTATCACATGCATATGAATTGGCTGGCTGGAATTTTATTTCCATCAGTAACAAAATGTTATTTTAGAAATCCATATTTCTACCCTTCAAATCTGATTTGTGTCAAAAGGGCTGAGTCACTTTTTATTCTAAGCTATGGTTTTCCTCAATAAGTCAAATTTGATTGGATAAAAGAATAACAGAGTTGGAAGGGACCTTGAAGGTCTTCTAGTCCAACCCCCTGTTCAAGCAGGAAACCCTCTATCATTTCAGACAAATGGTTGTCCAGACAACTGGTGATCATAGAACATGCTAAACCAAAGCTAAACAAACCACTTTTGTGAATTCATGTACGTTTAAACCATTCTCCAAGATCTCTTTCCCTCCACTCATTTGATATTCTGATTAACTACAATCGTCTACAAATTCCAGAGTTTGATCTATGGAATCTATCCAAAGAGAGGATATACTAACCTCTTGTAAAAAGTCCCTTTGCTACCCATGAACACATTTTTGGGAAATGAAAACAGCAGAGAATAAAAGGAGTATATATGGCTGGGTATAAATAATAGATCCTCCATGACAGGGGTCACCAACCTTTTGGACCACTAAATTCATAATTTTAAATTCCACGGACCACTAATATGATCTGCCTAATGACCGGCTGGGTGGGCATGGCTAGGTGGTCATGTGACTGGGTGGGGGTAGTCAACTCGATGTCACTCACGTTGAGGGGCACTGGCCTCTACTTGCACCTCCTTTCCCAGCCCCTCCTCGCCTGCCCGCACAGGCTCCTTAGTGCCCCAACAGGAAGCAGTTATTGGCGTTAAGCAGCCACCATGAGAAAGAGTTGGCAAAACAGCTCAGTTCAAATTGGATCTGACCGAGGAGGCGGCTTAGCAGAAGCACCTAACTGAGGACTAAGAGCATAGGCTTTCCAAGCAGAGGGAAGACCTGCAGGAGTGCAAGGCCATGTACTGGTGCCTGTAGGCTCAGTGGACTGAGATGGTCAGCCAGTTCCAGGCCATGATGCAGTCCCACTAGAACAAGAACCTCCGGCTCTTCGCCACCAGCGGCACTTCCCTCCAGCCTTTGCCCAAAGCCTCGCACCAGGAAGCTGAAGCAGACCCCAAGTTTGAATTTCTGCCCCACTCCGACTTACACAAAAAGACCCCGAAGGGGGAGACTCTCCACAGCAATGCAAATGTTTTTTGCACGTATCCGGCCCAGGGGCCATAGTTTGACAACCCCTGATTTAGTGCAATATAAAAAATGCAAATAATTTTTCTGCGGACCACCAAAATTTTCTTGCAGACCACCAGTGGTCCACGGACCACGAGTTGGTGACTGCTGCTCCATGACACATTAGCCAGGGAAAATCTCCTCGGCTACTTACCTCAGTTATATATGTGCTGCTTGGAATACTTACCAACACATAGCAACCAACTTCTTTCCCACTCTACTTTGTAAGTTGAGGACTTAATAAGGTGAGGAGGGATTTTAAAAAATGGAACAATCTGATGAAGTCCTTTAACATAAGATGAGCACTTCCTTTTCTTTGCTAAACTTTCAAATCAGTTAAATCTTCTAGGATGTTGAAAAAATGTGGTACCTGAGATATAAGTAGTCACTAATCCCTCTTTCTCTCCCACCACACATCTCACAAAAACAAACTATATTTTCAGTTATCAGGAAGCTGATAACTTTTATGTAATATATTCTGTGCATTTGTCCTACCATGCAGTTTGTTTAAGATCTGTCAAGACTAAAATAACAATCTTACATGATATTTAAAACCAAGAAGACAGGCAGAATTGAAGTGTCTGTCTATAGATGAGATGTTGGTGCTGGGAGAATTTTCTATTTATTTGGCACTGGAGTATGTTTTGGGAAAAGCTGGACCTGTGCAGGAGGAACAGGCTCCACTTGAACCAAAAGAGGACCAAACTAAATTAAATTTAAACAGGCACAGAGGCTCTAAAAGAAGGCAGGGAAGAAGCTGACGAGAGTCAAGGACCATCTGGTTTGAAACAATCATTGTTTGGGAAAAGAGTTGAAAATAATTATGTCTGTTCTAATGGGGAAGTGATAAAAATAGGAGAGGATAAGGAAACATAAGGATAAGAAGGTGCTGTCTATTTAACAAGATTGAATGAAGCAGAGAAATATATCACAAATCAAAGAAACCTGTGGGCCAAAATAGGTGAAGTTGAGTACCTGTGTGAAACTGAAAATGATGGAACAAGGGAAATTCTGTAGGACATGGTTACTCCTAGCTACAAACTCTATAGATAAAATCTGTAGGAAAGACTGTAATGGAAGAGATCAGGAAATGTAGATGGAAATTAAACAGGCATCTCAAAAAAGAGCGATTTTTCTGGCTACGCGTTGACTGTGAACATGTTTTCAAACGACAGCAGAGAAGTGACATTCTTACCTACTAGAAATGACTGCACTGGAGCAGCTGGTCACAGAGCTTACAAGTTTATTGTGTGTTTTGCAGTTTCTTTGATTATTATGAGCTGCTCATAACAGGGAGTTTCAGGGAGTTATCTATGCACTGGATCCCATACTATGGGTTGTATGTGTAAGGCTGCATTACAGTTTCAGCTATGAGTCCTGAAAGCCGAGATTGGTTGGTATATATGTCTGTTGAACTAGAAATAGGTGGTCAAACAAAAACTGATGAGGTCCATGATCCTGGGTATTTCAATCCTGGTCTATTTAGTTAGTTGGGTGTACTGTCTAAGAGCGTTGGCATGAATTTTATGTACCTATTGTATATTGTCAGGATCTATTGTTTATCGTCAGGATGAAATTGTCATTTGATGTCACAGCAAATTGTCAAATAACAATTTCATCCTGACAATAGACAAGGATGAAATCATGGTCTCATTTGACGTCATAGCACTCTTTACACCCCTAGAACCAGAATTAGCAAAAGAATTCATGATGGCATTACTGCTCAGCATACCCAATCTGGTAACCAAATACATCCAAGATAACAAAAGTAAACAATAGGAAAACAGCCTTCAAATCCAAGAACAGGTCTGCATGGTTGAAAGAAAGGTCTGCATTGCAAAGAAAGGTTTTAGAGTCAAAAAAAAATCATTTAGAAAGACCTGTCCTAATTAAGAAAACAAAAAGGAACACAAACTGTAACAAGAGAGAGAGAGAGAGAAGCAAAAAGGAAATCTGAAGAGCATATTGTCAAAACTGCAGCAACAGGTAACAAAAGATTCTACAAACACAATAGAAGCAGGATGTCAGCCAGAGAAGTCATTGCCCCTTTGGATGAAGAAAGAGTTAGAGGAGAAAAGGAAATTGTGAAAAAGATGAACAAGTTATTTGCCTTCATCTTCACAAGAAAGGAATTCGGGCAGATTCCTAAGCCTGAGTATCTTATTTCAGGAAGGGAATTGGATGAACTGAGTCATAGAGTGGTGACAAGAGAAGTATTAGACCTTATTGACAAATTGAAAATCAACAAATCACGAGGCCCTGATGGCATCTATCCAAGTGTAATTAAGGAACTTAAAGATGAAATTATAGGATCCTAACTAAAATATGCCGCCTGTCTTTATCCTCAGCCTCTGTGGTTGAGGATTGGAAGGTGGCCAATGTAACTCCAATTTTTAAAACAGACTCATGGGGACAGCCAAAAAATGATAGGTCTGTCAGGTTACAGTCAACTTAGGGAATATAGTGCAAACTGTACTATACTGTAAGGAAAATTAGCAAATATTTGAAGATACGTCTTGATCAGGAATACAAAACGTTGCTTCACTAATCTAGTAGAATTTTTTGAAGGTGTTAATAAACCCTTGGATAAGAGAGTGCCAGTATACATAATCTGATTAAAATTTCAAAGAGCCTTTGGAAAATCCATCATCAAGACTTCTCAGTCAGCTTAATAGCTATGAAATAAAAGATATTCCTGTGGATAAACAACTGATCAAAGAATAGAAAACAAAGAGTAAGAGTAAATGGACACTTCTCATAACGGAGAGATATAACTAGAGTTCTGTCCTAGTGCTTTTAATGAATTTATGAAAGATTTGGAATCAGTCATGACTAGTGGAATAGCCAAGTTTGCAAATTGTTTAGAATAGTTAAAAACAATAAGGAATTTCAAAGAGCTCCAAATGGGGATAGAATGTGAATAAATGGAAGATGTCTGCCTTCTGTTCTATCTATCTATCTATCTATCTATCTATCTATCTATCCATCCATCCATCCATCCATCCATCCATCCATCCATCCATCTATCTATCTTAGATACCATATCACATCACTTGGCAGCTACAAAAAAAAATCCATAATAAAAACACATCTTAAAATAACCATGAAAAATGAACAAACAAAAAGAACACACACACCATGGACCAAGGGGAGGAGTTTAAAAACTCATACATAATGAAACCATCTTGCAGGTTCCCTGTTCCCAAATGATCCCCAGGACTACAAAAAAAAAAAAAAAAACCATGCCTTGAGCGATCTCCAGAAGATCGGGGCCAATCCCACACCAGTAAGGAGGGGAATTATGTTCCAAAAAGCAAGTAGAAAAGATTCACCTGGGCAGGCAGGACCCCATAACACGCTCTTCCTGCCTGATCTGTTGGGACCGATAGATGTGATCAGAAAGAGGCACTCTCTCAAATGCCCTCATTCCATGTGCGAAAACAGAAAATGATCCATACTAATGCCAAAAATCCCAATTTCTCAGGTAAAATAAGGTAGAACTAGCAACGACTGATCATGAAAGAAACTTAGGAATAGTGGCAAACAGTTCAATGAAGGTATCAATAAAATGTGCATCCACCGTAACAAAGGCCAAAACCAGGTTAGGGAAAATAAGGAATGGTACTAAAATTTGAGATACCAAAATCATAACTCCCTTCTATAAATCAACAAGTCAGAGCACATCTTGAATACTGTGTGCAGTTATGGTGGCCGACAATCAAAAAGGACAATGGAATTAGAGAAGATTTAGGACAGCTTTTTAGGGCAACTAAAATTATCAAGAAGTTGGAACAGTTTCCTTGTGAAGAAAGGTTGTAACATTAGGGCAGAGGTGGTATTCAGCAGGTTCTGACCAGTTCTGGAGAACTGGTAGCGGAAATTTTGAGTAGTTCAGAGAACCGGTAAATACCACCTCTGACTGACTCCACCCCCATCTATTCTCTGCCTCCCAAGTCCCAGCTGATCAGGAGGAAATGGAGATTTTGCAGTAACCTTCCCCTGGAGGGAAGGAATGGGGATTTTACAGTATCCACGCCAAGCCAAGCCATGCCCACCAAGCCATGCCCACAGAACCAGTAGTAAAAAAATTTGAACCCCACCACTGCATTAGGGGTATATAATCTAGAAAGGAGACAAACAGGAGATATGATTGAGGAGTACAAAAAATATGCATAATGTGGATAAACTGGAGAAGGAGAAAAAACTTGGTATCACCCAATGAAATTGAATCTTAGATGAATCAGAAGGACAAAAGAAATTGATTTTTACACAGCACACAATTAAACTTTAGGATTTGCTACCATAAAATGGTATGCTGCAGGGTTAGGGTATTCACTTACCTTCTCTACTGGTTCACAAATGTGAGCGTGCATGCCTCCTCCACGTATGTGCAAAGCCTTCTGCACATGCACAGAGGGTCAAAAAGGGGATGTGATGACGTCCGGGTGGGTGGGTGGGCGGAGCCTCCTGCCACTGGCGCTACCGGATCACACAATCTGGATAGAATTGGCTGAATTTTACCACTGGTATGCTGGCTACCTGCTTAGCTGGCTTTAACAGAAGAGTTGAATGAATTCATTGAAGTCATGGGGATGTTTGGCTCTTAGCTTGATAGCAATATGACTACCTCTGAAAGCCATCTGCTTGGTTGGCCACTGTGAGAATAGACTCCTGGCCTAACTGGATTGACCCAGCATAGCACTGCTTATGCTCTTATGTTTAAAGGAAATAAGATCTGAGAGCTATCATCTTCTTCCTTAAAATCCTACAAAAGAGATTTTTCTTCCCCCTTCCTTACCATTTTATTCAGCTCAAGAGAATGTTTAAAAGATCACTCAGCATAATATGAAGCTCAGGGACATTTTTCATTTGAAATGATCCTTTCCAAACATAAATACAGAATCTCTAGTTGTAAAAAGATATGTGATCCTTTCTGCAACTTTGTACGTAGTTATCAATAAAACATGGCTCCTTCTCTTGCCCTTTTCTCTGAATCTAAACCCTATGGCTGCCAAAAGACAAGGGAGAGACTGGTCCTTCTTTTTGTCCTTCTTGCTCAGAAATGGTAAGTAATAATATCAAAGAGGAGCAGTGAAGAAAACAGAACCCTGAATATAAGTAGTGGCCCATCTGCTTGGGTTCTGACTTCAGCAGGTGATTAGCTATCAGAAGCTGGTAGAACTGAGATCAAGAAAACTTGGATTTCCATCCTGCTGCCCGATAGCTTCAAAATCATATTCAAAAGTGAATATTGTCACACCTATCAAGGCAGCTGAGTGTCCTTTAGCCGAGAGGATATATCTAAATAAACAGCACCAGTATACTGAATACAACAATCAAGATTGAAGGACAAAGTCAGGATTATTTTTTTTTTTACAAACATGGTCATAACGAAAAACAAGAATGCAAAGGTTTTATACAGAAGACGACTGCAAAGGAGGGGTATCACAAATACACTGGAGAACTGTATAAAAACACCCCCAGATCACTTGACAGTACAGAAGTAAGATCATCAAAGTACAGCCAGATAGTTTGAGAAGTAGGATCACTGAAGTACAGCCAGATATACTGTATTTGGTTCGCAGGTCTTAGAAAAATAATTTCAAAACTACAAGAGTCAAGAAAATATAAACAGAACTGTTTAAAAACTTGTAAAATGATGCTGTTAAGGTGTGATTGTGATTTATAAGCAAGTGCAGAAAACACAGCAGTGGCCACGTAATCTCAGAAAAGATTAATCTACATTTCAATATAAAAAGGCACTGTTGAAACTACCAAATAAGTGCAATTATTTCATATATTAATAAGATAATGTCAAAATTTGGCAATTTATCTTTCAGTAATACACAGAAGAAAAAAATACCAGAAGCCCAGGCTGTTTTAGAACTGACAGAAACATATTTCACATGAACCTTAAATTGCAAATAGCAATAGCTAAAGGAAAAGACTTTTGTTGCCAAAAGTCATTTATTTTTACTTAATTATTTATCTCATGGCTCTTGACGTCATGGACCACAACAAATTGTCAACAGCGCAGTCAACAGTTTTCCAGATCACTTTATCTGCACACTGAAGAATTGACATGCTGACCGGGAAGTCATAAGTAGAACAGGATATAGAACAACTTATCAGTTATAAAGTAGAAAATAAATACAAAAAGATTATATAGGTAGTCCTCAATTTATGACAATTGAGCCTAAAATTTATATTGCTAAGCGACGCATTTGATAAGTGAGTTTTGACCCATTTTATAACCTTTCTTGCCACAGTTGTTAAGTAAACCACTGCAATTGTTAAATTAGTAACACAATTGTTTAAGTGAATCCGGGTTCCCCATTGACTTTGCTTATCAGAAGATCACATGACTCTGGGACACTGCAACTGTCATAAATATGTATCAGATGCCAAGCATCCACATTTTGATCACTTGACCATCATGATGCTGCAATGGCCATTAAGTGTGAAAAGGGACATAACTCACTTTTTACAGTGCCGTTGTAACTTTGAATGATCACTAAATGAACTGTTGTAACTCAAGGACTACCTGTCATCCTATCTATTTATTTTATATGGAAAACATATCATGAGAAAATGCTGAACAAGAAGAAATAGAAACCAGAATTAAAAATTACTTGGAAAAACACCAAGAATGCTGATATCACTGTTTTGATGGCCAAAAGCAATAAGATGCAATCATTCTCTTGTTGAAGGTAAAAGAATGTACCAAATTAATATTTAAAAAACAAACAAAGATTAGGTCAACAGGCAATGCCAATGCAATGCAAATAGGGAGAGAATAAAGTAGTACTTTATCTCCTTTATCAAGGAAAGAAGTAACCTGGAATTAAGGAGAAACTTCCTGACAGTGATAACAATTAACCAGTGGAACAGCTGGCCTTCAGAAGTTGCGGGTGCTTCATCACTGGAAGTCTTTAAGAAGAGTCTGGACAATCACTAGTCTGAAATAGTTATAGGATCTCCTGCTTGAGCAGGGAGCTGGACTGGAAGACCTCCAAGGCGGCCATGGATTTCTCAATGGTGACATATGGCTGTAAAGGTTGAATCATTAGAAATTAGAACTTTTCTTTGAGCAAGGAAAATATTATTATTATTCTCATTTATTCATTAAAAATGAAACTCAGTCAACTGGACATTTAAAAATGTGCCACAAATACCATTGACTGGTGCTAATGGTTGATACGGGTTGCTGCCAGCGTCCTAGGTATCAACCAAGTACCTTCTTAAAATATATGATATTCCGAATAGCGCAGTTGTTTGCAGTTCCACTGGTGTTATTGCAGGAAGCTGCAATTTCTTGAAATGTTTTGTGAAATTCTTGGACATGGTACCAAGTGCCCCGATGACAATGGGTATCACTGTGACATGTTTCATCCATAGCCGTGTAGTTTCTATGGCCAGGTCGCGATATTTCTTGATTTTTTCCAGTTCTTTTTCTTCGACTCTGGCATCTCCTGGTACTGCGATGTCAATAAATTGTACGTTTCGGTTTTCGACAACTGTGATATCTGGCGTGTTGTGTTCCCAGTGACGATCCGTCTGTATTCAAAAGTCCCACAAGATCTTCACCTTCTCATTTTCTAAAACTTTTTCCACTTCATGTTCCCATGACTTTTTGGATACAGGTAAGTCGTATTTTTTACATAATGATTATGTAAATTACATAATTTACATAATAGCAACTCGGTCGTGTCTAGCTTTGTAATCAGTTTGTGCAATTTTGCAGCATTCACATATTAAATAGGAAACAGTTTCGACTTTGTTGTTTCAAAGTTGGCAGTTTGGATTGTCGGTGGATTTTTTTATCTTCGCTTTCATGGCATTAGTTTGTAGTGCTTGTTCTTGAGCAGCCAGTATTAAACCTTCCGTTTCTTTCTTGATGGTTCCCATCTTAAGCCATGCCCATGTAAAGTTATCATCACATTTTCCTTCAATGTTTTTCAAGTGCTGTCCATGCAAAGCTTTGGTTTTCCATCTGTTTAATCTGTCATCCAGCTGTTTTTCCTTATATTCTGCCTTTGTTTCTGTTGTTTTTATAATGTTCTCCATTTTCACATCCTGCAGCAATTTTTCTGTACTTTGGATCACATAATCGTTCAAACTTCATTTTTCTTTTTCTAAAGTTTGATGGATTTGCAATAGTCCTCTGCCCCCTATTTTTCTTGGCAGGTACAACCTGTCGATGTCACTTCGTGAATGTAAAGCGTGGTACATATTGAAAAGTTTGCGCATTTTCCGGTCCAAGTTTTCCAGTTCAGCCAAAGTCCAGTTGTTTACTATTACTACTACTACTACTACTACTACTACTATTATTATTATTATTATTGGTTCATCTTTAGTGAGTTCACAGCCTTTGAGGCTGATTAATAGCTCAGCAACTAGAGTCCTAACCAAGGACCTAGGAACTGTTAAGGTATCATCGGAAGATGTAAGCTGTTCCGAGTAAGGTGGTTTTTTGTAGAGTCAAAATGTTCAGGTCCAGCAAATTTAGAATTTCTAAATAACGGGGTAGCCCTTTGGATATTGCTCCAAGGGCTCCAATTACAATCGGGACAACACACGATTTCTTTTTCCACCGTTGCTCAACTTCAATTTGCAAGTCCCGGTACTTTGTGATTTTTTTCTTGCTGCTTATCTTCAATCCGTGCATCACCAGGTATTGCAATGTCAATGAACCATACTTTTTTCTTTTCAACTATTGTTATGTCAGGTGTGTTGTGGACCAAGTGCCTGTCAGTCTGAATCCTAAAGTCCCACAAGATCTTGAGTTTCTCATTCTCTAAAACTTTCTCAACCTGATGTTCCCAGTGGTTTTTGCTGTACTCAAATCCAAACTTCTGGCACAATTTCCAGTGAATGATCTTAGCAACATGGTCATGGCATTGTAGATAGTCAGTTTGTGAAATTTTGCTGCATCCACTGATCAGGTGGTCGACTGTCTCATATTTCTCATTACAGAGGCGGCATTTGCTGTTGGTGGTAACATGTTGAATTTTTGCCTTCATGCAGTTTGTGGCTAGGGCTTGTTCTTGAGCTGCCAAAATAAAGCTTTCTGTTTCTTTTTTCAGTACTCCTGATCTTAACCAGTTCCAAGTTAGTTTCTGGTCAGCTTTGCCTTCAATACTTTTCAAGTATTGGCCATGCAGAGCTTTGCTTTTCCAATTTTCAGCTCGCTGCTCAATTACTTCTTTCTTATATTCTGCTTTTGTTTTAGTTGTCTTTAAAAAGCCTCCTTTATTTACTTCCTTAATCATTGGTTCATCACTTTTCTGGATGTAATCATTCAAGCTGTGTTTTTCTTCTTCCACAGTCTGCTTTACTTGTAGGAGTCCTCGACCACCCTCTGCTCTTGGTAAATATAATCGGTCAACATCACTTTTAGGGTGCAAGGCATGATTCATTGTCATAAGCTTCCTTGTTTTTCTGTCCAAATTGTCTAACTCCATCTGGGTCCAGTCAATTATTCCTGCAGAGTATCTAATCACAGGTATAGCCCAGGTATTTATGGCTTTTATGATGTTTCCTCCACTCAATTTGGACATTAATATCTTACAAATTCTCCGAATGTACTTGGCTGAAGTTGATTCCTTGACTTTATTATGCATTAAGTCAGAGGCTTCTAAAATCCCCAAGTACTTGTAGCCTTCTTCTGATTTTACTGCCTTTATCATTTCTTCATTCTCTAGTTCTATTCCATCCTCTTCTATGATCTTGCCTGCTTTAGTTGCTATTGTTGCACATTTGTCAATTCCAAACTGCATACTGATGTCTTGGCTGAATTCTTTTGTGTTTTTAATTAATAAATTCAGTTCAGCTTTTGTTTTGTTTTGTTTTTTCAGCTGTTGTTGTTGTTGTTGTTGTTGTTGTTATTATTATTATTATTACTATTATTTTGCACCATGATTCTAGAGGAACATGGGTTGCACTCTCAAAACTCTGAGAATGATGCTAAACATGACGCGTCTGGATACATAATGTGATATCCACTGAAAAAAGAAATCTTGGTATTTATTAAAGGTAATTGAAAAGGAAGCCAAAAGAAGATGTGATAGCTATCCCTGATGGCACATGAGCTTACAGAAACTCAAAGAAGCAGCTACTGAAAGTCAATCATTGCACTGATCTCCATCAGATCATTAAGAATCAGAATGGATGAACAACAACATGTAACATTTGGTCTGCATGCAGGTGCCAGACTCCATTGGGAACTCCTCACAAATCTGCCAATATTCAGTGACAAAAATAGCTTGTGTGACCTCACTGAAAAATGAGCTAACACACCAACGCAAATGGATTGCAAATAGATACACTAAACTTGTTCAAGGCAAACTGTAGCCATGTCCACTCCAAAATAGTTCTGGCTCCTTCTACTGAAATGTCACATCTGCTCAGTGACATTACCATGCCATCAAACAACTTTTTGCAGCCTGCAGGCTGAACATTATTATTTAGAAACTGTATTCCCTGAGCTGGAAAAGTTTGGCCACCCCTGCCTTAGTCCCTCTCCTGCCCTCCTGCTCTCTCTTGCTCATGACTTCCTGGGCAGCGGAAGAGGCTTTCTGATCTAGTTAAATTGTTCTTAAGCAACAGAAGAATACTAACAGCTTGAATACTATATAGCAGTGATGGCTAACCTTTTCTGGACTGAGTGCCCAAAGTGCATGCACTTGTGCCTGAACCCCCGAAATGCAATGTGCACATGGCCCCGCGCATGTGCCTTACCCCCACACATGCGCCTCCAGTGCATGTGCGCCTGCACCCTGCATGTACCCTGGCTCACATATGCATGGCCCCCCGCGCACATGGCTCACACCCGCGCACATGCGCACACAGCCCCCCACATGTGGCCCGCCCCCCGCATATGCTCAAAGACCAGCTGGCCAGCAGGAGGCACACGCACATGTGCGGCAGAGCTGAACTGGGGTGACGGGTGGACAACCCTACTTTTCTGGGAAAGCAAAGATGCAAAACAGGCAGAGGTGTGTCCTGCAAGGTTTTTTTCCCCTTCACATTTGGAATGGTTATGTTTTTAAACCAAGTTAAGGACTATTTTAAGATTATCATTGACCAAAATCTGAAATGGTTTTCTGGAATACTGGAATAAGCCAACATCTTATTCTTCTCTTCAAAGTGACTTATAAGATTGTCCTCTTCGAACAGCAAATCCTTGGCAAAAGAAAAAGTGCTGGATTGCATCTCTTTAATATTCCCTGTGAAGAGGAGGATGTACCAGAGACAGTCTAAATAGCATACAATTTAATGGAGGTCATGTTTCATTCTGATGTGAATTCTAAGTAGGGCAATATATGTAGATGGCAATTACAGTAATGGTTTTCTGTTGGAAAGTATAAAACTGTGACCATAGTCTCATAATTATGTCTGTTCTTAAAACAGCACATGACGTTAAACTATGACAAATCTGTGCACTTCTCTGAATTCATGGTTTTGTTTTCTGTCCTGGCATTTCAAAATGGAAATAATAACTCTATTTTTTTTCCGTCTCATTTTCAAAATAATTATGCACTGCATTGTTGATTAAGTAATATAAAAGGCACGTCGTTTGTTTTAGAACCTAGCGTCCTTCTTCCTTAATGCTTAGGCATTAGAATCAATGCATTAAAATAATAAATCATGAGGTTTAAAGTGAAATGCATGTTAGAGACAGAAAGACAGAGAAAGGGAAAAAAAACCTGACAAAATAACAGCAGTCATAATGATCAATAAGAATCATTCTTCTACGCTACATCATTGTCAGCAGGATCTAATCTGACAAGTTTAGGAAGATAAGGAATTGAAATCAACTGATTTTTATTGTTCAACTGTGGTTGACTATTGGTGGATGGATAGATCACCTACTTTTAAACTACAGGATCCTGATTTCAGTTCTTGGTTTCAATAGATAAGGCTCTAAGGCTGAAATTCTAAGGATGATAATCCCGAGGCTCTAAGGATAATACCCATTAAAACTAGTTAGATCAAACTTATTCAAAGATACCCAGCATATTCCAGACAATAATTCCCATAATTTCTATCCATTAGTCACACTAGTTGTGGAAGATGTGAGTTGTAATTCAATGTAACTGAAATGCCCCGTTTACGTTGAACTTAATGGGGCAATAAAATGAGGTAGTAATCAGGTTGTCCACTGATATTGTTTTTGAACAAATGCAATCTTGAAAAAGTGACTTAAACCATTTAGGACAGTCACAGCATCCCCACGGTCATGGGATCAAAATTTGGGGACATGGCAACCATCATGTATTTATGACAGTTGCCATCATCACCAAGATCATGTGATTGATGCCATTTGCAATCTACCCAGCTGGCTTCTGACCAGCAAAGTCAATGGGGAGAAGCTGGATGAGGTGTACAGCTGCATAAGTCACTGTGATTCATTTAACAACTGTGGCCACAAAAAAAAAAAAACCTTTGTAAACTCACTTAACAATGACCTAGCTTAGCAATGGAAATTCTGGTCTTAATTGTGGTCATAGGTCAAGGACTACCTGTATAACTCTTCCTTTCTATGGTTTCTGTTGTTGTTTTTAACAAATTCAATCCTATACTCTAATCATAAGGTGCAAAGCTATTAAATCATATTCGTCTCAAAAACAAGTTAATCTAAGCATTAGTATATGGACAAAGACTGCTGTGAATTATATGAGCTAATATTCATGAATTTTCATTTTGTAACAGGCCCCAATTCAACAACACTCCTACCTTCTTGGGAGCTCAAATGCCTATATGAGGTCCTTATTTCAGAGTTTTCATTTTTACTCCACCCATTAGATTCAGTTTAAAGCCTTTCTAATCGAGCAGACCGTGCCTTAGCCAAATGAAACAAACAAAACGTTAAAAAGTTACAATATTTATATAGTTACTTACTAAGGACATCTAAACTATATTAAAGTAACCAAATTACCTTTACAATCTCCAAGACAGGTCACACCTTTTGAGCACGCCTAATGTTTGGAAATTGAAAGTGGATAACTTTGACATGCCCAAATACATTTTTAGAAGACCTTGCAAGGTGGGAATTATCTCATGCCATCTAAATAACTGAGACTATGATCTCAGAAACCAATTCTTTCTGAAGGATACCATTTGCATAAATAATCATTGATTCTTCATTCATTGATTCTGCATTCCAAAACTCCACTTGCATTTTGTTCGATCAAAGAATACCACATGAGCCTAAGCTTTTGATTTTCAAAGGATTCCAAGTCCAACACATAACAACTGTTCTCTGCAGCTATTGACCATTTAGAAGGAAAAAATAGTGGTCAGTTGACTTGGTAATCTTGGAAGCACTACTCTATCCCTGATTTTTTTATCTTATGACAAGTGAATCCTGTCTGGATAAACCAACAGAATCACTCAGCATTGTTTCATATTTCTCATATTGAATTACAAACTATCATGCCTTCTCACAGAACACAGTTTCATCTCCTCTGCATTTCATCTCCATTCTGTGGTTATCTATTTTTATTTCCCTAAATGGTCAGAATCTGGTTGAGAAAGATTTCTGAGTTACATGCGGAAAAGTATCCTTTTGCTGCCGGTTGTTATTCTCGTCTACTGCCATTGCTTCTCTGCTTGAGTATCTTTCCTAAGGAGCCTTGCTTCTAATATCTGATTCCATTCTAGATTCTCCTTCCCTTCCTTTTTCAGTAGCCAAAGCATAGCCATTAAATTCTCCAATGCTTTGACCTGTCCTCAAGGGATGTTATGAGTCTGCATGTTGCATGAGCTGCAATTATATATTAGGAAGAAAAATAGAATCTCCTGTCCATTCATTTTATTCTGGCTTCCTAAGGCTCCATCCAAAGAAAGCCCTTTAGTTATTCTTGTCTTGTCTTGTCTTTCTTCAGCAAACTCCTGTTAGTTCTTTCTCATGAACGCTTTCATTCAATGGGCTTCCTCCTGGAACCAGGCTGCCTTATATTTCTCTTACATTCTCTGTTTACTCAGCAGGAAGCAATCGCCTAATCATCTACAATGAGTAATCAACAGCTATTCAGAAGATAACCTTTCTACTCCTCACTGCTCATCATAAATCCCTCAGAATCTACAGCTTCTTTTGATCACTCTGCTTCCTTCTTTCTGTTGAATTCTCTGGCAAACTCCTTCTAGCTCTCCCTTAAACCAACATTCATTTTTATACTTATAACTTGCATTCAGTTTGGTGGTTTCACTTATTTATATCTACTCGTAATGATATGCAATTTCATACAGTAATTATAGTTGCAATATTGAGCATAGTTTTGTGCTATTTATTTCAGCTCTTTGCTGCAGAGCTGACGCAAAAAGGTATAAGAAAATAGGAATGTTAATAATCTTAAGCATAGAATACTTGATGATTTTTAAGTTTCAGACACAGCAAAAGGCATATGCAAACAGTGATACCATTAAGGATGAAGTTGATTGAGATAAACGGTTAGCAAGGTTAGCAAGGTACAGGTTTTTAAACATGCAGAGCTTCACAGAAAAGCAGTAGAACTAAACAATATATAGCATGCTTAAAGGAAATTGCAAAACGTGGGAAATCAAGAATATTTAAGCTTTTCTCCCTGCACTGTAACCGCAGTGAATCTGAAATATTACAGTATGTTATTTATCTCCGAAAGAATGATCTTCAAGTTCAGTATGCAGCAATAGCCAAAAAAAAGTAAACAGAGTGATAGAATCAAGACCATGTGACATATTAGTACCTCTTTATAAAATCTCACTAAGACCACACCTGGAATACTTCATCCAGTTTTGGTCACATTATAACAAAAATGTTGAGACTCTGGAAAGAGTGCAGAGAACTAAGCTGATTAAGGGCCTGGAGAATAAAACATGAAAGAACGGTTGCAGGAATTGGTAGGTCTAGTCTAGTGAAAAGAAGTACGAGGGGTGATATGATAGCAGTGTTCTAATATTTGAGGTGCTGCCACAAAGAGGAGAGGGTCAATCTGTTTTCCAAAGCACCAAAAGGCAAGACAAGAAACAGTGAATGAAAACTAATCAAGGACAGAAGCAACCTAGAACTAAGGAGAAATTTCCTAACAGTGAGAACAATTAACCAGTACAATGGCATGGCCTTCAGAAGCTGTGGTTGGTCCATCACTGGAGGCTTTTAAGTAGAGACTAGACAGCCACTTGTATGGAATGGTATAGGGTCTCCTGCTTGAGCAGGGAAATGGGTTGGAAAAACTCCAAGGTCCCTTCTGTTATTTTATTATTCAGTTTCCCACTCATGACAGAATAGGGCAGAGCAAATAATTCATTCATGTATAAAGCAGCATTCAATATACAAAATATACAGCAATATGCAGGAATGTGCTTATTTTCCAAAGAACAAGTGTTAATGGGAAACAGTTAAGTTGCTTTGCCCAATTTGATTCAATTTGTCCCTTGCATTAACATATCTTCTACTCCCATCTCTTCTCTGATCTTCAAGCTGAGCCTATCCTTCAGTTTTGTTTTTAGGGTTCATTGATTTTCTTCCCATCTCTCAGTTATGAAGATGACATTCCCATCCAATGCATCAGACCCATTTGACTTGGAGCTAGGTTCACAATGTGGAAAGCATTTTAACAACAATGTTCTGAAATACTGGAAGACTTCCTTAGGGAAACCGCTATGACTAGATAATCTTTATAAATATGTTATGAAGTCTGATCTTTTATTGCCAAAGTCTCAATTGCATAATTATTCTTATTATGGGTCTTCAAGTTAATCTTGATTCCCTGCAGGTAACTGCCTGGAAGTCATTTTTCTTGCCAAGATACTCAGCGGTGCTTTGTCATTGACATTTTCCTAGGGCTGAGAGAGAATGACTGGCCAAAGTAGACGAGAAATCATTCTCTAGTCTTAACCACTACACTAAACAGCTCTCTCTTGCTCTCTCTTTGCTGCAGTTTTAATCCTGAAGTTTTCCCCAGCTATTTTTAAAAAATAATTACGTTAAATATTATGCACCATAGTATTTTTAAGATTCTAAGTTTCTTATGATTTCCCTTTGCCCACTAAAAAACCCCGAATAACTAAAAACGATGACTTTATAGCAACTAAAATCATGCACATGGATCTGAAATAACCACGCAATGACATATTTCACAATGCTCAGCATGCAGGCAAGTGAATCTAATACTCACTGGGTGGCCTTTGTTGAGTCACTATCTCTGAGCCTCAGTTCCCATCTGTAAAAGTAAGAATAATATTCTACCTCATGGGAGTAATAACATGAATGCAATTAGTATGTTAAAGCAATGTGCAAGACGTGCTACAGACCACAGGTTATAAAATAATGTTCTAGTATTGAACAATGGCAAATTATAAGTGATTATGATTTTCTCAACCTATTACATTTTTTCAGTCATACAAGTTCATAATTATTCTGAACTCATTTTATATAAAGTATGAGTTGATTTGAAATATAACCTCTTATTTACCCTTTTCTTTTCCCCTCCCCGTCTGTTTCAAAGGTGTTTGATGTCTCCTGTTTTTTAAGCATTAATTTTCATACATTTCGCTGATTAGTCACAGAGAGAAGTGTTGTGTAGAGCCAAGGTAACTGTTGCCAATTACTGGACTTTGAAACACTGCTAAATCTGACTTTAGCTCTAAATCATTTTCCATTTTTTCCCTGTTGGGTTTTCAAGTCATGGCCTCCATCATACTAATCCATAGTTCAGTGGCTCTACCTGAAACATTTCCGGAAGAAATCAAGTTAATTTTCACTAAGAATAATAACTTATTTCGATATTATTTCTGCTTTAAAGAAGAGTGAGTAATTGCCCTTGTATATAGCATAGAACATATAAAAGACAAAAAAACCAAGTTATAATCAACAGATTTTTAGATGTGCTCTATCAATCTATAAAAACAGAAATGCAGTTGGTAACTGGAGTGATTGAATTGATTGATATTCAATACTCATCAACATAAGAGCAACTATGGTTACTATTCTGATCCATAAACCCAATTAATTACAGACAGAAATGCAAAAATAAAAACAACCTAGAAAGAGGAAAAGGATATAAAACTTAGAAGAAACAGGAGGCCTTCAGATGGAATGTGAGTGGCTACAAAGTTCAATTGTCAATTGGAAAACCTTGATTTGGGACCTCAAACCTTTCATAGAACGGTCTGGCTTTCTCAAGATGCAGTCAATTAATTTGCAAGCATTATAAAAACTGTCTAATTTATTTTATTTTTTTTTAAAAAAAACAGAACTTCTGCCAGAAGCTAAACTTCATTGAAAAAGGCAGTATATTTTTCATCAAAATTAAGCAAGGATTTAGATTTCTCAGAAGACCTCCCAGAAAACTTTAAATCCAGCATGGTTATTTAAATACCAGTGTGCACACAAATGGAATCCTAAATACAGAAATTTCTCACTCTAGCTATTCCTTCATTAGTGTCTGAAAGAAGGTTCACAACATCACCCAGTTATTACAGAAATGATTTTAAAAATGTGATTGTTATCATCATTTTGCCATAATGGAGCATTCTAGACCAGTGTTTCCCAACCTTTAAGATGTATGAACTTCAATACTCACTATGCTGGCTGAATAATTTCAGGAGTTGAATGGAAGTTGGGCCATGGCAATTGGCCTTTTGTTGTTGTTATTGTTGTGACTCAATTTCCAGACAACTCTACCCGGCTGAGTCAGAATCTTCATCGACATAAGGAAGCTGAAGTTCACACATCTTAAAATTGCTGCTCTAGATAATACTGTAAGTTTTGAACAAGGTAAATTACATGAGAACAATGGATCATTGTACTATTGTCCACAATGAAACTGTTGCATTTGTGCATGCCAGATGCATTCCTTTACCTCACAGGTGTCAAACTCGGTCACGACACTTGACGTATCCTGACTTTTTTGCCTTTGCAGACCCGGGATGGGCATGGGCTGCGCGTGACGCATCCAGCCCACGGGCCGCCAGTGTTCTAACCTAGGCTTCCTGAGTCAGTAAAAAACACACGATTAGTCCCAAAATCCCTCTTTCTATTTCAACAGCTGTGAATTCTGTTCATTCACAGCCTGTAATGAGTCACAAATAGTTTGTAAAGAGTCCAACAGAAGTCTGCCATAGTCCTTCAGGATAAGGCTGATAAGTACCCACCTTTATCTCCTTTGACATGCTGCCAAAGACTTAATTGGCAATTAGCTTTGCAAGGTCACAAGGAGCACAGAGTCAAAATGGAGTTTCAAAATTTAAACTGACCAGAATGAACAAAGTTGCTTCCTACAAGGGCTCACATGCTCCTCCTTTATGTTTTATGGGAGGGGGCCAATAATCTCCAAGCCCTACTCCCAAGTCATCCTTTTCGTCTTAACTGTTCTTGCCTTCTGGCAGCTCTACACATGCACACACTGGGAACAGGTTCCCCCTGTTCCTCTGCCTCACTGATGTCCGACTCTGGAGGCTCTGGAGGCAGGACATAACTCCCAGATGGCCCTGGCCCCCTCTCTGCCTCTGACACAGAGCTCTCATCCGAGCCTTCTCCAGACTCCAGGACTGGCTCATGTTCTTCCCCAACCTCCTCACTGTCCGACTCTGCTGCCAGCTCCACAGGCTGCCGGCAGATCACAACAGCCAATTTGACAGGCCTGCTCGATCTTCTTCATAGAAAAGTAGCATTCTTCTAGGCATGGCTGATCTCCAATTCAACTACTCAATTATCAAATTAGAACCAGGAAGGGAGTAGTGTGATATCACTTTGCCAAGATTATAAGGCCTTACTACAGTCTCCTTCTTTATCAGAAGATATATCTTCAGTTCAGTGCATGACAAACTTGTACACACTAATGAATTTGTCACAGGCCTTTAAACCTGTACATCTATCCTTCTCAGTCTGTGATAGTTAACACGTTGCAAGAAGCCTACTGTGCTCTTATATCAGTACAGGGAATACAATCTGGGAGGTAATTTCTCCTACCTTCTGGTGAGCCTGAAGTATGTTTGATATCTTCAAAGTTGAAAACAGCAGGTCAAGGGCAGGCATCACTGAGGGCCACAGTGAGAAAGGACAGGCACTATTGCCTAGCTAAATATCCAATGATAAGTCTCATATCTACATATCTACTTTGTATGCCAAGAGGATATTATTTGTTTTTAAAAGGGGAAATGAGCATATTTATCTGACAGTGCTGTCTCTTTAAATTAGCTGCTATACTTCCTGCTGTATATACATATCAAACTTTTTCTGATTTTCAGAGAATCTGGCAGCACAGAGAAAGGAAGCCTAGAGGGGAAATTATGTTGGCTTCTTGCTAGTGAAAAACGGAAGGGGAAAATGCACCCACTCGGACCAAGAGGAATTAAGGAATTGTGGAACAAGAGGTCTCTTGCCCTTTCAATGTTGCTGATCTCATCACTTCACAAGTGGAAGTCCTGGAAGGACATAGAATTTCCACTCCACCTTACACATCTATTGACCTATGTAATGATAGTCCTAGCCTTGGTTTGCAACTTGTTGATCAGTGATCAGCAAGATCTTCCCTTGCCTGTGCCTATAAGCCAATCCTTGATCAACCCTATGAATTATTCTAAGTTTCCCTCCAATTATTGGTCATAAGAATAATGTTTTTGAAAAGTGTTCATGCCTTTGGAGATTCTCAGTCATCCAGATCATGGTTGTCCCAAAAATGCTTTTTCAAAAGGCAACTGGGCTTTGTTTTTTCGATTAAGAACTGAAGAAGCTTCTTGTGTGAGAAGTGAAACGTCTTCAAGGAAAAACAAAGTCTAGTTGTCTTTTGAAAAAGCACCTTTGGGTTGAAAAGTGTTCTTTAACTGAAAGGAAATATGTATTGATTTTGAGTGCCTGAAATTCCTTTACACATACATTTTTGAATCCTACCTTTATATACCATGTTTTTCATACCAAATATGTTTTATACCATGTTATTTATTTATTTATTTATTCATTCATTCATTCATTCATTCATTCATTCATTCATTCATTTATTAGTTCGATTTATATGCCGCCCTTCTCCGGAGACTCAGGACGGCTTACAATGCATTAAGCAATAGCCTTCATACTTTTGTATATACCTGCTTAGTAGGGCTTTTTGCCCCCCCCCCCAACCTTGAGCCTGGTGAGAATTGAACTCGCAGTAATTGCAGGCAGCTGGCAGCTAAGTGCTACTTTAACAGCAGCAGTTTAGTCTGCTGCGCCACCAGGCTCCTTGTTTTTAATACAAATACAGCATATTTTAATACTAACCATAAGTCCTACACACATGATCATAAAAATTTCATATTTCTAGCAGAGCTGACTTTTCCATTCAAAACAAAATTCCATCAAACTTCATTCACAATTTTTGAAGTCTTCTGTAGGTTATGTCTCATGCAATATTCATATTTTCTCAAAGTACTGAAGTCTTTGTGATTATGTCATTTCAACAGATTCGTGCCACAGACAATTCAATAATTAAGCTGAACCTCAGTACCTGTTAATTAGAATCCTTAAAAGTTAGGACAATTTTTGGTAATAATACCCATTTAGAGAGCAAAAAAAAAAATGTATGGTAAGACTAGCTGACAATAGAAAATTGTCAAATCTGTGATTCAGCTAACTCATTCTGATGTGAAGTAGCTTCCAGTGATTTTACAGGAGAAATATTTTTGGGTTTGCTCCTAGTAATTTTATCTCAAGATGTTTATCCCCAGTCTATGAATCCTGAACATTTTCTATTCTTTATTCACATAATATTTATATAAGATCACCCAATACAAAAATGGAAAAAATGAAAAGCAAGGAAAACAACAAAATAGGGGTTGCAAATTGCACATCCATCAAAACATAAACAATATTTAAAAGTTTCTAAATAAAAACAAATGATACTCTATTATTGTAAAATATATGTAATCTCTGCCAGTGGGAAACCTATTGCATAATTTTGAAATTTCTCTGAGGTTATTTTCAACTCAGAGCATCTATCTGTAATTTTTATTGATGCTTTAGGTTACTAAGAAGGAAGAGACATATGCATTCATTAGGGTATTGTTATTTCAGTACTTTCTATTCAGTTATTAACTGTCTGCTAAGAATATACTGCCTTTAACCAATATTTTACAAAAATCAAACATTAAATATTTTTCTGGCATCTTTTTAATTATACCTAGGCATTTCCTATAAATAGGAAATTTCCAAAAATTAATTTTTATGGGAGTTGGGAACTGCCACGTTGGAGAAGGCTCTTTAAATGCTAAGTGAAAGATGCTTACAGTAAGTTGAAAGCATGGATAAATTCATTGAAACCCAGCTAGAAAATGCTTCAGGATAAGGAAGCCAATCTATCTTATTAAGTACAGAACAATATGTCTCTATTTTCTGATGGCATTTCTGTCAATACACATGTCTGGAACTACGAATCTGCTCATTTTAGGAGAGAACCTTTTACTCATCAAGGTTCACAAAAGAAAGGTAGTACATATCTTAAAATGTCGTTTTATTGAAAAGCTGTCTAGCTAACACAATGTAAGCATTGCTATCTTCTTATGAATTTTTTTAAAAGTTCTGGCCATAAATAACTTGTGTTCTGCACCAGGAAGATTGCTATATTTATTATTAGAATAAGAAGACTTATAAGAAGACTGTCTAGCAGCATTGGTATAAGAAGCATAGGACTAGTTATTCTTTTCCATGAATATTTATATTTTAATTGCCTTAGTTTCATGGTAGTTTTAAAAAATGCTTAGCCACATAAATTTATGGAAGCAGATAAACAGAATTTGCTGAATATACCCGCAGTAATTATTTCTTTGCTGTGAACATTATGAATGCCGCATAAGCAGATTTTGAGGATCAATGTCATTTTTTATTTAAAGCTCAAGATGAGCATACTAGAGGCATATTATGCCCCTTCCCTTAAAGGAAGTATACAATCATTGCCATGCTTCTGGGTTCCTCTATAAATGTTACAATTTTTGAATGGCATGCATTGATAATGCAACTTCATTCTCACAATCAATCTTGATTGAAAAATCTATATTGAAAAATAATAATTTGTCCAAGTTCAACCAGAAAATCTTACGCCTGTGTAGAGATTTGAACTCAGGTTTATCATTGCCAAGTACAGAACTTTAACTGCTAGGCAGCATTTCTTAATACAGGTTGTCTATGTTCCATGCTGTATCAAGATTTCCACTTTCCTGATGACCTTAAATAATTTTACTATAATACTTCAACTATTAATTTATGAGGTTTCAAAGATTTCCTATAAGATGCTTGTTTCAAGACATCAGTGAGTAAACCCCCAGGCTATCCCAAATATCTAGCCAAAGACAACTGGTTTAATCATATTTCTACAAAGTTTCAAATTTATATATTTTTTTTATTGAAAGGTTTTACAAAAAAGAAAAAAAAATTCAAATATTTCCCCTTCCCCCATTTCAAATTATTTTATAATCAGAGATCGGTAATAGATTTAACTGTTTGATTTTGTCTGGTTATAACAAAAGGGAAAGAGAGAAAGAAAGGATTGTTAGTTTATATTTGATGTGAATTGCTGCCTTACTGTAAACACTGCAACAATAAATTGCTATTGTATGGGACTGTTATTGGGTTTCTACTATTATATTATTCCTAGTCTCTATTCTTTAAAGCGATAATAAGAACAAGTACTCAAGGTTAAAAATTATTTTGTGCTTACAACCTAACCCAAATAACTGATTCTCCTTGTCAACATCAATCATATCCATCCATCATTTTTTTCAGAATAAATCTAAAAGTTTTAATATAATAGAAAACATGATAGATTAGTCATCATTATAGGATTTCACCTTCTTTATAATCAAGACGAATAGGCAGATTAGACACAAATTTCTGTAGGACGAATGTAAATTTAGCTAAATGTAACAGATATTTCCCATGTGTGAGAGTATCAGGACTGATCTTGTTACCTCTCTGACACAATGGTTTTCTCACAAGGTATTGTGCTGTCACCATTCAGTCCCTAACAGGATCAGGTCACAGTGTAGAACTGCAGATAGTATCTGAAAACATAGCTGGATATCCCAATACCAAAACAGCCATTCAAAAGTCCTTTGATCCCCAAAGCCCAGAGGCTCCTTTGACCACTATTGCTGAAAACTGCTACCATAATTTCTCAACATCTGTGGCTAGAAACCACATGGAATACATGACAGTGGTCAGGCAAGTATTACAATAGGCTTAACAGGGTTTTTAAGCCAATACAAAGAGAAAAGCAGGCATGACCATTTTACATCATTGTCCTGCCCCTAAGAACACTTAGCGTACACAGAAACTTCAATACAGTCTTCAGGCATCAAAAGAGTGCCAATTCCTTTGGTAAAATATATTTTTCTTTCATTTTTATTTGGTGATATCCAGCAGACTTTATTCCGTTTTTCTTCACCCTATGCCTTTCTGCATGACATATCATTCTATCTATCAGAAACAAGAGACTTTGCTACTCATCATGTTAACATTCAGGAAAGTTTTTTATATGTTCAGGAGAAATGAAACTGCGTTCACATAGTGCAGAATGTTTTGTTTTTTTAAAAAAACCTTTCCAGATGTGCTAAATCCCTAAACTTCCATCTATTATTGCTGAATTGATTGAAAATCTTGGGACATATATTCATAAAGCTAAGATAAAGACAAACAATTCATTATTGGAAAAATGTGATGATAGCTTGTGGTTGTTTGATAGCTAAAAAAGAAACAAATTCACGGAAAAGGATATAAGGACCTTCTGGTTTCTTTACTTTTAATAGATAATCCTAAAATGTAAATACTGTTCACCACTTCATTCTCTTGTTCTCTTATTCTAGAATCTCTTATTCTAAGGCTGATCACTGTGCCTTCTGTCATTAATTTGGTTTTCTACTTGTAGTCACACGCTTTGATTGGGCTTCTTGATTTTTAGTACTAAGTAATACTAAGCTATACTGAAATTGCAACCAATTGTAAGTCTGTAAAAGTAACATCTAATCCTACACATATCTTCTAAGGCTTCTAAGTTCAGTGGGGCTTTTGCCAAGCTAAGTGAGCATAGCATGGCAGCCCAGAATTATTGCATAATTTATCACTAGCATTTGTTTTCCTCCCTTCCATTTTCCTTTGTCATTTTACATTATAAATTCATTTTGTATTTGTGCATGCCTACATACTGTTTTAATGATTAGTGGTAGATATACTGATATAAATCATAAGTATAATAGGCAGCGAACAAGTCACATTTAAATCTGTTTCCTCAGGGAGAGGCGTGGCCAGTGTCACAGCGGTACGGAGGACTCTTTGGAAGTTCCTAAAGAGCCGTCGATATCTCTGCTGCCCAGTGGTCTTAAGTGACCTAAGTTGTCCTGTAGGGACAACAAACAAGAGAAGCATGGACTGACCAACACGGGGGGATTACAAACTCCCTGGTTGGTCAGGAGAAGCTCCTCAAACTGAGTGGCAGAGAAAGTGACCCTAGAAGTTGCTAAGAAGCTGGGGCGGCCGCAATGGAAGAAACCATAAGAAGACAGCGTGTGTCATCGAGGTGAGCAAAACTTATATTTTTGAACAAAAAAGTTTCCCTTCATTTCCACTTGTAGAAGAATAGAAGAATTATTAAAAAAGCAGTTTTATAACACAATCTTCCCTGGACATTCTTCTAATTGGTGGTGTCTGGATTCAAATCTAAGTCTTCCAAAATTATCTTCTCTCTTTCTTATATTCCAAGCAAAGAATGAAAAATGAAATTCAGTACCAAGGACAGCACCAAAATATCAGGAAGGTGACACAGTGTTTTCTACAAAGACTCAATTAATCACTAAACATCTAAAACACTATTCTTATATTTTTTTAAAAAAAAGGGAGGGGAAGACCACCGACAATGAATATGTAGAATATTGTATAATATATCAAGCATTTAAAAAGCCAAAGAACTCATCATATTATCATGCCAAACATTACTCACCAGAATAGAAAGGTGAGATAATAATCAATTAAATGAAATAAAATATTCAGCTGATTGTCTGCAGAAGAAAAAAAATATTTGTACCTGATTATATATACCTTGGCTTCAATTTAAGTTAGGGCCTCTATATGGCAGGATTCCAGCTCATATAGAAGTCAACATGCATGAATGAGCTGGTCAATGATTGTAAAAAAGTACTAGTACTGCTATTATTACTCCTACTACTGAATGCAGGAAGAATTTTCTCATGTTAACTGTATATAGGCATTTGATATCATTTCAGTGATATTAGTGGAGAAGCAGGACTTAACTCTTTAATAATATTCTTATAAATTTTTCTAACAGAATCCTGAAGAATCTAATAAACTAATTATTTCAGTTACTATGGAACTGAATAACTGCTACAGTTATCTCTTCGGTGTTCAGTGCATTTCACAAACAACTATTTGTTCATGGTTTAAAGGTTCTTTTCAAAAGCCAATTTTGCCATACAATCTAGTCTGAACCATCTGTAGGAGACAGTAATCTTTATTTTACTGACTAATTAAATATCTTCTCACTAGCACACTTATGTAAGTCATTATAATAAGGATACAACCACTAAATGCTGTTTGCAAACGGAAGTTGATAGAGAACAAATTAGCCTACATTCTTAAAGGAACTGGCAACTGAGAAGCAGAGCAACATTTATTTATTTTTTCTCTATTAATTATTCTCCCACTTCCCAATGTTTAAACCTTAGCAGAAGAGCAGTGTTTACAAACAACATGATCGTGACATTTTTATAAAAAGATTTCTGTCAGTGGAATTCAACTGGGCATTATCAAGAAACAATTGTTTGGTATATCTGGAGCAGAGTTGGAAGATGATTGTTTTTCTACATGCTGTGTGTATAATTAAAACTTTAATGGAAAGAGATATTAAAACCAGACACAAAATGCATATGAAACTGTACTTGAGACTCCTACTCAAAAATTCAAACAAAATGGTAAGTGAAAACAAAATCAAATGTTGAAATTTAGAATATTTTAATGTCATAAGAAGGCAACATTTGTAAATAATTGCCATAAAATTAATAAATCTCTAATACAAGCAGCATTTCAAGCAGGATTTATAAAAGGGTCCAATAGACATATTTCTATAACATGTGTTATACAACATTAATAGAAAAGAAATTAAAATATTGTTATATCTCTACAATAATTAATCTCAGTGATATCCTTTACATAAAATATTAATGTCATATAATTATGTATTATATTAATTATATTTAATATTAATAATATTTAAACAAAATTTTAATCATAAATTCATGAGTAGATTCTTTTATTTCTATATACTATCTCATTGCATCAGATAATTTAATATGTAAGGAAAATACTAATTTTCTATTTAACTATATTGTGATTACAAAATGTACACAATATTTCATTTTCATAAGGGAGTTTGTATTGAGAACACTGGAAAGTACAGAGTTCTAAAGGTAGTTAACATTACAGTGTATCCTTTTAAATTATCTGAAAACAACTTCAAGGTGAAAATGTCAAATACTTAAAAGACAGCATCAAGTTTCTTTGGCAAAACCTGGCTAACTTTACATGGACTAAGCAGGATCAGACTTCGATGCAGACCACAAAAATTTAAGCCTGCAAGATAAATCAGTGGCAGGAGAGAAGGCAATGACAAATCATTTCTGCAATGTTGCCTAGAAAACTTTATGGATGTGTTTACACAAAAGCTTTGTTCCAAGCTCTACTCCTAGGAAACTATGATATTTTAAAAACTGCTTTAATAAATTAAATTGTTTATTTAAATTGTTTATAAGCAACCATTGTCAGTTTCCCAGTTTTAATTTTCCAGATATTATTTGCATCAAGAATAGATTTGTTGAGATTCTCAGAATTGCTACTAGCATGCTTTATTTTTTTCTAGTAAAAAACAGTGAGATATCATGCTGCTGACACAGTTTCCAATGCCTTGAATATTTTATGTGATTGGCTCACTATTGCTAAAATCTGAAAAGCTGCCCCTATTTATTTCTCCCTTATTTATGCAATATTAGAAACACACAAAATCTGGCTACTTTGCAACTGTCTATCACAAGAATGCTTTTCACAGAAAACAATTATTACAGGGTGTAAGAGCAGCTTTTTTTTAGTTCTGCTTTAAAAATGTCAGACATAGAATGTCTACTAACATCTGTTTAAACTTGTAATAATTCTTTTTTAAATACAAGAAAGACAAAGGAAAGAGATTTTCAAAATCTAGACACTGACTTTTGTATCCTCACATCTAATTTGGTGGAATTGGGCTTCGAAAATCTGATTATCGTGAACCTGGGACAAATTCTGCCCATTCTGCTGCTGTTTTTATGGCAACAGATTTTCTGTGATGTATTGCTTGAAATAAGTGATGCTACAATTATATGAACTCTGTTAGTTTTATTAAAATAAATGGCAGGTTACTAGTGTGATCTGCTTAAAATATACTTTATTAAATAAGGAAACAAAACATTCTCTTGGCCTAAACAGATAGACAATAGTAACATTAGCCCTATTTCATTGTATTTTCATATAGCCTCATTATCAAAAAACTTACATATAACATACTTAAATTAATGTATAATATACATATACATATATAAACACAACACAAAAGAGAATGATGTTTATACTCATAATTGCAAAGATCTGGAGACAATTCCATCCATTAAGAGTTTTGTCCTTTGTTCATTGCTCTATTGAACAATGAAATCTGAATGAAATCTCCCTCAAATCTGGACAATATTTAATTAAAGCTTTAAAAGAAGCATTGTTTTAAAGAGTCTCGTCTGCTTTAATTATAATATTTAGTTCTTTCTAGTTCCTTCTCTTCAATTTTCATAGTCCTGTCTTATCATCTTTTCTTTTCTAGTCAATAATACTTCCCCAGCTATCCTAAAACTTGCCCTTCTGAATGTTCTTAACATCCAAAAGGTCATTAACTAGCAATTTCTTAAAGTGGTTAAGAAAGGAAGTATGCTAACCCAGTCTGCTTTTAAATACACCAAATTGCAATTTAGGAGTAATGACCTTAACCCAATTCCCAGAGATATAAACCTATCAGAGCCCATATCTTATGCTCTCACAAGGAATCGTTATATGGAGCACTTGTGGGCAATCTTGGTCCACTCCTTGCTCTGGAGAAGAATTCTGAGGAACTGATCCATGCATTCTTATCCAGCAAGATGTTCTGCCACTGAGAGAAAAAACATTCCCACACAACCTGTGCTAGGTCTCTTAGGACCTTTCCCACTCCCATTCCTTGTTTTAAGTGTGGCCTCAATGCTCCATTGCTTGGATTTGGGCTTCCTTTGTCTGTTGGAGATAGCTTAGAGATTGCCAGCCAAAGGAATTCAGTTCCATTCCATGCAGAGAAAGGAACTAGGTTCCTGACTGGAGATACCATCTCTATTTCAAATGTTTGGGGTTTTTTTTGAAGTGTGTTTGTTTATTGCAATTCAATTATGAGATAGAAAAAAGGAATAAAATGTTAGAAAATGCTGTTGATGAGGTTTGGAATAGAAAAAATAACAATCTCCAAAATATTTGAAAGTGATTAGTAGAACTTCCAAAATTCAATCATATTTTGAATTATGTCATGGAAATAAATATTTACACATTTTGGAAATGCAAATATCTTTATGTAATGATCTTGCAAAATATCAAGCCAGAAATGGTAAACATGACATAGCATGTCCTAAGCAGATGAGAAAGGTAGAACAGACATCCCAAAGATCAAGAAGTAACACAGGCAAAAAAGTTCATTGAATATTTTGATCTGATCAATTATGCTACAATATTACAGAGTCAATTCAGAGAGGTTCTCAAAATTACTGCAGCTGTCAGAGTCACCCTCTAGTGGTAAGCCACCCCATTCTCAATTGCCATCTACAAATAAATAAATGCTCCGTTGATATTCCTGAATAATTGCTGGTCAACACAACAAAGCCATGATATAAACATTAGAGAGGAAACTACAGTGGGAAACAGCTAGGAACTGCCTCTATATTATAATTAGCAATACCAAAGTGAACATAATAAATGAAGTAGCTAAAAAAGAGCCTCGCTGATGCAGCGGACTAAAGTGCCGTTAAGTGCTAGCACTTAGCTGCCAGCTGCCTGCAATTAGTGCAAGTTCGAATCTCACCAGGCTCAAGGTTGACTCAGCCTTCCATCCTTTCGAGGTAGGTAAATTGAGGACCCGGATTGTGGGGCAATGAGCCAACTTTGTATAGAACACCACCACTTGGGGGGGGGGGGGCGAAAGCCCTAATAAGCAGGTATATACAAAAAAGTATGCAGGCTATTGCTATAATGCATTGTAAACTGTCCTGAGTCTACGGAGAAGGGCGGCATATAAGTTGGACTAATAAATAATAAATAAATAAATAAAATAATCCTGATCTCCTTTATCCAACATTATACTGTATAATAAAAATATGGCACAACAGGATCAATTCAGCTCCACTCCATTAATTGACTATTGTGTGTCTTCAAAATCAAAGTAAAAGGATATACTGTATAATGTATTGTTATGTACTCACTTCCTAATAGAAGTTCTCAAGTATTCAGGATAAGGAATCAACATAAACCTTTTTCTGGGGCCATAGCCAGATAAACTCCATATCTCAGAATTTATTGTCTTGTTGTTTCTCAAAATTTTTCTTGTTTTTTTTTTTACAGGCAGCCAGCAGTGGAGAAGAGCACTGCCATATCCTGCAAGACATCCGTTAAGATTTGCTGAAGCTTTATGAAAAGCAAAGATGACAAGTGACTCACAGCTGTTTGCCCCAGTAACTATAAATCAAAAAGATGCAATTGGCTTGGCTTAAAACAAGTGTTTGGAACAACAGAAGTACTGGAAGTATAATACCTAAACTCCAAGCATTTAGTATTTGTACAGTATAATCAGTGTAAATAAATAATGGAAACTAATATAGTAGTCCATCATTCCAAATTATTATATAGGACTTCCGCAGAAACTGCTTCCTGGGTCTTTATTGTGCTTAAATTGTTTAGCAATCTGTTGTTGTTTTTCAGAACTTGTGATGGGGGCTAATATGGAACTTTAGATTTAATCAAACTGTAGAATGTATTGGCCCCAAATGACTCTAGCATACTTTGCTTTTATGAAATAGGAGAAAGGCACCTAGAAATTGAATGAAAAGCCATCAGGCACCCAATAAGAGTAGATTCCTAGTTTGTAATGTTATTAATTGTGGCCAGCAGGTCCTACAAAATTATATTTGTAGTAGGTATTTGCACTGGGTTTTTTATAGCACACTCCTGGATGGAATGTGAAGCTGGATCTTAATTATATAGTTTAAATAGCTTAACCAATTCATTCTTGCTCAAGGTAGTCAGAATCAAACCAGGGTTGAATGGATAAGCCTTTCTTTCAATTTTTTTTCTTTTTTGGGTCCGGTAACAAAGCACATAATGGTGGCTGGACTAGCTAAGTACAATTAATATAATTCTGTAAAATACAAATTTCCAAGTCCAGCTCAACTATTTAAGGAAAAATCTGTGAATCTTTCTCAGAAGTTATCCAGTGTCACTTTTCACTGATGTATTCATTTAGCCTGGATGGGGTCACACTGATAGTAAAGTCTGTTTCTAAAAAGAATTTATCAAATTCTCTTGCTGCTCTGATGCTAGGAAAATGCTAACTATATGACTAGCTCTCTAATTTTTTTTTTTAAATGGGATACTTCCTTGATCAATCCTATAATTAATCAAGGAGGGTCTCACAAGAAAACTCATCAAGAAAATCATTACTAATAGATCCCTCCGGTGGATATAAATTTAGCTTGCTCAATATTTATAATAAAAACAGTCCTATCACATTCTCTTAATGCCAGGTATACAGAGAAGAGTGCACCTGTATCTGGAGGATATTGATGGAATTTAGCAAATAGTACATTATCATTTAATCCCATTCTTGATGTTAGAAACATTAGCAAAAGGGTAAATAAGTATGAAATTGCTTGAGTAAGCACCTAATTTGGCCCACAAGATGTTAATTTGGGGTTGATTTCACAAAGGTGGGATGTATACATTAACCAATAATAGCATGACATTATTTAACAACATTGCATAAAACTCCAATGGGTCTAGCACACTGTATCTCATCAACCTTGGCAACTTTAAGATGTGTGAATTTCACCTCCCAGCAACATTTTAAGAAGTGTGGACTTCAGCTTGCAGAATTCTGGGAATTAACAGTCCACACACCTGAAGGTTGAGAAACACTGATCTAGCAATGATTTTAAAGCATTGCTTAATTGTAATCTGGAAACATAGAAACTTCATATCATTGTGCCTCATCTTGTTTCTGGACAATGCTAGCAGTGAAAAGGACTTGTAATGATCAAAAAGTAAGATGACTAGGTTTCCTGAAATAAATGAATACCATCTTGACCAAAGTAATTCATAAAACCAAAGTCTTTAGACCTGTGTTCCATCTACTGATATTCCATGAGTAGAATGGCAGAAGAGCCTGCCACAATTTCCAGTGGAAGGCATAGGCAAAGATAACACTTCCTGGATACCAACAGCATGAAAGGATAGTCTTTTTTTATCATTAGAATCGGCTTTAAAGGAGATAATAATAGATTGAGTGTCAAGGTGGAGAATCGTTAAAGTCAACTTTAATGGAGGTAATAATAGACTAGTGGGCAATTTTGAGAGGATCAGAAGATCCACAGATGGCCTTTTGCTCATAAGTCTTTGCTAAATGGCAAAAAAAAAAAGAGAGTATTCCTTCCTGTAGTAGCTGGGTCTTTAGGATCTTCATCTTGTCCTTCTACTAATTCACTGATGTTTGCTAGGGCATACAAGTTGAAAACCTGAAGGCAAATGTGGAGCCTTGATCTGATTGAGGCCAAAAAAATTTCTCCATCTTTATGCACTGAAAAAATAGCTATTGCACCACTTTTTCAAGTGCAGTCTGGGAGAATTACGGTCAGCCCCAAAGGACTTTTCATTAATTATCTCTGTATCTGGGTTCTCCAAGGTCATAACAGCAGTCCTGGTACTTTGCTTCTCAGATTCATTGCAACAGTCCTAGGCAGCTAGGAAAACCAAACTGATTAGTGATTTGGCCATTCAGCACATTGTTACCAGAGTTCGCAACTCATCCAGTCACTTTAGGATGTCCACTTGCTCAGAGTCTGGCAAGGCACCAAAAGAGTCAATTAGCCTTGCTTCTAGAGACTCATCAATGCACTCTCTTTTTATAGATATTGCAAATCGTACCTTCTCAAGGGCATTACTGGTGGAGCGTCCTTGAGTTTATCTCTGTTTAATTTATTATACTGTAAAGAAACAGTATTCTCGTGAGCAAACTAAACTAAAAGCAGAGTAATTTTCTCTGTACCAACATAAATATTGGAAATATTAAGAAGTCGCTCAAGATGAGTTTCCTTCAAACAACATATTTGAAACTGTAAGTTGTTACTCTTCTGGATGGTAACCATTTCACTTTCAGTAGATTTAACAGATACTAGTAAAGAAGCATGTGAAGCCAGTTCAAGGGCAGGGTAATTGCCTTTTTTAAAGTCCAAGCATCCTCTATTCGTTCTTCTGTTAGATATTTTTTTTTTTAATTTGATTTATATGCCGCCCTTCTCCGGAGACTCAGGGCGTATTACAATGCGCTAAGCAATAGCCTTCATCCTTTTGTATATTTATACAAAGTCAGCTTATTGCCCCCACAACTGGGTCCTCAATTTACCTACCTTAGAAAGGATGGAAGGCTGAGTCAACCTTGAGCCTGGCGAGATTCGAACCTGCAGTAATTGCAGGCAGCTGGTCTTAATAACAGGGTGCTTTAGACCACTGTATTACCAAGGCTCTGTTTGTAGGACGGTCTGACTCAAATGCAAATAACAACTTCTATTTCGTCCCCTCTCCTTTTTCCATGCTATACATTAGGCTCTCCCTGACCATTTTTCTTCTTGTCAAGTTTGGACATAAGACCTGCTTTTTTCTTCTCCACTGGTGTTTGTTGAGCACAATTAGTGGATTTTACACTAAGGATACATGCCCTGGCAGTCTCTCGTTGTTTTTTGTTTTGTTGGCTTTCAATAGACTTTATGAAACTTTCTTTTAGAGAGTCCATCTTGGGTTTTTTTTAATTGTGGTCACCAACTTGAACACCTATGATGTCAATAAAGGCTGTCTGGTTATAAAATCTGTTACAATCTCCTTTTTTAGATCCATATCATTCTCATCCTGCAGTGAAGCTGCTGAACAGACGGCAGGAGTCTCAGAGGAGGGGTTCTGTTGCTATCCGAGTTCTCCTTCAGTGTACAGAAAATTTCTAAAAATGGATGACTTTCAGTCTTTACTTAAAAATCCCACTCCAGGGGATCCTATCTGTTTGGCAAGTGTATAGGCTCAAATTACTTCTTACTTGCTATGTGTTTGTCCATTTTCAACTGTTCGGAAAAGCTGGATGAAGCCTATGGTCCAAGAAGTACATATTATCTCTTCTTTATTTTTCCTATCATGCAGTCCAGTCTGATCAATAAGTAATCAAAAATATTTAAGCTAAAAGCTAAAAACTGCTTGCTAAAATTAAATGTTTGATCATAATTACTAGTTACCTAATTTACCTAAGCACAACATAAAAGTACAATAATAAAATAGCATCATTTTTGAATAAGACTAAAAGTAAAAGAAGTAAAAGTAAAGGTTCCCCTCACACATATGTGCTAGTCGTTCCCGACTCTAGGGGGCAGTGCTCATCTCTGTTTCAAAGCTGAAAAGCCAGCGCTGTCCGAAGACGTCTCTGTGGTTATGTGGCCAGCATGACTAAATGCCAAAGGCGCACGGAACACTATTACCTTCCCACCAAAGGTGATCCCTATTTTTCTACTTGCATTTTTTATGTACTTTTGAACTGCTGGGTTACCAGAAGCTGGGACAAGTAATGGGACCTCAACCCGTTACATGGCACTAGGGATTCGAACTAAAAATAAGACTAAAAGTATATTCCCATTAATTCCTTCTACTGATTCCAACCTGGTCTGATCATTCAGAGCAAGGAAGAAACCAGAGGCTCAAGTAGCTAATTTTCTAATGGTTTTGTCTTTGTCTGGCAAGAGACTATTTATGCTTGAAATCACAGAGTGGTAATTTGTTATATAGACCTTGTTTACATCGCAAGCTCTGTCTTATAGATTTCCTCTGAGAGCAAAACCATATTTTAATTGTCTTTCCTGAATAATTCAATTTTTTTCTGTTTAAAGTAACACTCCACCTCAGCAGAAAGATTCAAGAACTCTTGCTAAAGTTTTATCTCTGTGTTTGTTAACAAAAATAACTCCCAATTAAATCTGGGTCCTCCAACTAAACAGAATGTGTGCATGTTCTTCCATGAACTGAATCAATAAAGCTCTTTCTGTTAGCCTTCTACAATTTCCATCCCTTTGCTGATACTGATTTTTTTAAAAAAATGAGGCACATTTTTCTTTTCTAAAATGAACTGCTTAGAGTGCAATGGAAATTTGCAGTCTGGAGTAAACATCATGGACAGTACCCTGAGCCTGTTGTTGTCCTTGAAACTAATGATTTTCTCTCCTAAATTTTCCCATTATTGTATATTTGTAATGTATGTATAAAAGGGAGGAAGAAAGAAATTCACCCACTGCACAGATCTCACTTCCTCATCTTCTACTGCTGTGCCCTGATTATATCCCCAAAGATGGAAAGTATTGTATTTTAAAGATGAACAAAAAATACAGTGTTAAAGTATCTCATTCTGCGCAGCCATACAATAGAGTTGAATGTATGCTATGAATATGACTTTGGTGGTAACCTATAGTTTATTACATTAAATAAATATCCTTTGAGTTGAATTTGGCTCCTGATGACTTCATGGAGATATCCATGTGGTTTTCCTTGCAACAATAAGGAAATGATTTCCACATTGCCTTTTTTTTTTTTTTTTTTTGTATTTTGCAGTCTAGTCCACAGCCCTGAGATTCCCCGATGGTTTCTCATTTAGGTATTAACTGGTTTGTTTTTTCAGATAGGCTACAGAACACAAGGGGCTGCCATTTATTATTTTGAGTCATCAATATCCACTTTTGCAGCCAGATGCTGTTAGCTTTGGTATATATTAAATAGCCAGTTAGAGGCAGTGTGCAAAAGCCTGAATATACACGTTTAATATTTAGCTACCTACCCCAATCTAAAATATCTAGGTGGTATATATAATATTTTTAAAAACATTGGGAACCTTACCTAATCAGGATCATACAACAATTTCAAATGGTTGTCTGCAATAAACTGGATAGGTTTAAATAACAAGGTAGGTTCTAAAGAACCTTACAAAATATTAAGAGGGGCAGGGACAAGTAGATCTTCAATAGCAATGTGCTTCAAAATATACAGTCCATTACAGAGAAAGCCTACCTTCAGTTCTTGGGAATGAGATCTAGAATAGGACTTTGCTAAGGGGCCATCAAAGGACAGGCAGAATTTAAGTTAGGAAATTTTCAGCATCACACCATATGGAATTATAGCAATTATAACCAGCATTCTGTACTTGGAAGCCTCCTGATAACCAGCAAGGCAAATAGGTATAACTGTACAATAGATTTATCTTGTTAGCACTCTGAGAGTTGCATTCTGAATCAATTATACTGCAGCTTCAAAGTCATCTTCAAAAGCAGTTTTCCATGTACAATATATTTTAGTAGTCCAGTTATGTCAGGGGTGTCAAACTCGTGTCAGCAGGGTGTCATCATATGATGTATCGTGACTTTTCCCCCCTTCATTAAACCGGGAATGGGCGTAGCCAGCACGCGACGCATCCGGGCCGTGGGTTTGGACAGCCCTGAGTTATGTGGTGATCAGACAATGAGTTACAATTGCCAGAGCTTCCTGGTATATGCAGGCTATATCTGCATTATGAAGCAACAACTGTCTCAAAAATCAGTCATACAGGTAGTTGTAGGTATGCCTTAATATGTTCATTTTTCATTATTGCTCTGCAAACTGCATTGGCTTCCAGTAGGGTTCCCAGGTGCAATTTAATGTCCTTGCTATTAATTCTAAGGCTTTTAATGGAACTGATAAAGTTACTTGTACAAATAACACTAGCCCCACCATATCTAATGGCATTGGCAGGCTCCAAATTCTTTCTATCAAGCAACACCATCTGATAGGACCCAATAAGTGCAACATCACAACAACAGTCGTGTGGAACAACTTTCCCCTTGAAAACTGAATGATCCTTGCCTTATAGATTTTTCACACTGACAACCTGGCTGTCCTTTTGGGCATCAGGCCAGAGTCTTGAGTGAATCTGTCTCTAAGGGTCATTGCAATACATTGATTGGTGTCCTCAACTGCCAAAATGTTTTTTTCTAATATGCTTTGTTTTTACTATTATTTTTGATGTTTATAAGAAGTTGTCCAGAGTTGTTTTGCAAGTGTGGTGGTCATATAAGTTGAATAAATAAATCTTCATTCCATAGCAAGTGGGACATGAAGGTTAGCGTGACAAATAGAGAGGCAAAGAGAGATGTGTAAGGAGGAGAAGAGGCAAGGGAAATCTGAAGGATTTGCTTAGGCTTATTGCTCATTTCTAACATGAAATGAGAAGAGAGGTAGTTGTTTGATAATCAGGATACACCTTAGGCTCTACACATTATTTCCTAGCAAATACTATGGAATGTTGGAGTGAAGATACATAACCTAGGAGCAAGTCATATGTAGAACATGAATTCACTATTAAGGAGAGAATATCCAAACCACTCGATTTATTCTGAAACTCAACAAGTAGAATATTATGATATTCAAATGCTAATCATATCCCTTAGCAGATGACTGGAAAGCAGGGTATTTGAAAGAGAGACATAAATTATAAATTGTAAACAAGCATATGTTCATTCATAACCCCCCCCCAAAGGAATGCAAACATTATTGCAACATCTTCATGCATAGCCTTATTTTAGTAATCAAGACAAAGTAGTTTACTGAATAAGTACACATGGTTCACATTTATCTTTTCACATCATATTTATATTTTGTTTCATTATTCTATATTGTCCAGTGGATTTAGGAAATAAAAAACATAGAGATAACAATTAACTGACCTTTTAGTGCTAAACATAATGGTAAGTGTTTTGCTTCACATAGATAAGAAATCAGCAAAATCTTGATCTTGTAGACCTATTGGGGAAAAATACAAAATCTTCATGTTAAGATCTGTGATCTTAGTTTGATAGGTTTTAAGAAATAATTTTCAGAAATCATGTCTGATATGAATTTGAAGCAACACAGATAAGCCTGATGTAAAGCTTGAGAAAGTATCTTAGACAAGCTGTCCTCCAACATTCTAGCATCCCATCACCCACCACCTTAAACAGCCCACTAGAGCAGAAAACTCAGATAGCTCTATCAACCATCACTTCAATTGGCATGTATTACTATGGTATTATATTGTCCTGCATTTTATATTCTGATATGGCCTAAAGGCTAATCAATAGATTATTATGATGATTGGTCACACATCACTATTATCTGTTTACAGCAATGTGAAGTTGTAGATGCCTGTTCTTTAGCTGGTGTTGGCCTTCATACTCATCAGGTTCTTCTCCAGAACCTAGGATGATGTCATGTATCAACATAATTTTTCAGTTGACAGATGGAAATGTTGCCAATGCACAGATTTTCTAAGCGCCATCCCAGATTCTTTGATATGTCACCCAGCGTGTGAATAATCACTGGGATGACCACAGCTGACTTATGCCATAATCTTTCAGTTTTGGTTTTCAGATCTTGATACTTTCTGATCTTCTCCAATTCTTTGTCTTCTATTCTACATTCCCTGGTATTTTGCCACATCAATGATCACATTTTCTTCTTTTCAGCCATAGTCATAGTTCTTGGTTTATGAGCAAGGACTATCAGTCTGTATTTAGAAATGTGACAATGTTTTAACCTACTCATTTTTTGCTACTTTTTTCAAGTCTATGTTTCCATCAATTTTTCATTACTGGCATGAACATTTTACAAATGTTATATCGAATCATTTTGGTGACTATATTAGGATGTTGCTTACAATGTTTGTGTGATTTTATTGCATGAGTATATTATAAACTGTTTCTTCTGCTTCTTTGCACAATTTGCACTTTGAATCATTGGATGATTTTTCAGGTTTGGCCTTGACTTTTATTAGTTTGAATAACTGGCTCTTGAGCAGCCAAAATCAAGCCTTCTGTTTCTTTTTTTAATGTTTCAGTTGCAAGACATTGCCAGGTTTATTTTTATCCACTTTCCCCTTAATCTTTTGCAGAAATCGATCATATAATGCTTTTCCTTGCCAGCATTCTGTTCCTGTTTCATATTCGCTTTTTGTTTCCTATACACTTAAATTAGTTGCAATTTTTAACTTTCATAAAAACTTTGCTGTTTTTTACATATTTTTTTTCTTCAATAGCTTGTTAGACCTGAAGTAAATGTCTGCCTCCATTTCTGCAAGATAGCTACATGGTCTAGTGGTTAAGGTACCAGACTAAAAAGGAGGAGACTGTGAATTCAAGTCCCGCCTCAGCCATTAAAGCCAGCTGGGTAATGTAGGACCAGGCACTCTCTCTCAGCCCAACTCACCTCACAGGGTTGTTGTCGTGGGGAAAATAGGTGGAGAAAGGTATGCCAGATATGTGTCCTGCTTTGAGCTATTTGTAAAAATAATAAAGGTATGATATAAATAACACTGTGCATAATGATAGTAATTAGTTTTCTTGTTCAAACTGTCCAGTTCAGCTTGTGTCCATTTAATAATTCCAGAAGTTGGAATTATGATTAGTTACACATTCTTGTTGTTGTTGTTGTTATTAAGAAAATATCTTTTACTTATGAGTAAAAGGATAACATTAATATGCATTTGCAAAGTTTGTCAACATATTTAAGGACTTAATAACAATACATGTTTAGAGCTTTGGATTTGAAAACTACAAGGTAACATGCAGTCATATCTACCGGTATGTATGATGTTTCTTAAAAACCAAATTGTCAGCTCCAGGAGGTAGACTAGAGCAAGAAATCAACTCTATGGGAAAGTTAAAACTAGCTTTATTGACATTGACTAGAACAAAATTTTGACATCATGGCTCCTCTGGAGGTGCGTAGGGACTCTGGGACGTAGAGTTTCGTCCCTTTCCACACTAGGTCCTCCCTTTTAGTCAAGATATGTTGGTTGTCACGGAACCAGCGGTCTGCTAGCAGTTCGGTTTTGATGTTTGTGGTTAGATCGCTTGCGGGTTGGTCTTGCTGGTCAAGGCATTGTCGTCTGGTGGTCACCTGGGCTGCTGTTTGGGTAGGGGGGATGATGGCATCTACTACCTCCTCCCATTCACATTTGTACTGGGGAATTCGGGAGAGGGCATCAGCTAGGATTACATTGTACTTCTTCCAACTTTCCAATTTCCATTTCCAATTACTTTTGTCTGTTTTGGACTTTGAGTTTTTTTTTCAGTCCTCATAATCCAAGCAATGGAACTTGATTCTGTCGAGATCATATTCCTTATTCTTTGATATATGCATTTTATTCCAAGACATAAAATTGCCCCAGGTGACCATGCCATTCAATTTGTTACATACATACATACATACATACATACATACATACGTATATATATATATATATATATATATACACCTGCAGCAGCCATTTTGTGTGTCATCATATCATAGTCTAAAAATATATACTTGGAAAAAATGCTTTAGGTTTTCCACAGCAGTAAAGGTTTTGAAATATATATTTTAGTATGAGAAAACTTTTAAATCTTGTCTGATGAATAAGATATCTGAGTGCTTGTGTCTGATTATGTTTCTAGGATTAGCTCTGTAGGTTACACAAACAAAAAATATGTCCATGAAAATAAAACAGGGCAATAGGATAGGATAATTATTATATATTACAAAAATGTAATATTAGTATGTTTAATATATTATACTATACAAATAATTACAACTTTCTATAAACTAAGATAATTATGGGTAGTAGTAAAGATCACATTATTACTGTTGCTTATTTTTTCAAAAATTATAGTTGAAAATTTTGCAATAAAATAAAAAAAAAGAATTAAACTTGAATTAAATTTATATATCTATGGATAGTGTGAATAATGTTGGGGATTTAAGTAACAGCACTATGTCATTTTAAATGTATATGTAAACAGAGCTATTTTAAAACACCTATTAATCAGAAGGCAGCTGTATGTTATGTCCTCCCCATTTCTTCTAGTTTATAGAATGTCCCCATTTACTCCAGCTCAGCTTATATTCTTTTTTGTGGAATGCCAGCATAATTCACAACAAAATAATTGTCACACTGCAGCCATCCATCATTTTTATTCTCTAAGAATGCCTAATGAGCAGTTTAATTACATTTTAGGAAATAAAATGATATTTGAAAGTGGCATTTTGCTGTACATTATTCTACCTTCCTACATATTTTTTTTTCATTAAAACTATTTAAAAGAGAAGTCACAGGGAGCAGAAAGCTGGCTGAATACCTAGGCAGTTCTGATAGCAATTGGCATCCACAAAAATCAGATTGTTAAACTACAATCATGTATACAGATTGATTGCATTCAAATGTTATCAGAACTACATCTCCCAGAATTCCTAGTCAGTATTCGGTATGAACAGCAGTATGTTGAAGCAAAGAAAACAACTGACTAATTTCTTAAGTGTGTGTGTGTATTCAAGTTCATTATGAAAAGAGATTTTGTTGTTGTTCTGTTCAATCATGTTTGATTCTCATATAGAAATGTCCTTGCAGTTTTCTTGGCAAGGATTTTGACACAGTTTCCTTCCTAAATCTGGAAGATTGTGACTTGCCCATGTCACCTGACTGGCTTAGTGCCAGTCCTCAAGAAAGGACTAGAACTCACGGTCTCCTGGATTCTAGCCTATTTCCTTAATCACTGTGCCAAACTGTCTCTCCAGAAGAGAATATAAACTATTCTAAATCCAATTCTTTACAATAAAATACAGCTCCCTAAATTTATTGTCTCATATTTTTTAAATGAAATTGGAACAATATCAGTTGTTCCTTTCTGTCTCTCTGTTTATACATAAAACTCTTAATATCTTTTATCACTCACCCACATAAGTGTGTGAGAGAGGGAAGGGAGAGAGGGAGGGAGAGAGTGTGTGTAAAGTTGCCTCTGAACATTTTGATGTAGAAGATTGTATGGACAATGCATTCCTAATAAAATATAAAATTGATTATGGCTCAATGTCTCTGCAATCTTACTTTCTTCTTTTAATAAAATCATTGTAAAATAAAAAACAAATCAAGACTGTTTTTTAAAAAATATTTTTTATTGTTTGTCATTTTGTTTTCGGATAAGCACAGAAAAACTGTATTGTTGAGCCTGGACAACACTAATGGAAAAGAAGTTTCTATTTTAAAAATCATGAAATTATATAACATTGGGCATTCCCACTTCACAGACAGACACACACACAGTGTATCTTATCCTTATCCTTATCCTTATCCTTATCCTTATCCTTATCATCCTTATCATCCTTATCATCCTTATCCTTATCCTTATCCTTATCCTTATTCTTATCCCTATCCTTATCCCTATCCTATCCGAATGTCCTATAAACCCCAGATACTGGCATACAGACTAATACTTATTACTATTATTATTTGTGTATAATATATCCATATTATTTATATATAATGTGCCCATATTATTATATGGATGAACCAGATCCTGAAAACCAGAGATTCAAGAAAAGTTATTCAGGTTGTTATAATCCATCCAACTTGTTATTCCAAGTCAGGAATGTGTCACCTAATTTTAAATCTGTTTATTCAGAACTGATTTTAATGGAGACATGCGCACCAACTATTAATTAGATAATGCCATTTGCAAAATCAATGTTTAGTCATCACACCTCAGCTCCTTCTAATGGTCAAGTACCTTGTGAAAGTATAGCAAGAGCTGAAGGAACACCTTTAACCCATCAGATTACTGCCTCTGACAAGACAGCAATGAGAGCTTGTGGGAATGTAGCCAATATAGCCAACTGATATAATCAAACTGTTTTTCATGACGGCTTTTGAGACAGATTTCTGTAAAAGACTGATAAGAGGAAATCACTAATATGGGATGACTTATACAACTGTATAAGTTGTATACAGTTGAGTGCAGTGGTTAGAGTGCAGTACTGCAGGCTATTTCTGCTAACTGCCAGCCGCCCGGAATTTGGCAGTTCAAATTTCACCAGTCTCAAGGTTGTCTCAGCCTTCCATCCTTCCAAGGTGTGTAAAATGAGGATCCAGATTGTTGGGGCCAATATGCTGACTCTGTAAACCACTTAAAGAGGGCTATAAAGCACTATGAATGGTATATCAGTCTAAGTGCTATTGCTATTGTATGATAGCACAGCTGACATGATAAAATCTTTGTTAAAGATTTGGCATTTTATTTGTCTCCAATCTTGGGTTTATTTGACAATTTACAACTGGAATGCAGATGCATTGAGCATGTGTACATTAATAGTTTATCTATTAGAGCCAGTACATAGTGATGACCAAAACTCCAACCAGCAGCACTCTTTGTACTGCAGTGATTAAAGTGTTGAGTTGAACCTGAGAAACCCAGTTCATGTCTCCAGTCAACCATGGCGTTCAATGAGTAACTCTGGGCCAGTCCCATTCTTTCAAGGGAAGAAGTTTATCTCCGCAGGGTTGTTCTTCTGTGGATAAATGATGGAAACTACCATGGACAGCTCCCTAAACTCTGAGAAGAAGGGCAGCTGTGAATGCATTAACAAACTAATAAATAACCTAACTGGAATGTACTACAATAGGAAAGGGTGGATTACACTATTATATCAAATCTTTGGATTGATTATTGTGAATGTTAATATTAATAAACTTGTGAGAATAACTCTTAAGATCCAATAGAAGAGATTATCTGTAGCTTGGGGTTAAGTTTTAGAATTCTTGGTGCACTCTGAGCTTGGTTGTTTGTAGATATTTCATTACCCAACCATTATCAGTGCTTTATGATGAAAGGACTGATGAAGACATTAATGATATTACCTAGTTGGCTAATAAAACCAATGCCAAAGAGCACCAAGGTTTTGAGCACTGTCAAGACTCCAGGGAGGGAGGAAAAATTGTAAAGTTACACTGCGCCTTCAACAGTTTTCTCACTGATGCATGATCAAACCCCCTATAAAAACCAAAAGAATATACTATCTGATGTAGATACAAACATCAGTATATACAATGTTTATGTAAACAGTACAATAGTTTTAAAATACCTTACCAAAACAAAACAGTTGACTGCCACTACATTTTTTTATCCCAATATATCCTTTGGAGCATAAACACTCTGCAGTGTGACAGCCTTTCAGATATTTAAAGAGAATAAAGCTATTGTCTCTGCTCTCCATATTCTCTTCTGCACATCTTAATCTTTTAAATTATCTAGTTCTCTGAATCATTCCTTGTAGGTCAGTTTCCAGTCCTTTTATCATCTTTGTAGCATTTATCTGGTCTTCTTCCGGTTTATCAATGGTGTTTTTTTTTTTTTTAATTGAAGTATGCAATACTCCAAGCAAGGCCTGACCAAGGCAGAATAGAGTGAGATAATTATTTCCCGCAATCTGGACTATATGCTTTTTCAAGATCTCGGTGATCCTATTTGCAGATGTCTTACGCTATTTGAGCCCAAGTTATTTAGAACTCTAAAGCAAGTATTATTACTTTAAATTGTGCTCAGAATAAAATGCTGCCAATGTAAGTTATTCAATACAGCTGCAATATGATTTTTACCTAAAGTCTAGCTTCTTAATCATGTAAACTCTTCTTTGAGTTCAATTCAACTTCTAGTAACTTCATGAAAACTATTTGGAAGTGATCTGACATTGTCATCTTCTGGAATATTTTGCAACCTTCCAATTTAATGTATAGGCCTGGGATTTCCTATAGGGTTCCCATATGTTTAATAATAAAAGGTTTGAAGATTAGCCAAAGTCATCTGGATGCTGCAACTTAGCTGAGCACAGTATGAAATTGTAGCTGTAGAGTTTTTTAGTTGCAAAATACCTTGAAGATCTATAACACAATATAAAATTTGATTTGCTATGTTAAATAAAAGTCATTTTGCCTTCTAGCATTTCTTACATATGCCTTTGAGTAATCATTGCTACGGCATTGATGATAAAATGTCTTATTATTTTTTGTCCTAATGGCAACATAGAAGATAATCTGATACCAGATTAGACAGTTTTTCCATCCTTTGCATATTCTACTACAATTTAATCATTTTAATACTATTTCAAAAATACAAGTAAATCTTACTGCCTAGATCAACAGTATGGAGCCTTTTCTTCTACCTATCCCAATTAATACATATCATGTTCCAACACACACACACACACACATACACACACACACACTTTTGAAGCCTGCTATACCAAACAAAACCATGGGACCTCAAAACAAGTGTTTCCCTTCATTTTTTTTGTCCTAGTACCACATAAATAAATAAAATGATCATCAATGCTGAGTATTCCTGACTACTGAACAAACATGTCGCCCAAGGAAAACATTTTTAAAAAATGGAAATAATAATATACCCACAAGAAAGAATGAAATGATTAATCATGTTTTTATGTCAGCAAGTTGCAGCAAATCCACAAAGAATAACAGCAATAACCAAATTATTTTACTTCAATAAAGCCCATAAATAACTACTAAAAATATTTTTTCCATGGTTATCCACTATAAAGTGACTTTCTTCTAATATAATTTTATGTTATGATATTTGGCTGACTACAACTCTGCCTTCCCCCCCTCCACACACAAAAAAAGCCCAGCCTATATACAGAACAGCAATGCACTGCATTTTGCAAACAGCCTGCAACAAAAAGCCCTTAGCAGCTATTAATGTCAATGTCAACCTGCCAAAGGAACCAACACGCAAATCAGCCTATCAGCCAATCAGAACTAAAAAACAACAAGCCAATCACAGGATTTAGGATTCTTACAATGTTCAAAACAGACATATTTTGTTTCAAGCTTGGAAATAGTTTAATATGTTTTGTCCTGACTTTCAGGGTCGGGGAGGAAAAAAACTATTGAAATGCAAGCCATTCTAAACTCAGAATATTTAAAGCTCAAAACATTCTGCACATCCTTAATCAGTGGCAACTATTTATGATGTCTGGCTAAATTCGCATCTCACACTAAGCCAACCTATGGTTTCTTTCCTGAAAGCAGGAAAAGTGGCATCTTGAATGTGGATCCATAACTTAGAAACAAACAATAACAACAAAAAACCTCTCTTCCAAATGCCCAACAAATGGATTTCAGATAGTGAGTTTAAAAAGAAAAAAAAGCTTTACCTGCTGAACTCAACATCTATACACTTCTAGCATAAATAACTGTTGTTCAATTAGCTAGTTCCACATTATTCAAAATAAGGGTTGAAGAAGTCACTATCCCATGTTAAGTCCAAAGTTACTGACAAGCAAGGCTGGAACCAATTGGGCAAATTCACAAATCCGAGAACTTACCAAGGTGTAATGAAAAGCCACTTACAGCAGTATTTGAAGAGGAAATATTTTTACCTCTTATCTGTAATGGACTGCTTGGCCCTCTCTTTTGAGTTCCAACTTTCCTTTGTTTTATAATGCTTAGAGCTGTTTTCCTCTGACTCTATGAGTAGTCTCAGTTATCATCGCCTTATTGGTGGAATTGGCAGATATAAATTTAATAAATAAATGAAACATCCTGTCTGAAGGAATTTGTTGACAAAAGAGGTAGAAATTATTCCTCCTTCCTTTCCCAAATCAATGCTTTTTTTTTTTTTTGTTAAGGACAGCTCTGTATCTAAACCTTCTGAAATCTGTAACCATTAAAAGTAAAGGTAAAGGTTCCACTTGCACATACGTGCTAGTCGTTCCCAACTCTAGGGGGCGGTGCTCATCTCCGTTTCTAAGCCGAAGAGCCAGCACTGTCTAATGACAATTCCATGGGCATGTGGCCAGCATGACTAAACACCAAAGGTGCACAGAACATTGTTACCTTCCCACCAAGGTGGTCCCTATTTTTCTCCTTGCATTTTTACATGCTTTCAAACTGCTAGGTTGGCAGAAGCTGGTACAAGTAACAGGAGCTCACTCCATTATGCGGCGCTAGGGATTCGAACCGCCGAACTGCCGACCTTTCTGATCTACAAGCTCAGCATTTTAGCCACCAAGCCACCGCATCTCTTGTTTGTAACCATTAGGGGTTGCCATTTTCTTCTCTTTGTTTCTGAAGATTTATACTGATTGATGAAGACGCACGTTTTTAACAAAGAGAAGATCAGAGGATCTTACAATCCGATTCACAAAAAGTGGGGGAAAGGGGAAAGGCGAGTTTACATCCTGGAAAGTATAACCGTCTTTGCACTCGCAGTGAGCAATGAACTGTTCTGGATGGCTTTCCTTGTCTGAAATAAAGATGCCAAGGAAGACAAGACGAGACGGTGAGATTTCTGCCAAGTGAAGTGAACGAGATGAGCTAAGTGTGAAGGTCTGTGATTTATTGCTTAGCCCAAATCAGAAAAAAAGTGACATTTGGAGCTTTAAACTTTAAAACTAAGATTTAAATTCTGCTTGGGAAACGCCTGTCAGCCAGTGCAGGTCCTATCGCAGAGGTGGTATTCAGCAGGTTCTGACCAGTTCTGGAGAACCAGTAGCAGAAATTTTGAGTAGTTCAGAGAACCAGTAAATACCATCTCTGACTGGCCCCATCCCCATCTATTCTCTGCCTCCCGAGTCCCAGCTGATCAGGAGGAAATGGGGATTTTGCACAAACCTTCCCCTGGAGTGGGGAGGGAATGGAGATTTTATAGTATCTTTCCCCTGCCACGCTCACCAAGCCACGGCCACCAAGCTATGCCACGGCCACCGAGCCACGATCAAAGAATCAGTAGTAAAAAAAATTGAATCCCACCACTGTCCTACAGTACAAATTAATATATTTCTACCATAGAACAGATAGTCCTCGACTTATAACAATTCATTTAGTGACTTTTTGAAGTTACAGCAGTACTGAAAAAAAGGGATTTATGACCTTTTCATACTTATGACCGTTGCAGCATCCTCATGGTCACGTGATCTAATTTATTGGCAGCTGACCCATATTTATGAAGGGTTGCAGTGTTCCAAGGTCATGTGATCACCTTCTGATAAGCAAAGTCAATGGAAAAGCCACATTCACTTAACAACTATGTTACTAACTGAACAAGTGCAGTGATTCACTTAACAACTGTGACAAGAAAGGCCATAAAATGAGCCAAAATTCACTTAACAAATGTCTCATTTAGCAACAAAAATTTTGGCCTCAATTGTGGTTGAGGACTACCTGTATTATGTACCAATTAACATACTAGCTACAATTTGCATGCACTGAAGCCTTAGGACACTCCTCTGTAAAATGTTTTGTAGTGATCAAATCAGAATGAAAGAAATTCATTATTACTAGATGTGTCAGGCTCTTGAATGGATGTAGCTGGCATTATCAGATATAATTGTGCAGATTTTAATTATGATAGACTTCACCATCAGATAAGACTATTTCTCTGAAATTTGTCTCAGTATTTGTAAGTTCAAAGACTAATGCAAGTTTAATAAATTATTTTTATTAATATGTTATAGCTATGCTTTGCTTCCTTGCCTCCAATTTAACATTAAGCTAGGCTTGGTTTGTTAATAAATAAGTTAACTGCTTTCACATTTTTTGGTATTAAATCTCTAACACAGGGAGACAACAAATCTTTCCAACTGAGTTAATTCAATGCAGTACTTTGATCTCACATCCTTTAGTCATTTTTAAGCAGGGAACAATCGGAATCTAAAATTATACTTTTCCAATTAAATACTTTTAGGTTGAATGGACTTATAGTGTTCTAGGTGGCATAACTATTAGACATGCTGGCTGGTAATTAAATAAGTTAAAAACTTGTACATCTTTGAAGTTACTGAATTTGAAAAAGTGATTTAAAGAAATACCTTTCTGTACAATTTTCAAATGCTAAGCTGCTCCTTTCTATATAGATAGAGTTGAAACTCTTTTGGACTAAGAATTTCACTGCAAAAATTTGGTGGAGCCAAAAAAAACAATACCATAATGACCTTATGTCTACATATTAAATTAAATTACATGCAGCTAGTAGGATTATTCCTAACATATTTAGTACTCTTCTTCCTTCTAGCATATTACAGTTTGGCAGTAAAGTTTTGTAGGGATTTGGGGGATATGTATAATTCTAGAGAGTCTGAATGAGCTTTCCATCTGTAGAATCATCTATAGATAATATGTGGTTCATGTGCCATTTTTTACTTCCTTTTTTTTTCTAAATCTGAAACCATATGTTCACCTATCTATAACTTGTTATAGACAACAGTTGCTAAAAAGGAACACAAAATGTTGTATAAAATCAGGCGTGAACTATTTTTTTAGTTGATATGCATTTTTTTCCCAAAATTAGTCACCTACCACATGATTTTCTGGTCTATTTCCCATCACAAATATATAAAATAATATATTTATTTTTGTGAAAAGTTAGCATTCGTATTTTAATAATGTCCTTTAACAGATTTTATCTGTTGAAAATGTCATATTGATTTTCAAAATATTCTAGTTAGAACCTAGCAAAAAGGAAGTCAAATAATTCAACACATATTGATAACGACCACACACCTGCAATTAAAATAGCAGGTCATACCTTATTACTGTTAGTCATAGGCCTATAATTATCAAATGACAGTTCTTAATTTCCTATTTATGCAACAAATTTATAGGCTCCGTATGACTTTTTTTTGTGCAAGAGAGAACGATTTATAAAATGTTGGCAACTTTTCTATCTGCAAAAGATAAATTTAAATGAACTAAATAAACAAAATTTCAATATATTACCATGGAAATTTATTTTGACATTATTACAAAATGCCCACTGTACTTTCCCTAATCACTGTGCAAGATACTTTCTAATTTGCAATCTCGTTCTTCTAGTTTTAATCTCACTGGTGATTTGAAACCTAGTCCTCTGAAGCACAAGGTAACTTAAAACTCCAGTATTAGAGAAAGGGAAATAAAACCTGAAATAAAATCATAAACAGTTGTACACATTAAGTTTTAGTAGAAGCCTTAGCTTGTTTACTTAGCCGAACAAAGAAAACTAGTGATGGAGTTGGAGAAGGTAGGTAGATGTAGGAGAAGGAATGGCAGAGGGGATAGAGTCAAGAAAGGAATCACTGCTGTTAATGAATGATGAGTTTGTTGAGGAATCCTGTTTCCTCATTAACTTTTTTTGACCCTGGGAAGCTGCAAACATCGTTCCTATATCCCAGTTGCCAAGTACCTGAATTTTGATCACACTGGTTTTGGTGACGACTGGTCATAAATCACTCTTTTGAATGCTGCTGTAATTTCTAAAGGTCGGTAAATGAATGGTTATAAATTGAAGACTACCTTTATTTTAAAATATGCTACTGTAACCCATCCTGGTTCTCTTTGGTGTTCTCCAGATTATTTTGCTGACTGGTAAATGTTCTGCCCTGGTGACACCTTTGAAATGAATTAGCAATAGAGTGTTCCATGTGTCATTAGCTGCTCTATAGGCACCTGCAACAGAATGAAGTCGGTCATTAAGATCAGCAACACCATTCCCCTTCTTCAAAAATTAAGTGTTCTGTTAAATTAAGCGTTTGTAAGCCTTAATTGCTAATATTTTATTGTTAATGAAGTTTGAATTATAGGTTTTCAGGAATAGTAGAACAAATTAATACTGAAGCTAGCTGATTTAAGAGCTGGCAAAAATAGTTACAAATACATGCAGTCCTTCCTTAATGACCCTAACTGGGTCCAGAATTTCTGTTGCTAAGTAATGTAGTCATTAGATGAAATATGCTGTGGCTGCACACAATTTAGCAATGACAGTTTGTTAGTAGTCCTGGTTGTGATGATTAGGATCATGTCATTGTTAGACAAGGAGGTCACCCTCCTGTGCTGCATTCACCTGTACTTCAACTTCCTCCCACTTGATGGTTTGCTCCCACCTCTGCCATTTTGGCCATCCTACACTCTGCCACCTACCTTGCCCTCTATTGCCCTGCATTCCCACTGCCTTGCACTCTGTCACCTCTGCCAGTCCCTGATGCCCTCAGCTGACCATCTTCTTCCTCCGACTGCTGCTATTGTGCACCAGGCCTGGCCCTTCACAAGGAAGCTGTTGACCATATGTGACCTTCCTGAAGGCCTCCCAAGTGGGACTGCAGAGTGCTTTATTATTATAATTATTTCATATGGCATAACAGAATGCAGAATATTTACAAACACAGTGTATAAAATATGTATTAAAATATAAAATTCCAGTGCAGTGAACCATTTTAAAAATACACAGCAGAAGTGATGAATAAAATTATGAATGCAATTAAATTATGCATGAGCAGTTACCGGAGGTGGCTAAACATAAGGCCGGATATCTAGATCATTTAGCCATTGGGCAGCAGTGCCCTTGAGATGTTTCATGCAGGGATCCAGGGAAACTTCTGATGGAGGATTCCGTCGCAATATCATGTAAAGTTTCTGGCACGTTCCTACAGTCACCTATCAACCAGCCCACATTTATATTTCCAATATTGGCACCTGCCATGGTTGGTTCAAATCCAGTTGAGCGCTGTCCAGATTATACTTGGGAAATCAAAGCCGAAAGGCCATTGTATTGGATCAGACACAGGGCAGATGGCGAGAATGCAGAGTAGAGTGTTGGGCAATGGGGGTGTCCAAAAAGGGCAGAATTGGGGGAACTTGGAGGATGAAGGGAGTTGAAGTCCACCTAGCTGTCCTAAATGTGGGTGGACTGGCAAGCACCCAAATTTTGATCCTGGGGAGAGGGACCATGAGGGGTGTTGCAACAGCCGTGCAATCATGAGGGGGTGCTGCAACAGCCATAACTTTGAGAACCAGCCTTACTACATTTGTTCAGTGCTGTCATAACTCCAAACCGTCATTCAACAAATGGTCGTTAAGCAAGGACTACCTGTAAGCCAAGCTTAATACAACAGCAGCATTACCTGGCTTTGAATGTCAGAGCAAATCTTAGATGAAAAGGAGGTAAAGTATCCTGATGTTAAGAATAGAGAGCAAATGAGGTAAGGAAAAAAAAATTCCAGACAGCTTGTTCTTTTTTTTAAAGAGTTAGAATAATGAAAAGAAATGGTGACTCATACATGTGTAGGTAGACACATTATGACGGTAACACAGACCTTATCAATGAAATTACTTTTGAACTCTAAAAATTGTAATGAACTGAAGCATATTTTTTTTTGTCCTCAACAAAGAGGTTATGAATAGATGCAAAACTGCACATGGAGTGAATGAATTATACTCATTATTTTTTATGACTGAAGCTTTCGACACTGAAACTTGCTAATAGGCTCATGTTGCTGATGAATACTACATGCTTCCAGGTTAAAGAAACAGAACATTAAAGCTGCACGTAGCTGTTCCACCCACATGGACAAAAGGTGTCTGATGCAATGTGTCGTATTAAAATTAAAAATTTCAGCTAAAAACACTCTTAAGAGCTAATTTTGTGAACATAGGACTAACCTCAGTTGGACAATTTCCATTTAAGGAACAGTAAATAGTTCATAAAAACTTTTACTTATATTTTCATGCTATTGGAGATCAGCAAAATCATCATTAATTCAGCAATTAATTCATACTGCCCAAAGCTAGCCAGTGGCTTCCAGGCCAGATGCAAAAAGGAATGTGAAGGGGTAGTTGTAAATATCACTGGTCAAGAGGATAGCACATAATTTATACAAAGGGAGTCTGAATCTAGAACTATGTTATCCAGATTTTTTTTTTAAAGAGAACAGCAGTTGATGAAAAGTCATGCTTGATACATTGGAATGTAATTACGTGTGGTTCTTGGCCCTTTAAGTCTGAAGTGTAAGACTCCAATAATATAGTAATAACAAAAGCAACAATAATTAGTAACTTCTTCAGAATATTGATTGATGTGCTATCAAGTCAACATCAACTCTTAACAGCCATATACATTTTCTCCATGATGATCTGTTCCCAACCTGATTCTTCAGTTCTTCCAGTGTTTTATTCTTCTCCTTCCTTTCCACCTTTCACAGCCTTCTCCAGATCTTTGCCTAATGTGTCCATAGTTGGATAATTTGAGCCTGGCAATTTGTGCCTTGAGTGAGAACACTCAATCGATCTGTGCAATGATCGATTAATTTGGTTCCTTAGCTGTTCATACTATTTTCAGGAGTTTTCAAATTTCAAAAATGTCAATACTCTTTCTATTCTGCTTCTACAAGATCAAATTTTCGCTTCTATAGTGTGTCAAAGAGGACAGTATTGCCTGCACAATTCTGATCTTTGTAAATATGGACACATCATGTCATCTAAATATTTTTTCCAAGACTTTCATGCCTGCTAATTTGTCAGTATTTCTTGACTGTTTACTCTACTATTGATGGTTGGTCCTAAAAGGCAGAAGAGATCTACCACTTTAGTATCTTCACTGTCAATTTTAAGGTTGGTTGTTGCAAATGTTGTTATTACTTTATGTTTAATCCTAGACTGTGCTCCTTAACTTTTATTACTAGAACTTGCAGATCCTTTACATTTTTAGCTATTACAGTACAGGCAGTCTTCATTTAGTGACCACAACTGGGACTGGTAACTTAGTTTTAAAGTGAAGCCAAAGCTATGCTTATGATCTTACTTCAGCTTTCCTTTCATTACAGATTTCTGAAGATTGTAAATGGGAGCATTAGTTATCAAGTTACTTTTTCATCACTGTCCTAACAGCAAATTAGGTTGCTAAATGAGCCCTACCTGTAGTATCATTAGCAGGTTGTTGATGCTTCTTCCTCTGATTTAAAGCCATATTCAGTTTCTTCAAATCTATCTTATCTTAATATAAATTCAGCACACAGAATGAATAAATAAGGAGAAAATATGTAGCCTTATAACACTATTTTGCTAAGATGGAACCAATCTGTTTTGTCATGTTCTGTGTTGTACTATGGCTTTTTGAGCTGTTTATAGATTTCTTGTGATAATGAGATGTTCTGGGATTCCCATTTTCATAAGCACATTCCTCAGTTTGACATGATCAACACAGTCATAGGCCTTTTTATAATCAATAAAGCACATAACTACAGAATTTTAATATTCTTTGGCTTTCTGAATTTTCCAGCCTGCATCAGAAATAATGCCTGGTGTTTTTCAGCCTTTTTAAAATCCAGCTTGAACACCTGGCCATTTTTCCATGTAGGGCTATAATCTTTGTTGGATAGTATTAAGCCTTATTTTGCTCAGTTTGAAATCTATTGTACAATAGATTGTATACTTTGTTAAGACTCCATTTTTGGTATCAGAATATTGATTGATCTTTTCCAATCTGTTCTAGTAAGTTCTCCAGATTTGCTGGCACAGTTTGGCTACAACCTGTATTTCTTCCTTTGCTTGCCATATATTCTATTAATTCTTATAGTCCTCTAACTTGATACTGACCAGAGTGCTGATCTAACTTTATCTTCTAGTACTAAAAGGTTTGGTAATATCTTCTAAGATATCTTGGATGTTAACATTTCTACTGTTCATTATTTCAACATACTCCTTTCATCTTTGTTTGATCTTCTCTGAATCAGCTATTACCTGTCCAGAGGCATTCTTTTAACATATGATTTCAAAGTTTGAAACTCCTGAATTCAGAGATCTTTTTGGAAGGTTCTCATTGTTTTTCCAGGTTTGATTCTATCTTCAGTGCTTTTGTAGATGATGTGTAATATTGTGTCTTGTCTGTTCTAATAGCTTTCTGAAAGTCTTTTTAAGTTCCTTCCTGAGATGTTTCTTGGCTTTGGATTCTCTTCTCTTCTGGGCAATCCTCACGGTTTGTTTGACATCCAATTTGTTTTCATCTATTTCTTCATCTTTCACAGTGATGTTCACCTTTAACAACTTCTTTAAGTTCATTCCACAATTCTTCTGGGTTGTTTTTTTTATCGAAGAGATTCAGGACTTCAAAGCAATTTCTGAAAATTTCATTATCTGCCCTGTCTCTGGCCATATAGCCACAAAAACACAAAGAGGTGGTTGCAAACTTTACTGAGAAGTTTTTGAAGCAAATAGATATAAGTGCAAATGCACACACACACACACACACACACACACACACACACTGGACAAATCAAGTCCCCAAACCTCCAGCAAGCTTGTGTTGAGAGAGTTCCAAATCCAAAACAGGAACAAATGAATGTTCAAATGAAATCCAAGGTCCAAGCATTGTAGAAGAGCCATCAGCTGCTTCAGGTGCAGAGTTAGTCACAAGATTTCAAGTCAGGAACCAAAACATATGGAGTCCTAAGAATAACCTAAATGTATATATCAGTTGTCAATACTAGTGGAACTCCATGTATTATTCAACAGTGTCAGGCTGTTAACACTATTCCCTGTGCAACCCTTTTACTGTTCTCATTTTAAACTACTATATGTCAGTTATTAGTATTAGAAGTTATTCCTATTAATGTACTGATACAAATGCTAGATTTCACCATAGGAGTGAGGAAGATTATGGTTTTTTTTGTTTTTTTGTTTTTTTGTTTTGTTTTAATATGCTGTTATACTGAAATGTTTCAATCTATAAAATGAAATTTCAGTTGAAACTTTTAGCACAAATAATTTCAGTATAACTTGTACAATAATCCTTGGAAAGGAATTAATTTTTTTTGTATCTATATATAATTTAGTTAGATAAATAAATAAGATCATGTATTAAACTAAGCCGTGCTTTGATATTTTGAAGTCAGTCTTCTATTAATGGATTTCCTATTTTTTTTCTGCAGGAACAATTTTTAGAGCTATTTTAAGCTACTGCTCTTTGGCTTTAATAAAAATAATTTAATTCAGTTCTTCAGCATTGTATTGTTCTTGGCATCGATCTGAGTTTTAAGACATTACTGAATTTACAGAAGAAGAAAAACAAATATATTTCTTAAAGTTATATAGTGCAATGAAGGCTGGGTTGTACTTATTGTACAATTTCCTTCCATATGTTAAAAAGCAATTGATGAGAAACTCAGCTATAAATTTAAAGCAAATGAAGGTTCCTAGATCCTGGATCTAATGCTCTGATAGCGGCTTTGGGGAAACTGCAGGACTGCCACTATATTTCTTTCACAATATATATTATCCATCAACATTATTTCACTCTTCCTTCTGCTAGTCTGCTTCATTTTGTCTGAGACTTGTTATTCTATACCAGGGCTGTCAAATTCACAGCCCACGAGTCAGATGTGTCACGCGCTGGCCACGCCCACACCCGGTTTAGTGAAGGGGAAAAAAGTTACGATGTGTCATGTGACTATGCCAGTTTGACACCCTGTTCTATACTGTGACTGTACTATTCTATATCTTCCCTGAACTCTTAATTGTCACTATGCTATTCCTCATACTACACACACACACACACACACATCACATACATGAATAACAAAATAATGTTCAAATCAGAAAAGCCAGCAGTAAAAAAAAAAGAGAGAGATACTTTAGAGATATCTATGGGTTAAAAGGATCACACTTTAATTTTGAAGGAAAGGAAAAAGATCCTCACAACAATAACAGTTTGTCACAGGTGGCAGCTAAAATGTTAGCTTCAGGAAATATTATTCAGACAGCTTAAAGCAATAAAAATATATGCAATAAAAATTGTACAAAATGCAATTATCAATGAAAAATAGATGAAAAACAAATGCCCTTAATATCACATTTCAGGCTAACTTTGTTAGTGATTCTCTGAACATATGTCATATAGTTATTCTTAGCCATTTATACTATAAAATGTATTTATATGTGAATATGTATCTATGCACAAATATATGACATATCTATATATGAACATATTAACACTGAATTAATGTCAGAACAAGCAAATGATAGTTGGAAGATGGAGGGTTTATTAACAGTTAAGATTCTGAGTTAGAAAACCTGAAACTCATCTCTTCATCCTCACCTCCCACATCTGGTTCCCTTTAGTTCCGTACTTCCTCCAGAAATTGAACTGGGAGGAACTCCCAATGTGACCATATTTGAGTGACAGTTTTGATACCCAATCATTATCGAGAGATGGAACAGGATGGAGATTCTTGGTACACTGACAGCACACATCTCTGCCACGTTACCCCTACAACACATTGTTTTATCAAGCTCTGTCTGTCTCAATGAGATAAAATGGAATTTGCAAAGATTGATTTTCCTCTCATTCAATAGTCTGATGCCAGCAACAGTTCTGGTAATCTTCTACACACCTTCTGCTTTGGTAATCTCCTTTGAAATGAATGGAACAGATTGTGATATTTGACGAATGTTTCCTCTTTTCTGACTGAACGTTTCCAAGTGGTTAGCAGAGGAGAAGGAACAGAATATTTTCCATAGCAACCCCACGATTTATTGATTTGCTTCTTGCTTAGGAACTCTGCAAAAAAAATTATTTCACTAAAAAAAAGCCTTTAAAACTGTGGCTGCCAGTGGTTGAGTTGCAAAATCCTTATGGAGATATTTATATGTCATCTGGAATGAAGTGCATAATACCTGGATTCTGATAAACAAAGCTGATTTTTTTTTTACTTTATTCAAATGAGTCACTATTTAAATAACATCTTAATGGTGAGATAGCAAAGTTGTCCACTACTGAGAACTTTTAGATCTTCTTCACTTTTATGATGTATTCCCTATTGATCTTCTTGATTTCAGTGTACATGATGTTGCCAGCTTGAAGGATACTCAGCATGTTTTTTCTGTTATTTTTAGGGACTTGATTATACAACCACGTGGCACAGAATCAAATGCCTTCTTATCAATCCAAGCTAAATTCAAGTTGGTCTTTCTTCTCTTGCAGTTTTCCAGAATCATCTTGTTAATTGTTCCTCTACTGATTGGGCAGTTTCCTTTCCACCCAAATAGGCTTGTTTTCAATTAGATGATGTTGGATTGCATGAGCTACAACACCAGTTAGCAGTTTGAAAGTTCCTGGTAAGCAGGGAATTGGCCTGTAGCTGCCCGCTGCTGCCTCCTTTGTTGGATCTCTCATTATCAGGTAGGTTTTGCCAGATGTTAACCTATTTTCAGTTTCATCTCCTTGCAGTATGCTGCGGCAATGAGTAGGTGGAGACCAATCAGATGCAATTCATCTTCCCCTGCTACTGACCAATTCTTGATATTGCCCCTTTCTTCACCATTTCTCTAGTTATTATAAATTCTTTCAACTTCTTTTTATCTGTATCCAAGATGCATTTTGTCAGGCTTCCAAGTAACACCCCCAAACAATGAAGATTCCAAGGCCAGCAGTTCCTCAAAGTTCTATTTTATTAGAGATGTCATATTGGCACATCTGGGGAAACCCGAATCTGAAAGCTCCCGGGTTTTCCCCACCTGAAGGAAAGTCAAAGTCCCTTCCCCTGCACCCACATTTCCACCACATGGTCCAATCAATCCACCGTCCAAACTGGAGATGCCTCCCAGTCATACCACTCCAGGTGCAGGCTGAACGTCCTTGACTCCCAGAGAAAAGAAGGTTGTTATGGCTAAATACTTCTACCAACTCCATGCAACCCCCCCTCCCAGTTTCCCACAGACTAAGTGTGGCAGCCCTGAAGATCCAAAAGAAAAGATGGTCTCCAGGGCTGACACATTTTGTTGTATTTCTTTGGGTTGTCCCATATCTGCACCCAGAACTGCACTGTTTCTTCTTTTTCAGGTGTTGATTAGTTTATTGTAACCTATACACTGGTGGTGACAATGATGATGCCTTCAAGCCAGGGGTATTGTTACCTTGATTCCTGGAGATTTCTGAATTAGTTCCCAGACATACATACATACATACATACATACATACATACATACATTTATTTTTATTTATTTATTAGTTCAATTTATATGCCACCCTCCTCCGAAGACTCAGGGTGGCTTACAATGCACTTATAGCAATAGCCTTCATTCTTTTGTATATACCTGCTTATTAGGGCTTTTGACCCCCCATAAGCAGTGTTTTTACGAAGTCAGCTTATTGCTCCCACAATCCGGGTCCTCAATTTACCTACCTCGGAAGGATGGAAGGCTGAGTCAACCTTGAGCCTGGTGAGATTTGAACTCGCACTAATTGCAAGCAACTGGCAGCTAAGTGCTACATAACAGCACTTAGTCCGCTGCACCACCAAGGCTCTTGGCAAAGTTTTTCAGAAGTGGTTTGCCCTTGCCTGCATCCCAGTATTTAATTTCGTTATTATGCTAGAGGGAGAAAGGAAGATGTGCAAATATGCCAAATCACCCAGAGTCAGTTGGAGCTGAGTGGTGTCTAAAATGAAATAAATACAAAATCATTCAAAAAAATATATAAAATATGGATTAGCAGTGAGATTGAATGCAATAATTGCTTTTCCTTTTTGCCCTGGTTATGTTGACTCACTCCATACATTTGATTCTACAATAAGGGATTTAAAAAACAGCTTAAACTGATCTTTCCAGTAATTATTGCAGCCACTTCAATCGTTCATATATCAACCATCTGGGAATGTGTTCATGTCAACAGTACAGATCTTGCCATTTCCTCTGAAATTAATGCACAATGCACTTGGGATTCAGTTATAAGGAGAGGCAAGTGGGTGAATTAAATTTGTAATGACAACATCTGCACATTAAGATCTATTACCAAAGTGTGGTGCACAAATAACAGACCCTATTCAGAAGAAATTAACATTTCTTTCATAATGTTAAAGATACAGAATGTATTCACAATCCTATTTCTTGTTGGTTTCGAAAAATACCCATTTCTGTTCCCTGATTTAATAATGTATATTTGGGGTGAAGGATATTCAAAAATGTTGATCAGCTAATTCTTTCTTCTCTTATTTGCATCATTAATGGGGCCAGTTTATTTGAGGATTACATTCAGTATTTTCTCCTATGTCACAGCAAGTTATATTTCGGCAGACCTTGTATATTTACTACAATGAAGATCTATTTCTATTTCCCTGTTATCCTGAGAGACACATTTAGACACTCTTGGTTTTCTTGACCTCTTCTTTAGGTCTTCCATATTTTTTATTTCTCTCTCACCGGGAGGTGTACCTTCCACTTTAAATTAAAATGTTGTCAGAAGCTTCAGTGTTCTATACATGTCAACCAGTGATGGGTTGCCCAGTTCACACCAGTTCTATAGAACCGGTAGTAAAACCGGCGGGAGGCTCCGCCCACCAACCCCAATGTCATCAAAACGCTTCTGCGCGAGCGAAGTAAGCATGCGTGCAGGGTCCCGCTACAAACCAGTAGTAAAGGCAAGTAGAACCCACCCCTGATGCCAACTGGAAGAATACTTATGGAAGAAAGAAGTAAAAGGTTTTCAATGTCTATGGAGATTCTCAGTCATCCAGGTCATGGTTGTCTCAAAGGTGCTTTTTTTTCAAGAGGCAACTGGACTTTCTGGTTTTTCTTTGAAGACGTTTCGCTTCTCATCCAAGAAGCTTTTTCATCTCTGACTGGATTCCATTTTCCACCACCCAGTCAGAGCTGAAGAAGCTTCTTGGATGAGAAGCGAAACGTCTTCAAAGAAAAACCAGAAAGTCCAGTTGCCTCTTGCGGGGGGGTGGGGGAAGCACCTTTGGGGAAAAAGATGTTCATTTGTTCACTTGTATATCACCATATCAGAACCAATTTGATGCAGTGGTTAAGGCACAAGGCCGGAAAGTGAGACACTGACTTTTTTTGTTTTTGTTTTTTTAATATGATTTATATGCCGCCCTTCTCCGGAGACTCAGGGCGGCTTACAATGCATTAAGCAATGTGTTAAGCAAAAAGACTGTGAGTTCTAGTTCAACCTTAGGGACAAAGTCAGTTTCTCTCAGACCTAGGAAACAGGCAATGGCTAACCACTCCCAAAACAACCCTGCCAAAAAAAACTGCAGCGGCTTGTTCGGGCAGTTAGTCATCAGGAATCAAAAACTGACTCAAAGAACATGAGCACAAGTACATCCATATATCGTCATATCCTATAGCCGTGATGGCAAACCTATGGCACGGGTGCCACAGGTGGCACGCAGAGCCATATCTGAGGGCACGCAAGCATTGCCTTAGCTCAGTACCAGTGTGCATGCATATGCCGGCCAGCTGATTTTCAGACCTTCCGAGCCCACCGGAAGTTGGGAAACAGCCTCCGGAGGGCCTCCAGGGTGGGGGGAGGCCATTTGCACCCTCCCTTGGCTCCAGGAAAGCCTGGGGAGGGCAAAAAACGAGCCTACCGGGCCCACCGGTAACCTTTTTGCTGTCACGTGCCAAAAGTGGGAGGAGCACAGGGGGGCTGCGTGCGCATGCACGGGGGGGCCAGGGTACGGGGGGTATTGAATTATGGGTGCAGGCACGTGTGCCTGCAACCCACCCCCACACTTCCCCCGCTTTTGGCATGTGACGGCAAAAAGGTTAGCCTATAGGATTGTCTTTCCTATAGTGTCTTATATTGTACTGTCTGTCCTATACTGTACTGTCCTATAGGATTCCCCAGAGTCATTAACAATATAAAACAGAACAATATGTGTTTGAATCCTGCATGGTATGGCTTCAAACTATAAAACTCTAGTTCATATCATTGCAAATGTCAGCACTTTTTTGTCCATGAAAGATTTATAACTGCAGGCATTACCTATAGGGATAAATTTGGTTTTATAATAAAGCAGACCCCAAGCAGACATAAATGTAATATGAAGACAGATTTTTTTAAAACCCCTTCCAAAAAGGTACTTTTTAAAAGTTATAGGAATAGAAAATGACAGAGATCATTTACTTAAGGGGGAAAAATCTTTTTTTTTCCTCTGCCCCAGCTACTGTATATACATTTGTTTAACAAATATATACTTAGCTAGTCAGTAAGTCTTTAACATCTTGAAAAATGACAAAAGTTCAAATACCATACATTTTAGTGTTGTCTACCCATATACTGTATTTAATTTGGAAAAAAAAATCTGAGCAGTTCCTGGCTTCAAAGACATTGATCATCATTTACACTTAAAAGACACATAAAAGTTGTGATGATGAAATGATAGCATAATGGCAATTTTTGCAGCCAGGTGCTTCCCCTGTATCTCTACTCATGATTAAAAAGTGATAAGACAGAAATAGTTTGAAATGCCTGTGCAAAGATAAAGGAACAGGATGTTGATGATGTGTATGGAATGGGAAAGAAAGAAAGAGGAAAATATATATATCGATGCTTTGAATCCAAGAGGCAGAATAAGGCAACAACTCACATCAGTAGAAAGCAATCTACCCACCAGCTTACTGGGGCAAAATATGCAGTGATAACTGTTTCAAATTGGCTAGTAGAGAGCCAGAAATATGTTTACTGTGTTCTCTAAACCGATTGATATTGAGAGATAGCAATAGCAATAGCACTTAGACTTATATACGGCTTCACAGTGCTTTTATAGCCCTCTCTAGTGGTTTACAGTCAGCCTATTGCCCCCAACAATCTGGGTCCTCATTTTACCAATCTCGGAAAGATGGAAGACTGAGTCAACCTTGAGCCTGGGGAGATTCGAACTGCCAAATTGCAGTCAGCTGGCAGTCAGCAGAAGTAGCCTGTAGTACTGCACTCTAACCCCTGCGCCACCGCAGCTCTTAGATCAGGGAGAGGTACAGTACACTGCGTATAGAGATCCATACTTTAGTTAAAAGCATTACTATGTATTACTATGTTTAATATTACTATGTTTAATAATAAAACATTTTTGCTCCCAATTTCCTTCTTACAGATTAACCAATTGGACTAACACTGGAGGGACACAGATTCAATACAAGTAGTCCTCAATTTACAACCATAACTGAGCGAAACAAGGCAGTTGTTAAGTGACTTCTGCCTCATTTTACAACCTTTTTTTTTGCCTTTTTTAAAATAAATCACTGCCATTGTTAAGTGAATCATGCAGTTGTTAAGAGAACCTGGCTTCCCCCATTGACTTTGCTTGTTGGAAGACAGCTGGGAAGGTTACAAAGGGTGATCCCTCAAATTTTGATCATGTGATCATGGGGATGCTGAAAAGGTTGTAAGCACGAAAAACGGTCATAACTCACTTTTAAGTTACAGTGCTGTTGTAACTTTGAAGAGTCACTGAATGAACTGTTGTATGTCAAGAAGTACCTGTATCTCCTTTCAGCCAGTAATTGTATATGACTGATGCATTCACGCTTATTCTGTCTACCTAACTCACAGGGTGGGTGGGTGTCAGGGTTCCGACCGATGTCCCAATTCTGCTGAACAGGACAAATTGGAGGAGGGAATGTTGCGTACAGTGATCTAAGCTCTTATAGAAAAGTCAGGATGTACATTTGACACCAAAATAAGTAAATTAACTTCTTTGGAACACTTGGAAAAGCAGTTTTTTAAAAGTATGCTTAAGTAACCATTTCTGAATATATATAATAACCCAGCAACTGGATTCCATTTTCTATCTCCATCATTTCAGAACTAAAGTATTGTCTATTTTTTTATTTTGATGTGCTGCAATTAGATTAGCTGCGGCTATTTGATCCAAGCTACAGCTTTCTGGACATTCACTAATTGGCAGGATAAAGTTTGAGTTTTCTATGCCTCTTTGCTACCTTGTAGCACAGTCGGAATGTTTTGCAGACTGGCTCATGAAGTCTTAACATTAGTACTACTCTCTGTCATAGCCATCTTCTTGCTTTTTAAAATTTATTTACCGCTTATCTCTTTTCAGATTTGTCTTCACAAAATTTGTCATAAGATCCATTTCTGCACAAGTGCATTAACTAAAATCAAAGTCTAAAAGTTAATTTTAAAATATTAACTTTTAGACAAAGTCATGCTTAAGAAAAGATTTAGAATTAGAACATGTCCAATTAGGTAATTTCTCCCCAAAAAAGAACTAAAATAGTTTTTTTAAGGAATTACTCTTTAGAAATCCTTCCGCTTGAGACCTATATCTTTATACAGAAACTCAAGAGAATCTTATATGCATCTGAAAACACATGGATAAAAAATACAGGGCAGTAATAATTTAATTTAAAAGATATATAATTTGGTAATTACCTAACAATATAGGCATTCAAATAGAAGGGAATATCTGTAGTTCAGGGTTGAACTGTGGAGTCCTGAGCTGCAGATGCTTCACATTATCAGTGTTTTATCATCGAGTATTAGTGATGTTACCTAATCGGGTAATGAAACATCTGCAAGAAACAACCAAGCTCAGAGAGTGCCAAGAACATTAATAGCATTTTACTCTTCCCTGGCAGCTTCCTAGGGAATGATTAAAAATCTTGCATATTGAACATGCTGAGAGGCAGCAGTTTAGAAGGCTGATAAAGGCTGATGCAAGCAATATCACTTCAGATGTATAGAATTTACTTTTTAATATTAGAATCAATAGAGATTATAATGCTAAATTCTGAATTCTTGTAACACTTTATTTCCTCTTCTAAATATATATGCCAGACATAAGCATTTCTAATCATTACTCATGGCTGTTATAAGAATCTTTATTTAATGGTGATGTTTTCATTTACATGAGCCTCTGTCTGAAACTGCTGATACAGTTTGGGCACTGATTTTCTTGACTGGGGTGGGGGGTAGAGAGAACCAAGTAAAATTTGTATAGTCATTCCTATATCTAAAATAGATATTTAATTTTTTAAGATGTTTATCCAGAATGATGTCTTAGCCTGCAGCTATTTTCCAGGTTCCTCCATAGACAAGTAATCTCCAGTCCTTGCTTGGCAGTTTACTGAACCCCCTTTATTGATGTATCTACACTTCAAAAAAGTAAAAATGGGAACCACAAAGGTATGATTAAACCTCTACAGATTAAAAAAAACAAGCAAAATTTCAATCACACCATTGCAGCTTCCATCTTGCCTTTTGTGACCATATCAGTGATGAAATCCAATTTTTTTTTACTACCAGTTCTGTGGGCATGGCTTGGTGGGCGTGGTGTGGCTTGGTGGGTGTGGCAGGGGAAGGATATTGCAAAATTTCCATTCCCACCCCACTCTGTGATCAGCCAGAGGTGGTATTTGCTGGTTCTCCGAACTGCTCAAAATTTCCGCTACTGGTTCTCCAGAACCTGTCAGAACCTGCTGGATTTCACCCCTGGTAGATATCCCTGGCCCCTTGATTAGGTGCACCAAACACTGTGACTCAATTTCCCAACATTCTGAGACAGAAAACAGTAAAAGCATTCTAGACAATATATTCCAAGACATATTTTGAAAACAAGAGGCTCAAAAATATAAAAATAAAAGTGTAGGAAAACAGTGAAAATCCTGTTTCAACCACTGGATTAGGGACCCCAATTTACTTTATGTCAGATCTTGCCCTCCACCATCCAGAATTGTTAAATGTGGCTTTCAGTCATCAAAAAATTACCCAGTTCTGCATTCTAGGTCTTTATCTGCAAAATAAATATTTCTGAAAATTAATTTACAGTAATTATAAAACTGTCAATTTTGTTAACAAAAATATGTAACTTGTTTCCCTATCTTTAAGACTAGAAGATGTCCAATTATCTGTATCTGTATCTGTATCTGTATCTGTATATCAGGGTGGGTTCTACTTACCTTTACTACCAGTTCGCAACGGGGCTGTGCTCTTCTGCGCATGCGCAGAAGAGTTCTGATGACGTCGGGGACGGGGGGGCGGGGGGAGGAGCCTCCCGCTGGTTTTACTACCGGTTCTATAGAATAGTCCAAACCGGGGGAAACCCACACTGATGTATATGTATATGTATATATGTATATGTATCAATAACCATACATTTACCCATTGATTTAATTCTTATTCATGATAATAAAAGCATCATGGAGAAAAAAATAATAATAATGTATGTATCAGATTGATCTGACATACAGTCTCAAGTCTTAGCCAGGAGAGTTGTGGTACACACTGAACTTGTATCATTAAAACAGTTGTGATTATCTGTCAGCAAAAACTATTAAGAATCCTTGCAAGAATTAGTAACTGAACAGAAAACAGATTCTTCTTAATCCTCATCAAAGAAAAAATCCTTAATAAATATAACAGACATGAGATAAGAAGAAAGTTTCCTTGGGGAATGAAAAATTAGATAAAAGCCAGGAATTAATGGATGCCATCACAATGTAAATTGGATATTTCAAAGCTCTGTCTTGGAATTGATACAGTGGTGGGTTTCAATTTTTTTTACCACCAGTTCTGTGGGTGTGGCTTGATGGGCTTTGTGGGTGTGGCATGGCTTGGGGGCCATGGCTTGGGGGGCATGGCAGGGGAAGGATACTGTAAAATCTCCATTCCCATCCCACTCCAGGGGAAGGATACTGTAACATTTCCATTTCCAGCCCACTCCTGGGGAAGGATACTGTAAAATCTTCATTTCCTCCCCAATCCAGGGGAAGGTTACTGCAAAATCCCCATTTCCTCCCGATCAGCTGGGACTTGGGAAGCGGGGCCAGTCAGAGTTTTTCCAACCAGTTCTCCGAACTACTCAAAACTTCGGCTACCAATTCCCCAGAACTGGTCAGAACCTGCTGAAACCCACCTCTGAATTGATACTACTGATAAACTAGCTTAAATCCAATTATTCAAAGAGTGAGGAATTGTGAAGAATCTTGGAAAAGAATGAAGAGAAGACCTAAATAAGCAATAGGTTGAAGGCAAGTCTATAGGCAGTTTTTCTCAAAAAGGACAGCTCAATTTATAAACCAAGAAACCTGGGAAGAAATGTTTCAAATAATTCAAAGTACTCTGGCAAAATAAATGAAGGTGAAAAAAATCTTCTAAATCAGTGTTTCTCAATCTTGGCAACTTTAAGATGTATCGATTTCAATTCCCAGAATTCCCCAAACACTGAATGGGGCATTCTGGAGCTGAAGCCCACATATCTTAAAGTTTCTGAAGTTAAGAAACATTGTTCTGTTTCCAAGATTCTCTTTTTACTCCCAGAAATATCATTATAGATACCTAACTGAAATACGTATAGTTCTGGATTTCTTCATCTTGTTCAAATATATGAGGCTTGATGGATAGAAACAAAGACTACAACCAGCTTCCAGTTTGATGGATAGGCAACAAAATGGCAAAAGATGGACAGCAGAGAGTCTGTCACAAATATATATTAAAAAACAAGACAGATTTCCTTCTAGAATCCCACTCTCTTATTCTTGTTTCTGAATTCCACTATGTTGGGGCACAAATGTTTTCCAAGATGACTTATAGTCAATAGTCAGTCATTAATTAAGTTGCCACCACTTATTTTTGATGGAGGCATGTTCACTTTAACCTAGAATCCAGAAAACAAGAACATAGGATTATGTTTTTAAATAAATGGTTCCAATTCCTCCCTTCTACCGGTGTTAAGGTGAGCAAGTCTAATGATTTTGGAAAATGAGAGGCTAGTACAAACCGATGGGAGTTTGCAAGGGGAACAAATGAAGGCATTTGTATGAATGGCATTTGCATTTGCATCATATCAATGCCATATCTTATGTATCTGCATCTGACGTCATGACCCAAAACTATAATTGCAGCATTTGTGTGCTTGATATCATTATATATGCATCCCCCATTTTGAAGCCACTAGTTATGGATGCCTCTGGGTACAACTAAACACACATCTGACAACAAATAAATAATTTTAATAAATGCATAGGGTGAATGCTTGAGGCATAAAATAGCTACAGCAAGCTACAGGAGATCTAGATCTAAAAACATGTGTTGACAAAAACACTGATCAGCAAAAGGACAGAAAACAAATAGAGGAACAGCAGATATAGACAAATATAAAAACACAGAAAAAATGTATGTCTGGGTTTGTGTAATTACTTGTTTTATTATTTATTTCCTTCAAGTCACTGTTGACTCCCAGCAACTGCTTGGGCTAATCTCAGTAGATTTCTTGGCAAGGTTTTTTAGAAGTGGTTTGCTCTGGCCACCCTCCTAGGCAAGTGAGTGGGCCAAGATCAATCATCTGGCTTCATGCCTAAGGCAGGACTAAAACTCATGGTCTCCTGACTTCTAGACTGTGCCTTAACCACTGCAGCAAACCGGTTCTCTATAACTTTTATACCAGCTCCATTTTACCCATACAGTACTTGAGTATTTGTTCCAGAAGTACTAAGTCTCAGCGTTCCAGAAAGTCCCCAACTCCAAGTAAAACTCCAAGGCAGGCATTTCTCAAAGTTCCATTTATTAGAGAAGGTAAACTGGCACATCTGGGAAAAGCTGAGAATGTCACTGCGTTTTTTTATTTACCAGCAGAGCTCATTATTTCTGGACTGTCAGACTTTCTGTAGTTTGCCAACTTTTGTTATCAGTAACTGATATTACATTCTTTTCTTCGAATTCTTTTCTTCGACTTCACTCTTTCCTTTGTTCTCTTGCCAGAAAGGTCCGGCTGAGAAATAGCCGGCACGAACTTTTTCAAAATGTAACTAATTAGATCAGTTAGTTGTTTTATTTTCTTTATAACAAATAAATGAGTTTTCTTAGAATATATCTTTGGGTTTTGTTTTCTTAAAGTATACTTGCAAGGAAAAGGTCTCGATCCACCCCTCGTAATCAAGGTGCGATTATCCCAAAAACAGAATGGGATTAATCAGCGCCCTGACAGAGAATTCTGGTTTTCCCTCAGTAAATCAAAACCCCAAATCCAGCCTCTGCACCAGTGGTGGGTTGCCCCCGGTTCAGACCCGTTCGCAAGAACTGGTGGTAAAACCGGCGGGAGGCTCCGCCCACCGACCCAGACATCATCATAGGTGAACTGCGCATGCGCAGAAGCGAGTGCGCATGCACTGCGAACCGGTAATAAAGGTAAGTAGAACCCACCCCTACCCTGCACCCATCACGTCACATGGCCAAATCACCATCTGTCCCAACTAGAGCCATCCCTGCAACCACTCCTCCTCTAGATGCATGACCACTATGACCTTGACCGAAGAGAAGAATGCTATTATGTCTAACTACAGTCACTCCTCTAAATCCCCCTCCCACTTTCCCAAGCACAAGAAGCTGGCAGCGGGGAAGCATCTGGGGCTAATATGGCTTCCAAAGCTGACACTATGACTTCTGAAATTTATTATATTCATATCTAGAATATGTAGCTATATTCCCAGGGGAGGGATGTGTGTGTGCGAGAGAAGCATATAACCTCAGTTCCTTTTTAAAAAAATCCATTACTAGAAGCTTCTATTTAGTAGTCCTCAACTTACGACTAGAATATTCAAAATTTCTGTTGTTAAGTGAGACATTTGTTAAATGAGTTTTGATCCATTGTAAGACCTTACTTGTTTCATTTGTTAAGTGAATCACTGAAGTTGATAAGTTAGTAAGTCGGTTGTTGATTTTGCTTGTTAGACGGCAAAGGTCATCAATATGAATCATCTGCCAAGCATCCAAATTTTGATCACATGATCATGGGGATGCAAAGGTTGTAACTGTGAAAAGGTGGTAACTGAAAAATGGTCATAGGTCATTTTTTTCTAAACAGTTCATTTCTAAATGAAGTGTTGTAAATCAAGGACTATCTTGTATAGTTGTAGACTGGCAATATGCCTGAAATTTTGTCTTTAAAAACAAACTGTAAGGAAATCCCTTGATGCAATAATTTCAAACAAATAAAAGTTTAAAACTTTCTGCAAATTCATAGAAGCAGAACCCTTGGAATAAGACTTGATTTGAGTGGGAGGACATTTATTTATGAGCTGCACACATCCTGCTGTCAACTTTCACACGTAATCAGCATCTAACACATCACACACACACACACACACACACACACACACACACACAGAGAGAGAGAGAGAGATCTTGTGTCTGTATGTGCTCACGCATACTGTATATAACTTCTAAATAATATGGGTTTTTGAAGGTCTCAAATTCCATAATTCATAATAACCAAAGTTATTTAAAAATGCATTTATAGAAACTCTTGAGCTGTTAAACACATAAAAAATAAATAAACGTCTCTGTATATTTTCTAAAAATTCTTGCCTCACGCAGTCATTGATCTGACTGAGTCACTACAGTCATAAAACATTTCCCAATTAAGAAAAGATGAAAATGTCCTATGCTTCTTACTCAGTCTAGTTTTTCAGATGTCAGCCCTAGCTTCCAGAGCCAACTAGGTGGACTGAGGGAGCTGTGGACAAAAGCATCTGGAATAGGCTAGATGTCCATCGACCATTCTAAATTTCAGAAAGCAATAACATATTCTGGAACAAGCTTCTACAATATTAACATTTTGTAACCTGAAGTTCTTCAAAGACATAACTACTAGCAGGGCTGATTAGGACCTCTGCAGTGTATCATCTCAACATCTGGAGGGCACCAATTAAGCAAGGCCCTTCTAGAAAATCAGAGTGTGAAGAGCACAGAAATACTTATCTTGAAGTACACTTTCACTGCTGCTTGGCAGTCAGTCACTTTTATAGGAAAAAACGCTGAAGCACATTTTAAAGACATTATTGGGTTGCATCTGAATCTCTACTATCCTATCAGAACATCACTTCACTGAGGTATCACAGCTATCAGTTTCACTTGTGACAGAAACATGACACATTCTGCTCATTGACAGCTCTAACTAAAATTTAAAGAAAAATGAACCCAAAACATTATTATGATTCACAAAGCCATCACAATAAGCTAGTTGTCACAAAAAGAAGTAATTTAATGAATCCTATGTGAACCTATTAAACTAATTAGAACCAATTAGAAGCTTTGCAGAACTGATACTTCCATTCTGGTCTTTTTCTCAATCCAAAGTTTTGAAAAAGAAACATTTTTTTCCATTTCCCAATCATTTACAAATGGTTAACTATAAATAACTAAACAGCATTAGTTTTCATTAATTTTTGTTTTAATAAAACAGCTACCTTGCTTACAAAAGGCAATTTAAATATATCAGAAGTAAAACAGTTGTTTTATTTATATCTTTTTAATCAAAGAAAATATCATTTTCAGTTCTCTGAATCTCTTCCCAATTCAACTGTAGCTTAGCAAAAATAAAATTTTAGTTTCTATAGATTTTTTTTAGCAATTTAGAAAGGCAGTATATTTAATATAGGGGGTGTGTACACATAAGTTGTTTTCCTCAGTGCTACCATCTTATAGCTCTGCTCAAAATCATATTTAAAAATCCATTTGTTATGCATTCTTTACTGTTTATACCACTTATACACCGGTAAGTCAAAACTGGCAAGCAAGAAGAAGGATTGAGTTTACTTTAATATTTTCCAAGCCAAGTTATAAATTGCTTTTCAATCCCCAGAGAGGCATCTTTAATATATCAAGTCTGAATTCCATTTCTATTGTCTTAGTTACTCATTCTACTGCACCCCCCCCACCCATGGCATGCTTTGTATAATTGTGTAATTTAATTTGAATGCCAAGTACTGTTTAACCTAACATGTAGTCTGGCATGGGCAACATCACGGTCGACTCCTGGAGTTTACTACTTTTAAAGCCTGAGTGCATTAACCCTGTGAAAGTCTCCCTTCAGTTATGACATCTCTGGCACCATAACACTGTCAACACTGTTTTCGTACCAGCTATGCATATTTCCAGAGCTTGCGCTATGAGATTGACCAAGAGGGCACTGAGCTTTGGGGGGAAAAAAAACAGCATTATTCTGGCACCTGCAGAAAGAACCAGGAGACCAGCTGAAGACCCACTACAAATTTATGCTGCAGGTATCTAAGACACCTTCCTTTCTTCCAGAGAGGACCTTGAATGTAGAATGGGGGAAGAGAGTCAATACTTTTCTCTTATTCATTCACAAAAGCTGGAATTTCCCCCAGAGGAAGCAAAGCATGGATGTGCCACGGGAGAGGAAGATCTCCGGCTGATGCTCTCTTGCCACAAGGCTTTCCAGACACCACCAGCTGGTCACCAGCCCAACAAGCAGCATGGGGTTGGCAAGGTAGAGCCATTGACCCCATAAATGCTAATCTAAAGCACCCCACTCTCCCACCCGTCCCCATGGCACAAAAGCTGTGCCATCCCAGCCGGGCTCCCAACCTTTAAGGTGGGCATGGCTGTCCTAAAGCAAGGGGGTCTACTTAACTAACTACACCATCCGGCCCCAGATCTCTAGCTGGTGCATTTCATGCAAGGAAGGAAGTCCAAAGGGCCCCCCTTCCTCCGGGCGAACGGAATTGCTTTTTCTTGGTGTTTGTTTGTTTTTTTTTTCTTCTCTCTCTCTCTCTACAAAAATGGGTCAGGAGTCGTAGGCTTTAAGGCTTCGGGTACTGCGGCTTGCGCAAGCGGCCGGCCCCGTTAATCCACTCAGCCCGGGTCACTGGCGTAAAACTCCCGAGCGCCATTCTCCATAGCCGAGCGCCGGGCGAGAGAAGTCGGGGAAAGCCAACTCGCCACTGCCGTTGGATGCGCGGGGGACGAGGTGGAGGGGTGTCTTCTTTTTCCCTCCACCAGCAGCACCCGACCCCCTTTCCACGCCGGACACTCTCGCGTGGAATTGCCCAAGCGCTTTTGAAGCTTCGAGTTCAGCCGTTCCCCCACCTTCTCTTCTCTGCCCGGCCCCTGCCGGTTATTTTAACCTTTTCTGACAGCCCCGCAAAAAAACAAAAACGAACACCTTATCCTATACCCCCGTTACTCCCCACCCCCCCCCGCGCTCTTTCTCCACACGGCCGACCTTCGCTTCTTCCCTTCCGATGCCCTCCTTCCAGAAAAATCAGCAAAGTGGCCGGAGAACCGAAATTGGGCACGCGGGGCGCACCGGAGAAGCCGGAGCCTGAGCTCCGCGCGTCAACGGAATATTAGTAAACCCTCCAGCCTGAAGCGGAGGGAGGGAGGGAAGTAAAAGCCCAAGAACATGGCGATACGGTGGCCAGCGAGCCTCCCGAGAGGACTCTCTCTCTCTCTCTCTCTCTCTCCAAGCTGAGGAAACTATCCCGACCGGGTTAGGAAACCGGAGCCCCCCGCGCGCGCGCGACGAGTCCCTTCGCTTTGTCTCCAGCCCCGTCGAGCGGACAGCTCCCTTGCTTCCTAAGCCCTTTCCAGCTTCTGCTAAAACGCCTGGAAGCTTTGGCTGCTTTGGGGTAACCGCTACGGACACCCCCCCCCGCTTCCTTCCCCGCCCCTGCGACTTCAGGGACTGAGAGGAAGACGGAGGGGAGGCGGCATAAGAAAGCCGAGAAAAAACTTACTTGTGCCGTGGAGGCGCCGGCGGTGCAGAAGAGCGGGAGGGTGGGGTGGGGGGCGCGTTCGTCCGCTTGACTGCTTCCTCGCAAAAGCTCGCTCAGCTCAGCCTCGGCAGCCAGTCAGAAGGAGCGAGCGCGTGCGCCACGGCCCTCTTCCCAGTTGAATGGGATTAGCCGAGCGCGCATCCCGGCCTCTTGGAGCCGCCGAGCCAACGTTCGGGCATGCTCAGTCGGCTGACCTTCCCCGTGTAGAAAGTACCATTGAAGTGGAGGGAGGGAGGGAAAACGGGACGGGCGGGGGGGGGGGGACGCAAGGAGGAAAGAAATGGATGCTACCATCAAGAGGCGAGCTAAAAATAGACGCGGAGGGAGAAAGGGGGGAATTGCTGGAAGTTAAAGAGACAGGAGCCGAGCTGAGGAGGCGCTCTCTCTCTCTCTCTCTCTCTCTCTCTCTCTCTCTCTCTCTCTCTCTCTCTCTCTCTCTCTCTTCTCTGATTTCAGGTTCAAGCCTGGCGTGGACCAATGTAGCAGAAGAGCAGGATGCTCTCCTCACTATAAACACTATATGAGCACATCTAGAATGGTGGTAAGGAATGGTCATTAAGGAAAGAAAATCCCATGGTTGTATTAAAACTTGTATGAAGCATTTGTATGTGAATAGAATAGAATAGAATAGAATAGAATAGAATAGAATAGAATAGAATAGAATAGAATAGAATTCTTTATTGGCCCAGTTTGATTGGACACACAAGGAATTTGTCTTTGGTGCATATGCTCTCAGTGTACATAAAAAGACACGATACATTCATCAAGAATCATAAGATACAACAATTAATGATGGTCATAGGGTACAAATAAGCAATCAAATCATACTAGGAAACAATCAATATAAATTGCAAGGATACAAGCAACAAAGTTACAGTCATAAGTGGGAAAAGATGGGTGATAAGAAGGATGAGAAGTCTAATAGTAATGCAGACTTAGTAAATAGTTTGAGGGAATTATTGTATTTTTCGAAGTATAAAACGCACCTTTTTCCCCACTAAAAAGGGGTGAAAATGTAGGTGCGTCTTATACACCGAATGTAGCCCCACCCACCCACTGGTCCCCACCCTTTGGCCTCTGCCTTGCAGCAGTTACCTCCTTGCAAGCAAACAGCAAGAAAAAAACAGCTTCTTTCAGCTTCAGCACAGTCTAATTAGCACAAGTTGATTGGATCGGCCTCCTGACTCTCAGCTAATTTGCTCTCAGCTGTTTTGTGTAGGGCTCTGCTGCTTGCTGCAAAGAGGTAAATTGCTAGAGCAGATTTTTTTTTCCTTGTGCTAATCTAGCTATGCTGAAAACAAAAATGAGAGTAAAGCAGGCTGTTTGCTGCAATGAGGCAAAATTGTGCAGAGACAGAGGGAGATTTCTTTTTCTTCTTTTGCTCACCAAAAAAGGTAGGTGCGTCTTATATTCCAGTGCATCTTATACTCCGAAAAATATGGTAGTTGTTTAGCAGAGTGATGGCGTTTGGGGGAAAAATTGTTCTTGTGTCTAGTTGTTTTGGTGTGCAGTGCTCTATAGCGTCATTTTGAGGGTAGGATGTACTGCACCTTTTATTGTACACAAAATGGCAAAGAAAGCCTCTGGTAACACATGCCGTGCAAAAACATACACGTAGGTAAGTATCTTCTCTTTCAATTTTCTGAAAGAGAATTTGGCTCATAAGTAACATTTTTTATTTATTTGGCATGGAGTTAGCAGTCCAAGGTAATTGTCCTGCATTTCATTAATCCTGGATGTCCTATAGAAGCCACAATGACCCTACATCATAATACAATGATGCCATTGTATTAGTGTTATATAGCAGGTAATATTATGCAAATTGCATGATTTATTTAATTTGCATCATGATAATTGACCTATGATGTTGTTGGCCCCTTGCAGATGCCAAATGATTAATTAATGGTCTTTCTCTCTAGATTTCTATGCTTCAATTAAATCCCAAAGAAAGACATTATGGCAGAATTTGTGTCAGGCAGAAGGAAAATATGCAAATTCAGACAAAGTTATTTTGCTTGAAGGTTGTACAACAGAAAATGGCACCCGGTCTCTCTCTTTAAGAATAATAAACATTAAAAACACCACCAAGAAAAATATCAAAGAAGTTGCAGGCATAAGGTTAAAAAAAATATGAAGCAACTATGTAAGGGAGCTAATATTAGCTCAATTGAACTTTGGTATAGATGGACAGCGTATGGTTTGTCAATTGCATAATCTGTTCTCATCGATCAAGTTTATGCTACCAAAATTCAATGAAAATAATAATCCTTGATTTTCCCATTATATATTTATGAATAAGAACTTAAAGAGAAACGTTAGACCTGTGACAGGATTAATGCATTCATTTTGAGCAAAAACACTTGACCTTTTCCTTCCAAGTTCATAGCCATCATACTTCACCTTAGACACCAATATAAATAAATTAAGTTTGACTCCTATCCAGAAGAAAATTGTCTATCTTTCTGTGTTGTTTCATAAATAGAGAAGATCATTCATTCTTGATCCAGTCTGGTGTACCCAAGTGATTCTAATGATATAAGCAGTCACAACTAAAATATAGTCGTATTTTAATATTTTACAATTTCCTGGATGAATGTAGGTTCCAATATGTCTCATAAGCCCTGAAATCTATATAATTTTTTTCTTGGAGACAACATCTGTTAGAGCACAGCGGTGTCAGAGATTGACCTTTGTTTGTGAAACTCTTCTTGGGACAATCATTTCTATATGGTTCCCTTTGTTCTCCATATTCTAGAGAAAATGCAGCGTGCACTTTAACGATGTATTTAGCAGTCATGAATAAGAGGAATGCTTAATTTTGTGAATTCTATTTGTAGCCAATTTTGTCCTCGTTTAATTGCAGTGCTTAAGAGTTGTTCTGCTTTTTGAAATAATTATTTTTAATACCCCTAAAAATAAAAGAATAAATTATTTGCATTGGGAGCATGGACAGATGAGTAAAACACATTTGTATTCAATAGGAAGTGTGCAAATCAGAGGTGGGTTTCAGCAGGTTCTGATCACTTCTGGAGAACCGGTAGCGTAAATTTTGAGTAGTTCAGAGAATCGGTAGTAAAAATTCTGACTTGCCCTGCCCCCATCTATTCTCTGCCTTCCAAGTCCCAGGTGATCGGGAGGAAATGGGGATTTTGCAGTAACCTTCCCCTGGATTGGGGAAGGAATGAAGATTTTACAGTATCCTTCCCCTGTCATGCCCACCAAGCTACACCCACCAAGCCATGCCAGGCCCATCAAGCCACGCCCACAGAACCGGTAGTAAAAATATTTGAAACCCACCAGTGGTGCAAATAGTGTGTTCTATAGCAGCTCTAATAAATGGTATACAGAAGGCAATTCGGGTTCAACTTCTGCAATTAGAAGAATCAAGCTATGGAGAAAAAAAGTGGTTGAGGAATAGTAACATTATCAAGCACAAATCTGGACTGTTGGAAGAAATATCCATCTGATTCAGTTCCAAGTCAGGAGAAAGATGCTGGAAACATGGAAACCGATTGGAAAGATGGTTTAATGATGAACAGAACCACCAAGCACATGGTTCTGGTGCAGCTGACTACATGTAGTTGAAAGTGAGGAGTTTTTATTCCTTCTCTTAGGCTTTGAGCTTCCTATTCCTGTGCAAGAACATGTATTCTATTGGCTGTTGTAGGGGTCATAGCTGGCTCTGTAGGTTGTCTGAACTCTCAGGTTTGGTTGAAGTTTGGCTGATGCAATGAAGGGGCTTGGTTTTGTTTTTTTTTGCTTTAATTTATATGCTGCCCTTCTCCAGAGACTCAGGGCGGCTTACAATGTGTTAAGCATTGGGCAATTCCTATTGTGGCTGAGGCTGAACAAAGGTAACCCTACCTTTGTTCAGACTTTGCTGCAAAGAATTTGCTTAAAGATGGAAAAATTCAGCACTATCCACAAAGAGTAGTGAAGATGATGGAACTATGTTGACTTCTTTGATCAGAGAAAAGACATTGGGATGGCCTGGGGTGGAGATGTACAGCTGCGTATCATCAGCGTACTGATGGAACTCCACCCCAAAGCCACGGATGATCTCACCCAGCAGCTTCACATAAATGTTGAACAGAAGGGGCGAGAGAACCGACCCTTGTGGCACCCCACAAACGAGGCACCTCGGGGTCGACCTCTGCCCCCCTGCCAACACCAACTGCGACCGGTCAGAGAGATAGGAGGAGAACCACCACAAAACGGTGCCCCCCACTCCCAACCCCTCCAACCGGTGCAGCAAGATACCATGGTCGATGGTATCAAAAGCCGCTGAGAGATCTAACAGGACCAGGATAGAGGAGCAACCCCTATCCCGAGCCCTCCAGAGATCATCCACCAAGGCGACCAATGCCATTTCCATGCTGTACCCAGGCCGGAAGCCGGACTGGAGCGGATCCAGATAGACAGCTTCATCAAGGTACCCAGGAAGCTGTCACGCCACCACACTCAACAACCTTCGCCAAGAAGGGAAGGTTGGAGACCGGATGATAGTTAGCCAAAACAGCCGGGTCCAGAGCAGGTTTCTTGAGGAGGGGCCTCACCACCGCCTCTTTCAAGGCGGATGGCAAGACACCCTCCCTCAACGAAGCATTGATAATCCCCTGGAGCCAGCCTCGCGTAACCTCCCGGGAGGCCAGCATCAACCAGGAGGGACACGGGTCCATGACACCATCTAACCACCTCATCCTCTGCCATCCCCTTCTCCTTTTGCCTTCAATATTTCCCAACATCAAGTTCTTTTCCAATGAGTGTTCTCATTTGCTGGCCAAAGGATTTGAACTTCAGTATCTAACTATGTTTTATTGAATGGGTTTGGATATCACTAAGCTAAAAACAAGCTAATGTGCTTACTTGAAGCATAAACCAAATTGAAACATATTAATGATTATCACAATGTGGCATTTTGATTTTGGCTTCGTGTGAAGTATAAGTTGATATTGGTAAAATGAGATTGACTGGCAAACCATGATTTATGATTTCACAAGATAGGCAACTGTGCTTTATCATGATTAATAACCTCAATCCATATCTCGGCCGAATGTAGTTTTAACTGGAATTATGTAGGAAACAAGAGAGGCTATGGACATTAAGTTCACCTAACTCTAATTTTTAAATTATGTTTTGTCAAAAGACGAAATAAAGATGAGCACCAACACTGTGTAATGTAATGTGAGTGTTAGATTACTATGTTAAAAATAGCATAGAATTCTAATAGAAGAAAATTTGCACCATTATTGTCATAGAAGTACCAGTTTGAAGACATTAAAATGCAACAATGAAGACTAATAGAGTAATAAACTTGCTTCAGTTTAACAATAGTTATAAGTAATAGTTATATAAATTTCTTAATTTCATTATCAATATTTAGCAAGTGTTGCTAAATAAGTTTTTTAGAAGCATAACAAAAATATTTTTATCTGTTCTTAACTCACAGCTTCCCAGATTCTATTCCTTAAATGATTCTGGAATTGAAGTGAATCAAAAAGGCTGCACAGCTTATCATTCTCCATTATTATTGCAGCTCAAAGTGGAAAAAATTGTGATTGTTGAATGCCCTTTTCTGAAATTCCAAGGACAAACTGATATGAAAACTTCATAACTTCTATAATGTGTTAGCTTTTCCTACTCATTATGGTAAAGACATCATTTTCATTTCTAGCTTTTTTTTTACATATTTTAGAGACTGACTTTAGCAGAGCAAATAGTCATGCCCATTAATTTAATGATAAATAATGCAAATCAATGTCAGATTTTTCTCCACAAGTTAAATAATTAAATAATTATTATTTCAATTAAGTGATAATTTTTACATGACCTTTCTTTATTATAATATTCCCACTAGTTCATAAACAGTTTATTATTCCTGAAAACAACAAAAATAGAAAGCACACCTCTCACACCTTTTATCAATACTCATAATGTTAATAATATATAATGTAATGTAATACCATACCATGCCATGCCATGCCATGCCATACCATAATAATATAATATAATACCATATCATATCATATCATATACAATACAATACAATACAATACAATACAATAAGTTTCTTCACAAATTAATATTAGGACAATATAAAAAAAAGAAATATCGTACCTATTGTTACATACATTTTCAGTGCATATATAACATGAATATAAACTATTAATTATTTTAGGAATTATGTACAAAGATAATTCCAGAATGCCAACTGGATTATATATGTTTTAAGGAAGTTTCAGGCATAACTAGTAATGCAGAAGTAATTTACTTTAAAACAATATTTTATTTTAGTCATGGCCTGTTTTTAAAGGTCACATATTACCCTTGGATCAAAAATAATTGTCCACGTTGTCTGTATTAGATCAAGATTAAATTCATTTGAGAGTCAGATGGGCTTCTAAATATTTTTGTCAAAATCCTTAACATTATGATTGCACTAAAGTTTACTTCTTATAATAAATGTCTACATATATATATATATATTTTAAAAAAATACAAGCTTTTAATCTAAATAAATTTAATAAATATATCAAATAAATAAACTTGAAGATATCTGGAGTTCAACTGCCAGAATTCTCTAGCCAATGTGGTGACTGTGGAATTCTGGGAACTGAAGTCCATATCTTCAAACTTCCAGAATTAAAAGACAGACCTTGACTACTATTTCTTATAGATAAATTCTTATAATACATTCAGAGTATTTGTACAATTGTGCACTGGCAATAAATATAGAATTGTTGTTTAACAAACATTAAATGAACATCCCCATTTCTGAGGAAGGATATTACCCTATTTTTGGAATTTTCATAATCATATAGTTAGTGACCATTGCAAACAGAATAATGGACTAAATGGATTCTTGATCTGATACAGTAAGACCTTTTACCTATCTAAGTTCTATGAATTCTGACAATCATTTACTAAATCCCATATGTCAACTGTACCCAATTCAGAAATGGGTATATTTGTCCCTTCAAAGGGCACAGAGACTTAGTTAATCATCTAAGAAGTATCTGTTCAAACAACCCTTCTGTGTTCTCTGGAAGAGATATTAATTTTATGAATATAAAAAGGGTTTTCTGGATTAATGTACCACAAAGCTGAACATCTATCCTGTCATACACAGTGGAAGGCTTTAAGCTTACTTTTCTATCCCAAATAAATGAGGATTCACTGCTAGCGATCGCTGTAAGGCATTATACTTCCTTAGTTTTTCTCAAGCACAGTTCTGATTGGATTTTTACAAAGATAATGCCAGTGATTTATATGCGCAGTAGAAATTTCATGATGACATATTTAAAGCATCTAACTGCAAAGTATACAGTTGAATCCTACTACAATGAATGAAATGCAGTATATCTGATTTTATCATTGTCTACTTGCTGCATCCACCCATCCAATAAATAAGAACATAAATAAGAGTTCCTGTTTTCTGTGACAAGTTTCCCATTGGCAGGTTATAAATGACATGATAGAAAGGATATTCTGAATGTTCCTCAGCATTTAAATGCATTAAACTAAGGCTGAATGACTGGACAAAAGGTGAGATATAAGTAAAAATAGTAATAGTAGTGATAAAGTACCTAATTTACATTGCTATAGACTGTAAAGATAAATGTTTGGAGAAATTTGGTATTAGTCCTACCATACAGCAATAGCAATAGCACTTAGACTTATATACAGCTTTACAATGTTTTACAGGCTTCTCTAATCAGTTTACAGAGTCAGCATGTTGCCCCCGACAATCTGGATCCTCAATTTACCGACCTCCGAGGATGGAAGGCTGATGGAAGTCATATCCTTGAGCCATATCAGGAAACCAAATCCATAGGAAGACTAAAAGTACTTATATTAAGTCTGGCTATAATATAATCTTACAACTCTGCTTAAATAGCGGCAGAGGTCAATAAATACAAGTTCATCTTTTGGCAACCATAAGACCAGGAATATTATTTATTTATTTGTATCCTGCCTTTATTATTGTCATGAAAAACTCAAGGCAGTAAACGTATCCAACACACCTCTTCCTCCTATTTTTCTTACAACAACAATACTGGGAGGTGAGTTGGGCTGAGAGAGAGAGAGAGAGTGTGACTGGCCCAAAGTCTCCCAGTGGCTTTCGTGGCTAAGGTGAGACTTGAATGCACAGTCTCCTGCTTTCTAGCTGGTGCCTTAATCATTAGACCAAACTGGCTCTCAATATTATGCATTGTAAGAAAAATAAATTGACATGAGTTAATAAACAGGAGGAAGGAAAGTTAACAGAAGAATCTGTGGATGGATGGATGGATGGATGGATGAATATATGTTCAGGTAATCCTCATTTAGTTACCACAGGATCAGCAAAAGGCAATACTGTACATGTCCATACTTACTGCATCTGCAGGTTGCCATTTGATAGCCCTGTTTATTTAAGCAGCATATTGTTTTTATGGAAGGATGCTTGGATGTTGGGGCCCTATGACAAATTTGCAATTTAAATTTGCAGGATAGCCGTTGACCTCCGCTTTCATTTGCTTACAGTTGAATTTTGGTTGGACAAGTGCTTTAGAAACAACGGACATCTGCTTTGCAAAGTTATCCAACTTGTCAATCTTAAGGAAATACCGTATTTTTCGCACTATAAGACGCTCCAGACTATAAGACGCACCTAGTTTTTGGGGAAGAAAACAAGAAAAAAAATCTGTCTCTGCCTCCCAGCAATTTGCTTCCTTGAAGCAAACAGCAAGCTGGTCAGCTTCAGCACAGCTGGATTTAGCACGAGCAGCTGATTGGTGGTTGGATCGGCCTTCCGGAATGCTGCCGATCAGCTGTTCCAGGCTGCAGGAATTGCTGCCGCCTATCGCCGCCACCTATTGCTGCCTCCGTGTGCCCCATTTTGAGCCTCCACACATCCCGTCTTTGGCCCGTTCCAGGCGGCGGCAATTGCCACCGCCTATTGCTGCCACTGCCATTCAACAGCAATAGGAGGCAGCGGCAATCCTCACCCCATGGAACAGGCTGAAAACGGGACATGCGGAGGCCGAAAATGGGGCACGTGGAGGTGGCGATAAGTGGCGGCTATGCGCAGTGGTGATGGCAGCAATGGGCAGCAGCAATCCCCACAGCCTGGAACACTGATCAGCAGTATTCCGGGAGGCTGATCCAACTACCAATCAGCTGCTCATGCTAAATCAGGCTCTGCTGAAGCTGACCAGGCTTTTTGCTGTTTATTGCAGGGAGGCAAATTGCTGGGAAGCAGAGGCTGAAGGGTGGGGGCTGGTGGGTGGGCGGAGCTTCAGCAACATTTGCTCTATAAGACGCACAGACATTTCCACCCACTTGGGGGGGGGAGTGCATCTAATAGACCCAAAAATAAGGTAGATAGGATTTCCTGCACCATCAGCCCCATCACCTAGAGACTGGATCTGATTGTTGAAAGCTACTAGGGAGGTGACAGGAGGAAGGATATAGGCAGTTGAAATGGGCTAGATAATGAGATGATGTCTTCACATAGAGAAAGAGGATAAGCTTAAAGAAGACCTGAAAATATATGAAGTGATGGAATGTTTGTCTACAAGCATAGAAAGGCATGAAGAGATATACTGCATGGTGCTGATGTAAACCAGGTAGAGACACATTGATTTTCCTTTTTTCTCTGGTGTTAATTTCTTTGATTTACTCTTACTCCGTCTTCTGCACGTTGCATAAAACTGCTTATCCCTAAAAAGGAATGGTGTGACATGTATGTAAGTAAAGACTTGCTTGTTGTCACAAGAGAAATAAAAGCAGTTGCAGATAAAATCTTGCAATAAAAGTGATTACAAAATCCAGAAAATTCTATGGACGGGCTTCTACCGTGTTTCCCCAAAAATAAGACCCTGTCTTATATTTTTTTGAACCCCGAAATAATTGGCCTTATTTTCAGGGAGGGAGGTCTTATTATTTTGGGGCGCGTGGAGCAAGATGGGGCTCCTCTTGCCGTTTTACCTGATTTCCAGCTCTGTGTTTAAATATTTTTGGGGATGGCTTATTTTTGGGGGGAGGCTTATTTTAGCGCATGTGCTCAAAAGCCTAATTGGGCTTATTATCAGTGGATGTCTTATTTTTGGGGAAATAGGGTATATTGATTTAAAACTAGCATATCTTTATTTATTTTTCTACAGTATTTCTTCCACATTCTCTGTCATCATCAGGTTGTTGTAGATTTGGAGGGGGGACGACAAGTTTTTATATAGAGAAAAGAAGGATAGAAGGGACATGATAGCCGTATTCCAGTATTTGAGAGGCTGCCAGAAAGAGGAGGGGATCAATTTATTTTCCAAAATACCAGAAGGCAGGACAAGAAACAGTGAATTAAAGTTCCAGAGGTAGTATTCAGCAGGTTCTGACCAGTTCTGGAGATCCGGTAGCAGAAATTTTGAGTAGTTTGGAGAACCAGTAAATACCACCTGTCAAGTTTACAAAAGATGCCCTAATTAATTCATGAGCCATGATCCAAACTTCAAAGGAAATATAGTCATTTATTAGGAGCGACATTCCGGCAATACTCGGATGCAGTTAGGACTGATCCCACGTAGATTTACGATCCCCTATGACCCTGTCTCTCCCCTCCTCTCTGGCCATGTCATAAATCACATTCTCCAATTACCCACTTTGGCTGGCTGTGAAACCTTACACCCTCCTTCTGATTGCGGTCAGAAAAAATGTATGGAATTCACTTCAGTTCTCCCTCCCTCCTGCTCATGGCAACTTGATTTTTGGGATTTTGCAGTATCCTTCCGCTGCCATGCCCACCAAGCCACACCCACAGAACCGGTAGTAAAAAAATTTGAAACCCACCACTGTATAGGATCTCTTGCTTGAGCAGGAGGCTGGATTAAAAGACCTCCAAGGTCCCTTCCAGCTCAATTCTGATTCTAATTCAGACAGGAAGCCACATTAATAGACACTTGCAAGTCTGAAAGTAGAAACATATCATCACTTATTACTTTTAGCAGCATGATCCATTAGGGCAAATCCTAAATTTCTTTCTTAAACTACTGGGGGCTCCTGCCTCTCTTCTCTGATTGTTTCTTAAGGCAGCCTTTCTTCTCCTCAGTTTCCCAAGATGTGCAAAAAAATCAGTTCTTAGAGGAATGGAATTGATTAAATCAAGGAGATAAATAGACATATAAAGATAAATAGACATATAAAGCCACAGCCTATTATTTTATTAGAAGAATCCCATTGGTTTGCAATGGAAAAATATTTTCCTTTGGCACCTGGCATTCCTAAACTGTCCCTCCTCTTTAATTTATGAAATATGCTTTCCTCCATATTCCTTTATTATTATTATTATTTATTAAATCACTATGCTCCCATCTCCCAAACAAGGTTACTCTTTCTTGCTTTATTTTTCTCATTTTGATTTCTGAAGAAAAACGGGTGCAACAAGGGACTGAGGTCCATTATCATATAACCTTTATTTATGAATATGTATGCTTACATCATCAGTTGCTTGTGTATTAGTTTCTCCAACCCTTTTGAAATGAATAAATATGAGTGTATCTCTTTTGTTGGGTGATGTCTCTCTCAATTTTCTGTGGGAGGAATCCCACTAGCACGCATTGTTTAATTAATACTGCAGTGAGTCTTAATGATTTCCTTTGGGTCCTGTGTTTGGATTCCACAAAGGCCATCCACACATTCTCTTATAGCTTTCTTCTTAAACTACATACTTTATGTATCATAAAAGTAAACAGTGATGCTCATTAATGGAATTCTGAGACCACAGATGCATTGATCTACAACTCTCATGAACTACTCCCAAGGTGAGGCCTTTAAAATTGTCTGCTTCAGGGGTGTCAAACTCAAGGCCCAGAGGCCAGTTGCAGGAAGCCGTTGCAGCTGAAAATGGAGCTCTGGAGCCCATTTTCACTGGCAGAGCATTTGGGCCACCACAGGTGCCCCCGACATGAGTGATGTCGTGCTGGCCACACCCATCTCGGGGCCCCAAGGTCAAACGCATGCTGCAAAAAGGGGATTGAGGGGTTTTTTAGGGAAACTTTTTGATAGATTTTTAAGGGATTTTAAGGGGTGGGAGGGTTGTGTGGGTTTGGGGGTTAACCCACGGGGGGAGGGGTCCGGCCCAGCTGTTAGTGGGGCCACGGAGGGTGCAGATTCCGGGGGTAAGGGGGACATTAGAGTCCATTCTGTCGAGGGCTTTTCTATCAATGTGTTGAGTGGGAGGGGCAGATACGGCGGGAGCAGGGGGCCGCATCATGTGGTGGGGGCGCGCACTCGCTATCTTCGAGCGGTGGCGTGCCCCGGTCCCCATAGCCCTTCTCGTATCCCAGGCAGTTCAGACTCTCAGGGCCCGAGCCTTCGGCTGCTGTCGTGCAATGCCAGGTCCGTGGTAAATAAAGCCCCCCTCATTTGCGATCTTATTCAGGAGGGGGGAGCGGACCTGGCAGGTATTACGGAGACCTGGTTGGGCCATGAGGGGGGGTTTCCCCTCGTGGATATGTGCCCACCAGGTTTCCGAGCATTCCATCAGCCGAGAGCTCAGGGCAGGGGTGGGGGGGTGGCGGTTATTATAAAGGAAAGTCTTGATCCGAGGGAGACCACTGTTCCACAGATAGCCAGATGTGAGTCCCTTTTTGTGAGATGGGGTCGTGGAGTACAGATGGGCTTGTTGATCACGTACCTGGCTCCCTGCCGCGTGGCAACGGCCCTGCTTGAGCTGCTCAACGTCATAGCTGAGGTGGCGGTTGGTACCCCCAGACTTCTAGTCATGGGGGATTTCAACCTGCCATCTGTCGGCGAAACGTCTGAGGTGGCTCGGGAGTTCATGGCTTCCATGACGGCCATGGACCTTACTCAGTTAATTCATGACCCCACTCACATGGGTGGACACACTCTGGACTTAGTTTTTGTCTCTGGTCAGTGGTCGAGTGGCCTTGATACAGGGGATATAGTCATCGAACCCTTGTCATGGTCTGACCACTCGCTCCTTCGACTGGACTTTCTAACCGCTGCACCCCGCCGCAGGGAGGCGGGACCGACCAGGTGGTTCCGCCCCAGGCGCCTGATGGACCCTGATAGGTTCCAGATGGAGCTTGGGCCATTTCCTGAGACTATGACTCACGACTCGGCTGAGGACCTGGTGGCCGCCTGGGATAGTGCGGCTGCCGGGGCCTTGGACCGTGTCGTGCCTTTGCGGCCTCTGACCCGGCACCGAACTCACCTAGCTCCTTGGTTCTCCGAGGAGCTTAGGGAGATGAAGCGCCGGAAAAGACGCCTGGAGAGTAGTTGGAGGACCAGCCGCTCCGAATCCGACCGAACACTGGTGAGGTCTCATATTAAGACCTACCTAGTGGCGATAAAAGCGGCAAAATCTAGCTATTTTGCCGCTCTTATCGCGTCATCAGATAATCGCCCGGCCGCCCTGTTTAGGGTGACCCGCTCCCTCCTCCATCTGGAAGCGCGGGATGACCCCTTGCAGGGCCGAGCTGAGGACTTTGTGCAGTATCTGTATGACAAAATCGCTCAGATTCGGGAAGGGCTGGCCTCTGACTGGGTATGTCCGGATGGGATGACTGAGGCAGGTCTTGAGAGTGTTATCTGGGGGGAGTTCGATCCTGTGGCTCCCGAGGACATGGACAGGGTCCTGGGACGGCTGAATGCGACCACATGTTTATTGGACCCGTGTCCCTCCTGGTTGGTACTGGCTTCCCGGGAGGTGACACGAGGCTGGCTCCAGAAGATTGTTAACGCTTCTTTGAGTGAGGGGGTCCTGCCGGCCGCTTTGAAAGAAGCGGTTGTGAGGCCCCTCCTCAAGAAGCCCTCTCTGGATCCGGCTGTTTTGGCTAACTATCGTCCAGTCTCCAACCTTCGCTTTGTTGCGAAGGTTGTTGAGAGTGTGGTAGCACAACAGCTTCCCCGGTACCTGGATGAAACTGTCTATCTAGACCCGCTCCAGTCCGGCTTCCGACCTGGGCACAGCACGGAAACGGCATTGGTCGCATTGGTGGATGATCTCTGGAGGGCTCGGGATAGGGGTTGCTCCTCTATCCTGGTCCTGTTAGACCTCTCAGCGGCTTTTGATACCATCGACCATGGTATCATGTTGCACCGGTTGGCGGGGTTGGGGGTGGGGGGCACCGTTCTGCGGTGGTTCTCCTCCTACCTCTCTGACCGGTCGCAATCTGTGTTGACGGGGGGGCAGCGGTCGACCCCGAGGCACCTTGCTTGTGGGGTGCCACAAGGGTCGGTCCTCTCGCCCCTTCTGTTCAACATTTATGTAAAGCCACTGGGTGAGATCATCCGTGGCTTCGGGGTGGAGTTCCATCAGTACGCTGATGACACCCAGCTGTACATCTCCACCCCAGGCCACCCCAACGATGCCCTTGAAGTGATGTCCCAGTGCCTGGAGGCCGTGCGGGCCTGGATGGGGAGAAACAGGCTCCGACTCAACCCCTCCAAGACCGAGTGGCTGTGGCTTCCAGCGTCCCGATATAGCCAGCTGATGCCATCGCTGGCTATTGGGGGCGAATCACTCGCCCCCACGGAGAGGGCTCGCAACTTGGGCGTCCTCCTGGACGCACGGCTGTCTTTAGAAGACCATTTGACGGCCGTGGCCAGGGGGGCTTTTTATCAGGTTCGCCTGATACGCCAGTTGCGCCCCTTTCTAGATCGGGACTCTCTACGCACAGTCACTCAGGCACTAGTCACTTCCCGCCTGGACTACTGCAACGCTCTCTACATGGGGCTCCCCCTGGGGTGCACCCGGAGGCTCCAGCTGGTCCAGAATGCAGCCGCGCGGGGGATTATGGGGGCGACGAGGCGCTCCCATGTGACACCTCTCCTGCGCGAGCTGCACTGGCTCCCGGTAGTCTTCCGGGTGCGCTTCAAGGTGTTGGTGACCACCTTTAAAGCGCTCCATGGCTTAGGGCCGGGGTACTTACGAGACCGCCTACTGCCACCAATAGCCTCCCACCGGCCAGTACGCTCGCACAGAGTGGGCCTCCTCAGGGTGCCGTCCGCCAGACAATGTCGGCTGGCGACCCCCAGGGGGAGAGCCTTCTCTGTGACGGCGCCCACCCTCTGGAATAACCTTCCCCCGGAGTTACGTATAATAACAGACCTCCGGATTTTTCGTCGGGCCCTGAAAACTTATTTATTTCAACTAGCTGGGCTGGCTTGAGCTAAATTTTAAATTGGTTTTAAATTGGGTTGTTTTAATTTACGGCCAGAATATCTAATTATTTTAATACTGTTTTTTAAATTTTGTATGTTTTGTTTTTACTTAGGCTGTGCACCGCCCTGAGTCCTATTTGGAGAAGGGCGGTATAGAAATTTAAACAAATAAATATAGAAATTTAAACAAATAAATAAACACAACCCTGATGCGGCCCTCAATGAAATCAAGTTTGACCCCCCTGGTCTACTGCGTCCATATACAAACATCAGATTTGATTTAAAATTTATTAACTACTAGTTGAATACCGGTGCTCCACTATGAAACTACGTGATCGGGCTTGATAAACCGTTTGAAAATTAATGAGTATGATCGGCCTCTCCTCTTCCCTTCTCTCTCCCAGTCTTGCCCACAGAAACGTCTCTTATCCTATCCCCTTCTCTCTCTCCGGCTTGCCCCACAGAAGCCTCTCCTGTCCTATTCTCTCCAGAATTATTTTCAGGTTGGGAGGGGGAGTAGAATGTCTAACTAGCATCAGAGCGTGTTAATAATAATATAAGAAATACTAATGATCTGATGGTCATTTTGAAAAATCCTTTCTTAGCGAGCACATAGAAGCCAAGAGGAACATATATGTCAAATTTTAAATTTGTAGGCTTTATGGTTCTGGAGATTTCGTGATTGCGGCGTGAGTGGTTTTCACTTTTAGATGATAGATAGATAGATAGATAGATAGATAGATAGATAGATAGATAGATGATAGATATTCAGTGGCCATCAGAATCCTCAACTCTTTCCTGTCTGCTGCTGTCTGTAAACAGGGACATCCAATATTTATGAGTCCCCATTTAGTTTAAATATTCACAAAATCTGCATTCATGTACTAGGTATCATGGTTTCCCATAGTCCTTTAAAACAGACAAACCTAGGAAACCAGAGCAGGTAGATCAATCCAAAGAGATTGGGAAGAGTTTGTCCAGAGCTTTTTCAGCACATACTTCAGGCTATCAATAATAGATGATGTAACACTGAAACGATAGGGAGCGGCACTGAAATAATCTGGAATAATCTCTTTGAATCGGCTTAACCCACAAAGAAGCATGGATCTGTTGTTTAAAAGAAATTTCACTTATTCAAAAATAGCAAATATGCCAAGGATGATGAGGGAGCAGAAGAGAAAACAATCCCATGGATATCAGGTTAATGTTGAAGTATTGATCACGGAGCTGACTTCTTAAACAGGAACTCGTTTGTTCTATTCCATTTTGATGAAAGCATTGATGGAAAATGCACTTCCCAATGCCAAGATTTACTTGAGACGCTAGTAAGACAAGCTGCTTTGCTTACATCTACAAAAACAAAAGCGCTTGTAATTTGACAGCCATGTCTTTAAAAAGAAAAGAAAAGAAAAAGCAACTGACTTCTATTGATTAAATTGGTTATTCCCCTTTTAACAGTTGCACAATTGACAATGGGTTTTTTTTTCTTTTAAAAAGAATCCTTTATTTATTCTGTTGTTATTGTTCTTCCATTCATAAGCGAAACTATTAGGCACAAAAATATTGGTATGAACTCTAGTATAGAGACTAGAAATGTTTACAAAGTTATTTTGTAACACATAAAATGAATTTGGGCACCCAGCTAAGAGATATCAGAGGGAAAAGCTGAGCTTAATTAATATTTGTTCTATCTGAGTCACAAATAGTTATGGAAATTTCATCTCTCTTTTATTTAATTATACTCTTTATAAGTATATGTTTAATCTGTAATTATATCTTCATTTGGCTGTTCTGAGCTAGATCCTATACTCTACAGCATTTCATAAACTCATAAACATAAAGAATTTTTACTTCTTTATCTTCTATTTGATCTTATTAGCGCTCCCAATATTTCCTTGGTTAACGTGCCAGCCATGGCTTGGATCCAAAGTCAATCTTTGCAGCAGAAATATTCTCTCTACCCAAGAAAGCTGTTCTAGGTTGCCTGAAGGCAATGAGGAAACTCACCCCGGATCTGTACTGAAAAAATGGAAGACTTGCAAATAAATATGTTCTTCTGAAATCCATGCTGTGGCTTTGTCAGATATTCCCGTTCTTTTGTCCATGTTTAAAATGTCTACCCATTTGAGTTTAAAGTTGATCCATCAACAAAAATGTATATAGGGCATATTGGACTCTCTAAAAATACTTCCCCAAGAATCAGAGATGGGTTTCAGCAGGTTCTGATCAGTTCTAGAGAACCGGTAGCAGAACCGGTAAATACCACCTCTGACTGGCCCCGCCCCCATCTATTCATTGCCTCCCGAGTCCCAGCTGATCAGGAGGAAATGGGGATTTTGCAGTAACCTTCCCCTGGAGTGGGGAGGGAATGGAGATTTTCCAGTATCCTTCCCCTGTCACGCCCACCAAGCCACACCCACAGAACTGGTAGTAAAAAAAATTTGAAACCCACCACTGCCAAGAATGTATTTAAAATGATAAATAAAGGGGGGGGAGTTTATGCGGGAGGTGTAAGAAATTTGAGGACATACTAACACTCATGATCAAGTGATTATTTAGTATGTTTTGGGTATTGTGTGTTAATATATATTTGTACACTTATCAGAAAATATTTAAATTTTTAAATGTTAATATATATACTAAAGCTGTTCAACTGTAGCCTGTAGGCCTCATGTAGCCCTAGACTGCTAGTAAGGCTGCCTCACAAGGTCATAAACTTTTAACAGTAAGTTTGTTGTTTATAATACACTGACTACATTATATATTTTATATGTGGCCCAAGACAATTCTCTTCATTCAATGCAGCCCAGGCAAGCCAAAAGTTTGTACACCCAAGTACTTTGGAATTTCAATGCTTATCAGATATTGTGGTTGTACAAAATATGGAGGTGATGACAAAAAGAGTTACCGTATTTTTCGGAGTATAAGACATACCAGAGTATAAGACACAGCTTATGGGGAGGAAAATAGGGGGGGGTAATTCTGCCTACCAGGTATTCATCTGGCTAGCATTCTTAGTCTGGTCAGCTTCAGCACATTAGTTTGCTGGTTTTTATCTCCTGCTTGGGATAAAAAACAGCTTCTAAAGCACAACTGATCTTTGGAGAGAGAAGCAATGAGAAAAGCAGGCAAACCACGGAGATCGCTTCACTCACTAGCACCTTGTTAGGGCTGAAAAAAAGCTTCGAAAAAGCTACATTCAGAGTATAAGACGCACTCAAATTTTCAGTCTCTTTTAGGAGGGAAAAAAATGTGCCTTATACTCTGAAAAATATGGTATATTAAGAAATGGGGAAAGTGATATTATTCCACTTGTTAAGGAATGATTATCCGAAACATGTAATCTATCTGTTTTGGAAAAGATAAAATTTTTCTACCAATCAAGGGATGCAGAATTTCATCTTATTATGGCAGAGATTTTGTGATATGTTCCAATAATACATTCTACAATATTGTTGACATTATAGTAGCAAATTCATTGGTAAACTAGCAACTACTGATAAGTATAAAAAAATATTTTTCTTTAATTTATATATCACTGAAACGATACCACTTTACCTTGCTTCAGGTACTGTATGTGAATAAAATAACATTGTAGATATATCAGGGGAGAGGTTGCCAGAGAAGGCCCATTATCTAACCTACACCCTGGATATTTTACAAGAAGAATTATCAGTCATCTCTAGGTGTTGTGGCCCGCCAGCAGCCAGTGGATCTAGCATCAGATTCGGATAGTGAGGAGGTTGGGGAGGAACATGGGCCAGTCCTGGAGTCTGGGGAAGGCTCTGATGAGGGCTCTGCGTCGGAGGCAGAGAGAGGACCAGGACCATCTACCAGTTATCAGCTGCCTTTGGAGTCAGACATCAGTGAGGCAGACAAACAGCTGGAGCCTGTTCCCAGTGTGAGTATGTGCAGAGTTGCCAGATGAAGGGAACAGCTAAAGAACAAGTGTCAACTTGGGAATAAAGCCACAGGTGGACGATGAATGGCTCCTCCCAGAGGGAATAAAAGAGGAGTGAAAGGGGAGTGGCATTTGCAGCAGACAATTAGTTCATTATTGCATTCTTGCCAAGTATTATGGCATCTGAAAGATATTGGCCTGGCCACTCTCCAAGCCTGATAAAGATCGGTATTTGTGAACTATCTTGAAAGACTGGGAGAGGAAAGACTTTGCTGGAGAGAAATTTACTGTAAATTAAATAAAAGGGGTTTATCGGGATGAGGACTCGGCTTCGTGCTGCTGGGGACGCCTAGGTCAGAACACTAGGTAACCAGACTAGATAGTCTAAAAGTGTTCCATGAGTGCCTCTCTTTTTTTCTCAGTAGCTCAATTTTGGGAGATACCATTTTGCTGGCACACTCACTAGCTGAGGTTGCAATGAGTAACCATCGTAGAATCGACCAGGTGATCATAATTGAAGAAAGATACATGAGGACAGAAACAACACTGGGTTGGTTGGTTGGTTGGTTGGTTGGTTGGTTGGTTGGTTGGTTGGTTGTATATTGCAAGTGATTGGAAGCCATTTGATTGGTCACATAAATGCCAGCAGAATTTAGTAGTCCAGATTTTAAATTTGGACTCAGGAGATCCAAATCTCCATTGACTATAGACCTCACTGAGTGACTTTGGATTAATTACTCACCAGGGCATCCTCATTGGCACTCTAATGAAAAAACAATCTCTTGCCAGATCTAATTGGTTCTCAAGTGGATTTTCATTCATGACGAATTTCCCCCATCCTACGCACTGCCCATTTCATCTTTGAATATAGGAATGCACAAAGCTTGTATTCTTTCAGACGTCCTTTCCTGGACTACAGTATCTAGGACAGCAATAAGTAGCCTCATGATCTCTTGATTTTCCTAATCCTCTGAAATCCTATCCAGAAATAAACTCATTATCAGTAGTATGGATCACACGTCGTGCTAATTTCTTTTGCTAATTTTCTTAATTGTGAGCCAGGCTACTAGAGTGAGCTCCATAAGCTATCGATAAAAATATCCCAGCTCAGCATTATACGTGAACACAGCCACTGAAGAACTTAGGAGCCAGTCAGCCATGACCCTTTCTTAAAAAGGCCTGTTAGTGTTGGTTCTTTTTAAACTATGCATGCTCTTGTTTGAGTCTAATTTGTTTTCAGTGTATCACCCTTTCTTTTTAAAGAAACATTAACAAGTGTTAATGTTCATTTCCAAGCAATCTTTTGTATTAGAACAAGATATTTATTCCTGCTTTGGTTTTATGGGTTATGGCTCTTGGATGCATATATGTATTTTTTTTTCTTTTGAGATTCTATCAATATGCAGTTTTTGTTCACATGTTTTATTAAACTGGAATTTGTCAGTACCTCTGCATAATTTCAACTGGTGTTTTTTTTTAAAAAAAAAATTGATTTATATGCCGCCCTTCTCCGGAGACTCAGGGCGGCTTACAATGCATTAAGCAATGGCCTTCATACTTTTGTATATTTATACAAAGTCAGCTTATTGCCCCCACAAACTGGGTCCTCATTTAACCTACCTTTGAAAGGATGGAAGGCTGAGTCAACCTTGAGCCTGGTGAGATTCGAACTTACAGTAATTGCAGACAGCTGGTGTTAATCACAATGCTTTTAGTCTGCTGAGCCACCAGGCCCATAATTGGGCCTGGTGGCTCAGCAGACTAAAAGCATTGTGCAAAATATTGTTTGCAATCTCCCTAAATGTATTGAGTTTCCTATATATATTTGAGGGGAGGGAGGGAGGGAGGGAGAGAGAGACCGACAGACAGACAAACAGAGACAGAAAGAGATAGAGAATAAGCGAATGTTCAAGAATTTTCCGGTCATCTATAAAGATGCCTTCTGAAAGACACTATAGAAACAAGTTATACTCACTGAATAGCCCATCTTTATAAATTCAAAGTTATTTCCACACATCCACAGGCATATTTAGTGCACAAAGGTTCAGAAGTATTGAAAATAAATATAAAAGATATTTTCTGATTTCTCTTAGGCTACTGCTGACAAATAGCAGGAATCTGATAGAGAAGGATTTACTGACAATAGTAAAAGCAAGCCATGGATCAAGAAAAATCTTTTCATAAACGCTGAAGAAATACTTGAGGTAAAGCAGAAGGTAAAGGAATTTGCAGGAGTACTATGATCCCCATCAACATCACCCTTATTGCAATTCATTGTCACTATCGCAGTTATCTCCCACCCTTTCTCTGAGAGCTCAAAATACTTCTTTATTACTCAATATAAAATATCTCTTATAGGTTTGTGAGATGGGATCGGTTGGAATAATTAACATCCACATTCTTCTTATGAGTTCCATGGCTGGAAGGGACGTGAACATGGATTCTCTTCATCCCAGCTCAATTCTTTAAACCTGCACTTTTAAATATCAGATTGTGGAAGGAATTCTTATGTTGGGAATATATAAGGATTGTTTAAACTGGGAAACCAAGAGTTGTTTTAAAAATATTGTGAAGCAACCACATCAACCAGGTTTGATAACCTTTTTTGGAAATTACCATTGGTAATCCTAACATTTTTGTTCTCATGACAATTTCCCAAAGTTTCGAAAGTTAGTCTTGCAATGAAGGGAGAATGATCCCTGTCATCTGATTGGAAGACGCCCTTCAAGTCTGTGATACATGAAGGGAGATTAAGGGATGTTATCATGTAATTGATTGCACTTGATCCCTAACCTTACCAAAATGTGACTTTAACCTGAGAATAACAGTCACACACTATTTAAATCAAAACGAATTAAAATGAATTAAAATTAAAAACAAATTAAAATGTAATTGGGATAACCTCTGGCTGGTATTGTAACCATTCCTTCTTTGAGCAGGATTCTCTGATCTCATTTAACGATCTTAATAATAAATTTGAACCAGCTTTCTTGACATATCCAGAAAGAGCTTCGTTATCAGGGCTTATGTTTGCATTCTTGCCAAAAGCAATTTGGTACTGAGAATCTAAGTAGATGCCCTAATTTAAATACTATAGCTACAGTCCTCAAATAGGTCCCAATGGTAATTAGGTTGGGAAAAACCCATCCAGAATTGGGGGTGGGGGTGGGAGAGCCAAACATTAATTAATTTTAAAAGGTGATTATTTATCTGGGAGTTAATAGCAATACCCGACTGATTGCCTATGACAGGAACAGATGTAGCTGAGCATAATTTGATAAAAATTAGGATAGTGATTCCACTTTTGGCATGGCGGTCGTCTGCAATGAAAAATATCCACTAGCTGTATGTCTACGGAGATTCGTAGTCATCTAAGCCATGGCTGTCCCCAGAGTGCTTTTTCAAGAGGTAACTGGAGTTTCTTTGTTTTTCCTTGAAGACATTTTGCTTCTCATTCAAGAAGCTTCTTCAGCTCTGAAGTTACAGAACTGAAGAAGCCTCTTGAATGAGAAGCAAAATGTCTTCAAGGAAAAACAAAAGAAGTCAGATTGCCTCTTGAAAAAGCACCTTTGGGACATCCACCAACTATACTTCATATCTGGTGTAAAAATATATAACATTTATATAACATTTTGTAAAAAGGAATGAAATAAGGTGCTCATTCTTTTTGCAACCCCCTTCTGCTATATTCCAAAATATCAAAATATTTCTTTCTGGGTGTTGGAAATCATTCCCTAAGGAATGGCTTCTTATATGTTTTCAGTTTTGCCTTTGAGAATGAAGAGAATGAGGACCCAGTTTGTGGGGGCAATAAGCTGACTTTGTATAAATATACAAAAGTATGAAGGCTATTGCTTAATGCGTTGTAAGCCGCCCTGAGTCTCCAGAGAAGGGCGGCATATAAATCAAATTAAAAAAAAAGAGCAAATATGTTAAATTATTTTGCATTACAGGTTCCTCTTGAATTTTAATGATTGAGTGATGGGTTTTGGAATGAGTTACATATTTTACGCATGTTTGATCATGTATTTGTAGCTCTCTAGAATTCATTACACTCTTAGCCATATGATTGATTTCATTTTGACTTCCATTGTTATTTCTCCACATTAGCTGTTCAAAGTTGCTTCTCACACATGATGCCATTTGAAAGTCAGAACATTTGCAGAATTGCTGTAAAGTAGATGCAAGTTCCTTGGAGAAAGGGGCTTAGACACGTCAGAGTTAGTTGCTTGGGGTTGGTAGATTTGTTCCTTCAGGTTCTGAAGACCAGTTGTTGAAAAGCTATGTGAGTCCACATAAATATACAGTTCCAATAGATCTTTCTTTATATCATCTAGTCTTTGGAGAATTTATGCTTGATATTGACTAAATAGTTGATTTTTCATTGAGGCTTCCTCTATCAGTTCTACTAACAATGTGACTGTTGGTTTTGTTACAGATAGCTTTGCTGACCAGGGGTGGGCTTCAAAATTTTTAGCAAGGGGTTCTCTGCCCTGTTGCTGAGTGGGCTTGGCCATGGTGGGCATGGCCTACTAGCCCTCCTGCACCACGGTGATGGGGCATTTTTGCCCTCCCCGGGCTCCGGAGGCTTTCCTCAAGCCTCCAGGAAGGCGAAAATGGCATCCCTTCTGGCCTTCCTGAACTTCTGGTAGCCAGCCAGGAGTGGGATTTGGGGGTTTTCTGAACTGCACAGAATCTTAGCTAGAGGTTCTCCTGAACCCCCCACAGTCCACCCCTATTGCAGACTGTATTCAAGGACCTCACATCATTGTTACTTTTTGCCTCATCATTAATTTTCTTGGCCCATGTTCAGCATTATTATTCAGATAATAATGATCTTATAACAAATCACTTGAACCATGAGTCTCACCGTTTTCATCAAACTAGATATTCCCACATTTTACCTAGCATTGAAATAGTTGAGCTATTACATTTGACTGAAATTTCCAGTTCTTAGGAAGCCATTTAATTCTTCTCACATCAAACTGTGACATTAAAATACAAAGAGGTGGCTTAGATTCTTTTAATGATATTTTTATTAAACATTAGAATTAAAAAGATAAAATGTAATAATACAAAGAGTGAAAAGCAGAAAGAAAAATTAAAGAATAGAAAAATAGAAAAGAAATAAAAAATAAGAATACAGTCAAGGAAAGAGAATGATGGTATCGAGAATGAACAATATAAAAATTTATTGTTGGTTGGCACTTGGTTTTTTTTTTTTAAATTTGATTTATATGCCGCCCTTCTCCGGAGACTCAGGGCGGCTTACAATGTGTTAAGCAATAGCCTTCATACTTTTGTATATTTATACAAAGTCAGCTTATTGCCCCCATAAACTGGGTCCTCATTTTACCTACCTTAGAAAGGATGGAAGGCTGAGTCAACTTTGAGCCTGGTGAGATTCGAACTTACAGTAATTGCAGACAGCTGGTGTTAATCACAATGCTTTCAGTCTGCTGAGCCACCTGGCCCTTTATTTAAGAATAGTTAAAAAATGGACCGTCTAGCTATTCGTTCACTTTCAACAAACTTATATTTTATTCAACACTAAGTTATCTAACTAGTTTTTCAATATTGTGGCAGAAAATACATAATAATATTTGGGACTCGGCAAAGTCAGAAAATCCACTGAGTATTCAAGTCATCTTTGCAGTTTTTCAGATCCATTTGAAAGTGTCTGATTCAACCAGCCAATGCCATTTTCTTCAAATGTTTGACTCAAAAAAGTTATTTGGTCAAATCTCATTTAAACCAAATCACCCATTTGAAGTTTCAAAACATTCCTAATATAAATCATGCCTTTGTGGATTGTTCACAAACCATGATTAAACAAGGCACAAATTAATGCTGTATATGAACAGGTCAAAGAGACACCTTTTTCCATTTATTGTATCTATGTTTCCAGATCATCTTTAGATTGTAGCAGTTCTGGAAAACATGCAGAAAACTTCAGTGGAAAGAAGAAAACTACCATCCAGTGTTAGGTGTAAATCTTTATCTGACCTTTGTAGGCTGCATTCAGAGAGAAATTGACTGACTTTCTATTATAATTCCAGTATACCCATTTTATAAAAAGGAATATTTGTATTCCAAGGATATTTGAGAGAGGCAAGGTACATACAATAACCGAAGGGCAGCTATACAAACTAAATAAAACAGTGTGACATTAAATATTAACATATACAGTATGTACCACTTAATAACCACACTTCTGTAAAATATTACTGAGAAAATTAAAAGATAAGAATCATTCAACAAATATGCTAATCATTGTGATGAAGTACTAATCTTTCAATGTCTGAATCAGGCTTTTGATAACTATCTCTCTGGCAAACCAAAAGTTCCACATTCTTATTATTAAGAAAATATAATTAATAATGATGGATCAGACTTGTGAAAAGCTTTCTTTTCTGTCTAATGCTGTCATTCTTAGTTCCACTGGTCAGGTGCCTCTATAAATAATCATCTTGTATTTTATACATTCTGTGAAACTGTCTGAAGAATTTCAAGCAGGGGTTGTTGTTAACTTAAATTGTGTTTGAACAGTTATATAATGTGCATGTGAGACAGAAGCTGTTCCACATGCGTCATTAGATTTATCATGGTTGAAATATTTCTGATAACAATGTGATATGATAATATAGACTATACTAAGGGCATATAAATGTTAAGCTTTGGGTGACGTGGAAAGGTTCACACTCTAAAATTAACTTTTGTTTCACATTTTAACTTTCTATATTTGTGTGCTGGTTCCTAATAACAAAATCTTACCCATAAGAAAACTAATATACAGATTTTTTTTGTTTGTTCTTGATGTGCAGAAAGGAATGTTCCTGAGGTTTTGTTGTCCAAAATTATAACTCCAACTATTGATTAAGAAAAACGCAGCAGATGACAAAAAAACAACAGAAACAAAAACAGATAAACTGATCAGGTGAGTTTTTCAAAGTTGGGAGTTGTAGATTTGGTAGATTTTATGAGATTAAATATTTCTTGAGTTTTATACTGCAAAAATAAAAGAAAACTGGGGAAGGGTCAATTTGAAATTCTTAAAGGAGTGTAATCATGGCATATTTTGAGGATGCCATTTTGCCCTTTACTCCTCAAAAATGCACCGCCGCCCCCCCCAGTTCCCCCCAAAGTATAGGCCAAAATGGAAGGAACTGTCTTCTTCTTCTGTCATATCCATCATTGGACATTGGCAATCTTGTTGGCGATCCTATTTTTATCAACAGTCACATGAAAAAGTGCTGCTGAGTTTTGTCCAAACCAATCCCTTAGATTTTGAATCTATGATATTCTTTTTCTGCCTGGACCTCATTTGCCTTCAATCTTTCCCTGGAAGATTAAGTGAAAGATGCCGTATTTTTCCAGGTGTCGCATCACATGTCCAAAGGGAGCTCCAAAGAGCCATGCTTTGCATCCCCAATATAGGGCAATGAGCATTTCCACAATATGCTCTACAAATTTTCCATGCCATCAAAGAGTGTTAAACCTTGGGGCAATCTAAACTATTTTAAAGAATAGCCATTAGGGCTGATCAGTAGATTTAGGCCATTATTCAATGTGACACTTCACTCCTGGGGAAAAAGGATAGGAGTCAAGCAGGAAAAATATTCTGTACCCACCAAAATGGTCTCTTTCCCAGTCTTCAGAAAACCCATGATTAGCCTAGAACCGTGATGGCGAACCTATGGCTCGTGTACCCAAAGTGTCAGAAACCAGAAGAGCTGGTGTTCCATTTTCCATCGTGAGCATGCGTAACCAGAAGACTTGCTGGCCAGTGTGCATGTGCGCGCCGGAAACCAGAAGTACCATATCCAGCGCGCGCATGCCGCCTGGGCAGCTCCTCTTCCTGGTAACAGTCCTGATGACCCTCACACGGACGCGAACCGCACACTCATGCGCTAAGTGCTCCCTTTTCATCACTTGGTGCTGAAAGTACGAAAAGGTTCACCATCACTGGCCTAGAAGCTCTTCTTAGTCTTAGATTTAGGGGCCAGACTTAGCCCGAATGTTACAGATGTGATAGAACAGGATTTCTCAACCTTGGCAAATTTAAGATGAGTGAACTTCAACTCCCAGAATTCTGGATTCTGGCTGGAAAATTCTGGTAGTTGAAGTCCACATATTTTAAAGTCACTAAGGTTGAGAAACATTGCTCACTATCTCTTATCATGTTTTCTCTAAGGACCTATAAAACACTGCCCTACATTTCTTTTAAAAACCAAGGTCAGTATTCTAAATATATCCTAAATGGATTATGTCATCATATACGTACCGGTGATGGATCAATATGTTATTTATGATAAAACACAGAGGGAGGAATCATCTGTAAATGCAAATCAATACCCAACATAAAAACAGACTAACAGCTGCACTGATAAGATATCATGAAGGCTTGTTAGAAATAAATTGCTCTAACTGCCACTTGCTATTTTTAATCCCAGCTAACAGTGCGAAGATTGCTAGAATCAATAGGGGTACAATATGGCGCCAAGAGTATTCTATCATACAGCATTCAAGATTCAGATATATCACAAGCTGGAGTCCAGTGAAATAGAGATGTTCAGGCAACAATAAACTTTAGCCCAAAGGATCTACAGAGCTTTAGACATATTTATTTTCTGCAGTACCAACTGGTAAAATAATGCATATAATAAATAACTATGGCCTGCTTAAAGCAGCAGAGATATTGTAAATCAAAGTGTATCTTGTTGCCAGAGGACGAAGTGGAATTAGAACAATCAATAGTATCAGTAAAATTTAGATTTATTGATGTATCATAAAATTTCAGATACAGACATTTTCCCAGCTCTGGGTGATTTGAGTCCACATTAAAAATAGGTAAAGTCAGTAGCTTCAAGATACCCAACTATAAGGAAACACTTTTCCTACTGATCTGCCTAACAAAACAGTATCTGAAAGCTAGAGAGGTTGTGAGGAATATCTGATGGGAAGATTTTTGAATTTACACACAGCACTGGCCAGGCATCTTGAGGATATTTTAAAATACATTTTCAGCCGTGGGTATTTTTTAGCAAAGAGTATGGCTGTCCAAGGAAATAAGTCTAATACTATTCGTTTTCTCATTGAAGAAATAATAATATTTTTTTGAGTTTCTGCAGAGCATCATCTGAAAACAATTCCTTTACAGTTTAGAGTTTTCAAATGGGCAGTCTTTGCTCCATGATTTCATTAAGACTGTGGTCCTAAACACACAGTGACTCTGGACCAGGGGTGAAATCTACTTACCTTTCTTACTGGTTCAGAAGTGCACGCACATGCACAGAAGGTAAAGAACACATTACTTCCTGGTTAAAATCAGGAAGTAACAACACCCAGGTGGGTAGGCGGAGTTTTGCTCTGCCATTGCTACTGGATTGCTGAACCACCCGGCACAATCGCTACCAGATCACCCGATCCGGGAGGATTTCACCCCTGCTCTGGACATACCAGACACTTGAGCTAGTCAGTTGCTAACCCAGTTAAATCTCCTTTTCACTAACTCCTGGCCACACACACTCACAATAATTTGGTAAAAATCACAATTTGGGAATACAAAGCTGTACCTATCTGCTTGAAAAATACCAAGGATTTAATAAAATTGTACCAGAAGTAGCCTGCAGTACTACATTCTAACCACTGCGCCACCACAGCTCTTTTTATATCCTTTATATATCATATCCTTTTTCTGCTTTTCTGTGATTGTTTGCAGTGTCTTTCTATACAGCAAGGAAGGAAGAGACTGAAAAGGAAAAGTAGTTGAAAGTAGAGATTTTTTTTTTCTCACCAGTGTTAAATGAGGCAAGCTTTCTTAGAATGGAAAGGGAAAGACCACATCCGAAGAAAATGTGTTCTGTTTCTGCTTCTGTTTCTTCTAGGGAATAATGGCAGAGTGAAGATTTGTGAAGATTTGTGGCAAAAGACAAGGAAATGACACTTAGCTGCCAGCTGCCTGCAATTACTGCGAGTTTAATTCTCACCAGGCTCAAGGTTGACTCAGCCTTCGATCCTTTCGAGGTAGGTAAAATGAGGACCCAGTTTGTGGGGGCAATAAGCTGACTTTGTATAAAATAGAACATTGCTCAGGGGGGGCCAAAAAGCCCTACTAAGCAGGTATATACAAAAGTATGAAGGCTATTGCTTAATGCATTGTAAGCCGCCCTGAGTCTCCGGAGAAGGGTGGCATATATAAATTGAACTGATAAATAAATAATAAATTTATTTTATTTTTATTTATTTTATTTAAATTTGTATACCACCCTTCTCCTAGTGGACTCAGGGCGGTGTACAGCCAAATAAAGTACATTGGCTCCTTCAACTGGAAGGAGAAGACTTTATCCACTTCTCTGGATAAAGAGAAGACACGAGATTGCCCAAGCTGTGCTCCATATAATAGCTTCTCATGTGGAGATTGTAAAGCAGCAATCTCCAGAAGGTGGAAGAATCAAGACCTGAATGAATTTGCCATATTTGCTCCAGCCATAAAGGATGTTAAGTTTACATTTCACTTGCTAACAATTTTTGGAAATTGACTATTTATTGCTTTAAAAAAGTTGGACATTTTCAGAACGATAAATTTAGGAATACACTGGGTGAATAGAACTTAGAACTTAGAATAACAGAGTTGGAAGGGACTTTGGAGGTTTTCTAGTCCAACCCCCTGCCCAGGCAGGAAACCCTACACCACTTCAGACAAATGGTTATCCAACATCTTCTTTAAAATTTCCAGTGTTGGGGCATTCGCAATTTCTGCAGGCAAGTTGTTCCACTTATTAATTGTTCTAACTGTCCTTAGTTATAAATTGCTTCTCTCCTTGATTAGTTTCCACCCATTGCTTCTTGTTCTATCCTCAGGTGCTTTGAAGAATAGTTTGACTCCCTCTTCTTTGTGGCAACTCCTGAGATATTGGAACACTGCTATCATGTCTCCCCTAGTCCTTCTCTTCATCAAACTAGACATACCCAGTTCCTGCAATTGTTCTTCATATGTTTTAGTCTCCAGTCCCCTAATCATCTTTGTTGCTCTTCTCTGCTCTCTTTCTAGAGTCTCAACATCTTTTTTACATCGTGGCGACCAAAACTGAATGCAATATTCCAAGTGTGGCCTTACCAAGGCATTATAAAGTGATATTAACACCTCACGTGATCTTGATTCTATCCCTCTGTTTATGCATCCCAGAACTGTGTTGGCTTTTTTGGCAGCTGCTGCACACTGCTGGGTCATATCTAAATGGTTGTTCACTAGGACTCCAAGATCCTTCTCACAGTTACTACTATTGAGCAAGATATCACATATACGGTACCTGTGCATTTTGTTTTTCTTCCCTAAATGTAGAACCTTGCTTTTTTCATTGTTGAATTTCATTTTGTTAGATAGTGCCCAATGTCCAAGTCTGTCAAGATCCTTTTGTATCTTGAGCCTATCTTCTGGAGTGTTGGCTATTCCTGCCAGCTTGGTGTCATCTGCAAATTTGATGAGTTCTCCATCTATCCCCTCGTCCAAGTCATTGATGAAGATGTTGAAGTGCACTGAGCCTAAAACAGAGCCCTGGGGTACTCCACTGCATACTTCTCTCCATGTAGATGCAGTTCCATTGAGTACTGAATAGCTTCAATTCTTTATGCAAGAAAATGAAGATGTATTTTTATAATTATAAGTTTTGTAATTATGAATTTTAATTAAATTTAGAATTTAATAAAAACATCAAAAAGCAAGACACGGTTTTGTCTTTAGAAAGTCTTAAATGGCGAGTCTTAAGGACTCAAAAACGTTGAAATATTGGATTTTGGAATATTAGAATATTTTTGGAATATTGGATATTGAGACTTTGTAATTTTAAATAATGCATTTGTCAACCCTGAATTTTACTGGAGTGTGGGATTGTTTGTATCCTGGGGTGTTCTAATGTTAATTCAGTCTGACACAGTTTTGAGCTGGAGGAAGATGGAGTCTTCAGTCACCACAGCATAACTAGCCAATGAGTCATGCACAATCCAATGGCTCACTGACCGGAGGAAGAGAGAAGTGCTAAGCAACCAGCTGTCGTCTTGGTTGGACAATGTGACCGATTGTTTTGGAAACTTTAGAAACTGAAACTTATATTGGGGTGAAGAGCCTGGGAACTTTAGTACTGGCTTTTCACCAATAGTGCCAAGATGATGTATCTAAATAAATTTGTTCTTTGAGGAAAAGCAATGCCTCAAAGTTCGATTTATAATGGGTGCAGTACTTGGAGCCTGACATATTTGTGGGAAAGAATAATTGTTTTTGATATTGAAGACATTATAAGACAATCAACAATCAAGTTTCCCAGCCAGTCTCGCAATCGCTAGCCCCCCTCCCCCATCCAGCAGCAGTCACTTACTTACCTGCTGAGAAGGAAAGGGAAGGGAGATTTCTGATGGTCCCTCCCAAATTCCCACAAAGAAATTCAATACGGAAGTCAGCTGGAAGTTGGAAACCACTTCTGCTCCCACTGCATTTTTGTCCTGCTTGGTCATTCTTTTTCTGTGTTTAAGTAAGGAAATATCTCTAATCTATTAGCATTTAAATTGGCTTTAACTGTTTTTCTACTTTAACTGATATTTGTGAGTTTCTTTTCTTTAAAGGAGAAACTCTCCTTTTTTTGTCATTTTAAATTTTAATCTTTTGTTCGCATTAGGATATTGAGACAGCTTTATGACTTTTAAATGTGGATTTGCCTACAGCTAAGATTTGAGATGTGGAATGATGAATTTTATATACCCTATATTAATTAACATTATTTTAAGACTCTGGTCTTTTTGCTGATACATGTATTGGAGAAGACATTGCTTATTGGATTTATCTATAGTAAAAAAAAATGAGTTATGGGATGAAAACTTTTGTATTTGTTAATTAAGAGGTGGTGAAAAGATAGTGAAGTAATTTATACTTGTGATGGGATGGGAAGTTACTTTTTGGGTTTTTAAAGTTTTTTTTTTCTTTGCTTTTCACCCTTTTTCTTTCTTTTTTAACTTGTACTGTCTTACTACTGTAATCAAAATTTTTAATAAAATTATTATTAAATAAAATGTGCACCTTTCTATATGGAAGATAAAATGAACAGATGTTTTCAGGGACCAGTTATGTTTAGAGGCAGAACATTGAAAAACCAAATGTGCAGGTATAGTAGGTGGTACGTCGCTCAGCAGTAATAACTGTGAGAGGGACCTTGGAGTCCTAGTGGACAATCACTTAAATATGAGCCAGCAGTGTGCTGCAGCTGCCAAAAAAGCCAACACAGTTCTAGGCTGCATAAACAGAGGGATAGAATCAAGATCACATGAAGTGTTAATACCACTTTATAATGCCTTGGTAAGGCCACACTTGGAATACAGCATCCAGTTTTGGTCACCACGATGTAAAAAAGATGTTGAGGCTCTGGAAAGAGTGTAGAAGAAGAAGACCTCCAAGGTTCCTTGCAACTCTGTTGTTCTATTCTAACCCCAGGAAACCATTTGTAGATCCATTGTAACTTTTTAAGTCATAGCCAAAATTGCCTTCATGTTTCTTAAAAAACATCCCTTACCCACTGCTATCCTTTGTATCTTATGAGAGCAAACACCGTTCTCTGAGTTCAAAATGAAAAGGTCCTATTGTAGTAAATATCTATCTGGCTGCACTTAGCCTTGTTACAGAGCTGGTAATTTAGTGCTATCTATTAACCAGTGTAATGACCTTTAATATTGATCCTATTTGCCATCATCATCTCAGCATGATTTAGAATAACAATCCATTAGATTTGTTGTTTGGAAGCTGGTTTATAAGGAAAAAATACAAGAGACAAACACACACATACACGCACAAAAACATACACAGAGGGGGTGGGAAGAGATTCTCATTTTCTAGTTACTGAGTGAGGAAAATCTCATGTTCTTCTCTTCGGTAAGTCAGATATTATCAGTCAAATCTGCTACGTTCTCAGATTCATTATACACTTTATAAGACATGATTATGCATTACAAACTTGAATCAATGAGCAGATTCCTGTTTTATAGTAATGAGCCCCATTTTTTTTAAAAAAAGGAACAATAATGGAATAGATCAAAGGCCTACTTATTCAGCATTCTGTTCTCCCAGGGCAAATCAGATTATTATGGGAAGACTCTGAGCAGAACATCAACCAAATATTGTGCAAAGAGATTCTGCTCCATCACAAATCACTCGGCCTCAGTTTAATTCAGTGAAAAGGGCTCCTGGGCATGTGCTGGACAAAGTGGGGCACAATAAACAGAGTTTAATGTGGTCTGTTTTAAATTTGTAAGGAATACATATTCATGTTAATCTAAAGATTCTGACTGTAACGCTTATGAAAATATTAGAAAGAATTTTAGAAGAGAAAATGAAAAGCCTAATGTTTGCAAGAGGTAATGGACTTTCCTTTCCATAAACAGAGCAGAGGGTTGGTGTTTTATTTGTCTCCACACTACTAATCCTGGTTTTACAAAGTGGCAGAAATTACAATCCTTCCACAAGTGGATAGCATCATTTCTCAACTGAAATTTCTGTTGAAAGAATGCAGTTTTGTGAAAATTGTCATTTCAATTAGCATCACCAAGCCATTGTTCAGGTGATATAAAACATGTGCTTATTACTGCTATTTTGTCATAATGATTACTCTAGTAGAGCTTACTAGTTGGAGAATAATCATAAATATAGTACTAGTCTTCCCAAGGGCATTATTGAAAGGAAATTGCTCCACAGCTAGGCAGAGGATAATCCACATTTTCCTCAGTAATATTACAGAAGTAAAACTATGTCATTTTTTGCCAATTATCAAACTGCAGAGGAAATAGTGTCCAAGTAACTTGTCAAAATGCTATATTTGGTAAGATAACCAAGCTTCTGTAAAGGGAAGGAAAATAGATACAATTCACCTCTAATAGGAAATTTCTATGGAGATTCTCAGTCATCCAGGTCATGGTTGTCCCAAAGGTGCTTTTTCAAACGGCAACTGGACTTTGTTTTTCCTTGAAGACCTTTTGCTTCTCATCCAAGAAGCTTCTTCAGTTGAGAAGCAAAAGGTCTTCAAGAAAAAACAAAGTCCAGTGGCCTTTTGATAAAGCATCTTCGGGACATCCTCAAAAGAAAAGCAACTTCCTCAAAATATAATTTTCATCTGGTCTTCTGACTCTGCCATGCCAAAATAACTTATTTTCACACACTGAAAGAGTTCACATATTTTTTTCAGGACATGATTTACTTAACCATGATTGTTATTTGTAGTGGTATATTTGAACTTCTCTTGATTTAAACAGAGCTCAACACCTGATGGATATGTCCATGTTATGTTATAGATAGCAGCATAAAGGTATTTTGCCATTAGCTTCTTTTAGAATGTTTCTTTCCCAATCTTACCCATAGTTCTTAAATGTTCTATTGGTCTTCTAACTAGATCTAGATATTAACCAGGTCCAACACAACAGTCCAACACAATTTTACTGAAATTGTGCTTGGTAAATGAATGGGTGCATATAGATCTTGTTTACTTAACGCTAGGAAAGAAAAGGAGAAGCATTCTATTGGATGTTATGGAGATAGAAACATCAAAAATAACATCAACACCATACCATTCATCAGCACATCAGATGGAGTGCTAATGCCATCATTTCACCACAGCTTCATGGATGGTATTGTGGCTAAATATTTGTGCCATAAATACAATAAATAAAAAGGCACGTGGAGTAATCTTATTTAGGTGTCAGTGCCTGAACTATTTAACTAGTCAAGGGGTAGAGCTACAAATTAAATCCTTCCTTCAAAAAATCTAAAGGACCGTAAACATGTTCAGCTAAATATATCGTAAATCCTTTAAGTATTTAGAAATTCTTAATGAATGACTGAAAGCTGAACTATAAAGAGCTTGAGAATCTGCATCCCTATATTTCCTCAAGCTCTTCTCATTGATATCTTCAACTGGTAGGTATTTTTCAGAATACCTACCAGTTTGCAAAATTCCAGATCTACTGAGGAGTTTTACTCAAGTTTGAGGATCTCCTTGTCTACAATGAGTAAGGGAAAGGAACTGGAGGAGAGTAAGATGTGAGGAAGTAGAACAATCTATAACCATTAGCTGCAGACATCAGCATCTTTGCAACCATCAGAGTCCCACAGGTTGGATTGAACTGAATTTTTAAAATCTTTTTTGGGGAATGGGTTTTAAAGGTTAAACTGCAAGGTTTAAGAACCTTGCAAGAACCTCTGCAAGATTTAAAGCACCAACAGCATCTCTTAAATATCTGAAACATCCATTAACTGCTCCAAATTTGAAATCCTTTTGTCCCTTGACAATCTTATCTGAATGAAAGAGATATGCAGGGGTGGACTGCTGGGGGTTTGCAGGAGTAAGGGAGAACTTCTAGCTAAGATTCTGTGCAGTTCAGAGAACCCCCAAATCCCACTCCTGGCTGGCCCTCCCTGCCCACCCTTCCCTTCCCCTCCCAGGAGTCCCCATGGGGCCCATTTTGGATGCAGGTAAGTGCAGGGCGCGCACAGAGGCTCAGGGAGGGTAAAAAATGGGCTATTTCCATCTTCCAGACGGCCTCCAGAGCCTGGGGAGGCCATTTTAGCCCTCCCGGAGGCTTGAGGAAAGCCTCCGGACCCCCCCCCCCCCCCCGTGGTGCAGGAGGCCGACTAGGTCATGCCATCATGCCCACGCCCACCCAGCAACTGGGCAGAGAACCTCTTGCTAAAAGTTTTGAAGCCCACCCCTAGAGATATGTATATGTGCAGAAAGTTACCCTACATGCCTGGAGAGCTTATGGAAAGAAGGTGCATATGATTAATAATCTTGAACTATTGAGGTCCTAACTTTGTATTAGCCAAATAAGTGATCCTTATTCAGATGTCCCTGCTTGATGCAGGGCTCTTGAAAATAAAACCAAAGCATTTCAGGAATTAAGGTTTAAGGAATATTTCGATAATACAGGGTAAAGATAACACATACATCCATCAATAAGTTTTGTCAGTTCAAGTCAAACAGACCTGTTTATCAATTCAATAACCGGCCATCAGTCATTCTAGCATTCTTTCAACTAACTTTTAATTAACTTTTAAAACTGAATATAGAAAACATTCTTAGCCCACACATCTCATAGGGTTGTTGTGGGGAGAGAGGAAATAGGAGGACAAAGTATCTGAAATTTTCCATCTGAAATTGTGACTGACCTCAGTGCTTTCTGATATTAGGGACTCAGTGGCTAAGCTTATCGATCGAAAGGCCAGCAGTTCAGCAGTTCGAATCCCTAGTGCTGCGTAACGGGGTGAGGTCCCATTACTTGTCCCAGCTTCTGTCAACCTAGCAGTTCGAAAGCACGTAAAAATGCAAGAGAAAAATAGGGACTACCTTTGGTGGGAAGGTAACAGAGTTCCGTGCGCCTTCGGCATTTAGTCATGCTGACCACATAACCACGGAGACATCTTCGGACAGCACTGGCTCTTTGGCTTTGAAACGGAGATGAGCACCGCCCCCTAGAGTTGGGAACGACTGGCACATATGTACGAAGGGAACCTTTACCTTTACCTATTATGTCTTCTAACTACCCAATGAATACATTTCAGTCCAGCCCAGTGTACCTATGGGATCATTTTTTTAGCTATATCTATAAAAATGACTACATATTTCATTTGATCTGTTCCAAATCAGAATGTCAGTGGGAAAAATAGTTGAAGCTATATAAAGCATTGCTGCAATTCTGCCAAAATATATTGGCTAGGATATGAAGATGCTTAAAAAAGAGTTTTCAAGATTGGGGAGTTAGGGTTAAAAAACTATTAAAATAAAACATTGTCATCTTTAGAATTTATTCTCTTTTTTTTTCTTTTTCCTTCATTGAGATGAGATCAGCAACTAATTTCTAGCTACCAAACTATAATTAGGCTAGCTTTTCATCCGTTTACATTTCACTGGTGACATTTTCAAATGAATGCTCAGGAAGAGATAGAGTAAATGAACATACTGACAGGCTTTGGAAATTTCTACACTAGCTGCCAGCAATACAACATTTCTGTACTAAAATGTCAATGTTAGACATCAGATGTCATTTTCGATCACTCCTAAAAGTCTCAGCTATTCATACTAGACCAGATGTTAAATATCATGAAAGAACACTGAAGTTGTGCCTACATGCATGCAAATACAAGATATGTTGGTTTGTGCCTTTATCATTGCAAGGATTTGACAACTGCTTAGAAAAAAGGAAGTACAATAGACAAAGAAAATTATAAATTGTGCTGGCAGAAAAATCCCCTCCTCCCAAAAGTCTAGAAGATGGACTGATAAAATAAGACATTTTGAAAACTTGCTGCATCAAACTTGGAATGTGTTGGAATGTCAATTTTTAAAATACTTCGTAGAAACACAATCATAAATAGATTAGGATTCTCTAATACAAGTGAGGTTTGCACTGGAAGCAAACCATGGGTGGGCTTCTGGGAGTTCGGCAGGGTTCGGGCGATCCTCTAGCCAAGGATCACTAGGGTTCGGTGAACCCCCAAATGCCACCACTGGCTGGCCACACCCACCCCACCCCTCCCAGGAGTCTCCACACAGCCTGTTCATCATTCCAGGTAAGTGCAGGGGCTGCACAGAGGATCTGGGAGGGCAAAAAATGGGCCTACCGGAGGTTCCAGAAGTCTGGAAACAGGCCTGTTTCCAGCCTCTGTAGGGCCTACAGAGCCTGGGAAAAGCAGTTTTCACCCTCCTGGAGGCTCAAGGAAAGCCTCTGGAGCCTGGGGAGGGCGAAAAACACCCCCCGTGCCATGGTGCAGGTGGCCAACTAGGCCACGTCCACCATGGCCATGCCCACCCAGTGAACCCATTACTAAAGGATCTGAAGCCCACCCCTGAAGCAAACTTGAGGAGAGTGAAATAGTTACTTACAGCTCTGTTCTACCAAATCATTTACACCAGGGGTCCCCAATCTGTGAGCCACAGCCTATTAGCAACTAGGCCATGTGAATGGCCAGCTGGTGCAAACGTGTGTGCACACATGGCCCCACTCATGCGAGCATCACAAGCACTCTCAGCACCACTCGTGACCATTATGAGTACTCTCAGCCCCACTCATGCAAGCAACAGATGTTCACACACACATGTGTGTGCATGCACTTACTCCTCCCATAAAACCATCTCCTCTCCCCCAGCCCTCTGCTCTGGGTTGCCAGCCCAGAAAGGTTGAGGAACTCTGATTTACACTCATTCTCTATTGGAAAGAAAAGAGTTGTGAGAGGAAACCATATATTTAGTCAGGGCCACTCATATTTTTTAAAAATATCATATTGCAAAATCTTTGGGGCAATGATATGACATATAAGTTGGCAAACTGCAGAACCTGCACTTTGAGTAATACCCAAGCCCCTCTTAGGAGATTGTGAGTTTACCCAGATTATACCAAGAAATCCATTTGGCTTTTAAAAAGGCTGAGGAACACAGGACATTATTTTGAATGGATGCTGGATAACTGAGAAAGCCAAAGAATTCTAAAAAGCAGTCAGTGTGTGCTTCATTAATTATAGAAATGTCTTCGTTTGTGTCAATTACGTCAAGCTGTAGAAAGTGCTCAGGAAAAAAATGGCAATCCTAGAACATCTCATGAAAAACTTATATACTGTATATATATAGATCAGGAAACTACAGAACATGGTGAAACAAACTAACTCCAGGTTGGCAAGAGAATGTAACAAGGCTCCCCACTCTCATTCATCCAACCCAGGGGTCTTCAAACTGGGCAGCTTTAAGACTTGTGGACTTCAATTCCCAGAATTCTGGGACTCAGCTCCCAGAAAATGAAAAACTCCCAGAGTTCAACTCCCAGAAAATGAATATAGGTTGGATCAGAGGTCTTCAAACTGGGCAGCTTTAAGACTTGTGGACTTCAACTCCCAGAATTCTGGGACTCAGCTCCCAGAAAATGAAAAACTTCCAACTTCAGCTCCTAGAAAATGAATATAGGTTGGATCAAAGGTCTTCAACCTGGGCAGCTTTAAGACTTGTGGACTTTAGTTGAAGTCCACAAGTCTTAAAGCTGCCCAGTTTGAAGACCTCTGATCCAACCTATACTGTATTCATTTTCTCTCCCTTCCCCGCTCTCTCTGAGTTCTAAAATTATAGAAAAAAACTTCAGTAACCTGCACTATGCTGATGACACTATCTTGATAATCGAATATGCAAAGGATCTTCCAGCCCTAGTACTAAAAGAACCCAGTGGAAAAAAATGGAACTAAAATTAGAAATAAAGAAGACCAAACTAATGACAAGTAGAGCAACCAGCCTTAGAATTGGCAATGAAGATTTAAAAGTGGTTGACAACTTCTGCATTAATGGATCATGTTATGTTTCACTCATTATTGCCTTAATGCCCCCAGCCCCATAAGCCTATCCACAAGGACATATGAGTGATAGAAGGAAGGTTCTCCATCCTTCATATATTAGATGAAATTCCAGATTTTTAAAATATGTATTTTATCATATTAAATAACAAGGTAATGATGTATTCTAATTAGGCATCTCAGTCAAGAGACATTGAACAAACTTTCAAACCTTTAAAAAGTGTTTAAATAAATTCTTTTGATATGACTGTGCTGTCATGCTCACACACACATACATAACTTTGGTTTAGTGAGTTTATTAATATTCCTCCACCAAAAAGTCCCTTCACCAAAAACCCAGAACTGTCCCAATTAAGTCCAGGTACAAGCAGACCAATGCTAGTCCTCAGAGCAATAGCCAATGAGTCCACAAAGCACTTGAAAGTTTCCCAATCAAAATAAATTCACCAGGCAAAATTAAATCCACAATATAAAAGGGTTCACAAGGCACGAAAAGTCCAGAGTTCTAGGACCAACACTCTTCATACTATACATAAATGACCTTTGCAATCATATTATAAGCAACTGCCTTCTCTTCGCCAATGATGTAAAAATATTTAACACCACAGACAATGCTGCTACCCTTCAAAAAGACCTTGACTTGACGGAATGGTCAAACAATTGGCAACTCCAAATCTCAACCAACAAATGCTCTGTCTTACACATTGGCAAAAAGAATCAGAACACAAAATACAAGCTGAGTGGACACGACCTTGTAGATGACTCTCACTCTGTCAAGGACCTTGGAGTACTCATATCTAATGATCTAAGTGCCAAAGCCCACTGTAACAACATTGCCAAAAAGGCATTAAGAATTGTAAACCTAATCTTGCGTAGCTTCTTCTCCAGTAATATCACACTACTAACCAGAGCATACAAAACATTTGCTAGACCAATTCTCGAATACAGCTCATCTGTCTGGAACCTGCACTACATATTGGACATTAATACAATTGAACATGTCCAGGAATATTTCACAAGAAGACTCCTCCAATCCTCTGCTCGCAACAAAATACCTTATGCCATCAGACTTGAAATTCTGGGCTTAGAAAACTTAGAACTACACCGCCTTCAGTATGACCTAAGCGTAGTTCATAAAATTATCTGCTACAATATCCTACCTGTCAATGACTATTTCAGCTTCAACCACAAGAATACACGAGCTTAAAGTGAACCGCTCCAAATTCGATTACAGAAAATATGATTTCAGCAACAGAGTGGTCAATGCCTGGAATGCACTACCTGACTCTGTGGTTTCATCCCAACCCCCCCCCAAATTTTAACCTAAGACTGTCTACTGTTGACCTTACCCCATTCCTAACAGGTCTCTAAGGGGCGTGCATAAGAGCACCAGCGTGCCTATCATCCCTATCCTAATGTTTCCTCTATTTGTATCTATTTTATGTATCCAATCCATATTTATACTTATTACCTAATACATTCTTGACAAATAAATAAATAATAATAAAAATAATAAATAATAAATAACAAGCCATGATCCAAGTCAAGGCAGAGTGTCAATCCAAAGCAAGGCAAGAATCACAACAACTAGAAAATATACAGCTAGGAAATAAACACATTGTTCCCAGCATCATTTCAATCTGTCTGCTGTACTAAATAGCAAGTTTCCGGTGCATCCCATCCAGAAGAGCAAAGCTTTCTCTTCACGAGAGAAATGGCTGACCTTCTCAGCTCCTGCCTTTTCTCTGCCCTTCCTGTTCTTGGATCAGGTGCAGAAGGCAGTTCCTCATCACTCATTGGCTGCAGCTACATGTTTTCTCAACCAGAAGCCTCAAGGCTGTCCTGATGCAGCTGTGCTTGAGCCAAATCCCTCTTAGACAGCTGCTTGGAGCCATTAACCAACCTCTCAAAATGTGCCTGGAACTGGTTCTTCTTCCTCCAAGCTGACATCTGGAGAGATATCTGGGGAAGTATCTAGGGGAATCATCACAATGACCTTGCTAAGGATTATTAAATCAATATTATAAGGACGTGATTTCTTTGTGATATATGCAATAATTAAGAATAGAAAAAGAGTATAGGGCAAAGTTCTAGAATTTTAAATTCTTACATCTTTAAGTTAGAGGATTTCAGTTATATGCCACCAGCTTGCCTTTTCTCATTTCCTTCCCCCGCGTGTTATCAAAAATTCCCCAAACTCTCCAAATTTCCAGAAACCTCTTTGTTGTAGAAGGACTTGTGACTGACTCCAGTGTCTGTCAATATTGTTTTTGTTCCATTATGCAAAAGCCAATGCTAACCAGCTAAAAAAAAACCCAAAATAATCTTTGATGAGTTTTTTCTCTTAGGAAGTTTGCATTTAAAAAGAGAAAAAGAAAAAAAGGGGGAAATCTGTTATACCATTAAATCTTAAAATTGATCTTGTTTCTAATATTCTCACTTCTCTTCCTAACCCTGCGAGATTGTCCATTCTACAACGCATTGAGAAGAATACCTAATGTGGAGGTCTAATGAAACAAGAACATTAACCCTAAAGAAAGAGCTGCACAACCTATCTTTCCCAGCCTTCCCCAGCTGTACTCAACCTTCAAAATCCTTTGGGGCAACTTTTAAAGTTCCTGAAGAACTGCCATTGTAATATAATAGAGGGCAGATTTGTTAAATACATAATCGTGTTATTTAATTAACTTTGCATTTATAACATGGTCAGTGTTCATCTTTATAAGGCAGTCTATAGAGCACTCGACTCATTGGGCCAATATGAGTTTGGGTCTCTTTCTAAGATTTTTTCATGGATATCCAGAAAGAGATTAGAAAGAGACAAGAAGAAGCCGCGAAATGACAATGCTGTCTTGTATTTGCATACCTGACAAGAGCTTGGATGTATTTTTAGCTAGAGTCAGCAGGATCTAATTGACTTCAGAGAGTAGACTTTGGCATTTCAATACTGAACACTCAATGTGTAGCCTTAAGGAAATATAATTGGTGTTTTAATATGTAATCCTGTTACATTTGGCCCTAATGTTGAAGGGACGCAGTGGCTCAATGGCTAAGATGCTGAGCTTGTCGATCAAAAGTTTGGCAGTTCAGCAGTTCTAATCCCTAGTGCCGTGTAACGGGGTGAGCTCCCGTTACTTGTCCAGCTTCTGCCAACCTAGCAGTTGGAAAGCACATTAAAAATGCAAGTAGAAAAATAGGGACCACCTTTGGTGGAAAGGTAACAGCGTTCCGTGCGCCTTTGGCATTTAATCATGTTGGCCACATGACCACGGAGACATCTTCAGACAGCGCTAGCTCTTCAGCTTTGAAACGGAGATGAGCACCGCCTCCTAGAGTTGGAAACGACTAGCACATATGTGCGAGAGGAACCTTTACGTTTAATCTTGAAGAAGGTATTTTCCAAAACAGCTGATGGATTTCAGTTTTTTTTTAATTCCAATATCTAGTCCTGGATGTATTATTATATATTTTAAAAGAATTCAAATCTCTCTCCCTCCCTCCCTCTCTCCTTCTCCCTCCCCCCTTTCTCTCTCTCTTTCTCTCCTGCTCTTTCTCCCTCTCTCTCTTCCTTCCTTCCTTCCTCCCTCCTTAGCTCATTGGTATAATTGCAGGTATACCAAAGCTAGGTAAGAAAGGCTTCAAACTCAGTCTCCAAAATGGGCTGTGGGGTCCATGACAACACCAACAAGCAATCCATAAAAGGAGTTGCATCTTTGTTCATAATCCTGTGGCTGTTGCCAGGAAAAGGTATGGCTACTTTAAAGCATTGCAGACAGGAGTTATCACCTAGTCAATCAGAGGGAAGTGGGCAAATGATAATATTGCTGCTGTGATATTGCAATGTATAAAGGTTATATGGTGTACTGACAGTCTTCATTACTATCTTTAAGGATAATCAAACTGCTGCATTAAGACTGAAATGGCCATACAAATTTCTTCAAAATTGCTTCCGGAGTTAGACAAGGCTGTATTCTATCATTGTTCCTCTTCCTTGTGGCCCTTGAGTATGATATGCGATGAATATCATGCATCAGGAAAAGCATTCATTATTCTGGCTGTCTTAGAGACCTGGATTTTGCAGGTGATATCAGGTGTGGGCTGCTGGGGGTTCGCAGAGGTTCGGGAGAACCTCGAGCTAAGATTCTGTGAAGTTTGGAGAACCCCCAAATCCCACTCCTGGCTGGCCCCACCCAGCCCAGCCCACCCCTCCCAGGAGTCCCCACACACCCTGTTTTGGATGCAGGTAAGTGCAGTGCACATGCAGAGGCTCAGGGAGGGCAAAAAACAGGCCTAGTGGAAGTTCAGGAAGGCCACCATATGGCCTCCGGAGCCTAGGGAGACTGTTTTCACCCTCCCAGAGGCTTGAGAAAAGACTCCGGAGCCCAGGGAAGGCAAAAACACCCTCCACCCGCCATGGTGCAGGAGGCCGACTAGGCCATGCCCATCCAACAACCGGGAAGAGAACCCCTTGCTAAAATTTTTGAAGTCAGCCCCTGGGTGATATTGCCTTACTTGAGGAAGACAAGATGAAACTACAGCAAGTGACAACTGCATTAAATGAAGAAGCAACCAAAATTGGCCTCAGGATAAATGTTGAGAAATTGAAGATCATGTATGTGAGCTCCACTGCAGAGATATGGGAATCACACTCAGATCGTAGAGGCTTGAGGAAGTAGGAAGGTTTACCTATTTCGGTAGCATAATCATCCAAAATGGAGATGCAGAGACAGATGTCAAGTGTCATATTGGAAATGCAACAGCTGTTTTCCAGAGGATGATTAAAATTTGGTCCTCGTCGTCTATATCAATGAAACATAAACTTCAATCACCTCTATAGTGATACCAACAGCCATTTGTGTCAGCAAGGCTGGGAAGGTATCAGCAAATGAGGGTGACGGTTCATTCTCTGAGCTTGTGGGTTGATTTCTGAATGTGTCGTTACCAGGCTAGGTAACATCTTCAGCAGAATTTAGGGGATGTCAGTTCAGTTTTCTTCTGTTAAGAAGGGCTTCAGGTGTGAGTGTGTCAAATGAGGGTCTTGTGATGGGTCAGCTGTGAGTCATCAGTGAGACTTGTGATGGGTCTTGTGATAAGGAGATTACATCAGGTCAGGGTCATTGGGAGGTGAACTGCTGGTGGGGGGTGGGGGCCAACTCACACTGTTGTGTGAGTTGGCTGAGAGTCAGCGCTGTCTCTGGTTGGCTGTGCAGTTGATTTGGATTCTGAGGGATTCGTAGGCTGGTTGTAGGTCAATGTGTCTGTTGATGGAATTGCTTGTGGAGTGCCAGGCTTTGATGAACTTCATCCTACACCCAACCTACAGATATTCGCCATTATTGCGAAGGCATCAGCAAGTATTAACAAGAACATGACATCTTCCGACAAAGATGCTGATGAATTATCTGGTTTCAGTGGAAGCCCCTAGTGGTATGATTGTGCTTCCACATCCTCCACAACAATTGTTGAAGACCAAATCTGAGTCATTACACAACTCTAGTAGATGAAGTAGTAATTAGCTGGACCTTCTTTTCTGGGAGAATTCTGTCTGTTTTCAAGCATGTTAGAAGATACTCATAGAAGGATCTTTGCTCTTTTATGTAGCAGAAATAGGAGAATAGAATAGAATGGAATGGAATGGAATGGAATGGAATGGAATAGAATAGAATAGAATAGAATAGAATAGAATAGAATAGAATAGAATAGAATAGAATAGAATAGAATAGAATAGAATAGAATAGAATAGAATAGAATAGAATAGAATGACCTTGGAGGTCTTCTAGTCCAACCCCCTGATCTGTCTGTGACAACAAAACTAATCAGAAGAAGGAGAATTAAACTGATTTCTGGGATTTAAAAAAATATTCTGCCCAAGCTCAGTTGTGTGGCATCAGCAAGTTACTAGCTTTTCAGCAAATTTACCAAACGTGTAAGTGAAAAGGATTCAAGAAATAAATTAATTCACCATCAGCTTCTGAATTAGAGAAGACAAATGTATATAAAATTGTAGAAGCTGCAGAAAAAGTCCAGTGTATGCAAGAAATTTATTCTACTCTAGCATTTTAATTTATCCTTATTTATGTAAAAGATTTCTGTTCAGGTAATAGCCATTTTTAAACAAATCTCAAGGTAGTTTCCCATAATGAAAGGAGACTATAAAAATAAAAAAGCAACAAGAGTGAATCAACAAAAAAATTGTGACATTGAACAACTATAACTAATAGCAAACCGATGAATAATCACAATATGGCTTATCAAAATAATCAGGATAAATTTATAGTCTGTCCCTTCTTTTCTATACAATTTTTTCAATGCTGTAGACCCAGAAATATTCCACAGGGAGAATTCTTTTAATTTTTTTTTTTTTTGTTTTAAAAAAATACCCTCATCTAAAACAACTTCAGGCTAAAAACTAGATTGCTTAGATAATTTTTGCTGAATTTGAAGGAACTACATACAATAACAGAATATTTACGGGGCAACAGCATACTAGATAGCAGTAAACAATATTTATGAGCTAGGAAGCTTCTGCCTTAATAAGCTAGTTTAGAAACACTTTAATCATTACTGTCACTTTGTTCCTCCAAACATTTCCTGTTCATCAGTCCCATTGGGGGTAGATGGTATTTTTTCTACTGAGTGTGTTACAAATTTTTAAGAGACACCTGTTCTCATTTCCCATTTGAAAACATAAGCAGAGCCCTTAAATGCAATACATATACTAAGTTTTAGGATGTTCAATCTTTGGATTTTAAGATGCTTACAAGTACTTTGGAAAAGATACTTTAGAACAGGGGGTGTCAAACTCGCAGCCCGTGGGCTGGATGCGTCATGCGCTGGCCATGCCCGCCCCCTGTTTAGCGAAGGGGAAAAGAGTCATGATACATCATGTGATGACAATGTGACGCTGCGAGTTTGACACCCACCCCTGCTTTAGAGGATACAATGGCACTCAGCTATCTCCTGTCCACAACTTCTTAAAGCAGCTGCATCTTTTTCAAGGATTGCACAGCTGTTATCCATAGGTGCTGCATAATCCCAGGAAAAAATACATTTTACTGAAGGCGTGGCAAAAAAAAGATGTGCGTTCCTGCATTCTTTCCCCTACAGATTGGAAGGGGTGTATGGCCTTATCAGCTTTAAGGCTGTGCATCCACCTAGAATTGAAGGGCAAACTATTATCTGGCATGCACATAGATGTGCTCATACAGCTGACTCCCCACACCAAATTTATATTTTCCTGGGATTATGTAAAAGCTGCAGAAGGTATCCATATAAATCATATGGTGAAATCCATTTTTTTTACTACCGGTTCTGTGGGCGTGGCTTGGTGGGTGTGGCAGGGGAAGGATACTGCAAAATACCCATTCCCTCCCACTCCTGGGGGAAGGATATTGCAAAATACCCATTCCCACCCAACTCTGGAGCCAGCCAGAGGCTGTATCTGCCAGTTTTCCAAACTACTCAAAATTTCCGCTACCGGTTCTCCAAACTGCTCAAAATTTCCGCTACCGGTTCTCCAAAACCTGTCAGAACCTGCTGGATTTCACCCCTGATATAAATCTAGGAAAGGGTAGAATATGGAAAGACCAACAATGCAACCTTCAAGAAGAATGATAAAATATAAAATGCATTTATAACTGGTGTAAAGAAGATTGGAAGCTACTCCTTTATATCTCTTTTTCTTTTCTTTTCTTTTCTATCCCTTTTATTTCTTGTTTATTAGCTATTCCTTTCCTTTCCTTTTCCTTTATATTTGTATTGTTTTTATTCTATAAAAAAATCTTGGATAAAAATTAATTTAAAAAGAAGAGATGGTTGTTCAGTATATTAACATACTGTATATCTTTAGCTGATTAAAGTTACAATGTACAAACTCCACTTTCCATCCATGAGAATTTTACTTAAATTATCTTCTCCTTTGGAAGCCATTTGGGGAAAAAAATTCTCTTTCATGGACTTGAATGAGAAATAATAGGAAAAAAAATACACGAGCACTAATTATAAGAAAAAAACTTGACAGTAATCCTTTAAGATTTGACTGAAAGACATGATTTATTTGATGTGGCAGATGATGTTTCAAACATACAGTGCTTCCATGCATTATGGATTTTTGCCCTGCTCCAAGGTATATTCCACCTATATATTATTTTAAGCTGTTTATAGCCCACTTGTTAATAAAATGGTCTGGGGTTTTGGATCACAACACTAGCAATTCTTAATCATTCATGAGGCTGGTCAGAATTCCCTGCATTGAACAGGATGTGAATCTCAGCTTTCCAATTCAATGATTCTATGACTTATGGGAATAGCAAACCATTGTAATAGTCAGGTATTTTGTACTGTGTTCAATTCACAAAAAAACTTAGTCTATAAAAGAAATAGTCTCATCCATGCCAACAGAGGATCAACAAATATTGAACAATGTATTTGTGTTTCTCCAGCATTTCCACCCTGTTTTCCTCAGAGATCTCTTGCAATTAGCAAAGTCTCCTTACAAAGAACAGATCATCTGGCTAGATGATTAATACTTCTCAATTTGCAAGAACACCGAGAATGCTAAAACATCTCAGACTAATTAAAAGAGCCAGTCACTAAATTCATGAACTCATCCGATCTTCCATAAAGTAAACTTTATTGGTGACTTCATAGCAAAAACTTTAATTTGTCTGTTACATTGCTATAGCTGGAATTATAATTGTAATAGAAGGGTTGGATCAGAGGTCTTCAAACTTGGCAGCTTTAAGACTTGTGGACTTCAACTCCCAGAATTCCACAAGTTAGAAGATCTTAAAGTTAGAAGATCTCAAGTCTTAAAGCTGCCAAGTTTGAAGACCTCTGATCCAACCTATATTCATTTTCTGGGACTTGAAAGAATTCTAGGAGTTCTAGGAGTTGAAATCCACAAATCTTAAAGCTGCCAAGTTTAAAGACCTCTGGGTTAGAGGATACCTATGATAGACAAGTACAGTTTTGACACAATTAAACAAGAAAAAAACAGAACAGGAATAAGAATTTTTTTAACAGATTAACAGAGTTGGAAGGGACTTTATAGGTCATCTAGTCCAACCCCCCACTCAAGCAGGAGACCCTATACCATTTCTGACAAATGGCAGTCCAATCTTTTCTTGAAAGTCTCAAGTGATGAAGTTCCCACAACTTCCAAAGGCAAGCTGTTCCATTGGTTGATTGTTCTCACTGTCAGAAAGTTCCTCCTCATTTCTACGTTGAATCTCTCCTTGATCTGTTTCCATCTATTATTCCTTGTCTGGCCTTCAGGTGCTTTGGAAAACAGCTTGAGCCCCTCCTCTCTGTGGCAGCCCCTCAAATATTGGAACACTGCTATTATGTCTCCCCTGGCCCTTCTCTTCACTAGACTAGCCATGCCCAGTTCATGTAACCATTCTTCATATTTGCTAAGTCACAGCTAAATCCAATGCCACCTTGTGAGAAACAGTGGAATTGACCACTGACACACTTTGATACAGAATTGTTTGCTATTATGTGTATGTTCCTGGAGTAATGTGTGACCTGTGTGTAATTTTATTTCTATGACTTCTATATAAAATACAGGAACTTGGCATTTTGCTTCAGAACCTATGTAATAAATTACATTGAAGAATGCTGTATATAAAGTCATGATTTCATAATATCTGCTTGTTTGATGACTGACAAGAAACCTTTATAAGCTTAGACAAATATCAGAACATGCAGCTAATTTGAACTAAAATAAAATAGCTTTCTCAGCAACTGTATGCACCAAAAAATACAATGATGGGAATAATAATAGACATAAGCATTGCTCTTTTTTTCTGTTTGGTTGGGAACTTGGAAAGTAATAGAACAGTACTTCTCATTGCTTTCTCAGAAAAACTAGTAAATTAACAGTTATTTAGGAATATAGAATAAAAGAACTCAATTTCAACAAGAAGTTCATATACTAGTATCCAAATGAACAGTATCATTTGCTTATCATCTGAGACTAGTTAAATATTGCTGTTCGTAATGCAGGATGGATTGGGTGGACACATAAACAATAAATGCAGAAAATTAATGCTTCAAGAAAAGCTAATTAAAATCCTTCAACCAGATATATTGGTTTTCCATGCTCAGGATTGGCTGCTTGGTTTGGAGACTGAAGAAGCCCCAGTCATATAAAATCTCCTCAGTGCCTCTTTGTGGTGTAAGTCCAGACTCTATAGTGAGAATTAGGCCAGAAGGTGATCTAATTCTTCACAGAACATTTTGAGCTGCTAAAATGGCTGTATTGTGTTTCTGAGTCATCAACACTTTTCTCTTGGGACTATTCCTTTATTGCTTCTTGTATAAGTACATGGATTATTTATTTATTTTTGCTTAATGGTATTGTTAGCCACGAGGTCAATGGCCATCTCCAGCACTTCGGACCCGCAGTGAGCCAGGAAAAGGGCTCTTTTGCAGCCATTGTTCAGGTCCTGGTAGTTGTTGCCCCTCAGGAACTGGCGAAACCGGACCATGTAGGGTCTCCATTTCTCCTTTCCGGGGTTGAACGCAGCTAACGAGACTAGCGTGGCTTGCGATGTCGCCATGACTTCGGTGGCTTCGGCTTCGTGACTTCAGCTCAGTGCTTAGCTCTTAGGTCTGTTGGCGGTGTGCCATGAGGTTTGTCGCTGTGGTTCTTTGAGTCCTTCGTCACCAGTGTTAGATCAGGCGCAGGGAAAGAAGATGCAACCAGCGATGGTCCATTCAGTACTTTTATTCAGCTCAAGAATAGACTGCCGGCTGCGCTGCCGGAGCTCTCTTTTATAGTGCTCCGGAAGGCTGGCTGACCAGTGACAGCAGTTCATTTTTCCCGCCGGTGGATTAGCCAATCCCCGGCAGATGTCCTTATAAGGACATAACAGGTATCATCTTACTTCATGTGGGGCCTTGGATGGTATAGTAAGCAACGATTGTACATTCGGTTTTATATATGGTTTAGGCGCAGGGGTGGGCAACTGTGGCCCTTTGACAACCTGTGGACTTCAACTCCCAGAATTCCTGAGACAGCCAAGCTGGCTCAGGAATTCTGGGAGTTGAAGTCCACAAGTTGTCAAAGGGCCACAGTTGCCCACCCCTGGTTTAGGGAATTATAGTTACAGAAGTCTCAGCCTATATATTTTTCTCTTTACCAGTTAAATGGAAAATTCAGGAGTGATGGTGGGGTGGGGGGACAATATACCAAGAGGATGATAGCATTATGATTAATGAACCTTTTGTTAAAAAAAAATCCATCTTACTCTCTCTAGTCCCATTGTTGAGAATTTTAACATGAAAAAATCAGCACAGTCCTAAAATATTAAATCTACAAAATTCATTCTTGCACTGTTGCACACTGTACACTAGAAACAATTATTTCCTGAGATAGAACAACTGTAAAAGTTCAATCTAAAATTAGTTCCTACCTCCATCTCTCCTCGAGATAAACTGGCATTTATATTATATGTTAAAAGCATTGTAAGAAAACACATTTATAGGAATAATGGAATGTGCTGGAGGAAACCTGTATCTTAATCTGATTAAAAACCACCATCAAAATGGTCCAATTTAAACCCTAAATCTATGCAAAAAGTGCCAAGGTAGGTAGGCAATATTGCAAGGGAAGTAACTAATAATAAGAAAAATAAAATTATATGATATTCTTAATCAGTTATCTTCTTCATCTGTAAAGTTCTGACAACAATGTGAAAAATAGACTTATATTTCCTTGACTTACTTAAGAGGAAAAAGTAAATTCTGGAAGGGAATGGCTACAAATCAGCATGTAATGCCACCAACATCTAACTATCTATCTATTTATCAATTTAAGCAAGATATATTTTTATTTCCCATAATATAGCCTGCCAGAGGTAAGTCATCATAAATACTGTATAACATCCTTGTCTCTGTAATGGTAGAGAGAATATTAATTGAATGGGAGATCCCCCCACCCCACCTTAATATTACTTCAAATTCTGACTCACTCACAGGTTTCATATGTGACAACATATGAAAAGTCTACAATAAAAACAAGAGCTGCTGTCATCAGGAATAAATATGAAAAAAAAAATTCACAAGGAAATAAAAGGGATCTATTTTTGCTCCCTTTCTCTGCCTTTTCTAGACAACCATAAAAAATATATAGGCAGGTAAAACTTGGTCCAAAGGAGCAAAATCATAGCAACATCACATGCATGTATTCATTAAGTAAAGGATATATAAATCTTGATCTTCAGCACCAAACTCTGAACTGTGCAATTTCTGTTGAGATTTCTTTCTTGTATTTCCACCGTGACTTTGTCTATACAGTAGAGCTTTTTCCTAGTCACTAAGACTCCCCCAAGTGGCTATTTCAAAATTTGATGATGCTTTAAATTAAAGAAAGGAGAAATCCAGATATGGGTTTAAAAATAATTATTTTACTTGCATTTCTCTTCTTAGATTAAAAAAATAATTGAAGATTACTTCAATTATTAACACAGAATAAAATAATTTTAAGCAGTCTTCGTATTTGGATTAATATATTGCCAAAAGAAAAATGACTGATTTGTTTTTGCTCCTATAATAGCTCTTCAATCATCTGAACGGTAATAATTTTGGTTTACAAGCTATTAGGTTATCTGACAAACCATCTTTTTCCATTTTGGTGTACCAGGTCTTAATGTCCCATGGAGAATATCTTGCAGAGTCTATTAAAGCTTTCCAACATAATAAACTGATGAGATGTTATAGCTACTTCACAGGATTTTATAGCTATTCTTTTGAATTGAAGATTATCACTTCCCTCAATCTATTTATCATGATTAGGAAAGAGATCATTCTTCTTCCTCTATTCTATATTCTATAGTAGACAAATGTTCCTATCACTCTTATGTTTTGCCTTTCAGAGTTGCCAGATGTTATGATAATTATTGGGACATCCAAGAGGAAGCAAGAGATAAATTTTAGGTTCTTTAAAGTAAGTTTGATATTAGAATAATAAAATATACAGTATTATAACAATAGAAATATGAATTATTTTTCACAAGCATCATCCCAAAAGGAGGCAGACAGTTATTGAATATATTCCTCCTCCTCCTCCTCCTCCTCCTCCTCCTCCTCCTCCTCCTCCTCCTCCTCCTCCTCCTTCTCCTTTTCCTTCTCCTCCTCCTCCTTCTCCTTCTTCTCAAAACATGTTTCCAGATCCAAAGATCCCTTGGCATACCCAACCTCTTATTGAAAACACACCATCTGTGCTTTGCTGCAAATTTGATTCTTTCATGAAACTGGCAGCTATGTCAATGTTTGTTTGAATTCCCAATTTTCATAATAATCAAACACCCTATTCTTTAGGGTCAGAGATGGGATTCACATAATTTACTTACCAGTTTCCCCCCCACACACACACACCCAAAATGTGAGCACATTGATATTTGTGATACCTTTTTAAATGTTCAGTTGACTGAGTTTCATGTTTAATGAATAAAAGATGATGATGGTGATGATGATGATGATGATGATGATGATTATCTTTATTCATTAAATATGAAACTCAGTCAACTAAACATTCAAAAATGCATCACAAATACCATTGACTGGTGCTAATGGTTGATACGGGTTGCTGCCAATGTCCTAGGTATCAACCAAATACCTTCTTAAGATGTACGATGTTCCAAGTAGCGCAGTTTTTTGCAGCTCCACTGGTGTTATTGCAGGAAGTTGCAATTTGCTGATGTATCTTATAAAATTCTTGGACATGGTACCTGTCCATGGCCTGATGACAATGGGTATCACTGTTGCATGGTTCATCCATAGCCAGGTAATTTCGATGGCCAGGTCGCGATATTTCATTATTTTTTCCAGTTCTTTTTCTTCAACTCTGGCATCTCCTGGTACTGCGATGTCAGTAAATTGTATGTTTCGGTTTTCGACAACTGTGATATCTGGCGTGTTGTGTTCCAAGTGATGATCCATCTGTATTCGAAAGTCCCACAAAATCTTCACCTTCTCATTTTCTATACCTTTTTCCACTTTATGTGCCCATGACTTTTTGGATACAGGTAAATCGTATTTTTTATATAATGACCAGTGGATTAATTTAGCAACTTGGTCGTGTCTAGCTTTGCAATCAGTTTGTGCGATTTTGCTGCATTGACATATTAAATGTGAAACAGTTTCAACTTTGTTGTTACAAAGACGGCAGTTTGGATTGTCGGTGGATTTTTGTATCTTTGTTTCATGGCATTAGTTTGTAGTGCTTGTTCTTGAGCAGCCAGTATCAAACCTTCCATTTCTTTCTTGATGGTTCCCATCTTAAGCCATGCCCATGAAAACTTGTCATCACATTTTCCTTTAATGTTTTTCAAGTGCTGTCCATGCAAAACTTTGGTTTTCCATCTGTTTAATCTGTCATCCAGCTGTTTTTCCTTACATTCTGCCTTTGTTTCTGTTGTTTTTATAATGTTCTCCATTTTCACAGCCTGCAGCAATTTTTCTGTACTTTGGTTCACATAATCATTCAAACTTCGTTTTTCTTCTTCTTCTTTGATGGATTTGCAATAGTCCTCTGCCCCCTATTTTTCTTGGCAGGTACAACCTGTCGATGTCACTTCGTAGATGTAAAGCGTGGTACATATTGAAAAGTTTGTGCATTTTCCAGTCCAAGTTTTCCAGTTCATCCAAAGTCCAGTTGATGATTCCAGTTGAGTAGCATATCACTGGAACTGCCCATGCATTAATGCCTCTAATTATGTTTCCAGCATTCAGTTTTGATTTTAGTATTTTGTGGACCCTCCTGATGTATTCCTTTTGCGTTGACTCTTTGACTTTTCCATTCAAGATGTTATCTGCTTCCAATATGCCTAGGTATTTGTAACCATCATCCTTTGCTAATGCTTTTACTATGTTTCCATTTCCCAGTTCTATTCCTTCTATTTTTTTCATTTTTCCTTGCTGCATGGATAATATAGCACATTTTTCAAGTCCAAAGTTCATTTTGATGTCACTGCTGAACAGTTGAACTGTGTTGAGTATTGATTTAAGTTCAGTGGGGCTTTTCGCATACATTTTTAATGTATAGTAGATGGTTTATCTTGCCATGTTGGCTTGAGATTTGGTATCCCAATTTTGTGTTTCGTAGGATTATTGTCAATGGAATTAATGCGATGTTGAACAGTAGTGGTGAAAGTGATTCCCCCTGGAAGATTCCTCGTCTGATGTTGACTTCACCATTTGCTGTTAGAACTATTTTCCATTTTTGCATATTTGCTTTCAAAAATGTACAAATGTTTTTGCTGATTCCAAAGTTTTCCAGACAGGTGTTAATCCAGCTGTGGGGTAATGAGTCAAATGCCTTCTTGTAATCAATCCATGCCATGTTTAAATTTGCTTTTCTTCGTTTTGCATTTTTAATACTTTAGTAGTAGTAGTAGTAGTAGTAGTAGTAGTAGTAGTAGTAGTTATTGTTATTATTGGTTAATCTTTAGTGAGATTCACAGCCTTTGAGGCTGGTTAATAGCTCAGCAGCTCAAGTCCTAACCAAGGACCTAGGAACTGTTAAGGTATCGTCGAAGGATGTAAGCTGTTCCGAGTAAGGTGGTTTTTTGTAGAGTCAAAATGTTCAAGTCTGGTAAATTTAGAATTTCTAAATAGTGGGGTAGCCCTTTGGGTATTGCTCCAAGGGCTCCAATTACAATCGGGACAACACACAATTTCTTTTTCCACAGTCGGTCAACTTCAATTTGCAAATCCTGGTACTTTGTGATTTTTTCTTGCTGCTTATCTTCAATCTGTGCATCACCAGGTATTGCAATGTCAATGAACTATACTTTTTTCTTTTCAACTATTGTTATGTCAGGTGTGTTGTGGACCAAGTGCCTGTCAGTCTGAATCCTGAAGTCCCACAAGATCTTGAGTTTCTCATTCTCTAAAACTTTCTCAACCTGATGTTCCCAGTGGTTTTTGCTGTACTCAAATCCAAACTTGTGGCACAATTTCCAGTGAATGATTTTAGCAACGCGGTCATGGCATTGTAGGTAGTCAGTTTGTGAAATTTTGCTGCATCCACTGATCAGGTGGTTGACTGTCTCATCTTTCTCATTACAGAGGCGGCATTTGCTGTTGGTGGTAACATGTTGAATTCATGCCTTCATGCAGTTTGTGGCTAGGGCTTGTTCTTGAGCTGCCAAAATAAAGCTTTCTGTTTCTTTTTTCAGTACTCCTGATCTTAACCAGTTCCAAGTTAGTTTCTGCTCAGTTGTTGTTGTTGTTGTTGTTGTTGTTGTTGTTGTTGTTATTATTATTATTATTATTATTATTATTATTATTATTATTATTATATAGAGGATTTTTTTGTACTTTGGGTATAGCTAGAATAGGAATTATATTTTCTCTCTTACACACAAGCACTAATTAAACGATTTGTTCTACTCCACCCTCCATAAAGATAATCCAAAACTTGTATTGCTGCTGATATTGGATTGGAGGTGCAGCGTTTCAGGCCTTCCCTTTAATTTAAGCAGCTCTCTGGGTGACTTTGTGCTAGTCATTCCACATGTATACAGAGCAAGGCTGACTGAATAAGATGCTCCACTGGATTAACTGGTTCACCTCAAATGCTAATTGCTGGTGGCATTTTCTAAGAGCTCTCAATCACTGAGTTTAGGGTCCTAAAAGGCTGTCATGTTTTTCTTCCATCTCCCCTAACTGGAAAAAAAAATGATTGGGTTTATACACAGTAATCCTTTCATTCCCTCCATCCAGCCTGTTTGGACAATGTGATTGAATCAAAGGAATTATAATTTAATCCCAGACAAATTAAGAATATTTTAGGCTAAAACAAACTACTCGGATTATTGACTGGTGTTTGCCTCCATGATCTAATTAAATTTGCCACATGTTCTTGGTCAGTGCCAACCAACAACATATGTAAGAGGCAACAATTCCTCAGTAATTCTTGGTCAGGCTCACACTGGTTTAGATTCAATTCTTGAGGAAGTCCTGGTCATTAACCAGACCTATTTTATAAGCTAAAAGGGATGTGTGGTTTAGAGGCTAAGACGCTGAGCTTGTCAATCGAAAGGTCAGCAGTTCAGCAGTTCGAATCCCTAGTGCCACATAACAGGTGAGCTCCCGTTACTTGTCCCAGCTTCTGCCAACCTAGCAGTTCGAAAGCACGTAAAAAATGCAAGTAGAAAAATAGGGACCATCTTTGGTGGGAAGGTAACAGTGTTCTGTGCGCCTTTGGAGTTGAGTCATGCTGGCCACATGACCACGGAGATGTCTTGGGACAGCGCTGGTTCTTCAGCTTTGAAACGGAGATGAGCACCGCCCCCTAGAGCCAGCAACGACTAGCACATATGTGTGAGGGAGATCCTTTACCTTTACCTTTATTTTACCAGATAAATTCTCTTCGCTACACCATTCTAAAGCAATGATTTTTAGACCACAGAATGAGTTAGTGAACAACTGGGGTCCCTGATCAAGAAGCAAAGCTGAGTGATGGAAGATTAGAGTGGTGGAGACCCTTTGAGAGCTGTATACAATGAAATTTCACTTAATGCCGATTAGTGTACATTTAAAATAACTACTTTTACAGTTATTCTAAGTCTGAAAGCAAACTTGGTGTATTCCAGTAAACTTTCTTTTTTCTTTTTCTTTCCCAGTAGCATCTCATGAATCCATTAAATTCCTGGGAGTGGGGGGGAATAGGGTTTTATGGAACACAATTTGAAAATTTTGGTCTAGACAAAAAGGTTGGCCACTTTCTGGTAATGAGGTATTCCCTGCTCCCCATTCAATCATATCTGATTTCTCAGAAACTGCCTGAAGACTCCTTGCAGCTTTCTTGGCAAGGTTTTTCAAAAGTGGTTTGCCATTGCCTCTTCCTTAGGGCTGACAGAAAGTGACTAGCACAAGATCACCCAGCTGGCTTTGCACCTAAAGTGACGATTGATTGATTGATTGATTGATTGATTAAATTTCTACACTGCCCATCTCACATAAGTGATTCTGGGTTGTTTTCAATACAGTCCCCCAGTTTTTAGCCTGATGCCTTAATATTACTCCATTTTTCAGTTGTCATGTGCCTGTTGTATATATATATACAGGTTCATTTCATTAAGTGACCACAATTGGGAATGGTAACTCAGTCACTAAGTGATGCAAATACGAGGTGGAAAATCACATGACTGGGACTGTGCTTATGATTTTACTTCAGGGTCATCCCATCCCGTCCGTCCCCCCCGCCCCAATTCTCCTGTCCTTTGGAATATTTTTTGTGGACAACTAGCAAGAAGGGAATTAATATGCATATTTACATTCATTGGAGAGGAAGGGATTGTAAGAGAGTAAGCAGGCACACAGTAGGGAATATATAGCCAAAGGAGTGTGCTAGCACTGGCTGTTTCAATGATTAGAATGGTTTTTATTGTTGTTTTTTTGACATGGAACACAGAAGACACAAGAAATAGAGTAAACATTTTAGTTGTTCTGTTTATACATAATTGTGAAAGATTTCTCCCCTTTTAAGCTTTCTTTCCCTTTAAAAAATTGCATCGTGGTTCTTAAATTTGAGGTTAGATATCATTACTGCAATTAATGTTCAAAAGGGCTATTGAAGTGTTACCGTCATGTAGAGACTTCAATAATGTGTTAATGTTACATCTGAGTTGTAGGTGTACTGATCAGGATTTGTGTCGATATATTGATAACTGATCTGCTAGTTCTATTGGTATTGGCTATTACCTGCATGTGATTGTTTTATTGTACTAGTTACTGAATCCATGACTGAGGAGCATACGAATTTTTATTGTGGTGGGTGGGAGTGTGTTTGGGGATTGTTATGTGTGTTGGACCTGGTCTTTGGGTGTTAAGTGAATTTCGTTGTATGGGTATACTGTGTACAATGTACAATGACAATAAAGTTATTTATTTATTTATTTATTTATTTATTTATTTATTATTGTTAAATCAATCAATCAATAATGCACTCGGTGGATTTCTATTAGACTCTAATCTGGAATCAATGTAATAGCTTGTAATTTTGTCACTGGTGTTGTTTTACTTTCCTAGCACATCATTGGACCATTAGGGGCTAATATACCTTTACAGCACAACTCTGATAATATAAAATAAATAAAAAAAAGAAAGGAATCTGGCATTAGTCCCAGTTAGATCCTCAATAAGCAAAGGAGAATTTCTTGGCATTTCTCTGCCTATATCATATCCTGTATTTGGGCAAAGCTAAGAAATGGAACAGAGTAGTGAGGAAGACTCTGCTGGTTGGAGGATCTACTGTTTCAGCAGCTTGTAGCCCAAAAGAAAACATTCATCTCCCTTCTAAAGGATGAATAAATACAGTTAAATGCATTTTGGATATGGCTGGAAACACACTGGCCTCCTACCGATTACCACATATTGTTTGCATAATAACAGTTTCATTTATACCCCTTGTTGCTCTTACATGACATGAAAAGTTTTTAGTCCAGTTTTAGTTTATGCTAAATATGTATAGTGATCCTAACCTGTGGGTGTTTTCTTCTTTTTTAGAGCCCAGTTTCAAAAGAGTTTATATTTCTAGAAAAGACTGGTTCTAAACAATACTATTAAAATCCAGAGTTTGAGCCTTTAAACAGAAATTTACTATAATTACTTTATAATTTATTACAGTGGTGGTAGTAGTGGTCTCGGAATATATATTAACTAGAAGGTCTTAGTAGCGTTACTGCCAGTGTGTGGGATAAGAAGCTGCAATCTATATTATACCTGAAGCATGAAATTGCTTCTCTACTTTTCCTAAATTATCACTGTCTAAAACAAATAGAAAAGAAATTATCATCTAGAAAGTTAATGTTGCAGTTGGAAAAATCACTCTCAACAGGCTGTTTGACATCCATGGCTTCAGCAATTTAATAGATCACGAGGCTTCCTTGAATGAATAGGAAATTCCATGAGATTAGTAGTAGCACCTAAAATGCCTCGAGTTACTTTTTTTTTTAAACCAGCAGAATGTCTAATTTAAACAGCCCTCATTCTAATAGACCCATGATGAAGAACCTATGGCATGTGTGCCAGAGGTGGCATGCAGCACCCTCTTTGATGGCACGTGAGCTGTCGCCCCAGTTCAGCTCTGCCGCACATGTGCGCACGCCTCCTGCCAGCCAGCTGGCCTTGGGTCTCTGCCGTGCATGCGCGGGGCAGGGTGTGTGTGGGGGGCCACATGCACATGTGTGGGGGCAGGGCACGTGCAGGGGGCTCACGTGCATGCACAGGGACCGGGTGCATGCAGGGTAGTGATGCGTGCATGCACAGGTGTGTGTGGGGGCACATGTGCAGGGGGTGGAGTGTATGTGTGGGGGCATACATGCATTGAATTTGGGGGGTTTGGGCACACGTGCGCGTATTCACACGCGCCCACACGCGCGTTGGCCACTCAGTCCATAAAAGGTTAGCCATCACTGTGATAGAGTGCCTTGTAGTTCAGGTAGTTCTCAACCATTCATATAGCAACCCTGTGAAATTAGGAAAGCACTGAAAAAAGTGACTTATTACACACTTACAACTGTCACTGCGTCCCCACGGTGATCACGTGATCAAAACACTTGGCAACCATCATGTTTGTACAGTGTTTGCAGTGTCCCAACATCATTTGCAACCTTCCCAGAGTGGGGAGAGTAGATTCGCTTACTGTATAGGGTGAGTCCCTTAACAATCATGGCAAAAATGGTCATCAAATCGAGTGAAACTCACTTAACAACTACATTCTTTAGTGATGGAATTTCCAGCCCCAAATGTGGTCCTAAGTCAAGGACTACCTATAGATGCATATGATAGCAAATAGGTGAACAGAACAAGCTCGTGGCTTTTTAAAACTTCTCAAACATTAACACTGCAATCCAGAATCCATTCTGCCTCTGCAGTACTGGATTTCTTTGGCTCAAACTATATAAAATATATGATTTAAGAATCCATAAAATATAATGCATAATAAAAAAAAAACTAGCGGTGACATAACATGTGAGCTGAAATGAATTTAAAATCAGGAGAATTTTAAAGGGATCGTCTTTTTAGCAGTAAAAAAAAACAGAGGGCAAGTGGCAGAACCCTTGAGATTATTTCGTGCACTGCAGAGAAAGAGCTGCACACAACCTTTTGAAATATTCCTTTAGATGAGGATGCTGCCAAACTGGAAGATTTTGACCATCTGGTTCCTTACACTTTTTGAAACAGAAATACATGAAGATCTCATTCTTTGTCCACTCTAATTTCTGCAAAGCTACGGTTGCTAGTGTAGCTCAATGTAAGGTACTGGAAAACCAGGCCCATGATTTCAACTGATCATCTCTAGCCCTTTGGCAATATTGTCTTCTTCACCCGGTGCTTACCAGATGTAGGTATCTAGAATTACCAATTTTCCTATGTAATATTTATTTCAAACTTCATACATTATTTTAACTTCATATATAATTTGTTTCTGTGACAACCATGAAAGCTACCTGTTACGCATAACCTTACAAATTTTGATTTATAGGGTTAAAGCCAGTAGTAGTTTTCAATTTCGGTCGCTACCGGTTTGCCCGCAGGCGCATGTGCTCACGCAGACATGTGACACTTCTGCGCATTCCAGAATCTTCTGTGCATGCGCAGAGACGTCCGGACGGGTGGGCAGAGCCTCCCGCAGCCGCCGCTACCTTTTCACCCGATCCGGGGTGAACTGGTAGGAATCCACCACTGGTTAAAGCCTGCTATACTTCCTTTTTTTTATAATCTTAAATGCAGGGGGGGAAACGGCTTCACAAAGTTATGTTGATGAAAATTAAATGGTGATACACAGAATCCGCTTAATCATTTAGAAGTAAACAAGGGCATATTTTCCCAAACATCTCCCAAATAGAAACTGGATTTAAATTTGGCAATAAATGTCAGTTCCAAAAACTTATTGGAGGTTCCCTGACAAAGTCTGAACGTCAGTGGTAAACAGATTTTTCAGCAGTTTTTCAGACTGGAAACAGAATGGCTGAGATTCAGTTGGGTTCCTTGAAGTAGTTTATGAAGAGACATTTTGATAACACCTTCATTCTCCCTAGTTGACTATAAATTATAAAAAGCAATGACCGTTTTTGTTTCTTCCATGTTTGGTATATTCCATATATATCTCCCAATTATGCTGAAAGTTAATATTTTGGGGAGCATTAAACCTTTGATCCTTTCAGTGCATTTTTTAAAATAAAGCTTTTCCTTCAGTTCATATATTCATCTAAGCTTAATTCCATTTAATAACCATTGAAGCTCAATATGGAATGAATAATTCTGTGATCAATTTCAAAATCTTCACATAGCAAGACAAATAACCTGGATTTTAAGACACAATTTTTTCACCAAACAAACAACTTAATAATCAATTTGAGGTATTTTCATTGATTCATTGGACAGAGTTTTCAAAAGCAAAGCTTAGTAATGAATGATGAAGCAAAACAAATTAAAGTTGATTTGAAGAGCTGTGTTGGTGTTTTAACATTTTCTTACTGTGAAGCCAACTTATCACTGGAGCAACTTCTCTGTACACTCCAACCAATTTAAACGCAGTTTCATTCCAAGCAACATATTGGCAGCTCTTGGAAAGCAAGCCTTATGAAGTGTCTTTTAAGAGTGAAAGGTTTTCTTCACTTTGCAGTTAGTTAAAAGGGCTATTTCATACAAAACTTCCAAAGGTTTTGTGGATTTTTGACAAAACATTGCAATATTTTCCATTTCCATGCAACAACAAAACCATCCTTCACTAAAGTTGTTCTTTTTAACTAAAGAGCGATGCATGATTTCAGCTCTTTCATTGTTCAATTCAGCTGGATTGTCCAATGTTGTTGCTCAGGATTTTTAGTTATACATAAAATGGTGAGGAGGTTGAATTCCAACTTCTGAAATATGTGTGACTCGAAGTAAAGATATGGTAAAATTCACTTCAAACCCCTGATTGTTTTCATAGGCTTCTTGACAACAATTCACAGAATCATAGGTTTTGGAAGGGACCATGGAGATCTTCTAATGTCCTATCTCCTGCCCAGAGCAGGAATCAGCTCACCCTAATCAAATGACTGTCTAACATCTTTTTGAAAATCTCCAGTGAGAACACTACAACTCCAGGAGATAGGCTGTTCCATTTATTAGCAGCTCTCATGATCAGGATATTCTTTTCTATTTTGAATTTGGGTCTTTCTCTGTAAAGCTTCCACCCATTGGTTATTATCTTGCCTCGGGCACCATAGAGAACAAATCCTACCCTTATTCCAGTTGTGAAATTCAATTTTTTTTTTACTACTGGTTCTGTGGGTGTGGCTTGATGGGTGTGGTGTGGCTTGATGGGAATGGCTTGGTGGGCGTGGCAGGGGAAGGATACTGCAAAATCTCCATTCCCACCCCACTCCAGGGGAAGGATATTGTAAAATCTCCATTCTCACCCCACTCCTGGGGGAAGGATATTGCAAAATCTCCATTTCCTCCCCACTCCTGGGGGAAGGATATTGCAAAATCCCCATTCCCTCCCAACTCCAAGGGAAGGATATTGCAAAATCCCCATTCTCACCACACTCTGGGGCCAGCCAGAGGTGGCATTTGCCGGTTCTCCGAACTACTCAAAATTTCCGCTATTGATTCTCCAGAACCTGTCAGAACCTGATGAATTTCACCCCTGCCTTATCCTTCCAGTAGTAGAAAGCTATACTACCATGTCTTCCCTTTTCCTTCTCTTCTTTTAGTTATACATATCCTATTTTATTTAAAAAGCATTTTTATTGCATTTAGCCTTCAAACCCCATCTTCGTCTTTGTCTATCTTGTATCTCTGCATGTAGTTTTTCTTACTTAAGTACAGAACATTACATTTCTTGCCACTGATCAATATTTTGTTGCATAATGTCCAAGGTTTAAGGCTGTTAAGACCCTTTTGATCCTCGAGCTTGTTTTCTGAGGTTTTAACAACATCCACCAACCCTTGCTTTGTTTCATTTGCCAATCTGATGACCATCTTTTCTATCCTTTTGACTAAGTCCTTTATAAAAATGTTAAAGAGCACTGGGCCCAGGGAGCCTTTGCCGTCTAGCTAAGTCCAAGCTTAATATAAGCCTTGCCAAAGGTTGATGGTGTTGGTTACCATATTAAGGTAATCTTGAAAACAGATGTAAAATAAAATAGTAAATTTTCAATCCATTGGGGAAAAAAATGTTTCCCTGTCCATTTTTAATCCCACAATACCTACAAAATATTTTTATTAGGAAGGGAGAGAGAGATTGACAAAAAAACACTTATTGAAATATTAGACTGCTTTTTTCTCAACCTTAGGAAAAGGTGTGGATAAATTCTGGAGGGATTTATTCAGAGGATAGAACAAGTTGCTGGAATGAAACAAAAGCTACTTTTTTTCCTGTTTGTAAAGAGCTTCCTTTTTCCATACTCATTCCCTCCTTTGTTCAGCCATTATGCTTGCCAGCATTTGTCTTATCCAGATTTGAACAAGGCCAGGAGAAGGGGTCCCAGGTGTCAGGGCATTTATTAATCCCATGTTTGGCTCTGGGACTAATTACCCTGGTTTAATTAGAGGAGATGAATCGAGGCTTATCCTTGTTTGCAATATTCCAAAAAGAAACGCGAGAAAGGTTTCTAATAAAACTCATTTATTTGTTATAAAGAAAATAAAACACCTCACTAACTAAGAAAAGTAAATTGTTACATTTTGGAAGTAATTTGGGCCAGCTGCCTTTCAGCAACCGGCACCCGTGGCAAGAGAACAAAGGAAAGAGAGTGTGAAGCAAGTGAAGGAATGGAATGTGGATGCGGAATAGTCTAGTCTAGTCTAGTCTTTGTTGTTAATTGCAAAGTCATGTCCGACCCATCGCAACCCCATGGACAACATTTCTCCAGGCCTTCCTGTCCATGTAATCTAGACAGAGTCATTAAAAAATATTCATTTGCTGTGATATGGCTACATGCAACTAACTAGGTAATGATGATATTATCAAGACCTAAACATAGAGTTTCCATTACTTCAGTTGCAATTTGTTTATCCTGCAGTGTTAAAAATCATCTCTTACACTATCCATTTGCAATAGTCTTCGATATTTGTATAAAATATTATACAAGTTATTTTCTTTTATAGCAAAGCAAAGAAGACCATATCAATACTGAAGCTGAGGAAGACGTTGTGATCTACTACCGGTAGTAACAAAATAGTTTCATAAACGAATGGTGGTCTTTAATCTCTAGTATTAGAAGATCATTAGTATTAATAATTCAATCAAATAGAAAAAATCAAAACTTATATTAATGTGCACATAACTACTGTAGAGGATATGTTACCAAAATAAGTTTTGTATTTCTTCTTCCCACTTCTTAATCCAGGGGTGTCAAACTTGATTTCATTGAGGGCTGCATCAGAGTTGTGTTTGACCTTGGAGGGCCAAGGTGGGCATGGCCAGGGTGGGCATGGCCAGGGTGGGCATGGCCAGCTCAACATCACTCGTGTCGGGGGCACTTGTGGTGGCCCGAGCGCTCTGCCAGCGAAAACAGGCTCCCGAGCTCCATTTTCAGGTGCGATGGCCTCCTGCAACCTTCTGCCAGTGAAAATAGAGCTTGGGAGGGCTGCCCGCAGCCCTCGCGAGCTCAGTTTTCACTAGCAGGGGCACCATGGGCTGGTTCTTCGCTGTTTCCAGGGTGGCCCTGCAGGCCAGATCTAAGCACCCCACAGGCCCCACAGGCCTTGAGTTTGACACCCCTGCTTAATCCAATCTTCCTAAAATGTCATCTATTAAAGTAGCTCTAGATTTCCAATGCTGAGAAATTAGATATTACTTCAGATTTAAAAATATGCTTTAGTTAAGAACAAAAGTCACAGCATGATCCTGATGTTGTGTCTGATGTTTCCTATCCTCCCCTAAAAAAAACTCTTTTATGTTAACAGCCTTGATACACACTCTGTCTTGCATATTTGCACACATTTGTCAGTTCTGCTATTCACTACAGCAGCAACAGACAGGTTAATTGGAATATTTATGGTCCATAATAGTAGCTGCATGTTATAGCTTCTTCGTAACTTTTGAAAAAAAATAGCGCAATGCTTCCTTTACTGAAGACAAGGATTATTGCTTGTCCTTTTTTTTTAATTGTGGAGTAATCAGAATTTTACATCCTATTTGCACTTCAAAGCAACAAGGATCTCTATTCAGCTGCTGTGTAATTATGTCTCATTTGCAGATTGTATTCACTTATAAGTGCGATCTTCCGGGTGGTCCATAGTGCTAATGTGTCACTTTTATGCTAGTGTATGATTATTGCTTTTATTGATCCCATAAATTATACAAGAGGGTGATATTTAATACCAGCAACAAATCTTTTCTTTCCCCAAGTAGGGTAAAACTTATAACCATTTTCACTTGTGTTGATGAAGGCAAAACAAGGCATTTTGCTAAAAGAAAAAAACTTCAGCCAGCTCTGCTTGGATGCCTTTGGGAGAAAAGATGGCAATAAATTTAGGACTGAAGGGGGAAAAAACGGGTAATAAAACCTGTCTTCCATTCTCTGCATTTTTCAGACTCTTAATTTTTCAATTGCAGACATGGTGGTAGTCTAGTATTGTGTTGATTTGAAAGGATGTAACCGAGTGAGTAACTGTGAAGGTTAGGCTTGGGTTTGTTCATTAAACAACATGAAGTTGCAGCAAAAAAAAAAAAAGGAAAAATCAAGATGTTCCTTCCCTTTTCCTCCATACAACCCATTAACAATGAGTTATTAAAATTGTCAAAGATATTTTTTTTAAAAAAGTACACTTGAAGTCAGCATCAGAATAAAAACTGGTTAAAAAGGCAACAGAATGTGTATTATAATATTACTTTTCTAGCAGTCCAGCAGTATAAAATGCTTTCACAAATACTAAATTTATCTTTGGAGGGAAGGGAGCTTTTGAATTTTAAGTGGCAGTGGGCTGAATAATAAAGACAAAGTAATCCTTTGCAATATTCCCTGAATCTTTTAAATTAAAGATTTTGCTGTTACCTATGTGGTCATTTCACTGATCTCTCCAAAATACAATATCACTTTAATGGTGCATTGTGAGTAAAATTATGAAAAGAAAAAAAAATCTGTAGACTATTGAAGAAAATTCAAATCCCCTTGGTATAATGGCCATTCTTTCTGTTTTGTTAAAAAAAAAATTTAAAAAATCCCATTGCTTCCTCTTCATATATAAACCCATTTATTTAATGCCTTCAAATTAGTCTTGACCCTTGGAGACTGCTTGGATGAATCTACACAATTGTCTTGGCCAGATTTTCAGAAGCGGTTTGCCATTGCCAACTTCTTAGGGCTGAGACTGACTGAATGGCCCAAGGCCAGCCAGCTGGCTTTGTACCAGTGGTGGGTTGCTACCAGTTCACCCTGCTTTGGACAAACCGGTAGCAGCAGCGGTAGGAGGCTCCACCCACCAGCTCAGACATCATCAAATATGTTCTGCGCATGCGCGAGCGAACCGGTAGCAAAGGTAAGTGAAACCCACCACTGCTTTGTACCTAAGGCAGGACTAGAACTCATGGTCTCCCGGTTTCTACCCGATGTCTTAATCCCTACACTGAACCACTACACTACATTAGCCCCAAATCTTGGAATAAATTCACTGCCTAAATTGTCACATTTCCCCCCAGAACGTCTTGGGAAATTAAAGTTAGTTATTATATATTGAGAAACATTTCCCCAAATATTATCACCTTCTCACTCTGAAAGGCAGAGATTAAAAAAAAAAGTTTCATGTTTGTTTCAAGTAAGAACATCTTATGAACAGGTTCTAATCAAGACCGGTTGCTTGGAAATGCATAATGACTAGTCTGTACTTTATGTCCTTCTTTTCCGGTCTCTCCTGAATTCCTGAGTACATTTCAGCAATTATAAGTGTCCATGACTTTGTGTACCTCGGCTCAACTATCTCTGACACTCTCTCTTTAGATACTGAGCTGAATAAACGTATTGGTAAAGCGGCCACCACATTTTCCAGACTTACAAAGAGAGTATGGCTTAATAAGAAGTTGACGGAATATACAAAGATCCAGGTCTATAAAGCCTGCATCCTGAGCACACTCTTGTACTGCAGTGAGTCTTGGACCCTCTACGCACATCAGGAGAGAAAGTTGAACACCTTTCATATGCGCTGTCTCCGACGAATTCTTGGCATTACCTGGCAGGACAAAGTTCCAAATAGCACAGTCTTGGAACGTGCTGGAATTTCTAGCATGTATACACTATTGAAAGAGCGACATCTACGCTGGCTGGGGCATGTCATGAGAATGGCTGATGGTCGGATTCCGAAATATCTCCTGTATGGAGAATTAGTGCAGGGAAAGTGCCTCAGAGGGAGACCACAGCTGCCATATAAGGATATCTGCAAGAGGGACCTAAAGGCCCTGGGAATGGACATTAACAACTGGGAAACCTTGACCTCCGATCGTTCAGCTTGGAGGCTAAAGACGCAGCATGGCCTTCTCCAATTCGAAGAGACGCTTGTTCGGCAGGCTGAGGCAAAGAGGCAGTCCCAGAACCAGCGAAATCTGGGGGCTGGGCAGGGGACAGAATGTATCTGCCCTCAGTGTGATTGCCAAAAGGATTGCCACTCTCGAATTGGCCTTTTTAGTCACACTAGATGCTGTTTTAGGACCTCTTTCCAGAGCATGATACCATAGTCTCTTGAGACTGAAGGATGCCAATGAAGTGAGATCTTTTCTTTTAACAAATGTATCAATTCTTGGATCATATCAGCTAGTTGTGATTTAATCACTGCCGAAAAATACTTCTTGTCACTCTGCTCATTTACTTGATTTACAGCACCAGTTCCTACCATTCATACTCTCCTCATTCTTCCCAGGCTTTTATATCAAAAGTAGCCAGATGGAAGGTAGAAACATATGACTGAAAACTGATTTTTTTAGCCTTCATCTCATTGACTAATTGCTGCTCTGTGAACTGTGAAGCTAGGGACCAGAATCAATTGCACTCCATAGCCTTGGGCAAGCAATCTGGCCACTCTGAAATATGAAAGTGATAGTCTGAAAGGAATGTCCTAATAAAATTCTACCAGCTGTGGTCCTCTCAAGCACAGATATATGAAAAGAAATAAGGTTATGATGAAGAGTAAACTAAATAGCATCATAGAATAACAGTGTTCCTGGCCTTTAAAAAACAATACTAGACTAAAATGGCTTTAGTTAGTTAGTGGTTAATTATGTTGAAGGAACTCAGTATCACATGGCCATTTTATGTAAGAACGTAAACAGTTCCCTGCTGGATCCTTGGATCATCTAATCCAGAAGTCTGTTCTCACAGTGGCTAAACCAAGCCACTCATCTCCGAACAGATGGCCTTCCATGGCAATCCATTGCCATTAAGACTAATTGGGATTGATCCCTATAACTTCCATAAATTGGCCCAGTCCCTTTTTGAAGCCAGCTACATTGTTAGCCAGCACTATCTCTCATGATGAAGTGCTAGCAATCTATGCTAGGATACTAAACCATTTAGGATGGTATATGAATATAGAAATAGAATAGAAATATTCTATATAGAATATAGAAATATTTAGAAATCTAGACAGCATACTAAAAAGCAGAGACATCACCCTGCCAACAAAAATGCGTATAGTCAAGGCTATGGTTTTTCCAGTTGCAATGTATGGCTGTGAAAGTTAGACCATAAGGAACGCTGAGGACCAAAGTATTGAGGCCTTTGAACTATGGTGCTGGAGAAGACTCCTGTGAGTCCCTTGGATTGCAAGGCAATCAAACCAGTCAGTCGTAGAGGAGATCAACCCTGACTGCTCTTTAGAAGGCCAGATCCTGAAGATGAAACTCAAATACTTTGGCCACCTAATGAGAAGGAAGGACTCACTGGAGAAGTGCCTAATGCTGGGAATGATTGAGAGGAAAAGAAGAAGGGACAGCAGAGAATGAGGTAGCTGGATGGAGTCACTGAAGCAGTCGGCGTGAGCTTAAATAGACTCCAGAGGATGGTAGAGGACAGAACATTGTCCATGGGGTCGCAATGGGTCGGACATGACTTCACGACTAACAACAACAATGAATATAGAGAATAGACATAAGAGAGTGGTATGAAGTAGAATGACACAGGGTTTTGTCTTTCTGTGCAATGTTTTTATTAATTACCTGTATAAAGGGGATGAGGAAATAATTATCAAATCAACAAGTGGTACAAAAATTATGGCCTGAAATGAACAGGTATTCTAATAGGTAACAAGTTGAATTTGAGCCAACAATGTGTTGCAGCTGCTAAAAAGTCAAATGCTATTTCATAAACTTGCTCTTTGCTGCCCAGAGATGATCTGAAACTAAAAGGAAGAAGATTCAAATTATATATTAGGAAGGATTTCCTGATGGTAAGAGCCATCAACCTATAGCCAGTGCAATAGGTTGGCTCATGGATATTTTTGTTTGAATGAAAGTATATTTTCTGCACTGGAAATTTTGTCACAGGTTGGACTGCTATCTGTACAAAATTCTTTAGCAAATTTGCATCAAGCAAATGTTTGGACTAGATGACCTCTAAGATATCTTCTGATTTTATGGTTCTTGATACCATCAGCTGTCCTGGCAGGTGCAAAGTGGCTGGGGAATTCTAGGATCAAAGTCCACACATCTTCAAGTTGCCAAAATTGAGAAACATTGCCCTAAGTGCTTTTAATACCAAGATTGAAGGTTTTGTTTCTAGTATTTGTATTTATATCCATTTAAAATGCTCATGTAGGAGAGTGTGGTATTTATTTTACAGGTATATAGTAAGAAAATTTGTTTCTGCTTTCTCTGTCCTAGAGAAAGCAGAATCTCTGTCCTAGAGAAAGCAGAATCAGTGCAAAGCCGGTTTAAGTCCACAGGGTATGAATAATCAATGCCAGGTTTTCTGCTGATGCAGAAGTAAAGTGAAAGAGGAGGGAAACGGAAGAAACGGCTGCAAAATGCTCTCAGATGGGAAAATTTAGCTGTAATGGAATTTAATTTTGGCAGCAGACAGCAAGTGAAATTACTTTTGATGTCTAAACATCTGTCTGCCTGCCAAGCATTAATAGATAAACAGACTACTGCATGTTATGGTAAATTTCAGATATTAATGAGCTGGAGCGATCTCTATACCCAGGATGGGCTCTTGGATATTGTTAGTAGTTGGCCAAAAATTGGACCTCAGCCCCAAGTTTGTTGTTGTTGAGTCTCCAGACTCAAAGTTCTCCGATATGGTTGTTTTGAAGAGCTGCTATGTTGCCTTGTTTTCTGTTTCATGTTATCTTGTGCAGGGAACTTCTGGTTTCACACATGACCTTCAAAATTCCTACTATGGTATCTTTCAGGGGAACTTCCCTTATTTCCGTGAAGAAAAAGCTGGAAAGTTTTCCTAGAACTCAATCAGCTATAAACACAAGTTCAAAACTGCAGGTTTCGAACCTGCAGTTACTGCAGGTTCGAATCTCGCCAGGCTCAAGGTTGACTCAGCCTTCCATCCTTTCTAAGGTAGGTAAATTGAGGACCCAGTTGTGGGGGCAATAAACTGACTTTGTATAAATATACAAAAGGATGAACGCTATTGCTTAGCGCATTGTAAGCCGCCCTGAGTCTCCGGAGAAAGGCGGCATATAAATCAAATTAAAAAAAAACCCAACAGAATTATATTTCATTATTTGTGACTAGGCTGAAAAATAGCATTAATGAGGTCAGTGATTTCAAGTCTATGGAGAGTCTCAGTCATCCAGGTCATGATTGTCCCAAAGGTGCTTTATCAAAAGCCAACTGACTTTCTTTGTTTTTCTTGAAAACATTTTGCTCAGTGGTCTAATTTTTTTTTACTACCGATTCTGTGGGTGTGGCTTGGTGGGCATAGTGTTGCTTGGTGGGTGTGGCTTGGTGGGCGTGGCAGGGGAAGGACACTGCAAAATCTCCATTCCCTCCCCACTCCAGGGGAAGGATACTGCAAAATCCCCATTCCCTCCCCACTCCTGGGGGAAGGATATTGCAAAATCTCCATTCCCACCCTACTCTGGGGCCAGCCAGAGGTGGTATTTGCTGGTTCTCCAAACTATTCAAAATTTCCACTACCGGTTCTCTGAACTGCTCAAAATTTCTGCTACTGGTTCTCCAGAACCTGTCAGAACCTGCTGGATTTCACCCCTGGTTTTGCTCATCCAAAAGGTTTCTAAGGAATTCATCCAAGAAGCTTCTTCAGTTTTTATTTCAAAAATATTGCAGAGGGAATATTCCTCTTGTTATTCCTCATGAACATATTGATTCCTTCACTTACTTCAGACAGAGCTGGTGAACCTAGCAAAAACATGGTGGTCATTATGCAGGAAAACATCTATCCTCCTAATATGAATATTGGATAGTGTCTTACATTGTGATCGCTGGTGGACCTAATGCGGGAATATGTTTTTTCCATTGGTTCAAAGGCTGCACCAATCTTTGCCAACCATTTGAAGCGGAATGCTCCAAAAATCCACAATATTCCCACTTACTTTCCGGGGAGGCATATTATGAAGCATTCATGAGTAAAACTGGTATTGTAAGTTCTTACATTTTTTTTTTTTTTGCCTTAATAGCCTCCCTGTCAACAATTCCAACAAATGGTGGGACATCTTCATGGCAAATTGAGGATGTCCTTGAATAAGTGGGGACAATATTATAACTGAAATCAACAGCCAAATGAAGGACTCAGGCCAGAGAAATCTCTCCGGAGAAAGAAGGGATAGTGAGAATGTCCACACACATACAATGGTTCCTCATAAGTAGATGGCAGGAAACAATGTTTTTGTGATTTGTTTATCAGTTGAGAAGCTGGGATTTGAGGGATTGCATCAAAGCTCATAATGTAGCCTTTAAAGACTAAATGTTAGGCTTATCTTCATTTCTCAATCACTTTGGATTTTTTTTTTCTTTTTAAATATTGAGAAAATCTGAAGCAGTTTCATGGTATTCACTTAAGAAGTTTTAAGTATGAGTTTAAGGATTTCTTTTAATGGAATTAATAGCAAAAGAAAGAATGTAGTGTTGATTTTAGAAAGGTATAAAAGGATTATGGATCCAGATGGACTTTATAACATTTTGAGCTGCAGTGGCACAGTGATTAGAGTGCAGTACTGCAGGCTACTTCTGCTGATCACTGGCTGCCAGCAGTTTGGCAGATCGAATCTCACCTGACTCAAGGTTGACTCAGCCTTCCATCCTTCCTAGGTCGGTAAAATGAGGACCCAGATTGTTGGGGGCAATAGGCTGACTCTGTAAACCGCTTAGAGAGGGCTGTAAAGCACTATGAAGCGGTATATAAGTCTAAGTGCTATTGCTATTGCTATTTTGAGATTAAATATAAGAATCTCTCTTGTGAGAAAGTATCCATGTTTTTGCATTCAGATGAAAAACAATGTAACAAGCAAGAACTTTGAAAGTTGGATAGCAGAGGGCCTCAGAAGGAAATAAAGATTATAATTAAAGGTGAAGAATCTTTAAACTCAATTTAATAATGCAGAATTGAGGAAAATATTTTCATTTAATTTAATCATTCTCCCCTTCACCGTATTGCTTTTCTGAAAGGCCATAAAAAGTGTGGTTTGGTCAGGGGTGCTGGGGACCACAAATGAAGAAGGAGCCAATCAAGTGGTTGATTTCTGTTGTTGCTGTTATGAGGGGAATGGAGGATGGGGTTTTGAATGTATTTTTATGCGGTGGATTTTTAAATGTAACCACCCAGAGTCACCTATGTGCGAGTTGGAAGGCTATATTAATTTGCTTAATAAATAAATGAAATAAACAATGGATGCACTGAGAGAACAAGGGACTCAGAAGCTAAACACCTCTGTCATTATTGATAGATTAAATAATGTTATAGTAGTGGCACATGTTTTACTGGACAAAACTGAAATTGATTCAAATGTGGAATTAAAAATAATACTAGAAGGATATGGAAAAGGATGAATTATTGAGTATACCAATGACAATGACTGATACTTTGATAACTAAAAATGACATACAACTAAAAGCACAATATATTACAACAATTGAAGTTTAATCTTCACTAAGACTATTTTTGTGAGAATTATAAATTTTGTTCTAAAGGGTTGCAATAAGTGTATAAAATTTAGATATCATTTATTCATTCATTTAAACAATATATGTGATCACTAAACTCAAAAATGCAACTCTGCAGCTAAATACTATTAATCTAAAAAATATAACAAAAACACTACAATACAATAAACAAACAGCATGAACAAAAGCCAAAAATAAGACACATTCAAAATCTCACACCACTTTCCAGATGGGCTCATCCAAAATCTTAGTGCTTAGTGCTTTAAGGAGAAAAGTGTCAAGTTGGTAGCCTTTATATTCTAAGAAATGGAGACTTTCTTAGTTAAATTCCAGCACTGAAGAATACATGAACTATATAACTTCATACTTATTGGGGATAAAAGACTCAGCAAACTCATTTTATATCCTGACATGACAGCAGTGTTCCAATATTTGAGGGGCTGTCACAGAGAGGAGGGGTCAAGCTATTTTCCAAGGCACCTGAAGGCCAGACAAGGAATAATGGATGGAAACTGAAAAGGAGACAAATTCAACCTGGAAATAAGGAGAAATTTTCTGACAGTGAGAACAATCAACCAATGGAACAGCTTGCCTTCTGAAGTTGTGGGAGCTTCATCACTTGAGACTTTCAAGAAGAGACTGGACTGCCATCTGTCAGAAATGGTGTAGGGTCTCCTGTTTGGGCAAGGAGTTGGACTAGATGACCTACAAGATTCCTTCAACTCTGTTATTCTATTCTAAATTAAATCAGAAGTACACAAGGAATCCTTTTGCGTATCTATTACTGCATGCAGTTTCCAGAAAAGGGAATGCCATTTCTCTCAGAGACCCTGGAAACTGCTGCTCAATTATTCATCCTAATTTCTAAGCTTATAATAATTTTGGTACTTAAAATGGAATTTGTTGTTGAAGGTGGAGATACATAGCTACAAGTGCACATTATTGTCTTGTTGATGGAACAGACTTAGCATTTATAAGACAAGCAGAGAAAAACCATAATGTGCTCTCTTCTTTTGTATTACTTTAGACTTCCCTCTGCAAAAGAAAACCAGACAATGGCCATTTGCTATTACTTTTTAGGAATGGTAAACAATTAGGTAAGTGATCCATTCTTCTTTAATTCCAAGGAGAAATGGGAGTGGTGAATTAAAATCATATACATAGCAATTGGAGCATTCACAGTACTTCAGTTACATTGTTTTTATGGGCTGAAGCTGAAATGTCATTCTATTAGCAAAAACTTCATGATGTTGTTTTGAGCTATATCCAACAAGTAAATCCCATCCTATCGTTAATGCAACCAGTTACATATTCCCTTGGGCAGGTGATCTGTCCCCGTACCCACACACACACCCACACAGCCAGTCGAGGGTTAAGGAAACACTTTGGAACGCACCCAGGTCTTATCTCCGACTTGGCAGCGATAGACACACCGTCTGCCAAGGGTCTTTATTTTCACAAACAGACAGATAAGATACGAACGTTCAAGAAAGTCCAAACAGAAATAATATTCCTCCCAGCAGTTCCGGACGAGGCTTTAGTGACTCCAAGGTTTTGCTTTGTTCGTCACAAGGATCCTTTGACCACTACCCTCTATTATATAGTCTCTGGGGTGTGGTCCAGTGACTCAGTGCTAATCCCTAGCACGCCTCCCAAGCTGCTGCAAACGTTTATCACGCCTTCGGAGGCGTGCGTCCAGGAATGATGTTTCATTATCACTTTGACTCGAATCAGCTGTCTCCTCTCCCTCGACTGGCACTTGAGACAATGCCAGAGGGGAGGGGCCTGGAGAGGGAGGCCTGGCTGACTCCTCTTCCTCATGCTCGGAGCTTTCTTCCTCCGATGGGACAGGCTCAGAGGGCGGGGCCACAACAGGGCAGGGCTGACAACTTCACAGCCCGTGGGCTGGGTGTGTCACACACTGGCTACACCCATGCCCAGTTTAGCAAAGGGGAGAAAGCCATGATATGTCACATGACGATGCGAGTTTGACACCCCTGTTCTAGGGCTATCACTGGTTTCTCAAGGAAGTAACAAGTTGTACCGCAACACTTTTGTAACTTGTCCCCACAAGGACTTTGGCATGGACAAGAATTCTGGACCATATACATCAGGGGTGTCAAAGTCGTGGCATCACGGTGGCATCATGTGAAGTATCGGGACTCTTTCCCCCATCACTAAACTGGGCATGGGCATGGGCATGGCCAGCGCATGACACATCCGGACTGTGGGCCATGAGTTTGACAGCCCTGATATACATGAATTGTTCTGAATGGTCATGCACAAGTACGGTTCAGTATTTGATACAATACATATATTTCTCAACTTACAACATTTATTTAGCGATTGTTCAAAGTTTACAACAGCACTGAAAAATGTGATTTATTATTAATTTTCATATTTATGACCATTGCCACATCCCCAGGGGTGAAATGCTCCCGGTTCGGACTGGATCACCTGATCTGGTAGCAAAGGTGGCAGGTGGTTTGGAGAACCGGTAGCAAAAATCCCTGTGCCCCCCCCATGCCCAGCTGAGCTGCACGATCCAGAAGAGGTTTCTACAACCTCTTCTGACGAAAAAATGCTTTTAAAAGTAAAAAAAAAGCCTCTGATGATCGTGCGGCTCAGCTGGGATCATCAGAGGCTTTTCAAAGCATTTTTTTCTGCAACCTCTTGGCTGAAGAGGTGGTAAAAAAAAATGCTTTGAAAAGTCTCTGACGATCCCAGCTGAGTTGCCTGATCGGCAGAGAGGTATTTTCATCTCTGCCGATCAAGCAACTCAGCTGGGATCCTCAGAGAGGATTTTTAAAAAATACCTCTCTGATGATCCCAGCTGAGTTGCCTGATCGGCAGAGGCTTTTCAAAGCATTAGAAAAAATGCTTTGAAAAGTTAAAAAAAAAAGTTGGCCACGCCCACCCAGTCACATTACCCCTCCCCAAGCCACGCCCACAGAACCAGTAGTAACAAATTTTACATTTCACCCCTACGCATCCCCATAGTCATGTGATCAAAATTCAGACACTTGGCAACTGCCATGTATTGATGACGGTTGCAGTGTTTCAAGGTCATGTGATCAACTGACTCTCTATATGAATAGGAATATTAATCCCTCTAAAGTCATGGGAGATGTCTGGCTGCCATTCGAATTAGTGTCAGTTTGGTGGTGGTGGTGGGAATGGGTTAAATTCAACGTGCTTACATTTACATAAATGGTAAGAAGCCATTATAATAAATACCGGATGGTACCTAGAATTTTCTCTATACTTGAATAAACACATTTACAGTTTGTGCCAGATAGTGGCTGCCTTCTTTATCCAATGATCAATTTGTACTTGTCTGTCTGAAAGGGGAAGAATTTATTTCTCCACAGACAGGTGCATCAGGACTGCAAGATTTTCTTTTACAAGACTGCCTTTCCAAGCTAGAGATTGTGAACAATTTGTCCTTTCTTCAGTGCTAAACTGGATGTAAACCTAATTAGTCAAAACCCTTCTGATGTTCCATGGGACTCACTCTCTTATGAAGAAATGCTTTGGATCACTACCTCACACCCTAGAAATAAGGAGAAATTTTCTGACAGTGAGAACAATCAATCAAAGGAACAGTTTGCCTTCGGAAGTTGTGGGAGCTTCATCACTGGAAGCTTTCAAAAAGAGACTGGACTGCCATCTGTCAGAAATAGTGTAGGGTCTCCTGCTTGGGGGCGGGGGTTGGACTAGATGACCTACAAGGTCCCTTCCAACTCTGTTATTCTGTTACCATCCTGGCGCTGTAGTCCTTAATTTATCACTACAATTGGGGCTCGGATTTCTATTGCCTAGCAAAGTGATTGTTAATGAGTTGTGCCTCAATTTACAAACTCTCTTAGTGTGATTGTTAAGTGAGTCACTGCAGTTGTTTAATGAGTCATATGATCCTGAAGTAAATCTGGCTCCCCCCCACTGGCTAGTCAGAAACTGGCTGGGAAGGCCTTGGTTGATGATCATGTAACCCCCAGGACACTACAACTGTCCTAAAGAAACACCAGGTACCAAGTGCCCAGATTTTAATCATGTCATCATGGAAGAATGCTGCAATAGGACAAGAAACAATGGATGGAAACTAATAAAGAAGAGAAGCAACCTAGAACTAAGGAGAAATTTCCTGACAGTTAAAACAATTAATCAGTGGAATGATTTGTCTCTAGAAGTTCTGGGTGCTCCAACATAGGAAGTCTTTAAGAAGCGATTGGACAACCATTTGTCTTAAATGGTGCAGGGCATGGGTGTCAAGCTCAATCATGTCACGTGATGTATCGTGACATATTGTGATGTTTTTTGCCTTTGCAGAGTGGGTGTGGCTTGCATGTGACGCATCCAACCCATGGACCCCCAGTTTGACAGGCTAGTTTAACGCTTCCTGTCTTAACAAAGGGTTGGACTAGAAGACCTCCAAGGTCCCTTCCAACTCTGTTATTCTGTTATAAGAGGAAGGACCAGTTGTAAACCACTTTTTTTCTGGACCATTGTAACTTTGAACAGTCACTAAATGAATGTTTGTAAGTTAAGGACTACCTGTATATAGAAGCACATCTAAGGAATTTAGATTAGGATGCCTGTACAGTATATAGTGGTACAAGCATGCTATGGAATTCTTGTTATGTGTAATTGAACTAAATCAAATTACTTTGGTAATCCAAAGAATATGAGGTATAGCTCCTGATGTTTGATTGTTGGGTCTCCTGTAGCAATTAGAAATGAAAACTGTTATGCTCATCAAATGACTTAGTATGGAAAAGATACGGAAATCTTTGTCTATAACTCATTATGCTCCAAGGTTCATCTAAAAGAGGAGAGGAATCATTGGGGAAAAAAATCATTTCTACGCCTGTGCCACAAATATTAAAAGGTCAACCTTCTGGGAATTCAGTTTAGTGGATCTTATTTTCTAGATTTTTTTTTTAAAAAAAGATATTGTTTAGAATTGAAGTTTTAATCAAATTCAGTGGAATCTTGCTTACGACGCTATCAATATTTACTAAACAGAATTAAATATGGATCTCAGTACAGACCACATCTTTCATAAGAATTTAAACACTTAACATATTCACATGTACAGTAGCTCTTTGGTTTGCATGGCCTAAGGATGAGTAAAGCCAGCACTAGTTCATTAGAAAACTTTCCATGATGCTGGGAAGCTCATTATATTTAATCAGGTTACTAAGCTTGGAGAAGGAACCACCTAAAGAGAAATTAGCATATTATATTAAGGAAAGCAATTCAAGGGGTAGAATTACTGACTGAAAAACGGCACATTTCCCTGAAAACAGAGTGAACGCCATCTTATCATCTCCTTGCAACATTTCAGAAATGTTGTAGCTTCTGAAATTAATCACCGCGGTTGACAAAAAAACAGAACTTCTGGGAAATGAGAATTGCATGGTTGCATTTGCCTGCTGGCTCCCATTCAGGAGTGCTGTGACACTGGTGGAAGAGCTGAATTGCCGTTGCATATCGTCTTTCTGCTGCTTGAGCACTCAAACATCACCTTTGTCTTTAGGGGGAGCAGAAGGTTCTTCCCTACATCACCAAATGCAAAGGGAAAACATGAAAAATGAACATATTGCTATTTATGCATTACAGATAGTATAGTAGTTGCTTTTTTTAAAAAAAAAGACTTTAAAATGTGCTTTCAAAATGTGTACAATCAAATCTGGGAAGAGTTTGATTTACAATGATCAAAAAGTACACATGACTAAAATAATCGTACATTCTTTCCTTGTTTACCTCTGTCAATATACTTGATATACTGATTTTTTTTGGTTGTTGAATCAGCTGAGTTGCTGCATTGAATCAGATGACTTGAGATCACTTTGGAGAGATCTGGAGGCAATTTAAACCTTCAAAGACTTTTTGGCTTCTTTGTGTATGCCTTTGAGTTAATATTGACTCCTGGCAATTTCCTGGACAAGTCCCTACTGTTGTCTTGGCAAGAGTTTATTTATTTACTAAATTTATATGCCGCCCATCCTGCTTCAGAGAGTTTGGAAATGGTTTACCATTGCCTCTTCTAAGGGCTGAGAGTGACTGGCCCAATATCATCCATCTGGATTTTGTCTCAGGCAGGATTAGAACTCATGATCTCTCAATTTGTAGCCTTACTTACTTACTTACTTACTTACTTACTTACTTACTTACTTACTTACTTACTTTATTTGATTTATATACCGCCCTACTCCCGAAGGACTCAGGGCAGTGAACAGCCAAACAGTAAATACATAGATACAAAATTTAAAAACAAAGTAAAATCGAATTAAACAGTTTGGCCCAGACAGATTAAAACACCCCAATCATTTAAAAACCAATTAAAATTTGCATAATTAAAAAGAGGGAAAAGATTAGGCCAGGCCCGCCTGGTGGAATAAAAAGGTCTTAAGAGCACGGCAGAAGGTACGCAGATCTGGGATCCTCCGTATCTCCGGGGGGAGCTCGTTCCAGATAGTAGGTGCCCCCACAGAGAAGGCTCTCCCCCTAGGGGCCGCCAGTCAACATTGTTTGGCCGACAGCACCCGGAGGTGCCTTAACCACTACATCAAGCTGTCTCACTTCTGGCTTTACAGAGTACAAATATTGTTGCAGCTATCCTCTAATTGAGGGTGTGTGTATGATGGCTTTTGTGCCCACTAAAATGCAAAGGTTGGGAGCCACTGTCCTATACCATTTCACACAAGCGACTGTCCTTCTTGAAAACCTCCAGTGATGAAGCACCCACAACATCTGAAGGCAGGCTGTTCCACTGGTTAATTGTCCTCATTGTTTGGAAGTTTATCCTCAATTCCGGGTTGCTTCTCTCCTTGATTAGTTTCCATCCATTGTTTCTTGTTCTTGCCTTCTGATGCTTTGAAAAATAAGTTGACTCCCACTTCTTTGTGGCAGCTCCTCAAATATTGGAATACTGCTATCATGTCACCCCAGTCTTTCTTTTTTATAGAGTAGCCATGACTAGAGTTCACTTGGAGCTTTATTTTAAAGCTTTTTTGTTATTGTTTGTTTCAGTAAGTTTGCTCCTACTTGTATGTGCTTCCATCTTTCCCTAAATCCACAACTTGCACCATTTTAAACATTCTTGCAGTGAAATTCATGAAGATAGATTTCTGCAAAATTGCAGGATTAATGTCTCCAAAAGCATCATCTTTCCTGCTCCTTTAATCTCACAGACGATTACATGTGTTTTTGTTTGTTTGTTTGTTTGTTTTTATCCAATTGGTTCAGGGAAAAAAAAAACTATTTTTCTTTCAGGTTTCTAATTCAACCAGACTTTGGTCATCTCCAAATTCAGATTGCATATTAGGTGACACACCAGTAACTTATTGTATAAACAAGTAAACAAATCAAATTAGCTCTGTTCCAATCAAATTATTTCACCCCATTAGAATTACAAAGGAAAAAGTTCTGTTGAAATATAATTAGCTTTGCAAGGATATCTAACATATATATTTGATAAAGTTTGACTTTTAAAAAATTAGCAACACTTTTGTACCACCTTTTAAATAGAAACGGAAGTTGGTTACCGAGTCAGATTTGTCTTCTCTGAGAGAACAAAATAAGCCAGAAATATTTATGGAAACCTTCCTGTTTGCTTGTTTAGTCAATGAGTTGCCTAATTTAAAAGTGTATGACTTTTAAATGCAGCCCTTCAAATCATGACTCAGTGTTAGGTGAGCATTTGCAGAGGACTGTTGTAGATATAGAGCTGATGACTCACCTTCATTTTTATACTAAGGAATCTGAATAATAGATTACCTTGAATTGCCATCCTTTGTCATTTATGTAATCACAGGAAATGCTTGAAGCAACTATTGCTCATTTGCCAAGCTAGGGTGTTTGAACGATACAGAGATGTTTAATGCATGGCACTTAACCAAAAGTTGAGAACATAAATTGTTGAGGATTAGGCAAGGGGGAGGGCTTGGTTCAGTTACTAAACATGTTACAAGTTCCACCATTTGCATGGGGAAGGGTCTGCACTGCTTGCCACCAGCAATAACTCAAAGGAAAGGGGACTGCTACTAGATCAAACTTTCCATCCTCCAGATGAGTTAGATTTCAACACCTAGAATTTCCAGCCAGTAGGGTCAATGACTGTAGGAAGAATTATCAACTTGTCTAGAAGGCACCCAATTGAGAAGTCTTAGCTGGTAAACAAGAAATTACAGTTCATCATTGACTTACAACCACAATTCGTGTCAGAACTTCAGTCACTAAGTGAAGTAATTGTAAGTGAATTGCACCTGATTTTACAATCTTTATTTCTACCATGGTCATTAAGCAAATCATTGAGTGGTGTGGTGGCCTAGAGATGGAGCTTTCACCTCACAATTAGGAGGCAGTGAGTTTGATCCTGGTAGAGGCAGATATTTATCTCTCTGGGCACACTGAGAATATATCTGCTGGGGGAAAAACTCTGCATTGGTGACAGGAAGGGCATACAGCCAGTAAACACGCAATTGGCCAGACTTCACCCTGCAAGGGATTATGGGGTCATTAAATAGGATGACTAAGTAAATCATTGTGGTTAAATGAATCATATATGTAGGAAATGACCTGGCTGAGCCTGAGAATGGAGTCAAATGCATCATCATTTGGTGTTGTTTCACTGCCATATGAGACCAAAGTCCTAAATTCCATTAACTCTTACTTAGCACCAATTTGCCTTGACCATCAGAATATCAGATTCTTGTGTATAGCATGTAATAAACTTGAAGTGTTTCGAACTAAACTCCTGATCCTTGTTATTTGTGCCTGATAATATGGTTGTTAAGTGAATTTGACCTCCACATTGACTTTGGTTTTTGGAAGCCAGCTGGGAAGATCACAAATGTCAATCATGTGATCCTGGGATGCTGCAACCATCAAAAACATGTGCTGGTTGCCAAGAAGTTGTATTTTGATCAGATGACTGCAGAGAAAATCATAAGTGAAAGGACAAGTTGACATCTTCGAATCTCGCTGTTTGAGAAAGTTGCATAACATTCTCAGAGAGTCTTCCCATCCTGCTTACAATCTTTTTGGACTGTTGCCTTCTGGCAGAAGATATAGAACAATTAAAACTCGGAACACACATTTTCTGAATAGTTTTTATCCCAGAGTTATAATTGTACTCAACAATGAACTAAAGGACCACCATCAGTGAGCTGTTGGACAGCATTACTTAGTCTGTTGTGTGGATGTTTGGGTGGTTTAGGGGTGGGAAATTGCGGTGGGTCGGAGTGTGTTTGGGGATTGTTATGTGTGTTGGACCTGATCTTTGGGTGTTAAGTGAATTTCATTGTATGGGTATACTGTGTATACACGTACAATGACAATAAAGTTATTTATTTATGTATTGTAGGTGTGAGGGCTGGACTTTTAACTGCCCTGTTGTGACTTTGAACAGTCGGTAAACAAATAGTCATTAGTCAAGAAGTGCCTGTAGTCCCAAGGCTAGGCATAGGCAGTAAATAGTCTTGTTTGCATCACTTGTGTAATGATGCCATGATATGCACCATGTCACTTGCCTTGACCTGCAGATGCTTATGTACCATCACCATATGTAATCCCAAAAGTGCTTTTTCGAGAGGCAACTGGACTTTCTGATTTTTCTTTGAAGATATTTCGCTTCTCATCCAAGAAGCTTCTTCAGCTAAAGAAGCTTCTTGGATGAGAAGTGAAAAGTCTTCAAAGAAAAACCAAAGAGTCCAGTTGCTTCTTGAAAAAGCACCTTTGGGACAACCATGACCTGGATGACTGAGAATCTCCATAGACATTCATCATATGGTAGTTCAATGGGTCACTTTGATAGCAGCTGAAAAGATTTGCTCATTACTGACCTGTCTTGAACCTAGAGTCTTTTTTTATTATTATTTAGCTACGCTGAGTGGCTGGATGGATTCCTAGGATAGTCTGAACCCTGTTGTGTTTCATGTTTTGTGGAACAAGCCATATATCCTGATTCACACATAACTAACTTGTAAACTATGACTTTCAAACCACAATATTACAAGTTGGCTCAACATTACACAAACCCAACCAGAGCCTAGGTATATACTCTATATGGGCATAGACATTCCTTTTATCTGGTATATTTTTAATTCCTTGATAATTATATTTTAATATATTTTAGTACATGATAAATATCAAATATAATTTGTATATTTTAATCTTTATATTTTTCATTGAAATTTTCCCTTGTAATTTAAAAATAAAAATTGAAATTATTATATGTTGGATAATTAGTAATTAGTCTTGGTCACATAATTAGTCCAAGAAGACCTACAAAAGAATTAGATTGGAAGTATAGTCACCCTTTGCTGTTGGCAAGCAAGGCACTTCAGTTGTGGAACAGAAGTCAAGATTCTTTCATCTCTCATTCATTTTCACAAATAAATTGACATTTTTTTTCAAGTTAAGTCCTTTCTTTCTACTTTTGTTTCACTATATATCTATTTAAATTAAAAAAAAAATCCCTAGCAGAATCTATGATAAAATTCATATTTATTTCTACTTTTAGTTTGTGGCATAATAGATTGAGGAAACCCAACTAACTATACTTTATTTAACAATTTCTGCTTATACAAATCATGATTTTGAGCTAAAAAGAAGAAGAAGAAAAAAATTATTTTATCCTACAGCTGGAAAACTGGTTCATTCTTGTCCTTAGCCAGTCAGAAATGAATCGTTTTGGTCAGTTGTGACAGAAAGGATAAAAAGTAAGAATGAAAAGTGCTTTCTCCCAACCTCCAATGATGAGGGAAAAGACCCCTAAATTCAAAATCCAAATTCAGGGGTACATCCAGGACTATAACCAATCAATCAAAATAGAACTGGAAAGGAACTTGGAGGTCTTTTAGTCCAATCCCCTGCTCAAGCAGGAAACCCTATGCTATTTCAGACAAGTGACTGTCCAGCCTTTTCTTAAAAACCTCCAGTGATGAAGCACTCACAACTTCTGGAGGCAAGCTGATCCACTGGTTAATTGTCCTCACTGTTAGGAAATTTCTCCTCAATTCCAGGTTGCTTCTCTCTTTGATTAGTTTCCATCCATTGTTTCTTATCTTGCCTTCTAGTGCTTTGAAAAATAAGTTGACTTCTCCTTTTCAAATACTGGAATACTGCTATCACGTCTCCCCTAGTCCTTCTTTTCTTTAGACTAGCCATATCCAAATTCCTACAACTATCCTTCATATGTTTTAGTTTGCAGGCCTTTAATCATCTTAGTTGCTCTTCTTTGCACTTTTTCCAAAGTCTCAGCATCTTTTTGGTAACGTGGAGACCAAACCTGGATGCAGTACTCCATATGTGGCCTTACTAATGTTTTATAAATCACTTCACCTGATTTTCATTCTGTGCTACCCCTGATTACAAACTTTTTAGCGTTGCGATAATAAGAAGACTATCAAACACAAGTGAATGTGACATGCGAATCTAATCCAGCCTCATTGTGGTTAATGAGTTCTGGATATTTAGTTCAGTAAAATGATTAAAAGCTCTTTTTGTTTTATCATCTGATTGAAGAACTGATTCCTTAAAGGTTTATTCCAGCATTCCTTTATAACCCCAAACCTGACTGAATTGTTGTTTACTTCTTATTTGTGTGTCTTAAAATTCCATTTTTGGCCGGGAAACTTTTTTTAAAATCCATGTTTCCAAGCTAAAGATTTTAATGCATAGTGCATTGCCCGTAGCTAAATTTAATCCCATAAATACTAGCCTCTTCCTTAGTTTCACAAGGAAGATGATTCCTTACGTACTTAAACACTGCCAAATCTTTGTCCTCAATTATCTCTTGACTGTGCCAAAGCAGAACTCTCTAATTTGCTCAGCTGAATGGACAAGCTCCTCTGAAGTTAGCAAGTGACAGAAAGTGTGATGGGTTTTGGTCTCTGGCATCTGTTAGTTGATGGAGCAACAGCGCCTGCAATAAATCTCGTTTAATGCCAATGTTCTCACCTAACAGTACTAATTCTAACAGCAATTTATTTTATCGCTCATATGTCTGCAGCCGTTCCTAATATCTGAAACATATAAATGAGAAAATTGCAGGCTTTCAAGGAAAAAGTATTAAGAAGCAATAAGCAAAGGGAAATTAATGTCCTTAAGATTTTGCTCATTCAGCATCGGTCATGTAATTAGAAACAGTTAAAACATGTGAGAGAAAGAACCGCATTATGGGGTATGTTTCTTACAGATAATATTTTGAATGCAAAACCTTTTCTTTATGTAACGGATGGTATGAGACATGCTAAATTGGAATTAAATACTGAACAAGCCATCACATTTTCTATAAAGTACGACCAAAAATTATCTGTCAGAAAAGTCCCCCAGGGTGGACTTCATGTCGCAGAAGTATTGTAAGAGAATTCTTGGACTGAATCAGACAGTGAAATATTGACTTTTGGACTCTAAAGGAAATTGTGATCCCACCATCATGCATTCATATTCTTAGCAGGATTTAGGAGAAAAGTCATGGAAATAATCCTTAGACCCATTATAGGTAGTCTGCAATTTATGACTGATCACTTAGTAACTGTTCAAAGTTCCAACAGTCTTACCTAGGGGGTACCTAAAGCCAGTGGTGAAATTCAATTTTTTTACTACCGGTTCTGTGGGCGTGGCTTTGAGGGCGTGGTGTGGCTTTGTGAGTGTGGCTTTGTGGGCATGGCAGAGGAAGGACTCTGCAAAATCTCCATTCCCACCTTACTCCAGGGGAAGAATACTGCAAAATCCCCATTCCCTCCCCACTCCAGGGGAAGGATACTGCAAAATCCGCATTCCCTCCCCACTCCTGGGGGAAGGATGTTGCAAAATCTCCATTCCCACCCCACTCTGGGGCCAGCCAGAAGTGGTATTTGCCGATTCTCCGAACTGCTCAAAATTTCCGCTACCAGTTCTCCAGAACCTGTCAGAACCTGCTGATTTCACCCCTGCCTAAAGCCCATAAATACCAGCTTCTTCCTTAATTTCACAAGCAGAGATTCCTTACGTATGTAAACATTGTAAAATCTTTGTCCTCAATTATCTAATGACTGTGCCAAAGCAAGACCTCTCTAATTTGCAAGTTTTTAAAATTTAAATTGTTTTATCATAGAAAATAAAATAGAAAACAGTAAAAGAAACAAACACAGTGAAACAAAACAAAAGCATACATTCAACCTTAACAACAACAAAAGAAAAAAAAAATAGTGTACAACAAAGGAGGAAAAAAATGGTCAATTAAAGTTAACGTTTAAATTTAATTGACTGCTTGAAATTTAATTTGCAAGTTTTGATGATTGCCCCCCCCAACACACACACACTTTGGGTTCTTGACAACTAAGCCACATTTATGGCACTTATGGCATCACACAGTCAAATGACTGAATTTTAGAGTAGTTTTGCTGAAAAACGACATTTACTTTTGGTTTTCATCAAAAGCGCATCCATAGCAAACTAAAAGAAAAGTTCATTAAATTTATTAAATCACTTCATGATTGTCACGAGTTATGACCATGATATAAGGGACGTGGTGGCTCAGTGGCTAAGACGCTGAGCTTGTTGATCGAAAGGTCAGCAGTTCAGCAGTTCGAATCCCTAGTGCTGCATAACGGGGTGAGCTCCCGTTACTTGTCTCAGCTTCTGCCAATCTAGCAGTTCGAAAGCACATAAAAAATGAAAGTACAAAAATAGGGACCACCTTTGGTGGGAAGGTAACAGTGTTCCTTGCGCATTTGGTGTTTAGTCATTCTGGCCACATGACCACGGAGATGTCTTTGGACAGCGCTGGCTCTTCAGCTTTGAAATGGAGGTGAGCACCGCCCCCTAGAGTTGGGAATGACTAGCACATATGTGCAAGGGGAACCTTTACCTTTATGACCACGATGGGCAGGTTCCATTATGATCATAACTTGAGAACTACCTGCAGTTGCTTAGAAAGAGGCTCAATCAGGGGTGTCCCTGGTTGATGTGCAAGGGACATATTAGAAAAGTCAAGGTGGCAACCATGACCATACAGTTGTTGTTCCACCTTATTTTTTCTTTCAACGTGATTTTACAGGATTGACCTAAAGTCTGTTCTGACCTTAGGAAATTTTATGGACAAGGACAGTTACCTTGCCAGCATTGTTGGAAGAGGTTCTCCATTGCTGCTGCTTCTTCCTAGTTCTGAGAGAGAGAGTAACTGAAGTCATCAAAATGGCAGGATTAGAGTAGAGTAGAGTAGAGTAGAGTAGAGTAGAGTAGAGTAGGGTAGGGTAGGGTAGGGTAGGGTAGGGTAGGGTAGAGTAGAGTAGAGTAGAGTAGAGTAGAGTATAATAGTATAGAGCAGAGCAGAGCAGAGCAGAACAGAGTAGAGTAGAATACTTTATTTGTGCAAGTGTGATTACACACACAAGGAATTTGTCTCTGGTGCAGAAGCTCTCAATATCTCCAGAAATTGTGGGTGCTCCATCACTGTAAGTTTTTAAGAAGAGATTGGACAACCATTTATTTGAAATGGTATAGGGTTTCCTCCTTGAGGAGGAGGGTTGGACTCTAAGATCCCTTCCAACTCTATTATTCTATTGTTCTGTTAAGTCTTCTTTAACCCTAATGCCAAACTGGATCTTTGTGGTATTTTGCACATCAGTATCTGCTAATATTGATATTGTAATTCCTTAATGTGCTCAAGGTTTTGATTACATTAAACCTATAGTGCTAAAAGCACAATGTGCCTGTTTGGTCTTGGCTTAGTATATTATAAGACATTACAGCTTATTCAGACACCTTGATTTCACAAGGCTTCTGACAAAGCTGTGTATAAACAGTTAACAAAGTATGGTTATACAAACCATCACTTCTTGTAACCTACTATGAATTAGATGTGTCTACCAATGAATTGAGTCTTCTTCCTTATCCCTTGGTTGGCAGGAAAAAACACCTAACTTTCAAATGTTGACAAACATATCAACAATTCATTGCTGCAAAGCTTATTTCTCTTTTCAATATTGCATGAAAATTCTTTTAGCCTCTTTTATTTCCAAGGTGTTTTATATGTGTGGGTGTGTGGGTGTGTATACACCCACATATATATATATTTATCTCTCTCCCCTGGCTCTCCCTTGGCTCAAGATGATGAAGGGAGGAGAACTTATAGTCCGATATAGTCAGTTGGTGCCACCTCTGACTATTGGGGGCGAGTCATTGGCCCCCACGGAGAGGGCTCGCAACTTAGGTGTCCTCCTGGATGCACGGCTGTCCTTAGAAAAACATGTGACGGCCGTGGCCAGGGGGGCTTTTTATCAGGTTCGCCTGATCTGCCAGTTGTGTCCCTTTCTGGATCGGGACTCCCTACGCACTGTCACTCATGCCCTCGTCACTTCTCACCTGGACTACTGTAATGCTCTCTACATGGGGCTCCCCTTGAAGAGCACCCGGAGGCTCCAACTGGTCCAGAATGCGGCCGAGCAGGTGATTATGGGAGCGTCATGGCGTTCCCATGTAACACCTCTCCTGCGCGAGCTGCACTGGCTTCCGGTGGTCCTCCGGGTGCGATTCAAGGTATTGGTTACCACCTTCAGAGCATTCCATGGCTTAGGACCTGGGTATTTACAAGACCACCTTCTGCTACCAATAGCCTCCCACTGGCCAATTCGCTCCCACAGAGAGGAGCTCCTCCGGGTGCCGTCGGCTAAACAATGTCGGCTGGTGACCCCCAGGGGGAGAGCCTTCTCTGTGGGGGCTCCTGCCCTCTGGAATGAATTGCCCCCCGAGATGCAGAGGATTCCTGATTTACGCACCTTCCGCCGGACCCTCAAGACGCTTTTATTCCAACAAGCCGGGCTGGCCTAATTTTTAAATTTTTAATCATTAACTTTTAACTTTTAAATGTCCAAAATGGGTAGTCTTATTTTAATTAGATATGGCCCAAATTATTTAATATTTCTTAAATTGTTTTTTAAATTTTATATCTGTGTGTTTTATTTTGGCTGTACACCGCCCTGAGTCCTTCCGGGAGAAGGGCGGTATATAAATTATATAAATTAAATTAATAAAATAAAATAAATAAATAAACTTGTGGCTCAGAGGTTAATACAACTGCCTAACATGCAGGCAGCCCAAGTAAGGGTAGGGCTAGCTGATGGGAGCTAAATAGCTTGAAATAGATCTATACTAGTCTCCCTTTATTTCTTTATTAGCGAAATATACATTTGGTATAAAATGGTTTGTCGTGAATGCAACTGCTTGAGGGCTCCTAGATTGGAGCTGAAAGGTGAAAGGGATGCAGTATGCTCCCTCCCACATGCTGGGGTAGACCAGGTGTCTCGATAGAAAAATACTTAATATGTGTGTGTATACACACACACATACACAGTGTGTATATATATGCGCAGTATATATATGTATGTATGTAATGTAAATTTCATCAGTTTTCTTTAACTTCTCATAAAAAGGAATATTGGTTTAGGAACCAATGTTAATCCCTCCTGTGGACTTTAGAAGAAGCAATGGTATCTGGACCAAATAAACTGAATAATGGAAAGTTTAAACTGAATAACCTGCCAAGAACCTCTCTGAGAAAATCAAATCTATTTTTTTTAATCCTTCAACATTTTGGAAAAAAAATGGTTTTAAATCATATTTCTCCCTTGAGTATGAACTTTCTGCAATGACCTTCTATTAATTTCATACACACACACTTCTGTCTATCCTTCCAACTAATGATAAAACATAGTAACAAATAATCAATAAATAAAATAATAAAACCCAAGATTCAATGTTTTGTATATCTTCTTCATACACTCTGGCTGCTTTCAAAAGGGACTTAACAAACTAACATTTAAAATAAACTAGTGATAAGTCTGGAACTGTGCAGCTACAGTCAGATAATCCTTACCTCTAGGAAAGAGAATGAAAGCCAGACAAGAAAGTTATGGATCCTTCCCTAAAGGGGAAGTTTATTGTAAATAAGAGATTTACCTCAGGCAAACCTTTCCTCGAATCTAAGTAGCTCAGGATGAGATCAAGCTGTTTAAGGGACGGTGGTATCATTAGCTTGGATCATTAGGGGACATCCCAGTGGTGTGTTGTCCCCGGTTCGGACCGGTTCTATAAAACCGGTAGTAAAACCAGCGGGAGGTTCCGCCCACTGACCCTGACATCATTAGGAAGCTTCTGCGTGGCCCGGTGCGAACCAGTAGTAAAGGTAAGTAGAACCCACCCCTGGGACATCCACTGGGTTGGGTGATTCATAGCTCATCCACTCTTCCGGTTCTACAGGGAAGATAAAAGAAGAAAAAAGGACAGCCAGAATAGAGCCTTGCTAACATAAACTGAGCTAGCACTGTGTTCAAAAAGCAAAATTAAAATTCAGGCCAGCCTCTTTTTTTCACAAGCTGATACAGTAATATAGTTTTTTACGAGGCATATGAAGAAAGGGCTCCCCCCCCCCAAGGACCTTCTGATGTAAAGGAGACAATAACAAGAACATAAACTGAATATTTCAGTTATATTTGCTAAGTTCAGATTACAGTATGTCTAGTACTAAAGTTAGAAAGGCTTCAAAAACCTCCTTTGGGAAACATATATCATGATTCTGAAGGACTTGCCCTATCTTATACGACATTACACAATGCTCTTGCCAAATAAGCCTGTGTTGTAATCCTTACTTTACATACAAAGAGCTGAGACTGAGATGACTCTTTGCTAAAGGGCACAAAAAAGTATATGAATTAATGGGAAAACTGAGCTTTGAACAATGTTTGTTTCCAACTCCTGTATTGAGAAATAACCTTGCTGTTCTATCTATTCTCAGAGGTGTAACTAAAACCCAAGAATAAATTCACCTCTTGTTCTTACTCAGTTTTCCTAATTCTCCTGCTAGATGTGTCTGCATGATTTGTGTGGGTGAGCCTCTAAAGCTGAGCATTATCCAGACAAATTATCCAGAATTGAGTATTTGTTTTTATGTGAAGAGACACACACATATATACAGGGGTGGGATTCAGCCGGTTCGGGAAAACTGGTAGTTATGACCTGCGGGTGGACCCGCCTAGATGCCCAGGTGCTATGCTGTCCTAATAAGGAAATAAGAGAAAAGAAAATAAGTGTCAGTCTGTAAAACAAGGAAAATGGAAGGAGGTACATTCTGTCAACCCTGAAAGGAACCTGGCTGAGGCCTATCTTTGAGGCTTCAGGGTTGCCACAAGGAAGAAGAAAGGAAAGGGAGGGGAGGGGGAAAATAGCTAGCTGAGGATTTGTGGTCAAAGCAAGAAGTTTTCCTATGGGAACCAAGGGCATTCCAACAGATGGCTGGGGAGAGGAGGAATGAAATAACCAAGCAATGAGCCAGCACCTCAAGAACTTGGGGGAAGGGGAAATGTTTACTTTTTAATTAGGTGAAAACTGTGGGAACCTTCAGAGTTGGTTTTCACCAGTTGTGCCGATATGAGGTATCCAATGAATAGTTCCTTGAGGAAACTACCTGCCTCAGAGTTCTGCTTTCTTTGGGTGCATTACTTGGAACGCTGACAGATTCATTAAATGACTGTACAAAGTTACAATGGCGCTGAAAAAAGTGACTTATGACCAGTGTTCAGTTACAACTGTTACCAGAATTCAGGCACTTTGTCAACTGGCATATATTTATGCCATTTCACTGCCCCAGTGTCATGTGATTTCCATTTGAAACTTTCCCAGCTGGCTTCCGATCAGCAGAGTCAATGGGGGAAGCCAAATTCTTTTAACAATCACACGGTTCACAATTGCAGTGATTTGCTTAACTCCTATGTCAAAAAGGTCACAGAATGGGGTACAACTCACCTGTCTTGCAGAAATTTTGACCGCAATTGTCAACATTCATAGGTCAAGGGATACTTGCTTGAAGGCAGGTGGTATGATTTTGTGAATTAGAATGTTTTATTACGAATGAAACGAAGAAAGATATGCTGGTAACTGAATTTCATCACTACCGTGAATGACGACATTCTGTAAAGCACATGTAAACCTCAGTAATAGCTAATCTTGTTTTCAGATTTTCCTGTTTCCAACTCTGAGATGTTTTTATTCTGGTTTTCACAAAACTGTGTATATATTTTGATGAGACAACTGCAGAACAAAATTGGGGGGGAAATATGAATTGCAAAGGAGAACTGCAGCTTAGTATTTCTACTGAGGCAAAAGTGTGAAACATTGAAGTTTCTATTAAAATATAAGTTTTATATTCTCCTCGTCCGTATTTTCCATCTCATGAATTTAAATATCCACCCACTCACTTAAGCTGGGACCTAACCAGGTGAAGCTCCGTTCTTCTGTCTTCCTCTTAAGACACCGAATGCTCCACAAAGTGAATTGCTTCAACATCTCCTGTATGCCAAAAACATTTGGAAGTTGTTTATTCTTAGCTGCCTCAAACTATTCCTCAAATCCATGAAATGATTCAGTATGGTTGCACCCTCAGGTCTGCAGCATGTACATATGCTATTCTGGAAAAAAAAGGAACAATTAGTACCTAACATTTTGTATAAGCACTTCCTAACCATCCATAATAGACACCATCTGCCTATTTGACTTTCTGTTCTTACTTGCTTTGGGAAAACTCACACTTAGGGAATCTTAAGATACATGAGATATTCGAGGAAGTCACAATCCACCTGTTTGGATATTTATTTAGTATCCCGCCTTTATTATTTTTATAAACAACTGTTGAATATTCATTTCATTTCTACAAGCCTATGCTAAAAAAAAACCCAAATCCATTTCTTTCATGGCTGGGTACCATTAAACCAAAGAGTGCCTTAAAGTATGTGGAAACATGTACTTTGCTCCTGTCTACAACAGTAGTGGGTTGCCCCCAGTTCGGACCAGTTCACAAGAACAGGTAGTAAAACCGGTAGGAGGCCCTGCCCACCACCCCGGATGTCATCATCAGTGATCTGCGCATGCACAGAAGCTTCTACGCATGCACAGAGGCAAGGTGCGTGCATGAACGAACCGAGCGCATGCAATCCCGTTGCGAACCAGTAGTAAAGTAAGTAGAACCCACCCTGGTCTACAACCTTTTTAACCAAATCTATCTTTTCTTAGAACTCTACTTTCCCAAGGGAGAGTAATGCCCAAGAAAAGATAGAACTGTTTTAAATTGCCTTTGAATGTGATACATTGCACTGCCACATTCTATCCTATGTTTTCAGCTAAGCCGTAGCAAAGTATGAGAAGAGAGAGGGTTCCCCTGCCCATCCTCCACTTTTCAGTTTTGTGCATCCCAATAAGGTTGATTGCTTATTTGAGGATTTATTTCTTCTAGTTTAGATGTAGCATGTGCAGAGGTGGTATTCAGCTGGTTCATACTGGTTCGGGCGAACCAGTAGCGGCGACCACAGGCGTTCCGGCGTAATGCCATCCTATTTAGCCACATTTTAAAGGCTGGGCGCATGAGTGGAAGCCACACACGCGATCAAAGTGCTTGCACAGAAGGCACGTGTGAATGCGAAGCGAGCATGCGTGTGAGGCAAACTGGTGGTAAGAATATGTGAAACCCACTTCCAAGCATGTGCTGTGATAGTGGTAGCCCTGTTGTACTTTTGTACTCCAAGTGTACAGGTACTCATTGACTTACAACCATCCAAAGTTACAACACACTGAAAAAAGTTTTCACACTTAACAATCATTGCAGCATCCCCATGATCAAAATTCATATGCTTGGCAACTGGTTCATATTTATGACAGGTGTAGTGTCCTGGGGTCATGTGATCAACTTTTGTGAACTTCTGACAAGCAAAGTTAACGGGGAAGACAGATTTATCTAACAATCATTAGACAGCTGCAATGATTCGCTTAACTACTGTGGCAAAAAACTTGTTCAATGAGGAAAAAAATCATTTAACAACTGTCTTGCTTAACAACAGAAATTTTGGGCTCAATTCTGGTCATAAATTGAGGACTACCTGTACCTGAAGCTATTTTCCCTTTTAACCACAGGTGGTGCAGTGGTTAGAATGCAGTACTGCAGGCTAACTCACTCCAGGAGTTCAATTCTGACCGGCTCAAGATTAACTCAACCTTCCACCCTTCCGAGGTTGGTAAAGTGAGGACCCAGATTGTTGGTGGCAATATGCTGACTCTGGAAACCACTTAGAGAGGGCTGTAAAGCACTATAAGCAGTATATAAGTCTAAGTGCTATTGCTATTATCTTAAAGGCTTCCTTTTAGTCTCCAATCTTCCACAGCACTACCACTAGCAAGCACATCCAGCCACTATCCCCCTATAGGACTGCCATTTCAAGAAGCAATTTTGATTGTGGGAGGCATCAAAACAATTTTAGGGAGGGGGCAGACCAGTTCTGGTAACCTTTGCCCCAGAGCTTGATCCAAGTATAGTAGCATACGTCCTTGTTTTCCTATGGCTTTGTGTGGAGGAAGCTGTAGCACAGCCAATGCTAGGAACTGTCCACTCAAGTGGAAGAGCTCAGGTGCCACTACTTCATCCAGACCTCCAGCCTCTCTCCAATAGCAACTGAGGGGTCAAGAATGAAGACTAGAAGAAGCTGATGGCTGTGTTGATGTAGATTCAAAAGGATCAGAGATTGCCCACGGCTACTAAAGCTCCCGTAATACAGGCCCAAGGACAGAATAATGGCATATTGTGTGAGTTCAAAGCCATGCAAATCAGTCTGCAACTACTTTAAAGGGTGAGTCAGCAGAGGAAAAACTGCTAAACATCATTTAACCACAGGGGTGTTTTAAGCACCTGCAAAGAATTTATTAAGCGGTTTGAGGAGGAAGGAGCTTCCCTCTGTGCAGAATTTAATGGTACTGTGGATTTGGGGAGACATCTGGAATCCTATTTAGCTTAGTTTTGTTTTGTTTTGTTTTTAGGAACTGTTCCAGTTTCTGGGATATAAAGATGTGGACAAGATGGTTGCTTCTACTACTCCATGTAAACTAAACCCCTGCCCATCTTGTCTTTGAATAGAAAGGTTGAGAAAATATGTAAATTGGTACATGGTAAATGCCTCACCAATTCAGGAGTTCATCCTCCAGCTTGATAGAGATGGTGGTGCAGCTATCCATGGACCAAGATATAACAGAAAAGAACTCCCACCTTGTAAATAATTCCATTTGGGAGTTTTCAGGACCAGTAAACTTTCAAATCGGGTTTTGGGATCAAAACTGCTTTGATCATCTCAGCAGGTGACCAATTCTAGGCTGAAATTCTAGATGAAAAAGCATCGTTCATTTGAATCTGCTCTTTTACATTGTTTGGATTCTCTAGGGATTCTATGCAATTCAGAGCTGCTCTTATGATATTTCCTAGATTTTTCTTTTGAATTTTCACTTTCTTCTTTTTATCCTGCATGGAATTATTGCTTGTGTTACTCATCTCCTTCTTTAGTACCCAAAATATGGAACACTTTCCTCTAGCAAATGGTAAAGTAAAAAAGTCGAAACCTAAATCAAATTCCAGAATCTAATAAATCAGAATAAAATACAAAATAAAATGAAGGGGGAGGGAACCCTAACTGAAAACACAGTTTATTAAATGTGCCAAGGAATGTCTAAAAAAGCATCCTTCTGTTGGGAGAAATGTCCATCTGGATTCGGTTCCAAGTGGTAAGAAAGACACTGGAAACATGGAGACTGCTTGGAAAGATGGTTTTAATGGTGGACAGGACCACATGGGGTTTTTGGGCCCTGGGCAAAAAAGAGCACATGGAGTGGAAAGAGGGATATATTTATATACTCTCTTGGGCTCTGCCTTAGAGTTTCCTGTTCCTGTACAAGAAATGTATCCCATTGGCTGTCAGACTCCCAGGGGGCGGGGGTCTTAGCTACCATTGTAGGCTGTCTGTGTCCCAGGCCTGGTTGAATCTTGCTGGGTGATGATGTAAGGTGCTTTGGGCAATTCCTATTGTGGCTTAATGGCTTTGTCCTGGTTTGGATCTTGAGTGAGGGCTAATCCTATCATGTCCTGAGGCCCGTGTCTTTTGTGTTGTAGATAAGCTGGCCCAGCCTTTTGTCTTGTAAATAACCAAAGTATCTGCTGGGGGCAGGGAGCTGGGGCTGAGTTTCTGTCTTAAGATTTCTATTTCTCTTTTAGGGGAAATATTCTGCCTCTTTAATATTTCTTAGAATGTTTCATTTTTCTAGGACAGGGATGGATGCTAACTTCCTACATTTCCGTATCAGTAATATAACTCTTCCCCGATAACACTAAGATATTACTGCTCAACCTCAGATTGCAGGTTCTGCAGCACTCCTTTCTATCATTCTGACTGCTTGATATCTAGCTGAATGAGCAATGTCATCAAGAGTATTGATGGTATCTATATGCAAATCAGATCCAGTTCTATTGCTCCATGTCATGAGAGACAGATGAGAGGGTCCTTGAATGTTTTAATGAGTTGTATGAAGGCCAATCTATAGAAAGAGGAGAGACATTTTGGTGTAGTGGTTAGGGCATCAGACTGGATATTGGGAGACCGTGAGTTCTACACTTATCTATGCACAAAGCCAGCTAGGAGACATTGGGCCAGTCACTCTCTCTCTCAGCTCTAGGAAGGAGACAATGGCAAACCACTGTGCCAAGAAGGAAGAAATGGCAAATCACCTTGTCAAGAGAGACATAATGAATTATTAGCTCTTATATATCTGAGAATGGGTAGGTCCCTATCCCAAAAGCACAAGTAAACAGGTTTCTAGACTTCTTCCCCTTCATCACAACAAGCATAGACAGAAGTCTGGTACAAGTAGGTACCTTCTCTTGTGTTCTTACTACACATCTTCCATGAAAGATTACAGTTTTGTCTCACTAGTCAAGTTGGGTGCCTTTTGTCAAGAGATAATGTAAACTGAAGAAGTCAGATAACTTGGAAGGTCAATCTATTCGGTGCCTTATTCCAGTTTTTACTAACCGGAGAGTCATGTGGGAATAAATAATAATATGCTGAAATGATTCAGCAATAAAATGGGGTGTGGAGGGGGGGACATGGCTAATCATAGATCTGGACCAAGCAAAAAGACAAGATTTGCCAAAATGCTTGCAACCTAAAAAGAAAAAAAAAATGAAAGTGATTTCATCATTAGCTATCAATATTTAATCAGAAACAGACAAATCTTATTCTGTTTTTTTCTGTGCTTCGCTTTGTTATCTGCTGCCTCCCTCTTCTTTTTCTTCATAAAGAGGCTTCAAAGCAAAAAGGAACCTTTTATATTCTATTTGTTGATTCCCCAAGAGTTTCATAGCTGAAAGTATACAGAATATAAATATTCCTTTAAAGTTTAGGGTGAAATCTAAAAATTTTCGCTACCAGTTCTATGGACATGGCTTAATTAGTGGGTGGGACTTGGCGGTCAGGTGACTGGGTGGGCATGGCTTGTTGGTCAGGTGGGTGTGGCCAAGTCGACGTCACTTCTTTGCCCTTTTTTAACCTACAAAACACAACACAACACAACTGGCTCATCCAGAATGTAAAAGTGGCTGTGCTAGACCCAAAATGGCCCCTGCAACAAGCAGGAACCTCACACAGCCACAAAAAGCCTAAAAAACCAATTTTCACACTTTACACACACAAAATTCCACATACATATTCATTTTCCTTTGTAGAATATGTTAAGAAGCTATCTCTGAAACCTTCTTAAATTTGTGACAGTACTCAAAACAAAATAACACGGACTCTTTACTTCCTGTGATTTGGAAAATAATATCTCTGTTGATGCACCCCAAGATTGCAATCACCCCCCTTTTTTTGCAACAACATCACATTGTTAACTTGTGCTCCATTTGCAATTGATGACTTTTCTAAACTCTTTTTCACAAATACCATTTGTGGAAATGCCTAGCATCCCCCATTCTATACCTGCACATTTGAGTTTGGGTTTTAAATAAAGTTGGCATTCATCTCTATTCTTTATTCTTTCATCACCACTCACTGATATTTTAATTCTTCTTCCTGCACTGACCAGTGGCTGGTGCCCATTTGCCAAAATAGCTCCTTCCACATCTATCCTTCCGTGAAAAGCAGAAAATAAGCAAAAGGGTTTGGGAGCTCAGATGGATGGGTTTTCTTTGGCAGCTCTAGACTGACTTATGTAACTTTATTATATTTATGTCTCACTCTTATTCTGACCTTTGGAAATTACGTGGGAGGACAATTAATCATTCAGCCAATGATGGTTTTACTTCATCAATAGTACACAATTGAGATTCCATGGTTGGTTCTAAGCACACTGAAATTGTCACATTATTCAAGAAGCGAGAAATGCTATAAATCAACATAATTGCACATGTTTAGTTTGGGAAAAAAAGTTTATCTGTAGTATCTTCAGAGAAGAAAATGTATTTGTAAGCCTGGAGCTTTGACTTCTGGAAGAGTTGTCTAACTTTTACCTACTGGGTGCTTTTTCCATTCTAGAAGACCAGGGTGCAGAACCCAATCAAATCAAGAAGGGTTGTTATTGTTGTTGTTAGTTGCGAAGTCATGTCCGATCCATCGCGACCCCATGGACAATGTTCCTTCAGGTCTTCCTGTCCTCTACCATCCCCCGGAGTCCATTTAAGCTCAAGCCTACTGCTTCAGGGACTCTATCCAGACACCTCATTCTCTGTTGTTCCATTCTTCTTTTGTCCTCAATCGTTCCCAGCATTAGGCTCTTCTCCAGTGAGCCCTTCCTTCTCATTAGGTGGCCAAAGTATTTGAGTTTCATCTTCAGGACCTGGCCTTCTAAAGAGCAGTCAGGGTTGATCTCCTCTAGGACTGACCAGTTTGTTCGCCTTGCAGTCCAAGGGAATCGCAGGAGTCTTCTCCAGCACCATAGTTCAAAGCAGGGGTGAAATGCTCCCAGTTCGGACCGGATCACCTGATCCGGTAGCGATGGTGACGGGTGGTTCGGAAAACCAGTAGCAAAAATCCCTGCACCCCCCCCCTATGCCCAGCTGAGCTGTGTCATCATCAGAGGCTCTCTCTTTTTACTTTTAAAAGCATTTTTTCTACAACTTCTTCTGACGAAAAAATGCTTTTAAAAGTAAAAAAAAAAAGCCTCTGATGATCGCACGGCTCAGCTGGGATCGTCAGAGGCTTTTCAAAGCATTTTTTTCTGCAACCTCTTGACTGAAGAGGTGGTTAAAAAATGCTTTGAAAAGTCTCTGATGATCCCAGCTGAGTTGCCTGATCGTCAGAGAGGCTTTTCAAAGCATTTTTTAAAAAGCCTCTCTGACGATCCCAGCTGAGTTGCCTGATCAGCAGAGGCTTTTCAAAGCATTACAAAAAATGCTTTGAAAAGTTAAAAAAAAAAAGTTGGCCATGCCTACCCAGTTATATTACCACCATCACCAAGCCACGCCCACAGAACCAATAGTAACAAATTTTACATTTCACCCCTGCTGCAACCTCTTCAGCTGAAGAGGTTGCAGAAAAAAATGCTTTTAAAAGTAAAAAAGAAAAAAAAGTTGGCCACGCCCACCCAATCACATTACCGCCCCCCAAGCCACGCCCACAGAACCGGTAGTAACAAATTTTAGATTTCACCCCTGGTTCAAAGGCCTCAATTCTTTGGCGCTCAGCCTTCCTTATGGTATAACTTTCACAGCCATACATTGCAACTGGGAAAACCATAGCTTCATATACCCAAGAAGGGTATATGAAGGCAAAAAGGAAATTTAAAAGACTTAACTGGGAGGTGGGGGAGGTTTTCCCATTCTTCCCCTTTGTAGAATAAATCTGGAAAAATCTCGATGTATTGGAGTACATGTTGAATATTTATAAAGTACATTTTAGCTTTTGCATTTGATCCTTGGAATTATGTAAAATCAAATAATAAAATCCAGCAAATATCGTATGCAAAAAGTATGTTTACTTTTTTTTCAGAGTCTCTTTTTCCACAGCCTTAGGTTTTAATTTGGAAATGAGCTGCAATGAATTGAACACAATTTATTTCTGCCTGGACCTGCATAGAACAATGCTGGAAATATTTTGGAGTCTTTGACTTATGATACTACACAATAGTTCACTGCAATGCATAGTTATGCAGTAATATTCAAGATTGACTCAGCCTTCCATCCTTTCTAAGGTAGGTAAATTGAGGACCCAGTTTGTGGGGGCAATAAGCTCTGACTTTGTATAAATATACAAAAGTATGAAGGCTATTGCTTAACGCACTGTAAGCCGCCCTGAGTCTCCGGAGAAGGGTGGCATATAAATCAAATTTTAAACAAAAAATTAAAATAAAATAAAAAAAATATTTAAAGCATTATTTTACAGCTGATTATATTTAGTATTTGAAATTTCTGCAAATCCATACAGCAAGCCATTCAAAGAGGGCAACAACCCAATTTTCATTCTCAAATTTTTACATTGTCTAGATAATAGTGGATATTAGCACTAGTGCACATGTAGGAGATACATACCAATGCAATCTTCTACGTTTTTACCTCAAAATCAAATCCCATTAAAGTAAGCAGAATACTTTCTCAGGTAACTGCCTCTAGGATTATCACTGACCTGCTTCAGGGTAGGGCACACACATCTAATTTTTTCTAGCAAATAGAAAGCAAACACACATAAGGCAAGTTCACAGCAGTTACATACAGACCAGTGTACACTCCAGAACCGTATAGAGCCAAATCTGACTGGATTAAAGAATTTAATCAAGACCCAAAATGGAATATGGAATGAAACTGGAGTCCACACTATTCTAGATCAGGGGTGTCAAACTCAAGGCCTGCGGGCTGGATCCAGCCCACAGGTACCTAGATCTGACCCATGAGGTTGCCCTGGAAACAACGAAGGACTGGCCTGCAGTGCCTATGCCAGGGAAAATGGAGCCTGGGAGGTCACGGAGCATCCCTTGTCTTCTCCTCCTGACTTCTCTTGGTGGTGTCCCATCCTATCGTTGAGAATGCTTTGGTTACAAAGCCAGGTCTCCTTGCATGGAGAGGAAGTGAGCCTCTCTCTGACCCATACACTTTGCCCTCCCGCACACACCATGCGCCACCTGGCCACAGAGAGCGAGATCAGCAGCAGCAGCTTTGAGGAGAAGGTAAGCGCAGCCAGACCCCCTCCCCTCGGGGAAGTGGGGCAGGGCTGGGCTGGGCTGGGCTGTGGGGTCCCAGTGGCCTGGAAGCTCAAGGGCTGGGCTGGGCACTTGCCCTCCACTGCCTAGGGTTCTGGACACCCTAGTCCTCCATGTGGCCTGAGAGGGATGATGAGGCTTCTCTGGAGGACAAGGGTTTGGTGCTCTCTCTGGTCTCGTCTTCCTCTGCTGGAGACAATGGATCCCCCCAGCACCGACCGGGCCACCACAGGTTCCCCTGACACAAGTGATGTCGAGCTGGTCACGCCAACCCTGGCCAGCCACACCCCATCCACCCCCACATCATCAAACACAACCCTGATGCGGCTCTCAAATCAAGTTTGACATCCCTGTTCTAGATGTCCAATCATCAGGGTAACCCGCTTCAAGTCAGAAAGCTACAATTTAGGAAGCAAGCAGGAAGCAAGGTTACCAACTTTTAATGGGTGAATTTGAGTTTTCTTTAGAACGAACATGGAATAGCAAATTACCACAAAGCTTCTTAGATCTCCGTATTGCTTTGTATTTTTTGCGCCTCCCACCAAAACTTCCTTGTTTGCTTCCTGTTCAGTCCTACTGGTCATTTGTTCCTAGAAGTTATACCTGGACAAGTCTGAACCAATTTTACAAATTTTTAACATATTTTGCATCAATTGACTTTGATATCCTATTTTTTTTTACCTCAGACAAAATTGGATAGCCAACTATCCTTTTTGTTATTCCAACAGTTCTCATTTTCTTAACAGTTGCATGCTGGTTCAGTAGGTAAGACTTCCCTTTCTCTTCAACTCTGCTTAAAAGCTGTTGAATTTCTACCTCTTGTGTTGTGACTAGGTAATAATATGCTAAGAATAACCGAGATAACTTTGTCTGCTGTGCCACATCCCTATACCATGACTGCAATTATTCTAGCAACACTTTACTGCAAACAAGATCAAGCATCAAGGCTGTTTACACAAGTGCCCTTAAAATGAAATTTAAATCACCACTCATCGCAACATTTCAGACAAGGGTCCACTCTTGAAGTGAAGACTATTCCCCAGGTTACCTTTATTCTTACAGTTTCAAGTATGTTAACAAATCAATGGCTTATTCAGACCTGATACTGAGCCAGAGTCATTAGTGTCTTTAGGGAGCTGAACTACATCCCAGGTTTGATGAATTGAGTTTTGTATGCTTCTTTCACAATCTTATTGCCTTCTCAATCATCAATCTCTCCCGGGCAGTATTGAGGTTATGTTTTGTAGCACTGATACAGTGGTGGGTTTCAAATTTTTTTACTACCGGTTCTGTGGGCGTGGCTTGGTGGGCGTGGTGTGGGTTGGTGGGCGTGGCAGGGGAAGGATACTGTAAAATCTTCATTCCCATCCCACTCCAGGGGAAGGTTACTGCAAAATCCCCATTTCCTCCCCATCAGCTGGGACTTGGGAGGCAGAGAATAGATGGGCCAGTCAGAATTTTTACTACTGGTTCTCCGAACTACTCAAAATTTCCACTACCAGTTCTCCAGAACTGGTCAGAACCTGCTGAAACCCACCTCTGCACTGATATCTATAGGCTAACCAAAGATAACATCTGAAAACTAACCCCATATTTTTTGGCTTTTTCTCAGCAACCGAAAACTCCAAAATGTGTTTAGCAAATATTATAATTTAAGGAAGTCGTAAAAATCCATAATTCATGTTAGTCTATATCTTTATTAGGCTAATCAGACTTTTGCCTAATATGGATTTCATCCTCCCTGCCTGGTTATATACATACAAACACACCCACCCACCACAATATTGTATTATATTAGACCCAACTTGTACTGTACCTTCTCAAATGGGTATCAGTATAAAACAGCTGGGGGGAAGCTTTTCATTCAAATCAAGGACATTCAGATAGTCTTCAACTTACATCAGTTCATTTCATGAGTGTTCGAAGTTGCAATGACACTGAAAAGAGTGACTTATGACAATTTTTCACTCTTACGACCATTGCAGCATGCCCACAGTCACATGATCAAAATTCAGATACTTGGCAACTGACTCACATGCCTTAAAAGGCAGAAATAGCTATCTGAGTCTCCCAGAGTTGCAGTTTGTCAGCAGAAAAAAGGCCCAGAAACTTGTGAATGAGAAAAGCCCATCCAGGCAGTAAGAGGCAGAGCTAAGGCCTCAAGTGAACATTTGGTATTTGCCATCCAATTAAAAACGTGGTGGATATTTATACAAGATTAGTAACGAATTAAACAAGACAGCGTGAGAAAAGTTATCATCATCCTCATTCATTAAACCTGGCTTGTCTGTGAGGTTTTTGTCTCCTTTGCCAACCACCACAGACAAACATTACATTACATTACTGCGTTTCGAAATGTAAATTTAGGGCATTAGTGATCCTTTTCATAACACTGCAGACTGTTATGAAACTATTGCAAGCTACCATAGGAAGCCTGGGGATCAGTGATGAGACCTTTTCTTTTTCCTCTGTTTAAAAATGCAGTTTCAAAGCACTAATTAAAGTTAAGGATCTGTGCTTTAAAGAACAGGTTCTTGTGAAGGCTACACAAAACCTCATTCACTTCAAAAGTGATCTGGAGCTAACTGAGATTATAATTTTAGAATCGGGAAAGAGATAACTTTAAATTTAACATCAAAATCTGTTTCACTTTGCTAAATCACATACGAGTAGTTCTCAATGTACAACAGTTCATTTAGTACTCATTCAAAGTTACACCGCAAAAAGAGACTTACGGCCATTTTTCACACTTAAGACCGTTGTAGCATCCGCATTGGTTACATGATCGAAATTCGGATGCCTGGCAACCAATTCATATTTATGAAGGTTGCAGTGTTCCAGGGCAGAAAGAAAGGTCATAAAATGAGGCAAAAATCACTTAACAAACTAAGTCTCATTTAGCAACATAAATTTTGGGCTGAATTGTGGTTGTAAGTTGAGTACTGCCTATATTTGGAACACATCTTTTCCCAATCCACATTTGATTACGGATTCTACTACCATCACACCCCTAATTTCCCAAGTAGCATGGAATCAGAACTATTTAAGAGCTGTGGTGGCGCAGTGGTTAGAATGCAGTATTGCAGGCTAATTCTGCTGATTGCCGGCTGCCAGCAGTTCGGCAGTTCGAGTCTCACCGGTTCAAGGTTGACTCAGCCTTCCAGCCTTCCAAGGTCGGTAAAATGAGGACCCAGATTGTTGGGGGCAATATGCTGTAAACTGCTTAGAGAGGGTTGTAAAGCACTGTGAAGCAGTATATAAAGTCTAAGTGCTATTGCTATTTAGAGTTAATCCAATGATGCCCAAATGTGGGTTGTCGAGTTTCTGTTATGATATCACAATATATAATTTATCATTTGCTTCTTTTCCCTTGCCCTGTGGCAGAAAATTTCTTTCAATGTGTGTGGTCCTAAGCTCTATCTGTAGACCAGAATTTAATGGTCTTAGATAGCTATATGTAAGTTCAGGGGTAGAATTCAGCCGGTTGTTACGGCCAGTGGCTGGGCCCGCCCACCCACCCCGGTGCTATCCCGTCTTATACAATCGCCGTGTTTTTGATGCAGCGCACATGTGCACAAGGTGTACGAGAGAGCAAAGCTATCCCGTCTTATACAATTGCCTTGTTTTTGACGCAGCGGGTATGTGCACAAGGCATGTGTGCACAAGCTAAGCGAGCATGTACGTGCGCACGCTCACATATTCGATTCTGGGGAAACCGGTTGTTAAATTATGTGAAGCCCACTTCTGTGTAGGTTGCTCATTTGAAAGAAGTATACTTGCTGGAATTCTAGTGTTGTACTCTTTAACATTCCTTTTAATAAATGCTGTTAATCAGAAAGCTTTGATCGTTGTTCCTGTGATTAGCTGTTTTTTATTCTGTTTGCAAATACAGTGGGAAATTCTTACTATTGCCTAGTTTATTTAACATTTCAAATTATCATCTAACTGCATTTCACTTAACAAGTCGTGTGAATTCAGCCACTGTAGTCTGCAAATTATATAGCTAACAACTTAAACTGTCTTAACTAAACAGTAGGTTGAGATTATATCAACTGTGTGAACTCAGTTTAAATAATAGCAATAGCACTTAGACTTATATACCACTTTACAATGCTTTACAACTCTCTCTAAGCGGTTTACAGAATCAGCATATTGCCCCCAACAATCTGGGTTCTTATTTTACCGACCTCAAAAGGATGGAAGGTTGAGCCAACCTTGAGCTGCTCAGAATCAAACTCCTGGCAGTGAGCAGTGAGTTAGCCTGCAGTACTGCATTCTAACCACTGCATCACCATGGCTCTTAAATTATGCTTGTGTAATGCTTTTACTGTTCTGTGGGAACAAAGATGGGGGTGTGTGTGGGGAATTTCCCTGGAATTTTTGCATCTTAAAAATTAAACGGGGAGGTATAGTAAAATAAGTACTATTGCTTTAGCCCAGAGGTCTGCAACCTTAAATACTCAAAGAGCCATTTGGACCCGTTTCCCACAGAAAAAAAAACACTGGGAGCCACAAAACCTGGCTGGGCGTGGCCAACTCAATGTCACTCAATTCCACCAGTCACATGACCCCCCCCAACCACGCCTACCCAGCCGGTCATTAGGGCAGAGAACCAGTTGTTAAAAAACACCAGGAACCACAAAATCCTTTTGACATATCTCTTTCTCCCCTCCCTCCCCCTCCCTTTTTATCTCTCTATATCTCTCTCCCCCCCTCTCTCTGTATCTCTCTGTCTCTACTCTGGCCGCTTCTCCATCCCCTGCCATCGCCCTTACTTCTCAGGCCAGGAGACGAGTGACTGGGAGGGGACGGCGATGGGCGGGGCCAGCCAGTGGTGGGATCACCTGACAGGGAGCCACAGCAGAGGGCCCAAAGAGCTGCATGTGGCTCCAGAGCCGCAGATTGCTGACCCCTGCTTTAGCCCGTGCATAACTTCTGACTTTCTAAAATTGAAATGCTCCCATTCCATGCTGTGTATAAAAAACGTATTTTTATTGCATGAACAACAATGCTGAACTCCAGTCCTTTTCCATTCACATTTCAAGGTGATGCATCAGAAGGAATAGAAAGCTTGTGTTCATCCGAATGATGCTGGCTTCAACTTCCGATAGTAGAAGCAAGCATGACGGATGCTGAGAGTTGACATTCAAGAATTCCCAGTTCTATTTATAAGCACCTGGTAGAAGCAGTAAATGCGATGTTTTATCAATAGAAGAGAATATATGTAGCTCAGGGTTGAACTGTTGAGTCCTCAACGCTCTCTGAGCTTGGTTGTTTTCTTGCAGACATTTCATTACCCAACTAGGTAACATTGTTAACATTAATGATGATACCTAGTTGGGTAATGAAATGTCTGCAAGAAAACAACCAAGCTCAGAGAGCATCAAAGACCCTCTTCGGGTGATTTATTCTACATCACTGCAAAAACCATGCAAACGATATAATTTGCATACTATGTGGGATGCTATTACTCGCTGTCCCATCCATTCTCCCATAGTTGGATCTCTTCGTCCTTTTGTAGGATTTCCTTACTTTCTAAAAGCTTTATTTCAATTGGTCGGTCCCTGCTGGGTTCTTTTTGGTTTTATATTGAATTGCATATTTGAAAACGTCACAAGGCTGACTTCTGCAGAGGTGTGCAGAGAATACATTGTTCTTATTTCAATTCATTTGTGGCCGAGGAAGGGATGGAATACTGTCTGAAATAAATTAATACTATATTTCAAAATATCTGACAAGGCTCCAGGGCAAAGTTTCAGGGAGCTTGTTAGCTTTCAACATCCACTTATTCAATGAAGACTTTTGTGTAACTCTGGTGGATTATATTAATGCTGGGATAATTTCCTGCATTACCATGAAAAGACAGTGACCTAAAAAACAACAACTTAAGCTCCAGAAGGTAACATGTCAACATTCTGATTTTGGTTCTTTCTGGTACACCTAAAAATCCCTGCTTTGTCCTGTTCAGCCTCTTAGATGAGTTGAAGGCGTAAGAGAGTTTTTCCCTCGTTGGTCTTTTTTTGATATTCGGAGAGTTAAAAAAAAAAACCACCGTGCTTTCTTCTGTTTTGATGTAATGCTGCTCCCACACACCTTATTTATGGGAAAAAATGGATAGCTTTAATCAAGATGAAATTGCAATGAAATAGGGTCCTTTGTCTGAACTGAAAAGGCTGAATTCCCTGCTTCAAATCTGCCACTAAATTGCAGTCATGTAGATTTCTTAGATACCTTCCCAGCTCCATTGTACCTGACCGTGCTACCTTTTTATGGGGGTTTTGTTCCCTGCAATTAAGCTCCATTTATACTTGTCAGGAAACTGGTGACTGTATTTTGTATGTGAATGCAACCTAGATACGCACGCAAGCACGCTCTCATTTACTTGGGTCTGGATGCCCACTCTTTGTTCCACACATTATTTTTCCGTTTCTTTGCTTGTGTTGTTCCAAACTACATTCAGTAGCACCATCCAGTGGTTCTACAGAGTCACTGCAACAACGTTGAATAAATAGTCTTAGAAACTTTATAATTCAATACTTAAACTCTTTGGCTATAATCCAGGGGACCAAAACTAAAAGTCTAATAATAATGATACATCAAAAAGAACATCTTTAATAGAGCAAAATTATGATTTGAGAATCAAGAGGCACTTAGAAAAGTTATACAGAGCTTGTTATTGGAGGATAGATGGGAGACTTAGTAAGGTTTCTCAGTATGTCTGTGTGCTTGTATTTCTCCTCAACACACACATATAGAGACATACAGTTTTAGGAATAGAAGCATAAATCATCCCATTGATAAATACAAATAGAACTTAATACGTTGACTCTATCTTGCATTGATCAGACCTTGTATGAGCCCTTTGTCCACTTTGGATGATGATGATGATGATGATGATGATGATGATGATGATGATGATGATGGTATACTTGGTTGATACCCAGGATGCTTGCAGCAACCTGTATCAACCTTCAGTGCCAGACAATGATATTTGTGATACATTTTTAAATGTTCAGTTGACTGAGTTTCATGTTTAATGAATAAAATAATAATGATGATGATGATGATGATGATGATGATGATAATAATAATAATAATAATAATAATAATAATAATAATATGTGCAGAAAACTAATAAAGACCAACTGAAGGGAACATGTATGTTTAGCCTTGAGGTGGAGAGAATATGGTAACATTTTTAAAAAGCTTGAAACAATTTAAGAACCACAGCAAGTAAGGGTGGTAAGGATTTTAGAGATAATCCAATTCCCTCATCAATGTGTACTCTATTATAGCAGGAAGGATATCCCACAGAAGATGATTGTGTCCTGTTATCCACCATTCCAGAAAAGAAGGAATGGAAGACATGTTCAAAAGATGAAATGTGAGGAAAAACATCTTAACAATAAGAGCATTTGTAAAATGGAAAAAAATTACTTTACAGCAATTGCACTCACTGAATTTCATTCATTCGACCAGAGTTTTGGTAGCCATCTGTTGGAGAGGACTTGGACTCCTCTAATTGCAACAAATGACACAAATTTCTCATTTAGATCCCTACATTACTTTAATTCAGTCAAAACGTACAGTATCTTCTTCTGCTTAGCTGTTCAACGTTACCAGATAGACCAGACAGGAAACAAGACCAGATAAACTAATTCTACCTTATTGTAAAACTACATTGACAGAAGCTTGCAAGTCTGAAAATAAAATTCTCCCACCATCCCCTTTACAGCTTGAGAAATTAGGGAGGGTCTCAGCCTCTTGCCTCCCGCTCCCCGCAACTATCCAGCTGCAGACTATACTCGTATTTCTAAGAGATTAATACTGTAGACTATAGTACGAGATTCTCCTCCTTCTCCTTATTTATTATTATTATTATTATTGTTGTTGTTGTTGTTGTTGTTGTTGTTGTTGTTGTTGTTGTTATTATTATTATTATTATTATTATTATTATTATTATTATTATTATTTATTGAATTTATATCCCGCCCTTCTCCCCGAAGGGACTCAGGGCGGTGAACAGCCGAAAATTAAAATAACATACAATATAAAAGTTAAGATAACTAAAAATAAATTAAATTGATCGGCCTCCCGATTTAAAACCCCAAGCTATACAATTAAAAAACTAACCCATAAAACCTATTCAGGCCAGGCCGGCTTGCTGAAATAAAAATGTCTTCAGGGCCTTACAGAAAGTGCGGAGATCCGGGATCAGCCGTATTCCGGGAGGTAGCTCGTTCCAGAGGGTGGGTGCTCCCACAGAGAAGGTTCTCCCCCTGGGGGCCGCCAGCCGACATTGCTTTGAATAACATCAAAGCAGATCAAAGCTCATCAGGGTAGTGCCCTCTTGAAACTTTTGGAAATTGTTGACTTAGCATCCACTAGGGGGCAAAGCCTGAGGAAACTGCATTAGATTGCTATGCATATTAGGGATGTGCATCACTTCAGATATGAAAGCAAAAACATGCTTTGCAAAATGTGAGGAGCATTCATGTGGTTCCTTAAAGCAGCTGCATCTACTCCTCAAGGTCCCATGACTGCCTTCTTCAGTTGTACACAAGAACCTAAACAACATCCTGCTGGATTGGATCCTTGGCTCATCTTTAAAAGTTTTAAAATACTTGATGCTGGCTAATCATGGACTTTATATGAATGTTTATATTTTATCCCATTCCAAGATTTCAAAGCCATCTTTAAATTAAGGAGTTAAAAATGTCAGAATGGGATTTGTGTGTGTGTGTGTGTGTGTGTGTGTGTGTTTTACTTATTTGACAAATGCAAAATAAGGCCAAGTTTCATTCTGTTATCAATAATGTCTACATTTTGTTAGCAGAATAATTCGTTGAAGGGGTGCCCTCTTGTGGCCAAGGATTTTAATATGAAACTGAATTGCTTGCTCTGTAAAGCTAAGCTGAAAGTTTCTCTCCAACTTTATTGCAACCATCCCAAGTGAGTTTTAAAACATGATTTTTCTACCGGTTTCTCCTAGCCTTGAAAGTTGTTGCTGGAGTTAAAGAGCCCCTCTACTTTATTCTACTTTATTTTACTTCACTTCTAAGATGTATGAACCACTTGTCTCCATTGATGTGCACAAAATCGAAATACAAAGAACCATACAATAAAAGCAATAAAATTATAAACAATATCATTTTATAGAAACAGGGACCAAGATAACTATATGAATAATGTTATTTTAGGAAATCATATAGTTATGTTGGATTTCTTTTTTTAAAAAAAGAATTAAGTTCTTATTCAATAGATGACAATTTGCTTTAGGATCTTTTTTCTTCTTCTTCTCCAAAACAGAAGATAATTGCCAAGGGTTCATGAGAGGTGCTCTGTGAGTCAGGAATGGCATTCCAGGGCATGGCATAGTTGGGAAGTGTTCATAGAGGTGTGCAACAGGTGCCATCAGATAGGAGAAAGGGTGTGGTATGGGATGGGAAGGGGATGTGCAAGAGTTGCTGCATGAGTCATGATAGGGGGGAAGCATAGGTTGGGAAGGGTGCCTGAGATTCCTTCCTCCCTATTTCTCCCTCCCTTCCTTCTCTCCTTCCACCCTTTCTTCCCAGCAGGCAGGTCAGTGGCTGCTGCAGGGTGAGCAGCACCCTGCAGCAGCTAGAATGGCTGGGAATTGCTAGAGTGGCTCAAGAATTGCTAGAGTGGCTGGGAAACTGTCATGGAATGTTGAGAGTGAGGATCATGTGACCCCAGCAATAATCCGAGTGCAGCAGCAGCCTGAAGCAGTCACCACTTTTCCAAATGTCATTCCCTTGGGAGTCATGGGTCACGGATTTTGGACATATTCTCTAAGTTAGCCTATTAGAGGTACCTTGGCTCAAAAATTATTCCCCCAAAATGCATTGTTTTTCCCAATTAAAGTTTATAGAAATAAGAGGTTTAATAGTATATATAGATCTTTCTCGTCTTTTGTGTTCTGCATGCTCAGTGGTTTTAAAAGTGGCTTCCTTCCATTTATCCTCCATTGAAAAGTGTGGGAGGGGGCAGCTTTTAAGACTTACTAATCATTGTACCCAAATGAATGCATGCTGTTATGTAACTTGGTGGTGGTTTTGTTATTATGGTTTTAATATGCCTTAGTTTATGAGCTTCAAAGTAGTATAATTTTAAAATGCTGTCATGCTATTTTATGGTATAAAAACAAAGTAATTACTTTTTAAAAAAAATCCTACTATATATTATGCTTTGTGTCCTGTTCAAAGAAATTGTTTCTTAAACTTTTGAGGGTAATGTTTTTTTTCTTTAAACAAGAATCAGAGAGTCTATTCTGGCTACTTCAAAATTTCCTTTTGAAAAAAATTCAGTGAGAACTTCAGAAGTTCTTCAGAAGTTGTGGATGCTTCATCACTGGAGGTTTGTTAAGAAGAAACTGGACAGTCACTTGTCTGAAATGGCTTAGGACCGTGATGGCGAATCTATGGCACGCATGCCACAAGTGGCACGTGGAGCCATATCTGTGGGCACGCGAGCAAGCTCTGGCCAGCTGATTTTTGGGCCTTCCGGCCCCACCGGAAATCAGGAAATGGGCCATTTCTGGCCTCCGGGGAATGGGGGAGGCTGTTTTGGCCCTCCTCAGGCTCCAAGAAAGCCTCTGGAGCCTGGGGAGGGTGAAAAATAGGCCTACCAGGCCCACCGGTAATCTTTTTGCCGTTGGGTGCCAAAAGTGGGGGAAGCACGGGGGGGCGGGGCGCAGGGGGACATTGAATTATGGGTGTGGACACAGACACACGCGAACCCCCCATGATCCCCACACTTTTGGCACACGATGGCAAAAAGATTATTTATTTTTATTTTTTATTGATTATTGATTAGCCATCACTGGCTTAGGATCTCCTGCTTGAGCAGAGGGCTGGAATAGAAGACCTCCAAGGTCCCTTCCAGCTCTATTCTGATTCTGAAGTTAGGGATCTCATTGAGAAATTTCATCAATGTTATTAGTTTATATTACCAATATTTCCACCAAACTCCTCAGACCTTATCTGCAAAGGAACCTATCTGGTCTGCTCTAGTACAAATGTTTCTGTCCTCTATTCATACATCTTCTTCTTGATTGCTCAGCAGCTTGTAACTGTTCTAACTCATTCTTGTTAATTATGGACTGTGAAGCCTACAGTGGAAGATCCTTTGTCATTGACTCTGGTTTGCCCTTTCTTCTGACTTCTGACTTCTTGACAGTACAATGATGTTCTCTCTCTGTTACACAAAAATGAAAACTAGTTTTAGTTATCCTGGACACAAATAGCAAATCTGGAAATAAGATGAACTGAGCATAAAATCTGGCTAAGAAGCCAGTTTAGGAGATGTAGCAGTTTATTTATTTGTTTGGCTGCCCATCTCACCAAAGTGACTCTGGACAGCTAACAGGTATTAAAATACAACCTAAGCACAATGTATACTAAAACATCAACATTCCCAGCTGACTCACACAAAGAGGTTCCCATATACAGCCTTCACCAATAGCTTGGCTATTTCTGGCCCCCACACCTTTGAAAACAGCCAGGTCTTCAGGTAGTCCTCGACTTAGAGCAGTTCGTTTAGTGACTGTTTGAAGTTATAATAGTGATAAAAAGGGAGTTATGGAAGTTTTTCAGACTTATGCCCATTGCATTATCCCCATGGTCATATGCTCAAAATCCAGATGCTTGGCAACTTGCTCATATTTATGATGGTTGCATTGTCCCAGGATCACGGGATCACCTTTTGCGACCTTCTGACAAGCAAAGTCAATAGGGAAACCAGATTCACTTAACAACCATGTTACTAACTTAACACTGCAAGTTCACTTAACAACTATGGCTAGGAAGATCATAAAATGGGGCAAACCTCACTAAACTGACTCGCTTAGCAGCATAAATTTTGGGCCAAATTATAGTTGTTAGTCAAGGACTACCTGTAGTATATGTTACCAGTTTCCACTTACTAAATTACTAATCAGTTGCTAATAATTCAGTCCTTCCAACTATTACTGTACCACTTACTGTAAGCTTTTCCTTTTTTTTTTTAAGCTCATAGAAAGCAAAAGGCTATGTAATGTGCCTGGCTCAATTAGTCTAGACTAGACTAGACTAAGACTAAGACTAAGACTAAGACTAAGACTAAGACTAGAATCAGATTTCACTTCTCATCCAAGAAGCTTGTCAATTGAAGTAGAACTGAAGAAGCTTCTTGGATGAGAAATTAAACATCTTCAAAAGAAAAACCAGAAAGTCCAATTGCCTCTTGAAAAAGCACCTTGGAGACAACTGTGACCTGGATGGCTGAGAATCTCCATAGCTATATAAATAATACAATTTCTCTCTAGTATTTAATGATTTTCTCTTTTTCCAGCTTAACAATTTCAGCTCTGTCCTAAGGAGATACTCTGAAATCATATAAGTCTTTCCTTGCTTCTCCTGTAAGCCACTTGGTTAAAGATAGACAATTTAGGAACTGTGTACTATTTGTGATGCTACAAATGTTCACCTTTAAAACACCAGCTCCTATGGAAATTAGATATAATTTCAATAATCTTACTATAATCATACACCATGTGAAAAATCATATTAAGAATTTATTCCCCTTAGTGGCTTTTGAAATATATCAGGGTCTTCTAAATTAGAAATGAGCCACACACTATTTTGCAAAGAAATATTGTGAAAATCGTGTGCATGCCTACTCAGAGATGAGATCCAATTAGTTCAGTGAGATTTACTCCCGGGTAAGGGTAGCTAGGCCTATAGCCTTAATCTCCTGAGTCACTCAGGAGAATCTGTTGTTGGTGTTTGCTTCAGCCTTAAAGATTCAGGTTTTTCAGTCCTGCATAGAAACCAACCTTGACAGAACAATTTATCAGAAGGATAAATCTCCACAAATATGTGCAATATTAATGACCCTCCCCTTTCTTAATCATTTTTGGTTTCTGATGTCAAATTTACATACCATTCAGCAGCCCTTCCCATCCTGATGTTCTCCAACTGTATTGGGCATGCACAATCTTTGCCCACCTTGTGAATTTTGGGCATAGTTTGTTTTTCAATTTGTTTTTAAAAATGATAGGTGAATACACAAATAGGAAATAATAAGAGTTAGGCGTGTATTTGTTTGTACAAGTGACCTGACCTGCACATTGTCATCAAGGAGTGACTGTGAGGTATTTGCATTTTCTTTTAAAAAATGGAAATGCTTCAAACCAGGAAAACTCATCTGAACAAAGAATAACAGAAAGTAACAGAATAACAGAGTTGGAAGGGATCTTGGAGGTCTTCTAGTCTAACCCTCTGCTCAAGCAGGAGACCCTACTCCATTTCAAACAAATGGTTGTCCAGTCTCTTCTTGTGGATGCTCCAGAGCACCCACAACTTCTGGAGGCAAGTTGTTCCACTGATTAACAACTTGCATGGCTTTGTATAAATATACAAAATGATGAAGGCTATTGCTTAGCACATTGTAAGCTGCCCTGAGTCTCCGGAGAAGGGCGGCATATAAATCAAATTTTAAAAAAAAATTGTTTTCGTTGTCAGGAAATTTCTTCCTAGTTTTAGGTTGCTTCTCTCCTTGATTAATTTCCATCCATTGCTTCTTGCCCTGCCCTCAGGTGCTTTGACCCCTCTTGACCCCTCCTCTTTGTGGCATCCCCTCAAATATTGAAATAAATAAATATTAGAATCTGGCTGTTCCAGATGGGGATGGTGAGAGTTGTAGTAGTCCCACAACATGCTTAGATCCAAAATCTGTTGCTGAACATGCCTGCTTACATTGATCATCAGGAAAGCCCTGATGAAAATGTTCCCATTGCCAGAAGCTTGCTGAGCATCAGTGCCACTGGAAAAGACCTTCCATGGGCTATGAAATGCACTCTCTAAGGAGATGCCTTAGGCCAGGGGTGTCAAACTCAAGGTCTGTGGGGAGCTTAGATCTGGCCTGCTAGACTGCCCTGGAAACAGCGAAGGACCGACGTGTGGTTCCTCTGCCAGCGAAAACGAGCTCTGTTTTCAGTTGCAACAGCCTCCCGAGCTCTGTTTTCATTGGCAGAGGGTTGCAGGAGGCTGTTGCAACTGAAAACAGAGCTCGTTTTCGCTGGCAGAGCGCTTGGTCCACCACAGGCGGACCTACATAAGTAACCTTAAGCTGGCCATGCCCACCCTGGCCACATCCATTAATGCATTCCATGATTGATGCCTCTGTAATTTAGTTGACATTTGCTCAACTCTGGCCATGCCCCCCTGCCCCCTCTTGAGGTCAACCACAACCCTGATGCAGTCCTCAATGAAATCGAGTTTGACACCCCTGCCTTAGGCATCCTGTCAGGTTTCGAGGTCGTCTCAAATAAATTGCATTTCAAACAAAGTCTTTGATGAAAAACTCCCATTTATTAAGCACGACATTCTAAGTCCGACTCCATCGTAACCAACACTGACTTCCTGACCCAAAACCCTCCCTTTCCTTTCCCCACTCCTCTGCACTCATTGGCCATCTTCCAAGTCACTCTACCCCTAATCTACTGTTCCAGCTCAAAGGAATTCCCCCCTCCCATCCCATCTCCTAGGGGATATTATCTCCAGGGAAAATAAGTAGGTGAAAAGTCAAATGTCCCTTTCCAAACATCCCCGCTTCTCCTTCTTATGTCAGCACTAGAGTAAATGCAGCTTGAAGTGCTGACACTTCCATTCTCCCAGAATTTAGGAAATTGGTAAAAACGCATCTTTCACCAAGCTTCTGACTATGAATTGTTTTAGTGATTTTACTTTTAATTTGGTTTGAATTACATTACTTTTGCTATGTATCCTTTTATTAGACTTATAAAGCCAATTTGACTCCATAATAGCTCTATACAGCTTATAACCATAAAAACAATCTGAAAACAATCACCAAACAGAAAATACAACGCAAAACAAGAAAGCAATTACCGGTAACCATCCAGCCTAACAACCTAGGTTTTATACTCTGAATTTTTATTGTTGTAAGTTGCCTTGGAGTAACCAGAACAATGGGATATAAATTCAACATTAAATTTAAAAAATTGGGGAAAATGTCTGATGATGAAATGAGCCCTACAGGCTTCTGTTTAGTTTAGCCTAAGCATAGTCTTGCATGACTCTGATTATTATTTTAAAGATACATTTTAGTTGCATCCTACTAATTTAGACTGGCTTTCCAGAAATTAGAATTAATCTTCCAGAGGTTTGAGGGCATGCTGTAGTAACTTATTAAAAATCAAAATAAAATTAATTGTACTTATAATTGCTATCTATCTTGAAATTTCAAGGTAGGATTGGGCACCACCTGTGAAAATAAATTGTTAATCCTTTTGGCCTTTCTACTTTGACAAAACCAGTGGTTTCAAATGAGCCTTCTCCCCAGCCCAATATAATTTCTTTTTTTTTTCTTTAAATGATGGCTTGTCACCTGGTTGTACATGATGAACAGGAGAGTGGGAAAAAATGTATTCTGGAATTATGACCAACAGCCTCAGTTGCTGCTAGATTACCCAGAACAAAAATCTGCATTTATCATTGATAAAAGGCAAGTGATATCATTGACCATAGTTGTCTTAAATGACATCTTATCTCTTTTTTATATATAAAAAGTTTTTTATTTTTCAGTTTCAAGAATATAAACATTCCATCTTTCCTTAAGCAGTGTGTCATCTGGGTACAAACTTCTCTGTGCAACATCTTTCACCATTTACAACCATCATTCACATTTACATTATTTCTCTAAACTTAAAGTTATAATATATTAAACAATTAAACATTGTGAAGCTCTTCATTTTCTTAATATCTTCTGGTAATAATACCATATTAACATTGAAATCATTATTCTCATCATACGGGTACTAACAATTTTCATCTTATTTATATCTCTATTTTAGTGTATTTTCTATTAATTTTTTGTCTTCATTTCCAAACTCCTTTTTTATTCTCCAACCATTGATAAAATACTTCCCATATCATATAATATTCAGTTTGTTCTTTCTCCTTAATTGCTAATGTTCATCTGTTCATTTCTGCACATTCTAATATTTTCCTAATCACTTTCTCATCATTGGGAAACTTTTCACTTTTCCAATGTTGTGCAATACAATTCTAGCTGCGGTTAATACATGAATAATTAAATATACATTCTCTTTATTATAAATTTCAGGTAAAATTCCTAGCAGAAATATTTCTGGTTTCAACTAAATATGTCACTGTATCATTTCTTCTAACCATGTCTTAATTTTTGTCCAATACTTCTTTGCTTCTCCACATATCCATAATAAGATAATAAGATCCAGGTATTTGGTGGCAGACTTAGCTCTTGAGTCTATTAATGAATGAAAGGACCTTGTTTTCTTTCTGTAAGATCCAACATAAAAGCAAGACCCTACTTCCAGTCTAAAACGTGAGAGAACTCTTTCTTTGAAGCTAGTTGGGATTGGTAGATAATCCACCAAATTTGGTAGGATAATCTATTTAGCATAAAACTTCATCCCAGTTTAGGAGCTATAGTAAACCAGTGAGAAGTTCTCCCAACATTTTAATGGGCTAATTTGGATACAATCTCCAAAGAGGTTGACAATAAGGAAAACACCTATTCACCCACAAAGAGCATCCCTGCTTCTGTTTACAAAGCTTTCAAAAGTTGCTCTATTGAGCAAGAGAACTAAAATCCAAAAATGTCTCTGGACAGCAAAGTCAAGGTAGAGTATTGCCAGACATTTAATGGAAAAGCACTCAAGGCCATCCTTGGCTTTGCGCATCCATCTAACCCATAATAATTTTGGAAGCAGCTGGACAGTCTACACTTCTACAAGAAATAGGATTGTCAACATTTCCACTAATGCAATCTGGATCCATCTTTTCCCCAACCATTATATGAACCATTAGCTGCTTTTTTAAATTGGTGAACAAATTGACTGCCATTTAATGCAGCATATCTTACTAAAATATTGTTTGTTGTTTAAACAGAAACGTTTTTTTTTCAACATTCCTTTTAAAAAACAGCTATTGATGCAATGATATATTAATTTCCTTGAATATTTAGGCATAACTCTCTACCTTCCCACCTCAACAATCAAGTTTGGCATTGCTCAACCTTTAAATAAAGCTACAACAGCATTTGCTTGTGTTTGTTTAATGAGAAATCACTCTACAGGAATGGTAGGCCTACATTGAAAAACAAAAGATAGCAAATGAGTGATATCCTTCTCCTTCTTTGCCTTTTTTACTTTCTGCTTGGACCGTCTCATGTTTACTGTCCTATGCTTATTTCTAGATGCCCAGCAATTTTTCCAATCTTTTAGATCAGGGGTGTCAAACTCAATTTCATTAAGGGCTGGACCAGGGTTGTGTTTGACCTAGGGTTGCCAGGTCTGCTTCTAAAAAATAGTGGACAAACGGGGGTGGGGGTTGGGGAGTGTTAAGTAGTAAAAAAATAAAAAAAAAATTAAAATTAAATTATATATTTTCTTACAAACATTTTAACACGTATTAAAATAATCACTTCAAAACTTTACTTAAAATTCAAAATATCAAATATATTATAATAATATGTAAAATATTAAATTAAGTAGTAAAAAATAAAAAAAAATTAAAATTAAATTATATATTTTCTTACAAACATTTTAACACGTATTAAAATAATCACTTCAAAACTTTACTTAAAATTCAAAATATCAAATATATTATAATAATATGTAAAATATTAAATTACGTTTTAATTTCATCATAAAGCTTTTGAATAAAAAAAATGTCCACTATTTTGTGAAAAAAAAATAGTGAACATAATGTGAAAAAAGTGGACTGTCCGCTCAAATAGTGGACACCTGGCAACATTAGTTTGACCTCAGGGGGCCGGGGTGGGCATGGCCAGGGTGGACATGGCCAGCTCAACGTCACTCATGTCAGGGGTGTCTGTGGTGGCCCGAGTGCTCTGCCAGTGAAAACAGGCTCCTGAGCTCCATTTTCGGCTTCAACAGCCTCCTGTGGTTCTTGCAAGCTCCATTATCGCTGGTAGAGGCACTGCAGGCTAATCCTTCTCTGTTTTCAGGGTGACCTCTTTGGCCAGATCTAAGCACCCTGTGGGCCAGATCTAGTCCCCAGGCCTTGAGTTTGACACCCCTGTTTTAGAAGACCTCTGGGGTGATTTATGAATCTCAAGAAACTTCTCCTCCACCAACAGAAGAATATGTCCCTCTGGACCACTATTGACTGATGCTGCAACTGGTGATGAGATATGTGTCAACCAACACAGGACCATGAAGTTTTCATTTACTAATATATTTCTGTTTTGGATTTTCTCTAGTATCCCAAGAAGTTCACCTTAAATTAAGGCCTGCTATAGATGAGCTGAGTGAGGGATACACAGACTTTCTCTTTCTCCCTTCCTCTCTTTCTTTTAAAGTCCAGTTAAAGTATTTTTTATTTCCTAACCATCAAAGCCTCACCGGTACAATTTCACAAAAAGAAGCAATTCAATCCACGCCTAATTTGACTATATATATTCACTCTAGTAAACCTGAAGCAGCAAGATTTGTCACTCATGCATATATCTATATTCAGAAAAAATGGGTAAACACTTCAGACAGAATATTTTGTGCTTCCCTAGTCTTGGGCAGCTTAGCAGAAATTAAATTTCACACTAATCTGCCCAAGTCCATGAGAGCCATGTTAAGATCAGTTAATTGTAAAAAATAATAAAAACATTCTTAACCTAGTTACTGAATTAACCCATTATTTGGTTTTTTACAACACACTGAACTCAAGATGAGCTACATGAGTGCAGTTTTCAGCACATGCTAAGCTACATATATGCACACACACAAAAGTTAACCAAAATTAAGACTACTCAAACTTAACATAACACCCAAATGCAACTGCTAGATCTTTAGCTGAGCATTCAGCGAACACAGCCAGCTCCTTAGAAATATGTATTTTTGGGGTGTGCATTTGTCAGGCCCAAAGAACAAAGAATGGCCCACGGAGATACTTCCAAGTGATTTCTTATTGTTGTTCACCTATTGATAGAACCTTGCCAGACTAAGACAACTATCTACATAACTAGAGATAAACTCCATGAATTGCTAGGTGGAGCCATGTTAGCTCTCTTCCTGCATACCAGGGATTCCAAGCTTTGTTGCTTCTTTGGTTTGTGGAAAACAGCCGCTTCTTCTTGGGACTCCAGACTACATTCCACCACAGCACCTTAATTCATCAAACCCTGGACCCTGAAGAGCGAAGGACAATAAAAAAAAAACATAACTGAGTTTCCCTGAGGTAAAGAAAATGGATGTCAATACTCTGGGTTATGTTTCTGTACCCTCATGAAATTTCTACACCAATCTGTTTATCTGGAGTGCAAAGAAACAGTAAACAGTGGCTATAAAGTGGTGACTTCCAACACATTATTTCAGGGTTCACATGAAATATCAGGGAGGGACACAGAGAGAAAAAAATATGTCCAATATATTTAGATTGAATGACTTCATATTCCTTTTCGGAGATCCTGTTGGATTTCTGAAGTTCTCAGCTAGGATACAAAATGGCTTTATGACATGCAGTTATGTGATTTTTAAACATGATAGGTAAAGGTTCCCCTCGCACATATGTGCTCGCTGTTCCCGACTCTAGGGGGTGGTGCTCATCTCCGTTTCAAAGACAAAGAGCCAGTGCTGTCCGAAGACATCTCTGTGGTCATGTGGCCAAAGGCGCACGGAACGCTGTTACCTTCCCACCAAAGGTGGTCCCTATTTTTCTACTTGCATTTTTACATTCTTTTGAACTGCTAGGTGGGCAGAAGCTGGGACAAGTAACAGGAGCTCACCCAGTTACGTGGCAGTAGAGATTCGAACAGTTGAACTGCCGACCTTTCGATTGACAAGCTCAGCATCTTAGCCACTGAGCCACCGCGTCCCATCTTAAATATGATACAAGTATCTTAAACAACCAGAAGAATAAGAGAAAAGAATCTAATTGACAAGCAAAACTTCACATATGAAATATTTTTGTTTCAAATATACAGCTACTGTCTGTAAATCTTCTGTTTAGTGGTTAAAAGTCCCAGAGCAGTTTATCAGTGACATTTCTGCTCCTTTAACACACACACAGAATTAACTTAAATCCTATTTTTGCATACCATTTACTTATCCAGATCCTGGCACATGTGTCTTAATCCTGCAGCTAGTCCATACATTAAAAGCATTTAAATAGCCTGCAGCTGTAGATTAAAACAAAATGGTTGGGTTTGACTGATATGAAAAGTGTTCACTTCTGGTAGAACATTTACATATTGTTTTACTAATCTAGGTGAAATGTTAATATATATTGCTAGTCCATGTTTGATATGTGCCATAAATAAATAAACTTACATATTAATTACATGCATGTGACATATTGAAGCTGTACTAGATTTTTGCTTCAGGATATCCATGCCTTTCCCCCCTCTTTTATGGGCTGATCTATATAAGCTATTTTTCACTCTAGATTGAATCAATCACATATGTTTCAGCAACAGGTTCTATTGAAAGCATTTGATTGTTCTGAGATGCCACTCAGAATGCCCATTAAGGTGCTAATGGAGTGTTTGTGGTTTGTATTGAGTTTTCATGATGAGCCGCATGGATGTTTATCTGGTTATATTATAAAGCTTAGCATAAATCTTTACACAGATACTCTATTTTGGCTGAGAATAGAGTGCTGACAGTTTACTGCAAGATGACAAATGAATGCTGACATTATATTCCTACGTGTTTATAGATCAGTCTAAAGGTTAAGAGTCTTTAATGTTAGCAATTTGGGGGGGGGAATCCATATGCATAAACAAAATAGTCATTTCAGGATGACTATATATGTCCAATGCCATTCACCAAAGGTGAAAGTCAGATTAAAGAGAGAAGGAAGAAAATGCAAACTGGAACATCGTAAGTCTTGTTTCTGAATGGCTTGATTTAAAGGCAGTACGATCAACTTCTTTTGATGATTAGTTTAAAAAGAAACAATTCAAGGCAATATACTCTGATAAATCAAGACCATCTACAGACATCTATACCAACCATGATTATAATCATTTGCTCTTCGATAATTTAGTTTCATGCTTGCCAAATGTACTAGCCAATTATTTGCCAGTAGAAGGAAAAAAAGAGAATTTTTCTGAAAGATTAGGTGGCCTTTCTTCCCTTTTCCTCTGTTCTTTCCTCCTTGTCCCTCATAACTATCAAGATGCTTCCATTTAATCTTTTAAAATTAATCAAGTGATTTTGAATATCATCAGGTAATTTCTAAAGATTGCAAATATACATCTCCTTCAAAATGAGTGATCCTTCGGCAAGATAATACAGCCACAGGACAAAGAAAAGGATCAATGACCGATTAGACAAATGAAGGCACCTAATATTTCTTATTTTCAGTAGCTGTCTAGAATTCAGGCAGGGAATCCAGAGACTAATAATCAAATGTACAACATGTGTTTTGACCTAGATATTGATGGAGAGAAATAAGGAACAGATTTTATACTGGGGGGGGGGGGGAAATTAGAAACAGACATCCTAGCATATGATGGAAAAATGAAGAGATACCTTCAGATGAAAAGGTTATAAAAAAATATTAGAATGTGCAGAAAAGGATAGATTAACGTTAAAAATAAAGGAGAAGGACGAAACAGAATACTTTTAAACATGGGATTTGTTTTACATATGGCTAACTAATAGAAACAGAGGTTAGAAATTAAAAAGATTAAGAGAATGATTAATTGTATAATGAAAGTTTTTTAGTATGGACTAGCTGATAACCTGGTGTTGCCCGGGTATTTATGTATCCCAATCATTACAGACTTTTAAGAGTATATGTACAGTATACACATTATAATGTAAAATCATACACAAAATCACTTTACGTCTTTGGGCCCCACCCACTGTCCATCTGGCTGCCCATGCCCACCGGTAACCACAATCTGGTACCCGGCGGCATTGGGGCTGCACATGACCAGCCACCATGGTAACTGCCTGGGCTGCAACGCCACCCATCTGGGAGCAACGGTCTTCCTCACTGTCTGGAATGGCCCTGCGGGTGGTGCGTGGCTGCTGCAGAAGGCCACCATGACTGATCAGCTGGACGACATGGCCACTATATTCGCTCTGAAGGATGTTTGGGGTGTCTTACCCCCACAGTATTTTTTTCCAGAGAGTAAGTCATCTGTATACCAAGTTTGGTTGAAATTGCTCGAGGCGTTCCAGAGTTATGCTGGAACATACACACACACACACACACACACACACACACACACACAGAGAGAGCCATTTTTATGTATATAGATAAGACAATGCTACTATTGCTATGTGATTATATATATATATATATATATATATATATATATATATATATTACTATCGTCTCTTTGTTATTCAAAATTAATTGTACTCAGAGAACACGCTGTTCATATAGTTACTGAGTTTTTTATGTTTATTAAAAAAAATGTATCAGCATATGAGAGATTGTCCCATCCTGTCTCTTGCAATTCCATAGGTTGGTTTGAAAGGGTGCATGCTGCCCAGAGCAGGGCAGACTCTGTTAATAGCACTGCCAATTTTAATAGCGCAATTATCCATAGATGGGTTTGATGGACATAGATGAGTTTGTAAATAATTTAAAGGAGGATCAGAAACAAAACTAGAAACAGACAGTGAGAACCTAAGGAAGAGCGTCTTATTAAGTGAACAAAATACGATGGCAATCTTTCAAAGGTCACGAAGGCTCTTGTGCTGCTATTATAAAAGCTGCAGTTGAAGTGAGTGATCTGATGATTTATTTCAATGAGAGGTGTGTTGATATTAGCCAATGTTCTCCATGCCTGACCTGAATTTTTATGGGGAATTTCGTAAGACGAAGTAGGCAATTCTCTGCAAGAAAGCAGTAAGAATGGGATTTAGTACATATAGCAATATTAACTTTATTCCAGCTTCTGATAGCCTTGTTGCTCACATTTTCTCAATGCTAACAATCTGCATCAAAATGTTGACTGTAATGAAACAAATCATTTTGGTTTTATCAGCAATTGGATCACATCTCTCATTCAATTGCTGCTGATTGTCCCAAATGTCTATAAAATGTGCTTGAACTCTGGCTTTCTATCTCGGTTTAGAAACCTGAACTATATCTTTATGAGGGTAATGCAAGAATAATCAGCAAATGCTACAGGGGCAAAACTAGACCACATTTCATTATTTCATTATTTATTTACTTTTTAACCCTAGGGGAGAGGAGAAAGATAGAAAATATTTGCAGCTTGCCTTTCCATTAGTTATTAGTAAACAAACCTGCCTTTTTAGCTCTTTGGAGAGAAAAAAAAGACTTTAATATTGCTGCTATAAAATTCTCTCCCCACCCCCGAACCCCATCTCTCATGGCTAAGAAAAGTCATTTGTTGAATTACATATAAATAACTGTGATTTTCAACTTCTGTAGATTACCCAAGCAATACAAAATGGAAGCAGAGATTCTGAAAAAGTTATTTTGATAATGTAGTGGTAAAGAAATCCCACACATTAATGCTGGGGTTTTTGTATTACTACTATTATGGTTGTTTCAGTGGAATTAATCCACCCGTCAAATCAGAGAAAGTGTAAGGTTCTAATTTTGCACAAGTTTACATAGTCTTTGGGTGTACTGGTGGGGAAACTGAGATTCAAATCATTGACACTGAGTGATTTTAGATCTGGCACTTTCTTTACCCAATCCATTTGTGATTGGGATGAAAACTTTGAAAACAAGTGAGATCTTGAAGGAAATAGGGGACAATTAGTATTGCAATAATTGGATGTTGCATCAAATGAAAAATGTCAACCTTGTGTTTTTTACTCTGCCCTTTCTGGCAATTATGCATGTAATGCTAGGTGACTTTATTTATTTACTTATCTATTTTTTCCATTTATAGATTTCAAGATCATGATTCGGGGGGCTAAGAGTTTTCTTTGGTTTGATTTTGATTTTCTTTGGTATTTCTTTGAGTCAATGATGATTCCTGTGACTGCCTGAATAATCCCTGCTTTTTCTTGGTCTTGTGGCCTTTGGCCACCAGCCCCTCCAGCAGATGAATCAGAGGAGGAGGAGGAGGCGTGGGAGTCAGTGTCAGCATCAAGACAACCTGAGAACTCTGAGAGGGAAGAGGGAGTGGAGTTGGCAGAGAGAGAGAGACAGAGGCGGGGCCTGGGCCGTCCGTCAGCCCTCAGATGGAAAGTCAACACCCCCAGGTCTGGAGGTAGCTGATGAGGAAGAGGAGAAACAGCTGAGTCCAGTGCCTGATGTGCGGATGCACAGAAGGCAGAGGAGAAGAGAGCAGTGAAAATCAGTGGGCCAATCCTTGGAAAGGAAAAACTACCGCTGCTACCGAAGCCCCACCCTAGCTCTGGGGATAAAAGGCAGGGGGCGTAGATGAATACATGTGGCAGACAACTATTCATCTTGTGGCTCGACGGACTTGTTAGCCTGCGGTGAGAGAGAAACTTTTTGCTGAGGCTGCCGGCACTCCTAATTAAAGGAATCTTTGAATTAACTTCAGAGGGTTTGTTGTGTTTGGGGAGCTGGGCCAGAATACTTGGCATTATTTCAGAAGTGGTTTGCTATTGCCTGCTTCATAGGCCTGAGAGACAGGGACTGGCCCAAGGTTATCCAACTGGCTTTGTACCTAAGGCAGAACTACAATTCAGGATCTCCCAGTTTCTAGACTACGCTAACTGGCTCTCTAACAATAATTAGAGAGTTAACATAAAAAACAAAGACACAACAACACACATGTAATACACAGCTGGTGTAAAACAAACTTACCAATAAGAAATGAACAGAACTACTCATTTATACCTCCAGATCTCCAGGCCCAGTGACAGCATCATATCTTTACAACTTTGCAAAGTTGCAGCCAGTTTAATCTTTGGAGAATAATGTGCCCAAGGACAGGCACTACAGCAAGTTATTTCTGGGCATGGCCAGATGGTACTCTCCAACAGACGTGATCTGGACCTTTCCCTGCGAGATACTTAAATATCAACTAATCAGGAAGAGATAACTCATTGTTCACTCTTTATACCATGAAAGGCTTTATAGGTCGTGATCATCACCTTGATTTACTCCTGGAACCATATTGGCAACTACTATAGCTTGTGGAGTAGAAGTGTAACATGCACTGATCAAGGAGTGCCCATAATGCCCCACACTGCTGAATACTGTAGCTTCTCGATACTCTTCAAAGGCAGCCCCATGTAAAAACCATTATAGTAATCCATTCAGGAGATGCATAAGTGATCATGAGATGACCTCATGGTTCAGGAAAAAGCACAATTGGCACACAACATGAAGTGGTATAAAGGTACTCTGGGCTATGGCTGCCATCTGTTTCTTGAACAGGAGTCAAAAGTCCAAGAAGACCCCCAAATTACACACAGGTATTGTTGAGCGACAACAGGTAGTCTCTATCCCTAGTCATCCAAGTTATCAAGAAAAAAGTTCACCAAAACATTGATTTATTTAGATCTTTAGACTATTCTAAAATTATATGGTGTTTAAAAATTGCCTATTATCATAAAACCATTAAAGAGTAACCTGAGACAATTAATTTGCATATCTAGATCTTATTGGTTGAAACTTTTTTTAATACCCCATATGTTATTTAGTCAAGAATGAATGGCCTTTTGTAAGAGTTACTATAGTTATTAAAACCATATATAATGTAAATTTAAAATTCAGTTAAAATTCAATTAACCACAATGGAGAAGGGAAGTGCACACAGGGAAGAGGCGGGATCTGTCTAATCCATTAACCACTTCCAGGATGCCATTTCCCCCATTGGGGCCCAAGACCAGTTGGCAAAGCCAGGTCTTCAAACCCTTTGACCAAAAGCATCGGCGTGGATCTCAACTTGGGTAACATGATGTTCCAAAGGTAGGCAGAAAAGGATCTTCTCCTGAATCCTGCCAGCCTAAATTCTTTGACTGATGGGATCCACAGCATGTCTCTTCTGCTCGTATGGGACGGGCTAACCCAATGGAGTGAGCCAGTTCCTCATGCCATAACAGCATTAAGGTGATAACAAAGAGACACAAATTAAATGATGGCACATCAATTGAATTATCAACTTCCTTAAACTAATGAGAGCAAAAGTAAAGCATAATTTAGTTTGAAAGCTGGATTTATAGTTTCTGGAATTACTTATAGAGCACAGGAGGTAATGGAGGAAGTGTATAGAAATTTTGACAGTTCCAGGACCAATACCTTTGCAACACGTCTACCAATGTTTTTAGTAACCGATGATACCCCAAATTACTGCATGCTGAAAAATGTTTCTGATATACAGCTTCCTCTTTACCTCAAAGGGGAACAAACCAAATATTTTAAAACATGAGGCCTGAATATAATAACTAACAGTCATTTTTATAAGATTTATTACACATAGGCTTCTGTTTCTCTTTATTCTTCTCCTTTAAAAGCTCCAAATCCATAATTTGGGGATTTCATCTTGCTATTAAACATTTCGATATGCCATTTGAAAAAAAGAGAAGTCAATAGCTGCAAAGAAAAATTAGATATAATCCATCCATTTACACATTTTTGTATTTGTCACTGGACAATTGTTAAAGATCTAGTTCAGGGGTGTCAAACTCACGTTGTCACGGCGGGGTCATGTGATGTATCGGGACTTTTTTGCCTTTGCTAAAGCGGGTGTGGGCGTGGCCAGGACGTGACATGACACATCCGGCCTGCAGGCCAGGAGTTTGTCAGGCCTGATCTAGTTGGCTCACCCTTGGGAAGCCATGAGAAAAAAGAATATTACTAGTAAAAAAAAATAGTTACGTATTTGAGGGATATTTCATAAATTTTAAGCTGATAAATTTAAACTTGCCAAGGGGCAAGACAAACCATCATTTTCCCTTGAAACTATTGTGCTGTCCTCTGTTGCATCAGAGATAGCTAGAACTGAAGATAGTAGTTGAAGAAGGTAGACAAGTTTGTCACAAAAAGGAAGAAAAAATGCTTTATTTTTAGCTCTTCAACCCATGGAGTCAATATATTTGAGACAGTGATATCTTGAAAAATGTTTGTGCTATGGACAGGAAAAGGCTATGTATGTATATATGCATATGGATATCTCTACACTGTATATACATTTATTTTGTGCTGTCTTGTCTAGGGATTGAGAGCCTGCCAGAATAGCTGCTGGAGGACCTGCCTCAGTTTGCCTAAAGCTAGAGCCGATTGTCATCTTTGATTGAAGCTTCTTTCATTTTTCCTCTCCGAATTGCTGCATTCTTGACTGCTCTTCTTTCACTAAGCCTAATCCTTCCCTCTGCATAACTGCTTATTAAATCTTGCATATTTCTTTACCCTGTTGTCTTCAGGATTATGCGGATTCTCTTCCAGTCTGGGAAGTAGGGGTAACAGAGTGTTTCTGAAAGTTAAATTAACTTTTAGAACCCTGGTGGAATCTCAAATTTGAAAAAAATGTTAAACTTTGGGGTGAACTAAGTTCCACAAATATACCCATGTTCTCAACAATGGATTTCTGAAAGCTTTCTTCAAGTTTTCCTACTTTACCTGTTTCTAATTACTAGCTTCTTAGTCTTTAAAGGCGGCGCCTGCTTTACTTTTGGTCTTCGTAAACCACATATTACTTCAAATTTGATGACAAGTTTCTTCTCCATGGCTGTGCACTCCATCCATGGACTACTTATACTTTATTTGCAGCTAGAGGTTTTGAGACTCTTTAGCTGAAGAGAAATAATGTATAAAAACGTGCCTGGGATGGAGACTTTAAATAATTGGGCTGCAGGTTGTAGTCTATGATTTTTATATTGTATTCTGTTTCTGAATTGTTTTTAACTGCTATATGCTGCCCAGACTCCATCTAAGCTGTTTGGTTTTCATTTTCTCACATATCTTTGTACTCCTTAATTCTATCAAGTAAACCTTAAATGTAACCCTTGACAAGATTTATATTCATTTCTTCTACAAAAATACAGCTGTGCCATGTATATAATATCAGGAACTTTGAAAGTGTGTTTAAGAGAGAAGGCAGGTTGCATGTAACAGTGCAAAGCTCCCTGTCTCTCAACATGTATGTTTTAATATTTGCTCTGTTCCAAAAGAGAATCTAACTTCACTGTTCTCAAAATCCTGATCTAGTGTGAGGTTAATTCACTCAGTTGGGACAAACTTTTAGAATTTTCTTGAGTTACATCCATGTTTGTCCATGAGTTCCAGAAATTTCTCTTACCAATACATCTGATAGTTTAATACTTTCTGATTGCTTCCAGTAATCAGTAATTTGCTTCCAGTAATCAGTAATAGTTTTGAATTCAGGGTGTTTCCATATATTGGGCCTGGGTTTTAAATGTGCATTGAACTCTTCTGGTCCTGAGAAAGTATTCCCTTATCTACTCCTCCCTCAATACTTGGACTCAAGGAGTGATCATTCAACCAACTGATTCATAATTGTTACAACAATAGAGTTGTAGTCCCTTAAGTTCAACTGCAATGAGCACCTTAGAACTGAGCAGGGATTATAAAGAATTCCAGATTTTAGTTTCTGTCCTTGAACTATATTCTTATTGATATGACTTTCCTGCATTTCATGTACTTCAAAACAATGATGACATTGAAATTAGCTAGTGTGTTAGTTTTCTTCACAGCAGGCTGGAATGGAACCAATTAAACAGGCACATACAATCCAAGAATTTCTGATTAGTGACAATTATTGAAGGAAAGCTAAGACACCATTTCATCAGTTGTTCAACAAAGTTTTTATTGATGTTGGAACTGAGTTTTTGTACCTTTATTTTTTAATTACTCAAGTGATTCAGTGGGCAGGTCCAATTCTCAATTGTTTTGGTTTTGGTTATGGACAGATCTGACATCAGGGTGTTTTTTTCCTCTGTGGGTAGGAAAACTCACTCTCAAATGATGTACACTTGATAGTTTATAACAGGGTACAATCACAACTGAATTGAAGGATTGCTTGTTGTGAACTTCTTGATGTGTGCCAGCAGAGGGACATGCTTATAGCTATCATGATGGGTAAAGCCAACTACAGAATATTGACCAGAATGCAAACTGCTACTTTCTAGAACAGTGTTTCTAATCTTGGTAGCTTGGAGATGGGTGGACTTCAACTCCCAGAATCCCCCAGCCAGCGCTGCTGGCTGGAGGATTCTGGCAATTGAAGTCCACCCATCTTCAAGCTTCCAAGGTTGAGAAACATTGCTCTAGGACAAAATAACCTTCCTTCAACAGTGTCAAAGACACAGAGTCTCACCTTGATAGGAATAACAACACTTTTTTCAAGGACATGCTATATGTTTACAGGTATTCAGTTGATAATCATTTACAATAATATTTAAGGACTTGAGTTTTAGAGCCTTACTTTGGGCTTCATCTAGTCTATGAAACATTTTGCTACATCATCTAAGAGTGATGCTTGATAACTTGTCTCATTTTCTGGGGAAAATGCCATATTTTCAAAGCAAGCATTCAAAGAATGAAGATCCAGGAGACATTCTTGAAAATAAAGGTGATGCTAGATTGGGCAATTCAAATGGTTAACATGCCAGTTTTTAAAATTCTTCATAATTTAGGATGCAATCAACAATAAATAGATACATTCCAGAGGACAGGCACCGAAGAGGGCATCCACCAATGGTATGGTAGTTTTCAATACAAGAAGGTATCCTCTCAAAAGTAGGATTTTTGGTTCAGGACTTCAAAAGAGCATCTGACTTTTCTTTTACTCTCCATCCATAACCACATTAAGGACCAGTCATGATGGGATGAGTCTCAGCCAGATAATCCTATCTTTCTCTATCTCCCCTTGAGTGAGTTTAAGCCGAGATCCAGATGTCATAGTATGTACTTGGGCTTGATTAGTGGTCCTAAATTGTGCTCCACTTTGCATAGATTTTATTTTAGCAAGTCAATAAAACATACCTCTGGTACGGGTTTACAGTGATATGCTAGGAAGGTCAATGTAGAACCCCGTGTATAGTGGTTTCAGTATTACAACTGTCTTCTAGAAGCAGGGTTGACACTGGAAGTAAAATCAATAAAATACAGCAATTCTCCATTGAGGAATGGGAGGAACATGTGATGGGTCATGACTCCTCCTAGCTCCTCCTTGCTCCAACAGCTCTGGGTTCCCATTCTTGCATGGCATTTTTTAGGACATTTATATTAACTGAAGAGCATACAATATTAGATTAGCCCACAACCAGCCACTTACTTTATTGAGCTTGATAAGATTTTTTAAATGAATAAATTACTGCCTGACCAGTCTGATGATCTGGAATTTTATTCCATCCATATACATGCATAGTAACAACATTTGTTGAGAAATTATTTCTATCAGAAGTAGAACATTATCTCTGTGATCACCAGTTGCAGTATTGCTACTGTTATATTTAAATATATCTTATAAATGAATTAGATTCATACTTGCAGCATTGAGCTAAGAAATTCCTTTTGACTGTGCCTTTCAAAAGATAAAATGGATAGATATGACCTCATTACTTACAATACTGCTTCCAGTAATTTTGTTCATTCTTTATAAAGTATTGCATTTAACAGCAAATGTTTAAAAATTGAGACAGAGATGCATCAGTGAAAGAAAATACAAGGACTATACAAGGAAAAAAAAAAGCCATCTTCATTTTAACAGACATTTCAGGTAAGAAAGTAGACAAACATACCGCTACATACAAATGCAAAGCCTAGTGACTAAGGTACTGTATCTGCTAAAATATAAAGTGCAAACTGAGCCAAATTCTTTAAAAAATTGAAATTTTAAGGCGAACTTTACAGCGTAGTTGAAACCTTTTGCAAATTATATTTTAGCATCTACACATATCTGCAATAGCATATAAGGAAAAATAGGATACACAGGTGCTTTTGAAGCTAAATTTCTAAAATGCCTTTTTTGTAGAGTTTGTGACTATTTTCTTTAAAATCTACTATACAGTGCAAACCATATGTGCTACACAATTATACAATAACATTACAAATGACTTTAATATAAAGTTTTTTTTTCTTTAAATTAAAAATAACTACAGCTATGAACACTGCTCGTAAAATAAATAAATAGTTTTGAAAATGGCACCAAGAATACACTTTACTAATGAACTGTAATGGAAGTACATCTTTTAAGTCTTCAACTCAGCAGTAATGAACTAACTCCTGATTGTCCAGAAGTCATACAAACAGCTCTCTTTCAGACTTGTATGGAACAATACTGTATACTAAACACAGATACCAAACAGGGGGGGCCAGCCATTTTCATTTGACGTGTTCTGCTGCATGGGATGAGCAATAAAACTTCTTATGAGTTATAAAGTTTGATAGGTTGTTGAACTGGATATCACACAGCCGGCAGTATTTTCCACTGGTAGGGGCCTGAGTAGAACCATTTACTCCTTTTGCTATACTAGATAATTGTTCTTCTGCTGCTGGAATGGTTGGCGAGACATTTTCATTGGCAGTTAAATTATTATCCGAGGCCCAAGATGGTGATTTGTGTCCATCTTCATGCTGTTGGGGAGTCTGGGAAATGTTCTCTTGCTGTGGGTTTCCTGCAGGCCGCTCCTCCTGTTTTAGTCCACCATTAATGATAACCATCCCTCTGTTTTTTGGCAAGAGGGGCAAAGATTCTTTTTTCTGAACAGGGCACCCATTAGATGGTGTCTGGCCCTTCAGTGAATCGCCTTCTGCAGCCGTACTTTGATCTACATCATTGTGGTGAACAGCAAAAGAACTAGAAATATAATCAGTTGGCTTTATTCCATAATATGGAGAAAGCTGGTCTGCTCCTTTAGCTTTCTTTATTGCTCCTGGATAAAGGCATTGAGGAAGAAAATGTTTGTTTTCTTCTTTTGTAGCTATAAGTTGGGTGGCTTCATTAAAGACCTTAAGTCCTTGAAGGGTTGCTAAGTGCGTAGAAAACAAGTTTCCGTTGGGAGAAGCCTGTTTTGAGTTTCCATTTTTCTCACATTTGATGATGGTTCGGTCATAACTGACCTCAGGGCTGTTCCGTTCACTTTCTGGGTTTTGAAATACTTTGCTATCAAGATGTCCCATTTCATTTTGTTGGTGCACAGTGACGGGACAAAAATTCTGCTTATGCGCCAAGTAATTTTCTACTTTGTTAAAACTGATCTTGCATACGGTGCATTCATGATAGTCCAGCAGCCTTTTGGGGGAAGTGGATGTCCTGTCAGTCTGCGGCAAACATTTTTTGCTGAGATCAATAGGGACGTCCATTTCCAAGCAGGAAATTGTGGAATGTTGGGTGTCACATTTTGAGGTTGAGGTGCATTTATGAATGGACAGTGATGTTTCTAAGTGTTTGGAAACTATTCCTGGAAAGATATCACAGCGTGGGTGGTAGCACTCTCCAAGGCTATCTGCTGGTTCTTGAGAAGATGTGCAAGGGTTCACAAGATTAGTTACTTCAAGGAAGCGTTGCTGGACCAGTTGTGGCCTTTGCTCTTGCTCTGGTAGACACATCTCATACATCTTCCTTCGTTTGCGTGTACGCATTGTTCTCTGCATGGCGGGCACTTTATTTGAAGCTGATCTTTTAAGTGGGGGATCATGACGAGTGGCACAGTAATACTGTTTGTGGACCATGTATGTTTCATGCCTACTGAAAGTAATATTGCAGGCTTCACATGTAGTTTTGTTGGGATCGCTTTCTCCTTCTATTAAAGATGTAGAAGTTGAGTTCTTGCCATCAGATGGCTTCCCATTCATTTTATCATCACTATTGGCAGTATTTGACAGCTTCTTCACTTGTGATGAAAAGTCTTTCTCATGACCCTTACTATTTGGCCCAATGATATCAAGGACAGTAGAAGAATTGATACAAGACGCCTGAAGAAGTTGATTCTCAGGATCTGAAGTGTGAGCCGTTGCACTCAAAATGTTGATTGCATTTTGTCCATTGCCAGGACTCACAGCCTCAGGCATTTTTTCTGAAACACTGCCAAAATCTGGTGACTTCGCCATTTGTTGCCATCGACTGTTGCAGTAGTGCTTCTTGTGAACTAAATAGTTATCTAGATTGTTGAACGTGATGTTACACTCAAAACAGGTAGCTCCTTTTGGCATTAGTGGACTGTAAATGACTGGGGGATAACTATTACTTCCATGCCTCAACCTTCGATGAACCAGCTCAGACATCTTGGCTAAGATCTCAGAAGCCTGTGGAACCACCGTGATATCCTGGGGGAAAGCAAACTGAGAAAGAAAAGGACCCATAGGGAATGAAGGACCGAGATTAGGTTGGACCGGAGACGAGGCAAGCCTTGGGCTAGATGGCTCAGATTTTATTTTGGTGTATGAGAAGCTCTGCTTATGTGGAGTGGTCTGTGTTTCTGGCCTCTGATTTGGAAGGAAAAGAGGAGTCTTCTTCTCACATTTATCAAGCTCAGTGTCAGAACTCACATCCTTTGTCTGCACTGCCTTTTGGCTTTGGGAACTGTCAGGGGCTTGCAAAGTCTCTTCACTGGCATTCGGAGAGTGCTCAGCATCGCTTTCTCTCTGCAGTTTGTTGCCAGAAATGTGGAGATCTTGGTGCTGTAGCAGTTCCCTCTGAGTCTGGAAACCAAAATGACAATGTGTGCATCGGAAGGCAGCTTGAGTGAGATGTGAGAATAGATGTTGATGGAAGTTGATAACCGAATCTGCGGTATAGTTACAAACAGTACATTTCAGGCTAGAGCCGGAGGGAAGAAATTCTTCCATTTTTACTCCTACAAAAAGAATAAGAAATAAATAATAATATAACATAATATAAAGCAAACTGGAATATTCCATTACACTGTACTTAAAGAACATAAAACAAGAGATCACAGGTCAGTATAACGCTCTAACTGACAAGGCACCCATTGTGCCTTAAAAGAATTGAAATGTTCCAATGTTAGAAGCTTCATGGTTATCCCATAATTCTATCTTCAAGACCAGGGCTCTCCTAACTTGGCAACGTTAAGACTTGTGGACTACAACTTCCAGAATTCCTCAACTAGCCATGCTGGGAGTTGAAGTCCACAAATCTTAACATTGCCAAATTTTGAAAACCCTGTTCAAGACCATACTTGAAGAATAAACAAGCGGGGAGCAAAGTAAGGACGACAGTAAAGGAAGATTACTTATGAAATATGGATATGGTCCTATAAAATACAGTAAAAATTGTTAGGAATTTGCTAGATCAGGGGTGGGCAACTGTGGCCCTTTTACAACCTGTGGACTTCAACTCCCAGAATTCCTGAGACAGCCAAGCTGGCTCAGGAATTCTGGGAGTTGAAGTCCGCAGGTTGTAAAAGGGCCACAGTTGCCCACCCCTGTGCTAGATAAATGTACTAAGAGCTCAATAGCTCTTTCATCACCCTGAGTGCCTTACTTTATCAAAAGTAAGATGGTATTTGAAAGGGATCTTGTCAATGAATCATGATCACTTTCAAATCTGCATCTTACAATAATCACAGCTGCAGAGTAAAGCCAGCCATGGCAATACACAGCTAGCTAAAGATCTGAAAATCACCTAGAATCCACCAGATTCTACAGAGACCTAATGGACCCATCATCTACTACAGGATGAAGGGCTGTCAACTTAAAGCTAAGCAGGAAAGGTTTTGTCCTAACTGGATATAGAGAAATAACTAAAATTCCTCACTTCCATATATCCTGATCAGTAAAAAAAATAATAAATACGTTACTCTAGGAATTGCAGATAGACCAGTTTTAGTGACCACAACACTCGTCAGACAAATCATCAAATTCAAGATTATCTCCAATAACTATATGTGAGCAGTCATAATGTCTTATACAAATGGCTTTTCTTTGAGCAGGCCACTTCCAGAACTACCATTTAGCTGCTGGCATTCATCTCATCTATCAAACTGCCCCAGAATGAGCTATTTTATCCATAACACTTTCCATTTACTTTAAATAAAGGACAGCCTTTCATTCAATACTGCTGTTATAACTAGAATGTGGAAAGAGTAGGCATGTACAATGAAAGAAAAGACACAGTCTCTTTCAAGTTCCTTCTTTCACTGACATATTTTCTTGGTAATCATGTACAAATAGTTGGCAATGGTTTATTTCTGGGATACTTTCTGACTCTGCTGTCTGGTCTATTGCGCTGACATTTTCTATCCAGGTAGTAACTATTGGGTTCTTGGTGTCCCCTCGACTTGCTTTTCTCCTTGCAGATGTTTTCTTACCAGACTAGGTAACAAGATCAGTGCATGGGAGAGTGAAGTTTCCTGTTTGTATATATAAGGTAGCTGGTCCTACCAGCCTTGACTGGGGTAGAGTTTCTGTCTTGAGTGTTAATAACATAGGTACATTTGTACATATATTTGTGTAATTGAAGCTTTGCCCCTTTTAGCATGTGTCACACATGTGAAAAAAGAACTGATCTTAAGTCACGCCTGCCATCTTTACATTTTTACCCACATCCAACCGGGCACCACTCACCTCTGCTAAAGATTTGAAGATTAGCTAAGTCAGCTAGATGTTGCCATCTCATGGGCATTAAAGGACATGGTAAAGGTAAAGGTAAAGGTTCCCCTTGCACATATGGGCTAGTCGTTCCCGACTCTAGGGGGTGGTGCTCATCTCCGTTTCAAAGCTGAAGAGCCAGTGCTGTCCAGAGACGTCTCCGTGTTCATGTGGTCGACATGACTAAATACCAAAGGTGCATGGAACGCTGTCACCTTCCCACCAAAGGTGGTCCCTATTTTCCTACTTGCATTTTTTATGTGCTTTTGAACTGCTAGGTTGGCAGAAGCTGGTACAAGTAAAGGGAGCTCACCCCGTTATGCGGCACTAGGGATTCGAACCACTGAACTGCCGACCTTTCGATCGACAAGCTCGGCGTCTTAGCCACTGGGTCCCTTTATGGCCTAACTCTCCTCTTTTAAATTTTTTTAATTCGTGATTTTATAAATTGGGTGTTTTAATCTGTGTTTCGGCCAAAATATTTAATAATTTTAAGGAATTTTTAATATTTGTATTATCTGTATTTTATCTTGGCTGTTCACCGCCCTGAGTCCTTCAGGAGTAGGGCGGTATAGAAATTTGATTAATAATATTATTATTATTATTATTAATAATAATAATAATAATAATAATAATAATAATAATAATAATAATAAATTAAAGGACATCCTTCAACATGAAGGATGTTCATGTTGAAGGATGGTTCATCTTCTTTGGTGTTTTTTTTCTCTTTAAGACTAAATTGTTAGATGATTCCAGTGGAGCACCTCTTTTACTTACCACTGTGAGAACTTAGATGATTTTCCAGAGCTCTTGCATTAGAAAAACTTTTGGTGCACTGTGGAAAGGGGCAGAAGCTAGATATCTGTTGAATACTTTCCTCATTCTCCTCTGATAACTGAGCACCTTCTCTTTGCCTCCCACTGCAGTAGTACATGAGATGAGCTTGCAGGTTCCTTTCACTACGATACCAGATGCCACAAGATTTGCAAGGGAATATATCTTCTGTAGAAAATAGATAGAGGATAGGTAGACAATACGCAAATTGATACAGATAGTTAGGTAAATAGAAGGTGCAAATAAGCCATAGTTTATGGCAAGCTTCATAGAACAATTCTGAACTCTGCTATTATTTTAAAAACACTCATTTGATTTCAAGATTGCAACATAGCACTCAATTGATAAACAAGACATATTTCTAAGCCAGAAATAAACCAGGTGTTAGATATATGTTTTGCTTGTTTCCTTGTTTTAAATGATGTATCTAGTGCAGTGGTGAAATGCTCCCCGTTCGGACTGGATCGCCCGATCCGGTAGTGATGGCGGCAGTTGGTTCAGGGAACCGATAGCAAAAATCCCTGCCCCCCCATGTCCAGCTGAGCCGCGCAATCATCAGAACCTTTTTTTTTTAAAAAAAATTTAAAAGCACTTTTTCTACAACATCTTCGGCCGAAAAAATGCTTTTAAAAGTTAAAAAAAAAAGCCTCTGATGATCATGTGGGTCAGCTGGGATCATCAGAGGCTTTTAAAAGCATTTTTTCTACAACCTCTTCAGCCAAAGAGGTTGTAGAAAAAATGTTTTTAAAAGAAAAAAACGCCTCTGACGATCAGGCAACTCAGCTGGGATCGTCAGAAGCTTTTAAAAGCATTTTTTTTACAACTTCTTCAGCTGAAAAGGTTGTAGAAAAAATTGTTTTAAAAGTTAAAAAAAAAAAGTTGGCCACACCCACCCAGTCACATTACCCCCCCACTAAGTCATGCCCACAGAACCAGTAGTAGCAAATTTTACATTTCACTACTGATCTAGTGTCTACTGTACAAGTTCAGAGTCTTAAAATCTGCATACTTTCTCCAGTGGTTAAATTTAGGGATTAAGCCCTACACAGTGCAAGAAAATAAAAGTAAAAATACAGGTAATAGATCGTACAAATTACTATAGCCATTTCAGGTGAATAGAGTTGCATTTTGCTTGAAACCTTCCATCAATGTAAAAAGACTGGAAATGAAAGAAACAGAGTTGAAAGGTGCATTCTTGGTTTACTCTTTCAACTGAATTATATCCTGCTATGAACTAGGATAGGAATGGTCCCTATGCAACTAAAATGTTTGCACAACTGCTGCAATGAGTCCAATTAAATTGAAGAAGTGGCTTTTTTTACACAGAATAAAAGCAAACTCATGTCTTTCAAATGGATGTGAACCTTCACACCCAAGAAGGCAGCACCAGCAACATGGATTAAAAAAAATCCCAGGAGAGGAGAAGGGAGAGGAGGGAAGAGAAGAGAAGAGAAGAGAAGAGAAGAGAAGAGAAGAGAAGAGAAGAGGTCTTGGCCATGAATAGTCTAGGAAGACTTTTATAGCCAATTCCATTTGCTTTTGACTTTTATAGACACCTATATAGGATTTTGTGTGAATGCTAAATTGTACTTTAAAAAAAAAAATGATTTATATGCCGCCCTTCTCCAGAGACTCAGGGCGGCTTAAAGTGCATTAAGCAATAGCCTTCATACTTTTGTATATTTATACAAAATCAGCTTATTGCCCCCACAACTGGGTCCTCATTTAACCTAACTTAGAAAGGATGGAAGGCTGAGTCAACCTTGAGCCTGGTAAGATTCAAGAAATTGCAGGCAGCTGTGTTAATAACAGGGTGCATTAAACCACTGTACTACCAAGGCTCCTACTTTATTATTATTTTTTACTAATAATATTATTAATAATATTAATATTATTAATAATATTAATAATAATATTATTATATATTATATTATATTATATTATATTATATTATATTTATTATATTGTTGTTGTTGTTGTTGTTGTTGTTGTTATTATTATTATTATTATTATTATTATTATTATTATTATTATTATTATTAAAATCATGCCATATTCATTCTCAGGTACTGCTCAGAAAATGCATGAACCAGCATTCACACCTATCCCAGAGTTCTTGGGTCGTTTTCTTTCAGCTGTGAGAGGCTAAAATACTCCTGAACAGTCGTTCTGCACTGAATTGAACAAAATCTCAGGAAAAAATCATCTAGATTTCTATAATCACACCATGGTTTATTTCCAAATAAACTCTCACCAGCAGTTCAGAGACTAGTCTGTGATCTCCCTCCTCCCCTCCCCCCCAACCCCACTGACTTGAAAATAATGCTGACAAGTCTTAGGGATCATGAGTACACCAGCATTAATTTTATTAACATTATTTTCTAAAATGAACTGCAGTACAGCACTCACTGTTCACAATAGCCGTTGGCAAAATGGATGCCATCGCAGCTTGTTGAGGGAGCAGTTGTATTGAATCCAACAGTCGAGCAGGATACATCCCATCAGTCAGGGTCATCTGACTGGCAGCTTGCAGCCTTGAGTCAAAATCCACAACAAAGGCAATTAGCTCTTCTCCCTCCGCAATAACTTTTGTTGTTGTGCACCACAGCTGGCCTCCTGCATACAAGCACACAAAAACAGAAACATATTTTGTACATTTCATATTTTGTACAAACTGCCAGAAACAATGCTGGGCCATTTACACGGCGAATCCTCTGTCTTTATGATTATTTTTCCCCCATAAGCAACTAACAGCAACTTCTAGAATCACCCAGATATCATTGTACCAAAATGATGATAATAATGTGATAGACTTTATTGCACTTCAGCAGTGAGCTGATAATGCTATGCTGTAAATCACCAGTAGGGAAATGGCCTATAATATTCCTTCTGTCTTTATGGAAGAGCTGAGTTATGCTTTGATGAAAATATAGATGGAAGCTTCAAAAGCAAAACTTTACATTACTTATAATTTTTTTAAAAAAATTCTGTATGATCCATATATTCCTCAAATGTATCTTTTTTTTTCCTTATGAAAAATGGACATAGGTTGGATGCAGATTGGTGTTGTTTTCTTATGTATATTTAGCTACCCTGTTTTCCCTAAAATAAGACATCCCCTGATAATAAGCCCAATTGGGCTTTTGAGCTCATGGCAATAAGGCCAAGCGCTTATTTCAGGGTTCAAAAAAATATAAGACAGGGTCTTATTTTCGGGGAAACACGGTAATAGTTTTGTTGTTTGTTGCTGCACACTTTCCGTTTTTTCAAATGAGCTTCCTAAATATATTCATTTAAAGTGTATTTAATATTTATATAACATTTGAAGACAAAACAGCACAAAAAACAATTAAAAAATAATTAAAATATTTCCTCACCTATCTGTTAAGTTTAAATATTAAAAGACATGAGTTGCAACGAGAGGGTTTAGGAGGATAACAGGAAAAGATATCAATTAGAGGCAAAATAAGAAAAGGTTATAAAAAGCACTGAAAATAAGGAAAGAATTGAATATGTGTATATTCATTCCAATGGGGTATTAATGAGGAAGGAAATAATAATGCACAAAATGTAGTTCTTATTCCTTCATACAATCTTTTTACACTTTTCTGGTACGTGGGCTATTTTCCTCCCGGAGGGGAAAAAAGAACCTTTTCACATGATGAAATACAACCTCATATCCAGAGTTATGCCAATCCAACATCCTTTAGGGATATGCTGAGATTTGTTTCATAAAGAGTTATTCAAATTAAAAAGACGTATTTTCTTCCAACAGTGAACTATACCAAAGCGTGGGTTGTAAATGTCACATGTTAGGCATTGAAAAGAAAATTAACTATGTAAGAAGTAATGAACTAATGTATTTGAACATGATAATGAATGCTCATTTATTGAATATGTTTAGACAGGTTAGGCACTTATACGGCGTTATCTTTAGTCTCAGGCCTAGATATTTATCCAGAACAGTTAAGGCTGCAATAATGTTGCATAGTTTATGCTTTAAAAGGTTTTCCCTGACCCCTTTTCAGGTGTGTGTGTGTGTGTGTGTGTGTGTGTGTGTGTGTGTGTTCTGTGTACAAGCATGTGTATTAATTGGGAAAATAAAATAAAATCCACACTAGTGAATAACAAATTTGATAAGTAATATTGCTCTGTTTATCTTTCAGCATAACTGTCTTTTCAACTGCACTTCATTTTTCCCCCCTTCCTTCCCTCAAAGAGATTACAGTTTTAAAACAACTTGTTGCAAAAATCTGGTGGAGGAGATAAGAAGAGGGTATGTGATATACAACAGCAAAATAGAAGAATTAGGACATTGTTTTAGTGGAATCCTGCACAATTAATTAATCCAGTCCTATTAGCTTTCAAAGATGAGCAAACAAAGCGATATTACTTTCAATGTGTTTGAGAAGGAAAACTTGGGGCTCAGTTCCAAGAAAAGGAGGGAATAATCCAATCTTTCAAGGAAGAAAAGTTTCTTTGCGTTCACTTTTTTTTTACTAGATAATGCATTTGGTTTTGCCATTTTTACTTCATATGCAAGTAAATCAAATGTACAGTAATTATTACAAGACTGCAGATCTCTGCCCCCCTGTGCAGTTCAGTGATAAATGTAGGTGAGCAGTTATTTAACGAAATATACTTGACCTTAGCAAGAAATGAGCATCTTCAGCCCACAAATACCACAACTACCAGTCCAACTGTGAAAGTTGGACCATAAAAAAGGCTGAGCACCAAAGAATTGAGGCCTTTGAACTATGGTGCTGGAAAAGACTCCTGCGAGTCCCTTGGACTGTAAGGCAATCAAACCGGTCAGTCCTAGAGGAGATCAACCCTGACTGTTCTTTAAAAGGCCAGATCCTGAAGATGAAACTCAAATACTTTGGCCACCTAATGAGAAGGAAGGACTCACTGGAGAAGAGTCTAATGCTGGGAAAGATTGAGAGCAAAAGAAGAATGGGAAAACAGAGAATGAGGTGGTTGGATGGAGTCACTGAAGCTGTAGGAGTGAGTTTATATGGACTCCAGAGGATGGTAGAGGACAGGAAGGTCTGGATGAATGTTGTCCACGGGGTCGCGATGGGTCGGACACGACTTTGCAACTAACAACAACCAGTACATCTGACTTTTCTTCTTTCCTGTTCTTATATTTTCCTCCTTATCATTTCCAGACCTATAAGAAATACAAACTTCTATCAAGTCAACTTTCTACCAAGCTAACATTTTGTACATTATGGACAGGGATTTTCCCTGGTGAGTCCTGACTCACTTGCCTGGTGAATGCTTCTCTTCCACCTAAATTTCGAAGCCCATTTTTTAAAACTCATGGTTGACCCAACTTGTGAGCTATGATGCCAAAAAGATGCTGAAGCCCTGGAAAGAGTGTAGAGAAGAGCAACAAGGATGATAAGAGGTTTGGAGGCTAAACCTTACGATGAATGGTTAAGGCAACTAGATATGTTTAGCCAAATTAAGAGAAGGCTTAGGGGATGCATAATAACAATCTTCCAATACTTGAAGGGTTGTCAGTAGGAAGACGAGGTTGGTTTATTCTCCATAGTACCTGGCAGCAGGACAAGAAGCAATGGGTGGAAGTTTATCAGAGGGATGTCCAACCTGGAACTAAGGAAGAATTTCCTGATTGTAAGAACAATTAATCAGTGGAACAGCTTGCCTCTTGGAGTTGTGGGTGCTCCAATTGCTGGAGATTTTCAAGAAAAGGTTGGACAACTGTTTGTCTGGGATGGCATAAGGACTCCTGCCTTGGGCAGAGGGTTGGACTAGAAGACCTCCAAGGTCTCTTCCAGTCCAATGATTCTACACCTCCCTGATTCTTTTTGAGCCAAACTACTATTTGTGAAAGAAAACATTGACTAGTGTGGCCAATGAAGAGACCACATCAGCAGTGCTTTTAAACTGACGCAAGCATATGCCACTGAGCCCTGCATACTCCAACTTCTAATATTGTGTGAAATAGGAAGGAGGAAAAAAAGATAAAATAGATGTAACTGTATTGAGTTTTTTCAAGTACAGCCTGTTCTTCCTACATCCCATTCAACCATCACGAGGGACCCTCAGCCTGGAAAAAAACAACAACCCTGTGCAGTGCTGGTCTAAAGCCATAAAGGAGAAAACACTCACTTTGACCCACATCTTAATGGTGCCATTATTCAGGTATCTGTTTCTCCTGAGGGAAAAATAAATTCTTGTTTTCTATAGCAAGCAGGAGTGAGAAAGGAACAGCTAAATGAAGTGGAAAGACAGAACTGTTTCTTCTTTTTTCTTTAGAAAAGATACTTAGCTTTCCTCATTTGAACAATAATAGATACATTCAGTTTTTACGAAAAGAAAAAGCTATTTTGAGGTATTCTTTCCTCTTTTTTGTTTCACTGATGCTCCATCTTTGCATTTTTTTAGGTCATTCAAATATCATTTCTGTACAAAAATATGCTCCGATCTCTGTTCTTTGTAACCTTTATCATCCTGGGCTGTGGAAACAGCTCTGTTTCCTAACAGGAAGTCTACAACTGACCCTCATAATTGCGGTCAAAACCGTTGTGAATTTTGTCAACACATTTTTGAGAGCAAAGTCATAGTTCAGAGTTGATCACATTTTGGAAAATCTATGCTTCTATTACAATAATCAGTTGCCTCAAATATCCCAGTCCTGCCAAAAATTTTTTTCATCTGCTCTTTTTATTATTTATGAAATCAGTGCCTGCAGAATGTCATACGGGCCTCTGCCGATAAACTCTAATTAAGATTAAGACAAGTCCTTTGGAAAGGATCCCATCATTAGCAAACATGATAAACACAAAAAAACACTCCCTACTTGTCAAACCGGAACTATTCAGTAGCCTAACAGTATTATCTGTTGCTAGGCTACAGCACTGACAAAGTCTCAATTATTTTGTATGACCATACCTATAGAGTAAGAAATTGTATCTGCTATAAAGACACAGAACTTTAGGCATGCTATTCGAACATTCATGGCTCCTTACAATGGCAAAATTCGTGCTAATAAAAACACAACACATCATAATTGCTCTCCATCCCTACCCCCACTCAAAAAAAAAACAAACCTTGAAAGATGCCTTCTGTTTGCATAATGATTTCTAATTTATCTCTATGAGTGATAAATATAATACAACAAAATGCAAGCTAAAGAGAGCTCTAAAGTAAGGAACAGCATTTCTAGTAGAGAACCTAGCTCAGCATATTTATGTGTGCCTTTGCATGTGTGTAAACAGACACACAGTAAACAACAATGCTTACTCGGAGATTATAAGCATGCCTGATCCACACCACATTACAAAATGACAGTCTAATTCGTACCGTGGCATGGCTGCTGTTTGAACGGCAACGGTGGGCATAACGCCAGATGGCAAGTACATGAGGTGAGGCGGCTCTACACAAAGCCGTAGCACTTCCAGTCTTTGTGATGAGGCATACTTGAAAATGATACAACTGTGTGACCAACTATGACATGCAAACAGCTGGCCATGCTGGTGCTCAGTTGGCATGGTGTTCTCGATGTGGTGACCACATAGCATTTCAGATGCTGTAACTGGATCAATTCCATATAAGCTGTCCAACTCAGAAGCTGTATGCTGGATGGAGTATAATTATGCAGGCAGAGTAACGTCCCCCCCATACTTGTTTTCAAGGAAGCTGAAATTCAAGGGACTGGATTCTGGAAAGTGTGCAGTTCCCACTCCAAAAATGGATATTGAAGATGGAGCAGGAAAAAAAATTCTGGTCCCAATGCAAGTGGCAGATGTTCTGGATGGAAAATACCAGGAGATCGTTGTGTTTACATGATCCCCTTTGTTCTATCAAAATGAAGACCTTCAGACAACTGAGGGAATCATTCACTGTCCTTTGTAGTTCTGGGATGACTGATTTGCTTTAAGAGCAATATAAAATGGAAGGACAAGATGCTCCTCCTGGTTTTAAAAGACGAGTCCCTGCCGATTTGCGTTGGAGAACCGTGCTTCAAAATCAGGGGTGCCATATGGTTTTCCGATTAGTGCCTCTCTATCACATTTAACTGCACTGCCTCAGCAGGGAGAAAATGCTAAAAATAGTTTAATTTTCCTCCTAAGACAAAGAGGATGAAGAAATGCAAGGCAGCTGCATTTTCCTCAGATTTCAGGTACATTCAGGAAGGCAGCAGCATTTAATGGTTCTAACCAAAGAACATTTCACCTGGTTTTGCACAATAATCCAAGCTTCATTGAACTTCTAGATGCTTTCACGAAGCCTCTGTTCTTCCATATTTGCCTGGATACCTTTCCAGCCCTATCATGTCAACAAAGAATGCAGATTTCCTTCTCCCCTTGCTTCTCATTTGTGTGTGCTGCCTTGGACTGTCACGGCAGGAGCAGCAGAGTGTCCATTTCTTGGGTACATATGTTTTTTTGAAGGAGGGTCAGAGAGTATCTGAGGAGCTCGTTGCAATGACAACGTGTGCCAGTCTGCAGGCTTAAAACGATGCTCGGCAACAGACGGCCTTGCTGGTATTTGAATTAATCGTTTCTATTTCATAAAAAGAAAATTTAAAAATAGCCCTGGGAAGATGTTTGTTTGCACTGGCCTTTTATTTTAAGCATTTAAAGGGAATTCAGAAAGCTGCCATCAGATCTTTCCTATGGGAAAGGCTGGGGTTTCGTTTGATTATATGAAATAGCATCCTTGTACCCTCTCCTTAAGAATGCTTCTTAGCACAGGCCTGGATTTTCAGGCGAACAGAGGGCACATATCTATAAGGTAACCGCACTGCTTAATGGGGGAGGGAGGGAAAACATGTGAATAAATCCACATCCAATATTGTTGAAAATTCTTGACAGTAGAGTAGCGCAAGGAATAGAACTTATAAATTATGTGTGCCCCTTTTCTGAAAAATGTGTCGGAGACTTCTTTGTGCATAGGCAAATACAGTAGGAATATGAGGTATTGTGTGGTTCCTTCTGCAGAGTACCTGATAAAAGAATAAAGAGCTTTGACATATTCTTAAAACAATAGAGGAATTAAAGAGAAACAATGGGCCAGCTGCTTCATTAATACAATCAAAAGAAAGCCCAGAACAGGAGGAGTCCAGATAATTAAGCACTACTCTTTTAGACCTTCTTTCTATAATAAAATTGTTTAAAAATTTATTAACTACTTCACAGTGGTTAGATAGATCTGTGCACTTGTTTATTTGGGTTGATTAATGCCTCTTCAGTATTCTCCAACATGCCAACTCATGGTTTATACAAGTTTTTGAATAAAATAGTGTAGGAATATCTGATAGGCATCTGAGCCATGCACAGCCATAAATCAGAAGCATTTTACGAGTAGGGTTTATTTCCTACCCCCATGTCAAAGCTCAATATTTTTACTTACAGAACTTTTCCCAAAATATTTGGTACGACATTTATTTCTTTTTCAGGCCATGTACTGAACGAGCCATTTGCACGATGGATTTTAGCCACAGCTCATGTATATTCACCCTCATGCAAAACTAATGGAAAGTGCTGGCAGCTTTATATTAGGATTAATGGCATGATGTACTGGGAAATTTTGCAATTTTTCCATGTTTACAGATCAAAGGATATTGCCATTTGATACCTAGCCTCTAATCTTAATTTGAGTTCCCACTTGTATAAACTTTGCAGACTTTTAAGCGCGGGCAATGCAGAATTCCTACAGTCATAATCTGTCCCAAATGGCATCATTTGTCTCATATGTCTCTGAGGAATAATCTATAATAGTTAGCACTGCAATGTTAACGGGCAGAAGATTTTTTATGATTTCACTCAACCCATAATTTGTAGCCAAGGAACGGACCACAAAAAGCAAGCTGTGTGATTGCAAAATAGATCTGTCCAATTCAGACCATTCCTTACCTCTTGCGCTGCTACATAGAATAAACAAGTTCTCTTTTTTCTCAGTTTCATTGTAAATATGGGCTCTTGTATGCTAATAGGATCAAGAGTGTAAGTGGCTTGCAAAGGAGAAAAAGACGTGTTTCAGATTCCAGACCAGTTTTAGATTTGTAAAAGCAACTTAGTTATTTGGCAAGGATTTTCTTACTTTTCCTGGATAGAAACTCCTCTGCATCTCAAATGCCTTTCCTCCAAAGCCGGTACAATTTTTTAAAAGCAGCTTGCAGTGGGATATATTGTTGAAGGATACATAGAATGAACATAAGATACTTAGATATGGCAACTTCCCACTTACAGCTTGGATCGTGGCCTTCTTTTTTAAGGAGAATTTTAATAATTGTCTAGTGGCCGTGATGGTGGGATGAGAAATCTGCCTGTTTTTTATGTGTTGACCAACCCTGTCTCGGTCAACACTGTGTCTTTTGGCACACAGAACTAAAGAAACAAAGTCACACCTTTACCATTGTATAAATTCTTCGTTTGCAGGCAACTGGATATGTGCTGAAAGGAGGCTCACTTCTTTGTTCAAGTTTGTTTGAAGAAGCGAATGAAAACAGGGACTGCCTGTTGCTAGAGAACCTTCCTTTATCTGACTGACAGGATTTTTTTTTTTTTTTTGGTAATAATTATAGGGATTTGAGTGTGTGTCTTCCAAATGAGCACTGAAATCCACTAATTTGTGTAAAACATCCACTAGGAGGAGAGCAAAAAATAGATCAGCGATCGGGGGGGGGGATGCATATGGAAAATATTGTGATCATTTTCTTGTTCCCCATGATGCAGTCCTACCACCTCTCTCTTTTCTTTCCTTCTTACTTTCTCTTCCCCCTTCTTCTCCCCCCTACTTCCTCTTCCTTTCTCCTTCTCCTCCTCTCTTCCTCCCTCTCTTACCCTCACTCCTACTCTAATTTCCCTTCCCTTCCTTCTTCCCTTCTCTTCCTTCCCTCTCTCTCCTTCCTTCTTCCATCTCTCTTCTCCTTCCTTCATCCCTCTCTATTGCTGTATTCCTTTTCAATTTTATATTTTCTTACTTATTTGTGGGACAGAAACCAGCTCTCAGCCCTCCTTGTGACTTCTTGAAAAGCATCCACCCCCCACACGCTCCACCGCCTTAGGAGGCAGGGGAGGGCTGCAGGTGGATCCCAAGGGGGTCTGGGGCTACTGGTCTACCAGTTAAAAGCTTGGTAGACCAGTACCTCTGCTAAATCCTAAAGAATTGTCACATGACCATCAAGCCACGCCCACAAAATAAGTCACGCCCACAGAACCGGTAGTAAAAAAATTTAGAACCCACCCGATGCAGTTGTCTCTATTTATTTATCACTGGGGATAAACAAATGGATATTCTTAGAAGTTCTGTGCTTTTTAAGAGGTTTATTTTGGTTAAGAGGTTTTTGTTTTTAATTCATATGACTCATGTCCAATTGCAAAATATTGAATATTGACACAAACAGCAAACAATGCTTTTAGATAACTGACTATAAAGGAATATACACTCTCACAATTTCCAAATTTAGGTGTCATGGGCATAGTGAAAGTCAGATATTTCTGCAAACAAAGACAGATGAGATAGCTTCTTTATTTATCTAAGTCTGGAGCAATGTTTGCAACAATGCTTTGTTTTTATCTGTTTTAATTTCACCCTGCAATTAAGGGTGAAATTCAAATGTTGAATGATGCAGAATTTAAGAGAAGAAATTATTGCAGCAATATACCATTTATTTTAACACATGATTATTTTAATATAGGTGCAGCAGGGCATTTGTGGGCTTTTAGCCTTTTTTCCCCCCTCCATCCTCATCCACTTTAGTAATGAAAATACTATTTTTTTAAAAAAATAAATTACTGCAGGAAAATGCTGCGAAAAGAAGCTGGTGTGTGCTTTTAATGTGTCTGGACTCTCCTGTGTATTTCAATGAAGGCAGCAAATCCACAGCAAATGTGGATCTACATAGGCATATTAATGGGGAAAAAAGCATTTTGGGATATGCACAATCCTACTAGCCCTTTCTGGTAAGGATACATTTGATTGGTGCAAAAATGCATTGGTTTCAGTCAGGCACTTCCTCTTTAGCAGAATCAGAAAAGCTGCTTTGTGTGTGGCACCTTGAGGATTTTCCTCCGTTAACCTTTATTACAACTAACAGCACACTTGAATCAATCTACAGGTGCACAGAGGCTGCCTATCAGCATCCCTGCATGGTCACTATAATTTCTAAACAGCCAAGGAAGGTATGTTTGCGTAGCCCTTCAGGCAAGCTGTCAAAAATCAGGCTACAGCTGATAAACTGATTATAAAGCTGCTTAAGACTTTGCTTGTAAACAGAAGCATTTATCAACTAATAATTTGCAATAAACTGATGTAACTCCCAGCTGAGCCCCAAACTGTAATTGTCTTTACCATCTGCCTATTAAAATATCACTCTTCATCACCAAGCCTGAACAGACAGGAGAAAAAAAAAATCTCTTGCAACTATATAAAATGCTGGCTTGTTAGGAATAATCCGTGCAAACACTGTACATTTTTTTCCCTTTATCCACAGCATTCCGCTTTGGTGTTTAAAATTATTACACAAATACAACACGCAGGGAGAGAAGAAGAAAAAAATTACCAATCATCACAGTCTGCTCATCATATTAGCACTGAGATTGTATTCATTCTTTGTGACTAAATGGCAGTGGCATGCTTCGGGAAGGACAAACATGAACAGTCAAATATTTAGATTTTACTTTTCATTTGTTTTGATATTTATTCCTTTGAGCAATGCATATTCTTCAGTTGTGTGCCACTAAAATATTACAGTATAGAAGACTGTACATTCTCAGGAACCATTTGAAAAAACCTACTCTACTCAATCCATGCAACCCGTTTGGAGATCGAGGGCTTTGCAGCTTGAAGGGATATTTTGTGTCTCTTAAAAAGAAAGATTTTTAACTGTGAGACTATCCACTAATCATTATTGTTAATGCAAACAGAGCTTCAAGGGACTCTCATGCAGCTGTTTATGAGCTACCCCTTGTCACAATAGTTGTATTAGTTGTATACAAATGAGCCAGGTTTAGGTGTATTTGGGAATAAGAAGATGGGGAAAGATGGCAACTGTTGTACATTTTAAGAGACCCAACTGAACAGGCATTTGCACAGCTACTACGCAAACAGGAACACAGTTGTCATTTTGAATTGCACGTACGTAAACTCTGAATCCCATAGCAGTCATGATTTAAAAACTGAATGCAAATATGGGCATATTAGAAAAGGTTGTATGCAAAGATATGGCACTTAAGAAAAAAAAATGTATAGAAATATATTAGCAAAAGTTATAAAGTCGTATATATTGGAGAAAAGTGGGCATCCAAATTATGCGAACACTTTACATTTTTATAATTTAATTGTGGAAATTAAAAGACTTGGCATAGGTCTCGTTAGTGGCAACAATGAACTTCTAATGAAGGTCAATTTTGTACATAAATATACAGATCAAATAAGCAGTTGAGTTGGAGGTGAGTGGGAATGCAGTCATTCACCGTGATGGAGCTGAAATGAAATTTTATGCATTTTCAGACTGTGCATGTATTACCAATATTGCCCTTTAAATCACCTAATGGAATGCTTTAATCATGAGATCCAGCTCTGTTCAAAGAAAAATTAAAAAGTGTGGATGCAACTGCCATCCATATAAAAAAAGAGACGCTGCTGAAAAGCAGCAACTTATCTAGCATTGAGTGGATTTTTCCTCCTTTTTTATTTTATTTTATTGATAGCACAAATAAATCAATAATTCTTCAGCCTATAGCTGTCCAACAGAGAAGCCCTGCCAAAAATACAGTTTGTCCCATGTGCAGCAAAATCAGCCAGATGGTGCTAGGAAGGGTTGATTCCTCTTTAAATTAATGTTTCAAAGATAACCATTTGATACCTCCCTCTCCCTTTCTCACAATGAGAGAGAGAGAGAGAGTGCATGTTAGAATAGCTACACCTTTTAATCATAATATAGGTTAAGAAGATATTTTACATCTAGAAATATAGCATCATTCCCCTGACATGTTGTTCTTTGTGTAATGTTTTGCTTTGTTTTAACAGGAATGTAACTCATGCCACATTGCAAAATTCAGATTAATATAAAACAATTGTTTGTTTCTACTTCCAGAACTAGGAACGCTTTAATTTTTCTTTTCCTCTCTGTAATTAATTTGCAAATATCTTTAGAACTTAACAATTCTGAACAATTTCATTCAGAAACAAATGCTGTGATGTATATACACACACACATATATATGCATATACATGTATGTATCGATATGCGTGTTTGAATATATCTTCTCTCTCTCTCTTCTCTGTTTCATCAATTAGCTCTTGGGAGAATACCAGATTGCCTGCAGATGGCACTCTTCGCATATTGCGAGATATTGCTGGTAGAAAAAGGGAATATAATTTAATTCGGTAATATAGTGAATGAATATTTATACTAGTCTATTCAGTTAATAGAAACAAGAAACTTCTAGGTACTAATTTAGTACCTTGTACAGGCTTATGTCTGGGCAAATTCTGGACTTTTTTTTTTTTTCAGTTTATTCCCAAACCCAGAGATTTCAGTTAAATTTATAGTACAAAAAAAAGAAAGAAAAGAAAAAGAAAATAGAAAATCAATCATTTATAGGATGATGCTTATTACTAAGTTGCCAAAAAGTCCATTATGTAGGTGTTAGCAAAAGTACAGTTTCTGTCCATCACAACATTACAAATCAAAGTCTCCTCAGAGTCAAATTGATTAGAGATGTCGTACATGTGCTACAAAGACTCAACCAGAGAGGAATAGAGATATACACAATCAATAACTCTTTGCTGTCATCTAGTTGTGAACCAGAATTCTGCAGACCGCATTTTCTGGTTGTAAGAAAATGTGCAGAGAAGAAAGCCATCCAGTGCTCTTCTGGACACTTATTTTTGCGCAGAAAAATAAAAACAAAAGGTCTTTAGAACTCCTGGCCTAAATATAGGTGACATTTGGCAACAGAGTTCAGATCTTTGAAGCCTTTGCCCACTGACTGCCTTTATAATGAAGGTCTTTAAACTAGACATAACTATATGTCTAGTTTAACGAAGAGAAGGACTAGGGGAGACATGATAGCAGTGTTCCAATATCTCAGGGGTTGCCACAAAGAGGAGGGACTATTCTTCAAAGCACTTGAGGGTAGAACAAGAAGCAATGGGTGGAAACTAAACAAGGAGAGAAGCAATTTAGAACTAAGGAGAAATTTCCTGACAGTTAGAACAATTAATAAGTGGAACAACTTGCCTGCAGAAGTTGTGAATGCTCCAACACTGGAAATTTTTAAGAAGATGTTGGGTAACCATTTGTCTGAAGTGGTGTAGGGTTACCTGCCTGGGCAGGGGGTTGTACTGGAAAACCTCCAAGGTCCCTTCCAACTCTGTTATTCTATTCTATTCTATTCTATTCTATTCTATTCTATTCTATTCTATTCTATTCTATTCTATTCTATTCTATTCTATTCTATTCTATTCTATTCTATTCTATTCTATTCTATTCTAAACTTCTCTCATCCTCAGATTTCTCCAACAGTGGAAACAAACCATTCAAACACCTGCTGGGGAGGTGGGATGAGGAACTAAGTTTTGTATCCTCCCCATATTAAAACTTTACCCTTATAAGTGTCTATGGAGATTCTCAGTCATCCAAGTCATGAAGAAATTGAAGAAGCTTCTTGGATGAGAAACGAAATGTCTTCAAGGAAAAACAAAGAAAGTCCAGTTGCCTCTTGAAAAAGCACTTTTGGGATTACCTTTACAAGGAATAACCTAACCAATCTGATGCCCCTGCAACAGCATGGATGATTAAAATATCCAAACATTTTACTTGCAATATAATGTATACAGTATTTATTTAGGGGGGAAAATCCAAAGGGTTCACTAAATTTAAATCCAGCCAAAATAAACTGAAGCAATGCTTGTTTTCCCTATGATAGCTACTAGTAGGTAACACTGTCATGTAGCTTGCACTTTGGGTACACTTTGGGTATCCCGATTTTTGCCAAATGGTGTTGGATGCGTGGTACTGGTTCTTGGTATCACCAACTACCTTGGACTCCATGTGACTTCCCCTTTGATACATTGCAAGGGTGGCATATGATCAACCCCACCACCAGTTTTTTTTTGAAGGGCAAAATGTTAAATACGGAATATGACATCAGCAATAAAAAGCAATATAGAACTTGGAGGCTTCCTTCGTTACTATACCAGCTGATTAATATCTCTCTCTAATCAATTGTAAAATTGCACAACTCATTTTTGCTTTAGAACAAATGAGTCTGTGTAAAAGTGGAGATATTATGATTATCAGTCTTTGTCATGATAATTTCCTGGTTAAACTAAGGCTAAGCACTACCATCAGCTTCAGAGCTATACAGTAGAGCAGTGGTCCCCAACCTTTTTATCGCCGCGGACCAATCAGCCTTTGATAATTTTACCGTGGCCCGCTGAGCGCGCGCAGGGGTGGGGGCTTTGGGCCACACGTGCGTACCTGCGCGGGGCTCTCTTCCCTGGAGCCTTTGCGCACGGCCCAGGAGCTTTTGCGCACGGCCCAGGAGCCTTTGCGCACAGCCCAGGAGCCTTTGCGCTGCAGCGTTCATGTCCCCCAGCCGCTGCGCGGCCCGGTGCCAGGTACTCCACGGCCCGGCACCGGTCCGCGGACCGGGGGTTGGGGACCACTGCAGTAGAGGACTCAGATGATCTATCCTAGGCATCTTAATGGAAGCCCTTGGTTTCAAGCACAGACCTGGGGACTTCCCCAGAAATATGGCTGGCAGTCCAAATTGTCAAATCTCTTAGTAGGATTTTGGAGATAGCTAGCCTGTTAGAGAAATTGCAATAAGTGACTTCTCTTTGCTTATTGATCTTGAGGGGCTTCTGGGTTTACCAAGAGCTGAGGTGGCGCAGTGGTTAGAGTGCAGTACTGCAGCTACTTCAGTTGACTGCTAGTTCAGCAGATAAGCGGATCAAATCTCACCGGCTCAAGGTTGACTCAGCCTTCCATCCTTCCGAGGTGAGTAAAATGAGGACCCAGATTGTTGGGGGCAATATGCTATTTAGTATACTGTCTTTGGTGTAAGCTGCCCAGAGTCCTCGGAGAGTGGGCGGCATAGAAATATGAATAATAATAATAATAATAATAATAATAATAATAATAATAATAATAATATTTGGGAGAAGAAATGGCAGGATTGACACCTAAAGCAACAGTGGAAAAAATTGAGTACTGAACACAAATGTAAGCCATGAAAACAACTTAAGCAAGTTCTTGTGTGATGATTTAAGACTCAGAATCAGTGTATTCAGGAGAGGATGTGGTATTTATTACCTTAAAGTAGTGATATTTCCCCATGTGAAGAGTTTATTTATCAAGCCAACAGTGTTAGATAATTTCTACCCAGCCTTTTTAGGAATGTTTTGGAGAAGTTGATGGATTCCAGTTGCAGAATAAAGGGGCTATGTGGATTTCTGGCAGTGAGTGTTATAATCCTGATATGGAATAGAAACTGCATCCATTATGGTTATTATTGAACTTCATTAGAACCTGGGTGTACGGAGTGGCTTTCTTGATTATATTAGATCTATCAGCATACTAGAATTAACTATGATATTCTTTGATACAATTAACTATGATATTATTTGTCATTGTCTATGAGGGCAAGCATTGGCAGCATAATTGTTTCTATCCAGGGATATTGAATTGCTTGGGGCTCTCTTTTCTCCAACATTGTATGGCATAGCACTGCCTCTGCATCTATGGCCATTTTAATAAATCAATTAATACATTTAATTAATATAGTAAATCAAAATTTAATTTGCTGCAGTTATTTTGTCACAAAGTATGTTTATCCTCAAATGGAGCCAGAGCTAGAGATTTTAGACTTTACTCCACATATAAACATATAAGTAAAATTCTGCAGCTTTAAGCATTGTTCATATGATTTTGCAGAAAAGCACAAACAGGTCTATTCAGAAATTTATAAATTACACAAGTTATAAATTATATAAGCAACTCTTCCACAAGAGTTACTTAAATAAACTTCTGGGAATTAATCGGGGCTTATTTATTTATTTATTTATTTATTTATTGGTTCGATTTATATGCCGCCCTTCTCCAGAGATTCAGGGTGGCTTACAATGCGTTAAGCAATAGCCTTCATACTTTTGTATATACCTGCTTAGTAGGGCTTTCGGCACCCCCTAAGTGGTGTTCTTTTTTATACAAAGTCAGCTGATTGCCCCCACAATCCGGGTCCTCATTTTACCTACCTTGGGAGGATGGAAGGCTGAGTCAACCTTGAACCTGGTGAGATTTGAACTTGCAGTAATTGCAGGCAGCTGGCAGCTAAGTGCTACTTTAACAGCACTTTAGTCCACTGCGCCACCAAGGCTCCTATTATTCCCTATTACTGTACATTATTGTACATAGGTCTGCAGCCTTAGTTGATAAATATATCAATTAAATTTTCATTTGGGCAAACCTGTATTTTTGAAGCAAAATGCACATGGCTTTGATAGCAGATAATAAATATGTTCCTAGCAAACATCTTAGAAGAAGCAGTGACTTCTGCGATAGTGAGAAGGGAAAAAGGTCTTTTGGGAAAATACTTTTTCATCTACATTTTTGTAAAAGAAAACAAAAAAACCTGCTGCTGCCATCTCATGTATTGATGCTACTATTACTACCAGCAGCAGCAACAACAAAAATTACAGTATGAATTCCAAAATCCATGTTAAGACCATATAGTTAAAAATCTTGCACGAAGTCAGACACGGGGTACTAGTTTTCCATATTTCCAAACCTAACATCAAGGAAGAAGATAAATCATATTAACAAACAGTGCTGTTCAAGCCATTTATTTAAAGTGGAGTTTCCAACATTCACATCAGGCATTTGTTACCAACTGGCCTCAAGCAGATTAGTATGGAATTAGGGGTTTCCCTAAAACTGATGGGATGAAGAAAGTAGCGAACAGTGGCTCCTCCCAAGGGCAAAAATATAGAGAATTGCATGATGGCAACAAAGCACTGGCATTTTCAATATTTGCTTTCTGCTATCTTGATAGCATGCTACCTGGGGAATTCTAGGAAAGCAAGTCCACGCACCTTAAAGTTGTCAAGATTAAGAAACACTGATCTAGAGACTGTTTTGCAATTCAGGTATGTTCCCCTAATTTTGAAGTACTCTTTCTAAAAACTGCTTCTATTGTTAAGTGAATTTAAGTAGATAGGCTATTCAAGCTGGAAACACCAAGATAATTTTTAAAGTATTGATTATTATGGTAGATTGAATTCTATCCAATCTATCACTTATTTTGATTTATTGAAATATGCAGCTTTCCTTCACTCTCATTTCCTATCCAGATTTGAAATCAACTATGTATCTTTTGCACCTTGGTAAAAGATGCTTCTATCACTGCGACTAATGCATCAAGCTAAATTAATATTTACAATTGCCAGAAAGATGATTCTGTGGAATAGTCAGAATGAAGATGCAGCATAGAAAATGCATAATCTTAATTCTCTCTGTACTACTTCCCCTGTTGTTTTCATGTAAAAAGATTTTAATGTGCAAGCACAGGAAGGCGAAGATATCCAAGCAATTCTTTTCACAGAAGTTTAGTTACCACTGGGAGACCAGAAGTGACTAACTAAACTTAACCCATAGTAAATTCTTTATACCTCGCATCTTCCAGTATTTTATAATAAAGAATCAAAAGGCATTAAAAGGAATTTCTTCAAATACAATGATGACTATTAAAAGAACATCAGAGGTGATGCTAATAGCCTTAAATCTTTCTAATGTCTCTATCCGAAAATCCAGTTCATCAGAAAGCTGGTGTATTAGTTGTCAATAAACATTGAAATAGGGATGATTTATGCTCAAGAGATTTGGGAACACACAAAACGTATCATTACACATTGTCTAAACTGAAGGCTAAAGAGTATGCAGACTAAACTAAACGTATATATAGATTATCACATTTGAATTTTTGATTGGGTGATACCCCAATTAAATTTACATTTAATTTTGCAAAACTTTTAAGTAAGTACACTGGGCTGAAACTTTAATACTAATTTACCTTGAACTGAAAACTTGAATTACAGTGTTGGTATCATGATTTCGTTTTCTCCTGAAGGCAACCCCTTTCTCACTTTTGTTCTCATTTTGATTTGAAATAGATGATTGCATAAACATGCCTTCTAGGTGTTCGAAGAAATTTTCATAGAAATACTGGCCTTTCCTGACACGTGATCTTATGAATGAAGCCCAACTAACAAGAGAACTCTTTATTTATATGGGGACAAGACAGCAGCACAAGTTAATTAAACTGCTAACACCGTAATTAGTTTCAATCAGGGATCAGCTAAGACTGGTAGTTGTAATGGAATGTGCCTTTTCCACAGGCATGAAGAAGGATGCTTGTAAGATTTTTAAATTTTTTTCGGTGTAGCCAAGAGTTACAGAAACAATTATATTCAAACAGGGTAGGAGTGCAGAAAGGAAGTGGAATGCCAAAAACAAACCCAGCCACTGTAAAATTATAATTTGATTCAGCTGTTTTATAATACAATAATCAGAAGGAAATATATTGAGTTCAATGAATATTAGCCAGGGCCAGCACAACTATTAGGTGGAATGAAGCAGTGGCTGCAGGGACTAGAAAAAAATACGTAATGCTGTTAGGTTTTACTGCCTTGTGGGAGAAAGATGGATGATGAATCTTATATGGAACTACAAGATCTGAGATGCAAAGATCCATGAAGATGTCAGGAATGACACCCAGAATTTTTTTTTCTTATGCTGTCTAGGATACTTTTGACTTTTGGCTAGCCATGGATACCAAGCAACACAAATGGGGCAGGAAGTCCTACTGTATTTGCCAGTTCACCTGCCAATCCTTTGTTAAAAAGGACATCCGATCAAAGGTGGTATTTCAGTTAAAACAGGTGCCTATTTTAAGTATACTAAATATATGGATCACAATCTAAGCAAATTTAACCATGATTTTCTTGAATCATGCTTTTTAAGTTTTATAAATAAAGCTCAGATTTTATAGATCCAATCAGGGCATTGTGTATTTGCTCAATCCAAGTTATCTTAAAAATGAAGAAATGAAGACAACAGACTAAACAGTAAAAACATAGTGGCAGATACACATAGCAATCCTAAAATTTCTCTCCAGAGAAGGTAATTCTGTGGATCCATGCTTAGTTCCACAGTGTGAGAAACTACATGCTATATTGCAGAAAAATCTCTCTCTCACTCTCTTTTTCTCTCTCTTTCTCACACACCAATACTGAGCAGCTGTTTGGCCCAGGGGGAAGTTATAAGTGCCTGCAGTCCTGATTTTAATCAGGAAAACAATGGTTGACGGTTTAAAATAATTGCTATGAACAAATCGGAGGTGCTTCTTTCTCAGTAGCTGAGTTCTAAAGAAGCTGAATTCAGCCAGTGTTTTACATAATAGGCAACTTGGCTCTTTCCTGACCAAGTAAGAATTCTTTTTTTTTTTTTTTTGGCTAGTTCTGATCAAGAAATCTGTAAAATGCAACAGTTGTTAACACAATAAAGGCTAAACTGCAGTTTCTCCAAATAAAAATTGGCAAACAATCACATTGGTGTTCTTTCAAAATTAAAGCTTTGTCCATCTCAATTATATTTAATGTCTCAGAAAACAGATTCAAAAGTACATATTTTAAATAAAAGTTGATGTCATTTGAGGTAACTCCATTTCTGTGCTTGTAATTGTGGTGCATTTAATTCTTCAAAGATATACAATTCCACTGCACTGTCTCAACTAAAAATAATTACCTACATAGTTGTCTATAAATTGGTATGTTCAACTATTTTTGATATTTGCTGTGATTTCTGTTATCTTTATTATCACTATAGATAATATCCAGGTGATATATAGAACTTGTCCTTAAAAAAAAAATGTGCTAGCCACCATACAAACTGCTTGAGAATTGGAGAGTTCACAGGCATTTCAAATTACTCTAAAATCATATATTAGTGATGTAAAAGGTTATATCAGCTAGGGATAATATGGAATAGAATTGTGACTTTGTACAACAAGTTTAATGGTTATTATACAGACAAAAATGTGAAATCACAGATGCTAGTGTATTAATTATGTTGGTCTTCATACGCATTGAGTTCTTTCCAAAGACCTAGGATGTCATAAATTTTGCCGTAGTATATGTATGGATCCAAGTAGTGGATCCAGACATATTTTAATTGAAAGATGGAAATTTTGTCAATGTGCAGATTTTCTAAGTGCTGTCCAAGATTTTTTGGTATGGCACTCAGTGTGCCAATAACCACTGGAGCCACCATGGCTGGTTTATGTCATAATAGCAATAGCAATAGCACTTATATACTGCTTTATAGTGCTTTACGAGCCTCTCTAAGCGGTTTACAGAGTCAGCATAATACCCCCAACAATTTGGGCCCTCATTTTATTCACCTCAGAAGGATGGAAGGCTGAGTCAACCTTGAGCCTGGTGAGATTTGAACTGCCAAATTGCAAGCAGCTGGCAGTCAGCAGAAGTAGCCTGCACTCTAACCACTGCGCCACAGTAGCTCATAATATTTCGCTTTTTAGATCTTGGTACTTTGATTTTCTCCAATTCTTCTAGTCTTCTACCTCCTGGTATTTTCACATCAATTATCCACATTTTCTTCTTTTCAGCTACAGTTATATCTGGTGTATTACGAGACAAGATTTTAGCTATCTGTAAAATCCTACAATATTTTAATCTGCTCATTTCATCATATCCTCAATAATAATAATGCTCATATGATCAGTAATAATAATGGCTATTATTATTCCAGCAATATATGATTTGAAACAGAAAGAAATAATCTTTCTGATAATACTTGGACACATTCTAAAAAATGATACTGAATGAAGCTAGCAGTTCAGAAGAGTCAACCTGATTAGATCCTCCTTTTGGTTCATTCAGCAGGCACTGGTCATCAGATCATGCCATGAATCATAGCCCAGAGCCATCTTGGAATGAAGCCACAAAATATGTTTCATATACAAGATAACTATTCATTTCATTCAAAAGAAAGATCTCCAACAACTTACATCTCAAGGAGTCTCATGAGACTCTAATACTTCCATTTGAGATAGATGAGATACTAATACTAATACTTCCATTTCTCTGAAAAGTAGAAAACATGAATGGTAATTATGTTGGATGGCCCAAGATGTTTGGATAAATGGCGTGACCTTGCTTTTATCTAAATATTAGATAAAATGTTATGAGATGACAGACACACAATTTGACCAAGGGCTACATCAATATTGGCATAGATAAACTTTGTGGCTGTTGTTGAAGATAGTATTCCTACTTTACATGCCACGAAGGGGGGTGGGGGTGGGGCACATATAAGTGGTTAAGAGGAAGAGAGATCAAAATTGAGGGCAACTCACTCTGCCTCTTTCAGGCATTGTTTCCCCCCCCCTACTTTTGGCACTCTTACTTTCTCTTACTGAAACTGAATTTTCAGTCTTGGCACAAACAGTCTGTAAGGAAAAGAAAGATTGCTTTCGCTTGAAATTTGAATTGTTTTCTTGCAAAGGGCTTTGAAATTAGTTCAACAGCTGCCTGTGGCCCGAAGGCAGCAGGTCAGCCATTTCTGTGTTAAAAAGTGCCTATGATGGATTTCCTTGACAGCTTCATAGAACGCTGCTCTCTAATAAGCAGTAAGCCTCATTAATTTCAGTGAGGTTTACTTTCAGGTAAAGTGGTATTACATTCTCACTTTTTTAATTGGTTCACACTAGGAAAGGAAAAGGTTAAATAGCAGAAGTTATTTGCATTGAAAAAAACCATCCCTTTCAAAGGTCCATATTTTATTTATGTGAAGATTTTTATGCTGCTTTGGTCTAGGGGTCTCTAAGCAGTCTAACTTTAGCCACTTTATCCATTTTAATAATTTTAATCAAGCCATATTAAAGTATAGCATCCCGGAAGAAGAAATCCAAAGATGCTGAGAATGCGTTCATATCATTAATTCCTTTGAACGGTTACAAGAGGTTCATATTTTATGAATTAATCTGGGAAATAAATTAACACTCAGAAGCAGAATTCCACAGAACAAAATGTTTCCAGATCTTTAGAAATAAGGTGTTATTAAAAAAAGGTCTGTTGACAAATAATAAAAAACATTCTGATCTGGAATAATTGTTTAGTCGTTTAGTCCACATTAAACAGAAATCATTGTATTTCCTCTTGCAATTTCTTTTATCGGAGCCATTTCTAAGTTACTTCTGTCTATCACAATAATATTTTCGTAAGGAGTGTTGTATCCTAATTCCTTGATTTGAATAATACATTCATTTTTAATTACTGCAACTTGATCTCAGATTATTCAAATAACTGTTTCATTTTTTATGCTTACTCTGACCCCAGTGTATTTATAGGCTTTTATCGTTACCTGATACCAGTGTAATGTAATTATAGATTGTATTTTAATCATCTGGTATATCCTAGCGAATTTGTTTAAATATCTCCAATCCTGAGTCTTTTATTTCTCTGCCTTTTAAAATTCTACAATGGTATTCTCATTGCATAAAAGCAATATTTTTGTAGTTGCTACAATGAACGAACATTTTGCATGCTTTGCTGCCCATGTTTCTCATTTGAATTTTAAAAAGTTACCACAGTTAGCACTGTATAAAAAAGGCAAAAAAAAAAAATTATCCAGCCCAAAAGCAAGAAACAAAAAATGAAGCTAAACAGATCCAATGCTTTCTTCAGTTTTTGATTTACCTTTTCTCAAATAATGATAGTCTTTTTCTTTCGAGATGCAAATAATTTAATAGTTTAATATTTATGATTGTTCAGTGGGAGGCTGGTGTTTGAAATGATTGCCCTCATTTTGCCAATATAGCATATGATTGGGCATTAACAATGTTTAATTGCTTTGAAATGCTTCTTGGTTTATGCCTTAATAGGTGCCGAATCTGAATAAGGATAAGGCAAATGTAACTTTTAAGTCCCAGACAAAATTTACATTCAGCTTTTCTTTCAAATCTACTTGGGCAGTTGGACTACTGTAAGTGAATGGAATGTTTTTAGGCTTCATCTGTAGCTAATAACTATACATATTTATACATCGCAATAGCATGAAATTATCATTTATTTTGTTAATTCCATGAGCAGGTGCTTGCATTTCTCCTTTGTTCTTTTCCTTTAAAAAATAAAATAAAATAAAATAAAATCTACAAAGTAACCTCTAAAAGGAATAAAGATTTATCCTGGATACGCCTCTTGATAATGTCAATTTTAGGGACTTTCTAGGGACCAGTCTCTAGATATGGTAATCTGATATCTCACTACTCATAGTTCTTTTGAGACAGATACCTGTCACAGAAAAATGAAAGTTAAAAGAATGGTATATTTGCTGTGTTAAAACTTAGGGAGATCTTTAGTCTTTTGTTCATTTATACTAGTTGAAGCAAAGCAGAAATACAAATAGCAAAATGACTGGGTGGATCAAGCTAATTATATTATGGCTCAAAACAGTGTGTGAGTTCAGTCTAAACACTCCCTGATGTAAAATGTTAATTTGCCAAGCTAGTCACACTCAGATGCATTGCAAATAGTTTGGGAGACGTTCTTCTATCGTTCAGAATAGAATATAAAATGCTGAATGGGTATTTTTAATTCAAGTTATTTTGAAAATAACTTTTGCATGGTGCTATTTAAAAAAATTCAGTCACGAGAAGTCTAAATACGTAGCAACTCGCTCATTCTACAACTATGCTTTAAAATTACGGATGCAATTCCAAATCAAGCTGGAAAAATTTGTCTAAGGATACCACATTTTTAAATAAGGTAAAACTGGGAAAATGTACACCTGCTTCTTAATATGCACGATCTTTTCACCTGTTTTTTTCTGAAATTTGTCGAAGAATTACAAAGAAAACTATTTACATTCACAGTGTCATTTGCAGACATTTTATTTCTATATGAAGTGCATCCTATTAAATGTGGAGATTGCAAGTGAGATTATCGTTGTCAGAGCAAACTTTTGAATTGAAAACATCCTCTTGATTTAATGAATTGTCTTTATGTTTTCTTGACATTACATTAAATCATAAACTTCTCAGCCAAGGCTTCTGGTAGCCAACTGTTTATGATGTTACTTTCCCCACGTTCTTTTGCAACTATATTTGTATTTTGGTCTGTGACCGCAAATAAAAGTTATTATTATTATAAATCATAATGTAGTGTACTAGGTTTCATGTAATAGAATATACAGAACTTCCATATTTTCTCTTCCTTCACAGTTTACACTATTTTGGAAGACATTTATATGATTTTATTTACACGTGAGAACTTTGGCTCCTTCACAAACATAGTTGTTGCATTACTTCATCGTAGTGTACAATATTTATGCAGCTACTTGCCATCCCTCTTCCCTGTCTCATCTGTGAGTGATGAAAGTGTAATGTTCAAATTAAGCAAGCAAAGTGCAAGCATACAGTTCTTGTTTTAGCGCTTACAATAATAACATGACCCTTTGCATTTATATGAATATTCACTACAAAGAATTCAAAATTATTATAGTTTTATGTAACACATGAATGCTACATATACCTCAACAGGAAAGCACACTTATCCTATTATGAATAAGAGCACCTCTAGTCACAAGTTTATTTCAAACATTCAGTATGATAAATAAATTAATAATAGATGTGAGCTGGGTTATGACTTTGAACCCTATCAATTCTATCACTGTAATTTTGTGTCTTGTTTTTTTCTTTTTACAACCCTATAATCCCTTTTATTGGGGTGGAGTTGGGGCAACTGAATGGAGCTGAGCGTTTACTGCCCGGATGTCCTTCCTGACACCAGTGCAGAGTTCACAGCAGATATTTTCTATTTGCACTCTGATAGAGAAACATCTGCTGCAGCCTAGGATTAAACTCTTGACCTTCTGAGTGGAAGGCGAGCGACTTCACTTCTAGGCCACCATGCCTTTCATAATTTTCTGTCTTGTTAAGATCATATAATCATTTGATAATTTGACTAATTGTAAGGGTTTTGCTGAAACAATTGTATATGGTACGGAGACGAAAAATAGGCAGATAGTTAAAAACTTGAAGCTGTGTTGTTTTTCAGATGAAAATAACTATGCAAAACTGTTTCATGTAATAGAAGCCATTTTTTTTCCTTTTGTCATCAGTCTAAAAACAATTGGTCAGACCTTTTTGGCACTGTAGCTAGTGTAGACCTTGAAGCAGAACAAAAGCTGTTTTGAGGGAACACAGCAACACCCTTCTCTGAAGTGTGTTTTTTAATGACGCAACACCCAAGAATGCGGACTATGGGGGAGGTGAATCAAGAATGTCCAGCAATAAGCATCATGACTTAGAGCTACAATTCAGAAGGAGGTTCTCAAAAATATAAATCAATCTTTTTCAAAAAGAAAGGAGCTGTAAAGGAAGGTGAACGAAAGGGAGAAGAAAACACCTGTCTTGCCTAAAGGCATATGCTTCTCCAGCAAGTATGTCCAAGATAGTGTTGATTTAGCTACCATCTGCATCTCAGTGTGCCAAAATGAAGGCAAATGCCTTAAACTAAGATCTGAAATAGCCCTTGTTTAAATGAATGATAATAATAAATCTTCAATAAAAATCCTTTAAATTAGAGGAAACAGAAAAAAAAAAGAGAGAAAATAGTTGGCCTTATGTGATTCATATGCATTTTAAACAAAATAGTTTTAGTATGCAAGATAGTAATACTGAACATAATTAAATTAGTTTCAATAATACTGTAAACCATGATATAGGAATAACATTTAGGCCTTGCATAATAAAAATTCCTTTCCTTTCCTTTCCTTTCCTTTCCTTTCCTTTCCTTTCCTTTCCTTTCCTTTCCTTTCCTTCCCTTCCCTTCCCTTCCCTTCCCTTTTCTTTTCCCCCTCCCCTCCTCTCCTCAGAAGTCATCTGTAAGGAATAGGATTGTTGTCTTTGAATGTAATAATATTATCTGCTATGAACATATGCACTTTATGAACCACAGAAATAAAATTTAATATTAACAAAGAAATATTTTACTTGATCAAATCCTGATCTGTTCCATCTTCCAGAAGCAGAGCACATGTTCTACCAGAAATATCCAAAAAAGCTAAGAACAGTAAATGAAGATAAATCATATGTCTTTGAATAGGACTGTATTTTGTATAAAAATATTAATAATTGTGGACAATTTCTGTAAATTTAAGTAAAATTATGTGCATAATTCCCTATATATTTTAAAAGGTCTTACAGTTATTATTTTATTTTCAATCTTTTCAGCCTACTTTAAAGAAACTTGCCTGCTAGGTCCCTTCCTTTCCCAAAACATTATAATATTTATGTAATTGTCCACTAGGACTCCAAAATCTCTCTCACAGTTACTGCTATTGAGCCAGGTTTCACCCAGGGCCGGATTTTCCTATAGGCTAACTAGGCTTCAGCCTAGGGCCTCAAGATCAAGAGAGGCCTACACAGTGGTGGGATTCTGCGGGTTCTAGGGGGTTCGGGCGAACCCTTTGTTAAATTGCTGCCCGCCCGCCCCTCGCCTCCCACCCGCGTGGCGCCAGCCTACCGTAGCCAGGGGTAGGCAATTGTGGCTCTTTTACAACCTGTGGACTTCAACTTCCAGAATTCCTGATGCAATTTGGCTGTCTCAGGAATTCTGGGAGTTGAAGGCCACAGGTTGTAAAAGAGCCACAATTGCCCACCCCTTCCCTAGTCTGAGTTCCGCTGCCTGGAATCCACGTGGGCTGCCGGACGCAAGAGAGCAGGATGGAGAAAGCAGCTTCCATGCCTTCACTCACCCTCACTCTCTGCCGTTCGCTTACCCCGCCCACTCCCAATCTATTGCTGCCTCCGATGGCTAGAGGGAAAAAAAACTTAAAATTCTTGCTGCGGGGCTTCAAAGGGCCGCCCTAGAGCCAGTGGTGCAGCCGAACCCTTTGTTAAATTGCTGGCTTGCCCCGCCCCTCCGCACCACGATTTATTGCCAATCAATAGTGGTGGGCGAGGGGCGGGGGAGCCAGCAATTTAACAAAGGGTTCGGTGGTTTTTTTGTAATTTTATTGGCCCCCAGAGCTTCAGCATAGGCTAATTAGCCCTTGCTTAGATCGGCTCCCGACCCCCAGCTGATTTGTCTCAGCTGTTTTGCTCAGAGCTCTGCTGCTTGCTTGGAAAGAGTGCAGATTTTTTTTCCCCTAGCTATACTGAAAAACGAAAGAGAAAGTAAAGCAGGCTGTTGGCTTTGCACGTTGGAAAATTAGGCAGGCAGATTTCTTTTTCCTCCAAAAAAGGTAGGTGCAAACAACGGGAAATTTAGGGAAAAAGAGGAGATTTTAAAACACAAAAGAAAAAAAGCTCTATTTAACTAGGGAATTGTAATAATTGAGATACTATTAATTATATATTTCTGAAAGCAGAAATGGTTAAGTTGTGGTTTGGAGGAATATATGGGGGAAATTATTTGGTTTATTATTATTGGTAAATATAATTAATTGATTTGTAAGAAATTGGATTGCATGGAAATAATTGGAATATTCATGTTCATATTGATTAATATACAAAAAAGGTAGTTATATAACTAATTGATTTATATTAAAATGTTGAATTTATATTAAACAACTAATATTACATAATTAACCAATGTGAGGATGGATATAAAAATAGATGACAATGGGAAGGGGTATAATATAGAATAGAAGGGAAAAATTGAATTTGATTAAGATTAGAGATGAGGATGAAGGGTAATATTGGTTTTTTACAAAAATAGATGAGGAATAAATATGGCAAAAAGGAAATATAGAAATTGTAAATTTAATTGAAATAACTAAACACTGTTTAAATTTGTGAACCGGCCAAATACTCTGTTCAAAGAAAATACATTGTATGTTTGTATGTGTGTTTCTAATTATTATTTATTCATATTTGTTCTCTTTTATTCTTTAAAGTTTAACAATTCATTCTTTATCTTAATATCTTTATATTTGTTTGGGGTTGGCTTTCTTCCCTTTCATCTTTTTTATTGTACAGCAATCTTTCTCCTCAAACCTACCACCTCTCTCTTTTCTTTCCTTCTTACTTTCTCTTCCCCCCTCTTCTCCTCCTCCCTACTTCCTCTTCCTTTCTCCTTCTCCTCCTCTCTTCCTCCCTCTCTTACCCTCATTCCTACTCTAATTTCCCTTTCCTTCCTTCATCCCTCTCTATTGCTGTATCCTTTTATGCATATAGACTACTCAGAGGGCTGAAAAAGTTATTTCTGACTGGTCCTCGCACTTTTGACCAGTCCTCGAACTTACGACTGTCCTCACATTTTACGTTTTTGCCCTATCTTGTCACCATGGTGAAGAGAAGCAGTTGTGAAATGAGTGACATGGTTATTAAGAAAGCTGCACGGGCATAAATGTGAGGATGGTCATAAGTGTGAGGACCGGTCAAAAGTGCGAGGCCCAGTCAGAAATGACTTTTTTCCGCCCTCTGAGTAGTCCCTATGCACATAGCCACGCCCACCCGGTCACATGAGCTAGCCACGCCTACACAGTCACGTGACCAGCTAGCCACGCCCACCCAGTCACACGATTGCCAAGCCACACCCCCAACTAAGCCACGCCCACATAACCTGTTGTTAAAAAAATTGAATCCCACCACTGGTGAAAGGGCCTCATAAGTGGAATAGCCTAGGGCCTCTTTTCATCTAAATCCGGCCCTGGTTTCACCTAATCTGTATCTGTACTTTTGATTTTTCTTTCCTAAGTATAAAACCTTACTTTTCTCTATATTAAATTTCATTTTCTTAGATAGGGTCCAGTGTTCAAGTCTGTCAAGATCCATCTGGATTTTGAACCTATCTTCTGGGGTATCGGCTGCAAATTTCGTGAGTTCCTTTTTATTCCCTCATCTAAATCATTTATGAAGATGTTGAAGCATACTCGGCCTAAAATGGAACCTTGGGGTACCCTACTACTTACTTCCCTCCATGTAGATGTAATTCCATTAAGGACTACATGTTGAGTGCAGTTTATCAGTCAGTTACAAATCCATCTGATGGTAATGCTGTCACAACAAGTATTTCCTATTGTACAATTATACTGACTATTGTGCTACTGTATATATTGCAACTATTTAAGGTTTCTTTATATATTCTAGAAAATTTCTCTGGGTTCAAACACTAGCAATACATCATTTTATAACAATTATTTTAAGGCTAAAACATAAGGTAAATGTCAAGCCTTTCAACCATATATTTTCCCATTGATTCCTGTGTACATTATATCCAAAGTTTTTAGCCCATTTTATCATTCTTTCTCTTGTTCTTTGTCTATCTCATATTTCAATAAAACTTAATATATTTTAGTAATAACAAGATCATTATTAGTATATTATTTTATTTCAAAAACAGTCTTAACTTTGTTCAAAACCATATTTCTTTTCCATTTTAATTTTTTTCTGATAATTCTACAAAAGAAAACCATTCACATGGATATCATTGTGTTATTAGACCTCCCCTTGATTTCAATTTAAAATCCTCTAGAGAAAAATTTAGTACATCAGTAAAGTTAATCATTCATATTTACTTATTATTTCTTGTCTATAAAATATTTGTTGCACTGAATGTCACAAATGTAATTTTGGGAAGAACCTAAATGTGTATCTATTCCAGTTTTTAAGTGTAGCCCATCAAATATAATGATTTTTAAAGTCTTCATTCATCTTAGCTTTACCTTATTATAAATTTCCACATCATCTAAATCTCAGATCATGACCTTCCAAATCCTTCTATTCCTTAACAAGACCAACTCTTTCATCCAAACTAAGCAACAGATAGTAAAATATAGTTTCAAATCTGGTAGGCCATTTTCTTTCCTTCATATCTTGTAGCAGCTTATATTTAACTCATGTTTTTTTACATTGTCATACAAATTTAAATATGTCATTCTTCCTTTATTTAAATGGTGTCTCACTGTCAAAACAGGCATTGTCTGGAACAGAAATAGCATTCTAACATTCTTGTTAATCCCAGAAATTCTACCCAATGATAACTGTAATTTGTCCCATCTTGACATACCTTTAACCTCATTCCATGTTTAAAATAATTAGTTTGAAATAACACACAATTCATATTTGTCATAGTTATACCCACACATACCTTTTTTCTTAACCTTAAAACCTATTTTATTCATCAAGTTTGTTTGATCTTGTGTCGTCATATTTTTTGTTAACATCTAAGTCTTCTGTTTATTAATCTTGAAACCTGCTAAGATTTTTTAAAATTCTTTTAGAATTCCCAAATTCTTTTAATTTATTTATTAAAAATTCATCTCCCTTTATGGGATTTGCCAAAACCAAATCATCTGCAAAAGCTCTTCACTGATAAGACTCTTTTAAAATCTTTACAACTATGATCCATTCACCTTTTTTAAAAAATAAATAAATTCTCAACTCAATAGTTCAAGAAATCAACTAGATAGAGGAGATAGTGGAAAACTTTGTCTTGTTCTTTTTTTAAAATCTCAGATGATTTTGCTAATTGAACATAAATAATTATTTGTGCCATCTCCGAAGTATAAATTGATTTCACTCATTTTGTAAATTTTTCTCATTTTGTAAGTCATATTTCCAAAACCTTAAACAAAAAAGTCCAATTTAAATTGTCAAAACCCTTTTCTGCATCTAAAAAGATCAATGAGCTATGTTTTTCATTACATTGTTCCAAATATTCTAAAATATCCAACAGAGTTCTAACATTATCTTTCAATTGTCTTTTAGATAAAAACCACATTGATCCTAATAAATAAAATCTCGTAAAATTATGTTACATCTTTCCATTAAAATCATTCTAAATAGTTGTTATTCAACAATGATATTAGACTAATTCCTTGCTAAAGTCAAGTTTTGTCCTTTTTTAGATATTAGCATTATATTAGCCTCCAAGTTTCTGGCATTTTTCCACCTTGTAAAATAGAATTTATTGTATCTTTCATACAATGGTCAAAAAAGCTCATTCTTAAAACTTTACAGATTTGATCAGTGGTGGGTTGCTACCGGTTTGCCCTGGTTTGGGTGAACCAATAGCAGCGACAGCAGGAGGCTCCGCCCACCCACCCGGATGTCATCAAAAACGTCCTGCGCACGCGTGAGCAAATCACGTGAGCAAACCGGTAACAAAGGTAAGGGAAACCCACCAATGGATTTCATAGACCCATCCAGCCCAGGTTCTTTTCCTGTTTTATTCTTTTTAATTGCTTCTGAAATTTCCCTTATCATTTTAGGCCCCATCATAATTTGTCTCTGTTTTTCCCTAACCTTCAGTAAATTTTTGTCTTCTCAGATAGAAAAGCTGTGAGATGATCACTATTATCTCCATCCTGTCCCAAGTTATCTCATCACCCACATTTTATTGATGCCACTCTCATGGAAACACAAAGGTCTACATCTGTTTTCAATTGGTACAGAATCTTCACCTAGTGGAAACTTAAATACTTGTTCATCAATGTTAAATGAGACAGGAGCCTTCTACTATATACATTGTACAGGAAAAATAAGGAATGTAATTGTTATGTATGTATGAGTATTATTGATGCTGGAACACCGTAAAGATTGTAAATGTGATATAAAATGATGAAATATGTTCAATAAAAATAATTTTTAAAAAAAGAGAATCAGGAGCCTTCTGAATCTTCCCATCAGCTTCCACCAGGGCCAATAACAAGTAGTTACTGAAGTTTGTAGTTTAGAAAAGTCAATGTGGTTTGTTTGTTAAGATGTTGGATAAGGAAACAAGACACCAAAGTTCTAGCTATAGAAGCTCAATGGGTAACTTTCAACCAGTCACTCGCTCTTAGCCCAATCTATTTAACATGAATGTTATTGTGAGGAAAAAGAAAAGGAAGAAGCATTATATGTAATGCCTGAACGTATAATTAAAGGTTTGGTATAAATCTATAAATCAAATTAGATGTAGATCCAAAATTCTCTTGAAGGCATTGAATTGACTGTCCCTTGTTAATCGGAAAAGATGCTACCAGACTTCATCTGATTTTTTATCCCAACAATTATCTGATAGTCCAGTATCCCCTTTCCATATATAAAAAAGAGAGAAGATTTATGTCTCATTAAATTGCTGAAGTCACCAAAATCCTTCATCTCAATTCTGGGGAAAATATAGCCCAAGAAAGGTCCTAATTAATCTTTTTTTAAACAAAATAAAAAATATCTATGTCTCTTTCCCCAAAACAATGCACTAAATTGTGCAGTAAATGATTTTATCTGTAGATTTTCAGTCATAAAGATAAATTTCACATGTTGGATTTTAATATGCTTGAAGCACTGCTTTACTGACATGACTGGAAACAAGACAAACTGGAGAAGCACTTTTGAGCATCTGGGTATGATTTACTTTGAATGTATTAACATTCATTTTAATATCAGTTCAGTGAATTCAATGAAACCGGTGGAAAAAAAACTAAACAAAAAGAGATTTTAACCTTTAAAACAAATGTTTTAAATCCAAAATGATCATTCTGAGCTTTTGCGGCATGCAATACAACAAGCATCCAAGTTTATAACTTCCAGATTTTAAGCAAGAAAATATGAAATGAATTTCAATCATTTTTTCTGATAATTTTAATTAATAATACCACATAGCTGACACATTTGAAAGTCCATTAACATCAGACATTTAAGACTTTAATATTTGTGTATTCTTAATAATCAGAATGGAAATATTTTTTTCCATTTATGAGCCTGTTAGCCAAACATGATTAACTCATTTCAGATCTGTGTTGTTAATGTTCATATAACTGCCCTTATTTGGGTTTTCCACTTCTCTCTTCTCTTCCAAGCATCATGGAAACAAGTTAAAAGTAACGTGAAACTAGAATTCACAGGTGTTTTTTTAAATTCCACATTCATATAGTTTTATCTTTAAAAGTTACATTTGTTACTCAGGGAATTTCTACCACAAAGTGGGCTTTACGCTGAAAAACTCTGTCACTTTGTATTAGTTGTAAATTGTCAACTAGTTACAACCCTAATTTCATTTGTCACATTCTGTTGCATTGCTGTTCTTCCTTGTTCCCATTCTGTCATTCTGGCAGGCCCACTCTGCCCCAGGTATCACAGCATCGCCATCTGCACCCGACATCTGTCTCTCTATTGATCACACGAGTTTAGCACTTGATCAAACAAAGCACAACAGCACACATCTCTTTCTGCAAAACTGCCAGTTCCAACTGCTGCATAAAACCCATGGCAAGAGATTTTAAGATTCAGTTTGGTTTCCCTTTGCTGAACATCCTATGAGATAATTTACTCTAAATAGTGTTATACACTTCATATTTCATAGGCTATGACAGAGCAGGATAACTTGGAGAAGGACAAATGGAGAAGTTGGGGGGGGGGAATCTAAATCAAAATTTAAGTAATCAAACGAACCAAAGCATCAGTTTAGACAGGTCACTGGAATTGAAACAGAATGTCAGAAAGTAATGGGTATTGATCTACACAAAATAGATACTTTCTAGGATCAGTCAAATTATATATATCACATGGGATGTAATGAGAAAGAAAGTAGAGGAAGTTAATAAGTAATGATATTATTGGAGCCAAATGATTACTTAATTACTGTGTTGATGGTTTAGCCCATCAACTGTCAAACTCCCAGCCTGCAGGCCGGATGCGTTACGTGCTGGCCACGCCCACGTCCAGTTTAGCAAAGGGGGGAAAAGTCCTGATATGTCACGTGATACCGCCATGACGACGTGAGTTTGACACTCCTGGTTTAGCCTGACCCTCCCAAGTGCTATGCCATGATGCCAGCAAGGAGGAAGGAAAGGGAAATAATTGTGCTAGAGAATCTGAACGTTAATATGGTTGTCTTGAGCTTTAGATCTATTTTCACTGCAAAAACAAATTTAAAAAAATACAGAAAAAGGAATTGTTGAAGAAGTTTATGAAGGGAAGGGAAGCATTCTAGTCAAGTCTATTCACTGTATTTTCATGTCCATCTCAATAAATGAGGAAAAGTGGATAACTTAGAGACCTTCCCTTCTTTAGTCATATTGGAAACAGCAGAGAAGAGTTGATTTCCAAAATTATGGCATAATTGTAGATAGAAGGGAATTTCCATGTGACTTTGGATCTTTGAACATTAGTAGGATTGTATGTTGGCTCTTATACATTAAAAAGGATATAACATATTGAATGTCAGAGAATTCATTTCTACATGGAAATATCTTCTTTGATATGTTGGATGTTTCTATAGATGATCTTTTATTGCAGAAAAACCACGTAATTCTTTGGTAGCATTTTTACTGCAGTCTCAGAGATAACTGAAACCTACTTAGGATTCCTAAGTATTAATAGAAGCCATTCTAAATCTTAATCCTAGAATATAAATAAGATGAACATGGATAAACTAGCTCACTCTCAATGTTTCTTTACACTGTTAAAATTAGTTGAAATCATTTTTCAGAACCAACTGAGAGAGAACTAACTTCATCAGGTCTCAATTGGGAGCAAACAATATTAACATCAACTTTAAACTATGAAACTTTTTTGCAATTTAGGGTATAATCTTCTTATCCCAGCCAAAGATGAGTGTCAGAAGAATATCACTAGTGTATTTGGTCACTGTAAAATTTCTAGCTTGTGCATTCCATTTATTTTGATGAACAGACCAAAAATAAAAAAGTTCTATGTTAGAAGTAGTTTGGAATAAAATTTGAAACTGCTTCTTTATACGCAAAAGGTACTCTTAAATAGGCATAACATGTTGCCCTGAGTCTCCGGAGAGGGGTGGCATACAAATTTAATAATAAATAAATAAATAAATAAATAAATAAATAAATGTCCTTTAGTGGACCTTAACTCGCTATGGAATGTGAAATTTTCTTTAAAAAATTAGAAGATTTTGATTATTTCTTTCGGAGCTCATCTTTGGAAAGATATTTGTTTCATGGTGGAAAACTAAAACCATAAAAAGTCTGGAATAAAATTAATGTCAGGTTATTAAAAATGTTCAAGTGCTATGTAAGATCCTTGACAATCCAAGGATTTTCTGCCATGTATTTCAGACATTATTCACAAAAAAGTGTTCTTATAAACATAATAAAGCTCAGTGCAGTCTTTTTAGAAATGTCATTTTGAGACTCTACCTTCTGATGATTATTGGTTTCCTTTTTTTGTAAAGTTCTATAGAGAATATATTTTAATTAGTTTCCTCTTGATACCACTTCATACGCATTGCCCAGCTTTGACCTAATGTCTGATCGTATAGAATACATTACAAAAGAACTGGTCATTTGAGTGCTTTAATGTAGCCTTGCATTAATGTGAGACATCATTTCCTACAAGGCATTAAGAGTGTTATTTTAATGACTGAAGTACACTGGTGGTGGGGAAGAAGCTTAATCTTTACAGGAAGAACAATTTCAATTAGCTATAAAATATTAATTTGTTGGTATAAATATATACTCTAATATATTTGGTTACGGAAAACGTCTTATGAATAATACAACACTAGAACCTGGTTTAATTCTTGTGTTGTAACTAACGCTGTCTATCAAGAAACCTGAAACACTTTTTTTAAACATTCCAATTCTGGTTTCAATTTACTTAGAAACATAGATCACTTATCTAGTTTATTTTTCTCCCCAAAAATATGCAATATGCAAAAGTATGTCCAAAATGAAATATCGACCTTCTGAACATTGTGCTCTCTCACAGAATTAAAAACAAGACATGATAATTATTTGTAATATGATATTGACAACAATTCTGATATTTTTCCAAGAAAAAGTGCAGCTATTCTTATGGCTTGTCCCTAATATAAATCCCATTGGAATAAATGGGGATTGCCGTAGGAAAAGAGTAGAATGTGTCTAGTGGATACTTACAATCAAAGCATGAATACTGTACCTCACCATGATAAATCAAATTCTACTAATGAAGAATCTTAAGACTGATACTGTTAAAAATCCTTCAAATGATTTAATGTAATTGTAAGAATATTGAAGAAAAGGAAATCACTGGCGTTTAAAAACAATTTGTACATCATTTTATAAATGATGTATTTGCTTAAATGCACTATTGTTGTAAATTCATTTATGAGTAAAATTCTTCTAAGGGTGATCAAAAACAGATTTCATATATAATTTCTGAGTTTGTAACAAGTTCATCTGCTTATATCCAGGATGTATATAATCTCTACCAGGGGTTTTCAAATTGTGTTCCACAAGAACCTGATGAGATTCCATAAGTTAATTTAAAAGAAGAAGGTCCTTCTGCGTGGTGACTCCCTTCCTCTGGAACATCATCTCAATGAAGATTGGCCTCCATTTTGACATTCTTTCACAAGGCCCTGAAGACCTGGTTTTTGCCAGCAGGTCTAGTATAAACTCAGAATGGAAGAGATCCCATCAAGTGGCTTATCTGATTATTGTTGCCAGGGGGTGGAGGATTATTGCTTTTTTTATTGTTTTTATATTGGCATTTTATCTGTATAAGGTAACTAAGAGTGAGTTGGGCATCCATATAAATTTTCTTAAACAAAATAAATTAAAAAAATAAATAATTTAATAAAATCTGTTGCATTGGGACCAGATATAGAATCAAGTAAGTGAAATCAATGAAATTCACTTTAGATGCCTAAATTGTATTTGATTTTAATGGCTCTACGCAACCTGAGATCCCATTCTCTACTACAATGTTGCTCAACCTTTGCAAGTATAAGACGTATTGACTTCAACTCTCAGAATTTCTTAAGCAGCTGGGATTTGAAGTCCATACATCCTAAAGTTGCGAAGGTTGAGAAATACTACTGTAATCATATAATCAGAACCCAAATAATGATGTTTCCTAGTTTAAAGAATGTTGGCTCTACTTTGGTTGTGGCCTTTTAATTAATTTCAACCTTTCTAAAAACATTTACTGTTCACATGTGATGTCATATTTAAAATAAAAGCAAAATGTGTTTTATCCTAAGCCTCAATTTTAAACAGCATTCCCTGAGTAAAAAAAGTCTTTCTCTCATAGAAGAAGATTTTACTTACCGCTTCTATGGTCACAATTCTATACTCATAGGATATGATTGTAATTAATTGATTAGAAATCAGAATTGTAAATCCCAGTTTAATTTACACACAGCTGAGCACGACAAAAACAATAACACCAATGAATCTTGTTATAAGTGTTTAAAGTGTTTCACAGTAGGTTATATGAATCATTTTGTATCATAAGAATGGGCTGTATCATCATTCTCATTTTTAAAATTACTGGTACTAGAATCTTTGCTATTTGAAATGTTACAACTTCAAATAGCAGAGATTCTATAATAAAAATTGCAATGCCAAACAAAGCTTCTGCATCTTGTGTTCATTCCTTGTTTGCCTAATCACAGTTGGAAAATATCCTCTCCTTTCCTCTCCTCTCCACCAGGCATCTTCTGATATTTGTTACTCTGAAATGAAGGGCTAGGCCAGTATATCCTGAGACACCCTTCAGGGCAACAGATCTAGCTGCTTTAATGATTTGAAGAGCAGTGCTTCATTCAAGCTAACACCCATTTGAATGCCTTTGCACAGCCATCGGATCAGGGGTGAAATCCAGCAGGTTCTAACAGGTTCTGGAGAATTGGTAGCGGAAATTTTGAGTAGTTCGGAGAACCGGCAAATACCACTTCTGGCTGGCCCCAGAGTGGGGTGGGAATGGAGATTTTGCAATATCCTTCCTCTGCCACGTCTACCAAGCCACGCCCACAGAACTGGCAGGGAAACATTTTGAATTTCACCCCTGCATCAGATCCAATCACAGTCTCTCTGTTGATAGGAAACATTTGTCAGAACCAAAGTAGTGGACTTTTCTTTTCTCTTTGCAGGCATCCTCACAGTCTCTATACAGCAGAGAATTGGGGAGGTGCTGAAACAGAGTTGGGATGACCTACAAAAAAAGGATGAATTGCTGCAAATTACTCCTTCCCATTCTGCTACTGTGGCTATAAAACCCCAGTGCTGGACACAACCCAATATTTATTACTAAAGCTGACAAAACAAATGCCTTTTTACTGTATATTTTTTGAGCTTGATATATTTGGCTATGTCCAGAAAGCAAAAGTTGTGAATAAATGCTTTGGAATGGTCATTTACAAAGCTTATTAACCTCCCTGGAAAATAGAGTCAGATTTTTCTTGGCCTACATCCCATTACTAGCAATTTAATACCTTGACATCTGACCTACATGGATTTAGGCATCCATGTATTCCTGAATGAAATTCATTTATAGAAGACTAATGTAACTCATTAGTGTGGATTCAAAGCTTATTCCTGAATCTCTCTCACAAGTTCTCTTTGTTTGCTTTGCTAATGAATACACATTAGAAGAGAGCATGGTGACCTAAACCTGTTTAGACTCAGGTCAGTTTTATAAAAGATAGCCACCAACATCCTGTGCCCCCCTTTCCAAGATTAAGAAAGCTTATTTAAACCCTAAATTACTTGTTTAACTCACATGGAAAAGCATATCTGCATCTTCCTTCTGATTAAAGTGTCAGAAAAATTCCACTTCAGTGGTGTGTAAAATTTGTAAAAACTCCATCCCCCAAATATTATCATTAAAATGCTCACACTGCAAAAAGATTGGCCGAGTCTTTCTCCCTCTCCTTTTAACTTGTTTTTCTCTCGTTACATTAAATTGGTTAATTTTGTGTGTGTGGACAAAATAGAATTTATAAACCGATTTTGTTGATTGTGTTATTTATTTCTCAGCACTGCACTAAAAAACAAAAAAGCACACTTCACTGCTATATGGAACAGCATGGTGTAATTTCGCATTATGATAAAAACATGCGCAATATACAGTAGGCCGCACATATTTAAGGCATTCGTACAAATTCATCAGCGGTAATTATAAATGAGCTCCAGGATAGAGTGCAGTGGATAAGTTTGAAAAACATATTTTAAGCTTTTAAAGCCTGCATATTTACATGGGGAGAGGTAGGGGAAAGGAGCCTGCCTTGGAATATAAATGTAGCATCTCTGCTCAACCAACTGTTTCTTGTTTATGACAAAGAAATAAATAATCCATTGATCTGACAGCAGGGCACCTGCCTTACTAACCAACTCACTACTCGTGGTCCCTGAACTCTCATTATTCTTCCTCAATTAAAGTTCATAGTCTCCTAAAAGTCTGTGCTGAGCAGATGCACAACTGTTCTTGACTGCTGAACACAGAAGAACTCCACATTTACAAAAACTACTGCTATTTTATAAACTCTAGAAATGCCATCCTTTGTTTATATTAGGGAGGGAGCAAACAATATATCTCTTTTCTAAGCTCCTTCAACACTATTTTGCAGAAAAGAAACGTAAGGTTTAAGAAATCCTGTTCTTGTATAAGTTATTTGAATAAAGTAATATGGGTTTGAATTTACTTGAAAACAGATTTTTTTTTTAAAAAAATATTGTCCTCGGGAATATAAGAAAGGAAACCTAACATGAGATAAAATTGGAAGGAGAAAATCAAATTGTAATCGATGTGAAAAATGTTTGACAAACAACCTGGGCTCTAAATGAAATGAAAACCTAATAATAATAATCAGCAGATTATGTTTTACAATAATTTTTGGATGCCAAAAGAAAAAAAAATGTTGACTGACACAAGATTTCAGATTCCTTTTGATAATGGGTAATACAAGCCTAAATATTGTAATTTATTAATATAAGGTAAAGATTCCCTTTGCACATATGTACTAGTCGTTCCCGACTCTAAGGGACGGTGCTCATCTCCGTTTAAAAGCTGAAAAGCCAGCGCTGTACGAAGACGTCTCCATGGTCATGTGGCCAGCATGACTAAACTCCAAAGGCACACAGAACACTGTTACCTTCCCACCAAAAGTGGTCCCTATTTTTCTACTTGCATTTTTTACGTACTTTCCAACTGCTAGGTTGGCAGAAGCTGGGACAAGTAACAGGAACTCACCCCGTTACGTGGCACTAAGGATTCGAACCGCTGAACTGCCAACTTTCGATCGACTAGCTCAGTGTCTTAGCCACTGAGCCACCGTGTTCCTTAATTGATTAATATATTTGGGGTTAATTAGAAATATCTCTAAAAATGTAATTATGGTCAACCAGAAAGAAAAACAATCAGCATTTCATTTACAATTTAACAGAAGTGGAAAGCGGAAGCAGTGTGCTCTGTCCCATATTTGGGTAGACCAGGTTGCCTGGATAGACTGGTCTCACTAGGAAAATAATTTAACAGAATGTAAGAAAGAAAACAAACCAAATATAAATATAGAGACAAACATCCGACATTAGAGCTATATAAAAGTTCAAGAGAGATAACCATTTTCTTCTAAAAATGCACAGCACTAGCAAAAAGCATAGTATGTGCAAAACTAGCACAAACAACATCTATAATAGAATAACAGAGTTGGAAGGGACCTTGGAGGTCTTCAAGTCCAACCCCCTGCTTAGGTAGGAAACCCTACACCACTTCAGACAAATGGTTATCCAACATCTTCTTAAAAATTTCCAGTGTTGGAGCATTCACAACTTCTGGAGTCAAGTTGTTCCACTGATCTAGTAGCTATTTGTGGACTTATTTATATAAAGATTGGGCAAGGCCAAACAGATTCCTGGATGAAAACTAGACTTTTGTACAGCAAGAGGATACCCACTGAAGTGGACCACTGGAGGAGAGAATTTGCCTGAATGGTCATGCACCAGTTGTCCACTCTTAAGTTCTTTTTGCTGAAAGCATGGATAGCAGCAGGTAGCAAGTTTTTAGGCCCAAATTTATACTTAAGACATCTGTAGTTATACCTGTGATTTCAAGAGTTTTTCTCCATCTCCAAGAAGATGCTTCTGTTTAATGTTGTAATATGTATGAATCACAGACTGACTTTAGGTACTACTTGCTAGAGTCATTTGAAATTTAGCATCTATTATTACTTTTTAATTAATGGCTGGGCAACATTATTTTCCACTAGATATTTTGCAACAGATACTGCCATTATGCTAGACTGTCAGGGATGTGACTAAATTTGGGGTTGATCCCAGAGCTGACTTCATTTGTATTTTTTAAAAACTTCTTTAATATTAGAATTTTTAAAAAGCCATGAAGTACTTCTGTAGAGCAAAAAGCAAGATACAGATGGCTCTAGCATTTCATGTTACTATATGTCTAAGGATATAAACAATCATCCCTTGTTTGTTAATAACCATCGTTTTCTTTTTTCTCTTTTCTATCACACAGTTTCTTCTTTTTGTTTATTTTGCAGTAAGTAGCAACTACATCTAATTAAATATTTACCCTTAAAATTACTCATGAACTGATGACTAAGGCATTATAATATTTACTGTAAAAAAAAGCACCTTTGTACAATATTTTTACATGCAGTATATGTATCTTATGGGGGACAGAAATCACTTAGAACAATTACTAGCTGCATTCTGGAGCTACAGAGAAGTTAAACATTTTAAGTCCTTGTAGCCCAAGATTCACATCTTGTGTTAGATTTTAGAGTGACAGATGGTGCTTGTTTTTACAATGTGGGAAGTCATGTTTCCCAATTGTAAATTTTTTTGTAAACTGAGGATTTATGCTGCCTCTGATTCTTATTATGCTACACCAACATTTTTTCCCCTGAATGATGAAATTTACTTAAACGTGTATACCGTATATTTAGTGCTGAACATAAGAAAAGCCCTGCTGAACTATAAAAGTTTCCCCTGTCCAGTTGTGTCCAACTCTATGGGGTGTGCCAGTGGTGGGTTTCAAATTTTTTTACTACTGGTTCTGTGGGTGTGGCTTGGTGGGCATGGCTTGGTGGGCATGGCAGGGGAAGGATACTGTAAAATTTCCATTCCCTTCCCAATCCAGGGAAAGGTTACTGCAAAATCCCCATTTCCTCCCAATCAGCTGGGACTCAGGAGGAAGAGAATAGATGAGGGAGGGGCCAAGAGGTGGTATTTACCGGTTCTCCAAACTAATCAAAATTTCAGCTATCGGTTCTCCAGAACTGGTCAGAACCTGCTGAAATCCACTTCTGGGGTGTGCTCATTTCAGTTTTTTAACCAAGAGAGTCAGCATTGTCAGAAGATACTTCTGTGGTCATGTGGTCAGCATGACTATACACCTAGCATATAGAACACTGTTACCTTCCCACCAAAGTGGTAGCAATAGCAATTAGACATATATATCGTTTCACAGTGTTTTACAGTCCTCTCTAAGCGGTTTACAAAATCAATATATTGCCCCCAACAATATGGGTCCTCATTTACCAACCTTGGAAGGATGGAAGGCTCAACCTTAACCGGTAAGGTTCGAATTCCTGGCAATGAGCAGAGTTAGCCATCAATACTGCATTCTTACCACTGCGCACCACAGTTCCTATTTATGTACTCCCATTTGTATACTTTTGAACTGGTAGGAGTGGGGGGCAAGTAATAGGAGCTTCCCCTCATTGCATAGTGCTCAGGTCTCAAACCCAGGCGGTCAGCTTTGCAGCTGACAAGTTCAGTATCTTTAACCACTGAGCCATCGTGACCTATACGCAAGGCTTATCTGCTTTAGGCGCCAGTGTGGCTAATAAGACACCTCTGCTTATATTCTCCAGCAACTGGTATTAAGAGGCAAACCTCTGCTGATGCTGAGTAATATATCCATCAAGTTTAGTAGACATTGATAACTTCAAACTCCATGCATTTATCTAATCCCCTTTTATAGCTATCAACGTTAGTGGCCAACACTACATCTTCGGGTAACAAATTGCACCCTAACTATGCACGATGTGAAGTAATAGATTGGGACAGAAAGAGTTATATAGCAGGATGTGTAAAAATCTTTCAGCATAGACACGAGGGAAGATAGATCTAGTTATCTTTGTGAAAAATACTAGTATCTGCAACCTTGTTGGCTGTTCTTTGTTTTATGGGAATTGAATTTTGGCCAGATCATGAGTTGCAAAAGCTTGGGGTAGGCAGGTATTCATAAATATAGTGTAAAACACACACACACACACACACACACACACACACGTGTGTGTGTGTGTGTGTGTGATATATATTAAACATATTTATGTATAAAAACACATGTAAATATATATGTGAATATACATATAGTATTAACAGGCTGACTCAAGGCAGTTTATGAATCCCATACAATAAAGAAAAGCATAATATAGTTGCAACCAGACAATAAAACAATTCCATAAAATAATAATAAAAATATTTTAATAGCCTGGAAAGTTCCCAAAGTCAATATGAATCTAATTGGGTGGTTGGGGGGATAATGAATGGGTAGGTTCTATCACCAAAAGGCGTAATTTCTGGGTCTCCATTGATCTAAAAAAAAATGGAGGATTCAATGTTTCCAACCACAACAAGAGTACTGAGCAAGACCCTGAGGGTATCAAGGAATTAAGCCATGTAGAGGCTTTAAAAATTAAACCCAACAGTTTGAACTATATCTGGAAATATACTGGAAAATATGTTACATAACTATGGCATCTCCATTCTCCATCCAGTGCATGGATTCTGTACCATTTGTAGAGTACATTGCAAAATCTGTCCTGAGAGAGATGAGGACACTGGACACAATAAGGTTAGTTAGTGTACCATCCACTACAGTCTACTTAGTTTTTGTTTTTGACAGAATTATCTCAGATGTGGAAGGACTGGCTGGCCTGAATCTAGACCATCTAGAACCTATCCATATCAGAATTACTTACAAGCAAATACAGGTAGTCCTTGACTTACCACCATTCATTTAGTGACCATTTGAACTTACAACAACATTGAAAAAAGTGCCATGACTGTTTTTCACACTTACGACCCATGGTCACATGATTAAAGTTTGGATGCTTGGCAACTGGCATGTATTTTATGACAGTTGCACTATTCTGGGGTCATGGGATCACCTTTTGTGATCCTCTGACAAGCAAAGTTAATGGAGAAGCCAGATTCACTTGACAATCGTGTTACTAATTTAACAACTGCAGTGATTCATTTAACAAATGGCAAGAAAGGTCAGAAAAAGGGGCAAAACTCTCTTAACTATTTTGCTTAGTCATGGAAATTTTCGGCCTGATTGCAATTATAGTCGAGGACTACTTGTATTTAAGTTCAATTGAACTTAGTTTCTCGATTTTATAAACCTCAAAATGTTTGCACAAAATTTTACATACATACATGCATGCATGCATGCATACCAGTGGTGGGTTCCTCCCGGTTCTGCCGAGCCGGTAGCAGTGATGATATGACATCACTGAACCGGTTCTGCCCCCCCGCCCCTCCTGCGTTATTCTTACCTTTTATTTGGCCCCACCCCCAATCTATTGTTGCCTCCTGAGTCCCAGCTGATGGGCTATAAGGAAAAACTGTTTAAACTCTTGTCGTGGGGCTTCAAAGGGCCGCCCTACAGCTGATCAGTGGTAAAAGGCAGTTTGGTGGTAGATCGGTGCCTCCAAAAACAAATGAGTAGACCGGTGCCTGCAAAAATAAATTGGTAGACCAGTCCCTGCAAAAATAAATTGGTAGACCCGTACAGCCCTGCAAGCAGTTAAAAGCCTGGTAGACCAGTACCTCTGCTAAATCCTAAAGAATTGTCACATGACCATCAAGCCACACCCACAGAACCAGTAGTAAAAAATTATAGAACCCACTCCTGATGCATACACACACACACACACACACACACTTATATTTTGCTGATAAAGAAATAAAGGGAGACTAGTATAGATCTATTTCAAGCTATTTAGCTCTCATCAGCTAGCTGTACCCTTACTCGGATTTGAACTTACTCGCCCAAGTTTGAATCTGAGTAAGGGTATGGCTAGCTGATGAGAGCTAAATAGCTTGAAATAGATCTATACTAGTCTCCCTTTATTTCTTGATCAGCAAAATATAAATTTGATATAAAATGGTTTGTCGTGAATGCGACTGCTTGAGGACTCCTGGATTGGAGCTGAAAGGCGAAAGGGAAGCAGTATGCTCCCTCCCATATTGGGGTAGACCAGGTGCTTCGATAGAAAAACACTTTATTTTTTCCTCCATATTAGCTTCCCCTAAACATAGTTTTAGAGTTTCTTTTAACTATAGCTTTTTTTCAAACTCTATTTTCCTCATACAGTGCACTTTTGTGTGTACTGTATGTACAAATGTGTGTGTACATTCCCTTGCTCCCTTGAATTTTTATGGATTCTTTAATATATTGGGCTTTTTGCTGCAAAATGCATTACATTTAGAAAATCATGAATAATCATATGCATACTGTTTCTCCTATGAAACTAAGGAAGGCAGATACAACACAGTTTCACAAATTCAGGTGAAGTAAGTGACCCACCAACGAAACATGTCTTACATAGGCAATTTATGAATACGGATCTCCAATTCTTCCCCTTCCTCCTTTGCATTTCTGTCTTCCACTCCCTTAGGATCATAGCCACCACTGCCATATCATCTGTGGTAGCAGACATGGAGATCTCATACTTAGCCAAATCAAGTCAATAAGATAAAATCTGAATGTTTCTGACAGGGTTGTGTTTAATCTTTCCATGAGGAGAAAGGCAACAGCAACTGCTGATCACTGATCTCCTGCTGAAACACCCAAGAGGGTTAATTACAGCCTTCCAAGAAAGAAGTGACAAGTTTATTGATCAGATCAGTAGAATGATTTAGTATTATCTTATGTCCCTGTCTTACTCATGGTATGAGACAGGGGGGAAAAACATCTACTAGTGGGAGGTTCTCACACTGTAAGCAACCACCATACTGTTTTTTGGAGTGCTTGCAAGAAACCCTCTCTTTACAGAAATCCTGGAAAGCTTCATCTCTTTTTCATTAGCCCACCAGAGATCAGATTTTGTACTACCAGATGACATGTTGTGGGAAGATGGAGTTAATGTGAAGTATAATTAAATACTTTATTTGGTGATGATGAGCATATAGTAGCAGCTTGGTTTGAATATTAATTTTAAAATGCGTGTCCTCTCACAAACTCAATGGTGAAATCTGGCCAGATCTATCTTGCTTGCGCAAACCAGTGCAGGTGGCGGGAGGCTTCACCCCCCCTGCCAGGACCTCATTACATCCCATTTTTGACCCTCTGCACATGCGCAGAAGAGGCACACACGCTCCCATTCCCAAACCAGTAGTGAAGGTAAGTGGATTTCACTGCTGCACAAATGGTTTCCATAGCTAATGGTTGGAAGCATTGTAAAATCAGATCTTTATGTCTTGGATGAAAAACTGAAAGCATAGCAAGACTAAACTCATATTCATTATACTATTTATAAATGCAGGGCTAAAATAAAGGCCCAAACATATAGAGTAGGATGGAATGAAAAAATTGTTCAACAGATCTGATATAATAAATACAAGATATTTAAAATATAATAGGTTGAAATCAGTACATTATCAGCAGATTAATTTGCCACTGTAATATCTCATCTAAAAAGGGGGGCGATGGCTCAGTGGTTAAAGATGCTCAGCTTGGCATCTGGAAAGCTGACAGCCCGGGTTTGAGTCCCAAGCACTGCATGACTTGCCGCAGCTCCTGCCCACCTACTAGTTCGAAAGCATGCAGATGCAAGTAGATAAATAGGTAACAGTTCAGTGGGAAAGTAACAGCGTTCCATGTGCCTTTGGCATACAGTCACGCTGGTCACATGATCGAAGAGTCTTTGGACAATGCTGGCTTCCTCAGCAAAGAAACTCAGATGAGCACACTGCCTCGAATCGTATAATGACTAGACAGGGTAAATCTTTACTTTTACCTTTAGTATTTCATTATTAAACTACTGCAGAACGTATCACCCAACTTACTATAGTTTGATAGTGAAATTCAGACAGTGAAGCTGTGCATTTACCCTCCATCACTAAACACATATTTGTTCCAATAAGTCATAAGCAAAGGTTTTTAAATATCAGAAGCATTTCTCTGTTCAACCTTTGCAACAATTTCAAGGCTTTGCACAAAGTTCAGAGTAAGTTTATTCCAGTCTGAACATTGTGAAGAGATGTGGGATGTTACAAAAGTAAGGTAGTACATTAAATGGAAGAAAAGCACCCAGCACAGCAGCACCATAAGCAGTATTGCTACTTAACCAGTATTATAACTGAATGGATCAACAGGGAGTGGCAAAAAGTATTATCTTAAGAAATTGGAGAAGTGGTATTATTCCAGATGTCAAGGAATGGCTGTTGAAAATGTGTGTTCTATCTGTTTTGGAAAAAGCAATATTTTCTATCAATAAAAAGATGCAGCATTGTGTGTTATTAGGGCAGAGGTTTTGTGATAGCTTACAATAATACCTTGTACCAGGGGTGCTATTCAGCAGGTTCTGACAAGTTCTGGAGAACTGGTAGCAGAAATTTTGAGTAGTTTGGAGAACCGGCAAATACCACCTCTGGATGGTCCCAGAGTGGGGTGGGAATGGAGATTTTGCAATATCCTTCCCCCAGGATTGGGGACGGAATGGGGATTTTGCATTATCCTTCCCCTGGAGTGGGGTGGGAATGGAGATTTTGCAGTATCCTTCCCCTGCCACACCCACCAACCCATACCACGCCCACCAAGCCACGCCCACAGAACCGGTAGTAAAAGAATTTGAATTCCACCACTGTCTTGTACTGTTTATATTAGTGACTTGATTGGTAAATTATCGATAAAGTACAAAATTTAAGATAGATTTTCCCCCTTTTTTCCTTCTTAGTTTGTATGTTTGGTTTGAATTTTTAATTCTTTTAGTTTTTTTCTTTTTTGGAAAACTAAAGACTATAGAGTTAAAGATAAAGTTATTAAATTTTCAAAAAGTTTATATTTTTAAAATTCACTAAACTAAACTAATCAGTACCACTGGCTTCCAATATCCCTAGGATATGTTTGCTATTATATTATTTTGAACAACTTGTTCTTTCTTTTTGCCCTTACACAAGAGATTCTTCATTTGATTGTTCTTAGATTAGCTGGTCATATTAAACCAGTTCATCAGCAACAAGCCATAGTTCTGATCTACAGAAACATCAGAAATCCAATGTTTAGAATATTGCTGTTCTCCTCAAATTGTGTTTTTGATTACTTCCAGTGATGAGTAACAGACATTAGAAAATAAGGATCTGTCGACACCTTCAACTTAGCATCAAGGCAATGGACTTGCAGCTTTGACAGACTCTTTCTCCCAAACATCTGGGAATGAGTTTCAAACAGATATCTGAGTGGTAAAAAAGGCTCTAGCCTTTTCTTAAAACAGGTAAGATAGGTCAAGAATTTAGTTGCTGACTACTCTTCAGCTATTTCATACTAGACCTTGACGTTCTTTCTAAATAATAACATAACTGAATATTGTATACTGATCTATTCTTGATAGGTTCTGTACTTATTTCTTTATTCACCTGTCATAGTCAGTTCAATGTGTTCAGAAGCTGATATTTGATTTTATCAGGTACCTTTCACCAAACCAGTAAAAACACCCCGAATAATTTCTGGTTAGAAGTCAATCAGTACACAGTGACACTGGACATTTTTACAAATTGGAACTCAAGGTAATAAGAGTATATTTTAACGAATAGAAAAAAACAGTTATGAAAGTGACTTCTTTTGCTTACTTCCATCTTCAATGGTGTCTATTAGGATGTTGATACTAGCTGCAGGATATTGCTATTAATGTCAGTACCTTCCACAACCAGCTACTTCATGTACTGAAATGTACAAGCCCTTTGGAAACGAATACAATTACTGCCAGATCAATAAGATTACCTGAACTTTTGTTTCATATAAATCCTCAGTTATCCCCCCCCTCCCATATACAGTATCATCATTTTTTATCTTTATAATGATTTAAAGCATTATTTCCTAGCTCCATCACATTTACTGCCCTCCATGAATGGTCCCTGCTCCTGTCCAGCCACATTATTGAAGTCCACTGATAAAAGCACTCTTGAAGTGTCCATTCACAGGTCTGCATTATCACATTTCTCCTGTAATATTTTAGCATGCATAAGTATCTTCTTGAGCATTGATAAAACAGCATAAAAATATTTTTCCATGTGTTTTACAATACATATCACTAATGTGGAGCAGGGAAGAAAAAAATAGATATTTAAGGATCAATTTTGTACAGATCACACAGCAATTAAAACACATATCCAGAGTAATTCAAATACGCAAAATCCCATGAGTATTTTGAGACCAAATTAGTTCAAAAGCATTTCTAGGTTGACACATCTCTTCTTCACAGATAGTACTGCGCATAATACAAAAGATATGGTCTTATTATTAGAACCTGATGAAGGGGTCACCCCAGAACTTATCTGTTATTCAGATGCCGATTGGGCAGGGGATGAAAAATCAAGAAAAAGCACATCAGGCTTTATATACTTCCTAAATGGTTGTCCCATAGACTGATGCGTTTGTCGCCAAAACTTCATTGCTAATTCCATGGCCAAAGCTGAATATGTCAGTGCTTCTGACGCTTGCACACTTCTCACATGGATATACGAATTAGTTTCAGATATTTGGACACAACCTTCACTACCTATCACTCTCCACAAGGACAATGAGTCCGTCATAGCCTCTTCGGTCAGGGATGATGTCAGCTTCAGATCTCGCCATATTGATATACGTTATAAAACTGTGAGAGACCTAGTTAAAAAGGGTTTTGTTGAATTTGTTCATTGCGATACCAAGGACCAAATTGCCAATTTCTTAACTAAACCTGTACCTTGTGAAATACATTGGAATCACTGCAAATCAGTTGGACTGTACTTATAATTTATTTTTTTCTTATACTTGTGTTTATTATTATCTTTGAACACTGTTCCATCACACTTGGCAATAGAAGGGGTCTGTTAGAATATTGCCTGCATATGATGCACCAGAGACTAGAAGGGGTTAAGTCTTTACAGACATCACATGTGACTATATCAGCCAATGAACTCTTTTATTGGACTCTTACCCAGAAACCACTTGGACATCTTCCCTATTTTTTTTCTCTCTCTCATCTATCTCTCAGCAAGACAACACGTGAACTTATCTCTCCTCTCAACATCTGAGTCATACAGTTAGGGTAAAAGGTGCAACAGGACACCCTGTTTATTATTGTATGCATGTATATATTTTGTAAATAATAAAACAACTTTTTGAACCTGAAGCTGTATTGACCAAATAACTTCCTCATAGAACCAAATGAGCACGACCATCAATATATATCTGACAAAATGAGATGAGAGAGAAAAAACAGGGAAGATGTCCAAGTGGTTTCTGGGTAAGAGTCCAATAAAAGAGTTCATTGGCTGATATAGTCACATGTGATGTCTGTAAAGACTTAACCCCTTCTAGTCTCTGGTGCATCATTTGCAGGCAATATTCTGACACTGCCTACTGTCTATTTTGTGCAGGTTGTAGTATACAGTATCTGACTTTTTCAATAATAAATTTCCCAAATGCTAACATCAAGGGAAAAGCAGCACTTAAGGAAAGGTTAAACAAAAGTGCTGAAGCACCTTTGTAAACTGGCATGGATAGCGTTTAATGTAAGGTAGAAGAATTTGTTAGAAATCACTTTCTTTCACTAGCATTACCACACTAATATATTTAACATAGGCATTTACATGCTTTGCATTTTAAGTGTCTCTGAAATTCAAGCACCAAGTCTGCCCATTTCAGTTGCACCATCAGATGTAATGAGTTATGGCACTATCGGCATGTTGATAAGCTATAGCCCAAAGAAGAACAAGGAGAAAGCATAAAAAATATGGCCAGAGGATGGGATAAAATTATCAGCGAGTGTGTTTTCCTGTTTGGTTTTAATCTACATTTAATTAAATTCTTATCTTCTGTGTACTTATGGTCGCATTTGAATGGCGAGACTGCATTCATTATGAATGGTAAAACTTAACTCAGAGAACATTTCATGTGCTTCCTTATAAGAAGGAGGAAGGAGAATGCTTTCTTTATTCTTTAGACTTAGGTCGAATTAAAGAAGGGTTAAGTTTTTTCGGGGGGGGGACTTAAGTGCTACTGCATGATTAACATGAAGGTTAAACAGAAAAAAGAAAACTAAACTTTAATCAATATATTACTCATATTAGTATCTACAGTTTGGAATCCAAAGAGCTGCATACACATACATATATACATAGACATGCATACATGAACATGCACCACATGTGTGTGTGGGCACGTGTACACACACACACACACAATTAGATTTTTTAAAAAATTTTCTGCAGGAAAAATAATAAAGTAAAAAGAAACGGTCTTTTATTTTGCATTATCTCTCACGAATATCAGATCACGGATTCAGAAGGATAATACTGTAGTCCTCTCCATCATCACTGTATTTCCTTCGACTTGAATGTAAGAAGCAGAATTACTTTTTTTTATGTTATTCACTATTTCAGTTTACTCCCTATTCTTTTAGTTCACCTTGCCCCAGCAGCTCAATGTCTACAGTGGCCATTTTCTGTTTATCTACAGCAACCTCCCTGTAGTTCTAGAGAAATCCAAGTGACATACATGAGATCTTTTCAACATTAAACTGAGACTTTCTGGATGACATTGATGACACATTCTGGATGACATATCTACATTTTTTTCTCATCCTAGCAGATTACATTCTTCAATGGAATTGTCACAAATAGAATATAAGGGCAACAACCATCCCCACTTGTGTTGGGATTAGGATTAGGGTTAGCATTAGACCTGAATGCAATTAATTTTCATTTTAATGTATGTCGATTAGTGTACATTCAAAGTGACGATAAAGTTTTCTATTGTATTGTATTGTATTGTATTGTATTGTATTGTATTGTATTGTATTGTGTTCTATTCTATTCTATTCTATTCTATTCTATTCTATTCTATTCTATTCTATTCTATTCTATTCTATTCTTTATATGTGAAATATAAATTCTCCCAATGAATAAAATCTCTATAATCATTTTAATATTTATTTTTAATGTTTAATTATTTATTCATTCTAACTTATTTAGCTGCTCAGCTCACTTTTATGGGATTGTAGATGGTTTTACAGTAAAACAAATAAAAACACTATATAAAAATAGAAACATGTAGGAATTGGGCATAACCTAACCTGTCATCCACTTAATCAGAAGACAAGCTCTAAGCCACATCCAGGGCACAAAACCAAGTTTTAAAGTCCTTATGAAAGGCAAATAGGGACAAAGTTAATCTAATCTCAGAGGGAATGATCTAAAAGGTAAGTCCCACAGCAGAAAAGGCTCTCTCCTTTTGGGTCCTGGAAGCCAAACTCCTTAGCTGATAGTACCTGGAACATGCCCTTCCTGTCAGATTAGGAAGGACAGATACAAACTATTGGGGAAATATTGTCTGATATGTAACTAGATCCTTGAAGAGCTTTAAACATGACAACTAACACCTTGAATTGTACCACTAGGTTCACCAGAAGCACACTGGAAGCCAATGCAGCTCAAGGACCAGTGGTGTCACATTATAGGAGATGACCAGGCTGAGCCTGAGGGATCAAATGCATGATAAGTCACGAGTCCCTGTGCGCCCGCAAGAGATCTATGTCCAGCCCACCTTGAATGCCTCTCTTATCTCCCGCACCTTTCCCTTGACCGCTAGTTGGTCAGATTCTTGTAGAGAGCTTAAACTTGCAACAAATCTTTATACTTATTTGAACTGCCTGAATCTCCTGATTTCCCTGGGCCTTGACATACATGTACTGAACAACTGGCATCAATAACTGCCTGCACTGCTGCATTTTGCAGCAATATAGAGATCACAAGGGCATGAGTGATTGTGAAACACTCCTCCTTCCAATTCAGGAGCAGGCATAGTTGATGCAGAGCTCTAAGCAAAAAAATAAAATAAAATAAAATAAAATAATGATGGAACTTCCTGGGAACTAGCAAGTGCAAAATCTAAGAGCCCATCAGTCTTGCTTGGGTTGAGTTGAAGGTTGTTGTATTCCATTCAGGCCCCCTTAGCCTCCCAACACTGAGATAGAACCTCTATGGCATCACTCAGGCAGCCTGTGATGGAGATATAAAATTGGGTTTCATCAGCACACTGATAATTTACCCCAAAGTTAGATGACCCTATCCAGTGGTTTCATGTAAATGTGAAACAGGAGGGGAAGGAATACCATTGTACTCGTTTTGTATCAGACTGTTTTTTATTTAACTGTGTTTCAATTTGGGTCAAATGTGTAACCCATGACCCAGAGAGATGGTAAACTCCCTTCCATTGTGTAGTGTTGGGTTCAAGCAGAAACTAGACTGCTATTTGCCTGGGATGCTTTAATTTGGATTCTTTCATTGTTTAATGTTTTATACTCTATGGCCCAAATGGCCTCTTTCAACTCTGTAGTACAATGATTCTAAACAATCATCATCATCATCATCATCTCAAAGATGCTTTTTAAAGAGGCAACTGGACTTTCTGGTTTTTATTTGAAGACGTTTTGCTTCTCATCCAAGAAGCTTTATCAGCTCTGACTGGATGGTGGGGAATGGAAGGATTTATACTCCTTGCAGTCCTTTCAACAGTTCCAAGAAGGCTCTATATCCATTTTCACCACTCAGGTGACCCTGATGACAAAGATAAACCTCCAGGTGACCTCAACGATTCACTAAAAGAATGAAAATGACCAGTTGTCTACAAAGAGTATAAATCCTTCCATTCTACCACCATCTAGGCAGAACTGAAGAAGCTTCTTGGATGAGAAGCGAAATGTCTTCAAAGAAACAATCTGAAAGTCCAGTTGCCTCTTGAAAAAAAGCACCTTTGAGACAACCATGACCTGGATGACTGGGAATCTCCATAGAGAAATAAAATTCTCAATTTTCCTATGACTTGTAAAGGCATTTATTTCTTTGGACGAAAGTTTCCAATGATTTTCTGGAATGGTGCTTGCTTCAGCAGCAATATAATTTGTGATCTTAAGCATATTCTTTCAAAATAACTCCTGATACCTGTTATGTATGTAGATTTGGGCGGGCAGTTTGAATTAACTGACCGTCAGCTGATTGGCTGACCACCACAGCTGCAAGGTATATAAAGGGAGCTGTTTCCCCTGGTCAGTTGCTGGGTTCTCACCCTACAATAAAGAGCTGTTGTCACTCACTGCCTGGCTTGCTGTGTCCTCATTCACCCAACATAACAATATCTACATTAATTATATCAGGTAGTAAGCAGATTCAAATAGAGATAATGGATACCAGTTCAACCACATCACATAAAGGTTCTTCCTTGAGTCATATTCTTTGACTTATGACCGGAATTGGGACCAGAATTTCTATTGCTATGCAAGGTGGTTATTAAGTGAGTCGTGCCCAATTTTACAAACTTTTTTTGCCATGGTTGTTAAGGGAATCACGTAGTTGTTAAGCAAATCCAGCTTCCCCCATTGGTTTTCTGGGAAGTTTGCATATGGCAATCGCAAAGCACTTTGGAGTGCTACAGTCCATCATATATATATCTGACAGCTGCTAAGCACCCAAATTTTGATTACACGATCATGGGGGTGCTTCAACAGTCATAAGTGCGTAGACAGGTCTTTCAGTGCTGTTGTAACTTTGAATGGTCACTAAATGAATGATTGTAAGTCAAGTACTACCTGTAACAAATAATAGATCCTAAGTTACTGGTATCTTCACTGGGCTTTTCACTATCTGAGTTTCTCTGTCTGCTTTTCCAGTTGTGACTGACTTTTCTTCTCAAAACACACTGAGCATTTCAGTTTCTGCATAAAACATGAATAATAAATACAAACAAGCCAGCAAGAAGACTATTAAACCTATGTAGCATCCTGCTTTATTTACTACTCATCAGTCCCTTTGTGTATTTATTTGGATCAGGCTTGCCCTCCAGATATATAAATTTATAGCTTCCTTTGCAAATTGCAGCAGAGCCCTGTCGAAGTGCCCAATCAGCTCTAAACCTGAGTGATCCTACAGGATCAGCAGTGCTGAAGAGATGAGTCAATTTATTTGTGGCTCAGCTATGGTGCACTTCAAGCCACAGCAAAACTACTTATTTTTTTGGGGGGGGGCGAGATGGGAAGGAGCGAACAATTGACTGCAATGATGTAAAATGATGCAGATTCTTCTGTTCAAACTCTGAAAGTTCCCCATGTAGTGTCATCACTGCAGTTCAGGGGTGAAATCCAGCAGGTTTTGATAGGTTCTGGTAGCAGAAATTTTGAGTAGTTTGGAGAAACAGTAAATACCACCTCTGGCTGGCCCCAGAGTGGGGTGGGAATGGGGATTTTGCAGTATCCTTCCCCCAGGAGTGGGGAGGGAATGGAGACTTTGCAGTATCCTTCCCCTGCCATGCCCACCAAGCCATGCCCACAGAACCGGTAGTAAAAAAATTTGGATTTCACCACTGCTGCAATTGTCCTAAAGTGAAAGTAAAGGTATAAAATTATAATTCACGGTGAATTGAAAAACTAGAGATAGACACGTTGCTTATATATAGACCAATTTTGAATGTAGAAAGTTCAGGTTGACCAGTAAAAGACACTGATATGAAAAATTAGATAATACTATCCTGAAGGGACAAATATATTGATCTCATATAAAAGTATTTGCTATATTCATGTACATTAATTTTCCATTGTGCAATCCGTGAGCCAGCCTCAGCTCACACTGTTTTATACTAGCAGTTGATCCCTGCATGAAATTGGTCTCGGGTTAACTATAAGCATTATTTGTGGGAATTTTGCTTGCATAATAACAGGTTTTGAGTAAATAGAGACAGCGTAATGCAAGAGAGATGCTTTATTTATCCCTAGCATTCATTAGTGAGGGCAAGGACCATAACTCATAAGAAGTGAAACAATGAATTATGATGCACCTATCCTCTCAAGGCAACAACAAATGTAAATAAAACGGCAGCACAGTACATGTCGCAAATTTGAAAGAAGCATATTGTTTTATTAAAAGCCTTTGACTTCTATAACAAAAATGTCAAGGGCTGCTTATGAAGCCTATAATATCAACAAAGTCATTTCATTTAATTATTTCTCGCAACGATCATTCTGTGCCAAGATTTCTCATTACTGGAAATATGTATGTGAAATGTGGACAGTAACAGCAAGATTAATTTGATTCTTTTAGATATATATATATATGTCTCAATGTTCCAGGATTATACCAAAACAGAATCCTACCTTCTGTTTCTTTCCATATAATCTATTTTGTCTGTATCATCTCAAAGATATTTTAAAAGAAATCTAATTGGATTTAGAGCTTTGGGTTAAAATCTTAAAACTTTAAGAAGCTAAATGATTGGTCTGAATCAGCTTATAGGCATCCCATATCTTTGCTGCCTTAGTAGACAATGAAATTACAGTAAACTATTGTCCTGGGCTGCTGAGTAAAATTTTGGAAAGTGAGTGCCACTTCCAGAAATATTTGTGTGACCCCTTTCAAAGTCACTTCTAATTAAAAATGGAAGTATCCACATTGCTTCTTTTTGTACCCCTCAATGAGAATAATGGATGTTGAGGTCAGATCATCAAGTGCCAAGTTCTCGGTAAAAATAGGGTATATAAATAAGTAGCAGCATTAATGTATCTGCATTAGGTTTAAGATACTCAGGAACACAAAACATTTTAAAAGATACCTCCCACAAAGCTGAAAGTGACTAAACATGGTAGCTAAGTGTAGAATTTCCTTCAGTGTTTCTGTGTAAGAATGAAGTTCAGTTAGAAAAACAAAATAAAATAAGGGGTAGAAGAAAAAGTTAAAGACCAAAGAGAAGGACTGGGGGTGACATGAGAGCAGTCTTCCAATATTTGAGAAGTTGTCACAGAGAGCAGGGAGTCAACCTATTCTCCAAAGTATCTGAGGGAGAACAAGAAGTAGCAAATAGAAGCTTATCAAAGAGAGATCCAACCTAGAACTAAGGAAAAATGGAACGGCTTGTCTCCAGAAATCGTGGGTGTTCCATTACTGGAGATTTTTAAGAACTGGATAGCCATTTGTCTGGAATGGTATAGATCAGTGTTTCTCAACCTTGGAAGCTTGAAGATGGGTGGACTTCAACTCCCAGAATTCCCCAGCCAGCAGCACTGGCTGGGGGATTCTGGGAGTTGAAGTCCACCCATCTTCAAGCTACCAAGGTTGAGAAACACTGGTATAGAGTCTCCTGCGTGATAAAGGCATTGGATTAGAAGACCTCCTAGGTCCTTTCCAACTGTTATTCTGATGTTGTGGTTTGACCATGTTACAATTTTAACATCTCAGGAAAGACCATGGATAGAAGTGTCCACTGCTGCTAGGACACTGGCAATTTTTTGGTGAAGGTCCTACTTGCTAAATTCTAATTTGCATCCAGTGGCTTTCTAATAATTCTACAGACTATTTTCTAGTCTCTTTGCCCAGATATATTGAATGTCATGTGGATGTTACTGATTTTTCCCATGTAATATAAATTGGAGAAAAGCAGACATAAATAACTTGTAACTATCCACACCAGTGAAATGTTTATATTCAAATTGACTTCTCCTGGTTTTGGAACCATTGTTATGGTTCTCTGAATGTTTATTAGTGATATACTAATTACACACTATTAGAATTATACAGAAGCATTCCTAGAAAAAAAATGCTTTTTTTATATATCTGCATGTTTAGTTTTTAAATCCTAAATTACTTTATACTGAGCATCCCTAATCCTACTATTTATTTATTTTTTGGGTTATGGTGCTATTAGCTACTTAGGATTTTTTGGTTGGAAAGTAAAGCCTGATATAAACTTAAGTGAAATGAAAATGATAATCTAGCTCTAGGTCAACATTTTCAAACTTGGCAATTCTAAGATATGTGGTCTTCAATTTCCAGAATTCCCCAGGCCACCTGGGAACTTCTGGGAGTTGAAGTCCATTATCTTAAAATTGCCAAGTTTGAAAAATATAGCATGGAAGACAAGCAGAGGAGGTGTCAACTGTGACAACATTCTTGCACATTCTAGAACACAGTACGTGTTTCAATAATATGTGTATTTTTATACTTCTGGGTCTTCAATCCTATACAGTAGTTGGAAACATTAAGTAACAGAATTGCTTCCATATGGGTAGATGAACTGCAAAAGATTTATTTTATTTATTTATTTTATATCAAATTTATATACCACCCTTCTCCCTGAGGACTCAGGGCAGTGTACAGCCAAAGTAAAAACATAAACTACAAACATTAAAATACAATTAAATATATATATATATATATGGCTCCATAATTAAAAGCAATGACAAAATAATTAAAAATATTTTTAAAAAAGTGTTAGGTCAGCCCGGCTTGCTGAAAAAAGAAAGTTTTAAGGGCACGGCGGAAGGCACCGAGGTCTTGGATTCTCCTTATCTCTGGGGGCAGCTGGTTCCAGAGGGTAGGTGCCCCCACAGAGAAGGCCCTCCCCCTGGGGGTCACCAGCCTACATTGTTTGGCTGACGGCATCCCGAGGAGGCCCTCTCTGTGGGAGCGCACAGGTCGATGGGAAGATAGGTAGTTTAGGAAGCTATACCCATCCCTAGCACCCGTAATGGTTGACTAAGTAGAATGAGAGGCAGTTATAGGGAAAGAAAAACGATTTATGATCAAGAATAAGTAAGGCATTAATATAATTTAATTTTGAGTCACTAACAACTGCCGCTACTGGCCTGTCCAGTCTGATCAGATGAATGTTCACCATGGTGACAAAAAAACTGGAATTAGTTCAAAGCATTACTCATTAATTAAAAACACAGTAAAAGTTTTCAGTGTAATAAAAATAAATTACACAAGTAATAAAAATTAGCATTTATAAGCCCATTACTTGCAAACTTTGTCAGCAACTTCTGAATATCATTATCAGCAACAACAGAAGCTTTTGACAGCATTGTTAGGAATTTGCATGTTTGGTGGATAATTGTCCCCTAAGCAGTTGTGGGAGCTCTTAGGAAAGAACATGCTCAACTATTTTGGTGCTGCAACAAAGATTTACATTATATTCCGAAAGTGCTTTAGTTAGGATGCGGCATATTTACTGCTAAAGACAGACATTATAGAAGAATGGTAATGAATGAAGTGAAAGTCACAAGGAAAATAGATATATTTATGGCATCTCAGCTATTTACATCTATCTAATAATATTTTTCTGATTAAGCAAAAGCTTAAATTCATAACTCTTAATTTAAGTTAGTCGTCATCATCATCCCTGTTTAATTTTGTAACAAGTTGTTGTCTTTACCTTCAATGTTGAAGACATTTTGGTGCTTGTGTCTATTCTGCAAGTAAGGAATGAAGCTAAATTGCTAGGTAATGCAGATATAGAGAAGGCCACAATTTTTATTGACATCAGTGTGATTAATCTTGGGATACTTCTACCCCTCTTCCTTTGGGTCAAATAATGCCACTGCATTTTTTTTACCCCAAAAGGAAAATATGCTGATATTGTCTAGTAGAATGTTGGGAAACTCCCAGACAGGCAGGGAGGAGGGGTCAAGTGGGCAATTAACTTTTTGCAATTCGAAAAGGCAAAACCTGACTCTACCTCCCACTCTCCTCCCCCAGTGCC